>NC_064928.1:157293407-160099657 GCF_023897955.1 Schistocerca gregaria
CAGACATGGTGTTAAGACATCAAAAAAATTAACTTGCGTGACTTCAGAAAATCTCAGATCTCAGCCGAGAGTTTGGGTTGGACGAAAAGCGTGCTCGGATTGCCGAAGCGTAAAGAAATTCGGTTCGACTGCCGAACCTATAAAAAATTTTCACTTGTTCTACGGTATCATCCTCATCTTTTCAGTACACCATACGTTACACATTACACTTTTTCAGTATTTTATACGTCTTAAGCATGTATGTAATTATATAAAATCTCGAAAAAATCAGCAACTTGGATCAACAATAAGCTGCATGCAGCATACTGCTGTGACCATACAGTTCTCTCGCAAATAAATCTATGGTTACAATATTCTCAAAGGAGGGCACTAAGTGCCTGAAACCGGTTAACAAATTAAATTTCCATTATGCAACTGATTCCTGATTATTTCGATATATACATTACACTTGTTACACATGTATATACAATATCATACATAAAATGGGAGATGATTAAGCTTTCACAGGATAGAGTAGCATGGAGAGCTGCATCAAACCAGTCTCTGGACTGAAGACAACAACAAACAAACTGACTATACTGATTAAATTTGAAGTTTTTGTGTATTCTTTATCTGTAGTTTCCTTACGAAAAATTCTTTACTACTTTTTCAGGCTAAATATTATGAAAATAATAAGTGAAACTTTTAAATACTGATAAATTTCTCAGCCAAAATAAATCTGTTTTTAAAATTACGTAAAAGTGAAGAAAAAAACTAATAGCAATGGGATTCAATCCAGAGACCTCGAACTTATGAAACTAAGTGCCAACTCGCACGGCTGAGAAATTGCTGAATACTCGTGGCCATGCAAAGTATATAGAAACCGCTAAAATTTTCGAACTCTATTTTCTCGAAAATGGTGGAGAGTTGTGTCTTCTTATTTACATATGCTGAAGTCCTCGTGGAGCTATGCAGACACTGTCGTACGAATCAAATCGGTGAGGGGAAAGTCCATAGGGTCCATTATCGGCCACTACCGGTTTGGAGGATTAGGGAAAGCCCGGCCCATCAACGTAAGGCCGAACAAAAATCACCACCTCTGCGAGCGCTGATGCAACTGCGGACGAGGATAGCAAAAACACAATGGCCACGGAATTATACGTTACAGTTACCATTGTTGGTATGCCTCTTTTCGTGAAACGTGGATAATGTAGCAACATGGAAGCAGTATAAATAATACGTTCGCTTCTTCAGTGCTGTATTTTGCAAGAGGATCTACACTGAAGCACTAAAGAACTAAAGGATTGGAAAAGGGCACAGGTCAACCCCGTTTTCGAGAAGGGACGTCGAACAGATGTGCAGAACTATAGACCTATATCTCTAACGTCGAACAGCTGTAGAATTTGGAACACGTATTATGTTCGAGTATAATGACTTTTCTGGAGACTAGAAATCGCCTCTGTAGGAATCAGTATGGCTTTCGAAAAAGACGGTCGTGTGAAACTCAGCTCGCGCTATTCGCCCACGAGACTCAGAGGGCCATAGACACGGGTTCCCAGGTAGACGCCGTGTTTCTTGACATCCGCAAGGCGTTAGATACAGTTCCCCCACAGTCGTTTAATGAACAAAGTGAGAGCATATGGACTATCAGACCAGTTGTGTGATTGGATTTAAGAGTTCCTAGATAACAGAACCCGGCATGTCATTCTCAATGGAGAGAAGTCTTCCGAAGTAAGAGTGATTTCAGGTGTGCCGCAGGGGAGTGTCGCAGGACCGTTGCTATTCACAATATACATAAATGACCTGGTGGATGACATCGGAAGTTCACTGAGGCTTTTTGCAGATGATGCTGTGGTGTATCGAGAGGATGTAACAATAGAAAATTGTACTGAAATGCAGGAGAATATGTAGTGAATTGACGCATGGTGCAGGGAATGGCAATTGAATCTCAATGTAAACAAGTGTAACGTGCTGCGAATACACAGAAAGAAGGATCCATTACCATTTAGCTACAATATAAGTCAGCAACTGGAGGCAGTTAATTCCATAAATTATCTGGGAGTACGCATTAGGAGTGATTTAAAATGGAATGATCATATAAAGTTGATCGTCGGTAAAGAAGATGCCAGACAGATTCATTGGAAGAATCCTAAGGAAATGCAATCCGAAAATGAAGGAAGTAGGTTACAGTACGCTTGTTCGCCCACTGCTTGAATACTGCTCAGCAGTGTGGGATCCGTAACATATAGGGTTGATAGGAGAGAGAGAGAAGATCCAACGGAGAGCAGCGCGCTTTAGTAATCACGAAAGCGTTACGGAGATGATAGATAAACTCCAGTAGAAGACTGTGCAGGAGAGACGCTCAGTAGCTCGGTACGGGCTTTTGTTGAAGTTTCGAGAACATACCTTCACCGAACAGTTAAGCAGTATATTGCTCCCTCCTACGTATATCTCGCGAAGAGGCCATGAGGATAAAATCAGAGAGATTAGAGCCCACACAGAAGCATACCGACAATCCTCCTTTCCACGAACAATACGAGACTGGAATAGAATGGAGAACCGATAGAGGTACTCAAGGTACCCTCCGCCACACACCGTCAGGTGGCTTGCGGAGTATGGATGTAGATGTAAATATAGACATGCGTATTGAAATACGGAGACATGCGTATTGAAATACGGAGACATGCGTATTGAAATACGGAGACATGCGTATTGAAATACGGAGACATGCGTATTGAAATACGGAGACATGCGTATTGAAATACGGAGACATGCGTATTGAAATACGGAGACATGCGTATTGAAATACGGAGACATGTAAACAGGTAGAATATGATGCTGCGGTCGGCAACGCCTATGTAACAAGTGTTTGGCGCATTTGTCAGATCGGTTACTGCTGCTTACAATGGCAGGTTATCAAGATTTGAGTTTAAACGTGTTGTAATAGTCGGCGCACTAGCGGCGGGGAACAGCGTCCCCGAAGAAGCGATAAAGTGGGGATTTTCCCGTACGACCTTTTCACGAGTGTACCGTATCAGTAACTCGGTAAAACATCCAATCTCCGAAATCTCTGCTGAGGGAAGAAGACCCTGCAAGAACGGGACCAACGACGGCTAAAGAAAATCGAACGTGACACAAGTGCAGCCCTTCACTGCGGATTTCAGTGCTGGGTCATTTACAAATGTCAGCGTGCGAACTGTTCAACGAAACCGATATGGGCTTTGGAAGCCAAAGCACTCGTGTAGCCTCGATAACTGCACGACACAAAGCTTTGCACCTCGCCTGGGCCCGTCAACATCAACCGTCGATGGCTGGAAACATGTTACCTGGCCGTACGAGTTTTGTTTCAAATTTTATCGAGCAGATGGACATGTACAGGTATGGTGATAACCTCATGAATCCATGGACGCTGTATGCCAGCTAGGGACTGTTCAAGCTCGTGGAGGCTCTGAAACGGAGTGTGCGCAGTTGCAGTGATACTGAACCCGTGGTACGTCTACAGTTTGTTACAAAAAGGTGCGGCCGAACTTTCAGGAAACATTCCTCACGCACAAAGAAAGAAAATGTGTTACGTGGACATGTGTCAGGAAAAGCTTACTTTCCATGTTAGATCGCATTTTATTACTTTATCACATTAATCATGGAATGGAAACATTTCAGCAACAGAACGTAACAGCTTGACTTCACTTTGTTACAGGAAATGTTCAAAATGTCCTCCGTTAGCGAGGATACATGCATCCACCTTCCGTCGCATGGAATCCCTGATGCGCTGAAGCAGCCCTGGAGGATGGGGTATGGTATCACAGCCGTCCACAATACGAGCACGAAGAGTCTCTACATTTGGTACCGGGGTTGCGTAGGCAAGAGCTTTCAAATGCCCCCATAAATGAAAGAAGGTTGAGGTCAGGAGAGCGTGGAGGCCATGGAATTGGTCCGCCTCTACCAATCCATCGGTCACCGAATCTGTTGTACGAACACTTCGACTGAAATGTGTAGGAGCTCCATCGTGCAGAGCCACATGTTGTATCGTACTTGTAAAGGCAGATTTTCTAGCAGCACAGGTAGAGAATCCCGTATGAAATCATGATAACGTGCTCCATTGAGCGTAGGTGGAAGAACATGGGGCCCAATCAAGATATCACTAACTATGCCTGCCCAAACGTTCACAGAAAATCTGTCTTAATGACGTGATTCCACAATTGCGTGCGGATTTTCGTCAGCCCACACATGTTGACTGAAAATTTATAATTTGATCACGTTGGAATGAAGCCTTATCCGTAAAGAGAACATTTGCACTGAAATGAGGATTGACACACTGTTGTATGAACCATTCGCAGAAGTGCACCCGTGGAGGCCAATCAGCTGCTGATAGTGCCTGCACACGCTGTACATGGTTCTCCCGTAGCACTCTCCATACGGTGACGTGGTCAACGTTACCTTGTACCGCAGCAACTTCTCTGACGCTGACTTTAGGGTTATCGTCAACTGCAAGAAGAATTGCCTCGTCCATTGCAGGTGTCCTCGTCGTTCTAGGTCTTCCCCAGTCGCGAGTCATAGGCTGGAATGTTCCGTGCTCCCTAAGACACGGATCAATTGTTTCGAACGTCTTCCTGTCAGGACACCTTCATTCTGGAAATGTGTCTCGATACAGAAGTACCGCGCCACGGCTATTGCCCCGTGCTAATCCATACATCAAATGGGCATCTGTTAACTCCGCATTTGTAAACATTGCAGTGACTGCAAAACCACGTTCGTGGTGAACACTAACCTGTTGAAGCTACGTACTGATGTGCTGGATGCTAGTACTGTAGAGCAATGAGTCTCATGTCAACACAAGCACCGAAGTCAGCATTACCTTCCCTCAATTGGGCCAACTGGCGGTGAAACGAGGAAGTACAGTACAGTACATAGTGACGAAACTAAAATGACCTCTAATATGGAAATTAAGCATTTCCGGACACATGTCCACATAACATCTTTTCTTTATTTTGTGTGAGGAATGTTTCCTGAAAGTTTGGCCGTACCTTTTTGTAACACCCTGTAGATCTGGCAGGTGACACGTACGTAAACATCTTGTCTGATAACCTGCATCCATTTATATCCACTGTGCATTCTGGTGACTTGGACAATTCCAGCAGGCCAATGCGACATCCCACTCATCCAGAACTGCAACAGAGTGGCTCCAGGAACACTCTTCCGAGTTTAAAAGCTTCCGCTGGCGACCAAACTCCCCAGAAATGAACACTGTCATATGTGAGATGCTTTGCAACGTGCTGTTCAGGACAGCTCTCCACCCCCTCGTACTCTTACGGATTTATGGACAGTCCTGACGGATTCATGGTGTCAGTTCCCTCCACCACTACTTTAGATATTAGTCGAGTAAATGCCACGTCGTGTTGCGTCACTTCTGCGTGCTCACAGGGGCCCTACACGATAGTAGGCAGGTGTTCGAGTTTCTTTGGGTCTTCTGTGTAAGGGGGAGGTTTCCTATCTTCGGCCCGAAAAAAGCATGTTCTTAAAGAATTTTTACCTCGGGATGCGTTATAGATACGTCACATATGGTCGAAATGTTTATTGATATTTCCTCTACGGACTGGAATTTTTTTCGACTGGAAATGTCTAAGAGCGAAGGAGGAAGTGCCATAGAAACGAAACAAAATTTCGATGTAAATCTCCACGTGCGGTGTGATACTGGATCATAGGAAACAAAATGGCGGTCATTTGAAAAAAAAAAACGATATTTTCATCGATTTTGCGACTTCTTCGGCCAAATAAAAATATTTATAGTTGATGGATCGGAATAAAAGCGGTACAACTCCCGAAAAAATTTAGTTAGCTTCGTCGGAAACAAAGAATCATGTCAGTCAGTTCAGTAGATTTGAAGTTACCATACCGCGCGATAAAAAGAAGTCATTTCGAGAAAAACGCGTTTGAAGTTTTGACTACATATAAATGCAGTAGTATGCAACTTCAATCTGTTATTACGGGTCCATAAACTAGTCCTTCCTCTTCCTCATAGAGAGCGTTGTGCTCAATGTGGGCCATCCTGCGCTGCACCAGAGCCGCTCGTACGGCCAGTGACAACAGGTTTTCAGCCGCTTGAGTCAGGTAGTAGTCCGAATGCATGGCGAACTGCGCCGAAGAGAGACCCAGGGTGACGTCACAGACAAAGATGTTACTCTGTGGTGACGTCCATCGTTGTCATGGTCTTCAGAATTGCTGAATACCCTCGTTGAAGCTGCTCACTGCCAGGAAAGTCGCAGTCTCCAATGTCTTCACACCGGAATGTAAATGCTTGGGGGGCTAACTTCCAAACACACGCGTTCAAACTTTCATTTGAATTTTGTGTGTTTCCTCCCAAGCACCGGTACAATGACTCGTCCTCCGAAAGGGCCTCGTAGATGGGGATGAACCACTTTTTAGACTTTTTTGGAGAGCAGCTGGTCGTGATGATATTCATCCAGATGTCCGGTAGCCTCTGCAATGTGCCACTTGCGCCAACTAGTCACCCCAGCCGGACAATTTTGGGGTGGTGGATGTTCACACGTCCAACACTTGTGGAAACACGCAGCCCGAATTGCCTTCTACATCTGTTCCACCGAATTGGAATGCCGTGGCACTGCCAAGCCGTAGTACATCGTATGCTCGTTGATCACTATCACTTAAAAGTCTTGGGCAAGCACATAAAATTATTTTTCGCGGATACAAATTCGAAATTCCCGAAAAAAATAAAAAATGCTGGTGCATTAAAAACGCCGATTTCAGGCAGCTGCATTTTTTTGTTCAACCGCGAACAACAAGCATTGCCGTTTCGTATTCGGAAAAACCGTTTCAGGGGTGGATCTGAACACTTAAGGATCCAAAAATGAAATTTTAAAAAATCTATTTTTCATCTACATCTACATGATTACCCTGCAATTAACATTTAAGTGCTTGGTAGAGGGTTCATCGAACCACAATCATACTATCTACCATTCCACTCCCGAACAGCGCGCGGGTAAAACGAACACCTAAACCTTTCTGTTCGAGCTCTGATTTCTCTTATTTTATTTTGATGATCATTCCTACCTATGTAGGTTGGGCTCAACAAAATATTTTCGCATTCGGAAGACGAAGTTGGTGACAAATTTCGTAAATAGATCTCAACGTGACGAAAAACGTTTTTGCTTTAATGACTTCCATCCCAACTCTCTTATCATATCTGCCACACTCTCTCCCCTATTACGTGATAATACAAAACGAGCTGCCTTTTTTGTACCCTTTCGATGTCCTCCGTCAATCCCACCTGGTAAGGATACCACACCGTGCAGCAATATTCTAACAGAGGACGAACGAGTGCAGTGTAAGCGCTCTCTCTAGTGGACTTGATGCATCTTCTAAGTGTCCTGCCAATGAAACGCAACCTTTGGCTCGCCTTCCCCACAATATTACCTATGTGGTCTTTCCAACTGAAGTTTTTCGTAATTTTAACACCCAGGTACTTGGTTGAATTGACAGACTTGAGAACTGTACTATTTATCGAGTAATAGAATTCCAACGGATTTCTTTTGGAACTCATGTGGATCATCTCACACTTTTCGTTATTTAGCGTCAACTGCCACCTGACACACCATACAGCAATCTTTTCTAAATCGCTTTGCAACTGATACTGGTCTTCGGATGACCTTACTAGACGGTAAATTACAGCATCATCTGCGAACAGTCTAAGAGAACTGCTCAGATTGTCACCCAGGTCATTTATATAGATCAGGAACAGCAGAGGTCCTAGGACGCTTCCCTGGGGAACACCTGGTATCACTTCAGTTTTACTCGATGATTTGCCGTCTATTACTACCAACTGCGACCTTCCCGACAGGAAATCACGAATCCAGTCGCACAACTGAGACGATACCCCATAGGCCCGCAGCTTGATTAGAAGTCGCTTGTGAGGGACGGTGTCAAAAGCTTTACGGAAATGTAGAAATACAGATTCACTCACCGTATGCCGCACTGCGGGC
This sequence comes from Schistocerca gregaria, assembly GCF_023897955.1. Lineage (NCBI taxonomy): Eukaryota > Metazoa > Arthropoda > Insecta > Orthoptera > Acrididae > Schistocerca > Schistocerca gregaria. Next base: position 157,301,384 of record NC_064928.1, read on the forward strand.
AGCAACCGGGGCAACCACAGCGGCAGACCGATCTGGGGACAGACGGGACGAGATTGACATCTCCGTGATACTCAAGTCCGGGTCCCCACAGTGGAGCGCATTGGCAACAGCCTCAAGTTGCGCGACCGAAGATGGTAAACCGAAGATGGTAAACCGAAGATGGTAAACCGAAGATGGTAAACCGAAGATGGTAAACCGAAGATGGTAAACCGAAGATGGTAAACCGAAGATGGTAAACCGAAGATGGTAAACCGAAGATGGTAAACCGAAGATGGTAAACCGAAGATGGTAAACCGAAGATGGTAAACCGAAGATGGTAAACCGAAGATGGTAAACCGAAGATGGTAAACCGAAGATGGTAAACCGAAGATGGTAAACCGAAGATGGTGTAAGCTTGCTTCTTCAATACTGTATTTTACAAGGCCATCTTATACTTCACTATACCGCATACCTGCGTGACCCTTTAAGCGAAACTAGCCAAGCACTATAAAGAAAAACATTAAAATGAAACCGAGTGGTTGCGGTGGTCATACCTACCTCCCAATTCGACTGCAGACAGGTCTGGCGTACCTGGGTGGTTGGCTCTGTTGCTGTACTGGTGATCGACTGAAGCGCTGCCGACAGCAGGCGTCGCTGTCTGGACCACTTCGCACTGAGAGACCTGCCGACTACCCGGTGCAGAGGTGACCCGATGCTGAGGACGCGATAGGCAACGGCAGCGCGTGCGTCCAGCGTGCACCGGCGGTGGTCGCGCGGCAGAGAATGCGCCGGCTGGACAGATAAGGCCGGACGCTAGAGCCGCTGGCCCGGGCGTGATGTGGCGTTGCGTGGGTCAGCCCTGAGCGCCCCTTATCTCCCTCGAGCTGCTGCCGCCGTTACGACACCGCTGGCGCTCTCGCACTCCACGTAATCTCACCACAGCACAGCTGACCACCGCTACTGCTTCCGGGAATATCCGCCGTTCTTAACACTCCACTAGTCGCTGTGCTCCGATAGATGCAAAAGCAATTACATTACTGGCCAGTAAAATTGCTACACCAATAAATGCAGGTGATAAACTGGTATTCATTGGACACATATACTAGAACTGACATGTGATTAAATTTTCATGCAATTTGGATGCATAGATCCTGAGAAATCACTACTCAAAACAACCACCTCTGCCCGTAATAACGGCCCTGATACGCCTGGGCATTGAGTCAAACATTGGATGGCGTGTACAGGTACAGCTGCCCATGCCGCTTCAACACGATACCACAGTTCATCAAGAGTAGTGACTGGCGTATTGTGACAAGCCAGTTGCTCGGCCACCATTGACCAGACGTTTTGAATTCGTCAGATCTGGAGCATGTGCTGGCTAGGGCAGCAGTCGAACATTTTCTGACCTGCACATGTGGTCGTGCATTATCCTGCTGAAATATAGAGTTTCGCTGGGATCGAATGAAGGTTAGAGCCATGGGTCGTAACATCTGAAATGTAACCTCCACCGTTCAAAGTCGCGTCAATGAGAACAAGAGATGACCGAGACGTGTAACCAATGGCACCCCATACCATCACACCAGGTGATACGCCAGTATGGCGATGACGAACACACACTTCCAATGTGCGTTCACCGCGACATCGCCAAACACGGATGCGACGATCATGATGCTGTAAACAGAACCTGGATTCATCCGAAAAAATTCTGCCATTGGTGCACCCAGGTTCGTCGTTTAGTACACCACTGCAGGCGCTCCTGTCTGTGATGCAGCGTCAAGGGTAACCGCAGCTGATAGTCCATGCTGCTGCAAATGTCGTCGAACTGTTCGTGCAGAAGGTTGTCTTGCAAACGTCCCGCTCTGTTGACTCAGGACTCGAGACGTGGCTGCACAATCCGTTACACCCATGCGGATAAGATGCCTGTCATCTCCACTGCTAGTGATACGAGGCCGTTGGGATCCAGCACGGCGTTCCGTATTACCCTCCTGAACCCACCTATTCCATATTCTGCTAACAGTCATTGGATCTCGACCAACGTGAGCAACAATGTCGCGATACGATAAACCGCAATCGCGATAGGCTACAATCCGAGCTTTATGAAAGTCGGAAACGTGATGGTACACATTTCTCCTCCTTACACGAGGCATCACAACAACGTTTCACCAGGCAACGCTAGTCAATTGCTGTTTGTGTATGAGAAATTGGTTGGAAACTTTCCTCATGTCAGCACGTTGTACGTGTCGCCACCGGCGCCAACGTTGTGTGAATGGTCTGAAAAGCTAATCATTTGCAGATCACAGCATCTTCTTCCTTTCGGTTAAATTTCGCTTCTGCAGCACGTCATCTTCGTGGTGTAGCAGTTTTAATGGCCAGTAGTGTACTTTGCCGCCAGTTGTTCGACTACACTGCGGTGACCTTTTGCCCGCTGTTTCAATAGCCGTCCATAATTTCCGAAGTGTTGCTGGTGCAGCATTTTGTTGCCGGTGCAGGATTTTGCGCACGAAATAAATGTTCGATGCGATTCATGTCGGCGACCTGTGTGGCCAAATCGGTGTGAATTCCTAAGGGACAAAACCGCTGAGGACATCGGTCCCTAGACTTACACACTACTTTAACTCATGCTAAGAAAAACACATAGGCGGAGGGCGTGTGAAAAGTCCGTGCAAAAATAAAAACTAGTTAGATGTTTGGGGTAAACCTATTATCTTTCTTCATGGCCTCTTTTTAGACTTACACACTTCGTCAAACGCTGTTCTAATTTGTTGACCCATTCCGAATAATAGGATTTGTCCAAGTCTGCAAAATAGCTATTAGTTGCTGCAATCACCTCCTTGTTTGAATAAAATCTTCGTCCCGCCAGCCATTTCTTCAAATTGGGAAACAAATAGTACTCCGAGGGAGCCAGGTCTGGAGAATAGGGGGGATGCGAAAAGAGTTGGAATCGTATTTCCATTAATTCTGCGACCACAACTGCTGAGGTGTGTGCTGGTGCAGTATCGTGATGGAAAAGGACCTCTCTGCGGGCCAATCGCCGGCGTTTTTCTTGCAGCTCGGTTTTCAAACGGTCCAATAACGATGAATAATATTCACCTGTAATAGTTTCACCCTTTTCCAGATAGTCGATGAGGATTATCCCTTACGAATCTCAAAAGACAGTCGCCATAACCTTTCCGGCCAAAGGAATGGTCTTCGCCTTTTTTCGTGCAGATTCTCCCTTGGTAACTCATTGTTTAGATTGTTGTTTGGTCTCAAGAATATAGTAATGTATCCATGTTACATCCACAGTGACGAAACGACGCTGAAGTCCTGCGGATTCTTCCTGAACAGCTGCAAACCATCTTTGCAACACTTCACACGATTCCGTTTTTTGCCAAGCGTGAGCGATCACGGAATCCATCTTGCGGATAGCTATCTCACGTCCAAATGTTTATGCAACATATTATGAACCCGTTCATTCGAGATGCCCACAGCACTAGCAATCTCACGCACCTTAACTCTTCTGTCATCCATCACCATATCATGGCTTTTATGAATGACTTTTGGAGCGGTAACCTCCACATGGCGTCCAGAACGTTCAGCACCACTTGTGCCCACATGGGCACTCACGAAGTTTTGAAACCACTTATAAAATGTTCTAAACGAAGTTGCAGAGTCACCGTAATGTTTATCAAGCTTCTCTTTAGTCTCCTGAGGCGTTTTGCCTTTCATAAATTAATTTTAAATCACTACACGAAATTCGTTTTCGTTCATTTTTTGACAATCACTCGATTTCCTTGATTCATACGAATGCCAAACACAAAGAAATAGACCAATAAGGCTAAAACTTGGAGTGCGTGTTTTCCAAAGATACTACTAACTAAACATGACCTCGATACGAGCCGGTGGTGCTATCTCTCTTACTTTGCACAGACTTTTCAAACGCCCCTCGTACATCCACGCCCGAGGGACACACTAACATCAGGCGGGAGGGCCGCGCCATCCTTGCATGGGGCCTCAAACCGCGCGGTCACTCCGCGCGGCTGGTGCCCAAGTCATTCACTTGACATGTTCACTATGTTCTTCAAAGAAACGCGAACAATTCTGGCCGGGAGACACGGCGCACTGTCATCCATAATAACTTCTTCATTGTTTGGGAACAAGTATCCGTACGTAACCATTTCAAATCAATGATCGGTTCAGTTGCACCAGATGTCCGAGTCCATACCATACAGAAAAAGCCGACACTATTATGGAGACATGTCCGGCTTGCACAGTGCCTTGTTGACTACTTGACTACTTGGCTCCATGGCTTCGTTGGGTTTGCGCCACATTCGAACCCTACCATCAGCGATTACCAACTGGAAACGGCACTCATCTGACCAGGTCACTGTTCTCCAGTCGTGTAGGGTTACGAGCCCAGGAGAGGCGCTGCAGGTTATTGTGCTGTAAGCAAAGGCACTCGCGTCGATCCTCTGCTCCCAGACTGGTCTGACAGATGCGACCGTAGTACGTCCAGATTGATTTCTACGGTTACTTCGCGCACTGTTGCTTGTCTGTTAGCACTGACACCTATACGCAAACGCCGCTGCTCTCGGTTGTTAAGTGAAAGCCGCCAGCCGTTGCGTTGTCGATAGTGAAAGATAATGCCTGGAACTTGATATTCTCGGCAAGCTGTTGACACTGTGGATTTCCGAAATAAAATGTCCTACGCGTCCAACTCTAACCACCATTCTGCGTTCAAGATCTGTTAATTACCGTTGTGCGGCCGTAATCTCGTCGGAAACCTTTTCACACGAATCATTTGGGTACAAATGACACATCCGCCATTGTTTTGCACTTTTATACCTCGTTTACGCGATACTACCGCCATCTATATGTGGTGCATATCGCTATCCTGTAACATTTTTCACCTTACTGTACTTCGAAGATGGACGCCACGTCATCTGCATAAGGGGAATTACCACGGAAGCTACACACGGTTCTACACTGCTTGGCTTGACAATTGCGAAGGAAAAACTGCCAAGGAACAACCGACAATTACTACGGAACACCAGACCAGTGACAGTGAAAGGAAATGTACAGGGCGGGTCGTGTTAACTGCGGCCATGACATGTGCACGGACGCTCTGTAAGCACTGGACAGTTCATGCAGTACGTTGTTTGGCGATGACTTTTGCGGAACCAGTTAGTGCCACATTCCGCGTCGTACTGCAACAGGTCTGCCAGACGTCATTTGAGCTCTTACCAAGGCACCCGAATCCCGGAAGAAATGTGTGCTGAACAGTGAACAAATTGAATGGCGGCCATTGTCATAAACCTACGCTCGAAGTCGTCTCTCGCTTCTACTTCAGTGTCCAAGTTGCATGGTTGAAATAAAATATACGCCGTGTGGTTTACAAAATTAATTTAATGCTGGTGTATATAGTTCGGAAAGTAAAAGATGTATGGAAAAGCAATGTCTTTAAACCTTATGCAATTTACATAGTTGCACGGAAACAACTTCCCTCAAACTGTTCCTAACAAAGAAAATTGTTTTCTGTCGGCCGGGAAATTTGCCTGCTGTCACCATGTAACCATTTTCCCAAAAGCTGTTGTTTTGAAACAGGAAACTTGCAACGAAATGCACGCTCAATATATTGCGATATTGTTGACACATTTATCAGGCAAGGGCATTAACATAGAAATATCTAGAAACATTCACGAACCTATGGATTGGTTTTGGTCCCTTTATCGAATTTATTTGTGTAGTTGAACGCTGCGTAAATCTACACCAGTCTCAACCCCCCCCCCCCTCCCAACCTGAACAGTAATGTACAGACAGTACAATTAGGACTATAGCCCCTGATAAATACATAATGTTATATGTCTGCTTAAAAGCCATTATACACTACTTAGCAGACTTTTTTCTTTCTTTTTTCAGTCATCAGTCTTCTGACTGGTTTGATACGGCCCGCCACGAATTCCTCCCCTGTATCAACCTCTCCGTCTCAGGGTAGCACTGCATGTATTCCGACCTCTGTCTTCCTCTACAGCTCCCTCTAGTAACGTGGAAGTTATTCCTTCATGTCTTAGCTAATGTCCTATCATCTTGTCACTTCTCCATGTCAGTGTTTTCCACATATTCCTATCCTCTCAGATTCTGCCCAGAACATCCTCATTCTTTACCTTATCAGTCTAACTAGTTTTCAACATTCGTCCTTGTGGTGTCACCGCCGGACACCACACTTGCTAGGCGGTAGCCTTTAAATCGGCCGCGATCCGTTAGTATACGTCGGACCCGCGTGTCGCCACTATCAGTGGTTGCAGACCGAGCGCCGCCACACGGCAGGTCTAGTCTAGAGAGACTGCCTAACACTCGCCCAGTTGCACAGCCGACTTTGTTAGCGATGGTTCACTGCCTACATACGCTCTCATTTGCAGAGACGACAGTATAGCATAGCCTTCAGCTACGTCATTTTCTACGACCTAGCAAGGCGCCATATTCAGTTACTAACAGATAATATTGTGAATCATGTACCGTCAAGAGCGACGTTCATCATTAATGGATTGAAGTATCAAACTAATTACGTCCACTTTCTGAATTCTCATTCCTTGTCATGTTCCAGACCTCACGTCAGTATAGTTCTTCCCTCCTCATGCCAGCCTGTGTGAGCTAAAACGCGTGCATTTCGGCTTCCAGTTGTAACACGGTGTTGGCTCTTCAGCCAACACAACAGTCCTGTCGCACAAAATCTCAAATGCTTCGATTCTCTTTTGTTCCATTTTTCCCACAGTCTATGCTTCACTACCGTACAACGCTGTGCTCCAGACGTACATTCTCAGAAATTTCTTCCTCAAATTAAGGCCGGTATTTGATATTAGTAGACTTCTCTTGGCCAGGAATGCCCTTTTTGCCAGTGCTGGTCTGCTTTTCATGTTCTTTCTCCGTCCGTCATTGGTTACTTTACTGCCTAGGTAGCACAATTTATTAACTTCGTCTACTTCGAGACCATCAATCCTGATATTAAGTTTCTCGCTGTTCTCATTTCTACTACTTCTTATTACCTTCGTCTTTCTCCGATTTACTCTCAATCTATATTCTATACTAGTTACACTGTTCATATTCCTCTAACGATAGCAATGTCATCAGCGCCGGCCGGTGTGGCCGTGCGGTTCTAGGCGCTTCAGCCTGGAACCGCGTGACCGCTACGGCTGCAGGTTCGAATCCTGCCTCGGGCATGGATGTGTGTGATGTCCTTAGGTTAGTTAGCTTTAAGTAGTTCTAAGTTCTATGGTACTGATGACCACATATGTTAAGTCCCATAGTGCTCCGAGCCATTTGAACCATTTGTCATCAGCGAATCGGTCATTGATATTTCACCTTTGATTTTAATCCCACCCCTAAATCTTCCTTTTATTCCCATCATTGCTTCTTCGGTGTACAGACTGAACAGTAGGAGCGAAAGACTAGAGCCCTGTCTTACACCCTTTGTAATCCGAACACTTCGTTCATGGTGGTCCATTTTTATTCCCTCTTGACTGTTGCACATATTGTATATTACCCGTCTCTCCCTGTAGCGTATCCCTATTTTTTCTCAGAATTTCTAACATCTTGCACCGTTTTACATTGTCCAACGCTTTTTCCAGGTCTACAAATCCAATGAACGTGTCTTGATTTTTCTTTAGTGTTGCTTCCGTTATCAAGCGCAGTGTCAGAATTTTCTCTCTGGTGCCATTACCTTCATTGAAGTCAAACCGATCGTCATCTAACAGATCCTCAATTTTGTTATACTTCTCCTGTATATTATTCTTGTCAGCAACTTTGATTTATGAGCTGTTAAGCAGATTGTACGATAATCCTCGCATTTGTCAGTTCTTGCAATCTTCGGAATTGTGTGGCTAATATTTTTCCAAAAGTCAGATGGTATGTCGCCAGGCTCATACATTCTACACACCAACGTCGTTTTGTTGCCATTTCCCCAAATGACTTTAGAAATTCTGGTGGAATGTTATCTACCGCTTCTACCTCATTTGATATTAAGTCGTCCAAAGATCTTTTAAATTCCGATTCTAATAGTAGATCCCCTATCTCTCCTAAATCGAAGCCTGTTTCTTCTGCTATCACGTCAGACAAATCTTCCCCCTCAGAGACCTTCAATGTACTCTTTCCACCAATTCGCTCTCTCCTTTGCACTTAAAAGTGGAATTCCCATTGCACTCAATGTTACCACCGCTATGGCGTCCAGCTAAAGGTTCAAAATATCCCGCGACTGCAGCGCCCTCGGGTTGTCTGTAATAGTTATCCAGAATGAGATTTTCAGTCTGCATCTGAGTGTGCGCTGATATGAAACTTCCTGGCAGATTAAAACTGTGTGCCGGACCGAGTCTCGTAACTCGGGACCTTTGCCTTTCGCGGGTAAGTGCTCTACCGCCAGAGCTACCCAAGCACGACTCACTACCCAAGCACGACTCACTACCCGTCCTCTCAGCTTCAATTCTGTCAGTACCTCGTCTCCTACCTTCCAGACTTTATTATACTTATATTTAGAAGGTACCTGGTGCTTACGATCGCGGACGAGCAGTTGGATGGTTCGAAGCACATCAAAGTGTCACTACTCGGCCACAAAAATGGTGGGCCTGCCCAAAAGTGTAGTCATCTCGATATTTAAAAAAGGTCGCTGAATGTGGAAATGCTACACGAAAGCATGCCGGTGGTCACAGATAGACCACCACACGGCAAGAGGAGCGGTACATAGCCCTATTGGAGAAAAGGAACACACAGCTCACTCTTAGGTAGATCGCTGCAGACCTTGCAATCGCTACTGGTACACGTGTCTTTGCCAGAAAAAATTACCGGTGACTAAATCTGGTGGTTTGTATGCTCGGGAGCCTGTTAAATGCATCCCATTTGAATCATACCGTGGTCGATAAAGAATTAGTTGGTGTAGGGAGCATATCGTTTGGGGTCAACAACAGTGTTCCAGAGCGATGTTCCATGGCGAATCACGCTTCACTGTGGCAAGTGATTCTGGCCACCAGAGAATGGAGAGAGCGGGGAACACGTTACACTTCGCAGAAGGTTCATGAGCGTTCTGGTGTGCGGGCACGGATTATGCACAATGGCCGAAACAGATGTGTAACTTCGCGCGATATACGGTTACAGGACAGGGAGATTATTCCGGTTCACGTCCGCCTCTTCAGAGGTGTGATAGGTCCAGACTTTCTGTTTATGAACGGCAGTACCAATCCCCAGACAGGACCGCTAAAGGGTCTGGCACATTGGAAAGTGATTGGACGTATAATGTTCTGCGTATTCCCCGGATCTAGCCCCTTTAGAGTACGCTCTTGGCAGGCGTGTTCATCAACATACCGTCCCCGAAACATGCACGAACTGAAGACCTCGTCGAGAGATGCGTGGGGCAATATCCTAAGGATTCCAATAGCCGGCATAAGTGACAGGCGGAAAATGTGCAGTAGTGGCGGAGGAGGGAATATTCCCTACTGAGAGTCCAATGCCGACCTTCATGGTGGTAGTCTGAACTGTGTCGAACATGAACGTTGTGTCTGTTACCCTCTTTCCCCACCTTGCCAAATCTGTACTACTTTTCGATGTAAATATACCACTCCAGCTCCAGTATGTATGTACTGTGTTTCAGGCCGTTCATCATTAACTGTGATTATTCCTGTCCAATAGTGTGTGTTCCTTAGCGACTATCAAGCAGTGTGTATTGGTCCACTACTGTTCTTGTTTTATCTTCGTGATCTACAATTTTATTTGAATCAGTAGGCAAGATTACTCCTCTTTGCAACTGAAACAGTCACTATTGTGAAGCTGAGCGCAGAAACAGACATAGAAAATAGTACATGTTATGCGAAAATAAATGAGTTTTGCACAAACGGGCTAGCCTTAAACTTTGAAAAAGCACAGCCATATACGAGAGGACTTTATCAACTACGCGTTTCACCTTATTTAGGCATCTTCAGGCAGATCTTAATTTAGTATTTCTTAGGACGATTCATCAGACAATGCAGCTAAAGGGCATCGTCGAGTACATGAGGCCAACATCGCCTTCGTTACCTCCGTAAATAATTTCTAGATGGACGTGAGTGACTCCAAGACCTGCATAAGATCAGCCTGAAGATGCCTAAATAAGGTGAAACGCGTAGTTGATAAACTAAAATTGCAACCAATACTTTTCAACTAATACTATTAAACACTGGTTTACTGAGTCATCCCACAGATGGTTTGGAAGAATTTCTATGTTATACATTATTATACCTGGCCAAGTAACTCTTATTGAACGCTGAATTACACTTCAAAGTGAGACAGGTACATGAAATTATTTTGCAACACAGTCACCAACTCTCTGTAGTGGAACGAATCTTATTAATAAAAAATATATTAAATTTCATTTATTGTGTACGTATGTTGCAGTAAAATGATCATGTTGCTTGAGAGCTATGTCGTGAGAGAGACATGTAATGTTCCAGCGAAAAACAAACAACGATTATATAAGAAACTTATCAGTTTTTAAAACAAAAGGTTGCCTCTTGTAATGTTAACTTCATTTCTGTGCTTCATTAGGGACAGAAGCATGTGTAATTGGTCTTTTTTTTACATATGCTAATCTGTTTTATCAGTTGTACTACCTCTGAACTGTGTACCTATCAGGATTGTGCGCAAATTGTGTGGAAGCAAAACAGCCGATAGCTTATCGCGTCGGGTCGATTCACAGTTATGAACATACAAAGCCGAACAGTTGTATTATTTTTCTACTAAGTCTCAATACACACTTTTTCCACCTTGTGCATGGAGGTGAATATAAAATATTTTCACGTCAATTTTTCCAAACAATGCCCTTGTACAATAGCCACTAGGGCCTGATACATCGAGGGAGGCATCGAAACAACGATGGCAGAAATATAATACACTCCTGGAAATGGAAAAAAGAACACATTGACACCGGTGTGTCAGACCCACTATACTTGCTCCGAACACTGCGAGAGGGCTGTACAAGCAATGATCACACGCACGGCACAGAGGACACACCAGGAACCGCGGTGTTGGCCGTCGAATGGCGCTAGCTGCGCAGCATTTGTGCACCGCCGCCGTCAGTGTCAGCCAGTTTGCCGTGGCATACGGAGCTCCATCGCAGTCTTTAACACTGGTAGCATGCCGCGACAGCGTGGACGTGAACCGTATGTGCAGTTGACGGACTTTGAGCGAGGGCGTATAGTGGGCATGCGGGAGGCCGGGTGGACGTACCGCCGAATTGCTCAACACGTGGGGCGTGAGGTCTCCACAGTACATCGATGTTGTCGCCAGTGGTCGGCGGAAGGTGCTCGTGCCCGTCGACCTGGGACCGGACCGCAGCGACGCACGGATGCACGCCAAGACCGTAGGATCCTACGCAGTGCCGTAGGGAACCGCACCGCCACTTCCCAGCAAATTAGGGACACTGTTGCTCCTGGGGTATCGGCGAGGACCATTCGCAACCGTCTCCATGAAGCTGGGCTACGGTCCCGCACACCATTAGGCCGTCTTCCGCTCACGCCCCAACATCGTGCAGCCCGCCTCCAGTAGTGTCGCGACAGGCGTGAATGGAGGGACGAATGGAGACGTGTCGTCTTCAGCGATGAGAGTCGCTTCTGCCTTGGTGCCAATGATGGTCGTATGTGTGTTTGGCGCCGTGCAGGTGAGCGCCACAATCAGGACTGCATACGACCGAGGTACACAGGGCCAACACCCGGCATCATGGTGTGGGGAGCGATCTCCTACACTGGCCGTACACCTCTGGTGATCGAGGTACACAGGGCCAACACCCGGCATCATGGTGTGGGGAGCGATCTCCTACACTGGCCGTACACCTCTGGTGATCGTCGAGGGGACACTGAATAGTGCACGGTACATCCAAACCGTCATCGAACCCATCGTTCTACCATTCCTAGACCGGCAAGGGAACTTGCTGTTCCAACAGCACAATGCACGTCCGCATGTATCCCGTGCCACCCAACGTGCTCTAGAAGGTGTAAGTCAACTACCATGGCCAGCAAGATCTCCGGATCTGTCCCCCATTGAGCATGTTTGGGACTGGATGAAGCGTCGTCTCACGCGGTCTGCACCTCCAGCACGAACGCTGGTCCAACTGAGGCGCCAGGTGGAAATGGCATGGCTAGCCGTTCCACAGGACTACATCCAGCATCTCTACAATCGTCTCCACGGGAGAATAGCAGCCTGCATTGCTGCGAAAGGTGGCTATACACTGTGCTAGTGCCGACATTGTGCATGCTCTGTTGCCTGTGTCTATGTGCCTGTGGTTCTGTCAGTGTGATCATGTGATGTATCTGACCCCAGGAATGTGTCAATAAAGTTTCCCCTTCCTGGGACAATGAATTCACGGTGTTCTTATTTCAATTTCCAGGAGTGTATATAGCTTTTGGCATTCTGTTGTAGAACGACGTTCCAAAAGCTTCTGTTCTCTTATTGTCTGAACTATTCATCGACTGATCGATGGCTACACTTCAACAAATATTTTCAGGAAGTACTTATGAGTATTTAAATTTGTTACAAAATTTTTATGCTATGGTATCGCATGTATTGCAAAAAGCTTTTACTAGTGAAACAACGTTTCGGCCACGGTTACAATGGCCTCCTCCTGGATCTACTGATGTGATTTTGCTATCCAGAATCACTTATATTTTCTCATGAACGCTCACTGAGCATTACGTCAGCTCATAATTTTTAAAAAAACCTTGATGTAATTGATTTCTAGAGAAAGAAGGAGTGGGAACTTTATTGCAATAGGTTACTACGGTGGAGGGACTGGAAGGTGCAGATTGGCAACGGCGAACGGTTTGGGCGTGGTGTCGAGCGCTCTGTTTGGAGGAAACCAGTTCCGTCACGTGAAGCGTCAAGTAACTTTCATCAGGCTCTAGAGATTACGGATGTGGGCACAGCGCGGCGGCTCTGGAGAGCGCGCACGGTCGATAGCCGTGCCGCCGCCTCGACCGAGTCCGCGGCCACTTCTGCACACAGATAGGCCGCCTCTCGACCGCTAAGCGCCGGGCTAGGGCCCCTCTGCCGTGGCGGACAGCTGGCCCCCGAAACGATCACCAGATTAACCCCCGCCCAGTCCTTATCCACTCTCTTCCCGCACCTGGTTTTAACTTTTTAGGACACCCGACAAAAAATTCAAGAACAGAACTTTCCTCATATCTGTACTACGAGGGTCCCTCCAAAAGAAATGCACACTATTTTTGTAAAAACACAATTTTCATTCTGCATGTGTGAAAGTTTTACAGTGTGTAGATACATCCTTCCCGCTTGTTTTCAAACTAGATCAACCCCAGGTTATTGTTGTTGTTGTCTTCAGTCCTGAGACTGGTTTGATGCAGCTCTCCATGCTACTCTATCCTGTGCAAGCTGCTTCATCTCCCAGTACCTACTGCAACCTACATCCTTCTGAATCTGCTTGGTGTACTCATCTCTCGGTCTCCCTCTACGATTTTTACCCTCCACGCTGCCCTCCAATGCTAAATTTGTGATCCCTTGATGCCTCAAAACATGTCCTACCAACCGATCCCTTCTTCTAGTTAAGTTGTGCCACAAACTTCTCTTCTCCCCAATCCTATTCAATACCTCCTCATTAGTTACGTGATCTATCCACCTTATCTTCAGTATTCTTCTGTAGCACCACATTTCGAAAGCTTCTATTCTCTTCTTGTCCAAACTAGTTATCGTCCATGTTTCACTTCCATACATGGCTACACTCCAAACAAATACTTTCAGAAACGACTTCCTGATACATAAATCTATATTCGATGTTAACAAATTTCTCTTCTTCAGAAACGCTTTCCTTGCCATTGCCAGTCTACATTTTATATCCTCTCTACTTCGACCATCATCAGTTATTTTACTTCCTAAATAGCAAAACTCCTTTACTACTTTAAGTGTCTCATTTCCTAATCTAATTCCCTCAGCATCACCCGATTTAATTTGACTACATTCCATTATCCTCGTTTTGCTTTTGTTAATGTTCATCTTATATCCTCCTTTCAAGACACTGTCCATTCCGTTCAACTGCTCTTCCAAGTCCTTTGCCGTCTCTGACAGAATTACAATGTCATCGGCGAACCTCAAAGTTTTTACTTCGTCTCCATGAATTTTAATACCTACTCCAAATTTTTCTTTTGTTTCCTTTACTGCTTGCTCAATATACAGATTGAATAACATCGGGGAGAGGCTACAACCCTGTCTCACTCCTTTCCCAACCACTGCTTCCCTTTCATGCCCCTCGACTCTTATTACTGCCATCTGGTTTCTGTACAAATTATAAATAGCCTTTCGCTCCCTGTATTTTACCCCTGCCACCTTTAGAATTTGAAAAAGAGTATTCCAGTCAACATTGTCAAAAGCTTTCTCTAAGTCTACAAATGCTAGAAACGTAGGTTTGCCTTTTCTTAATCTTTCTTCTAAGATAAGTCGTAAGGTCAGTATTGCCTCACGTGTTCCAACATTTCTACGGAATCCAAACTGATCTTCCCCGAGGTCTGCATCTATCAGTTTTTCCATTCGTCTGTAAAGAATTCGCGTTAGTATTTTGCAGCCGTGGCTTATTAAACTGATAGTTCGGTAATTTTCACATCTGTCAGCACCTGCTTTCTTTGGGATTGGAATTATTATATTCTTCTTGAAGTCTGAGGGTATTTCGCCTGTCTCATACATCTTGCTCACCAGCTGGTAGAGTTTTGTCATTACTGGCTCTCCCAAGGCCGTCAGTAGTTCTAATGGAATGTTGTCTACTCCGGGGGCCTTGTTTCGACTCAGGTCTTTCAGTGCTCTGTCAAACTCTTCACGCAGTATCGTATCTCCCATTTCGTCTTCATCTACATCCTCTTCTATTTCCATAATATTGTCCTCAGGTACATCGTTCTTGTATAAACCTTCTATATACTCCTTCCACCTTTCTGCCTTCCCTTCTTTGCTTAGAACTGGGCTGCCATCTGAGCTCTTGATATTCATACACGTGGTTCTCTTCTCTCCAAAGGTCTCTTTAATTTTCCTGTAGGCAATATCTATCTTACCCCTAGTGAGATAAGCTTCTACATCCTTACATTTGTCCTCTAGCCATCCCTGTTTAGCCATTTTGCACTTCCTGTCGATCTCATTTTTGAGACGTTTGTATTCCTTTTTGCCTGCTTCATTTACTGCATTTTTATATTTTCTCCTTTCATCAATTAAATTCAATATTTCTTCTGTTACCCAAGGATTTCTAGCAGCCCTCGTCTTTGTACCTACTTCATCCTCTGCTGCCTTCACTACTGCATCCCTCAGAGCTACCCATTCTTCTTCTACTGTATTTCTTTCCCCTATTCCTGTCAATTGTTCCCTTATGCTCTCTCTGAAACTCTGTACAACCTCTGGTTCTTTCAGTTTATCCAGGTCCCATCTCCTTAATTTCCCACATTTTTGCAGTTTCTTCAGTTTTAATCTACAGGTCATAACCAATAGATTGTGGTCAGAGTCGATATCTGCCCCTGGAAATGTCTTACAACTTAAAACCTGGTTCCTAAATCTCTGTCTTACCATTATATAATCTATCTGATACCTTTTAGTATCTCCAGGGTTCTTCCACGTATACAACCTTCTTTCGTGATTCTTAAACCAAGTGTTAGCTATGATTAAGTTGTGCTCTGTGCAAAATTCTACTAGGCGGCTTCCTCTTTCATTTCTTAGCCCCAATCCATATTCACCTACCATGTTTCCTTCTCTCCCTTTTCCTACACTCGAATTCCAGTCACCCATTACTATTAAATTTTCGTCTCCCTTCACTATCTGAATAATTTCTTTTATTTCATCGTACATTTCTTCAATTTCTTCATCATCTGCAGAGCTAGTTGGCATATAAACTTGTACTACTGTAGTAGGTGTGGGCTTCGTATCTATCTTGGCCACAATAATGCGTTCACTATGCTGTTTGTAGTAGCTTACCCGCATTCCTATTTTCCTATTCATTATTAAACCTACTCCTGCATTACCCCTATTTGATTTTGTGTTTATAACCCCCAGGTTACTAAATAATAAAGTTGGGCAGTAAGCGCTCTGCTGTGCCATTGGCTGGCCTAGTGACGTCAGCGTGGAAGCAAGCGCTCACAAGCAGACGACACGGCATGCGCGTTTACGTCAAAGTTTTGGCGGAAGATTTTGTTTATACCAGAATTGAGGTGTCTAAACTGCTTTTCTGCTGCTAAAATATTACTGTTTTAACTGGTGAGTTATATTCTTTCGCAGCTTATGCCTTACACATCGGTAAAATATCAGATCACAACCACACTAACACATGCTTCAAATTCGAAACCTCGGCTCGAATAAATTAGAAACTATTCATTTCATTGCTTTGAAATGAATTTACTAAAGGTCATAATTACTTTAAATTAGCATTATATAAAGAAAAAAAACAAGTTTACTCACCATTTCTCGTCTGCAGTGAAGCCGCGAGGCAGTGTTGCAAATATACAAAAGCATTCGACAATTTAGGGAGAAGTTTACAAACAGAATATCACACGCAACGAAGACACTATCCAATTGTTCTGTCAAAAATTTACGTACCTATATACACAACTTTTATTTGCAAATCAGTAACACTATGTAGTGAATTGATTACTTTGATGACATGCTATTTTCTCCCTTTTTTTCTCTCAGCTGCCTCAGATGTTCTTGCTCTGTCTTTTGATGAAAGCCAGCGCAGACAAATGTGTGAGTTCTAGCAAATATTTCAATTATTTCTTTGTGTATATTGGGGAACCGCTCACCAAGTGCTACACACAGCTTACTAATTATGCCTCTTTCTGTAGACAAACTTTCACTGCTATGGGGCTGAGTGAAAGTCAGCTCGAATTGGCTTATTCTCTCAAACCAAGTTTCTGATGGCACAAGTAAGCTTCCCTTAGAAATCGTACACAGCCAGCTGAGTGGTTTTTTCCTCTGGGACCGACATTAGCTCTACAGTGGGTGTGGCTAATGTTCTGTCTTACTGCCTGCACCGATGGGCTAGGTATCTGGCCAGGTACTGAAATCCCTCCACACTACAGTCTGAAGCCGCGGATGCTGAGGAACTCTCATAATTTTCCGCTGTCAGTTCTATCCTCTCAATTTCTTGCTGCCCTTCAGTCATCGACAGAGCTTCAGACATATCAGGAAGAACGCTGCTGAACACTGCTGCAGTAACAAATATTCCTTCATCAGGTTCAACAAGAGAAGCATTAGGCAGAGGAATATCGGAAGCATTTGCACTTAACAATAATAGCCTGATATGAAACTTCCTGGCAGATTAAAACTATGTGCCCGACCGAGACTCGAACTCGGGAGCTTTGCCTGCAAGGTTCGCAGGAGAGCTTCTGTAAAGTTTGGAAGGTAGAAGACGAGATACTGGCGGAAGTAAAGCTGTGAGTACTGGGCGTGAGTCGTGCTTCGGTAGCTCAGATGGTAGAGCACTTGCCCGCAAAAGGCAAAGGTCCCGAGTTCGAGTCTCGGTCGGGCACATAGTTTTAATCTGCCAGGAAGTTTCATATCAGCGCACACTCCGCTGCAGAGTGAAAATCTCATTCTGGAAATAATAGCCTGATTCGGTTTTTTACGTCTATCCGATTTCGATGGTCACAAAAATGGCGCAGGCACCTTGCAAGAGAAAAGAAGTTTTCGAGAGAGTCCTGATTCAGCCTGGCAGTAAGTATGTATGTGACAGTGTATTCTCTTGAGTCACGGAATAGACCTAAAATTGACCGAATACACTTCATGAATCCTTTCTGAAAAGGTAACAAATGCCTTGATGATCCAACGTGCATCCTCTCACAGCAGTTTTAGAATTTGCGCAGACATTGTTCTTGTGCTTCAAAAGAAGAAAGAACCCAATCAAAATACTTCTTCAAACACAACACCACAAAAACAATCACACACAATTCGAACTGTGTACTGTTTGGCACAGCTGCTTCCACCGTGATGTCATGCGCACAACTGAGAAAACACGTTCCTTTCTGCGCATCGCTTTCGCCTCAAATTTAATCCGACTTGCCAATGTTTTGTTCATGTCATTAAAGGCTTATTCGAGAAGTGATTCAGGCGTAGTTGTTGAGTGGTTTCACAGCAGGGAAATACCTGATATGCAGAAGCTGCGTTGGTATCCGTGTGATAAGTCTATATACAAAGGGTGTTTCAAGCGAGAATACTTTGCAAGACATACCACTTCACAGGAATGTAATCAGCTGTTTTCGTCCCGCTGCTCGACCAAGCCAGCACCCACGTCATTTCCACCTGCTTGGAAGGTTCTCTGATGTTGCGACTGGTATGGTCATGTTAATTGTGGCTATGGGTTCGTTTATCACCCATAGTCACCAATTTATTTATGGAGGAATTCGAGGATGAGGCACCGAGGACTTCGGCTTTGCAACCAACGTGCTTCTGGAGATATGTGGATGATCATCTGGCCACACGGCCGTGTGGCTCTTAATAGAGTTTAGGACGACTTCAACTGTCTTCATCCTCGCATTAATTTTACCATGGAGGTTGACTGTGATGGGATGCATCCATTTTTAGACGTTATGGTTTATAAAAAACCAGATGGTACTTTGGGACAGTGTTCACCGGATGCCGACGCACACGGATCTGAATCTGCATTCTAAGATTTATCCACCGCACCAACGCAGTGGCGTCCTTAGGACTTTGGTACGCAGAGCGGAGAGCTTAACCCAAGAACTTGCGCATTAGATGGCTGTTTTTAAGGAAAATAGTTACTCTGAGAAACAGATTCGTCGGGCTATGGAGTCTGGACCACCACTGGAGGTGCATGAAGAGGAACATAGATCGGTTGTCTGTTCCTTATGCTGGGGGCGTATCGTTTGAGACTGGAAGAATTTTAAGGAATTTTAACATTAAGATTGTGTTCCGTCCACCTAAGATTAGGGGACTACTCGGCTATGTGAAAGATGATTTGAGGCTTAGGAAACCCGGTGTATACAAAATTCCGTGTCAATGTGGGAAGGCTTACATCGACCGTTCAATGTGCAAAGTTCATGACAGGTCTGTGGAACATCGTCGTCATTCGAGGCAACAACAGCCGGAAAAATCGGCAGTAACAGAAAATGCTTAAATGACTGACACCATATGAAATTTGATGAAACTGTGATAGTTGCGAACACTTCCAGTTTTTGGTACAGAGTCTAAAAGACGCAATTGGAATTAGATTGGCGGATAATTTAATTAAGAGAGACAATGGGTTTTCTCTTAGCAGGACCTGGATCTTGTAACGTCCCGCATCAAAACAGCACGTCATTCGGTGTGGTCCGAGTGTTCGAAAAGCATTTTTGAGTGCGGTGTATCGGTGCCCGCCGGTGTTGTACTAAGGGTGGCGCCACCTAGCCAGTCTTTGAGGGCAGAAACCGGTATGGGCGGCGCATGCGCCGTGTACGGTGGCCATATTTATGACGTCGATTTGCTGCCTGGCGTCAGCAGGCCAACCACGCGTTAGCCTGACCTGCTGAGGGATTAAGTGTTACTAATCCCCCACCAGACTGTGTGTCTCTTTTTCAGGTTACACTAGCTAGGACCAATCAAGAAGAGAGTGGTAATATGCCTTTCGCTCTTTTACAGGAACCGCAGGAATGAGAATTTTGTCCGAACTGCACCACCTCGAGCCAAGAATAGGCTCGTCTTTACAGCATCAGCATGGCGTCAGTTCTCCGCGGGCATCATCAGCAGAAGCAGCATTCTCCTTAAGATGGCTACCGGTTGGATCGCCGAAATATCGACTTCAGTTGATTTTTAGGATCCAGCAGCAAACCCGAAGAGAGGAACAAGAATTGTGAAAAACTTCAGAAGAGACATCTATAAAAACTGGTAAAATCACGAGGAACTTTCTGAGGTCCAGTAACAAAGACGTCTGGAAACTAAGCAGCATTCATGAAACAGATAAAAAAGTAGTAAAAGTAAAGTAAGGAAACAAAGCCAACCATCAGATTACAAATTAAGAAGACTGATCGGAGGAGTTAATTACATACACTGCTTGGCGAAAGTGTGAAGGAGCCAGAAGACATGATCGGATAACACCAACAGTGTACACGTACACACCATTAGTGTGTGTGTAAACACTAATCGAATTGCAATTCCCTACGACAGAACGGCCAACAGAGTACGGTATTGTTGACCGTGTTTAGTGTTGTTACCAAACCTGGCAGAGTTGCAGAATGGCGTGAACGACATCAGACGTTGACTGAAGGACACAGATATGCCGCATACTCGTGTGAGACTAGGTTATCAGCACCAGACAGTACGAAATGGGCCTCATTGTGGTCTCCATCTGGCCTGTTGATCCAATCGTGCAATATACACATTTATGGGCATTCAAACACCTTGTGGCCCGACGCTGGACTGGACAACAATGTGAGCGCAGTAATATGTATCGTCAAGGCTCCGGTCGACGTCGCCTGACCAACGGGAGAGTGGTCAGCCGCTCTGTCCAAGCACATCGAGAACAAGTAATGGGCTCCCTGCAGCAGTCCGTATCGCCTTGCAGCAGCCAGACTATGAATGTCTTGAAAGGAAGATATAAGATGATCATCATCAAAAGCAAAACAAGGATAACGGAATGCTGTCAAATCAGGTGATGGTGAGGGAATCAGATTAGCAAACTAGACACTAGTAGAGTAATTAAAGATGGCCGTGGCAGAGGATGTAAAACAAACTGGCAATAACAAGAAAAGTGTCTGAAGAGAAATTTATTAACATCGAATATAGCTTTAACTGTTAGGAAGTCTTTTCTAAAGGTATTTGTCTGGAATGTAGCCTTTTATCGAAATGAGACATGGACGATGAACATTTCAGACCAGAAGAGAATAGCAGCTTTTGAATGTGGTGCTACAGAACAATGTTGAAGATCGGTATGTATAGATCATGCAACCGATGAGGAGGTACTGAATAGATTTAGGGAGAAAGGTTTCTTGGACAGCCTGAAGAAGATAGGAAACATTCTGAGACATGAAGGGATCACTGATTTAGTACTGGTGGTAAGTGTGGTGGGGGGGGGGGGAGGAGGGGGGGATAAAAATTGTCGAGGGAGATCAAGGAATGGAACCATGCAGCTTCAGAAGGATGTAGGTTGCAGTAGTTATTCGAAGATGAAGTAGCGTGGAGAGAAGCAAAAACCAGTCTTCGTACTGAAGACTACATCGAAAACAACCTAGTTCCTTCTAAGACTGACTCCATATTGCAATTACTGAAGCAATATCATATACCCTCTCAATCCGTGACGTTTCATTTCGATTCCTCCTTTCTTTCTGGATGCTTAACTTTTATGTAAGGAAGCGTATTTAGAAACAGTCAACATCGAAGGGGAATGCGCAGCAGAAAAAATTTTCAGAGTCAAAAATGGTAATTTAACATTTTAACTTTATTCATATTTTGTAGTTTAAAACGTGACTGTATTCAAAACATTGGAGGTTTGAATTAAACAACGCCTTCAGTCACAACTTTTTCGTGTTTTATTAACTACACTATACATTTCGGACCCTGTGGGTCCATCGTCAGCTGTACTTTATCTTAATACATGTTTTCTTTCTTCTCCTGAATGAGGTGGAGTGCATATTCCTGTCACGAAAAGGTTTAATGTTAGGTTATGAATTTCGAAAGTGGAATGCAGAAAATTAACAGTGTAAACTTACCACATAATCCAAGGAAAGTATTTTCAACGTTTTAGCACCGGCAAACCTTTTCTCCGTCGTTTTTGTACATGTCACTTCATTCAGGATATACATTTGCACACATGTTTATAAATACTTCACAGATGTTTTTGTACATGGTGTTGTCAAAGACGAATTTATTCGTAGTGCTAAAGATAACTATAAACAATTGACATATGCAAGGAATAAGTTTAGAATAAGTCTTTATAATTACTGAAATAATTATGGCTTGCGAAATCTATTTGATCATTTAAAATAGATTCTGGTGTTTTGATTTTGTGGACCTATATCTCCAGTTGTTCTAGCAAACCTAGGGTCTTACCGTTGGGTTTAGGTCCATGCTACGCAGAGTACACTCCCTTGTTTTAGAGGAAAACGCTGTCAAGAATGAGATAGATACAATAAAGAGCATTGTCATAAGCAATGGCTACACAGCCAAAAGAATGGACACACTGTGGAAGAGAAAATATTCGCCAACTTTTCCAGAAACACAAATGTAACAGTTGCATTCTCAACCAACACTAAGTTAGGAAACCTAATCATCCATAACGTAAAATCAAATACACAAACATACAACAGCGGAGTGTATCAAGGATCATGTCCCAGTTGCCCTGCCTACTATGTAGGGAAAAAAGGCAGAAACTTGAAGGGCCGTTTTCAAGAACATGTAAATGCTTTCAGGCTCAAGAATTTCGAACAATCAGTCATTGCACAAACTATATGTAGGAAACAAACCATGTCAACAGTCTAGAAAACAATTTGATAATACTACATAATGAACCCAATGGTAAGACCCTAAGTTTGTTAGAACAAGTGGAGATATACCCCTACAAAAAGAAAAAACCAGAATCTATGTTAATTGAACAGATTTCGCAAGCCATAGTTATTTCAGTAATTTTGAAGATCTATTCTTAAGTTATTCCTAGCAAATGTCAATTGTTTATAGTTATATCTTTAGCACTACGAATAAATTCATCTTTGACACCACCATGTACAAAAAATCTGTGAAGTGTGTATAAACATGTGTGTGCAAATGTACATCCTGAATGAAGCGACATGTATTAAAACGACGGAGAAAAAAAATGTTTGGCAGTACTAAAACGTTGAAAATGCTTTCTTTGGGTTATGCGGTAAGTTTACACTGTTCATTTACCACTATTTTGCACACATTTTCCGCGTTCGACTTACGAAATTCATGACCTAACATTAAACCTTTCGTGACAGGAATATGCATTTCACCACATCCAGGAGAAGAAATAAAACATGTATTAAGACAAAGTACACCTGCCGATGGACCCACAGGTTCCGAAATGCACCGTGTAGTTAATGAAACACGAAGAAGTAGTGACTGAAGGCGTTGTTTAATTCATACCTCAGATAATTTAACAATTTAAGATTTCAAGACACAGAAAGGAAGAGACCGGGATCCAAAGCGGTCTAAAGAAAAGCGGTACATGGTGGAAAGAAGAAGAAATATTGGACGAGATGAAACTGAAAATGAGAAAGAAAGAATCTCGTGGTTCATAGTTGGCCAAAACGGAAGGGGATTTGGAACTTTACGTTATTTGGTTTCATGCCCAGTAGTAGTTCAACTCAGTTCTCCGCCTGTTCTGTGGACGTCCAATCGAGGCTTATAATGTAGGCTAACCTGTAATACTGAGGCGAGTTGATCTCCGAAGAGATATTCGGGTGAAGTAGCGGCCTGCACATATTCGTCCGCGTGGAACGAGCGAGTCTGAAATTGGCCCTCAAGCAGTGCATTCGATATTTTTCTTTGGAAATAAGTGTGGGGGCCAAGTCCAGAGATCGTGGCCGGCGTAGAAACCGTAAGATCTTTATAGATACGAGCGGTATTTACTGCTTTGTATCTGTAGAGTAAATCTGTCTGTGTGATGCAATCTCAAGTGCTAGCTGATAGCACTACGTGCCAGATTGCGCAACCACGTGGCTTGTTTACACTCGTTTTGTGGAATCGGACGGAAGGAGAATTACGCTGTTTCAGCAATCAGTCTTACAACTGGTTCGATCTAGTTCTTCATACATACCTGTTGTCTGACACACACGCTCTTCGCCTACGCCTATGGCTCTGCAAACCACTGTAAGGAGAATAGCAGAGGATATTTAACTCTGCACCAAATATTAGATATTAGTGTTCCTTCCCGTTACAATAAATTGTGGCGTGTGCAAAATTACTAAATGACTCTGTATGCGCTGTATTCTTATCTTGTCTTCGCGATGAAGTGACACTTAGAAGGCATACATTCCTTACGCTGATTCTTGGAACTTACGAAGTACACTTACGGAAGTTAACTCGCGCCTGTCTTCGAGTGTTCTCACGCTCTCCTACCAGGGTCACTAACCTGTGTTCTCCGACACTTTGCTCCGCCGTAGTCTCTGCTCACCACGTGTTGGTATACCAACTTTTTATCGCATTAGTCAGTCTATGCATATTTATTATGTAGGTCAAATGTGTAATCTTGACGCCTGTTCCCTCTGAAGAATATTAATATTTAACGTTTCAGGGACATGGTCTGAAGATTTCTCATTAAATCGAAATCGGTTACCATCTGACATGAGTTTAGTTTTTATTAAATTCTTGCAATCAAGACTGATTAGTATGTAATCAGACGTGTATGAACTGCAAATACCGACCAACGATGCCAGGGAAATAAGCCTGTGGCTTAAACGAATCGGAGGAATTGCAGTTTCCTTTGTTTTCAGGCATAGCTTTTGACAACGTTGACTGGAATGCTCTCTTTCAAATTATGAAGGTGGCAAGGGTAAATACAGGGAACTACAGGCTATTTACAATTTGTACAGAAACCAATGGCAGTTTTAAGAGTCGAGGGGCACGAAAGGCAAGCAGTGGTTGAGAAGGGAGTTAGACAGGGTTGAATCTACGCCGATTTTATTCCATATGTTTACTGAGCAGGCAGTAACGGAAACAAGCAGGCAGTAACGGAAACAAAAGAAAAATCTAGAGTAGGAATTAAAATCCAGGGGAAAAAAAACCTTGAGGTTTGCCGATGACATGATTCTGTCAGACTGCAAAGGACTTGCAAGAGCAGCTGAACGGAATAGACAATATCTTTAAAGGAAGATGTAAGTTGAGCAACAAAAGCTAAACGAAGATAGTGGAATGTAGTAGAATTAAATCAGGTGATGCAGAGAAAATTAGATTAGGAAATGAGAAACTTAAAGAAGTAGATGAGTTTTGCTATTTGGGCAGCAAAATAATTGATGATGGGCGAAGCAGAGAGGATATAAAATAAAGACTGGCGATCGCCATTAAACCTTTTTTGAAGAAGAGAAATTTGTTAGCATCGAGCATAAGCTTAAGCGTCAGGAAGTTTTTACTGATAGTATTTGTATGGAATGCAGCCACGTGTGGAGGTGAAACATGGAAAATGAACTGTTTGGATGAGGAGCAAATAGACACTTTTGAAATGTGGCGCTACAAGAGAATGCTGAATATTTGATGCGTACGATCACGTGAGTAACTGAAAAAAAAGAAAACAGGTTCAAATAGCTCTGAGCACTATGGGACTTGACTTCTGAGGTCATCAGTCCCCTAGAACAAACCTAACTAACCTAAGGACATCACACATCCATGCCCGAGGCAGGATTCGAATCTGCGACCGTAGCGGTCACGCAGTTCCAGACTGTAGCGCCTAGAACCGCTCGGCCATACCGGCCGGCGCACGTTCTGAGGCAGCAAGGAATAGCCAATGTAGTATTGGAGGGAGGGGGGGGGGGGGCACAAATTGTAGAGGGAGGCCAAGAGGCGAATATACAAAGTAGATTCAGAAGGATATGGGTTGCAGTAGTTACCCGGAGATGAAGAGGCTTGCACAGGATAGAGCAGCGTGGAGATTTGCAGAAAACCAGTCTCTGAACAAGAGACAACGACGGCAACAAGTTTTAAGAGAAAAGTTAGTAGCGAAGCGTCTCTCAGAAAGTAAACTCATCGGAGCAAACTGATGTTGTGTAAGCGTCTCTGTAGTGTATATAAATCTGATGTGAAATTAAATGTTAAAAACGTGTTACATTCTTTTTTCATTTATAAGTAAATGTTCTCCCCGCAGTTATTAAGTTGTACGTGAATAATGGCTTTTGTAGTATTTGTTCCAGAAAAGCTAGTTGGAACCGCGAGCTCAGCAGATTATGGTAAAGATTCGCATTCAGCCACTGATTTCATTCTGCTATAAGCAAATCGCGTCCCTGAGATTATTTGCTGATCGTTTAACAGCGAGTGACTTGTGATCGTTTTGAGCAAGTCTGGTGTGGCCATTGTCTCCGAATTGTTGATCTGCTGCTCTCGCTTCTGTCAGATAGAAATTCCACAGGACTGATGGCCGTGTTTAATTACTACTGTTCGTAATTGGTAAAAATTTCAGGAGCCAATTTTATTCCCAATAATCGCATTCTCTTTAGATTAGTGTCAAATGTTGTAGGAAGAACTCGCGCCACCACGACCGACGACCGTTGCTCCAACTGCTCAATATGAGAGAAATTAAATGTACCTGACAACTTCGTTTTTTACATTTGCTATTTTAGTCAAATATCGGAAAAAACGCACCGAAGACTTTTTCACATAATACTGCTGAGGAAATTTAGAGAACCGACATTTGAAGGCGACAGCAGAACGATTCTCTCACCATCAACGTACATTTCGCGTAACGAACACTAAAGTAGGAGAAATTAGAGAAGTACTAAGGCATACACAGTCGGTTTTGCTTCGCTATATCTGCTAGTCGAACAGGAAAGGAGACGACTAGCGGTACAAGATACCCCTCTATCAGGCACCATAAGGTAGTTTGCAGAGCACGAATGCACATGTAACCATGATTAAATGTGTTTCTGTGGTCATGGGCAGCAACTTTCCAGCTGGTCTCTTCTTTATTACGGTCTTTGCTATAATATTTCACTTCCCATATGTCTGATTGTGAATCTATCTCACTTATGAAATTCACAATTCTAGCGCCGTACTGTACATCTACAACCTTAACTCCTTGAGTCCAGCTACCAAAACGTTATAGGTTTCTCGTTGTTGCAGACATGTCAGAAACACGTGTCTTGTTTACGTGTATCAGCCTTCTGTATGAATCATCAGTAGCCTAAGAAACCAAGGATAATCGGCAATCTGGTTGTCAACCGGTATACCGTCTTTCATATTGATATTAGTCTTAATTCTTGTTCCGACTGCTTTTACAGTGTATTCAAAATCTTGTTTCAGCATTTTGGAAAATGTATGTAGTCAACGACAGTTCACGAGTTATGCCCGTGGAAGCAGTTATCTTACTTAAAAAAGAACACATGCGCCGAGTCCTATTTCTGGTTTTATTGTTAACCTTATTGCTTGTGGAATGCAAAAGCGACTCAGCGGTACTCACTTCCAAAATCTAGCTAACATCCATTCCGCGATAATACTTTGAAATCTAGGGCTCCGGGAATGTGTTACCACAAACAATGCTGGCAACAGTAGCTGGTAATGTTTTCGGACTAGATGCGATTTCCAGGATCCCTGCGTAGAGGTACATTAATGTGTGTTCAATAGAAGTACACCTTGCCAGCACTTCAAAGTGTTTTGGAAGCGTATGGACGTAGATGTAGTTTCGCACCGCTATTCTTCGAATAAGCTCGAAACACATACTTGATACACGCGCCAGGTAATCCTGCAATAATCCGATACAGTCGATACATTCAGTAATCTCTCTCGTAACTGAACTCCTGTTTCCTAGTGTGCTGCCTAGGTCCTTTGACTACATTTAGTTAAGTACACAGATTTATCTTCATTAGTTATTTACTCATCTATCTTTACGCAATTGCATGCAATCAATGAAGTCAAAATGGCTCTTAGCACTATGGACTTAACATCTGAGGTCATCAGTCCCCTAGCCTTAGAACTACTTAAACCTAATTAACCTAAGGACATCACACACACCCATGTCCGAGGCAGGATTCGAACCTGCGACCGTAACAGATGCGCGGTTCCGGACTGAACACCTAGAACCGCTAGACCACCGCGGCCGGCAATCAATATAGTCATTAATAATTCTGAAAATAATTTTTACAGTATGGGTTAAGACAGAAAATATGGTTACATACCGTATTGCAATGCATACTATATATTATACTGTACACAATCATTCGTTCGCTGTTAAGACCATCTTTCGCCAAATCTTCGAATTCGAATGTGGAGAAAGCCTTTTCTTTCATCTACTTCTGGGTTTTATTTTTGATGATATTTATTGAGACTTGATATGGTCGCGAACGTAATTTATTAAGAAGCTTTATGCCTGGATATTTGCAACTACTACGCTTTTTCTTAAGTCTGGTTCTTTCTTGTTTGACGAGTATTACGGTGATGTAAGACTGCCTTAGGCTACAACTGGTATAGTTGTCTTTTATATAAACGAGACAGATGTACATGAAGAGAGACGAGAAAAATACATCTGTTTGAAGTAAGACCTACAAGGTATTTTGGTTACGAAATTTTACGACTTCACAGTTCGGCCTCATTCTAGCAGATAAGTTTTTTTTGTTCTAGAAGAATTATTCCACAAAACAATGCCGTATCTTAGGTGACAGTGATGGATGGTAGGACGTAATAGGAACTAACCTGGAGCATAACAAACTGATTAACAGATAGTTGCTTACAGGACAGCCACCATAACAATAACAAGTAACCAAGGAGCTTGGTCTTTTTCTCTCTTATGTTCACACTTATCATATCGCTCCGCTTCCTCAGTTACAAGTTGTCACAGTCAGATGCAGATGTCGCCTGAGGCCTGTTTAGTAACTACCAGTAGACCTCAAAATTTTTAAAGAACTAAACTCTCGTGTATGAAAAACTTCAAACTTCTGATTACTTCAAAAGTTCGATATGTATTAAATATTTGACGTGACGCATGTAAACCATTGGAAATTATGATTACAATTTACTAGAAGTCAATAAGTGACTTAATTTTGGAACACTGGATGCCTATAAACTGGGTAATTTGCGCTCCATTTTAAGCAGAGGCTAGTTTTTCACGCATCTCCATAGTAGTGAACCTTCTCACTTACGTGTCGTACAAGGCATAATTTTACATATACATTCGGCCGTATTTGTGGATACTGTCAACAAAATGCGTTGTAAATAGACTTAGTGGTAAATAAGTAAAACATTGAAACGTTATGCCAGATGCTGAAGTTCTGCTGCGTGAACAGTGAAAGTTTTCGAAGTGATAACCTTTCTTCCTTTCATAATTTTTTGGGGCCGTGTGTGTGTGTGTGTGTGTGTGTGTGTGTGTAGCGGTGGCGCGGTTCCAGACTGTAGCGCCTAGAACCGCTCGGCCACACTGGCCGGCTGTCTCAAACTGTGTGTGAAGGATGTTGCAAGTCGCATGGAAGCTGCACCACTTAATCTGTCATGTTTCGCACAGCTCGTTTCGAGAATTTGTATCTTCAAGTACACTTCCGTAGTCGTTTACACGTATGTTTTTGGGGACATTTGTGTGTGCCTTTTTTGCGTCTTTCTGAGGTTAAACTGCAATGGAAGAATCGGACAAAAGGAATCCGAACGTTTTTAAATGCTAATGTTAGAAATAGTATTTTAGTTTGTCAACTTACAAGTATTGTGCCGCCTCCATTATACTTGGTGTATCAAAAAGAATCATCGGATTTCTAAAACCAAAACTATTAAGTTATTTGATACACTCAATGTGCGTGAGCAGCGTAGTGTTGGAAAGAGCAAACAAACTAGTTTTCATGGCTCCCGCTAGGTAGCAGCAGTTCTGACAGACGTCGAACGCATCTGCCACAGTTTCACATGGAGTGCGTAGAAATCCGTTCACCGTGCAGCTGAACTTGCTCCCAGTGTCCGTATGGGGTGTATTGCGTCGACTTTTACACATGAAACCATACAAAATCCAGCTACTGCAAGCTCTTCGTGAAGGTGACAGACAACAACGTGTGGAGTTCTATAATCTCTTTCTTGGCGAGATGGAGGATGTCTTTTTCCACGTTTAGTGGAAACATTCCAGTTAACTGCAAAGGCGTAACAATGTGAGAATATATGGTACGGAACAACCAGATGAAATTTTACAACATGAGAGAGTGTCTCCAAAATTTAACGTATTACAGGAAACGTATCTCGATATGCTTCAGAACTTTTCTTTTCCCACTGTTGGAGATTGATTTGAACGACTTAATTTACCAACAGAATGGTGCATCGCCACACTGGAGTCGAAGTGCGAGAATTTTTTAATCAAAGGATTACTGGACAATGGATGGACCGCACTGGACCAAATGATTAAGCCTTACATTACTGGCTTCTAAAGCCACCGGACCTGACAGAATTTCTTGTGAGGGTTTATGGAAGATGGTGTGTGCGCCTCCGTTACCAACAATAATTAATGAACTGAGACATCGTGTAACTGCAGCTATGGAAGCTGTAACTCAAGACAAGCTCGCTGCAGTGCGGGGAAAGTTTGAATACCGCATTGACATGTGCCATGCATCTCAAGAGGGCGTATTGACCCCACAGGAAGAAAAATTTTGGAGTCTCCCGTTCATAAAAAACAAAATTCATTGTACATGTTTATTAGTTTCAGAAATATTAGCGTGAAAATCGGATGATTCTTTTTGATACACCCTGTATAATATAATGTAATCCCGAAACACTTAACACCTCTGTGTACTAACTCCTTATGAAAAACCACAGTGTGGTAATATCTTTGGAGCATTTTTACAAAGCATATAACAGTTGGTCATATTT
Source organism: Schistocerca gregaria (assembly GCF_023897955.1). Lineage (NCBI taxonomy): Eukaryota > Metazoa > Arthropoda > Insecta > Orthoptera > Acrididae > Schistocerca > Schistocerca gregaria. The sequence goes on from NC_064928.1 coordinate 157,331,810, forward strand.
TTGTTTTGTTATGATGCTATGAAGTAAAAAATGTCATTGTCCGATTTTTTACGTTACTCACTTTATAAATTGTACCAAGGAGTTGAGCAGGAGTTATAAGACCTCATTACTAATAACTTTTTGTGCATAAAATTGCGTATGCTTGCGTAAACGAACATATAACTGATATAACAATTAAGGACCAGAGTGTTCATATGGAAATACTTACACTGGCTCAAAATGAAAAACGAACAAGGGCGCGCCCTCCTATTTTTCTTCGAGGGCGACAGAGATGCTTGGCTGTTAACTTTTGTCTTTTACCATCCTGATCTGGTCATGTAAGCATCGTTTTCTGTAGCTCTGCATAGTTTACATTGAGCTACCTTTCATTCAAAATGACTTTTTACATTACTATTTATGTTAATAATCATTGCGCTGCTATTTTCATTTTTCAGCTTCTTTTGGATGAGACGCAACACTTCGACGTGTCACCGATCCACCGTTGGTGTGACTGTATTACTAATTTTCAATATCTTTTTCTGTTATTGTGCAACCTGAACCTGAAATCATTCGAGGAGGTAGTGCAAGGATTTTACCTGATCAGCATATAGCTGTTATCAGACAACTACATGCAGTTTGACTTTTTGAATTTCCCGTCTTTAGTTGCGCTTTTCCCAACGCCCATCCGGGATGATTACAACGTGCATATTTTTATTGCTTCGGTGTTTGTTTAGTGAGCGGAGGTGGAAGCTAGCTCAAAATGTGCACTCGTCAACATTGGACAAAACTTAAAACAATCTGAAAAATCTTTCCATAATTAATACACAAATTACCGCTCAGCCAAGCCATCTTGTTTTTACAGTTAGTGACAGTGACAACTCAATACACAGAACTTTGACAGTGACGAAGAAGAGGGTAAAAATGAAAATATGACAAACTGTAAAGAAGAAAAAAAAGACACTATAAAACGTAATACAGCATGAAAACCACACCATGTGGCAAGAAGTCAAAGTACAAAAAGCTATTTATGATGCTTCAACTGCAGTGAAACATGTCTGAAACAAAAAATTATGTTTTCCTAAACGCGGACCCACCCGAAAACATATGTATTGTTAAGCCAGGAATTTGATAATTTAAGGCGTTCTTCGTTTTTGTATTTTCACTAAGAGCTAGTTATCTGGGAGGCAAGCATTCATGAATTGACCATCAGGGCTTCCTATCTCATAGTTAACAACGTACAAATACAAACGTTTGCTCAATGGAGCCGTGCATACCATTGTCACTGCCAGGTTTAATTGCATTGCGCACAGCAGTTTCGGAGTCAATGTTATCTTCCGATAAAAATAGCATCTGGTGCTTTTCGTTACGGCTATAATGTGCCGTGGGGGAAATATCTCCATTCTCTTTTGCACGTATGGCAGTTGCATAAATGAATAAACTGTTGTTCAACGCGAGAAGCAACGTGTTGTCCGCACATCACAGCAACATATCTTCCGCTGGTAAGCAAACTGCAGCCAACTGTTTCGCGTCTAGTGAAGGAATGCCGTAATAATTCGAAACAACAATGTGAGCTACACATCGGAGTGATTTTATTATGGATATACAACATTTTATTACATAGAAATACACAATACCTAAAGGTGTATAAAACCGGTCGCGCAGCCCACGAAATCAACCGCAACGCTACGCGCGTTGCTGCGCAGCGCCTCTTTAGCTCAGTGGTAGAGCACTGGTCTCGTAAACCAGGGGTCGTGAGTTCAAACCTCACAGGAGGCAACCATTTTTAAAATTATTCATCAATATAACTACACATTTAGACACCAATTAGAAAACAATTTGCAACTATTGAAGCCTGGCTTTACGAAAAACACTGTCCATTGCGTTTACATTTGACATCCAGTAGGCGATAGCCTTATTTCTCTGTCGAGTTTACATGTTACGGTCTGAAGCGGTTTTGTGAAATATGACGCCTGTAGCTGACAGTTTATGATTTAGTCAGCACAATCGCCACGTCGTTTCAGTTAGACGAAGTATAAACATTGGGTTGTTTTGAGAATCAGCCTTACGCAAACGCAATTTGCCTATTATCAGATTTATCCAGACATGTTTTTACACATGTGTCATCTTCTGTGGATCAAATTTTTATTACAGTAAAACATAAAACGAAATTTATAGTAATTTAACTGTTTTAAGCCCAGTAACTACAATATGTGCAATTTGCTTTGTTTTGTTTAGACGCTCACCTTACAATTACATTGCTAAATTAACTGCATCATTACACAGGTTTTTGTGCAGTTTGTCTTTTTTTGACAGCAAGTCCTCTGCAAACTAGCCATGAAGAAAATATTTCCCCCGTTAAGAAATTCTTTAACAGGAAACGTGCCAAATTAAAACACTAATTTCACACTTCCATTAACATATACAGCGTGACTGTGCAATGCACATAGAATCATCTATACCTACCATACAGAATACAGGGTGTTTTGAAATTCCATTTACAAACTTCTAGAACTTGTACAGAGGAGCTAGTATACAACATTCGGAACGGGAAATCATGTCTGGAAAATTAACGTTTCCGTTCTACGACGGTTTCAACACAGACGTTTAACTTATCCACTTCTGCTTGAGGAATTGAATTTGGCGTTACGCAGTTCAGTTACTGGGGAATAACTCTAAAGAAAACATAACGAAACGTTCATTTGTCACTTAAGCACATTTGTTTGTATTATGTATATATGTGTCAAGTGTTTACATTATATCAAAACAAAAAGAACCCCGCATACTGTAGTACGAGGCAGGAACTGATGAAAGAACAGCGGTTCAATCTGGCGACCACTAACGTTGTTACAGGCATCGTATCCACGAAGCAAGTTTTGGTACACACTATCAAATCCTACCCGGTGTGTCTTCAATTTCTAGTGCAGGGGGCATAACTCGTTCCACGGATCGTCCTCTTGTCTCTGCAAGAGTCTCGCAACAAGGCAGACTGACATTTGACCGTCTGACGTAGCACACGGCATCTTGACTGCTCTAATGACTGCCCTAATGCATACCTGGACAAGCAACTTAGACCTGCCCCCCCCCCCCCCTCTCCCACACCAGACGTGGACGCTTTACAGTCTGAAACCTAGGTTCCAATTCAAAATATTAAAAATATTATGTACTCACTATCCTCTACAAGTCCTAGAAGTTTGTAACGGAAATTTGCGAACACCTTACATAGTTTTCAGGAGGACACCATATTCGCTGTTGATTGCAGAAATTATTTCACTATTGCAATTTCCGCCTTTGGCCCGTTTTTAAGTGGTACTGCAAAACATTTTGCTTGAACACAAGTCAAACATTAAAATCCTCCGAGATTTATAGAGGTCATCGTCAAAAGTAGGCCTTTTCACACTAGAAGTACAGTAACATCGAACGATTGTGAAGCTCTGCATATCGTGAGATAATGTAAATTGTATGAAATGTTCCCAATTTAACATAAAATTACGAATCGATGTTGTAGCCGACTGTTTACATGTATAAACTAGGGCCGTTGGCGCGAAAATACATCACATTCTGCAAAACAGTGAAATGCATGGTAGAGGGTACGTTCTACTCTACCCGTTATTAGGGCCTTTTCCTCGTCTGCAGACTGTACAAGAATTTCCAGATGAGATTTTCTCTGCTACTTTTATTGGGTCAAAAGTATGATCATTAACATCCAAGTCTTAATATACTTATCTTCGGAAATCACATGTGGTCAGAAAAGGTACTATCGGAAAACTATAACAATTCTCCCAAACACCCAACCGAAACCAAACAATTAAGACATCTAAAGAAGCGCTTTCTTTGAACAATTTGTGATATGGGATAGTGACAACGGCTGGGAAATCATTTTCTTTACTATTACATTTACGTGTGGTGCAAACCACGGAAGGTGTTTATGACAAGCGGGTGGTGTTATACCAGGGATTCTTCGTAGAAGAACTACTGTTAACGCCTTTGTGTGCGCTGTAATTAATTAAACATTGTTCTCATGATCCCTATGAGAACATTATTTTCATTTTCTTGCGGGGGGGGGGGGGGGATGATGTCATCCATCATCCGCCTATTTTGATGCGGCTTTTGATCTTGATGTAGCCTGCCGGGAAATCCTCTCCTGTTGCAACTTCTTCATCTCTAAATACGACTTACACTCTTCACCCTTTATTTACTGGAAGTATTAAAATCAGTGTCTTCCCCTGCAGTTCCTGCCCTCATGCCTTAACGCATGTCCTGTCACTCTGTCCCTCGTTATCACTTTTTTCCTCATGTGCCTCTCCTCGCCAATTTTGTGGGGAGCCTGACTTCTCACCCGTCCACCTAATGGTCAACATCATCCTCACAGCACGACGTCTCAAACGCTTCGATTCTCCTCTTTTCTCAGTTTTATTTTCAAATAAAACTATTTTTATTAAAAATTACGAGTCACTATTAGTTAATTGATAATAAGCATAGATTTTAAATAAAAGTAAAAAATGTTGCTATTTGTGAATCGAACTAGTGACTTCTACACAACACAGTTATGAAAACAAGCTCGGAAAGGTTTTTTCCTTAAAAGCACCCAAAAACTCTCATCGTCACAAGCGATATTTTCTTTTTTCCTTTTCAGAACTGCGTCGCACTGTTTTAGAAAACTGATGTCCGGGAAGTGATCTTTAAATCTTATTATTGTGAAGGGAATAGAAGACGCCTGGTCGGTAAAGTCTCTTTATGAGAGCTAGTTTCTACAGTAGTGTCGGCGAGAGAAGCCTGTTGCCAGCTTTCAATTGCGAAGCGCACACGGCTGCAGACGAAAACAGATATGTGCGGAGGTGCCATGGAGACGTGTATAAAACCATTTGACATGACTGGTTCGTGAAACGCGTGAAGCGTGCACTTTCCAACTCCACTACAGCTGTCAGGGACTTCTTGTTTCGTCGACTCCGCTACATGCAGATTTATACACTGCCTGACAATGAAAGTCAAACACACAGATGTTCGGATTTCCACGTTACTTCGAACATGTACACATCATCAGCGGGTATAATTGATTAGAGTTGCAATGTTCTGACAGAAGTGAAACGTGCTCACGGGTGACCTACAAGATATTAATCAGGTGTACAACTTTCTTTGGCGCTTCAGTGTAGCACTGCAATACAGTTTTCTTGTATAAGTCCGGTAAATACGGCAGATGTTCCAGGACAGCGATTCATTTGGTGCCCAACAACACGTTTACGAGCTTTATATTATGTGTTGGACCATTGTGTTAGAGGAAAGAAATAGCCAGGATGAATACTGCAGCGACCTTCTGCACGGCTACTGTTTAAACTCCATGGAACGTATCGCCGCAACTCCCCATGCGACACACCGCGTATTGTATAGATCTGGCTGGGCGCGTGTGATGGGTGGAAATGCCTGACAACTGGAGATATGAGCTATAAACTGCCGCCTATGTACGTAAACGCCCTGTGCAACGAGCTTGCATTTTCCGGACAGTTACGTCACACGGGTTGTGAACTGAGGCGACGCGTTTGGACTTCCGGCTCTTTGTCTGCTCAAGAATGACTCCCACAGGCGCACATGAACAGGCGATTTCTTTTCTTCTTTTTATGTCCTACGAGCGGCGCCTGACTACAGCCGGTAACAGCTGCGCTTGAGTCCCGTAACCGGCGGCGCGATGGGCCGAATTATGCAGGCCAGGGCTGATGCACGGCCGCCCCGACTTTACGGCGCCGTTACCTGAGAAACTGGCCTCATTTGGGGCGCTTGTTTCCACACTGCGACGAATAGGCGCAACGGTGGCGCGAGGCCGGAAATTAAGGGTTTATTTCAAACGGGGCGCTTGCGGAATTAAACCGCTAAGCTCTCCCATAACATTGCTCTCTTTCCCTCTCTCTGCATGTTCGTACAGGATGTCCTTCTGTAAAGTAAGTCCAGTTTCGAAATACGCCGGGTGCTGGCAGGGGTGATTATTACCGGACCATGTTTCATATGAATGTTTACGTTGGTTTAAATTATTCTGTTCCTCCTGTTAACAATATACGAGGGTCGACTCTTCAACAGCTGGCAGTATTGGTATGCGGCAGGTACTGGCTTGTTCCGTAGCCTCTTCTCTACAACTACTGCTGGCGGGAAGCTTCAGCAGGCCCCTGTGACCGAGTGGTTCTAGGCGCTTCAGTCCGGAACCGCGCTGCTGCTCCGGTCGCAGGTTCGAATCCTGCCTCGGGCATGGATGTGTGTGATGTCCTGAGGTTAGTTATGTTTAAGTAGTTCTAAATCTAGGGGACTGATGACATCAGACGTTAAGTCCCATAGTGCTAAGAGCCATTTGATTTTTTTTTTTTTTTGTGGGAAGCCTTAGCATTGAACGGCTGTTTTGTTTACAGTGTGAAGTATGGAACCTTGCGCAGACGGTCGGGCAATGCAATTTAAGTAACATGCAGTCACTGAATTCTTGATAGCAGAAGGTGTCACCCTAAAGGAGATTCATCAGAGAATGAAAGCAGTTTATGGTGATTGTGTTGATTTGAGTACTGTGCGTCGCTGGGCGAGTAAGTTTAAAGCTGTTGAGGAGGGAAAATCTGACCTCCTGCGTGACGAACGAAGAGTGGGAAGGCCTGTGACAGCAACCAACGAGTTTCACAAGCAAAATGTTGACATACTGATTCATGGCGAGCGTCGTGTCACTCAGAGAAATTACGAGGCGCGTTTTTTTAAGTACCGTTTTGAAATTAAAACGAGGCGTGCTAAGACATCTCAATCATTTTATTTTTACTTGAAAGCCTATACCTTAATCTACGCACTGACGGCATTACAGTCCGATTCATCATTTTTTACGTTGTGTACTGAGTGTTTAAGATGCCTCCGATAATCGTGAGTCCCGCCGACTGTGTAGTACGGGCTGTTATACGATTTCTTAGTGCTAAAGGCCTAAAAGCGATCTGTACACTTTACGGAGAAAACATTATGAGTGATGGAATGATAAAGTGGGTGAGAGCATTTAAAAATGGCCGCACAAATGTGCACGATGAACAACGGATTGGGCGTCCTTAGGTCGTTAATTAAAGTTTGGTGCAGGAAGTGGACAATATGGTGAGAGAAAACAGACGCTTTATGATTTCCTCTTTGCGGGATGATTTTCCTTATGTTTCTCGTAGTGTTTTGTATGGCATTGTGACCGAGCACTTGAATTACCTAAAACTGTGCGTTCGTTGGGTACCGAAAATGTTGACGGATGTGCACAAAACCAAACGTTTAGACAGTGCATTAACTTTTCTTGAGCGGTACCACAACGACGGCGATGATTTAAGCGAAATTGTTACGGGCGATGGAACATGGGTGGCCTACGTCACACCAGAATCAAAGCAATAGTCCATGGAAGTTGAGCAAGGGCATCGTTTTACTGCAAGACAATGCCCGTCCGCATGTGGCGAATCAGACCAAAGATCTCATCTTTTCGATGGGGAACTCCAGATCCTGCTCCGTACAGCACCGATCTTGCGCCCAGTGACTACCATCTGTTCCTGCACTTGAAGAAACACCTGGGCGGTCAGCGCCTTCAAGATGAAGTCAAAACGGTGGTGATGCAGTGGTTAACAAGTGAGGCGGCAGACTTCTATGAGGAGGGTATTCAAAAACTGGTACAACGTCATGACACGTGCCTCAATATTGACGGAAATTATGTAGAAAAGTAGATTAAGGTACAGGTCTTCATGTAAAAATACATGTCCCTTCTAATTCCAAAACAACGGTTCATGTCCCTTCTAATTCCAAAACAACGGTTCATGTCCCTTCTAATTCCAAAACAACGGTTCATGTCCCTTCTAATTCCAAAACAACGGTTCATGTCCCTTCTAATTCCAAAACAACGGTTCATGTCCCTTCTAATTCCAAAACAACGGTTCATGTCTCTTCTAATTTCAAAACGGTACATGTCTTTTCTAATTTCAAACCAGTACTTAAACACACCTAGTAACATGCTGGCCTCCTCCAATAGTGCTACATGAAAAGGTGACGCTTTATAATGTAAAAACGTAAGGACGACTTCAGACCATGAGTTTTCAAACGATTTCCTTAGTATTGTTCGGCATTTTTTCTTCACTCAAAAAATTAATTTTAATGGACCATAGAACCGTACACCTCCCCCATGGCTGGCATCAAAGCCAATCATCTGGTACTGCTGTGTCCAAGTAATTGTTCGTACTCTATGTCTAAAAATGTACCAAATTCTGTTAGGCTTTCTACACGCAAAGAATATATGCTGAAGTAACAATAAATCTTGTTAATGGCACACTCTCGATCGACTGGTAAACAATATGCAGTTGTCTTTACAGCATTATGCACTATGTGCACTACACATTCTACACCAATGATGTCACCTTTAATTTGTGGAAAATACTGTTTGTCTCTCTTCGAGACCGTCCACTGAAGTTTTGGCACTGTCCCTGCAGAATGCTACAACATCATTCAAGTTATATTCCATGATGGTATCACATAGGTTGTTTCCAACAATATCTGCAGTTTCACCTGGATGTTCCTTAAACTGTAGTATTTTCGCACAGGCAAAAAATGTATCAACCAGGTACAGAGAAGAGCATTGTGTTTCCATGATTAGATATATCAGAAAGAATAGTAATGCAGTTCACATATATATCGCTGTAATTTGATGGGTGGCAGAAGCCCCCCCTCTCATATTTTTACCTTACTCTGAGTAATTCGATTTTCCTCTCTAATTGCATGCGGTGAAAAGTTGCTACTCCTTCACACGCGGACTTCCCACGCAGCGTCTCTCGTCATCCAGGTGGTCTGGTGACAGGCGGGCTCTGCTGATCTTGAAAGCGTTAAGCCGACGGGTGTGAGGGAGTCGAGTGAATGCTTTCCAGACGCCGACATTGTCATAATAGCGGCGGAGACACGCCGCAGGGGCCTGAAGGAGCAGCTGAGCTAGAGATTCCGTTACTTGGCAGGAACTTAGCGAAAACACTTTCTGGTGGGCTACTAGCGAGGCGTGGGAATGACTTGTGTCCCCAGGCAGTCTTGGCGGGCAAATTCCCGCGTTTTCTGCAAAATCGTACCTGTGATTGGCTGGCTCAGGGCATAGCATCGTGACGTAGCAAAATCAGCGCAGAAATTGGCGCCAAGAATCACCATTGGTGGAATGGTAGTGCTTCGGCAATAGAGTGGAATTTTCCGTCGGTTTTCGAGTTGCTGATTGGAACGTTTAACCACAACCACTGTCGTAGGGGCGGGAATGTTCTTTGTTCGGTTTGTACGGGTTCTCTGGTGGGAGTCTGCTCTCGCCTTTCGGTCGGAGTATGTTACAAGACTGAGCTCTCGCTGCTCTGGACAGCCTGCCTTCCGTTGGCTGTCTTACATACTTTTATTTAATTGTAACTGTTTGACCAAGTTGCCGAGGCTTCGCCTTCAACGTAACTTTCCGAGTACAGTTGGCAATTGAGCGTTCTGCGTACAAGCGGCCTATGTTGTCTGTCGTGAGCAGTTTTGGCTAAAGTTGACTGTATCGGAGTTACTGTATGACTTCGCTTGTTAAAATCAATCACTGTACCACAAACTGCCTATTGGCTTCTGTCTCGGGTTCTTCGGCCGACGTTCGTCTAATGACTTTTCTGACGTTTCGCCAGCACGAGTGGCTGGCATTGTCAAAGCTTCACCCTCCATTGCCAGTGGTGAACCGGCAATGGAGGGTGAAGCTTTGACAATGCCAGCCACTCGTGCTGGCGAAACGTCAGAAAAATCATTAGACGAACGTCGGCCGAAGAACCCGAGACAGAAGCCAATAGGCAGTTTGTCAACAAGAGGCCACGAAAGCCTTAGCAATTTTGAATCACTGTACCGTCAGTGAATGTGTGGCGAGCATTTTCGTCTCCCTCAGAGGCGCATTTGTATTGATAGGAAGTCTTTAGTCTGGAGCAACCAGACCAGGATAATTTGTTTCGGGCTATACTCTCGACATTATCACCACCACGACGGGACGTCGAAGCAACCAGCCATCGCTTCTGGTACGCCAGATCGTGTTCTTGAAGTTAAGAAGACAGCTTGGTAATGTATGTCCGCAGCACCGGCAGCTTAGGGAATTTTGCTAGGTGATAATCAGAGCTCAGCACAGCGCGCCTCTTCGTCTTTTCTAACTTTGTTCTGTCTTGGGTGTTCATTGTCAGAGTTCTCACTACTGAAGCAGCAATTAATGTTGGGTTGGCTGTGTGTTTCCCTTAAGATTCAAGTTGCAAGGAATTGGCTCCACATACTGCTTCGTCATAAATATCACAATCTAGTTTACGGATAACTTCACCTTCACAGCATTTGAGTATCCAATTTGATGTAAATGTTTCATGTGCTTTGTTTATTATTTTGAGTTTATTATTTTGGAGAGAACTTTCATTCTGTTAATCGGTTGATCAAACCTTTCATTTCTCACTACGTTACTGAAACTTTATTTCGAACAAATTACATTATTGCAAGTGCCAAAATCTTTTCTACTCCACTTGCAGGGTCGATTACAGTCAGTTCGCGTTTCTTCTTAATCCATGTGCAACAGCAAAAGTCCGAATTAGAGTAAGGGGGGGGGGGGGGGGGCTTAGAGCATCATTTACATATGAAAATTCTAGAAGAATTCAGTGTTAAATACACTGCTAGCCCCGGCACCTCGCAAATTCATCATCTCGACAGCGTGGAGCAAGCACATTGACAACAATGGCTTCGCATTTTGTACAGCCACGACTCAGACTCTAAGCACTTGTGGATGAGTTCAGAAATTTTAGAAATGATTTTAGAAATTCTGATGGAATGTTATCTATCCCTTCTGCCTTATTTGACCGTAAGTCTTCCAAAGCTCTTTTAAATTCCGATTCTAATACTGGATCCCCTATCTCTTCTAAATCGACTCCTGTTTCTTCTTCTAACACAGACAAGTCTTCGGCCGCCAATGCTGATGATCAAAATTTAGGCAATGGCGGGCATCGAACCCGGGACCGAAGACGTTTTGAATCAAAGACGCTACCCCTGGACCACGGGTTATAAACACAGAATCAAATAGGGGTGACGGAGGAGTAGGTTTAATAATGAATTAAAAAATAGGAGTGCGGGTAAGCTCCTACAAACAGCATCGTGAACGCATTATTGTGGCTAAGATAGACACGAAGTCCACACCTACTACAGTAGTACAAGTTTATATGCCAACTAGCTCTGCAGATGAAGAAATTAATGAAATGTATGAGGAGATAAAAAATTATTCACGTAGTGAAGGGAGATGAAAATTTAATAGTCTAGGGTGACTGGAATTCGATAATAGGAAAAGGAAGAGAAGGAAACGTGGTAGGTGAATGTGGAATGGGGTAAGAAAAGAGTGCCGCCTGGTAGAGCACAACTTAATCATAGCTAACACTTGGTTTAAGAATCATGAAAGAAGGTTGTATACATGGAAGAAGCCTGGAGATACTGGAAGGTTTCAGATTGATTATATAATGGTGAGACAGATTTAGGAACCAGTTTTTAAATTGTAAGACATTTCCAGGGACACCACTATCTATTCGTTATGAACTGCAGATTAAAACTGAAGAAACTGCAGAAAGGTGGGAATTCAAGGAGATGGGACCTGGATGAACCGACTAAACCAGAGGTTGTACAGAGATTCAGGGAGAGCATTAGGGAACAACTGACAGGAATGGGGGAAAGAAATCCAGTAGAAGAAGAATGGGTAGATTTGAGGGATGAAATAGTAAAGGCAGAAGAGAATCAAGTAGGTAAAAAGACGAGGGCTAGTAGAAATCCTTGGGTAACAGGATAAATATTGAAGTTAATTGATGAAAGGAGAAAATACAAAATGTAATAAATGAAGCAGACAAAAAGGAAGACAAACATCTCAAAAATGAGATTGATAGTAAGTCCAAAATAGCTAAGCAAGGATGGTTAGAGTACAAATATAAGAATGTAGAGGCATATCTCAGCAGGCGTAAGATAGATACTGCCTACAGGAAAATTAAAGAGACCTTTGGAGGAAAGAGAACCACTTGCATGAATATCAAGAGCTCAGATGGAAAGCCAGTTCTAAGCAAAGAAGGGAAAGCAGAAAGGTAGGAGTATATAATAGTCTATACAAGGGCGATGCACTTGAGGGCAATATTATGGACATGGAAGAGCATGTAGATGAAATAGGAGATATGATACTGCGTGAAGAGTTTGACAGATCACTGACAGACCTAAGTTGAAACAAGGCCCCGGGAGCAGGCAACATTCCGTTAGAACTACTGACGGCCTTGGGAGAGCCAGTGCTGACAAAACTACCATCTAGTGAGCGAGATGTATGAGACAGGCGAAATACCCTTATACATCAAGAAGAATATAATAATTCCAATCCCAAAGAAAACAGGTGTTGACAGATGGGAAAATTACCGAACTATCAATTTATTAAGTCGCATCTGCAAAATACTAATGCGAATTCTTTACAGACGAATGGAAAAACTGGGAAGCCGACCTTGGGGAAGATTAATTTGGATTCCGTAGAAATATTGGAACACAGAAGGCAATACTGACCCTACGACGTATCTTAGATTAAGGAAAGACAAACCTGCGTTCCAAGCATCTGTAGACTTAAGAGAAAGCTTTAGACAATGTTGACTGGAATACTCTTTCAAGTTCTGAAGGTGTCAGGGATAAAATACAGAGAGCGAAAGGCTATTTACAATTTTTACAGAAACCAGATAGCAATTAGAAGAGTCGAGGGGCATGAGAGGGAAGCAGTGGTTGGGAAGAGTGATTCAAAAAATGGTTCAAATGGTTCTGAGCACTATGGGACTTAACACTGTAGTCATCAGTCCCCTAGAACTTAGAACTACTTAAACCTAACTAACCTAAGGACATCACACACATCCATGCCCGAGGCAGGATGCGAACCTGCGACTGTAGCAGTCGCGCGGTTCCGGACTGAGCGCCTTAACCGCGAGACCACCGCGGCCGGCGGAAGAGAGTGAAACATGTTTGTAGCCTGTCCTCGATATTATTCAATCTGTATATTGAGCAGACAGTAAAGGAAACAAAAGAAATATTCGGAGTAGAAATAAAAACTTTGAGGTTCGGTGATGACTTAATTCTCTCAGAAACAGCTAAGAACTTTGAAGAGCAGTTGAACGGAATGGACAGTGTCTTGAAAGGAGGATATAAGATGAACGTCAACAAAATCAAAACGAAGATAATGGAATGTAGTCGAAGGAAGTCGGGTGATGCTGAGGGAATTAGATTAGGAAATGAGATACCTAAAGTAGTAATTGAGTTTTGCTATTTGGGGAGCAAAATAACTGATGATGGGCGAAGTAGAGAGGATATAAAATGTAGACTGCCAATGGCAAGGAAAGCGTTTCTGAAGAAGAGAAATTTGTTAACATCGAATATAGATTTATGTATTAGGAAGTCGTTTCTGAAAGTATTTATATGGAGTGTAGTCATGTATGGAATTGAAACGTGGACGATAAATAGTTTGGACAAGGAGAGAACAGAAGCTTTCGAAATGTGGTGCTACAGAAGAATACTGAAGATTGGATGGGTAGATCATGTAACTAATGAGGTATTGAACAGAACTGGGGAGAAGAGAAATTTGTGGCACAACTTGACTAGAAAAAGGGATTGGTTGGTAGGGAATGTTGTGAGGCATCAAAGGATCACAAATTTAGCATTGGAGGGCAGTGTGGAGGGTGAAAATCTTAGAGGGAGACCGAGAGATGAATATACTAACCAGATTCAGAAGGATGTAGGTTGCAGCATGTACTGGGATTAAGCTTGTACAGGATAGAGTAGCATGGACAGCTACATCAAACGAGTCTCCTGACTGAAGACCACAACTACTACGTATGGATGTCTCAAGAAACGTAATTACTATGTAGGGTCTAGCAGACCGCCTTTTTACTTATTGACTTTATGTAATACAATTGTTCCGGTGAATATATATGCTTCTGATTTTCTTTTTTTCTGGTTTTGTAAGTGTTGAAGCGAGCAACTTCGAAGGACAGAAATTATCTTTGTCCAGTCGTGTAAGATAAACATACATTCTCTAAGACTTTAATTTAGATAGTTTTAATAAGTTGACAGCCACAGCCAAAATAAGTGAAATGCTCCCAGAATATGCGGTTCATACAGTTTGATTCGTCATCTCCGAATTTTTTTTAAAACAATTATTGACGAAAAACTGGAGCCTGCGCATTATTTCGTAGTTGGATTAAAAGTGGAAAGTTTAGCTCAGATGCACAGTATCGCCTTACACGTTAAAGAAATGGAGCAGAAAGAGGAAGTACATTTTCCAGATGAGTTGTGTAAGTCTATGACCCTACCGTTAATCGACTTTTACGAATTATTTCCTGTCTTTTTTGTCAAATTTGTGAAGAAGCACAAAGTGCGGGCGTGGAAGAGTGCTTTAAGACAGCGTTCCCCAACTGAAGGGTCGTGACTCGGCAACGGGACACAAAAATAAAATACCAGGTCGCACAAATATATCTCTGTCGTAATTGACAGTTTACAGTTACGTACGTTATTAAATAATGACTTTTAGTAATAGCAAATCAAAAAGCCTTTGTTTCTGAAGGTTATCGTAACAGTTGTGTGTTACATAGAAGTTGTACACATTCTAGTTAATAGTGAAACTGCGCGTCGTTAAGATACTACTTTAACGACGATCGATCTGCATTTGGCCTAACAGTGAGGCTCATAAAGCTAAGATAATTTGAAAGAGTACAATACATGTTCATACTCGCACGTTACAGGAACTCTTATCAAGCAGCATTTGAGGATAGTGGAGACTAATCTGAAATATTTTCCTTCAATCAACAGCAACCGAACAGATAAGGTACCATTATCAGTCAATTCAGAAATCTTTTGTCAGATTCAAATACCGACTTATTAACTGTGCTGACATTTTTGGATATCTTGACGCCAATAGATCTCGCTTTAGCAGAACAATCGATGAAATTTCTAATTCCTTTAGATTCGATTCGTAAGTATGATTCACGGTGTTTAAAATTGGTGTTCCTGAAGAAATAAATAGGCCTATATAAACAGATTTAAGTTGAACCAGTGCTAAGCATAAAGGTAACTCCTTTTGAACCGAATTTGGAGATCATAGTCAAAAATAAACAGCTCCATACTTCTCACTAAAGGAAGACATCTAAGGTAAAATAACTATGAAACTAATTATTTTATTGTTAAAAGCTGAAGCCTGAATACATAGAAATGTTGATGTGTGAGCTGTGGTCATTCTATCATTGTCGCCAACGTGATTATATCTAACAATTTCTGCACTATAGTTGTGTGGCAAAGTGTTGTTACACTACTAAGTTGAATTTAATTCCATATTCTTTGCTAATTACCAGTACTGTACAGGCTGCCATATGTAACTGGCTGTAACCTGAGAATAAATAAATATATGTTTAAAATAATAACGGCATTTATTTTCTGGTGAAATTCTATGATATGTCACATGACCACTTTGCCATTTAAAATTTTGGAGTTGAATTCAAAATGGCGGCTTTCTAGATGGCCGCCATGTTGGTGACATAGGCTGTAAAGTTTCCCCCTTCCCGTTCCTCGTATGTAGGGACTGTTTCCTTGTTTGCTATTCCATTTGAATTTTATGAGTGTGTTTCCTGACTTTTGGATCACCCTGTATATGAAAATCAGTGCGTGTGTAATGTAAAATCACTTTTAAGTTCTCCCCCGCGGGCTGTGAGGGAGAAGTGGCAACGCAGTAGGACTGACAACGTTTACTCGCACAGCGTTCACGCACTTCAGCCGTGTATCTCCTCTGTAGACTGTATTCTCTCAAGTGTTAGCATCAATGTGGACAGGCAGAAGAACTAGCGGTGGCGGCGGTAGCTCTATTAAACGATCTACAGTGAAGTAAAAAAAGAATTCAGTGGTTCAGGAAGGGAAGCAAAAAAGAAAATACTGGACCAGGACATCAAATTTGGGAACCTCTACATTAAGACATCTTACTAATTAAAAAACCTTTGTTTCCATTTTCATTAGTGACACACAGAGTACTTTTTGTTTGAAACCAAAATATATGTATGAATTGTGTGTGTGCACTTTTCTCTTTATTCCAAGTGGGAAAATGAGAATCCCGTTTCACGCCGTTCAGATGACTTAATATAGCTGTTCTTGACCCAAAACCTGTCAATCACACATTTGCTACGAATGTTTTCATATCTGGCTTTATGCAGAAACTCGTTTCCTACGAGATAACTCGCAGTGGCGCCAGTGGAGATAATTCTTAATTGGCAGGCATTCACTGGGCGCCAAGTCAGGACAATAGGGTGGGTGGGTGGGTGATTACGTTCCACTGAAACTGTTGCAGGAGAGCAATGGTTTGCCGATCGATGTGTGGGCGAGCATTGTCATGGAGAACGTGTACGCTCTTGCTCAACATTCCTCTTCTCTGGTTCCGAATTGCCAGTTTCAGTTTTTTCAGAGCCTCACAGTACTGTCAGCGTTGATTGTGGTATTGTGGTCCCAGCGATTCAGCTCCGACGACGAGGTGAAAGAAGAGGTTCATAACTTACAAAGACTGCCACGGCGTCTACAAAAATGCATCGACAGAAATGGTGATTGTGTCGAAAAATAGCTAAATGTTCAAGCTGTAAACTATTGTAGAAATAAACAGGTCTATGTACTTATAAAAAAATAGGAGCCCTTACTTTTAGGATTACCCTGGTAAATACATTACAGTCCCTAACTCGGTTTCACGATGATAGCACAGTTGTGTGTTTTAGGTAAAAATTTATGTCTTCGAAAGTATTGAAGTAATTGACTTGGAATTCTAACGGCATGGTTCTGTTATCCACAGAATTTGCTACAGAAGTATGAAACAATGGATTAATATTTATTAGTAATTCTTCAAATTTATGGAGAGTATGTGTAAAGTAGGGCTTCCCAACCGGCGGACCCCTAGTCAGTCAAGAGTACAGTAACTTTAAATTTCAGAGCGAAACCCAGGGGAACTGAAAGCTTCTTAATGCAAGTGCCATGTTCCGAATGACCCCTCCCCCCCTCTCCCGAAGTATCAATAGTCTTTGGTTTAGAGATGAATGAAAACTTGAAATTAACGATCCAATTATGAGATTTTCTGCAATGATATGAGCTTTGCTTGTTTTTCCTACTCGATAACTAACCAAGAAAGAAGCTTTTAATAAATTTACATTAATTGTTTTTGCAAGAGTTTTCATGCAATGCTGAGAAGCAGCTGGTTCAGCACTCTTCTATTTAAATAAATCGATGTCTTTAGCCGGGAATCCCGGGTGAGTACCTTCAAAATGACGGCGCAATTTAATAGGAACCATTGAACTGTTCGGAAGGACAGGCGCACAAATTACACACTGAGCTTTACCCTCCTAGCTTCTAAATAGCTTTCGGTGTACTTACGCTTCTTGGTTATCCCACTTCCACAGGATATTGCAACCAATGGAGTACTTGCAGCGTTTTCACATAATAAATGCGGCTGTGGAGCTTCTTGTGATTGTTCTTCGTTTCGTCGTCCTCCCTCCCTCATTCATTTCAACTGGAAACTCCTTGTTGTGAAGGCGATGGAGAAACTGCACCCTTCAATGATCCTGACTTCAGCCACCGGTCCATGTTATAAGTAATAAACTGGTCAAAAATCGACTTACGAAATAGGTAGTTCACTGACAACTAGTTTAACGGCAGCATACGTGCCAGCGAGCGCTGTGATTGGTCGACCAAGCTAGCTCCGCGCATGCGTAAAAGGTTTCAGTGCATCTAGTGCCGTGAGCCGGCGCACAAACGACTCCCGTATTCATGCGAAACAGTAGATCAGAGAAGCCGCATTCTTCGGCACTAAACTGTGTATGCGTTCTCACTTTGGAACCGCAGAGGCTGCTTGGGAATACGACCTGAAGTAAAAGTACACATGTTTTTCACACGAAAAAAAAAGTGATGAATTTGAATTTCACATTTTTATTCAATAATTTTACTCATTTTACACGATTTCGTGAAATTTTGCAGCGGACCCCCTAGAAAGAAACGGCGGACCCCCAAGGGGTCGGCGGACCATACATTGGGAAGCCCTGGTGTAAAGTATTGCACGCACCGGTAACGATGTACACCGCTCTCCCGGCCCAGCAGCTGCGCGAGCGTGAGAATCAACACCGCTTCTCCCGGCTACACGGCAAGCTACGTTGTCAATGCAAGCTGACAAGCCGTAACAATTTTCTACGTTACAGTGGGTAAGCAACAGGGTAGGCATGGTGAAGGATGTTTACGTCGAATCGCCTGATGCAATTGACGTGTATTCCAGCTCTCTGACCCGGCTCGAGCGTCATTCACGTGTCCGTGGATGTCGGAGCAACATGGTTGAGTACACGTTTGCACAATACACCGACATGATTCTTCTGGATAACGTAGCTTACGGTAATGAAAGAGGTGCTCGTCGCCTTAATTAACATCAATGTATCTGGTATTTTCTGCATGACTAGGAGTTATTTCCATACCACCTTCAACATGAAAGTCTCTTCGGGTTTGCTGCCGGATCCTAAAATCAACTTGACTCGATATTTCGGCGGTCCAACTGGTCGCCATCTTCAGGAAATGCTGCTTCTGCTGATGAGTCCCGCTGAGAACTGACTCCAGATTACAAATCGACGTCCTATATAGGCCACCGTTGAGTGCACGGCGCATGTGCCACCTATCACGGTTTTTGCCTTCCAAAACAGGGAGATGGCGCCTCCCTTAGTGAAACACTACTGGCAACGATATATCGCAATCAAGGCCGCACGCTCAGTTTTGATGCGAGATAATACAGGATTCCACGTCTTGCTAAGAGGAAACCCATTCTCTGTTGGTTAAATTATCAGCCAACCTAATTTCAATCGCCTCTTTATAGACACTGTTCCAAAAACCGGAAATGTTGGCAACCACAACAGTTTCCTCAAATTTCATTTTGAGTGCCTCACCTTTGCCGTTCTATTCGCACAGTGCATGACAGGTGTAACATCGCCGTCATACGAGGCTACAACAGTCGGAAAAAATCGGCGGTAGATGAACACTGCCTAAATGAGCGACACAAAATGAAATTTGAGGAAACTGTTGTGATTGCCAAAATTTCCGGTTTTTGGAAGTGTCTATAAAGAGGCGATTGAAATTAGGTTGGCTGATAATTTAATCAACAGAAACAATGGGTTTCCTCTCAGCAAAACGCGAAATCCTGTATTATCTCGCATCAAAATTGAACGTGCGGCCTTGATTGTGATGTATCGTTGCCAGCAGTGTTTCACTAAGGGAGGCGCCACCTCCCTGTTTTGGAAGACAGAAATCGTGATGGCCGGCGCATGCGCCGTGTACAGAACGGTGTCCTATATAGGACGTCGATTTGCAACCTGGCGTCAGTTCTCAGCGGGACTCATCAGCAGAAGCAGCATTTTTCTGAAGATGGCGATCAGCTGGATGGCCGAAATATCGAGTCAAGTTGATTTAAGGGATCCGGCAGCAAACCCGAAGAGACTTTCATGACTTATTACGCCGGGAAAGCCTACGTCATCAGACCAACATTTTTACCAACATGTTTTCAAACTGTACGTTTCCTGGCATGGGTTCCTCCTCAAAACATTACGTACTCATTCCCCTGTAAGTTACGGAAGTTTGTAACGGGAATTTCAAGACATTGTGTCATTACTGATTCTAATATATTTCCAGAATGAGATTTTCACTCTGCAGCGGAGTGTGCGCTGATATGAAACTTCCTGGCAGATTAAAACTGTGTGCCCGACCGAGACTCGAACTCGGGACCTTTGCCTTTCGCGGGCAAGTGCTCTACCAACTGAGCTACCGAAGCACGACTCACGTCCGGTACTCACAGCTTTACTTCTGCCAGTATCCGTCTCCTACCTTCCAAACTTTACAGAAGCTCTTCTGCGAAACTTGCAGAACTAGCACTCCTTCGGTAGCTCAGTTGGTAGAGCACTTGCCCGCGAAAGGCAAAGGTCCCGAGTTCGAGTCTCGGTCGGGCACACAGTTTTAATCTGCCAGGAAGTTTTCTAATATATTTGTTACTCCATCAGAATTTTTTCATTTTATAGCCTGCCTGGCACACCTCATTCAAAGGCCCGACAATCTTTTGTAGTTTGGACTTTGTCTCATAATATGCCAGTGGCTTATTTAATGTTATCGGCCATCCACAGATAACGTCCGTAACATCTTTGATCGTACCGTAACAACTGTGTCTATACCATGATACGACAGCTTTCTGTTTGTGTCAGCTAATGAACGTAATCATGTACAAACACTCTTGTACTGTATTTGTTGTGGTCCAAAGACTGGTTTGATGCAGCTCTCCATGCTACTCTATCCTGTGCAAGCTGCTTCATCTCCCAGTACCTACTGCAGCCTACATCCTTCTCAATCTGCTTGGTCTCCCTCTACGATATTTACCCTCCACGCTTGCCCTACAGTACTAAATTGGAGATCCCTTGATGCTTCAGAATATGCCCTACCAACCTGTGCCGCCTCCTAGTCAAGTTGTGCAACAAACTTCTCTTCTCCCCCGATTCTATTCAGTACCTCCTCATTAGTTATGTGATCTACCCACCTAATCTTCAGCATTTTCCTGTAGCACCAAATTTCGAAAGCTTCTATTCTCTTCTTGTCTAAACTATTTATCGTCCATGTTTCACTTCCATACATGGCTACACACAAATACTTTCAGAAACTACTTCTCTTTTTCTAATCTAATTCCCTCAGCATCACCCGACTAAATTCGACTACATTCCATTACCCTAGTTTTGCTTTTGTTGATGTTCATCTTATATCCTCCTTTCAAGACACAGCGCCACCTCAGTCGGTGGTTGATTTAGAGATGAAGTAAAGAGCAGACTGGCTACAGCAACAGGAGCATTACTAGTAAAGAGGATTTGCTGATAATATAAATTCGTTAGTAAGTCTTTCAAATAGGTATTTGGAGAACAGCCTTGTACAGAAGTGAAAGGCGGACGACAAACATGACACCTTGAAGCAATAAGAGATTAGTAGCTTTTGAATTGTGGTGTTACAGAAGAATTCTTAAGATTAAAAGGATAGCTCGATAAACAAAAGAAGAGGGGCCGTACTCAACTGGTGAGAAACACTGATGGCACTACTGCACTAAACGAAGGCATCGGTTGGTAGAATGCATCCTGAGGAATCAATCAATGGTCAATTTGGTAATGGAGGGACGTTTGGGAGGCAAAAATTGTAGAGGGGTGGTGATTGGTTTGTGGGCCACTTAATTGTGCGATCATCAGCGCCCGTACGACGTTCCAATTTTTACACAGTACACTCTAGCCACTGTCACGAATGATGATAACACAGACATCCAGTCCCCGGGCAGAGAAATGCCCCAATCCAGCCGGGAACTGAACATGGGACCCAGTGATCCAGTGGCAGCAATGCTAGCCACTAGACCAGGGGTATCAAAACTACGGCCCGCGTCAGCTGGCCGGACATCCCCGGTATACGGCCCGCCAAATATTTGAGGTGGTACCTACACTGCCAGCAACTGAGTTTCGAGGCCTGTCGCGACCAATACACCGCGGCATTGGCTCTGCTACTCGCTACAAGACTACATAACTGAACTCATTGTTGCACCGCTTGAAATGCCTTGACATACTCTACCTTCGTTACTTCTTGCACTAATAGTGTTGCTAACAATGATTTTGAGATTTCGTTAACTTTGCAGGACGCTTTCGTGAAGAATGTGCAGTCACATACTTTTTTGTCGGTGAAATTCGCCAGAATAAAATACGCCAGTATTTCGGTCAGGTACGTCCACCAATCAAAATTATGTAATTAAAAATCGTAGTTCGTTTCAGTGCTAACTATTCCCACAACCTCAGATTTTTGCGATTTCATCTTTCCTTTAGCCTTACATTACGGTGACCGTGGAGTGCTAGGGTGCTTTAATCCCACTAGGTAGATCTTGGCCCTTATGACTTCGTGGAGGAGTCAATGTTGCCCGCGGACTAAAAAGTTTGGAGACCCCTGCACTAGACCAAGAACTGCGGACTCTGTAGGGGGAGACCAATGTGTGAACACAGTAAGCAGTTTTAAATGGATGTAGGTTTCAGTTGTTATTCCGATGTTATTACGCCCTTTCAGGGCTGGCTGGTGTGGAGAGCTGCATCAAACCAAACTTATGAGTAAAGATGACAAAAAACTGATGGTTCTTAAGCAAATAAAAATTCTGTAGATAGGAAGTTTATTCAATATGTCTCGATTTCCAGAAATCTTCTGACATCCAGCCAGATAAGCAGTTATCAAACCACGTACCTATAGCGGGTTGTCTCAGCTGCTCAATATTCATTCCCTGTCAGGAAGGTCACATGACACTGAGGCATCCAGCGAAACCCAAGTTATATATGGGGATATGGCGTTATAGACCCTCCACTCTTCTTAACCTACAGGTTGACAATTATGAACTGTATTAAAAAAGCGTAAATTAGTTACAAATTATTCCGCGCACACATTTTATTCAAGATGTAAACGTCACTACAGACTTAACTGAAGCATGGGATACCACCCGTCCGCTTTTAGCCATGACGTCATCAACATGTCTAACTAAAAAAAAATAAAAAAGTTTCCGACTCTTCAGTTGACTTTACAGCTCAGGTGAAGCAGGCAATACCGAGAAACACCGAAACATACAAGAGAACACATCAGTTTACATCACCTCAAATGACGCATGCGATTCCGATCAACACCTGAACAATAAAAAAATGGTATCGTACACTTCAATTGACCCATAATACACCTCAAATGAAACAGCAAACGCAACGGCAAACGCAACGGCAAACGCAAACGAGTAAAGAACAACAAAACAAAGAGGGCATTGAATCGCGAGGGATCATGGCAGCAATACCGCAGAGACATCTATCTGCGGCTTTGAGCGTACGCATATCCGTTTAGCACTGCTATCGACCACTATTATCGAGAGATGGCATTACATGCTTGTCGACCTGGCTGCCAGTGATTCTGTTGTCGAGAACGGTTGCCGCAGCCTCGAAATGCTGGAAACCGTCAATGACATCGCTTTTCCCCACCAAAAACTGCACTGGTCTCGTTCGTATTGCAATTACCAAAATGAAATAAAAACTTAACATCCGTGAAATAAATCTTTGGCACTCTTCCAAGTTCTCAACATCGTAAAACAATTACTTTGTCGACAAAAAAGTTTAGGGGTACGCATCCCCCAGCGTTTCCCCAGAAAAACAGCACTGGCTATGACACGCTCGACATGCCTGCCACCATTGGCGATGATGTGGCGCAGACGGATTGCGAAATTCTGCACGATCTGCTGAAGTGTCGGAACATCGATGCTGTCGACTTCCTCCTGAATGGTTGTTTTCAACTCAGCAGTGGTTTTGGGGTTATTGCTGTACACCTTGTCTTTGACACAGCGCCACAAAAAGGAGTCACATGTGTTCAGATAAGGGGAATAAGGTGGCCAATGTTTAAGATGCTTACTGCTTAAACTATGTTGTATATAAAACGAACAAATGAAGTCAAAAGTTTATGTAATTAGAGAGTGTTGGCCGTAGAGAAATAAATATTAAGTTAGGAGATTTGCCGCTGGGCAAAGAACGAGATACAATTCCGCCCTTTCATCAGACGAAGCCTATCTTTGTGACGAGTTTTATGTGAACGTTTCTGAACAGACAAGAACTAGGCCTTGGACAAACTGTTGAAAACTCCAACTTTTGGAATCTACGATTATGTAACAGCTGTACACGGTTGTGATGGAAGATGTTGGCTCCATGTCTACAAATATTAGAAGCCAGTTTTGCAGCGGTGAAACTGACATCAAAATCTATCTTGTGGACGGCGGTATAAGCCAAGTATTTAATCAATTACAACTGGGAGTAACTATGTAGCATTTGCATCAGAGGTGAATTAATGACTCACTGACGTAACTACGAACTTTAGTATTTTTTATTATATGTGTTGTGCGAAGAGTGGACACATTCTCTGGAAGCCACTATGCAAAGCCATGTTTTTGTTTCGTGAAACCATTCTCTCTCTAGAATGTTTTTATTTGAATAATTATCTGTTTGATGACTGCAACTAGTCTTACGTGTTTCATTACGTAAGTAGTGAGAGCATCAGTGCTAGTAGATTACATGTGACTGAAGTTTCAGATTTGACTGTTATGAAAGGAAGCTCGTAGAAGATGAAATGAATGTGTTCTGAAATCAACCAATGCAACTCATTTATCAAAATAGTAAACCGGCTTCGTGTTGCAAATGTACGTATCAACTGGCTGTGAAATATTCAACAAAACTGATTTCAGATGGTAAAGCGCCACCACCTTCGTTATTAATCAACATAGGAACTATGGTGAATAAGGTACACTGAAAACATCACTTAAACTGCCTGTATCATGTAGTACAATTAAAGATTTTGCATCACGTTTAACTATTCTCCCTCACATTTTACTGAAAAATTTCATTTGTAAGAAATAAATGTTTCACACACAACTAATGGAGCATCCGCCACAACGTGCATGGTGACCTCTGTGCAGTGCAGGCGAATCAATTAATTCCTATATATATTATTTATGTAAATGTTGTTCATTCTAGCGTGTTATACAAGTTAATATCTGATAATATAAATGAATTTAGGTTTAAGTACTTCAGTCAGTGTGATCCACTGGTTATGTTGCTGTCCCACAGTCAGTTATTTCAAAGTTAAGAAACAATTCAATGAAATTAGTATCACCTCCTCTCTTCATATTAAAATTCCAATTAATTATTTCAGGCATGGCAACTTGCCTGCACTATTTTTGTGTGAAGTGCATCGTGTAATTGTAATTACGGAGCGAATACCGCGTACGAGCGTTACCGTTTTACAGTCCAATGCGTCACGGCCAAACAAACGTTATTCCTAATTAGGAGGGAATTAACATAAATATGACAGTAGCATCACAAAATCTACACTGCGTGTGTCTGTTCTCTTCTGGACTATTGCTGCGCGGTACTGTTGTTGTTGTTGTCCAGTGACTGGTCTGATGCAGCTCTCCATGCTACTCTATCCTGTGCAAGCTGCTTCATCTCCCAGTACCTACTGCAACCTACATCCTTCTGAATCTGCTTAGTGTATTCATCTCTTGGTCTCCCTCTACGATTTTTACCCTCCACGCTGCCCTCCTTAACAAATGTCATACGGAGGACAGAAAATTATTTTAAGAAGGGCATTTCATTTTTTACTATCGCAAAATAGCGATAATCAGGGATAAGATAAGAGCGTTGTGATGAGTTTTAAAGTCAAAGAATGTTCCGTTGCGGCGAGATCTTTTCACGATATTTAAATCAACTTTCTCCTGCGGGCACAAAAATATTTGTTGAGTGCAATCTACACGAGAAGTGGTGACCGTGACGCAATGAGCCAGATCACAGCTCCCATGGAGTGACTTAGGTATCCATTTTCCCGGCGTGCTCTTCGGGAGCAGACTGACAAACAGTCAGAAGCAAGTTTGTGTAACCTGCGAAAAGATACATTCGCATTCCTTCCAGTCGACAGCATCAATGCTGCTAAGTTCCAACCAACAAACCTCGAAACATATTTACTGCTGTGTGTTCTTTGTCGGACTGTTATACTGTGTATAAAATGGTTTACTGTGTGCCGCAGGTGTCTACAATAAATGGCAGTAGAAGCAGAGGAGAAGTGAAATTTTAATTCTGCGTCTGAATGTGTGCTGATAAGGAACCTCCTGCCATATTAAAACAGTGTGCCGGACCGAGACTCGAACTCGGTACATTTGCCTTTTGCGGGCAAGTACTCTAGCAACTCAGCTACCCAAGCAGAACTCACGGCACTTCATCATACACTATGTAATCGTATCAGGACACCTGGCTGAAAATGACTTACAAGTTAGTGGCACCGTCCAGCGGTAATGCAGGAATTCAAAATGGTGTTGGTCCATTCAGCCTTGATGACAGCTACCACCCTTACAAGCATACGTTCAATCAGGTGCTGGAAGGTTTCTTGGTGAATGGCAGCCCATTCTTCACGGAGTACTGCACTGAGGAGAGGTATCGATGTCGGTCGGTGAGGCCTGGCACGAAGTCTACATTCCAAAACATCCCAAAGATAGTATGCAGCACTGAGTCAGGACTCTGCAGGCCAGTCCATTACAGGGATGTTGTTGCCGTGTAACAACTCCGCCACAGGCCGAGCATTTTGAACAGGTGGTGTTGAAAGACGCAATCGCCATCCCCGAATTGCTCTTCGACAGTGGGAACCAATAAAGTGCTCAAAACATCAATGTTGGCCTGTGCTGTGATAGTGCAACAAGGCTGCAAACCCCCTCCATGAAAACCACGACCACACCGTAACAGCACCGCCTCTGAATTTTACTGTTGGCACTACACACACTGTCAGACGACGTTGACCAGGCGTTCGCCATACCCAAACCCTGCCATCGGATCGTCACATTGAGTACCTTGATCCGTCACTCCACAAAACGTTTTTCCACTGTCCAATGTTTATGCTGCTTACACCAAGCGAGTCGTCGTTTGGCATTTACCGGCGTGATCTGAAGATTATGGGCAGCCGCTCGACCATGAAATTCAAGTTTTCTCACCTCCCGTCCATCTGTCCTAGTACTTGCAGTGAACCCTGATTCAGTTTGGAATTACTGTGGGATGGTCCGGATAGATGGCTGTCTATTACACATTACCACCCTATTCAACTGTCGGCAGTATCTGTGAGTCAACAGACGAGGTCGGCCTGTACGCTTTTTTGCTGTACGTGTCCCTTCACGTTTCCACTTCACTATCACATCGGAAACAATGGACCTAGGGATGTTTATGAGTTTGGAAATCTCGCGTACAGACGTATGACAAGTGATACCTAATCACCTGACCACGTTCGCGGTCCGTGAGTTCCGCGCAGCGTCTCATTCTGCTCTCTCACGATGTCTACAGACTACTGAGGTCGCTGATATGGAGTACCTGGCAGTAAGAGGCAGCATAATGCACCTAATATGAAAAAGTATGTTTTTTGTGGTGTCCGGATACTTTTGATCACATAGTATAGCACGAATTGACGGACGTAAAGCTGTGAGGTCAGGTTCTGATTCATGCTTGGATAGCTCAGTCGGTAGAGCACTTGCCTGCGAGAGGCAAAGGTCCCGAGTTCGAATCTCAGTCTGGCACACAGTTTTAATCTGCCAGGAAGTTCCTAGAAATCGTAACGTGTAGGCCTTCGCGGCCGGCGTGTTCATTAATTAAAACTTCCGGATTAAGAGACCGTGGTCGAACAGTGCAAATTCTTCCTCCTGACGTTTCGTTCCCAGCTGCGGTCAACATCTTCAGAGGTGAGTCAGAGACTGGCTGGGCCGTGGAGGTCATGTTTATATAGAGCGTATAGAGGGCACCACCACTCACGTGCTGTCGACAGTGAAACGATCTTTAATAACGTCATTACTCTCGATGAAAGGTAATCGGTTGTCACGTCGTTGGTACAAAGTCGACCGCCGTATGTTATCTAACTTAAAGCCTTCTTTTGTGTTTATTGTGTTTATAACTCTCTAAGGCTACGTGCATAATAATGCGATGTCTGTGCTAGCACGCTTGTCTCACTAAATTTTATGATCACCGTCTTCAAAAACAGTTTCGGTACAGGCAGAGACGAACTAAATCATTTGCGAACAGCTTTCACTCGATCCCAGAACAACAGTGTCGAAAAGCATGCAACATCAACAACCGTTGGCTGGGAAAGTTCTTACATTTATGCACAATATTACGGACCGTATTGGAAAACTTCAAGCCAAGTTTCGAATTCCAACCATCTTTAGACCCACCAGAAAATCAGTGAATATTGACGATCGGCGAAAGACGTACGGCACCCTTTTGCAACCACTAGGGTTTATAAAATTCCGTGTAGTTGTGCTACACCTGTTCCCGTGAGATCACCGAAGTTATGCGCTGTCGAGCGTAGTCGGCACTTTAATTGGTCCGCCATACGCTGTTGGCGTTTTTCGGGGTGCACTCAGCCTCGTTATGCCAATTGAGGAGCTACTCGACCGAATAGTAGCGGCTTCGGTCCAGAATACCATCATAACGACCGGGAGAGCAGTGTGCTGACCCCACGCCCCTCATATCTGCATCTTCCACCGAGGATGACACGGCGGTCGGATGGTCCCGGTAGGCCACTCGTGGCCTGAAGACAGTGTTCTTTATGTAGTTGTGGTAAGGTTTACATTGGAGAAATGAAAACAAGTGTTCATAACCGCCTCTGAACATACAAGGAACTGTCGTTTTGGGGGACACCAACAAGTCGGCTGTAGCGGAACATGTTTGAAGACGGCGACCACGAAATAAAATTTAGTGACACATGCGTGCTACCTGAGGCATCGCACTATTATGCACGTACGTACAGAAAAGCCATAGAGATTTATAAACATTATAATAATTATAAGAGAAGACAAGAAGGTTTAAAGTTAGATAAGATATGGCTGTAGGAACGATGTTACAATCTATTACCTTTGACCGAGAGTAATGGTGTAGTCACAAATAGTTTCACTGTCGACAGTCCAAGTGATTGTGCTCTCTGTGCGCTCTATATAAACGTGACCCCCACGGCCCAGCAGCCCGTCGTTGACTCACCTTTGAAGATGTTGTCCGCAGCTGGCAAAGAATGGTTACGACGAAGACTTTGTACGGTCCGACCACGGTCTCTCAGCCCGGAGGCTGTAATTAATGTTCCTAGGTATCAGTTCTGGAAATGCCTTATCAAGTGCCTCGCAAGTCTCAGTGTATTCTGAGAGTGTGGACAGTGCATTGTTTGAAGTATCACACAACACATTCCCTTTCTGCTGCAGTGGTGACTAGTAGAGCGGGGTGACTTTGAACAGCAACTTAGCGGCTTTTATAAATAAATGCTGAACTCTAGTGTGTAAATATGGAACTAAGGCCAGAGTCGTTAAATATTGCCAATAATCGATACTTCCAGATGATATGACAGTCGATATGAAATAACATTTTATAACAACGCCAGAAAATAAAATAATTTTTTGGAAACGTAAGTTCCTTCACAACCGCAAAAACATTTGCCTATTATTAGAAGTATTTTTAAGTTTAGAATTTGAAACGAGTTTTTATGGGCAAGGTTAACACTGGAATGAACGATTACAGAAAGCATAAAATGTTAAATTTATTCCTTTTTGACTTAAAAAAAATGAAGTCTTGTATTTCAAGGAGTGACTTTGAACAGCGCCTTCCCTATTCTTTGACACATCAGCTCCATGTTTTAGTGAAGTTTCCTTAAAAGAGAAGTGTAAAATAGTGTTGGACGTGTTACCACTGATGATGGAATTACACTTATGAGGAAATGGCATTCCAAGGTGGAAGCAGATTTTTTTGTGTGGCCTAATGTTCCCAATGTCAGAATTTGAGAAAGGTGATATTTGTAGGATTCTACCTGACTAAGACAGATGGAAGGGAAAGGCTTTGAGTTTAAATTTGATGTCTATGACATCTGATAGACTGGACACACTTTCGTGGCAATTTCCTTTCCTGTATAGTGTTTACAGATGTAATTCTTTAAAATGTGATATTTTTTCATTTCTTTTGTTAAAGCCATACAGACTCGTTTGAAAAGATCTGTTTTTAAATAATTTTCTTATTTCATAACTAGCTCGGCACCCATTTCCATTATTAGCAAAATTAAGCCGTAATCATACAATGTTTCAGGTGATTACAGAAAACTCAAAAAATACTTAAATTTTTCTAAATGAGTTACTTTAAAAACTATATTTATATACAAAATATCATGCTGCTTCATATGATACGGGTGTCATTTAACAGTAATTCATGTGACTCCCACAGACTAGGCAAATATGTCCATGTTCAATGTGACTCCTTCCGATGGAGTGAAATTGAACAGTGAAGAATTAAAAAACTAAGCGTGGGGGATAAAAATGTATAAACTGCTTTATCATATTCATTAACACTTCCCAAAAAGTTTCATGTCAATATCTTCAGAAGTTTAATTTACAAAAATGAATTTGAAGTGTTCAAAGTCTTTACCGTACCTGGACCGTAAGGGGCTGCTGTGTTTGCGTAGCGATGTTCAACGGCAGGTCCGAAGAGCGATCGTGATGCGGACCGCGCTGAACCTGAAACATTAGTAAAACCACGTCACAAATTATGTTCTGGGAGACTTAGTGCATGTACAAGCCCAGTAAATCATTTTTGTACGTCTAAAGGACAGGATTATGGCAAATGATTGAAGCGATTCCACAGATCTGCTGCAGCTCTGCCGTTTGACATTGTCACAGGGGTGCGCGCGCAACCTCTTTTCCTCAAGCTGTTGCAACTGTGCCGAAAATTCAGGGTGTCTGCCTGTCATCAGGAGTCAGGACTTCCAGCAATTGCAAACGGTAAGTCTTTAGCTTCAGTCGTTTCCCTAATCTTTAGACAGTCAGTTGTGGCAGCTCCCTGTTTCCTCTGTTGGGTGACTTCTGTGGGCTAAGTGCCAAAATGGCCCGCACGTGATCAATCGTTTCTTCACTCACTGCTGGCTGAGTTCCTACTGCATCTTGAAGCTTTAAACTGTGTATACCATCACCGAATGGAGTTGGCAGTTGGTGGAACTTTGCTCTGAAGTGTCGTTGCACTGTTATGGCACACTGATGTGAACGCATTTTAAGAACAATATACATATTCTCGGCGAATGTCGCCTTTACCTCAACGTTCACCGATGCACTCTCGTGACAAAAACCTGAAGTGTAGCTGCAACAAAACAGTGTTTCTAGTTGAATGACTTGCGACAGTGTCAGTTAATGTTGCTACAGTGAATTTATGGAATCGCTTCAATAATTTATAATACCCTTGTATATAATCGCCAGCCTCTAACAGCAACCCTTACTTATCAGAGTGCTCGTCTCCGGAGAAGATTACACGAATGTTTTCCAAAGTATACTGAAACAAAGTTGTCCTTATTCGTCTACTAACTGAGTGTCTGGTGAATAAATTAAAAAAATAAATGAATGGGGAAAAATACTTGAAATTGTTTTCCATGAAATCCCTGTGGTGTATCTGTTTGATTCCTACTCAAATTTCAAGAGCCAGTTCTCGGAAACTATATGCGTTATGCATGGTTTGCCGCGAAATTATTGCCGACGCGTGAAACCTCCAGCAATGTTACTTAACGACGTTTCTTTTCCGAGCGAGATTCATACCAAGAAATGTTGCTGTTGACTACCAGCCTTTGCGCAATGCCACTAGTGTTCGGAATTGCAACGAGTCGGATGTTTCTACGATCAGCATCATCCAAGGGGTTGCAGCAAACATTACTGAAGAATAAATGTTAGAATAAAATACAAGACTTAACAGCTGATATGAAAATTTAAGAAGATTGTAACCCAGAAAGTACCACATACATGTATATTATACAGTGAATGTGTGACAATGAAACCGTTTTAATTTTACAATTATATAGCGCCCGTGTATTCTCTAATTTCATAACTAACATTCTACAAACATGCGTAGTTAAAAATAAGAATAATCGGGGTTTGATCACGCGACGCCAATGTGACAGGCAGCGACGCTACCGTCTATCGCAACAGTTGGGCTGGACTGACTGCCCGCTAAAAGGCAGCCAAATTACGTTGAAAACTTTCAGGGTCCTTTGCTACGAAACGGTTGAGTATCTACGGATAAGTAAGCCACGACAAGTGTTTTTTTTTTTTTTTTTTTTGCTCTTCTTCCATAGAGCGAACCGTCTGCGTAATCGGGTTATGGCACTTACCGTGTTCTCCGCGTGAGTTTCTATCGGTCCCACTCATCTGGTTCCTTGGGGAATTTAGTATGATACTGATCGCATACGCAAAGAAAGCGGTCAACATGAAATCACCGATAGGTATGCAACACACCTAACGTACATGTGATGCGGTCACGAACTTAACTGTCCGAGGCTACTAGGAAAAACTATCATCCCCTTACGCTGACTTCTTATAATGTACGGTAGCCTAAGAAGTATTACAACTCTACCTAGAAGTCAGTTCGTCATGCATCACGTGAATTTGAGGAAGCAAGTGTGAATGAAGTGTTACACAAGTGGTTACGCCTTTTTAAGTGGTTACGCCTTTTTAAGTGGTTACGCCTTTTTAAGTGGTTACGCCTTTTTAAGTGGTTACGCCTTTTTAAGTGGTTACGCCTTTTTAAGTGGTTACGCCTTTTTAAGTGGTTACGCCTTTTTAAGTGGTTACGCCTTTTTAAGTGGTTACGCCTTTTTAAGTGGTTACGCCTTTTTAAGTGGTTACGCCTTTTTAAGTGGTTACGCCTTTTTAAGTGGTTACGCCTTTTTGCATACAAAATACAAATGGTCAAAGCATTGCAGCCTAACTATCGTCCTCTCTGATATGCATTCTCATGTTCCATACTGGCCTCCATAGGTGCTGAAAGGAAGTGCGTGTTCAGATTAAACAAGGTTCCACATTCCTGGACGCTCGAATCGCCACGTCATCATGATTTGGATCTCCGTGAACCCAGACAACCCACGGTAAAACATCCGTGATGTCTCTAAGCTTAATGTTTGGTATAGCTGAATGCACGATAGGGTGACAGGCAGAGAAATGTTCACATGGACATGTTCTAAGAGTTCCTGTCACCACAGATCGCAGGCCTGTAGCCATCCGTTTCCTTCCAACAGGATGGCACATCACA
Source organism: Schistocerca gregaria (assembly GCF_023897955.1). Taxonomy (NCBI): domain Eukaryota; kingdom Metazoa; phylum Arthropoda; class Insecta; order Orthoptera; family Acrididae; genus Schistocerca; species Schistocerca gregaria. The sequence goes on from NC_064928.1 coordinate 157,364,500, forward strand.
TCGGAGTTGGGACTGCGGGATGCGCCGAGTGACATTTACTGACAAGGTGACCGCGTCTGCTCCTCGTCAGCAATTTCGTCCAAATCTGTGGTATATGCCAGAAATAAGAGAGACAGGACGGGGAAGTGGGTGATCCAAAAGGCTGGGCGTTCACATCTGTGGCGCGGTTCGGGCGAGGCAGCAGTTGGCGCAGCATTAGGAGTACATGGTGTCTTCGAGTATGTCTGTGGAAACAAATTTTCCTTTTCAATTTTATTTTTTGTTGCACGATAAATGAACCGAAATAATGCGCAATTATATATATATATACTGTCTTTATTAATCCATACATATTACAAACCGTATGTTCCACATTTCCTCCTAGACCTCTCTAACTATTTCAACCCCAATTCTTACACATATCCCAAACAGTGAGGCTACAATCGCTGTGGTGTTAAGCACCACCTGCCTATTATAGTTCAGGAGATATTTCATAAAAAATGAGATGCGTGAGAAACTGCTGCATAATGCATAAGGTTTAAATTTAGGACTACCGTGCTGTTGTCTTCGCAAAACATTTCGCAGGCAGTATCTACATAAATGCACCTACACAATTATATCATTGTACGAAACACAGTTCAGGAGATATAAATAGTAAGGTGCATGAAAGAGGGAAAGAGCCGAAGCTAGCTTGGGAAAGTTTTCATGTGTTTATGAAGGAGCTTCTAATAAATAAGTCGGTGACTCGCAATTTAAATAGTGCAAAAAGTTACTGAACACTCATTCAGAAATCTCGAGTTGGACATGTTCGTAAATTTGAGCAGCAGATTCCTCACTCCTTAACTTTTTTTTTTTTTAGATGAATGAGACCTACTGGCTGACATGCGTGGAAGCGTGTGCATTCGCAGTATTCAGATTTTCCAAATTTATGGCAAACATTGATTTAAATAGGAAAAATATAGAACACAGTGGATAATAAGAACCACATTCTGGTCGTATGTAGCGTAGGGCAAGTAGACCTTGGTATGAAAGAAATGCTTCTTTGAGACACGTACTTTTTAGATTAACATAATATGGAAAACGAACTTCGTGTTTGTTCAAATGCATTTAGAGGATTCAGAATGAACTATTTCCACCTCCAAGTTCAGCGAACACGCAATACACATCCAGGAAAAGTGATTAAAATTGTTATAACTAGCTTGATATTAGGTCAAAACACAGTATATTTACAGAAATGAGACTTTCAAAACTTTATTTTAGTTGGCAGTGCACTGTGATAGATAATTTAGGTTCCTAAGTGCAAAGGTAGTTATTAGAGTCGACATAATGAAAGGGAAGCAGTGGTTGGGAAAGGAGTGAGACAGGGTTGTAGCCTCTCCCCGATGTTATTCAATCTGTATATTGAGCAAGCAGTAAAGGAAACAGCAAAGGACTTTGAAGAGCAGTTGAACGGAATGGATAGTGTCTTGAAAGGAGGATATAAGATGAACATCAACAAAAGCAAAACGAGGATAATGGAATGTAGTTGAATTAAGTCGGGTGATGCTGAGGGACTTAGATTAGGAAATGAGACAAAGTAGTAAAGGAGTTTTGCTATTTGGGAAGTAAAATAACTGATGATGGTCGAAGTAGAGAGGATATAAAATGTAGACTGGCAATGGCAAGGAAAGCGTTTCTGAAGAAGAGAAATTTGTTAACATCGACTATAGATTTATGTATCAGGAAGTCGTTTCTGAAAGCATTTGTTTGGAGTGTAGCCATGTATGGAAGTGAAACATGGACGATAACTAGTTTGGACAAGAAGAGAATAGAAGCTTTCGAAATGTGGTGCTACAGAAGAAGGCCGTAGATAACTAATGAGTAGGTATTAAATAGAACTGGGGAGAAGAGGAGTTTGTGGCACAACTTGACTAGAAGAAGGGATCGGTTGGTATGACATGTTTTGAGGCATCAAGGGATCACAAGTGTAGCATTGGAGGGCAGCGTGGAGGGTAAAAATCGTAGAGGGAGACAAAGAGATGAATACACTAAGCAGATTCAGAAGGATGTAGGTTGCAGTAGGTACTGGGAGATGAAGGTTGCAGAGGATAGAGTAGCATGGAGAGCTGCATCAAACCAGTTTCAGGACTGAAGACGACGACGACAACAGGTTTTTAGTTGAATTCACTGCCTTTAGATTAGCCTGATTTATCGGGCTGCCGAAGTTTAGTGGATTCCTTTTAGCACTCATGTGGATGACCTGACACTTTTAGTTATTTAGGGTCAACTGCCAAAGGAGCTCTACTTTCATATACCGTTCTCATTACTGCAAAAAACATTAGAGGTGACCGGGCGATGACTAATTAAGAAAAGCCAGTATCAGTCGAAAGAAAGTGAAGTTGCAGCGAAAACCATATCACAGTACATAAATAAGCCAAAATACGACGTAATGGGAAAGGACACACAAAACCCACAGTTTCCTGGACTACAATGACCCAAAATAAACATACACTGAAGCGCCAAAAAACTAATATGGGCATGCTTATTCAAATACAATGTAAACAGGCAAAATACGGCACTCTGTCTGATGCAATTGCTAGATCGGTTACTGTGGCTACAATGAAAAGTTAACGATTTTTATTTGAGTTTGAACGTGGTATCACAATCGGCGCACGAGCGATGGAATACAGCATGTCCGAAGTAGCGATGAAGTGGGATTTTCCCGTACTAATGACCCGTGAGTATCAGGAATCCGGTAAAACATGAAACCTCCGACATCGCTGCGGCCGGAAAAACATCCTACAAGAAAGGGACCGACGCCGATTGAAGAGAATCGTTCAACGTGACAGATGTGCAACACTTCTGCAAATTGCTGCAGATTTCAGTGCTGGGCCATCAACAAATGTCAGCGTGTGAACCATTCGACGAAATATCGACGATATGGGCTTTCGGAGCCGAAGGCGCACTCGTGTATCCTTGACTGCACGACACAAACTTTACGCCTCGCCTACGCCCGTCAACACCGCCATTGGACTGTTTACTAGAAACACGTTGCCTGGTCGGACGAGTCTGGTTTAAAATTTTATCGAGCGGATGGACATGTATGGCTACGGAGACAACCTCGTGAATCCATGGACCCTACATGTCAACAGGGCAATGTTCAAGCTGATGAAGGCTCGGTAATAATGTGGGGCGTGTGTAGCTGGAGTGATATGGGACCGCTGATACGTCGAGATACGACAGGTGACACGTACGTAAGCATCTTGTCTTATTACCTGCTTTCATTCGTGTCCATTGTGCGTTCCCAGTAACTTGGGCAATTCCAGGAGTAGAGTGCGACATCCCACACGCCAGTACTGCGACAGAGCGGCTCCAGGAACAAACTTCTGAGTTTAAACACTTCCGCAGGTCACCAAACTCCCCAGACGAACAATAAGCTTCTCTGGGATGTCTTGCAACGTGCTGTTCAGAAGAGATTTCCACCCACTCGTACTGCTAAGGATTTATGGGCAGCCCTGCAGGATTCATGATGTCAGTTCCCTCCGTCACTACTTCAGATATTAGTCTGAGTCCATGGCACATCGTGCTGCGCCTCTTCTGCGTGCTCGCGGGGGCCCTACACGATATTAGGCAGGTGTACCAGTTTCTTTGGCTCGTCAATGTATATAGTGTATTGTGCCTCGCCTTACGATACTCACGTAAAACGCATCAGAACCATACTCGTACCACCACATTGAGAGCGTACAGAATAAACTGCACCGCGGGAAGACGGGCAGACAGGCAAGACTGCTTTAGCCTGCTTGGGTTGGGCACAGCTAGGCTCGGATGGGAGTAAAGCAGGACGACTGTTCGTCTGATAATGCGCAGCAGCTTGCCTTTCTGGGTAGCAGGCAAGCATAGGCAGATTCAAAGCGAAATGTGTACACCTTCAGTTGTAAGCCACTGAAGATAATTCGGAAAACAGAAGCGAAACGCACATGGGAACCATCCGAACATCCTAAATTATCTATAAATCGGTATTTTTCGGCACAGTCACTAGGACGCTTCTGTCGTGGCATTTGTTAGCTTTGTGGGAGATACAGCACCGGGGACGGGCCTCTTACGAGCTGGTCCCGCCAGCTCTGTTACGTCCGCGCCTGGTTGCAGTCCCGCCGGGCAAAGTTCTCGCGCCGTGTTTGCTGTTCCGTCACGTCGGTCAACAGATGCCCGTCGCTGCTACACGCAAACGGCCCAATTAGCGACTCATCGTGGCACGGTTAGGGGGCCATGGGAGTTCAACGAATTCTCGCCCCGACCTCTCTTGGCCGGCGAGCAAATCTTTTCGCCCCGTTGGGAACAGTGCACATTTAGAGACGATAACGCGAGGTGGTAAGCGATTATATTAGGCTTACTCAGGGACCGAGGCTGGCGCTTCCTCCCTCCCTGGCTGCCTGCCTCCGGTTTCTCCCTAGATCCATAGTGAGAAGAATGTAGAATATGCCGCAGGAGGAGGCTATACAGGGTGGTCCATTGATAATGACCAGGCCAAATATCTCACGGAAACGAAAAAAGGCACCACCCAACGGAAACGAAAAAAGGCACCACCAAACGGAAACGAAAAAAGGCACCACCAAACGGAAACGAAAAAAGGCACCACCAAACGGAAACGAAAAAAGGCACCACCAAACGGAAACGAAAAAAGGCACCACCAAACGGAAACGAAAAAAGGCACCACCAAACGGAAACGAAAAAAGGCACCACCAAACGGAAACGAAAAAAGGCACCACCAAACGGAAACGAAAAAAGGCACCACCAAACGGAAACGAAAAAAGGCACCACCAAACGGAAACGAAAAAAGGCACCACCAAACGGAAACGAAAAAAGGCACCACCAAACGGAAACGAAAAAAGGCACCACCAAACGGAAACGAAAAAAGGCACCACCAAACGGAAACGAAAAAAGGCACCACCAAACGGAAACGAAAAAAGGCACCACCAAACGGAAACGAAAAAAGGCACCACCAAACGGAAACGAAAAAAGGCACCACCAAACGGAAACGAAAAAAGGCACCACCAAACGGAAACGAAAAAAGGCACCACCAAACGGAAACGAAAAAAGGCACCACCAAACGGAAACGAAAAAAGGCACCACCAAACGGAAACGAAAAAAGGCACCACCAAACGGAAACGAAAAAAGGCACCACCAAACGGAAACGAAAAAAGGCACCACCAAACGGAGACGAAAAAAGGCACCACCAAACGGAGACGAAAAAAGGCACCACCAAACGGAGACGAAAAAAGGCACCACCAAACGGAGACGAAAAAAGGCACCACCAAACGGAGACGAAAAAAGGCACCACCAAACGGAAACGAAAAAAGGCACCACCAAACGGAAACGAAAAAAGGCACCACCAAACGGAAACGAAAAAAGGCACCACCAAACGGAAACGAAAAAAGGCACCACCAAACGGAAACGAAAAAAGGCACCACCAAACGGAAACGAAAAAAGGCACCACCAAACGGAAACGAAAAAAGGCACCACCAAACGGAAACGAAAAAAGGCACCACCAAACGGAAACGAAAAAAGGCACCACCAAACGGAAACGAAAAAAGGCACCACCAAACGGAAACGAAAAAAGGCACCACCAAACGGAAACGAAAAAAGGCACCACCAAACGGAAACGAAAAAAGGCACCACCAAACGGAAACGAAAAAAGGCACCACCAAACGGAAACGAAAAAAGGCACCACCAAACGGAAACGAAAAAAGGCACCACCAAACGGAAACGAAAAAAGGCACCACCAAACGGAAACGAAAAAAGGCACCACCAAACGGAAACGAAAAAAGGCACCACCAAACGGAAACGAAAAAAGGCACCACCAAACGGAAACGAAAAAAGCACCACCAAACGGAAACGAAAAAAGCACCACCAAACGGAAACGAAAAAAGCACCAAGGGGGAACCACATGGCGCTATGGTTGGCCCGCTAGCTGGCGTTGCCATAGGTCAAACGGATATCAACTGCGTTTTTTAAAGTAGAAACCACAATTTTTTATTATCTATTCGTTTAGTACGTAAAGAAATATGTTTTAGTTTGACCACTTTTTCTGCGCATTGGGCATTTTGATCACATACATCAACACGATATCAACCTTTTCCGCAATTGATAAGAGGTCTATTTCAACACGGGTAATGTACCACGAAGCACATACCGTCCGCACTGACGGAATGTTACGTGATACACGTACTCATACTTTTAAACCATTACAGCGGCATCTCCCACGGGGCGAAAAAAGTGGTCAACTGAAACATTTCGTTACGTACTACGCGAATAAGTAATACAAAATGGGGATTCCTATTTAAAAAACGCAGTTGATACCCGTTTGACCTATGGCAACGCCACCTAGCGGGCCAACCATAGCGCCATCTCGTTTCCCCTTCAAGCTGGACGAGTTTCGTTCTTTGTAGTTTTTTTCTTTTGACACTTATTTCTTGAGATATTTGGCCCGGTACGATGAATGTATCACCCTGTATAATACAAATTTACACGGAGACACAGTATGCAAATGGTCTTTCCAGAGGCCCTAAGTTAAATGGTCCATAGTGATATGGAATGTCTCAATTGAGGTATTTTTATTTAAGTAGTAATAAACCTGTCAGAAAACGAACACTTGGTGGCATATGATAGTTCTTAGGCTATTGTACGTGCGCATGAAGAGAGTGAAGAAATTGGAAAAGAAATGATTTTGTCGGAAGGACAGCAGGTGGGAAAGTCAAAACAACCGTCGGTGGCATTAAAAGCAAGGGTGGTAGCATAAAGAGTGCAACAGTAAATCCACTGTTAAATACAGAGGAGATTGTCTCATGTGATACAAGAACAAACGAGAATCGATGTAGAGGAGACAAGGATGCAGTATTAGAATCGGAATTTAAGAGAGCTTTGGAGGACTTAAGGTCAAATAAGGCAGAAGGGACAGATAACATTCCATCAGAATTTCTAAAACCACTGTGGGGGGTGGGGGGGAGGGAGGGAAGTGGCGACAAAACGACTATTGACGGTGTGTAGACTGTATGAGTGGTGACATACCATCTGATGTTCGGAAAAGCATCATCCACACAATTCCGAAGACGGCAAGAGCTGACAAATGCGAGGATTAACAGCTCATACATCCAAGTTGCTGATAAGAATAATGTGCAGAAGAATGGAAAAAATAATTGTATTAGATGATCAGTTTGGCTTAAGGAAAGGTAAGGACCTACAGCGGCAGTTCTGACGTTGCGGTTGATGATGGAAGCAAGACTGAAGAAAAATAAAGCCACGTTCATAGCATTTTTCGACCTGGAAAAGTGTTCGACAATGTAAAATGGTGCAAGATGTTCGAAATTCTGAGGAAAATAGGATTAAGCTATATGGATAGAAGGGAAATATACAATATGCACTAAAGCCAAGAAGAAATAAGAGTGGACGACCAACAACGTTTTCCTCGATGGTGAGTGTTCATCGGAGGTGAGGGTATCATCTGGAGTGCCCCAGGGAAGTGTGATAGGTCCGCTGTTTTTTATCTACATAAATGATCTTTTGGATAGGGTGGATAGCAATGCGCGGCTGTTTGCTGATGATGCTGTGGTGTACGGGAAGGTGGTATCGCTGAGTGACTGTAGGAGGATACAAGATGACTTGGACAGGATTTGATTGGAATGGAATGGCAGCTAACTAAATACAGATATATGTAAATTAATGCACATGAATAGGGAAAAAAATCCTGTAATGTTTGAATACTCCATTCGTAGTGTAGCTCTTGACACAGTCACGTCGATTAAATATTTGGGCGTAACATTGCAGAGCGATATGAAGTGGGACAAGCATGTAATGGCAATTGTGGGGAAGGCGGATGGTCGTCTTCGGTTCATTGGTAGAATTTTGGGAGGATGTGGTTCATCTGTAGAGGAGACCGCTCATAGAACGCTGGTGCGACCTATTCTTGAGTACTGCTCGAGCGTTTGGGATCCCTATCGGGTCGGATTGAGGGAGTACATAGAAGCAATTCAGAGGCGGGCTGCTAGATTTGTTACTGGTAGGTTTGATCATCACGCGAGTGTTACGGAAATGCTTCAGGAACTCGGGAGGGAGTCTCTAGAGAAGGCGTTCTTTTCGTGAATCTCTACTGAGGAAATTTAGAGAACCAGCATTTGAGGCTGACTGCAGTACAATTTTACTGTCGCCAACTTACATTTCGCGGAAAGACCACAAAGATAAGAGATAAGGGCTCGTACAGAGGCATATAGGCAGTCATTTTCCCTCGTTCTGTTTGGGAGTGGAACAGGGAGAGAAGATGCTAGTTGTGGTACGAGATACCCTCCGCCACGCACCGTATGGTGGATTGCGGAGTATATATGTAGATGTAGAACTAAGGTGTAAGCCAAGGATACAGTCTTTCCCCCTGCTGTTCGATCTGTACATCGAAGAAGCATCCATTGAAATAAAATTGACTGCAATTAAAATTCAAGGTGAAAGGATATTAACGGTACGATTCGCTGATGACGTTGTTATCCTGAGCTAAAGTGAAGAAGAATTAGATAATATGCTGAATGGAATGAACAGCCTAATGAGTACAGAAAATGGACCGGAAGGAAATCGAAGAAAGACTAAAATAATGAGAAGTAGCAGAAATGTGAACAGCGAGAAACTTAACAGCCGGACTGATTGTCACGAAATAGATGAAGTTAAGGAATTCTGCTACCTAGGCAGGAAAATAACCTATGACTCGCGGAGCAAGGATGACATCAAAAGCAGACTAGTAATGGAAAAAAGGGCATTCCTGACTAAGGGAAGTCTACTAGTATCTAACATTGGCCTTAATTTGACGAAGAAATTTCTGAGAATATAAGTCTTGAGAACAACATTGTATGGTAGTGAAACATGGACTGTGGGAATACCGGAACAGAAGAGAATCGAACCATTTGAGATGCAGTGCGAAAGGCGAATGTTGAAAATCAGGTGGACTGATAAGGAAAGGAAAGAGGAGATTCTGCGCACGAACGGAGAGGAAAGGAATATGTGGAAAACACTGATAAGGAGAAGGGACAGGATGATAGGACTTCCGTTAAGACATGAGGGAATGACTTCCACGGTACTAGAGGGAGCTACAGAAGGCAAAAACTGTAGAAGGCAGGGATCGAAATACATCCTGCAAATAACTGAGAGCGTAGGTTGGAAGTGCTACTCTGAGGTGATGAGGTTGGCACAGGAAAGGAATTCCTGGCGGGTCGCATCAAACCAGTCAGAAGACTGATGACCTAAAAAAATCGTTATCTGAACTATTTTTGTGACATTATTTCAAATGATTAACCATACACAAGGTCCCGGAATGATATCACTCTGAAGCGGAGTGTGCGCTGGTACGAAAATTCCGGACAGATTAAAACTATTGATTGGTGACTCCATGGAGTGTCCTGTGCACCACGACCAGATAATGGATATATTTGGAAAGAGACAGCGTTGGTCGTATTTTGTTGTTTTATTAACTGCAAAATCGATTTTCGGTCACTTAGTGACCATCCTCAGTGTTGTAATATACAATTTACATTGGTAGGCACTGCTGTCAAGTTTAGAGCAATTACATAAACTGAGTGATCGCTCTAAACTTGTTGACAGCAGTGCCTACCAATGTGGATTGTATATTACAGCACTGAGGATGGTCACTAAGTGACCGAAAATCGATTTTGCAGTTAAAAAAACAACAAAATACGACCAACGCTGTCTCTCCTTCCAAGATTAAAACTGTGTGGCAGATCGGGTCTTTAACTCTGGAGTTTTGCGTTTCTACTGTAAACCATCAAAGGACAACTCTCACAAACCGTCCTCACACCTTTGCTTCACACATTTACTTACGTGGTTCTACTAAGAAATGTGCTAGTGGCGTGGGAGCAGTTTGCCACCACGAAATCTTTTACGCTCCTCTTAAACTGAACCTTGAATCTGCAAGGAAGTTTCATTTCAGCGCACGCGCTGCTGCGCAGCGAACGTTAAATTCTGGAAAAATCCTGCAGACTGGCTAACCCGTCTCTCCGCAATATACTTTAAGGACTGCTAGTCCTTCAGTTTACGGAGGAGCACTGAAGTTTGACGAGGTACTGGCTGAAGTGAAGCTGTGAAGACAGGGCGTGAGTCGTGTTTGGGTAGCTCAGCCGCTGTAACACATGCCCTCCAAACGCAGTCCCGAGGGCCGATAATCGCACGATACAGTTTTAACCTGCCAGAAAGTTAAACACACAACTTGTTTCACAATTCCTGTCACACTTTTAGAGATTGTAGAGGGGGGGGGGGGGGGGGCGACGAGAGTGTACTCACTAGATGAACTTTGCAGAAGCCCATGTCCGTATATATACTGCAAGTGTGAAGATGTGATCACAGAGGAGACAATGAGCTGCATTCCATTGAACAGCTGTACCTGTGACTGATGCTTTTATGCGCATGGCCCACAAACCCTGGTTCTCGTCTGTGGAGCACCTGTCAACCCATCCTGGTTGCGAATGTACCAGTTTTTCGAATTTAGATGGACTGAGGTGATCGGAAAATATTCTCAATGAACGCTTTGTCCAGCTCTAACATTATGTACCGTACAGTGAAGTGATCTAAGCTTCAAACTTACGTTATATCCAAATGGTTCATTTCTGCATATTTATCAATGAGGGCATGCTGAAATGTAGTTGTTGAATACTGCCTAGTCGGCGAATATGGGGTGTCTTGGAAACATGCTTTCTCGGATAGCTGACAACAATTCAAGGAAATCGTATTACTGAGTTTGTAAATTACAAAACTTTGAGAATTGCATAGATGTGTCTCAAGCAAAGGGCAGCAGACAAAATGAACAAGCTTCTTCAGTCTGGACAATTCTGATTACAAGCTAAGTAATACAACTGACGCTTCTATTCAAGACGCTAGTCCATAAGCTTCTGTAGAACTGGGCCGCGGCGCTTATGTCCCCTTCGTGTAGAGGGCGCTGCCGTCACGTCCTGGAGAGCGGTCGGTCAGCGTACAATTGGCTGACGCCTGCTGCTGCTGCTGCTGCTGCTCTCATCTTTTCCTTTCCCCTCTTTGGGGAACTGTGAGGGGGAGTTGTAGCCTTTCGGCTTTTACTCCCCTGTGTACGTGTGTGTATGATTTTTTTCTGTACTTTTTTTGGTGTCTGTGATATGTGATGACTGTTCTGTATGTGTCGTATTTGCCTGGGGTTGGCGAGATGTTTGGTGTTATATGGGCAAGGAGCAGGATTTGGGATTGTGTATTGGGATTTTCTCTTCGACTTAATCGTCTAAGATCGTCATAGGGCGCTTGTGCTTGTCGCGGGACATTTGATACCGACCTAGTGAGTGGATGAGGGCGTTTCCCGATCTGGAAGAACCCTCATAGAAGGCCCTTGCCAGATCTTTGAAACGCTCTCTCAGGAGCGGGATTTCGGCTGCGGCGTGCAGATCGTCTGTGGGGAATCCAAGAGGTAAACACAGTGCCCTCCTGAGGGCGCGGTTCTGCAGCCTCTGGAGTTTGTCCAGGTGCTGCTTTGCCTGCTCACAGCCCTCTGTTCAACTGTTCGCGACTGGCGTGCCGGCGCTTCACTTTACGCCGTAACAGTAATGCCTCCGAATTTCTTATTTTCTTCTCAATATCAGTCCTGCATATCACTCTGTCACGTGCCCGCTTCGCTGTTGCAAGTTCCGGCCCTGTGACGCTAGAGGGCTCGGAAGTTTAGCACAGAAGTAACAGGGCAGTGTGTAAAAGGTCGTACACACAGTGGTAATCAGCCAGGCCCCTACCGACCATCTGTGGGCGTTCCGGCTTCCACGGTGGGCAGCAGGTGGATTATGAAAGCATTTCCCTTAGTTTCCATAAAACTCTAACGCCAAATATTTGGTAAGGGCTTGCTGTAACTCTTCCTTTACAAAGTAAAATTATTTCACCAGTTTGCTTTTGCTCTACAATATTACTTTTATTGTTAACCAGTTTCCGGCTTACAAGGTCATCTTCAGACATTTACTGTGTATTATCACTAAAGAAGTTAATGTTTGCAAACAACATTGGAAGAGAAGTGACACGCCTAGACTGAAGTAGAAACATACAGGAAGTAACATCTTCGACAGTGTGGTGAGCACACGACGAAAAAGTAAAAATTGAACAGTACATAAATAACAATGGAGTAAACAGGAAAACTTCAACACAAAATAGGAATAGCATGCCTACGTAAGTTTCTATTAATAAACCTAATAAAACAAAATTAGTACTAGACAAGGCTACATCAGGAGGTATGAAACATGGAGAGTGATAAAGCAATTAAAAGAAGGGACTTATCAATGTAACTACAGAATACACACGCAATGTTAATAAGATAAACGGAAATAAATAAATGCAGAAAAATGAAGGCGTTTGAGGGAACCTACAGTAAATACAATCTTTGAGAGTGTGGTGGTACTGCATTTTAACATTAACATTATAATCAAAACAGTGGCTGTGTAACAGTTGGCATTAAATAAATGATCAAAGTAAAATATGAACAATATTTGACGAGAACTACAAAGGGTGTTAAACATGGACAGTAATACAAGTACCAGTTAAAAGAATGCAAGTATTGAAACTACAGTCTATATGGAATACAAAGACAACTTCAACAAATGTCAAAGATGTTACTTACTGTATGTTCCTACTTCAGTCTAGACGTGTCACTTCTCTTCCAATGTTGTTTGCAAACATTGTAACTTTTTTGGTGATAATACTCAGTAAATGTCTGAAGATGGCCTTGTAAGCCAAAAACCGGTTAACAATAAAAGTAATATTGTAGAACAAAAGCAAATTGGTGCCCTTCGTTTATTATAATGTTGTTCTACTAATAACCGACAGGAAGATTCTGTTAACCTGATAAAATTATTTCCTTACTTTACAAATCACCATTACTGTGGAATCGATGGGCGTTTGGAAACTTTTACTACTAACAGAGATACAAAAGTGGACGGTACATGAAGTCTGGCTACCCCTGCCCTGCACAAACGGCCGCCAACGAGCTATGACCAACCACTTCGTTGGCCGAGATTTGCTTAGTACATACCCACGGAAAATATTAGCCGAAGAAGCGGCTGCCCTTGATTGCGGTTTGGACTGGCAGCGGTAACATCAAAGCGTTGGCTGTGGGTTCGCCTTGCGATCCCTCCCCTAGTGTAGACGCTAGGTTGAACTGTAGGTGGTTCAGTAGTGATTTGCTGTGTCTGATCAACAGGTGTGTGTTTATTATGTTTAAAGATGTCCGAGTATCGCGTGGAATATGGATGTGGCATTACAGCTGGAAGAGTTTTACCGTGGAGAATGTTTCTGGAATCCCACGAACTGTGATTAGGTGCTTGTAGGAAAATAGGTGAGCTGTTAGAAATTAATGTGCACGATGTGACAAAGCCTGACATCTTTTTGCTGCAGGTACAGCAGTACCATGTTGGGAAAGTTCAAGGCCTACACAGTTTAATAACAATTCTAAATTTGTAACTTTCATTCGAAAAAAAAATTACAATATAGCCAAATTCCAATTCAGCTTTATTAAAGCCATACATTAATTTTGTCCCGGCACACAACGCGCTACTTTTTAAAAGTGAGGTCATTCACCAGCATGCAAGAATGAAATTTTCACTCTGCAGATAGAAAATTTCATTCTGGAAACATCCCCCCGGCTGTGGCAAAGCTATGTCTGCGCAGCGTCCTTTATTCCAGGAGTGCTAGTTCTGCAAGTTTCGCAGGAGAACTTCTGTGCAGTTTGTAAGGTAGGGGAGGAGATACTGGCCAAAAAATGTGAGGACGGGGCGTGAGTCGTGCTTAGGTAGCTCAGTTGCTAGAGCACTTGCCCGCGAAAGGCAAAGGTCCCGATTTCGAGTCTCGGTCCGGCACACAGTTTTAATCTGCCAGGAAGTTTCATTCACCAGCATTATTTCTTCTTATTCTTATGATGATAAACTTCTCATTGAGAGAAATGCGTTCGGCACCAGGGTGACGATGTTGAGAAATATCTAGACATGAAGAAAAAAGATGTATATTTTTTATCTAGTAACCTTTAACAGTTTCCGCACAGAGGCATTACTTTTCAGGACACCCTCGTAGAAGTAAATGCTAGAACTACAGACCCATGTTAATGACATCCCTTTGTAGCCTAATTTCGGAATATATACCGTGTTCTATCACTACCAAAGACTTAAAACGATTTGTTGACAGACAACCAATATGCATTAACAAAATATCGTTGTTGGTAAACACGAATGACTCTGTACTAACCTGAAGTAGTGAGCTACACAACGGGCGATCAGAAATATATTCACGTTTTCCCGAAAGTTTTTGACAACATTCCTTAGAAACAACCAAGTCGTTTCAGCTCTCGGGCTGGATTCGTGATATCACAGTTTCTAGTAATGTCAGTGCCAAACTCACTTTTTCTTTCGTGAATTTACACCGCTTGTTGTGCACGGTGCGATATTTATCACTGACGTAGAATTGCAAGACAATCTATTTATTTGCATTTAGAGCACATACTGGTACAACATTCATGCAAGAAGCGGAATAGATCACAAACGTTATTAAGAATACAGTTGTAATGAGTCAAGATACAGTATTAACTTTGACGCTTCAGATTAGTCATTTATCGAGTTTTGTATCTGAGAACCACTACAAGAGTGAATCACTCTTTTCTCCACTCGCTCGCAATAAAAATTAACAGAATGTTGCTACTTCTTATGCGTATAGCAACATTCGCAACTGACGTTTACACCTCAAGATGATTACGATTAAATAAGAAACTGTTTACTGGCTAGCTTTGTTTGGTCATCTGTTATCTTTTGCATGAAAACTTTACTACTGGGAAACCTGCCACCAGTATTGGTTACGTAAATAAAGTCTGGTATCGTGGACACGAAAAAGAAAAATATAACAAATACTTCAATTTACGCATTTACTATTATGAGGCCGACGAATCAAGGCTTACCACTGAGTAATCTTTGTACAGATAAAAATACTCTTAAATAGCAATATGCTTCTGCTCGGTAACGATATCACTACTTAGGTTCAGCCGGTAGATTAATATCTTTGCCGAATGATTGGAAAATCGTTCAAATGGCTCAGAGCACTATGCGACTTAACATCTGAGGTCATCAGTCCCTAGATTTAGAAGTGCTTAAACCTAACCTAAGGACGTCACATTCATGCCCGAGGCAGAATTCGAACCTGCGACTGTAGCAGCAGCAGCAGCGCGGTTCCGGACTGAAGCGCCGAGAACCGCTCGGCCACAGCGGCCGGCGATTGGCAAGCGTTTGGTATTTTTAAAGATATGTATCATATCGAAACACACATTAATTCCTTTCATATATTTCTCCCTACACCCCAAACGCTTCTCAGGGCTCCACAATCATAATAAAATCTTGACTAAAAACACTACGATGCATCAACGTTTACTTTGTACGCCGCGTAAGAGACGTATCCTCCAGTCCACATAAATAACGTAATTATCGAAGTACCTAAGCGTGTTTTGCTGACCAAAAGCTGCACACGGTGCAACCCACATCAGTAGGACGACGTCTCAGTTGTATTTATTTCCCCCTATTATCTTCAATGAACTGCAATGCGGCCTTTCCGAACGAATCTACTCCGTTGAGCAGACAGTTCCATCTGAATCCTATAACAAGCCGAAACCATTGCTTTATCACCACCTAACGATTTATGGAGTACAGGGAAAAGTTTTATGGCCAGAGACCAGAGCAGTAACCCAAACGTCGCTGATAGCTCTCGACCTAGAGGCACAGGCGGACATTCGGGGACCGAAAAATGAGCCAGGAAGTATCTGCGCCAAGTTTTGCCATCTGACAGCGCAAGCAGGTGGCCGCATTCCGAATTACTTCTGGCAGGGAACTTTTCCGCTCGAGCCCAGTATACAGCCGAACAGAAGCAACTTTCGCTCGATGGGTCCCGCTCGCAGAGTGTATTGGGTCTGCCGCGAACTTCGTGACGACCGAAGTCGCGGAAGGGAAAGCTGAATTCCTGGGGAAGCCAAGTCAGAGGCTCTAGATGTCGCAGTGCAATCCAAACAGACGGCGTTGAGGAGAGAGCGTTGTTATGGCTGCAGAGTCAGCTGGAATATCGGGCGCCAAGGAGGCTTTAAGGGGAGTAAGAAAGGAAATTTCACATTGTCGGATTTTTAACTCATCATAAAATTTGAAATTTTTCGATTAAAATGATACATATATCTCACTTATAAACTCACACGAGAATTATTTTATTTCTTAGATATAATCTACACTGGTAGAAGACGTTAAAATTTTTATGTCCATTACTTCAAGATTTAACAAAATAGATAATTCTATATACAGAAGGCTGTGGATTTCTGTGTTACAAAGGTTAAATTACGTGTTCGTATTGGTCATGTCCAGAAGACGATGGGCACCGGGTTCAGGAAGTTGAAACCAAGTTTTAGAGACAAGAAACTTTCTGATGGTAAAACCACAAGGGGCAGGCTGACAGACAAAATGATTGATGAACTACAGCACTGGTATGGGATGGCCATTAGAAATAATACTGAGGATTTGCTGAAAATTAAGCAGGCAGTGTGGGCTACCTTCTTTCACAGACTGTCAACTGATGAAAAACCGGTACACCACCTTTGCCTTCCTGGACCTGATTCATGGTGCAATTACTGAAATGCCTAGTACTCAAACATTACATCCCAGCGGCAGTCATGGATATCGTAAAACCTATTTACAGAGACCTGGCAAACCGTGAAGAAGTGTCTGCATGGTATGACTCAAAATCCCAATGAGTCGTTCAGTAATCTTATATGGACACGCTTACTAAAAAATGTTTCTGTTGGTATGAAGACACATAAGTGAGGCTCAGTGATGTGTTATTACTTTTAATGATGGCAACATTTGTACGGTAAAAGTGCTACAGCATACGGGAATTAATCCTGGAGCAAACTGCATCAAAACTTAAATGGATCGACAAGGTTCGCATTGATAAAGCAGAGTATGCACTACAGTTGGCCACTACGGAGCCCAGAAAGAAGAGAAAAAACTTGGAAAAATATCCAGAGGATGATATACAGTATGGAGCAAGTGCTTCTGAGTGACTAAAAATAAAAATTAAGCATATATTAAGCGAGTTACAGTCTTTTGCAACTTTAAAGCCGTTCCTGAAAGTTTACATTTTCTGTTGTATTTTTCCCTAAATCTAGGAAATGATTTCGAGTAAAATACTCATTATCAGGGAGTAATAACATACATATCCCGAGTTTACTGAACTAAAAGAACATAACGTTATGTATAATTAAAATTATTTAGGACAACGTACAAAAGTACACAAAATTTTAACGTGTAATTAAAAAATTGCATTTCCGAAAGCAGTGGCTGAAATGCAATTATTGTAGTTCAGTAGACTCATAACACACAGTTTAATGCCCTGTAAAAAGTGTCAAGTCAATGGCTTTTGGTTCCTGATATACAGGGAAGCCAAGTCAGTAATTTTAACATTGGCGGGATAGGGCGTTCCAACTTCCCTCAATGTTCACAGTGAACACGTGCACACTTTAATTTTCTCATATGGCTGGTAATCAATCAGTGCGTATTACACGATTTAAAAATCTATATTAACAACTAAAACTGTCGCCCAGATGCAGTTGCGGGTTGCCTAACAGCTTTGCAGGGGCAAGACAAATTTGATTTTTAAGCCTTGGAGCACCAAGTTATTTTAGGTGCTCAACCTAGGGCAAAATTTTCCCGACTTACAAAAGGCTATAAACTTTTAATATTAATTTTGACTGACACTGTTTCCAACGTGAGATCAGTTCAGGATTCCTGAGTGACATAACTACGAACAATTTTTCGAACGTATAGGGTGTCCAAACGAGTATAAGTTAATATACTATTTATCTCTGGTAAAAGGTGTAACAAGCGAAAGTGGTCAAACTTTGACAATGAAAATTTGTGTAAACCCGAAACATTAACTCCATACTCTAATATGCAAGCTGTCCAAAATTTCTGTTCACTCTGACCTGGTGACTGAATAATACATTTTGTCCTTGACGAAAAGTTTCAAAAGCAGATATAAAAGCACTTGCACAAATATAGCTTACGCGTATTGAAAAACTTTCAAGAACCGAGCTTCAATTGTAGAGAATACTTTTATTCGCAGATGAGATTTGCCCCCTACACACATAGTGGTCAATTCTGAATTACTGTTACATAAATGGCGACAAAGTACACATACAGAGGAGTTTGTGAATATAAATAAACAAATGGAGTACATAAAGGCAGTAAATAAACAGCCAGAAGTTTATTTCAAGAAACAGCAGTTTTGTGAATGAATTATTGCAGTTACTACATGCCACGGTTGTCAAAATTTAACCGCAGTTTAAATTGTGGTTGGAGATGGTACGAATCCAGAGCACAGTATGTCCACTATAAAAGGTTGTATTTTGTATTTCCAAACTTTTTTCTTATATTTCATACATTTAAATCGCACGACTCCATCTTACGACTCATAGTACAGCAGCCTCTTGAGATATTCAAGAAAGAATAAGTATCCGGTCGCAAAATGGCTTTTATTTCATTTGTGACGAGTTTCCCTCTCACAAGATCATCATCAGACGTCGGGCGGAAAAACAGGTTTTCTCAGTACAAATTTATGAGCCAGGAATCAACGATACAGCTACAATATATGTTTAGTAAAGCAACTGGGGAACTTCGACCCTGGTTGTGAAAAGAGAGAAACCAGAGACAAATTCACCGGGTGAAATCACTAGAGGTCCACTGTTTGCACTGCCTACCGCTCATCGCCTTTGAACATACTCTTATTTCTGTAGATGGACGTGTCTTTACTATTTTGGACAACGTGCCATTTTTGACGATTGCGGGACTTTTTGCTTACTTCCCAGATGTCCTCTAGTGTGTTGGTTGTTTTAAAAGAGGGGGGAAGGGACCAAACTACGGGGTCATCCGTCTCTTGTTCCTAATAAAACAATGCCCCAAGTGTGAGAATAAGACAGACGAGACATAACACAAAACGGAAAGGAAGGAAAAACACAAGAACGAAAGAAAGGCTACGAATACTAAAATGAACAAAAGAGGACAAGGAAACAACAGCGAGACGATAGAAACAGAAGAGAGTAAAACAAGAAAGAGCACAGTGGCTGCCTGACCACGAGAATAAAAAGGAAAAGCAAGCCACTCTGTAACACATTAAAACCTAAACCCTAAAGATACTAGCGTGGAGGACATAGAGGGACAAAGGGCGTGTGCTAAAACTTAGGTCAAATGATAAAACCCACCCTCACGAGTAAAACGTAAAACTAAATCAGCCAATAAGGTGGTGTCAGATAAAATGAGCGGCAACGAGTCCGGTAACTCAAGATTTGGTCGCTGGGCAGTCAAAGTGGGACAGTGCACCAGAATATGGGCCACTGTCAACCGGGCGCCGCACCGACTCTGAGGCGGGTCTTCACGGCGCAAGAGGTAACCGTGGGTTGCCCAAGGGTGGCCAATGCGGAGCCGGCAGAGGACAACTGATTCCATGAGAGAGGGCCGCATGGAAGACTTCCGCACATTCATAGACACGCAGTTTGTTGTGCGTACTGTTATGCCACTCAGTTTCCCAAAGCCGAAAAACCCTGCGGCTTATGTCAGAACGCAAGTCAGGCTCAGAGAGGCCCGTCTCCAGAAGCGGTTTCCGCGTAGTTAGTTTGGCCAGCCTGTCGGCAAGTTAGTTACCTGGAATCCCGACGTGTCCTGGGATCCACACAAACACCACTGAACGACGGGACCGGCCCAGGGCATAGATGGACTCCTCGATGGCGAGGGTAACACTGGTCGATAGCTTGCAGGCTGCTCAAGTAGTCAGTACACAGAAGAAACGATTCCTCGGGGCATGAACAGATATACTTAAGCGCACGAGATATGGCCACCAGCTCTGCAGTGAATACACTGCAGCCATCAGGCAAGGAATGCTGTTCAATATGGCCTCTGTGGACAAAGGTGAAGCCAACATTGCTATCAGCCACTTCAGAGCTCAGAAGCACTTCAAGAATCTACAGGAAGTGAGTGGAGAGCCGCAGGGTTAACGGAGTCTTTAGGGCCACGCGAAAGGTCCAAGCGAAGCTTCGGCCTACAGCTATACCACGGAGGTGTACGTGAATGGACCTCGAGGAGAGATGGTGAAGGGAAGAACTCCCTGACCTGGGGCCACCTATGCGGGAGGTTCTTAGGAGAGCTATGAATATGCGCAACGTAAATGGCGAGCAACTGTGTACGTCTGATCTTCAATGGGGGGACTCCAGCCTCCACCAGTACTATTGTCACCGTACTCGTCCTAAAAGCTGCTTTGGCTAGTCGAACTCCGCCATGGTCCAATGGGTCGAGCAAACACAATGCTTAGGGCGCCGCCGAACAGTAAACAAGACTCCCATAGTCAAGGCGGGATTGAACAAGGGCTCTGTAGAGCTGCAGCAGCGTGGAGCGATCTGCACCCCCAGTTGGTGTTGCTCAGGCGCGGAGGGCATTGAGGTGCTGAAAACAGTTTCGTTTAAGCTGATGAAGATGAGGAAGCCAAGTCAAACGAGCGTCGAAAACCAGACCTAAGTATCGATATGTCTCCATTACAGTGGGTGGATCGTCATTAAGGTAAAGTGCCGGTTCCGGATGAACGGTACAACGCCGACAGACTAAGTCGTCTGCATACAGAGAAGGTGACACGGAGCTGCTGCAAGACCGTCAATGGCTAGTGAAAATAGTCACACTCAATACAGTGCCCTGCGGGACTCCATTCTCCTGGATAAGGATGGAACTATGGGAGGCACCAACTTGACACGGAAGTACGGAGCAACAAAGTTTTGGATAAAAATAGGGATTTTTTTATTGCTCGTGTGGAGCACCTCCCACCTCTTGTTTTAACTACACGGTAAACGACAGCAGCATCTGCAAAATATCTAGGATGTCTGTTCAGATTATGTCCAAAACATTGTATATTCATCAGGAACAGCAGAGGGCTAATGGCGCTCCCTTGGGAACCCCCAGCTGTAACTTCGGTTTAGCTAAATGACTTTCCGTTAGTTGCTACGAAATGTGACGTTCCTGGCTGGAAATCACGACTCTGGTCTGACAGCTGAGACCACCAAGCCGCATGTCAGGAACGGCGCAAAAACTCAACGGGAAATCTGGAATCAACTGGAGATGCCCTGTCATGCAACTCGGTAAATTCGTGCGAGGAAAGAGCCAGTTGTGTACACCAGGAGCGATATTTTTGAATGCATTTTGTTGTCTATCAACTAAACTTTTTCTTCGATGTATCTCGTTATGCTGGAACACAGTAAATTTTCAAAATCTCACTACAAATTGATGTCATTGATATGGGTCTATAGTACATACTTTTATTTACTTCCTTGTGTATTGTGGGGCCTGTGTACCTCTGCAGTATTTAATTACGGCTTTTCGTGGATTGTGTATGTACGCTGAAAATTGAGCTATTTCATTAGCATATTCGAATGTAACTCGTACACAGTCTGGACCGAAACTCTTACCTTTATTGATTTGAGATGCTTTGCTACACCGAGGGTATCTACTTTTGAGTTACTTATGTCAGCTGCAGTTAATACCTCCCGAGGTTGCCAAGGAGTACATTTAACATTTGACTAGCTGGCTCCTTGCGAACTTTTGTCAGCCAGCTACATGTTCATGGGGTGTTTTTTGAGTCAGTTTTTTGATAAACTGTATTTTACGTTAAGGCTATTTTCATTTACATGTTTTTGTTATAAGGATGCTCATCCGCAGTCCCAGGTTATAGAAATAGTAGAGGGTCATACCGTCTTTCGCGACTAAAGTACACGTAACCACGAGATGAATACGGTGTCCTTTGAGGAATGGTCACTACTCAGGGTTATGGCAGGATGATCATTCGAAGCAATAGAAGTAAACGTGGGCTCTAAAACGCATACCTTAAGAGCTATGAGCACATCATCTTCTATGAAACAAATCTCTCCTAAACCTCTCAAGGTATTTGTTTTCGAGCCCGCACGTCTTGCTTCGAATGATCGTTCACGTCATGTCCCTGAATATTCACCATTCCTCCTTAAATCATTAAGTTATAGTAACTTAATGTTTTTCTTATGGAGGTGGCATTTTATGTTCGGTACTGCTTGGTTGTTTCCCATAATTCAAAAATGAAAGCAATAGTAGTATTTGTCCGTATTGAGTGTTTTATAAAAGTCGATGTAAGACAATTTCAAAATTTAAGATTATAATTTCATCCAAGCTTAACAGGTTCGTCGGAATCCACAATGCTCTTTATTCCAAGCTTTTTACTGATACATAAATTATTGAACGGTAACCAACTAGTTTATTAACGTGGAAAATTCAAAATTTTTTTTTGACAAAAGATTCCATCGATAGGTGTTACCTGTGGATCGGTGATCGCAAGGGCGTCAACATTAAAAGTACAATGTTAATTCTATTGATCAGCACAGAGGAGAAAGCAGACAGGTGGATGAGAACACTTCTCTGAGGAAGTGAGAGAAGAAGAAATTGGAGTCGATACGGAAGACGTAGGTTTAAGTTTTTTGGGAGGCTTGCAATCTTAGAAGTTCGAAAAGATAACTGCTTCAGAATCTCCAAAACCGTTGGGAGATGTGTCAACCAGACAAGTCTTCAATTTGCTGTGTGTAATCTACAACATTAACTGGAGACATACCACTTCATGAAAAATGTCATCCACACATTCGCGAAGACTGCAAAAACATGTAAGGGCGAAAACTATATTGTTCTAACAGCTCAACAGCTCGTGCATACAAGTTACTGATAAGAACAATGTACATAATAATGGAAAAGAAAACTGATCGTGTTAGACGACTATCAGTTTGGTTTTCGTTTTAGGAAAGGCAAAGGTGCCAGAGGGGCAATCCTGACGCTGCTATCGATAATGTACGTAAGACTTAAGGAAAAACCTAAATATGTTCGTGGTATCTGTTGATCTATAATAAGCGTCCGACAATGTAAAATAGTGCAAAATTTTCGAAATTCTGGAAAAAAGTAGGAATACAAGGTGAACATAATGTCTCTCCCAGATTACAAAAATTTATTTCTAAGGAACTATGCTGGATACAGCTTTACTGTGTCTTGCAAATGGTAGCTTAACATATCAACATCCGCTGCCGCCGAAAAAATATCCTGCAAGAACGGGACCAAGAATGACGGAAGAAAATCGTTCAACGTGACAGAAGTGCAACCCTTCCGCAAATTTCTGCAGATGTCAGTGCTGGGCCATCAACAAGTGTCAGCGTGCGAACCGTTCAGCGAAACATCATCGATATGGGCTTTCGGGGCCGAAGGCCCACTCGTGTACCCTTGATGGCTGCACGAGACAAAGCTTTACGCCTCGCCTGCGCCCGTCAACACCGACATCGAACTGTTGAGAACTGGGAATATGTTGCCTGGTCGGAGGAGTCTCGTTTCAATTTGCGTCGAGCGGTTGGACGTGTACGGGTTTGTAGACAATTTAATGATTTCATGGACTCTGCACATCGGCAGGGGGCTGTTCAAGCTGGTAGAGGCACTGTAATGGTGTGGGACGTGTGCAGTTGGATTGATATACGACCCCTGATACGTCTAGATACGACTCTGATACGTTCAAAATGGATCAAATGGCTCTAAGCACTATGGGACATGTGGTGTCATCAGTCCCCTAGAACTTAGAACTACTTAAACCTAACTAACCTAACTAACCTAAGGACATCACACACATCCATGCTCGAGGCAGGATTCGAACCTGCGAGCGTAGCAGCAGTGCGGTTCCGGCCTATGATGGGTGACACGAAACAATCCTGTCTGATCATCTGCATCCATCCAAGTGCATTGTGCATCCCGACGGAATTGGGAAATTCCAGCAGGCAATGCGACACCCCACACGTCCACAATTGCTACAGAGTAGCTCGAGGAACACACCTCTGAGTTTAAAACACTTCCACTGGCCACCAAACTTCCCAGACATGAACATTAATGAGCGTATCTGGGATGGCCTTGCAACGTGCTGTTCAGAAGAGATCTCCAGTCCCTCGTACTCTTACGAATTTATGGACACCCTTGCGGGATTCATGGTGTCAGTTCCCTCCAGCACTACTTCAGACATTAGTCGAGTCCATGCCACGTCGTGTCACGACACTTCTGCGTGCTCGCGGGGGTCATAAAAAGAATTAGGCTCTTCAGTGTACATAATGGATATACGACTACAGGTTGTAGGCTGGTTGTTGATGACATATGGAAGTTTGAGGGCGGCCGTGAGTCGTGCTCGGATGGCCAAATGGTAAGGCGCGATAAGAGGGAAATACAGGTTCGAGTGCCGACCCGGCATAAATTTTCATTAACATTCCGTTGTACAGCTGAAGGTGATTCATGTTTGCAGCTGTGAATACGTTTCATGCCTTTCACTCTCTTCCATAATACAGCTGGAGGACTTTTATATTCGCAACTGTGAGTACATTTAATTTCAGGCTTTTCATACTATTCACACAATGTTGCTATAAACATAAGAATCCCATTCGCTGTTATTGCTCATATTAAAAATTAATAGCAATCTCGCACTTTTTGTTCATGAAACAGTTATCTATTGTAAATCACTATATCATAGTAGTTCTTCACTTTAGTAAACCAGATCCAAAAACCATTAACTGCAAGATAACCAAAACGGAGATGATGATGTGTTCAGTCGTGAGACTGGTTTGATGCAGCTCTCCATGCTACTCTATCCTGTGCAAGCTGCTTCTTTTCCAGCACCTACTGCAACCTACATCCTTCTGAATCTGCTTAGTGTATTCATCTCTTGGTCTCCCCCTACGATTTTTACTCTCCACGCTGCCCTCCAATACTAAATTGGTGATCCCTTGATACCTCAGAACATGTCCTACCAACCGATCCCTTCTTCTGGTCAAGTTGTGCCACAAACATCTGTTCTCCCTAATCCTATTCAATACTTCCTCATTAGTTATGTGATCTACCCAGCTAATCTTCAGCAGTCTTCTGTAGCACCACATTTCAAAAGCTTCTATTCTCTTCTAGTCAAAACTATTTAACGTCCAGGTTTACTTCCATACAAATACTTTCAGAAACGAATTCCTGACACTTAAATCTCTACTCGATGTCAAATTTCTCTTCTTCAGAAACGCTTTCCTTGCCATTGCCATCATACTCGCTATAAACTCGTTCCATCCAAACTATTAGAGACTTCATTTCTTATCTAAAAATAAGCACAAAAATAATTACTTGGTGTTAATGGCTGAAATCTGCGATTATAGAATGAGATTTTCACTCTACAGCGGAATGTGCACTGATATGAAACTTCCCGACAGATTAAAACTGTGTGCCGGAGCGAGACTAACTCGTGACCTTTGCCTTTCGCGGGCAAGTGCACTACCTACTTTTTTTAAGTCTCATTTTGTTCGCTTTCGTTCGGCATCTGCTCTG
The DNA here is from genome assembly GCF_023897955.1 of Schistocerca gregaria. Classification (NCBI taxonomy): domain Eukaryota; kingdom Metazoa; phylum Arthropoda; class Insecta; order Orthoptera; family Acrididae; genus Schistocerca; species Schistocerca gregaria. The sequence goes on from NC_064928.1 coordinate 157,389,945, forward strand.
GGCGGACGTCGTAAGACACCCGTTTAAGTTCATCGTTGATCGATTAACTCAGTTTTTGTATTACAGAGGGCAGCTAACCCTCTGACCGAACACGCTGAGCTACCGTGCTGGCACCAACTGAGCTACCGAAGCATGACTCACAACCTGTCATCACAGCTTCAATTTTGCCAGTTTCCTACCTTCCAAACTTCACAGCTCTTCTGCGAACCTTGCAACATGGCAACAAAAATTTCATTTTAAATATTTTGCGTAATTATTGATGAAATTTAAATATTTATTAGAGGTATAACTTTATGTAAAACTGTACCATAGTAAGGCAAGTACTACAGTGAGAAACTGTTTCTGTTCAGGCACTGTAACTGACGGCGAGCAAAAAATTCATTCATTCAGTATTTGAGGAGAGAGCACCTAGCGGCTTCCTACAGGCTTTCTAGACAATTTCACACATTTTGCGAAACTACAACACTCGCTGACAGCCCCTGCAAAATAATGAAAGGAAGATAGTTTATCGCTTACTACATTTTCGCTGTTAACACAGAACATAACGTTTTAATTTATTACTTCTTTACTACAAATTCTACTCGCAGCACAGTTTGCAGACAGTATGCGCATGTACTACTGAATGTACTTACAGAATTTTATCATTTTACGGCATACTGTTCCGATGATACGATATCAAAAATTCAACTGTGTGATAAAGTAGGTTTTGCTTAAAACTGAGCACAAATTACCAAGGTTTTATTCATACGGCGTTCCATAATGGGAGCACTTAGCGACATCCAACGAACTTTAAGCTTTATTTCAAACATTTTCTGAACTTTTCCTCGCTTACATGGTTAACGCCAAGTATTTAACACATTAACTCTTTTGTAAAGCAATCAGACGTCTGAAGCTGTTTTACACATGGGAGTTCTACTCTTTAAACAGTCGGGGGTTTACTAGTTGCTCAGGTCAAGTGACTTGAGAACGTGACAATGCAGCGCCATCGGCATAAGAAACGAGAAGACAGGCATTTAGACAATGCTAGATACGCATGTAGAGTATTTCAAAGAAAGACTTTGGGATGATACAGAAATTTATTGCGAAAAAACGCAGAATCTGTAGATAGGTCATTTTGTAATAAACAGCCTCAGGTTCTATTCACGTAGTTCCCCAGTCCGCCACCAGGAGCAGCAGCATAGTTCACAGTTAAAATGGCTACTTTCACTGGTGCTGAGTGTGCTGGTTGAGTATGAAAGTTCAAGAGAATTTCTTTTTCTGGGGTTTCAGTGAAGACCATACGTATGTGCCTCCCCAACCAAACAGTTTTGCTGACCCGAAAAAACTAATCTACGCTGCTGTTGCACCAGTTACATTCGGGTTTTTGCAACGAATGTGAGCAGAAATTGATTACCGGTGGGATGTTTGCCGTTGGTAATCACATCGTACCAGAATGACACTGGACACTTGTGTGAAACTTGAGTTATTTGCAATGAAATGAAGTCTACCGATTTTGTAAGTTATCTAATAAATTTCTGAATCATTCCTCGATCTGTATTAGCGGAATACGAAATATTCTACACCTTTTGTGTAGAACACCGCCAGAACCTCGGCAGTATGCTGTCAACTACTTAATTGCATCAACATTATTGCCCCTCCCTACCATAAATATTGGCGCCTATAGCAAGCACATTCCAGAAATGGTGACAAAACTATCGGGACCATAGATACCTGTAAAATACAACCCACGTATGCGCACCTTTAAAGAGGGGAACAGCAACCATTATTTGTCAGAATGCTACCCCTAAAACGGAAAATGGGGCGCGGCAGAAGAGGCCAATCGCATCCAAAAGCTATTGTAACAGAGTGATGAAGGGACGGACATGGCAGCTCCTACAGCAGGTAGGACGAGGGAGACGTCAACAATTGCTGGTATTTCCGTCTGCGGGTTTCCTCAAGCATAAGCACACTCCCGGCTTTTGAGATAACGCGAGAGAGCGATAAAGCGAAGAGGCAAAAGGCGGTGCTTCGGAAGGAGAGGCGATCTGGAGCTCAACAGTGTAGCCCAAGGGTGGTTTGAGGAGTCTGGTAAATTTCCATGAGAGACTGGAGCATTTTGTTACACCTTCGTGGTTGATATGTTTGATTATTCCATGCAAGTACATTGTACAGTTATGTTGACAGCCCGTCCGAATAGTATCAGCTGTGTCTGAAAAATGAGAAAACCGAGTTTCGTGCTGTCACTAAACATTTTCATTTGAAGTATAGGAGCCAGCCATTGTGACTGAGCGATTCCATGCGCATCAGTCCGGAACCGTGCTGCTGCTGCTGCTACGGTCGCAGGTTCGAATCCTGCCTCGGGCATGGATGTGCGTGATGTCTTTAGGTTAGTTAGGTTTAAGTAGTTCTAAGTTCTAGGGGACTGATGACCGAAAATGTTAAGTCCCATAGTGGTCCGAGACATTTGAACCATTTTAAGTGTTGGACTGCTGCACAAATCTAAACAGAATTGGATGAAGTTCACGCTGACTTTGCACCAATACTGAATGTTATTTCCTTTTGTATTAATGAATTTAAACGTGGTGGGACAAGCACCGGAGACGAAGCGCGCTCCTGCCGTCCAATTAAGGTCACAAAAATGCATTGAAAAAAATCCACGATACTGTACTGTAACATCGTCCAATGAAAATTCGCGAGAGTGCTGAGGCAGTAGACATCTCAACTGAGGGAGTGCGTAACGTCCTACACGGAGAATTAACTATGAAGAAGCTGTTTGTGAGGTGTGCTGCGATTCGTCACAGTCGAGCAACACAACATTTCAACACGTCTATGTTCACTCGCAGTCTGCAGGACTTTTTGCGCCGATTTGTGACTATGGATGAAGCCTGGATTCATCACTACACGCCAGAGTCAAAACGGCAGTCAAATCAATGGAGAAAGATTGGTGAAAGTATAGAGAAGCAGACAAAAACCATTTTCTCAGCTGCTAAGGTCATGGCCACTGTTTATTCCCAAGGAATAATGCTCATTGATTACATGGAAAGAGGCAGAACTATAACTGGACCCTATTGTACTTCGTTGTTGGATCGTTTGAAACTTCTAATGTCTAGAAAAAGAGCAACTCTACTATGCAAAAAGGTTCTCTTTCACCAAGATAATTCACCATGCCACACTAAGCGGCAACAATAGTGAAAGTGCATAAAGTGAGCTTCAAATTGCTTTCTCATCCTCCCTATTCACCAAACTTAGCATTAAATTGTTGTTCCTACTCCCAAACTTGAAACTGGCTTGCTGGGAAGAAATTTTTATCAAATAAGGAAGTGATGGTTCCAGTTGACGAGTATTTTGTAGAATTTGACACGACCTTTTTTCCGACGGGACGAAAAAGCTGTAGAAATCGCTGGACCAAATTTTTCTTCCTCAAAGGAGACTGTTTTGAGAAGTAAGATGAGTTATTTACGAAACTTCTTTTTTACCGAATTATCAAGCCACGCTCGCATTGCCCGTCCAAATCTTAATATTGGTTTGTATCGCAGTCAGATTGCACCAATGTTACGGGCAACACTATTGGAGCCACACACTGCTTCAAAATACAGCCTGTGTGAAAGCAGGTTTAAAGGGGGAGCAGTACCCAATATTCGTCGAAATGCTACCCCTATAACGGAAAATAAGGCGCGGCAGAAAAAAAAGAGGACAATCGCATTGCTCGCATTCGGGAGGACGACGGTTCAATCCCGCGTCCGGCCATCCTGATTTAGGTTTTGATTTCCCTAAATCGCTCGAGGCAAATGCCGGGATGTTTCCTTTCAAAGGGCACGGCCGACTTCCTTCCCCCAATCCGATGAGACCAATGACCTCGCTGTCAGGTCTCCTTCCCCCCCCCCCCCCAAAAAAAAAAAAAACCAACCAACCGACAACCGCATTCAGAAGTGGTGAATAAGGAGTCAGGATTGATCACCACGGCAGCTTTCAGAGGAGGTAGAGTCGAGGATGCTGCAGATACAGACCGTAGTGCGAGCGAGACAAAAGGAATTGCTAGTATTTCAGCCTGTTGGTATAGCCACACTTCCGACTTCTGAGATAACGCGAGGGGGGGCGATAAAGCCATGTCAGGTGCGGTGCCATTGGCAAAGAAGGGAGGGGGGGGGGGGGGGGGAGGGAACTGGAAACGAACAGAGCAGTAGATAGAGCAGCGGCAGCGGACGTGGGACGTGGGTGCGCTGACCTTGTTGATACCGCGGTGCATACCGCTGACTGCGACATCGCCGCCGCACTGGGTCACCAGGCCACACAAGGACTGCTCACATCGATCTCGCTGCGTCTCAAGTCTGGCTGGGAAGATGCGAGCACATGGCGATTACGCTATGCAGCGCGGCGCGCTCACGTCGGGTGTTTCTCGCCCTGAACCCTTCCACCTGAGTACCGATACTTCTCTACTCCATACTTCTCCAAATCGACACCTCTGAGTCGATAATCCTACCCGAAAAGAAATACACTAGATCGCGTGTTTTTCGATACACCTAGGAATTTAAGACGCGCCTAGGAATTTCGATATTTCTAGCAACATCTATATTCCAATAATATATAAATTTCTGTGAACACCGGTATCTCCACTCATTATTTTAACCCATATCGATATATCTACTCATATCGATAGTTAGCAGCAGGTAAATCGAATGATGAAACTTCGTGGCAGATTAAAACTGTGTGCCGGACCGAGACTAACTCGGCACACAGTTTTAATCTGCCAGGAAGTTTCATATCAGCGCACACTCTGATGCAGAGTGAAAACCTCATTCTAGATATCGAATGATCCTAGTCACGATTTATTACAAAGAACCATGTTTAGATAGAGAGTCTCAAAGTTCTAAAATAAAATATTGGACTAGGTATGTGGATGATATACTGTGGACAGATAGCATTAGACATTTAAATAAATTTTTTCAACATTTTAATTCACACCACAGTAAAACCAAGTTTACAATGTAGTTGGGAGGAGACAACTTTTTAGACCTCACCATTGACATCAATAACCACCAGCATTTATTCAACACATACAGGAAAGTAACCTGAACACAGTAATACCAACCAGTTCCCAGGATCCTGAAACACGCAAACTTTGAGCCTTCCACTCCATGGTACACCGCCTACTATGTGTACTCCACACCAAACCAGATTTTGAAAATGAATTAAAATAATAAATAGCATATAGTAATGGATTACAGTCCTGCATTGATTGACAATGTACTCAACAAAAAGGAGAGAGAGGATAACTCTTCTTTATCCACCCCAGACAGCACAAAACCATATGGGTAGGACTTCACAGGTCCATGACAGGAAACAAGTCTGTCAAAAATACAACTTTTTATAGGGTTGTTTTGGGGGAGGAGGCCAGGCAGCGAGGTCATCGGTCTGATCGGATTATGGAAGGACGGGAAAAGAAGTCGGCCGTACCCTTTCAAAGGAACCCTCCGCATTTGCCTGGAGCTTAAGGAAATCACGAAAACGTAAATCAGGATGGCCGGTGCGGGATTGAACCGTCGTTCTCCCGAATTCGAGTCCAGAGCCACTGCGCCACCTCGCTCAGTAGCTTTCTATGCTACGAATACTGTTGTCCACCTTCTGTTCAAAAGTGAAGATTCCATCTTGAGGAGAGAGTGGAATTTTTAGAATTTTCTGCAATATGTGTGGCAAATTGTATGTAGGGCGGTCAGGTGGGGCTATAACTGCTAGACTGACCATGAAAGGAGTTGGAGACAAAGAAAGAAAGAGTCCACCTTTGCTGAACTTGCTCTGAATGAATGTCATTCGTATGGTGTGAAATGTGATATTCTCCGTAAAGGAACTAAAGGGAGAAAACTGGCATTACTTAAAATTCTGACCGTTAACAGTCAAAGAATGCGGACCTGGTCGTTAATGACCAAACACTGTTCCATTACTCACTCTTACTAAAGTAACAGCCAGTTTTTATTTCTCTCGCCATTAGCTAATAAGCTTGTTATAACTATTCCACATCCGCATTCCATAAACGTCTTTCTTCCCCTCCCTTTATTCGGTCTGTTCGTCACATTCACCAGTTTGTCCATATGACACAGTAGCGTGTGCCATTACTCACTTGACCATTTCTGTGTTATACAGTCACATTGTTTTAATATGCTGTAATATAAGTGACTTGTTCATTGTCTCTTTAAGTATTACATCATGATTGTGTTGTGTGTCGATATAACTATAAAATGACAAATCTCTGTATAGCATCCTTTGCACAGTTACGAATTCTCGCTGAAGTTGTATGGACTATCCGTTTACTGTTAAGGTATCTGTCGATTGCCTAAGAGGCCGAAAGCCACTTCATGACGAATTATTAAATATTATTGTATTCAAGTGTCCGGCTCCGTAGCGTAGCTGTAGCGCTACCGTCTACCATGCAGGGGGCCTGGATTCGATTCCCGACAGTGGATTGGGTGTTGTGTGTCCATTTTCATCATCATTGACTTAAGTCGCCGAAGTGGTGTCAACGAAAAAGGACTTGCAATACGGTGGCCGAACTCCCACGAATGAGGCCTCCCGGCCAACAATGCCATACGCTCATTTCTATTTCCATTGTATTTAAGTTAATGTCTATGTTCTCCAAGAACCGATGGTATATTCCATAAATATTACAGTTTCATTATTTACCCAAAATTTTGCCGGCAAAACTCACTTTCAACACTTTACCGCAAGACCACTAACAGGTTAGCAATCGAAAGTGTTACAACGTTAGTATATGAAAATATTTGCGACGCTTCTCCAACCTTGGCAACGTTTCGTTCTCAGTTCTTTCGCTTGGAATCCACTTATTTTCACTATTCGACTTATTTAGGATTGTTGTTTAACAGTTTAAGCGCAACAATTACTGAGTAAGCTAACACAATGACGTCTACTAAAACACGTATATTTACGAACTGGGTAATAATGAAATTACATTAAAATTGTCATAATTTGTCCGACAAACCGTAACATTTCTCTTAACCTGGCTAAAATGGACGTAATTTGGGTAGCAGAAACCGGGACACTTGTTAAACTTAAAAGTGCAAGATGCAAGTAAATTTTTTTCGTCAGGCGGGAGATGGCGAACCGCTCTCGGTACGAGAGAAGTGGCTCACAGAAGCCTCGAACAGCAGCCGACCTTCGCTAAGTTACTACGTTCGAGGGAGGAAGGAGTAGCGAAGTAGCTCCTGATTCACCTGTAGACGCATTTTATATAATGGAAGAGCAGGTGAGGAAAGTTGGCAGAGTCGCTACATTACTGTCGGAAAACGTGCAGGACGTTGGTGAATAAAAACTTTAATGCAAAGGTACATATGTACATTTGTTTCGCCGGTTAACTGCACTCTGAAGTACTTCCTTCATACTGCTGTTGTGGTTTCGCAACTTTACTGCGTTCCACAAACACGTATTCAGTTGTTCGCTGAATAGAAGCGTACGTTTACGAAGATAGCAACGAATTTCATCAGGTACAGTTGCTATTTTCGTCTGCAAGTTAAGTTGACTACGTTTCAAGACACGAGGAGCCAAACAAAGCCGAGTTGCATACATCGTATTCGAATTTTTTCGCGACCTTACTACAGCAAAGGCGGTGAGTGCTTCACTTCGAATTGGACGAAGTGTATCTGCAGAAGCACATACTATTGAATCTAGCGCTTCTCTCCCTCTCCCTCACTTTTGATTTTTGGAGACACTAGGTGAATGTGCTTTAATATCTACTCTTTCCGCATGTGCAGTGGAAACATAAATACACACTGTACTACGTAATATCTTCTCCATGGTTTTAAGAAGAACCATCTTCAGAACCATCGCGGTCTATTTTATTGTTTTAAGCTGTAGACAATCTGCTGGTTGTATTTGTATATTTTGTTGCAGATCTGAAGATAGATAGACCAAAACCGGTAGTCTGACGACATAAATTTGTGACCATAGATGCGAAGTAAAGGAAATCCAGTCAATCACTTTAACAACAACCGCGACACGAATCGGGGGCGGGGGGGAGAGAGAGGGAGGGAGAGAGAGAGAGAGAGAGAGAGAGAGAGAGAGAGAGAGAGAGAGAGAGAGAGAGAGAGAGAGAGAGAGGGGGGGGGGGGGGGTGAACGAACTACGCTGCTGCAAAACAAACTAAAGTGAAATAAGAGGCACTGGTGAAAACTCAGTAGTTTTACCACGCAGTTATGCTCTTTACGGGACTTCCTTTATTTAGCTTAACAACTAAGTTGAAATATAAGTCCATGCAAGCATGCAAGAATTTGGAAAAAATAGATACTATGAGGATATTTCTCTGAGATCCGAAACCTGAAGCAAATTTTACTTTTGGGACACACTTAACACGACTGCTGCAAAATTAATCATTTGTGCCGGGAAACTGCCGTCCAGTGCTGTATGTGTAAAATCGCTAGTATTTGTTTATTTGATTTTGTTGTATGGGAAGACTGATTAGTCTGTGAATCATAGAATGGAAAAACGCTTTCCTGTGGGTTCACAGGTGGCAGAAATTGTTGTGGATTACGTTATCAGCGCAAATGGGCTTGCAATAGATACAAAATCTATGAACACCATTGTCATTCGGTATAGTCAGACCCAAAAAATTAATAGCGTGCTGTTTTTCTAAATATTGGTGTGAATACTGTTGAGCTGTGCTAACGTGTCAGAGCCACTGAGTGATCCTCTAAACAACACTAACGTGGCACGTAGATAAATTCGTAACACCGGAGTAAGGACAGGATTCCGTACAGACAACTCGTGAAATCAACTGTGGCGAACGCAGTGACTTATTTAGGACAAACTGGTAGAAGTTTCAACATTCTCTTTGGAGAATATAGTACCACCACTGATAATTGTAAATTATCCTTTCCAAACCATACCCAACTCATGTTAGTTAACGTTGAAGAAACTAGAAATTCTCCGTAGAATCGGGAAAGGAAGACAGCTTACTTAGAACAGATAGAAATCTATAGCGCGCTTTTTTAAATTCTCGCTCTCAACGTTTGTCAGTTTTATAATTGTGTGTCTTATTTGACGACTGACTTTTCAGAATGCTTGAAAATGACGTGTCGAAACTGCAGTCGCAAAGACTAATGTTTTAACAGCCAAAAGCGGAATGATTCCATTTAAAAATTTCTTTCGTCTTTGTTATCCCATTTTAGCTTAACATTAAAATGTTGTCGAAACTCTTCGCATTCCGTATCTTTCTAGTATTAATGTCGATAATAGGCAAAAATCGAGATTCTCGATTCATCGGGGTAGAGGGACTGTATACACACGTTATTAAGTTTGTGCAGAACCCTCACAGCTCGATCCTACTCCCACCTCGCCTGTTTATGCCGGTATATCCACTATGAATCACGAACTGGAACCACGATTTAATTGTGTACAAACATGCAACACACCATCTACCAAGATCCACTTAAATCCATTATCGGTAAGTCTGAATATTTATTCCATAATGCAGTGCATCTCAGATCGAAGATAACTATGCTGCGAAGTGTCACGTCTCATTTACGTAATTTGTACTTACATTCAGTGTTTATTTACTGTGAAAAAAATGTACAACCAAGTGCAGCTATATAGTGTGTATATAACCTGAAAATGTACTTTATGGGAACGGATTTGAATGGACATTGCGACGCACTGAACTGTAAGTACCCGAAACGTAACATAATCGTTTCATAGACTTTTCGCTAGCTGCAACTTTATTTCCGTTATATCAGCCAGCATCACGAACACAGCCACACATGGCCCACATAATAACGTTCCTCTAGCACCTCCCTCTGGCGATGAGCGTGCTGTGGCTCGGAAACAAAATGGCACAAAAAATCTTACCAAAAACCCGAAAAGCGACTGTTTGCATATGTATAAAAAAATAAATCGTCAACGTTTTGATGCTTGTTTGCGGAATCCATTTCGACTACTACAACATAAATTTTCTGTCTCACAATGGGACCAAACGAAATCTGATTTTCGTAATTATTTTATATTTATGGTACGTAATGTCCAAAACTCAAATATTAAGCCCCAAATTAGATCGATGCAGCACTCAAAAATTCTCCAGAAATTCGACTTAAGTTTTACGATTGTCTTTAGTTTCCAAAGCAAAGTCGATTTTTACAGTCAGGCCGCGCGCGGGCGCGTGTGTGGTGTGTGTGTGTGTGTGTGTGTGTGTGTGTGTGTGTGTGTGTGTGTGTGTGAGAGAGAGAGAGAGAGAGAGAGAGAGAGAGAGAGAGAGAGAGAGAGAGAGAGAGAGAGAGAACACACTCAATTTAGGGGATTTACGTTCGATCCCCAGCTGGTGCAAATATTTTAACATAGTTGCCTCTCCTACTAGCAATTCCATGAATTATAAAATACGTAAATTACCATCCGTCCGAACAGACCTCTAAAGACCCAACGGTACGGACCGACCGCCGTGCCATCCTCATCAGATGCACGTCACCGGATACGGATCTGAAGGGACATGTGGTCAACACTCCGCTCTTCCGGCCGTTGTCAGTTCGATGTGGGGCCGCTATTTCTCAGCCAAGTATTTCCTCAATTGGCCTTACAAGCCGGCCGAGGTGGCCGTGTTGTTCTAGGCGCTTCAGTCTGGAACCGCGTGACCGCTACGGTCGCAGGTTCGAATCCTGCCTCGCGCATGGGTGTGTGTGATGTCCTTAGGTTAGTTATGTTTAATTAGTTCTAAGTTCTAGGCGACTGATGATCTCAGAAGTTAAGTCGCATAGTGATCAGAGCCATTTGAACCATTTGGCCTCACAAGGACTGAGTGCACTCCACCTGCCAACAGCACTGGACAGAACCGGACGGTCACCCATCCAAGATCTAGCCAAGCCCGACAGCGCTTAACTTCGGTGATCTGACTGGAACGAGTGTTACCTCTGAGGGAGGACCGTTGGCATAAAATATGTAAAGATGAAATAAAATCAGTAGTGCTAGACACTGGTAATCTCCTGTTCGTATCTAGTTTCCGTCTTTTTTTCGCTCAGTTCAGACACCTGCGCCATTTAAATACGAGTGCTATCCACCAAGTACATTAAGTTTTGGAATTAAAAATATATAAAGTATTGGATTTTTTTATTATATACAGATGAAAGCAACACTTAAATACTTTTCTACATAGTTGCCATTTAAATTAAGGCACTTATCGTAGCGATGGACGAGCTTGGAAATTCCTTCGTCGTAAAATTCGGCCGCCTGAGCCTTCAACCACGTGGTTATCTCTTTTGGTACAGAAAAGGTGTGATTTTTGTGGATTTCCTGGAAAGAGGCACTACAATAAACTCTCAAAGGTATTGCCAAACTCTGCACAACCTCAGAAGAGCAATACAAAACAAGCGCAGTGCTGATTCACGACAACGCCCGGGCCCACACGGCAAATGCCAGTCACGAAGTTCTCGAATCTTAAGTGGGAGTTGTTTCCTCATCCGCCGTACAGTCCCGACCTGGCACCGAGCCTTAATTTAAATCGCAACTATGTAGAGAAGTAGTATTTGAGGCGTTCATCGGTATATAATAAAAAATTTCCAACACGTTATTTTTAATTCCAAAACGTAATGTACTTTGTGGATAGCCCTCGTACAACATTTGTGAAAAATGTATGGTAACCAACAGATATAAAACTGTGTTTTTATGAAAATGAACTTTATCTGAAACTACATACCGCACAGGAGGAGGAAGAGATTAGTCTTTAACGCCCCGTCGACGAGGTCATTAGAGACGGAGCACAAGCTCGGATTAGGGAAGGATTGGGAAGGATTGGGAAGGATTGGGAAGGATTGGGAAGGATTGGGAAGGATTGGGAAGGATTGGGAAGGATTGGGAAGGATTGGGAAGGATTGGGAAGGATTGGGAAGGATTGGGAAGGATTGGGAAGGATTGGGAAGGATTGGGAAGGATTGGGAAGGATTGGGAAGGATTGGGAAGGATTGGGAAGGCTTGGGAAGGCTTGGGAAGGCTTGGGAAGGCTTGGGAAGGCTTGGGAAGGCTTGGGAAGGCTTGGGAAGGCTTGGGAAGGCTTGGGAAGGATTGGGAAGGATTGGGAAGGCTTGGGAAGGATTGGGAAGGATTGGGAAGGATTGGGAAGGATTGGGAAGGATTGGGAAGGATTGGGAAGGATTGGGAAGGATTGGGAAGGATTGGGAAGGAAATTTGCCGTGCCAGGGACCATCCCGGCATTTGCTTGAAACGATTTAGGGAAATCACTGAAAACCAAAATCAGGATGGCCGGAGATTGGTTTGACCGTCGTCCTCCCGAATGAGAGGCCAGTGTGCTAGCCACCCCGCTCGCTCACGTACCACACACAAAAATACAGTTTTCATTTCAAATATGCATTCTTATTACAAATCTCTAAGACAAGACGGTTTAAATTAAAAATCATTAGAAATAAATTATTTTTCATCCTTACGTCTCTTATGCTCCCTGAAAATTTTAATGGGACATGCACCTTCGTTTCAAATTTTGACAGGGCTGGGAAACGAACATGTGCCTCATATGTGGGAGTGCGACCATTGTACCACAAGACTTGTTGAGAAAAATTAAGTGTGTTAAAGACAGTTGAAAACCTTCACAGTCTTTTCTCCAGAATTTTCGAGAGAGCTTTTGGTGACGTATTTGAGAGTTGAACTTCGTGTACCATAAAGGGGAAAGTATGGATAATTGAGAGTAGCAGTCGCATGTCGAGGGTTCTGTGGAAACCTAATTTTATATATAGATAGATCATCCTCTCCAAGAACCCAGAATTGCGACGGCTTTTGCCTGCTATCGTTATCGATACTGGCAAAATATTAAAATGTGTGATAACTGTCTGTATATTTTGATTGCAGTGGCGTAGGAGCTTAATTTTTACAGACTTTAATATGTGATGTACATTCCACATTGATACATCCACCCGTTCCTCAGACAATGGAGTGTTAACAGATGGACAGACAAAGGAGAAACGTTTTTTCGCGTGACAGTTACAAATTAACAATTTCAGTATTGTCCCCTTACTTTTACTGTAAAACATTGGTGAGCCGTGCTGCGGCTATTGTATCTGCCTTTTTACGGGAGGCTTCTAAATTTTTTTATATGATTGCCGTTCCTGGCGTGTAAGGCCTTCAGCCGCAATTGTGATTATTTGCCTTAAAATTCCAATTCGGTATTGGTTTTTTAGCCTTAAAACCTTATTTACTGCCATGCTTGGCGTCTGATTTCTGCTATGTTGATGGCTTCTTACCTCTAATACGTTAATATTTGTAAGTTGTAAATTGCAGCGAGCTTGCCATTCTTGGCGTATAAGGCCTTTAGCCATGATCACAGTGGGTTGTTTTTAAAACTGTCTGTTGTATCTGTAGTTTATGGTGATTTGCTAAATTGTAAAGCACTAAAATAACTTATTTTAGATAGTTGTTATTCCTTTATTAATAACTTCTTTTCTTATTTATTGTTGAGTCTAGAATTATTGGTTTAAAATAAGTGTGTATAACTGTAAAAGGCAACCCATAGTTACTGACAACGGCCCTGTCCACAATCGTAACCGAATTCTGCCTTCCCCTGGCTACCATGTTCCAACTGGTTCTCGTAAAATTTCAAGCTTCTAGGTAAAAGGGAAGTACCCTATAGTTTCTGATGAGTGAGCTTGTATCAAAATACGACAAATATGGCACTCTCGTTTGACTGCGTATACGTAGAATTTCAGCTAGACACACCTATCTGTTCCCGAGAAAAAGAATTAACAGTCGGACAGAAAGACAGAGGCAACAAAGTGGTCCTATAAGGGCTCCGTTTTTGTCAGTTGCGATACAGAACCGTATAAATATAAAAATCCGTTTGCCATGGTGGATCGGTACTTTGACTACCGCGCCTCCGCCAGAGCAAAGATGTGATTTACGATCGCGCATGCAGAAGAGTGCTGCGCCAGGGTACACAGATTTTAATGGGTAATTTTGATCTTTCTTTTTACTTTTGCGTATGTGCTTGTTTTCACAACTAGTTCATTACTCTCTTGTTATCTTGTCTTCATACGTTTAAGAAGTATTTTTCGGCGCTGATGTTAAAAAATGATTTTAAGTGGAAATTAAAACTATATTACGAAACGAACACACGGCGTCTTCAAGTTATTTCAGTAGTGATTCGCAATGGTTATCGCCAAATTTATAAATTAATCCAGACTGAGAACTTCAAGAAATTTTCATCAGACGGAGAACAAGAGGACCAGCGAACAATGAAAAAAGGACATCCTACAAGAAAATTAGGTATTCCAGACGCAGCCACCAATAGATACTACGTTTCTGACAGAATTGTAAGGTAAATTTCAACTTATATCTGATGCTATTTCCTTACAGCCGCTTTTTGTAGTGTTGCCGACCCGGTCTGCCACTCACGGTCAAATTACAGCACTATCTCAATTAGTAATACGGAGTCCGTCTTATCCGTAACTTATTCCATCAAAATTCAAAACCCAATCAGATTTTCTATTTTGCATTTTCACGGCAGAACCCCGAGGAAAGGAAACATTACAATGGGGTTCCTTTGGAAGAAAGATATATGCGAGCATATGTTCCGTAATTCCACAGCAGACTACAATTAGACCAATAGCCGCCATTACCGGTATAAACTATCATTCTTCTCCCTTCATACTGGTGGAAGGAAGGGGAGGGGAGGGGAGGGAAAAGGGTACAAGAGAAAGTACCCTCAGCCAAACGCTCTGCGGTGACAGAGTAGCGATGCAGATGTTTATCCGTTAAACCACCTCGCCGGCTGAGCAGGGCGCAGATGTCGCTAACGGAGCGCGGCAGAGCAAATGAAGTCTCCGCCGGCCAAACGTCGCGCAGACCGGACATGGACGCCTAATCTAGCGGAAAACTGGCCCCATTTATCTCCTCGCCGCATAGGGCAGCACGAGCCGCTAAGCGAAGTAATCTACTCGCGAGCTGTGTAGCTGCAGGCAATGATCCAGTCCGCAGCTACACCGGCTGTTTTTCAACTCTGACATCTTTCTGTTGCACGATAATTCTGTCGCCAGCGCCCGAATCTTTCTTTATAAAATGCAGAGTTTTAATTCTGCAACCTCCAGACGCGATCATGTTCAGCCAGCCCAGTTGATATGTCTTGTGTTCTGCAGTTACATTGATAATTGTCTCTTCTTTTATTGGTTTGTGTATCTCTCCATGTGTCATACCTCCTGATGTAGCCTTGTCTATTACTCATTTTATTTCATTAGTTTTGTTTTATAATAGAAACTTATGTAGGCTTGCTATTCCTATTTTGTGCTAAAGTTTTTCCTGTCTACTCCACTGTTATTTATGTACAGTTCAATTTTTACTTTTTCATTGCAAAGATGTTACTTACTGCATGTTTCTACTTCAGTGTAGATGTGTTGCTTCTCGTCCAATGTTGTCTGCAAACATTTAACTTCTTTGGTGATAATACAAGGGAACCTCCCCATCGCACCCCCCTCAGATTTAGTTATAAGTTGGCACAGTGGATAGGCCTTGAAAAACTCAACACAGATCAATCGATAAATCAAGAAGAAGTTGTGTAGAACTATGAAAAAATAACCAAAATATACAAACTGAGTAGTCCATGCACAAGATAGGTAACAGCAAGGAGAATGTGAACTCAAGAGCGCCGTGGTCCCGTGGTTAGCGTGAGCAGCTGTAGAACGAGAGGTCCTTGGTTCAAGTCTTCCCTCGAGTGAAAAATTTAATTTTTTATTTTCAGAAACTTATCAAAGTCCAGCACTCACAATCTACTTCGCTCTCCAAAATTCCTGGACATGTTCAGATTTGCTTGGACATATGCAGGATTTGACGGTCTATACACGCAAAAACGTGAAAACGTTAAAAACATATGTTTTGACAGAGCACAAAGGAAACTGTGCGACTGTGAAACTGTTGTATTTGTTGCCGTTTGTGAGACAAACTCTTACGTTTTCATCACTTTTGGGAGTAATTATCACATACACAAGAAAATCTAAATCGGGCAAGGTAGAAGAATCTTTTTACCCATTCGCCAAGTGTACAAGTTAGGTGGGTCGACAACATATTCTGTCATGTGACGCACATGCCGTCACCAGTGTCGTATAGAATATATCAGACGTGTTTTCCTGTGGAGGAATCGGCTGACCTATGACCGTACGATCAAATGTTTTCAGTTCCCATTGGAGAGGCGCGTCCTTTCGTCTACTAATCGCACGGTTTTGCGGTGCGGTCACAAAACAGACACTAAACTTATTACAGTCAACAGAGACGTCAATGAACGAACGGACAGATCATAACTTTGCGAAAATAAAGAAAAACTTTTCATTCGAGGGAAGACTTTAACCAAGGACCTCTTGTTCTACAGCTGCTCTCGCTAACCACGGGACCACGGCGCTCCCGAGGTTGCACTCTCCTTGATGTTGCTTATCTTGCGCATAGAGTATACAGTTTGTATATTTTGCTCATTTTTTTCATAGCTCCACACAACTACTTCCTGTTTTCTCGATTGATGTGTTCAGTTTTTCAAGGACTATCCGCTGTGCCAACTTATAACTAAATCTGAGGGAGGTGCGAGGGGGAGGTTCCCTTGTCAGTAAATGTCTAAAGATGGCCTTCTAAGCCGCAAACCGATTAACAATAAAAGTAATATTGTAGAACAAAAGCAAACTAGTGATTTTCATTTATTATAATGTTGTTCCACGAAGAATCGACGGAAGATTGTTAAACTTTCTATTGACCTGTAAGTGTTCCTCAGCCTTGAAAGCGCAAATGTGGGATTTTAATAAGTGGTCAAACCAGAGTGGAACAGAATATTAAGTACGTCTGATTAGAGCCGCTTTTATTTCCCTGCAATAATTTCGTACGTAGTAACAGAGCTTCATAAATACGCTGCTGTTGTTGAATCCACGACTGTAATAGTCTTCATAAATGTTCTCTAGTATGTTAATATATTTGAATATACTGGCCATCAACAGTTTGGATATGGTTCGTACTCGCTTCCGCTTTACGATTCCTGTTGCCAGGTACGGGCTCTTCAGAATCGGTACACGCTTCCAGATTATCTGCACGCAAGTCTACGTCATTCCCTTGTACACTATTTATACAGCACAATAAAATATGCGCTAGCTTCATATAATCGACTCCGATTCCGTTTCCACTTTCTGCACGTTGCAATTTTGCCTCTAACATTCATGAGATTAACTGGCCTCGTGATACAAATGTATACTCTTTCCACTCTGAACCACGACCGGACAATCGAGAAACCGGCGCCCATCTGCAGTTGTTCTATTCACGTAAGTAGAGTAAGTACTTGCTAGAGCAGGTACCAAATGCCACCGTTGAATGGCCCAAGCAGACGACAGCTGCGTTTGCATGCCAATGGCTCACGCCATTATTTTTGGCATGAGCAATTTATATTCCAAGTACGGCTACTGAAATTTTTAAAAATATCGGGAATCCAATGAAACGATATTTAAAAAAATATTACCGGCCATCGATATATCTAAAGACGTATAGTTGTATTGATGTATCGACAGAAGAAATACCTACGTACTGGCCTATAAAAATATCGACTGCACATTGTAAATATACTCCCGGTTTTAGAGCTGCACATTTAAGCATTGATTTATTAGTTTCTGTACATTAACAATCTAGCGGCCTGCTTACCCCCTTAGGGCAAGAATTGAAAGGAAAACAGTGCACATTCGCCCTTGGCGACAATCACTTTGCTAATAATGGTAACTATTCAAGTCGCAAAATAAAAGGTATGAAATTACAATGGAATGAATACAGGCGTTGATATAAGTCAACGGGGACAGTTGAAAATGTGTGCCCCGACTGGGACTGAAACTTCGGATCTCCTGCTTACATGACGCTCTATCCATCTGAGCCACCGAGGGCACAGAGGATAGCGCGACTCCAGGGACTTAATATCTGGCTCGACTTCCGTGACACACACATTCTGAACTTATTGTCCCCCACTACATTCAGAGTGCCCCAGCCCATCATTACTCGCGGCTTTACCGCCGATTCCCGTAAGAATTCGGGCACTATTTGTGCATTCGCACAGAAGAAGATGCTCAAATAGCCGATGAGCCTTAACTATATATGTATGAAGATGGTATCGGTTCTTTCGGACACCTCCAAAGAACAGACACCATCTTTTCCGTCACATATCGGATTTGTCCGGAAGACTTCATGTCGATTTCCCTGTTTCCTTATTTCCGCTAACGGCAGCGACCTAGCAGTTTTAGTGTCAACACTGCATGGTGAAGTTACACGTTGCAGATTCTATTACGTCAGCATTTCCCCCTCATACGTCTCTGACCTGTCTTGTCATTTAGAATTTTGTTCCTCAGCTTCAGCAACTGTTTTTGAAGAATAGCGATGTGAAGAAATAACACTCCAGTTGCTTTTTTTTTTAGCATTTTTGATGTGCTATTTCCTCACGTCGGAAGTCATGTTATTCCATTACACCACCACCCCAGTGGAATCTTACTACTGCTTTGTGCCACCTGTACTTGCTTCACATAGTCAAAGGAAAAGAATGTACGTGATGAAAGCTCAAAAAGTAGCAACAGACGGTGAAAGTAAACTAACAAACTACAATTTCAAATATTTACCGAAAATTGCGAAAAAACTTAAAAGTATTGGCACCCGATATTGACATTTCGAGGTCAATACATCGATACACCGGGAAAAAAGCTGGCCGATAGATTTTTTTGGGAAAGATATCGACATATCGATATTTTATCAACTGCCCTAATTTTAAGAACATTTTCGTGCAGTTGTGAGAGTACAAGGTTACTCACTTTCCCTGTCTCCGCAACATGTACCTACCGTTCTACTTCGCACGCCATCGTAGCGACTTAATTCGTTTTCCACAATTTCACTGTGAGTTTACTCACCACACAACTCTGATCTGGAACGTGGCAAAATGAGTACCGCCTATGGTCGGGTACACAGTTCACTTTTTCCAGTAAAGAACTTTTCGGCAAATAGCAATAGTCTATTGGTAGATCATGGCCAGGGAACGTCGGCTGGTTAAGCAAATGTCAGTGCCAATAAAATTCGCTAAAACCGTGTTTGTGAATTTTCCTGACATAAAAAAAGCACGAGGTCGTGCTGAAAACTGATGCCTCCCAATTTTTTATATGGAAGCTGAAAAGCATTGTAAACAAAACAAACGTTATGATCATTCTGCATCCTATTCATGTTTACGTATTTATGTCGTAACATAGACACCCCGGCGAATAACATTTCCCCAACGAGAGACCAGATTGTTAGTACCGTCACTGCAGAATGTTTGACATCTTTGGCACAGACACGATCTCACCTCTGGTTACACCACTTTAATACTACCAATGGGAACTCCTCGAAGCCATTCTTTATAGTTTGAAAACATGTGCAAATTGGACAGGGACAAGTCGGGGACTCTACAGATGATCGACGACAGTGAGCCCTAAACGTTGGATTGCTCCAAATGACGCAGCGCTGTTTGTGGTCTGACACTGTCATGCTGAAGTTGAGGGTGCGCCATGACTGGACGAACTTTTCGAATTTGACACTATTACAGCACGCTATTTTGCACGCGCCGACATAATTACGTTACACACCGCCATGTTACACACTACAATTTGGAGTCCTCTACCGGCAGAGGGCAGCAGAATTGTAGACATGAAGAATAAACGATGCAGAATGTTAATAACACACACACTATTGGCCATTAAATTGCTACACCACGAAGGTGACGTACGACAGACGCGAAATTTAACCGACAGCAAGAAGATGCTCTGATATGCAAATGATGAGCTTTTCAGAGAATTCACACAATGTTGGCGCCGGTGGCGACACCCACAATGTGCTGATATGAGGAAAGTTTGCAACAGATTTCTCATACACAAACAGCAGTTGATCGGCGTTGCCTGGTGAGACGTCGTCGTGATGCCTCGTGTAAGGAGGAGAAATGCGTACCATCACGTTACCGACGTTGATAAAGGTCGGATTGTAGCCTATCGCGATTGCGGTATATCGTATCGCGACACTGCTGCCCTCAGTGGTCGAGATCCAGTGACTGTTAGAATATGGAATCGGTGGGTTCAGGAGGGTAATACGGAACGTCGTGCTGGATCCCAACGGCCTCGTATCACTAGCAGTCGAGATGACAGGCATCTTATCCGCATGGCTGTAACGGATCGTGCAGCCACGTTTCGATCCCTGCGTCAACAGATAAGTGCGTTTGCAAGACTATCTGCACGAACAGTTCGACGGCGTTTGCAGCAGCATGGACTATCAGCTCGGAGACCGTGGCTGCGGTTACCCTTGACGCTGGATCAGAGACAGGAGCGCCTGCGATGGTGTACTCAACGACGACCCTAGGTGGACGAATGGCAAAACGTAATTTTTTCGGATGGAATCCAGGTTCTGTTTACAGCATCATGATGGTCGCAACCGTGTTTGGCGACATCGCGGTGAACGCACATTGGAAGCGTGTATTCGTCATCGCCATACTGGCATATCACCCGGCGTGACGGTATGGGGTGCCATTGGTTACACGTCTGTCACCTCTTGTTCGCATTGACAGCACTTTGAAAAGTGGTCGTTAAATTTCAGCTGTGTTACGACCCGTGGCTCTACCCTCCATTCGATCCCTGCGACGCCTTACATTTTAGCAAGATGATGCACGACCGCATGTTTCAGGTTCTGTACGGGCCTTTCTGGATACTGAAAATGTTCGAGTGCTGCCCTGGCCAGCACATTCTCCAGATCTCTCACCAACTGAAAACGTCTGGTCAATGGTGGCCGAGCAACTGGCTCGTCACAATACGCCAGTCACTACTCTTGATGAACTGTGGTATATGTTTGAGCTGCATTGGCAGCTGTACGTGTATACACCATCCAAGCTCTGACTCAATGCCCAGGCGTATCAAGGCAGTTATTACGGCCAGAGGTGGTTGTTCTGGGTACTGATTTCTCAGTATCTATGCACCCAAATTGCGTGAAAATGTAATCACATATCAGTTCTAGTATAATATATTTGTCCAATGAATATCCGTTTATCATCTGCATTTCTTCTTGGTTTAGCAATTTTAATGACCAATATTATATATATATATATATATATATATATATATATATATATATATATATGTATATATATACTGGTCATTTAAATTGCTAAGGCTCACCGGCCATTTGACCGTCATTATCTGCGCGGATGCACAAACAATGCCGCGAGTAATGAGTATGATGGACAAGGGAACTGAATATACTGCCGGACAATAAGTTGCGAATATGGGTCTCAAGGGAGGCGTGCCAGAGATAAATCCCTGCAGTCGCACTATCCTCTGTGTCCTCGCTGGCTCAGATCGATAGAGCGTCTGTCATGTAAGCAGGAGATCTCAGGTTAGAGTCCCTGTGGAGGCACACATTTTCAATTGTCCCCGTTGACTTATGTCAAAGCCTGTATGCAGCTAAGGGTATTCATTACATTGTAATGTTAATGATTTTTGTTTTATTTGAACAGCTTTAAGAGCTTTCACATGAAAAATTCGGAGCCATTACTTTTCAGCACACGCTCTTCTACAATATCTGTCAACGGGTGTATTATAGACCTGCCGCCACGCATTGTGGGGACAGGACGAAACGCATTAGCTCGCAGAGCACAAAAGAGAAAAATGGACTTGCATGTCGGAAATTGGACTGAGACACGAACGTGTTACGTAGCTCGGAGAAGAGTATCAAGGCCGACAAGCTAAGTAGTGCACTAACGAGACATGACTGCTTTCATTTTGAGGCGCTGGGCTCACGCAGTGACGAAATCAGCCCTAAAAGGGCTATTCCTCGCTCCTCTGCCCATTTATTCACATTAGCCCTTTTACGTTGTTACACATTCCGGTTGTAAATTGAGTACTCTTCTAATCTGGCGTTCTACGTCGTGTACTCTTTGCTCACAATCTAACAAACACCCAGTTAATTTGTCTGTTGCAGGTACAAACGTAAGTGTGCGAGAAGAGGTCAACGAAACAAGGAAGCAAATAATCCTAGGAAACACTTCCGGAAACCAGTGGCTTCGCCTGCGCGACGTATTGCGCTTGGGTACATCAACACCTTGAGTCTCTGTGTATCCATACTGCAGACATTCACTTGAGGACGTCAAGTGTTCAAAATTGCCACTGTTCACCTGAAGGCAGGCTTCACATTTCCCCATTTATGCCTGTACACGTTCAAAAATACCACAAGTTTCAAAAAGCACTGAAAACCATCCACAATGCATTCCCAGAGTCCATCGACACAATCAAGACTGGAAAACACGTATTTTTAAATATCTCCACACACAAAAATTAACAGGTTCAAATAAGGTCAGCTGGAAGGCCAAGGTACGACCTACACACTTGAGGAAACATTTACCAGTGCTTAGGTGTACGGAACTATGAAAAATCAGACGATGGCAATTTATCACGGTAACTGACGCCTCACTTCGGGTGTTTCGAAATAAACGTAGCCTTAGATTAAAGTTTTAAAACTTTCGTTTGACTTCGCTTGTGCGTACTGTGTGTCTTTTCTGCAAAGCCGCTGGTTCCTGGAGCTATGCTTCATACATTTGTTTCATCGTCCTCTACTCTCCCGGTTTCTTTTGTACATTAACTAGAGACAGGAAAACGTCGCGAAAACCATAACGTGAAATCGACGGTTTTCAGCGAATTGGCAATTCTTTACGAACTATCGTGAAATTCGTCATTTTCTCGTATAAAAATTTTATGAATCTTATGAGAGATCATCAGTATTCGTAACTGATTACTTATTGAATACATTTTCCCTCTATCTTTCCTCACGGCTGAGGTTCGTGAATGAAAATTCATTTAATACTTCATAACACCAAAGTCGGGAAAACTTAGAAACTGACAAAAGATAACCCAGGAATTGACAAAAATGCACCAGTTTTGGAAATAAATACACAAAAATTCGCAAAAATCAAATTTGGGAAATTGGCAAACAATAGCACCGTGCGAAAAAACGGACTTTGCCATAAAATAAAACCATTTTTTCCTGTCCCTGTATGTAACGATCAACAACCCAGCATAGCCAAGGGATCCTTTAGTATCTCCTCTGCGAGCCGTTCTTGTACAGAAACGTCCGTTAATTTGTTTTTGGAATCATGGCAGTAACAAACGTAGCTGCTTCTAATGTTGAATCCTCGAATGCATACCATTATTTTCTACACCTGTGGAAGGAGATCTGAAGGAAGGTTTTTTTTCTCTCGGGAAATGCAATTAACCGTTGTCCTACACGAATTAGCCAACAAGCTAACATTTCCAGAAATTGTTCTGGGTTGTTGACCACATCTCGCTATAAAATGAATTATGAACAAATATTTCGTCCATTATTTCTAGATATCTACAGCTGTTTACATAGTGTGAGCCTTTTATCTCGATACATTGAAATATCTCAAAAACTACGCATGGGATTGAAGAACGGAAAATAGGTATTCAATATTTTAAAAAATGCTATCGGATGATACCAATGTTGACAATCCTTTCCCACTTCCAGGGGATGGCGCGGGGGCACATTCGAAATCTTCAGTATGGACATCCCATTTTTGCTGTAGAATCTAATTCTATGGGAATAGTCCAGAACTTAGTATGTAACACTGTCGTTGCGCGCAGTAGATGGTGCTGTAATCGACAAGTAACAATTGAGTTTCAAAGCGGTATTATCTCGAGAGAACATGCGCTGGATAAAACAGAAAACCAGACGTGCTCAGTAATCATAAAAAAGTGTTTGATAATATGTCTTCTCACCAACAGGGTGCTTGGTTGGTAAAATTAACTCACAGTATGTGCTTAAGCACACAGCCGCCCACTACGCTGAACTTTTTCATCTGCACATGGAATGATTCGACACAACTGAAGTTTTTTCGACGTAATCTGCTGACATACATTGGTATAAGCTGGATCATGTTATCGCGCGTTACTTGCATTTGATTATAAACGTCAATCTTAAAGTAACCCTGAAAATAAAAGTCAGATCTGGCAATCTTGCAGGCCAAGACCGTGGACCGCTTCTTCCGATACAGTCACGATTGTACGACTGGGTGTTGTGCGTCCATTTTCATCATCGACACGCAATTCGCCGCAGTGGCGTCAACTAAAAAGACTTGCAATACGGCGGACGAACTCCGAAGGGGATATCCCGACCAGTAAATGCCGTACGATCATTTCATTTCATGGTGCCGCTACAGAGCCGGCCGGGTTGGCCGAGCGGTTATAGACTCTACAGTCCGGAACCGCGCACCCGCTACGGTCGCAGGTTCGAATCCTGCCTCGGGCATGGATGTATGTGATGTCCTTAGGTTAGTTAGGTTTAAGTAGTTCTAAGTTCTAGGGGACTGGACCTCAGACGTTAAGTCCCATTGTGCTCAGCCATTTTTTTTGCTGCTACAGAATGTGCTGGACAACAGCCATGTCGAACCATATTGTTTGTTGCAAGTCCAAGGGAACGTCTGCAAGTAGTAAATGACGATCTCCCTCCAAGAATATTCGATAAATATCACCATTTAGGATGCCATCGATACGGAACGGACCAGTTATTCCATACCAAACATTCACATTAAACGGATGCTGATCGACCTAGCGTAAACAATGCACAGCTCTGCACTTCCTCAAGCGTTCACTGGCCAAATGTTACTCTGTTCTGGAAATGACTGACATGAAGTCCCTGATGGAGGGAAATATGAAACGGATTTTTCTATGTTTCAAAATTCGAGAAACTGTAGTCTAAAACTCGATTCACAACTTAACTGCCGAGTGCCGATGTGGAGGTCATGATCACTGCAGCTAGTACTACAGTTTCATTATTCTGTCCGAGAACAGTTCTTTGATGGTTTCTTTTCCGTGATTGTACGGTTCCCTCGGTAGAGAACTGTTGAATCATTCGATAAAGAAGTGCCAAAACGCACCCTGTTTGCAAAACGAAGAGCGTAAAGGGGCACAGTATTATCGGCATTCCGTTATTTTGTCCGTAAAAGAATATGTCTACTTTCTCAGAGACGAGAGGAAAACCTCTCAGATGTGGGTGGCACCGGGGAAATGAAATACCCGGGGTGGACCAAAACTAGCAACGTGGTGTCGTCTGTACTCTGGTGGAGCGACCTACCAAAGGCGTCTGTACCCCATTCAGGGGCGGCCTGGAAATTATATCGCCAAGCCGTTCTGAAGCAAGCGTGGTGATTATGCTTCTCGCCTTTGAGTCAAGATGTGTGATACTAATGTTAAATTTTCCGGAGTAATAGCCCCCTAGTCTGATGTCCAGGTGGGAGCAACTTTGATATCCCGAACACCAAAATGTGCTGAGAAGAAGATGCAGATTTTTCAAGCCTGTACATATAACTGTCGCTCTCTAATACGCAACGGCAGACTAGAAGAGATCGAGAAAGCTTACAAAAAGCGACTGGAGTATTGTTGGTATAAGCGAAGTGTGCCGAAAAGGGGAAGACTGTCTCCGTTTGCACTCCGGGAACTTGTTCTACTACTGCGGCGACCCAGAAGGAAAACTCAATGGCGTTGGGTTCTTAATTAACAAGAATGTCGCTCATAGGTTATTTGTCTTAGAAGGAACTTCCAACAGGATAGCTCGAATGGTCTTTGAGGTATAAAATACAGATGGTTCATGTGTACGCTCCCACCTCAAGCTACCCTGACGAAGAAACAATCTTTTTATGAAAACCTGGATAGCATCTATAAAAAAGATAGCGATTGTCATTTCCAGTTGGTTATTAGCGATTTTAATGCAAAAGTTGGCACCAAGAAACAAGGTAACAGTGGTGTGATACTATGGGATTGATGACAGCAATGATAGAGGTGAGAGATTAGTCCAGCTCGCTGCGTACACCAATATGTCCATCATGAATACGTTCTTAAAGAAGCACCCTGACCGAAAATGGACTTGAATGAACCCAAATTTCAGCGTTAAAAATGAGGTAGACTTTATTCTGTCAAACATTAAGCAGATTGTAAAAGACCTAGCAGTGCTAAATCAGTTCAACGCTGGCGGTGATCACCGTCTGGTGAGAGCAAGGGTCGAATTCATTGTAAGAGATGAAAGGAATAAACTTATGAAAGAGACCTGGAAGAACATTCGTCCAAATTCCAAGAAGCGCTCCAGACCAAGTTCCACGTAAGTAAAGACAGACATTTGGCGGAAATCATTGTTTCAAGTGCACAAGAAGGTGGTGGCCTAAGCCAAAAGGATAAACAACCAAAGAAATTCAGTGTCAAAATTTAAAACCTTTTACAAAAGAGGAGACAAATGAAAATCCAAACCGATCGTGCCATGGTTGTGTATTCCGAACCATGTAAGACAGTGCGAAGAGAAATGAGAACTGACATACAGAAATTATAAGCAAGCTTAGAGCGCAAGTTTAAAGTCAGCCAAATACAAACTCACTATCTGCAAAAAAAAAAAAAAAAAAAAAAAAAAAAAAAAAAAAAAAAACTTACTTTATGGAAATTACAGTCTAGTCACAGAAAAGCAGGTGGTTTTGAAGTTCAGAGACTTTTATAGCAATTTGTATAGCAAACCAAGGGAAGTGTGCTCTAGGTAGCATGAAGAAGGGAACAGTGCGGCGTGGTAATGAGCTCAGTGTTAACATCCTGAAACTAGCAGGAGAGGTAACAATAAATCATTTGGCAAAAGTATTCACTTCCTGCCTGCACTATGCTTCAATCCCACTATCGTGGAACAAGGCAAAGATTACATTGATACACAAGAAAGGAAGTATTCACCAGTCAGTTTGGTCTCAATTGTGTACAAAATTTTCACGAAGATCCTCTTGAATTAGTTCCACCCTAGATTCAGCCCAACGTATACAACGAGCAGGATTCCGAAGCAATTTTAGCACTATTGACCACTTACTGACCGTTGGTGAAGTGATAAGCAGAGCAAATGAATACCAAATGCCTCTCTGCATTGCCTTTGTTGATTTTGAAGAGGACTCCGTTAGCCATATAGGTGCCCTCCAAGATTTGCGTGAGCAAGAAGTGGGAGAGCAGCGTACATTGAAGTGCAATGCAGTATCTACGAAACTTCTTCAGCTTATGTTAGTATCGGCGAATCAACTCAGGAATTCCGCATCATGAGGGGTCTCAAGCAAGGCGACCCCATCTCCCCAAAACTGTTCTTGGCTGTACTGGAAATGGCTATGTCAAAGCTGATCTTGGAAAGTAAGGGAATTATAATTAATGGAAGACTGCTTACCAACTTGAGATTTGCTGCTGATATTGCCTTACTGGCCAACGACTTCGCAGAGCTCCTTAGTTACAGGTCTTTCATCAGAATATCAGTTGGTTGGCTTGAACATGAACCTTTCCAAAACAGAAGTAACGTCCAACAAATGGGTCCCAGCTGGAGATGTGGAAGTCGAGGACAGTCCATTAGAAGAGGTCAGTGAATATATCTACCTTGGCCAGATTGTATGAAGGGAGATGCAACGCCAGAACTATCGGCGCATCAAGCTTGACTGGCAAGCATTTGGAGGAATTCAGCAGTATTCAGATCAAAAATGCCAGTAAATCTGAAGAAAGTATTTGATCAATGCATTCTTCTTGTGCTGAAGCATGGTTGCGAGACATGGATATTTAACTCCTGTACAAAAGGGAAACTTAAGATAGCACCGAGGGCCATGGAAAGATCAATGCTTGGCTGCACAAGAAAGGATAGGAAAATGGCAGGTGACATCCGGTCTGTGACGAAGGATAAGGACATAGTATTGGCTCCTTGAAATGTCAGTGGGCTGGCCACGTCGCGAGAAGAAAATACAGCAGATGGACGAAACTAGTATTGGAGTGGAGTCCGAGAGATCATCGGAGGCCTAGAGGTAGTCTACTCGACAGATGGGACAAAGATAACAATAAGATCGCTGGTAACACCTAGCAGCGAACTGCCCAAGACCGTTCCCCTTGGAAAGGGCTGCTGAAAGTCTACCTGAAGCCACGACTCGAAGAGGCCACATCGTTTAATGACTGAATTGGCTATGATAATTCAGGAAATAAAGAACGATGTTAACGCCTTGAGTTCAAGTCAAATAATAAATGAATGTTTCACATAGCTACACGAACATAAGTGCAAAATACTGTGTGTCGTTTGCCACACATGCATGTGTAAGTTTCTGAAGCAGCTCGGGATAATTTTTTTTTTTGGTACTATTGCGTTATCTGAAGACTACAACGCCATCTGTCCTGCGCTGACTGAAGTGTTACATACAAACGTTAAGTAGTTTTCCCGTAGAATCCGATTCTGCGATAACAATGGGAAGTTCCTACTAAAGATTTCAATTTTCCTGTAATCCAAATCCCTAGGAGTGGAGCACGGAGGTCAACGTTGATATAGAATTTTCCGTTTTTTAACCGATGTGTAGTTTTAGATATTTCATTGTCTCAAAGAACTCACCGAGTACGAAGGTACGATACGATATTGTAATGCCTGACGTGTTCCGTTTACGATGCAAAATTCTTTTGAACGTGCATTAAACACGTCAAATGAATTCGCAGTTCCGAAAAAGGATTACAATCAGCTGTAGAATGGAATAACGACAATGAAAATGTGTCGGGCCTTGACTCTTAAATCCATTATGTATATTCCTGTACATGTCAGGCGTTTTACATTAACGTCACTTGCCCGGTATCGGCAGAGAAATTCGATATTGCAGTCCGTGTGTTATCCTGATTACGGTGCAAAGTTCCTTTGGACATGCATGCATTTCATAACGGCTGTAGTCCATCGTAATCAGAATAATGCAGCCACTGCATTAACGTATTTATCTGTTAATACCGGGCAACAGACTATATAGTGCAGCATCTGACCTATACCGGAATACACACAACGGATGTACGAGTATAGGTCATAGACGCATGATTGAAGACATATGGATGATTGTGTCTGGCCGTACGTCGTGAACGGATAGCCACATGGGGTGCCGGCACGGTAGCTCAGCGTGTTCGGTCAGAGGGTTAGCTGCCCTCTGCAATAAAAAACTGATTGAATGGATCATCGATGAACTTTAACGGGTGTCATGGGACGTCGGCCCCCAACAATTGCATCGAACTATATCGAACAAAATGATATTTTAAGAAAAAGGTACGGCGGCCGCTCGCGAAAAGCGGGAAAACCCGGTTTGAGTAACGG
The DNA here is from genome assembly GCF_023897955.1 of Schistocerca gregaria. Taxonomy (NCBI): domain Eukaryota; kingdom Metazoa; phylum Arthropoda; class Insecta; order Orthoptera; family Acrididae; genus Schistocerca; species Schistocerca gregaria. The sequence continues at coordinate 157,419,084 of NC_064928.1, forward strand.
TCCGGCACAAATTTTCACTGTCGTTATTCCAGTCTGCACCTGATGGTAGTCATTCTCAATTGCGAATTCATTTGATGAGTCGTAAAAAAAGAAAAATGTTTAGTTAACAACTCATCTTTCTTCTCGACGATCTCCTTTGAGGGATATACTCTTGGTCTTACCTTCCAGCTTTTCCATCACATTGCAAAAATATGTTGTCTCAGCCTCTGCAAAACTCATTTAATGTATCAGTTCCTCATTTGATGAAAATTTCTTCCCAGGAAGACAGTTTCAAGTTAGGGAAAAGGAAATTGGTATGGGATAATGCATTATCCTGATGAAAGAGCACTTTTTTGCGTGACAACCTCGGCCTTTTTCCGCAAAACGCAAGCTACAAACGAACCAGCAAGGAAGCTTAATAAGGTCCAGTTACGGTTCTGCCTTTTTCCAACTAATCTGAGGATTGTTCCTTGGTGGATCTTAAATGGCATTACCTTACCAACTGGCAAAATGGTCTTTTTTTGGTGCACTTTCACTAGTCTTTTCCAGTGTTTTGGCTGCCTTTTTGATTCTGGTGTTTAATGAGAGATGGCAGTTTCATCAAGACACAAATCGGCGCAAACTGTCTTGCGAATTGCGATTAAACATCGGCAGACATGGTGAAATGTACCGTATGCGCTTTTGGTCCAATGCGAGCAATCGCGGCACCCACCTTGCACACAGCTTCTTCATAGCTACGTACAGGATATTATGCACTCACACTGTTGACATGCCGTAAGTCCCAGCAATCTCACGAATTTTTATCCAGCAGTCTTTGTGGTGATCTCAACTGAACGATGCTTGTCCGACGACGTTTAAGTTCATTAATTCAGAAGTAAGTGGTCGTCACTGATGGTGCAGAGCCCAGGTGAACTTGATCCAATTCTGTTTTGATTTGTGCAGTACGCCAACCCTTCGATTGAAACTGTTTAAAACAGTAGGAAACTGATTTCACAATTTTCAGTCCAGTCGACACGCTGACCATTCGGCCGCCAACAGTGAACTGAACGCTGTACATTGTTGAAACTCTTTATACTATCCTAGGTACAATCAAACTTACCCACTAAGAAGCCGCAACAAAAAATGTTTCATTCTTTCACGCAAATTTACCTGACTTATCGGACCATCCTCTTCTACTCCGCAACGTCAAACGATTATTGCCCGGTTTCTGTCGTATTCGACTCACATAACTTACGAGCGAAAAATAACTGCGTTACCCTTCGAGCCAGATACACGACTGCGGCAGCGTACTCGCTGCATAGATAACTTCGAATACAGCTTCCCTGAATTTACAAAAAGGTTCGCCAGAAATACGTAGTCTTTCTTACAAGGATTCTCGTTTAAGTTGTCCGTGCATCTCTGTATCACTTTCATATGGGCTACACCGACCTCTCAAGGTCCTACGAACGCGCCCCTGAATTCAGAGTGTGTCGTGCCTAAGACTTTATATTTTTTTAAAAATATCAGGAATACGATATATCGATATTTGAAAATATGTCTAACGACTAAGATGTATGAAGGTAGCGGAATATCAAGGGAAAAATATCGGCTCCAAATTGTAAATATACTGCCGGTTCTAGAGCTGTTTATTTAAATATTTATTTATTATTGTGTGTTCCGTATATTAACAAGCCCGGAGCCTACCTGCCCCCCTAGACCAAGAACTGGAAAGAAAACAATGCACGTTCACGCTTGGTGATAACCACTTCGCTAGCAACGGTAACTGCATGTAAATAGCGCAATGAATTGTTAGGTTTCCTCATATACCGCATTTGTCTGGAACACTTCGTGTCGACTTACCTGTTTTTTCATTTGGTGCAAACGCCAGTGATACAGCAGTTGTAGCGTCATAATAGAATACTGTAGTTAAAACGTTGTAGTTTCTGTTGATAGCGCCGAGCGTCAATTACGTCAGCATTTCCCCTAACACATCTCCGCCCACTGCAAAGACCAGTCTTGTCATTTATATTTTTGAACATTTTCAGCAACTCTTTTTAAATAATGTCGATGTGATGGAACAGCACAGTAGTTACGTTAAAAATTGTTATTTAACGCAACTAGTGTGCTGTTTCGCCACATCGGATATCTTGTTATTCCATTTACACCACCACTACCCAGTGCAATCTGACTACTACTTTTGTGACACATATACTTGCTTCACACAGTCAAAAACTGAAAGAATGGACTTGTTGAAAGCTCAAAAAGTAGTAAGGCTCCTTCACACGGTGAAAGTAAAATTTATGTTCTGCTACAACTTCAAAAGAACAAATATTCACCAAAATTTGCGAAAAAATATTATAAAGATATCTGCACCTGATATTGCAGTTTTGATATCGATATGTCAAATACTTGCTGATAAAAGATTTGTGTATGTTATCGATGTTTTTGGGATAAATATGTTGTTTCTTGTGGAAATCGATATTTCGACATCTTTTAGGAAAAATATAGATAGTTCGATATTTTGTCGAAGGACTAGCCTTGTTTGCTTCATAACAATGCCACAGACAGGAAGATAATGCTACCTAGGAATGGCAGTTCTCGCTGAAACAACAGTTGTTTCTAAAATAACCTACTTTCGGTGTTTTATAGCTATTATTTTCAGCAATAAACGTGGGCTTCGAAGATTGAAAAATTCTAATGAAGGTGAAGGAGTTAGGAGACCTCGATCGATATGAGGCTGAGGCAGAAATCTCTTTCTGTGTCTGCAGCGAATATTGCTAAGGTGAAGGGAATTGGCGCTGCGACAGCGAGAGCAAAAGGTCACGCGTTGACTACTGCATCGAGAGTATTTGACAGTAGCAATTTTTAACCTTGGAATTAAGGATTCAGCTGTCCGAAAGTTTATAATACGTCACTAAAATTATAGGTGTAGCAATCGAATTTATCTTCTCTTCCATGGCACGTTGTGAATGTTTTCTCCTTGTAAGTCGTCCCAAATTAGCTGTGCCCTCCCGTTTCTTATCTTTTCAAGAAAATGAAGCACTGTGCTTCATCACTACCATACTTTGTAAAATACTTCCAAAACTAGGGATGGTGCCCTTCTGAAGTACAACCCATGTCGGCTGACGACATTGAGAAACTACCGCCGCACGGTTAGATACAGTCCATGTCATGGATTGCGCGGCCCCTCCCGCCAGAGGTTCGAGTCCTCCCTCCGACATGGGTGCGTGTGTGTTGTTCTTAGCGTAAGTTAGTTTAAGCAGTGTGTAAGTCTAGCGACCGATGACTTCAGCAGTTTGGTCCCTTAGAAATTCACACACATTTGAACATTTCGAGAAACTGCCGTATAGACCATGTTGGGTCAAATGTTACACTCCCACACGCGTATCGTACTTTGTTTCAACAATGCTCAATTGATTGTTACGTCAAGTTTTTGTTGTTAATTTCTGTCGCCGTTGCTATTAAATAGCACTGATTGTTTTTCCCCGTTTTCTGTAACAACTCGATGTTGCAAAAGCAACAGAAATTTTACGGATACACGTTACTCACACGTAAAAAAAGAATGTCATTTAAAAACCTAAAATTTTAGCACCGGTGCTACGGCAAACTAAATAAGCTGCTTATTTCAGAGTTATTAGCAAGAAGCGGGTAAACCCCGAGACCAAAAAACAAAATGCTGGTCTGTTTTAACCGTTTGATTTTTGTCATCCCTACTACTAAAATTTCCACCCCTTTCGTGTTCCAGTAGTCAGTGGTTCGTCGGAAGAACAATTGCTTGGAATCCTCCGTGCGAGCTGTAATTTTTTTTCATGGACTTTACGCGAGATATAGACACGATTAAGAAATATGATGGTTGACTCGGGGAAGAGGAACTGAAACCGGAAAGTTTTTCTCAGTGTTTGAAATAGACTGAAAAATATCACCCACTTAAGACCAAAAAGCGGAAAATTATTCAATGAACGACGTTAGTTGCATTTGGGCACTGAGATGAAACAATGATTATGTTGTTGTTGTTGTTGTTGTCTTCAGTCCTGAGACTGGTTTGATGCAGCTCTCCATGCCACTATCCTGTGCAAGCCTCTTCATCTCCCAGTACCTACTGCAACCTACATCCTTCTGAATCTGCTTAGTGTATTCATCTCTTGGTCTCCCTCTACGATTTTTATCCTCCACGCTGCCCTCCAATGCTAAATTTGTGATCCTTGATGCCTCAAAACGTGTCCTATCAACCGATCCCATCTTCTAGTCAAGTTGTGCCACAAGTTCCTCTTCTCCCCAATTCTAGTCAATACCTCCTCATTAGTTATGTGATCTACCCACCTAATCTTCAGCATTCTTCTGTAGCACTACATTTCGAAAACTTCTATTCTCTTCTTGTCCGTACTATTTATCGTCCATGTTTCACTTCCATACATGGCTACACTCCATAGGTGAAAATTTGTGTCTGATTGGGGCTCGAACCCTGATCTCCCGTTTAACGCGACCGCTCTCCTTAACGCCTCGGCTATCCGAGCACACTTCCCATGTGACCCAAATTGCCAGCCTTTTTAGACCACTGCAGTTGGAGTCACGAACGATAACGGTGGAGTTTAGACTGTCGGCGCACCTAAGTCACACATTCTGCCACAGCCAATGAGCGTTCGTTCAGAAGTGTACTGCGCACTCCTTTGAATGCCGTAGCTAATGCGACCATTGAACATGGTCGTACCCGAGCTGTTTCGTTAATTTCGATTCCATTTGTTGCGAGTTGTCATCGCTGATGGTGGTGGTAAGTGAAATTCTGCATAAACAAGCGAGACAATTTGCAGGATGACTGATTGCGGTCTGCGTCCCACAACTGTCGCTTGGATTATCCAACAATGCAATCTTCGTTCGTGCCTCGACATGCACAGACAGCCATCGTTCGTGGATCCGTCTTCAGTATAGCGTCACCTACCCATGAACACCTCACTCACCATTTCGGATTCCCGCTGCAGATCGGGAATGTGAGCACCCGCACAGAAAGATTATCTTCTTTGGAAATTTGTGGTAAGTTCCTGTGGGACCAAACTGTTGCGGTCATCGGTCCCTCGCCTTACACACTACTTAATCTGACTAACTTGCGCTAAGGGTAAAACACACACACACACACACACACACACACACACACACACACACACACACACACACGAGGGAGGAGTCAAACCTCCGACGGGGAGATCCGCGCGAACCGTAGCAAGGCGCCCTTAGACCGCGCAACGGAGAATGATCTTTGCTCGTCGAATTGTATTGATATGTACGAGTATGCGATGTCTCCTCTGACCTATATGAATCGAAGCTCAAAACATTCCCCATACTTTAGCAATTCATTGTTTATTTTGTCTACACGACAAGCTTTTCTATTTTTGATTCTTTAATGTTTATCTTAATTCTGAGGTGGTTATCTTCCAATTTTTGATCTCGCAGTCGTTTTTCTGAGTTTCTTCGTTAATTACATTTCATCTTACTACGTCTTTTTGTGTTGTGTTAAAGTGATTTAGTAACTGGGGACTTGATACCGTCAGAAGTACGCATTCACGTTGGCTGCAGGACTGCGCCGAAATCATTGCTGCACATCCAGATAACAACGTGACAACCAAAAAAATTCAAGTTGTATAGCCACTATTAAGGCCACAGTATCGGCCGTTACGTTTTGCACTTCTCAATCTGCTGTTCTGTATAATTGCAACCAATCACCACATTAATACTTGAAACTCAAAAACTGAAGTATCGATTTTTAATATTAATTATGCAAGAAGGCCAATGATACATGTATAATTCGAAAGCTACTTTGCCACAGATGTGCACCGAAAGTCATTTGCATACGTAGCAGGTAGAAGGAAGTAGACAGACCAGATACACACACAGACCAGATACACACACAGACCAGATACACACACAGACCAGATACACACACAGACCAGATACACACACAGACCAGATACACACACAGACCAGATACACACACAGACCAGATACACACACAGACCAGATACACACACAGACCAGATACACACACAGACCAGATACACACACAGACCAGATACACACACAGACCAGATACACACACACACACACACACACACACACAAAGATAGAAGTTTTCCTCCGTCTCACGCTGCTACCAGCTTCTACCCTGTGTACCGATCAGGTGCTATGGTAGAAATGACACGAAAGTAACCGTTTCGTGAGCTCGCACTCTCCGGACGTATGTCTTTAAAAATCTTACATATAGTTCATTTGCAGTAACACACGGACAACGGGCAGCTACAATGCCACAACTATTAGGTCGATGATCCCAGCAGTGGAAAACAAAACTTGCTACGAGTAATAATCATGCAGGTACTAACGTTCGAAATTACCTTCCTGACACCATGTTATTCATGTAAGCACAAGATGGCGGCACAACCCGCCCACTCCGGCTTCAAAACAACCTACAGCGAAAATTTATAGTTTTTGTAGTTCCATCTCTCCTCTTTACCTTCCATTGTTGTACCGAAGCCTTCCGTGGCAACAGAGATCTTACATAAGGTTCTTTACTGGCGTCTTTCGCTTGTTTCTGGCTATGAGTAAACGTAACTAATCTTGTGTTCATTTGCCGCCATTACCACAAAATCTGAAGCAAGTTCCTATCCCACAATTTCTTCATTTTAAATAGCTGCTGTGGCCTCCCTTATTACACGGAAACTGTATTTGTTTTAGGCTATGCCTCTAAGTATACCAGCGGGTCCGATAACAACAGCCGGAGAGAGAATTTTTGCATAAACAAAGTAAGAATGAAGTGGACGTTGATAATGATAATTCTACCGTTTTAAAAATTTACATTAAATGTGCAATGAGCATAATTCCAAATCATTTTACGATAAAAGATTATTGTGCAAAAGTAAAAAACTGAACACTGCAATTAGGCAATGAAAACACGTATGAATCAACTAGTTCAGTTTCTGAAGCCAGCAATTTTGGGGATGGTCGGATCAACTAAAGCTAGATAAAGTGTTTACTTCAGAGTGGGACGAGAACGGAATGTGGTTAAAAACCTAAACAAACGAAATTATCTAACTCACGCTGAGTAGTATAGGGCCACCTATAAATATTCGACTTGAAGAAAGACAACTTCTGAACCAAGATAGCATTTTTGAAACCTTTATTTGTGACGACCGGGTTCGGTAAACAGAATAATCGACATTGTTATCTGTACAGGCTAATAGGTGTGCCCTTTGTGAGAGCTATAAACTGACTCCATACGTTAATTAGCTGTATAGTTCACATAATATAAATTAACTTTGACATAGCTATGCACCTGTTTACCGAAAACAGGTCATCAATTTTATAAATGCGGTGTTGGCTGACAAGTTGTCTTTTCAGGTTGCAAATTATTATTGTATGACGTCTAACAGATCCATCAGTGAATGGATATCACTACACTGAAATTCCTTTGCAGTACGTTTAGGTTGATGGCGGAATTAGAGGAGTTACTTTATACACAGAACTGATCGAATTTTGAACGCAAGCGGTACTAGTTTCTAGATATGCGTGAGAATTTTGTAATGAATAGTGTCTATACTAGGTGGTCAGAAACAGTCCGAAAAGCTTTTAGAGGCGCTGCAGGGTTGGTTGTGCTGAGAAAAATGTCAAGAAAAAACTACTCATGCTCATAAATTAAGGATAATTGCAGAAAGTGGTGCCACGCAACGTGGCTCTACACAAAACTGGCGCTAATAGCACAGGCGCGTGTGGAAGACATACATCTAAGTCCACAGTATTGGTGATAAGTTGAGAAAACCGTCCCGAAACCCATGTGCTACAAAACACCACTGGTTCCTGCGCATCTACCCCGACATCAATATGGGATTTGATCACCATATATACGTACATACGCCGCACAACAGACGGGTTGGCATACTCTGGATCAGGTGGTCGAGCAGCTGCTGGGGTATAGCCTCCCATTCTTGCTCCAGTGCCTGTCGGAACTCCTGAAGTGTCGTAGGTGTTCGAAGAAGTGCAGCAATACGTCGACCGAGAGCATGTCAGACGTGCTCGATGGGGCTTAGGTCTGGAGAACAGGCAGGCCACTCCATTTGCCTGATATCTTCTGTTTCAAGGTACGAGGGCATCTCGGTGGGGCCGTGCGTTATCATCCATCAGGAGAAAGGTAGGACCCGCACCAGTGAAAAGGCGGACATATTGGTGCAAAATGACTTCCCGATGCACCTGGCCTGTTACAGTTCCTTTGTCAAGGAATGCGTGGGTGTACATGCACCAATCGTAATCCCACCCCACACCATCAAACCACGACCTCCATACAGGTCCCTTTCAAGGACTTTAAGGGGTTGGTATCTGGTCCATGGCTCACGCCTGGTGAAAACTCAGCGAGAATCACTGTTCAGACTATTCCTGGACTCGTCCGTGAACATAACCTGGGACCACTGTATCAATGACCATCTACTATTCTCTTGACACCAGGCTTTACGGGCTCTCCTATGACCAGGGGTCAGTGGAATGCACCTTGCACGACTCCAGGCGAATAAACCATGTCTGTTCAGTCGTCTGTGGACTGTGTACAACTGTTCCAGTGGCTGCGGTAAGGTCCCGAGCAACGCTACCTGCAGAACTCCGTGGCTGTCTGCGGGCACTGATGGTGATATATGGTCTTCTTGGGGTGGTGTACTCTGTGGACGTCCCGTACTGTAGCGCCTGGACACGTTTTCTGTCTGCTGGAATTGTTGCCATAATCTTGAGATCACACCATGTGGCAAACGGAGGGCCCGTGCTGTGTTTGATCAGCCTCCAGTCGCCCTAGTTTTCTAACCCTCATAACGTCATCAATCTGCTTTGTTTGAGCCATTTTGAACAGTCAGCATTAGTACGTCTGAAAATGTATGCACACTTACTCGCTGCAACGTAATCTTGACATGCACCAACACACCTCTGCGTATGTGGACTGCTGCCAGCGCCACCGTGTGATGACCACAGGTCAAATGCACCGAGGTGATTTAAACCCACAAATCGTCCACCAGAGCGTTGTTTCACCTTTTATCAGTATTATCCTTAATTTATGAGCATGAGATACTATTGCAGCTTTGATTTAATTATCACTGAACTCTGCCATTCAGGCCGTTGTGTACGCAAATTCAAGCGGCCCGCCGTATACTGTCTCGTAGCGTATATGACGGTGCACGAGGGTGCTCAGCCTTTGGTTCGGGTTCGATCATTACTACCGTCCCTCACGTTTGACTATACCGTCTTCAAAAGTGGTTCAAACGGCTCCGAGCACTATGGGACTTAACTGCTGAGGTCAGTAGTCCCCTAGAACTTAGAACTACTTAAACCTAACTAACCTAAGGACATCACACACATCCATGCCCGAGGCAGGATTCGAACCTGCGACCGTAGCGGTCGTCGGTTCCAGACTGTAGCGCCTAGAACAGCTCGGCCACATCGGCCGGCTATACCGTCTGTGGTGGGCCGCTTGTATTTGCGTGCGCAACGGACTGAAGGGCAAACTTCAATGCTAAGTAACTCAAACGGCGCAACGTATCTCAGCACAACCTTTCCTGCAACGTCCTTACAAGCTTTTCAGACCGTTTATAATCACCAGAATAGGACACAGCTGCTGAGCCTCAGTCGGCAAGACTCAGCACAACCAGCAGCACCTCAGAAGATGTCCAACGTAGCCTTGTACGAAACGTCAGGGATTGAAGAGTTCCATGGACCACGGCCATACAACCCGGAAACATTCTCAGCAGCTGAAACATTCGTCGTGAAAGCCTTCATTGTATGATCAGAATAGGACTGTTGATATTCTTAAAATTATCGGGTGTCCGATCTATCGATATATAGAAATCTACCATTTACATTGGCAAAAATATCGATACATCCACAGAAAAAATATCGGCTGCACATTGTATACTGCTGGTTTTAGACATGTATATTTAAGAACTGATTTATTACTAGATATCCTGTACATCAGCAAGCTAGCAACCTGCTTATGCCCCTTAGAACAAGAACTGGAAGGAAAACGATGCACGTTCACACTTGGCGATAACCAATCTGCTAACTATGGTAACTGCATGTAAGTGGCACAATAAAAGGTGTCCGATGGATTCGTCCGGTTTCGTCACATCGAATTTGTCCGGAACACTTCATGCTGATTACGTGAACATTTCCCCTGACATGTCTCCGCCGACCCCAAAGACCTTGTCATTTAGATTTTTGTTCATTTTCAGTAACTGTTTTGAAGAGTTGTCTATTAGAAGAAATAGCACACCAACTGCGACAAAAATGCTTTCTTTAAAGGAAGTGGTTTGCTCTTCCTTCACATCGGAAATCTTGTTATTCTATTCACACTCCCGCCCCCGTCCTTCCAAGCCAGTGCAATCTACTACTTTCGTACCACCTATATTCGATTCACACAAAGAGAAAGACTCGACCCGACGAAAGCTATAAAAGTGGTAAGAGTCTTTCACACAAAGGAAGTAAAATTATGTTCTACTACAATTTCAAAAGAACAATTTCAAATATATACCGAAAATTAAGAAAACTATAATATAAATAAAAACGATCGGCACTCGATACTGCCATTTCGAAGTATCGGGGGTAAAGTATCGCAACTACTTATCGATATTTCTTGCAAGGTATACCGATATTCTATGAACCGCCCTCATGGTCTCGCGGTAGCGTTCTCGCTTCCGGAGCACGGGGTCCCAGTTTCGATTCCCGGTGGACCTTGCCTAGTACGGCAGTGCGGGTCTCCCGCTTCTCCCCTACGCTCTGTCAAGGAGTATGGGACATCATCATGAACCGCCCTACACCAGAGATGGCAGGAACGCCCTGTTGCCCCCCCCCCTATATATATATATATATATATATATATATATATATATATATATATATATATAAGCGCACGGAAGCAACTGCAAAATCTTCCAGACGCTAGCGGCGAGCGCCAGCAGTGATGAATGGGGCACTGACCTGCTGTACACGCCCGCACGTTGGCCAGACGCAGCGTCCTGACTCATACCACAGTCGTAAGAACCACACACAGACAGACAGAGCAGGTTGGTCTGCCCGGATGGAGACCTTTTCCGGCTCTTTTACGCCAAACAGGTTCTCTGAAGGTCGCTAGACGGGTTCATTGATCTGCTGGCTCCTACCCCGCAGCTCTCTCTAAAGCCGATAGCATAGGAACTTCAGCAGAGGCGTTGCACCCGCGGGCAACTCCTCTGTATGGCTGCTGGCCACAGGTAGATATGTAAGAGGCAGTCAAATATGAACACTACATATGGAAAGAAATTAAACTGTTTATTATCCGAAAAGTAACCACCATGGACTGCTAATACATTTATACCAATGTGAGACAAGACGGTTAACGCCTTCATGGAAAGAATGTTCGCTATTGGCTGCAGAACCACTGACTCCAGACGTTCGAAGTAAATCGCCGGCCACGAATTCCTCTTTTCGGGGCTCCAAAAATAAGGAAACCACATGGGGAGATACCGGGGTTGTACGGAGGATAAAGAGCATGTCTAAGGGTTTCCCAGCGAAACTCCTGCACCGTAGTCGAAACAACAGGCACGCCAGTTCCAGGTACGTCATGACATTTTTTGGCTGCAAGGGGCTTCTTGCTCATTGACACTCTGGAAAACGGTCCCACAACTAACACCCAGCGCTAAGTGGACACTTTTCAACAACTGAAGCGCGCCATCAAGTCCAAACGCCCAATACTTTCGACGGATAGCATCATTCTGGTGTAGATCAATGCCCGCTCACGTTGCCACTGTTTCGAGTGCATTGCAGCAGTTTCGCTGGGAAGCCCTCACACATCCTCCATGGAAAATGGAAATGATCGTATGGCATTGTTGGTCGGGAGGCCCCATTCAGGTGAGTTCGGCCGCCGTATTGCAAGTCCACTTTTGGTGACGCCACATTGGCGAATTGCGAGTCAATGAGGGTGAAAATTATGGACACACAACACCCGGTCCCCTGCCGGGAATCGAACCCGAGCCCCTGCGTGGTAAGCGTTAACGCTACCGCTACACTACGCACATCCTCCATACATTCCCGTATCTCCCCATGCGATTTCCATATTTTTGGAGCCCTGAAGAAAGATTCATGTCCGTCGATTTTTGGACGGAAAGGTTCAACGCCTGGGTTCCGCAGGCAGCCGCAAACATTTCTCCATGAAGGCGTTAATAGTCTTGTCTTTTTTGTCATCAGTATTTTGACTGGTTTGATGCGGCCCACCACGAGTTCCTCTCTATGTTAACCTCTTCATCTCAGAGTAGCAGTTGCAACCTACGTCCTCTATTTGCTGGATGTATTCAAATCTTTTCATCTACAGTTTTTGCCCTCTACAGCTACCTTTAGTACAATGGAAGTCATTCCATCATGTCTTAGCAGATGCTCTATCTTCCTGTCCCTTCTCCTTATCAGTATTTTCCACATCTTTCCTCTACAATTCTGTGCAGAACCTCCTTATTCCTTATCAGCCACCCTAATTTTCAACATTCGTCTGTAGCACCACATCTCAAATGCTTCGATTCTCTTCTCTTCCGGTTTTCCCACAGTCCATGTTTCACTACCACACAATGCTGTACTCGAGACGTACATTATGAGAAATTTCTTCTTAAAATTAAGGCCGATATTTGTTATTAGTAGACTTCTCTTCGCCAGGAATGGCCTTTTTGCCACTGCTAGTTTGCTCTTAATGTCCTAGTTCCGTCCGTCATTTGCTATTTTACTGCCTGCGCAACAGAATTCCTTAACTTCATCGATTTCGGGGCCAGCAAAACTGGTAAGTTTCTTGCTGTTCTCATTTGTACTACTACTCCTTACCTTCGTCTTTGTTCGATTTACTATCGGTCCAATACTCTGTACTCAGACTGTTCGTTCCGTTCAGCAGATCATGTAATTCTTCTTCACTTTCACTTAGGTTAGCAATGCCATCAGCGAATCGTATCACTGATATCCTTTCACCTTGAATTTGAATTCCACTCCTGAACCTTTCTTTTATTTCCATCATAGCTTCCTCGATGTGCAGACAATAGTAGGAGCGAAAGGCAACAGTCTTAACACCCTTTTGAACATGAGCACTTCGTTCTCGGTCATCCACTCTTATTTCCTCCTTTCTGTTGTACATTTTGTGTATGATCCGTATCTCCCTGTAGCTTACCCCCTACTTTTTTCAGAATATCGAACATCTTGCACTATTTTACATTGTCGAACGCTTTTTCCTTGTCGACAAATCCTACGAACGTGTCTGATTTTTCTTTAGTCTTACTTCTATTAGCCGCGTCAGAATTGCCTCTCTCGTACCTTTACCTTTCCTGAAGCCAAACTGTCATCTAGCGCATCCTCTCTTTTCCATTCTTCTTCCATTACTCTTGTAGGCAACTTGGCTCCATGAACTTTTAAGCTGATTGTGCGATAATACTCGCACTTGTCAGCTCTTTTCTTCGGAATTCTATGGGTGACATTTTTCCGGAAGTCAGATGGTATGTCGCCAGGCTCATACATTTCGCACACCAACGCTTTTTGCCACTTCCCCCAATCATTTTAGAAAAGTCTGATGGGATGTTATCTATACCTTCCGCCTTATTCGACATTAAGTCCTCCAAAGCTCATTTAAATTCTGATTCTAATCCGTATCCCTATTTCTTCTAAATCGACTCCTGTTTCTTCTATCACGTGGGAAATCTTCCCTCTGAGGCTTTTAATGTATTCTTTCCACCTACCTGCTCTCTCCTCTGCATTTAACAGTAGAATTCCCGTTGCACTCAATGTTATCACCCTTGCTTTTAATATCACCGAAGGTTGTTTTAACTTTCTTGTATGCTGAGTCTGTCCTTCCGACAATCATTTCTTTTTCGGTGTATCCACATTTTTCCTGCAGCCATTTCGTATTAGCTTCCCTGCACTTCCTATTTATTTCATTCCTCAGCGGCTTATTTCTCTATTCCTGAGTTTCACGGAACATTTTTGTACTTCCTCATTTCATCGATCAAGCTAAGTATTTCTGTTACCCGTGGTTTCTTCGCAGTTACCTTCTTTGTACCTATGTTTTTCTTCCCAATTTCTGTGATGGCCCGTTTTAGAGATGTCCATTCCTCTTCAACTGTACTGGCTACTGAACAATTCCTTACTGCTGTATCTATAGCCTTAGCGAACTTCAACGGTATTCGTCATTCCTTAGTTCAAATGGTTCAAATGGCTGAGCACTATGGGACTTAACATCTGAGGCCATCAGTCCGCTAGACTTAGAACTATTTAAACCTAACTAAGCTTTCTGCGACCGTAGCAGCAGCGCGGTTCCGGACTGAAGCGCCTAGAACCGCTCGGCCACAGCGGCCGGCGTGCACGTGGAACTGAAAATTCGTTGTAAGGGCACCCGGCGAACGGTCTAACCGACGGGAGGCCCCAGTCACACGACGTTTACATTTTTATCGGATCAGCGTTGACAGATGCATCGATATAGTCGACTCAAAAGTGGTGCCTATGACCCCACAAATCTACGTTCGGAGCCCAACATTGTATGGTAGTGCTACAGAAGAAGGCTGAAAATTAAGTAAACTGAAAAGGAATGAGAAGTTCCTCTACAGAATCGGCGAAGCAACAAACATGAAAAACACTGACAGGAAGAAGGGACAGGATGATAGGAAATGCTACGGCATTAGGGATTCACCTTCGTGGTGCAACAAAGAGCAACAGAGGCCAAAAATTGTAGAAGACAGACATGTGTGGTACATGTATGATGATGCAACAGAATACTTTTCTATGGCTGCTCTGCAATACGTGGTTAGAATCTTCGACACCAGGTATATCGGTCTTGACTCGCAGATACCGTGACCCCTCTGGTCCTCCGACTTGAACCCAATGGATTATTTGACTAATAAAAGACTATGTCAGTTGCAGGCTGTATTGTACTTTATTAACATCATGCTATTAGCTAATTTCGGCCGTTAGCCGTTATGAAGCACATCTATGTCACGTATTAAAAATAATGGTCGTCACATGTGACTGAAAAGAATGTCATGAGCACGATAGGTAATACATGATATTGTAGTGTGCTTGATAATGGCTCACAATACAGCCTACGACGAACAATGTATTCTTTTATAAAAGGCTGTGGATCCCCAGAGCAGCAAAAAAGCAAAATCTTCAGACATTGTGTACACCTGCTCTGCTTTACAACCGCTAGTACCTTATGTCCTACCTTTCAGATTTCACCCCATTTCTCCTGCTTACTGTTCGCAAATAGCCGTCTTGTGCCTCTACAATCTTTACTCCGGCACTAAATTACCAAATAGACTCTCCCTTGATGCCGAAGAACGTGCTTGTTGAGAGAGTATTAAAAATTCAGTAGCAGGAATTAGGTCTTGATATCTCTTTAAAAAGATCAGGAATCCGACACATCGATATATCGGCAGAATACTTAAGTACATGCGTATAAAAATATCGGCTACATCATGTAAATATACTGCCGGTTTTAGAGCTGTATACTTAGACATTCTGTACATTAACAAGCTACAAGCCTACCTATCCCCTTTACAGAAAGAATCTAAAGGAAAACTGTGCACCTTCACGCTTGGCGATAACCAGTTTGCTAAAATTGGTAAACGCATCTAAGTGGGACTATAAAATGCGACCGTCGTGCAGTTCAGTCATACATCGGATTCGTCCGGAACACTACGTGTCTACTTACCTATCTTTCATTTCTGCCAACGCCAGCGACCTTGCAGTGTCAAAACTGAGTGGTAGCTACACATTGGAGTTTCTGTTGGTATTGCCGAGCGCCGATTACGTCACCGTTTCTCTCACCGTAAACACCATTTTTGTCTACTTTTAGCAACTGGTTTTGAAGACTGCCAATGTGAAGGAACAGCACACTAGTTGCGTTAAAAATGGTTTCTTAACGCAACTGGTGTGCTATTTCTTCACATTGGAAATCTTTTCAATTCCATCCCCCCTCCCCTACCAAGAGCAATATGACTACTATTCTTGTGTCACATACTTGCTCCACACAGTCAAAGAGAGTTTGGACTGATGAAAGCTCAAAAAATAATAAGACACCTCCACACAGTAAAAGTAAAATGTTTTACTGCAGGGTCAAAACAAGAGCTTAAAATTGTTTACCAAAAACTGAATGAAAAATAATATAAAATGAAAATATCTGCACTCGATAGAGCCATTTGGATATCGATATACCGCGGAGAAACATCGCCGATTTGCATCAATATTTTTTGGAACACATATCGATATTTCATCAACATCCCTAGTCTTTGCTAATATCTAAAGATAAGTGGAAATTTGAAATTTTAATACTTTTTGCAATTCATTCTCTTTCACATAAAACAGCCTCTGAAGAAAACCAAGAAGCTATTTGAAAGACTTAAGTTTCAGGAAATAAAATCTGAAGTTTGCTGATGGCTCTAATTCTGACAGATGGCAAAACAATGAAGAGCCGTTGAACAGAGCACGTATAAAGTGAGTATCGACAAAAGTGAAACCAGGGTAATGGAATGTGGTCGAATTAAACCAGGCGACGCTGAGGTATTAGTATTAGAACTTGACACCAAAAGTAGGTGAGATTTGCTATTTGGTCAGCAAAATAACTCATGGCGAAAGTAGACTCGATATAAAACGCAGATGGGCTATGCCACGAAAACTGTTTCTGAAAAAGTTAATGTTAGTATTTACTATAAATCTAATTGTTAGGAAGTCTTAAGGCATTTGGAGTGTAACCTTGTGCAATATAAAGTAAGACCGAAACGATGCACACTTCAGTCAAGAAGATAAACGTTGTGCTACTGCAGAACGGCGAAGGTTAGATGGGTAGAGGAGGTATTAAATCTAACAGGAGAAAAAATTGTGACAACTTGACTAAAAGAAGGGATCGACTGGCAGGACGTATCCTAAAGTATGAAGGAATCTACGGGGCGGGAGGAATAAAAATTGTAAAGGGAGAGCAGGGGACGAGTGCAGTAAGCATGTTCAAATAGATGAATGTCGCAGCACGAGGGTAGTTTAAGTCTGGAAAATTTCTGTGAAAGAATGGAACATTTTTGTTGCGCCTTCACGGTTGGTAAACTTTAGTGTTCTAAGGATTGTATGCAGAATTTCAAAATTTACGCGTACAGCACAATGTTGGATTGGTCGATAGATCTAATGCGATTGAAAATTAAGAAAACAGTTTTCTGCTGTTATTAAACATTATCATTTCACCGGTTGGACAGAGACACCATTATTGAAGATCATTTACTTAGGGTCTAAACGTGGTCGGACAGGCGCCGAAGACAGAGCGCGCTCAGGCCGTCCAATTGAGGTCACATAGGAAACCCATTGACAGTATTCATGGTATGGCAATGCAAGACCGCCGTATAAAAATTTCTGACATTGCTGAGACTTCACGCGTCTCAACTGCGCGAGTGCATAATATCCTGCACGGAGAATTGGCTATGAAGAAACTGTGCGGTGCTCGTGCCGCAGTTGCTCACAGTCGATCAAAAGCACATCCGGCACAACATTTCAACATGTCTGTTGATGTTTAATCGCAATCTGCACGACTTTTCGTGCCCATCTGTGACTATTATTGAAACCTCGATCCATGGACAAAGGCTGGCAGTTGTTCAATCGTTTGATACGTGTTTAGTCGGAGAAGACCAGGACTGGCACGCAAAAAGTACTCTTTCATATGGATAAGGCACCATTTCACACATCAGCGAAGCCAATGGAGAAAGTGCTTGAGTGGACCTTGAATTGGCTCCTCATCCACCATACTCACCAGACTTGGCCCCAAGTCATTTCTTCCTGTACCCTAACTTGAAACTTTGACTTGCTGGGAAGAACTTTGCTTTAAACGAGGAAACGATAAAATGAACGAGTATTTTGTAGAGTTTGACAGAACCTACTTTTCCGATGGGATGAAGATGGAATATCGCTGGACCAAGTGTGTATTCGTCAAAGTAGACTAGACAAGTATAGTGAGTTGGGTACGAAAGAAACTTTTTACCACGCTTATCAAACCACCCTCTCAGTTACCCACAGATGAGGCTTCCACAGGATGGCCTTGCATCAAACCAGTTTTTCGAGTGAAGAACAAATGATGTCAACATTTTTTGTCATTTGGATTTGCTGCCTTTGCATTTGCCGAATTTGTAGATCTAATTACTGGCTGCAAGGTCCTGCCGTTACGCAAACACTTTCAGTGCCTTCGTGCCATTGTCAGTGAGCATCCTTCATCAAAATGTGTTACATTATCCATGACCCCTGCAGAATTATCGAGTACTGGTAGCTGGTCATCTGCAAATTTAGTGTCAGGAAATCCTTTTTCATCTCAATTTCCATGCGTTGTGAGGTACACACAAGCACTGCATATTCTGCAGCACTTTGTTTGTAAAATAACACTTTGTCGAAACAATGTACATGTTGCTGTGTGTATCCAATCCCAGTTGGCGTTTATTTCACACAAGTTAACGATAGCTGGGACTGGATGCAACACACAACAGAAACATTTACAGTGTGTTTTGGCGAAGTTGAAAGCGTGTCTTTCACAAAAACTCATTGAAATCCAGATGACAAACGATTTGCGAAAGATACATTTGCAGATGACAAGGTAACAGTACCCGGTGTACGGAAGATCGACGGTAGCCCTATTTGGATAATGATTACAAGGTGCTGAAATATTCGGGTCTGTATGAAAAGAACATTTTTTGCATAACAGACAGGACTTATATCCAGTAATTTTTGAGAACTTGTTGCTGTAGTTTTTAAATCAATTACATGTCATGTACATTTTATTTAGAAGTGTACTCTTCAGTTTGTTTTTTTAGAAATTACGACAATGCCATGTATTACGTACTAATCCAAAAATTTACTACCATGTTAGTCATTAGCATCTGTAGCACGGTGGCGGCAAATTTTATTGGGAGAGGGAGGCGGGGAGATGTGGAGAACCACTAACGTGTCACGCCCTCCTCCAAATCCTGGAACTGCGCATGATCAATCTGTCAAGACTTCTATTGAGGCATCTACAGACTGTGCTGTATTGTGTAAAGATACGTGATAAATCAGTAGCATTCACTCTTTCAATAGAAAAATATCCTCACATTCACTTTAAGGCAAACAAACCTGAATGTGATATGGAGTTTAGTATTTAGTTTGTGGTATTCATTTACTCCCCACGCTTGCTGCGTGAGACGTGGTCGGAGGCTAACCTGACGCGCATCTGCATCTCAAAAACACTTCCACCGAGAGGTAAACATGCTCATCAACGACTGAATTGTGGCTCTGCGAGTTAAAAGCAGACAGATTTTAGTGTTACCCATCATTTCAACAGTCAGTACCGATCGAGCTATTTGCTCCTTACGTGAAACCTAATGAGACTGAAGAGCGATAGTTCAAAGTCAGCCGAATGATGACACCCGGGAAATGGGACGCGGTGGGTGGGGGAAGATTACGTGAGTTGCTTCAAGGTCGCCTCTGTTGTGTTATATCGCTGACATTGCAGCTCTGTTGCACGTGAGCGGAGCTTTCAAAAATAAACCTACAAACCAGTTCTGTAATCACGTCTCTATGCAGTACATACTCCGGTCACTCGAATTGTTCCGATACCCATCCTATGTATGTTACATAACCAGATATGTTAGCACACATTTTTTTTAAAAAAAAGGTCTAGGTAACTTAGGTACAGCACAACAGGGCATGTCCTTAAAAAGTTGACGGAATCATGACTCGTAAACAAAATTTACTGACCTCTAAATAACAGTATCGCTGGTCGTACATCACTAGAGGGCACTGCGAAATTTTTGTTAGTCACCAAACGGAGAAATTTATTGGCAACGATCTTTAGCTCCCTATTCGTGTAAAACTATTACAGTAACAACCTTCCCGCTTTACGCAACACCAAAAAATATTGTACTCATTGCGTTCATGATTGTGTTCTGTAACAGAAGCTGATAAATACTAAAATACATGCAAATCATTGCAACTGTTTATAAAAATTTGGTACAGTACTCTGGTGCTACTGGTTAAGGCAAGGGAAAACAAAATACTTTTGTCATTTAACTAGTCACCAATATTATATCAGGCATAAGCTTTCGCGCGAGTAGGAATTGTATTAGTTAATGCATATCAACGCTCAATTCTCGCCTGCATGCTCACATGGTCTTCCGTAAATTTGATGCAAGTTACATACGTATCACGTTGTAATCTGAATCTGGACTTATTTGAATCGTCTTTGGGTTTAAATGCTTCAATTTATTGGTCAGTGCAGCTATTAAACTCACCGAATCGCTAGCGTTTTGCTGAAACCAGCAGCACACCAACTCCCCTACCACTCCACGAACACTACTGTGAGCTGTGTTTCGTCTGTACCGGTGTGCGTCCAGAGAGTTTCAGTAGCTTGAAAGATGCTCTACTCGACCGGCACTGATATCGATAACCTAACGCGACGCGGTGACGTCCTTATTCTCTTGCAATAAAGGACTAAAATGTGATATTCTAGGAACATTTCCATGTACATATTAAAAGAAAACAGCGGTGGTTAATGTTGACAATACGTTCAATGGAACTATCTACAGGAGCCACTGGTCGTGGCATCTAGCGGCCATATTCTGAAACTACTCCGAATGTGCCATCTGCTGGCGAGCTTCAAGCACTACTAGCGGCTCGCAGCTGCAACAGACCCTTTTGAATTGGCTAAGTGAAAGGAAACGTTTGCGTAACAAATTGGCGTAGCGCAATTTACGAGCGACCCTTTGCAAGACGAGATGTAACTAATCTGTTCCTTCTGACACCTTTCACTTCGAAGCGAACGCGAATGACTTTGCACCCAAATTTCCTTCACAGTAATTTACAGAGTACAGATATCGATGTACCATACTACAATAATTTAAAATGTTTACATGTATTTTACTAGATACTGGGCGTTCCGAAGAATTTTGATAACATGCAACAGTCATCTATAACTTGGACTGCAGACACAGTGGGTTAGCGCGAACTATCACTGGTCATTCATGAAGAGTTTGTTATCTGTGTTACCTTTTGCATCCGCTGACGCACTATCACCTTGGAAGTAATTTCTCGTTTTGTTGGGCCTATAATTATTTACTTATTCTGGCACCGTGAACTGTGAATTGTTTTGTTACAGTAATTTTTTGATACTGAAATAAAAAGGAAAAGAAGTTAATATTAACAATACAGCTTGATTACAAAAATGAATCGCAGCGGTCGTGACTAACATTTGAATGTTATTTAAATGGCGGATGGTGCCTCGTTCATAGAATGTAGAACGGAGCCTTTGACTCTTAACGCTCTAATTTACTACGTTACTGTCTTGTATACATTTCAGGTTGCAGCAGCAGTAGGGTACACAAAATAAAAATGCATTGCACCTCTTCGATGTTATTCAGAATTCAAGTTCAGTTGTTTTCGAAGCTTACCACACTTTAGAAAGGTATCTAGAAACTTTTGCGGCTGGACTGAATAATTTTCATGCAGAACACAGAATGATATACTGGACTGAGATTGGAACTAAGATCTGATTTATGATGTGATCCAATGACAGAAGCATTACTGTTACTTATGACTTAGCACTTCTCACGAACTCGCCGCTTTTTTTGGGAATTCGACATCGATTGCAACTAACCACTCTATTTCTAATCGATAACTTCAGATGAATAGGCCTTTGTAAGGGTTGCACTCTACTAAAACTAGAGTAAGTAGTAGGATTATTACGGGTAGTATTGGTAGCATTTTTAGGGAAAGAGACACTGGCAGCTTTTTTATTAGTTTTGCACGTAATGAGGACCGCACATCGTTCAGTGCTACTCAATTCTGTATTTTACATTCTTTGCAATGTATAACTTATATTTTATAAGTAACAAAAATTAGTTGACCGCGTAACATAGGCGCTTTTGCGTAACCAAAGCAGTTAGTTTTGATGCAAGTATAATTTGCATGCACGGACATAAAAATCTTTTTAATTATTTACTATTGTTGTTATTTTGTACTCATTGAAATGCTCTTCATCATTATCAAAGACAAGAGTTTCCTATTATTAATGGCAAGTGCGGCGAAAGTTGTCTATGAATATCAGAAACATGTTTTTTTTAAAAAAAAAAAGCTAGACGAAGAATGGAACCGAAGTTTGACTGACGCGTTTTTCTTCTGCGTTCTTTTAGCTTTGAGGAAATTGAGTTTTGTAGCGCTATATAAATCTGTAAGTAAAAGAGAGGAGGATCTACATCTACATTTACAAGTACATGGATACTCTCAAAATGACATTTAAGTGCCTGGCAAGGGTTCATCGAACCACCTTCACAATTCTCTATTATTCCAATCTGGTATAGCGTGCGGAAAGAACGAACACCTGTATCTTTCCGTACTAGCTCCGATTTCTCCTATTTTATTGTGGTGATCGTTTCTCCCTGTGTAGGTCGCTGTCAACAAAATATTTTCACATTCGTAGGAGAAAGTTGGTGATTGGAATTTCGTGAGAAGATTCCGTCGCAACGAAAAACGCCTTTTAAAATGATGTCCAGCCCAAATCCTGTATCATTTCTGTGACACTCTCTCCCATATTTCACGATAATACAAAACGTGCTGCCCTTCTTTGAACTTTTTCGATGTACTCCGTCAGTCCTATCTGGTAAGGACCCCACATCGCACTGCAGTATTCAGAAATAGAACGGACAAGCGTAGTGTAGGCAGTCTCCTTAATAGATCTGTTACATTTTATAAGTGTCCTGTCAATAAAACGCAGTCTTTGGTTAGCCTTCTCCACAACATTTTCCATGTGTTCCTTCCAATTTAAGTTGTTCGTAATTGTAATAACTAGGTATTTAGTTGAATTTACGGCCTTTAGATTAGCCTGATTTATCGAGTAGCCGAAGTTGAGTGGGTTCCTTTTAGCACTCATGTGGATGACCTGGCACTTTTCGTTATTTAGGGTCAACTGCCAATTTTCGCATTATTCAGATATCTTTTCTAAATCGTTTTGAATTTGGTTTGATCTTCTGATGACTTTATCAGTCGATAAACGACAGCGTCATCTGCAAACAGCCTAAGACGACTGCTCATATTGTCTCCCAAATCTTTTATATAGATAAGGAACAGCAAAGGGCCTATAACATTACCTTGGGGAACGCCAGAAATCGCTTTTGTTTTACTCGATGACTTTCTCTCAGTTACTACGAAATGTGACCTCTCTCACAGGATATCACAAATCCAGTCACATAGCTGAGACGATATTCCATAAGCGCGCAATTTCACTACAAACCGCATGTGTGGTACAGTGTCGAAAGCCTTCCGGAAATCCAGAAATACGGAATCGATCTGATCAATAGCACTAAACACTTCATGTGAATAAAGAGCTAGTATGTTTCACGAGAACGATGTTTTCTAAACCCATGTTGACTGTGTGTCAATAGACAGTCTTCTTCCTATGTAGAGCAAAAATGTTCCGCAGGTTACGGGGTCCTTTATATGTATATCCTGATTCAGATTCTAGACAGTTCACCGCTTGTGATTTCTGGGAAACCTTGTGAAACTCTGATCATACAAGCAAACAAAACGATCGAAATGAGGCAACACCCGGTAGGGGTGCTACACCCTAAGCAACAGATAACGCGGTTACGATGTTAACTGACCAAGGCTACTAGGGAAACTACCTTCGTCTAGCTTACTTATGATGGTCTACGGTGGCCTAAGGTAGTTTTGGTACTCCTTTGTAAACTATAACTTAAAATTATACGGAATGAATGTTGACTCTGACGTAGCATATTAATCATTTCCGGCCACTATATAATATTTCTTTAAATTATCGTCCCTTTCCTTGTGGGTATTTCTACTTACATTTGCGTCGTCAGTTTCCTTCGTGTGATACAAGTATCCTATTCTGTTCCTCTTTTATAAATTATATTCAGCTTTACTAACGTGCGTTGGAAGTCACATCCAAATCTTATTTGCAGCCAGACTATAGTTTTGTGGGAGTGACCTACTATCAGCTATCCCTCCAAAGCCTGATATGCTCATTTTAATTTTGACACTTTTTTAGAGAAGGCTTTTGAAGCAGCTGATGTATTTCAGCCAAAGAACAAGGTCAAAATACTATTCTTAGTTATGAAATGATATTAAATTACCACTAATTACTTAAGATGATATTTTAATTACTGTTAATTACTTAAACATTGAAACTCGAGTAATAATCATTTATGTACAGGGTAACTAAAATTTTATAGTTCCAGTTTCAAAACGCTGTAGAAAGAGAACCACTGCTCAGAATGACGTCAGATTTGATGAGCATACTATTGATGCAGGATGAAGCGTCATGGAACAATAAATAAATAAAATAAAGAATTAACGACGATTTTATCAATAGATGGCGCTTAAGCGTCTTAACGTAAACAGGATCGACTACAAATGACAGATGAATCGCAATGTGGTTTGAGCTGCACATTACACCACCCGTGCTGTGCAACGTGAACGCCAACACAAGTTCAGTTGTCAACAGTTGTAGCACTGTTAACAGGGTTAGGTAAGACCATTCACCATGGCAAGGCCGTATCACATCGGATGAAAAAAAAAAAAAAAATACGGCTTTCGACTACCCTGGGGCCACAACAGGATAAAAAACGAAATTATATCAGTTTTTAATAGTGCTTAGGTCAAAAACCGTATAAAAAGCAAAATGACATCGGCGTTCAACTGTCGTGAGACTGGCGCAAGACATGCTAAATATGCTCTCCATCGATTTCTGTCACAGGCTGAAATAGATAAACAACGTGGTCCGCAACACATGGAGTGTCTCGTGAGTCACTTTCAGAATGCGTAAGTGGAGCACTGAACACATCTTTCAGATAGCCACGGGCCAGAAGTCACACGGATTAAATGTAAATGTAGGCTTCCGTGGCCGGTGTCACAGTTGATAAAATTCTTCTGGGTTTGAAGGCGCACTGTCAAGTTAGCAGTACAGCCTGAGGAAGGCGTCTTGCGATAGTCGCCGAATTGTCGGAATTTTATAGTTGACAATGCGGCCTCAAACCCGGGAGAATTTCATTGACTACATAGATTAAGTTCAGGTTATCTGGACGGGCAGGTTGTAGGGGAATGAGAGCTAATACCCTGAAGCGCCAAAGAAACCGGTATAGACATGCATATTCAAATACAGAGATATGAAAATGGGCAGAATACGGCGCTGCGGTCGGCAACGTCTATATAAGACAAGTGTATGGCGCAGTTGTCAGATCGGTTACCGCTGCTACAATGGTAGGATTATAAAGATTTAAGTGGGTTTGAACGAGGTGTCATAGTCGGCGCACGAGCGATGGGACACAGCGTCTGCGAGATAGTGGTGAAGTGAGGATTCTCCCGTACGACCATTTCACGAGTGTATCGTGAATACGAGAAATCCGGTAAAACATCAAATCTCCAACATCGCTACGGTCGGAACAAGATCCTGCAAGAACGGGACCAACGACGACTGAAGAGAATCGCTCAACGAGACTAAAGTGCAACCCTTCCGTAAAATGCTGCATATTTCAATGTCGGGTCGTCAACAATTATCAGCGTGCGAGCCATTCAACGAAACATCATCGATATGGGCTTTCGCAACACAAGGCCCACGCCCTGGTGACTGCACGACACAAAGCTTTACTCATCGACTGGGCCCGTCAATACCGACATTGGACTGTTGATGAGTGAAAACATGTTGCCTGGTCTCGTTTCAAATTACACTCCTGGAAATGGAAAACAGAACACATTGACACCGGTGTGTCAGACCCACCATACTTGCTCCGGACACTGCGAGAGGGCTGTACAAGCAATGATCACACGCACGGCACAGCGGACAAAGCAGGAACCGCGGTGTTGGCCGTCGAATGGCGCTAGCTGCGCAGCATTTGTGCACCGCCGCCGTCAGTGTCAGCCAGTTTGCCGTGGCATACGGAGCTCCATCGCAGTCTTTAACACTGGTATCATGCCGCGACAGCGTGGACGTGAACCGTATGTGCAGTTGACGGACTTTGAGCGAGGGCGTATAGTGGGCATGCGGGAGGCCGGGTGGACGTACCGCCGAATTGCTCAACACGTGGGGCGTGAGGTCTCCACAGTACATCGATGTTGTCGCCAGTGGTCGGCGGAAGGTGCTCGTGCCCGTCGACCTGGGACCGGACCGCAGCGACGCACGGATGCACGCCAAGACCGTAGGATCCTACGCAGTGCCGTAGGGGACCGCACCGCCACTTCCCAGCAAATTAGGGACACTGTTGCTCCTGGGGTATCGGCGAGGACCATTCGCAACCGTCTCCATGAAGCTGGGCTACGGAACCGCACACTGTTAGGCCGTCTTCCGCTCACGCCCCAACATCGTGCAGCCCGCCTCCAGTGGTGTCGCGACAGGCGTGAATGGAGGGACGAATGGAGACGTGTCGTCTTCAGCGATGAGAGTCGCTTCTGCCTTGGTGCCAATGATGGTCGTATGCGTGCTTGGCGCCGTGCTGGTGAGCGCCACAATCAGGACTGCATACGACGGAGGCACACAGGGCCAACACCCGGCATCATGGTGTGGGGAGCGATCTCCTACACTGGCCGTACACCTCTGGTGATCGTCGAGGGGACACTGAATAGTGCACGGTACATCCAAACCGTCATCGAACCCATCGTTCTACCATTCCTAGACCGGCAAGGGAACTTGCTGTTCCAACAGGACAATGCACGTCCGCATGTATCCCGTGCCACCCAACGTGCTCTAGAAGGTGTAAGTCAACTACCCTGGCCAGCAAGATCTCCGGATCTGTCCCCCATTGAGCATGTTTGGGACTGGATGAAGCGTCGTCTCACGCGGTCTGCACGTCCAGCGCGAACGCTGGTCCAACTGAGTCGCCAGGTGGAAATGGCATGGCAAGCCGTTCCACAGGACTACATCGAGCATCTCTACGATCGTCTCCATGGGAGAATAGCAGCCTGCATTGCTGCGAAAGGTGGATATACACTGTACTAGTGCCGACATTGTGCATGCTCTGTTGCCTGTGTCTATGTGCCTGTGGTTCTGTCAGTGTGATCATGTGATGTATCTGACCCCAGGAATTTGTCAATAAAGTTTCCCCTTCCTGGGACAATGAATTCACGTTGTTCTTATTTCAATTTCCAGGAGTGTATATCGAGAGCATGGACGTGTACGGGTATGGAGGTAACCTCACGAATCCATGGACCCACCATTTCAGCAGGGGACTCAAGCTGGTGGAGGCTCTGTAACGGTGTCGAACGTGAGCAGCTGGAGCGATATGGGACTCCTGATACGTCTACATACGACTCTGACAGGTAACACGTACGTAAGCATCCTGTCTTATCACCTGCATCCATCCCTGTCCATTGTGCATTTCGACGGACTTGGGCAATTCCAGCAGGACAATGCGACACCGCACAAGTCCAGAATTTATACAGAGTGGCTACAGGAACACTCTTCCGAGTTTAAACACTTCCGCTGGCCACCAGATTCCCCAGACATGAACGTTATTGACCATATCTGGGATGCCTTGTAACGTATCGTTCAGAAGACGTCTCCATCCCATCGTGTTCTTACGGATTTTTGGACAGCCCTGCACGATTCATGGCGTCAGTTCCCTCCAGCACTACTTTAGTCGAGTCCATGTCACGTCGTGATGTGGCACTTCTGCGTGCTCGCGGCGGCCCTACACAATATTAGACAAGTGTACCGGTTTCTTTGTCACTTCAGTGTAAATCTCCCATGTCTGGCGTGATCCTTCGCGCAGGAAATTGCTACCTCGCAGCCCCAGACTATAACTTCGAATGCAGGAATGTAGCCTTGTTATGTTCGACAAAAGGCAGGATGCTCCTTATGTAACTGGTCGCACAAACTGCGCGGAACATCCGCCGCTGCAGGCGTGAGATCTGATCGACTGGCGTACGTCACGCGGACTGAGGCGTTCGACTGCTGTGACGCGCGGCGTATTCCGCTCGCGCTGCTTCCCAGTTCCCAGAAGCTGTGCGACGGCTCGTCACGCAACGCAGAGCAACGGAATTTTTTTTTCGCTTGTATGCTACCGCCGCTGTCACTGTGGCATTCGCGCGTTCGCTAAAATTGTGTCTCGCCGTGCCTGGCGGAGGGGGGAGGAGGGGTGCGGAGGGGTTGTATACAAACACTTAAGGGAAACGATAGGATGACGGCGAAAATATTGTTAAAATTGTGGACTTTTTTTTATCATCACTGGAATGTATTAGACAGACGGACTTTGCTGCAATGTTTAAAGCATACATTGAAGATTTTATTGGAATTTTTTTATTGAAAAATATTAATATTTTCATTGTGTATGCCGCGCGGGATTAGCCGAGCGGCCTTAGGTGATGCAGTCATGGACTGTGCGGCTGGTCCCGGCGGAGGTTCGAGTCCTTCCGCAGGCATGGGTGTGTGTGTTTGTCCTTAGGATAATTTAGATTAAGTAGTGTGTAAGCATAGGGACTGATGACCTTAGAAGTTATGTCCCATAAGATTTCAAAGACATTTGAACATTTTGTTTTCATTGTGTAATTGGGATCTTCCCGAAGCAGATCTGAAAGGAGATAGATCGACGGTTGTCGCTGTAACTCCGGTGAAACTGAAACATGAAATTAACGTATCACCCTGATCCTTACAGATGTAATTTTAGTTCATCCAGGGATTTGCAAAACATGTATTTTTGCCGAAATTCTAGATAGTTGAAAAACTGGCCACTAAATCGTTCAGTTCAGATTGTGAGAATGGAATGGGATCGGTTGTGCGAGAATCGTAGCGATCTCAGTCTTCTTCACTATCACCTTGCTGAGCCAGTGGCTCGTGATCATCTATATCATCCAAAGAATCTGGAGGAGAGGGTACTGGTACTTCAGGTCCATGAGGAACAGGATGAATGTTACGGTAAGAAATGTGCTTTGTGTTTTTCAAATTGAAATCTCGTAAGTTGCAAGAACAAAAATAGCAATCATTACTATATTATTGGGCTTCCTTCAAACCATTGGTATGCAAAAACGTAAGGACTGCTTTTTACGTTGAAACCATTGCCTCAGTTCTTCAACACACACTGAACAAACTTTGTGTGGGGCCCAAGGCTTATTTGATCACCTAACTTTATACCAAAATAGGCGAAATATACTTTTTCAACAAAATCGGAAATGTTTCTTTGCTGCTTTTTATCGGTATAGTTACCACAAACGTAGCAGAAGCAATCTGGCGAGTTTTTACATCCTCTGGTAGCCATTGTCCATTGTCCATAAAACAAATTCACAACACAGTCACTACTTTAAAGACCTAGTAACAACAACACGTGAACAGCACAGACTGAAGAGGTACTGTGAACTGAAGGAGCCGCGCGGGATTAGCCGAGCGGTCTGGGGCGCGTCCGACCACCCTGATTTGCGTTTTCCGTGATTTCCCTAAACCGCTCCAGGCAAATGCTGGGATGGTTCCTTTGAAAGGGCACGTTCGACTTCCTTCCTCATCCTTCCCTAATCCGATGTGACCGATGACCTTGCTGTTTGGTCTCTTCCCCCAAACAACCCAACCCCAACCTCCCAGATCAGTCCCTATAAGATTTCACACACATTTGAACATTTTTGAACTGAACGACAATAGCAGAAGCTCACAGCTTGGTGATGGCGGGGGTAGGGGCAGCGCGACAGACAGGCACTGGTTTCTCCTATTTACTCTTTATATTAAGTGTATCTAGTATAAAAACTGCTAAATAACAGTTTATGGAGATCCTAAAAACCAAAATTCAAACTCACTAGAATGCTGAAATATCGAAAAAAGTTAAAACTAGGCAAGTAGTTTGTGAAATAATGGTACGTGGTGGAATCAGCGTTGAAATCAATATAAAAATCACTTAATAAATTTGAAACAATTTTTGTGTCGCAGACCTGTGATGTCATCGATGCATGCTCCATAATAAGTATCGCCCCGGCTACTGGATGGCAGCTTTCTACTACTTTGTCTTGATAAGCCCTCACTTTCGTTCTCAAAGCCTTTCCGTCGCAGAGTGCATCGCCGCTGGCATCTCTATCTTCACTCAACACGTGCACTTCAGCGACGATTTTGATTTGAAGAGCACTTGCCACGTGCATTAATGCAGTACGGCCGATACTGTGTAGAGATGCGGCTTGAAGTTATTTTCGGAGCGTATCTTTGAGTAAAACCGCCCAAACAACGCTCCAGCAAATCAGATTTACTCAGATCGGTATAAATAGGGGTGATGGCCTAGATAACGACTTGTGGCAACCGGTTCTCTAACATGAAACATGTTAGTTTCATAGTTCCATATCAGTTTCATATCAGCGCACATTCCGCTGCAGAGTGAAAATCTCATTCTGGAAACATCCCCCAAGCTGTGGCTAAGCCATGTCTCCGCAGTATCATTTCTTTCAGGAGTGCTAGTTCTGCAAGGTTCGCAGGAGAGCTTCTGTAAAGTTTGGAAGGTAGGAGACGAGGTACTGGCAGAAGTAAAGCTGTGAGTAGCGGGCGTGAGTCGTGCTTCGGTAGCTCAGGTGGTAGAGCACTTGCCCGCGTAAGGCAAAGGTCCCGAGTTCGAGTCTCGGTCGGGCACACAGTTTTAATCTGTCAGGAAGTTTCATATTAGCGCACACTCCGCTGCAGAGTGAAAATCTCATTCTGGAATCATGAAACATGAAATTAGCGTATCACCCTGATCCTCACAGATAAAATTTTAGTTCATCGTAGGGATTTGGAAAAAAAGTTTTTTTGGCGAAATTATAGATATTTAAAAAAAAGGCGGTATGTTTCAAACGGTCACAGAATGCTTACTTTTTGGAGTTCGCGCATAATATTTTGGGAAATAATTCTTCAATGCGTATACATTCGAATTCCGTAATAAAAAATTTCGAGTGTTTTTGACTGTGACCCTTTCGTCCCCCCTTAAGACTGAAGTCGAAGCTAATGTGAACCACTGTCAAGATCAGGGTAAGCCGAGGCTGCTTACCTGTTGGCGTCATCCCAAAGCATGCAAAGCACAGATCTGGACTACATGTGGCATCGTACATTGCATCCCGCATGCATCAGAGTTTTGAAGACAATCGTGTGTCGTGAGCGAAATATGTAATCAAGAAAACATTGAATTCGACGTACGGTTGCTCCACAATTTTTTCTGCATTCACTGTTTCCCGTGCAAGCGATGCCTGCGCTCTGTAATTTTTTGTTCGTTCTATTTATTTAACCTGATCACATTAAGATACTCAGGCGCTTTCTAACATCGGAAGACTTTCACCGGCATACTTTTTACCTCGCGGTTTTCTGTTGTTGTGGACTTAAGTCAGAAGACTGGTTTGATGCAGCTCTCCATGTTGCTTCATCCATCTTCACCTTCGAATAATCACTGCACAGCAGAGTTTTAAGAAAAAAAGAATCTGTAGCAATGACACTTTGCGATCTTAGTAAGGCGTTTGACTGCATTCGTCATAAGACACTCCCAAACAAGCTCAGTGAACATGGAGTTGGAGGCACTGTTCTGGCAATCCACAAATCTTATTTGGAAAACAGGAGGCAGATTGTATCAGTCGAAGGATCACTACCATCTGAACACAGGGATCCGTAACGGGCCTTGCTGTTGCTAGTTTTTGTAAATGATTAAAGCTCTCGCGGACAGTACTTGCAATTCGCAGGTGACTCTACTCGAAAGGCGCTGATACCAGAAAGGCTCAATAAGAACCATATGCTTTGTTTGAGGCTACAAAGGAATGTTTTGTTTTAAATAAAGAGAAAATAAGTTCAGAAATTGGCATGTAGCCACAGTGACAAAGGATACCTAAACAATACAGAAATTGTGAAGCTTCTGGGGTTCTTGGCAAGAACACACTGCACATGTATTGACAAACCATCACGAGTCATACATCTCCTGAAGAAACTGAAACATGCGGTAACTGATAAGTATCTGCTGATGGTATTGAATATATCTTTACTCCCCAATGTCATTCAGTATCTCGTCATTAGTTACTCGATCTACCCACCTGCGCTTCAGCATTCTACAGTAGCATCACATTTCAGTTCTGTTCCACAGCCATATCAGGTATGGCCTGTTACGCCCGCCCGGTTAACCGTGCGGTCTAACGCATGGCTTTCTGGTTTGGGAAGCAGCGCCTGGTCCCCGGCACGAATCCGCCCGGCGGACTAGTGTCGCGGTCCGGTGAGCCGACCAATCTGTGGATGGTTTTTAGGCGGTTTTCCATCTGCCTCAGCGAATGCGGACTGGTTCCCCTTGTTCCGCCTCAGCTACACTATATCGGTGATTGCTGCGCAAACAAGTTCTCCACGTACGCGTACACCACCATTACTCTACCACGGGGTTACACTCGTCTGGTGCGAGACGTTTTCTGTGTGTATGTGTGTGTGTGTGTGGGGGGGGGGGGGGGGGAGGGGCGGGGGGAGGGGGCGGGGGTCCACTTGGAACTTGTTAAAAAGTTCCCAAGCTATAGTCAGTAAGTGTTATACCAATTTGTTCTTGCATTATTATACACGCTTATGCTAGTTTGTTCTTGTATTATAATGGATGTGTAACCTTAACCTTGTAATATTGACAACCTATCCAATCGTGACTAGCATCCGATGTAATTGTCATAGCATAGTCTCCGGAGAAAAAAAAAGAGTATAAATTCATATAAATTAAATTATCGATATACAACAATGGAAGTGCTATATGCGCTCTCAGAATAATAACGTGTTGTATCTTTGTCATTTGGTACAAAAGTGATGAACGTTTTTTGTTTCATTGTCTTCTTGTTTCTGATGTTCTAGCTGACGGACGCTTATTTTTCACGGTCTGTAACTAATAAAATTATCTGTAGTAATACTAGTAATATTTTGAATATATATAAAAATAATCATTCAAAATTGTGTCAGTAGTAAGTACCTTCGCTGTCCATGATTTAGTTAATAATTAAACGTTGCCCTGGCCATTTTGTATAGGCTCATTGTTGTAGCGACGCCATTAATAATAAAAATGATACTTGCTATTTTAATAGTTATTTAATGCTAAAAGTATTAAAAGAAATAATCTCAATAAATACAAAACGGCGTCTTGTAATATTTTCCATTTCACTTTTGGCCAGAGGTACAGTTTTATTAAGAGTAATTTCTATAAAAGTGTACGCTGCCATTGCAAATAGGCAGCTATTCTGGAGCATCAAGCCTCATAGAAAAAAATAATTAAACATTGTTTTTAACTGGCTTATCGCGTAATATTAAATAAAGATTTTTTAATCCATCGTAAGACGGATACCTTCACAACGAACCATTTAATTTAATTATTAGAATATTGTCTTTCATTAAAAAAATGTTACACGATACTTTGGTGATAAATGGTATTCCTACATCCATTTGAACATGCTTATCGTATTCGAACCTTAGCGTCTCTCTACAAACTGATGATTTCGTGAGGCCTCAGGCTGTGTTCTACCAGTACATTCCTTCTTTTAGTAAACTTGTACCTTAAATATCATTACTCCCCTATGTCATTCAGTACCTCATCATTAGTTACTCAAGTGATCTTCAGCGTTCTACAGCAGCACCACATTTAAATATATTTCTTGTTTGAACTGGTCTTCGGCCTCATTTGCTTTTAATTTCCTTTCAAGCGTACACACCAGACAAACACCTTCAAAAACGACTTCCTGACACATAGATTTATATTAGATGTCAACAAATTCATGTTTTTCGGAAATGGTTTTCATGGTGCAGCCAATCTACATTTTGTATCCTCTCTATTTCAGGCACCGTCAGTTACTTTTCCTGCTTAAACAGCAAAACTCTTCATCTACGTTTAGTGACTCATTTACTAATGACCAATTCCTTCAGCAACACCTGATTCAGTTCGACTGCATTCATGACGTTTTACTTTTGCCGACGTTAATCCTATAGGCACTTTTCAAGTCACTATACATTCCGTTCAGCTGCTCATTCAAGACCTTTGTCGTCTCTGGCACAATTAGAATTACAATGAAGAGCGGGGATTCCTTACTATAAGGCCGAAGCTTTCACTAGAGAAGGCCAATGTGAACAATGGCCCGCATCTTTCTGTTGGTTCTCTCATGTTTTTCTGAATCACAAAGCCATTCCTGACACTTCCGTCATATATTGGCGAGAATACGTGTTTATAGCCGGTGTTTGGTATAAAACATCACCCGAAATTGTTCCAAATGCTTTATCTGAAAATTATCTTGACGAGTTAGTTCAGTAGCCACTCGATGTGTAAATAGTAGTGAAACCGTACTTGACCTCTTAGCGACAAATCATACTGAGCAAACAAGGGCCGTCATGACGGATACAGGGATTAGCAACAATGAAAGCGCTGACTGAGGCCGAATACCCTGACGACCAGTTTACGAAAAATAAACACAAATTGTATCTACTTTAAAAAAAATCGGTTGACGCCTTAAAGAGACAGACTCCTCTCCTTCCAAACTATGTAAGAGTAGAGCAGAGGTGCCTTAAATTCAGAGAAGTAGTATCGACGTCAGTTGAGATACTTATACTAAAAAGTTTAATTAGAGATGGGACTGATCCTCCATGGTACACAACACAGGTCAGAATTGTGTGGCAGAAGCAACTAAAACGCCATTTCAAACTTAAAACAACGGAAGATTTCCAATATTGGCCATGTTTTTACTGATTTTCGAAATTCAGCGCATATTTCAATAAGAGATGTTTTTAATAGTTTCCATAACGAAACTCTCTCGTAATCTGTCAGAAAATCCAATAGATTTTGGTCGAATGTAAAGTGCACCAGATGGAAGAGACACTATACTTTCACTGTCCGATACAAATGGTAATGCTTCTAAACACGGTTTTCCGAAATCCCGGGTTCGATTCGCAGCGGGGTCAGGGATTTTCACTGCCTCGTAATGATTGGGTGTTGTGTGATGTCCATAGGTTAGTTAGGTTTAAGTAGTTCTAAGTTCTAGGGGACTGATGACCACAGATGTTAAGTCCCATAGTGCTCAGAGTCATTTGAACCATTTGAACCTGAATCCCTTCACCAAAGAAGACGACGGAAGTATTTCAGAATTCGAATTAAGAGCAGTTAAAAACATAATAAACGTAGAATTCGAAGTCCTCCGTTTGGCGAAGCAGCTCAAATGACTTAATAAAGGCGAGTCTTCTGGTCCAGATGGTATACCAGTTAGATTCCTTTTAGAGTATTTTGATAAATAGCTCAACAGTTCACTCGACGAAAGATCTGTACATAAAGACCATAAAATTGCATAAATCACACCAATAGTCGAGAAAGGAAATAGGAGAAATCCGCTGAATTACATACTTTTAACTCTGACGTCAATCTCCAGTAGGGTTATGGAAGATATACTGTTTCCAAACATTAGGAATTACCTCGAAGGAAACGATCAATTGACACGTTGTCATCACGGATTCAGGAAATATCGCTCTTGTGAAACACAACTTGCTCTTTATTTACATGTAGTAGTAAGTATTATTGACGGAGGATCTGAAGTTGATTCAATATTTCTATATTTCCAGAAGAATTTTGACATCATTCTGCACAAACTATTTGTAATAAAATTTCGTGCCTCTGGAGTATCGTCTTTGCCCAGGAAAGTGTTATACGCCTTCTGCGGTTCTTAATCTCAGCAGACAATTTGAGCAGCCCTCTTAGATTGTTCGCTAACGTTTACCGCGTAATGAAATCTTCAAAAGATCAAAACGAATTGTGAATTGATTTAGACAAGATATCCGTTCAAATGTTCAAATGGCGCTAAGCACTATGGGACTTAACATCTGAGGTCATCAGTCCCCTAGACTTAGAACAACTTAAACCTAACTAACATAAGGACATCACCCACATCCATGCCCGAGGCAAGATTCGAACCTGCGACCGTGGCAATCGCAAGATATCTGTATAGTACAAAAAGTGTCAATTGACTCTAAATATTAAAAAGTATAAGGCCATCCATGTGTGTAGTGAATGGAATCAGTTAAATTCGATTAGACGAAAAATGATATAAATCCAAAGGCTGTCATTCACCTAAATACTCGGGGATTACAATTACGCACAACTGAA
Source organism: Schistocerca gregaria (assembly GCF_023897955.1). Taxonomy (NCBI): domain Eukaryota; kingdom Metazoa; phylum Arthropoda; class Insecta; order Orthoptera; family Acrididae; genus Schistocerca; species Schistocerca gregaria. The sequence goes on from NC_064928.1 coordinate 157,455,128, forward strand.
ACTGGAACGATAACACAGATAATATTGTGGGGAAGGCAAATCAAAGACTGCGTTTTACTGACAAAACAGAAGTTGTAACAAAGGCACTAAAGAGACTGCCTACACTACGCTTTTTCGTCATCTGCTACAGTATTACTGCACTGTATGGATGCTTACCAGATAGGGTTGACAGAGGGCATAGAAGAAGTTCAAAGAAGGTAGCTTGTTCTGTGTTATGGCGAAGCAGGGAAGAGATTGTCATGTACATGGTACGCGAGTTGGGATGTAGTCATTATAACAAAACGCGTTTTTCGTTGCGGCGGGACTTTTCAACAAAATTTCAATCACCAAACTGGTCCTCCGACTGCGAAAATATTTTCTTGTCGCCCACCAGCATAGAGAGAAGTGTCCATCGTAATCAAATAAGAGAAATCAAAGCTCGTACAAAAAGATTATATGCCCGCTTTTCCAGCGCGCTGTTACGGGCTGGAACGATACAGAAATAGTGTGCAGGCCATTTGAGACACTTTCTGTCAGGGGTCTAAATGTGGATTCTAGTCATATAGATGTTTCTATATGTCATTTAGTGAGATGCCTAACAGAAAACGCGTTCCGAAACAACAATAAAAAGATTTATTGACAAAACAACTGAACACTGACAAAACAAAAACTTCTTCTCACAAAATTAATTCAAAATTCTCTCAGGCTTCTATCAAGCGTGTGCATGGAAAATTAGAAAGTGAATTAAGATGACGGGATGTAAATCCTGTTTCCCACGGGAAAGAAGTAGAGTGCACTCGGCAGAAACTACCCAAAGGTTTAGGATTAGCCGGCACATGTGTTGGCCCAGAGCATTGGCGGAGAACTGCAGATGGCTGGAATTGCACCACTGTAAATAGCTGGTGCGCGGAGACACACTTGTGGATCTATTTTCGAGCACGTGATTCGGCGGAGGGAAGTACGAGGGCTGTCCAGAAAGTAAGTTACGATTGGTCGCGAAATGGAAACGACTACGAAAATCCGATAAAGCTTTGCAAATATGTGTTGGGCGGTGTCTCTAGTACGACTCTAGGTAGAATTATGTTGCTCTTTTCATTCCTGAGCTCTTAGTGAGCGCGTAAAGATGTTATAGAAAATAGTGTCTCCCGCCAAGTACGAGGGGCTGGTGAGAATTTTCCCCTGAATCTATGCAACCAACATTACATAACTGTCGTGCGGTTTCTTCATCAAGACAATTCTCAGCCGCATTCTGCAGGGTCAATGAAGACGTTCCTGCATCGTTTCAATTGCAAATGTTTGGTTACCCACAATACAGCCCGTAATTGACTCCCATTGAGTTTCATCTTTGCTCAAACGAACCGCTGGCTATGAAGACAACATTTTGGCACAGACAGCGAGCTTTTAGCCAGCGTAGAGAATTGGCGGAAAGCACTGGCGGCTGCCTTCCATTATGAGGGTATTGGAAAGTTGGTACAACGCTACGACGAATGTCTGAGTCAGAACGGCAACTACGTAGAGAAGTAGCTGAAAGGTGTAGCTGTTAGAAATCAAACATTTATGATTTTCACTGTGATTTTCATTTCGCGATCAATCGTAACTTACAGCCCTCGTAGATCCCCAGCGAGAAGGGCCGGTGATGGAGCTAGGCGTGCCGTCTGGGAGGCGACGCCTTACAGCTATGCAAGTGTGCGATGCCCTTCTGTCCGAAGGGTTGCCTATCCATCAGGCGTACGACTAGAGTATGACAGATATGAATCTCGTTTCCCAAACTGGTCACGCCAGAGCACAACCGTTCAGACATCTGTCTAGTGTGTTTGTACAAACGCATTTGATCTGCAATCTCCTGTAAAACAGTATGACTGCAGTAAGTATCGAGCACTATGGCTGCATTCACATGATTGGAAACCGCGGGAGTATTGAAATTAGGTAAAACCATGTCCTTAAGCGTTATACACTAAAGCGCCAAAGAAACTGGTATAGGCGTGCGTATTCAAATACAGATATATGCAAACAGGCAGAATATGGCGCTGCGGTCGGCAACGGCTATATAAGACAACATGTGTCTCGCGCAGTTGTTAGATCGGTTACTGTTGTTTCAATGGATGGTGATCAAGATTAAGTGAGTTTGAACGTGATGTTATAATCGGCCTACGAGCGATGGGATACAGCGTCTCCGAGGTAGCGATGAAGTGGGGATTTTCCCGTACAACCATTTCACGAGTGTGCTGTGAATGTCAGGAATCCAGTAAAACATCAACTCTCCGACATTGCCGCGGTCGGAAAAAGATCCTGCAAGAACGGGACCAACGACGACTGAAGATAATCGTTCGACATGACAGAAGTGCAAAGCTTCCGCAAATTACTGCAGATGTCAGTGCTGGGCCATCAAAAAGTGTCAGCGTGCGACCATTCAACGAAACATCATCGATATGGGCTTTTGAAGCCGAAGGCCCACTCGTGTACTGCACGACACAAAGCTTTATGCCCCGCCTGGGCCCGTCAACACCGACATTGGACTGTTGATGACTGGAATCATGTTGCCTGGTCGGACGAGTCTCGTTTCAAATTTTATAGAGCTCACGGACGTGTACGGGTATGGAGACAACCTCAGGAATCTATGGACCCTGTATGTTAGCAGGGGACTGTTCAAGCTGGTGGAGGCTCTTAACGGTGTGGGGCCTGTGATACTAATACGCCTAGGTATGGCTCTGACCGGTGACACGTACGTAAGCTTCCTGTCTGATCACCTGGATCCATTCATGTCCATTGTGCATTCCGACTGACTTTGGCAATTCCAACAAGACAATGTGACACCCCACATGTCGAGAATTGCTACAGAGTGCCCACAGGAACACTCTTATGGGTTTAAACTCTTCCGCTGGCCATGAAACCCTGCAGAAATCAACATTATTAAGCATATGTGGGATGCCTTGCAACGTGCTGTTCAGAAGAGGTCTCCATCCCCTCGTACTCTTAAGGATTTATGGACAGCCTCTCAGGACGAATTGTAAATTCCCTCCAGTCGAGTCCATGCCACTTTGTGTTGCGGCACTTCTGCGTGCTCGTGTGTGTCGTACAAGATATTTGGCGCTTCAGTTTATGTTGCATGTGGACTTGCCGTGCATAATGCTCTGTCGTTATTCTCGTTTTCGTTGCTTTCAGAACATGCGGTGACGTGTGTGCACATTCCGCTTTTAACCTGGCCATGCTTGCGTGCTGGCCAGGCAAGCAGGCTGCCGCTCGTTATCAGTAGAACTGGCAGTCTGCTTTACTCTCATTCAAGCCAAGCTATGGTCAACCCAAGCAGACTAAAAGTGTGTTGCTCGGCTACCCGCAGCAGTTTATTCTGTACTTTTTCGGTATAGTGTTTAACTAGGTTTCGGACGTTTTTCACCCGAGTATTACAAGACGAGGCCCAATATTATATATATACTCATTTTGGGTAATTGTACTCCAGAAACCTGTGGATTTTATTTGTAATTCTCCCCTTATCGTCGTATTCCGGGCTTTTTTATTTCGATATGAACGGTTTCCCCTGTAATTCCACCCTCTTTCTACTAATGCCGGCTACTCTCAGTTCGAACCATCATCAGGTTATCTCTAATATACCTTTTCTATAGTAAGCAGAACCAAATCCGAAAGTCGAGATCCTTTGCACTTAAGAACCTAAAGACGCCTATTATAGTGCAACGCCTAGTAAGGGTTTGGAAGGATAGTTTCTGTAATCTTAATATGTTTCAGCTAATAATAATTTTAACTACATTTTCCACGGTGTGTCGTGTGGGTTCGCTGAAATCATTCTAAGTGGCCAAATAGCTAATTCTACATTTGTTTTAGCAAACATAAGGTTCCTTTTTCATATTATGTTAATCTAAAAAGTACATGTCTGAAAGAAGAAACTTTTCTTTCATACCAAGCGTTCTTCGTACTACGTTACGTACCGCTACGATTTAGCTTTTAATATCGACTGAGTCGTATATTTTTCCTGTTTCAATCAATGTTTACCATAAATTTGGAAAATGTATATACTCATAAATGACCTCAAGTCTTTAACACAAATTTCCACACACTTGTCAGCCACTTTGTCCTCTTTAAAAACATTACGGAGTGAGGAAACTGCTGGTCAGATTTACAAACATGTTGCAACTTACTTCGAGGTTCTCGAATCAGTGTTTAGTAACATTTTGCACGGTTTGCATTGCTAGACACCTATCGGTTTATTTGAAGCAGCCTCACAAACACACGAAAACTTTCCCCATGCTGGACATGGTCTCTGTTTCGTGACTGGTATGTATTACGTAATTATTAATTTATCATCAACCTTGTTTGTTTGGTTTGCTCACTTGGCCGCTCCCACCGTTAAAATACCTGAACTACAGTGAAACTACCTACGCAAAGATATACATAGCTGTTCTGTTGTCACGTTGGATTCTGTTGCGAGAAGCAGCAGGCTGAACGGGTTCCGTCGCGCTTGATTAGCTGAGCGTTCTGAGACGCTGCAGTCATGGACGGTGCGGCTGTTCCCGGCGGAGGTTCGAGTCCTCCCTCGGGCATGGCTGTGTGTGTTTGTCCTTAGGATAATTTAGGTTAATTAGTGTGTACGCTTAGGGACTGATGACCTTGGCAGTTAAGTCCCATAAGATTTGACACACTTTTTTTTATTTTCTTTCAACGGATTTCGCGAGACTTGCCAGTCCTACGGAAATCCAAGATGGCCTGCCGTAACCACTGTGCTTCAGTACACATGCATTTTTGTGTCTCTGCTAATGCAGATTGAGCTGCTCTGATGGCTGTGGTGAAGGCAGGGGCAGATAGTTTGTAAGGAGAATTGGTACACTGCTGTTGGTGACGGATATCCGTCTCCGAGTTAACCACCAGTAAATTCAAATGGCTTACAGACAGATTCTCTCACTAGGAAGTATACTTCTGAACTGTTTATAAAGTTATTTTATTCTGTTTGGTTTCGTGATGTTCCGAAGGGATGCCAAATATTATGACTTAATGTTTGTTTCCAGCCACATGACATACTTTCATGGATTACGATGCGCCACGTTAGGCGAGAGCGCTAATGCGCTGCTTCCTGTACTCGGGTAGGCACGCAGGGCCCGGATCGAATCCACCCGGCTGATTAACGACGAGGGCCTGTGGGCCATCGAGGTTGGAAATGGTTTTCAGGAGGTGAATACTGGGCTGGTCCCCATGTCCTGCCTGAGTTACACGACTCGCAGACATTTGAAAACGTTCGTTCTGTTTCATGGCTTACACTAGATGCAGACAGCTGAGGCACACTACTTCCGTCCCAGGGGGGGGGGGGGGGGGGGTACGGGGCATTAGTAACAGGGCGGATCCCGCGTCGAAGTGGGACAAAGAACCAAGAAACTGATGATGATGTGTTCATGGATTATATGAAAGTTTTAAACTGTTGTGCTCCACAGATTTATTACCTCACACTTTTTCTTTAGTTACTAGTAAACGACATGTCTGAGTATTTAATCTTGTTTCACAAAACACGTGGTCTAAGTGCTGGCTCTAAAAGCTTAAATTGCATTTCGCTCAGGGACTATTTTACACATGCTTTAGACACTGGCTGGTATTTATTTTTCGTACCAAATTTCAGCAATGCAGGTAGCCTGACGGTGATACAGTTCTTCGAGATATCCACCGACAGACCCACAAGTTGTTGATTTTCAGTTTATTGGGTAGCATAGACGCAGACGGCAAAAATAGGCGGTCCAGTGACATTAATCTGACCACCGCTTGTGTTCAATGCCGACGTGCAATAAACACTCACAGATGGCAGGTGGCAATACTAGCAATGTCGTAACGCGGAAACGGAGTGATATACTAGGGCTGTTTGGAAAGTGAGTTCCGATTTATCACGAAATGGAAACCACTGTGATAATCAGAAATACTTTATCTGTAACAGTTAGGTACAGCTTCCAGCCACTGCTCTACATAGGCACCATTCCGACTTAGACATCTGTCGTAGCGTTGTACCAACTTTCCAACACTCACGTCATAGAAGGCAGCCGCCTGTGCTTCCCGCCAATTCTCTACGGTCATCTGTAGCTCGTTGTCTGTGCGAAAATGTTGTTTTCGTAGCCTGTAGTTAATGTGAGCAGAGATGAAACACAGAGGGAGCCAATTACCGCCTGTAGTGCGGGTGATGAAACACTTCCCATCGAAAACACTGGAGGGGCATTTTCATTGCCCCTGCAGATTGCGACCGAGAGTTGTCACGAAGTAGGAACCGTATGACAGTTCTGTAATGTGGGCTGCATAACATCAGACCAAATCTCTCGCCAGGACATCATACTTGGCGGGAGACACTATTTTCTACGCATCTTTATGTGCTCACCATGCACTCATAACTGAAAAGAACGAAGTGATGCAACCGACATACATACTAGAGACACTGTCGAACACGTATGTGCAAAGCTTTGTTAGATTTTCACAGCGGTTTCTGTTTCTTGGCTGATTTGTGAACCGTGATTTATTTTCAAAGAATTTATTTTATTTACTAGCAATTCGTCAAGAACATTAGCACATTTAATCACAGTATGTAAGCATGGAAGTAGATGCCAGGGAGTAAATGATGAAATCATAACCAAATTCCTTTTAAGAAATGGGAATTTTATTCACTTTAATAGTGCCCAAAAGCATTTTTTAAAAGAAACAGATTTAAAATTATAATCAGAAAGCACCCTCTAAATATCAAAGTTTTGACTGTATGAGCTTCTGGGTAGAGAACCTTGCCGCTCCCTTTTGACACGACCGTAGGTACGACCGCACACAAAAGCCTCTGAAAGACTACACTGGTGCAAATCTGGAACACACCATATTTCTTTAAACTAAGAGTTTTAACAATTACACAAGCACACAAACTATGCACCCCTGCCCCCTCGGAGGGATGGAAATGGTACAAAACATTAACAGTTAAAATGTTAATCTTGCCACCGAATGTGCAACTTGATTATAATTTGAAGAAAAGTCTTACGGTGAAAGGGTGGCAACTTTATGTACTAAAACGATCATTTAAATAAAGGCCCATGAAATGCAATCTTATATAAAATTCTACAAGGTTGGCCAAACAATAGTTAAGATGCTCTACAGTACGCAGATATCGCCTCTCAAGATCATAGGCAATAATATCAAAGTTTCCAAAGATCAAAACATATTTCAGGTATGAGGCCGCTACACTCCAAGGAATAAATTCGTTAACACACCAAATCCGACAAACATGACAGAGGCAGCTACTAACGTACGGTAGATTGATAGGGAGATTACCAAACAACCCGAACCGCAGGTTGCTCTAACCCGCCCCTACTCCACAAGGGAAAAAAGGACCACCCAATTTATAAACAACCATATTCCCGCGGATGGGCAAACGGAGATGAATGGTGGGACGACCTCAAAGCAAAACGGCAGGTGACCTCACCAAGAAAACAAGTAGAATTTGAGAAGACTAAATCAAGCAACATATCACTAATCACTTAACTTCTAATAAACTGCGATTTCTCGAGAAGAGCTGGCGCAGCACCCCCTAATCGTTCGCCCGAACCGTCCGCTGCCAGCCGCTTCAACGGACGCAGGAAGGCGCACCGATCTCCCGCCTCACGGCGTCGCAGCTCGCACCGGCCACACTGATGTCGTGGGTTGACTCCTGTTGCTCTCGTGTCGATCGCGAAATCACTACCCCTCGCTATACGCCGCGGCCTACTGGACTCACGTGGCGACCTCACATGCGCCGACGCTCAAGACGGACAAGTCACCTTGTGTCGCACTGCGCGATCGACCAACCGATCGATCCAACCGCCAATGACCGTTGCTGAGTAAACTCGAGCAGACTGGCGGCCTAACGCGCAGACTCAGATGCAGGAACTAAGCTCCGACCGGGCGACCACTCGCTGAGTTCTTTTGCTGGCGGAGTGGAAAGAGTTTCAATTTGCGGGCTTTAAAGGTTGATCCGAACGATAGACATATTAGCACTCCGAACAACAGACAGACACTAACTGCCGCACAAATGCGGACGAGAGACAGACTAGCAAGTTGGGGACGAGAGACTGACCCAGAGTGACCGACTGGCGAGCTGATAGCGCCCCTTAACCCTTTCAGGGGAAGTGGTTCCGTTTGAAACCACCTACAATTTTCTCATTTTGTGGCAAAAGGGCAGTGGCTACATTTGGGACACCATTCAGCAACCTAGTTGGCGCTGCCCTCTAGCGGCTGTCACTGCAACCACTTCCAAACCTGTATATATTAGCAAGTAGTGAGACGAGTTGGATAGCCATTTTTGTACGCTGTGAGCGAACGTCTTTGTTCTCAAATTGTGACAGTATTCTTCTGTAATGGGTATCTTTTATGTCAGAATACTGTTCTGTTTACATTAATACAATATGTACTGTAATAATAACCAAAATGAAGCATTTATTTCCGTGAATGTTGTGGTGGTTCCACTTTAAACCACCCTGTATGTGTCCAGTTTATGTATATTCCATTTAATTTTTACTTTTTTCTGTCTCACTGTATGAAAATTAATACAATAAAAAAAGGAAAAATTGAAAATTAATTTTTTTATTTTGCCGCTGAAAGGGTTAAATGCACGTGAACAGGCAACCTTTCCCCTTTCCCACCAGAGGGAGACAACAAAGCTGCGATTGCCGCAGCGGCGCCACCGCCAGAAACGGAGGGCGACTGCTTCACACTACGCGCTCTTCAAAACAGCAATTTTTACCACGGCTCAATCGGTACTTGCTTTCCGAAAATGTGATGTCCGGATGGGCACCATTATTGGCTTTCGGGCAAAGGGTGGAAGCATTTCCGAAACGGGTAAGTCTGTAAACTGTTCGTGTGCCGCAGTCGTCAAAGTATACCGTACAGGGCAAAATGGTGCCATTCAAAATCGCGCAGAGACAACTGAGGTGCAGCACGAGCCGTAGATGACAGGGACGAACGACGGCTGTGGAGATGTGTACGGGAGAGCAGACGTGCAACTGTTGAGCAACTGACCACGCAGCTGAACCAAGGGGCCACCAACAGCGTCTCCTCAACGACCGTTCAGAGAACGTTGCTGCCTATGGACCTACACAGCAGGCCCCTTTTTCAAGCACCCATGCTGACTGCTGTTTATCGATGACGAAGGCTGGAATTTGGACGCCAAAACCGCGGCTGCACGTCCAGCAAGTGGCGACAGGTGGACTTTTCAGATGAACCTCGTTTTATGCTCTGTCGGATAGATGGCCGTTGGCGAGTACGGTGTGAAACATCTGAAAGAAAACAGAGAGAAAGCGTTCTGGCGTGGGGGATATTTTTAAGGCATTCGCCGGGTAATCTCGTCAATATAGAAGGCACAATGTATCAGTACAGCAATGCATCTACCCTCAGAGATCATGTTCATCCCTGTATGTACGAGCGTAAGTCAATTATTATCCACAAAGTACACTACTCGCCATTAAAATTGCCTCACCAAGAAAAAAATGCAGATGATAAACCGATATTCATTGGACATATGTATTATACTAGAACTGACATGTGATTACATTTTCACGCAATTTAGGTGCACAGGTGCATAGATTCCGAAATCAGATACTGGATTGTAAGGCGTACCCAGGAGCAGATATAGACTCAGATCACAATATAGTAGTGATGAAGAGTAGGCTGAAGTTCAAGACATTAGTCAGGAAGAATAAATACGCAAAGAAGTGGTATACGGAAGTTCTAAGGAATGACGAGATACGTTTGAAGTTCTCTAACGCTATACATACAGTAATAAGGAATAGCGCAGTAGGCAGCACAGTTGAAGAGGAATGGACGTCTCTAAAAAGGGCCCTCACAGAAATTGGGAAGGAAAACATAGGTACAAAGAAGGTAGCTGCGAAGAAACCATGGGTAACAGAAGAAATACTTCAGTTGATTGATGAAAGGAGGAAGTACAAACATGTTCCGGGAAAATCAGGAATACAGAAATACAAGTCGCTGAGGAATGAAATAAACAGGAAGTGCAGGGAAGCCAAGACGAAATGGCTGCAGGAAAAATGTGAAGACATCGAAAAAGATATGATTGTCGGAAGGACAGACTCAGCATACAGGTAAGTCAAAACAACCTTTGGTGACATTAAAAGCAACGGTGGTATTAAGTGTGCAACGGGAATTCCACTGTTAAATGCAGAGGAGAGAGCAGATAGGTGGAAAGAATACATTGAAAGCCTCTATGAGGGTGAAGATTTGTCTGCTGTGATAGAAGAAGAAACAGGAGTCGATTTAGAAGAGATAGGGGATCCAGTATTAGAATCGGAATTTAAAAGAGCTTTGGAGGACTTACGGTCAAATAAGGCAGAAGGGATTGATAACATTCCATCAGAATTTCTAAAATCATTAGGGGAAGTGGCAACAAAACGACTATTCACGTTGGTGTGTGGAATATATGAGTCTGGCGACATACCATCTGACTTTCGGAAAAGCATCATCCACACAATTCCGAAGACGGCAAGAGCTGACAAGTGCGAGAATTATCGCACACTCAGCTTAACAGCTTATGCATCGAAGCTACTTACAAGAATAATATACAGAAGAATGGAAAAGAAAATTGAGAATGCGCTAGGTGACGATCAGTTTGGCTTTAGGAAAAGTAAAGGCACGAGAGAGGAAATTCTGACGTTACGGCTAATAATGGAAGCAAGGCAAAAGAAAAATCAAGACACGTTCATAGGATTTGTTGACCTGGAAAAGCGTTCGACAATATAAAATGGTGCAAACTGTTCGAGATACTGAAAAAAGTAGGGGTAAGCTATAGGGAGAGACGGGTCATATACAATATGTACAACAACCAAGAGGGAATAATAAGAGTGGACGATCAAGCACGAAGTGCTCGTATTAAGAAGGGTGTAAGACAAGGCTGTAGCCTTTCGCCCCTACTCTTCAATCTGTACATCGAGGAAGCAATGATGGAAATAAAAGAAAGGTTCAGGAGTGGAATTAAAATATAAGGTGAAAGGATATCAATGATACGATTCGCTGATGACATTTCTATCCTTAGTGAAAGTGAAGAAGAATTAAATGATCTGCTGAACGGAATGAACAGTCTAATGAGTATATAGTATAGTTTGAGAGTAAATCGGAGAAAGACGAAGGTAATGAGAAGTAGTAGAAATGAGAACAGCGAGAAACTTAACATCAGGATTGATGGTCACGAAGTCAATGAAGTTAAGGAATTCTGCTACCTAGGCAGTAAAATAACCAATGACGGACAGAGCAAGGGGAGGACATGAAAAGCAGACTCGCTATGGCAAAAAAGGCATTTCTGGCCAAGAGAAGTCTACTAATATCAAATACCGGCCTTAATCTGAGGATGTACGTCTGGAGTACAGCATTGTATGGTAGTGAAACATGGACTGTGGGAAAACCGGAACAGAAGAGAATCGAAGCATTTGAAATAGGTGTTACAGACGAATGTTGAAAATTAGGTGGACTGATAGGGTAAGGAATGAGGAGGTTCTATGCAGAATCGGAAAGGAATATGTGGAAAACACTGATAAGGAGAAGGGACAGGATGATAGGACATTAGCTAAGACATGAGGGAATGACTTCCATGGTACTAGAGGGAACTGTAAAGGGCAAAATCTGTAGAGGAAAACAGAGATTGGAATACGTCAAGTAAATACTTCAATCAGTAACGTTATTACAGTTCAGAGATAAATATATCCAGGGAACTATATATATATATATATATATATATATATATAATGAAATATGCTAATTAGGTGACCAGTTGCCACAGTCCATTACATCTACATCTACATACATACTCCGCAATCCACTATACGGTGCGTGGCGGAGGGTACCTGACACCATAACCAGCATCTTATCTTCCTGTTCAACTCCCAAACAGAACGAGGGAAAAGTGACTGCCTATATGAAACAAAAATAACAAAAAAAAAACAAAACAAAAAAAAAACGCCTGGGCATTGAGTCAGGGCTTGGATGGCGTGTACACGTACAGCTGCCCGTGCAGCTTCAACACGATACCACCGTTCGTCAAGAGTAGTGAATGGCGTATTATGACTAGCCAGTTGCTGGGCCACCAGACGTTTTCAATTGGTGAGAGATCTGGAGAATGTGCTGGTCAGGCCAGCAGTCGAACATTTTCATCCAGAAAGGCCCGTACAGGACCTGCAACATACGGTCGTGCATTATCCTGCTGAAATATAGGGTTTCGCAGAGATCGAATGAAGAGTAGAGCCACGGGTCGTAATACATCTGAAATGTAACGTCCGCTGTTCAAAGTACCGTCAATGCTAACAAGAGGTATAACCAGTGACACCCCATGCCATTACGCCGGGCGATGCGCTAGTATGGCGATGACGAATACACGCTTCCAATATGCGTTCACCGCGATGTCTACAAACACGGACGCGACCATCATGATGCTGTAAACAGAACCTCGATTCATACGAAAAAATGACGTTTTGCCATTCGTGCACCCAGGTTCGTCGTTGAGTACAGTATCACAGGCGCTACTCTCTTTGATGCAGCGTCAAGAGTAACTGCAGCCATGGGCTCCGAGCTGATAGTCCATGCTGCTGCAAACGTCGTCGAACTGTTCCTGCAGATGGTTGTCATGCAAACGTCCCCATCTATTGACTCACGGATCGAGACGTGGCTGCATGATTCGTTACAGCCCTGCGGATAAGATGCCTGTCATCTCGGCTGCACGATTCGTTACAGCCATGCGAATAAGATGCCTGTCATGTGGGTTGCAACTGATACGAGGCCGTTGGGATCCAGCACGGAGTTCCGTATTACCCTTCTGAACCCACCGATTCCAAATTCTGCTAACAGTCATTGGATCTAGACCAACGCGAGCAGCAACGTCGCGATACGATAAACCGCAATCGCGATAAGCTACAATCCGTCCTTTATCAAAGTCGGAAACGTGATGGTATGCATTTCTCCTCCTTACACGAGGCATCACAACAACGTTTCACCAGGCAACGCCGGTCAACTGCTGTTTGTGTATGAGAAATCGGTTGGAAACTCCCTCATGTCAGCATGCTGTAGGTGTCGCCAGCGGCGCCAACCTTGTGTGAATCCTCTGAAAAGCTAATCGTTTGCATATCACAGCATGTTCTTCCTGTCGCGTCTGTAGCACGCCATCTTCGTGGTGTAGCAATTTTAATGGCCAGTAGTGTAGTTACAAAATTTTATTGTAATCAACTAGGAAACTTACAACAACATCATTTTTCGACATAGTCTCCTTGCGTTTCAACGCACTTGATCCATTGTCTCCGCAGTATCCTTTCTTTCAGGAGTGCTAGTTCTGCAAGGTTCGCAGAAAAGCTTCTGTAAAGTTTGGAAGGTAGGAGACGGATACTGGCAGAAGTAAAGATGTGAGTACCGGGCGTGAGTCGTGCTTCGGTAGCTCAGTTGGTAGAGCACTTGCCCGCGAAAGGCAAAGGTCCCGAGTTCGATTCTCGGTCGGGCACACAGTTTTAATCTGCCAGGAAGTTTCATATCAGCGCACACTCCGCTGCAGAGTGAAAATCTCATTCTGGAAACATCCCCCAGGCTGTGGCTAAGCCATGTCTCCGCAGTATCCTTTCTTTCTGGAGTGCTAGTTCTGCAAGGTTCGCAGAAGAGCTTCTGTAAAGTTTGGAAGGTAGGAGACGGATACTGGCAGAAGTAAAGCTGTGAGTACAGGGCGTGAGTCGTGCTTCGGTAGCTCAGTTGGTAGAGCACTTGCCCGCGAAAGGCAAAGGTCCCGAGTTCGATTCTCGGTCGGGCACACAGTTTTAATCTGCCAGGAAGTTTCATATCAGCGCACACTCCGCTGCAGAGTGAAAATCTCATTCTGGAAACATCCCCCAGGCTGTGGCTAAGCCATGTCTCCGCAGTATCCTTTCTTTCTGGAGTGCTAGTTCTGCAAGGTTCGCAGAAGAGCTTCTGTAAAGTTTGGAAGGTAGGAGACGGATACTGGCAGAAGTAAAGCTGTGAGTACAGGGCGTGAGTCGTGCTTCGGTAGCTCAGTTGGTAGAGCACTTGCCCGCGAAAGGCAAAGGTCCCGAGTTCGATTCTCGGTCGGGCACACAGTTTTAATCTGCCAGGAAGTTTCATATCAGCGCACACTCCGCTGCAGAGTGAAAATCTCATTCTGGAAACATCCCCCAGGCTGTGGCTAAGCCATGTCTCCGCAGTATCCTTTCTTTCTGGAGTGCTAGTTCTGCAAGGTTCGCAGAAGAGCTTCTGTAAAGTTTGGAAGGTAGGAGACGGATACTGGCAGAAGTAAAGCTGTGAGTACCGGGCGTGAGTCGTGCTTTGGTAGCTCAGTTGGTAGAGCACTTGCCCGCGAAAGGCAAAGGTCCCGAGTTCGAGTCTCGGTCGGGCACAGAGTTTTAATCTGCCAGGAAGTTTCACAGACTGACAGGGCTGACAATATCATGCACAAATTGGCCAGACGCAACATAACACACTTCAGGTTACCATTACACACACTGAGTACTTACCATTGTGCGCTGTTTGAGTCTGTGGTCTGTTCTGCAGCCAGTGCGTGGCACCACCGAATTCATATGGTGACGAAAGGAGCATCGTGCTACGAGGGTAGAGAAGTGCCCTGGTAAGGCTGTCAGGAACTTTCAACACATTTCGTGTTGCTTGGAATCTTCCCTATTGACATAACTATTCGGTTTCGGGCTGCAATGTTCTGGCTGAAGACGGGGAAGGTAATCGAGTAGCACCAACCCGTTGAATGTTGGGTGGATACCTGACGAAGGGAATGGGAGTCAAGCGGCAAACACTGTAGGGTATATAATTTCTTCCCGGACATCAGGGAATGTCTAAGACCTATCCATATCAATCCCAGCCATGGTATGATTCGCCTTCTGACAGGTCACGGCTCTTATCCTGCGCACTTACGACGCGTAGGTCGCAACCGAAGTGCTACTTGTACATGCAGGGACTATGGAACCAATAACACATAATTTTGCACCGATGCAGAGTATCACACCAAAACACCAACGCCAAAATTGATGGTCTTCCTTTTCGGTAGCACGTGGCCATCTGCAGCCCAGTCTTCTTGTGACCGTACATTATCATGAGCACCTCGGCCAGCAATCATGTACAGTGGCTACATTCTCGCCAACTATTTCTGAACTTTCACAGAAGGAACACCCACCTTCTCGTAGCCCTATTACTCAGTGAGGCATCTATGTTGCTTCAAGGCATTCTTAACTAATATCAACTCAACACGTCCAGCCTCAGAGCTAAATAAAGCTCACGACCGTTTACACCTTGTACTGCATCCTCACAGCGTCACTTTTCTGTGACAGGTTCGAAATCTGAATAAATATCATGTCATAGATGCAGAAACGCGTCCACCCACTTCCGTTTATGTAATAATTTGGAACACCTGCAGCCGTCCGTTCGATGTTATTTATTTTCACAGCTACCAGTTTCGGCGATGCAATACAGCATCTTCAGGTGTTAACTGATGCCGCAGGGGTGAAGTCAGTTTATACCTCACATCACCTTTTTGGTGCTGCGATTTTTTTCCCTCCAGTGTATACACAAGCACTAGGAAGATGGCAACGAGTGTGTTTCCATAAATTTCAAGGAGAACTTCTGACTTGATTTGGGGAGACACCTGACATTTCTATATGTTATAAATATGCCGGAAAAATACCAGATCGCACATTTGCGAAATTGAGTTTGTGGATTATGAGCTTACCCCACATATTCAAAATTGTTTTGCTTCTTTGTGACGATACTTTCAAAACAAATTAAGAAGAGTTACATTTTTAACTTTCCTTCCCCAGTCATCGTCAGCTGCATGTAGCATTATACAGGGTGGTCCACTGAACGTGACGGGGCCAAATATCTCCCGAAATAAGGGTCAAACAAAAAAACTACAAAGAACGAAACTTTTCTAGCTTGAAGTGGCAAACCATATGGTGCTATGGTTGGCCCGCTAGATGGCGTTACCACAGGTCAAACGGATATCAACTGCGTTTTTTTGTATAGGAACCCCCATTTTTATTACATATTCATGTGGTACGTAAGGAAATATGAATGTTTTAGTTGGACCACTTTTTTACCTTTGTGATAGATGGCGCTGTATTAGTCACAAACAGATGTCTCACAATTTTAGACGAGCAGTTGGTAACAGGTAGGTTTTTTTAAACAAAACCTAGGTACGTTTGAATATTTTATTTCGGTTGTTCCAATATGATAGGCCAGCCGGTGTGGTCGTACGGTTCTAGGAGCTTCAGTCTGGAACCGCGTGCCGCTACGGTCGCAGGTTCGAATCCTGCCCCGGGCATGGATTTGTGTGATGTCCTTAGGTTAGTTAGATTTAAGTAGTTCTAAGTTCAAGGGTACTGATGACCACAGATGTTACGTCCCATAGTGCTCAGAGCCATTTGAACCATTTTGATCCAATGTGATACATGTATCTCTGTGAACTTATTGTTTCGCACACGCATTGACAACGCGCTGACGCATGTTGTCAGGCGTTGTCGGTGGATCACGATGGCAAATATCCTTCAACTTTTCCACAGAAAGAAATCCGGGGACGTGAGATCCGGTGAACGTACGGGCCATGGTATGATGCTTCTACGAAGAATTCTCCTGTCATGAAATATGCCATTCAATACCGCTTCAACCGCACGCGAGCTACACTCCTGGAAATTGAAATAAGAACACCGTGAATTCACTGTCCCAGGAAGGGGAAACTTTATTGACACATTCCTGGGGTCAGATACATCACATGATCACACTGACAGAACCACAGGCACATAGACACAGACAACAGAGCATGCACAACGTCGGCACTAGTACAATGTATATCCACCTTTCGCAGCAATGCAGGCTGCTATTCTCTCATGGAGACGATCGTAGAGATGCTGGATGTAGTCCTGTGGAACGGCTTGCCATGCCATTTCCACCTGGCGCCTCAGATGGACCAGCGTTCGTGCTGGACGTGCAGACCGCGTGAGACGACGCTTCATCCAGTCCCAAACATGCTCAATGGGGGACAGATCCGGAGATCTTGCTGGCCAGGGTAGTTGACCTACACCTTCTAGAGCACGTTCGGTGGCACGGGGTACATGCGGACGTGCATTGTCCTGTTGGAACAGCAAGTCCCTTGCCGGTCTAGGAATGGTAGAACGATGGGTTCGATGACGGTTTGGATGTACCGTGCACTATTCAGTGACCCCTCGACGATCACCAGAGGTGTACGGTCAGTGTAGGAGATCGCTCCCCACACCATGATGCCGGATGTTGGCCCTGTGTGTCTCGGTCGTATGCAGTCCTGATTGTGGCGCTCACGTGCACGGCGCCAAACACGCATACGACCATCATTGGCACCAAGGCAGAAGCAACTCTCATCGCTGAACTGCGTAGGATCCTACGGTCTTGGCGTGCATCCGTGCGTCGCTGCGGTCCGGTCCCAGGTCGACGGGCACGTGCACCTTCCGCCGACCACTGGCGACAACATCGATGTACTGTGGAGACCTCACGCCCCACGTGTTGAGCAATTCGGCGGTACGTCCACCCGGCCTCCCGCATGCCCACTATACGCCCTCGCTCAAAGTCCGTCAACTGCACATACGGTTCACGTCCACGCTGTCGCGGCATGATACCAGTGTTAAAGACTGCGATGGAGCTTCGTATGCCACGGCAAACTGGCTGACACTGACGGCGGCGGTGCACAAATGCTGCGCAGCTAGCGCCATTCGACGGCCAACACCGCGGTTCCTGGTGTGTCCGCTGTGCCGTGCGTGTGATCATTGCTTGTACAGCCCTCTCGCAGTGTCCGGAGCAAGTATGGTGTGTCTGACACACCGGTGTCAATGTGTTCTTTTTTCCATTTCCAGGAGTGTATTTGCCGGACATCCATCATGTTGGAAGTACATCGCCATTCTGTCATGCAGTAAAACGACTTGTAGAAACATCGGTAGAACATTACGTAGAAAATTAGCATACATTGCACCATTTAGATTGCCATCGATAAAATTAGGGCCAATTTGTGTGCTACTGATGTGCAGATTAGACACGACAGCAGCTAAAACACCTACTTAGGCATCATCATTTGTTGCAGGTCGTGGTTGACGGTTCAAATGTGGCTGAACACTTCCTGTTTCCTTAAATAACGTAACTATCTGGCGAATGGTCCGGACACTTGGATGATGTCGTCCAGTATACATATCACACGCCCGTTGGGCATTTTGATCACAATAGCCATACATTAACACTATATCGACCTTTTCCGCAATTTTAACACGGGTAATGTATCAAGAAACAAATACCGTCCAAACTAGCGGAATATTATGTGATACCATTTACTTATACGTTTGTGACTACACGAATATGTAATAAAAATGGGGGTTTCTATTTAAAAAAATCGCAGTTGATATTCGTTTGACCTATGGCAGCGCCATCTAGCGGGCCAACCATAGCGCCATCAAGCTAGACGAGTTTCTTTCTTTGTAGTTTTTTCGTTTGATGCTTATTTCGTGAGATATTTGGGCCGATCACTATCAATGGACCACCTTGTAGTGACAACTTTTGGTAACGTCCATCTTTATGCAAATGAATAAAACAAATTTTATCATCAAGAACTCCACACAGAAATCAAAAAAGAATATAAAAACATAAAGATCACACTTCAAAAAGAAAAAAATGGGCAAATAAATTTTTTCAAAGACTGGTTTGATGGATCTCTCCTTGTCTCTCTATCCTGTTGAAGGCTCTTTATCTCCGAACGGCTACTACAGCCTACATCTTTCTGAATCTGCTTACTGCATTCATCAATTGATGTCCCTCTACTGTTTTTTACCTCTCACATTTCCTTCCAGCATTCAGTTGGTGATCCCTTCATGTCTAAAGATATGTCCTGAGAACCGATCCCTTGTTTTAGTCAAGTTGTTGGACAAGTTTGCGTGACCTTGATGCGATAATGCCAGACTCATCACCCAGCCACTCATCGAGCTTTTGTTCATTGCCAGGTCTCCGTAGACATTATGTAAGCGCCTCAGAAGGTCTGCGATGCTCTGGTTCTTCGCTAAAATAAACTCAATGACAGCTCTCTGCTTGGAACGCATCTCCGCTACATACGTCATTTTGGAGGCTACGTAAAGCACCGCCAGCTGTCGGAATTTCATGAAGCTGTATGGTCTCTAGCGGGAATATTTCACAATGTCCCACAACAGATCCCGCATTTTTTCAATTGAATTTGGCCGAGATATAATTTTGTGTTACTTATCGATGTCCCATGTACGTTATAGAAAGTCAGAAAATGACAGAACTGTTTCTAGCCTGAAAGAAAGTGTCTAGTATGTAAGCCAAAATAGTGTATATACAAATTTGTTTATATTTCCCTGCTTTCACGATGCGTTTCTCAAAATAAAGGCGAAACTCGTACGACATAATGAAATTGGTTTTATTCAGTTGCACTTGACGGAAAAAAACCGAAAAATGTCAGTTTGAAAAACAAATTAGTTTACTGGACGTTCTTAGAAATATCAGACGTCATGCAAAAAGCCAACACAAATGCTCCCCCAGTGTAATGGAAAAGTGGTGCGGGGTGAAAGCGCGCAGAAGGTGAAGGCGCTAACCGGCTGAGCGATGGTTCCCTCAGGAGTGGAGAGCGCTAAAGAACGCCAGCAGCGTGAATACGCGCGAGCTGTGAGCTTCAGCGGCAGTTTGCGCTAACGGCTATCCTTGCCCGGCTGAAATTTTGATGGCTCGCAAGAAAAGTAGGAGTCCAGGGAGAAGGGAAAAAGTGCTGCGCTGGCCGTGGAGAGAGAGAGGAGAGAGAGAGAGAGAGAGAGAGAGAGAGAGAGAGAGAGAGAGAAAGGGGGGAAGGGAGAGAGGGAGAAGGAACGGGACGTGAAACCTCACGGGGAATGCTACTGCACGTGACCTGCATTCAATTACGTGACCAGCACCGGCGTGCACGGGGGCCCCTTAACGTTATGCAACCCAACAATCAGCACATTTGCGCCGGCTGCCCTCAGCTAGGCGGAGGAATGTAGAAAGAGCGAGGTCAACATTACAGTTCCCAAGCTGTTGGCTCTTGGTTAAATACCCTCACTTTCTTGTGCAATAGTAATTACTCTATGTAAAAAATTCTGTGCAAACGAAAAACATCCTCGAAATCATTCATTCTTTTCTTTATTCATACAGGGTGTGTCAGGTGCCCCTATGGGTTTCGGGTTATGCAACCTCTAGTGTTATATGTGGGCTTCAAAAACCACGCCCGAGATTTTCATACTCTCTCACTCGCTACACTCGAACTACTAGTCCTTCAGAAAAAATGAACAGATCCTTTTCATAGGAAATTTAATTTAATTAAATTTTGTACTAAGACAAGTTTTCGTTACCACACTCAGCACCCACCACTCAGGATTTCTTGTATGGTGATCGTGGCTCTTCCTCCTGTCACTGTGTAAAAATTCTCGACTGCACCAACTATTCCCGATATTCGACCTTTGATTGGGCTGTTACGCCACTAGCAAAGCTGGCTATTTCGTTAACGTTATTAATTAAAACAAGCCCAGGAGGGTAATGAACCAGAAGCTACTTTGTAAATGTTACGGTAAATCTAATAACGTTTACAATTCGACCGAAGCTTAACCCTTACAAGCCCAGTAGTTACGTAGCCCGGAGTCCTAGTGAATACAACGATGTAATTGCTTATTTTATGCCGTTAAAATCCGAAAAATTGTTAGGTAAAATTTACACAAACGTCAATTTTACAATTTTTTACTGCTCGACCAAGACGGTGGAAAAATGGGGCCAGTCAACAAAAACCAAAAAAGATAGAATGTGAGAAATAATTCGTGCAGTCGCAAATTTTTCTACAGCGGTAGCAGGGAGGGACATGAATAATGTACTAGAAATCCAGAGCGCTGGGGTCTGACTGTGGGAGTGGGGGTGCGTTTGAAGGTCACTTTCGTACGTTTTTCTTGAACAAAATGGTTCAAATTGCTCTGAGCCCTATGGGACTTAACTGCTGTGGTCATCAGTCCCCTAGAAATTAGAACTACTTAAACCTAACTAACCTAAGTACATCAGACACATCCATGACAGAGGCAGGATTCGAACCTGCGACCGTAGCTGTCACGCGGATCCAGATTGTTGCACCTAGAACAGCTCGGCCACTCCGGCCGGCATTCTTGAACAACTCGAGAACTACGGCCTCTACCGAAAACGTATCCCATGACAAAATTTCGCTACCTTAAATTTGCTCCAAAAAGCCCTGTTCAGATTTTCTGTAGCAAGCGAGGGAATTCGAAATTTTTGCGCGTGGTATATGGAAGATATAACATTCTGGGTTGCATGAAATGACGGAGCTAGGGGCCGTTGAATCACGCTGTACACCTCATATATCTGATGTGGTACAGGTCTAACACTTGTGAGACTGATTCTATATTCCTACCACAGTTGCTCAAGGACGCTTTGTGAGTGTTTTAGGAATTTGGTGTTGAATCTACAGCCTGCAAGTTAGGAAGATCTCACGCATGCAGAGTTCAGAAGAGTGCAGCAGTACGGACACTAGTGTAATCACACAGTGATCTCAACGTCGGTTCCTCTACACTCCTTGTAAGGGAAACGTTATTCCTAACAGTAATTAGTGTATGGGTTCATACGTAACTATGTTATGTTGTTGTGGTCGTCAGAGACTTGTTTGATGCTGTTCTCCATGCTAATCTATCCTGTGCAAGATTCTTCATCTCCCAGTACCTACTGCAATCTACATCCTTCTGAATCTGCTTAGTGTATTCATCTCTTGGTATCCCTCTACGATTTTTACCCTCCAATACTAAATTGGTGATCCCTTGATGCGTCAGAACATGTGCTACCAACTGATCCCTTCTTCTAGTCAAGTTCTGCCACAAATTTCTCTTCTCCACAATTGTATTCAGTACTTCCTCATTGGTTACGTGATCTACCCATCCAATCTTCAGCATTATTCTGTAGCACCAAATTTCGAAAGCTTCTATTTTCTTCTTGTCTAAACTATTTATCATCCACGTTTCACTTATATACACGGCTACGCTCCATACGAATACCTTCAGAAAGGACTTCCTACACTTAAATCTATACTCAATAAATTTCTCTTCTTCAGGAATACTTTTCTTGATACAGCCAATCTACATTTTATATCATCTCGATTTCGACCATATCAGTTATTTTGCTGCCCAAATAGAAGAACTCATCTACTACATTAAGTATCTCATTTCCTAATTTAATTCCCTCAGCATCTCCTGTTTTAATTAGACTATTCCTTTATCCTCGTTTTGAGTTTGTTGATGTTATATCCTCCTTTCAGGACACTGTTCATTCTGTTCAACTGCTCTTCCATATCCTTTGCTGTCTCTGACAGAATTACAATGTCATCGGCGAACCTAACTATATGTTAGCAAAAAAATGAAAATCTTATATTTTCGTTGTTAAGGTTTATTGTTACTCTAAGTTTGACTTCATGACACAGTAATGTTAAGAAAATTACTTGCAGGATGGTCAAATATTGATATTGAGTGTTCACAACTGTGAAGGGAAATTCCTAACTGTTATAAGGTCCTTTAATGGTAAAATGGTTGGTGACCATACCTGGTGGCTGATAAAAATACAAACAAATTAAATACAGTTGGGGCCAAAGATATCAATTACTCTAAAATGCACAATGAACATACCCAAAATTGAATGGGGGTAGGTAAAGAACGATCAAAAAGAAGTACACATTTAAAACAATTCTGAACTGTATAGTTTCTGACCTATCCTTTTCGTTAGGTCGGACATCTCACATGCCTGCTTCAATTAAGCCAGGCAATCGTGAATATGTTTAACTACAGGTCATGGCTGAGTGTACGAAAATTAGAAGTGATGGAGACGACTGCAGTTCTGAGTGTTGTTGTTGTGGTCTTCAGTCCTGACTCTGGTTTGATGCAGCTCTCCAAGCTACCCTATCCTGTGCAAGTGGCTTCATCTCCCAGTACCTATTGCCACTGCTTAGTGTATTTATCTCTTGGTCTCCCTCTACGATTTTTACCCTCCACGCTGCCATCCAATGCTAAATTTGTGATCCCTTGATGCCTCAGAACATGTCCTACCAACCGGTCCCTTCTTCTCGTCAAGTTGTGCCACAAACTCCTCTTCTCCCCAATTCTATTCAATACCTCCTCATTAGTTATGTGATCTACCCATCTAATCTTCAGCATTCTTCTGTAGCACCACATTTCGAAAGCTTCTATTCTCTTCCCGTCCAAACTATTTATCGTCCATGTTTCACTTCCATACATGGCTACACTCCACACAAATACTTTCAGAAACGACTTCCTGACACTTAAATCTATACTCGATGTTAACAAATTTCTCCTCTTCAGTTCCGAGTGTCAATTGAATATCGCTTGCTGTCGTGCCTCGAGTGCGTGTGGTTTACCTTGCGTCGCTGGCGGCAGTGGAGGCTGTCGGCGCGAGCTGTGACTTGAAAATCTGTTCTAAATTTCTCTTGACAGTTAAACGACAGTCTGCCGCATTTCCTACATCTTCGGTGAAGCCGAGACTCCTATTTATCCCCTAGCTAAGTTAGTTGGCATGGTACACGCAGTTACGCTGGTATAGCGCGTACGTCGTTGCCTTCAAATCGCTCGCAAGCGTTAACCGTCAGTGCTCGGGGCAGTTCTCCGTATTAGGAGACATTGCAGTTTTAACTCCTTACGAGTTAAGACGAGCCTGTGAACAAGTGTTCACATAATGACTCTCGCAATCGTCTCAGCTCGGCGTGAGTCACCTTGCTCAAACACTCGACGATTTTCTCCACAGAAGAAGCCAATTACTCTGCAGTTTTCCTATATTAAAGCTGGTGGCCATGCGTTTTTTTTTTCTGGCCAGTCAGAGTGTTCGTACTTCTTATAACTCCACTCAGTAGAGTTTTTGTAGCCTATCACAGGCGTTGGTTCTTTTGTAGGGCAGAGTTTAACTCCTGCTACGTAATACTGAGATAAACAGCTTTTTCTTTCATACGAATTTTAACACAGGTGGCTAAAGTCAACCACCAGTGTTTTGAGTTGGGCTTTCCCGGACGTTTATCTGCGATCTCCGGCTGTGTTCCTGTAGAAAGGCTTTGTGAAAGGTCGTCGTTAAAAGCAGGGATAAGGGCTGCTTTATCCAGCGGCCTATGCGGTGGCTGCGGCGTCTCTTGTGTCCGCGTAAAATTCGCCTGTTCATCACAACTACGTCTCGTAGCTAGGGCTACGGAAATTTTTTCGTGCAATTATTAGTGTGAGTGTTTGTGGTTTAAATTCATGAAATGTTAGTTTGTTTATTCGTTTCGCTTTGCCTATCAATAAAATGCTTACATTTTCACATAACTGCGTCGTGTGGCATATGGAGTCGGCTGGAATTGTTTCAGAAATACAATGTTAGGTGCGTTATTTGTTTGACACCTTACACAGGTTATTCACAGCTTGTGCAGTAAAACGAGTGAGGTTGTTAGAATAGAAGGTCAGGAAAGGGAAGCATGTCTTGAGAAAGATGTATGGTGTTCTGAAAAGAGATTATAAAGTGAACATCAACAAAAGCAGAATAAGGTTAATTAAACCAGGTGATGCTGAGAGAATTAGATTAGGAAATCAGACACTGAAGGTGGTAGATGAAGTTTGCTAACGGAGCACCAAAAAACTGGAGCGGAATTCTGCCTCATGCAAGACACCGTTTTGTAGTTTTATTTTACCCAGACATATTTTAGCACTTTGTGTGCTATCTTCAGTAAGCTTTTGTTTATTTTCATTTTGAAAAATTATTGTTACAATGAATCTCTTGTCTCGGTTACATGAAATATATTCTAAAAATTCTTTAGATTTGCAAGAAGAGCGATAATTAAGTGTGAATCATTTTACATTACTGTGCATTTACTGCAAGGTTAAGAATATGTCACTGAGTTTAGGCATTACATATTGTTCATTTACGATGTGGTTAAAGATTTTGGTATTGTACCATTTGGAAATAATGTGGATACATACACTTGTTTACATACATCGCATGAAACTTAAATGTGTATGTTGGTAGCTTTAGCCGGCCGCTGTGGCCGAGCGGTTCTAGATGCTTCAGTCCGGAAACGCGCATCTGCTACGGCCGCAGGTTCGAATCCTGTCTTGGGCAAGGATGTGTGTGATGTCCTTAGGTTAGTTAGGTTTATGTAATTCTACGTCTAGGGGACTGATGACTTCAGATGTTAAGTCCCATAGCGCTCAGAGTCATTCCAGGGGACTTATGACCTCAGATGTTAAGTCCCATAGTATTGACTGTTTTTTGCCACTGGTGGCTTTACATACTACCAGAATCTCTTTGGGCTTTCTACCATATTTGGAGACAATGTTTCATTTTGTAAACTATTAAAAGCATCTCACATTGACGTCCGCACTAAATTTCAGGCTTCCGTGAAACATAGCCATCCTTGGGGATTTTGCGTTCTTCTGAATTTGGCATGTTTTTTCGTTGCTTCTGCAACAGTATCCTGACGTGTTTTGTGTACCATGGTGCATCAGTTCCGGCTCTTATTAACTTATGAGGTATGGATCTATCTATTGCTGTCGATACTGTATCTGGTCTACATTTACATAATTGGCTTGGAAGGAATGGAGACTCCCTTAGGAAGGCATCAAGCGAATTTTTATCTGCAGTTTTAAATAGATATATTTTGCGTTTATTTTTAGTGGTTTTGGTTGATATGGTTTTGAGCCTCGCTACAATGAACTTGTGTTCACTAATCCCTGTATCCGTCATGACGCTCTCTATTAGATCAGAATTATTTGTGGCTAAGAGGTCAAGTGTATTTTCGCAACCATTTACAATTCGTGTTGGCTCATTAACTAATTGCTCGAAGTGATTCTCAGAGAAAGCATTTAGTACAATTTCGGAAGAAGTTTCCTGTCTGCTACCGAAACAAGTATTTTTGTCGTCAAATGGAAGGTAGATCGTAGTCTCCACCAATTATAACTGTTTGAGTGGGATACTTATTTGTAATGAGATTCAAGTTTTCTTTGAACCGTTCAGTTATTATATCATCTGAGTCGGGGGGTTGGTAGAAGGAGCCAATTATTATTTTGTTTTCTCTTGAGTATGTGAGGTCATATAAGTAGTCTTTCATCTGTTGTTATTTCAATGGTGAACTGTTTTTGTAGCTGGATTTTTTTTGTCATGGTGAAGTAATTTTGTATGAATATTTGGTTCATGTAGCAGAAAAATTATATTATCTGCATATCGGTACCAATATTTTATTTTTAGTAGCCTTGGTTTTATATTTTTGTGAAAGATTTGATGTTCTATATGATCCACCAATATGTGAGATAGGGTACCACTGTCTGGAGATCCCATAGGCAGTCCTTATTGTTGACAGTAAAACTTATTGTCGAAAGTGAAGCAGTTCTGTTCTGCGATAAGCTTGAGTAGCGCTGATTTTTGTTGTATGTTTGTTGTGGGTATGTCTCCTTGTTGTTGCAGTTTCTTTCTGTGGTCCTGATAGTCTCTTGTGTTGGAATGCGTGTGCACATGGAAAACGTGTCAAATGAAATTAATGTTGCTGTGCTTGGAAAGTTTCCTTTCCTTATTTTTTGTTTTCTATGTGTTTGTTTATTGTCTGTAGAACTGTGAATGTCTGTTTGGCTGGATAGTAGGTACGTGCATTCATACCGGTCTTATAGGGATATTTTTGTGAGTTTTAGGCAATGATGTCAGAGTATGGGCCTCAAGATTTTTCTGTATCATCTTTTTAATCTGCTTGTCTGTGAAAATTGTTTCTATGTTGTTCAGAGTTTTCTGTAAGTGTCTGTAGGAACTTTAGAACCCGACAGACAAAACACCTCCTAGTACTGAAGCGTAATAGCTCCGATCCATCATTTAGTGATTACCTAATAGTACAGAATCACCACCCAATGAACCTTAAAATGATTTAAAAGTTCTTGAAACTATTAACACCCTATATCAAAAATCCGCAATGCAAGAAAATTTTCACATCAAAAATCAATACCACAAGGAAAGAAAGTACTAAACGAATACACATAACTGTGAAATAATATCCTCTTTGCCACAATAGAAGAATTATATAAAGAACAACCCCCGCCCCAAATTGCATACTCCAAAAAATGGATTTTCTTCCCCATACTCCATACCATTCACTATACATGTCTCTCCATAGCTCCCTCCCTCTCTCTGAAACACTCATACAGAGTATGTTAAATATCCAAAGCGCCAACAACAGGTTAAATTCACGCACCACGCTCTAAACAAACATGACACTAAAGAAATTAACAGTACATAGACAAAACAACAAGTGAAGTGGCGGCAGAAACGCTGCTTGGCTGCCAAATCATACAAACTGCGAATGTAACGGCAAGAGCGAAAGAAATAAACTTATTGACACGACACAAGAAAGGAGAAAACACCAGAACAACAAAAACCGTAAGTAACAGGCCAAAAAATTAGAAACTGGTGGTAAGGTCTTATGGGACCAAACTGCTGAGGTCACCGGCCCCTACGCTTACTACTTAATCTAACTTAAACTAAGTTACTAACTTACGCTAAGGACAACACACATACCCATGCCCATGCCCGAGGGAGGACTCGAACCTGGAATGGGGGCACCCGCGTGGACCGTAACAATGCGCCGCAGACCGCGCAGCTACCCCGCGCGGCTAAGTAACACGCAAAACAACGCGATATACACTGATGTGGGAAAACTCATAGGGTAGAGATATTCACATGTAGAGACGGCTGTAGTATCGCGTACACAACGTAAAAAAAGGGCAGTGCATTGACGGAGCTGTGATTTGTACTCAGTTCATTCATGCGAAAGACTTCAGACGTGTTTATGGCCGCACGACGGGAATTAACAGACTTTGAACGCAGATGGAGCTAGACGCATGGGACATTCCATTTCGGAAATCGGTATGGAATCCACAGTGTCCAGAGTGTGTCGCAAATAACAATGTCAAGCATTACATGTCACCACGGACATCGCAGTGGCCGACGGCCTTCGCTTAGCGACCGACAGCAAAGGCGTTTGTGTAGAGTTGTCCGTGGTAACAGACAAGATACACTGTCCCCCTAGGACAGCGGCGGGAAATTTGGCTTTAATGGGCTGTGGTAGAAAACAACGACCACAAGTTTCTTTGCTAACAGCACGACATCGCCTGCAGCGCTTTTGCCGGGCTCGTGACCATATCGATTGGACTCTAGACAACTGGAAAACCGTGATTGCATCTGGTAAGAGCTAATTATAGGATTAGAGTGTGTCGCGGACCCCATGAAGCCATTGACCCAATTTGTCAACAAGGCACTGTCCAAGCTGGTAGTGACTCAATGTGGGCTGTGAAACTTCCTGGCAGATTAAAACTGTAAGCCGGACCGAGACACGAACAAAGGACCTTTGGATTTCGCGGGCAAGTGTCTACCACCTGAGCTCCCCAAGCACGACACGCCTCTTCCTCACAGCTTTACTTCTGCCAGTACCTCATCTCGTGCTTTCCAAACTTTACAGAAGCTCTACGGCGAACCTTGCAGAACTAGCACTCCTGAAAGAAAGGATATTGCGGAGACATGGCTTAGCCACAGTCTGGAGGATGTTTTCAGAATTAGATTTTCACTCTGCAGGGGAGTGTGCGCTGATATGAAACTTCCTGGCAGATTAAAACTTTGTGCCGGATCGAATCGTGCTTGGGTAGCTCAGGTGGTAGAGCACTTGCCCGCGAAAGGTAAATGTCCTGAGTTCGAGTCTCGGTCCAGCCTACAGTTTTAATCTGCCAGCAAGTTTCTTAACAGCGCACACTCCGCTGCAGAGTGAAAATCTCATTCTGGGGACATCCCCCAGGCTGTGGCTAAGCCATGTCTCCGCAATATCCTTTCTTTCAGGAGTGCTAGTTCTGCAAGGTTCGCAAGAGAGCTTCTGTAAAGTTTGGGAGGTAGGAGACGAGATAGTGTCAGAAGTAAAGCTGTGAGGATAGGGTTTGAGTCGTGCTTGGGTAGGTCAGGTGGTAGAGCATTTGCCCGCGACAGGCAAAGATCCCGAGTTCGAGTCTCGGTCCGGCACACAGTTTTAATCTGCCAGGAAGTTTTTATATCAGCGCACACTCCGATGCAGAGTGAAAATCTCAATGTGGGCTGTGTTTACATCGAATGGACTGGACCCTCAGATCCAACGGAACCGATCATCGACTGTAAATGTTTATGTTCGGCTACTGGAGGCCATTTGTAGCCATTCATAGATTTTATGTTCCCAAACAACGATGTGAGTTTTATGGATGATCATGCGCCACATCACCGAACCACAATTGCTCGCGATTGTTCGAACGGTATATTTAGCCACTCAGATCGCCCGACAACGGAACATCGTCGATACGGGCTTCCGGAGCCGAAGGCCCACTCGTGTGTCCTTGATGACTGCACGGCACAAGACTTTATGCCTCGCCACGACCCGTTAATACCGACATTAGGCTTCGATGACTGGAAAAATGTTGCTTGCTCGGACGATCGGTCATAATAGAGAGATCAGGCCCTGCACCGGGAAAACTTTCGCAGATAAAGACGGCTATAGAGGCAGCATGGTTCTTTGTTTCTGCAGTGGACTTCCAACGACTTGATGAGTCCATGCGACGTCGAACTGCTGCACTACACCGGGTGAAAGGAGGCCCGACACGATATTAGGAGGTGTCCCACGACTTTTGTCGACTCAGTGTAGCGGCATCGCATGAATCACGCGACATAGGGCGTCACTGTACCATGCGGCACTTCTCCATGCCACAATGTTGGAAAATGTTGCCCAGTTAAACAAGACTTCATGCAACACAGTGTGTGAAAAGTTCCTATGGATTCTGCTAATCAACAGAATGAAATCAATATAATTAAAATAGTTGCCTACACTAACTGACAAACTCCACAGCAGAAAATAACAACCACAAATTCACAGAATATTAATGACCATTACAACCACTTCAACACAACCCAAGTTCCCACAGCAGTCAACCTAATATACTGTGAACCCATAAATACGCCCGTACCTAACAAACTTATTTAAAAAGAAGCACTCTGAAATGATATTCTCAGCTAACAAAAAACTATAACAAAAAGTAAACCATGATATCCCCTGAAGCCCCAGAAAAACTGGTATAGGGGAGCGTATTCAAATACAGAGATACGTAAACAGCCAGAACACGGCGCTGTGGTGGGCATCGCCTATAAAAGACAACAAGTGTCTGGCGCAGTTGTTAGCTCGGTTACTGCTGCTACAATGGCAGGTTATCGAGGTTTGAACGTGGTGTTATAGTCGGCGCACGAGCGATTGGACACAGATCACCGAGGTAGCGATGAGAAGTGGCGATTTACATTTACGGCCATTTCACAAGGCTACCTTGACTGTCAGGAACCCGATAAAGCATCAGTTCTCCTATATCGCTGCAGCTGGTAAAATATCCTGCAGGAACGGGACCAACGACGACTGCAGAGAATCGTCCAATGTGACAAATTGCTGCAGATTTAAATGCTGAGCCATCAGAGTGCGAACCATTCAACGAAACATCATCGATATGGGCTTTCGGAGCCGAAGGCTTCGTGTACCCTGATGACTACACGACACAAAGCTTTACGTCTCGCCAGGACCCGTCAATACCGACGCTGGACTGTTGATGATTGGAAACATGTCGCCTTGACGGACGAGTCTCGTTTCAAATTGTATCGAGCGGATGGACGTGTACGGGTATAGAGACAGCCTCATGAATCCATGGACCTTGCATGTCAGCAGGTGACTGTTCAAGCTGGTGTGGGCGATGCGGCTGGAGTGGTATGGGACACTTGATACGTCTAGATACGATCTCTGATAGGTGACACGTATGTAATCATCCTCTCTGATCACCTGCATCCATACATGTCCACTGTGCATTGCGACGGACTTTAGGAAATTCCAGCAAGACAAAGCGACACCCAACACGTCCAGAACTGCTACAGAGTGGCTGCAGGAAGACTCTTCTGACTGTAAACACTTCCGGGACATGAACCTTATTGAGCATATCTACGTTGCATTGCAACGTGCTGTTCAGAAGATATCTCCACCCCGTCGTACTCTTACGGATACATGAACAGCCTTCAGGATTCATGGTGTCAGTTCCCTCCAGCACTACTTCAGACATTAGTCGAGTCCATGCCACGTCGGGTTGCGACAGTTCTGCGTTCTCGTGGAGGTCCTACACGATATTATTCAGGTGTACCAGTTTCTTTGGCTCTTCAGTGTAAATCCTTTCAATGCTCCCCACAGTAAACCGGGAATACGCAAGCTGAATGAGATTCGTGCCCGAAGTTTGACATTGGTCAGACTGGTGTAAGTTTCGAGATAACGCGTGAAGAACACCTTGGTGCTTTCAGACTTCCTGACTGAAGTTTGACATTGATCAGACTGATGTAAGTTTCGAGATAACGCACGAAGAACACCCTGATGCTTTAAAACTACCTGACTTAACTAATCTGCATCTACAGCTGACATGTTATGCTGCTGCCAAGCGAAACACAAACAATTCAGTGAGAAACATTGAGAGCAAGAAGTTATTACAGCTACCATAGGAAGAAGCCACACCTGGACACACACTCACACACAAACATACACACACACACACACACACACACACACACACACACACTAACCACATTCTCTAAGAGCAGGAAGTGTTGGCGTGCTTTTCACACTGCACTAGAAATAAAGTTACGCTGCATACCTGCAGATCATGTTATTTCTCTTCCAATATTGCATGTCTTTGCTGTAGTCAACGGGTTTTATGGTACTAAATATGTGATAAATTTGTAGTTTATAGTTGGCAACAACATTAAAACGATACACATGGTTTCAAATGGACTTTTAATAACATCAAATGCGATGAGGAATTAAATGTGATAATTTTAACGAGTCTGTTTGCATTGCCATCGTCCTCAGCAAGCATGGAAATACTTGTTTTGTAAATAAAACCGCCTTTTGCTGCTTAGTTTATTTTTCCCAGACGCGTATCTTGTTTTTCTTGTTCTAAGGCGTCATCAGTGGGATCTATAACACCAACCAGTGTCTGTACACTCATTTATCCATGAATCCCTCCACAGAACACTGAAATGAAAAGTCAAACAGCTATCACTAAAACTTAGAGGCACTCGCTAACAGTTAGTACATTCATATTCAACACCATACAGTTCAAATTACTAACCCCCCCCCCTTCCCCAGCACACATACGTACACGCACACATACACACACACACGCACACACACACACACACACACACACACACACACACACACACAAAACATATACACACTCTTCAGCTCAATCTCTTTCTCATAAACACACACAATATAAACATCATGAATAGAAGTTGGTTTTGAGTATATACTTCGTTAGGTTGGCAACAACTAGGTAAACACAACAAAGAGGAGGAGACATGTAATGAAATATTTACGTTATTAAAAAGCACAGTGGCCGAAGAAATAGTTATATTGAGCGGCAAAAGAACAATAGTACACTACAGAAAAGGAACATGGTGAACAGTGTCAAAAAGGTCGGAACTCAAAACTGTGCTAATATGTCGCTAATAAAGTAATAGTGCGACCTCCATACCATATGAGAGGAAACCTAGATCATCGCAAATCGTAATTAATTACTTTTTTACATAAAAAATCGCGACGTGAACTGTTTGATAATCTAAAAATAACAAAACTGTATCGTTATAGATCCCACTGATGATGCCTTAGAACAAGAAAAAGGCGAAACACGTCTGGGAGAAATAGGTGGCAGCAGGAAAAGGCAGTTTTATTTACAAAACAAGTGATAATTTTGATTTCTATGCTATTTTGTCAAATGAGCCAATAATGCTCGAACATCTAAATGTTGTATGCTAATTGTAAAATACCTGCATCAATCTTTCTCAGCAGTAGTACATCCATAGTTTTCTTGCAGAGTCGTGTGTCATAGCATCTTCTTACTACTCTGTAGTTGTTTTCGTTTGATATGTGTGTCTAGATAATTTGCCTTGTTGCCTAATGAAAACCACTGTGGCTATGTGAAAAGATTAACAACAATATGGATGGTGTTCACTGGAGAAACAGAGTGAAGACAAATGCTTCGACGGTCATCCCACGTAAGTGGCATCCTAAAACGAGTTTCTGGCGCAACCATCGCAGTCACAAGTGACTGCAGGTTTCCTCGGCGTATTCTTAAGATGAAATCTTCTCGAGTGATCAGTCCATCATCTTTGTTTGAAGATGATGGTTGCGAAACTCATAACGTTGCGACAAGAAGACACCACCACTCGTTGATCACCCAAGAAGATTTCATCATCACTGTCAAAGTTTTGAAACAGAAAATTTCTGTTTATCCTAAGGCAACTCGCCTGCAGATCCAAGTACGGCGTATTTTGATAAAAACTCGTAATGCAACTAAAGATGAATACTGGAATTTTAAACAGGTAACGGTTCTTTTTTAATATAGTAAACCAAAACCAACCTGCGATTAGATGCTGCGGTATGGTATAAGCATACTATCTCACACAGCAGCCATGGTTCTCCAAGAACGTCATTATTTGACAGAACAGCAATCTCATATGGTTGCCCGTAGCAATTCTGGCTACTCACTTGCTATTTTCGCTTCATATTTACTGAAAAAATTTCTTCTTCACAACACGAGATTGAAAACACATCAACTTGATAGCCACAAGCACCTTACTTCTTTATGTAGAAATATTTCTTTCAGAGAATGTAATATAGGGCCCTTCAACCCCCCTGTGCTGTCTATCTGCGACCAGGATACGAGAAGCTAGTTTGTTAGCTGTAACATTTTGGTAGGCACGAATCGCGTCCTGCTAATGGGACAGAGTAGGACAGTACGCCGTCAAAAGAGCTAGCTGAGTTAGACATGGTGTCTGTTTGCAGAATCCATACTGATCCCCTTAGAGATCTTCGTGCGGTCGAAACACTCGGACGAAAACGGGTTCCAAAAATCTGAAACAGAATGACGTCAGCTGTACAGACCTATAACTATTTGTAATTTTCCCATTACCCTTCACGAAAACGGGAATGACTTTTAACTTTTTCCATTCGTTTGCAAGTCTTTCTTTTCAGAGTGATCTACGATAAACTTCTTCTAGAAGTAGAGCAAGGTCTTTCCCATCATCTATATACAGAGTGAGTCACTAACTATTTCCCCCTAGAATAACTCCGAAAGTGTGATGGTAGCTGAAAAATTTGTGGGACAAATGTTGCATGGGACAACGGGGTTTGTTGCATCAGAAATATGAAAGAGGCAGATTTTTTTTTTAATGGGATGCTATAGTTTGGTACTTATTTTCTGATAGCGACTATCGAGACGAATCCAATGACGTGTAAGGTCTTTAAAGGTCACCGAAGGTCACAAGGATGGCATGAACGTCCATTTATAGAAGTGATGATCTTTGGTATCAATGCGGTGCTGCAATCTTCTAATTCATGGATTGAGTGGTATTCCTTATCACATCGGCACTTATCGAGGCACATGCTGTGACAATGCTCTCTCGCATATCTTCAGGTGTAGTTGCAACGTCTTTGCCGTGGTGGCCGAGCGGTTCTAGGCGCTACTGTCTGGAACCGCTCGGCCGCTAAGGTCGCAGGCTCGAATCCTGCCTCGGGCATGAATGTGTGTGATATCCTTAGGTTCGGTTTAAGTAGTTCTAAGTTCTAGCGGACTGATGACCTCAGAAGTTAAGTCTCATAGTGCTCAGAGCCATTTGAACCATTTTTGAACGTCTTTATAAACAATGTCTTTTACGAATCCCCACAAGAAAAAATCCAGAGGTGTCAAGTCTGGCGAGGGAGCCGTTCGTGAGGCAGGGAGGAGACTCCAGTTTTCATGCAGACATCCTGATTTAGACTTTCTGTGGTTTCCTTAAATTACTTCAGGTAAATTCCGGGATGGCTCCCAATATTTTTCCAACCAGTCCTGTAAGTAGGTAAATATCAGTATGTGTGAAGTATGTTTCTTCTGAAAGCAGGATGATTTTTTTCAGGGTTATAATACTTTATATTATTCCCCACTCTTCTGGTTACAAAACCCTATTTTTAACATAATCTCCGCTCAACGCGACGGTCTTACGTCGCCTTACTGGGGTGGCTTGAATGTCCGCATGGTACCACCATACTGGTAGACGTCGGAGCCAACGTCTTGCTGCATCAATAACTTCCCTGTCATCCACGCACTGTTGCCCGTTGAGTGCATCCTTCATTGCGACAAAAAGGTGTAAGTTGGAAGGTCCGACATCCGGAATTTAGGGTGGATAAGGAAGAACAGTCCAATGAAGTTTTGTGAGCTCCTTACGGGTGCGCAGACTTGTGTGGGGTCTTGCATTGTAATGGAGAAGTAGTTCGTTTGAATTTTTGTAGCGATGAGGACGCTGAAACTTCCTGTCAGATTAAAACTGTGTGCCGGACCGACACTCGGACTCGGGACCTTTGCCTTTCACGGTCAAGTGTTCTACCACCTGAGCTACCCAAGCACGACTCTTCGACTCTTCTGTGAAGTTTGGAAAGTAGGTGACGCGGCACTGGCAGAACTGCAGCTGTGAGTCCTGAGTCGAGCTCGGGTAGCTCAGATGGTAGAGCACTTGCCCGCGAAAGGCAAAGGTCCCGAGTTCGAGTCTCGGTCGGGCACACAGTTTTAATCTGCCAGGAAGTTTCATATCAGCGCACACTCCGCTCCAGAGAGAAAATCTCACCCTGAGGAAGCTGAAGTCGTTTCTTCAATTTCTCAATTGTTGACCGTAGCGCTATACACATCGGACTTGATCGTTGCACCATGAGGGTGGACATCAAGCAGAACAATCCCTTCAGAGTCCCAGAAAGCAGTCACCATGACTTTACCGCTTGACGGTGCTGCTTTGAACTTTTTCTTCGGAGGAGAGGTGATGCGGTGCCACTCCATGGATTACATTTTGGTTCTGGTTCGAAGTGGTGGGCCCATATGACGCTGAGCCTCGTAAGGCGCAAGCAGTTCCGAACAGGTGGTCGTTCACTGCTCGTCGTGGTCTTGTGTTACATGGCGGGGAACCCAGTGGACTCTTTGATTACCCCAAGTTGTGGACAAGTGTGTCAGCACTACCGACAGTGACATCCAGATGGGCAGCGAGGCGTTTGTGATCGGTCGGTCACCTTGATTGAGTGTCCGGACGTTCCAACATTGCAGGTGTCACAGCTGTGTGCAAGCGGCCGGCAAGCGGGAGATTGTACAGGTTTGCTCGACCTTGTTACGATGATGACAGGCAGCTTTCCCAACGACTCATCGTGCCTTTGTTCACTGCCATGGCTCCGTAGACATTCTGCAAGGTCCTATGAATATCTACGATGCTCTGTTTTTCCGCCAAAAGAAACTCAATGAAGGCCCTCTGCTTGTAAATCACTACCGTTACAGACGTCGTTTTGAATGCTGCGTTTAAAGTGTCCATCCATACGAACTTCATGAAACTGTAGGAGCTGAAGTAGGAATATTCCAAAATGTCCCACACGAGACCCCGCAGTTTTTCAACCGCAATTGCCGGATAAAAAATTTGAAACGTGTTGCATTGCTTCTTGAACGCACCTTATTCATCGTCGAGTTGATAATCACCAAATCTGATAAGTTTATCGCTAGTCTCATTTCTTCTTATTACTTTCACCTCAATCCGGTTCACTCTCACTGTATATTGTCCGGTCTTTAGACTGCTTTCCAACCCCACACATTTTACAATTCTCCCTCAACTATTTCATGTCGTGAGCGAATCATCATTCGTAGTCTTTCACTCTGAAGCCCACTCTTCAAAATTTCTTTTATCTCCGTCGGTGCTTCTTCGACGTATTGATTGAACAGCAGGGACCAAAGTAGTTTTTTTCAAAATAGCGCCTAGGCGTAAAAGTATTTAGCGATTTAAAGAGGAACGACCAGACAAAATTAATCGCAAGATAGACGGATGCCGAAATGGAACAATCCTCAGGAAATGTAGTCCATCAATAAAGGAGGCAGCTTGCAAAACCCTCGTTCGACTAATACTTGGATGATACTTGTCAGTATGGGGTCGGTACCAGATAGGCTTGACAGAAGAAATGGAGAAGATCCAGAGAAGGGCAGCGCATTTCGTTACAAGTTCATTTAGTAAGCCCGAAGGCGTCACAGTGGAAGACACTGCAAGAGAGGTATTCTGCATCACTGTGTGGTTTACTCCTAGAAGTGTCAATAAACTTAATAGCTCATCCTACAAATATCTCGCGGAAAGACACAAAGATAAAATTAGATAATTCGAGCGCACAGGGAGACCTGTAGTCTTTCTTCCAGTGAACTATTTAACAGGAAAGGGAGAAGTGACAGAGGTACCCTCTGCCACGCATCTCTAGATGACTTACTGAGTATAGATGTAGAAGTAGAAGTAGGAGAGGCTCCGTCCTCGTCTTTCATCCATATTAATCCGAGTACTTCGATCTTGGTCTTGGCGTTAAATAAATACGAGGAAATCAGCTTTTGCAGCAGCCGCATACCTCTCGCTTGCCCGTGCGGTTAATCTCTATAGCACATGCTACGCAGTAGGGGCTTGGAACGTGTGTCGGAGTGATGTGTTAGTGAGCCAGGCGCGTCCCCGCCGGTGAGGAAAGGCGGGGAAGTAAATGAAGACGGCCTCCCAGTCGCGGCGATACCCACGCTCAAAGCCGAGAGAGCGCCAGAGCAAATTTACTCCACGCGAGGTCGTCCTCGATCTGGCAGGCCCAGGGGACGAGGGCGGGGGCTTCATCATGTCTCCCACCGAGGCGCGGATACGAGGTTCACTCTCCAGCCTCCCCACATACTACTGGCAGCGGCGGAAATGCACAGTAACGCCGTGAAGTGTTCGCAGTTCCACAAATAGTGCAGTGGATAAGGATCTAGGTGTACCGGTTCTTTCAGTACATTCTCTTTTTCTTTTAACTCGATGTTTTTATTCACAGAGTTTAACATGTACACTGGCGGAAGCAAACGCAGTATCCTCAGCGACTGGGGACAGTTCCACTACGGCAGAATATTAGGTTGGTGCGTAAGCTAGTAGCGTTTTTCTCGCGTTAAAACTTTCGGGATTAGAGGTATAAAAAATTGGTTCCTAATGTTTCATCTTCAACTGAGGGAGACATTTTTCGAGGCAGGAACTGCTATCGCCAGTAAGGCTTCAGGGGCTATCCCATTTATACATTTATAGACGGCGTAGAGGGCAACACCATACATCATGTAATGCTGACCATCTCTGGACGGCGCCATCATGCTCGATTAAAATTAATCGATTGTAATTCAGTTGGAGCGAAGTCGACATCCATATTTTATCTAACTTCAAATCTTCTTCTTTTCTATTACAGTTATTAGGGTGTTTATGAATCTCTATTGTTTAATAATGCTTTTGGATCATAATGCGATGTTCTTGCCAAAACGCTCGTCTCACTGAACTTTATTTCGTCGTTCCCGTCTCGAAAACATGTTCTCCCACGGCCGATTTTTTGATATGCCCCTGGCGATAGTTCCCTTTGGTTTGGCTGTGCCAGTGTAAACAAAGACCGCCTCCCACTCATGGTGATAGCTACGCCAGTTCCAATACACACTGAAGAGCCAAAGAAAAAGGTACACATGCCTAATACCGTGTAGGGCACCCGCGAGCACGCAGAAATGCCGCAACGTGACGTGTCATCGACTTGACTAATGTGTGAAATACTGCTGGAGGGAACTGACACTATGAATCAAGCAGGGCTACCCATAACTCCGTAAGATTACGAGGGGGTGGAGATCTCTTCTGAACACCGCGTTGCAAAGCATCCAAGATATGCTCAATAATGTTCATGTCTGGGGAGTCTGGTGGCCAGCGGAAGTGTTTAATATCATAAGGGCGTTCCTGGAGCCACTCTGTAGCTATTCTGGATGTGTGGGGTGTCGCACTGTCCTGTTGGAATTTGCCCAAGTCCTTGGGAACGCACAGTGGGTATGGACTGGTACAGATGATTAGACAGGATGCTTACGTTCGTATCACTGTCAGAGTCGCATCTAGACGTATCAGGAGGCCCATATCACACCAACCGAACACGGCCATTGCCGAGCCTCCATCAGCTTGAACAGTCCCCTGCTGACATGAAGGGTCCATGGAATTATGAGGTTGTCTCCATACCCATCCGCTCCATACAATTTGAAACGATACTCGTCCGGCGAGAAAACATGTTTCCAGTCATCAATAGCGCAATGTCGGTGTTGACTGGCCCAGGCAAGACCTACAGCTTTGTGTCGTGCAGTCATCAAGGGTAGAGTGGGCCTTCGGCTCCGAAAGACCATATCGATGATGTTTCATTGAATAATTCGGATGCTGACACTTATTGATAGCCCAGCATTAAAATATGCAACAATTTGCGGAAGAGTTGCACTTCTGTCTCATTAAATTATTCTCCTCAGCCGTCGTTGGTCCCGTTCTTTCAGGGTCGCTTTCCGGCCGCAGCGATGTCGGAGATCTGACATTTTACCGATTCTTGATATTCACGGTAGACTCGTTGAACGGTCATACGGAAAAATCTCCAGTTCATCGCTGCCTCGGAGATGCTGTGTCCCATCACTCGTTCGCCGACTATAATACCACGTTGAAACCTACTTAAACCTCGACAACCTGCCATTGTAGCAGCAGTAACCGATATAACAACTGCGCCAGACACTTATATATATATATATATATATATATATATATATATATATATATATATATATATATATATATATATATATATATATATATATATATCGTATTCTGCCTGTTTACATATCTTTGTATTTGGACACGCATGCCTATACAGTTTTTTTGACGCTTCAGTGCACAGACATTTGACCGCAACTGCAGTGTCTCCAGACTTTGCCGGGCACTGACGAGCCTGCCTTTAACTCGCGGAGCTTCTCTGAATGTTCTGACTACATTGGAAATGTCGGCCGAGTTGCCGCAAAGGTGTGTCGCAACTCGTGTGTTTATCAGTCTATGAAGTTTTAACTTGTTGACGGTGCATCACTGGTCTGTGGAATATTTCCACACCTGCCGACCAGCTTCTGGACATCCGCGTAGTACACAGGCATGACAAGGCGGACACATTGTGTGAGTAGCGTGGCCGACCGAACATCTACCAGGGACCATATCCAAGCACATGTTCCACTTAACTGTGTCATCCAGGACCGCTAGTAATTGGCAGCAGGACTAAGATCCCGTATGCCTCTGGCCAGCCTGACTACACGACACCGCTAAGCACGGCTACTCCGATGTCGTTAAATATTCGCCAGTAGAGTGAATTAGCGCTCTTATGTCTTCAGTGATGAGAGTAGACTCTGTCAGTATGTGAGTTCAAGTGGTTCAAATGGTTCTAAGGACTATGGGACTTAACTGCTGAGGTCATCAGTCCCCTAGAACTTAGAACTACTTAAACCTAACTAGCGTAAGGCCACCACACATGTCCATGCCCGAGGCGGGATGCGAACCTGCGGCCGTAGCAGCAGCGAGGTTCTTGACTGAAGCGCCTAGAACCGCTCGACCACAACGTGTATGTGTCTGATGGCCATGCAGGTATACGGCGGAGACTTGGTGAGCTGGCTACTCCAGACTGCGTTCGCCCTCGTGCGACAAGCCCCACCGCAGAATTCATGGAGTGGGCCATCAGTTACAGTTCGAAGTTGCTTTTGGTGTTTCTCCAGAAAAAAGTAACCTTCACCCGCTGCAATGCACTGGCTGTTATCCCTGTGCTACTGCCTTTTTTTCGACGGGAAGGTGATGTACATTTTCAGCAGGGCAAAGCACGTTCTCATACGACTGCTGCTTCTTGGTGTACAACTGCCCTGGCTAGCGAGATCATCAGATCTGTCACCAGCTGCTCGTGTGGGACACGATGAACCTGGAACTTAGGATTTCTGGGGCAGTGTATCGCAAGATACCATTCGGCACCTTTACAATCGTCTGCATGCGAGAGTACATGCGTGCGTTACCGCCAGTGGGGGGATAAACTAAGTATTGGTGCTACTGTTTGGGCACCCTTTATCGTGACGTGTGTTTCTCTTGGTCTGAATTTGATGTCGTATATTCCCAGAACGATGAACTACCTGTCACCTCACTTGTCAGTAAAATGACCGTGTCCTCTAGGGAGTTGCATATTTTTATGGAATTATGTTGGGAGCTCATGTCGGTCACGTCATATGAAGTGGGCAAAATTAAAGAGACCGCCTAGAGTGGATGATGCAACTAGGGTTACCATCTTAACCTCACTTGTCAGTAAAATGACTGTGTCCTCTAGGGAGTTGCATATTTTTATGGAATTATGTTGGGAGCTCATGTAGGTCACGTCATACTAAGTGGGCAAAATTAAAGAGGCCGCCTAGAGTGGATGATGCAACTAGGGTTACCATCATAACGTAAGTCTTCTGCTACCTACCCTGTGCAACGAGAGCTTCTAATAAGTAGACTCACCGGACAAAACAGTCATTCCCTCATCAGAGGCCGGCCGGTGTGGCCGAGCGGTTCTAGACGCTTCAGTCTG
The DNA here is from genome assembly GCF_023897955.1 of Schistocerca gregaria. Lineage (NCBI taxonomy): Eukaryota > Metazoa > Arthropoda > Insecta > Orthoptera > Acrididae > Schistocerca > Schistocerca gregaria. The sequence goes on from NC_064928.1 coordinate 157,496,685, forward strand.
GAACCGCGCGACCGCTACGGTCGTAGGTCCGAATCCAATCTCGGGCTTGGGTGTGTGTGATGTCCTTAGCTTAGTTAGGTTTAAGTAATTCTAAGCTCTAGGGGACCGATGATCTCAGATGTTGTCGCATAGTGCTCAGAGCCATCTGAACCAACCTCATCAGAGGAAACTGGTCGGTATGGAGCACTGTAGGTGGTGTCTAACTGCTACAAGGTCATGGGACCCTCCACTGGTGATGTACAGGGGTTGAACAAAAATAAGGAAACACCACAGTAATGGGTGCCAGCCACGCCTGCAGATTGCACAGTTGTGTTTGACCACGAACGGCACCTTTGCAGTGTGCTCAATACATTTCAAGAGTTGATCGTAGTTAGAACAGTGCCCTTAAAGTAGACAGTGCATTATGCTGGAGCTAAGTGAATTCGAACATGGTCAAATTGTTGTTCGTATGACGGTCAAAGTATTTGGTGTTTCGAGAGGCACAGTATCGAAGATTTATACCTCATATAGGGAAAGCAGGAAAACACCATCCGATTAAGACACAGCGTGGACGGAAGGGTGCGTTAAGCGATCGTGACAGACGTTCATTGAAGACTGTCGTAGCGGCCCCTTATTAGTTAGAGGGCCCTCACAACTGACACGCAAGATGGGTTGCCGACCCACTTTCAGGATCGCGGAGAGAAACATTGCCAGCGGACAGAAACAGTAACAGACTTTCCAAACAAACAAGGAACTACTTCGCCAGACAACATGTGACAGTGTTCCACCAATCGGAACTCATATGACTCATGTAGCAATCCGCCGACCTGATTTATAAGAGCGCCTAGACTATCAGACTGGCAGTGTTTACCAACCGCTAGGAACAGCACCGGTCAATACTTACGCAGGCCCTAGCATTGTATTCATTCGCCGTGGCATTGTAGTAACACGATGTATTTTGTAGAGTAGATTTCGGTCAGTATTTTCTTCCATTGTCTTGTTTCCTTATCTGATTTGTCACCATAAGAGTTGTGGGGTTTTCTGGTTGTTTTCCGCTCGGGATTAGCCGAGCGGTCTGGGACGCTGCAGTCATGGACTGTGCGGTTGGTACCGGCGGAGGTTTGAGTCCTCCCTCGGGCATGGGTGTGTGTGTTTGTCCTTAGGATAATTTAGGTTAAGTACTGTGTAAGCTTAGGGACTGATGACCTTAGCAGTTAAGTCCCATAAGATTTCACACACATTTTTTGTTTTCTGGTTGTTCTTGCACTTAAAACTTAGTGTATGCCAAGAATTTTTAAAAAAAAATTATAGTAAAGTGTGTTCTTTCCTGCCGACCGCAAGACACTGCAAGAAATGTGACGAAAAATATGAAGACGACTGGTGTAGTATCACTGCAGTACTGAATGTCGGACTTGCGTACCAAAACAACAAGCAAGGAGCTCCAGAAGCAGGGAACTGCAGGGCTAGATGGAATTCCAGAACCACTCATCAGCGACGCAAATGTTCGTAACAGGAAAATGTGTTCGCCGAAGCCATAACATCTGGACTGTAGAGCAATGGAAGAAAATCATTTGGTCAGATGGCTTGTTGCATACTTTTTCCAACTTCTGGCGGAGTATACGTCTAGTATACCTAGCGTTGTAGGATTGAACTCGATGCAGGCCGGGACATTTTTTCTAAGCGGAGATAGAATTTGTTAAATAGATTTTTTGTGTATTATTACGGTGAGAATTTGTCAATAACGTAATAAAATTACTACTACTGCTGCTACTACACTACTGGCCATTAAAATTGCTACACCACGAAGATGACGTACTACAGACGCGAAATTTAACCGACAGGAAGAAGATGCTGTGATATGCAAATGATTAGCTTTTCAGAGCATTCACACAAGGTTGTCACCGGTGGCAACGTGCTGACATGAGGAAAGTTTCCAACCGATTTCTCAAAGCAATTAACCGGCGTTGCCTGGTGAAACGTTGTTGTGATGCTTCGTGTAAGGAGGAGAAATGCGTACCATCACGTTTCGGACTTTGATAAAGGTCGGATTGTTGCCTATCTCGATTGCGGTTTATCGTATCGCGACATTGCTGGTCGCGTTGGTCGAGATCCAATAACTGTTACCAGAATATGGAATCGGTGGGTTCAGGAGGGTAATACTGAACGCCGTGCAGGATCCCAACGGCCTCGTATCACTAGCAGTCGAGATGACAGGCATCTTATCCGCATGGCTGAAACGGATCGTGTAGCCACGTCTCGATCCCTGACTCAACAGATGGGGACGTTTGCAAGACAACAACCATGTGTACGAAGAGTTCGACGACGTTTGCAGCAGCATGGGCTATCAGCTCAGAGACCATGGCTGCGGTTACCCTTGACGCCACATCACAGACAGGAGCGCCTGCGATGGTATTCTCAACGACGATCCTGGGTGCACGAATGGCAAAACGTCATTTTTTTCGGACGAATCCTGGTTCTGTTTACAGAATCATTATGGTCGCACCCGTGTTTGGCGACATCGCGGTGAACGCACACTGGAAGCGTGTATTCGTCATCGCCATACTGGCGTATCACCAGGCGTGATGGTATGGCGTGCCATTGGTTACATGTCTCCGTCACCTCTTGTTCGCATTGACGGCGCTTTGAACAGTGGACGTTACATTTCAGATCTGTTACGACTAATGGCTCTTCCCTTCATTCGATAGCTCCGAAACCCTACATTTCAGCAGGATGATGCACGACCGCATGTTGCAGGCCCTGTACGGGCCTTTTTGGATACAGAAATAGTTTGACTCCTGCCCTGGCCAGCACATTCTCCAGATCTCTCACCAACTGAAAACATCTGCTCAATGGTGGCCGAGCAACTGACTCGTCACAATACGCCAGACACTACTCCTGGTGAACTGTGGCATCGTGTTGAAGCTGCATGGGCAGCTGTACCTGTACACGACATACAAGCTCTGTTTGAATCAATGCCCAGGCGTATCAAGGCCATTATTAGGGCCTGAGGTGGTTGTTCTGGGTACTGATTTCTCAGGATCTATGTACCCAAATTGCCTGAAAATGTAATCAGATGTCAGTTCTAGTATAATATATTTGTCCAATGAATACCCATTTATCATCTGCATTTCTTCTTGGTGTAGCAATTTTAATAGCCAGTAGTGTATTAATCACATAGTAATGCTACCAATAACACTAACAAAACCTATACCAAACCAAACAAAAATAACAGTAGCGCACATTACTGCTATGAATACGTACCTTGTTACTTATATTTGGGTGAGAATCTCACTGCGTTCAGAAGAGTTTTGCTTTTCAGAACCACTCTGTAGAAAGCTTTACATGCCATTTCCAAATTCATCTGAATAAAAATCTCGGCTTTCACAGCTTCAACTGACATTCTGTTTCTAGCATCCGCCCATAATGCAATCATTACACTAGATACTCGTTCAATGTGCGCGTTACTGACAGAAATTGCGAGCATACGCATCGCTTTGAACAGATTTGGTGCGTCTGCTTGTTCGAAAACTCACTTCACAGTTTACAATAATAATCATCCTTCCCATCTACGAGGGCTATTCGGAAAGTAAGGAACGATAGGCCCTGAAATGGGAACCACAGTGAAAATCGAAGTCGTTTTATTTGCAGCAGTTAGCTACACCTTGAGCTACTTCTCTACGCAGTCGCCGCTTAGACTTAGACATCTATTGTAGCGTTGTACCAGCTTTTCAATTCCCTCATTACAGAAGATAGCCGCAAGTACTTTTCGACAGTTTTCTGCTCTGGACTGCAGCTCGTTGTCTGTGTCAAAATATTGCCTTCATAGCCAGCGGTTCATCTGAGCAGAGATGAACCTCAGGGATAGCCAATTTCGGGCAATATTGAGGGTGATTAAACACTCCCCATCGGAAACGCTGCAGGAGCATCTTCATTGCCCCTGAAGAGTGCGGCCGAGAATTGTCCTGTAGAACGAACTGCATGACAGTTATGTTATGTGGATTGCATAGCTTCAGGCGAAATCTTTCGCCAGACCCTCATACATGGCGGGAGACGCTAATTTGTAGCCATCTTTACGTTCTGACTGTGAACTCATAACGGAAAAAAGCAACATGATGCGATCGACGAGTGTACTAGACACAGTGCCCAACGCATCTGTTCAAAGCTTCAACAGATTTTCACTGTATTTTCCATTTCGCGACCTATAGTTCCTTACTTTCCGAATAACTACCGATTTCAAAATAGAAAACTTGTGATACAGTTCGTTTCCATCGAAACTAATTTTCAGTTTCTTTTACTCTTCGGCTAAGTCATTAAATGAAAGTGGTTTTGATTGACGTAAATGTAGCACAGACACAATTATCATTGCCATTAACGTTATACCATTTAATAACACAGTTTTATAATCTGTCGTAAAACAAGTGTACACTCTTTTACTGGGACATTCTTTTATTCTTATGTAAGGTATTCTACAGATGTACTAGCTTCAAATACATAAAAATTATCCTCTTTATGACGGTCTGTTTGGTTCTTCACTTCCAACATAACCTCGTGAACATCTCTGGGAAGTGTGTCTTCTTTCTTCAAAAGTCCAATTGTTTAACAAAATACAGTTAAAATGGCTTTAAAAAATACAGAAAACACTCTGGTAGTGTTACTGAATACTCGTTCATTTCGTCTTGTTGTGAAAAATTTCCAGTTAATATTGTATGTTTTTTCTTCACCCCGTGTTACATAAAACATCTTTAAAACTGGCTACATCTTATCAAGACGTTCCACAGCTATCTGCCTGGACAACAATCGCAGTATTTAACTCTAGTCAAGCTGAGCAACTCGAAAAATGTTTTTATTTGCTCCGAATTTTTTGACGAAGAAAATTCCGAATATATTTTAAGAACTAAATTTCTACATCGTATTTTAGAAGCTTAAATTCAGGTTTTTCACAGTTATGTAATATATGATAGTTGGCTTTGGTAAGTGTGAGTTCTCTTCGTTTACTCTAGTAAAGACAGAATTGTGTTTACCGAAATTGAGGCATTGATGGATGAATAAAAGACTACATTGTTTAGCGTTACATCAATTTCCAGCAAAATATATTTTAGTTTATTTGAAATGGCTACTGCAGATTCCTTTCTCCATGAACCATGGACCTAGCCGTTGGTGGGGAGGCTTGCGCGCCTCAGTGATACAGATAGCCGTACCGTAGGTACAACCACAACGGAGGGTATCTGTTGAGAGGCCAGAAAAGCGTGTGGTTCCTGAAGAGGGGCAGCAGCCTTTTCAGTAGTTGAAGCGGCGTCTGGATGATTGACTGACCTGACCTTGCAACATTAACCAAAACGGCCTTGCTGTGCTGGTACTGCGAACGGCTGAAAGCAAGGGGAAATTATGGCCGTAATTTTCCCGAGGGCATGCAGCTTTACTGTGTGGATAAATGATGATGGCGTCCTCTTGGGTAAAATATTCCGGTGGTAAAATAGTCCCCCATTCGGATCTCCGGGCGGGGACTACTCAAGAGGATGTCGTTATCAGGAGAAAAAACTGGCGTACTACGGATCGGAGCGTGGAATGTCAGTTCCCTTAACGGGACAGGTAGATTAGAAAATTTAAAAAGGGAAATGGATAGGTTAAAGTTAGATATAGTGGTAATTAGTGAAGTTCGGTGGCAGGAAGAACAAGACTTTTGGTCAGGTGACTACAGGGTTATAAACACAAAATCAAATAGGGGTAATGCAGGAGTAGGTTTAATAATGAATAAAAAAAATAGGAGTGCGTGTAAGCTACTACAAACAGCATAGTGAAAGCATTATTGTGGTCAAGATAGACACGAAGCCCATGCCTACTACTGTAGTATTAGTTTATATGCCAACTAGTTCTGCAGATGATGAAGAAATTGAAGAAATGTATGATGAGATAAAAAGAAATTATTCAGGTAGTGAAGGGAGACAAAAATTTAATAGTCATGGGTGACTGGAATTCGAGAATAGGAAAAGGGAGAGAAGGAAACATAGTAGGTGAATATGGATTGGGGCTAAGAAACGAAAGAGGAAGCCGCCTGGTAGTTTTGCACAGAGCATAACTTAATCATAGTTAACACTTGGTTCAAGAATCATGAAAGAAGGTTGTATACATGGAAGAATCCTGGAGATACTAGAAGGTATTAGATAGATTATATAATGGTAAGACAGAGATTTAGGAACCAGGTTTTAAATTGTAAGACATTTCCAGGGGCAGCTGTGGACTCTGACCACAATCTATTGGTTATGAACTGTAGATTAAAACTGAAGAAACTGCAAAAAGGTGGGAATTTAAGACGATGGAACCTGGATAAACTGACTAAACCAGAGGTTGTAGAGAGTTTCATGAAGAGCATAAGGGAACAATTGACAGGAATGGAGAAAGAAATACAGTAGAAGAAGAGTGGGTAGCTCTGAGGGATGAAGTAGTGAAGGCAGCAGAGGATCAAGTAGGTAAAAAGACGAGGGCTAGTAGATATCCTTAAGTAACAGAAGAAATATTGAACTTAACTGACGAAAGGAGAAAATATAAAAACGCAGAAAATGCAGCAGGCAAAAGGGAATACAGAAGTCTTACAAATGACATCGACAGGAAGTGCAAAATGGCTAAGCAGGGATGGCTAGAGGACAAATGTAAGGATGTAGAGGCTTATCTCACTAGGGGTAAGGTAGATACTGCCTACAGGAAAATTAAAGAGACCTTTGGAGAAAAGAGAACCACTTGCATGAACATCAAGAGCTCAAATGGAAACCCAGTTCTAAGCAAAGAAGAGAAAGCAGAAAGGTGGAAGGAGTATATAGAGGGTCTATACAAGGGCGATGTACTTGAGGACAATATTATGGAAATGGAAAAGGATGTAGATGAAGATGAAATGGGAGATACGATACTGCGTGAAGAGTTTGACAGAGCACTGAAAGACGTGACTGGAAACAAGGCCCAGGGAGTGGATAACATTCCATTAGAACTACTGACGGCCTTGGGAGACCCAGCCCTGACAAAACTCTACCATCTGGTGAGCACGATGTATGAGACAGGCGAAATACCCTCAGACTTCAAGAAGAATACAATAATTCCAATCCCAAAGAAAGCAGGTGTTGACATGTGAAAATTACCGAACTAGCAGTTTAATAAGTCACAGCTGCAAAATACAAACATGAATTCTTTACAGACGAATGGAAAAACTAGAAGAAGCCGACCTCGGGGAAGATCAGTTTAGATTCCGTAGAAACATTGGAACACGTGAGGCAATACTGACCTTACGACCTATCTTAGAAGAAAGATTAAGGAAAGGCAAACCAACGTTTCTAGGATTTGTAGATTATAGAAAGCTTTAGACAATGTTGACTGGAATACTCTCTTTTAAATTCTAAAGGTGGCAGGGATAAAATACAGGGAGCGAAAGGCTACTTACAATTTGTGCAGAAACCAGATGGCAATTATAAGAGTCGAGGGGCATGAAATGGAAGCAGTGGTTGGGAAGGGAGTGAGACAGGGTTGTAGCCTCTCCCCGATGTTATTCAATCTGTATATTGAGCAAGCAGTAAAGGAAACAAAATAAAAATTCGGAGTAGGTATTAAAATCTATGGAGAAGGAATAAAAACTTTGAGGTTCGCCGATGACATTGTAATTCTATCAGACACAGCAAAGGACTTGGAAGAGCAGTTGAACGGAATGGACAGTGTCTTGAAAGGAGAATATAAGACGAACATCAACAAAAGCAAAACGAGGATAATGGAATGTAGTCAAATTAAGTCGGGTGATGCTGAGGAAATTAGATTAGGAAATGAGGCACTTAAAGTAGTAAAGGAGTTTTGCTATTTGGGGAGCAAAATAAATAATGATAGTTGAAGTAGAGAAGATATAAAATGTAGAGTGGCAATAACAAGGAAAGCGTTTCTGAAGAAGTGAAATTTGTTAACATCGAGTAAAGATTTAAGTGTCAGGAAGACGTTTCTGAAGGTATTTGTATGGAGTGTAGCCATGTATTGAAGTGAAACATGGACGATAAATAGTTTGGACAAGAAGAGAATAGAAGCTTTCGAAATGTGGTGCTACAGAAGAATGTTGAAGATTAAGTGGGTAGATCACGTAACTAATGAGGAGGTATTGAATAGGATTGGGGAGAAGAGAAGTTCACAGCTTGACTAGAAGAAGGGATCGGTTGGTAGGACATGTTCTGAGGCATCAAGGGATGACCAATTTAGTATTGGAGGGCAGCGTGGAGGGTAAAAATCGTAGAGGGAGACCAAGAGATGAATACACTAAGCAGATTCAGAAGGATGTGGATTGCAGTAGGTACTGGTAGATGAAGAAACTTACACGGGATAGGGTAGCATGGAGAGCTGCATCAAACCAGTCTCAGGACTGAAGACTACAATAACAACAACAACACTGCAGATTCATTTACATCATCATAGAATCAATAGTTTCGTCACATTTTCCTTTATCTTTGGAGAGATACGTTACAACTGTCGGGTAATGTTTTTCATTGCCTTTATTTGAAGCGTGTGAACCTAATTTGCTTCAATTGGCTTAGTAGCTTCTCTTTAGCATAACGCAGAAGCACGTTACTAACGTCTTATTTTTATTTCGGTCACAGCTTACTTTCGTTACAACAGAGAACAATCTGAGAACATGTGGAGATAATTTATTACCACAATTTGAGGCTGTAATAATAATGGTGTTGCACATCGCGATAAGTCAAACTTAATTCCGTTGCAGTGGTTTTATTATTTTCTGCAGAAAATTATTTTGGTAAGAATTTAAGAAGAGTTTGTTTTTTCTTTTATACGGTAGTAATCGCTTTGTGTTTTTCAGATTTTTAACGCTTAGTGACTGACTTCACGCTGCCATATTTAACAGTAAATAAGATACTCCATATTCTGCACTAACACATATACCCATCACTATAAGCTTTTTGTAACATCTCTTTATAATATTATTCCTGCAACCATTATTCAAGGAACGAACTTAAATATCGTCTCTTCACTTCAGTGTTACTATTCACTACTGTGAATAAGGAAATCTAGACTATACGCTCACGAAGCGAGCGTTCCAACAATAGCCGGCAAACTGACAGCTGACAATGGACTAACGAACACAAAGAAATAGGCGTTGCTAATTGACTTGTAGTCGCAATATAACAGCATTTCTTTGATAATGTGCTAGCCGGAATTGCAGACACAACAATGAAAATTACTTTGGACCATTAGTTTATGAGCCCAGACCAATTGTAAATGGTGCGAAAATACACTTGACCTCTTAAGTCACGAATAATCATGATCTAATAGAGAGGGGTATGACGGATACAGAGATTAGCGAACACAAGGTCACTGTACCGAGGCTCAAAACCGTATCAACTAGAAATAAACGCAAAACATGTCTATTTAAGACAGCAGATAAAAATTAGCTTGATGCCTTCCTATGAGCCTTCCTTCCAAGCTAATTATATAAGTGTACATCAGATATGGCTCTAATTCAAAGATACAGTATGGATAGCAATAGATAGATTCATACCGCATAAGTTAATAAGAGACGGGACTGATCCACCATGGTACACAAAACACGTCAGAACACTGTTGCAGAAGCAACGGAAAAAGCTTGCCAAATTCAGAATAACGTAAAATCTCCAAGACTGGCTAAGTGTCACGGAAGCCCGAAATTTAGTGCGGACGTCAATGCGAGGTGCTTTTAACAATTTCCACAATGAAATATTTTCTGAAAATATGGTCGTATGTAAAGTACACCAGTGGCAAAAAAACTGTCACTAGCGATGATGGTGCCACTAAAGCAGAGTTATTAAATACTGTTTTCCGTAATTCCTTCACGAAAGAAGACGAAGTAAATATTCCAGAGTTCGAAACCAGAACAGCTGTTAGCATGAGTGACATAAAAGTAGATATCTTAGGTGTTGCGAAACAACTCAAATCACTTAAGAAAGGCAAGTCTTCCGGTCCAGATGATATACCCATCAGGTTACTTTCAGAGGATGCAGAAACAATAGCGCCTTTCTTAGGAATCATATACAACCGCTCACTTCACGAAAGGTCTGTTCCTAAAGACTGGAAAGTAGCACAGGTCACACCAATATTCAAGAAAGGAAATAGGAGTAACCCATTGAATTACAGACTCATATCACTGACTTCAATTTGCAGTAGGATTTTGGAGCATATACTGTACTCCAACATTATGAATCACCTTGAAGAAAATGACTTTTTGATACATAACCAACACGGATCCAGAAAACATCGTTCTTGTGCAACACAGCTAGCTCTTTATTCCCATGAAGTAATGAGTGCTGTCGACAAGGGATCTCAGATCGATTCCATATTCCTAGATTTCCAGAAGGCTTTTGATACCGTTCCTCACAAGCGACCATTAATCAAATTGCGTGCATATGGAGTATCGTTTCAGTTGTATGATATGATTCGTGACTTTCTCTCAAAGAGGTCACAGTTCTTAGTGATAGACGGTAAATCATCGAGTAGAACAGAAGTGATATCTGGCGTTCTTCAAGGTAGTGTCAAAAGCCCTGTGCTGATCCTGATTTACATAAATAATGTAGATGATAGTCTAAGCAGCCCCTTTGATTGTTTGCAGATGACACTGTAATTTACCTTCTAGTAATTCCAGTTACAAAATGATCTAGAAAGAATTTCTGTATGGTGCGGAAGGTGACAATTGGCACTAAACATTAAACAAAAAAAGTGCGAGGTCATCCACATGGATACTAAAAGAAATCCGATAAATTTTGGGTATACGATAAATCGCACAAACCTAAGGACTGTCAATTTGACTAAATACTTTGGAATTACATTTACGAGCAACTTAAATTGGAAAGACGACATAGATAATATTGTGGGGAAGGCAAAACAAAGAATGTGCTTTGTTGGCAGAACACTAAGAAGATGCGACAAACCCAATAAAGAGACAGCCCACATTACACTTGTCCATCCTCTGCTGGAATATTGCTCTGCAGTGTGGGAGCCTTACCAGGTAGGATTGGAGGAGGACATCGAAAAAGTGTAAAGAAGGGCAGCTCGTTTCGTGTTATCGCGCAATAGGGGTGAGAGTCACTGGTATGATACACGAGTTCGGGTTCAATATGCGGCGAGATCTATTTACGATATTCCAATCACCACCTTTCTCTTCCGAATACGAAAATATTTTTTTAACACCCACCTACGTAGGTAGAAATGATCGCCATAATAAAATAAGGGAAATCACAGCTCGAACGGAAAGATTTACGTGTTCCTTTTTCTCATGCACCATTCGATAGTGGAATGGTAGACAAGTAATATGAAAATGGTTCGTTGAACCCTCTGCCAGCCACTTAAGTGTGAATTGCAGAGTAACGATCTAGATGTAGATGCAGATGTACAAAATTTGTGAAAATAGTAGAAACGTAGCCGTTTGTGACAACAACAACAACAAATTAGTGTTGGAACAAAATAATTCAAAATGATTAAAGAGTGAAGTCATATTTAAACTCGTAGATTAAAGTCATTGCCCCATATTCTAGGAATATTCATTCCAGATGCAGCATTGCCGACACACACTTACGATGCAGACTGCTTAGTGCCAAGAGGGAAACATGGTGGAGGTTCCTTGAATATTTAGCCAGCTAAATCTCGGTATTTCATTGGCCCCACGGCTACTTTCCAAGGTCGCACTATTGTCAAGGATTGTCCCAACGTTCTGGCTCACGAGCCCATCCCCTGGTGCAATGTTCTGAGACGACAAGGCAGCTGATTACACGCCTCACAGCGCCCAGGACTGGTTCTGTGAGTACGGGGATGAACTGTCTCGTCTCACCTCGCCACCACGGTCACCAGAGCTCCATATTATGGAGACTTTGTGGTCTACTTTGGAGAAAAGAGTGCGCGTTCGCTGTTTACCACCATCACCGTATCTGAACTTGCTCCTATTTCACTGGAAGGAGGTTCCTTTGAAAACCATACAGAACCCGTATTTTTCCAGCAGAGCGTGGTTCGATCCACGGACCTCTGGGTTATGGGCTCAGCACGCTTCCATAATGAAGTGTCGAGACGACATCTGATTACACCTTTTATGCAACGACACAAACTGAGCACAGTAGGCTGTAGGGTTGTAGGACTGGACCAAAGTAACACATCAGGCAATCACCATCGACAATCGCACCTAACATTTTAAAGGTGCCTTTAAACAAAAGAACTTGGCACATAAAACCATTACATGTTTAAAACTACCACACATTTTTAAAATTTGCCGTTCACGTGAAAATAAATTAGTTCAGTTTTAAACGCACATAAAAACGCGGCACTTATGACCTATCACACATATACTTAAATGAGTTAAATATTATAACTAATTCACTCTTTCAATACGGCAGTGGTTGTTATTACCAAAATAATTCAGTTAATTCAGCATATAACATAAAATTTCATGTGAGCAAACAAGCTCGAGAGATTCAACAACTACGCTCAGAAAACGGACGTCCGACCACCGTTCAGCTGTTTCCAGTACAGGCTCGACATGGACCCACAGACGGCAGCAGCAGTGCTCAGGAACGGGCACGAGAAAATCCCAGAGCTAGTGGGTATCTACAACAGACTGACAGCTGTCTTAAATAACTAGAAACACAATACACCAGTAAAATTAAAACATGAAATTAATTACAAATCACTCTACTGTCATTGAAGGAATTGTAGTACCACCATCAATAGAATCCATTTCAGGCTATTAAACACAGCATAAGAAAAATATTGAATAATCAACGAAAGGATAATGTTCTACGAGGCGGGGCGTGGAATGTCAGAAGCTTGAACGTGGTACGGAAACTAGAAAATCTGAAAAGGGAAATGCAAAGGCTCAATCTAGATATAGTAGGGGTCAGTGAAGTGAAGTGGAAGGAAGACAACGATTTCTGGTCAGATGAGTATCGGGTAATATCAACAGCAGCAGAAAATGGTATAACAGGTGTAGGATTCGTTATGAATAGGAAGGTGGGGCAGAGGGTGTGTTACTGTGAACAGTTCAGTGACAGGGTTGTTCTAATCAGAATCGACAGCAGACCAACACCGACAACGATAGTTCAGGTATACATGCCGACGTCGCAAGATGAAGATGAACAGATAGAGAAAGTGTATGAGGATATTGAATGGGTAATGCAGTATGTAAAGGGGGACGAAAATCTAATAGTCATGGGCGACTGGAATGCAGTTGTAGGGGAAGGAGTAGAAGAAAAGGTTACAGGAGAATATGGGCTTGGGACAAGGAATAAAAGAGGAGAAAGACTAATTGAGTTCAGTAACAAGTTTCAGCTAGTAATAGCGAATACCCTGTTCAAGAATCACAAGAGGAGGAGGTATACTTGGGAAAGGCCGGGAGATACGGGAAGATTTCAATTAGATTACATCATGGTCAGACAGAGATTCCGAAATCAGATACTGGATTGTAAGGCGTACCCAGGAGCAGATATAGACTCAGATCACAATATAGTAGTGATGAAGAGTAGGCTGAAGTTCAAGACATTACTCAGGAAGAATCAATACGCAAAGAAGTGGGATACGGAAGTTCTAAGGAATGACGAGATATGTTTGGATTTCTCTAACGATATAAATACAGTAATAAGGAATAGCGCAGTAGGCAGCACAAATGAAAAAAAATGGACATCTCTAAAAAGGGCCATCACAGAAGTTGGGAAGGAAAACATAGGTACAAAGAATGTAGCTGCGAAGAAACCATGGGTAACAGAAGAAATACTTCAGTTGACTGATGAAAGGTGAAAGTACAAACATGTTCTGGGAAAATCAGGAATACAGAAATACAAGTCGCTGAGGAATGAAATACACTCCTGGAAATTTAAATAAGAACACCGTGAATTCATTGTCCCAGGAAGGGGAAACTTTATTGACACATTCCTGGGGTCAGATACAACACATGATCACACTGACAGAACCACAGGCACATAGACACAGGCAACAGAGCATGCACAATGTCGGCACTAGTACAGTGTATATCCACCTTTCGCAGCAATGCAGGTTGCTATTCTCCCATGGAGACAATCGTAGAGATGCTGGATGTAGTCCTGTGGAACGGCTTGCCATGCCATTTCCACCTGGCGCCTCAGTTGGACCAGTGTTCGTGCTGGACGTGCAAACCGCGTGAGACGGCGCTTCATCCAGTCCCAAACATGCTCAATGAGGGACAGATCCGGAGATCTTGCTGGCCAGGGTAGTTGACTTACACCTTCTAGAGCACATTGGGTGGCACGGGATACTTGCGGACGTGCATTGTCCTGTCGGAGCAGCAAGTTCCCTTGCCGGTCTAGGAATGGTAGAACGATGGGTTCGATGACGGTTTGGATGTACCGTGCACTATTCAGTGTCCCCTCGACGATCACCAGAGGTGTACGGCCAGCGTAGGAGATCGCTCCCCACACCATGATGCCGGGTGTTGGCCCTGTGTGCCTCGGTCGTATGCAGTCCTGATTGTGGCGCTCACCTGCACGGCGCCAAACACGCATACGACCATCATTGGCACCAAGGCAGAAACTACTCTCATCGCTGAAGACGACACGTCTCCATTCGTCCCTCCATTCACGCCTGTCGCGACACCACTGGAGGCGGGCTGCACGATGTTGGGGCGTGAGCGGAAGACGGCCTAACGGTGTGCGGGACCGTAGCCCAGCTTCATGGAGACGGTTGCGAATGCTCCTCGCCGATACCCCAGGAGCAACAGTGTCCCTAATTTGCTTGGAAGTAGCGGTGCGGTCCCCTACGGCACTGCGTAGGATCCTACGGTCTCGGCGTGCATCCGTGCGTCGCTGCGGTCCGGTCCCTGGCCGACGGGCACGTGCACCTTCCGCCGACCACTGGCGACAACATCGATGTACTGTGGAGACCTCACGCCCCACGTGTTGAGCAATTCGGCGGTACGTCCACTCGGCCTCCCGCATGCCCACTATACGCCCTCGGTCAAAGTCCGTCAACTGCACATACGGTTCACGTCCACGCTGTCGCGGCATGCTACCAGTGTTAAAGACTGCGATGGAGCTCCGTATGCCACGGCAAACTGGCTGACACTGACGGCGGCGGTGCACAAATGCTGCGCAGCTAGCGCCATTCGACGGCCAACACCGCGGTTCCTGGTGTGTCCGCTATGCCGTGCGTGTGATCATTGCTTGTACAGCCCTCTCGCAGTGTCCGGAGCAAGTATGGTGGGTCTGACACACCGGTGTCAATGTGTTCTTTTTTCCATTTCCAGGTGTGTAAATAGGAAGTGCAGGGAAGCTAAGACGAAATGGCCTCAGGAAAATGTGAAGATATCGAAAAAGATATGATTGTCGGAAGGACAGACTCAGCATACAGGAAAGTCAAAACAACCTTTGGTGACATTAAAAGCAACGGTGGTAACATTAAGAGTGCAACGGGAATTCCACTGTTAAATGCAGAGGAGAGAGCAGATAGGTGGAAAGAATACATTGAAAGCCGCTATGAGGGTGAAGATTTGTCGGATGTGATAGAAGAAGAAACAGGAGTCGATTTAGAAGAGATAGGGGATCCAGTATTAGAATCGGAATTTAAAAGAGCTTTGGAGGACTTACGGTCAAATAAGGCAGAAGGGATAGATAACATTCCATCAGAATTTCTAAAATTATTAGGGGAAGTGGCAACAAAACGAATTTTCACGTTGGTGTGTAGAATATATGAGTCTGGCGACATACCATCTGACTTTCGGAAAAGCATCATCCACACAATTCCGAAGACGGCAAGAGCTGACAAGTGCGAGAATTATCGCACAATCAGCTTAACAGCTCATGCATCGAAGCTGCTTACAAGAATAATATACAGAGAATGCGCTAGGTGACGATCAGTTTGGCTTTAGGAAAAGTAAAGGCACGAGAGAGGCAATTCTGACGTTACGGCTAATAATGGAAGCAAGGCTAAAGAAAAATCAAGACACGTTCATAGGATTTGTCGACCTGGAAAAAGCGTTCGACAATATAAAATGGTGCAACCTGTTCGAGATTCTGAAAAAAGTAGGGGCAAGCTATAGGGAGAGACGGGTCGTATACAATATGTACAACAACCAAGAGGGAATAATAAGAGTGGACGATCAAGAACGAAGTGCTCGTATTAAGAAGGGTGAAAGACAAGGCTGTAGCCTTTCGCCCCTATTCTTCAATCTGTACATCGAGGAAGCAATGATGGAAATAAAAGAAAGGTTCAGGAGTGGAATTAAAATACAAGGTGAAAGGATATCAATGATACGATTCGCTGATGACATTGCTATCCTGAGTGAAAGTGAAGAAGAATTAAATGATCTGCTGAACGGAATGAACAGTCTAATGAGTACACAGTATGGTTTGAGAGTAAATCGGAGAAAGACGAAGATAATGAGAAGTAGTAGAAATGAGAACAGCGAGAAACTTAACATCAGGATTGATGGTCACGAAGTCAATAAAGTTAAGGAATTCTGCTACCTAGGCAGTAAAATAACCAATGACGGACTGAGGAAGGACGACATCAAAAGCAGACTCGCTATGGCAAAAAAAGGCATTTCTGGCCAAGAGAAGTCTACCGGCCTTAATTTGAGGAAGAAATTTCTAAGGATGTACGTCTGGAGTACAGCATTGTATGGTAGTGAAACATGGACTGTGGGAAAACCGGAACAGAAGAGAATCGAAGCATTTGAGATGTGGTGCTATAGACGAATGTTGAAAATTAGGTGGACTGATAAGGTAAGGAATGAGGAGGTTCTACGCAGAATCGGAGAGGAAAGGAATATGTGGAAAACACTGATAAGAAGAAGGGAGAGAATGATAGGACATCTGCTAAGACATGAGGGAATGACTTCCATGCTACTAGAGGGAGCTGTGGAGGGCAAAAACTGTAGAGGAAGTCAGAGATTGGAATACGTCAAGTAAATAGTTGAGGACGTAGGTTGCAAGTGCTACTGTGAGATGAAGAGGTTAGCACAGGAAAGGAATTCGTGGCGGGCCGCATCAAACCCATCAGTAGACTGATGACAAAAAAAAGCGGCTTCTCAATAACTGCTAAGAATTTAGGAAACTACTGATTTCAAAATTATACACGTGTCTCTCAGACACACTATTACTTCAAACAGTAACGTTATTGCAGTTCAGAGATAAATATATCCAGGGAACTATATATATATATATATATATATATATATATATATATATATATATAATGAAATATGCTAATTAGGTGACCAGTTGCCACAGTCCACTACATCTACATCTACATACATACTCCGCAATCCACTATACGGTGCGTGGCGGAGGGTACCTCACACCATAACCAGCATCTTATCTCCCTGTTCCACTCCCAAACAGAACGAGGGAAAAATGACTGCCGATATGCCTCTGTACGAGCCTTAATCTCACTTATATTATCTCTGTGGTCTTTCCCCGAAATGTAAGTTGGCGGCAGTAAAATTGTACTGCAGTAAAATTGAACTGCAGTCAGCCTCAAATGCTGGTTCTCTAAATTTCCACAGTAGCGATTCACGAAAATAACACCTCCTTTCCTCTAGAGACTCCCTCCCGAGTTCCTGAAGCATTTCCGTAACATTCGCGTGATGCTCAATCCTAGCAGTAACAAATCTAGCAGCCGGCCTTTGAATTGCTTCCATGTCCTCCCTCAATCCGACCTGGAAGGGATCCGAAACGCTCCAGCAGTAGTCAAGAATAGGTCGCACCAGCGTTCTATAAGCGGTCTCCTTTACAGATGAACCACATCTTCCCAAAATTCTACCAATGAACCGAAGACGACTATCCGCTTTCCCCACAACTGCCATTACATGCTTGTCCCACTTCATATCGCTCTGCAGTGTTACGCCCAAATATTTAATCGACGTAACTGTGTCAAGCACTACACTACTAATGGAGTATTCAAACGTTACGGGATTCTTTATCCTATTCATCTGCATTAATTTACGTTTATCTATATTTAGAGTTAGCTGCCATTCTTCACACCAATCACAAATCCTGTTCAAGTCATCTTGTATCATCCTACAGTCACGCAACGACGACAACTTCTCGTACACCACAGCATCATCAGCAAACAGCCGCGCATTGCTATCCACCCTATCCAAAAGATCATTTATGTAGATAGAAATCAGCGGACCTACCACACTTCCCTGGGGCACTCCAGATGATACCCTCACTTCCGATGAACACTCACCATCGAGGGCAACGCACTGGGTTCTATTACTTAAGAAGTCTTCGAGCCACTCACATACTTGGGAACCAATCCCATACGCTCGTACCTTAGTGAGGAGTCTGCAGTCTGAAGTGTCATCTTCAGGCCCCTACGCAAACCGAATGGTGACATCCAACCCTCGGCGCATTAGGACAGGTACGATGTATATTCACTGCTCTCATGAACTTTTATTTACATGATTACATGATATGTGCAAAACAACCATCTAATAACAATTAGCACAGCTATTGTTAGATAGTTGGCGTGAACGCAAGCGTCACACAAGCGTTTGTGTGTGATGGAGACACTTAACATTTATAATGTCATCTCTCTTGGACGCATATGTGCTACGTATGGCACTTTTGTAAAGCCTGCGTGTTATAAGCAACTATTAATATCACCATTGTCTGCCTTGATGTTGTAACCTGTATGTGTCCTGAGATCCGATGATGGCTTTAGTTTTGCCGAAACCGGTATCACGGAATAAAAAGAATTCCTGCTACCAGTTTATTGTTTTACAACCATCTATATCGCTCCCACATGAGCACAATGTGCTCTCTACAGAAATGCTTTAGTAAGATACATATGAAACATTTGGTTGTTTGAACACATTAGCCCAGTTCTGGAAGACACTGGCTGGGAGATGTGATTCTCACACGCTTTGTTTAATTCATCGGTTCGTCATTCACAGGTGTCCTCAGTACCTCCCCTCACATATCAGATATCTGTCATCTTTCTCTAGCTCTTTCTGCATTTCTGGCATACGACTATCCTTTTTAACTTGTGTTTTATCCGAAAACACTCTGCATTCACGAGGATATCAAAGCCGTAACTGTTACTAGCATAGCCTTCCTTTCGGCATATTACGACTGTTTTCTTTCTGTCCGGCGGGGAACAAACATACTTGTCAAGTTATGAACCATCGGCGTTTTCAGCTTATCCGTTATTGATTTCGTCATCCATCATTTCTTGGTCTCTCTTTGGCCACTCAACTTCTTCTCCATATTTGGTTCTTTGAGACTTTGTGAGCTGTTGCGACACATTTCTGTTAGATGTTATTACTCACAGTCGACAAGAGCGCAACGTCGAAACTGCTTAACACGAGGTCAACAACAACGACGTTTCTGAAATATGCATTACCATATAAGTTCCGTGTATTCAGTACTACACCTATTATTATTGTTATTATTATTATTATTACTATTACTACAGAGGCACAGGGCACTAAGGCACTAATCTCGCGAAGTGAAATCCATATAAAAAAATGCAAATGTTCGTTTGTTCAAAATATTAAATCTCCGGAAGTTCTTCATCGATAGTTTGGATGTTTTGACACAAAGTTGCTTAGCCTAGCGGTCTAAGGCGCCGCAGTCATGGACTGTGCGACTGGTCCCGGCGGAAGTTCGGGTCCTCCCTCGGGCATGGGTGTGTGTGTTTGTCTTTAGGATATGTTAGGTTAAGTAGCGTGTAAGCTTAGGGACTGATGACCTTAGCAGATTTCACACACATTTGAACATTTTTTGAACACAAAGTTGCATACAAATACGCGCATTTTTTAGTATACCGGGTGATAAAAAAGTCAGTATAAATTTGGTAACTGAATCAATCACGCAATAATGTAGATAGAAAGGTACAAATTGACACACATACTTGGAATGACATGGGGTTTTATTAGATCAAAAGTTCAAAAAATGTCCGACAGATGGCGTTTCATCTGATCAAAATAGCAGTAATTAGCATAACAAAGTAAGACAAAGCAAAGATGGTGTTCTTTACAGGAAATACTCAATATGTCCAACATCATTCCTCAATGATAGCTGTAGTCGAGGAATAATGTTGTGAACAGAACTTGAAAGCATGTACGGAGTTATGGTGAGGCTTTGGCGTCGGATGTTGTCTTTCAGCATCCCTAGAGATGTCGATCGATCACGATACACTTGCGACTTCAGGTAACCACAAAGCCAATAAGCGCACGGACTGAGGTCTGGGGGCCTGCGAGGCCAAGCATGACGAAAGTGGCGGCTGGGCACACGCTCATCATCAAACGACGCCCAAGAGATCTTTCACGCGTCTAGTAAGATGGGGTGGTTCTAATAAAACCCCATGTCATTCCGAGCATGTGTGACAATTTTTACCTCTCTATCTACATTATTCCGTGGTTTATTAAGTTTTCAAATTTATACTGACTTTTTGATCACTTAGTACCTGCTGTAGCGTCATATAATGGAAAAATCAAGACTGGAATAATGACAGTATTATGAAAAGAACAGAATGAGTCTGAGACTCCGCACAACAAAAAGCCTGTTGGCCAATGAGTGGACAGTATGCCAGCTTGTTATGCCCCATGCCGCGGGGCCCGGGTTCGATTTCCGGCTGGACTGGAGATTTTCTCCACTTAGGGACTCGGAGTTTGTGTCGTTCTCATCATCATCCTTTCATTCGTGTCGAAGTGGCGTCACCTCAAAAAGCTTTCACCAGCCGATCAGGGGTACCCATCGGGTAGCCCTCGCCACACACCATTTCGATTTTCACAACAAAAAACGTACTAAGCAAGTAAGCTTTCGTCCAAAAGGCCTTCTTCTAAATTAGACAACATACACATACACATTTACTCGAACTCAAGTGACACACAACACACACACACACACACACACACACTTACACATGAACACTGTCTCTGGTTTCTAGTGGTCATGTGTATGTGAGATGTGTTTGCTTGAATGTGTGTGTGTGTGTGTGTGTGTGTGTATGTGTGTGTGTGTGTGTGTGTGTGTGTGTTGTCTGATTCAGATGAAGGCCTTTTAGCCGAAAACTTACAGTTAAATAATCAAAAGGTTCAAATGGCTCTGAGCACTATGGGACGACCGTACCGGTCGCGCGGTTCCAGGCTGTAGCGCCTAAAACCGCACGGCCACCCAAGTCAGTAGTTAAGTAATCGTTTACCTTTTTGTTGTGCCTGTCTGCGACTCAGTATCTCCACGCTATGGTGAGTAGCAATATATATACAGGGTGGTCCATTGATAGTGACCGGGCCAAATATCTCACGAAACAAGCATCAAACGAAAAAAACTACAAAGAACGAAACTCGTCTAGCTTGAAGGGGGAAACCAGATGGCGCTATGGTTGGCCCGCTAGATGGCGCTACCATAGGTCAAACGGATATCAACTGCGTTTTTAAAAAAAATAAGAACTCCCATTTTTATTACATATTCTTGTAGCACGTAAAGAGATATGAATGTTTTAGATGGACCACTTTTTTCGCTTTGTGATAGATGGCGCTGTAAGTCACAAACGTATAAGTACGTGGTTTCACGTAACATTCCGCCGGTGCGGTTGGTATTTGCTTCGTGATACATTACCCGTGTTAAAATGGACCGTTTATCAATTGCGGAAAAGGTCGATATAGTGTTGATGTATGGCTATTGTGATCAAAATACCCAACGGGCGTGTGCTATGTATGCTGCTCGGTATCCTGGACAACATCATCCAAGTGTCCGGACCGTACGCCGGATAGTTACGTTATTTAAGGAAACAGGAAGTGTTCAGCCACATGTGAAACGTCTATCACGACCCGAAACAAATGATGCCAAAGTAGATGTTTTAACTGCTGTCACGGCTAATCCGCACATCAGTAGCAGACAAATTGCTCAAGAATCGGGAATCTCAAAAACGTCGGTGCTGAGAATGCTACATCAACATCGATTGCACCCGTACCATATTTCTATGCACCAGGAATTGCATGGTGACGTCGTGGACAGTTCTGCCACTGGGAACGATGACAAATTTTTTGCACTCGTTCTGTTTAGGGACGAAGCGTCATTCGCCAACAGCGGTAAAGTAAACCGGCATAATATGCGCTATTCGGCAACGGAAAATCCACGATGGCTGCGACAAGTGGAACATCAGTGACCTTGCCAAGTTACTGTATGGTGCGCCATTATGGGAGGAAGGATAATGGGCCCCCATTTTATCGATGGCAATCTAATTCGTACAATGTATGCTGATTTCCTACTCAATGTTCTGCCGATGTTACTACAAGATGTTTCACTGCATGACAGAATGGCGATGTACTTCCAACATGATGAATGTCCGGCACATAGCTCGCGTGCGGTTGAAGCGGTATTGAATAGCATATTTCGTGACAGGTGGACTGGTCGTCGAAGCACCATACCATGGCCCGCACGTTCGCCGGATCTGACGTCCCCAGATCTCTTTCTGTGGGGAAAGTTGAAGGATATGTGCTATTGTGATCCACCGACAACGCCTAACAACATACGTCAGCTCATTGTCAATGCATGTGTGAACATTACGGAAGGTGAACTACTCGCTGTTGAGAGGAATGTCCTCACACGTATTACCAAATTCATTGAGGTTGACGGACATCATTTTGAGCATTTATTGCATTAATGTGGTATTTACAGGTAATCACGCTGTAACAGCATGCGTTCTCAGAAATGATAAGTTCACAAAGGTACATGTATCACATTGAAACAACCGAAATAAAATTCTGTATTTTAATTTAAAACACCTACATATTACCAACTGTTCGTCTAAAATTGTGAACCATATGTTTATGACTGTTACAGCGCCATGTATCACAAAGCGAAAAAAGTGGTTCAACGAAAACATTCATATTTCTTTACGTACTACACGAATATGTAATAAAAATAGGGGTTCCTATTTTTTAAAAACGCAGTTGATATCCGTTTGACCTATGGCAGCGCCATCTAACGGTCCAACCACAGCGCCATCTGATTTCCCCCTTCAAGATAGACAAGTTTCGTTCTTTGTAGTTTTTTCGTTTGACGCTTATTTAGTGAGATATTTGGCTCGGTCGCGATCAATGGACCACCCTGTACAACAGGAAAACATCGTTAGCAAAAAGATCTAAAACGTTTTCCACGATGGTCTAATAAACGACCATACAGACGAACGCTATGTGTTTATTTAGCAACAACGTACAGGTTTTCTGTTAAAATCGACAAAGAAGATGCAGTCTTGTGAAAACGTGCGGTTTCGTTTTCTATCCTGCAATCAGTTTTAACTGCGATAGCAGGGCGTTAGAACCATTAGCCAAATTGTTTTTCCAGTTTATATTCGTTTTCCTTATACACAATTTGTTTTAAAAAAATGTATGCACAACTTTTTGTTGATTTGTTGTCTTTATCGCACTCGGTTTTAATAGAAAACGAGAAAGTTGTACATTTATTGCTTATCGGCTTATGATTAGAATGCTACTAAAGAATCTGAATGTCCGAAAGTTTGTAATGCTACGGTGTGTATGGTCCGCCTCTGGTAGCTGAGTGGTCAGCGCGACGGAATGTCATACCCAACGGCCCGGTTTCGATTTCCGACAGGGTCGGAGATTTTCTCTGCTCAGGGGCTGGGTGTAGTGTTGTCCTTATCATCATAATTTCATCCCCATCGACACGCAAGTCGCCGAAGTGGCGTCATCTCGAAAGATTTGCACCAGGCGAACTGTCTACCCGACGGGAGGCCACACGGCATTTCCATTTGCTATGGTATGCTACGAGGGTTGACTGAAAAGTAATGCCTCCATCTTGGGGGGGGGGGGGGGTTGGGGGGAGGTGTAACTCTTGAACAGCTGGCAGTATTGGTATGCGGCAGGTACTGGCTTCTTCCGTAGTCTCTTCTCTACAGCTCCAGTTGGAGGGAGGCCTTAGCATTGAACGGTTGTGTTGATAGAGTGTAAAGTATGGAACCTGAGCAGACGGTCGGTCAGTGCGATTTAAGCAACGTGCAGTCATTGAATTCTTGACAGCACAAGGTGCCACCTCAAAGGAGATTCATCAGAGAAGGAAAGCAGTTTATGGTGATTGTGCTGATGTGAGTAGTGTGCGTCGTTGGGCGAGTACGTTTAAAGATGTTGAGGCGGGAACATCTGACCTGCGTGACAAACAAAGAGTTGGATGTCCTGTGACAGCAGCCACCAAGTTTCATAAGCAAAATGTTGACAGACTGATTCAGGACTATCGTCGTATCACTCAGAGAGAAATTACAAGCACAATCGGCATTTTACTAGAACGAGTGGGTCACATTACTGCTCTGCTTGGCAATCGAAGATCTGTGCACGAGGGGTACCAGGGATGCTGACTCCTGGACTGATAGCGCAAAGACCTGAAATTCTGCAGGAATTCCTCTCCCGTTACGAGAAGGAAGGTGACTCCTTTTTCCATTCAGTTGTGATAGGAGACGAAACGAGGGTACACCATTACGGTCCGGAGATGAAACGTCGATATATGGAATATCGACACAAAGACTCGACGCAGAAAAAAATTCAAGACGCAGCCCTTAGCTGGAAAATCATGACCACAGTTTTCTGGGACGCTGTGGTGTTATCCGTGTTGATTTCCTTGATCGTGGAACCACAATAAATTCAGAGCGTTACATCACAACGCTGCGAACTCTGAAACGACGGCTAACAAGGGTTCGAAAGGAAAAGGAAAATGTTTTCCTGCAGCATGACAATTCCAAAACACACACTTCACGCAACTTCAGAGACTGAATCTCACCAGCTTACGGCATCCTCCATACAGTCCAGATTTAGCACCGCCTGATTTCCATCTGTTTCCGATAATGAAAGACTATCTGCGGGGACATCATTATGCTTCTGCTGAAGACGTTGAGAGAACTGTAAGACTGTGGTTGCGGAAATAGTGTCTACTTCTTCCTTGACGACTTCAGAAAACTTGTTCATTGTTGGCAGAAATGTATCCAATTGGCTGGTAATTATGTGGAAAAGTGAATATTGGTAACTAAAGATCACATTCTACGCATTATTTCTGCACTTGCTTTGTTAAAATATTCCCATCCAAACCCAATTAACGAAGGTTGAGGCATTACGTTTTATTCTACCGTCGTATGTAATATACTGCCACTGAAGCTACTATACTCACAGGTCCAGCAACTGGAGAGGTTGCGAGGTGCCTGAGTGGAGAAGAGTTTGCACCGCTTTAATTCAGACGAATTTTGCATTAGAACTGGACATGCACTCGACCCCCTCCTTATCTACCAGCTAATTAATTATGTGCACAACGGTAACGGAAGCAAATGATGGTGGAGCCTGCTAGTTGTAAAATAAGGAATGCACACACAATAATTTAGTAAAAGTCGTAATCTACTCAAAAAAGAGAACTTTATCATAATAAACAACAAGAAATGGGATTCTGCCTATATCGACGAAATGATATGCCGATTAAATATTAGAATGGGATTTATTATATATCAGAACATAAATGCACATGATTGTCGACACACACAGTAGGTTAAATGATAGGGTATACTGAAATATTATGAGAATAAGAGTTGGCTCGAGAACAAGGGGCTCCTACTTTCTGTGATGCAATAGATTGACGATAATGACTGGAGGTCCTAATGAATCGAATATTAATCTCCCGCCTATATAGCAGTATCGCAATTAGTAGTGAGAGCTCAAATGGGATCACATGGAGAAACAAGCAAGGTGGACTGGTAGCAAAGCGAGCGCGCGTGCTGCTGAGGAATTCAGTGTAAAATTGATAAGGTCCTACAATGCCGGAGCCACAAAATACTGTACCAGAAATGAAATCTGCAGCACGTGGTCGGTAGGCAGCGTCCTGATGATGTAGGCGCCGACTTCTGCCGTGCAGCAACTCTGTGTCAACCCCTGGCCGCAAAGGCTGTCCGAGAATTCTGAGTTCTTCCGAAAACGAGCGACCAAGTCGCAAGACCGTCCGACTCCGTGGAAGGTCAGATCCCGAATCTGTGATGCAAATGCAAGAACGAAGCCAGCATTGCTCAACTCGCTACTCTCCTCGAAAACCGCGAATCAGCATTCAGTTCTGATTCCAAAATTCTCCACACTGTCTCAGAACATCATTGGCGCCAATAGCGATCGTTCCCTCCAGTTTCGAGCAGGGCCTTATGACGTCAACTAACCTCAGTTTAAGTTGACCAATCACGCCTCTGCTATTCAGCTGAGGGCACTGAACTTGCCGTTTGACTGGCTACAAGAACAACCTGCCTAGACCACCGGCCATCCGGCGCCAGACAGTCGCACCCGGCAGGGCACGGTCCACAGGTATTCTCAGAATCAAGAGGAGAATGCAGTCAGTCGGTGCCAGGAATCTTCGTTCCGGACGCGCCGGAACTGTAAACACAGAAACTGCGGCGACACTCAGACGTCTCGAGGTCGTTTCGCCGTGCATACAATAGGCGAAACTCGACCGACGTCACTCGTTCCGCCAGGCGCTCAAGCCTATTGTACGAACCCCACGGAATTCAGGGAAGAGCAGCCCCCAACCGGAAACGCAGTGTGCAGCGTCCTACGATGCTCGCCTCGCCCAGGCCACCCTCGGAAGTAAAACAACATGTCTACGAATCAAGTGAAAAGTATTTTTTGAGCTCTCAGTACAAATACTCTCATTACAATAACCTTATTCAGTCTGTTACTACCGTGCAATGACATAGAACATTAATAAAATTGAGCAAAATGAGAGGAGACATGTAAAAGAGGGCATGGAACCTCTCATGGTCTCTCTCATACCCTGTAACCAAGATCTCGATCGATTTACCCGTTTGTTCCAAGCGACTTTAATTTCCAATCAAGTCTTTCATTGCAATAACAATAAATAAGGATCACTATCGGAGAGAGACGGGGTGAACTGGGGAGGGGGGAGGGAGAGGTGATGGGGGAGGCTGAAATGGACATATATATGGGAAAGGAGGCGATGGACAGAGAGGGGAAGAGGAGGAGTTGAAGAGAGAGAGGGGAAGGAGGAGGAGATAGGCAGAGAGGAGCTGGAGGAGGAGATTAGGGGGTTGTTCAATTCGCGTACATATGTACATATTTAGCAATTGCGGAGCATTGCTGGGTCGGCTAGTAAATATATAAATAGTGAATAGTAAATGCATACCACGACAGATATTTATCCTGAAGCAACTGATAGAACATAGGGCCTTAAAAAACAAAAAGACAGTAACCTTCGTGGATTTCACAAAGGCATATGACTCCATCGACAGACAGACTCTTGTTAGGATCCTGAAGAACAGAGGACTTGATGGATTTACACAAGAACTCATAAAATAAATTCTGCTAGACACAAATGCAAGATTCAGAGGAGCACTCTCAGAAGAATTTGAAATAAAGACTGGTGTTAAACAGGGAGATGGATTGTCACCATTGTTGTTCAGTACAGCACTGGACGAAGTGATACGGCAGTGGAGAGCAATAAACGAGGGAACGGGAATACCAAAGACCCATGTGGGGGACAACAAGGACAACAGGGCTCAAGTGGACTGCCTAGCCTTTGCAGATGTCAAAGCAACAGTAAGTGAGACGGAAGAAGACGCAGAGACACAACTCGACAACTTAAGTAAGGTAGCCAGAAAGGTGGGACTGAGGATCGCCCATAACAAGACAAAGGCATTAAATACCACTGTAGACTGGGAAACACCGGAAGGCACTGTGCAAATGGTGGACAAATTTATATACCTGGGAGAATTTATAACAGGAGGGAACAGGAGCAAGGAGGGAATAACATAGAGGATAAAGAAGATGAGGTCAGCCTTCTGCATGACGAGAGAGATATACAATAAAAAGAACATATCCACGGAGCAAAGATAAGCCACTAAAAGGCAACAGTGAGGAATGCAGTATTACATGCTGCTGAAGCGATGACACTAGGAAGAAATGGGGCAGAACAACTAGAGAAAGAAGAGAGAAAAATACTGAGAAAAATACTAGGTCCCAAAAGAGGTGGAGGGAGGTGGATGCAAAGACCTAGGGAAGAATTGTACCGGAACATGAGAACAATATCTGGGGAAATCAGACTCAAAACGGCAAGGTTTTGCTGGACATGTAGTTAGGACGAGTACGGACAGAATGACGAAGAGATGGCCGAGCGGTGCTAGGCGCTACAGTCTGGATCCGCGCGACTGCTACCGTCGCAGGTTCGAATCCTGCCTCGGGCATGGATGTGTGTGATGTCCTTAGGTTAGCTAGGTTTAAGTAGTTCTAAGTTCTAAGGGACTGATGACTCAGAATTTAAGCCCGATAGTGCTCAGTGCCATTTTTTGGACGAAGAGAATGTGGGAAACAACAGGGAGGACAAGGGGAAAGACAGGAACCAAGTGGGTTTGAAACGGTACAGTAGTTTCCGCTCCATAAGCGGCAGGTTTCGCTGCTCGCTCCCACCGGGAAATAGAAACACAGGCGGCTCCGCAGCCAATTTTATTTCACGACGCGGTCGGCCGCGGGTGCAACGGAACCCATGAGGACGGGTGGAAGGAAATGTGTCAGGCTTCATAATACGTATTTATATGTGTCGTGTATTATGCATTTCTTGTACGTGGATGTGAATCTGCACACGAACTTTCCTAATCCTCCTCACACCTTTCCGTAAAGCGTGGCCAAATCTTTGTTGGGAAGTAGTTTTGTAGTATAGTAGTGCCAATCTTACTCCTGGCTAGGGGATCAGAGAGACAGCACAGGCAGGTAAAAGTCAAAGACTTTCCAGTGTCACAAGATTTGGGGTGGTCACGGCCAAGTGGTTCGACCACCCCCTCCACCGGGGCCCAGGAAGACCTCCGGGTGCCCGACATATTCTTGGGGTGTTACAGAAGACGGGTAAGTGAGCAGACGTGCCCTCAGTGCGTCTGTCTCAATGTTCACGCATGGAAGAGAGGTATTTGAATATTTGTACTAATTCTTTTATTTCCAGCTTCGGATTGTGTAAGGTAATGAATGTGCTCGTTTAATTCCGGAAATTTGACTCCCTGTGTTAAAGTATCTGGTCCCCAGTTTGCCCGTTATCCTCCTCACATAGTGGATGTCTTATGTAAAATATTGGGAGACTTTGGTGGTATACATTTGGCCAACGCAATTCCGTCTTACCTGTAGAAATGTGCGTGCAGATTAGTATATAATACACCCGAGCTATAAGTTGTAAAACTGTAATATCTGTAAACTGAAACAATTGCTGCTATCGCTGTAAAGTCGAGTGATAATGTTTAAAATATATAGGTAATCAACTGTCATCAGTCTTCAACATACCTTAAAAATCACAAAGAAGTCAAGTTAAAGGAATTTATTTGAAATAAAAGCTATAGAATGCAGGGACCCACACATCAGCGTGTGAGCCCTCCAGCCCCTTGCCTAGTATCGTACAGAAAGGACACGCTCTCTAGGTAGCGCTCTCAAGCTCCTCTCCCCAGTTATCCGTTGCGCAATTTTGATTCAGGGCTTGACATAAACTTTCATCTGGCGTCCCTAGGCAAGGAGGTAAGACGGTAAACTTTCAGGTTGCTGATCTTCGGAAGCACTGGTTGGAATTGGGGATCAAGGTCGAGGGAAAGGAAAATTGGAAGAACAAATATACACCGACCAATATGCGGAGATCAGTGACAGAGAAGAATACAAGAAAAGATTAAAGTGTCACCAGTGGAGCCGACAGGAGAAACGCACACTGAAGATCTCGGAAGAAGAGCGGGAGAGAAGAAGAGAAATAATGAAGAGGTTCTGGGAGACGAAGAGGAAAATGCAATCCACGAAGGGGCTACCAGTGGTCCTACAGCGGCCGTAACGCAAGAAGAAGAAGAAGATAGCACGACAGGGCACCCTCACATGTAGCTAGCAATGTACGTATCTACACAAAGATCAGCACGTTGTAGTCGTTTCCCGGCCTGCGGGCTTCCCTCCCGACCATCAGATACGTCTGTGACCCGATTCGCTGGAAACTTGTTCATAATGACCCTGCAGCAACCACTGCTGGAATCTAAATTCTCCGGAGAGGAATGCAAGCATAACGTTTTCGCTGTCTAGGAGCTGTATGACGTTAAAACTCTGATTGTATACTGCTTTATAAGCGTAGCTCCATAACGGTGCTTCTCCAGTCTACGGCTTTGAGCAGAATTTAGCTCGACTGGAAGTCCCCTGGCCCTATCTGTTCCATATAATTAGGTGTTTCCTTCCTGATAGATTTACCTCGAAGGCCACCTGGAAAGCTGCAGTTAGCTGCAGAGGGCAGGGTCCAGCAGAACCGATGTGGAAGAAGAGAACACGTTAATCAGGAGAATGGCTGGGCGCGCTCGCAGCGGACTCCTCCAATCAGGCGGCTGTTGGTGAGGGCGTAATGCCGCCGGACAGCGGCTCGTCCCGCGGGCCAATCCCCTGATTAGCGCCGCCCAGGGACGGCCGTGGGTGGCGCGGACCGCGTATTAGCGGCTCTGTAACGTCACCGGCACCAGAGCGCGCCACCGACACGGCAAAGTAGGGCGCGCGTCTCTTCCAGTAAAGGTATATACTGCCGGCCATTAAAACTGCAGCATCAGAAATGATAGCAACTAATGAAATTATACACTACTGGCCATTAAAATTGCTACTCCAAAAAGAAATGCAGATGATAAACGGGTATTCATTCGACAAATATATTATACTAGAACTGACACGTGATTACATTTTCACGCAGTTTGGGTGCATAGATCCTGAGAAATCAGTACCCAGAACAACCACCTCTGGCAGTAATAACGGCCTTCATACGCCTGGGCTTTGAGTCAGGGCTTGGATGGCGTGTACAGGTACAGCTGCCCATGCAGCTTCAACATGATACCACAGTTCATCAAGAGTAGTGACTGGCGTATTGTGACAAGGCAGTTGCTCGGCCACCATTGACCAGACGTTTTCAGTTGGTGAGAGATCTGGAGAACGTGCTGGCCAGGGCAGCAGTCAAAAATTTTCTGTGTCCAGAAAGGCCCGTACAGGACCTGCAACATGCGGTCGTGCATTATCCTGCTGAAATGTAGGGTTTCGGAGGGATCGAATGAAGGGTAGAGCCACGGGTCGTAACACATCTGAAATGTAACGTCCACTGTTCAAAGTGCCGTCAATGCAAACAAGAGGTGACCGAGACGTGTAACCAGTGGCACCTCATACCATCACGCCGGGTGATACGCCTGTATGGCGATGATGAATACACGCTTTCAATGTGCGTTCACCGCGATGTCACCAAACACGGATGCGACCATCATGATGATGTAAACAGAACCTGGATTCATCAGAAAAAATGACGTTTTGCCATTCCTGCATCAAGATTCGTCGTTGAGTACACCATCGCAGGCGCTCCTGTCTGTCATACAGCCTCATGGGTAACCACAGCCATCGTCTCCGAGCTGATAGTCCGTGCTGCTGCAAACGTCGTCGAACTGTTCGTGCAAATGCTTGTTGTCTTGCAAACGTCCCTGTCTGTTTACTCAGGGATCGAAACGTGGCTGCACGATCCGTTACAGCCATGTGGATAAGATGCCTGTCATCTCGACTGCTAGTGATACGAGGCCGTTGGGATCCAGCACGGCGTTCAATATTACCCTCCTGAACCCACCTTCCATATTCTGCTAACAGTCATTGGATATCGACCAACGCGAGCAGCAGTGTCGCGATACCATATACCGCAATCGCGATAGGCTACAATCCGACCTTTACCAAAGTCGGAAACGTGATGGTACGGATTTCTCCTCCTTACACGAGGCGTCACAACAACGGTTCATCAGGCAACGCCGGTCGACTGCTGTTTGTGTATGAGAAATCGGTTGGAAACTTTCCTCATGTCAGCACGTTTTAGGTGTCGCCACCGGCGCCAACCTTGTGTGATTGCTCGGAAAAGCTAATTATTTGCATATCACAGCATCTTCTTCCAGTCGGATAAATTTCGCGTCTGCAGCACATCTTCGTGGTGTAGCAATTTTAATGGCCAGTAGTGTACTTGTTCTGGATACTCATTACCCTGAGGCGACAAAGATCACGGAGTATCTCCTAATATCGTGGCGGACCTCTTTCTTGTTAGGCGTGATGCCGCAACTCGACGTGGCATGAAATCAACAAATCGCTGGAAGTCCCCTGTAGAAATACTGAGCCATGCTGCCTCTGTTGTTGTTGTGGTCTTCAGTCCAGAGACTGGTTTGATGCAGCACTTCATGCTACTCTATCCTGTGTAAGCTTCTTCGTCTCCCAGTACTTACTGCAACCTGCATCCTTCTGAATCTGATTAGTGTATTCATCTCTTGGTCTCCCTCTCCTCCAATGCTAAATTTTTGATCCCTTGATGCCCTAGAACATGTCCTACCAACCGGTCCCTTCTTCTTGTGAAGTTGTGCCGTAAACTCCTCTTCTCCCTAATTCAATACCGCTTCTTTATTTACATGATCTACCCATCTAATCTTCAGCATTCTTCTGTAGCACCACATTTCGAAATCTTCTATTCTCTTCTTGTCCAAACTATTTATCGTCCATGTTTCACTTCCATACATGGCTACACTCCATACAAATACTCTCAGAAACGACTTACTGACACTGAAGTCTATACTCGATGTTAACAAATTTCTCTTTTTCAGAAATGTTTTCCTTGCCATAGCCAGTCTACATTTTATATTCTACTTCGACCATCATCAGTTATTTTGCTCCGCAAATAGCAAAACTCCTTTACTACTTTGTCTTATCTCCTAATCTAATTCCCTCAGCATCACCTGATTTAATTCGACTACATTCCATTATCCTCGTTTTGCTTTTGTTGATGTTCATCTTA
The DNA here is from genome assembly GCF_023897955.1 of Schistocerca gregaria. Lineage (NCBI taxonomy): Eukaryota > Metazoa > Arthropoda > Insecta > Orthoptera > Acrididae > Schistocerca > Schistocerca gregaria. Next base: position 157,529,465 of record NC_064928.1, read on the forward strand.
TATCCTCCTTCCAAGACACCGTCCATTCCGTTCAGCTGCTCTTCGAGGTCCTTTGCTTTCTCTGACAGATTTACAATGTCGTCGGCAAATCTCAAAGTTTTTATTTCTTCTCCTTAGGTTTTAATTACTTCTTCAAATTTTTCTTTTGTTTCCTTTGCTGCTTGCTCAATATACGGATTGAATAACATCGGGGACAGGCTGAGCCATGACTGGCTTATGCTATGTGTTGGATTAAACATTGGTTGCTATTCTGTGTTTAGTCTCCCACGGTTATTGCGATTATGTTGTTATCCTCTCTTTGTGCAGGTGGTAGCAGCGATGTGAATCGGTATACCCACCTTTGACTATCTTCGGCCTGGCGCTTATAGTTTCCGGCTGGGCTGTGTGCGACCAGTTTTTTTTTTTTCCATTTTGTTCGTTGTTGATCGTTGTGTTTGGTTGTTGTGGACGTCACATGACATCCGTTAAAGTTCGTGTTTTGATCTTTCGACTCAGTTCATTACAGAGGCCAACCAGCTCTCTGACAGAACACGCTGAGCTGCCGTGCCGGCATCAGTTGGTCGGTTGGCGTAGTTTTGCTGGGCCCGCTGCCTGCCTTTATGCGGTGTTGGAGTGTGTGGTGCTGTTCCAATTGTTACGAGGTTCGTGGCTCACCGATCCTGGACATGAAAGTTGAATTTTGACTTAATCTAATGCAAGTCACGACTGTTGACTTTGTGTCGTTTGGAGTTCGTTGTCAGCCGTTGGAATATTCCCGCAAGCAAAAAAGTGTGTTTTCAAGTTGGCAAATTTTAGCCACCCTGTGGAGGAGTTTTACTGAACTTGGTTATCTGAATTGAATGCACCAGCGGAATCTTCTGCCTCGTGGTTGTTAACTTTCCTGTCGACGTAAATTCAGGCAGTGTATTTTCCTGATGGTTGTGTCGCTGTCCAGTACGGTGTGTAGTTTGACAGCTCAATGTATAATTGGTTCTGGACCACAATACCTTCTATGTTATTCCATTGGACTCCCAACAAAGGAAGTAGGTTACAGTACGCTTGTTCGCCCAATGCTTGAATACTGCTCAGCAGTGTGGGATCCGCACCAGGTAGGGTTGATAGAAGAGATAGAGAAGATCCAACGGAGAGCAGCGCGCTTCGTTACAGGATCATTTAGTAATTGCGAAACTGTCTTATGAAAAGCCTTTGTCATTTTTGAAAGTAATGTTATTGAGTCTTAAGTGCTGGGCCGTCAGCCGATGTTGAATTTAAGTTCTTTTACTCTTAAAGTGTCAGATTCTTTGGCCTTTCAGCCTAATTAAGGAACTGTTTTGACATCAGGCTTTACCTTTTAAATCTCTGATTTTGGTTGAGCTTTAAGTTATTGGCTTTCAGCCGTTTATAAATTAATGTGGTCTTGTCCTTAAGGCATGAGATTGTACGGCGCGTTCAGCCGCTAATTAAGTTCCAAAAATTAAAGTGTGCTTTTTTTAAATTTCTTGGCTCTTGTAATGTTTGATCAAATAAAAGGTTCTATGTTCGAGTGTAACTGACAGTCGCTTATTTTGGCTCCTTTCCACAACTTAAACTACCTGTCCTGTCCTGCTTGTTTAGCTGGGTGTCTCACAGGCTACAACCCTGTCTCACTCCCTTCTCGATCACTTCTTTCTTTTCGTGCTCTTCGACTCTTTAACTGTGTGTTCAAAAATGTTCAAATCTGTGTGAAATCTTATGGAACTTAACTGCTAAGGTCATCAGTCCCTAAGATTACACACTACGTAACCTAAATTATCCTAAGGACAAACACACACACCGGTGCCCGACTCGAACCTCCGCTGGGACCAGCCGCACAGTTCAGGACTGCAGCGCCTGAGACCGCTCGGCTAACCCCACGCGGCTCTTTAACTGTAATTAGCCTTTCGCTCCCTGTATATTACCCCTCGCACATTCAGAATTTGAAAGGGAGCATTCCAGTCAACATTCTCTAAGTCAACAAATGCTAGAAACGTAGGTTTGCCTTTCCTTAACCTTCTAAGATAAGTCGTAGGGTCAGTGACGCCTCACAACATTTCTACGGAATCCAAACTGATCTTCCACGAGATTGACTTCTACGTTTTTTCGTTCGTCTGTAAACAATTCGTGTTCGTATTTTGCACAGCGACTTATCACACTCATAGTTCGGTAATTTTCACACCTGTCAACACCTGTTTCCTTTTGATTGGAGTTATTATGTTCTTCTTGAATTCTGAGTGTATGCCTGTCTCATACATCTTGCTCACCACATGGAAGAGTTTTGTCATGGCTGGCTCACTCAAGCCTATCAGTAGTTCTAATGGAATATTGTCTACTCTCGGGGTCTTGTTTCGATTTAGGTCTTTCAGTGCTCTGTCAAAGTATTTACGCAGTATCATAACTCCCATTTCATCTTCATCTACGTCCTCTTTCATTTCCACAAGATTGGCCTCAAGTATATCGCCCTTGTATAGACCCTCTATATACCTCTTCCATCTTTCTGCTTTCCCGTCGTTGCTTAGGATTGGTCTTACATCTGAGCTTTTGATATTCATACAGATGGTTCTCTTTTCTCCAAAGGTCTCTTTAATTTATGTAGGCAGAATCTCTCTTACTTCTTGTGATATGTTTCTACATCCTCATTTTAAAGGCATTTGTATTCGTTTTTGTTGCTTCATTTACTGCATTTTTATATTTTCTCCTTTCATCAATTAACTTCAATATCTCTTCTGTTACCCAAGGTTTTCTACTAGCCCTCGTCTTTTTACCAAGTTGATCCTCTGCTCCCTTCACTATTTCATCTCTCAACGTTACCAATTCTTTTTCTATTGTATTTCTTTCCCCTGTTCTTGTCAAGCCTTCTCTAATCCTCTCTGTGAAACTCTCTACAATCTCTGGTTCTTTCAGTTTATCCTGGTTCCATCTTCTTAAATTCCTACCTTTTTGCAGTTTCTTCGGTTTTGATCTACAATTCATAACCAATAAATTGTGGTCAGAGTCTACATCTGCCTCTGGACATGTCTTACAATTTAAAACCTGGTTCCTAAATCTCTGCCTTACCTTTATATAATCTGTCTGAAATCTTACAGTGTCTTTAGGCCTCTTCCACATATTCAACCTTCATCGTGATTCTTAAACCAAGTGTTAGCTATGATTAAGTTTTGCTCTGTGCAGATTTCTACCAGGAGGGCTCGCTCTTTCATTCCTTACCCCCACTTCATTTTCTTTCTCCTAATATCGAATTTCTGCCCCCCCATGACTATTAAATCTTGGTCTCCCTTAACTATATGAATAATTTCTTTTATCGGATCATACATTTCTTCAACCTCTTCATCATCCGCGGAACTAGTTGGCATAGAAAGTTGTCCTACCATGGTAGGTGTGGGCTTCGTATCTATGTTGACTACAATAATGCATTCGCTATGCTGTTCGTAGTACCTTATACGGTTTCCTATTTTTTTATTCATTATTAAACATACTCCTGCATTACTCCTATCTGATTTTGTATTTATAACCCTATATTCACCTGGCCAGAAGTCTTGTTCCTCCTGCCACCGAACTTCACTAATTCTCACTATATCTGACTTAAACCTACTCATTTCCCTTTTTACATTTTCTAACCTACCTGCCCGATTAAGGGATCCTACATTCCACCCTCTGATCCGAAGAACGCCAGTTTTGTTTCCCCTGATAAGGACGTCCTCCTGAGAAGCCTCCGGAATATTTTACCCAAAAGGACGCCATCATCATTTAACCATACAGTAAAGGTGCATGCCCTCGGAAAAATTATGGCTGTAATTTTGCCTTGCTTTCAGCCGTTCGCAGTATCAGCACAGCAAGGTCGGTTTGGTTGATGGTACTAAGCCAGATCGGTCAATCATCCAGACTGTTGCCCCTGCAGCTACTGAAAAGCCTGATGACCCTCCTCAGGAACCACACGTTTGTCTGGCCTTTCAACAGATACCCCTCCGTTGTGGTTGTACCTAAGATACGGCCATCTGTATCGCTGAGACACGCAATCCTCCACACCAATGGCAAGGTCCATGGTGCGGGCGGGATGGTATGGGGGTTGCCTCTATAATTACGAAAGTGTTTTCGGTGTATCTGTTACGTTCAGAGTTACAAAATGTTGTAAATTTAGGATACATGTGATGTAAGAAACGGCGTATATTACAGAATGAAATTAGCTCCCCAACTCAGGATCGAGTCCACTACCTTCTGCATGCTAACCCAAAACTCTATCCACTGCACCAACTGTGTAGCACAACCAAAACCTCCTAACATAGCTAGTTACCATATATGTGATTACAGTGTTGCCAAATTGCTACTCTTTAACGGCCTTTTGCTGCTGTATGCACTCGCTGTACGAAATTTTGCGAGAGACATTTTTCCGTCGCTGGGATGTGAGGAGTCGCGCTGCGAAGCCCGTGTGCGCGAATTTCGCTTCACCCTGTATAATGGAAAAAAAACATGATTGGCCAACATGAGCCGTGATAAAGATACTAGGTGACCTAAGAAGGATACCTGCTGCCTGGCTAATGTCACGTTATTGGGTTTAACAGTCAAACCAGCCCTCTGTAACCAGGCAAAAACTCGATGGATGGCCGGCCGATGTGGCCGAGCCGTTCTAGGAGCTTCAGTCTGGAACCGCGCGACTACCACGGTCGCAGGTTCGAATCCTGCCTCGGGTATGGATGTGTGTGATGTCCTTAGGTTAGTTAGGCTGAAGTAGTTCTAACTTCTAGGGGACTGATTACCTAAGATGTTAAGTCCCATAGTGCTCAGAGCCATTTGAGCCAACTTGATGGATATGCTCTAAATGCTCTTTAAACGAACGACTACAAATTACCAAACTGTCCAGGTAATTGTAAACACAGACTAATTGCAAGTTTGCAAGAATATTATCCAGCAAACGAATAAGCACAGCTGCACCAGTAGCCAACCAAAGGGGACCCTATTAAACTCAAACAGATTCCAATCAGTACAAAATGCTGTAAGATGTTTACACTCTTTGGCTAAGGGAATCTTATAATAGGCTTGATTCAGGTCGAGCACAGTAAACCAATTAGCCGCGGCAGCCAAGTAAAAGAGTTATGAAGATCAGATAAAGGAACCGATTCGAGGACAACCTTCTTATTTAGGTGACGGTAGTCAGCAACACGCCGAAAGACCCGCCCCTGATCCTTAGGGACGAGGAATATAGGGGAGGCATAAGCGGGTATAGAAGGCCTAATAACTGCCTGCTCAAGCATTTGAAGATCTTCCCCCTTAGCATCATCATCTTAGGCGGTGAGGGACGGTATGGGGACTGTCTGACGGGATCACGGCCCGACAGACGAATATGGTAGTCAAGAACATTCGTAACCCTCATGAGCCGTGGTAAAGATTGTTGTTTTTAAGAGCGCGCCGCAGCGAGTAGTGTGAAGCAGTCGCCCTCCGTTTCTGGCGGTGGCGCCGCTGTGGCAATCGCAGCGTTGGTGTCTCCGTCTGGTGGGAAAGGTGAAAGGTTGCCTGTTCACGTGCATTTAAGGGGCGCTATGAGCTTGCCAGTTGGTCAGTCTGGGTGAATCTGGAGTCAGTCTGTGGTCAGTCGGCGTCAGTCTCTCGTTCCCAGCTTGCTAGTCTGCCCCTCGTCCGAATTTGTTAGGCAGTTAGTGTCTGTCTGTCGTTCGGAGTGCTAGTATGTCTGTCGTTCGGGTCAACCTTTAAAGCTGAGGATAGTGGCTACGCGGTCGACACGAGAGCAACAAGAGTCAACCCACGACATCAGTCTGGCCGGTGCGAGCTGCGACACCGTGGTGTAACTGGTTCTCCGAGCACTTCTGGGCCCCTGCAATTACCATCTTGTGGAGCTTGGCTCGGTCCTTATCTCGTGCAGGGATGTCGTTTTGCCAGTGGCCGTGTTTCCTCTGCATGGTTGGGCTCAAGCCAGTATTTCCGCCGTCGTGTGTCTTTAAGTGAGTGGGAGACGCTCCAGCAGGGCAGTCGCGACGGAGCAGCAGTCGAGGACGAAGCAGCGGGCAGTCTGTCGGTTGGTGCGGACCAGGGAAGTCGGGAGATAGGCGTGCCTTCCTGCGTCTGCTGAAGCGGCTGGCAGAGGACGGTTCGTGAGAGGGATTTGGGGGTGTTGCGCCAGGTCTTCTCGAGAAATCGCAGTTTATTAAGAGTTAAGTGATTGGTGATATGTTGTGTGATTTACTCTTGTTAAATTTTACTTGTTTTCTTGGTCAGTCTCTCGTCCCCAACTTGCTCGTCTGTCTCTCGTCCGTATTTGTTAGGCAGTTAGTGTCAGTCTGTCGTTCGGAGCTGCTTATGTCATGTTTATCGGGTTCGGCGTGTTAACGAATTTTTTGCTTGGAGTGAAACGGCCTAATTCCTGAAATATGTTTTCATCTTGCGTATCATCTTCGTGGCGGTATATGTGTACTGTAGAGCATGTTTGGCCAACCTTTGTATAGTTTTATGTAAGATTGCATTTCATGGGATTTTATTTAAATGGTCATTTTAGTATATAAAGTTTCCACCCTTCCACTGCAAGACTTTTCTTAGAAGTTAAAATCAAGTTGCACCTTCGGTGGCAAGTTAATCTTTTAATTTTACCATTTTGTACCATTTCCATCCCTCCTACGGGGTGCTTGTGTGAATTGTTAAAACTTTTACTTTAAGGTAACCTGCTGTGTTGCAGATGTGCACCAGTGTATTCTTTCAGAGGTTGTTGTGAGCGGTCGTGACTACGGCCGTGACAAAAGGGAGCAGAAAGGTTCTCTGCCCGAAAGCTCATACTGTCAAAACTTGTTTCTTTCTGCCTCTGAAAAAATTGTAACTTGATATTTAGAGGGTGCTTTCAGCTCATAATTTTAAATCTGTTTCTTTAAAAAAAAGGCTTTTAGGAATAAAATTCCCATATGTTAAAAGCAATTTCATTTTAATTTCATCAGTTACTCCCTGGCAACTACTTCCACGCTCACATAGTGTGATTAAATGTGTTAATGTTCTTGATGAATCGCTAGTAAATCAAGTACATTCTTAAGAAAGAGTTTTGAAAGTAAATTCACGATACACCACCTCCCACCGGGCTGCCTCCACACCCTTCTGTGGTGATCGCTGGGAGTCAGACAAAACTAGCATCGGTCAGTGAAAAGAACCAGATGGTATTTATCCGGGCTCCATACCAGGTGTCTCCTTGCACACCTTCTGCATGCTTCCTGCGGTGTCCCCATCATGGTATGGTCGGGGGGTCAGGATGGTTTGGCGGTAGTGTCGACGAACCATGAAGCGCCTCTGGGGCACCCCTTGCTCTAGCCCTTCCCCATCTCTCCCCCTCCCATTCTACACTCTTCCTGCCGCCCCGACATTCCTTTTGCCTCTCTTTTATTTTATCGTTTTGCCTTCCCATCGACTGGACTATACTATTGATGTTATTCCTCCCTTAATTTCTGACCTCGCTAATGACCTCGCTGATCGATCCCCTCTCCACCTCCGTTTCCTGATCAACCAACCAACCAGTGCTCTGCATGCATAACGTTGCTCAGTGCTGCAATGTTCCGAGTTTTATTTAAATTAATTGTTCCAGTGGAGATACACAGCCCAGTCACATTAACCTGACCACTGCCTAAGTTCGACGTCAACGTGCAATAATCATTCGCAGATGGCACGTGGCGGAACTAGAAGTTGTTGTTGTTGTTGTTGATGTTGTGGTCTTCAGTCCTGAGACTGGTTTGATGCAGCTCTCCATGCTACTCTACCCTGTGCAAGCTTCTTCGTCTCCCAGTACCTACTGCAACCTACATCCTTCTGAATCTGCTTAGTGTATTCATCTCTTGGTCTCCCTCTACGATTTTTACCCTCCACGCTGCCCTGCAATACTAAATTGGTGATTCCTTGATGCTTCAGAACATGTCCTACCAACCGATCCCTTCTTATAGTCAGATTATGCCGCAATTTCCTCTTCTCCGCAATTATATTCAATACCTCCTCACTAGTTATGTGATTTACCCGTCTAATCTTCAGAATTCTTCTATAGCACCACATTTCGAAAGCTTCTATTCTCTTCTTGTCCAAACTATTTATCGTCCATGTTTCAGTTCCATACATGGCCACCCTCCATACAAATACTTTCAGAAATGACTTCCTGACCCTTAAATCTACACTCGTGGAAATGGAAAAAAAACAGATTGACACCGGTGTGTCAGACCCACCATACTTGCTCCGGACACTGCGAGAGAGCTGTACAAGCAGTGATCACACGCACGGCACAGCGGACACACCAGGAACCGCGGTGTTGGCCGTCGAATGGCGCAGCTAGCTGCGCAGCATTTGTGCACCGCCGCCGTCAGTGTCAGCCAGTTTGCATGGCATACGGAGCTCCATCGCAGTCTTTAACACTGGTAGCATGCTGCGACAGCGTGGACGTGAACGGTATGTGCAGTTGACGGACTTTGAGCGAGGGCGTATAGTGGGCATGCGGGAGGCCGGGTGGACGTACCGCCGAATTGCTCAACACGTGGGGCGTGAGGTCTCCACAGTACATCGATGTTGTCGCCAGTGGTCGGCGGAAGGTGCACGTGCCCGTCGACCTGGGACCGGCCGCAGCGACGCACGGATGCACGCCAAGACCGTAGGATCCTACGCAGTGCCGTAGGGGACCGCACCGCCACTTCCCAGCAAATTAGGTACACTGTTGCTCCTGGGGTATCGGCGAGGACCATTCGCAACCGTCTCCATGAAGCTGGGCTACGGTCCCGCACACCATTAGGCCGTCTTCCGTTCACGCCCCAACATCGTGCAGCCCGCCTCCAGTAGTGTCGCGACAGGCGTGAATGGAGGGACGAATGGAGACGTGTCGTCTTCAGCGATGAGAGTCGCTTCTGCCTTGGTGCCAATGATGGTCGTATGCGTGTTGATCGCCACAATCAGGACTGCATACGACCGAGGCACACAGGGCCAACACCCGGGATCATGGTGTGGGGAGCGATCTCCTACACTGGCCGTACACCTCTGGTGATCGTCGAGGGGACACTGAATAGTGCACGGTACATCCAAACCGTCATCGAACCCATCGTTCTACCATTCCTAGACCGGCAAGGGAACTTGCCGTTCCAACAGGACAATGCACGTCCGCATGTATCCCGTGCCACCCAACGTGCTCTAGAAGGTGTAAGTCAACTACCCTGGCCAGCAAGATCTCCGGATCTGTCCCCCATTGAGCATGTTTGGGACTGGATGAAGCGTCGTCTCACGCGGTCTGCACGTCCAGCACGAACGCTGGTCCTACTGAGTTGCCAGGTGGAAATGGCATGGCAAGCCATTCCACAGGACTACATCCAGCATCTCTACGATCGTCTCCATGGGAGAATAGCAGCCTGCATTGCTGCGAAAGGTGGATATACACTGTACTAGTGCCGACATTGTGCATGCTCTGTTGCCTGTGTCTATGTGCCTGTGGTTCTGTCAGTGTGATCATGTGATGTATCTGACCCCAGGAATGTGTCAATAAAGTTTCCCCTTCCTGGGACAATGAATTCACGGTGTTCTTATTTCAATTTCCAGGAGTGTATATTCGATGTTAACAAATTTCTCTTCTCCAGAAACGCTTTCCTTTCCATTGCCAGTCTGTACTTCATCATCAGTTATTTTGCTCCCCAAATAGCAAAACTCCTTTACTACTTTAAGTGTCTCATTTCCTAATCTAATTCCCTCAGCATCACCCGACTTAATTCGACTGTATTCCATTATCCTCGTTTTGCTTCTGTTGATGTTCATCTTATATCCTCCTTTCAAAACACTAGAGGTGAAGGATATATAAAACGAGTTAGGGGGGGGGGGGGGGGAGGTATGGGGGACGTAGCAAGTAGTGCAGTCGTTCACGTACTGCGGAACTGGAGCAATTTATCTCACATCCAAAATGGCATGAGCATTGGCATTTCTAAAAGGCGAAGTTTGTTAACTGCTCGCAAGCCACCATGATTAAAGTACATCATGAATCCCAAAACGGCACTATTGAAAACTGGCGCCAGGGTGGCTGTGGAGCGCCACGGGCCATAGACGAGAGAGGTGTGCACAGGTGGATGGGCGAATAGACGTGCAACTGTTGAGCTACTGAACTCCCAGTTGAACCAACAGTGCCTCCTCAATGACCGTTCAGCAAACTGCGCTACATATGAGCCTCTGCAGCAGACGCCTGGTTCCCGCATCCACGCTGACTACAGTTCATCGGAGCTGGAGGCTCCAATTTGCACGCCAGTACGGCAACTGGACGTGCACCGAGTGGCGACAGGTGGCATATTCAGATGAGTCACGTTTTATGTTCCATCGGACAGATGGCCCTGAAACTATCGTTGGTAGGGTCCAGGCCAGACAAGGGAGCGTTTCGATCTGGGCAATGCTTTCGTGGCATTCCGTGGACGATCTCACCGATCTGTAAGCCACAAAGCATGTAGATAAATATGCATTTGTCCTTGGGGACAATATTTTCCCCTACACGTAGTAAGATTTTTCCTTGCCACTGAGGTGTATCACAATTTGGCCTTAATGCCCTATGCTGACAACTCATCTCGCCATCATCTGCATCTTGCTGTCACCTGCTGCAGTACGAAATATGTTCCACAGCTCAGAAATATGGATACATGGTAATCACCTTATATATACAATGCGGTCCGCCACGATAGCTGAATGGTCAGAGTGACGGATTGCCGTTGTACGGGCCCGTGTTCGATTCCCTGCTAGGTCGGGGATTTTCTCCGCTCAGGCACTCGGTGGTGTGTTGTCTTCATCATCATTTCATCCCCATCCAACGCGCAGGTCGTCCAATGTGGCGTCGAACGTAATAAGACCTGCAACAAGGCGGCCGGACCTGCCCAGGAAGGGGCCTCCCGGCCAATGACGCCAAACGCTCATTTCCATATACACTGCGGATGTTCACCAAGCTCGACCTGTGGCAGTAGTCTGAAATGGCGAGTGAGCTGTTCATGGGTGGGTGACTCTATACTAGTGGTGTGTGACAGCTGGGAATTTGGGTCACATGGAAAGCGTGCTCCGATGGCGTAGGCGGTTAAGGGGATGTTCGCGTTAAGCGGGAGATCCGGTTTCGAATCCCGATCTGGCGCAGATTTTCACCTGTTACCATTGGTTCATTTCAACACCTACGTCTTTGAAAGTCTTTGAATAAATCGGTCGAAAGTTCATAATTTGTGGCCATGTCGAGACGTTATGAGTCATACAATACAACGGGAGAGTAGTCCAGATAGTTCAGGTCCAAGCAAATCTGTCAATTAAAAGTACTATAGTAAACCAAACTGTAGCTGAGTGCCAGCAATCAGGCAGGTTACAAAAGAATGCTCTAGGTGAGGCAGAGACTTGAGCACAAGACGATCTGAAGTGTGTTGTAGTGGCCCGCCAGTGGGGTTTCACCTCTGGCTTGATGTGAGCAGCCAGGCCCATGCGACAGCCCGCTGGCGCCTCTTACTGGCCGCCGGGGAAATCGACTGCGTACACAGCACGGTATGGCCATCACCATCGTTTAACACAGGTGCAGCAGCTGTAAAGCGGGAGTGCGCATACGGTGTAAGCTAGAAATGACGCTTCTAGATACTCTCTGAAGCATTAGAAAGAAAATGACGCACCACGAGGGAGTTATCCCGATGGAACGCTAATCAGTAGATTTGATGTACATGTACAGACAAACCAATGAGTAACGGCCGAGCCGTTCTAGGCGCTTCAGTCCGGAACAGCGCTGCTGCTACGGTCGCAGTTTCGAATCCTGCCTCGGGTATGTGTGTCCTTAGGATAGTTACGTATAAGTAGTTCTAAGTCTACGGGACTGATGACCTCAGATGTTAAGTCCCGTAGTGCTCAGAGCCATTTGAACCATTTCATCAAGTCAATAACGCATTGGCCCATCCCTATCCCTTATAAAAGCAGTTATTCAGCTTGGCGTTGATGGACGTTGTTGTATGTCCACGTGAGGGATATGGTGCCAAATTCCATCAAAATGGCAGGTTATATCGTTAGAATCCCGAGATGGTTGCGGAGGCCTATCCTTGATACTCCAAAAGTTCTCAACTGGATGGAGATTCGGCGATCTTGCTCTCCCAGGTAGAGTCTGGTAAACACGAAAACAACCAGTAGAAACCCTCACCGTGTGCGAGTGGGCATTACCTTGCTGCAATGTAAGCCCAGGATGAGTTGCTACGAAGGGCAACAAAATGCGGAGTAGAATCTCGTCGACGTACCTTGTGTAGGAAGGGTGCCAAACGTGGCAAAGGCGTGCTGCTACGAGAAAAAAATGGCACCCCACAACATCTTTCCTCGACTCTCAGGTAGTATGGACGGCAGGTCAGGTACGCATGCCTCTGCAGTCCAGGGCATCTCTAGACACGTCTTCGACCTGGAATCTCGTTGTCAGGAGGTGAACTGTCTTCACTGATTTGTCCCACTTCGAATCGAGCCCCGATGTGCAGCGAAGACTTGTCTTGAGACGCCCCGGAGAGCACTGTGATACCAACCCAACTCTTGCCCGACATGCAGCCGACAATTAGACAGAAATGGGTACGACATCCAACAACTCTAACAAAATGGTTCAAATGGGTCTGAGCACTATGGGACTTAACATCTGTGATCATAAGTCCCCTAGAACTTAGAACTACTTAAACCTAACTGACCTAAGGACATCAGACACATCCATGCCCGAGGCAGGATTCGAACCTGCGACCGCAGTGGTCGCGCGGTTCCAGAATGAAGCGCCTAGAACTCTAACAGTCAGGGCCAACTGAATAACTGCTTGTGTAAGGGCAGAGACGTACCAACACGCTTCTGACTTGCTCAGTTTGTAAAAATCTTCCCCTTGAATAAATCATACAATTTTACTGAAATTGTGATTTGTTTCTCTATACATGAACGGCACCTCTACTGATTTCCGTCTCATTCGAATAAATCCTTCGTGGGGAGCTTTTTTTTGGCTTAGAGTGTATGTTGACTAGAATGAGCAATTATTATTATTCTCGATTCAGAAAAATACAAATTTAAAGTAGCCATACACATCAATAAATGTGTACATAAATGTATATACAAATTATATTTATATTACATGTGCCCAGTACTTGGCAACCTCCAAGGCGCTTGGAATGGCTTGCAGGAGATCAATATTCGTGCAGGGTGTACGGCACAAAAAGCACTGGAGCATGTGGCTTGTGTTTGTTCTCGTCCACAACCACAGGACGTATCTTCTGTTATGAAGCCCCATCTCTGGATCGCCAACTCCTGATCGTAATCTGTTTAAAGATTTCCACAGCAGCCAGCTCTCGTTGTGTCCAGGTGGTAATTCTTCAGCTTCTGGCGTCTGCAGGTGAAGCATCGACTTCTTCCATAACTCCAGCCTTCCCTTCTCTGGTGAAATGGTGAGCTTCTCGGATGTTCTCAGGAAGCTCTTTCGCGATCTCAGCCGTTGCTGTGGTGGATTATGTCCGTGCAGTGGATGGACTCTGTCCTGCTCCACTTTCAGTCTCTCCTTGTTGGCAGCCACTGTTCTGCTTACCCATGACGGCGCTATTCCAGCGAGGCAGTAGAGCTTGTCAGTTGGGTTAGGTCTTAAGCAACCTGTGATCAACCTGCAGGTTTCGTTGAGAGCAGTGTCTACTTGTCTGGCATGAAATGACTGATACCAGACTGCAGAAGCATATTCAGCAGTAGAAAAGCACGAAGATTGCAATGATTTCCCACCAAGATAAGACTTGCAATCGGGCGGCTGATGCTTTCACACCAGAAACATCATCTTGGTCCTTCTCAGCACCACAGTTGTCCATCATGTCGATGAATATAGGAGGTGTATCATCACCAAAAGAACTGTCACAAGAGCTGTGCAGACAAACCAAGAATGAGCAATAAAACAAAATGAATAGTTCTGTTCACGACTGGAGCCACACTGCGCTCTTCTCAACCGCAATGAGAATGGTGCGTTACTTCTTCCTCATTTATACATACTGCAGTACGCGATGTTTTCCTATGGAGAAAAAGAGTATTCAGCCCAATCATATGAAGAATTCATCAGAAAGTTTTCATTTGAAATATCTATTAACTAGGACTATACTTCATACAAGAGTCAGACGGAACTTATGGGAGCGTCACAGCTCGTTGGTGGACCCGTGATTACTAGAAGGCCTTTGCTTCTGCACTGGTAAACAAAAATTAGAGACGAAAGTAATTTTCGCATGTGCAATTGTCAAGTAACATGGTTCGTGGAATCTTAGACCACACAGAAAAATAACTGCTACAGTACAATACAGAAGGTAACTCAAAGAAGTTCTCAATGAGACTAACAGAAATGACACTTTTATTCAAATTATTACCCTGAATTCATAGCGATTTATAATGATCCCCAGGACATGGCTCGAAACGCTGAGAACGGAAATGCATACTATGTAGCTTCCTCCCATGCTGGCCACAAGGTTGGTAAGTTCTTGTGGTAGAGAGTTCCATTCCTCCACTAGTTTGGTTGGTTGGCTGGTCATTGATCCGTGTAAACTTGTTGCAATACGTCTCCACAACGCATCCCACACCTGCTAGACGGGATGTAAGTCAGGGCCAAAACCATGATAGCTGTAGCAGAACCAGCAGAATTAATGGGAACCTGCAGATGACTTACGGGGGTCTTCAGCGAGTGCAGACTGGCATGGTTGGTGCGTGGATTAATTAGGTCACACTGGTTGACCTTACTGGGACTTTGGAAGATGCCACTAGCTCAGCTGTGGCCCCATTCGGGGCTGACTCTCAGTGGGACAGATATTGTCTGAAGATAGTACAGGTTGCCTAGAACTCCGCTTCTACAGATTTACCATGCTGTGTCCAGATATCAGGGACTCACTCGTCTAGAAGTAAGTAATGGATGATCCCGCCCGGCTAGGTGGGCGGTCTGTAAGCGCTGCTTGCCTATCCGGAAGGAATGGCGGTCCGTGGTACGAATCCGCCCGGCGGATTAGTGTCGATGTCCGGTGTGCGGCCAGCCTCTGGATGGTTTTTAGGCGGTTTTCCATCTGCGTCGGCGAATGCAGGCTGGTTCCCGTTATTCCGCCTCAGTTACACTTTGTCGGCGATTGCTGCGCAAACACTGTCTCCACATACGCGTACAGCATCATTACTCTACCACGCAAACATTTGGGGTTACACTCGTCTGATATGAGACGTTCCTGTTGAGGTATGAGGGAGGGAGGGGGGGGGGGGGGTTCGGTGTGGGGCGGCGGTGGGGTGGTTGGATTGCTGTAGCCTATTGTGGGGTTGTGGACTACTGAGGGCTAAGGCGGGACGAAGCCTCTCCAATTTAATACGTACATACATACAAGTAATGGATCATTCGCAACAGGGGCTTCTTGAACTATATATTTCCTAAACCCTGGTGTGTCTCAGTGGTAAAGGTTAGGAACTGAGAGTAAGCTATCTGCTGCAATGGTAGAGTAGGTGATTAACGAAGGTAGTATTATTACTTAAGGACTTGATGTGTTTTTATTTATATTTAATATATCATAAATTTTTAATTTCCTCCTTATTTACATTCAAGAATTATTGAAAAGGCTTACATAACAACTTTTGAAACAAATATTAATTATAGTTTTATACTATCTGCAGCCATGTAAAAATACGACTCACAAGAGATTACAGGTGTCGGGTGTCGAAACTGTAAGCGGTCTACAGTGCAATTAAATGCAATTAAATGATCACTTTTTCAAAACCATGTAATTATCTTCCATTGCGACGAACAACTTTGAAATTTCGCTGACTATTGGCTACAGCCTTCCTCTCTAACAGTGCAAAGGTGTGGCGGCCTGCGACATCAATCTCGGGTTCTGCGATGCTTCAAACAGCGAGGTGACGGCACTTGCGAAAAGAAAGGCCACAGCTCAGAAGTCATGTGACGTGTAAGGTGCTTTAATGTTGGCAGATTGGCAGCAAATTTCACCCCAAGTCTGCACACGCCAGACGCCACTGTGGATGCATCGCACTATGGGACGGTCGTCACACACCCTCTTACGCACAGAACCTCCATGACCAACGTTGGAATTACGAGATCTTATTATGAGTAGCCTCTGAGCTCCATGGGACATCTGAGGTCATCAGTCCCCTAGACTTAGAACTATTTAAACCTGCATGATTCGAACCTGCGACCGTACAGCAGCGCGGTTCCGGACTGAAGCGCCTAGAACCGCTTGGCCACAGCGGCCGCCATTTCAGAGACACCACTTGTCAGAATCGACAAGAAAAGTCCTCAAGATGTGTCACAAAGGGTGTCAATGAAATAAGCCCTTCCGTTGGGGCGTTGATTCGCACACGTTTTGCTGTCGCAGACGACAGTTTGGTGTGTGATGAACAACAGGAAGACGTTCTTGACAATGTTAGACATTGCTGACACCCTCCCGGATGATTCAACCTTTCTCTAAGGACACCGTGAGCGGCAACCATTCTGAACGCCGTTTGACACCTTGGGGGTGTTGTGCGACCGCAATCTTGCCCTGCAATACAGAGTGGAACCGTTCGATGCAATCTGAAAGTGAACCGAAATAGCAAAGGATGTTTACGCTTTATCAGCCCTCGATTTTCATGCTGTGCTGCGGCATAATGACAAGTGTGTGTACAACATTGTCACGTGTGTGACACGGCAGAGGGTCCCCCTACGACCCCACAGTTCGGCAACACCTTCAGTGTTGCCTCCCGCGCACTTTTGTTGGGCGGCTGTCAATGTCGCACCGCCCTCCCCCACTGGTCCACGCGGTCCCTAGTGGCTCGACTGTGTACGAGAGATAAAGCTGCTGTGGCGGTACAGTCCAAAGGAGTCAGGTCACGTTCGGTGGGGTTGCAACCCTCGACGTCCTTAGAATAGTGCACGGCGCGGTGCCAGCAATGTCGAACGTTGTTATCGCACAGCGAACTGTCGTCTGAGATGACGGAATGTGTGGGAATCAACTCCCCAAGAGAGGGGCTGATTTCGTTGACCTCCATTATGCCACTTCCTACGAGCTTTCCGTTGTCTATTTTGAGCGGCGGTGTATCTGAAATGAGTATAATTTCGGTGTTAGGAGATAATTATGGGGTTTGAAAAAAGTTATTGTTTAATAATTGTTGAGCCGTGGATTTATTTTCAAACAATATTTTTAAGAATTTATTTTACTTACTAGCGATTCATCAGGAACATTAACACATTTAATCACACTATGTGAGCGTGGAAGTAACTGCCAAGGAGTAATTGATGACATCATAAGCAAATTACTTTTAACAAATGGGAATTTTATTCACTTTAATTGAAAAGAAACAGATTTAAAATTATAGTCAGAAAGCAGCCTCTAAATACCAAGTTACAATTTATTCAGAGGAAGAAAGAAACAAGTTTTGACTGTATGAGCTTTCGGGTAGAGAACCTTGCCGCTCCCGTTTGACACGGCCGTAGTTACGACCGCTCACAACGGCCTCTGAAAGACTACACTGGTGCAAATCTGCAACACACCAGATAACTTTAAACTAAGAGCTTTAACAATTTACACAAGCACACAAACTATGCACCCCCGTAGGAGAGACGGAAATGGTACAAAACACAATATTAACTTTGCCACCGAAGGTGCAACTTGATTTTAACTTCTACGAAAAGTCTTACGGTGAAAGGGTGACAACTTTATATACTAAAATGATCATTTTAATAAAAGCCCATGAAATGCAATCTTATATAAAATTCTACACGGTTGGCCAAACAAGTCATACTAGACTGAAGAGCGAAAGAAACCGGTACACTTGCCTAATATCGTGTAGAGCTCCCGCGAGCTTGCTGAAATTCCGCAACACGACGTGGCGTGGATCCGAATAATGTCTGCAGTAGTGCTGGAGGGAACTGACACCATGAATCCTGCACGGCTGTCCATAAATCCGAGGGGGTGGAGTCTTCTGAGCAGCACATTGCAAGGCACCCAAGGTATGCTCAGTAATGTTCATGCCTGGGGAATTTCGTGGCCAGTGGAAGTGTTTAAACTCAGAAGAGTGTTCCTGGAGCCAGCACTCCGTAGAAAATCTGGACATGTGGGGTGTCGCATTGTCCTGCTGTAATTGCCCAAGTCCGTCGGAATGCACAGTGGACATGAATGGACGCAGCTGATCAGACAGGATGCTTACGTACGTGCCACCTGTCAGAGTCGCATCTAGACGTATCGTGGGTCCCATATCATTCCAGCTGCACACGCCCCACACCATTACAGAGCCCCCACAGCTTCAACAGTCCCGTGCTCATATACAGCGTCCATGGATTCATAACATTGTGTTCATACCCGTACTTGTCGATCCGCTCAATAGAATTTAAAACTAGACTCGTTCGACCAGGCAACACCATTCCTGTCGTCAACTATCCAATATTGGTATTGGCGGGCCCATGGGGCTGTAAAGCTTTGTGTCGTGCAGTCACTAATGGTACACAAGTGGGCCTTCGGCTCCGAAAGCCCATATCGATAATAGTTCGTTAAATGATTTGCATACCGACACTTGTTGATGGACCGACACTGAAATCTACAGCAGTTTGTGAAAGGGTTGCCCTTCTGTCACGTTGAACGATTCTGTTCAGTGGTCGTTGGTCCCGTTCTTGCAGGATCTTTTTCCTGCCGCAACGATGTCGGAGACTTGATGGTTTACAGGATTCTTGATATTCACGGTACACTCGTGAAATAGTCATGCGGGAAAATACCAACTTCATCGCTACCTAGAAGATGCTGTTTGTTTGTTACTTTCTATTACTTGTATATAGTACTTTCATGGAGAAATAATACATCACGAGTGTTTGTTTTTGTTTAGGTTTCCCCTTACAAATGATTTCCTAAATCGGAAATGGATAGTTGCTACTCGGAGAGAGAACTTCCAACCGACAGCAAATTATTTGCTGTGCTCTCTTCATTTTGAAGAGAATTGTTACATGGAAAATTATGTAAATAGATGTCAACTGAAGAACGATGCTATACCGACAGCATTTAGATTTCCAACTCATTTGAAAAAGGTATAGTGTCCTGGAAATTGTGCAATATAGGTCTAGGTTAAATAGTGTGGAAATACTGTCAGTGTGTATAATTTTGAACGTTTCTTTTCCATGTTACCAAAGCAGTTCAAATATATATAATCAGAGGTAGGTCGAATAACTGCGTTTAGATATTTAACATGTGTTGTCAGGTGGTGATTATACTTCGTAAATGGTCAAATATTTGATCAAATGTTGCAAACTCAACCACTTTCAGAGGTGCT
The DNA here is from genome assembly GCF_023897955.1 of Schistocerca gregaria. Lineage (NCBI taxonomy): Eukaryota > Metazoa > Arthropoda > Insecta > Orthoptera > Acrididae > Schistocerca > Schistocerca gregaria. The sequence continues at coordinate 157,548,707 of NC_064928.1, forward strand.
ATCAGTGTTAAAAACTAATGTGCGAATGAAATTCCTACGGTATTTAAAGTGATATGGGTTATTACAATTAATCATATCAAAATTCGAGTGTAGACAATACTGTGCTAAAGTAAGCGTGCAAAATGTACACAGTAGTAGGCAAAAAGCAATCAGGACCTTACAGGAAAATTACGTGATTAAATAATTATCGTACTGTCTGCTACTTTAAAAGTTTAATGTAATTATCTAATGCAAAAAAACTCAATGTAAACTCGCTGAACCTTGTCGGGAAAGAGCCTTACATTCTTAAATTTCGCGTCTCTATCCAGACGTATTTCGGAAATTAGAAAACTTCATTCATTTAAGTATACTTTTAAAATAGACTCGAATACTCAGTACTTTTTTTAAACAAACATGTGTTTAATTTGTCCTTCAATTTGCTCCTGTTGCGTCTTATATACTTTAAATCACAACCCCAGTACTAAGGATTGATCCCTGCAAATGGCGGCGATCAGCTGCTTCAATTGGGGGTCAATTGCCTCGCTTCTCTGCTACGGCGTGGTAGGGGCTTGGACTGACACTGCTCTTACTGCAGCCAACACTGCTCTCTGGTCTGAGATTCTCTTATAGCTTACATATCGCAGGCAGCGCGTGAGCAATCCATCGAAATTACGTCTGCTAGAGCGCGCTAGCAATAAATTCCTTAGTCGTGGACCTCTTACACAGTTGTTATTTTCTTACAAATGTGCACCTAGGTTAGCTATCAGAATATCGTGTCTCGGGCACGTTGTACGGCAGATGCATTGTGACTGAGCTGTAGACGGTTGCTTTCACTTCGCCTCCGCCGAACACTAGCGCATCCGCGGCGCCACACGCGGATAGGTAATTAGTGTAGGGGAGTGCTGCAGGCACCCGCCGCCACTCACCTCCGCGACCTCCGCCCTTCGCGGCAGCTCGTTCCACCTGCCAGTGTGTGCCACCTCGGCCCTCTTTGTGCTCCACTTCGCCTTTATACGGCGACGGAGGCCCAGGCGGGCCCTGTTAACGTGTAATGCGCACGCCGCCAGCGCAGTTGGGCCGAGAATTCAGCCCCGCGCCGCTACAAGAGAATTTAAAAAGAAATTGCGCTCGTACGCAGTTCCCCCACCATCTTGCCGTCATGCTAATGCATACCATAAACGTAGACATGATGTTCCTAGGGAACTAAGACTCTCTATCCAGGAGGAACGGAGCAAAGTGGTAGGAATAAACCGCAAGAGAAAGCATGTTCGACGCTCAAAGGAATCCCGCACTGCGCCCCTGGGCAAGTTCCAGCCTGTTACGGAGATCCAGGCGTGTGTCTGTGCCGTGCGAATGGCTGTGGTCAGTGACTGTACAGTATAATGTGTTTGCGTTGTTATGGATGAAAGGAACTCAGTGTCACAGGTGTCCCACTATGCCGGATCTTCTCGCACACCTTGGCGCGCAACCGCTGTGCAGCCATCGCCGTACTGCGGCCCGGCCTGATGCCACTGAGACAACTCCGCCATCAGGACAGCACTAGGCGGAATGTGAAAACAATAAGTTTCCTTAAATTTACGTCTATGGTCACAAACTTTTTGTTAACAGATTACAGGTTTCGTTCTATAATGACCATCATCAGACCTGCTCTATAAAAACAAAGTCCTAATGTACTGCAGCCATAGTGACTTTGTTTTTTATAAAACAGGTCTGATGATGGTCATTATAGACCGAAATCGGTAACCTGTTAAATAAAAGTTTGTGAGCATAGACGTAAATTAAAGGAAACTTATTGTATATGTGAGTCACTGTTTCATTCGCGACAATGTAGCAGCTTGTGGAATGTGAAAACATTAAGTTTACTTTACAGGTCCGTCTCGATCACACAAACTTTTGCATTTCGCTATTACCAGCTTCGGCTACTGCCACCTTCAGATACAGACAAGAATAGCTGTGTAACCAACTAAGTTCAATTAGCCGAAGCGAAGTCTGTAACAGGCCTGGTGATATACACACATCAAAATACTAATTCAACAGCAAAACACGGATACATTATCTGGGGCGGGGGGGGGGGGGAGGGGGCACAGCTCTGTGGGGGGTTATACCCCTTCTGCATTTATTATATATATATGCTGCATTGCTGTGATGATTGTTAATATATATATCTTCGATATGTTATATATATATATATGTGTGTTAGTATATTATTCTATATTCCATATAACCTAACTTTGCTTAAAGAAGTGATCGCCTAGCGGCGCGGGACGTCTAGATTTACAAAAGCCCCGCCGCTTTAAAAGGTAATAGGGCCTTTAGGTATATTTAGATATTTTTTATATTTGTTTTTTTGTTTAAACTATATCATTATAGGTATATATAGAATCCTTTTTTTCTTATCTTTAAGATGGTGTTCTTATCTCATTTTGTGTTCTGGAGACTTCAGCTCACGTCAGGAGAGGTATCGTCTATATACTTTACTTAGCCCCAGCCGCTCAATTGCGCTTGATAAGGGCACTTCCGCCTGTGTTATTCTTATGGAAGTATTGCACAACTTTGACAGCTCGCGATCTCTCGCTTTCTAGCGGCTCGAGAGCTTATCAGTAGCACTTCCTGTGTCGATCTCTCTCTTGCACTAGTGCTGTGTCTTTAACTCTGAGTACTTTATTGAGGCAACCGCATGTAGCTTTCAGCTACGCAACTGCATTGGAGTGTTTTGCTATGCATAGATAGTGTTTTGCTATGCATAAAGAAGTGTCTTAATGATGTTGTTTAGTGTTGTAGCCCACTTAAGGCACTCTGGGATGCCTCTCTGCATCACCCTGTTTCCCACAACTCCTGATGATAGACGTTGACTGTGGGTATTGTATCACAGACACAGTCCCTTTGAGTGTTCAGAGATGTCACCAAAGATATAAACAACCATACATGAGCAGCACCTATTAGACGTAGGGGGTCAGACAGCCTATCAGTTCCAGTCATTCTGCCAGGACCGGCCGCTGTGGAACCGCGCTGTTGCTACGGTCGCAGGTTCGGATCGTGCCTCGAGCATGGATGTATGTGACGTCCTTAGCTTAATTAGGTTTAAGTAGTTCTCAGTCTAGGGAACTGATTACCTCAGATGTTAAGTCCCATAGTGCTGAGAGCCATTTGACCCATTCTACCAGGAAGTAGGTACACGGCTTGTGTTTTCTGTAGTTAAACCATGCCTAGACGGTCAATACCGCTGTTCGATCGCGTCGGCATTGTTTGTGCCAGGAAGAGCTCTCAACAAGGGAAGTGTCCAGGCCTCTCGGAGTGAACCAAAGCGATGTTGTTCAGACATCGAGGAGGTACATGGAGACAGGAACTGTGGATGACACGCCTCGCTCAGGCCGCCCAAGGGCTACTACTGCAGTGGATGACCGCTACCTACTGATTATGGCGCGGAGGAACCCTGACAGCAAGGCCACCATGTTGAATAACGCTTTTCGTGCAGTGACAGGACGTCGTGTTGTGACTCAGACTGTGAGCAAAAGGCTGCATGATGAGCAACTTCACACCGACGTCCATGGCGAGGTTCCTCTTTGTAATCACAACACCATGCACCGCGGTACACAGGGGCCCAACAACGTGCAGAATGGACCGCTCAGGATTGACATCGCGTTCTCTTCGCCAATGAGTGTCGCAATGGCCTTCAATCAGACAATCGTCTGATTGTTGCAGGCAACCCGGTCAGGCTGAACAGTCCAGCGAGTGCAGCAAGGTGGATGTTCCCTGCTGTTTCGGGGTGGCATTATGTGGAGCCGATGTACGCTGCTGGTAGTCATGGAAGGCGCCGTAACGGCTGCACGATACGTGAAAGCCATCTGCCGACCTATAGTGCAATCATATCGGCAGCATATTAGCGAGGCATTCGTCTTCATGGACGACAATTCACGTCCTCATCGTGTACATCTTGCGAATGACTTCCTTCAGGATGGAGTGGCCAGCATCCTCTCCATACATGAACCCTATTGAACATGCCTGGGATAGATTGAAAAGGGCTGTTTATGGACGACGTGACCCACCAACCACTCTGAGGGATCTACGCCGAACTGCAGATGAGGAGTGAGACAATCTGGACCAACAGTGCCTTGATGAACCTCTGGATAGTATACCACGACGAATACAGGCATGCAGCAATGCAAGAGGACGTGCTACTGGATGTTAGAGGTACCGGTGTGTACAGCAATCTGGAGCACCACCTCTGAATGTCTCGCTGTATGGTGGTCCAACATGCAATGTGTGGTTATCATGAGCAATTAAAAGGGCGGAATGATGTTTATGTTGATCTCTATTTCAATTTTCTGTACAGGTTCCGGAGCTCTCGGAACCGAGATGATGTAAAACTTTTTTTGATGTGTCTATAAGAAAACTAAAAAATATTGCTTGATTGACAGCCATGTATACCAGCTATATAGGTATCAACGTCAAATTATATATGTAGGTGCAAAGTAAGTGCTGGTGTGACTTTGATGTATCTGGTATTTACACAAATAAATGAGGTCAGCATAGGGCACTACAGTCAGGGTCGATGAGTAACCAGTAACGCAAATGTAATATTTAAAAGTCATTAATAATTACTTCACATGGTAAAATGAGCATCTGACAATAAAACTTGTACTAACATATAATATGTGGAATTAGATCCATAGCTAAAATCCACATAAAAAGTGCAAATAGCAATAATGAGATGTTCGTAGCCTGGCAAAGTAAAACACACAAGTGTGTAAAAGCGAATATAAAAAGTTTAAAAATAAAATCACATCTATATATCGAAACCTTCCAGCATGACAAAACAATTAAGCCAAGGAAATTAACGAAACAGTGACTATTAATGAAACGTCGATACTCGGTAATACATCAGGAGTGAAATCTCAATGTCATTTCTTTTGTCATGCTGGAAGATTCCGATTTATAAATGTGATTTTATTTTTAAACTTTCTATACTGGCTTTTACACAACTGTATAATTTACTTTGCTAGGCTTCGGCTTCCCATTTTCACTATTTGCACTTTTTATGTGGATTTTAAGTGTGGATCGAATTCCACATATTGTATGAGAGCACATGTTTTATTGTCAGACGTTCATTTTGCCGTGTTAAGTAATTTTAATTGATGACTAAGTATACTGTATTTTAACTATTAAATTTCCAATTTTGGCTATGCATGTGCAATAGCTATAGTGCCCTATGCTGGCCTCATTCATTTGTATAAATACCAAACGCATCCAGGTCATCACCAGGGCTTACTATGGACCTATGTGTATAATTTCACGTTGATACTTACATCAGAAAATTTTATGGTACGTAAGGCAGGAATGCATTGCTGTCAATCATGTAAATATTTTTTTTATTCTTATGTATCATCGGGACTGTTAAAGGCTTAGCTTCAGATAGCTGAACTTAAGCACTGCTTTTGTATGTGGCAGATCTGAATCTGCTAGTAGCCGATGAAGGTGATAATGAAGTGTAAAAGTTTGTGTGATTAAGACGGAGCTGTAATACGAAGTGCCACAGCATGATCACGGATTCATTTTCAGACTTCATATCTTCAATTAATAAAGCATTAATCGATGGTGCTGTATTTATCACTGTGCTCCGTCTGCTACACATAACTTTGCAGCAAAAATGTAAGTGCAAACGTTCTGTACACAACTAAATTTCGGTTCATAACTTCACTGAAACACCATCACACTTGGGCAAGTGACTGTAACGCACCTAACGATGTAGAGGATCGTTCCTATCAACAATGACGTTGGGAAGAGAAGTTTTGTAGTAGAGTTGATCATCATTATTTTAATGTACCTGATGATGGCTCCACGCTGCCGAAACGCGTCGTGATAATATATGTTAGTAGAATGCAACTGAAGCAGTAAAAAATATGGCATAAATGTATAGTACAGTCGCTGACCTCAAGCAATTCCATGCGACATGGATAAGTTTAATCTCGTGAATATTTTTTGCGTTTGATAATGGGCCTTTCATTGTATGATGTGGAATAAGTTATGGAATATGCTCCACGAGTTTGAGGTTGCAAAAAACTTAGTATCATTACTAAAACATCTTTATAACAGCCAAGCTGCAAACAAAGGTGGATGGTGAATACTAGGAGTTTTTCGAGATGACATTTGGTGTAAGGAAAGGTTGTATACCATCTGTCACCTCATCTCTATAACATCTACGCCGCGTATGTCGTCAGGAGCGCACTGGATGGATGGGACGTGACAGGAAAATCGACAACCTAGGTTTTACGCTTCGCAGGTGATAGATACTACTCTCATTGCAGGGAGGAAGTGATCTGATATGCAGGGTTAGTCTAAGTTTCGGTGAGGTGAGAAAAAGCGTACACATGGCTATTGCCAAGATTTAGATCAAATCCAACTCACAGAATACTTAAAGGATCTGGATGTGATGAACGATTAAATGTATCTAGGAACTCTGATCGATGACACAAGAAAATACAATAATGAAATACAACGACAATTAGACCTGGGCAAAAGTGCAATGCTTAAACTGACTGAGATCGGGCAGAACCGGGAAAAATTCCAAGGCAACGAAAATGCGCTTGGCGTACTCGATGGTGTTCGAGGTGTTCTTGTGCGGCTGCGAGACCTGGACGGTGAAAGCCAGTGATAGAGCCGAACTGATGCCTTAGAGATGTGCTGTTGGCGGAAGATGATACACGTATCCTGCTCAGAAAGAAGAACCAATGCGTCCATTGTACACTGAAGAGCCAAAGAAACTGGTACACATGCCTAATATCTTGTAAGGCCTCCCGCAAGCACCGCAACACGGCGTGGCATGGACTCGACTAATGTCTGAAGTAGTGCCGGAGGGAAATGACACCATGAATCCTGCAGGCAGAGGGTGGAGATCTCTTTTGGACATTTGCAAGACATCCCAGATATGTTCAATAATGTTCATATCTGGGGAGTTTGGTGGCCAGCAAAATTATTTAAACTCATAAGTGTGTTCCTGGAGGTACTCTGTAGCAATTCTAGACGTGTGGGGCGTCGCATTGTCCTGCTGGAATTGGCCGTCGGAATACACAATAAACATGATGCTTACGTAAGTGTCACCTGTCAGTCGTTTCTAGACTTATCAGGGGACCCATGTCACTTCAACTGAACACGTTCCACACCATTACAGAGCCTCCACCAGCTTCAACAGTCCCGTGCTGACATGCAGGGTCCATGGATTCATGAGGTTGTCCCTATACCCGTACACATCCATCCGCTCGATACAATTTGAAACGAGGCTGGTCCTATCATGTTTCCAGTCATCAACAGTCCAATGTCGGTGTTGACGAGCACAGGCTAGGCGTAAAGCTTTTTGTCATGCAGTCAACAAGGGTACGCCGGTGGACCTCTGCTGTGAAAGCCTGTATCGATGGTGTTTCGTTGAATGGTTCGCCCGCTGACACTTGTTGATGGCCCAGCATTGAAATATGCAGTAATTTACGGAAGGATTGCGCTTCTGTTATGTTGAACGATTCTCTTCAGTGGTCGTTGGTCCCATTCTTGCAAGATTGTTTTCCATTGGCAGCGATGTCGGAGATCTGACGTTTTACCGGAGTCTTTATATTCACGGTACACTCGTGAAATCGTCGTACCCGAAAATCCCCACTTCATCTCTTCCTCGGAGATACTTTGTCCCATCGCTCGTGCGCCGTCTGTATGACCACGTTCAACTCACTTAAATCTTGATAACCTGCCGTTGTAGCAGCAGTAACGGATCTAACAACTGTGCCAGACACTTGTTGTCTTCTATAGGCGTTGCCTACCGTATTCTGTCTGTTTACATATCCCTTTGTTTGAATATGCATGCCTATGGCTCAAATGGTTCTGACACTATGGGACTTAACATCTGACGGCATCAGTCCCCTAGAACTACTTAAGCCTAACTAACTTAAGGACATGACACACGTCCATGCCCGAGGCAGGATTCGCACCTGCGAGTGTACCAGCAGTGCGGTTCGGGACTGACGTGCTTATAATCGCCCGGCCACAGCGGCCGGAACGTATGATTTTACCAGTTTCTTCGTGTGCTTCAGTGTATATACGAGGAGAGTTGATAAGCAATTGAGCCGTGCGCGGTTCGTGTTCATGCCATTCTTGCTTGTCATCTTCTATTACGGTACTGCCGCCTTGTTTTCTTATTCCATTTACTGGAGTCACTAACTTCCTGCTTTACTCCTCCATGAGCGTCACCAGCAGCGTGTATCGATAAGTGCACTGTCGTACCATCTCTGGTGCGACCGATATTACACTCCTGGAAACGGAAAAAAGAACACATTGACACCGGTGTGTCAGACCCACCATACTTGCTCCGGACACTGCGAGAGGGCTGTACAAGCAATGATCACACGCACGGCACAGCGGACACACCAGGAACCGCGGTGTTGGCCGTCGAATGGCGGTAGCTGCGCAGCATTTGTGCACCGCCGCCGTCAGTGTCAGCAAGTTTGCCGTGGCATACGGAGCTCCATCGCAGTCTTTAACAGTGGTAGCATGCCGCGACAGCGTGGACGTCAACCGTATGTGCAGTTGACGGACTTTGAGCGAGGGAGTATAGTGGGCATGCGGGAGGCCGGGTGGACGTACCGCCGAATTGCTCAACACGTGGGGCGTGAGGTCTCCACTGTACATCGATGTTGTCGCCAGTGGTCGGCGGAAGGTGCACGTGCCCGTCGACCTGGGACCGGACCGCAGCGACGCACGGATGCACGCCAAGACCGTAGGATCCTACGCAGTGCCGTAGGGGACCGCACCGCCACTTCCCAGCAAATTAGGGACACTGTTGCTCCTGGGGTATCGGCGAGGACCATTCGCAACCGTCTCCATGAAGCTGGGCTACGGTCCCGCACACCGTTAGGCCGTCTTCGGCTCACACCCCAACATCGTGCAGCCCGCCTCCAGTGATGTCGCGACAGGCGTGAATGGAGGGACGAATGGAGACGTGTCGTCTTCAGCGATGAGAGTCGCTTCTGCCTTGGTGCCAATGATCATCATGGTGTGGGGAGCGATCTCCTACACTGGCCGTTCACCTCTGGTGATCGTCGAGGGGACACTGAATAGTGCACGGTACATCCAAACCGTCATCGAACCCATCGTTCTACCATTCCTAGACCGGCAAGGGAACTTGCTGTTCCAACAGGACAATGCACGTGCGCATGTATCCTGTGCCACCCAACGTGCTCTAGAAGGTGTAAGTCAACTACCCTGGCCAGCAAGATCTCCGGATCTGTCCCCCATTGAGCATGTTTGGGACTGGATGAAGCGTCGTCTCATGCGGTCTGCACGTCCAGCACGAAATCTGGTCCAACTCAGGCGCCAGGTGGAAATGGCATGGCAAGAGGACTACATCCAGCATCTCTACGATCGTCTCCATGGGAGAATAGCAGCCTGCATTGCTGCGAAAGGTGGATATACACTGTACTAGTGGTGACATTGTGCATGCTCTGTTGCCTGTGTCTATGTGCCTGTGGTTCTGTCAGTGTGATCATGTGATGTATCTGACCCCAGGAATGTGTCAGTAAAGTTTCCCCTTCCTGGGACAATGAATTCACGGTGTTCTTATTTCAATTTCCAGGAGTGTATTTCCGGGTCGTCGTGTGTCTGGCTGTCAGTTGGAGACGGACCAGCAGTGCAGTCGGCACGCAGCAGCAGTGAAGTCGGGGGTCGGAGCGCCGGTGAGGTGCGGACAGCCAGTGCTCGCCGACTGCTGGCGACACACATAAACTGTCCGACGGAGAGAGATTAGAGTGGCATGACCGTTGATTGGTCGTTTGGTTGGTCGTCTCATTGGGCGACGTGTATTTGGTCCTTTCACCGTTTCCGGGCCTGAACAGTCGTTTCGTTGGCACGGAGCAGCAAGGAAGCCCCCGTCGCTCTGAGTCAGGCCGGAGCTGCTGGCGGCGTGCACGCGCGGTTGGGGAGTGAGGAGCTGCTCGCGATTGCTTCGAAGTTTCTCGCCCACAGATCTTGGACATGGTTGAGTCCTCACTTAATCTACTCTCGAGCCTCAGCTGTTTACATTTCTTTGTTTGATCCTGGCTCTCAGTTTTGCGACTTTCTCGTGAGGAACGACGTGTGTGTTTTCAAGTCGGCTAAGATTCCAGACGTCTTCCTGTGGAGTTAATTTATTCCCTGTTATTGAAGTTCACCAGCGGTATCTTCTGCCTTGTGGCCGTTGACGCTCCAGTTACCTGCCCTGGTCGTTGACGTAATTTTAGGTAGTGTATTTTTCTCGTCGTGTTGTTGCTGTCCAATGCGGCGTGTAGTTTGACAGCTGAGGTGTTGTTGGTCGTCATGGGCGCCAATATTCTGAGTGTCGCTGTATTAAAATCTTGTGGTGATTTGCTGGTTGCTTGGAGCGGAACTGATCTTGTTCATTGGTAGGTCGGCTGTCTGTCGGTTGGGTTGACTTCAGATTAAGAAGTCGTTGTATAGGCTGCCTGTCTCACCGAAGCGGGCGTTAGTGTTCTAGTCCCAGGCTGACCCTTGGAAGCGTCCGAGCGCCGTTCCTTGTGTGTTACATAGCAATTTCCCTGTTTGGGTTTTAGTTATTTGGTTGATGTGTGGCCTTCAGCCGAGTATCAAAATGTTTTAATGTCTCTTAAATTAATGACCTTGTCTTGTCCTTGAGGTATAAGATTGTTATGCTTTTGTTTTACGATAAGGCTTTCTGCCTTTTGATTGAAACTCTTCATATTGCATAATATGCTGTCTCCAGCCAACTTGCATTAAAATTAAACTGCTACGGCCTTCAGCCTGCTTACATTGAAAATTTAGAGCATATGCTTGGGTGAAACCTTCAGGAGACCCCTGTATTTCAATTTGTTGCTTAGGGCTTGTGTCTCGGATTTTGAGTGTGGCCGGTGTAAAGTTAATTAAAGGAGGTCGATTAAAGTTTTGAGTGTTTTGCATCCTTGTTGTAATTGTGTTGATGAATAAAGTTTGTATGTTGAGTGGAACTGACAGGAATTTCTTTTGCCCCTTTCCGCAACCTAATCTGCTGTGCCCTGCTAGCGCAGGCGTTTCAGTAATGCAACAATTTTTTTCTTTGCCAATTTCGGTTGAAAAAATGAGCAATTTGTTGTGGATCGTCGTGGAATATTCACGCTTCAGCCTCTATAGTCACATGAAGTTCCGATACGTGGCGGCACTAGACGTAGCCTTCAAAATATCGTCTGCAGCGTCACAAGCAGAGAGGTTGCCACTGAATTTCATTCGGCGGAAAATTAGAGCATCGAACATGTTACGGCGTAAAATCAGTGCCGGCACGACAGTCGGGATCGACAGAGAAGAGGTCAGCCAGTCGCACACTGACCGACCTCCCTCCAGGACGACAACGCAACAGCAGCGGCCCCTACGTGAAGCCAACATAAGCGCCGCACCCAACTGGAGGCAGCTCACTTCGATAGCAGCTTCAACTTTAGCCACTTCGTTAGCCGACGCATCATAGCCTCTACAAAGCACAGTCTTCTACTTGTCTGTTCTGAAGAAGACCGATTATTCTGTAAGTTGGACTTTACTTCCGACGCGTCTAGCGATGTTGAGAATTTTTGCTTGTGTAGTTGTAATAATAAATTTTATTTTAATTGTTTGATTGTTTGTCCAAATAACCGAGTATACAGTATTCCTACACACAACAGGAGATATTCATAGGCGCTTGTGGAATGCCTATGTAGACCTTGTAGTGAACAAAAGCACAGTGTTTTGCATGTCCATCCATGTGCTCGATCGTCAGTGGTATTTTGGCTGTTCACTTACGCAATAAATTGAAATACGAGCAGCTGTCGTTTTGGTTTTATTTTATAATGCGGAAACCAGTTTCGGTGACTCGATACACCATCGTCAGGCTTCAGCTGATTCCTCAGCAGCAGCTAAGGCCTGAGGATGGAGTACTGAGTCACCGAACCTGGGTTCCGAACTATAAAATAACAGCAAAGTGACGGCTGCTCGTATTTCATTTCATTATGTGAAATCACATAAGCAACGCACGTACCATCATCGCAACCACCACTCTGTCTACAGGCCACAAGTGGCCCATCGGGACCATCCGACCGCCGTGTCATCCTCAGTGGAGGATGCAGATAGGAGGGGCGTGGGATCAGCACACCGCTCTCCCGGTCGTTATGATGGTATTCTTGACGGAAGCCGCTACTCTTCGGTCGAGTAGCTCCTCAATTGTCATCACGAGGCTGTGTGCACCCCGAAAAATGGCAACAGCGCATGGCGGCCTGGATGGTCACCCATCCAAGTTCCGACCACGCTCGACAGCGCTTAACTTCGGTAATCTCACGGGAACCGGTGTAGCCACTGCGGCAAGGCCGCTGCCCATCATCGCTACAAGGTCGCACAAACCTGTCCCCTCTCTCACGTGTCGGCCGGCCGCACACAGCTGTTACCCACAGGAAACTGAAGAAACGACTTCGATGTCCTCGTCGCCACAAAAATGCCAACGGACTTCTCCTTCTCCACGACGACTCAAACCTCACACAAGTCTGCGCACCCGAGAGATCTCACATTACTTCACTGGATTGTTCTTCCTCATCCATCCTACACCCCAGGTCTCGCACCTTCCGACTTCCATCTGTTTGGTCCACTGGAGGATGCACCCCGGGGGAAGCAGTATGTGGATGGTATGGAGGTCACTGACGCAACAAAACTGTAGTGGTGTCATTTTTTTCGTTTGACTTTTGAGCCTGTCAGTCCAACTGAAAAAGCCCTCTGGGTGAACACTGTGGAAAGACAAGACTGGAAGCCCACGAAATATAGCACAATACGTTCTCAGGATTTTCGGGAAGAGGACATAGACGGAACTTAATTTCGTCAGTCCGTATTAAGGAAAGTGCTTTATTACGAAAGCAGCGTTTTTATATAACATACACTGGAGATCATTAATTTCAATACACTCAATAAATGACATCTAGTTATCTGTAGATAAGGCCTAATACTGTGGTTACGGTTCGGCGAGCAAAGGAATAGTACAACAGTTATACACAAGTCCTGATTTTTGTTTGTGGTCATCGAGGTACAATAGTATCCAACAAACAATGCTGTATACGTAAACGTTATGTAACTATCTGATATGTTTGTTTACCTATTTGCCAGCCGCGCGGGGTAGCCGCGAGGTCAGGGGCGTCTTGCCACGGTTTGAGCGGCTCCCTCATTCGAAGGTTCGAGTCCTTCTTCAGGCATGGGTGTGTGTGTTGTCCTTAGCGTAAGTTAGTTTAAGTTAGATTACGTAGTGTGTAAGCCTAGCAAAGGAATAATACAACAGTTTTACACAAGTCCTCATTCTTGTTTGTGGTCATTGAGATACAATAGTATCCAACAAACAATACTGTATACATAAACGTTGCGGCCGCGGTGGTCTCGCGGTTCTAGGCGCGCAGTCCGGAACCGCGCTGCTGCTACGGTCGCAGGTTCGAATCCTGTCTCGGGCATGGATGTGTGTGATGTCCTTAGGTTAGTTAGGTTTAAGTAGTTCTAAGTTCTAGGGGACTAATGACCACAGCGGTTGAGTCCCATAATGCTGAGCCATTTGAACCATACATAAACGTTATGTAACTATCTGGTATGTTTGCTTACCTATTTGCCGGCCGCGCCGGGTAGCCGCGCGGTCTATGGGCGTCTTGCCACGGTTTGGGCGGCTCCCCCTTTCGGAGGTTCGAGTCCTCCTTCGGCCATGGGTGTGTATGTTGTCCTTAGCGTAAGATAGTTTAAGTTAGATTAAGTAGCGTAGGGACCGTTGACCTCAGTATTTTGAGCCCATAATAACTTACCACAAATTTCCAAAAATTCCCTATTTGCCGACGGACGCCGCATTTGGTGTACCTGTGTCGTTCCCTGTAGTGGTGTGAGCGGCAAGCATTGCTACGATACATAACATGTGGTTCCTGCACGTCAGTTCCTTCGTGACATTGAAGTGTGCACATCGCTAGTATGGCTCCACCAGTGGAGATATCCATGGAAAAAAGTGCTGCAATTGTAGAAGTTGGCCAAGCATGTTTCTCTATTCGGCAAATTGCGAGACAGAGTAGTGTGTCTATAGGAGTAGAGAAATACACCCTTCACCGCCAGAAGACAACAGGTAGCAATAAAGACATACCACGACCAGGGCGACCTCATAAACAAATCGGAATTACCAGTAAGGGAAATAGATTCAAAAAAGAGTCCCAAATTCGTGCAGAATCGGTAGAAATGAACACGACAATCTGTTGCAACAGTAAAAAGGAGACTGGCTGAAGCTGGTTCAAATGGCTCTGAGCACTATGCGACTTAACTTCTGAAGTTATCAGTCGCCTAGAACTTAGAACTAATTAAACCTAACTAAGCTAAGGACATCACTCAAATCCATGCCCGAGGCAGGATTCGAACCTGCGACCGTAACGGTCGCTCGGCTCCAGACTGTAGCGCCTAGAACCGCACGGCCACTTCGGCCGGCACTGAAGGCGGCTTGAAATGATGTACAACAGCAAGAAACCCCCTTCTAAGGCCCATAAATAAACAGGAGAGTCTTGAATGGGCTAGAAAACATCGTAATTGGACTTCGGAAGAGTGAATGAAGGTCCAGAATGAGATTTTCACTCTGCAGTGGAGTGTGCGCTGATATGAAACTTCCTGGCAGATTAAAACTGTGTGCCCGACCGAGACTCGAACTCGGGACCTTTGCCTTTCCCAAGGGCTCTACCAACTGAGCTACCGAAGCACGACTCACGCACGGTACTCACAGCTTTACTTCTGCCAGTATCCGTCTCCTACCTTCCAAACTGCAAGGTTCGCAGGAGACCTTCTGTAAAGTTTGGAAAGTAGGAGACGGATACTGGCAGAAGTAAAGCTGTGAGTAGCGTGCGTGAGTCGTGCTTCGCTAGCTCAGATGGTAGAGCACTTGCCCGCCAAAGGCAAAGGTCCAGCGTTCGAGTCTCGGTCGGGCACACAGTTTTAATCTGCCAGGAAGTTTCAGTGAACGAAGGTGTTATTCACCTATGAATCGAAGTTCGAGATTTTTAGAACCAGAAGGAGTATATTCGTTCGCCGATGTGTAGGGCAAAAGGGAGCCCAGCAGTGTGTTCTACCTACAGTTAAACACGGTGGAGTCTTCGCCAATGTTGGCTGGTGGCCAATGCTAAAATAGAAACATATAAATGAGATCAGGTTTGTCAGTAACGTCAGTAAGGTGCTGCCTGCATGGTCTGGATCTGCAACGACTAAAATAATTACAAGTCGTTGGTAAAAAATAATATAGTGTACTTAACTGGTTGCACAGGATTCTTCTTGGCTACGTGCATATAATTATAAACAGATAGCTACTGCGGCCTCACGTAGGCCATACGTTACTGAGCACCTTGTTAGAGGTTGCTTCCAATCAGCTGAGGGCTATGCTACTTTCCTACTTAACGTCCCGATCAAGAGTGGACCAGAGATCGCTGGAAACTTGATACAAGCCGCGGAGCAGCGCTAGGGGTGGTAGTCGCGACTCGCGGGTCCACCGACATCTATTACGGACCGCGGTCGATATCTGCAACCCCTAACAAGTGTGGTATCGAACGTTGATATCACAAGTTCTATTATGGATTGGGGATCTTTTGCCGGAGATAGAGTTGACAGTTGGCGACGTTGTGAAAACAGAAGGATATATGTATCAGAAGCAGTGCCACCGCATACTTCAGTATCATGCAGTATCAAGTGCATTGTGATTAATAGGGAAACGGTTCACCTTACTACAGGATGATGACACAAAACATCGGACGGCTTAATGTACGAACTACATTGCATCAGAGGAAAAACGGAAAGTACTGAATGACATGGTATGGCCGTCCCAAAGCCCCGATTGGAATCCCATTGAAATTGTCTGGGATGAAGTGGACAGACGTTTCAAATGGTTCAAATGGCTCTGAGCACTATGGGGCTTAACATCTGTGGTCATCAGTCCCCTAGAACGTAGAACTACTTAAACCTAACTAACCTAACGACATCACACACATCCATGCCCGAGGCAGGATTCGAACCTGCGACCGTAGCAGTCACGCGGTTCCGGACTGAGCGCCTTAACCGCGAGACCACCGCGGCCGGCAGACGTTTCAGGGAAGTTAATATATCCAGCAAGGAACATCTTTGGAATATTGTTAAGTCTCTGAGGAATCATATAGATTCACCATCACCCCATCGATGTCGGAGATTTGATGTTTTACCGGATTTCTGATGTTCACGGTACACTCGTGAAATGGTCGTACGGGAAAATCCCCACCTCATCGGTATCTCGGAGTTCCTGTGTCCCATCACCTGAGCGCTGACTATAACACCGTGTTCAAACTCACTTAAATCTTGATAACCTGCCATTGTAGCAGTAGTAACCGGTCGAACAACTGCGCCAGACACTTGTTGTCTTGTATAGGCGTTGCCGACCGCAGCGCAGTGTTCTGAGTGTTTACGTATCTTTGTATTTGAATACGCATGCCTATACCAGTTTCTTTGGCGCTTCAGTGTATGAGGTACTGGTCAAAACTCGTAAGAATTTCGTTGTATTTTTTATAAACACCGTAAAACTATGCTAAACGCAAGAATGACAAACTTGGACCTACGCCCACTTGCGCCTGCACACTGTATTTGACCCTCGATCCTCATGCTTCCCTCCAAAGCCAAAGAGAAGAGTCCTAGATGCCTCAGGGATGTGTCTTATCTACCGATTGAAAGTATTGCTCATGTTGTGCCATAAATTTCTTTTCATCACAGGTGCAAGAAATAAGCATGCGGTCACTTTTTTTAGACTTAATTAACCTGGTTTTGACACTACTAGGAGTGGGTTCATCAGAATGGAAAACAATTAAAGTGGCCTACAACATAGTCACAGAGTTATAGGATAAGACATTTTTATAGATGGAGTGTAAGTACTGGTTAACAGTAAAGGATATAAGCATTACTTACATGTCATATATGAAGTAATTAACACGTCAAAACGGCTTTGATCAGAAAATATTTAAGATAGAATAAATGAAGGCGAGCCACTATGGGCTGCTCATACCTGTACGGCTACAGGATGCAACAGACTGAGTCTTTAATCGTTTTCAATTCTGATGAAGACACTCCTGGTAGTGTCGAAAGCAGGTTACGTCTAAAAATAGTGACCGAGAGCTTATTCCGTGCAATTGTAACCTAGAAACGGTCTCTGAACGTGCAGCCATGTATAAAATTCTCTTCATCAGTTATCCGATTTTTCCATCTAATTTTCAACAATAAGTACCGTCTCACTTTAAAAGATTATATTCTAGCCCGACAAATACAGTAGTCCAAATAGCCTCTCCCGAACAGGTCATGATGGCCCAACGGCACCGACCGGCCGCCGTGTCATCCTCAGCCCACAGGCGTTCCTTGATGCGGATGTGGAGAGGCATGTGGTCAGCACACCGCTCTCCCAGCCGTATAGCAGTTTACGAAACCGGAGCCGCTACTTCTCAATCGAGTAGCTCCTCAATGTGCCTCACAAGGGCAAATTGTACCCGCTTGCCAGCAGCGCTCGGCAGACCGGATGGTCACCCATCCAAGTGCTAGCCCAGCCCGACAGCGCTTAACTTCTGACAGGAGCCCATACATCCAGAATTGGTACAGAGTGGCTCCAGCAACACTCTTCTGAGTTTAAACACTTCCGCTGGCCACCAAACTCCCCAGACATGAACATTATTGAGCATATCTGGGATGCCTTGCAACATGCTGTTCAGAAGAGACCTCCACCCTTCGTACTCTTACCGATTTACGGACAGCCCTGCAGAATTGATAGTGTCACTTCCCTCCATCACTACTTCAGACATTAGTCAAGTCCATGCCACGTCGTGATGCGGCTCTTCTGCGTTCTCGCGGGGGCCCTACACGATGTTAGGCAGCTGTACTATTTTCTTTGGCTCTTCAGTGTAGTAGGTCTTTGTGACGAGCTAGGAGCGTGACTATAGTCCAAAACCTGTCCATTTAAAAATCCGGAAAGAATGATTCAGCTGTTGAATCCACATCACAGTTCAGACGGAACTCGAATTATAATATAGTAGTTGCCTGCCTTACTGTTAGTAAACTGACGTCCCCTGGGGCTGATGTTACTGTCACAAATGCGGGAAATGGACAGTGAAGCGAGAATATCAGGCATGTGTAGTAAGGGATGCTGGTGCTACGGATTTACTTTGTACGTTGCTTCGAAGCCAGCCCCTCTGTGTTGAATCTCTACCGACCGGCCACCGTGTCATCCTCAGCCCACAGGCGTCGCTGCATGTGGATGTGGAGAGGTATGTGGTCAGCACACCCGTTCACCCGGCCATATGCCAGTTTAGGAAATGGGAGCCGGAACTTCTCAATTGAGTAGCTCCTCAGTGTGCCTGACAACGGCTAAGTGTACCCTCTTGCCAACGGCGTTAGGCAGTCCAGATGGCCAACCGAGCGAGGTGGCGCAGTGGCTAGCACACTGCCATTCGGGAGGACGACGGTACAATCCCACGTCGGGCCATCCTGATTTAGGTTTTCCATGATTTTCCTAAATCGCTCCAGGCAAATGCTGGGATGGCTCCTTTGAAAGGGCACGGCCGACTTCCTTCCCCGTCCTTCCCTAATCCTATGAGACCGATGACCTTGCTGCCTGGTCTCTTCCCCCAACCAACCCGGATGGTCACCCATCCAAGTGCTAGCTAGAGATGGGTAGTTCGCGAACGAACAGGTGCAATGAAACGGTTCACCAAGACGAAAAAATAACCGAGGAACGAATTCCAAGGAACGACGGGTTCATAGTTGACTTCGGTCACGGCGATCTACTTATAGTTCCCAGGAACGAGGAACGATGGATTCATAGTTCACTTCGGTCGCGGCGGTCTACTTATAGTTCCCGGGAACGAGGAACGATGGGTTCATAGTTCACTTCGGTCGCAGCGGTCTACTTATTGTTCCCGGGAATGAGGAACGATGGGTTCATAGTTCACTTTGGTCGCGGCAGTCTACTTATTGTTCCCGGGAACGAGGAACGATGGGTTCATAGTTCACTTTGGTCTCGGCGTTCTACTTATTGTTCCCGGGAATGAGGAACGATCAGTTCTTAGTTCACTTTGGTCGCGGCAGTCTGCTTATAGTTCCTGGGAACGAGGAATGATCGGTTCATAGTTGACTTCGGTCGCTGCAGTCTACTTATAGTTCATGGGAACGAGGAACGATCGGTTCATAGTTCACTTTGGTCACGGCGGTCTACTTATTGTTCCCGGGAACGAGGAACGATGGGTTCATAGTTCACTTCGGTCGCAGCGGTCTACTTATTGTTCCCGGGAATGAGGAACGATGGGTTCATAGTTCACTTTGGTCGTGGGAGTCTACTTATTGTTCCCGGGAACGAGGAACGATGGGTTCATAGTTCACTTTGGTCTCGGCGGTCTACTTATTGTTCCCGGGAATGAGGAACGATCAGTTCTTAGTTCACTTTGGTCGCGGCGGTCTGCTTATAGTTCCTGGGAACGAGGAATGATCGGTTCATAGTTGACTTCGGTCGCGGCAGTCTACTTATAGTTCATGGGAACGAGGAACGATCGGTTCATAGTTCACTTTGGTCGCGGCGGTCTACTTATTGTTCCCGGGAACGAGGAACGATCGGTTCATAGTTCACTTCGGTCGTGGTGGTCTACTTATTGTTCCCGGGAACGAGGAACGATGGATTCATAGTTCACTTCGGTCACGGTGGTCTACTTATTGTTCCCGGAAACGCGGAACGATCGGTTCTTAGTTCACTTCGGTCATGGCGGTCTGCTTATAGTTCCTGGGAACGAGGAATGATCGGTTCATAGTTGACTTCGGTCGCGGCGGTCTACTTATAGTTCATGGGAACGAGGAACGATCGGTTCATAGTTCACTTTGGTCGCGGCGGTCTACTTATAGTTCCCAGGAATGAGGAACGATCGGTCCATAGTTCACTTCGGTCGTGGTGGTCTACTTATTGTTCCCGGGAACGAGGAACGATGGATTCATAGTTCACTTCGGTCACGGTGGTCTACTTATTGTTCCCGGAAACGCGGAACGATCGGTTCTTAGTTCACTTCGGTGATGGCGGTCTGCTTATAGTTCCTGGGAACGAAGAACGATGGGTTCATAGTTGAATTCAGTCGCGGCGGTCTACTTATAGTTCATGGGAACGAGGAACGATCGGTTCATAGTTCACTTTGGTCGCGGCGGTCTACTTATAGTTCCCAAGAATGAGGAACGATGGGTTCATAGTTCACTTCGGTCGTGGCGGTCTACTTATTGTTCCCGGGAACGAGGAATGATCAGTTCTTAGTTCACTTCGGTCACGGCGGTCACTTGGGCAGTTCTCGTTCCAGCCTAGGTCGCGTGCCCGTCTCAGTCTCGGTCTCCCTCGGCCGCACTCGTCGTTCTTCGCATGACCACCTGTCTCAGTTCCACTTCCGACTGCTCCTAGTTAGTTCAGTATCCAGTTGTTCGTTTCGTTCACTGCGCTTGCCCATTTTACATGTGTTCCAAACTGTTCTTGCATTTGGTTCTGGCTATTCAGCGTCCACGACCCGTAATCAAAAAGTATTTTATAGTTAGGTAAAATTACGTTGTATGTAATAGGTACGTCTTTTCAGGTAACAAAAGGGCATATCAACTCACTTCATCATATCGATGAACTGCAGAAGACATACTTATAACAAGGCAAGTTTTTTTTATTCATATATTTTTTGGTTTCATTGAGTTGATTTAGCAACTAACTTTCAATAATATGCTTAATTTTTAGTGTAAGAAAATTCATATGAAACGATTGTCTTGTATCTTTCATATAGAGAACATTACATTTAGGAAGGCTCTAAAAAGGAGTGGGTTGTGGGTCAATTTGGCTCAGTAGGAAAAGCGGTGTCTCTCCATTTGAAAAGACATAGAGTGCCATAAAATCGTATTTACTTATATCTCAAAAACATTTGTTCAGAAGGAGCTTTCAAACCAAAAACTTTATTACTGCGAACTTATTTATTATTATTATTATTATTGCTGCATTAACTTTAATAATGTAACATAAAAACCTAATTTTTACGAAGCGTGTGGCGCAAATATGATGAGAAAACCATATTTTATTTCATACTTCCCTGAAGTCTACCTCAGCCGGCCGCTGTGGTCTAGCGGTTCTAGGCGCTCAGTCCGGAACCGCGCGACTGCTACGGTCGCAGGTTCGAATCCTGCCTCGGGCATGGATGTGTGTGATGTCCTTAGGTTAGTGAGGTTTAAGTAGTTCTAAGTTCTAGGGGACTGATTACCACAGATGTTAAGTCCCATAGTGCTCAGAGCCATTTCAACCATTTTTTGAAGTCTACTTGACCTACGAGCTTAGAGACAACGTGAAGTATATATGGGGTGTAAACGATTATTGTTTACAACGTAGCATAGCTATGTAGTGGAAGTCGAAACGAAGAATTTTATACAAGACACTTGTGGTCTATTAAGTTGGGAAACAGTCACGAACAGCTTTACAAGACTATATGTGCTATAGCCCATGCGTGTCGCGCGAGGTTTTCATGTTCTGTTCTCCAGCTCGCTACACATCGTCATCGATTGTTTCGCCATTGTTACTTGCATTAGCTTGTTATTTCTTTACTGCTTAATTATTACATGTTTGTCTGTTTGTTGTATATGTTATGAGTAAAAACTCTGTACTGGAATATTCCAGAATTTGAAACACGAACAGCTACTAGCATGAGTTTCTTAGAAGTAGATACCTTAGGGGTTGCGAATCAACTGAAATCGCTTGATACAGGCAAGTCTTCAGATCCGGATTGTATACTGGTTAGGTTCCTTTCAGATTACGCTGATACAATAGCTCCCTACTTAGCAGTTATATACAACCGCTCGCTCACCGACAGATCTGTACCTACAGATTGGAAAATTGCGCAGGTCGCAACAGTGTTTAAGAAGGGTAGTAGGAGTAATCCATCTAACTACAGACCTATATCACTGACGTTGATTTGCAGTAGGGTTTTGGAGCATACACTGTATTCAAACTTTATGAATCACCTCGAAGGGAACAATCTATTGATACGTAATCAGCATGGTTTCAGAAAACATCGTTCTTGTGCAACGCAGCTAGCTCTTTATTCGCACGAAGTAATGACAGGGGATCGACAGGGGATCTCAGGTTGATTCCGTATTTCTGGATTTCCGGAAAGCTTTTGACACCGTTCCTCACAAGCGACTTCTAATCAGGCTGCAGGCATATGGAGTATCGTCTCAGTTGTGCGATTGGATTCGTGATTTCCTGTCAGGAAGGTCGCAGTTCGTAGTAATAGACGGCAAATCATCGAGTAAAACTGAAGTGATATCAGGTGTTCCCCAGGGAAGCGTCCTGGCACCTCTGCTGTTCCTGATCTATATAAATGACCTGGGTGACAATCTGAGCAGTTCTCTTAGGTTGTTCGCAGATGATGCTGTAATTTATCGTCTAGTAAGGTCAACCGAAGACCAGTATCAGTTGCAAAGCGATTTATAAAAGATTGCTGTATGGTGTGTCAGGTGGCAGTTGACGCTAAATAACGAAAAGTGTGACGTGATCCAAATGAGTTCCAAAAGAAATCCGTTGGAATTCAATTACTCGATAAATGATATAATTCTGAAGGCTGTCAATTCAACTAAGTACCTGGGTGTCAAAATTACGAACAACTTCAGTCGGAAAGAGCACATAGACAATATTGTGGGGAAGGTGAGCCAAAGGTTGCGTTTCATTGGCAGGACACTTGGAGGAGACAGCTTACACTACACTCCACTCCACTAAAGAGACAGCTTACACTACACTCGTTCGTCCTCTGTTACGATATTGTCGCGCGGTGTGGGATCCTTACCAGGTGGGATTGACGGAGGACATCGAAAGGGTGCAAAAAAGGGCCGCTCGTTTTGTATTATCACGTAATAGGGGAGAGAGTGTGGCAGATATGATAAGCGAGTTGGGATGGAAGTCATTAAAGCAAAGACGTTTTTCGTCGCGGCGAGATCTATTTACGAAATTTCAGTCACCAACTTTCTCTTCCGAATGCGAAAATATTTTGTTGAGCCCAACCTACATAGGTAGGAATGATCATCAAAATAAAATAAGAGAAATCAGAGCTCGGACAGAAAGGTTTAGGTGTTCGTTTTTCCCGCGCGCTGTTCGGGAGTGGAATGGTAGAGAGATAGTATGATTGTGGTTCGATGAACCCTCTACCAAGCACTTAAATGTGAATTGCAGAGTAGTCATGTAGATGTAGATGTAGATGACAAACGAACAGGGATAAAATGGACCGAATAACGCAAACAAGCTCACAGCCAGAAGATGATATAAATATGGGCAAAAAAGATGAAGCCGAAGACACAAAGCCGACAAGAAGTATGGACAGGGGACCGGAAACAGAAACGCAGCGAACGAATGAGGGAAGTTTGGGCAGCAAGGAAGGCAGAAAAAGGAACTGGCCATGTAGTTTATTCCAGCTGCGCTCTTTAAGGGCAAAACGCCAATAATATAATTACGGATTTTTCCTTTATTCTTGCTGGCCAGTCCGCATTTTAAGTCCTGTCTACTTCAACCGTCGTCATATAGCTCGGGTTTTTTGCGGAGATGGATCCTTTACCCTGAGTTCTCCTTGATCGCTGTTTCCTCTGTACGAGCTCGCCAACACCCAACACTGACACGCCACTCACCGTAAAACTGAAGGGTAATGATAAGGGCTTGTTATGACACAGTAAATTCAAGACGCACACTAATTCAAGATATTAACACAAAACATGATTTTCTTGCTTTAATTTGGCAGTTTTTTTTAATAATTCATTTTGAAGTATCTTGATATATACGCTCATGTTCTGCAAACACTAATTGTGTACAGGTTTTTATTTTTTTGTATGTATATACTTTTAATTTTCTTTTTTTGTGCTACATTTTGTTGAAGGCTTAAATAATGTGGAAACAGTGGAGTGTGTAGCATAAAATGCGCATATAAACAATTTTGTTAACGTTTCAAAGTAAACTGCATTGGGTACGTCAAAGACATTATTTCTTATTAAAAGTGCGAAAAGTGGCAGTTGACCCGAAATAACGAAAACTGTGAGGTCATCCACACGAGTGCTAAAAGGAACTCAGACTTCGGTTACACGATAAATCAGTCTAATCTAAAGGCCGTAAAGTCAACTAAATACCTAGGTATTACAATAACGAACAACTTAAATTGGAAGGAACACATAGAAAATGTCTCGGGGAAGGCTAACCAAAGACTGCGTTTTATTGGCAGGACACTTAGAAAATGTAACAGACGTACTAAGGAGACTGGCTACACTACACTTGTCCGTCCTGTTTCAGAATACTGCTGCGCGGTATGGTATCCTTACCAGACAGGACTGGCGGAGTACATCGAAAAAGTTCAAAGAAAGGCAGCACGTTTTGTATTATCGCGAAATATGGGAGAGAGTGTCACAGAAATGATACAGGATTTGGGCTGGAAATCATTAAAATAAAGGCGTTTTTCATTGTAGATGTAGGTGTACTCCAGGGGGGAGGCACGTGCTCCCTCTTGGTGCCCTCCATCCTTCAGTCAGCTACACTACTAGTTTTCAGTTTTTCATCAGAACCATACACCAAGCACAAATGAACGGTGAACGCGTAAAAATGAACGGTTCCCAAAAAAGAACGATCAACAGTGAACTAGTTCACAGTGATGAACGAGTTTGCCCATCTCTAGTGCTAGCCCAGCCTGACAGCGATTAACTTCTGACAGGAGCCTATGTCCCACTGCGGCGAGGCCGTTGGCACACTTGGCCAAAATAAATGTTCCATATTGCTCGGCCTACCGTTAAAAAGAAGGCGACCAGTACCTATCACTCGCTTTCTCGGAGACGACGGAGCGGCAGCCGTGCCTCGCCTCGCTGCAGAAACCCTCGGCAGGTGGGCTCCCGTTTCCCTGCGAGCGCCCTAATGGCCCCCCGGCGTCGCCGCTACGCTGGAGGCAGCTCCGCACCAATTAACGCCGGCGCCAGACGCGCCGTGGGGCTCGGCCTGCAGCGGAGCGCTCGTGTCTCGTTGCAATGAGTCCACTTGGCGCGCCTTCCCGTCCCGTCAAGGTCGCCGTTGCTGACGATGGCTATTACTCCGCGAGGCGATGCGACAGCTCTGAAACAGCTCCCCTTCTTCCCCTCCATACCGTTCGAAAACAAAGCGAATTACACTGCTGGCCATTAAAATTGCTACACCACGAAGATGACGTGCTACAGACGCGAAATTTAACCGACAGATGCTGTGCTATGCAAATGATTAGCTTTTCAGAGCATTCACACAACGTTGGCGCCGGTGGCGACACCTACAACGTGCTGACATGAGGAAAGTTTCCAACCGATATCTCATACACAAACAGCAGTTGACCGGCGTTGCCTGGTGGAACGTTGTTGTGATACCTCGTGTAAGGAGGAGAAATGCGTACCATCACGTTTCCGACTTTGATAAAGGTCGGATTGTAGCCTATCGCGATTGCGGTTTACCGCACCGCGACATTGCTGCTCGCGTTGGTCGAGATCCAATGACTGCTAGCAGAATATGGAATCGGTGGGTTCAGGAGGGTAATACGGTACGCCGTGCTGGGTCCCAACGGCCTCGTATCACTAGCACTAGAGATGACAGGCATCTTGTGCTCATGGCTGTAACGGATCGTGCAGTCACGCCTCGATCCCTGAGTCAACAGATGGGGACGTTTGCAAGACAACAACCATCTGCACGAACAGTTAGACGACATTTGGAACAGCATGGACTATCAGCTCGGAGGTCATGGCTGCAGTTAGCCTTGACGCTACATCACAGAGAGGAGCACTTGCGATGGTGTACTCGACGACGAAGCTGGGTGCACGAATGGCGAAACGTAATTTTTTCGGATGAATCCAGGCTTTGTTTACAGCATCATAATGGTCGCATCCGTGTTTGGCGACATCGCTGTGAACGCACATTGGAAGCGTGTATTCGTCATCGCCATACTGGCGTATCTCCCGGCGTGACGGTATGTGATGCCATTGGTTACACGTCTCGGTCACCTCTTTGATCGCATTGACGGCACTTTGAACAGTGGACGTTACATTTCATATGTGTTACGACCTGTGGCTCTACCCTTCATCCGATCCCTGCGAAACTCTACATTTGAGCAGGGTAATGCACGACCGCATGTTGCAGGTCCTGTACGGGTCTTTCTGGATACAGAAAATGTTCGACTGCTGCCCTGGCCATCACATTATCCAGATCTCTCACCAATTGAAAACGTCTGGTCAATGGTGGCCGAGCAACTGGCTCGTCACAATACCCTAGTCACTACTTTTGTTGAACTGTGGTATCGTGTTGAAGCTGCTGTGTTTGACTCAATGTCCAGGCGTTATTACGGCGAGAGGTGGTTGTTCTGGGTACTGATTTCTCAGGATCTATGCACCCAAATTGCGTGAAAATGTAATCACATGTCAATTGTAGCAATTATTATGTCCAGTAGTGTATAATATCGTGCACAGCTATTCACGTCTTATCTCTCACAGATACTTTCTCTTACAGCATCTAATGTCTTTTTTTTTGTTACACACACACACACACACACACACACACACACACACACACATGAAAAGCGGTAGGGAGCTGGTGTTGAGTGTAAAGTTACTGAGCCATAATGAATTTATTAACGTTTTTAAAAACACTAACGAATTCGTTTTTAAAAAGCGGAAAATCGAAGAATAACATTAATAGCCTCCAGAACTGAAAAGACTTTATTTCAGTAACACAACTGATAGCAAACACCTCAAAACGGCAACAGTATAAAATCACTTCCTTTTAGTAAAGAATATTAAATGAAGTAAAAATACATTTACATTACAAACAGCAAAACATATAATGCATTTACTATGTCGCAAATATCAACCATCGGCAATTCCAAGTAATCATCAAAACGCCATTGCCTTCGCAATAGCCAAAATGATTGACAAATGTGGTTCAAATTTATGACGATAGAGGCGGGAGCAGAAGCAACGCCAGTAGCAATAATTCCTACTTCTCAACTAACATGGGTCGGTGGTTGCTGCTACCGCAGTACTAGAAACCTTCGTTAAAAATTTGAATCATGGTACACAGACATCTTTAACTAGACCACAGTGAGCAAGAGATACAATCCTGTACACTGGACTCGCATTCGGGAGGACGACGGTTCAATCCCGCGTCCTGCCATCCTGATTTAGGTTTACCGTGATTTCCCTAAATCACTGCAGGCAAATGCCGGGATGGTTCCTTTGGAAGGGCACGGCCGACTTCCTTCCCCATCATTCCGTACACCGATGAGACCGATGACCAATCTGTGTGGTCTCCTTCCCCAAACAACCAACCAACCACCCATACAATCCTGTAGCAGGCCGTTATGGTGGAGCGGTTCTAGGCGCTTCAGTCCGGAACCGCGCTGCTGCTACGGTCGCAGGTTCGAATCCTGCTTCGAGCATGGAAGTGTGTGATGTCCTTAGGTTAGTTAGGTTTACGAAGTTCTAAGTCTAGGGGACTGATGACCTCAGATGTTAAGTCCCATAGTGCTTAGAGCCATTTGAACCACATATCCTGTAACACAGATACAACTAGTTAATTGGTTCAATTGGTCTGAGCACATGGGACTTAACATCTGAGGTCATCAGTCCCCTAGAACTTAGAACTACTTAAACCTAACCAACCTAACGACATCACACACATCCATGCTCGAGGCAGGGTTCGAACCTGCTACCGTAGCAGCAGCGAGGTTTCAGTCGGAAGCGGCCGGCCAACTCGTTAATTATTTAGTAAAAATATAAATACTATAAATGCAGAAAAGTACGAACGTTATGCATGAAACTGTGACTTGACTACTGAGGCATAAAATTTGTGAATTTTTTTTTAGTAGATGCAAACAGTGTAGTAAACAGCACGAGATCGTGATACTAGCTAACAGGTAACTATAGATATGCCTCAGAAATAAGATAGCTAGATTAAACAGCGTTTACTGGCTATAAAGTACAATTCGTAAATCAGAAGATTAGCATCTACATTCTATACGCAAAGATTCTAAAATCAGTATTCAGCAGTGACAGCCAGACGCCCACACACTTTGACAGAACTGAACACGATGCGCACGCCAGAGCTTAACTTTTGGTGTTGACTTAGCACTTACGTACCGCATTTTTAAAATGTGACTACCTATTCAGGCTGTTTTAGTTGTATTTCTAGACGACGCCCGCTTAGACAAATTATAGATTCAGGTTTGGGCTGAAACCTGGGTAAAGGTAGGTTTCATTACCGCAATCGAGGCTGATAGTTTCTTATATATTAGATAATCACGACTGGTGACTGGGCTGCAATGTTGAAAGTAAAAAAATGATGTATTGTTTCATTGTTATCAGTTTACGGTGTCTCCGTAGATAAACACATCGTAATGGCATCCAGAGACGTACTGTGTGTCTGTCGGACACTAATCTGCCGGTAAGAGCGTGCTCGCTCTTCCCCTAAGTTAAGCATAAACAACGTTGCCATCTGATTAGCTTAAGCTTATATTTATCTGCAGTAAGTGCTCAAAATAATGTCCCTCTGTGATAATGTCACCCTGACTTGTCTCCTGGACACATTAGCAAATACTCGACGAATTTTGGCTGCCGAAATCTGGTGACTGGCTTAACGCCATCTTCCATCTCCTCGAGCGTGTGGAGATTGGTTGCATACCCCTTGTCTTTTAACATTCCCCAAAGAAATCACACCAATTTAAATCTGGAGAACGAGGAGGCCAGTCAACTTGAAAGCTGGACATTAATACATATTTGCAAAGTTGACCAATGATTCTGGTGTGGCATGCACACGCAAACTGTGAGTCTGAGATATTATCACCGCGAGCAGTAGCGAGCGAACAGTTGTCGGAGTCGGAAGTGGTCGGTAGCAGCCTGTGGTCGAGAGAAGCCGCGCGACATGAGAGGTCGCAGCGTGCCTTGATGCCGGCCGTTGTGACCGAGCGGTTCTAGGCGCCTCAGTCTGAAACCGCGCGACCGCTACGGTCGCAGGTTCGAATCCTGCCTCTTGCATGGACTCTAGGGGACTGATGTCCTCCGATGTTAAGTCCCATAGTGCTCAGAGCCATTTTGAACCTGCCGTGATGGCGCTAGTAGCGCCGGAGGAGACTTTGGTATTAATAGAGGATTATTTTGGTAATTCGTCTTCTTGCGGCACGTAGTTGTTGGTTGCTTGCGAACTGGAGGGGTTTTGTCAGGTTTCTGTATGCATACATTGAGAGCTGTATTTGTATCTTTGGCCTAGCCAGAAACGTTTTTATTCAGTGTCTATACTCAATAATTAAAAGTCTGTGTAAACAATGTATTGCAAATATAGTACATTATAGTCTTTATTGGTTTCTTTTTTTACTACTCAATGCTAGTTGACGGAACCCCTGCTGATCATTCAATTTCTATATGTGTAAAAGTGTGGCAGTAGTTATTGCAATTATTATGACCATGCATTGCACTCTGCACGGACCGCAGTATTGCATTTGCAATATATTATGTTGCTGATCACGCAGTTTCAGACGAGGTAAGCTGTCTGTTGCGTTCAGGAGCATTGCAGAACATTTGTTAGGAGACATTAGAGGCTTATTTTTAAACTCGCAGTCAGAGAGTTGAGAACTGATTTATTTTTGATTTATACCAAGAGTAATCATTGTGTGCCTTTTGTTCTGATACAGAATCCTTATACTAATATAACAACGAGAACAATCAGTTATTGATAAAACTATTTAATTGGATAGACAAAAAATCTGCTCACCATGCGACGGCAGAACAATCACAAGACTATTGTGATTGCAAGCTTTCGGAGCCAGTGGCTTCCTCTTCATGCAGAAAGGTTGTGCTTGAAGAGAGCTTGCCAATCACAGTAGTCTATTATGTGTGTGTTCACCTGCCGCTTGGTGAATACAGTTTTCAACTATACAATTAAATAATTCTAATACTGTCAGAGATGGAGTTTCATGTTTCCGTACGTCTTTCACCAGAACTAATAATAATTAAAAATAATTACTACTACGCTTCAAATTATCCTTTGATCAAAAACACATCATACTGCTGTCACACAATCATTGGCGATATGTGGTCTAACATTGTCCTGCATGAAATAACTGTGCATCTTTTCGTTAGGTGTTCGTTCCCGAAAAGAAAAGAATGCAGTATATTGTTCAAATACTGTCAGATCGTATTGTTTCGTGGAAAAAGATTGGTCCAATAATTCGTCTTGCACTAACTGCACACCACACTCCTGTTTTCACATCGTGCAGAGGTTGTTGATGTAATTCGTGAGTATTTCTGGATCTCCAATGTCAATTGCCCTGAGAATTTACATGCCCTGACAAATGGAGCCGTGGTTCCTCAGGTAAAAAGCATCTCAGCATCAGCTTCTCCACCGTGCACAGACTGTAACAGCCAGTTGCAGTAATGACGTGGAGCAACAGTATCTGAGTTCCTCAGTCGAAGCTCTGTGAGCAGATGCTCTTGACACACCAAGCGGTGTAGAGATTTTCTCAGACTTCTCTCTGAGGCCTCCCTTATCTCTTCTAATTTCAAAAAATGGCTCTGAGCACTATGGGACTTAACTTCTGAGGTCATCAGTCCCCTAGACGTAGAACTACTTAAACGTAACTAACCTAAGGACATCACACACATCCATGCCCGAGGCAGGATTCGAACCTGCGACCGCAGCGGTCGCGCGGTCCCAGACTGTAGCGCATAGAACCGCTCGACCACCCCGGCCGGCCTCTTCTAATTTATTTTAGGTTAAAACACTAGGTCTTTGTTTGTGTAAGACAGTCTCCTGGAATTTCTTCACCAATTTGTGTATCGTCGAATCATTCTAACATGCACGCATGAAATTTTTCGTATGAATGCAAGCTATTCCACATACGATTCTGTTTATGCATAGCTGAACAGAAGAAACACTCGTTGATGCTTTGTGTTTACCGTACCACTGAAACTCGACAGGGATCGCAAAACAAAACACCCGAACACTTAGTCGCACAGTACAGAAGACACGTGTACTGTGTTTCTGTCTGAGGTCTGGTCCCTGCGACATACGGGCAGGGAAAGCCCTGCACTCGGGGCAGTTGCAACACTGACGTCGAGCAACAATATGTGAAGTCATTAAACTTGACAAAGAAACTAAAAAAAAAAAACAGCAGTACACGCAGTCGCACAGTGTAGGCGGCAAGCGCAAGGTACTGGCGTCCGAGAACGACGCATAGCAACAACTGGCAGACGCAGCGCCAACAGGCAGCGCCGCCCCCTCCCGGGCGTCTTCTGTCAGACATCCTGAATTTCCAATACCAAAGCTACCTGCATTGTCACTCAAAGTATTACAGGATGTAGAATTGCACTTTCCAGAGAATTTGATGGCACTGCTGCAGCTTCTGCGAGGGCCAACAATCACGAGAGCTTCACGGCGAAACAAGTAGGAGGAAATCCGACGCTACGACTCAGTAAGGTTATTGAAGGACTGATTGCCTTAATCTCTATAAATCTCAACAAGCGGAAATTTTGTTCAAGCCTTTCTGTAATTCGTTACGTGGATCCAACAACGATATACGGTGTATTAGAAGAATCACCCGAATAGCCACGTCTATGATTCTGAAACTAATAAACGTATACAACGAATTTTTTTTGATGAACAGGAAACTCAAAAATTTTCCGCACCTTTTCGTAGGTGTTCAATACGCCTCCCTTGAGATGCACGGCATATGTCAATACGGTATTCGAATTATTCCCACGCTGGAGCGAGCATATCTTGAGTTGCAGCTCCCACAGCTGCTGTTACTCGATGTCTCATTTCTTTCATTACCTAATATCAAATTCTTGCCGGGTTTCCAGCCGGATCAAACTGTCATCTGAGCACAGTATTTGAGCAGTCCACCTGGGCGCCATCACCAGGTGAGAAAAGCTGCGCTGCTCTCGCCGATAACTGATTCTACTCGCAAATGACTGCACCTTCATATGCCTCGCAAATACAACAGCGTATGCGCTAAATACTGTGGGGGCGCGCTCTATCGTTCCTGCTGACCCCCTGGCGCAAAAAGAGTCGCAGCGCCTCCGGTGGTGAATACTGCCAAAAACGACATGTCGTTACAAACGATTATTCATAGCCGGCCGATTCAGATGCCGTTGTTTCCTAATATCTGATAAACCAGGATTCCACGTTTTACTTGGAGGGTATCCATTATCACGATTAATGATATCTGCTAGTCTGATTTCGACAGATTCTTTTAAAACACAATCCCAGTACCGCGAAGCATTTGCAACTACTTGCATTTGATGGTATAGCATCCTGTCTCCCTCTGTAAGGCCATGCTCAGCCACTGCAGATTTATCTGGTTGTAATAATCGCGTATGGTGATGATGTTCAATACACCTGTCGTTGACGATACGAATAGTTTGGCCAATGTAAATTTTCTCCCACTGACACGGTTTTTGTAAACGCCAAACTTCTTCAAATCAAAATCATCTTTGACAGAGCCAAGAAGTGCTCGAATATTATCTGGTGAGCGAAAAATACATCTGATCTCATACACTCCTGGAAATTGAAATAAGAACACCGTGAATTCATTGTCTCAGGAAGGGGAAACTTTATTGACACATTCCTGCGGTCAGGTACATCACATGATCACACTGACAGAACCACAGGCACATAGACACAGGCAACAGAGCCTGCACAATGTCGGCACTAGTACAGTGTATATCCACCTTTCGCAGCAATGCGGGCTGCTATTCTCCCATGGAGACGATCGTAGAGATGCTGGATGTAGTCCTGTGGAACGGCTTGCCATGCCATTTCCACCTGGCGCCTCAGTTGGACCAGCGTTCGTGCTGGACGTGCAGACCGCGTGAGACGACGTTTCATCCAGTCCCAAACATGCTCAATGGGGGACAGATCCGGAGATCTTGCTGGCCAGGGTAGTTGACTTACACCTTCTAGAGCTCGTTGGGTGGCACGGGATACATGCGGACGTGCATTGTCCTGTTGGAACAGCAAGTTCCCTTGCCGGTCTAGGAATGGTAGAACGATGGGTTCGATGACGGTTTGGATGTACCGTGCACTATTCAGTGTCCCCTCGACGATCACCAGAGGTGTACGGCCAGTGTAGGAGATCGCTCCCCACACCATGATGCCGTGTGTTGGCCCTGTGTGCCTCGGTCGTATGCAGTCCTGATTGTGGCGCTCACCTGCACGGCGCCAAACACGCATACGACCATCATTGGCACCAAGGCAGAAGCGACTCTCATCGCTGAAGACGACACGTCTCCATTCGTCCCTCCATTCACGCCTATCGCGACACCACTGGAGGCGGGCTGCACGATGTTGGGGCGTGAGCGGAAGACGGCCTAAACGTGTGCGGGACCGTAGCCCAGCTTCATGGAGACGGTTGCGAATTGTCCTCGCCGATACCCCAGGAGCACCAGTGTCCTTAATTTGCTGGGAAGTGGCGGTGCGGTCCCCTACGGCACTGCGTAGGATCCTACGGTCTTGGCGTGCATCCGTGCGTCGTTGCGGTCCGGTCCCAGGTCGACGGGCACGTGCACCTTCCGCCGATTACTGGCGACAACATCGATGTACTGTGGAGATCTCATGCCCCACGTGTTGAGCAATTCGGCGGTACGTCCACCCGGCCTCCCGCATGCCCACTATACGCCCTCGCTCAAAGTCCGTCAACTGCACATACGGTTCACGTCCACGCTGTCGCGGCATGCTACCAGTGTTAAAGACTGCGATAGAGCTCCGTATGCCACGGCAAACTGGCTGACACTGGCGGCGGCGGTGCACAAATGCTGCGCAGCTAGCGCCATTCGACGGCCAACACCGCGGTTCCTGGTGTGTCCGCTGTGCCGTGCGTGTGATCATTGCTTGTACAGGCCTCTCGCAGTGTCCGGAGCAAGTATGGTGGGTCTGACACACCGGTGTCAATGTGTTCTTTTTTCCATTTCCAGGAGTGTATTTCTTCAAAAGTCTACCTATCTTGGCCGACACATTCCTAGCTTACGGAAGAAAAGCCACAGACCTAAAGGTGTCTTCAGAAGGTTCAGGTAGGTAACAGAGGCACATAAACAGAGTCTTTTATAAACCCCCACAACAAATAATCACATACAGTACTTTACTTTTCCGTGTCCAGATCAAATTTTATTTTTCCGATAGTTAGCCACCGCTACGGCTTTGTCGTTGCCTTGTAGCAGGTCACTGAAACTGCAGGGCTCCGGCAGCAGTCGGCACATGAGCAGATGTGCCTCGTCCTGTACCTCTCCGCATCCGCAGAGAACGTCGTCATCGTTAGTCAGCAGTCCCCACTTGCACAGATTAGTTTTGCATCTGGATACACCAGCCCTCAGCCTATTTAGTGTTCTCCACACTGTATAAGGAAGTTTGTGTCCACGTGCCATTTGCTCTTTTGGTATTATCTGCAGTGCGGTTTGTTCATTCTCCCGTTTACGGACTCTATTATCTTCCTGTGAACCGCCAAGGATCTTGGTTCTTGCAATACAGCTAATTCTAGACTTAAGTCTCCGAGCCTGAGAGACGTGCCCATTCAGTGGGTTTCGAGAATCTGTTTGTTTGTTCTCTCAGCTTCTGCTGCCACCTGCCTTCTGATCTTGGATGCGGCAATTCCAGCAAGTAGGTACTAATTACCTGTTGGTGTGGGTCTGAGACAGCCTGTAGCAATTCGCATTGTCTCATTTACACTTAAATCAACCTTGTAAACATGTGCAGATGCTTCCCATACTGGATGTACATAGTCTGCTGCAGAAACACACAGAGCAAGTGCTGATGTTCTCAGTACTGATGGTTGAGCTCCCCATTCTAACACCAGATCAAGTTAAATCACACACAGCCAGGTCCGGTGACCCTGGAGGCCAGTAATGTAAGGGTGAATCATCTGGTCCAGTGAGACCGATCCATCGTTCAGTAACCCTTTGATTTAAAAATTCCCACACTTACAGATTCCAGTGTGACGATGCCCCATCCTGTTGGTAAATGAAGTCGTTCTCAAGCACAACGAGATATGTGCTTCCTGTAACATTTCTCGTCAAAGAAAAATGAACCCTATACCTTTTCCCGTGAAACTGCACCAAACACATTAAATTTTGGAGAGCCTCTCTTGTTGTACAACATCATGGGGTTGTTCCGTACCCCAAAATCTTACATTATGACGGCCCACCTTTCGATTTAAATGGAATGTTGCCTCGTCGCTAAACATTAAAGAAAACTGTTATCTTCCATCTTGCCAAGAACGAAATTACAGAACTCCAGACGTTGTTGTTTGTGACCTTCACGGAGAACTTGCAGTAGCTGAATTTCGTATGGTTTCATGTGTAAACGTCGACGCAACACACGCCAGACAGACATACGGGGCATGTTGAGCTGTCGAGCTGCACGGCGAACGGAGTTCTGCGGACTCCTTGTGAAACTATGTCGGACGCGTTCGATGTCTGTGTCAGACACTCGGGGACGGCCCGGCGATTTGCCTTGACACAGACAACCTGTTTCTCGGAGTTGTTCCTCCCATCGTCCAATGCTCTGTGCTGTGGGAGGATCCACACCACAGCTGGTATGAAACTCACGCTGAACAGTTATTACTGACCCGCACTGCGTAAAACATAGAACACAAAACGCTTTCTCTTGTCCCGACACCATTTTTACTAGAACTGAAGTGGGCGCAAACTTCTGCTTCCTAGCGGAAACCATGTAAAACTCGAGAGTTTGCTCTTTCCAACAGTACGTTGTTCACGCACATATCGCAAATAACGTAATACTTATGATTTTTTTAAAAGTCGGATGATTCTTTTTGATACACCATGTATTTTCGGGGATACAACAGCGGTATCAGCGAAAAATCTTCCAATGCTGCTGATACGGTCCGGTGAATAGTTTAATTAGGTAGTTTCATCTTACATGGACCATTAGTATGATTGATAGAAATGACGTACAAGAAGTCATTTTATATTCAGATTACACATAGCCGGCCAGTGTGGCCGAGCGGTTCTAGGCGCTACAGTCTGGAACCGCGCGACCGCTCCGGTCGCAGGTTCGAATCCTACCTTGGGCATGGATGTGTGTGATGTCCTTAGGTTAGTTGGGTTTAAGTAGTTCTAAGTTCTAGGGCACGGATGACCTCAGAAGTTAAGTCCCATATTGCTCAGAGCCATTTGAATCAGATTACACATACTTGTGTAGAAATGGCTTCATGCTGAACATTTATTAGACTTTTTTAAACATACAGATATGAGTTATTAATTCCTATTCACTACCTTCTATACATCACAAAATTAGAAATTGTTATACGGTATACAAGAAATTGTCAATGAGAAACCTTTGTCAGTTTGTTTTCAGATTTAACTATGCTCTCAGACATTTTATGTCAATGGCTCAGTGATTAAAAAGGTCAGTAATAAAGGTCATTTTTCTTCTGGTGTTGTAATTATGTACATCATTGATCATTTTGTACTGCAGTGCATTACTTACAATAAACATCATGCGAGGAATAAATATACTGCGAAGCACTAAGCAGAAACCCCAACTTCTTAAACACCGTGTCTACAAGACTATCGTGCGTGAGCACCGCGTAGCACTCTTATAGCACATTTTTGAGCAATGAAGACTTTCTTTCTTAAACATGAGTTAGTACATTATGCCGTGTGAGATAACTGAATGAAAATAAGGGAAACATATCAACTTACTGACTTGTCTCTGTCCGAGATTTGCAATGATTCGAAGCGCAAATGTGGGTGATCTAAGATGTTCCAGAGGTTTCATTATGTGTTTTCTGCAGTTTAAATTCTCATGGATATGGAAACCTAAAATTATGAAGTTTCCACTCTACATAATTATTTCCTTCCCATATGTCACTGTTGTCACTGGTGTTGTACCTCTATATGTGAAGAACTGAATACCTAGTGTCTTTCTGGAACTGAAGGTGAGAGCATTTGCAGAAAACCACTCAATATTACTTTCAAAAACTTTATTTACCACTTCATCTGTTACTGTATGTATGTTTACACTGATTAAAATACTAGAGTCATCTGCAAATAGAACTAATTCAGCTTAATGTGTTTTCAATTCCATAAAACCTTACTTCATCTAGTTGAATATTGTGATGCACACAGACAAATGCCTTACAAACGTCACACAAAATACTGACCTGTGCTGTTTTGCCATTAATGGCTAGAAGTTTGATGAGCGAAGGTGTAAATACACTCCTGGAAATGGAAAAAAGAACACATTGACACCGGTGTGTCAGACCCACCATACTTGCTCCGGACACTGCGAGAGGCCTGTACAAGCAATGATCACACGCACGGCACAGCGGACACACCAGGAACCGCGGTGTTGGCCGTCGAATGGCGCTAGCTGCGCAGCATTTGTGCACCGCCGCCGCCAGTGTCAGCCAGTTTGCCGTGGCATACGGAGCTCTATCGCAGTCTTTAACACTGGTAGCATGCCGCGACAGCGTGGACGTGAACCGTATGTGCAGTTGACGGACTTTGAGCGAGGGCGTATAGCGGGCATGCGGGACGCCGGGTGGACGTACCGCCCAATTGCTCAACACGTGGGGCGTGAGGTCTCCACAGTACATCGATGTTGTCGCCATTGGTCGGCGGAAGGTGCACGTGCCCGTCGACCTGGGACCGGACCGCAGCGACGCACGGATGCACGTCAAGACCGTAGGATCCTACGCAGTGCCGTAGGGGACCGCACCGCCACTTCCCAGCAAATTAGGGACACTGTTGCTCCTGGGGTATCGGCGAGGACCATTCGTAACCGTCTCTATGAAGCTGGGCTACGGTCCCGCACACCGTTAGGCCGTCTTCCGCTCACGCCCCAACATCGTGCAGCCCGCCTCCAGTGGTGTCGCGACAGGCGTGAATGGAGGGACGAATGGAGACGTGTCGTCTTCAGCGATGAGAGTCGCTTCTGCCTTGGTGCCAATGATGGTCGTATGCGTGTTTGGCGCCGTGCAGGTGAGCGCCACAATCAGGACTGCATACGACCGAGGCACACAGGGCCAACACACGGCATCATGGTGTGGGGAGCGATCTCCTACATTGGCCGTACACCTCTGGTGATCGTCGAGGGGACACTGAATAGTGTACGGTACATCCAAACCGTCATCGAACCCATCGTTCTACCATTCCTAGACCGGCAAGGGAACTTGCTGTTCCAACAGGACAATGCACGTCCGCATGTATCCCGTGCCACCCAACGTGCTCTAGAAGGTGTAAGTCAACTACCCTGGCCAGCAAGATATCCGGATCTGTCCCCCATTGAGCATGTTTGGGACTGGATGAAGCGTCGTCTCACGCGGTCTGCATGTCCAGCACGAACGCTGGTCCAGCTGAGGCGCCAGGTGGAAATGACATGGCAAGCCGTTCCACAGGACTACATCCAGCATCTCTACGATCGTCTCCATGGGAGAATAGCAGCCCGCATTGCTGCGAAAGGTGGATATACACTGTACTAGTGCCGACATTGTGCAGGCTCTGTTGGCTGTGTCTATGTGCCTGTGGTTCTGTCAGTGTGATCATGTGATGTATCTGACCCCAGGAATGTGTCAATAAAGTTTCCCCTTCCTGGGACAATGAATTCACGGTGTTCTTATTTCAATTTCCAGGAGTGTATTATTCTGCACGAGAGGACAAGAAATCAAATATCAAGTAACGGCTTTATACCGTTGTAGAAGCTTTTATTATGTAATTGTAGCTGTTCATTAAGAATGAGGCCATCATTTCGAGGAGATGTTTAAAAATTTATAATTCTTCGAGAACATCTAATCTACTCCCTTTCTTCTCGGTGTGCAAAATGTTGACACCGTAAACAGCTTTAGGCGCGTAACCTGTAATCAGAAGGTGGTCTGCAAAAGACGAGTTTTGGGTGCGGGTACCATTTTTTCTTAGAAGATGTTCTTTGTATATCACTGTAAAGGCAGCTCCTGTTTGTCCTACGCAGTAAGAAGAGCAAGTGTCCCAAAAAATCTTATAAACACCAGAGTTTTTCAAAGGGGAACGGGTCGGTTTTAAATTATGAATAAAATTTTTTTTCCAATATATTACTGATTGAAAAGGCGACATTACAAAAAAATGGTTCAAATGGCTCTGAGCACTATGGGACTTAACATCTACGGTCATCAGTCCCCTAGAACTTAGAACTACTTAAACCTAACTAACCTAAGGACATCACGCAACACCCAGCCATCACGAGGCAGAGAAAATCCCTGACCCCGCCGGGAATCGAACCCGGGAACCCGGGCGTGGGAAGCGAGACCGCTACCACACGACCACGAGCTGCGGGCGCGATATTACAGTTGCATTTATTACGAATAAGGCGTTGAATCTGATGATGATTCCAAGAAAGGAATAGAAAAAACTTCTTCTTCAGGATGCTCTCAATGATAGCGGCGCCGAGTGTAGTAACCCTTTTAATAGTTTTCTTTTTAAGGATGTTGTCCACTATGGCAGGCACGTATTCGTTATTAAGTGCTATCGTTATGATTAAATTAATTCCTTCCTCGAATTTTTATTTCGAGAGTGGAATAGAAGTAGCTGTGAATAGCAGAGTGAGAGGATGCGTTATTATGAGATTGTGGGTGCGTGGGAGACGCAGGTACGATCTGATCAGTTTATGTTTCTTTATGAAAAACATTAAATGAGATTTGATTTTCTTCTACTGTGAGCATCAAGTCAAGAAAATTCAATTGAGAGGCCTCGTTTACGAGTTCTGTGGTGAAGTTCGATAAAGAGAATGTTTCTTTTCTTTTTTGTACTGCTTGTCAGTATGTACACTTAAAATGTTTTTTCGTAAAACTTTGTACTTACGTTATAGGCCAGTTTGAATGTTTTACTTCTGATGAAGGCACTCTTAGTAATTGCCGAAACCTAGGTCAAAAGACTTCATTTTTTGCGACCGAGGGCTGTTATTGCTGTAATGTTAATCTGCTTTCGTGTTTGAAAAATGTGACAACGAGGTTCTTCTTTTGTTTGCCATTTTCGTCCAGCGGCCATTTGCATTTTTGTTAGTTGCCCTGCGGCAATGAAACACAAAAATAAAAAAAAAGACATCTAAACAAAAGAACAGTGAACACCGAAATACAGAAAATGAACAACAAAAGCTCTTAAAAACTGAAAAATCTTTCATGCTGGAATATTTTGTAATGTCGGTTCGGATTCTACACACCGAAATACACTCTAATTGGTATATGACTTCCCAGAAGCAAAATAGCTGTTGAGTAATGCAACGGAAACGGCATATTACAGCCATTATAACGTGAAGACCTCTTTTGTTGAGATGGCTTTTCGTGCAGAACTAGCGTAAACAATTTAGGTCAAGAAGCCTGATCGCCTAGATTGTGGAGATAACGGCGATGGGGTCCGGAGCAGATTCAAGTAAGTGTGTACCGAGCATTAACCTGGCGCAACATATTTAGATACAGTCTGCGCGGAGAAAAAGAGTGTAATCAGGCAGAAACCATACAACCTGTTTCTCCCCCTTCCATCCTCCCACCTCCCCACTCATATTGCTGTGGAAATTGCTATCGGCAGTTCTGCGCAGTAGATACAAGTATCGGGATAGCATGTTGGACTAAGAGGTGTGACTAGTTCGCACGCTGCGCTGTGTGCATAGACACTTGTTCTTCAACATCGCACACCCCTCCACTACCGCTAGAAATTGCTCACCCGGGTACTCTAGGCGATAGATACGGCTAATAGGAAAGCACGTCGTGCGAGGAGGTGTGGATAGTTCTAGCGCTGTTCTATGATCATAGATACCTGTTCCGCACTCCCCCCTGGGCCCGGAGACCGTGCCGTTTGCAGCTCCAGGATGCTAACTAGCCAGCTCTAGGCGAGAATAATAGTTGCGCCGACTAGGCGAGTATAAGCTGCACGGAGGTGTATCGCAGTTCTACGCGGGTCTAGGACGATGGAGTCGGTAGTTTTGGTGCTGGGAGCGGAGATGTTGGCGTTGGAAATAGTTGCAGGCACCAGGAATGCACGCGGGGCGAGGAGGTCTGTCCTAGAGCAGCGCGCGCGCGCCGCGAGTCCTAGACAAGCCCCCACCACCACCCGGCTGCAGCGGGAAAATAGACCAAGGCGAAGCGGCACTCGTCTAGCCCCGGCCGCTGCACGCCGGCGAATGTGGAAGGGGAAAGGGCTGCCGCGCATGCGCAGATCGCCGACTCACTAGCTAGAGTAACGGTCAAAGAGCAACGCACCGCCCATAGAGTATATTTACATCTGCGGAGTACAGACTACACCGCATGCTCTCGACGTCAAATCGGGTTAGTCACGTGATTTTAGGGGCGACACCTCTTGTTTACAACTTGCGGTAATAGCGACACGTTAATACTTCACGTATTGGCCTTGTTTAATGTGCTATTCTGCACGTTTGAAATTTAGTAACAGCTACGGTGCAGTGCTGTCGTTGCTGTGTATGTAAGGAGAAGTATGTGGAAGGAGGACCAATTATTTTTCATAGTTATATACAGTCAATCGAGGGAATCTTGTACCACTTTTCTCAATTTTTTTAAAAAAAATATTAGACACAAGATAGGTTACACATCACAACAGAAGCTGTAAGAGTAAAATTTAACATCGATAATTACTGATCTCTTGGGGAAATGAAAATATACACTATTAGAGTAATATTTTTATTTTATTTCTGTTGCAAAGTTGCACTGTCACTTAGGGTGATATCAGGTGTTCCCCAGGGAAGCGTCCTGGGACCTCTACTGTTCCTGATCTATATAAATGACCTGGGTGACAATCTGAGCAGTTCTCTTAGACTGTTCGCAGATGATGCTGTAATTTACCGTCTAGTAAGGTCATCCGAAGATCAGTATCAGCTGCAAAGCGATTTAGAAAAGATTGCTGTATGGTGTGTCAGGTGGCAGTTGACGCTAAATAACGAAAAGTGTGAGATGATCCACATGAGTTCCAAAAGAACTCCGTTGGAATTCGATTACTCGATAAATAGTACAATTCTCAAGGCTGTCAATTCAACTAAGTACCTGGGTGTTAAAATTACGAACAACTTCAGTTGGAAGGACCACATAGATAATATTGTCGGGAAGGCGAGCCAAAGGTTGCGTTTCATTGGCAGGACACTTAGCAGATGCAACAAGTCCACTAAAGAGACAGCTTACACTACACTCGTTCGTCCTCTGTTAGAATATTGCTGCGCGGTGTGGGATCCTTACCAAGTGGGATTGACGGAGGACATCGAAAGGGTGCAAAAAAGGGCAGCTCGTTTTGTATTATCGCGTTATAGGGGAGAGAGTGTGGCAGATATGATACACGAGTTGGGATGGAAGTCATTACAGCATAGACGTTTTTCGTCGCGGCGAGACCTTTTTACGAAATTTCAGTCACCAACTTTCTCTTCCGAATGCGAAAATATTTTGTTGAGCCCAACCTACATAGGTAGGAATGATCATCAAAATAAAATAAGAGTAATCAGAGCTCGAACAGAAAGGTTTAGGTGTTCGTTTTTCCCGCTCGCTGTTCGGGAGTGGAATAGTAGAGAGATAGTATGATTGTGGTTTGATGAACCCTCTGCCAAGCACTTAAATGTGAATTGCAGAGTAGTCATGTAGATGTAGATGTAGATGTAGGGTAACTTTAGACCAGCGTTTAAGGGGAGCCGGAAGGCAAGTGGGATTCAAAAATTCGATTTTTAGATTTTAGCATATTTGAAATGCGTAGTCTTTCCTGTGAGAAACAGTTTTTGTTTTATATAAATACGAGAATTTTTCATGAGCTATGGTGGTTTTCCTGACGCTCTGTGCAATCTGGGGACGGTGACAGCAACGCTTATGCTAGGGTATTTGCAGAACAACCCAATGGTCCTAACGTCACAATTTCTAAATTAGAATGCATTGGGCATGTCCAGAAGAGAATGGGATCCAGATTGAGAAGATTATTGAAAGAAAAGTAAAAAAATGTATAGGAAGATGGTAAGAAGATACGTGGTAAAAGTCGCCTGACAAATGTTGAAATAGATAGATTACAGAATTATTATGGTTTGCCCATAAGAAGAAATGTAGGGAATTCAGGAAATATGAAAAAAGCTGAATGGGCTATCTTTTTTCGTAATCTTTCCACAAATGAAAATCCAGTGCACGGTGTTTGCCCGAATGATCCTGACACTTGCTACAAGTACAGAAGTGCCAGATATGACCACAAACATTCCTTACCTGAATCAGTAATAAATGAAATTAAACCCATATTTAGAGTCCTTTGTAATGATACCTCGTTGAAGAAATGTCTTCATGGGAAAACCCAAAATTTAAATGAATGTGTCAATTCTGTTATTTGGAACCGGCTACCGAAAACTGTATTTGTTCAGCTTACAACCCTCAAATTTGGTTGTTGTTATGATGCTATTTTATGCTTCAATGACGGTGTAATTAGAAAATTATTGGGCATAAAATCTAGTAGAAATACTGCAAAATCCTTGGTGCAAATAGATGAAGAGAGAATCTGCAAAGCGGATATTGCTAATTTAAAATGCACAAAAGAAGTCAGACAGAAAAGAAGAGGAACCAAGAGAAGAAAAGAGGATCAGTATGATTCACATGATGATCAGAATTGTGCAGCATAATGTTAGTAGTAAGTAATTCTCATCAATGAATTGCAATATTAAATTTGAAACAGATTATTCTCAAAACTACATTTTTTTACTTTCAGGTACTTTTACTTGATAAACTAATGGGGTAGAAACATGAAATTTGGTGAATTTGTACTGCAGATGGTAATAAGTTATTAGAAGTAAATACAAAAAAAGTTTAATTTTTCAAGTGAAGGAATAATTTTTTTCTTCAAAACCGTAAGAGGTATTGTGTTCATTTTACTTGATATATATATATATATATATATATATATATATATATATATATATATATATATATATATATATATATGCAGTAAGAGTTTCATTGTTTTATCACTTACAGTTCTTTTGAAAAGTATACCTATTCAAAGGGTGAAATAGCATTGGCAAAATAGGGATAAAAATTGCCTTCCGTCTCCCCTTTAAAAAAAGCATTTT
Organism: Schistocerca gregaria; assembly: GCF_023897955.1. Taxonomy (NCBI): domain Eukaryota; kingdom Metazoa; phylum Arthropoda; class Insecta; order Orthoptera; family Acrididae; genus Schistocerca; species Schistocerca gregaria. The sequence continues at coordinate 157,592,808 of NC_064928.1, forward strand.
TCCCGTATCTAATGCTCTGGATAAATATCGATCTTGCCAGGAGGAAATGAAGTATTAATAAGAAGTAAAAACAAATAGTGTTAATTCACTATAGCAGGTTTGATTTGTACTATCAAGCTGTTTTTATAGATCTGGCGTTGTTCAACTTAGATCACTGTCGCCAGAACCTCTCTACACAGTCCATGCAATTAGAGCATAATCACAACCATGAGTGCTTGTAACAAAATGGAAACACAACTGGAATATTAACTAGAAACGACTGAGGTAATATAACTGTTATTTTTAGTACAAAATAATGCAAGTATGTGGAGCTGCATCCATTTGAAACAAAAGTTCCAAGTGGTACAAAGATAACATGACAGGTAAAAAGTTACCCTGACTGACTGTACAACAAAAATTTCATACTGACATCGGGCACCTTACATGTTGAAAAATATCGAGACACGGTATTATAAAGTCTCATATTGTAAATATAATTTCTGCGATTTTACGGCCGTATGTTTACGAGGCAAGTGCTAGATAAATTTGCAAGTGTGTTTGAGTGAACTGCCGGTCAGTGTATACATATCGGTGCTATGTACACATGGAGACAAAATGTGTACATGTCAGTCTGATTAATTTCCTCCAATTTATGGAGGTTCTCAAACCCTTGCGGGTATGTAACTGTTTCTGCACTAGACAGTTTCCTATGCGGTGTCGTTGTAACGTAATTAATTAGAACAGATTCGACAGTATGATTCAGCTCTGTAGAAAAGGCAAATATTATATTGTTGTCTGTCACTTCATTTAGTATTCCAAAACAGATGCTGTATGTTTAATTTTTTGTGCATAGTTCATGGTTTTACTCTTCTGATGTGGCGAAAGAATGTTATAGATATTTTACTTGTCTATAAAGAGCAGAAGGGTAAATAGAGAAAAAATTGAAAATAATAATGGACACGCAGGTGGTGCAAATCGCGAGTACTATAACACTGTAACCGTTTCATAGTTCCAAATGCGTTGTTTCTTCGTAACACTTTGGCGCCTCCACAGTGTCATCGTAACGAAATTAATTACAACAGAGATTTGACAGTATGAATAGGTGCAGTAGAAAACATAAATAAATATTATTGGCTGTCACTTCTTATTCCGTTACTGAAAAATATGTAAATAAAGTGGAATCCGAGCTATGACACTGTGATGAAAAAGCACAATACCATTGTTCTTCACGCCTTTAAGCCAACTTCAGTTCCTGGTACACATTATTGAGACGTCTGTAAAACGTATATACAAAGTTTCACGGTACTTCCGAAGGTGATCTATCTGTAGCAGCAAAGTAATAACACTCCAGCAACGCTAAGCTCTATACGGGCTAAAATGCGCCGTCCCAAAAGCACGTGCCCTGAGCTACGAGATACATTTGCTGACAGAATTCTCATTCTGCGCTTCAGAATGCTCACTCCATGGACGTTTGTACTCTGTGGTTCCGCTCACTGGTACTGTTGTTGTTGTTTCGGTCACTAACTCCATAAGGGTTGTTTCGCTTAAGCTCTCCGTCCATTGCCCGTGCCAGCTACTCTCCATTTCAGTACAACATCCATATCAACAGCGGTCTGCCTCACGTGTCCATAATCCAGGTGTCCCCCACAGATTCATTCCATCTTTCATCTCTCGTATTACAATTTTTCGCTATGGTGCATTTTGTAATATGTATGCAACCATTCTCCTCATTTCAGTGAACATACTAGTCTATATACTATGTAAGAAACTGAGGCACTGAGCACCATAAGAAGTAAAGCACAGACCTAAAGTTCTGAGATAAAAATGTTCGTAGTGCCATCCACCAATCTCATAGATGTTCTTTGTATTTCAACCACCTGTCAACATCCTACATTTCCTATGAAAAAATGATGTACGCACTGTATGCTACGAAATTTTAATTAATAATTAGAATTATTATAATTATTAATGTTAATTCACAAAATTTTCATATATAAGCTAGTGGCTCTGTGACAGTTGTATGTTTATTAATTAATGTGAAACCACAATCATAAAATAAAGAATAGCTACCCAGATGCACCATTCACACACAATTACGATCCATTCCAGCTCTTTGCGGTCCTCATTATCATTTTCCTTAATCCTAGATTACTAAACCCTTGTAAAACTTACGGTTGCAGTTGGTACCAATTCACGATTCCTGCCAATCTAGTATTGTCAGTATAGGGTCGAAATGGGACATTTTGTAATTATTTGTATGTGACATACCTTTGGAGACCCTATAATTGTAATCAACTAGTGCATAAATTGTAAATTATGACTTCTTTTGAATAAAATATGGAGTGGTAAAATTTTCGATTTCTTAGCAACAATGTGACACTTCCTCTTTTGTGTTCTAGGGTTACTTTCAGATAAAACTGTTTGTCTATTTTAAGCATAAAATCTAGTACTTTTGTTAAGTATTTGTGATTGAAGTTTGAGATTTGCCTTCCACCTACGTATTTCGGCGCTGGATTTTGCAAAGCATCTATAATCTGTGGGGAAAGGACAAATTGTGGCCTTCCTCGACGTGATCAGCAGAAAATGGGGTCCTCCCAAGACTCCGATGAAGAATGTGTTACTTTAAACAACAGTTCCCGGCAACCTGTTGAAAACATCGTCATTGGATAATTTCTGAAATGAACATGGTTACCATGTACATCAATTTTGGTTTAGTCGTGAAGTATGGTAAATATTTTTAAAGGTTGTGAAACCCCCGGCGTCCATTTTACAGGCTATGTAAGGTTTACTGCAGTTTTGTCAGATAAAGACACGGGGCTGAACAAACTGCAAAAAGGTAGGAATCTAAGGAGATGGGACCTGGATAAACTGGAAGAAACAGAGGTTTTAGGGAGTTTCAGAACATTAGAGAACGATTGACAAGAACGGGGGAAAGAAACACAGTAGAAGAAGAATGGGTGGCTTTGAGAGATGCAATAGTGAAGGCAGCAGAGGATCAAGTAGGTAAAAAGACGAGTGTTAGTAGAAATCCTTGGGTAACACAAGAAATATTGAATTTAACTGATGAAAGAAGAAATATAATAACGCAGTAAATGAAGTAGGCAAAAAGGAAACAAACGTCTCAAAAATGAGATCGACAGGAAGTGCAAAATGACTAAGCAGGGATGGCTAGAGGACAAATGTAAGGATGTAGAGGCTTACCTCACGAGGGGTAAGATATATACTGCCTACAGGAAAATTAAAGAGACCTTTGGAGAAAAGGGAACCACTTATACGAACATCAAGAGCTCAGATGGAAACCCAGTTATAAGCAAAGAAGGGAAAGTAGGAAGGTGGAAAGAGTATATAGAGTGTCTATACAGGGATGATGTTCTTGAGGACAATATTATGGAAATGGAAGAGGATGTAGATGAAGATGAGATGGGAGATATGATACTGCGTGAAGAGTTCGACAGAGCACTGAAAGACCTAAGTCGAAACAAAGCCCCGGGAGTAGACAACATTCCATTAGAACTACTGACAGCTTTGGGAGAGCCAGTCCTGACAAAACTCTACCATCTGGTGAGCAAGATGTATGAGACAGGCGAAATTCCCTCGGACTTCAAGAAGAATATAATAATTCCTATCCCAAAGAAAGCAGGTGTTGACAGATGGGAAAATTACCGAACTATCAGTTTAATAAGCCACAGCTGCAAAATACTAACGCGAATTCTTTACAGACGGATGAAAAAACTGGTAGAAGCCGACCTCGGGGAAGATCAGTTTGGAACACGTGAGGCAATACTGACCCTACGACTCATCTTAGAAGAAAGATTAAGGAAAGGCAAACCCACGTTTCTAGCATTGAAGACTTATAGAAAGCTTTAGACAATGTTGACTGGAATACTCTCTTTCAAATTCTAAAGGTGGCAGGGGTAAAATACAGGGAGCGAAAGGCTTTTTACAATTTGTACAGAAAGCAGATGGCAGTTATAAGAGTCGAAGGGCACGCAAGGGAAGCAGTGGTTGGGAAGGGAGTGAGACAGGTTTTTAGCGTCTCCCCGATGCTATTCAATCTGTATATTGAGCAAGTAGTAAAGGAAACAAAAGAAAAGTTCGGAGTAGGTATTAAAATCCATGGAGAAGAAATAAAAACTTTGAGGTTCGCCGATATTATAATTCTGTCAGAGACACCAAAGGACTTGGAAGAGCTGTTGAACCAAATGGATAGTGTCTTGAAAGGAGGATATAAGATGAACATCAACAAGAGCAAAACGAGGATAATGGAATGTAATCGAATTGATTAGGGTGATGCTGAGGGAATTAAATGAGACACTTAAAGTATTAAAGGAGTTTTGCTATTTGGGGAGCAAAATAACTGATGATGGTCGAAGTAGAGAGGATATAAAATGTAGACTGGCACTGGCAAGGAAAGCGTTTCTGAAGAAGAGAAATTTGTTAATATCGATTATAGATTTAAGTGAAACATAGACGGTAAACAGTTTAGACAAGTAGAGAATAGAAACTTTTGAAATGTGGTGCTACAGAATAATGCTGAAGATTGGAGGGGTAGATCGTGTAACTATTAACAGAATTGAGGAGAAGACGGACTTGTGACTCAACTCGACTAGAAGAAGGGATCGGTTGGTAGGACATGTTTTGAGCATCAAAGGATCACCAATTTAGTATCGGAGGGCAGCGTGGAAGGTCAAAATCGTAGAGGGAGGCAAAGAGATGAATACACCAACCAGATTCAGATGGATGTAGGTTGCAGTAGGTACTGGGAGATGAAGAAGCTTGCACAGGATAGAGTGGCATGGAGAGCTGCATCAAACCAGTCTCAGGACTGAAGACCACAACAACAACAACAACGACATGGCTGGAGACCGTGGCTGTTACACGAAATAAATTTTTGATGGTCTACAGAAACCAGCCACAAATTGGCTTTAGGTTAATTTAAAAAAAAGTGCCGTTACGTGTTTTGAATTTTTCACAGTTCGCCATCAGACGAACCAAATTATACATTGGTTTCCTGTGACTTGCCCTAGGATAAACAATGGTTCACAGTTATAAACGCGTAACCAAATGGGTGCGCTACATATTTGAGTTGGAATGAAACTTTCATGAAATGCCCATCTGGTGCATTTGTTCTTACAGTTTTCTTGCAATGAAATGCTTTCTCAAGGATGTTTGCATTTTCAGCCACAAACGTTGCACTGCATTACACCACATGTTCTGATCACAACACAGGAAACTCAATATTTGTTTTCGTATGTTTTGGATCAGAATGTATGATGCACATCGCAAGTTAGTTTAGTGACTGAACAAGATTGGTTTGCAATGCTGTGCAATGTGAAAATACAAACATAATTGAGAAAACGTTTCATTGCAAGAACAAATGCGCCAGCTGGTCATTTCATGTAAGTTACATATGCGAAGGGTTGAAGAGGTACCAAAGTTAGAGCTCAGTCGCCCACAGACGAGACAGGAACCGAAACTGAGGGTGGGAAAGCAAAAGCAGAAACACCTAATTACTTTTTCACATGTTCCTTTAGAATGGAAAACCCAAAAATATGAACGCAATTTAGTTCTAGGACCACTGAAAAGATGGGTGAAATAAATATTAGTGGCAGTTTCGTTGAGAAACAGCTGAAATTACAAAGGTCCAGGGCCAAATGGAATCTCTGTTAGATTCTATTTGCTGATGAATTGATTCTTGGAACAAAGAAAGATGGTCACGAAAGGAAGCACAGGTCCCGCCCGTCTACAAGAAAGGTAGTAGAAGTGGTCACCAAAACTACCGTCATTTATCGTAGAGCTCAAACATAATGAGGTATCTCGAACAGAATCACCTACTCAATACCAACCACTTGTTCTTTATTTTGAGTCATCAGTCTTCTGACTGGTTTGATGCGGCCCGGCAAGAAAACCTCTCCTGTGCCAAACTTTTCATCTCAGAGTACCACTTGCTACTCTTACTTAGACTGTTCATTCCCTTCAGCAGATCCAGTAGTTCTTCTTTAGTTTCACTCAGGATAACAATGTCATCAGCGAATCTTATCACTGACATCCTGTCGCCTTGAATTATAGCCCCAATCGTGAACCTTTATTTTTTCCGTTATTGGTTTTTCGATGTGTAGAATGCACAGTAGGGACGAAAGACTGCATCACTGTCTTACAACCTGTTTAACCTGAGCACTTAGTTCTTGGTCTTATACTCCTATTGTTACCTCTTGGTCTTGCACATGTTGTATATTACCCATATTTCACTACAGCTTAACCCTATTTTTCCCAGAATTTGGAACATAAAGCACTATTTTACGTATTCGACCGCTTTTTCCATATCGACAAATGCAATGAACGTGTCTTCAAGCCGCGCGGGGTAGCCGTGCAGTCTGAGACGTCTTGTCACAATCCGTGCGGCTCCCCCCATCGCAGGTTCGAGTCTTCCCTCGGGCGTGGGTGTGTGTGTGTGTTGTCCATAGCGTAAGTTAAAGTTAGATTGAGTAGTGTGTAGGCTAAGGGACCGATAACCTCAGCAGTTTCGTCCCATAAAACCTTCCCACAGATTTCCGTGTGTTGAATATTGTTGTCTTGCTTTTATTATCAACCTCAACCAAGTTGCGTATATGGTGCCTTTAACATTAATAAAGCCAAGCTGATCGACGTCTAACAGATTCTCAGTTTTTTTTGCCAGTCTTCTCTATATTATTCTTGTCACCAACTTGAATGCAAGAGATGTTAAACTGATTGTGCGATAATTTTCGCACTTATCTGTGAATGACGTTTATCCGAAAGTCAGACGGCATATCGCTAGCCTTATACATTCTACACACAATCGTGAATAGTCCATATGTTGGTACTTCATTCAATGATATCAGAATTTCCGATGGAAAGTTGTATATTATTTGATCTCAAGTCTTCAAAGCTCTCTTAAATTATGATTCTAGCACTGGTTCTCATGTGTCGTCCCTATGGACTGCAGTTTCTTCTTCTGTCACATCATTACATAAGTCCGTCTCACAGAAGCCTTCAGTGTGCTCTTCCCGCCTATCCGCTCTCTCCTCTGTATTTAACAGTGGAATTCGAGTTTCACTCCTAATGTTACCGCCCTTGCTTTTAATTTCACCGATGGTTATTTTGACATTCCGACAACCATTTCTTTTTCGATTTCTTAACATTTTTCATGCAGGCATTTCGTCTTGGCTTCCCTGCACTTCCTATTTACACTACTTTTTAAGTGACTTATGTCTGAGTATTCCTGAATTTCCCTGAACTTTTTCGTTCTTGTTCCTTTCGTCGGTCAACTGAAGTGTTTCTTGTGTTACACATTATTTCTTCGCAATTCTCTTCTTTGTACCTAAGTTTTTCTTTCCAGTTTCTGTGTTTGTCGTTTATCGAGATGACCATCCCTCTTCAACTGAACTGTATGCGGAGCTATTCATCATCGCAGTATCTATAGCCTAAGAGAACTTCAAGGGTATCTGTTCATTCTTTAGTACGTCCGTATCCCACGTCTCTGCGGATTGATTTTTCCTGAAATAGCATACTCTTTATCATTACTAAGGACCTCAAGGAGCAGCTGAACGGAATAGACTGTGCCTTGAAAGGAAGATATAAGACGAATGTCAATGAAAGCAAAACTAGGATAATGGAATGTAGTCGAATTAAATCAGGTGATACTGAGGAAATTAAAGTAGCAGATGAGTTGTGCTATTTTTGGGGAGCAAAACAGCTGATCAGTGACGAAGTAGGGAGTATATAAAATGTAGACTGGCAAAGAAAGCTTTTCTGAAGAAGGGAAACATCGAGTATAGATTTAAGTATCAGGAAGTCTTTTCTATAAGTATTTGTATGAAGTGTAGCCACGCATGGAAGTGAAACATGGACGATAAATAGTTTAGAGAAGACGAAAATAGAATCTTTCGAAATGTGGTGCTACAGAAGAATGCTGAAGATTAGATGGGTAGATCACGTAACTAATGAGGAGATACTGAATAGAAATGGGGAGAAAAAATGTTCAAATGTGTGTGAAATCTAATGGAACTTAACTGCTACGGTCACCAGTCCCTAAGCTTACACACTACTTAACCTAAATTATCCTAAGGACAAACACACACACACACACACACACACACACACACACACACACACACACACACACACACACATGCCCGAGGGAGGACTCGGACCTCCCCCGGGACGAGCGGTACAGTGCATGACTGCAGCGCCTAAGACCGCTCGGCTAATCCCGCGCGGCTAGAAATGGGGAGAGGATGAATTTGTGGCACAACTTCACTAGATGAAAGGGTCGGTTGGTAGAACACTTTCTGAGTTTGCAGTAGTTTTGCGAGATGAAGAGGATTGCACAGGATGGAGTAGCATGGAGAACTGCATCAAACCAATTTCTGGACTGAAGACCACAACAAACACAAACTCTGATCTGAATCTACGTGAGATCCTGGGAATGTCTTACAATCCGATGTCTGATTTCGGAATCTCTGCCTGATCATGATGTGATCTAACTAAAATCTTCTAAAATCTTCCCCATCTCCTGTTGTGATTCTTGAAGAGAGTATTCGCTATTGCTAACTGAGATTTAAAATGGTTCAATTGGCACTGACCGCTATCTACATCTACATCTACATCCATACTCCGCAAGCGGAGGGTACCTTGAGTACCTCTATCGGTTCTCCCTTCTATTCCAGTTTCGTAGTGTTCGTGGAAAGAAGGATTGTCGGTATGCTTCTGTGTGGGCTCTAATCTCTCTGATTTTATCCTCATGGTCTCTTCGCTAGATATACGTAGGAGGAAGCAACATACTGCTTGACTCTTCGGTGAAGGTGTGTTCTCGAAACTTCAGCAAAAGCCCGTACCGAGCTACTGATCGTCTCTCCTGCAGAGTCGTCTACTGGAGTTTATCTATCATCTCCGTAACGCTTTCGCGATTATTAAATGATCCTGTTACGAAGCGTGCTGCTATCCGTTGGATCTTCTCTATCTCTTCTATCAACGCTATCTGATACGGATCCCACACTGCTGAGCAGTATTCAAGCAGTGGGCGAACAAGCGTACTGTAACCTACTTCCTTTGTTTTCGGATTGCATTTCCTAAGGATTCTTCCAATGAATCTCAGTCCGGCATCTGCTTTACCGACGATCAACTTTATATGATCATTCCATTTTAAATCACTCCTAATGCGTACTCCCAGATAATTTATGGAATTAACTGCTTCCCGTTTCTGACTATGTGACTTAGCATCTGAGGTCATCAGTCCCCTAGAACTTAGAACTACTTAAACCTAACTAACGTAAGGACATCACACACATCCATGCCCTAGGCAGGATTCGAACCTGACTGTAGCGGTCGCTTGGTTCCAGACTGTAGCGCCTAGAACCGCTTGGCCACAGCGGCCGGCAACTGAGCCTTTCCCCTCTCTCTTTCCTAGCACCAAGCTCATGTTCTCTCGTAACTTCTACTCCTTCCCCTGCAACCGCATTCCAGTCAGCTATGACTATTTTTCCATCTCCCTTTAAGTACTGAATTATCCTTTCAGTATCCTCATATACTTTGTCTGTCTCTTCCTCTTGTATCTGCGACGTCGGCATGTATAACTGAGCTACCGTTGTCGACGTTGGTTTGCTGTCGATTCTGATAAGAACAACCCTATCACTGAATTGTTCACAGTAACACACGCTCTGCCCCGTAGACAGTCCCCTGTCAGAGGTTCGAATGGGGGACTTGTCAGGAATATTTTGCCAATGGAGAGATCATCACGACATTTTTTTCATTTACAAGGCTACATGTCATGTTGCATACATTTTGTGTGTTTTTAATGCAGTGATTTCTGTTGCCTTCTGCATCCTTATATCGTTAATCGTTCCTGATTCTTCCTCTTTTAGGGGCAGTTTCCCACTCCAAGGGCAAGAGAGTTCTCTGAACCTCTGTCCACTCCTCCGCTCGCTTTGACATAGTCTCTGACACAATGAAGATGATTCTTACGATGAGACCGATGACCTCCCTGTCTGGGCTCCTTCCCCAAACAACCGAACCCCATGATTCTTATGCCGGAAGTCTTCTTCCGCCATAGCTGTTGAGGGTTATTCAAAATTTAAGCAGTGCCATGGTTCAAACATTGGACCGAAAACGTTCTGATTACTATTGAAGACGGTACACCTAGACGATGGGTGCACCGTCCGAAAAGACATCGTGTCAGATGCCACTCTCACTTTTCTCACATGATGTCCTAAAAGCCATCGACTTCTCGGATTATGTACATGAGGAGTAGAATGATGACGTTAGGTGCTTAACAAGTGAAAGTGACACTGAAACAGGTGTCGAGCCATGAAGTTCATCATTATTGTTGGACATCGAACCACAAATCGCGTCATGTGTAAAATGGTAGTGGACAATCTGTGTCCAAGTACCAAATATAATTACGTACATGGAAGATCATTCGCAGCATTGTGAAAAGAAAACAATTAAGAGCAGATTTCGAATAAGTATGCAGCAATATGACCATGCAGTGCATAAGAAAAACTACGGATATTGAACGAAGGGCAAGGCGCACTTGTTATGAAAACGACGCGTTTCAAGGATGCTCAATGCAATGTACAGGATGTGCATGATAGTGACCTACTACGTTATGCAGGTCAAATTACACGCGACCTAGATTACATTGGTTTCAGGGCAAGTAGTGGATGGTTGCATAACTTGAGTGTTACAGAATTGGAAGACTTAAGATAACGAAATTTCAAAGAAGGCATCAACTTGACGATGCGCAACGAACTGCGGAATCGGCCAAAAATTTGTCGATTAAATAAACAAAATTATCACATGGTTCAGTAAAGAATTTTTTGTTCATCTCCAGCCAGTCAGGATTTGAAGAGGAAATGGATATGAAAGGGACCCTAGAAATTAGAGGTACCAAGAGAGTTGTATGGAGACCAGCTAACATCAAAGCCTTAACGCACTCGTATACACATATGCGGACCGTTGAACTGGATAGTAAACTGGCTGGAATGTTATGTATTGTGCTGCGAGAAGTTAAGTTCTGCCCCTATGATTCCTTTTCGTGTGCGTGATCTTGCAAGATGGTTCAAAATGGTTCAAATGGCTCTGAGCACTATGGGACTTAACAGCTGTGGTCACCAGTCCCCTAGGACTTAGAACTACTTAAACCTAACCAACCTAAGGACAGCACACACATCCATGCCCGAGGCAGGATTCGAATCTGCGACCGTAGCAGTCGCACTGTTCCGGACTGCGCGCCTAGAACCGCGAGACCACCGCGGCCGGGGGCGTAAGAGAACTACAACTACGGTATGAGCACTGTTTTTGGCCAATAGATAGTCAAAATGACTCGGTTTTTGCATGATTCCTGGTCTGCGTATAAAACATCATACTCCTTTGGGGGAAACTACCCCTCCTGAAAAGTGTGTGGCATTGTAGTTCATACCAACTGGAACTACTGGACAAATTCTACCTCTGGATATTTGTTTTTTCCATTTCTATAAAACATATTATCGCCTTACCTGTAGCTGTGCCTTGAAGGATATCCAGTTTCACAGTAAGCTCCACTATAGATTGTTTCAGCAGATTTCGATGCAAGCTGTCACACTCCCCCAGTTCTAATTACCCCATTACACCAGTATGATTATACGTGAATTCTTTAAGAGTGGATACTAAACTGAACGTAACTCCCAAGGAACCTTTGTGATAACTGTGGCGCGACATTATGGATTCGACATTCATATAGGAAGTTAATGGTTTATTTTGAACTTTTCTTGAATATCGATTATATGAAGTGTAATATATACATCCCATAGAAGGTTGATGCCTGGACTTCGTGGACACTTATTTTCTGTCGCCCTCCTGATGGATACGGTGAGTCATTAGCAGCTAATATTTTTTGCTGTCAAAATTGTTAGCACAATACTTTCAATAGAGCCGTACTAAAGATTGAACTTGTGACCTCGCATTTAAGGGGTTCCTTGTCAGTACCATTGTATGGGGCAACAAGCGAAATTTTTGACTGGACTGAGAATATTTTAGTAGAGGGGCACAGAAAGTTATGTTGGAGAGAATCATCTATAGATGTAGAAATAACTTCGATTGTGTACCAGGGACCCTTGCTATACACGAATTATAACAATGACCTTGCATATAATATTAGTAGTAGCCTCAGATGCACTTATCTACAATGAAATGCTGCTTGAAAGAAGCAGCACAAATATTCAGTCAGATCTTGATTAAATATCAAAGCGGTACGAAGATTGTTAACTTGTTTTAAACGTTCAGAAATGAAAAAATGTGCACGTCAAAAGCAAAATACCCTATGACTATAATATCAGTCAGTAGGAATCGGTCCACTCACCCAAATACGTAGAGGTGACAGTTTGTAGGGGTATGACATGGAATGATCACATAGGGCCAGATGTGGTAAAGCGGGTGGTAGACTTGGGTTTATTGGTAGAATACTGGGGAAGTGCAAGTAGTCTACCTAGGAGATAAATTACGAATGGCCGGCCGTGGTGACCGAGCGGTTCTAGGCGCTTCAGTCTGAAGCCGCGCGACCGCTACGGTGGCAGGTTCGAATCCTGCCTTGGGCAGGACAAAACATTTTCATGCAGACAAACTTTTACCTTAGTTACAATTGTCAACAACAGATGGCGCTGCAAGTGATGTGAAAGATATAGAAGACAACGCAGTCTGTGGGTGCGCCATTCTGTACGTCGTCTTTCTGCTATAAGCGTGTGCTGTTCACAACGTGCAAGTGTGCTGTGGACAACATGGTTTATTCCTTAGAACAGAAGATTTTTCTGGTGTTGGAATTCCACCGCCTAGAACACAGTGTTGTTGCAACAAGACGAAGTATTCAACGGAGGTTTAATGTAACCAAAGGACCGAAAAGCGATACAATAAAGGATCTGTTTGAAAAATTTCAACGGACTGGGAACGTGACGGATGAACGTGCTGGAAAGGTAGGGCGACCTCGTACGACAACCACAGAGGGCAACGCGCAGCTAGTGCAGCAGGTGATCCAACAGCGGCATCGGGTTTTCGTTCGTTGTGTTACAGCTGCGGTCCAAATGACGCCAACGTCCACGTATCGTCTCATGCGCCAGAGTTTACACCTCTATCCATACAAAATTCAAACGCGGCAACCCATCAGCGCCGCTACCATTGCTGCACGAGAGACATTCGCTAACGATATCGTGCACAGGATTGATGACGGCGATATGCATGTGGGCAGCATTTGGTTTACTGACGAAGCTTATTTTTACCTGGACGGCTTCGTCAATAAACAGAACTGGCGCATATGGGGAACCGAAAAGCCCCATGTTGCAGTCCCTGCATCCTCAAAAAGTACTGGTCTGGGCTGCCACTTCTTCCAAAGGAATTATTGGCTTATTTTTCAGATCCGAAACGATTACTGCATCACGCTATCTGTACATTCCTCGTGAATTTGTGGCGGTACAAACTGCCTTAGACGACACTGCGAACACCTCGTGGTTTATGAAAGATGTTGCCCGGCCACATCGCACGGCCGACGTCTTTAATTTCCTGAATGAATATTTCGATGATCTTGTGATTGCTTTGGGCTATCCGAAACATACAGGAGGCGGCGTGGATTGGCCTCCGTATTCGCCAGACATGAACCCCTGTGACTTCTCTCTGTGGGGACACTTGAAAGACCAGGTGTACCGCCAGAATCCAGAAACAATTGAACAGCTGAAGCAGTATATCTCATCTGCATGTGAAGCCATTCCGCCAGACACGTTGTTAAAGGTTTCGGGTAATTTCATTCAGAGACTACGCCATATTATTGCTACGCATGGTGGATATGTGGAAAATATCATACTATAGAGTTTCCCAGACAGCAGCGCCATCTGTTGTTGAAAATTGTAACTACTATAATTTCGAAAGTTTGTCCGCCTGAAAATGTATTGTTGTCCCAAGCATATTGCAACAAACGGTGTATTTCTATCGCTGCTCGTTTAGTTTGTATTGCCGTTTCAAATATACCGGTCCTTTTTGAAACACCCTGTATTAAGATATCAATGGTGCCAATATCTGCACCTATACCCCTAATAACGTGTACGCTACAACCCCGTACGTATGACTCTCACACAGATTGTGAGAACAAGATTACGTTACTTACAGCACACACACCGAGGCAGTTAAGTAATCATTCGTCCCCTGCTCCATAGTGAGTGGAATGGGACAAACGCCCCAACAGCTGGTACAGTGTGATGTCCCTTCCCTCCTTCTGCACTAGTCGGGAGGAGACGCGACTCGTATGGCATTCGTCGCCATCAGTATGACGTGGAAAAGCACTTTAACTCTCGTAAAACACAGCTCCTCGCGTAGTTAAGAAATATTCGTCCGTAACAGTCTTGCCAGTTTTTGTAAACTGATATATTGCAATTGTTTATCTTTTATCTTATCCCCTGTTCGTTTCGTTGAGCAGTGAAATCTTGGTTCTTGATCCTATCATTACGGTCGTTTTTCACACCATCCTTAGCGAGGATCAATAATTGCTGTTCGTAATTACGCTTCTATGACGTTGCTACGTCAAATTATTAACAACGGTGCAACGTAACTCCAGAGATCACTTATGTTGAAGTAACGTCCTTGTAACACACCGTAATGCTTACTTTTATATTATTCACCTTTCACTGTCTGTTATTCCAGTCTTCACACAGTCACCTAAAAATGTTTAAAAGACTGAGTCACTAGCATGAACATGCGTAATATTATTCCTTGAATCATGTAGGCGACACATATGATTTATCTCTTGACTGATACTTCATTAACCTATTTGTAATTAATTGTTTGTCCCTATCTCGCACACACACCGATATGTCATTCAAGATTAACTTCTCATCAGTCCAGTAATCGTGTCGTTGACAACTTTTGATTGAAAGGCGTATTGGTTTTTCTTCATGGCTTTGTATTATTGTGTCCTACTCAAGACCACGAATAGTTTTCTTGTCACTGATCCATCACTATCAAGTTCGCAACTGTTCTTGAGTCCGAAGGTTAAGTCCAGTAAATCAGTATCACTCAATTAAAATCACCGTCGCGTTGATTACGGTAAATATTATTTTATTCAGTCGAATGACTGAGTATGGGTTTAGTCTCTCTCTCACGAACTATCGAACTTTCACAACTGAAACAATCTAATAGCATTTGCTTCCAGAAGACTATCACAATAGTACTCTAGAGCGACTCAAGAGCAACTAATTAATCATTTCCATATCCGAGTTGCATTGTAGGGGCATTGAATTTCCTTTTCGATGCGGCTACAACTCTCTTCCATTGTAAATGTTATCTTTGACCAAATTACCTCCTTGAATTTAACCTTAGTTCATATGAATTTAAATTTATTCTATAGATGTTTAAAAGATAATGCATGGCAGCCCCTTCCTTTTATTTCTTCTTTTGTATGTTACTCTCAGTACTTAAGTGTGAAACCTTCCCGTCTCATCTATATCTCTTTTGTTACGCCACCTTCCCTTCTACAATAACCTCTGAAACCTTCCCTTGGGATTTCTATCTCTTGCTTATTACGCTAGAAATCCTAAACCCAAATGAAGTCTTCCCTTTGAAATTAATTCTCTTTTTCAATAACAATAAGTGCAATCTTAACATACAAATTTAAATGTTGCTTATGAAAAGTGATTTGCTGATTATTTGGGCGAAACTTAGAATGTGTCGTTGTCGTGGGCCTCAGTCGTTACCTGCAATAACCCAAAACTGTTCCTTACCTTTTTTTACTATTACTGGATCGCCATCTGACTGCTACATCGAACTGCGACATTAATATACTTACACTACCAGCTGCTGGTGGGCTGTCATAATAAGTGGCTGTATTTATTACCAAAGCTGACGTTATTCTTTAATAGCAAAGCTGACGTTATTCTTTAATTAATTTGACTGAAGTTACGTAATTCATAGTTAAACTTTTTCTTGACAACAATAAAATTTTGGAAAGTTATACGCTGATGATTTTTGGGATGGATTATAATCAGTAATGCAATATTGCTGGCAGGAATTAATTATGGTCCGAATGAAAAGATTTTACAAACCTTCAAATGGGAGTTACTTGTTACAATAATCTTACAACTAGCATTGCGCAAACGTACCTTCAGTATTCTTGAGTTTCTCAAAAATCAATAATATTAGTTCCTCTTATGATAATAGTTAGCTGATGTCCCTGTACATCCGTTTATAATCTCTTGTAAATCTTAGCTGGTGGCTGGCAGGCACACCGCTCCTCTCAACCTCTCGCTTCAGACCTGCTACCGACTCGCTTTACTTCTCACTCACTACTGACTTTCTACGAATTCTAAAGTGCGGTCTCTCCAACCAACAATGCTTTCTGGTGCAGACAATCCCTGTTACCATTACAAAATGTATCAATGCGTGGTCTTTCCCGCTCTTTTCTTGAAATATATCCATACGCGGTCTCTCCCGCCCTTTTTAAAATTATATCAATGTGCAGTCTCTCGTGCCAACAATACTTTGGTGCAGACATTCCCTGCTACCACAATTATTTCCATCATGACAAATATGAATTATTCAGACTTAATCCTATTAATAAAATATAAACATCCATCACAAATTGTGGTCTGACAATAGCAATAGAAATATACACGTCTTTTGTGGTTTGGCAATAGCCAGTAGGAATATACACGTCTTACAAGTGTTATAGTTGTTAATCAACCATTATCAGTGTAATTAATTTTTTATCACCATTAGCTGTTGTCACTTTCAGGATGACTCGCTTCCCTACTTTAACTTTTCACAAAGTTTGTTGATTTGGGGTGTTACAGCATCCTCTCCCTAGCACTTCCCAGTGGTTTGTACATGAAGACGCATCAGGAGATGTCTTGCAAGTCCATTGGCGTCTCTGACAACATTACACTGTCAATGGCAGATTGCAGAATTTTGTTCCCGAATTTTGATATCCATTCCAGAATTGTCCTTGGTTTGTCTACTGCTTAAGATTGACTAATATAAGGCAGAGGGGACAGCCCTGTCTCACACCTTTCTCACTTACTGATCCCCTTTCATGTCTTTCGACTCTTGTAATATGATTTCCATAGAGATAATTTTTGTCTCCCTGTATTTTACCTGCGTTGCCTTGAGAATTTCATAGAATGTGTCCCAGAGAACAGTGCGAAATTCTTGTTCTGAATCAACAATGCTAGAAACGCAGGTTTACCTTTCTTCAACCTATCTTCTAAGATATGTCGTATCCAATAATCTTGGCCTATTGGAAGTCGGTTCACAAGAAAGAGGTACGCGACAATTTCGTGTGGGCTTGGAGTAAGAATGACAAAGGAGGAAGACTAATTTAGTACTCCAATTGCTTTCAGTTCGTAACAGCAAATACACTTTTCAAAAATTACAAGAGGAGCAGACATAATCGGAAAGGGCCTGGAGATACGGTTCGTTGGATTACATCTTGGTCAGACAGAGATTCCCAAAGTAGATACCGAACTGTAAGTCGTACCCTTGAGCAGATGTGGACTCAGTTTCAATTTAGTAATGGCAAAGAGTAGTCTGAAATCTAACGCAGTCGTACGGAAGAAACAGTGTGGAAGGAACTGGGATACAAAAATAATCAAAAGTAATGAGGGATGATGAGAAGCGTTTGAAATTAGCTAAAGACGTAGGCTATGTATCACGTAGTGGGATGCTTCAGAGACAACACGTTCCGGACCAATAAAGAAAAGCTTTATTAATCAAAGCAAAAGGACACTAAGAAAACAAAACCTTCTTCTCACAAAAAAGGATACAGAAATCTCTCAGTCTTCTATCAGGATTGCGCCTGGAAAACAAGAATGTCATTAAAGATGACGGGACATAGAGAAAAAAAAAAGGTTCAAATGGCTCTGAGCACTACGAGACTTAACATCTGAGGTCATCAGTCCCCTAGAACTTAGAACTACTTAAACCTAAGAACATCAGACACATCCATGTCCGAGGCAGGGTTCTAATCTGCGGTTGTAGCAGTCGTGCGGTTCCGGACTGAAGCACCCAGAACCGCGAGACCACCGCGGCCGGCTGGGTCGTAGAGACTAATATAACGAAGATTCCCACGGGAAGCAAGTATAGTGTTCTCGGCAGAAGGCGGAGATATTTCTCGGGAGCGATGTTGAGAGCTCCGAAGTTGAGCTGCGGTGTTTCCTAACGGACTAACATTAGGCAGTACGTATGTTGGCCCAGAGCGTCGGTGGAGAACTGCAGATGAGTGTAACTGCGCCGGAGGTACACTTATGGATCTATTTCCGCGCGGAGGGAAGTAGATCCCCAACCAGGCAGCAATTGCTCTGCCGTCTACCTGCTTCGATATGACTGTCGCCCTGACAGGTGATTGCCTCGGAGGTCGGTAGAGTGCAATGTTTCCACGTCTGAAGGGTTGCCGATACGTAAGGCGTATATGACAACGTGAATACTACGAGAAGGAATAACGCAGCAGACAGTTCAGTTGAACAGTGGTGCGCATCTCTAACAACAGCAATCACGGATATTAGAAAGACAAATCTAGCTACTAGGAAGGTACTTGTGAAGAAGTCTTCGGTAATACTTACAATACTTCATAAGTAGATCGACGAAAGAAGGAAGTACAAAAGTGCTCAGGTGAAGATAAGAATAGAGCAAGCAATACAAGCGACTCAGCAACGAAAAAAAGAAATGATCGTCGAAAGCACTGACTCAAGATATAGAAAAGCCAAAAAATGTAACCGGTGAAATTAAAAGTAAGGGAGGTAGTATAAAGCGCGAAAAGGGAATTCAGCGTTAAACTCTGAGGAGAGAGCAGATAGGTGGAAAGAGTACATTTGTGATCCAGAATGAGATTTTCACTCTGCAGCGGAGTGTGCGAGGATATGAAACTTCCTGGCAGATTAAAACTGTGTGCCCGACCGAGTCTCGAACTCGGGACCTTTGCCTTTCGCGGGCAAGTGCTCTACCAACTGAGCTACCGAAGCACGACTCACGGCCTCTACTCACAGCTCCTGTAAGAGAGCTTCTGTAAAGTTTGGAAGGTAGGAGACGAGGTACTGGCAGAAGTAAAGCTGTGAGTACTGGGCGTGAGTCGTGCTTCGGTAGCTCAGTTGGTAGAGCACTTGCCCGCGAAAGGCAAAAGTCCCGAGTTCGAGTCTCGGTCGGGCACACAGTTTTAATCTGCCAGGAAGTCTTACATTTGCGATGTTATTGGATTTCAGACATTTTGCATATGAGAAAAGGACAGCCATCGAGCTGTAGTTTGTAATGATACTAAGCATGACAACGCGACAACGCGAGAGTAAAGAAACGAAATCTGTTTATAACGTGCGCCTATACCAAGACGCGCGGCCAGCGTTTAAAAGGTACTTTTAAACGCTATGACTCGCTGGGCGCAGATATTTAAAATCATTGCCGCAGCGCTTGATAGCAAGAAGCTGCGAAACAGAAGAAAGAACAATTTATCATTAGTTAGCAAAATTCTAGTCTTTATAGTTAGTTGTACTTCTGGTCGTCGATATGTTAACATGTACTTCATTACCTTTGATGTTTGGTCGCCGACTTGTTAAGACGTGTTGTGTAGCACCGCTACAAGTTATATTTCATTTATCGTGAAAAACCACGTTATCACCAAGAAAAAAAAAACACTTTTGTAAACCTTGTGACGATAAAAAATACTTACTCGCACGCCAGGACATTTAATTTTTACAAAATATCACACATACAAAAACAGCGATTGTTGGACTGCTCCATGTATGAGAAAAACGTAAAAATGTAAGTTTTGTATTCATTCTAAATTTGTTAATGTTTATAGTTTAACGCCTTTGTTCTTTGAGAATATATTGATGCTTCACTGTACAGAAAATCTATGCTTATTCTTTTCTTTAAATTAACCACAAATAATGTTTATGTTTAAATGAACTTTGTTACAGGTTCGCTCTTTATCGCGGTGTCTCGATTGTATTTGGGAGACCATTAATGTGTTCAGTTTCCGATCTGACAACTTTTCTACAAAATTTCACTGTTTTGCATTCATTTCCAATTTTTTTATTATTCCAATAGGTCTCTTAGGTAATTTCATTGAAGAGTCTGATTCCGTGAAAGCAATCCGGTTTAAGAGGTCATTTGAGAAATTATTTTCGCGCAATCAATCTGTACGTCTCCTGAACGCAATCGAGAACCGATGCATCGGCGATCATTCATTAATTTTTCTCTCTTTCCAAGTCGTACCAAAAAACGGCCAAGGAGAACTGCCATGAGTACGCAATCTAGTGTTAAAGGTTGCATTCTTTATCTTGTCGGCAAACATTGCCATAAATTATCATCGTCAATGTTACATTTGGTTAAATGTGAAAAGCAAAACCTTTTAACGCTAGACATTGAAAGCCTGTATGAAGAAGAGTCATTGTCTGATGACACGATAAAAGAAGAAATTGGTGTCGATATGAAAGAGATAGGGGATCGCTAAAATCCGGTGTAACAATTGCATCCTCCACTAATAACAAGGTAGGACACTTACTGGTCCAGGACATAAAAACAGATAAGCAAAAAATTCAACAGCAATGAAGTGTGTAAAGTATCATGCCCCAATTTTCCTGCCTACTATGTGGGAAAAAAGGCAGAAATTTCAAAACCTGTTTCCAAGAAAACATAAATCCTCTCAAATACAACCACTTTGAAAAATCATTTAATGCCCAGCAGATACTAGAAACCAAACATGTTATCACAGGATAGAAAACGATTTTCTAGTGCCATAAAACTAATCCAAGACTCTAAATATATTACAAAAATTGCAAATATAGCGCCATAACATAAAAAATCCTGGATGTATGTTTATGAACAGACAGATTTTACTAGTCATAGTGATTTTAGTACTTGTGGAGATTTATTTATTCCTTGCATACGCGTTCTTAATACTCTGTTATCTGAAACTAAGAGCTAAACTTCATCTTTGACCGTATGTTGAACTACACCTGTGAAGCGTTGTTAAGGTATATACACAAATGTGCGGCCTTGAGTGAGGTGATGTGCGATGACAGAGTGGATAAACTATCGTATGCTGACCTCAGAAAGTTAAAAATGTTCGTGCAGTCCTTGCAACCGAATGGTTTGCTGAGACGTGCTGAATTTGCAGCTGAGATTCTCAACAGGATTGATGGCGCTAACAATTGCTTAAATCTAATATGTTTTACGATGAATCCACCTTTCATGTCAGTGGAATGGTAAATAGGCATAGTGTCCGTGTATGGGGTTCAGAGTCTCAAATTCAGAAGGTTCAAATAACTCTGAGCACTATGGCACTTAATTCTGAGTACATCAGTCCCCTATAATTTAGAACTACTTAAACCTAACTAACCTAAGGACATCACACACATCCTTGCGCGAGGCGGCATTTGAACCTGCGACCGTAGCGGTCGCGCGGTTCTCGACTGAAGCGTCTGGAACCCCTCGGCCTTTTGGGCCGGCTTCAGGATCTCCACATGCTACTGTACAGTTACAGCGAGTCAGAAAAAAAGTGGTGCGGCCACATGCATAAAAAGGTTTTTGGACAGTTTTTCCTCGCTGAAAAATCCATTAATGCTAACATTTACTTAGACGTTTTGCAAAAGTTCATTGCCCCACAGTTAGAAGAATATCAACCATGGATACTTTGCCAGCAAGATGGAGCCCTCCCCTCCCCCCCTCCCCCCCAGTGGGCTTTGATAATGCGTTGTTTCCGGGATGAAACATTTCCGGATCGTTGGATTGGAAGGAACGGTCCAACACCCTGGCCACCCCGCTCTCCAGACATTACGCCCCTTGACTTTTTTTTCTGGAGCTGTATCAAGGACAGAGTCTTCCTCACACCAGTTGCTGACGTCGACGAACTGAAGGCTAGGATACAAGCTGCTGTGGGTACTGCGACAGAACACATGTTACGAAACACCTGCAATACCACCTCGACTTTCTCCGAGCTACCAAGGGAGCTCATGGTGGGGTTTACTACCATAAGTGGCCTTTTTTTTAAAAAAAAACTAGTAACACTAACTTATGTAAAAGCATCACATGTAAAAAATTATCATGTCAAACGGTTATTCTATAATAAATTGTCATAATCAGGGTAAGACTTTGTGCTCACCCTGTACAACTGGAGTAATGATCTGGAGCAGGGCAAAACTTTGCTAAGAAAAATACTTTTTCTTATTAGTGTGCAGAAGTGGGATCGACTAACGATGAAATATAGAATATCTGAGACTCTGGAAATCTAAGTAATAAATATTTTTGTGAAAACCATCCCGTTTTTATTTTACAATAATTCAGATTATTATTTAGAAAAATTGTTTCGTACATGTACAAGTTTCATGGCAGACATCTTCTGAAAAGAAAACGCAATGGAATTTGCCAACTTAGGATGAAAATTAGTTATCGTTTACAAAGTTTAGGCCTGTTTAGGAATTAGAAAGCTCATCAGCAGAGGAAATCATCGCGGAAAATAATAATATCGCAGTAATTGTGATGCATGATATATCATAAGACACAATGAATAATTACAGTATTAAGAAATAGAACTCACGAGAACTAAAATGTCTGACAAGATAGAATCTGATAGTTCGAGAGGCTAACAGAAAGGCACTAGAACAATGGAGAGCGGAAAATTGGTTACGCACCATAATTTATAGTAGTAACAGAGATGTTAATGGCGCGGCGATCACAGTAAGCTTGGCATTAACACTCAGACAATCAGCGTTACATGGTCGCTGTGGTTAACGCAAAATATATCTTTCCTTAGACATAAATAATTAATTATTTCTACCGGGTCACGGGAGGTGTTATTTTACAGCACATCCCCACTCCTCCACCGTAGCAACCTGTTGTCCATTGCTCGACAGCAGATACGCACCCTCTCCACAGCAGCAACCTCTTATTTCAAAGTTCCTGTTCCTTCCGTCTCAAGTCACCAACAATATCAATGACCTATTAAAAATTGTGTCGTAATGTAATACATTAATGACAAAATATAAGCAACTCCATTGAGCTAAAACACATCAGTAGACTAAGAAGTCCACTACGTGTGGCCTAAACATTGCTTTCTCCAGTATAGTGTTGTAGTCATTTTTGTGGAATTTATAATTTTATATAACACTGGGGGAGAGCAGCGACCTTATTGTGATAGAATTATTTAAAAGCAGCCTTGATCGCAGCCGATGTTAACCTCTGACCAGTCTCGGCCTTTTAATTCTCGGCCGTCATCGGAGTTTGCAATGTAATAACAAAAGTAACAGTGGTATATTACATAGAGAAGCCAATGTTGTAAAAGTATACTCTAAAACGATGTATCATTACCCATCTGTATGACGGCGATGGGGCCTGACCCGCTATGGAGGTCTCAGTCACTCTAACTTGTGCTGGTGGTTAAGCAGCGAAGAGTTATGTAGTGCAGAGGGTTAAACTAATTGGAACAATTGGAAATTTGTGTTCAACATAGGAAAATCACGCTACCTCTGTTAAACGAGCAGTTACATTTTCATGAGAAAAACCTTTTTTGAATTATTCGAAGACGTCTTTTGAAATAGAGGCTACTTGCTACTTCAACTATTTATGGTTCTATTTGGTTTTTAAGCTTCTATGCTACAGCCAGTTTTACGATTTAAAGAATATGACAATAAATCTTTCAAATGTACCTCATCATTCTAATAGTTGTGACTATCACCTGGGACAGTCGCACAAATATTAATTTATAATGCCAGTGACGTCAACGATTTTACAAATTACATATATACATACTTTCCACAATTTTACTGCTCTTCTTAAGATACATTATTACTCTAGGCTCCAAATGTTTCTACATTACACTACTGTCCATTAAAATTGCTACACCACCAAGATGAGGTGGTACAGACGCGAAATTTAACCGACAGGGAGAAGATGCTGTGACATGCAAATGATTACCTTTTCAGAGCATTCACACAAGGTTGGCGCCGGTGGCGACACCTACAACGTGCTGACATGACGAAAGTTTCCAACCGATTTCTCATACACAAACAGCAGTTGACCGGCGTTGCCTGGTGAAACGTTGTTGTGATGCCTCTTGTAAGGAGGAGAAAAGCGCACCATCACGTTTCCGACTTTGATAAAGGTCGGATTGTAGCCTATCGCGATTGCGGTTTATCGTATCGCGACATTGCTGCACGCGTTGGTCGAGATTCAATGACTGTTGGCAGAATATGGAATCGGTGGCTTCAGGAGGGTAATACGGAACGCCGTGCTGGATCACTAGCCTCGTATCACTAGCAGTGGAGATGACAGGCACCTTACCTGCATGGCTGTAACAGATCGTGCAGCCACGTCTCGATTCCTGAGTCAACAGATGGGGGACGTTTGCAAGACAACAACCATCTGTACGAACAGTTCGACGACGCTTGCAACAGCATGGACTATCAGCTCGGAGACCATGGCTGCGGTTATCCTTGACGCGGTATCACAGACCGGAGTGCCTGCGATGGTGTACTCAACGACGAACCGTGGTGCACGAATGGCAAAACGTCATTTTTCCGGATGAATCCAGGTTCTGTTTACAGCATCATGATGATCACATCCGTGTTTGGCGCCATAGCGGTGAACGCACAATGGAAGCGTGTATTCGTCATCGCCATACGTGATGGTATGGGGTGCCATTGGTTACACGTCTCGGTCACCTCTTGTTCGCATTGACGGCACTTTGAACAGTGGACGTTAAATTTGAGATGTGTTACGACCCGTGGTTCTATCCTTCATTCTATCCCTGCGAAACCCTACATTTCAGCAGAATAATGCACGACTGCATGCTGCAGGTCCTGTATGGGCCTTTCTGGATACAGAAAATGTTTGACTGCTGCCCTGGCCAGCACATTCTCCAGATCTCTCACCACGTGAAAATGTGTGGTCAATGGTGCCCGAGCAATGGCCCGTCACAATACGCCAGTCACTACTCTTGATGAACTGTGGTATCGTGTTGAAGCTGCATGGGCAGCTGTACCTGTACACGCCATCCATGTTCTGTTTGACTCAATGCCTAGGCGTACCAAGGTCGTTATTACGGCCAGAGGTGGTTGTTCTGGGTACTGATTTCTCAGGATCTATGCAGCCACATTGCGTGAAAATGTAATCACATGTAAGTTCTAGTATAGTATATTTGTCCTATGAATACCAGTTTATCATCTGCATTTCTTCTTGGTGTGGGAATTTTAATGGCCGATAGAACATTTGTAACAGATCGTTTCCTCTAGCAAACAACAATGTATTCCAAATTATCAACTGTAACATAATGTGGGTTAACTGGTGCCACTTCTGTAAACAACACCTCTTTTATCTGTTGTGAGTGATTTACAGTGTTATATAAGCGTCAAGTACATCTTTGACAACCGACAGGCATATCAACCTGGATGTCTCCATGGAAACGCTGTCGTAATATGTTATCACAAGCACCAAGAGATGGCACAGATATACAACCATGCATTAGGATTTTCTAGTTTTCTTTAAGACTTTAAATAACTGACTACTAATACAAATATGTCAATATGTATAATTTTCATATTAAAACCCCATACATTTGCGTTCATTACGAATATATAGCAGTAGTTATAGAATTAACGATCTTATAGTGCGATACATATCCTCAAGATGTCGCTCTGGACCTCAGTTAACGAATTACACCAGATTGTCATGCATTTTATGAGGCTGGTTGTAACATAGATTACGAACCGTAAATGAATATAACCTCGTTTCTGTATTAGTTAAATTTAAAGGATAAATATTTACGAATGAAGACTCAAAACGATATGTAAGCTTTCCCCAGTGGCTGGCGGTGATACCTTGGGCTCTGGAGCGCCATCTATCTACTCTATCACACTCATGACTGCTTAGTCGTCAGCATCAGTCAACAGTGACTGAGGCCTCCACAGCAGGTCAGGCGCCATGGCCGTCATGCAGGTGGGTAATGATACATCGTTGTAGAATATACTTTCACAACATTGGCTTCTCTATGCAATATAACACTGTAACTTTTGCTATTATAGTGCAAACTCTGATGATGGGCAGGAATTAAAAGGCCGAAACCGCTCAGTAGTTAACATCGGTTGCAATCAAGACTGCTTTTAAATAAATTTGTTATATTTATATTTATAACAGTCCAGTTCTGTCCCAGAATAAAACTACGGTATCTACTCTACAGGTAGAGCTTGACTCCGTCGCCTAATAACAGCATCTTCCGACAATCCGTGCCTACACAGTGACACACCAAACCAAAAACAGTCACTTTAGAATATTGTAATAAAGGGTGACCCAAAAGCCGCGCACATCAGGATCACATATGCGGTGTTCAAAAAGTTTCTCCGCAGTGCCGTAAGATTGTTTGCCGCGCGTGCCGTATGCCGCAGTGAATATAGCGAAATGAAACTCAGTGAAATACAAGTTATTAATTTATTGAATATTCATTTTTACTTACAAATTTTGACATTAAATGTCGAAAGTGTTCCCCCTGTTGTTGAACACACAATTCAGTTCGTCTAATCATGTTTCCAAACACAAGCTGTCTCATTTCTTCTGTAACAGAAGCAGTGAAAGTGGATATTGCAGTTTTCAGTTCATCGATGGATTTTGGACGGTTTTAATAGACAGTTACTTTCGCTGCACCCCAGAAATAAAAGTCAGGTGGTGTTCATTCAGGCGATCGTGGAGGCCAAACTCCCTGTGAAATTATGCGATCACCAAAAGCATTAGCTAGCTGTGACACTGAAACGCGAGCTGTATGCGCGGATGCATCATCTTGTTGAAAATAACCGTTCAGTATTTCACTTAACACAAGTTCTCCTATGAATGGGTACAGAATATCACTGCAGTATCGTTGTGCGTTTATTGTTTCGTTGAAAACTATGGAACCCACAACCCAACGTCTAAAAACTGCAATCCAAACTCCTATTTTCACAGAATGAAGTGGTTCCTCATGAATACACAATGGATTTACAGTACTTCACATACGAGAATTTTGAGAGTTCATGTACCAGGATAAATGAAACCACGCCTCATCAGTGAAAAACGTTTCATTGACAATAACCCTACCAGTTTGTTCAACGAATTTTTGAACCATTGACAATAATGCAGTCTCTTGCCATGATCAGTATTTTTCAGTTCTTGCACGACTGTCACTTTGTATGTGAAAAGTTCTAATTTTTTCCTGACAGCTGAGCTGGGTAAGCCGTTCCGACACTAACATCGATTTGATGGTCGAGTTTTCTTACTGAATTGTACGGACTCATGGATATTTTATCAAAATATCGAGTAGTTTATCCTGAAACAAAACGCTAGGACCACTTCCTGGTGCATTTGTCACTGAACCTGTACTTCGAAATTTGTTAATCAAATCTCGCACAGTATCGCGATGTAGGAGTGTTGTCTCCGGAAAAACTGAATTAAATGTCTGACGAACTGAAACTGTGTATTTACCGCAAGATTTGGACACTTGTTCGACTAAAAACACACGTTCTTCAATGGTTAGCATTTTAACAGTGACAAAAACGAAACGAACGAACAAAGGAACTGAAGTTAAACGTTCACGTCAACACGTAACGACACAGACGTTTACTTTAATACGCCATCTCTCCAACCAAGGCTCAGCTGTTCTGAGTGCTATCTGGAGTGTTGTTTACATTGGACGGTCTTTATGCAACAGCTAAGCACACGAAACCTGCAGTGAGTGAAATGATGTTTACTTTTGATTTGACCTGTCAATAAAGCAACAACGTAGTTTACGTGCTCTTTGTTGCTAATACGCTACGATTAATGGAGACTCATACACAACGAAACCTAACAGAGCCCAATGCACTGTGTTTTCAGAGGTATTATTAAAAGGTAAATAATATGACACATCAATCCATTCAAAATAACAAGCTCACTCTATTATCTCCTGTACCCTTCCACCAACGGAAAAATGACGAATCCCACACTATGTTCCTCTTTAAGCTAAGAAGCTTACTTCAGAAGATTTTCTTCTATCACTGAAAGTTTGAGAATGGAAACAAAATCCAAGTAGGTTGTAATCTGTTTATTGTGTGCACAATTGCTCTATTGAAAGCGGGGGTCATTTTCAGGAACATACTTTAAGCTTCAGACTTCATTTCACATTCTAATCCCCCAATGGTATATGTGAAAATATCTGTTAAAAAAAATTCTATAAGTTCCGCCGGTTCCGCGTTAATTGACGTTGAAGTTAGCCAATCACACAGTCGCTCGCACAAATTCAAGCGGCTCGCCAGATACTGCCAGTTGCCAGTTGCTCGCATAGCTTAAATCAAAGAGCACGAGACTGGTCAGCCTTCGACTCGCGTTCGAGATGTACTACCATCCCATACCCAAATTTTGTATCGCTATGTTGTCCGGTCTCTGAAGGGCCTCTTTAATTTGCGGTTTCAACGGCCTGATGGAATACTGTAATGGTAATTTACTCTGAAACTGCGCTACATATTGGATTTTTGTCTTAATAATTATTTCTCCACTCAGTCTTCCCTACAACACCCTTACAAGCTTCTCAACCTGTTTCTGAACACCATATATATATATATATATATATATATATATATATATATATATATATATATATATACAGGGGTATAAGTGCAGATTGGTGATCGATTCAGTATACTGAACGACATCACACATTATTTACTTCGTTTGAGGACTAATAATTATTGCTACTCAGAGTATGTTTTTAGGTTGATTAGTACCTCCCAAGAGTAAGCCGTTGTTAATACTTATGACGCCCTGGGCAGCAGTTTGGGTGTTGGTGTGTGGACACAAAATGGTTACTCTATACTAGGGCTGTCGATATTTTTTAAAAAATATCAGGAATCAGATATAACGATATTTCCAGAATGAGATTTTCACTCTGTAGCGGAGTGTGCGCTGATATGAAACTTTCTGGCAGATTAAAACTGTGTGCCGGACCGAGACTCGAACTCGGGACCTTTGCCTTTCGCAGGCATGTGCTCTACCAACTTCTTTTTTTTTTTTAAATCTCATTTTGTTGGTTTTAGTTCGTTGCATCTGCTCTGGGCGGACGTCGAAAGATACCCGTTTCAGTTCGCTGTTGATCCGTCAACTCAGTTTTTTTTATTACAGAGGGCAGCTAGCCCTCGGACCGAACACGCTGAGCTACCGTGCCGGCTACCAATTCGGCTACCCAAGCACGACTCACCCCCCGTCCTCACAGCTTTACTTCCGCCAGCGCACACTCCGCTGCAGAGTGAAAATATTCTGGAAACATCCCCCAGGCTGTGGCTAAGCCATGTCTCCGCAATATCCTTTCTTTCAGGAGTGCTAGTTCTGCAGGGTTCGCAGGAGAGCTTCTGTAAAGTTTGGAAGGTAGGAGACGAGATACTGGCGGAAGTAAAGCTGTGAGGACGGGGCGTGGGTTGTGCTTGGGAAGCTCAATTGGTAGAGCTCTTGCCCTCGAAAGGCAAAGGTCCCGAGTTCGAGTTTCGGTCCGGCACACAGTTTTAATCTGCCAGGAAGCTTATAACGTGTCGTTATAAGCTCTCGACATGTCGTCAAAAAGTATCGATACGTCGAAGTAAAAGATATCGACGTATGGATGTGCAAAACAATCGTCACTTTGTAAATATACTGTCGTTTTTGGAGTAGATTTATTATTAGATTTTCTGTACATCAACAAGCTAGGGGCCTGTCTTAAAGCAAGATCTGAAAGAGAAACAATTTATTTGAAGTTTGTAAGTTATTAATGGGAATTTCTGCAGATGAAAAGTTTCTATTGCAATACTTTTCTGGTTCACTATTGTGTTGATAATTAACAGCTTTTTGTTTGCTTCATTGCCATATTTCTTTTAACTCCTCATACTTTATTTTGTTAATTTGTCCTTGGTTGCCTGTAGAAATAAACCTTTTTTGACACTGATGTAAGAAAATTTCGTGGCACTTTCTGTTCGTAGTGCCGAGCTCTGATTACGTCAGCATATGCCCCTTACACGTCTCCACCAGCCGCAAGGACCAGTCTTGTCATATACATTTTTGCTCAACATTTTCAGTGACTGCATTTGAAGAATGTCGATGACAAGAAATAGTACACAAGTTGCGCTGAAAATTGTTTTTTAAAGACAACTCTTGTGCTATTTCGTCACATCTGGAATCTTCTTAGTCCATTCACATCACCACCACCCCCAGAGCAATCGGGTTTCCTCGTTTGTGCCACCTATACTTGCTTCACACAGTCAAAAAGAAAGATTCGGCGTGATTAAAGCTCAAAAAGTAGGAAGACTCCATCACACAGTGAAAACAAAATTATGTTCTAGTCCAGTTTCAAAAGGACAATTTCATATATTTGCCGAAAATTACGAAAAAAATATATAAAATAAAAATATTAGGGAAAAAATGTCATCTATTCATACCAATAATTTTTGCTGGGAAACAAAGATATATTGATATTTTATCAACAGCCCTAGTCTGTAGGGTGAGTCACTAACTATTGCCACCAAAAATATCTCCGAAAGTATGATAGGAGCTGAAAAGTTTCTGGGACATTGGTTTTTTGCTGCTAGGCGGGGTCGCGTCAGAGATACGAACGTCAACGTTGCATTTTTTACAAGGGATGCTATGGTTTGGTACTTATTTTATGATAGCGGCTATCGAGACTAATCCAATGATGTGTAACAGTCAGGTCTTTGAAGGTCAACGAAGGTCAAAATGTGGCATGAACGTCCATTTGCAGAAGGTGTTCGGAGTGGTGACCATTGCTATGAGCGTAGTGCTGCAATCTTATCATGGATTGAGTTGTATTCCTTATGACTTCCGCACTTATCGAAGCACTGCACTGACAATTGTCTCTCGTACATCGTGCAAATAGTAAATATTCGTCGAATACGGCGCATCTACCTAACGCCCATTGACATGTAAACACCATTCGACGGTTTTGCGATACAACACTAATAGGAACGGTAAGACTAGTATCGTCGAATCAAGCGAATGTGAGTGATGTATTCTTGCGAAGAACAAGTCGATATGTTTCTCATTGACGGAGAATGCCAACGAAATTCAGTGCGAGCTAGAGACTTACACGCTAAAAGATATCCTCAACATATTCACACTACACGTCGTACATTTCAATATATGTATGATAAATTGAGAACAACTGGATCTTTAACGCATCGAAAACATATCCGGCAAAGGAATGTTGTTAACGAGAAAAACGGAAATTGGTAGTCTTGCCACTGTGGTTCGAGATCCTTGTGTTAGTTAACGTCAAATCGCAAGGGAATCTGGCGTGAGCCAGAGTAGTGTTGTTCGTGTTCTGCATCGCCATAAATATCATCCTTACCGTATCGTCTCCAGCAAGAATTAACTGGTACGGATTGTATGCGTCCCATTGAATTCTGCCGATGGGGCCAACTTTATATTCAGAGGGAAGACACAATTATTGATTTGATTTTATTTACTGACGAGAACCATGGAGATGTTATTTTGCATAACATGCATTATTGGGCAACTGAAAATTCGTGGTGGCTGCGGCAAGTTGCACACCAAAAACCGTGGTCGGTGAATATATGGGGTGGGATTCTAGAGGACAGAATTATAGGCCTCTATTTCATCGATGGAAATCTTAATGGATGGAAGTACATCACATCCCTGCGGGAAACATTAGGTCTGTTGTTGGAAGAAATGCCTTTTGGAACAAGGAACACAATGTGGTATCAACAAGACGGGTGTCCGGGACATTTTTCGCTGAGGGTTAGAAATGAGTTGGAGAGACAATTCCCAAATAGTTGGATTGGACGCGGAGGAGAGGTGTCGTGGCCGGCTCGTTCGCCAGACTTGACGCCTCTGGATTTTGGGGGCATTCGTAAAAGACATTGTTTATAAAGACGTTCTAACTAGACCTGAACATATGCGAGAGAGAGTTGTCAGAGCATGTGCTTCTATAAGTGCCGAAGTGACAAGGAATACCACTCTACACACGATAAGAAGATTGCAGAACTGTATTGATACCAATGGTTATCACTTCGAACAGCTTCTGTAAGCGGACGTAGATGCTACCTTTGTGACCTTCGTAGCCGGCCGCTGTGGCCGAGCGGTTCGAGGCGCTCCAGTCTGGAACCGCGCGACTGCTACGGTCGCAGATTCGAATCCTTCCTCGGGCATGGAAGTGTGTGATGTCCTTAGGTTAGTTAGGTTTAAGTACTTCTAAATTCTAGAGGACTGATGACCTCACATTTTAAGTCCCATAGTGCTCAGAGCGATTTGAACCATTTCTAGCGACCTTCGTTCACCTTCAAAGACCTTACTGTTACACATCATTGCATTCGTCTCGATAGCCAGAAAGTGAGTACCGAACTATAGCATCGCATTTAAAAAAAACGAAGTTGACCTTCATATCTCTGAAGCGACCCCACCTAGCAACAAAAAACCAAAATCATATTATGGCCCCCGTTGTCCCGTGCATCCTTTGTCCCACAAATTTTTCAGTTCCTATCATACTTATGGATTTATTCTTGGTGGCAATAGTTAGTGACTCACCCTGTATAAATGACAGGCAGGAACTTAGTGCTGCAGGCATGAATGTGCAGAAAACTTCAGCCAGTAAATTATATGGCGGGTTTGCAGGAAGACCTATTCATAAGAGTGCGTACGTTTATGAGTGTGAGTGTGTGTGTGTGTGTGTGTGTGTGTGTGTGTGTGTGTGTGTTAATTCATTTCATAGCCTTACATATATTTTATATTACATATGCTCAAAATCATTACCCTATTCAAAATCTCACACACAAGCGCATTATACCGTTATAGGCCACTTCGTAGAGCACGTTGACATTGATGTTGTTAATCTGCATTGTTATGTTTATTTTTAGTTCTGTTGGTGTGTGCAATATTTCCTTATTAGACGCTCCGTGCTAGGTAGACCCACAGGAAGGAGTTTGGAGAAGTTAAATCTGCAGAATGTTTGTTTAGTAATCCTTGAAATAGATTTCGTCACCAAAAAAATCGCTTAAGAAATGAACTGTTTCATCAGGTGTCACAAGTAGCGCTGCCCTGCTGCAGCCAACTATAACCATCAACTACCTCAAGTTGCGAGAGGAACTGTGTAATGTTGCCTTGGCACCCACCACTATTCACTGTAGGTTCAAAGAAACTACTGCCACTATTCGGCGACGTTCTACGATAGACCACAGTACACTTACAATTTTTTGACAGTGCAAACTGTTCACGGAAGAGAAGCGGATTTTCGATTGACGAAATTCTTGTGGTTTGATTGTTCATGTAGCCACTAAGACATAATCACGCCCTCATCATTGAAAAAACATTATCCAATTCTGCGATTCCATGTACGTCAACAAATGACTGAAACCATGTACAGCACGCTGAATCCTTTTCTTTACACGTTGCCTTCAATTCCTGCACTCTAACAATATGATTAGCACGAAGTTAACTACTTAGGTCTGGGGTGCCTTGTCACAGATCGCTCAGCTCCGCCCCCCCCTCCCCCCCCCCCCACTATTAGAGGTTCGAGTCCTCCCTCGAGCATGGGTGTGTGTTGTAAGTAGCGTAAGTTAGTTAAATTAAGTAGTGTGTAGGGTTAGGAACCGATGACCTCTGCATTTTGGTCCCATAAGACCTTACCACACACACACAAAGAAGAAAAAGCTACATGGAACAAAAATTTTCGTATGTTACGCGGCCCTCTGTATATCCTTACGCAGTTTCTAAACGGCTCTCCGCTTCTTGTTTCTAGGGGAATCTAGTACCGCGCTGATTGCATACGCATACAAACTGTTCAAAATAAGGTAACGCCCGAGAAGTCTGCAACAAACCTAACTTGTAGGTAACGCGGTTAAGATCTTAACTGACCGAAAGTAGTAGGAAATTACCGTAGTCTAGGCCTACCTATGATATAAATATATACATGAAACGTGTTCGCAGCTGCAGATAGGAAGAACCATCAGACCCATGAAGAAATGACAATAAAAATTTGTGCCGGACGGGACTCGAACCTGGATTTCTTGCTTTTTGCGAGCGGTCGCTTTAACTGCTTTGGCTATCCATGCACGACTCATGTGCAGACCTGAACCTCCATTTGTCGTCGTTCCTGTGTGACAATCTGTACTCGCACACACATTATGTAATACGGGAGAGGATATTTTTTAATTGTATGTCGCTGCCAGATATCGGTGGATAAATACGACACTGCAGTGCCTGTGTTGTTAGAAGAACGATGCACTGTTCCTTCGAACACGCACGAAATATCCTATTTTACCTATAATAGTCTGCGGTAGCCTGCAGTAGAAATGGTTCAAATGGCTCTGAGCACTATGGGACTTAACTTCTGAGGTCATCAGTCCCCTAGAACTTAGATCTACTTAAACCTAACTAACCTAAGGACATCACACACATCCATGCCCGAGGCAGGATTTGAACCTGCGACCGTAGCGGTCACGCGGTTCCAGACTGTAGCGCCTAGAATCGCTCGGCCACATCGGCCGGCAGCCTGCAGTAGTTTCACAACTCTATTACTGAGTCATTTATTTTCAAACGCGCGATTTTTCGAATGCACCGTAATTAGGATGTTCTCTCGTGACTCATTTCCACTGCGTTAGGAAATGCACTGGAGGAAACCGAAATGAAAGAAAAAAATGCGGTTGTTTGAATGCCCATTTTCTACAGGAGCTATTAAAATATGTTACTATTGGTTATCCGCCGTGACCCAACTGCAATTTAATGAAAGAGAATTACACCAGACGCGTTTCGCTGTTATTCACAAAGCAACTTCCGTGGTTATTCTGCAAACTGGATACATATGTTTATATATTTTGGTCGTTTTAGGTTAAGAACAACGTTTCGTTTATACAATTGGTGTATAGGTTACTTACGTTGTTTATTTACATATTCTGCTCCTTCCGTCCCGGCTAGCAGCTGTTGACGACGAAATACTTCGATTCACATTTTCACTTGGCAGTTTTTGCTATTCTACAGTGGCTAGCACACTGGACTCGCATTCGGGAGGACGACAGTTCAATCCCTCGTCCGGCCGTCTTGATTTAGGTTTTCCATGATTTCCATAAATCGCTCCAGGCAAATGCCGGTACGGTTCCTATGAAAGGGCACGGCCGACTTCCTTCCCCGTCCTTCCCTAATCCGATGAGAGCGATGACCTCGCTGACTGCTCTCCTCCCCCCTCCCCCCCCCCCCAAACAACCCATTCTGCAGTATTTCTTCCGCTGGATTATTTACACTTCATTTCTAAAGTGTTTCCCATTCTGCAAAGTAAAATTGTTTATGTTCGTTAACGTTGTGGGCTCACAAGAAGTGCCTGTACTGAAATATTTGCTTTGACATGATATACACACTACTGGCCATTAAAAATGCTACACCAAGAAGAAATGTAGATAATAAACGGGTTTTCATTGGACAAATACAGGGTGTTTCAAAAATGACCGGTATATTTGAAACGGTAATAAAAACTAAACGAGCAGCGATAGAAATACACCATTTGTTGCAATATGCTTTTCAGGCGGACAAACTACAGTAATTACAGTAGTTACAATTTTCAACAACAGATGGCGCTGCAAGTGATGTGAAAGATATAGAAGACAAAGCGGTCTGTGGGTGCGCCATTCTGTACGTCGTCTTTCTGCTGTAAGCGTGTGCTGTTCACAACGTGCAAGTGTGCTGTGGACAACATGGTTTATTCCTTAGAACAGAGGATTTTTCAGGTGTTGGAATTCCACCGCCTAGAACACAGTGTTGTTGCAACAAGACGAAGTTTTCAACGGAGGTTTAATGTAACCAAAGGACCGAAATGCGATACAATAAAGGATCTGTTTGAAAAATTTCAACGGACTGGGAACGTGACGGATGAACGTGCTGGAAAGGTAAGGCGACCGCATACGGCAACCACAGAGGGCAACGCGCAGATAGTGCAGCAGGTGACCCAACAGCGGCCTCGGGTTTCCGTTCGCCGTGTTGCAGCTGCGGTCCAAATGACGCCAACGTCCACGTATCGTCTCATGCGCCAGAGTTTACACCTCTATCCATACAAAATTCAAACGCGGCAACCCCTCAGCGCCGCTACCATTGCTGCACGAGACATTCGCTAACGATATCGTGGACAGGATTGATGACGGCGATATGCATGTGGGCAGAATTTGGTTTACTGACGAAGCTTATTTTTACCTGGACGGCTTCGTCAATAAACAGAACTGGCGCATATGGGGAACCGAAAAGCCCCATGTTGCAGTCCCATCGTCCCTGCATCCTCAAAAAGTACTGGTCTGGGCCGCCATTTCTTCCAAAGGAATCATTGGCCCATTTTTTAGATCCGAAACGATTACTGGATCACGCTATCTGGACATTCTTCGTGAATTTGTGGCGGTACAAACTGCCTTAGACGACACTGCGAACACCTCGTGGTTTATGCAAGATGGTGCCCAGCCACATCGCACGGCCGACGTCTTTATTTTCCTGAATGAATATTTCGTTGATCGTGTGATTGCTTTGGGCTATCCGAAACATACTGGAGGCGGCGTGGATTGGCCTCCCTATTCGCCAGACATGAACCCCTGTTATTTCTTTCTGTGGGGACACTTGAAAGACCAGGTGTACCGCCAGAATCCAGAAACAATTGAACAGCTGAAGCAGTACATCTCATCTGCATGTGAAGCCATTCCGCCAGACACGTTGTCAAAGGTTTCGGGTAATTTCATTCAGAGACTACGCCATATTATTGCTACGCATGGTGGATATGTGGAAAATATCGTACAATAGAGTTTCCCAGACCGCAGCGCCATCTGTTGTTGACAATTGTAACTACTGTAATTTCGAAAGTTTGTCTGCCTGAAAATTTACTGTTGTCCCAAGCATATTGCAACAAACGGTGTATTTCTATCGCTGCTCGTTTAGTTTGTATTGCCGTTTCAAATATACCGGTAATTTTTGAAACACCCTGTATATTATATTAGAATTGACATGTGATTACATTTTCGCGCAATTTGAGTGCATAGATCCTGAGAAATCGGTACCTTGAACAACCACCTCTGGCCGTAATAACGGCCTTGATACGCCTGGGCATTGAGTCACAGAGCTTGAATGGCGTGTTCAATTGGTGAGATATCTGGAGAATGTGCTGGCCAGGGCAGTAGTCGAACATTTTCTGTATCCAGAAAGGCCCGTACAGGAACTGCAACATGCGGTCGCGCATTATCCTGCTGAAATGTAGGGTTTCGCAGGGATCGAATGAAGGTTTAGAGCCACGGGTCGTAACACATCTGAAATGCAACGTCCACTGTTCAATGTGCCGTAAATGCGAACAAGAGGTGACCGAGACGTGTAACCAATGGCACCCCATACCATCATGCCGGGTGATACGCCAGTATGGCGATGACGAAAACACGCTTCCAATGATCGTTCACCGCGATGTCGCCAAACACGGATGCGACCATCATGATGCTGTAAACAGAACCTGGATTCATCCGAAAAAATGACGTTTTGCCATTCGTGCACCCAGGTTCGTCGTCGAGTACACCATCGCAGGCGCTCCTGTCTGTGATGCAGCGTCAAGGGTAACCGCTGCCACGGTCTCCGAGCTGATAGTCTGTGCTGCTGGAAATATCGTCGAACAGTTCTTGCAGATGGTTGTTGTCTTGCAGACGTCCGCATCTGTTGACTCAGGGATCGAGACAAGGCTGCACGATCTGTTACAGCCATGCGCATAAGATGTCTGCCATCTGGACTGCTAGTGATACGAGGCCATTGGGATCCAGCACGGCGTTCCGTATTACCCTCGTCAACCCACCGAT
This sequence comes from Schistocerca gregaria, assembly GCF_023897955.1. Classification (NCBI taxonomy): domain Eukaryota; kingdom Metazoa; phylum Arthropoda; class Insecta; order Orthoptera; family Acrididae; genus Schistocerca; species Schistocerca gregaria. The sequence continues at coordinate 157,630,592 of NC_064928.1, forward strand.
TGGGTATTCTGCTAACAGTCATTGGATCTCGACCAACGCGAGCAGCAATGTCGCGATACGATAAACCGCAATCGCGATAGGCTACAATCCGACCTTTATCAAATTCGGAAACGTGATGGTGTGCATTTCTCCTCCTTACACGGGGCATCACAACAACGTTTCACCAGACAACGCCGGTCAACTGCTGTTTGTGTATGAGAAATCGGTTGGAAACTTTCGTCATGTCAGCACGTTGTAGGTGTCGCCACCGGCGCCAACTTTGTGTGAATTCTCTGAAAAGCTAATCATTTGCATATCACAGCATCTTCTTCCTGTCGGTTAAAATTCGCGTCGCGTCTGTAGCACGTCATCTTCGTGGTGTAGCAATTTTAATGGCCAGCAGTGTGCACACGTGTGAAACTACTTTGTGTGTGTGTGTGTGTGTGTGTGTGTGTGTGTGTGTGTGTGTGTGTGTGTGTGTCTGTGTGTGTGTTTGTCAGTGAAAATTTGTGAAACTGTCTTTTGTTAGGTAGAAACGTGAGAGGAGTAGAGGTGATTTGACGATTTTTTTTTCACAGGTTGCCAACACTCACAGTGTGAACGAAACAAGCAAACAGAGATAAACACTGTTATTGAGCGGAATGAGAAACAGTTTGCAACAGTGAAGCGTAAATAATGCACCGAAAAAAGTACTGGAGAGTGGCGAAAACTGCCAAGTGCAAATGGAGTCGACGTCTTTCGACGTCAATCGCTGCTAACAAGGAGGGAAGGAGCAGAACATGGAAAGAAACACCATAAGTAACTTCCACACCAACTTTATAAACAAAACGCTTTTTTAACCTACAGTAACCAAAACTGTACAAACATATGTATCCAATTTGCAGAATAACCACAGAAGATGCCTTATGAATTGAAGCGAAACGTGTCTGGTGTAATTCTTTTACATTAAATTGCAATCATCTCAAGACGGATGACCAACTGTAACTGAAAAAAATACATTGAGTGTCGTTATGTCAGGACTAAGTATGTCATGACATGTTATTATACGAATAAACAGTAAAAGTAGAGTAATATATGCGAGCATGAAACCCACCGTCTTTTAAAGTGCATTTAGTGGGTTGTCCGAGAACTCCTGGCCACGTGCTGTATGCGAGGAAGTTGGCATTCAGCACACGACTCGCATTCACACCGCTCCACGTACACCGCCTCCCGCTCTGGTGGTCTGCAACTGAAAGCCGGGCGGGATTCCACAGGCACGGTGACCCACATCTCCAGCCAGACTCATAAATCGGATTGTCGCCAGCAGAGGCGCTGCAATTAGCTGCGGTCTGTCCCGCTGAAGCGGCCGTTAAATTGCAGGAACAGCCGAGTCCTCTGCCTGCTCGCAAATCAGTGGCCAGTGGGGCCGTCCCACTGTGTCAGAGGAGGGAGCGAGTCTAGGCTGGGCGTACGGCTACGGGCGACGCCGAGCCTGTGAGTGCGTTTACATGCGACACATCTTCCGCAAGACGAAATTTCGGAAACCGTTTTTCGTTGTCGAGTTTACATGTTTAGGTCTGAAGCGGATTTGCCACTCCTGTTAATCTTTAAATATAAATGTTACAAATGGCTCTGAGCACTATGGGACTTAACATCTGTGGTCATCAGTCCCCTAGAACTTAGAACTACTTAAACCTAACTAACCTAAGGACATTACACACATCCATGCCCGAGACAGGATTCGAACCTGCGAGCGTAGCAGACGCGCCGTTCCGGACTGCGTGCCTAGTACCGCGACACACCGCGGCCGTCTTTAAATATAAATAACACTTATTAGAATATACAAAAATATAGCCTTGGGGTCTCGTGGACCCCAATATATTTCATATTTTTATCACATTTTTTGAAATTTTTGAAAATATTTTGTTTACGTATTTCTCATGTATATTTAATCGTGCTGAATCAATTTTTGGTTGGAAAACATGTCTTATCGAATTTTAGTAGCAATTTTCAAAAGATGTTACATTCTTATTTACTAAAACGTATTGATTTCCAAAAAAAAAAGGTTGAAATTTTAAAAACTGGATTGACTCTACTTACATTTTCAGAAAGTACACAAAAAGTAGAATAATTTAGTTTTTTTGAAAAAGTGAAACCATTTACAGATTTTCTTACAATAACACAAAAAAGTTACTTTTTACTACGAAAATTACCCAAATCCTCTTATATCAGTTATAGGCTCTTAGAAAATGGGTATAAATTGAAAACTAATTAAATCGGTTGCCAGGACTTTTATTTAACACTATAAAATACATTTATTTCACATAATGTTAAATAACTAATGAGGAGGTATTGAATAGAACTGGGGAGAAAAGGAGCTTGTGGCACAACTTGACCAGAAGAAGGGATCGGTTGGTAGGACATGTTCTGAGGCATCAAGGGATCAGCGATTTAGTATTGGAGGGTAAAAATCGTAGAGGGAGACATAGAAATGAATACACTATGCAGATTCAGAAGGATGTAGGTTGCAGTAGGTATTGGGAGATGAAGAAGCTTGCACGGGATAGAGTCACATGGACAGCTGCATCAAACCTGTCTCAGGACTGAAGACCACAACAAAAACAGCAACAACGTTAAATAAATTTTAGATCATTGAATTCTAAGAAAATTAACGAACAATTAAGTGAAAAATGTAAGGTAAATTGATTATTTGCATTGAAGTGGTATATGTCATTTTTCTACTCCGTACAATCTCAGCGAACCATTGCACGATGTTCCTCACACATAGCATCATGAACAGAGGAGTTTTATTTTCCGATCTCCTGTTCGAGGGCAGAAGAAGTAGCGTTGTGTTCCAGGTGGTTCGACGCCATTTGCAACTTGACGTTCTGCTGGAATGTGCAGTATTTCTCGAATAGCAAGTTTGATTCCTCTCTGAATCGTTGGAATTTCCAGTCGTTCATAGAGCCATGGTTTTATCAAGTTCTTTGCCAATATCTGCAAATACTTCATTCGCCTGAGTTTAGGATTTTTTTGCATTCAAAAGGTACAAAACCGTAGAGTTGACGCCACATTGATTCAACATGCCGAAAAAGAATCTTACCGGCGAACGTTTCGTTCTCCGGCTGACACTGTAACCATGGCGCAATTTGTCAAAAGTATCAGTCCCTCCGTTTGTTAAGTTATAGATAAGAACTATTTCGGGTCTTCTTGGTCTCCACTTCTACATTTGGACTGTGATGCATTGTCGAGAGCAAAATAACATTTTTCTTCTCTTTTGTGATTTAGGAAAATAAGGTCTTGTTATGGTCGAAAGCGAATATCTATTCGCCTGCAGGTTTATATTGCAAACATTTTGCAGGTATCTCAGTTTTGTTATCCCTCATTGTTCCAACCATTGTCAGTTTGTGGTCGGCAAGCATTTTGCTGGACAACGGGACTTACGTGAACCAGTTGTTTGTCGTTTTGACGCATATATTGGCTCAGATAGCTCCCTCACATAATACAGGTTCACTCTTCAGGGTTTTTACTTTTCCAATGTAAGGAATTGCGTTTATCAAGTACCTGGTTCAAAATGGTTCAAATATCTCTGAGCACTACGGGACTTAACATCTGAGGTCATCAGTCCCCTACAACTTAGAACTACTTAAACCTAACTAACCTAAGGACATCACACACATCCGTGCCCGAGGCAGGATTCGAACCTGCGACCGTAGCGGTCGCGCGGTTCCAGGCTGAAGCTCCAAGAACCGATCGGCCACCCCGGCCGGCCATGTAACTGGTCTTACAAGCGTTCAGCATAACTATTTTCAAATCATACCTTTTTGGTTTTGATTTCATGTATACTCTGAATCCACATCGGCCGCGAAAAACTAAAAGTTGTTCATCAGTTGTCCAGTGCTGAAATGGTGTGTAATAAGCACGACAGTGTTCTACGAAAGTGTCCCACAACTATCGTATGGCAGCCAAACGATTATCTCTTATTCTCTCTTGCCTAGTGGCTTTGTCATCAAGCAAGTACTTACAAAGATAAATCGAGGTAAGGACATATAGCTCTGTGAATAGAAAACCCTAACTCAGTTGACCAAAGTTCTTCTAAATTCCTTTTTGAATCTTTGTGCACACCAACCAAGTACAAAAGCCCTATGTACGCAAACATTTCGTTTATAGATGGATTCCACTGATACGACTGCCTTACAATGTCACATATTTGCCTGTCTATTCGTTGTTAGCTTCGCATTAGTTCCCGTGGTGTAGGGGTAGCGTCTTTGATTCATAATCAAAACGTCTTCGTTCCCGGGTTCGATCCCCGCCACTGCCTAAATTTTGATAAATAATCAGCATTGGCGGCCGAAGACTTCCGGCATAAGAAGTCAACCTCATTCTGCCAACGGCCTTGTCAAAGAGGGCGGAGGAGCGGATAGAGGTTCAGGGCACTCTCTTGTCCTAGGGGTGGGAAAGTGCCCCTAAAGGCGGAAGAATCAGCAATGATCAACGACATGAGGATGCAGAAGGCAATGGAAACCACTGCATTAAAGACGCGTAACGTGTATCCACAGGACATGTGGCCTGTAGTTGAAGAAGTGTCATTGGCAAAAGATTCCAGAATAGTCCCCCATTCGGATCTCCGGGAGGGGACTGCCAAGGGGTAGGTTACCATGAGAAAAAGATTGAATAATCAACGAAAGGATAATGTTCTACGAGTCGGGGTGTGGAATGTCAGAAGCTTGAACGTGGTAGGGAAACTAGACAATCTGAAAAGGGAAATGCAAAGGCTCAATCTAGATATAGTAGGGGTCAGTGAAGTGGAAGGAAGACAAGGATTTCTGGTCAGATGAGTATCGGGTAATATCAATAGCAGCAGAAAATAGTATAACAGGTGTAGGATTCGTTATGAATAGGAAGATGGGGCAGAGGGTGTGTTACTGTGAACAGTTCAGTGACCGGGTTGTTCTCATCAGAATCGACAGCAGACCAACACCGACAACGATAGTTCAGGTATACATGCCGACGTCGCAAGCTGAAGATGAACAGATAGAGAAAGTGTATAAGGATATTGAAAGGGTAATGCAGTATGTAAAGAGGGGCGAAAATCTAATAGTCATGGGCGACTGGAATGCAGTTGTAGGGGAAGGAGTAGAAGAAAAGGTTACAGGAGAATATGGGCTTGGGACAAGGAATGAAAGAGGAGAAAGACTAATTGAGTTCTGTAACAAGTTTCAGCTAGTAATAGCGAATAGCCTGTTCAAGAATCACAAGAGGAGGAGGTATACTTGGAAAAGGCCGGGAGATACGGCAAGATTTCAATTAGATTACATCATGGTCAGACAGAGATTCCGAAATCAGGTACTGGATTGTAAAGCGTACCCAGGAGCAGATATAGACTCAGATCACAATATAGTAGTGATGAAGAGTAGGCTGAAGTTCAAGACATTAGTCAGGAAGAATCGATGCGCAAAGAAGTGGGATACGCAAGTACTAAGGAATGACGAGATACGTTTGAAGTTCTCTAACGCTATAGATACAGCAATATGGAATAGCGCAGTAGGCAACACAGTTGAAGAGGAATAGACGTCTCCAAAAAGGGCCATCACAGAAGTTGGGAAGCAAAACATAGGTACAAAGAAGGTAGCTGCGAAGAAACCATGGGTAACAGAAGAAATACTTCAGTTGATTGATGAAAGGAGGAAGTACAAACATGTTCCGGGAAAATCAGGAATACAGAAATTCAAGTCGCTGAGGAATGAAATAAATAGGAAGTGCAGGGAAGCTAAGACGAAATGGCTGCAGGACAAATGTGAAGATATGATTGTCGGAAGGACAGACTCAGCATACAGGAAAGACAAAACAACCTTTGGTGACATTAAAAGCAACGGTGGTAACATTAAGAGTGCAACGGGAATTCCACTGTTAAATGCAGAGGAGAGAGAAGATAGGTGGAAAGAATACATTGAAAGCCTCTATGAGGGTGAAGATTTGTCTGATGTGATAGAAGAAGAAACAGAAGTCGATTTAGTAGTGATAGGGGATCCAGTATTAGAATCGGAATTTAAAAGAGCTTTGGAGGATTTACGGTCAAATAACGCAGAAGGGATAGATAACATTCCATCAGAATTTCTAAAATCATTGGGGGAAGTGGCAACAAAACGACTATTCACGTTGGTGTGTAGAATGTATGACTCTGGCGACATACCATCTGACTTTCGGAAAAGCATCATCCACACAATTCCGAAGGCGGCAGGAGCTGACAAGTGCGAGAATTATCGCACAATCAGCTTAACAGCTCATGCATCGATGCTGCTTACAAGAATAATATACAGAAGAATGGAAAAGAAAATTGAGAATGCGCTAGGTGACAATCAGTTTGGTTTCAGGAAAAGTAAAGGCATGAGAGAGGCAATTCTGACGTGACGGCTAATAATGGAAGCAAGGCTAAAGAAAAATCAAGACACTTTCATAGTATTTGTCGACCTGGAAAAAGCGTTCAACAATATAAAATGGTGCAAGCTCTTCAAGATTCTGAAAAAAAGTAGGGGTAAGCTATAGGGAGAGACGGGTCATATACAATATGTACAACAACCAAGAGGGAATAATAAGAGTGGACGATCAAGAACGAAGTGCTCGTATTAAGAAGGGAGTAAGACAAGGATGTAGCCTTTCGCCCCTACTCTTCAATCTGTACATCGAGGAAGCAATGATTGAAATAAAAGAAAACTTCAGGAGTGGAATTAAAATACAAGGTGAAAGGATATCAATGATACGATTCGCTGATGACATTGCTACCCTGAGTGAAAGTGAAGAAGAATTAAATGATCTGCTGAACGGAATGAACAGTCTAATGAGTACACAGTATGGTTTGAGAGTAAATCGGAGAAAGACGAAGGTAATGAGAAGTAGTAGAAATGAGAACAGCGAGAAACTTAACATGAGGATTGATGGTCACGAAGTCAGTGAAGTTAAGGAAATCTGCTACCTAGGCAGTAAAATAACCAATAACGGACGGAGCAAGGAGGACGTCAAAAGCACGCTCGCTATGGTAAAAAAGGTATTTCTGGCCAATAGAAGTCTACTAATATCAAATACCGGCCTTAATTTGAGGAAGAAATTTCTGAGGATGTACGTCTGGAGTACAGCATTGTATGGCAGTGAAACATAGACTGCGGGAAAACCGGAACAGAAAGGAATCGAAGCGTTCGAGATGTGGTGCTATAGAATGTTAAAAATTAAGTGGACTGATAAGGTAAGGAATGAGGAGGTTCTACGCAGAATCGGAGAGGAAAGGAATATGTGGAAAATCACTGATAAGGAGAAGGGACAGGATGATAGGACATCTGCTAAGACATGAGGGAATGACTTCCATGGTACTAGAGGGAGCTGTAGAGGGCAAAAACTGTAGAGGAAGACAGAGATTGGAATACGTCAAGCAACTAATTTGGGACGTTGGTTGCAAGTGCTACTCTGAGATGAAGAGGTTAGCACAGGGGAGGAATTCGTGGCGGGCCGCATCAAACTAGTCAGTAGACTGATGACAAAAAAAAAAAAACAACTCTTCTAGCATCGCATCATCCATTAGAAGCTTCCAAGCATTTTCAGCTGTTCCTACCGCTTTAGCATATCAGGATCAGGTAAATGCGTTACCAAGTTTCTTTCTGCAACTCTTCCACGGTGTACTGGCTCTTTGGCGGACCAAATATATGGCGTCTTTTTGTTCCTCCCCCGAATCAGATGTCTATTTCGTTGGTGTTCCTCATCTTCACTGCTATCATCTTCTTCACCATCTTCTTGACTATCTTCATTTTCAATTTCACGAGGCTCACCACTATTCAGCGCATCTTAAGGTTCACTAGCAACCAGTTCATCATCTAAATCTTCATCTTGAAGAACGACATCAGGATCAGAATCAGTATCATTACCAAATAGGCTTTCTGAATTTTCTTCCTTAGGTCTGCCCTGGATGACAACCATAGAGGCCATGCTAAGAAAAGAAATGGCACCCCAGACTACTATTCCTGATTTGCAGGCTGTGTACGGTGCGACAGAAATGTTGGCGTCCCACCGCTATCCGGGAGTCTCCAGACACGTTTTCGCCCTCTTATCTCATTAGCTGAAGTGGAATTGTCTTCAGTGATGAGTCCCACTTCGAACTGAGCCCCGACGATTAGCGAAGACGGTCTGCAGACGCCCTGGACAGTGGTGGGATACCAACCTGATTTTTCGCCTGTTATAAGACCCAACAACCAGGAATGATACTCTGGGGTGCCATTTCTTTTCATAGCAGATTGGACGTCAACATGTTACACGCCCCGTTTTGTTGCCCTTCATAGCAAGTCATCCTGGGCTTACATTTCAGCAAGATAATGCCCGTGTGAGAGTTCCTACTGATATCCTCGTGCTTGGCAACCTTACATTGGCCAGCGAAGTCACCGTGTCTCTCCCCAATTGAGATCATTTGGAGCATTATGGGTAGGGCCCTCCGACCAGTTTAGATTCTGACGATTTACTGCGCCCAATCCGACAGAATTTTGCACGATATTACTCAGTAGGGCACCGACTAACGCTTGTCAGCTGCCCAGCTGAATAACTGTTTGCATAGGGTCTAGAGATGGACCAATGCGTTACTGACTTGCTAAATTTGTGAAACGTTTTCTTGAATAATCCCAATTTTTCTGAAATTGTAATCATTTGTCTGTCTCTACATGTACATCACTTTTACCGATTTCCGTCCCATTTGCATAGTTCTTTTGTGGTGCGTCGGTTTGTTTTATAAGGTGTCAGGCAAATCCAACACTGTCCATGAAAACCCTGACATAATAAGCAAATCTAGTAGTATGTCACATAGCTCGGTATAAATCGTGACATTAAGTTAACCAAAGTAATACGAGTAACGAGTGAGCAAATGGAATACCACAGACTAACACAAGAATGCCTAAATGCATCTCGTACCTTCCCACCGTGAGACCGACGCAGTTTCGAGGGGAGAAACGAGAACAGAAGCTGAGAGCAGAACCGTGTTAAGCTGGAAGGCCCTACGTTAAGGGATGGACTGGACACCCTCGTCGGCAGCCTACCGCTAAGACTACCACCCACACGTTTTAGCGAGAGACTTTTTCGCGTCTGTGTTACGTCAAGGACCACCCCCCAGCCCATGTTAAAAGCTAGAGCCCTCCAGAGAAACAGTATAGATCTTACGATAACACAAAAAGGGCCACTACCACCCGCAAGTTTTAGCGTTAGGCTTTTTCGCGTGTCTGTTACATTAGGACCACCCCCCCCCCCCCCCCCAGCCCATGTTATAAGATAGAGCCCTCCAGAAGAACAGTATAGATCTTACGATAACGCTAAAAGGACCACACCAGCTGCAGGTTTTAGCGTGAGACTTTTTCGCGTCTCTGTTACGTTGCAAACTTTAAAAACATTGCCCCACCACGAAACGTATAACGTTTCTCATTGGATAGACAGAATTTCTGTAGGCGGAGCTTAAGGTTAACATTGAGACCCTGATTGGTCAGATGAAAACACAGCCAGATAGTTTTTTAAACCAACTTCGGTAAATTGTAGTAAGGAGAAATTAAGAGCAGAGTTGCTTCCGAGATGGCGAGGTGAGCGGAGCTGTGCTGCCCGCCGCTGCCCTGACGCTGCCTAAACACCGACAAGGTAATGAACGCACGCGATGCCGCATTTTTCAGCGCATAAGGCTTCATTCAGAACTGTAGAAGTCTCATCTGTTACATCCCCTTTTTTTTTGCGTAAGACTAGTGTCGATCGTTAATTAAAACTCACATTTGCCACTTGAAGAACAGATCCGAAACGCGATGATTTTTCTTTTATATAGTTATTGAGAAGCCACATCAGCGACTGTAATTTACGACAAGTTAGATACGTAATTAAAGATAATTGAGGGTCACTGTAGACCATTTTGATAGTTTTCTCTTTTGTGAAACTTAAATTAAACCTAGATTATAGATGTGATATGGCGTAGATCATCCTTCGATCCATTGTAGAACTTGGAAACACATTCAGGGAATATTCGTTCACATTTTTGTTGAACGCAGATGGTTTCTACCATCCTGTATTAAAACATATCCTTTTATCAATAGTGCAATTTATAAACGATGTTTTGTGAGTAGAATAAAATTTCCAATGGTAAACTTAACTGCTTTTTCGACGTTATTTTACCAGCTAACTAAAAATAGGAAAGCCTTGAACCCTTCAACTATATTTAGTTAGTATTAAGATTCTTTTACAGGGCGTGCAGTGGAGCTGATGCTGAGATCATTTAGTAGTTGGTTATATCATCGCTAGGCTCTCTGAACTCTTCTGAATTCTACATGTCATGTGTGGTCTGGCGTATCCTTACCAGCAACAGGTCCCAGGTTCAAACTAGTCAATTCCCTAAAAAACATGCTCAGAGCGTCGTTGCGCGAAAGTGGTAGGGAGACACGATATAAAACAATCAGACACCACCATGAATGTTTAGAGTTCTGACGGAAGGCCACAACAACAGCAGTGGTTCAAGATTTTTCTGGTATCAGATACCCCTTTTGCTTAGGGCTCCCAAAACTGGATTTCATAAACCGATTTCCCATTATTGCTTCTCGGTGGTCATATAAACACTTCAAAATCGTTTCCGGAAATCTAGTTACCGGTTTTCCATTGTAACAGCTCAGCTTGATTTCGTGGGAGAGACAATAAAAACTTCACAAGAACACCTATCGGCCTGCTTACATGCGGAAATGCCCTGATGCCCTGGAAACCATTGTTGGGTATTTGTATGGAAATGGGGACCTAGGAACGACGGAGAGGGTTCGTCCCCGCCGTAGCCCTCAGTGGTTCACAACCCCACACAGGCCGCAGCAGTCAACCCACCCCACCGCCGTCCCACACCGGTTCGGCACCCAGTGGACCCCCCCCCCCCCCCCCTTTCAGTCTTCACGTACAGAGATCAGCCCTGTTCCGTGCTGTGCTGTTTACCGAGATGACTACCGCCTCCGAGACTGCCATGTGTCTGAGTAATGGATGTGGAACACCACAGCCATATTTTCAAAATATTTATTATTCCGACTAGTTTCAACGCTACGATTGCCTCATCCTCAGGTCTTACTAAAAACCAAATAAGCACTTCCAGCCATTGGCTTATATATATCATACTGAGCCGTGTGTGGCTGTGTTCCTGCCATCATGTATTTTACATCCTGTATTTAACGTACTTCCATCTCACGAAGTTAATTTATTTTTTATTTATGCATTTATTTTACCTGGCAAGATTAGGGCCTTCAGGCCCTCTCTTACACCTAACCAGACATACTCAAATTTAACGAGTTACAGTTTCTACGTAACATTAAGGACATATAATGTATTATGCAGTATTGATGTTAAAGGAAAAAAAATATAGATTATAACAGTAGTACAATGATAATTATAACAATAAAAATAATTATAACAATCAATAATAATAATAATAATAATAATAATAATAATGACTATGTATATGAAAGTAAACATACACTCCTGGAAATTGAAATAAGAACACCGTGAATTCATTGTCCCAGGAAGGGGAAACTTTATTGACACATTCCTGGGGTCAGATACATCACATGATCACACTGACAGAACCACAGGCACATAGACACAGGCAACAGAGCATGCACAATGTCGGCACTAGTACAGTGTATATCCACCTTTCGCAGCAATCCAGGCTGCTATTCTCCCATGGAGAGGATCGTAGAGATGCTGGATGTAGTCCTGTGGAACGGCTTGCCATGCCATTTCCACCTGGCGCCTTAGTTGGATCAGCGTTCGTGCTGGACGTGCAGACCGCGTGAGACGACGCTTCATCCAGTCCCAAACATGTTCAATGGGGGACAGATCCGGAGATCTTGCTGGCCAGGGTAGTTGACTTACACCTTCTAGAGCACGTTGGGTGGCACGGGATACATGGGGACGTGCATTATCCTGTTGGAACAGCAAGTTCCCTTGCCGGTCTAGGAATGGTAGAACGATGGGTTCGTTGACGGTTTGGATGTACCGTGCACTATTCAGTGTCCCCTCGACGATCACCAGAGGTGTACGGCCAGTGTAGGAGATCGCTCCCCACACCATGATGCTGGGTGTTGGCCTTGTGTGCCTCGGTCGTATGCAGTCCTGATTGTGGCGCTCACCTGCACGGCGCCAAACACGCATACGACCATCACTGGCACCAAGGCAGAAGCGACTCTCATCGCTGAAGACGACACGTCTCCATTCGTCCCTCCATTTACGCCTGTCGCGACACCACTGGAGGCGGACTGCACGATGTTGGGGCGTGAGCGGAAGACGGCCTAACGGTGTGTGGGACCGTAGCCCAGCTTCATGGAGACGGTTGCGAATGGTCCTCGCCGATACCCCAGGAGCAACAGTGTCCCTAATTTGCTGGGAAGTGACGGTGCGGTCCCCTACGGCACTGCGTAGGATCCTATGGTCTTGGCGTGCATCCGTGCGTCGCTGCGGTCCGGTCCCAGGTCGACGGGCACGTGCACCTTCCGCCGACCACTGACGACAACATCGAAGTACTATGGAGACCTCACGCCCCACGTGTTGAGCACCGTCCGCCCTCGCGCATGCCCACTATACGCCCTCGCTCAAAGTCCGTCAACTGCACATACGGTTCACGTCCACGCTGTCGCGCATGCTACCAGTGTTAAAGACTGCGATGGAGCTCCGTATGCCACGGCAAAATGGCTGACACTGACGGCGGCGGTGCACAAATGCTGCGCAGCTAGCGCCATTCGACGGCCAACACCGCGGTTCCTGGTGTGTCCGCTGTGCCGTGCGTGTGATCATTGCTTGTACAGCCCTCTCGCAGTGTCCGGACTAAGTATGGTGGGTCTGACACACCGGTGTCAATGTGTTCTTTTTTCCATTTCCAGGAGTGTACTTTTCTTTTGTGAATGTCGGTCCCATTGTTAGTTGGGAATTTTCTCGTTATGTTCTTGCAGCTTGTGAGTTATTCTCATCGAGCAGACATAACACGATAGAATGGGGTGAAAGAGATATATAAGAGGTAGATTGGTTAGAGGGAGAGAAACAGAATGGTAAAATTCGAAGGTGTGATGGAGAGGAGAAAGAAAGAGATGGGAGGGGCACAACAATGGTGGCTATTACTACTGCCACTGAGTTGCTGCTTTGCCTGACCGTGAGTGGCGCTAGCAGCGCATATCGATATATCCCCTCTCGTAGAATCTTTGGTCGACTGCTGTTCCTTCCCGGTCGTTGTCTGTCGTAAGCGAGTTCGGGTTGCGAGTAAGGATCTGACAGTCATTTGGAACGTGTCTGGAGCACAGTTTGGACCCGCCAGTCGGGAGCTGCAATGCGGCACTAGTGCAGTCGGGTTGGAGCGGCAGTGAGGTCTGCGTCGACATGGCTCGCCTGACCATTGCTGCCACGCAGCACTTCAGCTGGGCCACGGTCTAGGTGGATCGTCGGTTGGTCGTCCTACCGGACGACCCGTTTTGGCTCGCCGATCGTTCGTGAGTCGGACAGGTCTTTGTGCAAGTGTTTGTCAGGTTGTGTGCGTACTTGGCGTTATTTACACTGACAAGTTATTTTAAATGTCGTCGGCGTATTGGCTCTGAGAGGTCGGTCGTCTCATCGGGCGACGACTGATTCTCTCTGCGCTTCTGGGCCCCTCCAATTACCATCTTGTGGAACTTGGGTCGGTCTCTTCCCGGGGGCAGGGATGTCGGATAGCCAGTGGGTGTGTTTCCTCTGCATGGTTGGGTCCGAGTCAGTATTTCCTCCGTCGGGTGTCTGGAAGTGAGTGGGAGCCGCACCAGCAGTGCTGTCGCGACGGACCAGCAGCAGTCGGTCGGTTGTTGCGGACGAGGGAAGTTATCTCCACGCCGTGCAGTCGGGTGGGGCCGCTGGCAGCCCTTGCGCAGTGTCGGAGCGTGTGTGGAGCTGTCCGATCGCTACGAGCATCATGGTTCACCGACCCAGGGCGTCAAAGTTGAGTAGTGGTTTCAAGTACCCAAGCCACGTCCATTCATGTTGTGGTGATTCGTTTCGGTGGTTTGCTGTTGGGGAGGTTTTCCTGTGATCAACACCGAGTGTTTCTACTGCTGAAATTTAGCAGCCACGCGGTGCAATTAACTATTTTGGTCGACTACTATTTGAGTCCAACAGTGGAATTTTCTGTTTTGTGGCCGTTAGTGTTCCGGTTACCTGCCTTGGCCACTAACGTAATTTCAGGCAGCGTCCTTTCCTCACCTGTTGTCGCTGTCCAACATGGTGTGTATTTTTAGCATTGTGGATTATCACGTTTGTAATCTTTCTAGTTTGAGTTCTCATGTTTGGGTTCCGACGGATCAAGTGTAGTTGGGCTCACCACCTGTCTCGCCTAAGTGAACGAGGGCAGAGCGACTTCCCTGGAGGCTTTCTGAGTGCCACCGGTGTTTAATTATCTGTTGTCGGCTACATTAAATTCAAGGCTTATGGTTATTTATTTATTTTCTTAAAATTTTGCAAAGTTAGTTCTTAAATTTATCTTTCACCGTTAAACATTGCGCCCTTCTGATTTTAAAATATTATGCTAATATATTTTAAAATTTTGTAACTTAATTGTGGCCTTAAGCCATTAGTATTGCACTTTGCGTATGTATGTTCTATCTGCTGAGCCTTAAGGCTTTCCACGTAGCTGTGAGAGTTTTTTTTTATTTATTTGATTTGCCTCTTTAATTGCGTTTTAATCTTATTGTTAAACATTCTAGTCTTCTGCCTTTAAAAGTCTATGGTAATAGATTATATAATTTTGAAATTTAATTGTGGCCCTCAGCCATTTGCATTGAAATTTGCATATGTTTGCTGGTTTTCTTTTTAAAATATTTTATTGACTTCTTAATTGGATTTTAATCTTGTTGATTTGTTAAGACTTCTTATTTGGAGGCCTTCAGCCGTGAAAGAGCTGCATTCAGTCAAGGTCCGGCTATGTGCCGCTTTGGTTGTAAAGGTTATTAAATGACACTTAGGAGGAAATGACATCAACCTTTGGCCCTTTCCATAATCCTATTGCCTGTTCTGCCCAGCGGGTTTAGCGGGCGTATCACATACGAACTACACAATAGCTATTCATCGGGAGTGTATTATTTGACCGTGTTGTCACCACTGTTCATCTGAACTGCCTTAGCTATTCATTATCGTAGTATCTATAACTTCAGAGTACTTCAAACATATCCATTCATTGCTTAGTACTTTCGTATCTGGTATTAATTCTTCTCTTGAACTTCAGCAGTTTCTATCATTACTAAAATGAGATGCGCGTCTTTATCTGCTCTAGGTACGCCTTACACTGCAGTATTTCATATCGCATTGTTTACCTGACCGTGTAGTAATCCAACAGAAATTTCCCCATATCACTGGGCCTTTTCCAGGTATTATTCTTCCTCCTGTGATTTCTGAACAATGATTCAGAGTTACTAGTTGAAATTTATTGTAGAAGTCAGTTAGTCTTTCCCCTGTCCTTCTGACACTACGAAGCCCATAATCTCCCGTGCCGCTTTCTTCTACTCCTTCCTCTCCAACCGCATTCCGATCCCTGTTGATTATTAGATTTACATCTCGCTTTATGTACTGAATTACCCGTTCAATATCCTCGTGTACTTTCCCTTTCTCTTCATCTTGTGGTTGCGACATCGATATGTATAAGTGAGCTACTGTTGTTGGTGTTGGTTTGCTGTCGATTTTGATGAGAGCAAGCGTATCACTGAACTGTTCACAGTAATTCACTCTCTGCCCTACCTTTCTATTCCTAACAAATCATTTGCGTGTCATACCATTTTCTGCTGCTGTTGATATTATCCTGTACTGGTCTGACAATAAAACATTGTACTCTTTCCATTTCACTTAACTGACTTCCACTACATCTAGATTGCCCCTTAACATTTCCCTGTTCAGACTTTGTAGCATCGCTACCAAGTTCAGACTTCTGATATTCCACTTCCCGACCAGTAGAACGATATCCTTCCCATGGTTATTCAATCTTTTTGCAATGGGCACATCCCCTTTGGCATTCCCCCCCCCCCCCCCCCCTCCCCGCCCGAGATCCTAGTAGTGAAACTGCCGAGAATCTTTTGCAATGAGAGGTCATCATGGGGCTGTTTTTCAGTTGAAGGCCACATGTCCTGTGGATTTACATTACGTGTCTTCAATGCAGCGATTACCACTGCTTTCTGCGTCCTCATGCGACTAGGGCCTCCCGTTGGGTAGACGGTTCACCGGGAGCAAGTTTTTATATTTGATGCCCCTTTGGCGACTTTCGCGTCGATGGGGATGAAATGAATGATTAGGACAACACAACACCCAGTCCCTGAGAGGAGAAAATCTCCAACCCACTCAGGAATCGAACCCGGGCCCTTAGGCTTGACATTCTGTCACGCTGACCACTCAGCTACCGGGGCGGACCTCATGCCGTTGATCATTCCTGATTCTTCCGCATTTCAGGAACAGTTTCCGACCCCATGGGTAAGAGAGTGACCTGAACCTCCGTCCCATCCTCCGTTCTCTTTGACAATGTCGTTGGCAGAACGACCGCCATCGCTTATCATTTTTATTACAAATTTAAGCAGTGGTGGGGTTCGGACCCCTGTCCGAGCACGATTTGATTGGTAGTGAAAGACTCTACCCCCATTTTTCCCCCCTTCTGTTAGTTACCGTTCTCGTCATTTGGTGTGGACGGACGTCAAATGACACTCCTTCAACTTCACCATTGATACTGGACTCAATTTTTTCATTACGCAGAGAAGGCAGCCCTCTGACCAAACACGCTGAGGCTGTCTGTAGACCACGGGTGCATTGAAGCTATCCCGCTGAAACCCACTGTATGGTTCGGACTTCGAATAAATATTTAATAATTTTGGGAATAATTTCTAAACAGGAAACAAAAAGCGAAAATAGCATGAAAAGTAACGTATAATTTCGAGCAGTCTTACAATCGTACCGCTAGTGTCTGTTATGTTTCGTGAGAACCGAGTTTCAATTTGAAAAATTTAGTTTGTACTGAAACAGGAGCAATCGGGTTGGTATGGACTATGTGCTTGATATTAATCTCTGATTAGAAACAAGCGGAATATTCATGAGAATTATATCACAGTGCTAGGAAAAAATTACAACTATCCAGAAAACTCTTACCCCTTAGCACAATGTCAATTGCCGCAAATCTTGTTTGGATAGCTGGAGTCGCTTAGAAAATATATCTAATGTTTGTCTTTCGTAGAATAATTAAAGAATGAGGCGAAGCGACCCACTGATGTAGTAGTGTTATGTAACGCCATAACCCTACCAAACTCAATAGATTACGGGATTCGGAGTCAAATAAATTTCCAAAGAATTTAAGAGCATCAGAAACGGTCGCTTCTGGCGTCCGCTAAACCTGTATACAGAATTCAAGTCTTCCGTCCCTGACCGGCGCGCACTCTAAGAGATTGCACCGCTGGACTCCGCGAGGTAACCTGCGGGTAATGCAATTAAGGGGACCGCGGAAGTCGCTTCGGTAAAGACCAAATGCGCTGCGACCTCTCTTCATTTATGAAACAGTGGGAGTAGTTAATGGAATAAAGAACCAATTCCCCTTGTAGTCCTGTAAAAATAAATAAAGGATTCTAAGTTAGTGATATTTCCAGTGAGGATATAGCAAAGCTCACATTCTATTCAGTAAAGAAAAGCTCTAAGGAATTTTCCGTTTTGCATACTATTATGCGACACGCTACAAAGTCGTGATATAGTTAGTTCTTTGCTCATCCGTAAGTCATTTCACAATGATGTAGCTGTCAGCTCAATACCACAATAAAATTTTTTGTGTGTGCAGTTCGGGTCTGCTCCGCAGAAATGAAACGAAAACGTCGGGAAAAATTCTAAAAAGTCGTTCGTATTAACATGTAATTTGGCTATCAATATCTTTCACACAGTGGTCACACAGAGTAGGATAACGCTTACAGGGCAGATAAGTCACAAGTCTGGATTGTCGCTAACCACTCTATGCCCGTTTGGCGGGCTACGTAGTCTCTTTGTCCCTTTATTCCAAAGCACTCGGTTGGCACTGGACTCTTAGAATTTTTGGATTTCTTTCCACGCGAGCTTTACCCTGGCTTACGTTTTCTATAACTCTGAGTATATTTACGTGTCGTATGAAACGACGTCTTATTTCATTTTATTATTTTCAGTGCAATACCGATTTCCGCTTACGAGGGCTGTTCAATAAGTAATGCAATACATATTTTTCTCGACCAGTTTCGGTTGATAAAATGCTGAATTTTTTGAGACATCATGCAATATTCCCACTTCAGTCCCTATAATTTCATGAAGTTCCGTTAGGTGGAAGCGCTGGATGATGATGATGATGATGTTTGGTTTGTGGGGCACTCAATTGCACGGTCATCAGCACCCTACAAAGTCCCAATTTTTACACAGTCGTTTTTACACAGTCCAATCTAGCCACTGTCACGAATGATGATGATGATGAAATGATGAGGACGACACAAACACTCAGTCCCCAGGCAGAGAAAATCCTCAACCCGGCCGGGAATCGAACGTGGAACCCCGTGATCCAGAGGCAACAACGCTAGCCACTATACCAGCGAGCGCTGTACGTCTGTAACGGAGGTGCCTTCTAAGCAGAGAGCTGTCATTGAGTATCTTTTGATGGAAAACCACAGCATCGCAGATATTTAAAGGCTTGCGGAATGTATACGGAGACCCTGCAGTGAACAAAAGCACGGCGAGTCGTTAGGCGAGGCGTATGTCATCATCGCAACAAGGTCGTACTAACCCGTCCGATCTCCAGCCTGCCCACCGGCTGCAGACAACTGTAACTCCTGTAATGTTGGGACGTGCGGACACTCTCATTCGAAATGATCGACGGATCACAATCAGAAACCTCGCTGCACAACTGCACGTCTCTGCCGGTGGTACTGACACCCACGTTCACCATTTGGGGTACTGAAAAGTGCGTGCTCAGTGGGTCCCTAACAAAAGACCATAAAAAAAAACGAAGGGCCATCTGTTGGTAATTTCTTGCGTATTTCGAGTCTGACAGAGACAATTTTTTGTCGAATATCGCCAGAGGTGATAGAGCATGGGTTCGTAACTTGGAACCGGAATTAAAACAGCACTCTATGGAGTGCCGTGACACATCACCTCCGAAGAAAAAGTTCAAAGCCGCACTCTCAGCCATGGCGAGGGTCTTCTTTGGTTGTCAAGGGGTTATTCTGTTTGATGTCCTCCATGGTGCAACGA
Source organism: Schistocerca gregaria (assembly GCF_023897955.1). Classification (NCBI taxonomy): domain Eukaryota; kingdom Metazoa; phylum Arthropoda; class Insecta; order Orthoptera; family Acrididae; genus Schistocerca; species Schistocerca gregaria. The sequence goes on from NC_064928.1 coordinate 157,649,813, forward strand.
TCAACTGTCAGGTCTAATGTGCTACCCTCAAGAAGCTGAAGAGACGGCTTGTCCTAGGTGGCTCAGTCGGATAGTGTCTGCCATGTAAGCAAGAGATCCCGGGTTCGAGTCCCGGTCGGGGCACACACTTTTCAACTGTCCCCGTTTACATTTATCAACGCCTGTAAGAAGCTAATGGTCTGGATTTCATTGTAATTTGAAAGCATTCGTGCCACAATAACGCAAACGAACTTGTTCTTCTCCATGAGAGCGCAAAGCTTCACACGGCTATGCACACCTGAGATAAGCTCACAAAACATCATTGGACTGTTCTTCCTCATCCACCCTACAGCCCGAGTATCGCAACTTCCATCTGTTTGTCCCAGTGATAGATTCACTCCACACGAGGCAGTACGTGGATGATGCAGCAAGAGGTTGGCTCCGACATCGATCATTAGAGTGGTACCACGTGGTCGTACAAGTCAGCCCGATAAGGTGCGTAGGCCATCGCATTGACGGAGGTTATATTGAAAAATAGGGTTTTGTAGCCAAAAGAGTGGGGAATAGCAAGGTGTATTGGAATCTTGAATAGAATCAAACTGTTTTCAGAAACAAAGTGTATTGTGTTACTCATTGAAGGTCCCTCGTAATTCCGGCCAGTATTTTAATTGTAGCGTCTTGGATCCCAGTCGGACCTCGCGATATCATCACAATTACACTGAAGCGTCGAAGAAACTGGTATAAGCAGGCGTATTCAAATACAGAGACATGTAAACAGGCAGCATTAAGTGCTGCGTTCGACAACGCCTATGGAAGACAATAAGTACCTGTGGCAGTTGTTAGATCGGTTACTGCTGCTACAATGGTTTTTATATTTACTTTTGGTATTTTTAGTTATGATTTCCAGTGGTTTTATTTTGGTTTTAGCTTCAGTCTTTTAAAAGCTAAAGAATATATGTCTTTGGTTTTAAATAACACTGGAGAGCTAGATATATGTCCCGCAGTGTCTATCTCGCTGATACTCCTCGTTGGAACTGCTCCACCTGAAATCTCTAAAATGTTTATTTCGCTACGAAGATCGTTCGGCACAACTAGGTGCTATGTTGCATGATTCATATGGACTGATGTGTCCAACTTTTTTATCAACGAAAAGTTTATTGTTTCTGAGATATTCTCTCGAAGAATATTGACCGTGAAGAGATGCAGGCTCGCATTATCAATCCACACTGCACCTCCGATCGATCTACGTCACGTGATATCTGAAGAATGTTTGTCAAATCTTTTGTAAATGATAAATACACACCTTGAATGCATATTATTTTCTTGAATTTGTTTATTGTGCCATCGACTAACTAAACATTCACAATGGATCTTAATAGCGTCGCACAACAATAGCAAAATCCCTCCAACATAAAACACGTCCGATCTCTGCAAGGTTGTAATCGCTTGTCGCAGAGTCCTCAAATATACGTCTTTGGTTACTTATTCCAGAGAGATGCGTCCGTAGCACGGAACGTCCATTTCTCGCAAGCAGTTTGTACTACTCTCAAGATTACTAATTCGCCACAGCTGGGTATTCATGATTTACTGTGTATAATCCATGACCAACGGAAGGTTCTTAAACTTTAAGCGAATTTCTACGTATTATTGGCGATGGGACACATTATCTACGGGGTAGATTACTACCAATGTCCATGTTCGCAACGATGACACCATGCAGCGTGGTGCAGATGGGCCCAACAACATGCCAAATGGCCCACCCAGGATTGGCATCACGTTCTCTTCACCGATGAGTGTCGCATATGGCTTCAACCAGACAATCGTCGGAGACGTGTTTAGAGGCAACCCAGTCTGGCTGGACGCCTTAGACACACTGTCAAGCGAGTGCAGGAAGGTGGTCGTTCCCTGCTGTTTTCGGGTGGCATGATGTGGAGCCGATGTACGCCACTGGTGGACATGGAAGGTGCCGAAAGGGCTGTCCGATACATGAATGCCATCCTCCGACCGATAGTGCAACCATATCGGCAGCATATTGGTGAGGCACTTGTCTTCTTGGACGACAATTCGCGCCCCCATCGTGCACATCTTGTGAATGAGTTCCTTCACGATAACGACATCGCTCGACTAGAGTGGCCAGCATGTTCTACAGACATGAACTCTATCGAACATGCCTGGGATAGTTTGGAAAGGGCTGTTTATGGACGACGTGACCAACCACTAGGAGGGATCCACGCCGAATCACCGTTGAGGAGTGGGACAATCTGGACCAACAGTACATTGACGAACTTGTGAATAGCACGCCACGAAGAATACAGGCATGTATCAATGCAAGAGGACGTGTTACTGGGTATTAGAGTACCGGTTAATACAGCAATCTGGACCACCACCTCTAAATCTGTCACCGTTAGGTGGTACAACATGCAATGTGTAGTTACCATGAGCAATAAAAAGGGCGGAAATGATGTTTATGTTTATCTCTATCCCTATTTTCTCTATAGGTTCCGGAACCGAGGTGATGCAAAACTTTTTTTATGTATGTACATCGACACTGAAGAGCCAACGAAATAGCCAAAGAAACTGGTACATCTGCCTAATATCGTGTAGGGTCCCCGTGAGCATGCAGAAGTGCTCCAACACGACGTGGCATGGACTTGACTAACGTCTGAAGTAGTGCTGGAGGGAATGGACACCATGAATCCATAAGATTACGAGGGGATGGAAATCTTTCCTGAACAGAACGTTGCTAGGCATTCCAGATATGGTCAGTAACGTTCATATCTGGGGAGTTTGGTGGCCAGCGGAAGTCAGAAGACTGTTCCTGGAGCCATTCTGCAGCAGTTATGGATGTGTGGGGTGTTGCATCGCCCTGCTGGAATTGCCCTAGTCCGTCGGAATGCACAATGAACACGAATGGATGCAAGTGACCATACAGAATGCTTATGTACGTGTCATCTGTCACAATCGTATCTAGACTTATTAGGGGTCCCATATCACTCCAGCTGCATATGCCCCACACCATTACAGAGCCTCCACAACTTGAACAGTCCCCTGCTGACATACAGGGTCCATGGATTCATGAGGTTGTCACCACACCCGTACACATCCATCCGCTCTATAGAATTTGAAGCGAGACTCGTCCCATCAGGCAACATGTTTCCAGTCATCAACGGTCCAATGTCGATGTTGACGGACCCAGGCGAGGCGTAAAGCTTTGTGTTGCGCAGTCATCAAGAGTACACAAATGAGCCTTCGGCTCCGAAAGCCCATATCAATGATGTTTCGTAGAATGGTTCACACGCTGACACTTGTTTGTGGTCCAGCATTGAAATCTGCAGCAATTTGCGGAGTGGTTGCACTTCTGTCACGTTGAACGATTCTCTTCAGCCGTCGTTGGTCCCGTTCTTTCAGGATCTTTTTCTGTTCGCAGCCATTGATCTTTTAACGGATTCCTGATATCCACGGTAACTGGTCCCTCCTACGATATTACACTTGCGAACGGGGTGTGGGAAGGATGTTTTCGGTATTCCTTTATGTTAGCTCTAGTTTCTCGAATTTTCTCAGCCTGATCATTTCGCAACATGTATGTGGGAAGAAGATTCTCGATTGGTTATAAATCCGGGGTGTCTGTTGACCTTAGGAGAACGGAATCATCCTGTTGTACGAAAACACCCACCTCCACACTGGCAATCGGACGAAGGCTATGCTTCAGTAATGTGGTTGGGAAAGACTGCAGCGTCCTCCGTAGTGTCCAGATCTTTCACAATGTGGTTTTCACATCTCTGGTGTCCTGAAGAGACGTGCGTGGACGTCGGTTCCAGTCGGACGAGGTAGTTAGTGCAAGAGTAAGTGCGGTTGTAAATCGGTCTGCGCCGACCGCGTTCTACCAAACAGCAACTGATCGTCTAGCCTCCTATTGGAATAAATGTATTAGCGCATGTTGTGATTGCTTTTGAATGGAACAACTCTGTGCCCCGTTGTGGTGTGTGTTTGGTTTCCAGTTGATTGCCCTCTATGCAAAGGTTGAACAAGATATTGCTTCGCACTTCCAGTAGTAGCAGTAGAATCGAACTGAACGGGTGTCGATGTGGACATAATACAAGGGTTGCCCAGAAATGTTTTTTCTTCAGCAATTCTTAATTGAACATAATTTAATTGAACAGAATGGTGTTTTATGTACACACCCTGTTTTTCCACGTAATCCCCGTCCCATTCTACGGCATCTCTCCAGCGCAGAACAAGGGTGTGTATGCCCAGTCGGTACCACTCCTTCTCTTGGTGGCGGAGCCAGTGCTTCACTGTGTGACTGTGTGACATCTCCTCATCGTCCTCAAAACGTCTTCCACGAATGGAGTCCTCTAAGGGCCCAAACATGTAGAAGTCCAAGGCTAGGTCAGGGCTATCTGGTGTGACAGCTGTGGATGGCATCCCCGACTACTGCACATCGTGGAGCTCCGTGGAACCCCCTTCTGATGACATCGCCCTCTGCGCCCAGTAAGTAACTGTACTTCTGTCGACAGCAGATGCTCCATAGACTTTGCACAAACTTTTGTGACTATTCCCCGCAGTTTCTTTGTTACGGCGTAAATTCAAGCTCCGGCACGCCAGTCGGAAGCGAGAGAGCAGAAATGGCTGTGAAGAAGACGTCAGCCAATTGCAAGCTGACCGACCCCTCTCCAGGAAGACAACATGATGGCAGCGGCCTTTATGCGAAGAGGACATAACCGCTGCGCTGACTGGTCGCGGCCCACTTCTACAGCAGCAGCATCAAGATTAGGTACTTCAAGACCAGCGACTTAGGAATTGTATATACTGAAGAACGCTGTTTTTGTCTGTCGCCCTTTGCTTGGGACACATCTGTTGAACACAAAGTTAAATACTGTCATCGTTTCCTTTTGTAATAAAATTCATTAATACGATTTGCTTGAATTGTTGTCTAGCGATCCGAGAAAGGAGGTTTCCTAGGCACGCCATATTGGACGAGCAGACTGGATTCAACATGCTTTCTCTGCACTGAGAAATTCAGTGAAGGCACGTTGCTTGTAACGTACATCACCTACAGACGCCATCTTGAAACTGACCTGCGACTACGCTATCTGTCGGTAGTGACGGGAACTTGTCGCGCTCACTCAGAAGACTTCAATTAATACATGCGTTTTGCATTCGTAGCATTGTTTTCCGCTGAGAAAAACAAATGCGGTGCATTATTTTCTTCACAGTGTCTGTCAATTAACCTGGCCGCGTAATTCATAACAATATGTTTGTAGCGGTATTAGCAAAATTGATGCTATAAGTTGACCGTTTCGCTCTTTCAATGGTGTTAGCAGCTTAGCACTCTTCACAGTGGCTAACAGGGTTATCCTGTGAATACCTGAACTTTACGAGAACGTTTCACATTATTTTGAAGAAATGCTTTATCCTAGCAGGTTCTTATTTAATAGGACTAGCGGGCATTAATTGCATAATTGTGGTGAATAAATCCGCCCACTGTACGCAAGCAATAATGTATTTTTAGTAACTCAACATGTAGCTGCTGTTGCCCTTTGGTAACACAACCAACGACATTAGCACATGCAAGTAATCATTCACGAGTGCAACTACGTAACTCATATCTCTGAGGTAACGTTGCATCAGTGTCAAAATTACGGCATCTTTTCACTTTTGAAAACTCTGCATCAATTACAAATGATCATGGATGTTAATACTGCCTCCAACAGCCAAAGTCACTTCACCGAAAATCGTCAGCCTCGAAGATACTCCACTTCTCTCTTCAGCAACCTCACTCAGTTTCACTTTTGTTCAGCAACATGCTCTCTGTATGATTTAACAAATGGTTCGAATGGCTCTATGCACTATGAGACTTAACATCTGAGGTCATCAGTCCCCTAGACTTAAAACTACTTAAGCCTAACTAACCTAGGGACATCATATACACCCATGCCCGAGGCAGGATTCGAACCTGCGACCGTAGCAGCAGCGCGGTTCCAGACTGAAGCGCCTAGAACCGCTCAGCCACAACGGCCAGCTATGGTTTAACAGGATGAGCGTCTACTACAGTCTTACCACAAATAACTTTGTCCATTGATAATATCCGTTTAGTTTTACATATATTCAGTTCTACGTAACACATTTATATCGTCAGTTAATAAGAGAAACTCAGGTTACTCACACGTATGAGTGTGACAACCAGGCAACAATTGATATATGAATTAAGAGCATACAAAGTCTCTTCTTTTTTTTCATTTCAAGAATACAAAATATTTTTAACAATAGTAAAAGGCCGCTGTTTCAACGGCGATATCTTTGGCTTGGCTTAGCCGTCGGCTTCGCGCGTATCGTGGGTACGTTTTAACGACGACGTATCCAATCTCGAAACAATGTAACAGAAGGAAACAACAATGTACAGCACACAATACTTCTAACATAAAACTATGCATATTTAAGATATATTCATTTTTTATACTATGGCATGATACAGGTTAAGTACGTTGCCCTTAATGTGAGTGTTACATACTTTTGTTCAATGATAAGCCAAAACATTATAGCCCCCTGGTTAATAGCTTGTTTGTCCATCTTTGGAACGAAGTAGATCACTGATTTGACAGTTTGTTGGTACGTTTGTGGAGACATTAGATGTCTACGCACAACTCGTGTCATTCGCGTAATAACAGGCCGCTGAATTGCGTACGGGGTGATGACTTCCGAAAGCGATGGGTTCTGTGGGATTCATATCAGGCGAGTTTGCTCACCGAGTCATCAACGGTAGATTGATGCTCCTCAAACCACTGTAGAAAGTCCTGGCACCCAGAGACAGACAATTATACTGCTGAAAGATGACATCGCAGTCGGGGAAGACACCAAGAATGAAGGGATACTGGTGATTCGCGCCTGTCAGGGTGTCTTCAGTTACTACCACAGGTCCGTGCAAGCGCAGGAGAATATCTCCCATAGCATAATACTGCTTCCATAAGCCTGCGTCCGTGGCGCGCTCCACGTTTCGAACCGCTGTTCACCTCGATGACTGCGTTTGTGGCGACGACCAGCGACCTAGAGTAACAAAAATGTGGTTCACCGGAAAAGCCAAAACGTTTCCATCCATGGACGGTCCAATCCCGATGGTCCGGTGCCCAAGGGCGTACCCAGGATCTGAACTAGGTGAGGAGGGGGGCAGGTCAGGAAACGAGGACTCGAGACAACATACAGCACTTCTTATGAAATAAAACAGTAAACCATTGAAAAACTGCTTTTATTAAACATTTTAAATACAAGTACTTGTACAATCCGAGAAAACATGTAGCATTTCTTATCAAATAAAACAGTAAACTAGTGAAAAACTGCGAATATCTTCTGATCTTCTGCGGGGGGGGGGGGGGGGGTCAGGGCAGTACCCCCCTGCCCCTCGCTGGGTACGCCCATGCACGTGCCCTCTGCAATCGTAATTGGCGACGTCATTGGGTCAACATATGAACATGAAGCTGAGCTCGATGTCAATAACGTACGATGGATAGTGTGCTCCGAAACGCTTGCGCACACACCGGCATTGTGCTCTAAAAATGGTTCAAATGGCTCTGAGCACTATGGGACTTAACATCTGAGGTCATCAGTCCCCTAGAACTTAGAACTACTTAAACCTAACTAACCTAAGGACATCAGACAACATCTATGCCCGAGGCAGGATTCGAACTTGCGACCGTGACGGTCGCGCGGGTAGAACCGCTCGGCCACACCGGCCGGCCGTTGTGCTCTTTCAGTAGAGATGTCACAGAGCACCACCTATCCTGCTGTGCGGAGCAGACAAGTCTCCGAACCACGTTCTGTGGAGAGCCGCGCACGTCCAATCATTTAGCGCCTAGCGGTTGTTTCACTATACTTCTACCTCTTTTCACAGGCGTGAACGTCCGACCAGTTTCGCCGTTTTCGAGATACTTGTTCACAGGCTCTGCGTAATAATAATCTGCTCTTGTCAAAGTCATTTATGTCAGTGGATTTCCTTATTTGCAGCCCATATCTACGCCAGGGTGATTCCCCGTCCGTGTGTGCTCCGCTTACTTGTGTTAACCGCTGGCGCAGTGGCCGTGTGGTTCTAGGCGCTACAGTCTGAAACCGAGCGACCGCCTCGGGCATGGATGTGTGTGATGTCCTCAGGTTAGTTAGGTTTAATTAGTTCTAAGTTCTAGGCGACTGATGACCTCAGAAGTTGCATAGTATTCGGAGCCATTTGAACCATTTTTGAAAACCGCGTCAAGTCCACGCAGCGCCAGCAGGAGTCATAGAATGTGACGATGGGCAGTGATCGTAACGTTGTGGCTTGTCAGTGTTCATCCAGAATTCTTACCGCAAAGCATACATCGAACTGTATCACTGAAAGAAGGTAGTGCTGGCGAATAATGTGCTACATTATATCATGACTTTCAGCACAACTACCACCCATAAAATAACCCTTAGCCGCCCGGGGTAGCCGTGCGGTCTGGGCGCGCCATGCCACGGTTCACACGGCTCCACGTCGGAGGTTCGAGTCCTCCCTCGGGCGTGTGTGTGTGTGTGTGTGTGTGTGTGTGTGTGTGTGTGTGTGTGTGTGTGTGTTGTCGTTATCGTAAGTTAGATTAAGTTGTGTGTGAGCCTAGAGACCGATGAGCTTAGCAGTTTGGTCCCACAGAACTTACCACAAATTTCCAATAACTCTTATTTTCCCGTGCATCTCGGTGTTTGAGATCATACCTGCTGAACTCTGTGTCGTACAATCGTATAATATTGCAGGTATATTCAGTGGTATATTTGGATAGTGTCTGCAAAATGTGTTGCGAATAGAGTTCGTAGTAAGGGAGTAATAAATGAAAACGCGGTACTGCAGTGTTACTGTATGAAGCGCGGAAGAGTCGGGCGGCACGGTTGATTTCCCCTCTTCTGGAGGGTCGTTCTGTTTGCAGTATCGTGCCGTGGCCACGAGGGGGTGCAAGGCGCGGTCGCGTGATTGCCGCCAGCACCGCGTCGCCGGAGTGTGTGGGCGGAGTTGTGAGCTGCTGCTTGGAGACGTGCCAGGGATGTTCTGGGTAGAGACTAGGACTGCTGATATTTCTAAAATATTGGGAGTCCTATACATGGATATTTGAAAAATGTCGTTGTGAGGCCTCGACATATCGTAAAATAGTATCCATGCGTTGCCGAAGAAATATCGGCTGCACACTGTAAATATTCAGCCTGTTTTAGAGTTGTACATTTAAGTACTGATTTGTTATTAGGTATTCTGTACATCAACAAGGTTGGTGCCTGTTTGTCCTCCTTAGAGCAAGGATTGAAAGGAAAAAGATACAGGTACATACTTGTCGATAGGCTCTGAGCACTATGGGGCTTAACACCTGCGGTCATCACTCCCCTAGAACTTAGAACTACTTAAGCCTAACTAACCTAAGGACATCACACACATCCAGACCCGAGGCAGGATTCGAACCTGCGACCTGGAGGTCGCGCGGTTACAGACTGAAGCGCCTAGAACCGCAGGGCCACACCAGCCTGCCTTGTCGATAGCACCTTTACTAACGGTGGTAAGTGCATGTAAGTGGCAGAATAAAATGTGTCCAACGGGGCCGTCGTTCGGTTTCGTCGCATGTCGAATTTGCTCGTAACACTTCATGTCGACCTCCACGTTTTTTTCTTTCTCATAAACGCCGGCGAGTTGGCAGTTGCAGTGTCAAAACTCCGAGGTCAATCTAAACGTTGCAGTTTCTGTTAAGTAGCGCTGAGCGCTGTTTCCGTCAGCATTTCCCTCACATTTCTCAGCCCACCCTGAAGACCAATCTTGTCATTCAAGAGTTCAGTTCACACTTTCGGCAACTGTTTTTGAAGAACGCCGATGTGACGAAACAGCACAGTAGTTACGTTAAAAATTGTTCTTTGACGCAAGTAGTGTGCTGTTTCGTCACATTGGATATCTCGTTATTCCATTTGCACCACCACCGTCCAGTGCAGTCGGAACACTACTTTTGTACTACATATAGTTGCTTCACACAGTCAAACAGAATGTGATGAAAGCTCAGAAAGTAGTAAGACACCATCACACAGTAAAATTCCACTACAATTTCAAGGGAACAATGTCAAATATTTACCGAAATATAGGCGATAATCATATCGGCGACATATATTGATATCGATATATCGGGGGAGCACATCTCTGTCGTATAGTGAGCATTTTGGGGAAAACACCGATATATTGAAATATTGCAGAGTCCTGAAGAAATGTCGTTATATCTGGCGATGAGATCAACTGTCTGTTGACGATATCGGTATATCGATATTTTATCAATAGCTCCATGTCTTTTGGAAGAAATATCGATAATAGAGGATTCATGTCCCTGTAATATAGCAAAAAGTTTTTAGAAAGTACCAATATACTGCAACAGCACAGTACCATTTCACAGAAATATCGATAGAACGGCGGGTGACAATCCCTTCTTATAGCGAACAATCAGTGGAAGACATCGGTATATCGATATCGTGTCAACAGCCATATACCTGTGGAAGAAGTATCGATATATCGCGGACACACATCACGGTCGTGTACCGAATATTCTGGGGGAAATATCGATATATCAATTTTTTATCAGCAGCTCTAGTAGAGATGAGAGAGACGGCAGCGTGACGTCGCTACGACGTGCACGGTCGTGGACGGCAGCCTTGGCGCGGGGGGGGGGGGGGGGGGGGGGCGGGGGCGGGGGCGGTGGCTCTTGGTGGCCATACGGACAGCGGTGCCAGCACGCGCAGAGACTGGATCCTGCATATCAATTGGAGCGCCACCGGGACTGCTTTCCCAGCTGGCGGTTTCTACGCTCGTGGTTTTCTGGTTCATACACTGTGCTGCGTAGTACACATGCAGTACATTGGGTGTACTAGCCAGCAGCAACGCTCTGCACTGAAGTCTGTGGTTGACTTGTCATAAGTGGTCGTTGTGTTTTGATGGCGTACAGCGGTGCCGGTGTGTGTCTAGGAGCTGTTGAGTCTGTTAACTACGTGCTGTGGAAATGGTTAATTTTATTAATCCTAAAGTGTTTTGTTTAAACTACGCTGTGAGATGACTGATGAAAATCCGTCTTGTTACTTGTTCTATGTGAACGATCAGTTGCTTGTCTGAATTAAAAACAGTCGCGTTTGCAACTTCTTATTTTACCAACAAAGCATTTCCTATTGGCGGGGCGACTTCAGATAACATTGTGAACAAAATAAGCGACAATTAGGGTATGAACCTACCTTTCAAGATTCAAAACGCGAATGCGGAATTGTTACTGACCTTAAATTTTCCTCTTACAACATATTGAAAACCATAAAACGGATCAGTGCTACGCTGAAACTCGCGTCGAATCAGAAGAATCTTCAAAGACATTTTCCTTTTCCACATTTCAAAAACCATAAAATGGCTGCCCATTAGATTGAACCTCGCGTCGAATGATATGAAGCTGCGGAGACCAGGTCAAAAACAACCGATGTAACATCTTGTAATCGCCGGATAGAACGCTAAATGCGTAATCAAATTGAATCAGGGGACATATCTTAACAAAATCGTAACAGCCGACTAGAAATGTGCAATGGCAAGACCACACACACAAAGAATTGTACACATGTAAACATGATACGCTGTGCTAAAATGGTTCAAATGGCTCTGAGCACTATGGGACTCAACTGCTGTGGTCATTAGTCCCCTAGAACTTAGAACTACTTAAACCTAACTAACCTAAGGACATCACACACAGCCATGCCCGAGGCAGGATTCGAACCTGAGACTGTAGCAGTCGCACGGTTCCGGACTGCGCGCCTAGAACCGCGAGACCACCGCGGCCGGCTACGCTGTGCTGCCGCTGTTACTTCACGGCAGGAACTCCAAGCGGACACACAGACGAGCGATAGAATCAGCGTTACGTACGATGTCTGCAGAGGATACACAGAGATATAGCGCAAAAACAGTTACATTCTGTGATCAAAAGTATCCGGACATCTGGACACAAGTCCGAGGCACCCTCCGTCGGTAATGCTGGAACTCAATACGACGTTGGTCGACCCTTAGCCTTGATGACAGCTCCCACTCCCTCACGCATACGATCAATCAGATGCTGGAAGGTTACTTGGGAAGTGGCAGCCCATTCTTCACGGAGTGCTGCACTGAGGAGAGGTATCGATGTCAGTCGGTGAGGTCTGGCACGGAGTCGGCGTTCCAAAACATCCCAAAGCCGCTCTATAGGATTCAAGTCAGGGCTCTGTGCAGGCCAGTAAATTACAGTAATGTTATTGTCGTGTAACCACTCTGCCACACGCCCTACACTATGAACAGGTGCTCAATCGTGTTGCAAGATGCAGTCGCCATCCCCGAATTGCTTCTCAACACTGGGAAGCAAGAAGGTGCTTAAAACATCAATGTAGGCCTGTGCTGTGATAGTGCTACGCAAAACAACAAGGGGTGCAAGCCCCTCCATGAAATACGCGACCACACCATAACACCACCGCCTCAGAATAATACTATTAACACTACAAAATGCCGGCAGATGTAGTTTACCGCACATTCACCATACACACACCCTGCCATCGGATCGCCACATTGTGTACCGTGATTCGGCACTCCACACAACATTCTTCCGATGTTCAATTGTCCAATGTTTACGCTCCTTACACAAAGCGAGGCGTCGTTGGCATTTATCGGCGTGACGTATGACTTATGAGCAGCAGCTCCACCATTCAGTCCAAGTTTTCTCACCTCCCGCCTAACTGTCATAGTACTTGCAGTGGATCCTGATACAGTTTGGAATCCCTGTGTGATGTACCGGATATATGTCTGCCAATTACACATTACGACCCTCTTCAACTGTCGGCAGTCTCTGTCAGTCAACAGACGAGGTCGGCCTGTACGCTTTTGTGCTGTACGTGTCGATTCACGTTTCCACTTCACTATCACATCGGGAACAGTGCACCTAGGGCTGTTTAGGAGTGTGGAAATCTCGTGTACGGACGTATGACACAAGTGACACCCAATTACCTGACCACGTGAGTTCGGTGGAGCGCCCCATTCTGCTCTCTCACGATGTCCAATGACTACAGAGGTCGCTGATATCGAGTACCTGGCAGCAGGTGGCAGCACAATGCATTTAATGCGAAAAAAGTGTGTTTTTGTGGGTGTCCGGATACTTCTGATCACATACAGTATGTGACAGTCAGAGTATTTAATGCAAATGGTTCATTCACTTAATGAAATCTTGCGATTACAACTAATCAGAACACATTCGCCCATATAGGAACCTCTAAATTGCCTCAAATACAAACACCAGCCGTAAGTAAATAAAGCGTAAGATAAAAACGAAACATGGCCGTCATCCCAAAGACGGGATAAAACAAACTCATAAAACAACAAGTTCCTACTCGGCTTGAAAAATATGTCTAACAATGAATCATTCTGGGGAAGAGGGAGTATTAATAATTTCAAAATGGAATCCATCAGAAGAGCATTACGAATTTTACTTAACAATTTTAAAACCTAACATCATTGAATCATAATGCCCTTGACTCTTACTAGTGAGATGACCGTTCGTCGACTGTTCATCGACCGCACGCATATTCTTAATGATTCCCAGTTATTCCAACAAATAAAGGTTTTTGCGTTTCCGAGCACAATGTAAGATGCAAGCGTGGGTGGCTGGTCCTCTGCAGTCATTAGGTGTTCACCAAATGTAGAGTGTTGCTTTACTTGATCTTTTTGGTTAATACATGCTCGATAAGTCTACTTCTAAACATTCTTCCACTTTGACCAGCGTAGAATTTATTGCAGAGATTGCGTTCCATTGTGCTGCTCGTATAATTGTATAAGAATTTACTAAGATATATGCGTAGCTAGTTCGGTAGAGAGTTATGTGTAGCTTGTAGCTATGAGGTGACGGTGGCAGTAGTAAATGAATGCACAGTTGTCTGTTGTTATCCTAAAGGTTGTCATGCCGTCTTACGTTGCGGCGCTGAAGTTGTCTCAGGTACAACGGCTGATTGTGTCGGAGGGCCAGGCATCGTAAGTTGTTAACGTTGTTGCCCAGTATGTGTGTCAGGAAAGTTGCTGGAGTTTCTTTTTTTATTAATGGAAGACATTTTGTTGTACTGATTGTGTGGAGTTCTTTTTTAAGGATCTCTACGTGCTGCAGATTTATTTTATTTTCTTGTAGTTGCATTTCTGCTCTGTTATCAGAAGAATTTTGATGTTAAATAAAGTAATTTCAAATTCAGCCCCATGTCTGCACTGTCTCTAGTCTCCAAATTACTCTATTTAAGTCCTTTGCTACAGCAAGCGATTAAGCTTTTTCACTTCATTTTTCTTTGTTGTGTGTGTGGGGGGCGGGGGAAGGGGTTGGATGGGGGGGGGGAGGAGGAGATAGGGGTGGTGGGGGGCGTCAGTAAGAAAAAGTTTCATAACGCTTTCACGTTATGTGTAAAGTTTTTTGATAGTCGCTAAGTGCTCTTATTCTAGAATCTAATATACAAAAAAGAATTCTTGTACGTTCGTCTTTTGTGTGCTCCTATACCAGTCACCCGACGAAACTTCAGTGAGTAGTATTGTGCACGTCCTAGAAAGCTCCTCTGGGTGTGAGGAGCCACTCATACGGATGGGAGTTGAAAGGGGATGTCACAGAAGCATAATTCAAGAACGACAGGTGCAATTCCAATCAAATCTTTTGCATACATGACTCAATATTTTGATAATTATATCCATAGACATATTGTGAGGCTATAATGCCCCATCCACTCCTAGGCAAAAGATGTGACATATAAAAATATTCTTCAACGACCGACATTAGGAAAACCATAGTTTGCTGGATCACTAGACATACTGGTGACTGTCACTATAAAATTTCACCGCAGCAGTTGGTGATACAGGAGATCGGGGGGTGGTGGAAGGAGGGCGAAGGGAGGGGTCGTGCCAAGACAGTCATGTACCAGCATCTTTCTGCAGCGTCTGAAGCCATTTTCTATAAAAAACTGGTGTACATATTATTTGTGCACAGCTTGTGCGCATTTATTCTAATAATAATGTTAAACATATTTTTTTTGGTCATCAGTCTACTGACTGGTTGGCCGCTGCCCGCCACGAATTCCTTCCTGTGCTAACCTCTTCATCTCAGAGTAGCACTTGCAACCTACGTCCTCAATTATTTGCTTGACGTATTCTTATCTCTGTCTTCATCTACAGTTTTTGCCCTCTACAGCTCCCTCTAGTACCATGGTAGTCATTCCCTCATGTCTTAGCAGATGTCCTATCATCCTGTCCCTTCTCCTTATCAGTGTTTTCCACATATTCCTTTCCTCTCCGATTCTGCGTAGAACCTCCTCATTCCGTACCTTATCAGTCAACCTAATTTTCAACATTCGTCTATAGCACCACATCTCAAATGCTTCGATTCTCTTCTGTTCCGGTTTTCCCACAGTCCATGTTTCACTACCATACAATGCTGTACTCCAGACGTACATCCTCAGAAATTTCTTCCTCAAATTAAGGCCGGTATTTGATATTAGTAGACTTCTCTTGGCCAGAAATGCATTTTTTGCCATAGCGAGTCTGCTTTTGATGTCCTCCTTGCTCCGTCCGTCATTGGTTATTTTACTGCCTAGGTAGCAGAATTCCTTAACTTCATTGACTTCGTGACCATCAATCCTCATGTTAAGTTTCTCGCTGTTCTCATTTCTACTACTTCTCATTACCTTCGTCTTTCTCCGATTTACTCTCAAACCATACTGTGTAGTCATTAGACTGTTCAATCCGTTCAGCAGATCATTTATTTCTTCTTCACTTTCACTTAGGATAGCAATGTCATCAGCGAATCGTATCATTGATATCCTTTCACCTTGTATTTTAATTCCACTCCTGAACCTTTCTTTTATTTCCATCATTGCTTCCTCGATGTACAGATTGAAGAGAAGGGGCCAAAGGCTACAGCCTTGTCTTACTCCCTTCTTAATACGAGCACTTCGTTCTTGATTGTCCACTCTTATTATTCCCTCTTGGTTGTTGTACATATTGTATATGACCCGTCTCTCCCTATAGCTTACCCCTACTTTTTTCAGAATCTTGAAGAGCTTACACTATTTTATATTGTCGAACGCTTTTTCCAGGTCGACAAATCCTATGAACGTGTCTTGATTTTTCTTTAGCCTTGCTTCCTTTATTAGCCGTAACGTCAGAATTGCCTCTCTCGTGCCTTTACTTTTCCTAAAGCCAATCTGATCGTCACCTAGCGCATTCTCAATTTTCTTTTCCATTCTTCTGTATATTATTCTTGCAAGCAGCTTCGATGCATGAGCTGTTAAGCTGATTGTGCGATAATTCTCGAACTTGTCAGCTCTTGCCGTCTTCGGAATTGGGTGGATGATGCTTTTCCGAAAGTCTGATGGTATGTCGCTAGACTCATATATTCTACACACCAACGTGAATAGTCGTTTTGTTGCCACTTCCCTTAATGATTTTAGAAATTCTGATGGAATGTTATCCATCCCTTCTGCCTTATTTGACCGTAAGTCCTCCAAAGCTCTTTTAAATTCCGATTTTAATACTGGATCCCCTATCTCTTCTAAATCGACTCCTGTTTCTTCTTCTATTACACCAGACAAATCTTCACCCTCATAGAGGCTTCCATTGTATTCTTTCCACCTATCTGCTCTCTCCTCTGTATTTAACAGTGGTTTCCTGTATGCTGAGTCTGTCCTTACGACAATCATATCTTTTTCGATGTCTTCACATTTTTCCTGCAGCCATTCCGTCTTAGCTTCCGTGCACTTCCTATTTATTTCATTCCTCAGCGACTTGTATTTCTGTATTCCTGATTTTCCCGGAACATGTTTGCACTTCCTCCTTTCATCAATCAACTGAAGTATTTCTTCTGTTACCCATGGTTTCTTCGCAGCTACCTTCTTTGTACCTATGTTTTCCTTCCCAACTTCTGTGATGGCCCTTTTTAGAGATGTCCATTCCTCTTCAACTGTACTGCCTACTGCGCTATTCCTTATTGCTGTATCTATAGCGTTAGAGAACTTCAAACGTATCTCGTCATTCCTTAGAACTTCCGTATCCCACTTCTTAGCGTATTGATTCTTCCTGACTAATGTCTTGAACTTCAGCCTTCTCTTCATCACTACTATATTGTGATCTTAGTCTATATCTGCTCCTGGGTACGCCTTACAATCCAATATGTGATTTCGGAATCTCTGTCTGACCATGATGTAATCTAATTGAAATCTTCCCATATCTCCTGGCCTTTTCCAAGTATACCTCCTCCTCTTGTGATTTTTGAACAGGATATTCGCTATTACTAGCTGAAGCTTGTTACAGAACTCAATTAGTCTTTCTCCTCTTTCATTCCTTGTCCCAAGCCCATATTCTCCTGTAACCTTTGCTTCTACTCCTTCCCGTACAACTGCATTCCAGTCGCCCATGACTATTAGATTTTCATCCCCCTTTACATACTGCGTTACCCTTTCAATATCCTCATACACTTTCTCTATCTGTTCATCTTCAGCTTGCGACGTCGGCATGTATACGTGAACTATCGTTGTCGGTGTTGGTCTGCTGTCGATTCTGATTAGAACAACCCGGTCACTGAACTGTTCACAGTAACACACCCTCTGCCCTACCTTCCTATTCATAACGAATTCTACACCTGTTATACTATTTTCTGCTGCTGTTGATATTACCCGATATCTGACCAGAAATCCTTGTCTTCCTTCCACTTCACTTCACTGACCCCTACTATATCTAGATTGAGCCTTTGCGTTTCCCTTTTCAGATTTTCTAGTTTCCCTACCACGTTCAAGCTTCTGACATTCCACGCCCCGACTTGTAGAACATTATTCTTTCGTTGATTATTCAATCTTTTTCTCATGGTAACCTCCCCCTTGGCAGTCCCCTCCCGGAGATCCGAATGGGGGACTATTCCGGAATCTTTTGTCAATGGAGAGATCATCATGACAGTTCTTCAACTACAGGCCACATGTCGTGTGGATACACGTTACGTGTCTTTAATGCAGTGGTTTCCATTGCCTTCTGCATCCTCATGTCGTTGATCATTGCTGATTCTTCCGCCTTTTGGGGCAATTTCCCACCCCTAGGACAAGAGAGTGCCCTGAGCCTCTATCCGCTCCTCCGCCCTCTTTGACAAGGCCGTTGGCAGAATGAGGCGGACTTCTTATGCCGGAAGTCTTCGGCCGCCAATGCTGATTATTTATCAAAATTTAGGCAGTGGCGGGGATCGTACCCGGGACCGAAGACGTTTTGATTATGAATCAAAGACGCTACCTGTAGACGACGGGTGGCCAACAATGTTAAACTACTGGTCATTAAAATTGCTACCCGACAGGAAAAGGATGCTGTGATATGCAAATGATTAGCTTTTCAGAGCATTCACAGAAGCCTGGCGTCGGTGGCGACACCTACAACGTGTTTCCAACCGATTTCTCATACACAAACAGCAGTTGACCGCCGTTGTCTGGTGAACCGTTGTTGGGATGCCCCGTGTAATGAGGAGAAATGCGTACCATCTCGTTTCCGACTTTGATAAAGGTTGGATTGTAGCCTATCGAGAGTGCGGTCGAGATTCAATGACTGTTTGCAGAATACGGTTCAGGACGGTAATACGGAACGCCGTGCTGGATTCCAACTGCGTCGTATCACTAGCAGTGGAGATGACAGGCATCTTGTCCACGTTGATGTAACGGATCGTGCAGTCACGTCTCGATCCCTGAATCAACAGATGGGCACGTTTGCTAGACAACAACCATCTGCACGAACAGTTCGACGACGTTTAGAGCAGCACGCCTATCAGCTCGGAGACCATGGCTGTGGTTCCCCCTGACGTTGCATCACAGACAGGAGCGCCAGCGATGGTGTACTCAACGACGAACCTGGGTGCACGAATGGCAAAACGTCATTTTTTCGGATGAATCGAGGTTCTGTTTACAGCGTCATGATAATCCCATCCGTCTTTGGTGAACGCACATTGGAAGCGTGTATTAGTCATCGCCATACTGACGTATCACCGGGCGTGATGGTATGGGGTGCCATTGGCTACACGCCTCGGTCACCTCTTGTTCGCATTGACGGAACTTTGAACAGTGGACGTTACATTTCAGATGTGTTATGACCCGTGGCTCTACCCTTCATTCGATCCCTGCGAAACTGTACATTGCAGCAGGACAATGCACGACTGCATGTTGCAGGTGCTGTACGGGCCTTTCTGGATACAGAAAATGGCCAGTCTCTACTCTTGATGAACTGTGGTATCGTTTTGAAGCTGCATGGGCAGCTGTACCTGTACACGCCACCTAAGCTCTGCTTGACTCAATGTCCAGGAGTATCAAAGCCGTTATAACGGCCAGAGGTGGTTGTTCTGGTCCTGATTTCTCAGGATACATGCACCCAAACTGCGTAAAAATGTAATCAGATGTCAGTTCTAGTATAATATATTTGTCCAATGAATATCCGTTTTCATCTGCATTTATTCTTGCTGTAGCAATTTTAATGGCCAGCAGTGTATCTGTATAAAATTACTGTGGGACTACGAACCCCCACCCCGCTGTTGTTGTGACGGGAGGTGGGGGTGGGTAACCAAAAATTTTGGCAGCGTGTTTCAGGGCCAGAGATAATGCCATACGGCTCAATACAACAGATGCATGTAACGTCTCCCCTACAGCCACACAGCGTTAAAAAGCAGAGAATTAAGCAGTTGCTGGCGACAGTCCTTGAAGCGGCAATCAGTTACTGACTGAATTATAAGTTTCGTTAGAATTCAGATAAAACTATAGGGCGAATATGCTACAGCTGAAATGTGTGTATAAATTTATGGGAAATACATTAAATGCAAATGAAATATACAAAATTACAAAAATAATGAAAAACTGTACAATACGTCTCAAAGTAATTTTTGGCCTTATACTCAAAGTAAGAGTACGGGAAACAACATTTCTACTTCGACATCTACGTGGATAATCCGCACATTACACTTAAGTGCGTGGCAGAGGGTTAATAGAACCACAATAATTCTCTATTATTCCACTCTCGAACACCGCTCGATAGAACCACAATAATTCTCTATTATTTCACTCTCGAACACCGCTCGGGATTAAACGAATACCTATGTCTTCCCGTGCGAGCTCTTATTTACGTTATTTTATTGTGTTGATCGTTTCTCCCTATGTAGGTCAGCTTGAACAAAATACTTTCGTATTCGGAGAAGAAAGTAGGTGACTGAAATTTCGTGAGAAGATTGCTCCGCAACGAAAAACGCCTTTGTTTTAATCGTGTCCAGAGCAAATCCCGTACCGTGACCGTGACTCTCTCCCCCATTTTGCGATAGTACAAAACCTGCCGTTCTTCGTTCAACTTTGCCGATGTACTCCGTTAACCCTGTCTAGTAAGGGTATCAAACCGCGCATCAGTACTCAAAAAGAGGACAGACAAGTGGAGTGTAGGCAGTCTCTCTAGTAGATCTGTTGCATCTTGTAAGTGTTCTGCCAATTAACAGGAATAAGCAAGATTCAGAACGCAAACCAGTGCGGTAATTACAAGAACACTAATATCCGAGACACCAAAATATGCCAAGATTCAGTTTACTTAGCCTAGCTTAAGTCGCCTGGCAGTAAGTACAACAACCTAAGGCTCTTGGCTGAGTACCTGTGCGCAGCTGGCCGAAGTGGTTACGGTGAAGAATCGGAAAGAGAGTAATTTATAAGAAAATGATTAAGCGACGCAATAACAAAAAGTCACCGTAGCCCAGACAAAGAACCTATGTAATCTCAAACAATAACACAGTCTGCTAACTCCCATAAGCACAATACCGATCGTATAGAGGAGACAGCAAACACCAAGTTGGATGAGGAAACCAGGCGAGGTGAAACGGCAGGGAGCGGGTCGGGAAGTAGTTTGATCCAAACACAGTGTAAGTTACCAAAACAATGACACCAAATAACACTTATTTAACAATTTCTTCAGGTCCACTGTGCAACCCAGACAGTCAGAAAATATACAATTAAAAGAAAAAACAAAGTAGCGCACAACCTGTAATAGATGCAGTCCTCACTCAGTTATAAACTTTGCTCATTATACACTACCGGCCATTAAAATTGCTACACTAAGAAGAAATACAGATGATAAACGGGTATTCATTAGCCAAATACACTAGAACTGACATTTGATAGCAATTTCGCGCAATTTGGATGCATAGATCCTGAGAAATCACTACCCAGAACAACCACCTCTGGCCATAACGACCTTGGTACGCCTAGGCATTGAGTCAAACAGAACTTGGATGGCGTGTACAGGTACAGCTGCCCATGCAGCTTCAACACGATACCACAGTTCATCAAGAGTAGTGTCTTGCGTATTGTGACGAGTCAGCTGCTCGGCCACCATTGACCAGACGTTTTCAGTTGGTGAGACATCTGGAGAATGTGCTGGCCAGAGCAGCAGTCGAACACTTTCTGTAACCAGAAAAGCCCGTACAGGACCTGCAACATGCCGTCGTGCATAAGGTTTCGCAGGGATCGAATGAAGGGTAGAGCCACGGGTCGTCACACATCTGAAATGTAACGTCCACTGCTCAAAGTGCCGTAAATGCGAACAAGAGGTGACCGAGGCGTGTAACCAATGGCACCCCATACTATCACGCCGGGTGATACGCCAGTATGGCGATGACGAATACAAGCTTCTAAAGTGCGTTCACCGCTATGTCACCAAACTCGGATGCGGCCATCGTGATGCTGTACACAGAACCTGGATTCATCCGAAAAAATGACGTTTTGCCATTCGTGCACTCAGGTTCGTTGTTGAGTACACCATTACAGACGCTCCTGTCTGTGATGCAACGTCAAGGGTAACCGCAGCCATGGTCTCCGAGCTGATAGTCCGTGCTGCTGCAAACGTCGTCGAATTCTTCGTGCAGATGGTTCAAATGGTTCAAAAGGCTCTGAGCACTATGGGACTCAACTTCTGTGGTCATCAGTACCCTAGACTTAGAACTACTTAAACCTAACTAACCTAAGGACATCACACACATCCATGTCCGAGACAGGATTCGAACCTACGACCGTAGGAGTCGCACGGATCCGGACTGCGCGCCTAGAACCGCGAGACCACCGCGTCCGGCTTTCGTGCAGATTGACTCAGGGATCGAGACGTGGCTGCACGATCCGTTACAGCCATGTGCATAAGATGCCTGTCGTCTCGACTGCTAGTGATGCGAGGTCATTGGGATACAGCGCCGGCCGTCGTGGCCGAGCGGTTCTAGGCGCTACAGTCTGGAACCGCGCGACCGCGACGGTCGCAGGTTCGAATCCTGCCTCGGGCATGGATGTGAGTGGTGGCCTTAGGTTAGTTAGGTTTAAGTAGTTCTAAGTTCTAGGGGACTGATGACCTCAGAAGTCAAGTCTCATAGTGCTCAGAGCCATTTTTGAACCAACATAAACACCTAAACAGCCTATTTGTATAAAAATCTAAACAGCCTACTTACAAGATTACTGCCTTAATGGCGGCTTCCAACAGTCTACTTCGCATCCGACATAGAACATCTCTCTTTCAATGTCCGACATGAAAATTATCTCTTTGCCGTAGCTTAATACAGTCTGTATATCTTTGTTATCGAGCTCGCACGTAGATGCTTAAATTCCACAGAGTAATTATCTCTCGCGCAGGTACTTTACATTTGTTGTCGTATTAATAGTCTTTCGCACTTTACTGTCTGAGTTATGCGTTTCGAAACGTTGCAAAGCAAAACAGATAAGGACCCTAGGGAAGATGTGGGTTGCAATCAATTGAGACTAACGACTGTCATAAGAGCAGATTATTATTATGCAAAGCCTGTAAACGAGTATCTCGCAAACGGCGGAGCTGATCGAATGTTCACGTGCTACTGTCGTGAGCATCTATGGAAGGAGATAGATGGACAGTGAAACTACCACTAGGCGCTAAATGGTTGCAAGTCCACGACTCTTCACAGAACGTGAGGTTCTGAGGCTTGTCTGCTCAGTAAAGTAGGATAGATGGTGATCTGTGGCATTTCTGCGAAAGAGCATAGTGTTGGAACACGCGCAAGTGGTGCGAAGCACACCGTTCATCGTACGTCGTCGGACATGGAGCTCCGCAGCAACCGTGCCTACGTGTTCACCTGTTGACCCAACGACATCATCAACTGCGATTGCAGTGGGCAGGGGACCATTGGTATTCGACCGTCGATCAACGGAGACGTGTCGGCTCTTGTGGTGAGTCACATTCTTGCGACACCGGAGCGACGGCGTCCCCACAAACACCATCATCGAGGTGAACGGCGGCTCGAACCGAGCAGAGCGCCACACAGGAAGGCTGCTGGGAGCCGAATCTAACTGTTAGGGCTCAAGCGGGAATATTCCGTGATGTCCCACAGCAAATTCTGCATTTTCTCAACTGAAATTGGCCGCGAAAAAAATATATTGCGTTACTTATTCAAAGCCCCTCGGAATTTTTGCGGTCACCCTTAGTTTCTGAATACTCTTTTTTAAAAATAGATTTCTGTATCTAGATTTGAGTGAGTTGTGACACGCTGAATATTTGTGCGGAAAAAATAGATGTTTTGAGTTAATGTGTTTTAAAGTTTCAATTTATTAATGTGACGTACTTAGGAAAAAATCTCTGCATATATTGTACCGTTGTAATGTCCTTTTTCAAATGGTGCGGATTTTTTTCACTTAACGTTTCTAATTAAGTGGTTAACTGTGTCAGATATTTAGTACATTACAATGTACAAAAATTTAAAACCAAATAAATTAGCCCCAAACCGAAAAAAATTTGCATACCCTGCACAGATTTTTTTTATATTTTTCGGCAAAGCATTGGTATTTTTACTCTGTGATATGGGTGTTTCAGGCAAAACTTTGATTTTGAAGCCATTAATGGGCTCAAAAGCACCTAAAAGTTTGAATTCACGAAACTGCCAAAAATACACTCCTGGAAATTGAAATAAGAACACCGTGAATTCATTGTCCCACGAAGGGGAAACTTTATTGACACATTCCTGGGGTCAGATACATCACATGATCACACTGACAGAACCACAGGCACATAGACACAGGCAACAGAGCATGCACAATGTCGGCACTAGTACAGTGTATATCCACCTTTCGCAGCAATGCAGGCTGCTATTCTCCCATGGAGACGATCGTATAAGATGCTGGATGTAGTCCTGTGGAACGGCTTGCCATGCCATTTCCACCTGGCGCCTCAGTTGGACCAGCGTTCGTGCTGGACGTGCAGACCGCCTGAGACGACGCTTCATCCAGTCCCAAACATGCTCAATGGGGGACAGATCCGGAGATCTTGCTGGCCAGGGTAGTTGACTTACACCTTCTAGAGCACGTTGGGTGGCACGGGATACATGCGGAGGTGCATTGTCCTGTTGGAACAGATAGTTCCCTTGCCGGTCTAGGAATGGTAGAACGATGGGTTCGATGACGGTTTGGATGTACCGTGCACTATTCAGTGTCCCCTCGACGAGCACCAGAGGTGTACGGCCAGTGTAGGAGATCGCTCCCCACACCATGATGCCGGGTTTTGGCCCTGTGTGCCTCGGTCGTATGCAGTCCTGATTGTGGCGCTCACCTGCACGGCGCCAAACACGCATACGACCATCATTGGCACCAAGGCAGAAGCGACTCTCGTCGCTGAAGACGACACGTCTCCATTCGTCCCTCCATTCACGCCTGTCGCGACACCACTGGAGGCGGGCTTCACGATGTTGGGGCGTGAGCGGAAGACGGCCTAACGGTGTGCGGGATCGTAGCCCAGCTTCATGGAGACGGTTGCGAATGGTCCTCGCCGATACCCCAGGAGCAACAGTGTCCCTAATTTGCTGGGAAGTGGCGGTGCGGTCCTCTACGGCACTGGGTAGGATCCTACGGTCTTGGCGTGCATCCGTGCGTCGCTGCGGTCCGGTCCCAGGTCGACGGGCACGTGCACCTTCCGCCGACCACTGGCAACAGCATCGATGTACTGTGGAGACCTCACGCTCCACGTGTTGAGCAATTCGGCGGTACGCCCACCCAGCCTCCCGCATGCCCACTATACGCCCTCGCTCTAAGTCCGTCAACTGCACATACGGTTCACGTCCACGCTGTCGCGGCATGCTACCAGTGTTAAAGACTGCGATGGAGCTCCGTATGCCACGGCAAACTGGCTGACACTGACGGCGGCGGTGCACAAATGCTGCGCAACTAGCGCCATTCGACGGCCAACACCGCGGTTCCTGGTGTGTCCGCTGTGCCGTGCGTGTGATCATTGCTTGTACAGCCCTCTCGCAGTGTCCGGAGCAAGTATGGTGGGTCTGACACACCGGTGTCAATGTGTTCTTTTTTCCATTTCCAGGAGTGTAGATTACTGAGTCCTGTGTTTCTTAATGGCCAAAGGATTTGATTTTCCACTGTGAAAATACTTGTGGCCCATGGAGTTCAAGACAGTTCACAAAGAGTCTTTGCTTCTGAAATATCTGGCTTGTAAGGTGGTAGTAGCAGTAGTAGCTTTATTCACTCTTAGATCTCGTTTTACGAAGATGTAGGACATGTCAAACAAGTTAAAACCAATTCAAAATAAGCTTCGTGTATACATACATTTACAGACTTCTAGTTCGAGACAATCATTAGATTTGCTCCTGGTATACAACACTTTCTTTTACAAATAACTTATTAAATAATGTAATGCCACATTGTCCACTCGTATCTCAGTATCAGTCACTGCACACACTATAAACACATTGTTTCGTAACACTTCACTCAAGTCACTCACTACACACGCGAACACACACATACCGGTGATCTGGGCCATTTTCTGTACCACAACTTCCCATTTGCTATCCCGAGAAACTGAGTCAGCCTCCCTCTATAATGAGTGAGACGTTGAGCTCGGAAAGAGGAAGAGTAACACCTTGTGTTGTGCTATGCTTAGCTTGGAGGTAAGCATTTATAGAAAAGAAAAAAAGAAGGAAAAAAAGTGTGAAGGTGTTATGTGGAATGTTGGATGTGTTATAATCATTATTATTATTTACCTGTATAACGTTTTTTTTTTTTACCTAACCCCTATTCTGGTTCTTCTTGAGAATCCTCGTTGAGCTTCTGGTTATACTTGAGGACACAAAAAGCCTTTTTCTTACTGCTTGCAGTAAGTCCTGATATTTTTAAAAAGATAATCTATTCGTTGCCTCGTCACTCTTCTGTGATTTCTGCATCAGGAAACACATTGGGTCCATTGTTTTCGCGAAAGATGCGGTGCTCAAATTCATTTCCATCAATGTCCATTTCGCAATGTACACTCCCTTTGCAGCTAACGATAAACTGCAAGTGGATATATTTAGTTACGTAAGGTACTTTGGTAGCACTATTATTCTTCAACACATTTAGCCAGTGATATGATATCACACAACTTCACCTTTTTCATTTCTAGCAAAAAAGTAGGCTAAACATGTATTGAAGGTGTACGTTTTTATTGCTAGAGTAACGCCAGCTGTCAACTGGCATTTTTAGGGCTGTCAAGCGCAAGGAATTTATAACTCTCGTATGAAAAGGGACCACTTGTCTTTTTCAACATTACAGAATTCGCAAAACGTTCTTATTTTATGCATAGATTCTCTGAAGTTCTTAAAATGCCTATAAAAATTAGGCGATAATATATTGTGAAGATGAAGCATTGCACACGTAGCTGCGAGATTTAGAAAAGCGAAGAGTTGTTGGGCCAATGTTATTTCCCTATAACGACGAGAGGTCCTTCTTCAGTATACTGACATCGATTGCTTTCAACGATATTATGGATTCCTGTCATATTCAAAGAACTTTAAAATCGTAACGAGCGTGTACAGAATGAAATAAATTACAACACACAAAAAATACAACGAACATAAATATTTTAGACATTATCGAGGATTTTTGAAAGTGCTAAAAATTTTACTTCTCCAACAAGAGGTCCGTTCTCTCTTCGTGTCTCACAGGCTTAAAACGCTGCCTTAATCTACTCGTGTGTAATCGTATGTTAAGGGTATAAAGCAGTAAGTAAAATATTTAAGTTACAAACTGAGTGTGCGTCTTGAGGTAGAAAACTCTCAGTGCAAAATTACCGTCACTATATTCAGCCATTATTAGCTGCACCTAGCATGCGCTGCCTGGCCTCTTTTCTTTCTAAGTAGTGACACATCTACAAAACAGACACATTTATATCTACAGGATAAACGAAAGACAATTATTTCTTTCGCGTTATATTAGCTTGTTTGTTTGTTCGCTGATCCGCTCGTTTAAGCAGATGTCTCATATAGGGTGTTTCAGAAATGTTGCGACAAAGTTAGAGGGGTTGAAGAGAATGTTTTAAGGAAACAAGCCAGGGATAGGAACCAGTGTCGGGAAACGTCATCCAACGACGCTACAGGACGTCGAAGTTACAGGCGCCGGCATGTCGCAATGTACACTCATGCTCATAAATTAAGGATAGTGCTGATACATGGTGAAACAGCGCTCTGGTGGGCGGTTTGCAGGTTTAAGTCACCTCGGGGTATGACCATGCGGTGCATTTGACCTGTGGGCGTCGCACGGTGGCGCTGGCAGCAGTCCACATACGCAGAGGTGTGTTGGTGCATGTCAGAGTACGGTGCAGAGAGTAGGTGTGCAGACATTTTCAGACGTGCTAATGGGGACTGTTTGTTGGAAATGGCTCAAAGAAATATTCGTGACGTTATGAGGGGTAGAATACTAGGGCGACTGGAGGCTGGGCAAACACAGCAGGTCGTAGCACGGGCCCTCCGTGTGCCACAAAGTGTGATCTCAAGATTATGGCAACGATTGCAGCAGGCAGGAAACGTGACGCTACAGTACGGTACGTTCACAGTGTACAACAACACAAGAAGACCGATATCTCACCATCAGGGCCCACAGACGACCACGAAGTATTGCAGCCCGCATCTCGTGGTCGTGCGGTAGCGTTCTCGCTTCCCACGGCCGGGTTCCCTGGTTCGATTCCCGGCGGGGTCAGGGATTTTCTCTGCCTCGTGATGGCTGGGTGTTATGTGATGTCCTTAGGTTAGGTTTAAGTAGTTCTGAGTTCTAGGGGACTGATGACCATAGATGTTGTCCCATAGTGCTCAGAGCCATTTGAACCATTTTGAAGTATTGCAGGTAGCCTTGGTCGTACCGCAGCCACTGGAACAGTTGTCTCCAGACACACAGCCTACAGACGACTGAACAGACACGGTTTATTCGCACGGAAACGTGCAAGGAGCATTCCACTGACCCCTGCTCACAGCAGAGCCCGTAAGGCCTGGTGTCAAGAACACAGTACATGGTCATTGGAACAGTGGTGCCAGGTTATGTTCACAGACGAATCCAAGTATAGTCTGAACAGTGACTCTCGCCGGGTTTTCATCTGGCGTGAACCAGGAACCAGATATCAACCCCTCAATGTCCTTGAAAGGAACCTGTATGGAGGTAGTGGTTTGATGTTGTGGGGGTGGGACTATGATTGGTGTACGTACACCCATGCACGTCTTTGACTGATAAACCTGTAACAGCTCAGGTGCATCGGGCGCCATGTCTCACGAGTATGTCCGCCTTTTCAGGGGTGCAATGGATGGATGATAACGCGCGGCCCCACCGAGCTGCCGTCGTGGAGGAGTACCTTCCAACAGAAGATATCAGGTGAATGGAGTGGCCTGCCTGTTCTCCAAACCTAGCCCCATCGTGCACGTCTGGGATGATCTCGGTCGACGTGTCGCTGCACGTCTTCAAACCCCTACGACACTTTAGGAACTCCGACAGGCACTGTTGCAAGAATGGGAGGCTATACCCCATCTGTTCCACAGTATGCCAATCCGTTGTGCGGCCTGTGTACGTGTGCATGGTAATCATGTCCCATATTGATGTCGGGGTACATGCGCAGAAAACAGTTGCGTTTTGTAGCACATGCGTTTCAGGGCGGTTTTGTCAACTTATCACCAATACCGTGACTTACAGACCTGTGTCGTGTGTGTTCGCTATCTGCCTATGCTATTAGCGCCAGTTTTATGTAGTGCCACGTTGTGTGGCACCACATTCTGCAGTTATCCTAAATTTATGAGCATGAGTGTAGTTTGCGACTGAGTGGTACGATGGCCAGTGGAAAAAATGGAGCTGGCTGCTGCGTACAAGAGTCTTGTCTCCAATGAATGTGATGCTCTGTTGCCTCAGTGGATGATGATTTCGCAGTCAACTTTTTTCCTGTATCCCTCTAAAACCTCCAATGTTTTTCGGTATACAGGAGGAAAACAAACCGCAGATGGAAAGCATCATCCACCGAGGCAACAGAGCATCACCTTCACAGGAGACAAGGCTTTTGTACGCAGTTGTTAGCGCCATCTTCTCCTCTTTTTAGACGCAGTGACTGCTGCAAACAGATTCTGTCTCAATCTGCCCACGTTCTGTACTGGCGATAAGAGCCGATTTTATATCGTTCATTATTTTTTTAAATTGCTTTGTCCTAGTAAGGATCACATGAAATAATTTATGTATTCCTTCTTTTCTCCTTTCTTTCCATTAATTTTTCATTCTTTCGCTACGTTTATCTCGTCTTTCTTCTGTCCGTATTGCACCTTTTCCTTTGTTTTCTCCAGGAAGCCCTTGGAACCTTTTACTGCTGCTTTTAAACTTTCTCTTTCTCCTATTTCTTCCTCCAGTGTTTCCATTTCCGTCAGGTCTGTTTTAACCACTTTTATCCATGTCATTTCAGGCCGTATCATAACTTTGAAGTTCTATTTATGAAATATCCTCGTAACTGCTTAAAGTCCTGCCATGGTGAATTGATCACAAATATTGTCTTGCGTTTCATTAGAGCTGCCTTAGATTATAACACCGCATCTTGAATGGTTTTGAATATGCTGTATTTAACGCCATGTGTGGTTTTGTAGTAACTTGACCGGTGGACCATGATTATAAACTAAAGACAGTTAGCCGAAATATAGTGAATTTTTAAACTGTTGTTATAATAAAAATTAGGGCCGTTGCTGTTTTCGGTAAGACTAAAATTGTTGCTTTATTTTAAAAAATGAATACGAACGTTTGCCGTCATTGGCCGGGAGGCCTCTTGCGCGGCGGGTCCAGCTGCCTTGGTGCTGGTCTTGCTACATTGGGCGATCGGCTTGTTTGTCCGCCTTTGGAACGAAATACGTCACTGATTTTGCATATATGGGGTCCGACAGTTTCATGGGAGATTTGTGGAGCTATGTGGCATTAGACGTCTACAAACAGGTCATATAATTCGCGTAAATAACAGGCCCGCTGATTTCAAATGTTTCAAATGGCTCTGAACACTATGGGACTTAACATCGGAGCTCATTAGCCCCTAGAACTTAGAACTACTTAAATATAACTAATCTAAGGACATCACGCACATCCATGCCCGAGGAAGGATTCGAACCTGCGACCGTAGCGGTCGTGCGGTTACAGATTGAAGCGCCTAGAACCGCTCGGCCACACCGGCCGGCCCGCTGATTTCCCTACGTGGTGAGGGCGCCCGATAGCGACCCGGATGGGTTCCACAGGGTTTAGATCAGGCGAACTGTGTCGCCGAGACATCAACTTGAGCTCACTATAATGCTGTTCAAAGCACTGTAGCACAGTTCTGGCTTCGAGACACGGACATGTATACTGCTGTCCGATTCCCCTCACGCAGCTGTGGTTTCTCCAATGTTGGATCGTGTGGACACTCTCATTCGAGATGATTGGCAAATCGCAAACAAACACCTCGCTGCACTCCTGGCAGTGCTGCCACTGTTGGCAATGCTGACACACTCGTTCACCAGTTGTGGGGTACTCAAAGGTGGGTTCCTGACAGAAGATCATAAAGAGGAACGAAGGACATCTGTGTTGAATTGCTTACGCCTTAAGAGGCTAACCCTATTGTTGTTGAACATCGTCACAGGCGGTGATACATGGGTTCATCACTTCGAACTAGAAACAAAACGCCATGGAGTGGCGCCACACCATGTCTCCTCCGAAGGCAAGGTTCGAACGCGCAACCTCCGTGGGTAAAGTCATGGCGACGGGTTTCTGGGACTAAGAAGGAGTTATTCTGTTTTATGTCCTCACTCTTGGTGCAAGGACCAACTCGAAAATGTATGGTGCAAGCCTCAGCAAATTGAAGAAACGACTTCAACGTGTTCGTCGCCACAAAAACGTGAACGAACTATTTCCATGTCTACTCGAGTGCTCACACAGGTCTGTGTACCGAGAGGACTGTTCTTCCTCGTCTAGCCGCGTGGATGACGGGCAAGTTGTTGATGCAGCAGGAGTTGCATTCCGACACCGACCAATAGAATGCTACCATGCGGGCATACAGGCCGTCCCAGAGAGGTGGCGCAAGCACGTATTGTGCAGAAGTTATGTTGAAAAATAAGGTTTGCAGCCAAAAGAGTAGTGTATTGGCATCCTAAATAAAAACAAACTGTTTTCAGAAAAAAATGTGTTGCGTTACTTATTGATCGATCCTCGCATATGCAGAATTTGTTTCTTAAATATATCAAATTAACCAACGGTAACAAAATGAAGCTTTAAACCGCATTAGGCAACGGCGATACTGTAGTGATAACATCGGTCCCCATCAGGTTACCGAAGTTAAGCGCCGTCGGGCGGTGCTAGCACTTGGATGGGTGACCGTCTGTGTGCCGAGCGCTGTTGTCAAGCGGGGTACTCTCAGCCCTTGTGAGGCAAACTGAGGAGCTACTTGATTGAGAGGTAGCGGCTCCTGTCATTAACATTGACAACGGTCGGGAGAGCGGTGTGCTGACCACATGACTCTCCGTATGCGCATACGGTGACGCCTGAGGCCGGCCGTTGTGGCCGAGCGGTTCTAGGCGCTTCAATCCGGAACCATGCGGCTGCTACGGTCGCAGGTTCGAATGCTGCCTCGGGCATGGACGTGTGTGATGTCCTTAGGTTAGTTAGGTTAAAGTGGTTCTGAGTTCTATCGTACTGAGGGACTGATGACCTCAGATGTTAAGTCCCATAGTGCTTAGAGCCATTTGAACCATTTTGACGCCTGTGGGCGAGGGATGACACGGAGGTCCGTCGGTGCCGTTGAGCCTTCTACATCTACATGGATACTCTGCAAATCACATTTAAGTTCCTGGTATAGGTCTCGTCGAACCACCTTCACAATTCTCTATTATTCCAATCTCGTATAGTTCCCGGAAAGAACGAACATCTATACCTTTCGCACGAGCTCTGATTTCCCATATTTTATCGTGGTGATCGTTTCTTCCTAAGCAGGTCGGTGTCAACAAAATATTTTCGCATTCTGAGGAGGAAGGCGATGATTGGAATTTCGTAGAATATTCCGTCGCAACGAAAAACGCTTAAGTTTTAATGATGTCCAGCCCAAATCTTGTATCATTTTTGTGACACGCTCTCCCATATTTCGCGATAATACAAAACGTGATGCCCTTCTTTGAACTTTTTCGATGTACTCTGTCAGTCTATCCGGTAAGGATCCCACACCGCGCACCAGTATTCTAAAAGAGGATGGACAAGCGTAGTGTAGGCAGTCTTCTTAGTAGGTCTGTTACATTTTCTAAGTGTCCTGCCAATAAAACGCAGTCTTTGGTTAGCCTTCCCCATAACATTTTCTATGTGCTCCTTCCAATTTAATTTTTTCGTAATTGTAATACCTGGTATTTAGTTGAATTTACGACTTTTAGGTTAGACTGATTTATCTATCGTCTTCATGGAATGTTCGACCGGAGTTTAGTTTTTATAAAACGCATTATCTCAAAACAATTATTTTCCATCACTAATATTCAGCCTGTCATAACTCTCTCAAATTTTTAAGTAGATGTCAGTTTTTTCACCGATTGTTCACAATTTAATGCTCAACGTAAAAATGAGCATAATTCAAAACTCAAAATTTTCAAGAGGTTTGTTTTCGCTTTCCGTCTCCCATTTTTAAATCTGGTTGTTACGTCAGAAAGCCGTCTACAACTGTATCTACACCTACATGGATACTCTGAAAATCACACTTCAGTGCCTGGCAGAGGGTTCATCGAACCATCTTCACTATAATTCTCTATTATTCCACTCTCGAGCAGCGCGCGGAAAGAACGAACACCTACATCGTTCCGTGCGAGCTCTGATTTTCCTTATATTGTTATGGTGATCGTCTCTTCCTATGTAGGTTGGGGTGAGCAAAATATTTTCGTATTCGGAGGAGTATGTTGGTGACTGAAATTTCGCGAGAAGATTCCGCGAAACGAAAAACGTTTTAATGATGTTCACACCAAATCCTGTATCACGTCCGTGACACTCACTCCCCTATTTCGTGACGATACAAAATGTGCTGCCCTTCTTTGAAGTTTCTCGATGTACTCCATTAACTCTACTTGGTAAGGTTCCCAGACCGCATAGCACGGACAATCGTAGTGTAGGCCGGGTTTGATACCCGGGCGGGTTAGGGATTTTCTCTGTCCGGAGACTGGGTGTTTATGTTGGCCTCATCATTATCATCATTAGTGACAGTGGATAGATTGGACAGTGTAAAAACTGGGATTTTGTACGGGCGCTGATGACCGAGTAGTTGAGCACTCCCTAAAAATCAAACTAGTGTACGCAGTCTCTTTAGTAGATCTCTTGCACCTTCTAAGTGTTCTGCCAATAAATTGCAGTCTTTGGTTCGCGACCCCCACAATATTTTCTATGTGTTATTTCCAATTTAAATTGTTCGTTATTGTATTTCCTAGGTATTTAGTTGAATTTACGGCATTTAGATTAAACTGATTTATCGTGTAACTGAAGTTTAACTTATTCCTTTTAGATGATGATGATGATAATGTTTGATTTGTGGGGCGCTCAACTGCGCGGTTATCAGCACCCGTACAAATTTCCAACCTTGTCAGTCATCTCGAGGCAGGTGAAAATCCCCGACCCCGCTGAGAATCAAACCCGGGACCCCGTGCTCGGGAAGCGGGATCCCTTCAGCACTCATGTGCATGACCTCATACTTTTCATTTATTTAAGGGTCCATTTCCAATTTCCGCACCATTCAGATGTCTTCTCTAAATCGTTTTGAATTTTTTTGATCTTCTAATTTTACTAGATGATAAACGACAGCATCATCTACAGACAAGTTAAGACGGCTGCTCAGAGCGTCTCCTAAATCGTGTACCATGATAAGGAAGAGCAGAGGGCCTAAAACACTACCTTGGGGAACGCCAGAAATCAGTTATGTTTGGTCAGACCTTAACTTTTCCCGGCGAATCGAATGTTCAAATAACTTACGGGTTTGCTGCCGGGCGACGTCGTCGGCCGATATTTCAACACGAGCACACCCTACCATTCTCAAGGCACAAATGCAAGTCAGAAAAAATGCGCAAGCAAATTTAATACCTCGGTTCATAGAGGAGAATCAAGGAAGATACAAACGGTAGTGAGAATTTAAACCGGTTTTTGGAACATCTGAATTCAATCCACCCGAATATTCAGTTCACTATGGAGGTGGAAAAGAATAGATACCTTCCCTTCCTTGATGTGTTGGTCAAAAGGAAGACTGATGGTACGTTGGGATATTCTGTTTATAGGAAGCCTACCCACACTGACTTGTATCTACGAGCTGACAGTTGTCACCAACTAGCTCAGCGTCAAGGAGATCTTCGCATCTTCGTTCACAGGGCGCACGTTATCTCAAACCCTGAAAGTTTGGTAGCTGAGCTACCACATCTCGAAGTCACCTTTCGTCAGAATGGTTATACTGAGAAGCAGATCAAACGTGCGTTGCGCCATCAGCCTTCTGTGACACGGGTGAGTGACGATTGCAACGAAGTGACACCTAAGTCTACGGCCTTTTTGCCTTACGCAGGAAGCATTTCCAACAGGGTTGGCCGTATTTTGCGGAAACATGATGTGAAATGTGGCTTTCGACCATCTTCTAAGATTAAGGCCCTGTTGGCGTCCGTCAAAGATGATCTTGGTTTGCGTAAGGCTGGGGTCTATCGTAGTCCTTGCAGCTTTGGCATGTCATGTATTGGTCAGACAATCAGGACTGTGGAAGACCGGTGTATTGAACATAAGGGTCACACACGCTTCCAACAGCCGAGCAAATCCGCTATTGCAGAACACTGCCTTGACACCGGGCATCCTATGGAATACAACAACACAGAGATTCTGGCTTGCACGTCAAACTATTGGGATAGTGTTATTAAGGAAGCTGTTGAAATCAGACTATCAAGCAACCTAATTAACAGAGATGGTGGATTTTGTTTAAATGCTGTTTGGAGTCCGGCTCTGTCTCTCCTCAAAAAACAGAGGTACAAAATTAGTGCTACCTCACCTGTTGATTAATAGCAACCATCGATATTTCTGATGTTGGTTATCTTTGGTTGTGTTGACACTTTTACTGTGTGTAGTATCTTCCTAGTTTCTCCTCTGTGAACCGAGGTATTAAATTTGCTTGGACATTTTTCTTCCTTGCGTTTGTGCCTTGAGAATGTCAGGGTGTGCTCCTGTCGAGATATCGGCGGTGTCCGATGACGTCACCAGGCAGCAAACCCATAAGTTATTTGAACACTTCTGTTTTATTCGGTGCTTTTCCGTCAATTACTACTGTGACCTTTCTGACAGGAAATCACGAATCCATTCATATAACACCCCCCCTCCCCCCCCCCCCCTCCCCGTCAGATAGGCAACTTGCAACTGGGACCGTCTAACTGATTTATTGATTTATTTGATCACTGATACAACTGAACCGTGAAGCACAATACATCTCTTGTGGCGTCTTTATTGATATCGGACAAATTTCAGCGGACAACGGTAACACGGTATTGCTAGAATTTGACGTCCTCTAGTGTAATCCGCCAAGCGAGTGCGTCCAGTGCATCGAGACGAAACTGCATACTCGCTCCCCCGGACCGTGTTGTGTCGTGTCATTGGCACGCGCCTGCCTTGCTAACATAACACAGTTAATAGCGCGTCAACCGAGCCACCTTTAACGGGCGAGCATTGGCGATCGCCGTGCACGCGGAACGAGGACCCGCAGCGAACTACGAGCATTCTACTACCCATGGTGTTTCCACAACGGGGAGAGAGCTGCAGCGAATTTCCGCTTCTGGCTTGCGAATGGGCCAACCGCTTCGAGCGCAGACCGCTGAAGTGCGGTAAACTGTCTCCTGTTCCGCGCGAGTTTTTCCGGTACATAGGCAACGCTACTAATTCTGCCTTCCGGATGGAAATGCGTCCCGTTCACTTACCGATGTTATTTCGGTATTCTTCACGCTGGTGCAGCGCTCTCGCGAACGAGGGACCAGAAGGGAATGTACGAAATAGTATCCAGTGGCGAATGCACACCGAACAAAACGTACACAATCCAGAGGAGACATCCAGCTCGAACGATCAGTTGACAATATTTAGAAAATATCGTTCTCGCGAAATTTATTTACTCGAACCAAGGAGTGCTCTCGTCAAATTGATTCCACAGTTATAGATATGCAAAACTCTTCTGACACTATTCTTTACGGGCAGCTTCTAATGAAATGGTGTAACTATGGACTCACTCTCAGTTGAGCAGCTGGATTCGTGATTTCTTGTCATAAGGGCCACAGTTTGTTCAAATGGTTCAAATGGCTCTGAGCACTATGCCACTTAACTTCTGAGGTCATCAGTCGCCTAGAACTTAGAACTAATTAAACCTAACTAACCTAAGGACACCACACACATCCATGCCCGAGGCAGGATTCGAACCTGCGACGTAGCGGTCGCTCGGCTCCAGACTGTAGCGCCTAGAACCGCACGGCCACTCCGGCCGGCGCCACAGTCGTAGCAAATGACTAAAAGTCATCGATTAAAACAGAAGTAATACTGGCGTTCCCCAAGGAAGTGTTATAGTCTCACTGCATTTCCTAATCTTCTGGTGCTGTCATTTACCATATATTAAAACCATCACAAGATCAAAACTAACTGCAAAATGATGTAGGTAAGCTATCTGTATGGTGTGAAATGGGGCAATTGGCTCTAAATAATGGAGAGATTGAGTTCATCGACAAGCGTACTTAAAAGCAATTTGTTAATTTTTGCTGGCCGAAGTGGCTGAGCGGTTCTAGGCGCTACAGTCTGGAAACGCGCGACCGCTACGGGCGCAAGTTGAAATCCTGCTTCGGGCATTGATGTATGTGATGTCCTTGGGTTAGTTAGGTTTCAGTAGTTCTAATTTCTAGGGGACTGATGACCTCAGATGTTAAGTCTCATAGTGCTCAGAGCCATTTGAACCCTTTTGTTAATTTTCGATTACACGATAAATCACACAAATCTAAAGGCTGCCAGTTCAGTTAAATAGCTAGTGATTACAATTACGAACAACTTAAAGTGGGAGGAACACGTGGACAAGGTGTGGGGAAGGCGTTTTACTGGTAGAACATTTAGAAGATGCCAAGAATCTATTAAAGAGATTCCTCTTCTACAGTACAGCTTCTGGCTTACACCCACAGGACGTCGAAAAAGTGCAGGGAAGGGTAACTCATTCTGTATTATCGCAAAGCAGGGGAGACAGTGTCATGGACAGGATAAAAGAGCTGTGGTGGCAGTCATTAAAAAAAAGGGTGTTTTTCGTTGTGGACAATACCTTTACACGCAATTCCAACCACCAACTTTCTCCCTCAAGAGCGAAAATATTTTTTTGGTGCTCGCCTACATATCATCACAATAGAAGAAGAGAAATCACAGATAGAACTTGAACAGTTCTCGGGTATCCGACCGTGTAGTGTAATTTCTCCACAATATTTCGGCAGACGTACAGGCCGCCATCTTCAGGTGGTTCCTGACGAATGCTGTGCTGTTCCTCTCGGCGCCCTATATAAGCTGGCCGTTACCCCCTCCACCGTTCCTCTCTTGGCGTCTTTGGTGCGGCTTCTGGAGGTGGTGGGGGAAGCGGCGCCTGGGTCTGAACTGGGGTCTGCAGTCTCCCTGCTGCCGCCGTGGGGGGCAGTCCTCCATCTCTGGGACCGCATCTTTCTCTCCAGGCTGAGTGCTGGGCTCCAAGTCTTTATTATTTATACCGTCCTGTAGTCGGATTTCGATGGCCTCTTTAGTAACACAGTCCCAGAAGTAGGAGGATTGACGTAGTATTTTTGTTTTTTCATAGTCCATAGTATGGCCAGTCTTTATACAATAGTCAGTCACGGCTGATTTAGTGGCCTGGCGTAATTCGGTGTGGCGCTTATGTTCGCGGCACCTTTCTTCTACAGTGCGGGCTGTCTCCCCAATAGGAACAATGAAAAAACAAAAATACTCCGTCAATCCTCCTACTTCTGGGACTGTGTTTCTAAAGAGGCCACCGAAATCCGACTACAGGACGATCTTATTAGTAAAGACAGCGGCCTTGAACTTAGTCAGGTTTGGAACTCTACACTCAGCCTGGAGAGAAAGATGCGGTCCCAGAGATCAGCAGGGAGACTGCAGACCGCAGTCCAGACCCAGGCGCCGCTTCCCACACCACCTCCAGAAGCCGCACCAAAGACGCCAAGAGAGGAACGGTGGAGGGGGTAACGGCCAGCTTATATAGGGCGCCGAGAGGAACAGCACAGCATTCGTCAGGAACCACCTGAAGATGCCATCGTGTACGTCTGCCGAAATATTGTGGAGAAATTACGACGCTACCCGGTTGGATACCCGAGAACTGTTCAAATTGGAAATAGGCCGGAAAAACTTAAGATCGCAATACACAGATAGAACTGCAAGATTTAAGTATTCTTTTCTCCCGCGCCCTCTTTGAGAGTGGAACGGTAGAGAACTAGTCTGAAGGTGCTGCGATGAACACTCTGCCAGGCGCTTAAGTGTGAACTGCAATGCAATCATGTAGATGAAGAACAACAGAGTGAAATCTGCTCCGCTACCTGTTTATGCTGGGTCGGTGCATAAGTTGGTAACTTGTTCACAAAGCGAGGATTTTATGTTATTAGTATTAAATACAATGTATTACACTGTAATACCTGGACCAAGAGGTGAATACACTAAGCAGATTCAGATGGATGTAGGTTGCAGTAGGAACTGGGAGATGGAAAAGCTTGCACAGGATAGAGTAGCATGGAGAGCTGCGTCAAACCAGTATCAGGACTAAAGATCACAACAGCAGCAACAACAACAACAACACTATAATACAATACACAATAATAAGAGTGACATGTTACACACCGATGAATCACCATCTACGTCACCTCTGTTGTGGTTTCGACTTGAACAAATCTGTTAAGCAGTTGCTGAGAAATGCGTCATCATGAAACACTTTTTCCTGAATTTTGTTGGGGACCAGAAAATATAATAATCATAAGGGGATAAGTCTGGTTAATATGGAGGGTGAGGAAGTGGTTCCCCATCAAGAAACTTTTAAACTTGGCTGCTTAGGTTAAAACAAATGAGCCCTCGGTCACAATTTCAACACTTCTAAGAGTGCCTTCATCAGAATTTAAATGTTTAAAGTAGCCTATAACAGAATTAAAAATTTATGTGAAAAGAAAATTTGTTATATAAAAGTGTAAGTGCTGACTAACAATACAAGATAGAGACAGTACTTTTCCAATAAGTTTGTAATTAGGTTATAGGCCACTTTAAACATTTAAATTCTGATGAACGTACTCTTACAAGTGTTGAGACATGGTTAATAAGACTAAAAATAGTGACCGAGGGTTCATTTGTTTCAACTTAAGTTCCCAATCAAATTCGGTAATTGCATCTGTGGAGATTTAGGCCGCTTGCGCCTGTGCATTATCGTGGAGTAACGACACAGGTTTACTTATAGTCAGACTTATTACTTTTTCAGTACAAGCAGCAGCTTTTATCGCTGCATTTCTTGGTAATAGTTCATGACGAACCATACCAGTTTTAGTTTCAGCAAAGGCACATGATTTGTTGAAGGTGTGCTCCATACTTCAAACGGAGTGCTGATTTCATTGACAGGCTAAGCTATTCTTTCCTCTTACTTAAGTTCAGATACAGGCTTCAGTTCTGGTTAGCTGTAGGAGTGCTTTAAAGGAATAGCTTTTGCCCATGGAAGCCAAATGGTGACGGGCCAGCAACAACGAACGCATGGGTATTTTCTGATTTTTATTATTGTCGCTTGACACATGTAGATACCATGTACCCAATTTCTGTACCTTAATAAATGCAAATGGAGGACAATGGTTGTGTGATCGCATTCCGTGCTATCAGCAAATTCTTCTCTCCCAAGCACACCACAAACTCTTCTCGTAGGTTCGGCAGCAGTAGATACTCTATTAAACTCGAGAGTGAGATGTTTCAGAAGTCTTCAGTTTTCTTTGCTTTGCTCTCCAAAAGCACAAGCTTTGAAAATGGCCAAAAACAAGCTGTTAACAACATACAAGTACCTGATCACAACAATAAAATTCCAAATGGGATAAAGAATTGAATAACGAGAAGCGAAAATTTTAAAATGCAGTGGTGCCAACCCAAAGAACTCCATGGACTTACGCACTGGCCCATTTGTTTTCCTGAGAATGCATAGCAAGTTATGACTCTGGTATTGACACCCTGAAAATATTGCCCTTGCTTTGAAAATTCGCCCAATAATGAACAAGAATGCGGTCCGATTACTGTTAATGAACTTAAGCGATGTACATTCCATATTGCGGCTGCTCACTTACATTGATAGTAGCTGTTCATGGCGATTGTCGTTCACCGGTTGCTCGGTAACGGGAGGACGCCTTCCCAGCAGGAGGCAAGTAAGTGGTAAATACAGTAGCATATGGACGTACACAGCATACTCGGGAAGTATTGTGTGGTTGGTAGAACTGGGTACAGTTAGGGGTAGGCTGTGCCGCGGAGCTGTTGACGTCCCTGTGGGCTGAACCACGCGAAATCGGCAGCCTCGTTTGGGGTGTGTGTTTTTGCGCTGAGAGGCCGACTGGAATTCAAACCCCCAGCTACTCAACCATCTGGGAAAAAAGAAACTTGGCTTGGGCTGACTGTGGATTTTATGGCGAGCACACATTTAGGGACAGTATTATGGAAATGGAAGAGGATGTAGATGAAGATGAAATGGGAGATATGATACTGCGTGAAGAGTTTGACAGAGCACTGAAAGACCTGAGCCGAAACAAGGCCCGCGGAGTAGACAACATACCATTAGAACTACTGACGGCCTCGGGAGAGCCAGTCCTTACAAACCTCTACCATCTGGTGAGCAAAATGTATGAGACAGGCGAAATACCCTTGGACTTCAAGAAGAATATAATAATTCAATCCCAAAAAATAGGTGTTGACACATGTGAAAATTACCGAACAATCAGTTTAATAAGTCACAGCTGCAAAATACTAACGCGAATTCTTTACAGACGAATGGAAAAAGCAGACCTCGGGGAAGATCAGTTTGGATTCCGTAGAAATGTTGGAACACGTGAGGCAATACTGACTCTACCATTTATCTTAAAAGAAAGATCAAGGAAAGGCAAACCTTCGTTTCTAGCATTTGTAGAGTTAGAGAAAGCTTTTGACAATGTTGACTGGAATACTCTCTTTCAAATTCTGAAGGTGGCAGAGGTAAAATACAGGGAGCGAAAGGCTATTTACAATTTCTACAGAAAGCAGATGGCAGTTATAAGAGTCGAGGGGTATGAAAGGGAAGCAGTGGTTGGGAAGGAGTGAGACAGGGTTGTAGCCTGTCCCCGATGTTATTCAATCTGTATATTGAGCAAGCAATAAAGGAAACAAAAGAACATTTCGGAGTAGGTATTAAAATCCATGGAGAAGAAATAGAAACTTTGAGGTTTGTCAGAGACAGCAAAGGACTCGGAAGAGCAGCTGAACGGAATGGATGGTGTCTTGAAAGGAGGATATAAGATGAACATCAACAAAAGCAAAACGAGGGTAATGGAATGTAGTGGAATTAAGTCGGGTGATGCTGAGGGAATTAGATTAGGAAATGAGACACTTAAAGTAGTAAAGCAGTTTTGCTATTTCGGGAGCAAAATAACTGATGATGGTCGAAGTAGAAAGGATATCAAATGTAGACTGGCAGTGGCAAGGAAAACGTTTCTGAAGAGGAAAAATTCGTTAACGTCGAGTATAGATTTAAGTGTCAGGAAGTCGTTTCTGAAAGTATTTGTATGGCGTGTAGCCATGTATGGAAGTGAAACGTCGACGACAAATAGTATAGACAAGAAGAAAATAGAAGCTTTCGAAATGTGGTGCTACAGAAGAATGCTGAAGATTAGATGGGTAGATCACATAAGGAGGAGGTATTGAATATAATTGGGGAGAAGAGAAGTTTGTGGCACAACTTGACTAGAAGAAGGGATCGGTTGGTAGGACATATTCTGAGGCATCAAGGGATCACGAATTTAGTATTGGAGGGCAGTGTGGAGGGTAAAAATCGTAGAGGGAGACCAAGAGATGAATACACTAAGCAGATTCAGAAGGATTTAGGCTGCAGTAGGTTCTGGGAGATGAAGAAGCTTGCACAGGATAAAGTAACATGGAGTGCTGCATCAAACCAGTCTCAGGACTAAAGACCACAACAACAACCTATTTACAGCTACGAACAGCAATTTTGAGTGTGATAAACAAGTATTGTGGTCCAAGTAATTCTGGTTATGAGTCCGGATCCATGCGGCTGCTACGGTCGCAGGTTCGAATCCTGCCTCGGGAATGGATGTTTGTGATGTCTTTTGGTTAGTTAGGTTTAATTAGTTCTAAGTCTAGGGGACTGATGACCTCAGATGTTGTCCCATAGTGTTTAGAGCCACTTGAACCATTTTTGAATTCTGTTTATCTTTCTAGGTTTCGAGTGATTTTGCTGTGGCTGGGCTGATGTACTGTGGGGCGTATATGAGCTCGTTTGTTTCTGTACTGGGCTGTCTAGCCACCTGGAGAATGTTTTGCGACTTGTGACAAATGTGAGCTAATTATTAAAATTACAATTGGCTATTTTGAAATCCTGTTGCCATACTACTGAGTGGTGTGATGTGTTAGTTTCAGTACAAGCTACGCGTTTTTATATTGTTCGGGTACAGATGCTGGAATAATCTTCTAATGCTTTCTTGACACTTACGTTTTTTGTGCTCTTCAAGTTTTTTGTGCTCGTCAACCTTGCCCTACTAGTGGGTGCACATGTTTTCTTGTTTTAGTAGTATTAGTATGTTGCATGGAGCTAATCGTC
Source organism: Schistocerca gregaria (assembly GCF_023897955.1). NCBI lineage: Eukaryota > Metazoa > Arthropoda > Insecta > Orthoptera > Acrididae > Schistocerca > Schistocerca gregaria. The sequence goes on from NC_064928.1 coordinate 157,692,966, forward strand.
ATTTCATAATTATTCTTGTATGGAATTCAAAACGGAGAGGGCCTTGCTGTATTGTCCTGTATGTCGTAAGTGAAACTACGTTCACAGCTAATAAAAAAAAAAGTGAGCTAGAGGCACCTCGGGGTTCCGTTTAATCCTTTATCAACTACTGGACGGAAGAATCTGGTCAGCCAATTTCATGTGTGCATTTACTATAAACTGTTTACTGTTCTACAACGTTTCTGTGGCCTTGTCCCTTGTGCTGTTATCACGTTGCATGTTTTCTGCCTCTCTCTGCAACCCCAGTGGGCTTGAGCTGAATTATTTAGTGTTTGTGTTTGTTGGATGTAGACAGCCACTAATGGTTTTAACTGTTACTTCCTCTAGTTGAGCTTTTAACTTAATTTCATTGCCTGAAGCAATTCTCTTTTAACTTACAACCGTGCTGGCAGGCGACATTTCGCTATAATACCTAGTAGTGATCACAGTTAATTTTATAACTTTCATAATAATGTAAATGACTGGTATTTAGCTTAATTATTATCGACTACTGATGACAAACCCTTTTGCTAAGTTATTTGCTAAAGTCTTTGATAGTGCCACCGAGAGCTGAATGTTGATAAATTACTGCAATTGTCGCTTTCAGCCTGTTTTAAAATTTAAAATGAGTTTCATGACCACCTGTACCTAAGTTCGGTACTCTGTGCATGTTTAACATTTTGCGAGGTCTTACTTATTACAAACATTTGATTGGCTGCGACCTGGGCAATGTGTAAAAAAATAGTTGAGGACCAAACTCAACAAACACCATTTACAAAGTTTTACAGGAGACATATGTTTTAGTTTAGTACTGTTGACTAAAACATTTAAAAATGCAGTACTTGTCGTCATCCATGTAACAAGGATGTATGAAGGCATAGCTGAATTTGATCACTAGCCTCCCTTATTGAGAAAAGCAGTTACAAATTGCAAATTTTTATGCAGCTCAACATATCCAGTTTTTCATGCATTTCTTTTTTATTGTTTTATGCTAGGTGTTGTAAATATAGATTGTAAGTATTTAAATTCAGTGAACTCTTAAGTATATAACATTTTATAACTAATTTTATTTAACAATGTAATAGTAAATTTATATTTTTCTTGTAAGTTAACATACAAACAACAGTTTCCACAGTAACAAAATATGCTTCTCACATCATAAACCTATTAAGAAACTCTTAGTGATAAGTTTAAATAATTAAAACAATAATACATATTTTAATAGTGTTTAGATTTGATGCTGAGTGAAATCCAAAACAATACTGAAACACAGTCCTCTTTAATGTAAAAGTTTTTCCTTACACAGAACTTCGTCTTCAGTAACATTAGCATTTCTTTGTGCTTCTTTTGAACAGAACTCTTTACATTCCTCTAAATCATTTTTAAAATAAGACATAAACTTGTTCATATTATTAGGTTTACTTTTGCTTACATGATTCACTGATGGAACTAGAGGTGCTTGGAACTCATCGGCTAAACAAAGTAAGTATTTTGAAAAAGGCGTTGTGACCTGGTTTTAGGTCTTCTTACAAAATGCAGTACTCTTGCCTCAGATATATTAAAAGGCAATTTGGTTTTCATTACATATTTGGAAATTGATTTCAAAGCATAACGTTACGCCAAACTTTCTCAAAATATCAATATTATGAGATCAGATTTATTGTTTCATGTTTTCATATCTCTCTTTCAATAAGACCAAAAACTCCGTCAGGAGGCAAATAGTTATGCCCACATATTGCAAAAATAATGCTAAATTCCTTTAAATACCTTTGAGGTTTCAATGTAATTTATAAGCATTGCCGTTACTGTGGAGTTTTTGTTTCGGAAGTCACAAGAACCGGAAAATAATCTGAGACTAAGATTTTCTCTTGCTCGTTTGACTCCTGTTTTTGCTTACTTTTTCAGCTCTTGGACAGTTTCATAATATTCTGTATCTCCTAACATCTTAATAATCATGTTCCAACCAGAACGTTCTACGACAGCTACTAATCTTATAGTGAAACGAGAGCTGACACGAAAGAGTATCACGTATCACGCATATGCGTTGTTGTCTATCAGTTGCTTAGTAAACAGCTGGTTTATCTTGAAAGATGTATGATTGCCCGACAGCAAAAGCAAGCTACTTCAAAGGCTACTGGATTTAATTGTTAAATTTTATGTTCAAAATTGTAAGCATGAAAGAAGGATTAGTTGAGTTTTGTGAACCCTTGAAAAATGGCGAAGTTTTGTGAAAATTTTCTATATTCAGGTGACTTTTACAGAAGCAAACATTCAGTTTTGTTATTTATGGAAATGTTATTTTATATACCCAGAGCCTTACCACTTCCAACCAGATCCCTACTGCTTCATAAAAATGAGGCAGTAAGCAAATTTTCAAAGCTCTATGGAATATACAAAGAGGGCTTAAACATAAATTAAAGGGACACAAACTGCAAGCAATATTATCAACAATTCTATGCAGATATACGAGTCACTGCATCATGTATGCCCAAATACCTAACAACATGAAAATGGTTCATTCAAACGCGGTGTGGAAGCGTCCATTGCTGCGCATTTTGTGCTGAACTTATTTAGCTGTAAACTGTAAATAAAACAGGAAGCTGCTGTGTCTGCTGAATGCAGTTTATCGATATAGTAATTCTGCTGAAGGTAGCTCATTTTTTATATGTCGTACTTGCACATGCTAATAATATTAAAAGCGGATTCACAAGAAATTAAGAAAATAGAGAGGAAGATTATTAGAAAAATTCTGGGACCACGAAATACACAAGACTGCAAACCATCGAGACAACAGAAAAAGTATGAAACATCGGGGCTGCCATCAGAAAGAGACGAATGAAGTTCTATGGACACCTAGACAGATTACCTGCAAACAGACTAACTAAACGTCTATTAGATTATGTGACATCTCTTAAAACATCGATAGCTTGGGTGACTGAGGTTAAGAATGATTTGACAAAAGCAAAAGTTGACATAACAAACATAACAGACAGGGATACATCCAGAAGCAAAATTAATAAGTGGAAGTTTATTCCAGAGATAGAAGCAAAACCATACCGACCAAAGTGTACTGAAGAAAGAGAGAAGGCCTTCGGGGAGAAAATGAAGAAATATTGGGAAAATAAGAAGAATCCTAAGAAAAATTGAAAATAACCTGCTTATAATTCTGCAATGGGGACATTCGCTAATAATAATAATAATAATAATAATAATAATAATAATAATAATAGATAAACGAGAACATATGGAAATGAATTTGATACATACGATGGAAAAATGACTTTCTTAGGGAAGTTACTCGTGAGGGATTTTAAATCAACTTCAGTTAGTATTTAGAAAACAGACAAGAAAACTGGCGGGCTATATATACAAATGGCCTCTAACGGACCACGTGGGTGTACAAAACCGCACATTCACAGATGAGTGACTGTTGGATAGTAAAAGGTGACCTAGACAAATTGGTATGATGAATAGCAGCTGGCTCTAAATGTAGGAAAATGTAAGTTAGTGCGGATAAGTAGGAAAAACAAACGCGTAATGTTCGGATACAGCATCAGTAGCGTCCTGCTTGACATAGTTTCGTCGTTAGATATCTGGGTGTAATTTTGCGAAACGATATGAAATGGAACGAGGATATAAAAATTGTGGTTGGGAAAGGGAATGGTCGACTTCGGTTTGTTGGGAGAATTTTAGGGAAGTGTGGTTCATCTGTAAAGGAGACCGGATATAGGACGCTAGTGCGACCTATTCTCGAATGCTGCTCTGGCGTTTGGGATTCACACCAGGCCGGATAAAAGGAAGATATCGAAGCAATTCAGAGGCGGACTGCTAGATTTGTTACCGGTAGGTTTGTAGGTTCGAACAACACGCAGATGCTATAGAGTTGCTTTGGGAGCCCAAATGAGAATCCGTGGAGGTAGGGCGACGTTCTTTTCGGGAACATCACTGACTGGTTTGATGCGGCCTGCCACGAATTTTTCTCCTGTAGAAACCTCTTCATCTCAGAGTAGCATTTGCAACATACGTCCTCTATTAGCTGCCGGATGTATTCCAACCTGTGTCTTCCACTACAGGTTTTACCCTGTACAGCTCACTCTAGTACCATGGAAGTCATTGCCTGATATCTTAACACATGTCCTATCATCCTCTCCCTTCTCGTTGTCACTGTTTTCCACATATTCCTTTCCTCTCCGATTTTGAGCAGAACCTCTCGTTCCTAATGTTATCAGTCACCCTAATTTTCAACATTCGTTTGTAGCACCACAACCCAAATGCTTCGATCCTGTTCTGTTTCAGTTTTCCCACAGTCCATGTTCCACCACCATAGAATGCTGTGCTCCAAATGTACATTCTGAGAAATTTCTTCCTCAGATAAGGCCTATGTTTGATACTGGTAGACGTCTTTCGGCCAGGAATACCCTTTTTGTCAGTGCTAGTCTGCTTTTGATGCCTTTATCAATCCTGATATTATGTCTCTCACTGGTTTCATTTCTGCTACTTCTCATTATTTTCGTCTTTCTTCGATTCACTCTCGATCCGTATTCTGTACTCATCACGTTGTTCATTCCAATCAGCAGATCATCTAATTCTTTTTTACTTCCACTGAGGACAGGAATGTCATCAGCGAATCGTATCACTGATATCCTTTCACCTTAAATTTTAATCCCACTACTGAGCCTTTCTTTTATTTCCATCACTGCTTCTTCAATGTACAGATTGAACAGTAGGGTTGAAAGACAACATCCCTCAGACAGAGGCATATATACAGTCCGTGTTCCCTCGTTCTGTCTGTGGGCGGAGCAGGAAAGGATACATTCAGAAGCAAAATTGATAAGTGGAAGTTTATTCCAGAGATGGAAGCAAAACCATACCGACCAAAGTGGACTGAAGAAAGAAAGAAGGCCTTCGGTGAGAAAATGAAGAAATATTGGGAGAAATAAGAAGAACCCTAAGAAAGATGGAAAATCCCTCCGCTAGGCGCCGTACGGTGGGTTTCGATTTATGTCCGTAGATGTCGATGTACATAATAGTGCCATATTCTTCACAGTCCCCATAACATTATGTAGAGAATAGGAAAGTAGTGTGGTTGACCACCTGTACCCTTGGATGACTCAAGGAAAAATATTGGTCCTTACACAGCGAAGCAAGGACACGAGCCGAGCAAAGACCTAACCCCGCTCCCATGGATACAAGCGTATCCTGCAGTTGCAACCCGAGCAAGCTACGATCTCACCAAAAATTCTGAATGCTGCAGTTTAGTATTGTCCATCTCACTGATACAGTATAATGAAATAATAATCAACCAGTTAACCGGTTTCGGGCACTTAGAGCCCTTCTTCAGAAGGTTATGCCTATCGCATTATTTACGAGTGTCAGTAATAAAGTGCACACAGCGCAATGACATGGTTCTAAAAACACATGGAAGACCGTGGCGTTGTGCCGGCCGCGGTGGTCTCGCCGTTCTAGGCGCTCAGTCCGGAACCGCGCGACCGCTACGGTCGCAGGTTCGAATCCTGCCTCGGGTATGGATGTGTGTGGTGTCCTTAGAACTACTTAAACCTAACTAACCTAAGTTCTAGGGGACTGATGACCACAGATGTTAACTCACATAGTGCTCAGAGCCATTTGAACCATTTGACCATTTGAACCGTGGCGTTGTGCTGTTTGTACTTTATTATTGACACTGGAAAATAGTGCAGTTGGCATAACCTTCTGAAGAAGGGCACTAAGTGCCCGAAACCGGTCCATACATTAAATTTCTCACATGCAGCTTATTGTTTCATTATATACGACTACACTTGGACAAAATACCAAACGTCTCAGTAACACAAAATGTCTGCAAATCGTTAGCAAGTAGTACGACGTCAGCAACTCCAGGCGGCAATGAAGGGAAGAGGGTAGATCGAACATTCCGCCGGCAGTGTTTTCCCCTTCAAACCTGACAGTCTGCTCCAAGTGACCTTGTTGGCTAACAAGGCCCTGCAGTCGAAGTACACCGTGAAAATATGCTTTTTCACTATTCGAACACAGATAAGACTTCTCTACCGAAGGATGCATGGACTGAGTGATTTGGAACTGACGCACTGAAACATAACGTGAAAGACATTTCTAACTTATGACTCACAAGCGGTCTCGATGCAGCCAGGGAGTCATGCCACAAGTTTCTGCACGTATGTCACATCCAGCCGAATGCACTCATTGATAATTAGATACCATACAACTACCAGTTTGTAGGGACGTTGCTGTTCCAAATAGTCATTGCCGTTTTCTATTGGATTAAGCTCGGGTAATTTGCCAGGCCAGTAGAGATTCGGTTCGATGCCCGACTGTTTGTCAAACTAGGAATATGTGGGTACAGCCCAGTGCAGACAGAGAGGGAGTTGGTGCAGTGTACAGCTCAGAAAGAGGGCCACACTCGGTCACCCAATAATGTTAAAGTAAACATCAGGTGATGCTCCTGTCGAATCTCGGGAACAGTTCTGAAGCGAATGCCACGAAGTGTTTCCTTCGTCTTCGGAATCATATCAAAGTCACAAGGACTTAAGTCCGGGGAGCGTGGTGGATGGTACGGTACTTTTGTCCCATCGACCGAACAGAGCAGCCACAGCCTGCGCTGTATGCTCCCGCGCTTTGTCGTGCATAATGATGTGTGGGTTGCGCAGAAAGTGTCGCCGCTTCTTTCCCAAAACCGGTCGCAGGTGATGCTCCAAAAACGAACAGTAATACTGTGCACTGACGGTCTGCCGTGAATGAACGTAATGCGTTAGGATAACACCATCACAGTCGTACACGAGAATCACCGTAACTTCCACCATACTGGGGCTATGACGCACTTTCGACTTTCGCGGCGACCCACAATGCCATTCGTTGGAGTGGCGTTTCAGTTTTGGCTCGTACGATGTGGTACATGGCTCATCCAGTGTTAGGATACAACGTAAGGAAGCCTCTCCTTCGTACTCATAGCGCTCCAAGTGCATCTAACGCATCCATTTATGCACTTCCGTCACGTCATGCGGAACCCATCGTGATGCAGTTTTTCGCATGCCCAGGCTTTCCTTCAAGATGCGAAGCACAGTCGTATGCGTTAATCCGGTTTCGTGGGTGAGCTCAAGAATCGTCCACTAATGCGGCAGCAGGATTCACGTCTTTTTCAGAGACGCTAGGACGACCTGCCCGATGCATGTCTGTCACCGTTTGCCGACCTTCGTTGAAGGCTTTTACCCAAGGTGCCACTGTTCTGTACTGCAATGCTGATTCCCCGCACGCCTGTTGAAGACCTTGATGGCATTGTCGTACTGTACGACCTCTGGTACATTCAATCTTGATCCACTTCTGTTGTTCCTGTTTCGAAAACATAGCGACACCGTTACGTTAGACCGCTCGCTCACAAGTTTTTCCCTCGACTGTGCGTACGCCGGTGACGTAGGAAGGGCGAATCCATTTGCTCGGAGGTAAGGTAGGTATGTCAACAACGTGTGCTACCAGCGACGATAGTAGATTCCATTGCATAGTGTCTCCAGATAAGTGCTGCCACTATTTAAGCTCCACCTACTTTTACAGCGACGTTTTTTGGGTTCGAGCTTCGTTAGTTTTGCCCTAGGATGCGTTATATACCCTAGTGTAAGCAAAATGGCGGATATCGAGAGAATTAAGAACCATGCTGTGGTTGAATATCTTCATTTGAAGGGAATGACGCCCATGTAAATTGCGGAGGACATGCGGAATACACTTAAAGACAGTGCTCTATCTAACACAGCAGTGAAAAACTGGGCGTCCGCTTCAGACGTGGAAGATGCGCCAAGGAGCGGAAGGCCTGTCACCGTTGCCACTGAAGAAACAGTGACTGCAGTTCACGATACGATATTGCAGGATCGTCGAACAACGCTGCAGTACATTGAAACCCTATTTCGAATCTCCCACAGGCGTGATTATGACATTGTTGTGGATATTTTGGGAATACGGTAAGTTTCATCTCGGTGGGTCCGGAAAGACTTGAGTGCAGATCAGAGAAGGGAGCATGTGCAGTGTTGTGAAGAAATCGTCCGATAATTTAAAGCGGATGAAGACGTCTTTCTTGTAAGGTATGTGACAATGGAGGGAAAGTTGGGTTCACCGCTTTGATCCTGAGACAAAACAACAGTCACAACAGTGGAAACATCCTTCATCCCCTACGCCAAACAAAATTCCGGGCGCAAAAATCAGCCGGTGAGGTGATGGCAATGGTCTTCTGGGATACAGAAGGGGTAAATAGAAATGTCGTGTGACCAGGGCCTCCCGTTGGGAGCAAGTGTTTCGAGCTGACGCCACTGCGGCGACTTGCGTGTCGATGAGGATGAAATGATGATGATACGGATAACACAACACCCAGTCCCTGAGCGGAGAAAATTTTCGATCCAGCCGGGAATCGAACCCGGGCCGTTAGACATGACATTCCGTCTCGCTGACCACTCAGCTACTAGGGTGCAAAAGGGCGTTATTAACGCATATTACTATTGCACCCTCCTGCGCTTTTTGAGAGAAGAGATAAAGAAAAAAGGGCGGAAAATTGGCTCACAGACTTCTTTTCCATCAGGACAACGCACTGACGCACAAAGCCCTCACAGCACTGGAAACTGCGTGACTGCGGGTTCGAACTGTTACGTCCTCCGCCATGTTTTTCAGGTTTGGATCCTTCAGACTTTTTTCTTTTCCCAAACCTTAAAAAATATCTCAATGGACGATGATTCGACAATGATGCATTGATTGATGCTTGGACTCGAAGTCGAAGACCTTTTATTTGAATGGTTTGAATAAGTTATCTGATCGTGCCCGCTAGTGTGTTAGTGTACACGGGTATTATATTGAAAAATAAATTAGTATTAAGAAATTTCTGTCATTCTTCGTCTGTTAGGCTTGAAACTTTTCGACTCCCCCTAGACCTAGCGAGGTAGTGCAGTGGTTAGCACAATGGATTCGCGTTCAGGAGAACTGCGGTTCAATCCCGCGTCCGGCCATCCTGACTTAGGTTTTCCGTGATTTCCCTAAATCGCTCCAGGCAAATACCGGGATGGTTCCTACGAAAGGAACGGCCGACTTCCTTCCCCGTCCTTCCCTAATCCGATGAGACCGATGACTTCGCTGTTTAGTCTCTTCCCCGAAGCAACCCAACCAACCCGGCTCCCCCTCGTATAGGCAGCGTCGACAGGTGTGTCGGCTGCCAGAAGACATGCGATAAGCGGGTTCTTGTTCGACGCCTCAAACGCAACAAGCATTTGACTGAACTCAGCACAGCTTATTACACGCTATCTAGCCAGAACAGTTCCCTCGTCATCTACGTCTCCTGCAAATGATACTGCAGTCGGGGCTGTGCTTCAACAGACAGTCGCAGGCTAGCGACAACCATTCTTCTTATAAGAGCCAACTGAGTGCAAGTAGTTGGTTTAGGACAGAGAACTGATAACTGTACACAAGGCAGTAAGGCACTCCAACGACGACATTGGTGGTGCCACCGACGACTGTCAGATTATATACGTAGTCCAGCAAAAGACTGTGCTCCACGCCGTATCTGACACTCAGATTACGTTGCACAATTTACTAGTGACGTTAAACGACTCAAGGGCGCGGACAACGTCGTGGTTGATTATATATCAGTTGATATCAACTACCACAAACTCGACAATGCCCAACAATAGCCCAAATCTGCTATCTCATACAAGATACTGTGACTGGTTTGGAGATTGAGTGACGTGCTCTTCCTGGTTCCTCCGCGCAAATGTGGTGTTGGGTGTTGCAAAACTGCCTCCACCCACTAGTCCCACTGTGGAGAAGCCTAAACGTCGTTTGCAACATGTCCACCTCGACCTGACCGACCTCCTACCAGAGTCGGGATGTTTCCAGTACATTCTTTTGTTCATCGCTCATGTCACATACTGGCTCGAGGCAACACCCTTTCTGGACGTAACGGCGGAAACAATGACCAGGGCGTTTGGTACAACTGTGGATATCCCATCTCGGCTACCCAGCATCTGTCACTATCGACAAGGCCGCCAATTTGAGTCCACACTCTCCTCTGAACTAAGTACGCTTTGTGGTATCCAGCCCTACCGCACCACAGCCAACAACAAACAAAGCATGGGTTTGGTGGACTGCCTATATCAAACACCCACAGGAGCATTTAGGTGTCATGGGGGTTATTTTAGGAGTGTGTTCCACGTCCATCCGTCCCCCTTTGGCAGAGCTTATTATGGCGAACCTCTCAACCTGCTGGTAGATGTATCCCCAGTACAGCTCCTAGCGAGTACGTGCTCTGGTCTGGATAGGAAACAGACCATTGCGCGACTGAGAATACAGTCGCCACAGCTCCCGGCTCATCAAGAACTATCGCGCACAAGACTTAAACAGAATGCTAGTACGTCATGTTAGGGGATGATACGATCAGACCAGCACTGCAGCCACCATTGGGTACTGAAACGGGAAAATATCGCTTTCTACATTTTAATACATGAGAAGCCAGTCACCATCTCAACCCGGCTGGATGTAATGAGATACAACTAGCGTAGTATCTCAAAACCTCAGTCACCATCTCATCCCAGCTGGATGTAACGAGATACAACTAGCATAGTATCTCAAAACCTCCAGAAAAAGAGTAATGTAAATTAACTTATCGATATTCATCAACAATGCAAGCGCTCTCTGCGCCATTAGATGTGGAATAATAACTGTCTCTGTATCGTAGTAAACAACAAGACATTTTGTTCCTTTATCTTCCTGGTCTCTTTGTTTCTGATGTTCTACCTGACGGTGGCATAGAGATGACGCTGTGAAGATAAATAATATAATTGTCTGTAGCGTTATCAATTTTGTCAAATATATACGCAATTATTTATCGTAGAATGTGGTTTTTGTTGGTAGCAAAAAGTACCTCCTCTGACCCAAAATGCATTTACATGATAATTAAATGTTTCCCTGGCCATTTTGTGTAAGTTAATTGTTGTAGCGACGCCATTAATGATAAAAACGCATTTAATAGTCATTTCTTGCCAGAAGTATTAAAGATATTAATTTAGTAAATACAGACGGCGTCTTGTAAAATTTTCCATTTAATTTTTCAGCCCAGAGGTACAATTTTATAAATAATAATTTTTATTAATGTATACGCTGCCATTTCACATAGGCAGCTATACTGGAGCATCAAACCTTACAGAAAAAGAAGTAATTAAGCAGTTTCCAGAATGAGATTTTGCACTCTGTAGCCTAGTGTGCGCTGATACGAAACTTCCTGGGAGATAAAAACTGTGCCGGACCGCAGAAGAGCTTCTGTGAAGTTTGGAAGGTAGGAGACGAGGTACTGGCAGAAGTAAAGCTGTGAGGACGGGGCGTGAGTTGTGCTTGGGTAGCTCAGCTGGTAGAGCACTTGCCCGCGGAGTCACAGGTCCCGAGTTGAGTCTCGATACGGCACACAGTTTTAATCTGCCAGGAAGTTTCAATTAAGCAGTTTATTTAACTGTTTTATTGCGTAACATAAAAGAAATATATTTTTTTTAAATCCATCGTGAGTAAGACGGATGTCTTCACGTTGGAGTAGATATGGTATTTATGGCGATAGCGCCCTGAGAAACAATTAGCGATGGGTTTTAACCAACATAAAAGAGAAGTTTTAACAAAAAATTTCCATTTCCAATTATCAGAATAATTTATTTCATTCTCTTTTGAAAAAAGGTTACACGACAACTGGCGCACAACGTACACAGGGCAACATTTAATTCTTACGTAAATGAAACATGGATCAGATAAGGTACTTTTTGCTACCAACGAAAAACACATTCTAATTGCATATACATTTGACAAAATTTATAATAACGCTACAGATAATTATATTAATGACCTCTAAGCGACCGTCAGATAGGACATCAGAACCAACAAGACCAGGAAGACAGAGAAGAAGACAAAGAAACAAAATGTCCTTTTCTTATATACTACAATAGAGAGATAGTAATTATTGCACATCTAAGGGCGCAGAAAGCGCTTCCAATTTTGATGAATATCGATAAGTTAATTTACATTACTTTTTTCCGGAGGCTATGCTATAATAGGTGATGTAGGGGCCGGTCAGACTGACAACACTCTGGTCATTCTGGACCGCGATAGGACATCAAACAAACAACGTGCTGAAGGTGAGCCTAGATGTGCGACGGTTCTAGCCAAATGACATGAGCTACAAACTGGTAGACGACTTCGCCGTGGTTGAAGGACAGCATGAGAAACGACAGGTTGAGAGAGGTTTTATTCCAGACTACTCCCCGCTACAAACTACACCATGGCGTTGAGCGTGCGGTGATGACATCACGGCTATCAGCCGATGGTCTCCTAACGATAACAGATCGCAGGAAGCTACTGGTGCCATCAGGTATGCAGGCAGAAGGTGGATAATACCGCACCCCCTGTCTCCTCGCCCCCACAGCCGAGAACTCCGCCACCACAGCTCGCTAATTTCAACCCTCCCCTGTACTAAGGAGGGGAGAGCGGCCAGCCATCACAGGGTCGGTCGCAGGCAACTGCGCGAAGATGCCGTCAGCGCCTTTCGGTGACTCTTGCGGGAGCGGGTGGGGGTGGGATGGGCGGGGGGAGGGATACTGGAAGAGTGCTGGGGGTCTCTGTAGCGACCTCACCACTGCCAATGTAAAATAAGTAATGCAACACGTCTTTTCCCTGAGAGCATGTCGGTTTTATTGTCACTACTGGCCATTAAAATTGCTACACCAAGAAGAAATGCAGATGATAAACGGCTATTCATTGGACAGATATATTATACTACAACTGACATGTGATTACATTTTCACGCAATCTGGGTACCCACAACCACCACCTCTGGCCGTAATAACGGCTTTGATACGCCTGGGCATTGAGTCAAACAGAGCTTGGATGGCCTGTACAGGTACAGCTGCCCATGCAGCTTCAGCACGATACCACAGTTCATCAAGAGTAGTGACTGGCGTATTGTGATGTCCTTACGTCACCTTACTGTGAGTGCCTGTATGACCGCAATGTACAATTCGACTAGTCGACGTAGGGGACCAACACTTTGCTACATCAATAACCTCCCCATCATCCATGTATTGCTTTCTGTGGAGTGCATCCTTCAATGGGTCAAAAAGGTGTAAGGGACGAGTTTCGGCCATAGGGCGGATGGGGAGGAACAATCCAATGAAATTTTGTGCGCAGAGGGAAAGTTTGTTTGCGTTTTTGTGGCGACGGAAACGCTGAAGTCGTTTCTCCAGTTTCCTGAGGGTAGCACAAAACACTTTAGAGTTGACTGTCGCACCAAGAAGAGGAATTACCAGTTCAGAGCCCCAGAAGACCGTCACCATGGCTTTAGCGGCTGAGGCTACGGCTTTGAACTTTTTCTTCAGATGATGAAGACGATGATGCTTGGTTTGTGGGGCGCTCAACTGCGCGATTATCAGCGCCTGTACAAATTCCCAACCTCTGCTCAGTCCAATCTCGCTACCTTCACTGATGATAACACAAACGCCCAGTCATCTCGAGGCAGGTGAAAAATCCCTGACCCCGCCGGGAATTGAAACCGGGACCCAGTGCTCGGGAAGCGAGAACGCGACCGTGAGACCACGAGCTGCGGACTTTTGTCTTCACAGGGGAGGGCGGGGGGGAGGGAGGGGGGGAGGGGGGGATGGGGTGGCGCCAACCATCGATTGCATTTTGTTTCTGGTTCGAGATGATGAGCAAGTTTTCCGTTGCCTGTGACGGTGTTCGACAGTCACGATCAGTCTCGTAACGCGCAACCATTTCACACAGATGGTGCTTCGTCGCTCCTTATGCTCTTTTGTTAGGCGGTGGGTAACCGGGTGTTGACACCCCTTTGAGTGCCTCAAATGGTGGACGAGTGTGTTCGCACTACCTACTGAGACGCCCACTTTAGCGCACAGATGTCTGGTTGTGATCCGTCGATCTCCTCGAATGAGACTGTCCGCACGTTCCAAGACTGCAGGAGTCACAGCTGCGTGCGGGCGGTCGGCACGCTGGAGATCGGACAGGTTTGCGTGACCTTGTTGCGATGATGGCAGGCGCCTCGCCCAACGACTCACCCTGCTTTCATTCACTGGAATACTCTGGTTTTCCACCGAAATACACAACGAAAACTCTCTGCTTGGAACTCACCTCCGTGACAGACGCCGTTTTGAAGCCTACTTATAGCCCTTTCATCTATCGGAAGTTAATGAAGGGCTGAAGCGGGAACATTCCACGTTGACCCACAACAAATTCCACGTTTCCGAGCCGAAATTTACCGAGAAAAAATATGTGTTATATTACTTGTTAAACGCCCCTCGTTTTGGAAAGCAAGAGGTTAGTCTCTCGCAGGAAAAATATCTTTGTGTTGCTCATTTCGTTCTTAACAGTTGTATCACGTACACGTGTTTCCTTGTGTATCTGTCCTAATCAGTAAAGGGTGTGGTAATTGCATTTACCGGCGTTCTACTTATTCCTGTAAGCGTTCCCTGCTGGAATGTCCACAAACGCTTCAAACACCAACATTACCTACCAGACATCACTATGAGCAATATTCATGCGTTCTGACGCACCGAAGGAATTCTTATCACGACATATCCACGCACTTCCAAAGCTGCGGAATGCGTGTCTTACACGTCATGTGAGCCAGACTCATGTAAACGGAGGGAAAAGTACTACCATTGAGTTTCAGCAATGCCCTCATATATTTGAGCTGTAATGGAGAAAAACAAATTTAACATGTAATTTTTTTGAATAAAAATAGATGATATGTTGAGTACTGTGTACTAAAACTGATCTGGTTTCTTGCCTGTAATTTCGTACGTGTTTTTGTTGTAATTCTGAGCAATCAAAGTGGTGTAACTACAGAAATCTAGTCCGATAACAATGAATCGTCAAAAGTGTCTCAAACTGTATAATTGTATTTGCATTAAAATTTTTACCAAATCAATTGGGAAATTTAAAACTCTGTGTTAAATAAGCTGGCCTGTGAGACTGTGATGTGCAGTGCAGTGGACAGTACTACAATGTGTGATGTCACTACCTGAGCTGCAATTGCAACACACACAACTAACAGAAAACTGATTCGTGAAATTAAAGAACGAATTTTGAAGGAACACACAACCAAAAATGTTTCACGGAAAACACCCTTTGATTCTACGTAAAAAGCTGACTAAATAAAATTCCAAACGCTAGATAACATACATGCAAATGTAGCATAGCATTGTATGTATAAGTCTTTCTTTCTTTTGCTTTCGCCTGAGTCCCACATTTCTGAGGTTTGGCGTGGTTACATTTGACAAGGTTAATTTGAAGGTGTGGTTGTATGTCCTTCCTGCTGCCACTCCCACCGACCGAGGTGGCGCAGTGGTTAGCACACTGGACTCGCATTCGGGAGGACGACGGTTCAATCCCGCGTCCGGCCATCCTGATTTAGGTTTTCTGGAATTTCCCTAAATCGCTCCAGGCAAATGCTTCCCTAATCCGAGTTGACCGATAACCTCGCTGTTTGGTCTCTTCCCCCAAAAACAGCCCAGCACTGCCACACCCTCCCCCTCCCCCCCCCCCCCCATGACGAAATCAGTGTACCTCAGCTGTCTGCATCTAGTGTGAATCATGAAATGGTGCCAATGTGTTTCAAATGTCTGTGAGTCATGTAAATGAGACAGGATGTGGATACCTGCCCAGTATTAACCTAGTGGGATGTGGAAAACCGCCTAAAAACCACAACCAGGCTGGCTGGCGCACCGGCACTTGTCGGAATTCCACCTGACTGATTCGATACGAGGCCGGAGCACCTACCCGACTCCAGGAAGCAGCACATTAGTGCTCTAGACTAACCTGTCAGGTCCGTATGTCTGTGTGCATCAGAAATGAAAGATAAGCCGATCTTTACCTAAAGAGATCCTGATAACAACACGTGACTGTGAATGATTTAACTGCGCCCTGACTGTAATTTGAAACAGGTCCTAACAAATTTGTGTGTCTCACCTGTGGCAACGGAAACTCGGCACTGCTCGAAATGATGTGGGTAAAATATGGAGCACAGCAGCAAAACAGCTAAAAGGAAGAACGCCTTGCGCAGTGCATTAACCTCCCAATCATCCATGTACTGCTCCGTGAGAAGTTTGTCCTTTATTGGGCCAAAAAGGTGGGAAATGCGAGACATGGGATGTAGAGTGGATGAGGAAGAACAGTCCAATTGTAAACTGGTCATCCTTAGCTTCAGCCACAACGTTTCAACAGTGCACTCCGACGACATACATAACCAGAAAATAAAATTTATGAGGAACGGCGCTAAATATTGCATTTACTAAATAATGTACAAGAGATCAGCATTCAAAAACTGTTTTAAAACTCTATCGTTAACAATCGCAGTTATCATTAGGAAAATCAGCTTTTTGTATAACATGTATTAATCCGCCTTGAAATTAATTAATATACTGGCAAATGAGACGTAAATCTAAAACTTTTGAGAGCAAGCCGTGCGCACTGACGACTTTACTTAAATGCTTCTGTACAAAGCAACTAACTAACCCAAACGAATAAAGAAAAATGCCTCTAAAATTTTCCATTTTCCAAACATATATCTTACTCGCAGGCAAGCAAGCAGCAACAAAATTGCCTGGAAATCCTCAGCGTTCTCAAATTAATTTTTACCAAATTATATTTCCAAAATCCTCTTTATCTTTATCTCAGTGTTCTGGAAATTATGTGACCACCACCCGACTCACTTACTTGCCACGCAATGCTCGTCACAACGGCAATGGTAGTGACTGCCAAAGATCACATTGATTGTCCTCACAAGGGGAGGCCACGAAGTTGTGATCACGGATTTACTTCAAACTTTGTACTCCTATAGTAGGCCATTAAAACAACATAATGTGCAAGTAGTAAGTTGCACAATTCCGAGAAAATCGCAAGGGAAGTTTTAGGCGTCTGTCATGTAACTGGTGTGTCTGTGCGTAGGTGGCGGACGTTAGTGTTCATGGTGGTCGAGTGGTCAGCGTTCGAGCGTAGTAGGACGAACGTGTATGAGGCCACAGTTCGATTTCCACTCAAACCGGCAAGTGTAAATTCTGAGACATTAAAAAAATTTGCAATTACGCTGTTCGTTCTTGCTACATAAGCAACGTCTCACTGCAACTCAAGTTGATGGCCGAATGTGCCCTGCCTCTGTGTCTGCAGCTCCAAGCGTCGATGTGCAAAGTAGTTCCGGGTACCTTACCAGATTGCAGGTACACACATCAAAAAAAGTTTTGCGTCATCCCCGTTTCCAGAACTCCTAAAAATGGGCGATCACTGTGGATATTGTATCACAGACACAGTCCCTCTGACTGTTCAGAGATGCCACTAAACCCGCCCAAAGATGTAAACAACCACGCGTAAGCAGCGCCTATCAGTTTCAGTCATTCCACCAGGAAGGAGGTACACGGCTCCCGTGGTCTCGTTGTCTGTAGTTCAACCACACCTAGACGGTCAGTTCCATCGCGTCCGTATTGTTACTTTGTGCCAGGAAGGTCTCGCAACAGTGTCCAAGCGTCTCGGAGTGAACCAAAGCGATGTTGTTCGGACATGGAGGAGATACAGAGAGACAGGAAATGTCGATGACATGCCTCGCTCAGTCCGCCCGAGGGTTACTACTGCAGTGGATGACCGCTACCTACTGATTATGGCTCGGAGGAACCCTGTTGAATAATCCTTTTCGTGCAGCCACAGGACGTCGTGTTACGACTCAAACTGTGCGCAATAGGCTGCACGATGCGCAACTTCACTCCCTACGTCCATGGCGAGGTCCATCTTTGCAACCACGATACCATGCAGCGCGGTACAGATGGGCCCAACAACACGCCGAATAGACCGCTCAGGATCGGCATCACGTTCTCTTCACAGATTAGTGCCACATATGCCTTTAACCAGACAATCGTCAGAGACGTATTTGGAGGCAACCTGGTCAGGCTGAACGCCTGAGACACACTGTCCAGCGAGTGCAGCAAACTGGAGGCTCCCTGATGTTTTGGAGTGGCATTATTTGGGACCGACGTACATCGCTGGTGATGATGGAAGGCGCCGTAACGGCTGTACGATATGTGAATGTCATCCTTCGACCGATAGTGCACCCATATTGGCGAGGCATTCGTCTTCGTGGACGGCAATTCGCGCCCCCATCGTGCACATCTTGTGAATGAGTTCCTTCAGGATATCGACATCGCTCGACTGGAGTGGCTGGCATGTTCTCCAGACAGGAACGCTATCGAATATGCCTGGGATAGTTTGAAAAGTGCTGTTTGTGGACGACGTAAGTCACCAACCACTCTTAGGTATCTACGCCGAATCGCCGTTAAGGAGTGGGACAATCTGGATGAACAGTGCCTTGATGAGCCTGTGGATAGTATGCCACGACGAATAGAGGCATGCATTGATGCAAGAGGACATGGCACAGGGTATTAGTGGTACTGGTGTGTACAGCAATCTGGACCACCACCTCTGAAGGTCTCGCTGTATGGTGGTACAACACGCAATGTGTGGTTTTCATGAGCAATAAAAAGGGTGGAAATGATGTTTGTGGTGATCTCTATTCCAATTTTCTGTAAGGGTTCTGGAACTCTCGGAACCGAGCTGACGCAAAACTTTTTTTTTTGCGTTTATAGACGATTTTGCGAATCACGACAGGCGCGTAAATTTTCAGGAAAACTCTATGCGTTTTATCATTTGCTTCTCGACAGTAATAAATATGTTTGTTCTTATAATTAAATTTAATTAAAGATAGAAAGTTGTCAAGTAACATTAAATTCACTAAAGCTTCATGCATATACACCTCGCTTTTTAAAAAGTATATTACCTCTCAGTCATATGAGTTAAATGATATGACCAGTGATGAAAACAATATAGGTTTAAAAGCGAGAGAGCGGTAGTCGAACCGTTGGCTCACACACGTTCGTCCTACAAAGCTCGAATGCTATCCACTTTTTGCTTTGATCTCATTTTCTAATTATTGTTCGTTGTATTTGTTCGGGGCGGACGTCCCATGATGCTTGTTCTAGTTCATAGTTGATTCATTATCTTAGTTTTTTTTTTTTATTACAGGGGGTATCTAACCCTCTGACCGAACACGTAGAGCTACCGTGCTGGCACCCACTTGTCCGCCGTAAACTTTGACATCTAGTGCCTACGCACTACTACATCTGTTACGTAATAGACGTGTAAAATTATTGTTATGAGTACTTGCACATTATGCTGTTTTAATGGCCTACTAAAGTCTTACAAAGTTTGAACTAAACCTGTGATCCCAACGTCACAGCCTATTGTGGTGCAACATATCGACTACTGAAGACTACTGGTTGCCAAATGCCCAAATGCAAGCAGACGCATGGAATCAAAATATAGAACTCACAATTTTTACCTAAAATAAACTAGGGTACTGATGGCCAAATCTGTATTGACATCTACAGAGAAAATCGATGAAGGCAGCATTTATGGGAGGTATTATGGGAGTTAAATAACAACACTGAATCAAGGCAGCAGCTAGGAATCATACTGGCAGACTATATAGTCTCACGGCGACGCTCCAAATAAGCAATTAGCAATTAATTACTGTAAAGGCAGCACAGTGAATTCCAGCATGCCGTGGCTATGCCAGCGGGATTCCTAGGCTGCCCACGGAAGCTGGCGCCGTACAGAAACAGCTTAAATATGTGCAAGCAGGCGGGGTCGTCGTCGCTGCAGGAATCTCCCATTAAGATTCTTTCCCCAGCATGCGGCGAAAATTGCTTGCCTCCTGGGAGAACATCGGTACGCCCCGCTCGGACATCGAGGTGATATATCGGCAGCTAGCGGCACTGTTACAGAGGCGAGAGGTTCAGACGTTAGACGCTTAGGGCAAGGACAACGGAAGAAAATTTAACGCACTGCGCTTAGGTAGGCGGAAAGACCCATCATTTTCGCTGGATACAACAACGAATGTAAAATATCTAGGAGAACGCGTCCGGAGTGAGCCAAGACGAAACGAAAGCACAAAACTGATCGGAAAGGTAGAAGCCACTTGGTGAAGCCTAGATCTATACTCCGAAATTGTAACTAATCAACATTCCAGTTTCACGATTTATAACTAAAATTGAATTTCTCCTCCATACACAATTTATTCACTTCAAGTCAACATTTTCCTTTCTACGACAGTCATTGATTTAGATATCAAAACTTGTTGTGGGGCATACGCTTCATTGTGGTAAATCCAGCTCTCCAAAATGGCCACGTCGATTGAAATAATGGTAAGACAGAAACGAGCATTGCCTCAGATGCCTTCCTAGGAACAATAAATACATTATTAGGTATTGAAACGTTTCTTAGTTTCTCGCGTTGCATCCTAATCCAAAACCAAGAGATGGCGTCGAGATTTCGTCAAGTCATGTTAACAACCATCGTTATCGCTAAAGGGTGGAAAAAGTGGCCGTTAAGTGGTTCCTCTAAGTTTGAAGGTTCTCTGTCAGAAAAGTGATAGTAATTTCAGGCTTTCACCTCTATCCAGTTCTGTGAAGAATTTTAATAAATTTTCTTATTCAATTCTTAAATTATAGCGTTCACTTTATGTGTGCTACAGTATTTTTCAGAAATTATAAAACTTACCCGAAACAATTCAGGTTTTTCCAAACCTGGGAAACTATTCCAAGTCACAACATAATCATGTACCTAGGAACAAATTTCCTATTCAGATTTAAGTTTTGCAGTAGAGATAATCTTGTCAGTACTGTGTCTCATATTCTATATATTACATTGATAGTCTACTACGCATCAATAACCAGCAAGTTAAATCAAATTAATAAGTATTGTGGAAACCGATTCTAAGTTAAAAACATTACTGATGGAAGTTGCAACACCAAAAAATAATGTAGAGTAATGAAACTGCGGGAATACGTGATGTATATACGTTATTAACATTGCAAGATCACAAGTTAATGTACCTGCGAGATAAGTCGTTGCCAATGTGAAATGCCGACCGCTGTGGTCGAGCGGTTCTAGGCGCTTAAGTCCGCTACGGTCGCAGGTTCGAGTCCTGACTCGGGCATGAATGTGCTTAGAGCCATCTGAATGTGAAATGCTGATGCAGGAATAACCGGTGGAACCGCCAGAATGTTAAATGCAGGCATACAAACATGCATCCATTGTTTTGTATAGACGCCAGGTGCCAGTTTGTGGGATGGAGTTTGTGAGTAGCCTGTTTATATGTTTTTATGTCGGCAGCGCTATAGACTGCATTAATATCACTGACAGCGCTCTGTGCCCACGCTAAAAGACTCTGTGGACGGAAGGACTTGCAGCTGGAAGTTAATAGTTATCAGTGATAGGAGTTATCATTGATAGCGCGAGCGGACGGTTTGGGCGTGTGTCCGTCATGGAGATTTAATATTGGTTGTAAATGGATTGTAAAATGATGATTGATGTATTTGCTAATGTCTGGGAAGTGGAAGTATTGATGATTATATAATGTTTGGAATTGTATGCCACATGATTAAGGTAAAATCTGCTAAATACATTATACGCTCTGCAGAAAAATTTATCCTTTGCTAACCACATGCCTATTAGCAGTTAGAGCCTACAGTAGTTAGAAGGTTTTTTTATTTACCTGGTGGCACTTGCTGCTTGCTGTATTGGCTGTAGTTCGTGTCATGATGATGTTCTGTGAGGTAAGTGACTTATGAAGTGTATGGGTTATTGTTAGGATTTCTTCTAATTCAGGGCCATTCTTTTGTGTTAACCACACTCATGCTCATAAATTAAGGATAATTGCAGAACGTGGTGCCACACAACGTGGCACTACACAAAACTGGCGCTAATAGCATAGGCACATAGGGAACACACACGATACAGATCTGTAAGTCCACGGTATTGGTGATACGTTGAGAAAACCGTCCCGAAACACATGTGCTACAAAACGCAAGTCTTTCCTGCTCATGTACCCCAACATCAATATGGGATATGATCACCATGCACACGTACACAGGCCACACAACGGTTTGGCGTTCTCTGAATCAGGTGGTCGAGCAGCTGCTGGGGTATAGCCTCCCATTCTTGCGACAGTGCCTGTCGGAGCTCCTGAAGTATCGCAGGGGTTTGAAGATGCGCAGCGGTACGTCGACTGAGATCATCCCAGACGTGCTCGATTGGGTTTAAGTCTGCGGAACAAGCAGGCCACTTCATTGACCTGATATCTCCTCCACGATGGTAGCTCGGTGGGGCCGTGCGTTATCATCCATCAGGAGGAAGGTGGGACCCACTGCACCCCTGAAAAGGCGGACATACTGGTGCAAAATGACGTCCCGATACACCTGACCTGTTATAGTTCCTCTGTCAAAGACATGCAGGGGTGTACGTGCACCAATCATAATCCCACCCCACACCATCAAAGCACGACCTCCATACTGGTCCCTTTCTAGGACATTTAGTGGTTGGTGTCTCGTTCCTGGTTCACGCCAGAAGAAAACCCGGCGAGAATCACTGTTCAGACTATACCTGAACTCGTCCGTGAACATAACCTGGCACCACTGTTCCAGTGACCATGTACTGTGTCCTTGACACCAGGCTTCACGGGCTCCCCTGTGACCAGGGGTCAGTAAAATGCTCCTTGCAGGTCTCCGGGCGAATAAACCATGTCTGTTCAGTCGTCTGTAGGCTGTGTGTCTGGAGACAACTGTTCCAGTGGCTGTGGTAAAGTCCCGAAGAAGGCTACCTGCAATACACCGTGGCCGCCTGCGGGCACTGATGGTGAGATATCGGTCTCCTTGTGTTGTACACTGTGGACGTCCCGTAGTGTAGCGCCTGGACACGTTTCCTGTCTGCTCGAATCGTTCCTATAATCTTGAGATCACACTTTGTGGAACACAGAAGGCCCGTGCTACGACCTGCTGTGTTTGACCAACCTCCAGTCGCCCTAGTATTTTACCCCTCATAACGTCATCAATATGTGTTCTTTGATCCATTTTCAACTCGCAGTCACCATTAGTACGTCTGAAAACATCTGCATAGTTACTCACTGCACCGTACTTTGACATACACCAACACTCCTCTGCGTACGTGGACTGCTGCCAGCGCCATCGTGCGATGAGCGCACGTCAAATGCACCGCAAGGTCATATCCCGACGTGATTTAAACCCACAAACCACCCACCAGAGCGTTGTTTCACCATGTATCAGCATTATCGTTAATTTATCAGCATGAGTGTATTTTCAGAAATTTGCGTTTGTATATTGGGGGTCATAAATGAATAGGATAAGTCTGAGTTTCAAATTCTGAAGGTGGCAGGGGTAAAATACAGGGAGCGAAAGGCTATTTACAATTTGTACAGAAACCAGATGACAGTTATAAGAGTCGAGGGGCATGAAAGGAAAGCAGTGGTTGGGAAGGGAGTGAGACAGGGTTGTAGCCTCTCCCCGATGTTATTCAATCTGCATATTGAACAAGCAGTAAAGGAAACAAAAGAAAAATTCGGAGTAGGTATTAAAATTCATGGAGAAGAAATAAAAACTTTTACGTTCGCCGATGACATTGTAATTCTGTCAGAGACAGCAAAGGACTCGGAAGAGCAGCTGAACGGAATGGACAGTGTCTTGAAAGGAGGATATAGGATGAACATCAACAAAAGCAAAACAATGATAATGGAATGTAGTCAAATTAAATCGGGTGATGCTGAGGGAATTAGATTAGGAAATGAGACACTTAAAGTAGTAAAGTAGATTTGCTATTTAGGGAGTAAAATAAATGATGATGGTCGAAGTAGAGATGATATAAAATGTAGGCTGGCAATGGCAACGAAATCTTTTCTGAAGAAGAGAAATTTGTTAACATCGAGTATACATTTAAGTGTCAGGAAGTCGTTTCTGAAAGTATTTGTATGGAGCGTAGCCATGTATGGAAGTGAAACATGGGCGATAACTAGTTTGGACAAGAAGAGAATAGAAGCTTTCGAAATGTGGTGTTATAGAAGAATGCTGAAGATTAGATGGGTAGATCACATAACTAATGAGGAGGTATTGAATTCAGTTGGGGAGAAGAGGAGTTTGTGGCAGAACTTGACAAAAGGAAGGGACCGGTTGGTAGGACATGTTTTGAGGCGTCAAGGGATCACAAATTTAGCGTTGGAGGGCAGCGTGGAGGGTAAAAATCGTAGACGGAGACCAAGAGATGAATACACTAAGCCGATTCAGAAGGATGTAGGTTGCAGTAAGTACTGGGAGATGAAGAAGCTTGCACAGGATAGAGTAGCATGGAGAGCTGCATCAAACCAGTCTCAGGACTGAAGACCACAACAAAAACAACAAGTTTGAGTTTTATTTGTGAGGGAAAATTCTGTAGGTTAGTGTTGAAATAATGAAAACAAGTAAAGTGACTGTAGGTTCAGATTCACCCAGCAGTTTAAGAAGGTTCAGTTGAATTCAGCAGTTTAAGAGAGAAACGTAGAAGTCTCAGGTTGATGCCAGTGACATTTGGTTGGTCAATACAGGGACGATTAATGCTGTTTGCGTATGCCTTTAGATTTGTCGTCCGATGATGTTCCACATGTACTCAACTGATCTGGTGATCGAACAGGCGATGGCAACATGTTGACACTTTGTAGAGGATGTTGGGTTACAAAAGCGGTATGCGGGCGAGTGTTAAGCTGTTGGGAATCCCCCTGGGATGCTGTTCATGAATGACAGCACAAAAGGTTGAATCACCAGATTTTCATACAAATTTGCAGTCAGGAAACGTGTGGTAACCACGAGATCGTTCCTGCTGCCATACGAAATCGCACCCCAGACCATAACTCCAGTTGTACAGGGTGAGCACAAAGTCTTATCCTGATTATGACAATTTATTACAGAATAACCGTTTGACATAATAACTTACATTTCATGCTTTTACATAGGTTAGTGTTCCTAGTTTTTTTAAGACCACTTATGTTAGTAAACCTCAACGTGTGCTCCCTTGGTAGCTCGGAGAATGTCGAGGCGGTATTCCAGTTCCCGCCAGGTGTTTCGTAACATGTGTTCTGTCGCAGTACCCACAGCAGCTTGTATCCTAGCCTTCAGTTCGTCGACGTCACCAACTGATGTGACGAAGGCTCTGTCCTTGATTCAGCCCCAGAGGAAAAGGCAAGGGGCGTAATGTCTGGAGAGCGGCGTGGCCAGGGTGTCGGACCGTACCTTCCAGTCCACCGATCCGGAAATTTTTTATCCAGGAAATCACCCACTATCAAAGCCCAGTGGGGGAGGGGGGGGGGGTGCTCCATCTTGCTGGAAAAGTATCCATGTTTGATATTAATCTAACTGTGGGGCATTGAACTGTTGCACAACGCGTAAGTAAATGTTAGCTGTAATGGACTTTTTCCGCCAAGAAAAACGGTCCAGAAACCTTGTTATGCATGAGGCCGCACCAAACATTCACTTTTTTGCTGTCTCGCTGTAACTGTACAGTAGCATGTGCAGACTCTGAACCCCATATGCGGACATTATGCCTATTTAACATTCCAATGATTCATCGGTAAAGCACATGCGATTTAAGTAATCGTTACCGCCACCAATCCTGCTGAGAATCTCAGTTGCAAATTCAGCACTTGTCAGCAAATCATTCTTTTGCAAAGCCTACACGATTTGCACTTTGTAAGCATGCAGAATTAGGACAAATTACGCGGGAAGAAATGGAAAAAGCTGTGAAGAAGATGAATGGGGGGAAAGCCCCAGGACTTGATGAAGTATCAGTGGACATGATAAGAGCAGCAGGTCCAGTGGGAATGCAGTGGCTGTATAGAGTACTATCGAGCGTGTGCAGAAATAGTAAAATACCTGACGACTGGAGAATAGGAGACATTGTTCCCATCTTCAAGAAAGGCAATAAAAGACTTTGTAAAAACTACAGAGGAATAACCCTCATAAGTCATACAGCCAAGATTTTTGAAAGAATTTTACTAAATCGAATAAGTGAAAAGATAGAAAAGGAACTGAGTGAAGAACAGCATGGGTTTAGGAAAGGAAGGAGCACGATCAACCTGATATTTTCTATCCGGCAACTGATGGAAAAAAGTTGGGAGTATAACAAAAGGGTGATAATGGTTTTTATAGACATAAAAAAGGCATATGACTCAGTTGACAGGGAAAGACTCTGGGAAGAACTGAAGAAGATAGATATAGAAGATGGATACATTAATGTTATAAAGACAATGTACAGAGGCCACAATTGTAGAATTAGAACACCATTGGGGAACTCCGAATACTTTGAAATAAGACAAGGACTTAAGCAAGGAAGTATTCTATCTCCTGCGCTTTTTAATGTTGTGATGGAGGGAATGAATAGGGCAGTTAAAGATAAAGTAAAAAAAAAGACAAAAAGATGATTTTTGCAGATGATATGGTAATATGGGGTGATAAAGAGGTAGATGTACAGTTACAACTTGATGCGTGGAAGGAAATAATGAAAAGGTATGGATTAAAAATAAATGAAGGTAAGAGTGAAGTAATGGTATTTGGAAGAGAGAAAGGAATCAATGGAAATATTACCTTGAATGGAGAACCCCTCAAAGTGGTAGAAAGTTTCACTTATTTAGGGAGTGAAATATCTAGGGATGGAAGAATAACTAACGAAATTAATAGGAGGTTACAGAAGGGAGGCAATTTCTACCAAACAATAAAACATCTGATTTGGAATAATGTGGTTTCAGAAAGGACAAAACTCCTTATGTATAAGAATTATTACATCCCTATTGTCACCTATGGTGGAGAAACATGGGCAATGACAGAAAGGGACTGGAGCAGACTGCAATCATGGGAAATGAAATTTCTCAGAGCAGTTAAGGGAAAAACAAGAATGGACAGAGTAAGGAATGTAGAGATTAGAAAGGACCTCAAACAAGAAAGTATGAGAGAAGAAATTGAAAGAAAGAGATTAAGATGGTATGGGTATGTTAAGAGGATGCATGTGCAGAGACTCCCCAACATTATGGAAGAACTAAAGATGGATGGGAAAAGACCTAGAGGGCGCCCAAGAACACGGTGGAAAATGGGAGTGAGAATATCTGTTGAAAGGAGAGGTGTGACCTGGCAGCAAGTGGAGGAAGAAAAGTGGTGGGAGGACCGAGCCAAATGGAGAGGTCTCATCAGGACCCAGACCCGGCAGTAGCTGGAGCGGGATTCGGATATAGATAGATAGAAGCATGCAACGAAAGCCTTTCATGAATAATCTTCACCACATTTGATTACGATATTTGAAGTTCACGTGGTGCCTGGCGAGTCGATTTAGACGGACTCCGGAGAAACGATTTTCGAATACGATCAACAGTTGCATCACTCACACGAGGCCTGCCACTTTGAGGGCGATCTTCAACGCTGCCTGTTTCTTTAAACTTTGCATACCATCGCTTTATTGATTTAAGATCAGGAGGGCTGCGTCCATAAGAAGCCCAAAATTTACGCTGAACGCTGGTGGGCGATCTCGTTTTGTGAAACCAAAGCACATATTGCGCTTTCTCCTGCTTCGAGGCCATTTCATCAGCAACTAACGTGACCTAGCAGACCGCGTTGGTGTTGTGGAGCACTAGCGCCATCTATTGGTCTCAACAACTAGTAACACTAACCTCTGTAACGGCATCAAACGTAACTTAGTATGTCAAACGGTTATTCTGTTATAAATTTTTGTTATGAGGGCAAGAGTTTGTGCTCACGCTGTATGTTGTAATGGTAGTTGAATTACTTAACCATTACGACACCTCACCTCAACCTCTCGATACCGGCAATATTCTACTGTGTTTCTGTGAAATAGTCAACATATTTCTGTGACAACATTCAGATTTGATTTCATTAATGTAGAGGTACTTCGATACGTCGATATGTATATATTGCAATGCAATTATTCTTATGTGTATTCTTTCTTTTCTCACTATGGTCTTTGACGTACTTGTAACTCTGATTTTTGGGAGCGTAAGCGGTAATTAGAGAGCCGGCCGGAGTGGCCGTGCAGTTCTAGGCGCTACAGTGTGGAACCGAGGGACCGCTACGGTCGCAGGTTCGAATCCTGCCTCGGGCATGGATGTGTGTGATGTCTTTAGGTCAGTTAGGTTTAATTCGTTCTAAGTTCTAGGCGACTGATGACCTCAGAAGTTAAGTCGCGTAGTGCTCAGAACCATTTTTGGTTATTAGAGAGTGAAGCTTTGGTCGTCATGTTAAAAAGACGCAAATTGTAGTCAGTTTATGACATGTGAACTTGAACAGTTAGGAAGATATTTTCAAGTATGTTTTATATTGTGAAGTGATGTGGAACGAGTTACGTGAGACTGTAACAAAAGTAATAAAAAAGAAGTGTAACTTAAATTCGGAGTGCTGATTACTTTTTTACATCACCATTGTCCTAAATTGCAGAAGTTTAATCTTCAAGAATGGTTTATGAAACACAGCTATAGAACTTTTAAATATCGCAGAATAACACCTAGGCTTCTTTGCATCCGAGCTTGGAATCATCACTACCTGGATTTTTGACGATTGAGCCATGAGTTCTCAACGAGACCAGCGTGGGGAAACACGAAGAGATGAGTGCCTAGTTTATCCATTATTTCTAGAAATGACTTTATTAACTGTGCTCTAATGACACCTTCCACGTAATATAACTTTGTTGTTGCCCGAAAATGCAATATTTACCAGCGCGAGCAACACTACAATCATAATTAATTTTTGACATTTGTAGTGGTAGGGTTGTTAGAATGTCCGATGTATCTAGCACGTAGACAGCTTGGTTCAAATGGTTCAAATGGCTCTGAGCGCTATGGGACTTAACATCTGAGGCCATCAGTCCCCTAGTACTTAGAACTACTTAAAACTAACTAACCTAAGGACATCACACACATCCATGCCCGAGGCATGATACGAACCTGCGACCAGACTGAAGCGCCTAGAAGCGGCCGGCAGACAGCTTCGTTGCAGATCCTGAACTGGCCACCTTCTAGCTAACACACGGCTGTCAATGACACCGAGGCCGAAGCAGCTTTCATCACAAAACACAACAGGCTTCTTCCCTGCCCTCCAATAGGGTCTCATTTCACGCCATTGAAGTCACAAATGGCGGTGCTTTGGGGTCAGTGGGATACGTGGTACAGGATGTCAGACTCGCAGTGGTCCTTGAGGCAACGGAGTTTATAACAGTTTATCGTATCTCTGTAGTGTCAACTGCAACTCTAATTACTACTGCAGACGCAGTACGATGCGCCAGAGCCATACGCCGGAAACGATGGCCTTCCCTGTCGGTAGTATCGTCCACAGCCCGGTCTTCTTGCGGCCGTACATTCTCGTGACAACCGCTGCCTGCAGTCAACTGTAGTGGCTGCCTCCCTGGCAGGTCTTTCTGCAGTATCGCACAAGTAACATCCAGTTTCTTGTAGCCCTGTTACGATCTCAATCAAACTCAGTGAGGTGTTGATAGTGGCGTCTTGGTCGCTTTAAAGATATTTTTGACTGACATCAACTGACATCGTTCGGTGCCAGAGGTCATGGGCGTTACAGAATGTATTTAAAGCAAACCCGATTTGCATCCACATACTGCCGCTACTTGCGCCACTCTGGTGTGACTGGCGCGAAATTTGTGTAGACTTCACCTTTCAGACTTAGAAATACGATTACCAACTTTCGTTTACGTCGCACAACTTCTTCTTTGTGTCGCGATTTTTTTCCGTTATTGTATTTTTTGTGCCAGTATGGGCTTAGTAATCACAAACTCCTTTTTTTTAAACATAAGAACATTCACCTGTATACTTGGGAAGGCAGGGGAACCAGAACTTTCAAAAAAAAAAAAAAAAAAATGGCTCTGAGCACTATGGGACTCAACTGCTGTGGTTATCAGTCCCCTAGAACTTAGAACTACTTAAACCTAACTAACCTAAGGACATCACACACATCCATGCCCGAGGCAGGATTTAAACCTGCGACCGTAGCAGTCGCACGGTTCCGGACTGCGCGCCTAGAACCGCGAGACCACCGCGGCCGGCGAACCAGACCTTTCATTGACTATATAATAACAGATAAGGAATTCAGGAAGGCTGTGAGGGACACACGTGTATTCAGGGGATTCTTTGATGACACTGATCATTATTTAATCTGCAGTGAAATTGGAATTGTGAGACCGAAAGTGCAGGAGGTCAGGTCCATTTGTAGGAGGATAAGAGTGGAGAAACTTCAGGATAAGGAAATCAGGCACAAGTACATGACAGCGATCTCAGAAAGGTACCAGTTAGTTGAATGTAGTCAATTACAGTCATTGGAAAAGGAATGGGCAAGGTACAGGGACACAGTACTAGAATTGGCTAAAGAATGTCTTGGAAGAGTAGTGTGTAAAAGTAGGAGGAAGCAAACAGCATGGTGGAATGACACAGTCAAGGAAGCCTGTAAAAGGAAAAAAAAGGCGTATTAAAAATGGCTACATACTAGAACTCAGGTAGACAGAGAAAGTAATGTTGAAGAAAGAAACAAAGCCAAACAGATAATTGCAGCATCCAAGAAGAAATCTTGGGAAGACTTTGGAAACAGGTTGGAGACTATGGGTCAAGCTGCTGGAAAACCATTCTGGAGTGTAATAAGCAGTCTTCGAAAGGGAGGTAAGAAGGAAATGACAAGTATTTTGGACAGGTCAGGAAAACTGCTGGTGAATCCTGTGGATGCCTTGGGCAGATGGAGGGAATATTTTGAAGAGTTGCTCAATGTAGGTGAAAATACGATCAGTAATGTTTCAGATTTCGAGGTAGAATGGAATAGGAATGATGATGGAAATAGGATCACATTTGAGGAAGTGGAGAAAATGGTCAATAGATTGCAGTGCAATAAAGCAACTGGGGTGGATGAAATTAAGTCAGAACTCATCAAATACAGTGGAATGGCAGGTCTTAAATGGCTACACAGAATAATTGAAATGGCCTGGGAGTCGGGACAGGTTCCATCAGACTGGACAAAAGCAGTAATCAATCTTTAAACATGAAAACAGAAAAGATTGTAACAACTACAGAGGTATCTCTTTAATCAGCATTGTGGGTAAAATCTTCTCAAGTATTGTTGAAAGGAAAGTGCGAGTATTAGTTGAGGACCAATTGGATGAAAATCAGTGTGGGTTTAGGCCCCTTAGAGGTTGTCAGGACCAGAACTTTAGCTTACGGCAATTAATGGAGAAGTGTTATGAGTGTAACAGGGAGATCTAGAAAAGGCATATGACTGGGTTCCTAGGAGGAAGTTATTGTCTGTTCTACGAGATTATGGAATAGGCGATAAACTTTTGCAAGCAATTAAAGGTCTTTACATAGATAGTCAGGCAGCAGTTAGAGTTGACGGTAAATTGAGTTTATGGTTCAGAGTAGTTTCAGGGGTAAGACAAGGCTGCAACCTGTCTCCACTATTGTTCATATTATTTATGGATCATATGTTGAAAACAATAGACTGGCTGGGTGAGATTAAGATATGTGAACACAAAATAAGCAGTCTTGCATATGCGGATGACTTAGTTGTGATGGAAGATTCGATTGAAAGTTTGCAAAGTAATATTTCAAAGCTAGATCAGAAATGGAATTACTATGATATGAAGATTATCATCTCCAAAACGAAACTAATGTCAGTGGGAAAGAAATATAAATGGATTGAGTGCCAAACAGGAGGAACAAAGTTAGAACAGGTAGACGGTTTCAAGGACTTAGGATGCATATTCTCACAGGATGGCAACATAGTGAAAGAACTGGAAGCGAGGTGTAGCAAAGCCAATGCAGTGAGCGCTCAGCTACGATCTACTCTCTTCTGCAAGAAGGAAGTCAGTACCAAGACTAATTTATCTGTGCACCGTTCAATCTTTCGACCAACTTAGTTGTATGGGAGCGAAAGCTGGGTGGATTCAGGTTACCTTATCAACAAGGTTGATGTTACGGATATGAAAGTAGCTAGGATGATTGCTGGTACTAGTAGGTAGGAACAATGGCAGGAGGGTGTCCACAATGAGGAAATCAAAGAAAAACTGGGAATGAACTCTATAGATGTAGCAGTCAGGGCGAACAGGCTTAGATGGTGGGGTCATGTTACACGCATGGGAGAATTAAGGTTACCCAAGAGACTTATGGGTTCAGCAGTAGAGGGTAGGAGGAGTCGGGGCAGACCAAGAAGAAGGTACCTGGATTCGGTTAAGAATGATTTTGAAGTAATAGGTTTAACATCAGAAGAGGCACCAATGTTAGCACTGAATAGGGGAACATGGAGGAATTTTATAAGGGGGCTATGCTCCAGACTGAACGCTGAAAGGCACATTCAGTCTTAAATGATGATGATGATGATATATTTTATTAAAATTTAAAAGTGCTGCAGTCGATAATGCTGTAGTTAATAGTCTCTGTCGTACATTATTACTCTACTAAACGTCAGTAATCACAAAGTTAAATCAAATTAAGTAGAAGTATTATGAAAAACCAGTTACACGTCAAAAACATTTAGAAATAGATGCTGTTAGCAACTAACACATATTTCCGTTTTCAAGAGAGGGAAAACTGTAGAAGACGTTAAGGGGAGACAGAAAATTCTTTACCTGCATCAGTAGTGAAAGAAATTAAACTCATATTTAGAGTCCTTTGTAAAGATACATTGTTGAAGAAATGTCTTCATGGGAAAACCCTAAATTTAAATGAATGTGTGAATTCTGTCATTTGGAACCGGTTACCGAAAACTGTATTTGTTTAGCTTACAACCCTCAAATTTGGTGTTTATAATGCTATTTTATGTTTCAATGATGATGTAATTAGAAAACTGGGTGTTTTGGAATTATTGCGCATAAAATCTAGTGGAAATACTGCAAAATCCTTGGTGAAAATAGATAAAGAGAGAATCCGAAAAGCAGATATTGCTAATTTAACATGCACAAAACAAGCCAGACAGAAAAGAAGAGCGACCAAGAGATGGTTCAAATGCCTCTCAGCACTATGGTACTTAACATCTATGGTCATCAGTCCACTAGAACTTAGAACCACTTAAACCTAACTAACTTAAGGACATCACACAACACTCAGTCATCACGAGGCAGAGAAAATCCCTAACCCCGCCGGGAATCGAACCCGGGCGAGGGAAGCGAGAACGCTACCGCACGACCACGAGCTGCGGAAGACCAATAGAAGAAAAGATCAGTATGACACAGATGGTGCTCAGTATGGTGCAGGAAAATATTAGTGATAAGTAATTCTCATCAATAGTAATAATAGAATAGAAACATTAAATTTTTAATTGACTTTTCTCAAAACTAATTTTTTTTGCTTTCAGGTACCATTATTTGATAAACTAATGGGATAGAAACATGAAATTTTATCAATTTGTACTGCAGATGGTAATAAGTTATTACAAGTAAATTGAGAGCCACCCAGCAATCAGAAACTGTACAACTGTACAAAAAAATAAAAAATAAATTTTACTACTTAAAGAATAATTTTTTTCTTAAAAACAATGAGAGGTATTATGTTCATTTTACTTGTAAATTGAGGTATATATGTTGTATATATGCAGTAAAAATTTATTGTTTTATCACCTATTAAAGGGCAAAATAGCATTGGCGGAATAGGGATAAAAATTGCCTTCCGTCTCCCCTCAGAAACTAATGAGTTTATTTACAAATATCTCGTGTTCCATAGTAGTACGCCTTGTTCTGCTTCAAGGTACAAGACGGCCCACACGATTGACGAAGTAACGGATTCATAGTCCACACGTTATACAGCTAGTTTTTAAAAGAGCACAGGATTTTACTCACCAGGAAACTCCGTAACTGAATGGTTAATAGAATTTTCCAAATAGGTATAATATACTATCGAAATGAAGTCCCATGCTTCTTGACAGAGCGTAGGGAACGATGCGGGAGACCCGCAACCACCGTACAACGCAAGGTCCTGATGGAGGTGGTTGCCTTCCTCCGACCGAAATTTGGATGAATGATGACGATGAAAACACAACAACACCTAGTTATCTCGGAGGAGGTGAAAATACCTGACCCCGCCGTGAATCGAACCCGGAACCCTGAAACCTTCCCGTCTAATATTGGATGAACGTTTGCTTGCTGACTGAACGCTGCGTCTCTTAAAATCTTTTAACTGCTGCTCTGTCAAGACTACCTGCTGATTATTACGACGAAACATAAAATGTGTTGTCGCCGTGGCCCTCAGTCGTTACCTGAAATTATTAAGACTGATTCTTACCTTTAATTATTTATACTGGATCGCCATCTGACTGCTACAGCAAACTGTGGAATGAATATACTTACTTCTCTTTAACATAATTATAAACTGCTGGTGGAGTTTCATAATACTTTGTGACTGGAATTCTTTAAGTTGAAGTTAATTTAGATTTGATAAAAGCTGAAGCTCAGTTTAGACTTTTCTTTTAAGATAACAATAAATTCCGTAAAGCATTTACGTGAATGATTTTGGGATAGAAAATTCTTAATGCATTTAATCTGGTAGAAGTTAACTATATTCTGAGAACGATCTTGACAAACAATTACAAGGGGTATAGTTCTTTACAAAAATTCTTAAAAAGTAGCGTTGCGCTACATACCTAATTTTCCATCAAAATTACATAACTATATTCTGAGAACGATCTTGACAAACAATTACAAGGGGGCATAGTTCTTTACAAAAATTCTTAAAAAACTAGCATTGCGCTACATATAGCGAGTGGCTGGCGAGCACACCGCTTCTTTCAAAGTGTTAATTCATACCTCGCTTACAGCGACCTCCTCTCATGTCTCGCTAGCTACGACTGCCTCGTCTCACATCTTACTCGCAACTGCTCGCTTCCAACGCTCAATGCTACAAAAGTGCGGTCTCGCCGCCAACAATGGTTTTTGGTGCAGACAATCCCTGCTACCATTACAGATGTATTACTGCGCGCTGTTTCCCGCTCTTTCTCAAAATGTATCTATGCGCGGTTTCCCGCTCTTTCTCAATAATACACAATGCAATTTAATTAACAAAACAATTTAAATAAGAAACAGTTCAGATAATTACATGCTAAAACAGTTTAAATACGCCTATTACATAATTACATATGCCGCTACTCGGCTTTCTTAAAATTTTACTACGTTGTTGAGTCATATGGACTCAACATAAGTATAAAATTTGATTATAGAAAATAGTTTGAACAAAGTGTATACACAAATGCTGTCATACGAAATGATTTGTCTATCTCTAATAAAGAGAATATGTAAATAGAAAGGGTTTTAGTAGGAATTGTACATCAAGTAAAATTTGGTTCCCTTAAATTTAACAACAAGAATAAGAGTAAATGTGAAAATCAATATACAGATCATATGAAGCAATTGAAAGTTTACATTATGAAACATTTAATTCAAATTGGCATCTCTTAGTACCACAATTAAGGAAGGTACAAAAGGAATTGGATAGCATGGTCAAAGCACTGGCAACTGTCTGTGAATGCACTCAAAAGTCTGTTCCTTTCCCTCACATAGCACAACACCAGGTTTCGCCATGTGGTTCCATCATCGCCTTGCTCCATAGTTTTAGTGTACCCAAACACTAAGTACGTCGTCGAATAGCGTGAGTTGCCGCAGCCACATCAGGATTAAGTTCCATCTCCAATGGTCCATTAAGGTTGGTGGTGTGCATCTTGGTATGCAAACACCTATTGTCGTACATCATACTGTGGTGTGTATCTAGGTATGCAGGCACCAATTGACATACATCGGGCTGTGGTGTGCATCTAGGTATGCAAACACCTCGTCGAGAACATCATTGGTTGAAGTCGCGTGTTTCACAATTCACTGATTCTGTGCTCAATAACCATGGGGATGCACAGGAATTAAGGTACGGGTAAAATTGTTTTGGCAATGGGTTCACGGACATTGTTGGTACCATAATTTGACTACCAAATAATTTTCCCTATGACAAAATATGTTGTGTCGTAATTTGTAACAATATGTAGTTTTAATTTAAGAATTCTTCCAGAAAATTATTCCCATATATAAAAGACATAAAAGTTCCTACTTATTCAGTATTTGATAGTATACAGATTTGTTATAGACAAGTACATTATTACTTATTCTGTATTTACATATCTTAGTTTCTTACAACATTAATTATAAATTTTGTTGACAATGCATTTCTTGACTTACTGTCCTAAAATTTTATCTTCCATTCAGGGGTGTAGTCGTCAGTTATGAGTCGTCAAATGTCAGGTCATAATATACAATAAAATTACTGTCATAAAATTATTTAAAGTATTCTTTTGCAGCTGAAAATTAAGGTAAACATTATTCTGGTTAGACATTGTAATGTGTGGTCCCCATCCATAGTGTTGCAATGTGTCACATGCTAGCAAAATTATTTCTTAACATTACACATTTCTTATATACTAACATAACATACACATTCTTCTTCTGCATCTGTGTCAACTCTCTGCATAACCTGTTATAAACATTCAGCATTAATTAACGGCAGCGCACGGCATGACTTATTATAAAACATTCAGTATTAATTATCGTCAGTGCACGGCATGACTTCAATAAACATCTTCTGGTACTTCTCGTCCGCTCCTGGCATGACCTATAAAACACTTTATCATAATATTAACTGCTGCAAAATCACGTCAGCTCCTGGCATGACCTATAAAATTTCTGTAATGACAATTAGCGTCAGCTATCTGCGTGACCTAAAGATTCACATCCTTATTCTAACTAAAACTACGTTTCATTTTGATGACGTGTGACAACAATGCTGGATTCTGGAATAAAGAGTACATGTTAATGTTACCACTAAAATAATTGATTAATGAACGATCTATATTATCAGTTTAGCTATTGCAAAAATCGACATTTTCTTAAGTAATTACGTCACGTTATAAAAAAAAATTTCTTTCATTTATGAGCTCTCAGTGCACAAATTCATACGTCGTGTCGTTGTCTGCATGTTCTCTTTAAGTTAGGAAATGTTTCTCGTGTTTTTATTTGTCTTGGCTGGCGTAGCATCATTAAGTACTGCTGTGTTCTTTAAGGTACGGTGAAATATTAGCGGCCCGCTGCGTGTCGCGGCTTTGTTTGTTACTGAAGCGCGCTGAAACTACCATTGTTGCATACTTACGTGTCACGCCGTTCTTTCGTCAGCTGAAATGCAAAAATTTAAGTCAAGAAATGTTTCACGTTGGATACATGATGATTCCCTAATGATTTCTTCTTACGTAGCGTTTCCACATGCACTACATTAGCGTGTGGAATATTACGAACTCTGTAAGGGCCTGCATACAGAAGTTCGAATTTACGGCATCTGTGCTTACCTTTGTTGGAAAGAAAATGAGTGCGAATCAGTACTTTGTCGCCAATCTCGTACTTCTGTAGTCGACTTACCTGCTTCTGTTGTTTCTTCCGCCGATCTGCAGCTCTTTTAGTGTTTGCTAATGCTGTGTCTATTATTTCACAATGTCGAAGCCTACGCGTATTAGGAAAAGTAATTAGTTCGGTAATTTTGTTCGGTGGGTCTTTATTTGTCAGTATTACGGTTGGTGATAGCATCGTAGATTCATTGGGTATTGCATTTATCACTTCTTGAAACTGTAAAATATATTTATCCCATGTTGTATGTCTTTTATGACAATAAATTCTGCATAACTTCCCGATCTCTTTCATTATTCTTTCTGATGGGTTGGAAGAACTGTGATATCTTGATATGTAAATAGGTGTTATGTTCTTACTTTCTAACATTTTCTTCCATACGTCTGACCTAAACTGCGGACCGTTATCCGAAATAACCTTCTGTACACGTCCTACTACTGATAGAAAATCTCTTACAAACGCTCTTGATACTGTTCTTGCTGTTGCTTTCCTTAGTGGAGAAAATGTTACAAATTTGGATGTTAGTTCTACAGCTACAAAAATATAACTATAACCATTATTTGTTCTGGGGATTGGACCGAAAAGATCCACTGCTGCCATGTGTCTTAACTTAACCGGTATGATGGGATACAATGGTGGAATGTGTGACACTGTTGATGATTTAGCTTTTTGACATATCTTGCATGATGCTATTACTTTTCTTATGTGTTTTTCCATGTTATTAAAGTGGCAATTTTGTCGCAGAATCAGAAAGCATTTCCTCGCTCCGTAGTGTCCATAACTTAGATGTGTATACCATATCAGTTTATTTACGATCCCTTCCGGAATGCATAAAAGCCAATTATTACCGTCTCGGTATGATCGAATAAAGAGTATATTTTGATGTACAGTGTAATGAAGTCTGACTTTAGCGTTACTTCTGTCTTTCCAAAGCGTTACAATCTCTTTCAGTGTTTCATCTTTCTGCTGTTCTCTCTCTATATCCTGTAATGCTGCTGATATAAAGTTTTCGAAAGCTACTTGTTTAGTATACATAATACTATGGTTGTTGTAGCAAAAGGTATTTTCTTTCTCCATGCGTTTATTGTGAATGGACCTTGACAATGCGTCGGCAACAGTATTCTGCGTGCCTGGAATGTGTATAATGGTAAAATCAAACTCTTGTAAGTATAATTTCCAGCGGCTTAATCTATCGTGCGTAAGTTTTGCTGACAATAAAAACTGGATTGCTCGGTGATCGGTATATATTGTTGTATGT
Source organism: Schistocerca gregaria (assembly GCF_023897955.1). Lineage (NCBI taxonomy): Eukaryota > Metazoa > Arthropoda > Insecta > Orthoptera > Acrididae > Schistocerca > Schistocerca gregaria. Next base: position 157,731,595 of record NC_064928.1, read on the forward strand.
CGGCCATATAGAAAATGACGGAATCGCTTAAAAGCGTAAATTACACATAGTGTCTCTAATTCTGTTACAGAATAATTGCGCTCTGCTGGAGAAAGTATCCTGCTTGCAAAAGCAATGTGTTTCACGACTGTCTTATCTTCTTCCTTTATTTCTTGGAAAATATGTACTCCTAGTGCTGTGGTTGAACTATCTGTTGCAACGGAAAAGTTTTGTGTTGGGTCAGGGTGTGATAACAAAGGTGCTTTTAATAATGCTTCTTTCAAGTTCTCGAATTCAGCTTCAACGTCTTCATTCCATGACCAAAGTGTGTTTTTACTTGTAAGCTGGTATAGCAAGGGCGTGTCTAATGCTTTGTAGTGGATAAATTTTCTAAAATAATTGATAAGACCTAAAAAGCTCCGAAGTTCCTTTTTGTTTGTTGGCACGTCGATGTCTTTCAGTGCTTGCAATTTGTCAGGGTCTGGTGCGATACCTGTTTGTGAGATAATGTGCCCTAGAAATTTTATTGACGCTTTACCAAATTCAGATTTACGCAAGTTTATAGTTATACCATTCTGCTCGAATGTATTCAGTAATTGTTGAAGAGTATGATTGTGTTGTTCCCAGTTTTCTGCTGCAATTAAAATGTCATCGACATATGTAGTAATTTTGTTTTTCAGATCTTGTGGTAGAATAGTATCCATGCCTCGTATAAAGGCGGCAGACGAAATCGTTAGTCCAAACGGAAGTTTACAAAATTGATAGCATTCCCCAAAGCAAAGGAATGCCGTATATTTTCGGCAATTTGGGTGTAGTTGGATTTGCCAAAACCCTGATTTGAGGTCGAGTGTAGTATAAATGGAGGTGCCATGAAATTTTTGCAGTAACTCTTCTAACGTCTGTGGTCGGTCGGTTTCTGTAATGATTATTTTATTAACTTGACGTGAATCTAAAACTAAACGTAGTGATCCATCCTTCTTTTCAACAATGTGTAGTGGATTTATATATTGGCTGGCTGCTGGTTCTATTATTCCTTGATCGATCATTGCTCGTAATTCTTTCTTAACTGCTTCTGTGTGTATGTGTGGGATTGGATAATGCTTTGCTTTGAAAGTCTCGTGTGGTTTCACCTGAAATTCGTACATAAATCCTGTCATTGTTCCTGGAACATTGGCAAAAACTGCTTTGTGTTGTACCAGAATATTTTCAAGTTCTGTGCGTTCTGCGTCGCATTTTGCTACACTATTGTCTACCTTGCGTGTAATTGTCTCGAACATATTGTACTCCTGTTCCTCTACCAAGTCATTATTAAGTGTGTTCGTGTATAGTGCGATATAACTATCGTTATCTTGAGAATCAGTAATAATCTCGATCCTGTGCATATTTTGTTCTTCGGAGGATACTGTGTTTTGAAATCTTACGATCACTTCCCTGTTTTCCTTTTGTAGTGTGAGGTATGACGATTTGAAGTCAATCTTCGCATCGTACTGAACAAGAAAATTTATTCCTAATATCATGTCTGTTGTTAAATTCGGAACTATCCAACAATCACTGTGGAACGTTTCCCCTGCAAAAACAAATGTTAATTGTGTCTGTCTTTTAACTTCAATGCCTTTTCCTGCAAAAGCTCCCTTGACCTTCGTTCTGTTTAAAGGAAATACTGGGTAATCATTATTGCTATTGCATCTGTTAAATGTGTCTTCGTTAATTACGCACATAGGTGAACCTGAATCAATTACCGCTAAAATATTGTGCGACTGTAAATTTATCTCTATTATTGGGTGATATATTGTTTTCTGTAGGATTGGTTTTTCCTGTAACAATGTGTCTCTCACGTCGTCAAATGTAATGGCATTTTCGGTCGTTATGTTTTCTCTGTGTGATTTCATAGTATCGACATTAAGAGATTCATTGCAGGTTTTCTCTAGTCATAATTCTTCCGATATGTGATTTTCAGCTTGGGAGTTTGGTATGTGTTCTATCAACTGTACAGTTCTGCCGTTTTGATTATTAGCAGTGTCTGGTGGATGAAATCTGGTGTCTGGTACATTCATACGGTAACGCAGCTGTTGGGCCCTGTTGTAGTTTCCGTTAAAATTGTCATTGTGGAACGTCCTCGGCGGTCTGTGTTCGTTTTCTTTTCTCCTGTCGTTATAACTGTGACTGTACGGCAGCCCACCTGCACCCCGTAGTTTTTGTTCATTTTGCGGTCGACCCGCGTAATGGCCTTCCCCGGTCGCATTATCTGAGCGATGATTCATATGGAAATTTGACCTATTCGGTTGCGTGTTAAGTCTCGGATTCTGTTGCTGTCCTGAATATAAATTTACCGTGTCAGTATAATGTTTTTCATTACTCCTGTTTTCGTTGTCATTTTCGCTGCGAAAGCGTTTACTCGGATTGTTATTACCAAATCGTGTTTGTTCAAAAGTAGCTGAGTTTGTTTGTTTTCCGTTCTGTCGTGAAAAATTTTTGTTAACAAATGCGTAGTCTGCCTGGTGTGCTTCTAATAGTTGTAAGATGTCTCTAAAAGCGGATACATTGTCCTTTTGTTGCCCTGTCAGTAATGACACTTTCAAAGCTCTGGGCAGTTTTGAAATGCAAAGCTGTATTAATGCCGATTGACTGTATGGCTCGTTGAGGTACTGGTTCTGTTCCACCATGTACTCGAAAAATTGTGTGATTGTTGGAAAGGTAGAATTTTCAAAGTTTGGCAAACTAAGTAGCCGATCTTTGATGCTGTTTTGTGTAGTGTCAGACCAATATGCTGATAAAAATGCTTCCTCAAATGCTTCTACGGAAAAACATTGTCTAGCAATTGGTCGCATTCGTCGTGCTGGTTCTCCTTCAAGAAAACTGACAATAAATTCTAACTTATGTTGTACTGACCATGATGGTGGAAGTGCTCCCCTGAACTGTTGGATAAAATCCAACGGATGTATTTGCGCCCTGTCGTTTTTAAATGTTTCAAACTTTCTAACTGAAAGAAAATGTTTGTGATCAAAACTGTCATGTCTGTGTGTGTAAGTGTTGTCGTATTGTCTTGAATATGGATTCGGGTGTCTTTCTTCCTGGGTAAAATCTCTTACTCTCTGAAGTCTACCAACATTATATGTATTATGGATCTGAGGCATTTCGTAACGGTGTGTGTTCTGTTGAAAATGATTATGTGCGGCGGTTTCTTGTGCGTTCGCTATCTCTTGCTGTAGAGAATTTATTTGCTGATGCAATGAATCATTACGCGATTTTAGATCTGTGATAGTTTGTTGTATATTTGTCAATGGCGTGTTATTACTATTAGAGTTCTGTTGCACTGGGACTGGTGCAGTGTCGTCTGATCTCTCGTCATTGTTAGTATCTAAAAGATCTATTCTTGTAGTGAGTTCATTGATCTTTTCTGTCAGTTCGTTTCGTAATTTACGGTTGCTTTTGGTGACTTTCTTAAAATCTGCCTTTAAATTTTCTGTGTCATGGTTAATTTCTATGTGTTCTATTTTGTCAGTTAGTGTCTGAACGTCCTCTGTTAATTTATCTTTAACATTCTGGATTTCAGTGTCTGTAGAAGTTTTCACATCGATTGTCTGTGTTTGGATTTCTGTAAGCCTGTCTTGTATTTGATTATTTGTTTCTTTGACCGTTTCGATTTCTTCCGAGATCGACTGTATGTGATTGTCTACATATGTTTTGCCCTGGGCAAACACTTTCTTTTTGTCGTCCTGACGCTGTTTAGTGATTGTTTGTAGTAATTCTTTTCGTTCTTTATCCTGCGATCGCACCAGTTTACGGTGACGTATCAAACAGTTTTCTGTGTGATTGTTAAAACGTTCATCAATCTGAGCGTTTTGTTTAGCAAAGTTTTCTGTCATTGTTTCCGTATACTAACTGCAAATGTTGCTTGGTTATCGGATATTTCTTGAATTTTGTCGCGTAATTCTTGTGTTGATTGTGAACATTTTTCAGCGACTGTTTGAATTTCTACTTTGATTTCGTGTTTTAGATTTTGGTACATGTTGTCTAATTTCTGATCTGTGTGTGCGTGTTCTGCCTTAATTTCGTTTTTTAGATCTTGTGACCTTTTTTCTAATTCTTGTGACCCTCTGTTAAAGTTTTGATTCATGTCTTGTCTCATTTGTAGCAAAAATGCCATTATTGGATCCGTTTCGGATTGACTTCTGTGTGTATTTGTATTCGTTGTTAAAGGCTGTAGATCTGTGTTCATTTGAACATCCTCAGATGATTGTGACTGCGTCACGTTTTCCGTAATTTCGGAATTTTGGTCATGAGAACTGTTGGATCTGCTACGCAGGTTGTGTAGCTGTGTACCGTTTGAATCTAAATCAGTGCTTAATGGAGTCTCTCTGTCTGACTGCATTGTAGTGGTTTCGTTACTGAAACTGTTATGTCTACTATGCGGAATTTGTGACTGTGTACCGTCTGTTGCATTTAATGCCAAATTATTTTGCACTACCGTTTCATTGTCTGTGGGCATTTCTGAAGTTACTTGTTCGTTAAACGCTTCCATATTGTTACAGTTATTAAATGTCTGTTCACCTAACGTTTCAGAATCAGGGTTTTCACACGTATTATTACTGCCTATTCAAGAAAAGAATCTCTCGTCAGTATTTTGTACAGTTTTGTCAGTTTGAGAACGAGTAATTATTCTGCGGGACATTGTCTATAATCATCACACGCAACAAAATATATCACTGTTCAAAGCGGATTCAACACTGAACAAACACTTTTCAACGCCGAATCAATAAAGCAAACAGAATTGCCGATGACCTGTGAATAAAAGTTATACACTTTAGTATATGCGTTGCGCCACTTAACAGTAACTTATTCACACTATTATCAAAGTCAGTATATTCATATCCACAGTAGATTCACTAAAATGTCGTACTGAATGGATATCGCCAAGTGAAACCTTCCCGTCTAATATTGGATGAACGTTTGCTTGCTGACTGAACGCTGCGTCTCTTAAAATCTTTTAACTGCTGCTCTGTCAAGACTATCTGCTGATTATTACGACGAAACATAAAATGTGTTGTCGCCGTGGCCCTCAGTCGTTACCTGAAATTATTAAGACTGATTCTTACCTTTAATTATTTATACTGGATCGCCATCTGACTGCTACAGCAAACTGTGGAATGAATATACTTACTTCTCTTTAACATAATTATAAGCTGCTGGTGGAGTTTCATAATACTTTGTGACTGGAATTCTTTAAGTTGAAGTTAATTTAGATTTGATAAAAGCTGAAGCTCAGTTTAGACTTTTCTTTTAAGATAACAATAAATTCCGTAAAGCATTTACGTGAATGATTTTGGGATAGAAAATTCTTAATGCATTTAATCTGGTAGAAGTTAACTATATTCTGAGAACGATCTTGACAAACAATTACAAGGGGTATAGTTCTTTACAAAAATTCTTAAAAAGTAGCGTTGCGCTACATACCTAATTTTTCATCAAAATTACATAACTATATTCTGAGAACGATCTTGACAAACAATTACAAGGGGCATAGTTCTTTACAAAAATTCTTAAAAACTAGCATTGCGCTACATATAGCTAGTGGCTGGCGAGCACACCGTTTCTTTCAAAGTGTTAATTCATACCTCGCTTACAGCGACCTCCTCTCATGTCTCGCTAGCTACGACTGCCTCGTCTCACATCTTACTCGCAACTGCTCGCTTCCAACGCTCAATGCTACAAAAGTGCGGTCTCGCCGCCAACAATGGTTTTTGGTGCAGACAATCCCTGCTACCATTACAGATGTATTACTGCGCGCTGTTTCCCGCTCTTTCTCAAAATGTATCTATGCGCGGTTTCCCGCTCTTTCTCAATAATACACAATGCAATTTAATTAACAAAACAATTTAAATAAGAAACAGTTCAGATAATTACATGCTAAAACAGTTTAAATACGCCTATTACATAATTACAACCCCGTTCTCGGAAAGCGAGAACGGTACCACGAGACCACGAGCTGCGGCAGATAAATATGTGGAACTCGTAATATACTCTAAGGCAAAGAAAAAGAACGACACACCGCCAAGGAATTACCCGCATGAGACGGAAGTCTGTAGATATGACGTACGTTTACAGGTGAACAAATGATTACAATATCAGAAAAATTGGGTGATTTATACAAGAGAACGAGCTTTGCAAATTGAGCAAGTCAACAATGCGTTGATCGACCTCTGGCCATTATGCAAGCAGTTATTCGGCTGGGCATTGATTAGTGGAGTTGTTGGATGTCTCCGTGAGGGATATCGTGCGAAATTGTGTCCAGTTGCTGTGGTAGACGGTTCAAAATCTCGAGCTGTTTGGAGGGCCCTGCTCATAATGCTGCATGTTCCCAGTTGTGGAGAGATCCGGCTACCCTGCTGTATAGCATAGGGTTTGGGAAGCAACAAGACGAGCAGTAGAAACTCAACGTGTACGGGCGGCCATTATCTTGCTAAAATGTAAGCCCAGGACGGAGCGTAGAATATCGTCGACACTGAAGACAATTCTGCTCTAACCGGTGAGATTCTGGCCCAAAGGCGTGTCTCGAGACCCCCAGAACGGCGGTGGAATAGCAATCTGACTGTCCCCCGATATACGGCCTGACAACCAAAGTGATGGTCTGGGGTGCCATATCATTTCATAACAAGACCCTCCTCTATAGTATATAAGTAATGAAACTGTTGCCCATTCAGCAGTTAGCAATATACCCTGAGGAAGGCGTCTATAGTCGCCGAACCGTCAGAATTTTGTAGTTGACAGTGGAGTCCAAACCCAGAAGAATTTTGGAGGTATGAATTAAACAACGCCTTCAGTCACAACTTTTTCGTGTTTTATTAACTACACGATGCATTTAGGACCTTGTGTGTCCATGGTCAGGTGTAATTTGTCTGAATACATGTTTTATTTCTTCTCTTTAATGAGGTGAGATGCATATTCCTGTCACGAAAAGGTTTAATGTTAGGTTATGAATTTCGTAAGTCGAACGCGGAAAATATGTTCAAAATAGTGGAAAATGAACAGTATAAACTTATCACATCATCCAAGGAAACCATTTTTAACGTTTTAGTACCGGCAAACGTTCTTTTCTCCGTAGTTTTAGTACATGTTAGTTCATTCAAGATGTACATTCGCACACACATTTATAAACACTTCACAGATGGTGTTGTCAAAGATGAATTTATTCTTAGTGCTAAAGATATAACAATTAAACAATTGACATATCCAAGAAATAACTTTAGAATGGGTTTTTAAAATTACTGAAATAACTATGGCTTGCGAAATCTGTTCGTTCGTTTAACAAAATGGCTCTGAGCAGTATGGGACAACGTCTGAGGTCATCAGTCCCCTAGAACTTAGAACTACTTAAACCTAACTAACCTAAGGACATCACACAACACCCAGCCATCACGAGACAGAGAAAAACCCTGACCCGGCCGGGAATCGAACCCGGGAACCCGGGCGTGGGAAGTGAGAACGCTACCGCACATAGATTCTGTTTTTTTTATTTTGTGGAGGCATATCTCCAGTTGTTCTATACCTCCACAAAATTAAGCAACCAGAACCTATGTTAAATGAACAAACAGGTATATCTCCATAAAACATGTATTAAGATAAATGACACCTGACAATGGAGGGGGGAGGGGAGGGCGGGAGGGGAGGGAAGAGGGGTGGGGGAGGGTGGGAGGGGAGGGAAGAGGGGTGGGGGAGGGTGGGAGGGGGAGGGGGGGGAGTGGGGAGTGGGTGAGGGGTGAGGGGAGGGAGGGGGAGGGGAGGGAGGGGGAGGGGCAGCGTAGGAGGGGGAGGGGGAGGGGGTGGGAGAGGGGGAGGGGGAGGGGGGAGGGAGAGGGGGGCAGAGTACTACATCTATGACGGGATAAGCACCTCTCCGCAGCCTTTCTTTTTTCTTTTGAATCTTACGATCGTTTCGATGCGGATCTTCACGAATTCCTCTCCTGACCCAACCTCTTCATCTCAGAGTAGTATCTGCAACCTACGTCCTCAATTATTTGCTTGACGTATTCCAATCTCTGTCTTCCTCTACGGTTTTTACAGCTTCCGGATGTCGTAACAGATGTGCTAACGTCCTGTACCTTCTTCTTGTCAGTGTTTTCCATACATTCCTTTCCTCTCTGATTCTGCGGAGAATGTAGTTTTCAACAGTCTTCTGTAGCACCACATCTCAAATGTTTCTATTCCCTTGTTCTTCGGTTTACCCACAGTTAATGTGTCCCTACTGCGCCTCAAACGTACATTCTCAGAAATTCCTTCCTCAAATTAAGGCCTCTGTTTCATACTGGTAGACTTCTCTTGGCCAGGAATGCCCTCTCTGCTAGTGATAGTGTGCTTTTCATGTCCTCCTTGCTCCATCTATCGTGGGTTGTTTTGCTGCCTAATTAGCAGAATTCCTTAACTTCACCTACTTTCTGGTCACCTGTTCTGACGTTAAGTTTGTCGCTGTTGTCATTTATGCTATTTCTCATTACTTTCGTCTTTCATCGATGTACTCTCACTCAGTATCCTGTACGCATTTAACTGTCCATTCCGTTCCACAGATCCTGTAATTCTACTTCACATTCACTGAAGTTAGCAATGTCATTAGCGTACCTTACTGATATCCTTTCCACTTGACCATTAACCCCCCTCTTGAAGCATACTCCTGAAAGCACGTACACGGTGACAATTATTGAACTATATGAAAGAAACGTAAATTGGTTACAAATTACGGCATGAGCACACTCTTTTCGACGTGTAAACATCAGTACAGATATTCTTATTTAGGTTACAACAAGTTCGATATGACTGCCATTATTGGTTATGGTGTGGCGCAGACGAATAGCGAACTTCTGTATGATCCGATGAAGTGTCGGAACATCGATGGTATCGATGATGACCTCCTGAATGGCTGTTTTCAGCTCAGCACTGGTTTTACGCTTGTTACTGTGCAGCTTGTCTTTAATATAGGCCCACAAAAAGGAGTCTCAAGTGTTCGGAGCCGGAGAGTATGGCGGCCTATCGAGGCCCATGCCAGTGGCCTCTGGGTACCCCAGAGCCAGAATGCGGTCCCCAAAGTGCTCCTCCTGAACATCAAACACTCTTACTGCTTCGATGGGGTCGAGCTCCGTCTTGCATGAACCACGTCTTATCGAAAGTATGGTCACTTTGGACAATGAAATCATATTCCAAAACCTTCACATATCGTCCGGTAGTCACCGCGTCATCAAAGAGTATCGCACCGATTATTCCGCGACTGGACATCGCACACCATACACTTCTCTATCGCGAAATGCAGATTCTCCGTCCCCCAATTGTGCCAATTTTGCTTATTGACGAATGCCTCCAAATGACAGTTGGCTTCGTCGTTAAACTAAAGCATACCACGCGCATACGAATTCCCAACATGCCCCGCGGCCAACTGTGAAAGTCCTAACGCAAACCGTTCAGAAGTTATGACGATATATTTTCATATAGTTCAATAATATTGTCACCCTGTACTTACATCTACATCTACATCCATACTCTGCAAGCCACCTGATGGTGTGTGGCGGAGGGTACTTTGAGTACCTCTATCTGTTCCCCCTTCTATTCCAGTCTCGTGTTGTTCGTGGAAAGAAAGATTGTCGGTATGCTTCTGTGTGGGCTCTAATCTCTCTGATTTTATCCTCATGGTCTCCTCGCGAGATATACAGTAGGAGGGAGCAATATACTGCTTGACTCCTCGGTGAAGGTATGTTCTCTAAACTTCAACAAAAGGCCGTACGAAACTGCTGAGCGTCTCTCCTGCACTCTTCCACTGGAGTTATCTATCATCTCCGTAACGCTTTCGCGATTACTAAATGATCTGTAACGAAGCGCGCTGCTCTCCGTTGGATCTTCTCTCTCTCTCTTCTATCAACCCTATCTTGTACGGATCCCACACCGGCGAGCAGTATTCCAGCAGAGGGCGAACAAGTGTACTGTAACCTACTTCCTTTGTTTTCGGACTGCATTTCCATAGTGTCATTCCAATGAATCTCAGTTTGGCATCCGCTTTACCGACGATCAACTTTATATGATCATTCCATTTTAAATCACTCCTAATGCCTACGATCGCCACTTTATAATACATTAAAATAGTGGAATAGATGATAATAAAACGTTGAAATGCGTGGCTTTTTAAAATGTATTGAATTATGAGACTAAATTTTTGGCATGAGTGACAAGCACGATAAGCTGAGTTATGCCTGGAAATAAGTTCGTATTAGTTCATATTATTTTGCAGGGCGAAGTAGTTTCTTTCTCCGCTGTAGATTTATGCTTACCATTCTTTATAATGCTACGTTTGGTCGCCGTGTTCACCTTTGAAGTCTTGACCGTGTTCCCATTAAGCTAATCGGATCTTCGTAATTTTCCAAAGTATCTAAACATTCATAGTGGTGTCTGTTTGTTCTATATCGTGTCTTCCTACCACTTTCGCGCAACGACGCTCTGAGCGTTTTTTTTTTTTTTTTTTTTGGGAATTGACTAGTTTGAACCTGGGACCTGTTGCTGGTAAGGAGACGCCAGACCACACATGACATGTAGAATTCAGAAGAGTTCAGTGAGGCTAGCGATGATATAACCAAATACTTAATGATCTCAGCGTCAGCTCCACTGCACTCCCTGTAAAAGAATCTTAATACTAACTAAATTTAGTGGAAGGGATTCAAGGCTTTCCTATTTTTAGTTAGCTCGTAAAATAACGTCGAAAAAGCAGTTAAGTTACCATTGGAAATTTTATTCTTCTCACAAAATATTGTTTATAAATTGCACTATTGATAAAAGGAAGTGTTTTAATACAGGATGGTAAAAACCAACTGCGTTCAACAAAAATGTGAACGAATATTCCCTGAATGGGTTTCCAAGTTCTACAATGGATCGAAGGATGACCTGTGCCATATCACATCTATAATCTAGGTGTAAATTAAGTTTCACAAAAGAGAAAAACTATCAAAATCGTCTACAGTGACCCTCAATTATCTTTAATTACTTATCTAACTTGTCGCAAATTACAGTGGCTGATGTGGCTTCTCAATCACTATATAACCGAAAAATCATCGCGTTTCATATTTTTACTTCAAGTGGCAAATGTGAACACCATGAGCTTTAATTGACGATCGACACTAGTATTACGCAAAAAGGAGGTGTAACAGATGAGACTTCTGCAGTTCTGAGTGAAACTTTATGCTGTGTTATGCGGCATCGCGTGCGTTCATTACCTTGTCGGTGTTCTTCAGGGGCAGCGGCCGGCGCAGCTCCTTCCAGCTCGCCCTCTCGGTAACAACTAACTTCTAACTTCTCCTTACTACAATTTACCGAAATTGGTTTAAAAAAAAACTATCTGGCTGTGTTTTCATCTGACAAATCAGGGTCTCAATGTTAACCTTGAGCTCCGCCTACAAAAATTCTGTCTATCCAACGAGGAGCGTTATACTTTCCGAGGTGGGGCAATGTTTTTAAAGTTTGCAATGTAACAGAGACGAGAAAAAGTCTCACGCTAAAACTTGCAGCTGGTGTGGTCCTTTTAGCGTTATCGTAAGATCTATACTGTTTTTCTGGAGGGCTCTATCTTTTAACATGGGCTGAGGGGTGGTCCTGACGTAACAGAGACGTGAAAAAGTCTCACGCTAAAACGTGCGGGTGGTGTGCCCTAGTGGTTAGCTGGCGACGTGGGTGTCCAGTCCGTCCCTTATCGTAGGGCCTTCTAGCTTAATACGGTTCTGCTCTCGGCTTCTGTTCTCGTTTCTCCCCTAGGAACTGCGTCGGTCTCACGGTGGGAAGGTATGACATGCATTTAGGCATTCTTGTGTTAGTCTCTGGTATTCCATTTGCTCACTCGTTACTCGTATTACTTTGGTTAATTTAATGTCACGATTTATTCAGAGCTATGTGACATAATACTGTATTTGCTTATGATGTCAGGGTTTTCATGGAAGGTGTTGGATTTGCGTGACACCTTACAAGTACACAGGTGGGCTTCAGTTCTTGTAATTATTGTACTATTTGAAATAACAACTCACACGATCTTTCTGTTAATAAAACTATACTGTATTTTTTCTAAACGATGCACATATGAAATACATACTCCTCACTTATTCATAGCGACCCCAAAGTGGCGGTCTACAATTACTCGCTAAAAATGGCGTGCTTCTCACTCGTTGACTAGCTGAGCGCGAATCCTTCCTTCCTCCTACTGGTATCAGAAAATCTCCTCTCTTTTTTAACAACTGAAAGTCAAAAAATACATGACGGTAGGCATAGGTTCTATGATAGGCTACCGCTTCACCTTCTCTCTTTGCCTTTGAAGAAGACGGAAACATAAAAGGAATGCAAAAGGTTTTATCACACTACACCCAGATAATTTATGGAATTAACTGCTTCTAGTTGCTGACCTGCTATATTGTAGCTAAATGATAAGGGATATTTGTTTCTATGTATTCGCAGTACATTACACTTGTCTGCATTGAGATTCAATTGCCACTCCCTGCAAATGTGTCAATTCGTTGCAGATCCTTCTGCATTTCAGTACAATTTTCCATTGTTACAACCTCTCTATATACTACAGCATTATCCGCAGAAAGCCTCAGTGAAATTCCGATGTTATCCGCAAGGTCATTTATGTATATTGTGAATAGCAACGGTCCTACGACACTCCCTTGCGGCACACCTGAAATCACTTTTAATTCGGAAGACTTCTCTCCATTGAGAATGACATGCTGCGTTCTGTTACCTAGGAACTTTTCAGTCCAATCACACAATTGGTCTGATAGTCCAAATTCTCTTACTTTGTTCATTAAACGACTGTGGGGAACTGCATCGGACGCCTTGCGAAAGTCAATAAACCCGGCATCTACCTGTGAACCCGTGTCTGTGGTCCTCAGAGTCTCGTGGACGAATAGCGCAAGCTGGGTTTCACACGACCGTCTTTTTCGAAACCCATGCTGATTCCTACAGAGTAGATTTCTAGTCTCCATAAAAGTCATAATAAGTGTTCCAAACTTCTACAACTAGCTTTCCTCCTAACTCAGCCTTTATTCCGATTGGGAAGTTGGGGAGGGGGGGGGGGGGGGGGGAGGGACGTGCAGGTGCTACACAGTAACAAATTGTTCTCACACCCGCCCCCCACCTTCACCCGCCCTGAAGACCTAACCCTGGACCCGAGCCTCGATCAGCAGAGAATAATACCTAATCCGTATCTGGAAGGTGTTCCGAACGAAGACGCCAGTTTAGGACGCGGTCTAGTAACTGGCAGTCTCTGCTCACACTCAGGCGAGCCCCAGCATGTGTTAACTCGGCGGCGCTGCGCGGGCTCAGGGAGCGCCGGCCTGGAAACTCGGCACGCTGCACCTCTGAGGGAACTGGGCCCGCCGACCGCTGCCCCAGTGTCTACAAGGGCGGGAGAAGGGCGCGCGCGGCCCGCAGTTCCCTCAAAGGCTTGTCCTCGCCTCGGCGGGCACGCAGGCCGGCAGGGACGCCGGCGCCGCTGCGCTTAAACTGCCCCGCGAGCGCGCGGCACAGCTCAGCTCGCGAAGTTGATTGCGCCGGTGGCAGCGGACCTCGGCAACCTGCCATCAGCCAGCGGAGAGGGCGCGTCGGTTTCTTCTACCTTATTTTTTTTTTACATAACACACAGCTGTAATAATAGGCGCATGCACTGATGCACGGCGGTAACAATGAGCACTTACCGAAAAACAGTAATATCAGGAATTGAGTCCGTCTTGATGCAAAACACCTTGTTATTCGTTTATTTCTTTATTATCCCAAACTAGTTTCGGCGACAAATATCACCATCATCAGTGTTTTTTCTCTCTCTCTCTCTCTTTTTTTTTTTTAAATATTACATATTGTATTGGCCTGAGGACTTTCTGACAACACTAATGATTCCATTACGAAGAAACAAGGAACCAAGAAACGCAGCGAGCACAGGACAATCAGCCTCATTTCACATGCAGCCCAACTGATGTTAAGAATAATTAATAAAAGGCTTGAAAAAGCAATGGAGGAGAATCTTGGCGAGGAGCAGTTTGGCTTTAGACGGAATACGGACACCAGAGATGCAATAGGGCTCCTACGAATCTTGGCAGAAAAGGTTTATTGAAAAAGGAAGAGACCTCTGTATATGTGTTTCATCGATCTAGAAAAGGCATTTGACAGTGTGGTTTGGGACAAGCTGGTGACTATAATGAGGGAAAAAGACAGTGGACTGGAAAACCAGAAGACTTATAAACTCATTATATCTTAATCAAAAAGTTTCAGTTAAAGTGAGAGGAGAAAGTACAAACTGGATCAGAATAGGAGAAGGAGTAAGACTGGGATGCTTTTTATCACCCACTCTTTTCAACCTCTACTTGGAAAACATGATTGGCCAATGCTCATTAGATGACAAAGGAGGAGAAATTGGAGGACGAAGAGTAGGGTGTTTGAGATTTGATGATGACATGGTCCTTCTAGCCACAGGGGAAAAAGGATTTGGTGGACACCATTTCAACTAACGGGAAAAAAATATGGAATGAAAATTAACACAAATAAAACAAAAGTATTGGCACTAGGAGGAAATGAGGAAATAAAAATTATGCTGAGTGGAGAAATACTAGAACAGGTGCCAAATTTTAAGTATCTTGGAAGCAGGATAGACACCGACTGGAAGTGCACCACAGGAATTAAAACAAGGATAGCAATGGCAAAAGAGGCATTTTATAAGAAAAGGAGAAATTTCTGCACCGGTCTGGACAGAGAACTCAGAAAGAAACTCATAAAATGTCTTGTACGGAGTGTTCTTCTATATGGCGCTGACACGTAGACTATGAGGAAAAAATACAGAGAAAAGCTGGAGGCTTTTGAGATCTGGACATGGGGGAAGGTGGAAATAATAAGTTGAATGGACAGAGTAAAAAAATGAAGAGGTACTGAGAAGAGTGGGAGAGAAAAGACAGTTACTAGATGTAATAAGGAGAAGAAAAAGAAATTGCATTGGACATATATTAAGAAAGAATGACGGACTGATAAAACAGTTTTGGTTATGTAGAAGGGAAAAGGAAGCGAGGAAGGAAGAGATTCCAGATACTGGATGACATGATGGACGGTACAACATACAGCAGCCTTAAGAAGGAAGCAATGGATCGCAGAAAATGGAGAGACAAATTACCTGCTAATATAGCAGATAACTGATGATGATGATATTGTATGTTACAGCATGTTTTAAGCAATTATTGGCGCTGTTTGCGACATGTTTTCTGTGCTCTTCTTTTCTGTTGCCGTCCTTTTACTTAGCGAACATCATGTCGTGTTCGTTGGATGGTATGTGGGTGCTTTTATATACAGAAAAACAAAACTTTTGCACTTTGTTTCTGATCCAGAATATTACGCCATCTTGCTTGCTTGCGTAATATTCTGTATCAGAAAGAAAGTGCAAAAGTTTCATATAAAAGCGCATCCTTAAAATGACAGTCTGCTCCTGGTAGTTGAGTGGTCAGCGCGACGAAATGTCATACCTAACGGCCCGGGTTCTATTCCCGGCTGGGTCGGAGGTTCTATCCGCTCAAGCCCTGGTTGCTGTGTTGTCCTTATCGTCATGATGTCATCCCCATAGACGTGCAAGTGGCGTCAACTCAAAAGACTTGGACCAAGCGAGCGGTCTACCCGACGGGAGGCCCTCGTCACATGGCATTTACATTTTTATTAAAATGACAGATATTGTAAATATCAACTCTGTAACTTTATTTGTGTATAAAATAGATTTAAATTATCAGTATTTTCATTTAAGCGTCAGATCATCATTTCCTCCACACAAAAGACATTGCACGATGACAGTATGACACCTTATTGAATCATGAGGTAACAGAAAATTTGTTGTAAAGTTTAGTGCATAATAGTTACTTTTGTTCTTTATTTATTTATCAGAAAGCACACTGGTGCAAGGCTACTGGCTGTGACATTCAAAGTTAAGAAGGAAATTGTATTCGTTTTATGTAAAAGAATTTAACGTTTATTGTTTAATGGATGTTATTGTTACTTTATTTAGAACGTGAAAGTGGTCAAGCTTTGGTTATTTAAATAAGTTAAAATGTAAAGTAATGCAGAATAAGCTGCAGCGAATCAGATGGATGCTTCAGGAAAGGGTACTGCCCTAGGCAGTTGAGGGACGATATTCGGCGCGCCGGTTGCGAGCAGAGGGTCAGTGCTGGTGCAGACGTGAAAGCGGACAGTCGGTCTTTAGGCAGCTAGGATGTGAAACGACTTAGAAAATTTCGCGTTGTATGGTATCGCGGGACTTAGTCTCTGAGCGGCGAGCAGCCGCGCGCCTGGTGTGAACTCTAACTTTTCGTGTAAATGACGAGGTGGAGTATAAGACTTGTATTTCGTGATGAGACTGTGAATGATTGAACAGTGTCAAATGGATTTGAGCTCGAGTGTAACAGTAACTCTACATACGACCACTTTCGCTATTAGTTTGCTTTCTGAATAAACATTATTCTAAGCAAATCGCAACTGTGTGGCCTACATCATTTATGCGTCGTTAATTTAGTTCCCGACATTATATGTACATTAACTTTGTATTTCTGAAATTTGTTATCAACCTGACAATTTAACCAAAGGGCCACAAGTGTCTAATTTAGGATGTGTGATGCGATACGTGCGGTTGAACCCCTAGACGAGTTTGAGTCAAAACATTTCGACGAGGAGGAACCGCATGTGAGCCGGAACATCTTTGGGATGTTCGCTAGCAAGTTTCACAAAACTATGCAGTGTTCCTTCAGATGTGCGTGAATGCCCCATGGAGCGGGCACTGCGGTGACTGAGCCATTATGAAATACGTGAAATGTATTCCTAATTGCGAATACGGACAACCATCAGCTGTGTAATGGAATGACGACAATGAAAATTTGTGCCGTAACGGGACTCGAACTCCGATTTGTCGCTGGTTCCGTAGGTAACCGCAGGCGTTGTTCACTAGGGCATTGACCGTCATGTATCACAGCCGGATAAATGTATTCACAGTTATGGCGATTATTTTTGAAATAATAAACAATTTACATACTGAAACTTCCTGGCAGATTAAAACTGTGTGCCCGACCGAGACTCGAACTCGGGACCTTTGCCTTTCGCAGGCAAGTGCTCTACCAACTGAGCTACCGAAACACGACTCACGCCCGGTACTCACAGCTTTACTTCTGCGAGTATCCGTCTCCTACCTTCCAAACTTTACAGAAGCTCTTCTGCGAGTCTCGGTCGGGCACACAGTTTTAATCTGCCAGGAAGTTTCATATCAGCGCACACTCCGCTGCAGAGTGAAAATCTCATTCTGGCAATTTACATACTCTCTCCCATGTGTGTCGATTTGAATTGAGTACCTTTTACGTAAGTGCGACAAGGATTACAGAAGAAATAAGACTGTACGTCCCAGCCCTATGGAAGACGAAACGGCAGAAAATACTTTTTGATATCGTTACTTCTGATTACGACATTTAAATAACCAAACCTTAATGTGTCTCACTCTAAAAAGAAAAACTGAAGTCAAAGGGCTACATACGGAATGTTACATATAGCTGCTCGTGCAGCTGCGCTGAACTGCTAATCATTTGCATATCCAAGCATACAATACGTTTCATGCCACATCACGGCTACATGAACAAAAGTTTTAACGGGCTCTGCCATAGACAAGAACAGTCTTAATTCTGACGCTGCAAGGAAATGTTTCAGACGAAGGTTGTTTGATTCCAGAGCTATACACTTAAGCTGGAGACAATTAAGATGATATACGTTAAAAGAAAACGACGGTCATTAACGTTTTCGAAAGGGCCTCTGAACAATTTTACGCCAGAATAACGATTCTGTGTGGGACAAATTCAGTGTTGCAATAATTTCGTAGACGTGAAAATCAATCAGAAATTAGAAATACGGTGAATGTGGGGATTTTTCGTGCTCTTTAAGCGGCCGTTTGAACGTCGCGCTGCACTCGCACGGAATCCAGTACGGGTGAAGCAAGCAGTCCGTCTTGGCCCGTCCAGTTGACCGAGCGGTGTAACGCACGGCTTTTCCGGCGGGAAGGCGAGCCTGGTCCCCGGCACGAATCCTACCAGCGGATGTGTGTAGAACTCCGGTGAGCCAGCCAGCCTGTGGATGGTTTTAGGCAGTTTTCCATCTGCCTCGGCGAATGCGGGCTTGTTCCCCTTATTCCGCCTCAGTTACACTACGTCGCCGATTGCTGTGCAAACAAGTTCTCCACGCACGCAAACATAGGGATTACATCCGTCTGGTGTGAGACGTTCCCTGGGCGGTCAGCCTGGGACACAATAGCCCTGGGTTCGGTGTGGGGCGGCGGAGGGGTGAAGTGGACGGCGGTAGCCGTCGTGCTGTTGTGGACCACTGCGGCTGCGGCGGGAACGGAACCTCTCCGTCGTTTCTAGATCCCCGGTTAACATACAACATTCAAGCGGTCCGTCTTCACACACATGTGCCCCAGCAAAGCGTTGTGACGACCAGCCATGTTAGGGTTTCCTTCCATACCATTCACGAACAGAGCGCGGAAAGCATGAGTATTTAAGTGCCTTTGTGCACTCTGTAATTTTACTTTTCTTCTACCCCCACCTTTATTCCTACATTCTTCACTTGATACTGATTCTTTAAACTCAGTACGTTCCATTTGCTTCTATCTTCAAACGTTCTGTAGTCGAGCTTTTTCGGCATCTCCGTCATGCTGTCTTACGAATTACACAAACCTATGAACATTAATTCCGTTCCTTAATTGTATACGTTCCGTATCCACTGTTTGAAACCTAATTATCTATCTTTTTCATTAAGACCGACCGAACTTAGTACTGCACTGCACAACATAATTAAAGAGTCACTGTTTTGAAAATCAGCAACTGCCTCGCATTGCAATGCATAAATTTGAAATTTAGCTCAAAGGCGCCTAAAGCTTTCCTTTGTAACGGCTCAAAAGCATTGTACGTTGCGGCGTCACCCTCGGGCTCAGCTATACTTCAGACATCAAGCTGTTGACAGATGCGAGAAAAGGCCACAGTTCAAAAATGGTTCAAATGGCTCTGAGCACATTGGGCCTTAAGTGCTGAGGTCATCAGTTCCTTAGAACTTAGGACTACTTAAACCTAACCAACCTAAGGACATCACACACATCCACGCCTGAGGCAGGATTCGAACCTGCGACCGTAGCGGTCGCGCAGTTCCAGACTGTAGCGCTTAGAACCGTTAGGCCACTTCGGCCGGCGCCACAGTTCAGAAGAGCATGTTAGGTACGGGTGGGTCGATGATGTCACATTGGCACCAAATTTGAACACAATTTGGCCAGCGCCTACCCAGACTTGCCACACGATGGGAGTCTCGTCGGACCCGCATTTCTCCCGTTCTTTTGACGCCTCTACGAGGGATGTCAAAACTGCGACGCTCATGGTTGAAATCAGCGGTTTTCTTATGTGTGGCCGAGGAAAACATCTTAGCCGCAAAGCCGCTGAGAACAGACAACGAAAAGCCCTAATGAGATGGCATAAAGAGCGTCAGCTATGCCACCCCTTCTCTTGAGTCGTTAGTTCCGGCACATTTCGCGGTCCAAAACGGGAGTACGCAGTGAAATAAGCAACAGGACGAAGTTGTTGACAACGTTCGACATTGCCAACACTTCCCGGGGCGATCTCTGAGGTCACCGTGGTGCTGCAACACCACCGAACGTGCTCTGATCGCTTTGGAGTGTAGCGCGAACGCAGTTTTTGCTCTGGGATATAGGGTGGGTCCACTGCTGACTGTTCAAAACCGTTCAACGAAATTGGAACATGAATCGAAGCAACAAAGGGTGTTGACGCTTTTCCAACCGTCCTGTTTCGCGCCCTCCTTTGTTGTGATCCGGGGGGGGGGGGGGGGGGGACGACGACTTGAAACATTGCACGTGTGTGAATACAATGGCAAAGATTCCCTCTAAGACCGCTCAATGCAGCAACACCCTAGGTGCCGTACACACTTCTTTGTTGACAACGTTACATATGTACGTGTACAGAGAATTTGGCACTCATTGAGCCGAGCGGCCTTTCATTGTTGCTAAAGAGCCTGCTTAAGGTGTGTCGAAGGGGATGCCTGCTCTCAGGCGTTGGAGCAGCAGCGGAGACGTGAAGTGGTAGACAACGAACCAACTTAATTTCTACAATCACTGGGCGAAGTGGAAACTAGACAATTATTCAAGTTGGTGTGTATCTGTGAGACTGTCGACGTACCATCCGACTTCTGGAAACATATCATCCATACAGTTCTGGAGATAGGAAGAGCTGATAAGTCTGAGAGCTACCACACTCAGCTTTACAGTTCATGTATCTAAGTTGCTGACAAGAATAATACATAGAAGAGTGGAAAACAAAACTCAGTGTCTGTTAGATGACCATCAGTTTGGCTTTAGGAAATCAAGACAGAAGAGAAACCGAGACACGATCATTGGATTTGTCGAGCTATAAAATGTGACTGACAGTGTAAAATGATGCAAGATGTTCGAGGTTCTGAGTGAAGCTGTAAGTAAACACGGGTAATGTACAATTAGACTGGAAGACCAAGAACGAAATTCTCGGATTAAAAAAAGAGTATAAGACGTGGATGCAGTCTTTCACCTCTATTGTGCAACGCGTACATCGAAGAAGCGCAATGACGGAAATGAAACAATGTTACAAGAAACTTCCTGGCAGATTAAAACTGTGTGCCGAACCGAGACTCGAACTCGGGACCTTTGCCTTTCGCGGGCAAGTGCTCTAGGTAGGCGACAAGATACTGGCAGAAGTAAAGCTGTGAGGACTGGGCGTGAGCCATGCTTGGGTAGCTCAGACGGTGGAGCACTTGCCCGCGAAAGGCAAAGATCCCGAGTTCGAGTCTGGGTCCGTCACACAGTTTTAATCTGCCAGGAAGTTTCATAGCTGCGTACACTCCGCTGCAGAGTGAAAATCTCATTCTGGAATGTTTCAAGAGTGGGATTAAAATTCAGTGTGAAAGGATATCAATAATGAAATTCGCTGATGACATTGCTATCATGAGTGAATGCGGAGAGGAAATTACAGGGTTTATCGAATGGAATGAACAACTTAATGTACAGAATGTGGATTAACAATAAACTGGGAAAATAAAAACGTAGTGAGATGCAGCAGAAATGAGAGTAACGAGGAATTTCACATCGAAATTGGCCGTCAGGAAGTATACAAAGTCAAGGAATCCTGCTGTCCTGAAAGGAAAATAATCCATGACCGGACAGGAAGAAATCAAAAGCGGACTAGCACAGTCAAAGAGGACATTCGTGGCCAAGAGAAGTCTACTAGTATCAAACATAGGCCTTAATATGAGGAAGAAATTTCTAAGAACATACGTCTGGAGAACAGCATCGTGTGGTGGTGAAACATGGATTGTGGGAAAACCGGAACAGAAGAGAATCAAAGCATCTGAGATGTAGTGCCACAGACGAATGCTGGAAACTAGGTGGACTGATGGGGTAAGGAATAAGGAGGTTCTGCGCAGAATCGGAGAGGAAAGGAACATGTGGAAAACACAAAGAGAAGAGACAGGGTGAGAGGGTATCCGTTAAGACATCGGGGACTGACTTCCATGGTACTAAAGGGAGCTGTAGAGGGCAAAAACTTTAGAAATGTATGTTTGGAGCACAGTAGTGCATGGTAGTGAAGCATGAACGGTGGGATAACCGGAACACAGGAGAATCGAAGTGTTGGAGATGTGATTCTACAGAAGAATGTTGAAAGTTAAGTGGTCTGGCAAATTAAGGTATTAGAACGTTCTCCGTAGAATCGGCAAAGAAAGGGATCTTTCAAAAACAAGGAACGGGATACAGGACGTATGTTAGGACAACATGGAATGGTAATACAGGGAGCTGTAGAGGGTACAAACTGCAACGGAAGACAGTTTGGAATGCATTCATCAAATAATAGATGTGCTGAAACGTAAAGGTCCGAATATTTCATGTGAAAACTCTTAAGGCTTTCTAGATAAAACATACGATGCTAACATGCCTACATATTTGCAGCCCTCTGCCGCTAGAATTGTAGCGTGTAAAATAGCGACGTGTACCGTAATTATGTCAGTACATGAGAAAGAGCGTGCTGCAGTGGAGACCGAATTCGAAGAGTTCGTCCACACACGGAGTACCTTCTCCTTAAGCATGACAGTGCCAGACCTCACACAGCCGCTAAGATATCTGCAATAATCCGATGTCTTTGATTCACTGTCATCGAACATGCTCCATACAGTCACGACTTGACCAAATCCAATTTTCGTCTGTTTCCGGAACTTAAGAACACCTTTGAGAACATCGCTTTAATAGTGGTGAGGCGCTGCAAGCAGAGGTGACTTTGTGGCTCCGTCAACAAAGTTAAACATTTCACGGTGACGGTATCAACAAACTGGTCTTTCGTTGGAGAAATGTGTTCGTCGCCAGGGTGACTATGTTGAGATGCAAGTTTGTAGACATGGAGAATGAAGACAGAGACGTTAATAAAGTTTACTTTATTTTATAAGCTTTAGTAGTTTTCACATAAAAAATTCGTGGTATTACTTTTCAACGCACCCTCCTGGAACCTGAGTGATGAACCACACATCGTCATTTGCACTAAAATTAAAAGGCTGGAATGGGGAGAAGAGCTTCCAAGATGCTACTCGAGGTGGGTGTAAAATGAATGCGCGCAACGAAAATAATGAACGCTAAAATGAAGATTTGGCTCTGTCTGACTACCCCCTGAAGCAGATTTTAGGATTTCTTAATGATGATATCTCCTCCTCCTTGCTCTTTAACATATAAATTACAACATAAACATAAATGGATGATTAAGGGAACTAGTAACTATAAAATGATACATGCTGTTTATGCTTATACATTTATTGTAGATTAAAACCCTTTATATTACAACTGTTTATATATCAATGTGCAATGGACAAAAATAGATATAAATGAATTTCGTTACCAATACGATTGATCAATTACTCAAATCTGCCCCTTTTTTCGGGTATGCGATCTAATAATAACTCGAGATGACTGACATCAATTACGTACCAAACACTAGAAGACAGTACTTTCAAAGATGATCTACAGTGGTTTGCAACGTCGGTGGAAATATAATTTACGTGATCACAGCTGTTTACAGCTCTAATAAGCCGAAGCAGTTAGCAGTATCACCGTATGTACTCTGTCCGGTGTGTCGGAGTGATGGTTCTCGTACACGTGTGCAACAACGGAAGAACTTCAGCCACAAAATATATAAAAAAAAAACACATTCAAACACTAGGACGGCACAAGACGGACCTCTGACTAATATAATGTAATACTGTCTTCTCCTGTCTGTGTTCTGCAGACGAGGAACGCGAACTCCCAGCTACAAGTACGGATTTCAGATAACATCTCAACGTGAGTATATGCAGAAGAAGTGCTGTCAATCACTGAACCTGCGTACTCAACGACGGCTCCCAACCCGGAGGCGAAGTGCAGAATCGTATGAGTTCGCAACAGTACAGTGCATAACCGTTATAACTATAAAATCTCCTGAGAGCAAAGACAATAAGTCCGTCTGTACCAACAAAAGCTGATACTCAGCGACCGTCAAACACAAGTACTCTAAATGGAAGATCTCTTTCTCTCCACCGCTGGCTTCCCAGCAAACCTTCCCTCCCTCGTAAATGCAGAAGGCGAGTCATATTCTCGAAACCACGGAATATTATCCCTCTCTACAGATTCTCCCGAATGCCGACCAACCATATTTTAGTCTTTTGTCGTACGCTTCTCACAATAAAATATCCTTGGAAATAACCATAGAGTAGAAATGTCTCTGAAGTGAGCATTCAGAAGCGCAGAATTGATTTTGTGTTGTCAACATACGTTGACACAATGGCCGCCTGATCTCGGGACGCCGTAGATTTGTCCGACATTTGTCCTATAAATTTTGAATGTCGTCATATCTCTAGTAAAGACAGATTCCCTTCGTAAGTGCTGTGGATTTAGTATAGACGTTTTGGACGCACCATCGCATCTTACGTCTGATATTTGAAATAAATTGTGCTCTTAGCTTTGAAGAGTAAAATGAACGAGCATGACGTCACAGAAGCTTCATGTCAGCATGTATTTACAATTACTTGCATGTCACATCTCGTCAAGTCACTTAACACAGTAGTGAACGGCAAAATTGGGGTTTTGAGTCACCGTCCCTAATATGCATAAAATGTTATAGCATCAGAACTGTGGAGCTAACAATGACAAAAGTTTTTCAATGGCCGAAGCAAACTTTATAACCTATGTTCTTGAGCAGTAAATTACTGAGAAGTGAGACAACGTTTCAAAACATCGACAATTATTTGCTAGGGAAAATATGTACATTCATACACATCAAAGAAAGCTTCAAACGAATTAATGAAGCCTGTTAAACTTATCCATTATGTTTTTTCTTGCGTAATTAATAACGTCATAAACAACTGTATTTTACTCCTTCATTAAAGCTGACTTTATTACTTAAAATGTCATATGGTAGAATTTGCTTCGTCTACTTATGTTCTTATACATATACATTGTTGGCGTCAGCGCTGTTGTGTTATCGTAAAACCTAAATAACTTTTCGCCGTCAGATGTACCACCTCGGTTTTGTAAGAAAGTGGAAAAAAATATCCCACTCGTCATGGAACATCTCCAATTTGTCACTACAACAAAAATAAAGATGATGAAGATACAACAGTGCAAAATCCACTATTATAAGGAGAATAAGCGCTGCGAAAATAGGTTAACTTAAGATGTTAACAGACGGGTACCGTCAAAATTTTCTTCCCGAGAAACCTTTACGTACCGTGAAATGACGTGACGTTCCGTTGACGACCTGTGCGAATGCTTCCATTCGAAAGGTATTGTTTTGATGTTATGTGACAAGATGTGACGTCACCTGATTTCGGACGTGAATAGGCGTTAAACAATCGACGTCGTCCCTAGATCACGTGACAATTACAGTTTAATGTTGACAACACGCGCAGGACGCAATGCTGACTCCAGAGATATTTCTGCTCTATGGAAATAACCCAGCCTGCGATTTTCGAGGTCACGCTTCCTCGTTCCTCTCTGCTCCGTCCAAAATTTTCAGCGTTTCCGAAGTATTATCCGGTTATCCTTCCGGCCCTACTACAACACCGGCCGGCCGCCGCTGTATTGCGCTTTCGCGCTCACATGCCCAGACCATCCGTGTTGGCACTTCCTATGTGAAACAGGACAAACACACCTGTGCTGGCTTTTCCACCCAGGACTTCAGTTACACCTGCCGTTTCATTTCCAATGGCGTTCCAACCTCTACTAGCATAGGGAATCATTCATTATGCCGTTTTGCACTCCATCACTTTTCATACAATAAGCGTTAACAACTATTTACAAGGTGTACATGACAATGTCAGCCTTCTTTAAATATTCATATATACGATGTACAACATATCAAATGATACCTAATTCCGGTTGTAAATCACATCTAAGTATGTAGACGAGTGCTTGTAAGGTGCAAAATTAGTGCCACCTTTGCGAGCTGGTGACAGAATAATTAAGAAGATATTCAGTGCGATGCGTGAAGCAAAGAGGAGCTCTGGACAAGCAAAGCTAATCGCAGAGGAAGGTATCAGAGAGGACTTATACGACAACTATAATTCAAAATTTGAAGAATTCGGCTATGAACAGGGAGTACTGGAATAATGTTTCACTGACAGCTACCGCTCATAAAGGAGTGTCTTGCTACTGAACATGATGGTGATAAGGCAATATGATCTCAGTCAAATAAAGCCTAGGACCTTTAACTGGACACAAACGAGATATACGAAGGTAACAATACCCAGGGTAGTTGTGGATTTGACCCCGCGAGAAGTGGCATGCACTCGAAGTAGTGCTGGAAGGACCTGACACCAAGAATGCTGCAGGGCTGTTCATAAATCCGTTAAGAGTACGACGAGGGTGGAGATCTCTTCTCAACAGCACGTTGCAAGGCATCCCAGATACGTTCAATAACGCTGATGTCTGGAGAGTTTGATGGCCAGTGGAAGTGTTTAAACTCAGGAAAGTATTCCTTTACTCACTATGTAGCAATTCTAGACCTGTAGGGGGTTGCATTGTCCTACTGGAGTAGTCCAAGTCTGTCGGAATGCTTAATGGGCATGAATGGATTCAGGTGATGAGACAGGATGCTTACGTACGTGTCACCTGTCAGAGTCGTATCTAGACGTGTCAGGGGTCCCATATCACTCCTACTGCAGACGCTCCACACCGCTACAGAGCCTCCATCAGCTTGATCAGTCCCCTGCTGGCATGCATGGTCCATGGATTTGTGAGGTTGTCTCCATCCCTATATACGTCCATCCACTCGATACAATCTGAAATGAGACTCCTCCGACCAGACAACAGTCAGCAACAGTCCGGAGTCGGAGGGTCCAGGCGAGTCGTGAAGCTTAGTATCGAGCAGTCATCAATGGTACACGAGTGGGCCCATATCCACGATGTTTCGTTGAATGATTCGACAATTGTTGTCGGGCCAACTTTCAAATCTGCAGCAGTTTGCGGAATGGTTGCACTTCTGAAGGATTCTCTTCAGTCTTAGTTGGTCCCATTCTTGTAGGAAATTTTTTCGGGCGGAGCGGTGTCGGAGATTTGTTCGTGTTTCCGGATTCCTAATATTCACGGTACGCAAGTGCTGAGACGCAAGTGCTGCGTCCCATTGCTCGTGCGCTGACTATTAGACCACATTCAAACTCACTTAAATCTTGATAACCTGCCACTGCAGTAGCTCTAACCGAGCTAACAACTACGCCAGACACTTGTCTTACGTAGGCTTTGCCGCCCCGGCGCCGTATTCTGCCTGTTTACATACCTCAGTATTTGATTACTCACGCCTACACCTGTTTCTTTGGCGCTTCAGTGTAGTACACATGGGTAGCCACGTTCACCTTTGAACTTTAGATTTTCCTCTTGTTCCGACCAAGCGTAAATTCTGGTGCTAGTATAACTGTGTCAGCTTTCTGCATAAGGGAAGCAGAAAGCCGCGTAGTCCTGTTGTTTACACGCTGGCCACACGGTTGTGCATTTGCTTGCAACTGGCGTGTTGGTGCCGAGAGGAACGGCCTGAGAAAGTGCCTAAACCGCAAACACACAGCACCACAGCACTTTTGCTGTAGTGTGGAGCGAGTGTTGCCTCTGACGTCACGCACAGTAGCGGGTGGGCAGCCAAGAAGTGGCAATTCTATTTCTTTGCAGCAACGCAGCTTTCAGCTAGCCACAGAGGCTAACTCAAGCCGTAGGTACAAACAGACATGGAGGTAAGCATTCCCGACAGTAGCCTGATAACGGCTTCAATTCGGTGAAGAAGAGAGTGAAGGCGATAAAAAATACTATCAGAATTATATTTGCCGAACATTGGACATAAAAATATTTCGAAGGTAATACCACAAAAAATTGAAAATTCTCAAAATTATTGTGAAATAATTTATTTAAAAATAAGACATACACCGAAGAGAGAGATAAACTGGTACAACTGACCAATATCGTATAGGGCCCCGCCAGCATGCAGAAGTGCCAAAACACGACGTGGTATGGGCTCCACTAATTGCTGAAGTAGTGCTGGAGGGAAATGACACCATGAATACTGCTGGGCTGTCCATAAATCCGTAAGAGTATGAGGAGTGCAGATGTCTTCTTAACAGCACGTTGCAACGTATCCCAGATATGCTCAGCAACGTTCGTGTCTGGGGAGTCTGGCGGCAAGCGGAGTTGTTGAAGTCAAGAAGAGTGTTTCTGGAGCCGCTCTGTAGCAATTCTGGAGGTGTGGAGAGTAGTATTGCCCTGTTGGAATTGCCCATGTCTGTCGGAATGCAAATGGACATGAATGGATGCAGGTAATCAGACAGGATGCTTATGCACGTGTCACCTGTCAGAGTCGTATCTAGACGTATCAGGGGTCTCATATCACTCCAACTTCACACGTCGCACTCCATTACAGAGCCTCCACCAGCTTGAACAGTCCCCTGCTGACATGAAGGGTCCATGGGTTCATGAGGCTGTCTCCATACCCGTACACGTACATCCGCTCGATACAATTTGAAACGAGACTCGTCCGATCAGGCAACATCTTTCCAGTCATCAACAGTCGAGTGTCGGTGTTGACTGGCCCAGGCGAGGTGTAAAGCTTTGCGTCGTGGAGTCATCAATGGGACACGAGCGAGCCTTTGGCTCCGAAAGCCCATATCAATGATGTTGCGTTGAATGGTTCGCACGCTGACAATTATTGATGGCCTAAGCATTGAAATGTGCAGCATTTTGCGGAAGGTTTACATTTCTGTCACGGTGGACGGTTCTCTTAAGTCGTCTTTGGTCCCGTGTTTGCAGGAACGTTTTCCTGCCGCAGTGATGTCAGAGATTTGGCATTTTACCGGATTTCTTATATTCACGATACACTCTGGAAATGGTACTGGAAAACCCCCACTTCTTCGCTTCCTCGGAAATGGTTTGTCCCATCGCTCGTGCGACCGCACGGCCGTATTCTTCCTGTTAACACTTCTCTCTGTTTTAACACGCATGCCTATACCGCTTTATTGTAGTAAGGGGCGTTCAAAAAGCTTATGTCTGAGGGCGAAGCTCCACGGTATGCAACGTGTATGCCGGTGTATAAGCACTAACATGTTGACAAGGGACTGCTTTGGTATTCGTGTCTTATCTACGTGCGTATGGTAAATGCGGAAAAGTGAACTATGGCAACTTCACTACAATAATCATCTGAAGAGGACCAACGTGCTATAAAGGTTTTATTGGCTGCCGAATGATAAACACCGGTAGACTTTCAGAGGCAAAAGGGAGACTGTGTATGGGGCACCATGGGTGTCGAACACCACCGTTGTGTGATGGCGCCCTAAATTCCGTGCTAGTTACGATTCGACATCGCCGTATCGCAAAGGTTGTAACGTAGGTTTTAAGCCAACGCAAGTGGGAGATATGCGAGCAGTCGCCCTATAGTGGTGAAGTCTCCCCATGGGACTATCTCTCCTTCGGTCCCTTAAAAAAGATCTTGCAATGTCGACGATTATCTTGAAATGTCGACGATTCCTACCGAATGAGGAGGTACGGCACGCAGTTACGGACATCTTCAAGCATCAGAACACGGTGTCTTGCCAGATCGATCGATATCTTCAACTTGATCCGTCGGTGGGATTGTCTCAATGCTTACGGCGATTTTGCCTGATTGGCATATCGATTCTGGTCTGTTCAGCCTTCTAAAAGAAACTTTTTTATCACCCCTAATGAAATATATTACAGAAACATTTGACCTGACTTTGACTGATGCTTGATATCATATGTAGCTGCCGACTGACAACTGAAAGTTCAATGTTTAATTTACTACCTAGGACATATTTGCTCCATATGATATCGAGTATCATTCAAACGCGGGTCAAGCGTTTCTCTAATCTATTTGATTTATTACGTTTAGACAAATCCTTTCACAAAACACTTGACCGTTTAATTATTTTTTTTATTTTCTAGTTTTATTCAGAAAGCGTGAAATATTGTATATTTAAATGTCGATCGGTATGCTATTATTTTCTTAATGAACGTGATTCCTTTCAGCAATTACATTATCTTTCAAATTATCTCTGAGCGCTATGGGGGACTTAACTGAGATCATCAGTCCCCTAGAACTTAGAACTACTTAAACCTAACTATAAATCTATTTAAGCCACGAAACTAAAATAACTTATGTAAACTCTTGTATCCCGCCTGACAGGCGACGCGTGGGTCTGCTCCAGTAAACTGAAGGTCAGGCCGAATGTAGGAAGCGAGTAGGAGCAGGTGAGGTAAAAATCTCGGTATTGCAGTGTGAATTTAAATCACCTTTACTATAGGAAGAATTAGGATTACAATAGGCTGAGATGAGCACGTAGGTGGAAAGCCGTACAGGTATCAACGCTAACAGCTACTAGTAGTTGGACAAACTATCGCTGAAGTAACTGAAGTAACAAAGTCTGTAATGCCTAGCCCCCTATGAAGTAGAAACAATTTTGCTAGGTCGTCTCCTCGGAATCAAATGGGCTGAATCCGGAGCGACCATCGTAGAGCTCTACAGCGTCGGCTAGAGGGCGCTGTAGTCGGTGTCGGTGTGCCAACCTAGCAGAGCGCACCTACTTTGTGGTATCGTAGCTATCGATACCACATAAACCTAAGAAACGCTGTATTTTTGTATTAATTCCTTTTATTTTCTTTAAATTGTCTTATAATGTTTATTTGTTAATGTAAGCATACAGAAGTTAAAATTAACGAAAGAGAGCAGTTGTATTTTTAATTGGCAAATAATACATAAGACGCAGCGCAAGCGGCGTCAACAACGAAATTGTGTGCGATCAGCCGCGCCGGAAAGGAGCACACCGAAACCTCTCGAACATTTTTCCACGCAAGAGGCTTCCAGAACAGGAACAGACTGAGGAAAAATGACAGAAAAGTTACCTAAAGTTGTCGACTTGAGTATAAACACGAGAGGCGTCTGACTCTCTCTCTCTCTCTCTCTCTCTCTCTCTCTCTCTCTCTCTCTCTCTCTGTGGCTCAGAGCCATTTGAACCATTTTTAACTCGCGAGCAGCCCAACATATCGAATTTTTGTCTTAAGTTTCACAGCAAAACTTTCTCTTCAAAACATTTACAAGCTTTTCAGGGTATACGGGATGTGAATGGTATAAGCTGCCAAAATTATACATACGTTACATCTCGGTTTGGTCTACAAAAAAGTCTAATGAAATATCATTGTATCATGTTCTTTATTTTTGTGTTTATAAATCTGCAGGTTCGATGTTAAACACACGACCTTTCTTCCTGAGACCGACGCGGCTATCAGAGGAATGTAAGGGACGAACCAGGCCAGTCTAAACACGGAATGTAAACAGACACTGGGTTGTCAAGAAAGTGTAATTCCTTTTTACGTAAACAGTGAATTAAGTAGAACCAGACTTTTCTCTTTTACAACATCACCATAATGAAGATCATGGTAGTAATGAAAAGCTAACATCAAATAAAATGTGTTTCCTTTAGTACAAAATCAACCAATTTCCACATAATTTGTTGTCCATTAGTTACAGTCACCTGTTTCCTCTTCCTACAATAATGCCATAACGAAAATTAAATTCAGATTATTTTCCTTTTCTACAACACTCTATCTATCTATGTCCGGATCCCGCTCCAGCTACTGCCAGGTTGGGTGCTCACGAGTCCTCTCCATTTGGCTCGGTCGTACCACCACTTTCCTTCCTCCTCTTGCTGCCAGGTCATTCCTGTCTTTTCCACCGATATTCTCACCCCCGTTTTCCACTGTGTTCTTGGGCGCCCTCTATGTCTTCTTCCTTCCATCTTTCGATCTTCCATAATTTTGGGGCGTCTCTGTCCACGCATCCTTTTAACATGCCCGTATCATCTTAATCTCTTTTTTTCGATTTCTTCTCTCATACTTTCTTGTTTAAGGTCCTTTCTAATACATACATTCCTTGCTCTGTCAATTCTTGTTTTTCCCTTATCTGCTGTGAGAACTTTCATTTTCCCAGCTTGCAGTCTGCTCCAGTCCCTTTCTGTCCTTGTCCATGTTTCTCCTCCATAGGTGACAATAGGGAAGTAATAATTCTTATACATAAGGAGTTTTGCTTTTTCTGAAACTTCCTTATTCAAAATCAGGTGTTTTATTGTTTGGTAAAAATTGCCTCCCTTCAGTAACCTCTTATTAATTACGTTGGTTATTCTTCCATCACTAGACATTTCACTCCTTAAATAAGTGAAACTTTCTCCCACTTTGAGGGGTTCTCCATTCAAAGTAATATTCCCACTGATCCCTTTGCCTCTTCCAAATACCATTACTTCACTCTTATCTTTATTTATTTTTAATCCATACCTTTTCATTATTTCCTTCCACGCATCAAGTTGTAACTGTACACTACCTCTTTATCGCCCCATATTAGCATATCATCTGCAAAAATCATTTTTTTTTCTTTTTCTTGTACTATATCTTTAACTGCCCTATTCATTCCCTCCATCACAACACTAAAACGTGCAAGGGATAGAATACTTCCTTGTTTAAGTCCTCGTCTTATTTCGTAGTATTCAGAGTTCTCCAATGGTGTTCTAATTCTACAATTGTATCCTCTGTACATTGTCTTTATTACATTAATGTATCCACCTTCTACACCTATCTTCTTCATTTCTTCCCAGAATCTTTTCCTTTTAACTGAGTCATATGCCTTTTCTATGTCTATAAAACCATGATCACTCTTTTGTTATACTCCCAACTTTTTCCCCTTAGCTGACAGATGGAAAATATAAGGAGGATCGTCCTTCTTCCTTTCCTAAACCCATGCTGTTCGTCACTCAGCTCGTTTTCTATCTTTTCATTTATCCGATTTAGTAAACTTCTTTCAAACGTCTTGGCTGTATGACTAATAATGTTTACTCCTCTGTAATTTTTACAAAGTCTTCTATTGCCTTTTGTGAAGATGGGAACAATGTCTCCTCTTCTCCAGTCGTTAGGCACTGTACTATTTCTCCAAACACAGCCACTGCATTCCCACCGAACCTGCTGCTCTTATCATGTCCACTGATACTTCATCAGGTCCTGGGGCTTTCCCCCCATTCATCTTCTTCACAGCTATTTCCATTTCTTCCCGTGTAATTTGTCCTAATTCTGTTTCCCAACTTCTCTCAGTTTCTCCATTATTTCTTGTTTCCTCGTGTACCTACTTTTCAGTGTTTATCAGTTTCTTAAAATGTTCTCTCCAGAGATCTTTTACATTCCCAGGATCTTCCGTTTATTTTTCACCATTTTATAGAATATTTTGTTAGTGCTCTCCACATCTTCTTCAAGTTTTTTTGTAAACTCTTCCCATGATTTTTCTTTTTGTTTCCACTATTTCTTTGCACTTCTTCTTTTCCTCTATATATCTTTTATGGTCTTCGTCATTTTTAGTTTCCCAGCACTCTCTCCATGCTCCATTTTTCCTTCTAACTGCTTGGATTGCGGTATCATCCCACCAGTTGGTCAGTCTTACTTGTTCCTTTCCAGATGTTCTACCACATACTTTTTGTGCTGGTTCGACTAAAGTGTCTTTGAATAAACTCCATTCTTTTTCTACAGAAAACTTCTTTTGGAAATTTTTGTGTGATTAATTCTCTATACTTCCCAGCACTTTCACTCTCTTTCCGTTTCCAATCCCGTATCCTCATCACTTTCTTCTGTTTTCTATTTTTCACACACTGATTCATTTTCTATTCTCCCACTAGTAAACTATGATCTCCATCTGCACTCACACTTGGAATTACCTTTACATTTGTTACTTTCTCTTCCCAATCCCTATCTACTAGATTATAGTCAATTACACTCTTGGTTCTTTCATCCCAACGGTATCTGGTGATAACATGACTTTCTCTCTTCATAAACCAGCTGTTTGTTATTTTCATTCCATTCCTCTGGCACAAATCCAGGAGTCTTTCCCCTTCTTCATTTCTGTCTCCGTATCCAAAACATGCCAACACTTGCTCAAACCCCTTTCTGTCTTTACCTACCTGTGTATTAAAATCTCCCATCACTATGTTAGCACTCTCTATATGGTTCTTGAACTCATTTTCAAAGACCATCTTCTCTTCTTCGTTGCATCCCACGTGAGGTGCATAAATCTGAAAAACTTTTAGTGTGTCTTTTTGGAATCTCAGGATTAAGATTATGACCCTGTCTGATATATATCTCACACTTACAGTACAGCTTTGTACATTCTTATTCACCATCACTACCACACCATTTCTTCCAAACTAGTTATTCCCACTCCAGTACAGTTTTCATCCTCCTCTCAAATTCTTCTCACCTTTTCCCTTTCACTTCGTTTCGCTTAATCCCAAAATATATAACTTTCTTTCTTTTAGTACATCGGTCATTTCTTCCATTTTTCTGTCGAGGGTTGATATTTTAAGGGTGCCTAAATTTAGGTTATTTTTTAGTCCGTTTGGCTTCATCTTCTTGTAGAGATGAACATCATCATGTCTCCCATGATTCGCACCTGTACTTGAAGAAGCAGTGGGGTCAAATCCTGAGTGGTTCGTTCCGAGGCTCGTCTGTGTTTTGAAAGCAATTTATAAAGACTTTCCTACTGGCTTGCTGGGCCTAACGCAAGAAAGGATTTTTTGTTGGGGTTGTCTCCCTTAGGTTTTGGAGTTTCTCCTCTACTACAAGGCAGTGGTTCCCTTTTCATTTAATCTCCAGAAAGGAGGGTTGCCTCATCTGCCAGCTTCACCATTTCGAAGTCTTTCTTCTCCGCCGTCGCTGTCATTAAGGTCTTCACCCGTAACCCTGGGCATGGGTTCCGTGTTATACCTCACGGGATTGGGTCCATGCCTGAACTCAGCCATCCTAGCACTCCGGCCTACTGAAGTGTAGGATGCTCTCCCCCGCGGCGTGGATGCGCCGGACAGGAATTACCCCAGTGGAGGAATAGGAAACGGGACACTACCTCCCTGGAGCCGGTTTAATGATTGTATACGGTGTCAAAACCAAAGGTACAACATTACAGTAACGAAAATGAAATACACATTACTTTATATGCTCTTAAACCAATTCTACAATAAGTGTTCAAAACTCCCACCATTCTATTCGACACGTGTTTCATTACGGAGAACTCATTTTCGTCGCACTCGTTCTCATCATTTGCTGAGCATAAATAATTTCCTTCATTTGGCCGAAAAAGTAAAAATTCAGTGCATTTAAATCAGGACTGCGTGCTGGCCATCGACGTCGACCAAAACATCCTATCCACCGCCCTGGAAATCGTCTATTCAAAAACCTTCGTACTCTGCGACGAATGTTGGAAGCAGCACCATCGTGCAGGAACCACATGTTACGACGTACACCTAACGGAATATTTTCTAATAAAGTTGGCAGGAATGTTTGCTCTAGAAAGGTTCGCCAGTTGTTACCAGCCAATCGTGAAGGTAAAATGTAGGGCGCAACATTGTAATCATCGATTATACCGGCCAATACATTTAGGGAAATTTTGAAAATTTGTGGTAAGATCTTACGTGACCAAACTGCTCAGGTCATCGGTCCCTAACCTTACACACTACTTAATCGAACTTAAACTGACTTACGCTAAAGACGACACACTGAGAAATCTCGTATCGGAGGGAAATCTTGCCCTTCCAACGCTTGTACGCGTTAAATGTGAAGAGGCTGCAAACGCTCCCTTTTCAAAGTGTTAGGAACGACAGTGTGCGGTACATCCACTTGGCGGGAGATCCTCCTAGTATAGTGAGTAGGATTTTCGTGAATGTAGCACAAAATTTCTTACTGGGTTTCCGGCTTAATCTTCCTCGCGTTGTGGGCCTCTCTCTCTGCCGCGAGGGGTAGTAAATAGGCAGTATCACTCAATCTGTGCAAGTTAAATAGGTACTCCTTTTGTCGTGATTCATTTAATAATAAGACAGGTGTCGATTTAGAAGTGATAGGGGATCCAGTATTTGAATCGGAATTTAAAAGAGCTTTGGAGGACTTACTGTCAAATAAGGCAGAAGGGATCGATAACATTCCATCAGAATTTCTAAAATAATTAGGGGAAGTGGCATCAAAACGACTATTCACGTTGGTGTGTAGAATATATGAGTCTGGCGACATAGCATCTGACTTTCGGGAAAGCATCATCCACACAATTCCGAAGACGGCAAGAGCTGACAAGTGCGAGAATTATCTCACAATCAGCTTAACAGCTCATGCATCGAAGCTGCTTACAAGAATAATATACAGAAGAATGGAAAAGAAAATTGAGAATGCGCTAGGTTACGATCAGTTCGGTTTTAGGAAAAGTAAAGGCACGAGAGAGGCAATTCTGACGTTAGGGCTAATAATGGAAGCAAGGCTCAAGAAAAATCAAGACACGTTCATAGGATTTGTCGACCTGGAAAAGCGTTCGACAATATAAAATGCTGCAAGCTGTTCGAGATTCTGAAAAAAGTAGGGGTAAGCTATAGCGAGAGACGGGTCATATGCAATATGTACAACAACCAAGAGGGAATAATAATAGTGGAAGATCAAGAACGAAGTGCTGGTATTAAGAAGGGAGTAAGACAAGGCTGTAGCCTTGCGCCCCTACTCTCCAATCTGTACATCGAGGAAGCAATGATGGAAATAAAAGAAAGGTTCTGGAGTGGAATTAAAATACAAGGTGAAAGGATATCAATGATACGATTCGCTGATGACATTGCTATCCTGAGTGAAAGTGAAGGAGAATTAAATGATCTGCTGAACGGAATGAACAGTCTAATGAGTACACAGTAAGGTTTGAGCGTAAATCGGAGAAAGACGAAGGTAATGAGAAGTAGTAGAAATGAGAACAGCGAGAAACTTAACATCATGATTGATGGTCACGAAGTCAATGAAGTTAAGGAATTCTGCTACCTAGGCAGTAAAATAACCAATGACGGACGGAGCAAGGAGGACATCAAAAGCAGACTCGCTATGTCAAAAAAAGCATTTCTGGGCAAGAGAAGTCTACTAATATCAAATACCGGCCTTAATTTGAGGAAGAAATTTCTGAGGATGTACGTCTGGAGTACAGCATTGTATGGTAGTGAAACATGGACAGTGGGAAAACCGGAACAGAAGAGAATCGAAGCATTTGAGATGTGGTGCTGTAGACGAATGTTGAAAATTAGGTGGACTGATAAGGTAAGGAATGAGGAGGTTCTACGCAGAATCGGAGAGGAAAGGAATATGTGGAAAACACTGATAAGGAGAAGGGACAGGATGATAGGACATGTGCTAAGACATGAGGGAATTACTTCCATGGTACTATAGGGAGCTGTAGAGGGCAAAAACTGTAGAGGAAGAGAGATTGGAATACGTCAAGCAAATAATTGGGTACGTAGGTTGCAAGTGCTACTCTGAGATGAAGAGGTTAGCACTAAAAAAAAGGAGACGGAAGCATATCAGTACAGACAATACCTCTAGCATGCAGAGGCAAAGGTAAACTACTGTACTTTGTTACGAATGAATCGCAAAGTAATCGAGAAAAATATAAAAGTAGAGAATTATGGTAGAGAATTATGATGATACAAACCTTTGATGAACAGTGACAAATGTCGATCACGCAGGAATTCTTAGTTATGGAAAGCGTTCTCAACAAATTCTTACAGCTGCCCTCGAAACACATTTTCCCTCGCCATAAATTAAATGAATATCGGATTGTTCAGTGATAATAAATCTTTCTTCCGTTCTAACGTCTGCACAGGTAAATCGACAAGTGCCGACGATCGGAGTATTGCAGTGGTTCAGCCACGCTGGCTGTTCTGACCTACGTGTCTGAGACTCACGCTCGCAATGTCAATATGTTAAGCGGTAATGTCTACTTTTCCTAAAACATCGTACCGACATGAACTATATTTTCTGGGAAAGCTGTAGGAAGTGAAGAAACGTGTTAGTAGGTGTTTTAAATTAATTACTGTACTTGTGTTCTACTAACACGATTTTTTTGGCAGCTTATACCACTTAAACCCTCTATAAAAGGGGCGGGTAAAACACGAAGTAGATTGGCATTCTGTGACTGTGTATTGAGGTCAGCTGTTTGCGACACATGAGAATTTATGCCGGATCGGAGCTCGAACCCGGATAGCCCGCTTATGAGGGACGCCCCATCCTACGGGAATGTAGAGTCGCACCGCTCTCGTCGACAGTCGCAGTGTTTGTTGCATGGATGCATGTGTGAAGTCCGCAACTGCCTACTGCACATCCTCGTCCGACAATAATCGTCGACCGATCGGGCCTTTTATGGGAACAGAGGGCGTGATAAGTGCATGGGGAGAGATTAGGACTACAGGGCTGATGCTCGCGTGCCTCCCACTTCAGCTGGCGTAACTACTGCGCTCCGACATTTGCTATTTGGGACGCGCGTTTTCATGATGTAGCAGCACCTAGCACAAAACTTGGCGCACCATTCCGCATGGTGGGTTTAGACAGACATGGTGCCCCATAAGCATTCTTCATTTTCTGATGGATGACTACCGGTGGCTGTTTTTCGTTAGTCAAGAAAAAAAATATCAGCACATTGGTCCTTTTTGGACGCATTTTGGCAATAACTTCGCTATAGCTAATGTTTCCGCATTTACGGCGCGCACGTCGGAAAGGCACGAGTGCCACACTAATCCCTTGCC
Source organism: Schistocerca gregaria (assembly GCF_023897955.1). Taxonomy (NCBI): domain Eukaryota; kingdom Metazoa; phylum Arthropoda; class Insecta; order Orthoptera; family Acrididae; genus Schistocerca; species Schistocerca gregaria. The sequence continues at coordinate 157,769,791 of NC_064928.1, forward strand.
AGCATGTCGGTGCTCACACACAGAGCCAAAACATTACGACTATCTTCTCAGAGTGTTTTTACTTCTGGAACGCAGTCCGGCAGTGATTTTGCGTGCCAGGGACTCGACAAATAGTTTATAGGTTTCCACAGGTTTCTACCATCAGATGCCCATGCACAGCGTCCGCAGCTCGTGGTCTAGTGGCTAGCAATGCCACCTCTGGGTCACAGGGTCCCGGGTTCGATTCCCGTCTGGAGTGGGTATTTTCTCTTCCCTGTCATTGGGTGTTTGTGTTGTCCTCACCATTTCATCATCACCATCACAGTGAATAGGTTGGACTGTGTAAAAAACTGGACTTTGTATGGGCGCTGATCACCACGCAGTTGAGCGTCCCATAAACCAAACATCATCATCATCCTACGCACAGGTCAAACACTTCCCGTAATCAACAATCAATCGGGCATTGAAACCTCTCCCCAGGGCTTGGACGTCCTCTTCACGCCCTTCTTGGCGGGAGGAGGTCGTTTTGGTCCGGTTATGGATTGATCTTGGCCTGCCATGTACTCTGGATGCCATTTTAGCCGATGACCCATAAGCAGCTGCTCGCGTTCTTCGTTTTATCCGCTTGACAAACCTGTCTAAGGACATTTGATTATGCCGTTTTAATCCCCTGCCTGTTAATGTAGTGTTGTCCTTTTTAGTTGCTGTTTTAACCTTGTACCTCGCAGTGCATTCATAACTTCTTCTGGGCGCTAATGACCACTGTAGTTGTGAGTCCTAAAACCGCAAAAAAAAAGAAAAAAAGTAATCTACGGGTGGCTGGTTTTCGGTCGCAGAGATGGCACCCGATAGCGTCCAGTCTGGGTTTCATCGGACTCAGATAAGCCGAATACGATGACCAAGGCATTAATCATAAGGAAACGCAGTCCGAAATCAAAGGAAGTAGGTTATGGTACACTTGTTCGGCCACTGCTTGAATACTGTTCAGCAGTGTGGGATCCTTACCAGATAGGGTTGATAAAAGAGATGGAGAAGATCCAACGGAGAGCATCGCGCTTCGTTACATGATCATTTAGTAATCGCGAAAGCGTTACGGAGATGATAGATAAACTACAGGGGAAGACTCTACTGGAGGGGCGATCAGTAGCTCGCTACGGGCTTTTGTTAATGTTTCGAGAACATACCTTCACCGAGTAGTCAAGCAGTATATTGCTCCCTCCTACGTACATCTCACGAAGACCGACAATCTTTCTTTCCACGAACAATACGAGACTGGAATAGAAGGGAGAAACGATAGAGGTACTCAAAGTACCCTCCGTAACACACCGTCAGATGGCTTGCGGAGTATGGATGTAGATGTAGATGAAAGTCAACTCATTTTCATGCTGCTCAAACCTTTGCAGCACGCTTCTGGCCTTGTGGCATGGACAGTTATCCTACTGGAAGATGCCATCACTGTTGAGGAAGACATCAACAATAAGGGGTTCTAAGTGGTCCATAATAATGGTCATGTGGTCCACAGCTGTCTGTCACGGTGCCTTCAATTACTGCCACAGGTTCCATGGAAGCCCCAGTGAATGTCCCCCATAACGTAGTACCGCTGCCACAGGCCTGCATCTCTGGTGTACTGCAAGTTTGTAGCCTGGATGATGGCACACCTGGACGTGACCATTGACCTGGTTTAAAAATAAAAGGCATTCATCCGACCAGGCGACACGATTCTATTGATCTGCTGTTCAATCTCCATGATCCATTGCCCACCGTAACCAAAATTGACGATGTTGTTGAGTCAACAAGAGAGCACATAAGTGTTCAAATGCTTCAAATGGCTCTGAGAACTACTGAGGTGATCAGTCCCCTAGAACTTAAAACTACTTAAACCTAACGAACCTAAGGACATCACACACATCCATGCCCGAGGCGACCGGAGTGGTAACACAGTGTTCAACACTGTACGCTGAACGGCGTGCCAAATCCCCTGTGCCTGTCCCAGCACTGTGCTTCATCGTCAGGTCTGCCACAGATCTCCGCTTATCCTGCTTTAGAGAGTGGGTATCTAAACATTCATAGTGGTGTCTGTTTGGTCTATATTGTGTCTCCCTACCACTTTCGCGCAACGACGCTCTGAACGTGTTATTTAGGGAATTGACTAGTTTGAACCTGGGACCTGTTGCTGGTAAGGAGACGCCAGACCACGCATGACATGTAGAATTCAGAAGGGTTCAGTGAGACTAGCGATGATATAACCAAATACTTAATTATCTCAGCGTCAGCTCCACTGCACTCCCTGTAAAAGAATCTTAATACTAACTAAATTTAGTGGAAGGGGTTCAAGGCTTTCCTATTTTTGTTAGCTGGGCATGCCTGGAACGAGTTTTCGATATAAAACACGCTACTGTTGAATTTTTGAAGGTAAAACTAGTGCAGGAACGTAAGTTAGAACATCTGGCATGGATTGTAGACTTTGCATTTTAAGTGGCCTTGACTGCACACTACCTCACGTCAGACACAGCAAGAAGAGAAACAACATCTTTCTGATTTGATGCACATCCATTTAATAACAAAATCGGGTTGTAGAAGGGACAAATTTTCACAAACGTAGTCCAGTTCCCTAAGCTCACTTTGAAAGGAAACGCGAAGTCTGAAGAATTCATTGTGGCATTGAAAGAATTGAGAGGGTAGTTTCCTACACGTTGTGAGGATGCTGTCAATACTACATCTGTTTTTGGGCTGTTTACGAGACTACTTGCTGTTTCGGTTGATAGCCCCCCTGTGCATGTGCAGATGTAACTGAATGATCCGCATAATAATTCCCATTTTAATAACAGGTCCTTTCACGTTGAAGCTATCCAGAGCATCTAGGCTGCTTTCCTCAAGTAGAATTTCTACGTCTCCATAATGAGACTGAAGCGGTGCTACAATATTTTGATCGGCGGATCTAAGTCAAAGACCTTTCTTCGATTATGAAACTAAATAAGTCACAACTACGTGGCAACGCCGGCCGCTGTGGCGAAGCGTTTCTAGGCGCTTCAGTCCGGAACCACATGGCTGCTACGGTCGCAGGTTCGAATCCTGCCTTGGGCATGGATGTGTGTGATGTCCTTAGGTTAGTGAGGTTTAAGTAGTTGTAAGTCTAGGGGACTGATGACCTCAGATGTTAAGTCTCATAGTGCTTAGAGCCATTTGAACCATTACATGGAACCTGAGTGCGAAAATCTTTGAAAGTGTCTACATCTGTCCGTATGCCAACAGTTTGTAGCAGCTATAAATTATATTATGCTTTCTGCGCTCCAATAATAAATAATACTGAAAATTTGTTTTGTTTGTGTTATTTGTTGTTGCGAAAGGGAAATGTAAATCCAAGCTCTGTGCAGTGCGACTGCACTGCCGTTTAAATATGGCACATTCACTGTTTCTCCCAGTGCCCCTCCTCGCTCTAAGACCGTGTGGAGTGGTGGTGGGGAGGTGTGCAGCGAGGCTGAGCGCTACAGCAGTCGTGCGAGGCCATGGCTCAGAACCCGAATTCTTTGCTGTCCTGCCTACATTATCACAGGCAGCTGAGTGAGACATTTCGTAATAAAAAGAGTCTCGTAGACTGATAAACAATTTTCATCATCATAAAGCTCCATGGCTTCGCAAATTTACTGCTACGATTCTGTCTATATTTGCAACTACATAGTTGTGCAAGCAACTTTTACCGACAATGAGAACGAAACCTGCCGGCCAGTGTGGCCGAGAGGTTCTAGGTGCTACGGTCGCAGGTTCGAATTCTGCCTTGGGCATGGATGTGTGTGATGTCCTTAGGTTAGTTAGTTTTATGTAGTTCCAAGGGGACTAATGACCTCAGATGTTTAGTCCCGTAGTGCTCAGAGCCATTTTAACCAATTTTTGAGAACAAAATCTGCCCACAGAAGTTCACTAACAGAGTCCAACTTTTAAGCTTACCTTCGAGTCAGTAGTGTTCAGAAAGTGGTAGCAGACATTGATTCTTTAGTGAAAAGCAAAATTAATAGAATTCATTGGCATCTAGTGCCTTTTATTTTAACGTTTGTATACAAGAGTCACGAGATACAAGTCGATATCAATGTAAACTTTGTCTCAAAACCACATTCATCATTAAGCTGCACCATTCTTGAGAATTATCACGTTTCATAGTTAGCTGTACCATGTTCTTCGCCTTGTCCATTAAAAGAAATAATCGTAAACTTGTTATGAAAGGCATTAATTAGGCCCCACAAAATAATAATTTCTCGTGCCGAGGTGCCTTTTCCGATACCTCCTCTCCCCTCCCATCGTCTTCCCACTGTATTGCTTGCCTCCATTCGCTCACTGCTCGGTGTGAGCGCGAACCAGCTCACAGAGCAGACTGGTGAACAGTCCGGCTACACAACACTCTCAGCTAGTTAAGCCACTAGCTGGAAAAATGGGCAGCAGGAGCAACTCACAAGTCAATCCTCACCCTCCTCTCCCACTGTCCGTGAGGAACCCATTCACGGTCTTTCACTGGTCTGACGCTAATATTACTGGATAAAACAGTAGAGACCCTCTTAAATGACACGCTGGTCGCTGTAGATGGTGGAGAATCTCATGTTATCGATCACCAATGGAAGTTGAGTGTTGGTGCCAATTGATTGCTTGGAATCAGCACAGTATCTCGGATGAACGTGGAGACATTGAGGTGGAACTGATTGTTCGCCTGTCATTACTTTCCCTCAAGATACTCTGTTCTTTATTATGAATGACCCACTGGGAATATTCACATTTTTGTTCAGATATCGAGTGCCTCTGGCCACGGGATGGACACCATTGTGTTTATTTAGTTATTCTATGGAGCACATCCATTTCCCATCCCTGTAATGTTGCCATTGATTATGAAATGAGTATGTGTTTTGGTTGTGTTTATGTGAGAAGCGCAGCTGTAGCGCAGAGATTATTGACTTACTCTAGCTTTGGTGCCAACCTAATTCTTGGGTGAACGGTCAGGGACGCGCCTGTGGCAGCAGATTCTTCAGGGTTGGCAGCAGCATCTTCTCTTCCCACTGAAGGATACCAAGAGTAAACTTTATCTGGTGCTCCGCCGTTTTCAGTATTGGGTTTCTGGCTGGCTCAGAGATTCGGCAGACTCAGTACATGTCTCCATCATGTTGAATGATAAATTCAGAGTATGAGGTATGCTCGAATTAAAATAACTAATAAGTCCCTTTTCAGTATCTTTTTAATCTGGGTTCTGTTGCAACAACCTTTTGAAATTATTCCTCAAGTAAATTCACTGTTTAGGACTCAGGTTTCTAACGAGTACATGATCGTCATCTCGATCCAGTGATATGAAGTTGATGCTTTGGTGCCTTCAGCACATTTTATGTTTGTTGACTTTATATTACAATTAACTTACATTTATTCTCTTTTTTGTGGAGTATTTAACGTTCCTTCTTTGTGATGTGGGACTCAGCCGTTTTGTATCAGGTAGTTATCTGGTAACAACCGTTATACCAAACTAGGAATTTTATCATACATTTGTTTCGAGTTAGGTTTGTATTCGAGTAAACAGAGTGCAATATTTTAGCATTCTTGCATAAGGAATTATTTGATTTTATTTATTTCTGCTTGCTTGTCTTTGTCTCCATGCTCCCAAGAGAGACAACTGCACGGAGAAAGGTTAGGTTAGGTTAGGTGAGTGTTTAACGTCCCGTCGACAACGAGCTCATTAGAGACGGAGCGCAAGCTTGGATTAGGGAAAGATTGGGAAGGAAATCGGCCGTGTCCTTTCAAAGGAACCATCCCGGCATTTGCCTGAAACGATTTAGGGAAATCACGGAAAACCTAAATCAGGATGGCCGGAGACGGGATTGAACCGTCGTCTTCCCGAATGCGAGTTCCGTGTGCTACTACTGCGCCACCTCGCTCGGTACACGGAGAAAGGACCATCTGCTTCCTAAGATAGTTAAATATAGGAATTGTGTAATGCGTGAGCAATTTCACTGTTAATCCAAGAATGATCCAACATGGTGAGTTTGTAATTCTGTCATTGACATCATTTACTGTATGGATAAATGATGGCGTCCTCTTGGGTAAAATATTCCGGAGGTAAAATAGTCCCCCATTCGGATCTCCGAACGGGGACTACTCAAGAGGACGTCGTTATCAGGAGAAAGAAAACTGGCGTTCTACGGATCGGAGCGTGGAATGTTAGATTCCTTAATCGGGCAGGTAGGTTAGAAAATTTAAAAAGGGAAATCGGTAGGTTAAAGTTAGATACAGTGGGAATTAGTGAAGTTCGGTGGCAGGAGGAACAAGACTTTTGATCAGGTGAATACAGGGTTATAAATACAAAATCAAATAGGGGTAATGCAGGAGTAGGTTTAATAATGAATAGGAAAATAGGAATGCGGGTAAGCTACTACAAACAGCATAGTGAACGCATTATTGTGGCCAAGATAGATACGAAGCCCACACCTACTACAGTAGTACAAGTTTATATGCCAACTAGCTCTGCAGATGACGAAGAAATTGATGATATGTATGATGAAATAAAAGAAATTATTCAGATAGTGAAGGGAGATGAAAATTTAATAGTCATGGGTGACTGGAATTCAATAGTAGGAAAAGGAAGAGAAGGTGAATATGGATTGGGGCTAAGAAATGAAAGAGGAAGCCGTCTGGTAGAATTTTGCACAGAGCACAACTTAATCATAGCTAACACTTGGTTCAAGAATCATAAAAGGAGGTTGTATACATGGAAGAAGCCTGGAGATACTAACAGGTTTCAGATAGATTATATAATGGTAAGACAGAGATTTAGGAACCAGGTTTTAAACTGTAAGACATTTACGGGGGCAGATGTGGATTCTGACCACAATCTGTAGATTAAAACTGAAGAAACTGCAGAAAGGTGGTAATTTGGGGAGATGGAACCTGGAAAAACTGAAAGAACCAGAGGTTGTAGAGAGTTTCAGGAAGAGCATAAAGGAACAATTGACAAGAATGCGGGAAAGAAATACAATAGAAGAAGAATGGGTAGCTTTGAAGGATGAAGTGGTGAAGGCAGCAGAAGATCTAGTAGGTAAAAAGACGAAGACTAATAGAAATCCTTGGGTGTCAGAACAAATACTGAATTTAATTGATGAAAAGAGAAAATATAAAAGTGCAGTAAATGAAGCAAGCAAAAAGGAATATAAACGTCTCAAACATGAGATCGACAGGAAGTGCAAAATGGCTAAGCAGGCATGGCTAGAGGACAAATGTAAGGATGTAGAGGCTTATCTCACTAGGGGTAAGATAGATACTGCCTACAGGAAAATTAAAGAGTCCTTTGGAGAAAAGAGAACCACTTGTATGAATATTAAGGGCTGAGATGGAAACCCAGTTCTAACCAAAGAAGGGAAAGCAGAAAGGTGGAAGGAGTATATAGAGGGAGTATACAAGGGCAAATAATTGAGGACGTAGGTTGTAAGTGCTACTCTGAGATGAAGAGGTTAGCACATGAAAGGGATTCGTGGCGGGCCGCATCAAACCAGTCAGTAGACTGATGACAAAAAAAAAAAAGAAACACAAGGGCGATGTTCTTGAGGACAATATTATGGAAATGGAAGAGGATGCAGATGAAGACGAAATGGGAGATAAGATACTGCGGGAAGAGTTTGACAGAGCACTGAAAGACCTGAGTCGAAACAAGGCCCCGGGACTAGACGACATTCCATTAGAACTACTGACTGCCTTGGGAGAGCCAGTCCTGACAAAACTCTACCATGTTGTGAGCAAGAAGATGAGACAGGCGAAATACCCTCAGAGTTCAAGAAGAATATAATAATTCCAATCCCAAAGAAAGCAGGTGTTGACAGATGTGAAAATTACCAAACTATCAGTTTAATAAGTCACGGCTGCAAAATTCTTTACAGGCGAATGGAAAAACTGGGAAGCCGACCTTGGGGAAGATGAGTTTGGATTCCGTAAAAATAGGGGAACACGTGAGCAATACTGACCCTACGACTTATCTTAGAAGCTAGGTTAAGAAAAGGCAAACCTACGTTTCTAGCATTTGTAGACTTGGAGAAATGTTGACTGGAATACTCTCTTTCAAATTCTGAAGGTGGCAGGGGTAAAAAAAAGGGAGAGAAAGGCCATTTACAATTTGTACAGAAACCAAATGGCAGTTATAAGAGTCGAGGGACATGAAAGGGAAGTAGCGGTTGAGAAGGGAGTGAGCTAGGATTGTAGCCTCTCCCCGATGCTATTCAATCTGTATAAAGGAAACAAAAGAAAAATTTGGAGTGGGTATTAAAATGCACGGAGAACTTTGAGGTTCGCAGATGACATTTTAATTCTGTCAGAGACAGCAAAGGTCTTGGAAGAGCAGTTGTACGGAATGAACAGTGTCTTGAAGGAAAGATATAAGGTGAAGATCAAGAAAAGCAAAACGAGGATAATGGAATGTAGTCGAATTAAGTCGGGCGATGCTGAGGGAATTAGATTAGGAAATGAGACACTTAAAGTAGTAAAGGAGTTTTGTTATTTGGGGAGCAAAGTAACTGATGATGGTCTAAGTAGAGAGGATATAAAATGTAGACTAGCAATGGAAAGAAAAGCGTTTCTGAAGAAGAGAAATTTGTTAACATCTAGTATAGATTTAAGTGTCAAGAAGTCGTTTTTCAAAGTATATGTATTGAGTGTAGCCATGTATGGAAGTGAAACATGGACGATAAATAGTTTAGACTAGAAGAGAATAGAAGCTTTTGAAATGTGGTGCTACAGAAGAATGCTGAAGATTAGATGGGTAGATCACGTAACTAATAAAGAAGTACTGAATAGGATTGGGGAGAAGAGGAGTTTGTGGCACAATTTGACAAGAAGAAGGGATCGGTTGATATGACATGTTCTGAGGCATCAAGGGATCACCAATTTAGTATTGGAGGGCAGTGTGGAGGGTAAAAATCGTAGAGGGAGACCAAGAGATAAATACACTAAGCAGATGCAGAAGGATGTAGGATGCAGTAGGTACTGGGAGATGAAGAAGCTTGCACAGGATAGAGTAGCATGTAGAGCTGCATCAAACCAGACTCAGGACTGAAGACCACAACAACAACAGGAATTGTGTAATGCGTGAGCAATTTCGCTGTTAAACCAAAAATGATCCAACATGGTGAGTAAGTAATTCTGTCATTGACTTCCTGTCACCCTCATGCCGTTGGCTGCACAGACAGTGAGTGCTATCTGCTCTTGCAGAAAATCGTGTCAGGCTAAGCATTTGTTCGTGTGAAGATATGGTAGGATGTTCTCATAGTTTTTGTGTGTTTTGTGTCGTGTACTTTTGCGTGCTCTATTGCCACTTGCTGTCAAATGGTATCTTGAGGCTACGTCCTCACTGTAGCCCCCAAATCTGTTCAAAATCCGTAGCCTTATTTCGTGCATAATCATCAGAAGCAGTAGCCGCCCGCATATCGTGGTCGTGCGGTAGCATTCTCGCTTCCCACGCCCGGGTTCCCGGGTTCGATTCCCGGCGGGGTCAGGGATTTTCTCTGCCTCGTGATGGCTGGGTGTTGTGTGATGGCCTTAGGTTAGGTAGGTTCTAAGTTCTAGGGGACTGATGACCATAGATGTTAAGTCCCATACTGCTCAGAGCCATAGCCAGTAGCCAATAACCAATGTATGAGTTAGCATGAGTATGGAGGTCACGTATGAAAAGCACTTCAATGGCGTGAACACTAAATTACGAGGCCACTTGCGTGTAGATGTTGAGCACCTCAGCGCCTGAAGTATATGCTTTGTTCACCTTTGAGGTTTGGGTAGAGTCCCGTAGTAAATTGCATCTTTAAACTAGAATTGCCATTACATATTCACGCTAGTAATTTCAGTCGCCTGACCCCACCAGGTAATACTATCCTGAAGAGATTTATCCTCTAAAATGACACTGATTGAATCAGTAACTGAATTAGAATCCCATGTGGATATTTATGGCGACAGACTGTGCTGCAAACGGTCTTATTCAGTTATCTACACTCCTGGAAATTGAAATAAGAACACCGTGAATTCATTGTCCCAGGAAGAGGAAACTTTATTGACACATTCCTGGGGTCAGATACATCACATGATCATACTGACAGAACCACAGGTACATAGACACAGGCAACAGAGCATGCACAATGTCGGCACTAGTACAGTGTATATCCACCTTTCGCAGCAATGCAGGCTGCTATTCTCCCATGGAGACGATCGTAGGGATGCTGAATGTAGTCCTGTGAAACGGCTTGCCATGCCATTTCCACCTGGCGCCTGAGATGGACCAGCGTTCGTGCTGGACGTACAGACCGCGTGAGACGACGCTTCATCCAGTCCCAAACATGCTCAATGGGGGACAGATCCGGAGATCTTGCTGGCCAGGGTACTTGACTTACACCTTCTAGAGCACGTTGGGTGGCACGGGATACATGCGGACGTGCATTGTCCTGTTGGAACAGCAAGTTCCGTTGCCGGTCTAGGAATGGTAGAACGATGGGTTCGATGACGGTTTGAATGTACCGTGCACTATTCAGTGTCCCCTCGACGATCACCATAGGTGTACGACCAGTGTAGATCGCTCCCCACACCATGATGCCGGGTGTTGGCCCTGTGTGCCTCGGTCGTATGCAGTCCTGATTGTGGCGCTCACCTGCACGGCGCCAAACACGCATACGACCATCATTGGCACCAAGGCAGAAGCGACTCTCATCGCTGAAGACGACACGTCTCCATTCGTCCCTCCATTCACGCCTGTCGCGACACCACTGGAGGCGGGCTGCACGATGTTGGGGCGTGAGCGGAAGACGGCCTAACGGTGTGCGGGACCGTAGCCCAGCTTCATGGAGACGGTTGCGAATGGTCCTCGCCGATACCCCAGGAGCAACAGTGTCCCTAATTTGCTGGGAAGTGGCGGTGCGGTCCCCTACGGCACTGCGTAGGATCCTACGGTCTTGGCGTGCATCCGTGCGTCGCTGCGGTCCGTTCCCAGGTCGACGGGCACGTGCACCTTCTGCCGACCACTGGCGACAACATCGATGTACTGTGGAAACCCCACGCCCCACGTGTTGAGCAATTCGGCGGTACGTCCACCCGGCCTCCCTCATGTCCACTATACGCCCTTGCTCAAAGTCCGTCAACTGCACATACGTTTCACGTCCACGCTGTCGCGGCATGCTACCAGTGTTAAAGACTGCGATGGAGCCCCGTATGCCACGGCAAACTGGCTGACACTGACGGCGGCGGTGCACAAATGCTGCGCAGCTAGCGCCATTCGACGGCCAACACCGCTGTTCCTGGTGTGTCCGCTGTGCCGTGCGTGTGATCATTGCTTGTACAGCCCTCTCGCAGTGTCCGGAGCAAGTATGGTGGGTCTGACACACCGGTGTCAATGTGTTCTTTTTTCCATTTCCAGGAGTGTACTTTGGTTGCTTGTTCCGTCCTCTTCACGTTATCCGTTCTGCCACGCTGTTCAATTCTGTCACGTTGTTTAATTCAAGATTAAAGTAATTAATTAATTAATTAAATAAACATTCGAGCCATCCCCTATTAATCATCTACAAGCACTGAATCAGAAAACGTAACGGGATCGTGAGCAGTTATAGAAGCTCTAACGCACGCCGTCAGGCAACGCGTAATGAGAATATTCGACAAACTGTAGACTTTCATCTGTCGCGTCCGTTTCACTAGAATATAAACAAGTGAAAGGTAGGAGGCTTTTAACGTAACAGAATTGCAGAAGGGAGTTGTTTCTGTCTGGACGTGCGCCGTGGACTTAGCGGTACAATCTATTCGTTTATCAGTGTTGTCTACGAGAGATGCCGCACATCTTGCAATCATGTGACGCGGCTTAAAACGAGTGGTCGTAAATAGACCCTAACCGACAGGAACCAGAAGATACGTTCAAGCACTATTAGAGATAGCTGGTTTCAAACTCGATAGGTATTAATAAACGTAAACAAGGTCCGTTGTAGGCTGTAATGGAATGTTTATTCAGTCATGCGATTAACTAATTTCGACCAAGCGTCATTGTCAAGCACCTGTAAAACCAACATGTAAATGCGTTACATTGTCTGCATACATCGCCATGTATGTAGAAAATGATACTTTACACATCTCACATTAAGATAAAACATTATTGTACAAATTTGTTACTTACATCAGTTTTTTATGTCATTTTCGAATCAGTCTTAGTTACAAGTAAGAAGTAGCCATATTGCGTCACTTTACGAAATGATCCACATTACAGTGACACCTTTTTAGATCGTATTCTGTACTTTGCTCTATGTACAACAGCATCGTTACTGACGGCAGCTGGTAATTTGTTGTCACAGATATATATTCATCCAAAGACTTTACGACTTTCAATAGCACATTTCATAGACACGTTATATATATTGCTGGCGTGCCAGACTTGATTGATGTCATGTCTAACAAACAGTCACCGCCAAAAAACACATTAAAGGCATACAAATGGACATAAAATATTGTATACAGTATATGGTACATCACCGGGCAAACTTCATTATTTTAAACATTATATTAACAAAAATATATATGAGATACATACAAAATACCGCAATATTCCATCAATTGCTGCCGTTCCAGGTAGAACGACTGCCTTATATCGTAAGTCATCAGTGTCTGACAGCTATTTCTATACACACTGAACCCAGACCTGACTACTTGTACAGAAAGGTAACCCACAGATAATGATGGAAACAGAAGAAATGAATTAAAATTTGTACCACGGCCGAGACTCGATCCTGGGTCTACTTGCTTACAATGTAAGAAAACCATTACACCAACACAGCACTATAGTGAACACCACTGAATGCAAGTCGAGAGCCTTCCCCAACACAAACTTCATATTTTCAGGTTATTTTCCCCCTAAAATTCCACTACTGCCAGGGCTCTCCTGTATTGGAATAGCACCCCAGTGTTGGATGTAATGGACAAGAACTGTACCATAGGTGATCTTGTAGATCTCAAAATTTTCCCCTGGCAATAGTGATAATGTGGGGGGGGGGGGGGGGGGGGGGAATAAGCTGGAGATATGATGTGAAGTTTTATTGGGGAGGGTACTCGACTTATGTAGTTCGTGCAGCAATGTTGACCACAGTGTTATGGTGGTGAAATGGTTAGCATTTCTTCACAGTTAACAAGCAGATCCACGTTCGAGTCCTAGCCGTGACACAAATTGTAATTAATTTCTTCTGCTTCCATAACTATCGTATATAAAGGTGAGACTTAAATATCTCTCGGGAAAATTTGATTATAGGACAAGCAGCGCCCTCACTTTGAGGTAAACGTAGTTCAGAGCGTGAAAGAACACCGCAATTCGACAACTCAGCTACAGCAGTCAACAAGATCGTGTAAGACAGTTAAAGTTTCTGATGCAATGTATTTTCCTAAGTACTGAATGTTGTGCTGCAAGAGGACAGTTTGTTAATCTGTGAATCAAGTGATGTTTTTAAAGTCATGATAGGGGGCTGAAGATAATTTCATGGGCAATTCTCCAGTATCTGGATGTCATCAACACGTACTGTTTTAAATTATAAACGCGCAGTGTCATCAGAGATACTGTGTCGGTACAAAATGGTTCAAATGGCTCTGAGCACTATGGGACTCAACAGCTGTGGTCATCAGTCCCCTAGAACTTAGAACTACTTAAACCTAACTAACCTAAGGACATCACACACATCCATGTCCGAGGCAGGATTCGAAACTGCGACCGTAGCAGTCGCACGGTTCCGGACTGCGCGCCTAGAACCGCGAGACCACCGCGGCCGGCTAATGTGTCGGCTGGAGGCTTTCCTGTACCATGTCTGTTCTGCGGGATTCGCGGGAGATGACGCTCACTGTTAATTGTTAGATGAGGAGACACAGTTGTCGGCAGTGGTGTGTATGAGTAGCCATAGGCCGAGTGGTACAGTTGTAGTTATATTCTGAGGAAGTGGAACATATTGATTTGCTGATTGATCATTTGATAAGGGGAAAGAGACAGAAGCATTTTGAGAAGAACATTTTGTTATGATTACTTCAATCAGTGATAGACGACGATTTAATTTAAGATAATTGAGATTTTGTACCTTATTGCTGTAGCTCGTAGTTACAAGTTTTTGGTTCAGACATCCCGAGACTTGAGTATAGGGAAAAATAAGCAGCTAAGTATAATTTTCAATTTGAATTCGGGAGTAGCGATAACTGTTGAATATTTAATCTCATTTTCACGAGTCGCATTTCTGAAAATATCTCAGTTGATGTTAAAAACTACTTACGTTTGTCCACTCAAGAACTTTATTTTTTTGTGTACTAATGTTTGCGAAGCAAAGAAATATAATTTTTTAATATAGAACTTTTTTGACCAGAAAACGAATTACAATTGCTATTATAATTTAACCCAAGACATTTTCCGCATCCAAATTCATTTTCACTTTTTCGGATTGGTTATGAACGGAGTATGCTTTGCCCTTTTTTTTTTTAAAGAGAGTGCATTGCCCCAGGCAAATCTCATTGTTATTAGTTAGTTGCACCTCAACAAAAGCGACGCTCTTTCAAGACAGAAGCAGTGTCACGGTGTTCCTATTGAGGGACAGGTAAGCCAAAATTAATTAATAAAAAAAGGGAACATTGAGTTTTTCCAGAACGAATTTGTCAGTTTAAAAGTTTAATGATTCTCAACATTGAATTCAGAATTACGAATATTTAAACAGGCAGGGACTCAGATAGGCGCTTTCAAGCTACTTTCTCAAAGTTTACGACTTTCTATATTGAAAGTCTACGTAAGGTTACGGATGGCTTGCATTACCAGCAAGCGAAGCTTTTAATGAATAACAACAATCATATTATTTTTGTTAAGATAAATTCTCACTCAGCACCTTATCAAGCAATCCTGTGGCAACGATCTTTTATTTACTAATATTTCTGTGTTCTAGTATGATAATCATTCTCCCAGGGCAGTCAAAGAACTCACAGTTGTGGTGGGACCATAGGAGTTTTAAAAAATTGAATAAAAATCTTTGAATAGTTAAGGTCACAAGTAAATAACACTAAGTGATGATTCATATCCACCGTGTACTCCATGAAACTAGTCATGCCTTAAAGTTATATGCTTGCGATCTTGATTGTTTAGATTGTATTAAAATATTTTTTACCTTAGGAGTCTCATTGATATACAGTACATGTAGTATAATTACTGGAATTTTATTATCGAATCTTTCCTCACCTTTTTATTCATTAATGTAACTGAATCTTTAAATTTTTTTTTCGGGATGTCCTTTTCGTTTCTGAAGGAGAGTGTATTTCTGAAGAAGTGGAACTCATTGTATTTCTATTTTCTGGTCGTTTATTAAAATTTTGCTAGTCTTGATCTCTAAAGCCATAACATTTATTTCTTGGGCCGAGATTATTACGCTGCAATTCTTGGCAGTAATATTTAATTTATAGATGGTTCTTTGAAGAGTGTCGTTCTTGACAGATATAGGAAAAGGGTGAGTTCTATGGATCATTTCGTTGGTTACAGATATCGCTATAAAACTCTATTTCTTGTAACCAGTGTGTCTGCTGTGACTGAGTGTCTCAACCCCTGCAAGCTAGACTTCCCTCAACCAACGAAAGGTATTCGGGTCAACAGAGTCGCCAGGCGAAGCGAGACAACAAGCAAATTCCAGCGGACTCTTGCAGAGATCGCTAACAGAGGAGAACTACATTGAAGCGCCAAAGAAACTGGTATAAGCATGTGTATTCAAATACTGAGATATGTAAACAGGCAGAATACGGCGCTGCGGTTGGCAATGCCTATATAAGACAAACAAGCGTCTGGTGCAGTTGTTAGATCGGTTACTGCTGCTACAACGGCAGATTATAAAGATTTAAATGATTTTGAAGGTGGTGTTAAGTCGCCGCAAGAGAGATGGGAAACAGCATCTTCGATTTATAGATCAAGTGGGGATTTTCCCGAACGACCATTTCACGATTGTACCGTGAATATCAGGAATCCGGTAAAATATCAAATCTCCGACATTGCTGTGGCCGGAAATAGATCCTGCAAGAACGGGACCAAGGACGGCTGAAGAGAATCTTTCAGAGTGACAGAAGTGCAACCCTTTCGCAAATTGGTGCAGATTTGAATGCAAGGCCATCAACAAGTGTGATCGACACTGGTTTTCGGAGCCGAAGGCCCACCCGTGTATCCTTGATGACTGCACGACACGAAGCTTTACGCCTCGACCGGATCCGTCGACACCGACATTGCACTATTGATAGGTGGAAACATGTTTCCTGGTCGACAGAGCCTCGATTCAACTTGTATTGAGCGGATGGAGATGTATGGGTATGGAGACAACCTCTTGAACCCATGGACCCCGCATGTCAGCATGGACTAGTCAACCTGGTGGAGGCTCTGTAATGGTGTTGTGCGTGTGCAGTTGGAATGATATGGGTCCCCGGATACGTCTAGACACGATTCTGACACGTACGTAAGCATCCTGTCTGATCACCTGCATCCATTGGAGTCCATTTCGCGTTCCGGCGAACTTCGGAAATTCCAGCAGGACAATGCGACACCCGACACGTCCAGAAGCGCTACAGAGTGGCTCCAGGAACACTCTTCTCAGTTTAAACACGACTGCTGGCAACCAAACTCCCCAGACATGAACATTATTTATCACATCTGGGATGCCGTGCAACGTGCTTCTCAGACGAGGTCTCCACCCCTTCGTACTTTTAAGGATTTATGGACAGCACTTTAGGATTCATGGTGTCAGCTCCCTCTCACTATTTCAGACATTAGTCGAGTCCATGCCACGTCGTCTTGCGGCACTTCTGTGTCCTCACGGGGCCCTACACGATATTACACAGGTGAACCAGGTTCTTTGGCTCTCCAGTGTATAATCTCACTATCTGCTACTTGATAAGCTTCATGCGTTCCAGCGCCTCGAAGGCAAATGCACCAGAGGAAATACCCCACATCTCCCCCGTCAAAGAAATCCAAAGTTGTTCACCCAAGTTGCGGTGAGGTCATGACAACCTCCTGCATCGACTGCAGGTACTCTCCGCTCGTCGAATTCCTCGAGTGTGGAACCACACTGAATGTGCACGCCACGATGTCAAAACGCCCTGGAATACTGTCGGATGGATACACCCTATTACACGATAACTCGCACCCCCACCCTGCCAATCAGATGAAGGCTGCTCTTCAGCGATTTGGTTGGGAAATATCCTCTGTAGAGCTCTGGTCTTTGGCGGTGTAATTTTCACATCTATGGCGACCTGAAGAAAGACTGAGCGGACGTCGGTTTCAGTCGGACGGAGAAGTACAAGACTGTGCGATTGTGGATCCATCAGGGGACGACCGTGTTCTACGAAACAGCAGTTGGTTGTCTTGTCTCCCAGGGGGATAATTTTTTTAAGGCGTGTTGCGCTTACTTTTGAACGGAACAATACCATGGCCCTGCTAGGGGGCGCGTTCGGTTTTCATTTGGCTGCCCCTTATAATAATCGATAAGTCCTTGGTCGCTTTCCGGAGGAATGTGGTACCAGCTATGTATGCACAGGTCACGCGATTCCCGTGAATTACGAGCCTGTGGTTAGAAAATACGCCGTTGGCACCCAATAGCGACTCCCAATTTGTTCCATGAGGTTCAGATCAAGCGGACTTGGTGGCCAAGGCAGCAGCAAGAGTGCACAGTACTGCTCCTCAGACACTGTACCGCGATTCTGGCCTTCAGACACGATCCTGCTGGAAGACGCCGTCTCCATAAGCGAAGACATCAGGAGCGTATATAGATGGACTTCAATAGTGTTACATAGTCTCCACCTGTCGTGCCTTCGATTACTGCCGCAGGTCCCTGAGAATTCCAGGTGAATGACCCCCTTAGCGTAATATCGATCCCCGGGCCTCAGTCTGCGGAATTGTGCATGTTTCGAGTCGAGTTTTTGATGAAATATCGATATATAGATACTCCCTTCCAAAGATTTCGCTGTATATAGGCGATGGTTCGCCTCCATTGTATCTGCATAACGATACAGAAATGCCAATATAGGGTGCCGATATTTTTATTTTATATTACAGTTTTTCGCAGTTTTTGGAATATGTTTGTAACTGACCTTCTGCAAGTGTAGTAAAACATAATTATACTTTCACTGTGTGAAGGAGTCTTGTTACTTTTTGAGCTCTCATCGCGTCTAGTCTTTCTTTTGACTGTGTTAAGTAAGTATAGTTGGCATAATCGGCGCTCTACACTACCGACAGAAACTGTATGGTGTAGTAGCTTTGGTCAGCGACTTCTGTTAGTTAGTAGAACGAAAAGCCAGTCCAAGTTGCTAAATATTACTTTTTATTCATTCGGTGACTTACATTTTTAGTGCATATCCGTATGCACTGCAAATGTTTACTGCACAGTTTTGACATATTCGGAAATGCCATTTTGGACTTTGTTATGATGGTTTGAAAATGGATCTCGTCCCGCAACTCGTCATCGAATGAATAAAAAAATTATAATTTGAAAGTTTGACTGGTTTTTCGTTCTGAAAACTGCAACGTTTAACTTCACCGAGCAATTTTGACATTACAGTTGCTAGGTTGCTGACGTTTGCAGAAATAAAAAATAGGGAAGTTGACATGAAGTATTTCAGACAAATCCAATCTGTGAGGAAACCGAACTACGGACCATCGGAGACCTTTAATTTTGCCACTTACCTGCATTTACCATTGTTAGGAAAGTGGTTATCTCCAAGCGTGCATATGCATCGCTTTCCTTCCAATTCTTGCTCTATGGGGGTTAAGCAGGCCGCTAGCTTGTTGATGTACAGTATATCTAATAATAAATCAATACTTAAATGTACACGTCTACAACTGGTGGTAGATTTACAATGTGCACCCGACATTTTTATAGGCTGATACGACAATATTTTTTTGGCCGATATTTTTTCTCTATATCGAGGGCCAATAATGAAACTCCTTTTAAATATCGATATAGTAGGGGTCAGTGAAGTGAAGTGGAAGGAAGACAAGGATTTCTGGTCAGATGAGTATCGGGTAATATCAACAGCAGCAGAAAATGGTATAAGAGGTGTACGATTCGTTATGAATAGGAAGGCAGGGCAGAGGGTGTGTTACTGTGAACAGTTCAGTGACCGGGTTGTTCTCATCAGAATCGAGAGCAGACCAACACCGACAACGATAGTTCAGGTATACATGCCGACGTCGCTAGCTGAAGATGAACAGATAGAGAAAGTGTATGAGGATATTGAAAGGGTAATGCAATATGTAAAGGGTTACGAAAATCTAATAATGGGCGACTGGAATGCAGTTGTACGGGAAGGAGTAGAAGCAAAGGTTACAGGAGAATATGGGCTTGGGACAAGGAATGAAAGAGGAGAAAGACTAATTGAGTTCTGTAACAAGTTTCAGCTAGTAATAGCGAATATCCTGTTCAAAAATCACAAGAGGAGGAGGTATACTTGGAAAAGGCCGGGAGATATGGGAAGATTTCAATTAGATTACATCATGGTCAGACAGAGATTCCGAAATGAGATACTGGATTGTAAGGCGTACCCAGGAGCAGATATAGACTCAGATCACAATATAGTAGTGATGAAGAGTAGGCTGAAGTTCAAGACATTAGTCAGGAAGAATCAATACGCTAAGAAGTGGGATACGGAAGTTCTAAGGAATGACGAGATACGTTTGAAGTTCTTTAACGCTATAGATATAGCAATAAGGAATAGTGCAGTAGGCAACACAGTTGAAGAGGAATGGACGTCTCTAAAAAGGGCCATCACAGAAGTTGGGAAGGAAAACATAGGTACAAAGAAGGTAGCTGCGAAGAAACCATGGGTAACAGAGGAAATACTTCAGTTGATTGATGAAAGGAGGAAGTACAAGCATGTTCCGAGAAAATCAGGAATACAGAAATACAAGTCGCTGAGGAATGAAATAAATAGGAAGTGCAGTTGAGCTAAGACGAAATGGCTGCAGGAAAAATGTTAAGACATCGAAAAAGATATGATTGTCGGAAGGACAGACTCAGCATACAGGAAAGTCAAAACAACCTTTGGTGACATTAAAAGCAACGGTGGTAACATTAAGAGTGCAACGGGAATTCCACTGTTAAATGCAGAGGAGAGAGCAGATAGGTGGAAAGAATACATTGAAAGCCTCTATGAGGGTGAAGATTTGTCTGATGTGATAGAAGAAGAAACAGGAGTCGATTTAGAAGAGATAGGGGATCCAGTATTAGAATCGGAATTTAAAAGAGCTTTGGAGGACTTACGGTCAAATAAGGCAGAAGGGATCGATAACATTCCATCAGAATTTCTAAAATCATTAGGGGAAGTGGCAACAAAACGACTATTCACGTTGGTGTGTAGAATATATGAGTCTGGCGACATACGATCTGACTTTCGGAAAAGCATCATCCACACAATTCCGAAGACGGCAAGAGCTGACAAGTGCGAGAATTATCGCACAATCAGCTTAGCAGCTCATGCATCGAAGCTGCTTACAAGAATAATATACAGAAGAATGGAAAAGAAAATTGAGAATGCGCTAGGTGACGATCAGTTTGGCTTTAGGAAAAGTAAAGGCACGAGAGAGGCAATTCTGACGTGACGGCTAATAATGGAAGCAAGGCTAAAGAAAAAACAAAACACTTTCATAGGTTTTGTCGACCTGTAAAAAGCGTTCGACAATATAAAATGGTGCAATCTGTTCGAGATACTGAAAAAAGTAGGGGTAAGCTATAGGGAGGGACGGGTCATATACAATATGTATAACAACCAAGAGGGAATAATAAGAGTGGACTATCAAGAAAGAAGTGCTCGTATTAAGAATGGAGTAAGACAAGGCTGTAGCCTTTCGTCCCTACTCTTCAATCTCTACGTCGAGGAAGCAATGATGGAAATAAAAGAAAAGTTCAGGAGAGGAATTAAAATACAAAGTGAAAGGATATCAATTATACGATTCGCTGATGACATTGCTATCCTGAGTGAAAGTGAAGAAGAATGAAATGATCTGCTGAACGGAATGAACAGTCTAATGAGTACACATTATGGTTTGAGAGTAAATCGGAGAAAGAATAAGGTAATGAGAAGTAGTAGAAATGAGAACAGCGAGAAACGTAACATCAGGATTGATGGTCACGAAGTCAATGAAGTTAAGGAATTCTGCTACCTAGGCAGTAAAATAACCAATGACGGACGGAGCAAGGAGGACATCAAAAGCAGACTCGCTATGGCAAAAAATGCATTTCTGGCCAAGAGAAGTCTACTAATATCAAATACCGGCCTTAATTTGAGGAAGAAATTTCTGAGTATGTACGTCTGGAGTACAGCATTGTATGGTAGTGAAACATGGACTGTGGGAAAACCGGAACAGAAGAGAATCGAAGCATTTGAGATGTGGTGCTGTAGACGAATGTTGAGAATTAGGTGGACTGATAAGGTAAGGAATGAGGAGATTCTACGCAGAATCGGAGAGGAAAGGAATATGTGGAAAACACTGATAGGAGAAGGGACAGGATGATAGGACATCTCCTAAGACATGAGGGAATGACTTCCATGGTACTAGAGGGAGCTGTAGAGGGCAAAAACTGTAGAGGAAGACAGAGATTGGAATACGTCAAGCAAATAATTGAGGACGTAGGTTGCAAGTGCTACTCTGAGATGAACAGTTTAGCACAGGAAAGGAATTCGTGGCGGGCCGCATCAAACCAGTCAGTAGCCTGATGACAAAAAAAAGGTCCGAAAAGCGCGGAAGGATTGCGGAGGTGCTTCAGGAACAGAAATAGTAATGCCCGGAGCGAAGCCAACGTGCTTTTTGAGAAACAGAACCGCCATTTGAAACTGATTGCCGAACGATTCTGCTGCTGCGAACGCATATCGCGCTTAAGGACCACGAATTTAAGATACGAGAAATTAGGGCTTGTGAGAAGGCATAGAGACAGTCGTTTCTCCCTCGATCTATTTCTGAGTGGAACAGGAGGGGAAATTACAAGTAACGGTACATGGTACCTCCACTCGCTTGCGGAGTATCCATGCAGGTGTAGATTATTGCGACGGAAGGGAAGTCCATTGGAAGTAAGCGAGGTAAGTGCAGAGTGTTATGACCCGGCACCTCGCAAACTGGTTAGCTGGTGAAGCTGGTGGGGTATTTCGTTCTGTGCATTCACGGAAAGTGGTTGAAGGACGGCGAAACCAAGAACAGTTGACAAGACGTTGGGCATCCACATTATCTGCAGAGTCTGGAGGTCGGAGAACTGCCTGATCCGTAAAGCAGAGTGAGCAGTGACGTGTGGCACATCTGACTACAGAGTGTAATGCTAGTTCCAGCACAAAGGTTTTTGCCCACGGATCAATAGCAACATTATTGGATGAGAGGTCCGCCAGTTAGGCAAAAGACTGTTTTTTTCTCAGTACCCAAACATGTTTCAGGACTACTGTGCCATCATCAGTGGGCTTCCTCTATGTACATATTGAAGAGTAGGGGCGAAATGCTACAGCCTTGTCTTACACCCTTCTAAATACGAGCACTTCGTAACCTACCGGTTACAAATCTAGCAACCCCGCCTCTGGATTGCTTCCATGCCTTCCTTCAATCCGACCAGGTACGGATCCCAAACACTCGAGCGTTACCGAAGTCGACCATTCGGCTTCCGTACCACAGTTCTCACATGCTCGTTCCATCTCATATCCCTTTTCAACGTTACGCCCAGCTATTTAAAAGACGTGACTGTGTGAGCCAGGACTCTAGTAGTACAGTATCCGAATATTACAGGTATGTTCTTCTTACTCAAAAATGGTTGAAATGGCTCTGAGCACTATAGCATTTAACAGCTGAAGTCATCAGTCCCCTAGAACTTAACAGCTGAAGTCATCAGTCCCCTAGAACTTAGAACTACTTAAACCTAACTAACCTAAGGACAGCACACAACATCCAGTCATCACGAGGCAGAGAAAATCCCTGACCCCGCCGGGAATCGAACCCGGGAACCCGGGCGTGGGAAGCGAGAACGCTACCGCACGATCACGAGATGCGGGCTCTTCTTACTGATCCACATCAACTTACATTTTTCCACCTTCAGGGATAGCTGCCATTCATCACACCGGCTGGAAATTATATCCAAGTCGTATCTTTCGATAGTCACTAAACTTCGACACCTTATTGTACACCACAGCATCATCAGGAAAGAACGACAGAATACTGCCCAGCCTGTCCTCCAAACCAATTATAAATATAGCCAACAACAGCGGTCCTATCACACATCCCTGGGGCAATCCTGGCGATGCCCTTGTCGCTGATAAACACTCGCCCCCTAGGACACCATACTGGGTTCTATTACACAAGCCAACGAAAAATCTTTTTTGAAGAAACTTTTCTCACTTTGATAGCTGATCTTTACAGATTTTTATGAGCTCAATCTAAATCTAGCCTTAGTTTTTTTTGTATTACCCATAGTTTTCGAGCAATATGCTTTATATTATATAGTATAAAAATCCTATGCTGTAAGGTGAACGCGGAAATTAATGAAACACTTTGTTACAATGTAAGCATGGTTTGTATTTACAGTAAGCTACTTAAGACAATTATATGTGTTAATACAGGTTTCACTTGTGAGCTGGAATTGGCTTGTATTTTCTTTCTCTTTTTTCATTGAAGCTTCTTGTGTAGCTTTTTCTACGATGAGTCGGTTGCTGAACTTCTCGGTGCAGTGACCGACGGTAGTCCCCCATCATGCTGGTGTTCCAGCGCCCTTGGTAGAGTTTTTCCATCACTTTAATGTACTGGTGAAACCGCTCTCCTGACCCCTCACTAACATCTCCCATGTTGTCCGGGAAGTAATCAAGGTGACTGTTCAGAAAGTGAACTTTGAGGCTCATTAGACATCTTAAAGTTTTAAACTTCTTTAAGCTACAACAGAAACATATTCTGGGTTTTTTCATGTCCTAAGAACTTTGTAACGACTTCCTTGAATGATGCCCATGCTTCTTCCTCACTTAAGGTCATTGTGGATTCAAATTTAACACCAAACATCAATTTTCTAATGACAGGTCCAACAAAGACGCCTTCTCTTAGTTTAGCTCCTGAAAGGTGTGGAAACTTTTGGTAGAAATACTTAAAACATGGTCCATCTTTAGGCAAAGCCTTTACAAACTGTTTCATTAGGCATAACTTTATATGTAGAGGTGGTAGGAGTACCGTTTTTGCACCTTCAAGGTTTTTGCTTAGAATTTTTTCTCACCAGATTTTAAAGACTCCCTCACAAGCCAGCTCTTTCTCCAGCAGTGTCGATCCACTTTTAAGGTCATTGTGGATTCAAATTTAACATCAAACATCAATTTTCTAATGACAGGTCCAACAAAGACGCCTTCTCTTAGTTTAGCTCCTGAAAGGTGTGGAAACTTTTGGTAGAAATACTTAAAACGTGGTCCATCTTTAGGCAAAGCCTTTACAAACTGTTTCATTATGCATAACTTTATATGTAGAGGTGGTAGGAGTACCGTTTTTGCATCTTCAAGGTTTTTGCTTAGAATGTTCTTCTCACCAGATTTTAAAGACTCCCTCACAAGCCAGCTCTTTCTCCAGCAGTGTCGATCCACATTTAAGGTCATTGTGGATTCAAATTTGACATCAAACATCAATTTTCTAATGACAGGTCCAACAAAGACGCCTTCTCTTAGTTTAGCTCCTGAAAGGTGTGGAAACTTTTGGTAGAAATACTTAAAACATGGTCCATCTTTAGGCCAAGCCTTTATAAACTGTTTCATTAGGCATAACTTTATATGTAGAGGTGGTAGGAGTACCGTTTTTGCATCTTCAAGGTTTTTGCTTAGAATGTTCTTCTCACCAGATTTTAAAGAGTCCCTCACAAGCCAGCTCTTCCTCCAGCAGTGTTGATCCGTAGCACAACTGTCCCATTCACACAAGAAACATGGAAATTTGGTAAAGCCACCTTGCTGACCAAGGAGCATGCATGTTACTTTTAGATCGTCACATATCACATGGCTCTGAGCACTATGGGACTTCTGAGGTCATCAGTCCCCTAGAACTTAGAACTACTTAAACCTAACTAACCTAAGGACATCACACACATACATGCCCGAGGTAGGATTCGAACCCGCCACCGTAGCAATCTCGCGATTCCAGACTGTAGCGCCTAGAACCGCTCGGCCACCGCAGCCGGCGCCACATATCATCCAACCATGAGCAGAATAACCTATTTTATTCAGCACTATTTCTAGGTTTCCACAGCTTTCTTTCATATGTACAGAATGTCCAACAGGTATAGATGTATACATGTTACCATTGTGTAATAAAACAGCCTTTAAACTATTTTTTGATGAATCAATAAACAGCCTCCAGTCTTCTTTTTTGTATTCCATACTAAACTCATTTATCAGGCTGGGAATGTCTGAGCAGCACACTAAATCAACTTCTTGTTGAAAAAACTTGAAAAATTGCTGAAAAATTGCTGCTCTCTCTTTCTATACATGTATATGCCAGATCCAACTGCCAATAAGTTCTTTTCTTTTAATATAGAGCCAAGCAATTCAGCTTTTTCTTTCGTTAAACCCAGATCCCTAACCAAATCGTTAAGCTCGGTCTGTGCAAAATATTTGTCTCTAGACTTTCTGTATTGCAATGGAATTCATCATCATCTGGTTCATGTAAATGAGACTGTACACCAGAAAGTACTTCTGTTGGAATAGAATTTAAATCACCTGTTGGTTCATGAACTGGCAAATCTACACCATGCCCTACTGGTCAGATGGCGGACGGAAGGTTAGGGTTGCTTATTACCTTCTTGTTTTTGTAATTATGACCAGTAGTATCAACACTGCAAAAGTAGCAGTCATCGGAATGATTTCTTGGCTCTGTCCATATCAGTGGAACAGCAAATCTAAAGCCTTTTTTCTCGTTTTTGCACCATTTTCTCAGATCGTCAACATACACATGACATACCTTATGCAGCGCTCAAGATTTATTTTGATTACCAAGTTTACATTAAAAGTATGGTAGATAAACCTTTTTCACAAAGTCTGTAATGTTTCTTTGGTGTTTTTTAATGACAAATTCGCCACAAATGTAACAAAAACTGTGAGCAGAGTTTTTACAACCACGATTAGACATTGTACTGAGCACATCTGCAGGAAACGGGAAAGTGAGGTTAGGTTGACAGTAAACAAAACACCATCTAGGATGAGATTTTCACTCTGCAGCGGAGTGTGCGATGATATGAAACTTCCTGGCAGATTAAAACTGTATGCCGGACCGAGACTCGAACTCGAGACCTTTGCCTTTCACGGGCAAGTGCTCGTGGCAAGTGGTAGAGCGCTTGGCCGCGAAAGGCACAGTTTTAATCTGCCAGGAAGTTTCAAAACAAAATCTGTTAATACAAAAATAGAATCAACCTTTTTTGCCAGCAAATGTTTTTCAGCAGTGCTACCAACGTCATCTACATTCATTACACCTCCTTTTTAAATTATTTTAACTATAAAGAAGGTGTTAAATTTTTTAAAAACCGCTGAATTTAATAAATTTAACCATAAAATGTGAAGAAATGATAAGTGATACAGTTTTTTTAAGTTTCATATTTGGATTTCCCAACCGGCCGGTGTGGCCGAGAGGTTCTAGGCACTACAGTCTGGAACCGCGCGATCGCTACGGTCGTAGCTTCGAATTCTGCCTCTGGCACGGATGTGTGTGATGTCCTTAGGTTTGTTAGGTTTAAGTAGTTCTAAGTTCTAGGGGACTGATGCCTGCAGCAGTTAAGTCCCACAGTGCTCAGAGCCATTTGCACCACTTTTTGGATTTCCCACCCTAAAAAGAATAAGAATAAGGTATTTTCAGCAGCAAAGTTTTCCCATCGTTGGCCTGTGTTATTTGAGAACTCTTCGAGCCACTTACATGATTGCCCAGTCGCCTCTGCTCGGGTTACATATTGCGTCGCTTACCTGCACCGACACCAGATGGCACCAATGTAGCGGTGGGCGGTGACCATAATGCTGAGGCAGTGTATATTTACTAATGTGACTTGAAGGCTTGACGGACACGTAGTTCAGAACGTGGAGGGGAGATAGTCACAGGCGATAACTGGTGAGCGTAGACGGAGGAAGGGGTGCTGTTGCGTGTGCGTGGCCTGAGTCATGCTGTGACTGGGGGGGGGGGGGGGGGGGGAGGGGGCGGCGTATTGATTCGCACACGGCTGCACGCCTCGGTCACGCGAGACGCAAAAGCAGACAGGCCAACTATGTGTCGCTTATGGATGAGAGCGGTGTGGGGGGGGGGGGGGGGGAGGGGAAGCAGTGCCCACCGGCTGTTGGGGCTCACGCTCACACACACACACACACACACACACACAACTGTTCTCGCTTCCCACGCTCGGGTTCCCGGGTTCGATTCCCGGCGGGGTCAGGGATTTTCTCTGCCTCGTGATGACTGGGTGTTGTGTGATGTCCTTAGGTTAGTTAGGTTTAAGCAGTTCTAAGTTCTAGGGGACTGATGACCATAGATGTTAAGTCCCATAATACTCAGAGCCATTTGAACCAACCACACACAACTAGTCGAATTCTTCAGGCGTCTTACTGCTAGGCCAGTCATTCCCAATACTTCTGTAACCATCACACATCCGAAGCGCATTCGATACCATACATCTATTCTGGGAAGGTTACCCACGATGCTCTTGATGGAAAGCATCAAGCAGTTTCGTATCAGCGCACGCTCTGCTGCAGAGTGAAAATCTCATTCTGGAAACATCCTCCAGGCTGTGGCTAAACCATGTCTCCACAATATCCTTTCTTTCAGGAGTGCTAGTTCTGCAAGCTTCTCTGAAGAGTTTCTGTGAAGTTTGGAAGGTAGGAGACGAGGTACCGGCAGAACTGAAGCTGTGAGGACGGGTTGTGAGTCGTGCTTGGGTAGCTCAGTCGGTAGAGTACTTGCCTGCGAAAGGCAAAGCTTCCGAGTTCAGAGTCTCGGTCCGGCACCCAGTTTTAATCTGTCAGGAAGTTTCAGTTTCAGTTTCATCAAGCAGTGGTTTTTAGAGGACTTGTCATCAATGTTATCAGATATGCTGATGACACTGTCTTAGTTGCAGTTGGGTCGGAAGATCTGAGCGGGACCTACGGTGAATCGTATCAGTTGTGCGACTGAATGCGTGACATCCTGTCATAAAGGTCACAGTATGCAGTAACAGACGGAAAATTACAGAGTAGTACAGAAGTGCACCACAGAAATTAAAACAAGGATAGCAATGGCAAAAGAGGCACTTTATAAGGAAAGGAGAATTTTCTGCAGCGGTCTGGACAGAGAACTCAGAAAGAGACTCATAAAATGTCTTGTGTGGAGTGTTCTTCTATATGGCGCTGACACGTGGACTATGAGGAAAAAAGACAGAGAAAAGCTGGAGGCTTTTGAGATCTGGACATGGCGGAGGATGGAAAGAATAAGTTGGATGGACAGAGTAAGAAATGAAGAGGTTCTGAGAAGAGTGGGAGAGATAAGGCAGTTACTAGATGTAATACAGAGAAGAACAAGAAATTGGATTGGGCATATATTAAGAAAGAATGACGGACTGATAAAAATAGGTTTAGAAGGTTATGTAGAAGGGAAAATGAAGCGAGGAAGGAAGACATTCCACATAGTGGATGACATGATGGACGGTACAACATACAGCAGCCTTAAGAAGGAAGCAATGGATTGCAGAAAATGGAGAGGCAAAGGACCTGCTAATATAGCAGGTAACTGATGATGAATACAGAAGTGACATCCGGCGTTTCCCAAGGAATTGTTACAAGCCCTCTGCTGTTCCTAATGTACATAAATGATTTAGGAGGCAATATGAGCAGCCCTCTTAGATTGTATGCAGGACATGCTGTCATTTACCGTCTACTAAAGTCTTCGTAAGATCAAATCCAATTGCAAAATGTCTTACACAAGAGATGTGCGTGGTACTTAAAAGTCAAATGTGTGTGAAATCTTATGGGACTTAACTGCTGAGGTCATCAGTCCCTAAGCTTACACACTACTTAACCTAAATTATCCTAAGGACAAACACACACACCCATGCCCGAGGGAGGACCTCCACCGAGACCAGGCGCATAGTCCAGGACTGCAGCGCCTTAGACCGCTAGGCTAATCCTGCATGGTACTCAAAACTGGCAATTGTCTCTGAGTAGTAAACGTGTGAAGCACCCTAGTGTAGAAAAAGAAATCCGCTAAATTTCAGTTACACATTAAATCACACAAATTTAAATGCTGTCAATTCGACCAGGAATTACAATTACGAACAACTTAAATTGGAAGGATCACAATGTTAATGTTGTGGGGAACGCAAACGAAAGACTGTTCATAAATGTTCAAATATGTGTGAAATCTTATGGGACTTAATTCCTAAGGTCGTCAGTCCCTAACCTTACACACTACTTAACCTAAATTATCCTAAGGACAAACACACACACCCATGCCTGCGGGAGGACTCGAACCTCCGCCGGGACCAGCCACACACTGCATGACTGCAGCCCCCGAGACCGCTCGGCTAATCCCGCGCGGCTCAAAGACTGTGTTCCATTGGCAGAAAATTTAGTAAATACAACACGTTTACTATAGAGACTGCCTACACTACCCTTGTTGGTCCTCTGCTACTGCTGTGGTGTGTGGCATCCTTACCGGGTGTTATTGGCGGAGGACGTTGAAAAAGTTCAAAGAAGGGCAGCACCTTTTGTACGAGGGTGAGTTAAATGAAAACCTTACATTTGTAATTACAAACTGAAATTTTGCGGCGTTATCCTGTAAGTTGGTGAGCGTGCTACAAACAGCATGCAGAATGGCCTGTAGGTGGCAGCATAGGGCAGATGCACACATACCGTCACAGTATCAGTATAAAGATGGCCGCCCCACTTGCGACTTGCACCAGGGAAGAACAGCGTTCTGTTATTCGTTTTTTGCGTAGTGAAGGTGTGAAACCTATTGAAATTCGTCGACGAATGAAGGTTCAGTACGGTGACGCATGTTTGTCAAAGCAGCAAGTCTGCGAATGGAGTAGGAAGTTCGCAAATGGTGTGACTTCAGTGGAAGATGCTCCTTGTCCAGGTCAGGCACAATGAGTTGTGACTCCACAGAACACTGCAGCAGTTGAAGCCATAGTGAAGGAAAACCGCCGAGTGACACCGAATGACATTGCAGCATGTTTACAGACTACTCATGGGTCAGTACACCACATTGTGCATGATGTGCTCCAGTTTCACTAAGTGTCTGCAAGATGGGTGCCACGGCAGCTGACTCCTGAAATGAGAGAACGACGTGTTGATGCTTGTGAAGTTCTTCTCCGGCGCTTTGAACGAGAAAGTGATGGCTTCCTTGCAAGAATCGTCACTGGGACGAATCTTGGGTTCACTTCCACCAACCGGAAACGAAGAGAGCGAGCAAGGCATGGCGCCATTCCTCATCACCAAAACCAAAGAAGTTTCGAGCAGAACCATCAGCAGGGAAAGTTATGCTGGCTCTGTTTTGGGACGAAAAAGGCGTCATTTTGGAGCATTACATGCCTAGACGGACCACTGTCACCAGGGCATCATACACAGATCTCTTAAAAAATCATCTGCGGCCTGAAATCAAATCAAAGCGACATGGATTGCTGTCAGCAGGTGTCCTTTTGCAACATGACAATGCAAGGCCACACACTGCCCGTACAACAGTTGCAACGATCACAGACCTGCATTTTGAGTGTCTTCCTCATCCACCATACTCACCAGACCTTGACCTAAGTTTTTTTCCATATGTTTAGACCACTGAAAGGCGCAATGGGAGAAAAGAAGTTCCGTTCCGATGAAGAGGTACGCCACGGGGTGCATGAGTGGTTGCGCGGACTACCAAAAGATTTTTTTTCTAAAGGAATTTATGCACTTTGTAAGCGCTGGAGGACTTGCATTGAGCGTGGGGGAAATTATGTTGAAAAGTGATACAGTTTTGTACCACTTCTGCACAATGAATAATATTTTAAAAAATATTTAAAGTTTTCATTTGACTCACCCTCGTATTATACCGAAATAGGGGTGAGAGTTTCAAGAATATGATAAGAGAGTTGGGATGGCAATCATCAAAACAAGGGCGCTTTTAGTTGCGGCGACATCTTTTCACGAAATTTCAATCACTTTCTCCTCTGAATGTAAAAAAGTTTATTGTCGCCAGTCTACATAGAGAGAAATGATCATAGTAATAAAATAAGAGAAATCACAGCTCGTACAGAAAGATTTAAGCCTTCATTATTCCCTAGTGTCGTTAGAAAAGGGAACGGTACTGTAATAGCCTGAAGGTGGTTCGAAGAACCCTCTGCCAGGCGCTTAAATGTGAATTGCAGAATAGTGATATAGATGATGTTGATGTAGACTACTGAACGCTGTTGCGGAGGAGAGCAATGCCGTGCCATTAGCTTTAAACATCAACAAGAGAAAGTGGCTGGCTTTCATCTGAGTTTAAGATGACGTTTAGGGCACTCTTGCACTCGGTAATTATGAGATCGGAAATTTCCATCTTACAGCACGCGCGGAGACATTTAAGCAGTCATTCTTGCCGCGCTTCGTTTGTTCTGGGACCGGAAAAAACCATAATATCTGGTACAGTAGGACTTACCGTCTTTCATGCGCTACATAATGTTTGTAGAGCATAGATGTAGTTAGTTAGTTAGTTACTTTCATGTTCCATGGATCATTTTGCACGACAGATCGTCATGATGTGGAACGAGCCATTTTACATTCATATAGCAAATTAATTTGTGCATCTCTGAACATCACCATGTTGTTGTTGTTGTTGTTGTGGTCTTCAGTCCTGAGACTGGTTTCCAGCTGCTCTCCATGCTACTCTATCCTGTGCAAGCTTCTTCATCTCCCTACTGCAACCTACATCCTACTGAATCTGCTTAATGTATTCATCTCTTGGCCTCCCTCTACGATTTTTAGCCTCCACGCTGCCCTCCAATACCAAATTTGGTGATCCCTTGATGCCTCAGAACATGTCCTACCAACCGATTCCTTCTTCTAGTCAAGCTGAGCCTCCTCTTCTCCCGAATTCTATTCAATACCTCCTCATTAGTTATGTGATCTACCCATCTAATCTTCATCATTCTTCTGTACCACCACATTTCGAAAGCTTCTATTCTCTTCATGTCCAAACTATTTGTGGTCCATGTTTCACTTCCATACATGGCTACACTCCATACAAATATTTTCAGAAACGAATTCCTGACACTTAAAATCTATACTCGATGTTAACAAATTCCTGTCCTTCAGAAACGATTTCCTCGCCATTGCCATTCTACATTTTATATACTCTCTACTTCGACCATCATCAGTTATTTTCCTAACATCACCATATAATATTTTTATAATAGAATATAATATTTTAAAGGTAGATAAAACCGTTTGGGGAGTCAAATCAATCAAATCTGTGACTTTTCTCAAGAAATTCGCTGTAGAATTGGACACCTCAGAAGTGCTTTCCAGAAAATGGATTGGCTCAAACTATCCGTGACGTATTACACTTCGGACTCAACAACGAAGTGTGGATACCTTCTGTGGTTTGATTGAATTGCGGAACCTGGTCTGTTCTTTTCTGAAAAAAAAAAAAAAAAATATCATCACGGCCGACGACACTTGGTGTTATCAATGCGAACCTACAGCAGAACTACAAAGGCGTCAACGTCTTGCCGACATAACCAACATTCAATCCAGTGTGAACAAAATCACTTTTCGGACAGTTTCTCATTGTTGTATGTATGATCGTTCTGTGCATTGTACTCAAATAGTGAAAGAGGGGGTGGGGGTGGGGAAGACTATGTAATCTGAAGCATTACAACCACCATCTCAACTTTCCTCTATTTTTTATTAATACCGTCTCGAAAGTTTTTAGACTGACAAGATATTTAGAATTCTTAGCTGGAACATATCCACAATATCCCCACCACAATGGGATAACGAAACATTCGAAAACATTCTCGAACATCCTGTAACGTTCTAGTTTTGGAACATTCTAGAAAATTCTTGAATTTTGCAAAGATTCTATAACTTTCTGAAATGTTATACTACATTCTCCAACATTGTCTAAGACAACAGAAAAACTTCGCACCAGTCTCGGCCACTTATCACTCGATTCCCAGCTGCTTCATTGACTTCCCTAAGGAGGCCTTTGGTACTATCTCGTGCTTCATACAAGAAATGAGAAAGGAGAAAGACGTATTGGTTCTGTGACAAGCTTCAGCTGGTAATGGTGAATACTCTGTTCAAGAATCTCAAGAGGGGGAGGTATACTTGGAAAACGGGAAGATTTCAGTTAGATTACATCATAGTCAGAAACAGATTTAGAACTCAGATACTGGATTGTAAGGCGTACCTAGGAGCAGATATAGACTCAGATCACAATATAGTGGTGATGGCGAGTAGGCTGAAGTTTAAGACATTAGTCAGGAAGAATTAATACGTAAAGAAGTGGGATACATAACTACTAAGGAATGCCGAGATACACTTGCAGTTCT
The DNA here is from genome assembly GCF_023897955.1 of Schistocerca gregaria. NCBI lineage: Eukaryota > Metazoa > Arthropoda > Insecta > Orthoptera > Acrididae > Schistocerca > Schistocerca gregaria. The sequence continues at coordinate 157,803,285 of NC_064928.1, forward strand.
CTAAGGCTACAGATACAGCAACAAGGACTTGCTCAGTAGGCAGTACAGCTGAAGAGGAATGGACATCTCTAAAAACGGCCATCACAGAAGTTGGAAAGAAAGGTACAAAGAAGGTAACTGGGAAGAAACCATGGGTAACAGAAGAAATACTTCATTTGAGCGATGAAAGGAAGAAGTACAAACATGTTCCGGGAAACTCAGGAACAGAGAAATACAAGTTGCTGAGGAAAGAAATAAATAGGAAATGCAGGGAAGCTAAGACGAAATGGCTGCATGAAAAACGTGAAGAAATCGAAAAGGAAATGATTGTCGGAAGGACAGACTCAGCATACAGCAAAATAATCTTCGGTGACATTAAAAGCAAGTGTGGTAACATTAAGAGTGCAACGGGAATTCCACTGCTAAATGCAGAGGAGAGATAGAATGAGTGGAAAAAATACATTGAAAGCCTCTATGAGAGGGAAGATTTGTATGATGTGATAGAAGAGGAAACAGGAGTCGATTTAGAAGAGATTGGGAATCCAGTATTAGAATCAGTATTTAAAACAGCTTAGGAGGACTTATGATGAAATAAGGCAGCAGTGGTAGATAACAAACCATCACAATTTCTAAAATCATTGGGTTTTAATGGCTATAAGCACTATGGGACTTTACACCTGAGGTCATCAGTCTTCTAGACTTATAACTACTTCACCCTAACTAACCCGAGGATATCACACACATCCATGCCCGAGCCAGGATTCGAACTTGCGACCGTAGCAACAGCGCGGTTCCGGACTGAAACGCCTAGAACTGCTCGGTAATAGCGACTGGAAAAATCACTAGTGGAAGTGACAACAAAACGTTGGTGTGTAGAATGTAAGAGTCTGGCGACGTTACCACGTGACTTTCGGGTGAGTATCATCCACACAATTCCGAAGACTGCAAGAGCTGAGAAGTGCCAGAATTATCGTACGATCAGCTTAACATATCATGCATCCAAGTTGCTTACAAGAGAGGAAAAGAAAATTGGGGATGTGCTAGATGACGATCAGGCGAGGGAGGCAATTCTGACATAGCGGTTGATAATGGAATCAAGACTAAAGAAAAATCAAGACACGTTCATAGGATTTGTCGACCTGGAAAAATGGTGCAAGATATTCGAAATTCTGATAAAAATTGCGGGAAGCTATAAGGAGAGACGGGTAATATACAATATGTACAAGAGCCAAGAGGGAATAATGAGAGTGTACGACCAAGAACGAAGTGATCGGATTAAACTGGGTGTAAGACAGGGGTGTAGTCTTTCCTACCTACTGTTCAATCTGTTCATCGAAGAAGCAATGATGGAAATAAAAGTAAGTTTAAGGAGCGCTATTAAAATTGAAGGTAAAGGGATTTTAATACGATTTACCTACGACATTGCTATCCTGAGTGGAAGGGAAGAAGAATTACATGATCTGCTTAACGAAGTGAAATATGTAATGAGTTCAGAATATGGACTGAGAGTAAATCGAAGAAACGCGAAAGAGACGAAGAGTAACAGAAATGAGAACAGAGAGAAACTGAACGTCTTGGTTGATGGCCAGGAAGCAGTTAACGTTAAGGAATTCTGCTACCTAGGCAGTAAAACAACCAATGAAGGACGGAGCAAAGGTGGACATCAAAAGCAGACTAGCAATGCAAAAAAAGGGCTTTCGTGGCCAAGAGACCTTAATTTGAGGGAGAAATTTCTAAGAACGTAGAGTGGAGAACAACATTGTGTGGTAGTGAAACATGGACTGTGGGAAAAGCGAAGCATTTGAGATACAGTGCTACAGACGAATGTTGAAAATAAGGTGGAATGATAAGTTAAGGAATTAGGAGGTCCTGTGTAGAATCGGAGTGGAAAGGAATAAGTGGAAAACACAGATAAAGAGAAGAAACAGGATGATAGGACAGCTGTTAAGACATCTGGGAATGACTCTCGTGGTACTAGAGGGAACTATAGAGAGCAAAAACTGTAGAGAGAGATTGGAATACATACAGCGAAAAATTGAGGACATAGGTTGCAGTTGCTGCTCTGAGATGAAGAGGATGGCAGAGGAGAGGTGGTGAGCCGCATAAAATCTGTCAGAAGACTGATGACGCAAAAAAAGTCTTTGAAGTCCACACAGCCACCAGGTTAGTCCAGGGCACTACTGCGCTGCTGCCTGGACTTGGGTAGGCGCGCTGGTCCCAGATCGAATGCGCCTGGAGGATTAACGACGAGGGCCGGTGTGTTGGCCGGCCTGGATGTGATTTTTAGGCCGTTTACCATATTCCACTAGGTGAATACCGGGCTGGTCCCCACGTCCCGGCTCAGTTAAATGACTCGCAGACATTTGAACAAGTTTGCACTGTTTCCTCGCTTACACTAGATGCAGACAGCTGGGGTGTTCTAATTCCGTACAGGATGACCACAGAAATGGCACCTGGCCACCCTCTGACACTAACATCGCCAAAGCCGTAGTAACCAGGCCCAACCCACATTGAAGTGGGACAAAGGTCCTAAGAAAATGATGACGATCTTTGAATCATACACACGAAGTTCTAAAACGTATCCTTCTTCATGGATTGGGTATAGAGGGCTCCTATACTACAAATCCCACTTGAGGTTCCGAGGATGGTTTGTGGAGTAATAGTGGGACACATGGACAAACCACACTTACATATATGATAAGGGTGTAATGGGTGTATGTGCAGACATTTTTATATTTGATACCTAAATATGTACACACATCAGTATGATGGATGAGTTTTCTCTGCATCAAGCAGTATGCCGACAACCATGTTACATACCTGATGTTTAATGCACGGCCATTCTAACATTCTGCGTGGTTTCTGTTTATTCTATATCGTGTCTCCTTACCACTTTCGCGCAACCACGCTCTGAGCGTGTTTTTTTAGGGAATTGACTAGTTTGAACCTGGGACCTGTTGCTGGTAAGGAGACGCCAGACCACACATGACATGTAGAATTCAGAAGAGTTCAGTGAGACTAGCGATGATATAACCAAATACTTAATTATCTCAGCGTCAGCTCCACTGCACTCCCTGTAAAAGAATCTTAATACTAACTAAATTTAGTAGAAGGGGTTCAAGGCTTTCCTATTTTTGTTAGCTGGTAAAATAACGTCGAAAAAGCAGTTAAGTTTACCGTTGGAAATTTTATTCTAATCACAAAACATCGTTTATAAATTGCACTATTGATAAAAGGAAATGTTTTAATACAGGATGGTAAAAACCAACAGCGTTCAACAAAAATGTGAACGAATATTCCCTGAGTCGGTTTCCAAGTTCTACAATGGATCGAAAGATGACCTATGCCATATCACATCTATAATCGAGGCTTACATTAAGTTTCACAAAAGAGAAAACTATCAAAATGGTCTACAGTGACCCTCAATTATCTTTAATTACTTATCTAACTTGTCGTAAATTACAGTGGCTGATGTGGCTTCTCAATAACTATATAACAGAAAAATCATCGCGTTTCTGATTTTTACTTCAAGTGGCAAATGTGAACACCATGAGCTTTAATTTACGATCGACACTAGTATTACGCAAAAAAAGGGGGTGTAACAGATGAGACTTCTGTAGTTCTGAGTGTAGCCTTATGCGCTCAAAAATGCGGCATCGCGTGCGTTCATTACCTTGTCGGTGTTCGTCAGGGGGGCGGCGGCCGGCGCACCAGCCATCCAGCTCGCCGTCTCGGAACTAACTCTTTTACGTAACTTCTCCTTACTACCATTTACCGAAGTTGGTTTAAAAAAACTATCTGGCTGTGTTTTCATCTGACCAATCAGGGTCTCAATGTTAACCTTAAGCTCCGCCTACAAAAATTCTGTCTTACCAATGAGAAACGTTATACTTTTCGTGGTGGGGCAATGTTTTTAAAGCTTGCAACGTAACAGAGACACGAAAAAGTCTCTCGCTAAAACTTGCAGCTGGTGTGGTCCTTTTAGTGTTATCGTAAGATCTATACTGTTGTTCTGGAGGGCTCTATCTTTTAACATGGGCTAGGGGGTGCTCCTGACGTAACGGAGACGCGAAAAAGTCTCACGGTAAAACTTGCTGTTGGGGTGTCCCTTTTAGTGTTATCGTAGGTTCTATACTGTTCTTCTGGAGGGCTGTAGCTTTTAACATGGGCTGGGAGGTGGTCCTAGCGGTTAGCTGGCCACGTGTGTGTCTGTCCCTTATCGGAGGGCTTTCCAGCTTAACACGGTTCTGCTCTCGGCTTCTGTTCTCGTTTCTCCTCTCGGAACTGCGTCTGTCTCATGGTTGGAAGGTATGACATGCATTTAGGCATTCTTGTGTTAGTCTGTGGTGTTCCATTTACTCACTCGTTACTCGTATTACGTTGGTTAATTTAATGTCACGATTTATTCGGAGCTATGTGACATACTACTGGATTTGATTATCATTTCATGGTTTTCATGGAAGGTGTTGGATTTCCCTGACACCTTACACCATAACGCACCACAAAGTTGATTTCACCTGTCAGTATAGACTAGCCACCTTACAAACATTATGACCTGATGTTTTCTACACAGCATAATGCATCACTAAGTTAACTGTAAGTATAGACTAATCGTTTTGTGTCAATGCATCCACACTTCAATACCTGACTTTCTGCTCAGGGGAAAGTAAACATTAAGGGCTTGCACTTGCCACATGTACCTGGAGTTACTAGCCAACCTAGAGACATACAACTTTTAACAGCCATAATTATTAGTCTGCAAATGAAGTAAATACTGATATAATGTACTTCAGTGACCACAGTGAAGTACGCAGAGATCTAGCGAGATACTGTGCCACCACCACCTAACAAAGTGTGAAAGGGGCATTGTTGTGATTCTCCAATTGCACGACTGTTCGAAATGCGCAATATCCACGTTTGTAGGACTTTTGGATATGACAGCGGCACGGTGGTGGACTGCATGCCAACTTGAAGGTTCCAGAAGACCACCACGAAGGAGGATTGCCATCTGCGCACCAAGCACAATGTAAAATCCTCATAACTGCGCCTACGATCCGAGAACAAGTAGTGGACTCCCTGCACGAACTGTAATCACTATGGACGGCGACAGGGATTTCCGTATAAACTAAACTACGAATATTTAGAGCAAAAGTGAAAGCAGTGCTGCTTTATGGATGTGAAGCTTGAAAGGTTACCTCTACAATCACCAAGTGTTTGCAAGTCTTGCTCAATAAATATCATAGGAAAATTCTTAAAATCTCTTCATAATTATGATCTCTAATGAAAACAATTGGAGTAGAACTAGAGAAGACGCTATCGCCGTCCAAATCAACACAAGAAATGGAAGTGGATTGGACACACTTTCCGAAAAAGCAAGCTCTCCGCTGGAACCCACTGCACAAAAGAAAAAGAGGCAGACCAAGGACATCATGGACAGTGCAAGAAGAGGCCAAGAAGGAGGGGAAAGCATTTGCAGAGCGAAGATCCTCGCCCGAAATTGACTGCATTGGTGGAGCTTTGTGGGAGCCCTACGCTCTTCATGAAAGCAACAGGAAATAAGTGTAATAAGTCATGGTAAAACAGCTGACTTTGGAATGGTAGTGTGACTGTATTGTGAAGCTTGGGCTGCTGATATACGGTGTCGCATTGCGTTCAGCAATGAGTCGTGGTTCTTCACTACCCCGAAGACTATCATCGGCGATTACGGTGGCGGTCTGGACAGAAGTACCGTCCTCAGACTGCTTTGAAGAGGCACCGAGGTGTTACGCGTGGCGTCGTGTCGTGGGGAGCCACTGGCTGTGACCTCAGGTCACGGGTGATAGTGGCTGAGCGAATTCTGACGACGGAACGCTAAGTCGTGGACATACTGCGTCGCCATGTGTTACCTCTCATACGACAGTACGAGGTCTGTTCAAAAACTTCCAGAACTGTCCATAAAATTTTACCTTTTACTTATTGTAGATGGTAAAGCACTCCGTCTTCAGGTCACGAGTGGCCTACCGGTACCATCCGACCGCTGTGTCATCCTCAGTGGAGGATGTGGATAGGAGGGGCGTGGGGTCAGCACACCGTTCTCCCGGTCGTTATGATGGTATTCTTGGCCGGAGCCGCTACTATTCGGTCGAGTAGCTCCTCAATTGGCAGCACGAGGCTGAGAGCACCCCCGAAAAATGGCAACAGCGCATGGCGGCCTGGATGGTCACCCATCCAAGTGCCGACCGCGCCCTACAGCGCTGAATTTCGGTGATCTCACGGAAACCGGTGTATCCACTGCGGCAAGGCCGTTGCCTATTGTAGATGGTATCCTTAGAAATACTCACCTCTAAAATGGATACATCGCTCCCAACGTCGTTTCCACTTCTGGAAGCAGCCTTCGTGCGCCTCTTGTTGGATCGCGAGAAGCGCCGCTTACGTTTTTTTCTTGTATCTCGTCTATCGTTGCAAATCTTCAACATTTCAACGGGCTTTCAACTCTGGAAATGAAAAAAAGTCCTCAGGTGCAAGGTCTGGAGAGCACAAAGGATGGGGCAGCGCAGTGATTTCGTTACTTGTGCAATAGTCACGCACCAGCGGGGATGAATGCTCGGGTTCGTTATCGCGATGCAAGACCCCTGAACTGTCTCGCCAGATTTCAGGCCGTTTCCTTCTCACATTTTCTCGTAGGAGTTTCAACACGTCCCGATAGTACCACCGATTAATATTTTGTCCGTGTGCACAAATTCATGATGAACCAATCCTTCAAAGTCAAAGAAAACTATCAGCATGGCTCTGACATTTGACCAGACCTGATGAGCTTCGTTCGGTCTTGGAGAACCTCTCCCTACACATTGTGAAGACTGAACCTTGGTCTCAACATCATAACTGTAGACCCACGTCTCATCATGAGCTATGACTCTCTTAAGAAGCATCTCTTTCTCATTTGCGCGATCCAAAATCTCTTCAGAGGCTGCGAGGTGGTCTTTCTGGTCTCGACTTATGAGCCGCGGGACAAACTAGGCGGCAGTTACCAGGCGTGTTTTTTAAGTAAGTACCGTTTTGCCACACAGCGGCCGCAGCATTGAGGTCCGCCTTCTGCGCATGCGCACTGGCTACCTACATCTGCTGTCTACGCACTGACGCCATCACAGTCTGATTCATCCTTGTTTACGTTGTGTACTGAGTGTTTAAGATGCCTCCGATAATCGTGAGTCCCGCCGACTGTGAAGTGCGGGCTGTTACAAGATTTCTTAGTGCTAAAGGCCTAAAAGCGATCGATATTCATCGTGAGATCTGTGCAGTTTACGGAGAAAACATTATGAGTGATGGAATGGTAAGAATGTTGGTGAGAGCATGTAAAGATGACGCACAAGTCTGCATGATGAACAATAGAGTGGGCGTCCTTAGGTCGTTAATGAAAGTTTGGTGCAGGAAGTGGACAATAAGTTGAGAGAAATCAGACGCTTTACGATTTCCTCCTTGCGGGATGACTTCCGTAATGTTTCTCGTAGTATTTTGTATGGCATTGTGACGGAGCACTTGAATTACCGAAAATTGTGCGCACGTTGGGTACCGGAAATGTTGACGGATGTGCAGAAAACCAAACGTTTAGACAGTGCATTATCTTTCCTTGAGCGGTACCACAACGGCGGTGATCATTTCTTAAGCCAATTGTTACGAGCGATGGAACATGAGTGGCCTACGTCACACCAGAATCAAAGCAGCAGTCCATGTAATGGCGGCATTCAGATTCACCCAGAAAAGTGAAGTTTAAGCAAACAATTTCTGCCAGGAAAATCATGTGCACAGTTTCTTGGGACGGAAAAGGAGTATTGATTGTGGAATTTCTGCCTCGTAATGAGACAATCAATGCAGCAGCTTACTGTAAGACATTACACAGTCTGCGCCGTTGAATTCAGAACAAAAGACGTGGCAAGTTGAGCAAGGGCATCGTTTTGCTGCAAGACAATGCTCGTCCGCATGTGGCGAATCAGACCAAAGATCTCATCTCATCTTTTCGATGGGAAACTCCAGATCATCCTTCGTACAGCCCCGATCTTGCACCCAGTGACAACCATCTGTTCCTGCACTTGAAGAAACACCTGGGCGGTCAGCGTCTTCAAGACGATGACCAAGTCAAAACAGTGGTGATGCAGTGGTTTACAAGTCAGGTATTCAAAAACTGGTACAACGTTATGACACGTGCCTCAATATTGACAGAAATTATGTAGGAAAGTAGATTAAGGTACAGGCTTTCATGTAAAAATAAAATTATTGAGATATCTTAGGACGTCTTTTTTTAAATTTCAAAACGGTACTTACTTAAAAAACACGCCTCGTTGACACATTCCGAGATGCTGTATCAGGACTTCATGACATGAAGCAACTGAAGTGTTACATTCCTCTGCAATCTCTTGTACATTCAGTCTTCGAATGGTACGCACAATTTCGTTGACATCGAAAGGCGTCCTGAACGAGAGTCATCTTTATTTTCCGTCTGCCCATTTTTGAACTGCAACATGGGTACGGCTTAAGCACTCATCACTGTAGGCTTCCTGCACCATTTGGTGTGTCTCTGTAAGGGTTTTCTTGAATTTCACCCAAAATTTAATGCAGACGCGCTGCACCTCTAACCCTGCCATCTCGAAATTCGCAAACTGTGCGACACAACGCCCTACTCTATCCAGCACTGAACAGTAACTATAACATACAATTGCGAAACTTCCGGCAGTTACACTTTAAGCACAGCCGCGTGCGGGGATGCCAAACGCATTTGGCTCCAACACCCCACTGGCACGAAATTACGAATGTACAGACCTCTTACTGTGATGCTGATGTCTTGAAGAAGACAATGCTTGTCCACAGATGGTACGTGTCTCAATGAACTGCTCAAAAAAATGTTCAAATGTGTGTGAAATCTTATGGGACTTAACTGCTAAGGTCATCAGTCCCTAAGCTTACACACTACTTAACCTAAAGTATCCTAAGGACAGACACACACACCCATGCCCGAGGGAGGACTCGAACCTCCGCCGGGACCAGCCGCACGGTCCATGACTGCAGCGCCCTAGACCGCTCGGCTAATCCCGCTTGACTCTCCCTGCATAATGTTAAGATAATTAGCAAGATCCCCAGATTTGTCTGAGCCGTGCACCGCTCGTGTTCGTCCCATTAATTGTTTGTCAACTTCTATTACGGTAGTGCCGCCTCCTTTTCTTATTCCATTAACTGGCGCCAGTAACTTCCTGCCTTACTTGCCTGTGAGTGGCAGCAGCAGCAGCACGTATCGATAAGCGCACTGTCGTACCATCTCTGGAGCGACCGCTGGTAGTGTCGGGTAGAGAGTGAGTGGGAGTCGCACCAGCAGTGCAGTCGCGGACGGACCAGCAGTCCAGTCGGTCAGTTGGCGAGGGGCACCAAGCAGGTCCCTTTCGCGCGAAGTCGGGCTGGAGCCGCTGGCGACGTGCACGGGCGGTTGGACTGTGAAGTGCTTGAGTCCTCACTTAACATACTATCGCGTCCCAACTGTTTACATATCTCCGTTCGATCCTGCTCGTCGCTTTTCGGACATTCCCGCGAGCAACAACGTGTGTGCCTTTAATTCGGCTAAGATTCCAGCCGTCTTACTGTGAAATTTATCTTAATTTATTCCCTGTTATGGAAGTTCACTAGTGGTATCTTATGCCTCGTGGCCGTTGACGTTCCGGTTACCTCGTTCACGTAATTTTTTTCTGCAATGTATTTTCCTCATCGTGTTGTTGCTGTCCAGAGCGAAGTGTAGTTCGACAGCTGGGTTGTGGTTGGTCGTTGTGGGCGGCAATATTCTGTGTCGTGTATTGAAATCTTGTGGTCGTTTGCGTGGAGCGGAACTGATTTGGTTGATTGGTCGGACGGCTGTCTGACGGTTGGGTTGCCTCCAGATTAAGAAGTCGTTGGACACACTGCCTGTCTCGCCTAAACGGGCGCTAGTGTTACAGTCCCAGGCTGATTCCTGGACACTTCTGAGTGCCGTTCCTTGTGTGTTATGTACTAATTTCCCTCTTTGGGTTTTATTTATTTGGTTGTTATGTGGCTTTTCCGAGTTTTAACGTCTCTTAAATTAATGTCTTTGTCTTGCCCATAACGCATAAGATCTTTTGTTTTGAGATAAGGCCTTCTGCCTTTTCAAACTCTTCTTATTGCCTAATAGGCGGTCTTCAGCCGAGTTTTCTTGTCTTGACCTTAAGGCATAAGATTATTATCTCTTGTTTTAAGATAATTTTTGATTGAAACTCTTTTTATTGCCTGATATGCGACATCCAGCCAAGTTCCATTAAAATTAAATTGTTAAGGCCTTCAACCTGTTTAGATTGAGGATTTAGAAAATACTCTTGGCTGAAGCCTCCAGAAGAACGTTGTATTTCAATTTCTTGCTTAGTGTGGCCTTCAACCGATCTAAAGTTAATCAAAGGAGGTCAATTAAAGTTTTGAGTGTTTTGCATCCTTGTTGTAGTATTGCGTGCTTTTGAATAAAGTTTGTATGTTGAGTGAAACTGACAGTAACATATTTTAGCCGCTTTCCACAACCTGATTCGCTCTGTCCTGCGAGCGCAGGAGTTTCACTGTCGGGGTAAATCACGTGTGGGACCAGCTTGAACCTACCAGTGGCAGTACCTACGATATAGAGAACCAGCTACAGCAGTTGTGGGCTGTCTTGCATCAGGAGAGAATGCGGTGGCTGTGTGACACCATTCCCAGTCGAAACAGTGCATGGGTCGAGGCCAGGGGTTGTGACGAAATACTGATAGGTGGGCGCGTAGCTCCAAGTTGTTTGTAACGTTGACCGACATTGTAATCCCTGACATGGCGTAACACTCCACGGAGCACACTAGACTCGCCTTCAGCAGGACGACAGTTCAATCCCGCATCCAGCCATCCTGATTTAGGCTCTCCGAGATTTTCACAAATCGCTTCAGGCAAGTGTCGGGATGGTTCCTTTGAATGGGCACGGCAGACTCCCTTCCCCATCCTTACCTAATCTGAGGGGACCAATGACCTCACTGTTTGGTCCACTCACCCAATTCAGCCAACCAAGCTTTGCAACTAACGCGCTTCTAGAGATACGTGGATGATGCCTTTTTCGCCTGGCCGCAAGGACGTGATGCTGTTAACAGATTTTTGGACCACTTCAACTGTCTTCGTCCCCGTATCAACTTTACCATGGAGGTTGAAAATGATGGGATGCTTCCATTTTTAGACGTTGTGGTTTATAAAGAACCAGATGGTAATTTGGGACACAGTGTTTACCGACGCACACAGATCGGTATCTGCATCCTAAGAGTTGTCATCCACCACAACAACGCAATGAAGTCCTTAGGACTTTGGTACGGAGAGCATATGCCATTTCCGACGCAGGCAGCTTAACCCAAGAACTTGAGCATTTGACAGCTGTTTTTAAGAAAAATGGATACTCCGAGAAGCATATTCGTCGGGCTATGGAGTTTGGACCATCTCCGGAGGTGTATGACGAGGAACCTAGATCTGTGGCCTTTCTTCCATATGCAAGAGGCTTATCGTTTAAGACTGGACGAATTTTAAGGAATTTTAACATTAAGAGTGTGTTCCGTCCACCTTCTACGATTAGCGCACTGCCCGGCTCTGTGAAAGATGATTTGGGGATTAGGAAACCCGGTGTGTACAAAATTCCGTGTCAACGTGGGAAAGCCTACATTGGCCGTTGGATTCGCACAGTGCATGTCAGGTGTGTGAAACATCGCCGTCATACGAGGCTACAACAGCCGGAAAAATCGGCAGTAGCGGAACACTGCTTAAATGAGGGACATAGTATGAAATTTGATGAAACTGTGGTAGTTGCCCACATTTCCATTTTTTGGAACATTGTCTATAAAGAGGCGATCGAAATTAGGATGACAGATAATTGAATCAAGATGGACAATGGGTATCCTCTTAGCAAGACGTGGAATCCTGTATTATCTCGCATCAAAATTGAACGTTCTTCGCTTTGGCCCTGAGTGCGATATGTCGTTGCCAGTAATGTTCCACTAAGGGCAGCGCTACCTCCCTGTCTTGGACGGCCTCATCCACCGTGTACTGAACGGTGCCCTACATAGGTCGTAGATTTCCAGCCTGGCGTCAGTTCTCAGCGGGAATCATCAGCAGAAGCAGCATTGCCCTGAAGATGGCGACCAGTTGGACCGCCAAAATATCGAGTCAAGTTGATTTTAGGATCCGGAAGCAAACCTGAAGAGACTTTCGTTACATACCCTTTCAAACCGTGAAGTTTCATTTCTTTTCCACTTCCCGTGCATGTGTTTCAGTTTCCTTGTATGGCAGCATATTTAGTAGGACTGGGAGATCCAATCCCGGACAATAAATTTTCGACTGATTTCGAGAATTGCGTCACAGTGCTTTAGGAAATGGTGTCCGCTCACTGAGCTTAAAATTCGAGAAACATGAAGAAAATGGAAGAGGGCGAGGGTGTTCGGTCCGTTTGTTGTGTGAAATGAGAGGTGAGTCAGACAGGGAAGCAATGGTTTGTTTAGGTTTCGCGCTGTGAGAGAGACAGACAGAGTGAGAGTGAGGCGGAGAGTGAGGGGGAGACAGGGAGAGGGATGAGCAGGCAAGGGCAGGAGATGGATGAGCGCAGCTGCCGGCCGCCGCCCGCCATCCGTCACGCCGCTGCGGTCAGCTGTCGATGCCACCGCACTCCAGTTGAGGCCTCCAGTCCTGCTGCACCCGGCGCTCGCGAAAGCCCATCACCAGTGGCCACACTGCAACGCACGACCAAGCTATTACTGCAGTCTAGCGTACACAGTCCCGACACTCACTGCTGTGGAAACAGTTACCTCCTGGCTGCTAGCGCCCCTAGCGGGAGAAAGCTAGCCGTGCGATTAATGCTTACTTTTCTAGTTAACTAACGAAATAACTGCTATATTTTTGCGTTGCAAGCATTAGTAAATTATTAAGAATCATGAATATCTACATCTACATCTACTGATTACTCTGCTATTCACAATAAAGTGCCTGGCAGGGGGTTCAATGAACCACCTTCAAGCTGTCTCTCTACCGTTCCACTCTCGAACTGCACGCAAGAAAACGAGCACCTAAATTTTTCTGTGCGAGCCCTGATTTCTCTTATTTTATCGTGATGATCATTTCTCCCTATGTAGGTGGGTGGCAATGTTTTCACAATTGGAAGAGAAAACTGGAGATTGAAATTTCATGAGAAGATCCCGCCGCAACGAAAAACGCCTTTGTTTAATGATTGCCACTCTAATTCACGTATCATGCCTGTGACACTATCTCCCCTATTTCGCGATAATACAAAACGAGCTGCCCTTCTTTGTACTTTTTCGATGCAATCCGTCAGTCCCACCTGATCTGGATATCACACCGCACAGCAATACTCCAGAATAAAGAGAACAAGCGTGGTGTAAGCAGTCTCTTTAGAGGGCCTGTTGCATCTTCTAAGTGTTCTGCCAATGAATCGCAGTCTTTGGTTGGCTCTACCCACATTATCCATATGGTCGTTCCAATTGAGGTTATTTGTAATTGTAATCCCTAAGTATTTAGCGATATTTACTGTCTTCATATTTGTGTGACTTGTCGTGTAATCGAAATGATCGTAAAATACCATATTTTATGGACTAAGACGCACTTTCTTCTTCGAAAAATTGTCTCCTAAATTGAGGAGCGTCTTATTAATATAAAAATGACCAATGTTTGATGTACAGTTGCCTCCAATCTCAAAAAATGGCCGTATATTCGATGCCATGGGAAACCTGTCTCTGTCTGGCAACATTGGATTCAGCTGGCAGCAGCAGCGGACCGATGCGACGATCATGAGTTGTGGGGATTCGCGAGCTTGCTAACACTTTCTCCCTCCGGCCCCGTCTTCACTGTCTAGCCCATTACGTGTCACTGCAGGCTACGGTGCCAGCGTATGCAAACGAACATGCAAACAGAGCAGCTGAGCAGTATTTCGGCCCTCCGTCAACAGAAAAAACCGTTTGCTCGTAAAGAAGCAATCAAAAAAAGGAAGACTAAAAATGTGCAGATAGAGGACTGAATGCAAAGTGGCCAAAACTACAGCATTTTCAGGGATTTTAAAGATCGGGTCGATTTTACAAATTAAGAATTTGTTTTTAGTTGGCTTTGCAATTTAATGGTAAATGTGGTAAAAATTCTTGAAGAAATTAGTTTGTAGAATCTTATAGTCCGTAAATCAGGGTAAATGTGGAAACGACAGAATCTCATTGATTCAGTATATAAGCTACAACTCATTTATGAAGAAGTCCTTTCGAATATCTACATAATTGCAGCTTATTCTGCTGAGATGGTTGGGACATACTCTTGGGAAACCAAATGAACATATATTGAAGGAAGGCCATTATTGGATCGTGCAGGGATGATGAAGACGAGGCAGCGTCAAAATGACGCGGAGTCGATCAGTTGAAGTAGAAAAGTGTTCCTGGAACCACTCTGTAGCAATACTGTACATGTAGAGTGTCGCATTTTCCTGCTGGAATTGAGCAAGTCTGTGGGAATGGACAATGGACGTGAATGGATGCAGGTGATGGGAGAGAATGCTTCAGTACATGTCACCTGTCACAGTCGTATCTAGACGTATCAAGTGTTACATACCACTCCAGCTGCGCATTCCACACGCCATTACAGAGCCTCCACCGGCTTGAACAATCCCCTGCTGACATGCAGGCTCCATGGATTGATGAGGCAAACCTCCATATCCATACACGTCCATCCACTCGATACAATTTGAAACGAGAGTTGTCCGACCAGGCAACTTGTTTCCAGTTATCAACAGTCCAATGTCGATGTTGACGGCCCAGGCGAGGCGTAAAGCTTTGTGTCGTGCTGTCATTAAGGGTACACGAATGGGGTCCAAAATCCCCTATCAATGATGTTTCGTTGAATGGTTCTCACGCTGATACTTGTTGATGGCCCAGCATTGAAATCTGTAGCAATTTGAGGGAGGTTGGCACTTGCTCCACGTTCAACGATTCTATACAGTCGTCGTTGGACCCGTTCTTTCAGGATCTTTTTCTTGACGCAGTGAGGTAGGAGATTGTTTTACCGGATTCCCGATATTCAAGGTGAGGTGGTCGTACGGGAAAATCGCCGTTTCGTCGCTACCTCACAGATGCTGTGTCCCACCACTGGTGCGCTGACTATAGCACCACGTTCAAACTCACTTAAATCTTGATAACCTGCCATTGTAGCAGTAGTACCCGATCTGACAGCTGTGGCAGACACTCAGACACTTGTCTTATATAGGCGTTGCCGACCGCATCTGCCGTATCCTGCCTGTTTACACATCTCTCTATGTGAATGCGCATACCTACACGAGTTTCTCTGGCGCTTCAGTGTAAAAACGGGGCAGTCATATGATACCAGATTCCTTAGCGTCTCAGTTCTCTTGGACGACGGTGCTGTGTAACAAGGGTGGCCAGGCGAAGGTTCCAACGGAGGTCCACAGTTTCTTTCTGTGGCTCGTCCACGGTTCGACCCTCTCAGTTCGCTAGGGGCTCGGAGACAGGCGTCAGCGGGCCAGACCGTGCGTTCCAGCAGCGTGGTCGTCCTGCTGGGAGGGAGGGGCAGAGGACACCCACCAATCAGCGTCCGCCTTCCGTTCTCGCAGGGCGTGGGTGGGCGTGGCGCGAGTGCTCCAGGTCACCGGAGGCCATCATCGAAGAGTTTGCTGCTGTTGTCGAGTGCCTGTCACAGTTGGGCCACGGGCGAATGTGCTGCGTCCCCAGCAAATACGGGCGACCAAACCGCAGAGTCAGCGGAATTCGAAGTGAGCGGAACGACCGCCCTCCGCAAAGGAAAGTGAAATGTTTACAGACCGCCGCAGCGTGTCTCTGCAGCTCTGAGCTGCCCTATGCCTCTCCCCAAAGCCTCCACACCAGCGTCCCAGTATCTCTGGCGACTTCACTATGATAGGCACTTTCCCTGACACGTAACAACGTAAATATTGCATTCTATCCTAATTTTGCTCATTAAACGTTCGCAGATTTGATGGAAGTGAGGTGACGAAAACTTTACGTTATTGAACAAATATACGTCTTCTGCTGTTTACTTGTTGTTAAAAGAAAACGAAATACTTCAGTATGTACACTCCTGGAAATTGAAATAAGAACACCGTGAATTCATTGTCCCAGGAAGGGGAAACTTTATTGACACATTCCTGGGGTCAGATACATCACTTGATCACACTGACAGAACCACAGGCACATAGACACAGGCAACAGAGCATGCACAATGTCGGCACTAGTACAGTGTACATCCACCTTTCGCAGCAATGCAGGCTGCTATTCTCCCATGGAGACGATCGTACAGATGCTGGATGTAGTCCTGTGGAACGGCTTGCCATGCCATTTCCACCTGGCGCCTCAGTTGGACCAGCGTTCGTGCTGGACGTGCAGACAGCGTGAGACGACGCTTCATCCAGTCCCAAACATGCTCAATGGGGGACAGATCCGGAGATCTTGCTGGCCAAGGTAGTTGACTTACACCTTCTAGAGCACTTTGGGTGGCACGGGATACATGCGGACGTGCATTGTCCTGTTGGAACAAATGCTGCGCAGCTAGCGCCATTCGTCGGCCAACACCGCGGTTCCTGGTGTGTCCGCTGTGCCGTGCGTGTGATCATTGGTTGTACAGCCCTCTCGCAGTGTCCGGAGCAAGTATGGTGGGTCTGACACACCGGTGTCAATGTGTTCTTTTTTCCATTTCCAGGAGTGTATTACAATAAAATGAATACCGCTAGCTGCATACAGGCAGGCGTTGATATAACTCAACGGGGACAATTGAAAATGCGTGCCCCGACCGGGACTCGAACCCGGGATGTCCTGCTTACATAGCAGATGCTCTATCCATCTGAGCAACCGAGGAAACAGAGGAGAGTGCGACTGCAGAGAGTTATCTCTGGCACGCCTCCCGTGAGACCCACATTCTAATGTTATTGTTCCGTACTATATTCATAGTACCTCTGCCCACTATACTCATTACTCGATACTTTTTGGCGGTTCACGTAAGAGTTCAGGCACTGACTGTTCATCCGCACAGAAGAAACAGAAGAAGATGCTCTAATGGCCGGTTAGCCTTATACATATATGAAGATGGTATCTGTTCTTTCGTCCGATGAACAAACAGTGCCAGAACCTTTACGGGAATCGCCAAAAAGTATCGAGTAATGAGTATAATGGGCAGGGGTACTATGAATATACACTCCTGGAAATGGAAAAAAGAACACATTGACACCGGTGTGTCAGACCCACCATACTTGATCCGGACACTGCGAGAGGGTTGTACAAGCAATGATCACACGCACGGCACAGCGGACACACCAGGAACCGCGGTGTTGGCCGTCGAATGGCGCTAGCTGCGCAGCATTTGTGCACCGCCGCCGTCAGTGTCAGCCAGTTTGCCGTGGCATACGGAGCACCATCGCAGTCTTTAACACTGGTAGCATGCCGCGACAGCGTGGACGTGAACCGTATGTGCAGTTGACGGACTTTGAGCGAGGGCGTATAGTGGGCATGCGGGAGGCCGGGTGGACGTACCGCCGAATTGCTCAACACGTGGGGCGTGAGGTCTCCACACTACATCGATGTTGTCGCCAGTGGTCGGCGGAAGGTGCACGTGCCCGTCGACCTGGGACCGGACCGCAACGACGCACGGATGCACGCCAAGACCGTAGGATCCTACGCAGTGCCGTAGGGGACCGCACCGCCTCTTCCCAGCAAATTAGGGACACTGTTGCTCCTGGGGTATCGGCGAGGACCATTCGCAACCGTCTCCATGAAGCTGGGCTACGGACCCGCACACCGTTAGGCCGTCTTCCGCTCACGCCCCAACATCGTGCAGCCCGCCTCCAGTGGTGTCGCGACAGGCGTGAATGGAGGGACGAACGGAGACGTGTCGTCTTCAGCGATGAGAGTCGCTTCTGCCTTGGTGCCAATGATGGTCGTATGCGTGTTTGGCGCCGTGCAGGTGAGCGTCACAATCAGGACTGCATACGACCGAGGCACACAGGGCCAACACCCGGCATCATGGTGTGGGGAGCGATCTCCTACACTGGCCGTACACCTCTGGTGATCGTAGAGGGGACACTGAATAGTGCACGGTACATCCAAACCGTCATCGAACCCATCGTTCTACCATTCCTAGACCGGCAAGGGAACTTGCTGTTCCAACAGGACAGTGCACGTCCGCATGTATCCCGTGCCACCCAACGTGCTCTAGAAGGTGTAAGTCAACTACCCTGGCCAGCAAGATCTCCGGATCTGTCCCCCTTTGAGCATGTTTGGGACTGGATGAAGCGTCGTCTCACGCGGTCTGCACGTCCAGCACGAATGCTGGTCCAACTGAGGCGCCAGGTGGAAATGGCATGGCAAGCCGTTCCACAGGACTACATCCAGCATCTCTACGATCGTCTCCATGGGAGAATAGCAGCCTGCATTGCTGCGAAAGGTGGATATACACTGTACTAGTGGCGACATTGTGCATGCCTGTGTCTATGTGCCTGTGGTTCTGTCAGTGTGATCATGTGATGTATCTGACCCCAGGAATGTGTCAATAAAGTTTCTCCTTCCTGGGACAATGAATTGACGGTGTTCTTATTTCAATTTCCAGGAGTGTAGTACGGGACAATAACATTAGAATGTTGGTCTCACGGGAGGCGTGCCAGAGATAACTCTCTGCAGTCGCAGTATTCTCTGTTTCCTCGGTTGCTCAGATGGCTAGAGCATCTGCTATGTAAGCAGGACATCCCGGGTTCGAGTCCCGGTCGGGGCACGCATTTTCAACTGTCCCCGATAACTTACATTAACGCCTGTATGCAGCTAGGGTTATTAATTTGATTCTAACTAGCTGGATGGTCACCGATGTTATCTGTTCTTTCGGACATGATGGTATCTTTCGAATACGTCCGAAAGAGCACATCCCATCTTCATGTATCTATTCAGTAAATATCGTTACAAAAGAGTCGCAAATAAGCCTCACTGTAGTGTAGAGTATCGTTTCATACCTCCCAGAGTTCTTAGTAAACTAAAGAGAGACAATGTGGTGTCAAGTTTCAATTAGCTTCGATTCGTGTGGCACCACATACGCTCCATACTGTAAAAGCTTTGTTACAGATCACTGTGAACGATACCATTCGCATTCATCGGATATCGTCTTTAGTGGTGAAACTCTTTGTCCGATTATGGCGTTGCTGTCGCTATGTATCGCAGACATAAGCGAAGATGTGTTAGAGTATGCTGTTACTACGGAAGCCAGCTGAGAAGAATGGCTGTGAGGGGTGTGGAAGGAGCGGTAAAGCAG
Organism: Schistocerca gregaria; assembly: GCF_023897955.1. NCBI lineage: Eukaryota > Metazoa > Arthropoda > Insecta > Orthoptera > Acrididae > Schistocerca > Schistocerca gregaria. The sequence goes on from NC_064928.1 coordinate 157,822,587, forward strand.
TGCTTCCCCCTCGCCTCTGTGCCAGTGTGGCGTAATGGTTAGCTGCTCATCTGTCTAGCGAGCAGGAGACCCACTTTCAAATCTTGCCCTTGGCACAAAACTTTCATCTTTAGCTTCAGTCTGCACATGTATAGATTATAGATCTTTGACACTGGATAAGGTCTCTCGAACCATATAGCTTTGTTTTATGAAATCATTTATCACCAGAATTGGAGCAGTGGACATCGGACCATTGAGGAATTAACGGCGTGATGGTTCGGTGATAGATGTCCCACCACTCTGACAAAATTCTGAAGCAAAAATGTACGCGATAGTGAGGAAAAAATCAGTCAGTAAATCTCAAGGTGGTTCTGCTTAGAAATAAGGAATAAGTAAACAAAGAAGGCGTAAAGTGTTTGGTCATTCTACCACCGAACCATCCGCCATCAGTCTTTCCGATGTGGCCACTGTAAAAAATAGGTAAATACATATAAAATTGTGAAACGTTCCCTTAGAAAATTATGAATGACTGTGGTGGAAAAAACACTTACGTTATTTGATACAGAAACAGCTGAGGAAAACTCAGCGTACTCAAACAGTTTTCTCTTTACTTATTATGATCCTCACTAAACTGATACACAATATTTTTAGCGCAACGCAATCTGACTTTCAATACTCCTGGAGCAATCTTGGCCCGTAGGACGGCACTTTGTCACGCCGACCACTCAGCTATAGGGGTGGATGTTCACGTGGTACGTTGTCATATGTAGAACTTCCACCCTTGTTTAGGAACATCGCTGCAAACGGTCCTCAAGTAGCCGAACATATACAGTTCTAGTCAGTCATCCGTTCCGTTGGATGAGAAGACCCAGTCCATTTCATGTAAACCAAGCCCACGCCATTACTTGACCACTACCAGCTTGTACAGTACCTGTTGAGAACCTTCGTCCATCGCTTCGTCGGGTCAGCCCTCGCCAACTGAGATCTGCCCTCATCTGACAAGGCGGCGGTTTTCTAGTCCTCTAGAGTCCAACCAATACGGTCACGAGCCCAGGTGAGGCCCTGCAGGGGATGTCGTGCTGTCAGCAAAGGCATTCGCATCGGTCGTCTGCTGCCACAGCCCATTAACACCACACTCAGGCGCACTGTCCAAACGGATACGTTCGTCGTACACCCCACATTATTTCATAAAGTATTGCTTGTCTGTTAGCACTGGCGGCTCTACTCACACACCGCTGACCTCTGTCTTCAAGTGAAGTTCGTCACTGAGTGCGTTGTCTCGTGGTGAGAGGTCATGCCTGGAATATGGTATTTTTGGAACACTCTTGAGACTGTGGGTCTCTGAATACTGAACTCCCTAACGATTGCCAAAGGAGACTGTCCCATGCGTCTAGCTCCAACCACCATTCTGCGTTGAAAGTCTGCTAATTACCGTCCTGCGGTCGTAACCACGTCGCAAACCTTTTCACATGAATCACTTGAGTACAAATGACAGCTCCGCCAATGCACTGCCCTTTTATACCTTGTGTACGCGATAGTACCACCATCTGTAAATGTGCTTATCTCTGATCCCTTGACTTTCGTCCTTCCGATGTACAGGGTGATCAAAAAGTCAGTATAAATTTGAAAACTTAATAAAACACGGGATAACGTAGATAGAGTGGTAAAAATTGACTCACATGCTTGGAATGACATGGGGTTTTATTAGACAAAAAAAAAACGAAGTTCACAAAATGTCCGACAAATGGTGCTGGACAGCAAAACTGCTACCGTGACGGGTGAGAGGTACGCCGATATGTTACGGAATCGCATCATCCCCAGCTTGGTTGATAAACACTTGCTGGAACCTAAGATGTTTATGCAGGATGGCGCTCCACCCCATATTGTTAGACGCGTGAAAGATCTCTTGCGCGTGTCGTTTGGTGATGATCGTGTGCTCAGCCGCTACTTTCGTCATGCTTGGCCTCCCAGGTCCCCAGACCTCAGTCCGTCCGATTATTGGCTTTGGGGTTACCTGAAGTCACAAGTGTATCGTGATCGACCGACATCTCTAGGGATACTGAAAGACAACATCCGACGCCAATGCCTCACCATAACTCCGGACATGCTTTATAGTGCTGTTCACAACATTGTTCCTCGACTACAGCTATTGTTGAAGAATGATGGTGGACAAATTGAACATTTCCTATAAAGCATATCACCTTTGTCTTACATTGTTATGCTAATTATTGCTCTTCTGATCAGATGAAGCGCCATCTGTCGGACATGTTTTGAACGTCTGTATTTTTTTGGTTCTTATAAAACCTCATGTCATTCCAAGCATGCGTGTCAATTTGTACCTCTCTATCTGCATTATTCCGTAACTTATTCAGTTTTTAAATTTATACTCACTTTTTGACCACCCGGCATATCAAGACGGAAACATTGCTAGAGGAATGGGTAACCGTAAATCGGTGCGCAACTCGGAGCTCCGGAAAAATGGAGGAAACCGCGGGGGGGGGGGGGGGGGGGGGCATATAGAATCCGCAGCATTCCTCACCCCAACGTAGTACATATCGAAACTTTACGAACCAGAAAGTCAAAAGGTAACCACCACATTTCAAACGTCAAACCCTTGTTAGAATGAAATTGTTTTATGATTTATCACACGGTAATGCCATTACCAGTGACATTTACAGTTTTGTCGCCACATACTGATTATGATCGTATTTTTCTTGGGAAGTGTCCGGCAAGGTAAGGTTAGCAGGTCACTTTTCTTGTTGTAATATCGGACCGTGCACATTTTATAAATGACATAATTTTTCTTGGCAAAGTCCCAGTAACTTTAACTTAGCAGGTCAGTTCACTTACTGTAACCAAAAAGCTGACACATTTTCCACTTTATGATGCATATATGATCGTTTTCCTATAGAAAGCCGCCTGCGGAAGGCTAACGAAAACGAACGATAGAAGAGCGAAATGCGACAGACAAGCTGTCGGAAATCTCACCGTTAACAAAATATTCTGGGACACAGCGTCGGTGTGCTATCTGCGTTGCAACATCTAGATCGGATTTTTCCTCCCGATACTCTTGAAATGTTTAAATATTCCATCACGGCCAAATGGAGAGACGAGTTGTATGAACAAGGAGCACCGTACGCCCGGTTGCAGCAAATTTCTTTCTGAAAAAATTCTGCAAACAGGCACTGGAAACTACCAACAGAAAACCGAATGTTTTGTTCCGTTACGTAGTTGGTATGTTTGTTTTGTGGAGGCATGGCAGAGGGGCACTAGGTCGTTTCCGCAAGCATCTCAGCGGGATTAACTCGAAGATCAGTTTATCATGGGGGAGGAGGGAGGCGGAAGATTAATTTTCTTGATATGTTAGTTTACAAGAACGAAATTGCTAGCTTAGGCCACACAATTAAACCGAAAACCCACGCACCACCAGACCGTTACCTACACCGCAATTCGAACCAGCACCCGCAACAAAATCGAGGCATCGTAGAAACCTTGGTGATTAGAGAAAGGAATTTTTTGCGAACCAGACCTGCTTCACGCTGAATTAAAACACTTCATCACTGCACTGATGTCCGGCACTGGTAGCTGAGAGGTCAGCGAGACGGAATGTCATACCTAACGGCCCGGGTTCGATTCCCGGATGGGTGGGAGATTTCCTCCGCTCAGGGAGTGGGCGTTGTGTTGTCATAATCATCATCATCACTTCATCCCCATCGACACGCAAGTCGCCGAAGTGGCGTCAACTCGAAAGACTTGCACCAGGCGAACGGTCTACCCGACGGAAGGCCCTAGCCACACGGCATTTCCATTTTTAGTGCACTCATTAAGAGTGGTTATTCGTCCGCTGAGGTAAAAAGGGCGTTAAGACCACCACGTAAAAATCATAGCGATGCACAGGCGCCTGTCACTGCCCCTCGTTAAGGACTTTACTGACCGCACAGCAGAAATCGTGACAAAACGGAACGTCGCTGTAACCTGTAAGTCCACCCGGAAGACAGGAGTCACATAAAATTGGCCAAATATGCTCACAAACCGCTGGAAAAAGCAGGATTTCGTGTAGTTGTGGGGAGGTGTAAGTAGATGCTACAAAAAGAACGGTCAAGAAACGAGAAGAATGGTGCCGACTCGTGACGACGAGTTTTTGGAGGGAGAGTGTAGGTGACTAGCTTATCGCGACTCGTCGCAGTCTACGAGGGGCTCATAACCTACCAGTTCATATAGTCTACCAATTCTTAATAAGATCGATGCATATGCGGGCCGAGTTGCCGCCGCAAAATGTCAGTTTTGGCTCTTGAGCAAAAAGTTTCACGACCACTGGTCTGGGAGATACGGAAGCATGACTTCCCTGTTTACTGGACCTGAATCCGTAGGATTTCAGGCTATGGCGACATGTAAAGGCATTTGTCTACGCCCAACCCATCAACAGTGTACGGACATCAGAGGAGCTAGTGACCAATCCCTTTCCAGGACGACAACGCGACAGCCGCGGCCCCTATGTGCAGAGAACATAAGCGCGGCGCCCGACTGTAGCAGCCCAGTCCTGCAGCAGCATCAAGACTAGGCACTTGTATAGCAGTGACTTAGGAATCGTATATACTGAAGAAGCATTATTATTTTGTATGTCGCCCTTTAACAAAATTTATCTTTTTAAAAGAGGAAGACATAAATTATAGTTACTGATTGAATGCTGTAAAGAACTAACAGTTGGGTTAAGAGAACAATGGACAAGGACCCTGGGTGGCAGAAGCACTCTCGCCCTAAAAATGTGGATAACCCAATCTGAATTGTTCTGGCGTTGAGCAGGCTTTGATTGATAATCTACAGAAGTTTCTCAATGTAATTGCAGTTGAGAGCAAGTGGCGGTTAAGATCTGTACGCCCTGTAAAGGCCTGAGCAGCAGTACGTTACACTATTTGCATCGTTCGGCGATGTAAACTGCAGCTGGCGAGATATGTGCGCCATTGGAGAGACGTGGAGGCGGGATCTGTGAATCGACTGTGGCCACAGAAAAGAAAAAAAAATGCAAGAATCTCATGGTCTAGCGATCACGCAGACGGATCACAATTCACTCTCTACCAGAGCACTGAAATCACGGTAGATGTGACACATCCGTTCGCTGGTCGTACCAAGGACCAATTTGGCTCATACGACAGAGCAAACAAGGATACCAAACGTCGACACTGGTAAACCAAAAAAGAGTAAGTGTGTCCTTGGGAAACGAGTAGTCCAAAACGTTTGAAGCGACACTGTTGGTACAGTAAGAACTTCACCACAGGCTCTTCAGTCTAACTACTTGCAAGTGAAGTCAGTCTCAGGACAGGTCCCAAGCACCAACCATGCCAGAGCTTCGACCAGAACATGCTTCCAGACCAAAGTCCAGAACATGAGTGCTTTGCACCTCTTCCAAATAAAAAACGGCAGTTTTCCATCAAAGTGCACAAATGACACCGGCTTCACGGCGTCTAGAGCCAGTCACAGGGCTTTAGAGGCGCTAAATCTCCCCTTCTACATGACAGCACAAACTCATGTGGAACCAGTGCAAGAGTTAAGAAGAGTCTCTGCAAAAAAGAAACCGCCATTTACTGATTTTTTTAAGTTTTCATGGACGGAGAAGATTTTTTTTCTCCAAAGTCGCGTTGCTTCCCATGGCAACAAGCGAACAATGGTCTTAGCTAAATCGTCTGCGCCTTGGAGCTTGTGAGTCCTACCTATGAGGTGTTAGAAAGATTCTATCTCTAAACGTTTCTCACACTGCAGAGTTTCTTATACAAACTAAGCAGCTGATGGAATGGGGTCACAAGCCTATTTGTAGTATCGGCGAACACGAAAACTTGTGAATTTTTATTACGCGTGGCTCTCCACACAGCGCCCAGTTTATGGTTCCACTGTGTAGACAGATCCCTTCAGTCTATCGTCCACATCCCAGCCTTCCGCTGGCGCCACTTCGGGTAGCTCGGCATTGTTCTGCTGGAGACCTGTCTCGACTAGGGAATTCTCTGTCTGCCCTGTATGGTTGTGGGCCTGTCCGGCAAGATTTACAGAGGGGTGGGCTCGCCGCCAATTGCTTTCAACTTCCGACATTCCATTTCTGCGAGCTAAGAACCATAAAAATACCTCATGCTTTTAGGGCCCTACCAGGCTCCATCAATGTCTGCTCAGGCCGTTATCTTTCTGGAGTCTTGCTCGAGATGCGTAAAGTTGTACTGAAATCTTTAATAATTTTTCGTATATGAAAATAGTTGAGAGAGTAACCTGTCCTCTGTCAGTCTTATGCAGGGTGGAGAAAAACTGCGTCACAAAATTTTAGCCCTGTATAGCTGATGCCAGTAGGAACGAAATTAATAATGTCGTTTAGGTCGAAAATACACCATTTTTACACCACAGGACTTGGTGCCGCATGCTCTTCTTGGCTGTGGAAGTGCCGTGTTGCCAATTTTCGGTTGATGGGAAGCACTATGGTAGTCGGTGCGCACACATACAAACGTCCCTCACCTTGTCACTGACCCAACGTGATACACACATGTGGCGAATAGGTCTTGTTGTTTGTCTCCACTTTACGTCAGAGCCATTCACACATAAGCTTCACTTTGGAGCACACACACATCACCTGCAATTTAGTCATATAGTAAGCATGGCGGCACAGTATTCGTTCGAAGAACAACGAGATTTGGTTTTTGTTTATGGACTAGTCGATGGTAATGCACATGAAGCTCGACAGTTGTATGAGGAACGGTATCCATCAAGACGCCACCCAACGTTTACAGCAATTCACTGGCGACTTAGCGAAAGAGGCTCGTTAGTGGGATATCATGGTGATGCTGGAAGACCCAGGGTGCTGCACTTGAAGAGACTGTTCTCGAGCGCTTCGAGGAAGCACCTACGACAAGTACTCGAGCAGTTGGACACGACATGGGGGTCACTCAGCGGTTAGTCTGGGAGGTTTTGCAGTATGGCGGCCACCATCCATTCCACCCTGTCCGATACCTAAATCCTATGGCGGACCATGAACACAGGGCTAGGACTCTGCCGGTGGTTTCTGCGACTTGTTGCACGATATCGCCACTTCCCCGCCATTTTGTTGCTTACCGATGAGAGCACCTTCCATCTGGATGGGCTTTACAACATTCGAAACGTTCATTACTGGCCAGGCAAAGCATTTGCAGTCATGCGTTGTCCACAGCAACCGCCAACAGTCCAATCCCGCGGCCAATCGGAGCGTATGGCGCCAAGTAGTTTATAAATTGGTTCAAATGGCTCTGAGCACTATGGGACTTAACATCTGTGGTCATGAGTCCCCTAGAACTTAGAACTACTTAAACCTAACTAACCTAAGGACATCACACACATCCATGCCCGAGGCAGGATTCGAACCTGCGACCGTAGCAGTCGCGCGGATCCGGACTGAGCGCCTAGAACCGCGAGACCACCGCAGCCTGCTGAGTTTATAAATTGTGCACTGTCGACCAACATAACATTATTAATTTTGGTTCCTATTGGCATCAGCTATCCAGGGCTAAAATTTCGTGACAGAATCTTCCTCCACTCTGTATAGTGGCGTGTAAGTAGGCTGTTTAGGTTTTTTTTATTGGTAACGCCGCCGCCACGTAGCACTCTGTATAAAAATGACTGGCTGTGCCGTGTGCAGTCTGTGGCTGGTTTGCATTGTTGTCTGCCATTGTAGTGTTGGGCAGCGGCAGCTGGATGCTAACAGCGCGTAGCGTTGTGCAGTTGGAGGTGAGCCGCCAGCAGTGGTGGACGTGGGGAGAGATGGCGGAGTTTTGAAATTTGTAAGAATTGGTGTCATGAACTGATACATATATTATGACTATTAAGGTAAATACATTGTTTGTTCTCTATTAAAATCTTTCATTTGCTAACTGTGCCTCAGTAGTTAGTGACTTCTGTAGTTTGAATCTTTTAGTTAGCTGGCGGTAGTGGCGCTCGCTGTATTGCAGTAGTTCGAGTAACGAAGATTTTTGTGAGGTAAGTGATTTGTGTAACGTATAGGTTAATGTTAGTCAGGGCCATTCTTTCGTAGGGATTTTAGGAAGTCAGATTGCGTTGCGCTAAAAATATTGTGTGTCAGTTTAAGCACATTCGTGTATAATTGTTCAAAGAGGACGTTTCACATAGACCAGTCTTGTATAATTTTTCTCAGGGGACGTTTCATATGAGTCAAAATATATATGGTAGTTCATGACATCCAGTCTTACAAATTTCAAAACTCCGCCATCTCTCTCCCCACGTCCATCACTGCTGGCGGCTCACCTCCAACTGCACAACGCTACGCGCTGTTAGCATCCAGCTGCCGCTGCCCAACACTACAATGGCAGACAACAATGCAAACCAGCCACAGACTGCACACGGCACAGCCAGTGATTTTTATACAGAGCGCTACGTGGCGGCGCCGTTACCAATAAAAAAAAACCTAAATAGCCTACTTACAGGCGGAGGAAGTTGTTTACGTAATTTGATTGGGTACGTGATGATAGGAGGAGCGGTGTAATGCGTTCTTTATTCGTCTTTATATTATTCCTCGTCATCGGCGGGTGAAGCCGCGCGTACCGTGGGTGGTTCGTGTTCCCGCCATCATGTATTTTACACCCTGCCTTTAACGTACTTCCACCTTACTACGTTACTTTAAATTACTACTGTCACTGAGTTGCTGCTTTGTCGCACCGTGACCGGCGCTAGCAGCGCGTATCGATACATCCCCTCTCGTAGTATCTTTGCTCGACTGCTGTTACTTCCCGGTCGTTGTCTGTCGTAAGCGAGGATAGCTCGGGTTGGGAGTTCGGGTCTGCCAATCAGTTGGAACGCGTCTGGAGCGCAGTCCTGACCTGCCAGTCGGGGAGTTGCAATTCGGCACTGGTGCAGTCGGGTTGGAGCAGCAGTGAGGTCTGCGACGACATGGCTCGCCCTACCATTGCCGCCAAGCATCACTTGAGCCGGCACACAGTCTTGGTGGATCGTCGGTCGGTCGTCCTACCAGACGACGCATTTTGGCGCGCCGATCGTTCATGAGTCGACTGTGTAGGTGTGTGCTTAGTTACTGTTGGGTATCATTCAGGCCTTCGTCCTAGTGTTTATCAGGTTTGTACTGAGGGGAGACGGTCGGTTGGTGCGGACCAGGGAGGCTATCTCCGCGCGGTACAGTCGGCTGGGGCCGCTGGCAGCCTCTGCGCAGTGTCGGAGGGTGTGTGGAGCTGTCCGATCGCTACGAGCTTCGTGGCTCACCGACCCAGGACGTCAAATTCGAGTAGTGGTTTCGACTACCCAAGCCACGTATATTCGTGTTGTGGTGGTTCGCTTCGGTGGTTTGCTGTTGGGGAGGTTTTCCGATGAGCAACACAGGGTGGTTCTACTGCTGGGTTTTAGCCGCCATGCGGTGCAATTATTTTGGTCGACTACGATTTGAGTGCGCCAGTGGAATTTTCCGTCTCGTGGCCGTTAGTGCTCTGGTTACCTGCCCTGGGCACTAACGTAATTTCGGGCAGCGTCCTTTCCTCACCTGTTGTCGCTGTCCAACATGGTGTGTAATTTTGACTGCTAATACGTACTCCATTGTGGACTATCACGTTTGTAACATAGACTTTTTGAGTTCTCACGTACTGATTGATAGGAAGCAAGACGTTGTGTCGGCCGGTCCGTGGCTGTCCCCTGGTTGGGTTCCGATTGATCAAGTATAGTTCGGCTCACCACCTGTCTCGCCTAAGTGAACGAGGGCAGACCGACCTCCCTGGAGGCTTTCTGAGTGCCACCGCTGTTCAATTATCTGTTGTCAGCTACTTTAAATTTTAGGCTTATGGTTACTTGTTTTGTTTTCTTAAAATTTTGCAAAATTAATTTTTAAATTTATCTTTCAAGCTTAAACATTGCGGCCTTCTGCCTTTAAAAGATTATGGTAATATATTTTAAAATTTTGAAGTTTGTGGCCCTCAGCCATTGATATTGCACCTTGCTTATGTTTCTTTTTTAAAATTATTTTATTGCTATCTTAATTGGATTTTTATCTTGTTGATTAAGATTTCTTGTTTGGACGCCTTCAGTCGTGGAAGAGTTGCATTCAGTAAATATGTGTGCCGCTTTGGTTGTAAGGTTATTACATTACAATAAATGACAATTAGAAGGAGAAAGTGAAGTCAACGTTTGGCCCTTTCCACAACACTATTACCTGTACCGCCTAGCGGGTTTAGCGGGTGTTTCAATATCAATATATTCTGAAATATTCCATATTAGTAAGCATGAACTAATAAACAAGGAATATAAAACTTAGATTTAGTATTTCTTTCGCACATTCCGTGCTACGACAATGTCCTCTCTTGTCAGTCCAATATTTCTTAAAATTAGTTCTCCTAGCATGCGTGTGAATAATATGGAGCGTCGCACTGTTTGCTGAAGCGATCGTTAGAAAATTTACATTTGCTGGTTCACTAAAATGATATAAGTTGTAGCGATGATACATTGCACTTGTTAACACGCCAGCAAGCAAACAGTAAATGGTAATCAAGCCTCTAGAACTATTCGTAACAAAAGACTATTTATGTATTCGTATGTATTGTATCTTATTAAGATCTAGCGCTGCGGCAATTATTTGCATATCTGCTCTCGGCGGGTCATAGTGTTTATTTGAAGCAGTTAATGCTAGACTCTGGTCTTTGTGTAGACGCACATTACAAAAATATTTCCTTTCCTAACATTTCGACTGTGACGCGTAACATTCTACCAACTGCACCTCGATGGCTCTTCTCTTTTATTACAAATATTTTGTAAAGGGTGATCCATTGATAGTGACCGGGCCAAATATCTCACGAAATGAGCATCAAACGAAAAAACTACAAAGAACGAAACTCGTCTAGCTTGAAGGGGGAAACCAGATGGCGCTATGGTTGCCCCGCTATATGGCGCTGCCATAGGTCAAACGAATACCAACTGCGTTTTTTTAAAATAGGAACCGAAATTTTTTATTACATATTCGTGTAGTACGTAAAGAAATATGAATGTTTTAGTTGGACAACTTTTTCGCTTTGTGATAGATGGCGCTGTAATAATGACAAAAGTATAAGTACGTGGTATCACGTAACATTCCTCCCGTGCCGACGGTATTTGCTTCGTGATACATTACCCGTGTTAAAATGGACCGTTTACCAATTGCGGCAAAGGTCGAATCGTGTTGTTGTGTGGCTATTGTGATCTCCGCGCGGTGCAGTCGGCTGGGTCCGCTGGCGGTCCCTGCGGAGTGTCAGAGCGTGTGTGGAGCTGTCCGATCGCTACGAGCTTCGTGGTTCACGGACCCAGGACGTCAAAGTTGAGTAGTGGTTTCAACTATCCAAGCCACGTCCATTCATGTTGTGTGGTTCGTTTCAGTGGTTCGCTGGGGGGGGGGGGGGGGTTTCCTGTGAGCAACACAGCAACACAGAGTGTTTCTATTGCTGCAATTTAGCCGCCATGCGCTGCAATTAACTATTTTGGTTGACTACAATTCGAGTGCATCTGGGGAATTTTCTGCCTTGTGACCGTTAGTGTTCCGGTTATCTGTCCTGGCCACTAACGTAATTTGGGGCAGCGTCCTTTCCTGACCTGTAGTTGCTATCCAACTTGGTGTGCAGTTTTAACAGCTAATACATATTTCATTGTGGATTATCACGTTCGTGACGTTTTGTGTTTGAGTTCTCATGTACTGATTGTGTTGGTCGGTTCGTGGCTGTCCGTCCCCTGGTTGGGTTCTGACGGATCAGGTGTAGTTGGGCTCACCACCTGTCTCACCTAAGTGAACGAGGGCAGACCGACCGCCCTGGAAACGTTTGAGTGCCGTTTTCTTTATTGTTCTTCTCACAGGTGTTTAATTGTCTGTTTATAATCTATCATAGCCAATGATTTAAAAATTCTTGTTTCTGATGGACTTTATGTATTTTTCAATTTTGGAAAATCAATTATGGGCCTTAAGCCGCTTAAAACCCTATTCATGAAATTACCCTTTAAGCAAAAACATTACGGCCTTCTGCCGTAAATGATTATGCTAATTAGTTTTAAAAATTTCATTTTAATTGTGGCCCTCAGCCGCTTGTATTGCACCTTACATATGTTTGATCTATCTACTTTTGCCTTGAGGCTTTCCAGCCTAACTGTGATACCATATATATTTTAATTTTTTTATTAGCTATCTTAAATGGAATTTTATTTTGTTGACTTTCAAGAATTCTTGTTTGGAGGCCCTCAGCCGTGAAATAATTGCCTTTTTGAAAATTGTATTTCCGAAGGTTCGGCTACGTGCCGTTTTGGTTGTAAAGGTGTTGTTAAATTACAATAAATCACAATTTTGAGTGAACCTGACCGACACCTTATGTGGCCCTTTCCACAATCCTTATCACCTGTTCTGCCCTCCGGGTTTAGCGGGCGTTTCACCGGTCCTGATTGCTGTGTGCGTTATTTCTAGCCATTGGTGGAAACAGGCTAACTAGAAACGGACGGTAGCTGTGACGGAGCGCTGTCCACTTGCTGCCAGGTGCGAGCTGCGGCGTGCCTGAGGCGTGTACGTGCAACCAACGCCGTCTCCTGCGCGCCGTCCTCCAGTGGAGCCGTCACTGCCAGGACGCCGGAAGTCTCTGCGGGTCCTCTCTGTTCACGTTGGCGGGTCGCTCGGCTATTTCCATCGCGCCTCTGATCTTCCTCCTGAACGTAAATAGCTGTTTCGCCGGTACGCGGGCTTCACGGAATATTATCTCTTTATCGCGGTCATCCTGGTGCTCCACCTCCGCTGACCTGGTGCGTTGCCCGCAGTTCGTGTTCTGATCGGTCGGCCCGCCTCGCCTACATACACCAGTCCACATTCGCTACTTGGTAGACTCCTGCGGTGTTTACCTTCTCGATCGAATCTTTTATTTTGTTATTGCTCCGAAAGATTGGCTTGACGCCAGCTCGGCGGAGAATTTTGCCCACACGTTCAATGACTCCAACAAATAGGGGTACGTCCTGTGCTTCCTTCTGCCCTTCCCTATTGCCTTCATCTGTCCTCATACTTTTATCTGTCCAATTCTTGCCATAACTATTGGCTCCAGAGATGGATGTGAGATTTCGTATTTCCGCCTTCAGGTGTTCCATCATCGCTAAAGTGTGAAAGGCGGATTGCTTCTCCATAGGATAATGGTGCGACGAGTCGTGCAGGTACGACCCCCGCTAGTCGCCTTCGTGTGTACCCTATACCAATATTCAGGAAAGGTAGTAGGAGTAATACACTAAATTACAGGCCCATATCGTTAACGTCGATATGTAGCAGGATTTTAGAACATATATTGTCTTCGAACATGATGAATTACCTCAAAGAAAATGGTCTATTGACCCACAGTCAACATGGGTTTACAAAACATCGTTCCTGTGAAACACAACTATCTCTTTATTCACATGAAGTGTTCAGTGCTATTCACAAGATATTTCAGATCGATTCCGTATTTCTGGATTTCCGGATGGCTTTTGACACAGAACCACACAAGCGGCTCGTAGTGGAATTGCGTGCTTATGGAATATCGTCTCAGTTATGTGACTGGATTTGTGATTTCTTGTCAGAGAGGTCACAGTTAGTAGTAACTGACGGAAAGTCATCGAGTAAAACAGAACTGATTTCTGGCGTTCCCCAAGCTAGTGTTATAGGCCCTTTGCTGTTCCTCATCTATATAAACGATTTGGGAGACAAAGTGAGCAGCTGTCTTCGGTTGTTTGGAGATGACGCTGTAGTTTATCGACTAATAGCGTCATCAGAAGATTGAAACGAACTGCAAAACGATTTAGAAGAGATATCTGAATGGTGCGAAAAGTGGCAGTTGACCCTAAATAACAAAAAGTGTGAGGTCATCCATGTGAGTGCTAAAAGGCTCTGAGCGCTATGGGACTTAACTTCTAAGGTCATCAGTCCCCTACAACTTCGAAATAATTAAACCTAACTAACCTAAGGACATGACACATATCCATGCCCGAGGCAGGATTCGAACCTGCGAACGGGGCGGTCGGGCGGTTCCAGACTGTAGCGCCTTGAACCGCTCGGCCACTCTGGCCGGCAGTGCTAAAAGGAACTTGTTAAATTTCGGTTACAGGATACATCTGTCTAATCTAAAAGCCGTACATTCAACTAAATACCTAGGTATTACAATTACAAACAACTTAAATTGGAAGGAACACATAGAAAATGTTGTGGGGGAAGGCCAACCAAAGACTGCGTTTTATTATTAGGACACTTAGAAAATGTAACAGACCTACTAAGGACACTGCCTACACTACGCTTGTCCGTCCTCTTTTAGAATACTGCTGCGCGGTGTGGGATCCATACCAGACAGGACTGACGGATTACATCGAAAAAGTTCAAAGACAAGCAGCACGTTTTATATTATCGCCGGCCGAGGTGGCCGAGAGGTTCTAGGCGCTACAGTCTGGAACCGCGCGACCGTAGCGGTCGCAGGTTCGAATCGTGCCTCGGGCATGGGTGTGCGTGATGTCCTTAGGTTAGTTAGGTTTAAGTAGTTCTAAGTTCTAGGGGACTGATGACCTCAGATGTTAAGTCCCATAGTGCTCAGAGCCATTTGAACCATTTGCATTATCGCGAAATGAGGGAGAGAGTGTCACAGAAATGATATAGAATTTGGGCTGGACATCATTAAAAGAAAGACGTTTTTCGTTGCGCCGGAATCTTCTCACGAATCACCAACTTTCTCCTCCAAACGCCAAAATATTTTGTTGACACCGACCTACATAGGGAGGGATGATTACCAAGATAAAATAAGGGAAATCAGAGCTCGTACGGAAAGATATAGGTGATCATTCTTTCAGTGCGCTATATGAGATTGGAATAATAGAGAATTGTGAAGGTGGATCGATGAACCCTCTCCCAGGCAAATGTGATTTGCAGAGTATCCATGTAGATGTAGATATAGACGTAGATACTCTGTCGCCAATTTTACCATCAGGCTTTCGGTAAACTAACTCGTCGAGGAAAGACGGCACCCCACTCTTTACAATCTGCGCAACAAATTGTAGTATACTGTGCTGTTGATTGAGATGTTGGTAGAACTTGTGTAGTTATTGCTTTGCATCAGCATAACGGAACCAGCAATCAGGGCGTAATGGTGCGGACTCGGGAGCTGTTGCGTCCAATGTCTCAATGAAGATGTCTGCTGAGAGAGAGGAGAACCCATAGCTACTCCATCCGTCTGTTCATAAAACCTGAAATAGGTGGTCGTTAAACAGTTCAAATGGTTCAAATGGCTCTGAGCAAGCACTAACATCTATGGTCATCAGTCCCCTAGAACTTAGAACTAATTAAACCTAACTAACCTAAGGATATCACACAACACCCAGCCATCACGAGGCAGAGAAAATCCCTGACCCCACCGGGAATCGAACCCGCTACCGCACGACCACGAGATGCGGGCGTTAAACAGTGGAGCACTAGTTCGCACATGTCAGGTGCTACACTTACCTGTAACATGACCAACGTCTCTTGCTGCTACATCCGTGAATAAAGACTTCACGTCAAAACTAACGATCACATCGATAACTAAGACACACATATCTTTTAAAACGGTTGCGAAATTGGTGGAGTCCTTGACACACGAATCTGAGTGGCGTATTAGCAGTTGAAGCTTCGGTGCCAGTTCTTCTGCTAGTTTGTAGGTCGGTGAATTAATACTATTTGATACGTAATTCCTTAATCGTAGTGCCCTACGGTCACAGGTTCGAAACCTGCCTCGCGCATGGATGTGTGTGATGACCTTAGGTTAGTTAGGTTTAAGTAGTTCTAAGTTCTAGCGGACGTATGACCTCAGATGTTAAGTCCCATAGTGCTCAGAGCCGTTTGTACCATTTGAACCTTTATCGTATCACACTTACACACCATATCTTAAATACCATAAGAGGAAGGGTGATGGAATAATGGTTGCTAGTCACAATTTATAATTAAGACAGTTTATTGACATTACCCCTTTAAAAAAAACTGACAACTACAAATTGTGGGCGAGCCACTAGATAAAACTTTGCAAAAACAGTTAGAAACCCAACGTACTCAGTACCTTAACAAAAATTAGCAAATGAAGAAAACAAAAGGGTTGCTGACAAATTTGAGAACTTTAAATTCCCATATAGGACTTCCCTCAAAATAGGTTTAATGAAACAATTACAGGCAATGGGTGACTTAATAACGCTTGAACGCTAGTGCCAAGCTAAGATGCCATTACATTACATGATAGAATCCCTTAAATAAATAAAAAAACTACAACAGAGACACTGATCTTTAAAAAAATAAATGTTTACGTGCTCAGATGTGTTAATAAAAAATTACTAAAAAAAGGCTGCACAAGGAACTCTGCAGATGCTATGCAGCTTAAGGTTTAGCCAGTTGCCAGTCCCTAATATTTATGAAAACAAGTTCATATACAAACAGGCTACATTATATATATATATATATATATATATATATATATAACAGGTATTGCAACGTTTAACTTCAACATGTAATTTTGAGACTACAACTGCTACAACTGAAATTGAAACAAATGAGCCCCGGTCACGATTTTTAGTCTTATTAACCAGGTTTCAACACATCTGAGAGTGCCTTCATTAAAATTTCGACATTTAAAGTGGTCTATAACATAATTACAAATTAATGGGAATTTTTTTTATAATAAGATGTAAGTACTGACTCAGTAGTGAAGGAAACAAAATAAAAATTCGGAGTAAGAATTAAATTCCACAGAGAAGAAATAAGGTTCGCCGACGACATTGTAATTCTATCAGAGACAGCAAAGGACCTGCAAGAGCAGTTGAACGGAAGGAAGGTATAAGATGAAAATGAGGATAATAGAATGTAATCGAATTGAGTCGCGTGATACCGAGCGAATTAGATTAGGAAATGAGACACTTAAAGTAGTAAAGGAGTTTTGCTATTTGGGGAGCAAAATAACTGATGATGGTCGAAGTAGAGAGGATATAAAATGTAGACTGGCAATGGCAAGGAATACATTTCTGAAGAAGATAAATTTGTTAACATCGAGCATAGATTTAAGTGTCAGGAAGTCGTTTCTGAAAGTATTTGTATGGAGCGTAGCCATGTATGGAAGTGAAGCGCAGACGATAAATAGTTTGGACAAGAAGATAATAGAAGCTTTCGAAATGTGGTGCTACAGAAGAATGGGGTGAAGATCAGATGGGAAGATCACAGAACTAATGCAGAGGTATTGTACAGAATTAGGGAGAAGAGAAATTTGTGGCACAACTTGACTAGAAGAAGGGATCGGTTGGTAGGGCATGTTCTCAGGCATCACGGGATCACCAATTTAGTATTGGAGGTCAGCGTGGAGGGTAAAAATCGTAGAGGGAGGCCTTACGTTAAGCAGGTTCAGAAGGATGTAGGTTGCTGTAGGTACTGCGAGATGAAATAGCTTGTACAGGACAGAGTAGCATGGAGAGCTGCATGAAACCAGTCTCAGGACTGAAGACTACTACAACAACAACAAGAAGTAGTGACTAATAATACAAGACAGAGACAGTATTTACATGTCACGCATAAAATAAGTAACAGGGCAGAAGGGCTTTCGTCACAAAATATTTAAACGGAATGTGTGAAGGCGAGCCTCTAAGGGCTGTCCGTAACTGTACAGCCACAGGTTGCAACGGACTGACGCGTCCGCGTTAACAAGTGCGGCAGCTGAACATGACATTTCAGCGAGAGCGCCATCTAGTAACTGCAGGTACAACTTGGCTACTTAACACTCAGTTGTAGACAGGTGAAAATCATAATCAATATTGTTCAGTACATAATGGAAAAGCCAATATTTTGTTTAACAGTGACACATAAAGTAACATTTTGTCTACATCAGATCTTAGAAGTACAGTTTGTGACATGTAAGTACTGTCTCTGTCTCGTATTGTTACTCAGTAAGTACACTTTATTGTACAAAAAAAAATTTTCCCATAAATTTCTAATTATGTTATAGACCACTTTAAATGTCTAAAATCTGATGAAGGCACTCTTAGAAGTGTTGAAACCTGTTTAATAAGACTAAAAAATTGTAACCGAGGGCTCATTTATTTCAATTTTAATTTATAAACCGTCACTGAATCAAGCTGCCATGTTAAAAAACTTTACGACACCTAGGTCGCTGCCGTTTGCAGAAATCAAAAAACAGGGAGGTCTATATGAACTGCTCCGGATAAATCCGATATGTGACGAAACCGAACGACGGGCCCATCGGGCACCTTTTATTGTGTTTCACTTACATGCAGTTACCATTGGTAGCAAAGTGGTTTCCATCAAGCAACATGCATTGCTTTCCTTTCATTTATTGGTCTAAGGGAAGTAAACAGGCCGCTAGATTGTTGATGTACAAAATAATAATATGTTCAAATGTGTGTGAAATCTTATGGGACTTAACTGCTAAGGTCATCAGTCCCTAAGCTTACACACTACTTAACCTAAATTATACTAAGGACAAACACACACACACACACACACACACACACACACACACACACACACACACACACACACACACACACACACACCCATGCCCGAGGGAGGACTCGAACCTCCGCCGGGACCAACTGCACAGTCCATGACTGCAGCGCCTCAGACCACTCGGCTAATCCCGCTCGGCGAATAATAATAAATCAATACTTAAACAGTCGATATTTTTATAGGCCGCTGCGTCGATAGCTTTTTTGTTCAAAAAATGTTCAAATGTATGTGAAATCGTATGGGACTTAACTGCTAAGGTCATCAGTCCCTAAGCTTACACTACTTAACCTAAATTATCCTAAGAACAAACACACACACACACGCCCGAGGGAGGACTCGAACCTGAACCTCCGCCGGGATCAGCCGCACAGTCCATGACTGCTGCGCCCCAGACCACTCGGCTAATCCCGCGCGGTCAGTTTTTTTTATTCAGGCTGTCGATATACCTACCATCTTCTCCGACATATAGAGGACAGATTATGATACAACTTTTAATTTCGATACACCGGATTCCCGATATTTTCAGAAACATTAACGTGCCTACTGGCTACCGAGGAATGAGAATAGCTAGGTTCGGCTTTGCCTTGGAAGCGGACATACACTGATGAAAGAAAAAAAATCGCAACACCAAAAATGAATGATGTAGACTAATCAAATTTACGGAATATGTCTTTGTAACATAATTAAGTTATTAACATTGCAAGACCAAAGGTCGATGTAAATGCAATATAAGCCATTCCAAACGTAAAATGTTGGAACATTAAAATCCCGTGTAACCGGCAGAATATTGCGTACATGCATTCAAACGTGCAAGCATGTGAGATGGAGTTCCACGCCTGTCGCGTTTAATCGGTCAATACATGGACGGTTGATGCTATTTGTGGATGACGCTGGAGTTGTCGTCCGATGATGTTCCGTACGTAGATTGGAGACAGATCTGGTGATCGAGGCGGCTAAGGCAACATGTCGACACACTGTAGAGCAGAGTTACAACAGAGGTATGTGGACGAGCGTTATCTTGTTGGAAAACATCCTCCGGAATCCTGATCATGAATGTCAGCACAATGGATCGACTCACCAGACTGACGTACAAATTTGCAGTCAGGGTGCTTGAGACAACCACGAGATTGCTCCTGCTGTCATACGAAATGACACTCGAGACCATAACTCCAATTGTAGGTCGAGAGTGTCCACCATGTAGACAGATTTGTTGCAGGCCCTCCACTGGCACACTTCTAACTAACAACGTCCCAAGATAGAACAAGCTTTCATCAGAATGCACAACAACCTCCAACTTGCCCCCCCCCCCCCCCCCCCCCCAACGAGCTCTCGTTTGAGCGCAATGAATTCTCAAATGGCGGTGTTTTGGGGTCAGTGGAATGCACGCTACAGGGTGTCTGACTGGGAGTTGTCGTTGAAGTAACAGATTTGTAATACTTCGTTTTGTCACAGTGGTGCCAACTGCTGCTCAAAGTGGATGCAGTACGATGCGCCAGAGACATACGCCGAACACGATGGTCTTCCCGTGGCCGTCTGAAGCCCGGTCTTCTTGCGAGGGTACGTTCTCGTTACCACCGCTGCCAGCAACCATGTACAGTGGCGACATTCCTGCTGAGTCCTGCGATATCTCAGAAGGAACTTGCAGCTTTTCGTAGCTCTATTACACGACTTCATTCAAACTCTCAATGAGGTGCTGATAACGGTGTTTTTCTCGTCTTAAAGATATTCTTGACTAACATCAGATCACTACATTTGCATCTACATGGTTACTCTGCAATTCACACTTAAGTGCCTGGCAGAGGGTTCATCGAACCATTTCCATACTACTTCTCTACCATTCCACTCTCGAATGGCGCGTGGGAAAAAGGAACACCTAAATATTTCGGTTCGAGCTTTGATTTCTCTTATTTTATTATGATGATCATTTCTCCCAATGTAGATAGGTGTCAACAAAATATTTTCGAAATGTTGCTTAAAAACCGTATTGATTGCAATTTTTTTAATTCATATGACCGGTTTCGGTTCATTCAGAACCAAATTGCTGGATTTGGACGGGTTACTCCTGAAACTGAAATATCAGATCTGAAGATGGTTCCGAATGAACCGAAACCGGTCATATGAATAAAGAAAATTTGCAATCAAGTCGGTTTTTAAGTAACATTATAAAATCACTGATTGCTGTTATCCCATAAGACATTATGTCTGTTTTTGCAAAATATTTTCGCATTCGGCAGAGAAAGCTGGTGATTGAAATCTCGTAAATACATCTCTTCGCAAAGAAAACCGCCTTTCTTTCACTGACTGCCACCCCAACTTGCGTATCATATACACGAAACGAGCTGCCCTTCTTTGCACTTTTTCGATGTCCTCCGTCAATCCTACCTGGTAAGGATCCCATACCGCGCTGCAATACTCCAGCAGAGGACGGACAAGTGTAATGTAGGTTGTCTCTTTAGTGGGTTTGTCGCATCTTCTAAGTGTTCTGCCAACAAAGCACAGTCTTTGTTTCGCCTTCCCCACAATGTTATCTTTGTGATCTTTCCAATTTAAGTTGCTCGTAATTGTAATTACCAGGTATTTAGTCGAACTGACAACCTTTAGATTTGTGCGATTTATCGTATACTCAAAATTTATCGGATTACTTTTAGTACCCATGTGGATGACCTCGCACTTTTCTTTGTTTGGTGCTAATTGCCACGTTGCGCACCATACAAAAATGCTCGCTAGATCGTTTTGTAATTGAAATTGATAGTCTGATGATTTTACTAGACGGTAAATTACAGCGTCATCTGCAAACAATCTAAGAGAGCTGCTCAGATTATCACCTAGATCATTTATATAGATCAGGAACAGGAGAGGGCCTATGACACTACCTTGCAGAACGCCAGATATCACTTCTGTTCTACTTGATGATTTACTGTCTATCACTACAAACTGTGGCCTCTCTGAGAGGAAATCACGAATCCAATCACACAACTGAGGTGATTCTCCGTATGCACGCAATTTGATAATAGCCGTCTGGAAATCTAGGAATTTGGAATCGATCTGAGATCCCTTGTCGACAGCACTCATTGCTTCATGGGAATAAAGAGCTAGCTGTGTTGCACAAGAACGATATTTTCTGAATCCGTGTTGGTTATGTATCAATAAGTCATTTTCTTCAAGGTGATTCATAATGTTACAGTATATGCTCCAAAATCCTACTGCAATTTGAGGTCAGTGTTATGGGTCTGTAATTCAATGGGCTACTCCTATTTCCTTTCTTGAATATTGGTGTGACCTGTGCTACTTTCCAGTCTTTAGGAACAGACCTTTCGTCAAGTGAGCGGTTGTGTATGATTGGTAAGGCACTATTGTGTCTGCATACCATGAAAGGAAACTGATTGGTATACCATCTGGACCGGAAGACTTGCCTTTCTTAAGTGATTTGAGTTGTTTCGTAACACCTAAGATATCTAGTTTTATGTCACCCATGCTAACAGCTGTTCAAGTTTCGAATTCTGGAATATTTACTTCGTCTTCTTTCATGAAGGGATTACGGAAAACTGTATTTGGTGGCACCATCGTCGGTAACATTTCGGTCGCAATCGCGCAGTGACGGTATTGACTTTTTTTGTTACTGGTGTACTTTACATACGACCAGAATCTCTTTGGGTTTTCTACCATATTTTGGGACAATGTTTCACTGTGGAAACTATTAAAAGCATCTCGCATTGACGTCCCCACTAAATTTTGAGCTTCCGTGAAACTTAGTCAATCTCAACGATAACAAACGCTCACGACTGTTAAAGCGTGTAGTTAAAGCAAAACTGATTTGCATCCCTGATTTTACTACTTAGCGCAACTCCCATGCGACTGGCTCGAACGTTGAGTGGAATTCATCTTTCAGATGTAGAAGCTTGCCTACGGACTTTCGTTTCTGTCAGACAACTCCTTCTTGGTGTTGCGACATTTTGCCCTCATTGTATATACTTATGGCGCAACAATGAAAAAGGAGAACAGCTCTTTTATAGTGCAATGGAAAGTAGCCTAACGGCTGGGCTAGAGCCTTGAAAGCGAAGACCACATAGTGCAGGATGTCTGTATGTTTGTGGTAAGTGATGGAGTCCTGATATGCTTAATGTTCTTCAAAGCACTGAACACAAGGAATAAATTCAATTTACAAACACACTATAACACCTTCCACGCAGATGAGTATGGACACTTTGCGAACAGCGGGAAGAGGAGGTGCAAAAATTAAATAAACACCGTTAAGCGATGTGATTGAATGAAGTATTCATAAAATGGGAGCAGAGAAATAAAAACCTGAATAATTTTCTGCAATATTTTAACTATGAAAATACAGTTTTGTTTAAGGGCGAACACACAAGAATGAATCTGCAGTTCGAGAAAGTTACTGTATTGCTTTTCAGTTTGCAGCTTCACTGATTTCCAATTGATGTTCACAACGTGGGAAGTGAGCTACAGTTGGCTGGTACTTGCGAGTACAGATCTGCTGTGTGACAGTCGCGTGATTAGCGTCATACTAAAATCAGTCTTCCGGACTTACTTCCTCATTATACTTTTGCAAGACTTAACAAGTCTGCAGCTACGATTATGTCTACATTTGGATCTACACAATTGTGCGAGTAACTTCCTCCGCAATAAAGAGAACGAAACCCACGTAAAGGACATCATTGACAGCAAACTTGAAAGCTTGTCTTTGAATTATCAGTACTCAGAAAATGGTACCAGACATTGACGCTTTAGTGAAAAGCAAAATAAGCAATATTCAGGGGCATCCTGTTCTTCTGTGTTAATGGGAGTCATACCACCGTATGTCTATGATGTTAAATTGGTTGTATAAATGCTCCGTTTTTTCAGAAACTGATAACTGTGTAAATGAGGTTTTTACCAAATGTTCTCACATGTTTTGTGAATGTACTGCTCTACATTCACTTTAAAACGCCAGTTAGTAAAAACGTCATGATTTTTTCCCTAAGCGTATAATTTTTTCATGTACATTTTCACAGATTTAATTTCTTGACTTTTAACTGTTACAGCAAATGCAACTAAAGTAGACCTACAACATCACGGTACTATCTACGTTATGTGGCAAATAATTCATACGTGTAGATTTAGAAGTTTCTGAGAGAAATGAGTGTTTATACTGAAAAATAGAATTTTGAGAAATTTGCGTTTTAAAGAAAAAATTAGTACACATTCTACTGATATATACGTAATACTGGCCTTTCAATAAAAATATTTTTGGTATCCTTGACCATACAACATTGTTAAATGATTTGTTTGCATTCTGTGTTTTGCCATTCAGACATGTCTGGAACAACTTTGTATGGGGAAGATGCCGAAACACAGGTTTCATGGCAAGCTCGGCATTTGATACACAAATTTTATGAGAGCGGGTCTACTTATATTCCTCTTTTCCCTTCTGGTATATTGACCAATCAATGCAACACAGGTTGTAGATTGGTTCAGCATCTGTAGACAGCCTGTGGAAATAAACTTCCCAAACAGTTCTCTTCATATCATTTAAACTTCCCTGTTATTTCTAACAGTTATAGCGTAATACTGTTTAATCTGATGAATTTGTTGACCAATCAGTCGACGCCCCATACTTAGACCATCTGATAACTTAGTACTTCCTAACTGATGTTTTAATCTATGCAGTCTCGTACCCATCGTCTGACGTGATTAATGCATTCTAGTTTTGTAACTGACAAGTCACCATGGGGTTTGCTCTCCACCAGTGATGCAAACCAAATTCTCAGAAATGTCTGTGTATAATTACTTTCAAATATTTATTCAAAATAGTAAATATTCATATATTTCAATAGAATGTACACCAAGTTAACCAAAAAATCCATATTTTTATAACCTGCGTAAATGTAAAAATATCAAATTTTCTCATTTTTGGCCCGTAAGAGTCCTGTTAAACGCATAAATAAAATCTTGACGAAATACAAGCTTGTCTATCGTCCTAAAACGGTATTCATCATAAGGCTGCATCGATTTTAAGAAATATTACGTTTCGTACTTGGATGCCCGATTTTCCTTGCTTCGTCGAAAAATTAAGAGATGATTCATTTTATTGCCATTTCTTATTAATTCAATAGTTTTAGAAAATGAATTTCCCATGATATGCTTTAGTGAGCCAGCTTGCAGCGATAACTGAACCACATAACATGGCCTTACCGGCCGTGGAATTAAGATACCTTTCTGCGATACCGCCCTGCCCTACATTCCCTTCGTCCCCGTTTCCCAGCCATACGCCCCCGCAAGGCCGCCTGTTGCTCGCTGCTCATAGAGCACACTGGTAAACAGGCCTGCCTTACACTTTGTCCGACTAGCGCCGCCTCCCGTGCTGGGTGCGGTATTACATTACCTCGTGGTTTCGTGGCGGCCGCTCACTGCGACTTGCGCGCTGGGGATTAAGTGCGCTGGTGAAGCGAAATACCAGGGGTCGTAACCGTGAAGGGGAAGAGTAGATTGTGGCGACCTGCCGGGGTGAAACTGCGCGGCGGGTCAAATGGGGCAGTACAATGGGGGAGGGAGAGAGGGGGAGATAGGTGACACAGAGGGTGACCGTAGCCAGGGTCCCGCAAAGGTCAATGGGTCAGGGGTGCAGGGCGTAGGGCAGGGTAGGGATGTGGCGTTGCAGCCGCATTTAAAGATTTGCCCCTTTCATCCAAATGAATGACAACGTCAGGTACTTGAGAAATAAAAACAATATCTAATTTTCTGAAAATATCTCGTCTGTGGCCGGCCGCGGTGGTCTCGCGGTTCTAGGCGCGCAGTCCGGAACTGTGCGACGGCTACGGTCGCAGGTTCGAATCCTGCCTAGGGCATGGATGTGTGTGATGTCCTTAGGTTAGTTAGGTTTAAGTAGTTCTAAGTTCTAGGGGACTGATGACCACAGCAGTTGAGTCCCATAGTGCTCAGAGCCATTTGAACCATTTTTTTTGTCGTCTGTGAAAGACAGCGATATGTGAATCTTGCCATTAGTGTCTGTTGTAACTTTAAGATACTAATGTATATGAAACCAATATAAATATTATGCGCCAACATAAAATATAACTCTCGCAGCTAAGTCTAATAGACGATAAGGTCTTCTTGGAAATTACGAGGGTGGTTTGATAAGTCTGGTAAAAAAAGCAAGACAAAATTTTTGTTTCATAAACGAATCACCGTATTCCTAGACATAGTATCCTTTGAGAGAGATGCACTTTGTCCAACAATCCTCTGGCTTTTTCGACGCCATAGGAAAAATACGAGTGTTGGAACTTTAATAGTTACAACCATTTCGTTACAGATCGTACAAAATAGATACGTGTGTCAAAGTTTTACTGATCTTCAAAGTAGTCACCAGCATTGTGTATAACCCGTCCCAGCGACGTGGAAGTTGTAGGATACCTTAGCAGTGTCAGTTGTGTTGACAGTTCGAGCGGCGAGGTCTATTGCCCCACGAATTTGTAGCAGTCCTGAAGCGAATGCTGTGAAGTGTTTCCTTCACTTTATGAATGGAGTTGAACTCACGAGGGCTTAAGTCATGGAAGTGCAGTAAGTGGTAGAGCCCCATCAGTGCAGTAGGTGGTATAGCACTTAGCAGCCCCATCAGTCAAACAAATCAGTAACAGCTCGCACTGTACGTGCTTGAGCACTGTCCTGCAAAATGATGGTCAGGTCCTAGAGAAAGTGTCATCTCTTCTGTGTCTAAGCTGGTCGTAGGCTGTGTTCCAAAAAGGAACAGCATAGAAACAGAAGTGATGACACTTTCTGCAGGACCTGACCATCATTTTGCAGGACGATGCTCAAGCACGTACAGTGCAGCCTGTTACTGATTTGTTTGACTCATAGGGCTGCTAATGCTATACCATCTACTGCACTCCCATGACTTTTGCCCTCGTGAGTTTAGCTCGATTTCTAAACTGAAGAAACACTTCCTGGCATTCGCATCAGAACTGCTACAAATTCGTCGGGCAATAGACCGCGCCTCTCGAGCTGTCAATACAACTGGCTCTGCCAAGAGCAGCCGGCCGCGGTGGTCTCGCGGTTCTAGGCGCGCAGTCCGGAACCGTGCGACTGCTACGGTCGCAGGTTCGAATCCTGCCTCGGGCATGGATGTGTGTGATGACCTTAGGTTAGTTAGGTTTAAGTAGTTCTAAGTTCTAGGGGACTGATGACCATAGCAGTTGTGTCCCATAGTGCTCAGAGCCATTTGAACCATTTGCTAAGAGCATCCTACGACTTCCACATCGCTGGCAACGGGTTATACACAATGCTGGTGACTCCTCTGAAGGTCAGTAATACTTTGAAACACCTATCTATTTTCTACGAGCTGTAACTAAATAGTTGCCACTATATTAGCCGGCTAGAGTGGCCGAGCGGTTCTAGGCGCTACGGTCTAGAGCTGCGCGACCGCTACGACCGCATGTTCGAATCCTGCCTCGGGCATGTATGTGTGTGTTGTCCTTAGGTTAGTTAGGTTCAAGTAGTTCTTAGTTCTAGGGGACTGATGACCTTCAGCAGTTCAGTCCCATAGTGCTCAGAGCCATTTAGTTGCCACTATTAAAGTTCCTACCGTCGTAGGTTCTGTCGAACTCTGCAAAATACTTATTGACTGCAACTGTCACTTCCTAATTCGATGAAGATTTCTTCCCAGCAAGCTAACGTTTCAAGGGAACGAGAAGAAGTCACTTGTTGCTGCGTTTACTGAGCACAGTGGATGAGAAACCACTTAAAGCCCAGTTCACACACTTTCGCCACTGTTTTCGCTGATGTGTGGAATGGTGCATTATCCTGATGAAACAGCACATTTTTGAGTGCCAACTATAATCTTTTTTTCACGCAACGCAAATTTCAAACTATCCAGCAATGAAGCATAGTAGGGTCCAGTTAGGGTTCTGTCTCTTTCCAAGTAAACTATGAGGATTGTTCCCTGAGAATCCCAGAAATGGTTGGCAATTAGCTTACCACCTAATTAAGCGGTCTTTACCTTTTTCATTAGCCTTTGCCCGTTGTTTTCACTGCCATTTTAACTCTGGAATGTAATTATGGATCTAGGTTTGGTCAAGCCACAAATGATTACAGAAAGCATTGCAGATTACGATTAAACATGGCCAAACGTTGTGGACGTTGTGTTGGAATGTTGTGCCGGATGCGCTTTTGGCTCAGTGTGTGCAATCGCGGCACCGAGATCGCACTCAGCTTCTACACAGCCAAATCTGCTTGCAGGATATTTTGCACTAGCTCGGTGCAGAAGCCTACAGCCTCACAAATATCACGAATTTTTGTTCGGTGGTCTTGCATTACCATATCATGGAGTTGTTAGTGGTTTCCTTTCTGGTGTCGCCGGCCGGGGTGGCCGAGCGGTTCTAGGAGCTACAGTCTGGAACCGCGCGACCGCTACGGTCGCAGGTTCGAATCCTGCCTCGGGCATGGATGTGTGTGATGTCCTTAGGCTAGTTAGGTTTAAGTAGTTCTAAGTTCTAAGGGACTGATGACCTCAGGTGTAAGTCCTATAGTGCTCAGAGCCATTTGCACCATTTTTTCTGGTGTCCTCAGTTGGACGACCGGAGCGGCTGGTCCCGGCGGAGGTTCGAGTCCTCCCTTGAGCATTGGTGTGTGTGTTTGTCCTTAGGATAATTTAGGTTAAGTAGTGTGTAAGCTTAGGGACTGAGGACCTTAGCAGTTAAGTCCCTTAAGATTTCCCACACATTTGAACATTTTGAATGACCGGAGCGCATTTCATCTTCGGTGCTTCATTAATCCACCAGTAAATAGTCTTCAATGATGATGCAGAGTCCACGTGAACTTCACCCAGTTCTGTTTTGATTTTTGTGGCAGTCCAACACTTCAAAGGAAAGTGTTTAATAGGAGCAAGGCACTCGGTTTTCTTCATTTCCAATATCAGTCGACACACTGATCTATTCAGGCGGCTTTCAACACAGAACTATGAGCTATACATTTGTTGAAAATATTTATATAATCCTCGGAATAATTAAGTTTAGCAACCATGAAGACGCAGCAGAAATGTTCCATCCTTTCACAGAAATTTACCACACTTATCACACAAGTCTCGTAGTTATTTCTTGATTGCCGTCGCTGCGCTGTATTATAAGTGTGGGTCCGATTTACGCGTACAGGTTGAATGTCCATTAAAAGCATAAAGAATTCTTTTTGCACTAAGACTATTTCATTAGAAGAACCTATTTAATTTTATATGAAAAGAAAAGACAAATTTCGTTCGCTGCAAGTGCGGTAATTAAATACGAAAGCCCTCCGTTCGGTTCGCGATTATTTCAAAAGCCATTTTCTGTGTGATTGTTATTTGCGTATTACATTTAATAGAAACTGCACTCATTTATTTGCCTCCAAGTCCGATAACTTTTCTCAGTGTAATTATTCGGAGAGGAAAGTTCATTTCTTTCTAGGGTCAGTAAAATAACAAACGAATTCTTTCCAAGCTAACTATGGCCGGTAACTATTTTGCAGTTTTGAAGTAAATGAAAGTTAACAGTATTATTATCATTATTCTTGACTTTTACAAAAGTAATTGTTTGCAGATGGTGCTGTCTTTTACCGTCTCGCAATGTCATCATATGATCAAAACGACATGTAAAATGATTTACATAAGATATCTGTATGGTGCGAAAAGTGGCAGTTGACCCTGAGTAAAGAAAAGTGTGAAGTTATTCACACGAGTACTAAAAGAAATCAGCTAAATTTCGATTACGCGATAAGTCACACATATCTGAAGGCTGTAAATTCAACTAAATACTTAGGGATTACAGTTACAAGTAACATAAATTGGAACGATCACATACATAATACTGTGCAATTCATTGGCAGAACACTTAGAATGTGAAACAGGTCTACTAAAGAGACTGCTTACACCATGCTTGTCCACCCTATTCTGGAGTATTGCTGTGCGGTGTCGGATCCGCATCAGGTGGGACTGACGGATGACATCGAAAAAGTACAAAGAAGGGCAGCTCGTTTTGTATTATCGCGAAATAGGGAAGATAGTGCGACACACATGATACGTGAATTGCAGTGGCAATCATTAAAACAAAGGCGTTTTCATTGCCACGGGATCTTGTCATGAAATTGGAATCACCAGTTTGATCCTACGATTGCGAAAACATTCTGTTGCCACCCACCTACATAGGGAGAAATGATCATCACGATAAAATAAGAGAAATCAGGGCTTGCACAGAAAAATTTAAGTGCCTTTTTGTGCGCGCCATTCGAGAGTGGAACGGTAGAGAGACAGCTTGAAGGTGGTTCATTGAACCCTCTGCCAGGCACTTTATTGTGAATAGCAGAGTAATCACGTAGATGTAGATGTACACTGACGTGACAAAAGTCCTTGGATAGTGATACTCACAAAAACAGATGGCGCAGTATGGCGTACACGAAGTATAAGAGGGCAGCGCATCGGCGGAGATGTAATTTGTACTCAAGTGATTGGTGTGAAAAGGTTTCCGACGTGTTTATTGCACCACGACGGGGATTAACAGACTTTTAAGGCGGTATGGCAGTTGGATCTAGGTGCATGGGACATTCCATTTCGGAAATCGTCACTGGTTCGCAGATACACATTGTCGAGAGTGTACCGACAATACCAGATTCCAGGTGTTATCTCTCACCACGAATATCTGTGGCCGATGGCCTTCACTTAAGAACCGACAACAGCGCCGTTTGCGTAGAGTTGTAAGTGCTAACAGACAAGCAACACTGCGTAAAATAACTGCAGAAATCAATGTGGGACGTCCGAAGTTCGTATACCTTAGAACAGTGCGGCGAAATTTGGCGTTAATGGGCTATGGCAGCAGACGACCGACGCGAATGCCTTTTGTTATCAGCGCAGCGTTGCTCTTCTACTGAGCTCGTGACCATATCTGTTGGGCCCTAGGCGACTGGAAAAGCGTGGTACGGTCAGAAGAGTCCCATTTCGGTTTCAAATGGTGGGCTTTCGAGTGTGGACGACACCCACGAATTCGTGGTTCCAAGTTAATAAGTCACTGTGCAGGCTCGTACTGGATCCATATGGCGTGGAATGGACTTGATCCTCTGGTCCAACGGAACCGATCACTGGCTGGAAATGGTTATGTTCGGCTACCTGCAGACCATTTGCAGCCCTTCATGGACGCCATGCAAATACGCCATGTCACCGAGCCACAACTGTTCGCGATTGGTTTGAAGGTCATTCTGGACAAATAGAGCGAATGATTTGGCAATTCGACTGCCCGACTTGAAACCCATAGAACGTTTATGGGACTTAAACCGGCAACTCTTTCATAATTATGGACGGCTATAGAGTAAACATAACTGAATATTTCTGCAGGGGACATGTCCGAAAGAACAGATACCATCGGTGACCAATCAGCTCTCTTGGAATGAAATGATAACTAAATCGAGACCCTAAGCTGTCCACAGGCGTTGATATACATCAACGGGGACAGTTGAAAATGTGAGCCCGGCCAGAACTCGAACCCGGGATCTCCTGCTTATATGGCAGACGCTCTATCCATCTGATCCACCTAGGGCACAGAGGATAGTGCGACTGCAGGGATTTATCCTTTTCACGCTCCCCACAAGACCCACATTCCCTCTGTGCGGGTGAACGTCTCCACATAGTATTACCGCCTGTGAAATTGACTTTTTTTTTTTTTTTGTCTACTGACTGGTTTTATGCGACCCGCCACGAATTCCCCCCCTGTGCTAACCTTGGAACGTCCCCTTAGAACAATTTATACAAGACTGTGCTTAAACTGATACACAATAGTTTTTAGCGCAACGCAATCTGACTTCCAAAAATCCCTACGAAAGAATGGCACTGACTATCATTAACCTATACGTTTCACAAATCACTAACCTCACAAAAATCTTCGTTGCTCAAACTACTGCAATACAGCGAGCGCCACTACTGCCAGCTAAATAAAAGATTCAAACTACTGAAGGCACTAACTACTGATAGGCATAGTTAGCAAATGAAAGATTTTAATAGAGAACAAACAATGTATTTACCTCACTAGTCATAATATATATAGCAGTTCATGACACCAATTCTTACAAATTTCAAAACTCCGCCATCTCTCTCCCCACATCCACCACTGCTGGCGGCTCACCTCCAACTGCAGAACGCTACGCGCTGTTAGCATCCAGCTGCCGCTGCCCAACACTACAATGGCAGACAACAATGCAAACCAGCCACTGACTGCACATGGCACAGCCAGTGATTTTTATACAGAGCGCTACGTGGCGGCGGCGTTACCAATAAAAAAAACCTAAACAGCCTACTTACATAGCCCCCATGCTCCCCACAAAAAATTTACAAATTGTTTTGGGCAGTGGCCAATACAGATTTGAAAATTTTTTCATAATTACAATCACAAAGAAATGAAATGCACACACTTATCGATACAATGTTGGCCAAAAGCTAAAATTTTCTCACAGTCCATAAAGACAGTCCTGATCATTCATCAAAGTAAAATTGCAGTGTTTTTCTCAAAGTCTGAGTAGTAAAAGAAAATGCACACGGAAGTAGTGGATTTCCATGCAGTCTTGAAGAAGTGGTGTTTTCCTTCCAACGGAAAGACAGTGCTGACTCTTGACATGCATACAGGTAATGGGCCACAACAGAGAAAACCCACAGCAGAGTCAGTCGAAGTTTTGAAGAATATTGGTAGGTAGGTCATCACAGAGTAGACCCCTTGTAGTCCTGGTAGAGATTACGGTATTGGTGGGCCACCAGAGATGCAGACCCACTGTAGACCTTGTAGAAATAATGGTATTGCTGGGTCATCAAAGGTGTAGACCCACTGTAGTCCTTGTAGAGATGGCCAGCAGCCATCTGTTTGACTGTGCAGGCGCACAATCACCATTGAAGAGTCTTGCAGATAATATAGCAAGTCCATAACCACCACATGTGCACTCACAAAAATTGTTTTTGAAATGTCCTTACAACCAGCAATGCTGTTATCCAGTCCCTTACTGAATTATTAACACACGTGCAAACACTATCAATCCCTACTTCTCACATATTGTCCATATACTATGACCAACAGAAACGTGTGCAGTGAAATGTAATTTACAAGTTACTTAATTTGATGAACTGGTGTCAATTACAATTTTATAACATAAGAATACAATAACAAAGGTACAAAATACATCATCAAAGAACATAACAATACAGATAACATTAGCAGTAGTACAGGCTTTACAAAAGAATCGAAATAGCAAATACATCAGTGTTACAAAAATTACGACATAAGTACATACATAAAGTTCAGAATAACTTTTGAAACATCAACTTCACACATGAGCATTAAAACAAAACACAATAAATAATGTCTGAACATATTTACAAAGAAAATAACATAGAATTTGAAAAATTCTACAAGATAAATCTTATTAGCTAAACACATAAAGACAGGAAAAAGACAAATACATAAGGGTACATAAACACATAGAGGGATAATACGAAAGGAAAGGACAGGGTTTGTTTTACTGCAGTATTTTGCATAGAGATCTCCCTTAGTTTATCATTATTCCCAAAAAGTCCTATCTATACCTGCTTTCTGTACTTTTCTTATATAACCTCTCAGTGCATTTCTTCAAATCCATCGCAACTCATTCTCTTATATAGGCTACCCCCTCTTAAGCTAACTTAAATCTACTGAGCTCAGATGCTAAACTAAGGGACGAGGCAATGCAGCAGCACAAAACAATTAATACAAACAGCAATGACAAAAAAGTGCAAGTAACCAAAGCAAGCAGCAATAAATGTAATAACTGATACCTAAACATGACAAACCCACAAGCAGAAAAAATAGTACTCTAATGACAACAATGCAGATAAGGGAAAGTTAAAATCACATCTTAATGACTATGTAATTAAAGTGGCACACTACAAAAACTAATTCTAAAAAAATTACCAAGTCCTGGAAAAGAAAATTATATATGCAGTTACTGTTACTAGTCCCTTCTTATTGTTCTTTCCTTTCCAAGTGCTTCTTTTTTGGAAGAACGTGGATCATAAAATTATTATTTAATAGATCTGTTGACAGAAAGTTTTCACATTAGCAAATGCATTTAATTTTATTTTATAAAACCAATGCTGCAACACAGCTGGAAAACAGATATCAAATGAAATAAGCATCTATGTACAAAGCATAAAAATATCATTCAATAGTGATGTGGCATTTCATAAGTTAGTAGAAATTCTCTCAATTCTCATAAAAAGACGCTTGTCATTATCAGGTGTGCAGATGTAAGAAAGTATCTTTCCAAGTAATGAACGTGTCGTTTTTGCGATGCTTTCTACAAAGGAATGTCAATAGCGAGGATAATGGCCTCTTTTTTTTTCTTGTGCCTCTGAAAGGCACACACTAATGGCTTGTTTCCAGGTGGCTGTCGCGCAGCTGGGTGTCCACGACGCATTACGTCACAGGTCAAGAATTTGCGTTACAAATCTGTAGAAATAAAATCATTTAAACATAATTGTGTCCAAAAAATTTTCGCCAGCATAGTGATACATTTACGCATATACACTCATTTCATAACTCTTAAAGTACGATTCTCGGTTTCCAACATCCTTTTTCACAAATCAGAGTCCCTAACCACTACTCATTATTTCTTACCTTTTTACACATATATATTTTCATCGACACTTCTTCAATATTTCATCATAACAGATACATAGCATAACCAAATAACTCATATAACATCAGCTTAAACATACCTCAGCAGCATAATTCACATCGTCGTCGTAATAATATCATAACACCACAGTCAAATTCTCAATCTCCGTAACTTCCTCCAATAATTACAATACCTAAAAAAAAAATTCTCTGCTCATGTCAAAAGTGTCATCTGCCTCAAACGTACTTTAAAAATCGTGATCCCATACCAAATATGTCATTCAGAGCTCTCATAGTATCACAATGGTTCCGAAAAAATATGAACAGTTCACAAAGTACAGACAAAATACAACTTCTTAAGTGTGAAGTTATCCAATGGTGTAATTACGTAAACATCTGTCACTGATCTAGTAAAGTAAATGTTTGTCTCTCTCAGTTAAATGATCAGATAGCTGTGTAATTTATGAGTTAGAGAAATATGGTAGTGATGTGTAAAGTTGTATAAACAAATACCATATTAGCTAGGGCTCCTTGTGCTTGCCAAACACATGGTACACAAAGTAAGCGTGTACCCCCCTGAGGATTAATGTAATTGTATCCTCAGGTGTTACAGATTACAGCAATGGAATGAAATGTATCACGGAAAACTTTCTTTGTAATTCAAATATGTTGAAAAATAAATAGTTTAATCCGTGTCCTGTAGCGCTAAATGTGCGTCTTGCTGTAAGACAATCTCTGTGGAAGTGTCGTAGTTATTGTCCTCCGAAAGCTAAGTTCTACAGAAGTCAATGTACTTACCTCATGATAAACAAAAGTGAAATGCTTTGCGTATAGATATCGTAGTTACCACGCTTATTGCCGTGATGAAGTAAGCACTGTACTGTAACGTATTGTTGTGCTACAGAAAAGGCTGTCTCATTGTAGCTATACCACAAAGTTACTACTAAAACATGTTTTACTTTCCAGAAAAATTCAGAAAAACTGTGCAGATATAAAACAGATAAACTGCAAAAGCAACATTGTAAATTGTCACTCATTAGTAGCGTCGTGATAAAATCGTGTAGCTGTCACATAAACTAACCACTGTATAATCTGGTATCTCACAGAAAGTACTTTAAATCCAGAATGTATTTTCAAGTAAACCAAAATGTTGCATTAAAATCTCATTAGCAATACTGGTAAATGTTCTAAGTATGTGAGCCTTCTAGTCGTTACGTAATCGTGCAACTAACAAGCAAGAATGTACACACGAAATAACACAGTGATGTGTGTTCACTATAACAATGCACTCGTAAATACTGTCTAAATATGTTCCGTAGGTTCTAGACTGGATAGTGAAGTTCAAAACATTGTTGCATGTTAACAGTTTCTAAGTGTGACAAAGCATACTAGAAATGTGAAGTGAAATGTTTTATGGCAAAGATAAAGTTAAAAAGCAGATTATATTTCAATAAACGGTTTTGCATGTGAAATGTGGTGTAAACCTTTACTCTTCCTAGTACGCAGACTGTCAACTGAAAAGCAATTATCATGTGATTACGTCGGTAAGGAACACTGGAATTTTGCTCAAGGTTAGCTTATGTTATTTTTCTCTGAGCCAGCCGGCGCACGCGGCTGCCTGCGGTGCGAGTCATTGTCTGTTTCTTTGTTGGCGCGCGTCGTTATTGGGATTAGGAGACCTAACTTCCACAAATTCACCTTGCCGAGAGGGCACTGATCTGTTTGAATCCCGCCAGTTCTGATGCAATTCAGGTCTGTCGTTACGATCATATCGTCTGTCGTCATGTCGGTAATATCTGTAATTAATTTTTTGTCGGTCACGTGGTGGAGAATTTCTCCCTGAATCGTAACTGTGCGCTGGACCGTTGCGTCTGAAGTTATTCCGTCTCCCGTGATGATAATAGTTCTGGTTGCCATATTGTCTGTTTCTATGATTGTCTCTGTCATATTCATTACTACGGAAATGCGATCTTTTTCTGTAATTATTACTAACCTACCAACGGTTGTCATACGGGTGGTGTCTGTTTTGCTCACGATTTGCGTTGTAAGAATAGCCTTGTCGTGTCCAGTTATTATTTCGTTCATCGCGGAATTGCGACGGATGTGACCTGTAGTGATTGTTTTCCTGTTTTCGCATCCCGCGACTGTCTGTGTCAATTTCTAATTCTTGTAAGAGTCCCTGAAAAGCTTCAGTGTCGTCTTTGCAACGCCCTGCCAAAATAATATTCCTTAAATGTTCCGGCAATTTCATTAACCAAATGCGGATCAGTTCTGAAGGGCTGTATGTCTTCAAAATATTTGACAAGACTGGAAAATTTAGATTGTTCAAAGTGTTTCATCATCATTATGCTATATTTTACTCGGTCTTGTGTAGCTTGAGACCAATATGCTGAGAGGAAAGCATGATAAAATTCTCCTTCACTGTGACAATCGTGAATGACCGATCGCATTCTTACAGCTGGTTCATTCTCCAAGTAGCCACACATAAATTCTAATCTGTGTTCTAATGACCAGTTGGGAGGAAAACAATGAGAGAATTGATGAAGCCACGCTTGTGGATGAATGTCGTAGCCAGAATTCTTAAATGTTTTGAATTTACGTGTAGTGATGAACAGCTTATAGTCAAAATCATCAAGTGGCGAGTCGCATGTCGGTCACTGTTACGTCGTTTCGGCGGTTCCATCTCAAAATTCGGTGTACCTTGCCAATTTCTTTCATAATCTCCAAAGTGCCCTGTGTTATTATTTTGTGGCAGTTCCGTATTTTTATGTCCCTCTTCCCGTATTGGAGTGCGAGTGTCCTCTGAAATACGTAATTCTTGTATTACCTGTGTCAGCTGATCTTGTACTTCCCGGTTTTCTCTTTGGTGTTGCGTATTAATTTGATTCTGATTTTGTTTGAATTTCCTAATTTGTTCGAACTCTTCTATGTCATTAAAGACTACCGGTTTTGTGTCATTCAAATTATCATCTACCTTCGTAGATAAATTAGTGAACTGATCCGTAAGTTCGGCTACTTTCTCCGATAGTGAACACATTTCCTCAGTGTGTTTTTCTGAACCAAGTTTCAGAGTGTCCATTTGTGTTGAAATCGAATCTTCTGTGTCCTTTAAGTTTTCCTGAGTTCTTGCAAGTTGCGTAACCGAATCGGTGGATGCAACTGAGTCCATTTTAGCTTGCAAGGTGTCGTGATTTTCACGAACAACAGTTTGCAATTCTTTTATGGCTGCTTCGTGATTCTGTAATGAGTTTTCATGCCGCGAAAAAATAGGTTGAAAATGCTCACAAATTTGTGTTTTTACGTCATTACAGATTTTTTGACATTTCGATTCAATGTTATGTAACTCAGTAGTTAAATCTTCACGTGTTTGTTCAAGTGTGGTGTCTAATTTCCGAAGATTATGTTCCATTGTGTCCAACTGTTGCTATGTTTGTCTCTGATTTTGTTCCATTGTGTCTAACTTTTGAAGATTTTGTCCCATTTGTTTCTGATTTTGTTCAAGCGTTGTGTCTAACTTTTGTAGCCTTTGTCCCATTTGTCGCATTAACTGTAATAACAGTGCACTGGTGTCTGAAACATGTTCCTCAGTGCTTTTCGGCAGTGCATTTGAACCGGCAATATTCGCATTTTGAAAAGCAAAAAATGTGTCTTGATTTATTTGAGAAAACGGTGAGGACGCAAAATCTGAATCTACAGTATTTGCAAGATTGTGTCCTGTCATTTCGGAATCCTGAGACGAGCTGTTGCCGACCGATCGATCGATAATGCTTCCCTGTTCACTAATTGTTTCACTGCCTACACCATTATTTGCAACCCGCTCCATTTCCCTATGCGCTATTACCAAATTACTACTTTGAATATTAGTGAATTCATTACATGGTGACGTTAACACACTGCTTTCGTCCTCACTGTCATTTCTCAGTTTACTTTGGAGCCTAGTGTTACGTTTTTCACACGCCATTATTGTCACAATTTTTCACACGACACCACAGAAAAACACAATTTGAAGAACAAAAATAAGAGAACACATTAACATAGCACTGAAAATAATATCTAGTTAATTGCAAGCGCAGCTGCAAAATACTTCGTGCAACTCTACATGCATGCCACAACTGTTGTACTGTACAACAATGAAAGACTACAACTACAAAGGAAATTCTCTCTATGATTACGCGCTAGCAATAAACAAAGGCTACACTAACTACACAAACTACAAGAAAAATCAGAAGATTCCAGTGAGGTATCCTTGGCTAAGGGTCGACATATGGAACGTCCCCTTAGAACAATTTATACAAGACTGTGCTTAAACTGATGCACAATAGTTTTTAGCGCAACGCAATCTGACTTCCAAAAATCCCTACAAAAGAATGGCACTGACTATCATTAACCTATACGTTTCACAAATCACTTACCTCACAAAAATCTTTGTTGCTCAAGCTACTGCAATACAGCGAGCGCCACTACTGCCAGCTAAATAAAAGATTCAAACTACTGAAGGCACTAACTACTGATAGGCATAGTTAGCAAATGAAAGATTTTAATAGAGAACAAACAATGTATTTACCTCACTAGTCATAATATATATAGCAGTTCATGACACCAATTCTTACAAATTTCAAAACTCCGCCATCTCTCTCCCCACGTCCACCACTGCTGGCGGCTCACCTCCAACAGCAGAACGCTACGCGCTGTTAGCATCCAGCTGCCGCTGCCCAACACTACAATGGCAGACAACAATGCAAACCAGCCACTGACTGCACATGGCACAGCCAGTGATTTTTATACAGAGCGCTACGTGGCGGCGGCGTTACCAATAAAAAAAACCTAAACAGCCTACTTACAACCTCTTCATCTCAGAGTAGCTCTTGCAACCTGCGTCCTCAATTATTTGCTTGACGTATTCCAATCTCTGTCTTCCTCTACAATTTTTGCCCTCTACAGCTCCCTCTAGTACCATGGAAGTCATTCCCTCATGTTTTAGCAGATGTCCTATCATCCTGTCCTCCTTATCAGTGTTTTCCACATATTTCTTTCCTCTCCGACTCTGCGTATAATCTCCTCATTCCTTACCTTATCAGTCCACCTAATTTTCAACATTCGTCTATAGCACCACATCTCAAATGCTTGGATTCTCTTCTGTTCCGGTTTTCCCACAGTCCATGTTTCACTACCATACAATGCTGTACTCCAGACGGACATCCTCAGAAATTTATTCCTCAAATTAAGGCCGGTATTTGATATTAGTAGACTTCTCTTGGCCAGAAATGCATTTTTTGCCATAGCGAGTCTGCTTTTGATGTCTTCCTTGCTCCGTCCGTCATTGGTTATTTTACTGCATACGTAGCAGAATTCCTTCACTTCATCGACTTCGTGACCATCAATCCTGATGTTAAGTTTCTCGCTGTTCTCATTTCTACTACTTCTCATTACCTTCGTCTTTCTCCGATTTACTCTCAAACCATACTGTGTACTCATTAGACTGTTCATTCCGTTCAGCAGATCATTTAGTTCTTCTTCACTTTCACTCAGGATAGCAATGTCATCAGCGAATCTTATCATTTATGTTACGAATCTGATAATCAAGAATGTTCAGTGTTGCGAAAAATATTTATCGTAACTCTTGTTTTTTGGCGCTAAAGTTATAAAAAACCTGGAGCCAACTTCCATTGAGGTAACAACAGTCGTGGGATGCCTCCAAATATAGAAATGATAATTAAATCAAGACGCTAAGCTGTCCAGACTCATGTGCCTAAAACCGGTTCCACAGAGGGTGATATGCTTTTACATAGAGAGTATTTATGTTAACAATGTGGATCAAAATTTACTTGAATCGTAGAGAGTATTTATCTTAACTATGTGGATCAAAATTTGTTTAAATCTATTTTATCCTGGTGCTTATTTCTGTGTGTTACTGTTCATATACGAGGGCTTCTCGGAAAGTAATGTCCGAGGGGGTGTGAAGTGAAAACCGCAGTGAAAACCCGATGAAGTTGTGCACAGATATTTCGGGCAGTGTCTCTAGGATGCCCGTCGATGACGTCACGTCGCTCTTTTCAGTTCTGAGCGCACAGTCAGCACGTAAATATTCCTACAACAGTGCTGTCTCCCGCCAAGTATGTGAGGGCCTCGTTTGGGGTTGCGCCTGTATTCATGCAGCCCACATAACATAACTGTCATGCATTTCATTCTGCATGACAACTCTCGTTCGCACTCTACAGGGGCAATAAAGATGAACCTGCGGCGTTTTCGACGGAAACTGTTTGATCGCCCACAATAAAGCACGTAACTGACTCTCCCTGAGTTCCATCTCTGCTCACATGATCCACTAGCTATGAAGGGCACGTTATGGCACAGACAACGAGCTATAGACCAGCGTAGAAAATTGCCAGAAAGCACAGGCGGCTTCCTTTTATGACGAGCGTATTGGGGAAAGTTGGTACAACGCTATGACAAATGTCTAAATCGGAGCGGCGACTATGTACAGATGTAGTTGAAAGATGTAGCTAACTGTTGCAAATAAAGCATTTTTGATTTTCACAGTGGTTTCCATCTTGCAAACGTTCGCTCCTCACTTTCCGAGCAGGCCTCGTTTATTGCAGTAAAGTCAACAAAACAAAGTAGAACCTCACACGTCGAAAACATTACGTAAAAATGGGGTAGTATAAAGAGAAACCACATTTGAAAATGTGAATCATTTCCCGGAACGAGTCGTGTACAATACTAATAACAGAAAATCGCGATAAATAACAGTTATTTATGAATAAACCCATTGTGGAGAAAATACGAAAGATTCTGGAAGAGGATCGACACCTGAATGTAAAAATGATGGCGAAGAATTACAGTATACCGAAATCTAAACTTTATCACATTTTGAGAGACGAATTATGATGAGAAAGATGTGTGCAGATACCCCAAAGTCTTGGAATGAAGTGTTTCCGCTGTATATATATATTGGCCACGACATATTGGTAAATGATTGTTGCAGTGTCTGTTTGTAGGCTGTTAATACACAGGGTGTCCATAAAGTCCCTTCACAACTTCAAAATTTTATTACAACGGTAGTTTTTGAAATATTTTAACAAAATTTCTTTTATTGTAACCGGTGTTATAAAAGGTTTTTTGACAGTGTTCATCAGACCTCTATACGGGCGCCTTTAGTTTCACAAAGCACATCAAGACGGTAGTCGATTTCTTGTTATGTTCGCTGTAGCATAGCGTCATCGATGATGGCAATGGCGTTACGAATCCTCTGATTCAACAGAGCAATGTACCGTATCTGTGTTTGATACATGATATCTTTTACATACCCCCATAAAAACGTCAAAGGGAGTGATATCTGGTGAACGCGGTGTCCAAGGAATTGGCCCATCCCTCCCAGTCCGTATTCCTGGAAATGTTTCATTGAGGAACCGACGAACATGCAGTCCCCAATGTGGTGGTGCACCTTCTTGCTGGAAAACAATGGTTGGTTGTAAGTCAATCAGTTGTGGTGCTACATATTCGCTCAGAAGGTCGAGGTAACCATCTGCAGTATTGTTGAAGAAAAATGGACCAATTATCGGTTGCACATAATTCCACACCACACATTCACTTTTGTTCTATCTCGGTGAAGCTCTCTAGTCACATGGGGGTGTTCAGATCCGCAGATGCGCACATTGTGTCTGTTAAATGTCCCAGAAACATGAAAAGTTGCCTCGTCACTGAAACAAATTCTCTTGAGCAATGTTTCATCCTCCGAAAGGCGTTCCAGCATGTTGAGTGCAAACTCTGTCCGTATTGGCTCAAGTGTTTATGCAAGCTGCACTTTGTAAGCGTACAACCGTAATTTCTTATGGAGGACCTTAAGCACGGCTGAACGTGGTAGTTGCAACTGACTGGTAGCAGTGCGGACGGACTTCGTAGGTGAACGAGTGAAGACGTTTAAAACGCGATCGATGTTTTCCTCGGGAGTTCTTGGTCACGCGCTCATCTCTTTATCCAACACTGTTCCTGTCTTAATAATTTTTTTGTGCCGTCCGCCTATTGAACGGCGCGATGGTGTATCTCTTCCATATTTATTGAAGTTTCGTTGAGTCTGAACATCTGATTTTCTCTCAATAAACCTTCTCTTGTGGTGTTGCCATTTTATAGAGGTTCATTTCCTTGCATGAACAGAGTATATGAAACACAACATTTTATTATACACTCCTGGAAATGGAAAAAAGAACACATTGACACCGGTGTGTCAGACCCACCATACTTGCTCCGGACACTGCGAGAGGGCTGTACAAGCAATGATCACACGCACGGCACAGCGGACACACCAGGAACAGCGGTGTTGGCCGTCGAATGGCGCTAGCTGCGCAGAATTTGTGCACCGCCGCCGTCAGTGTCAGCCAGTTTGCTGTGGCATACGGAGCTCCATCGCAGTCTTTAACACTGGTAGCATGCCGCGACAGCGTGGACGTGAACCGTATGTGCAGTTGACGGACTTTGAGCGAGGGCGTATAGTGGGCATGCGGGAGGCCGGGTGGACGTACCGCCGAATTGTTCAACACGTAGCGCGTGAGGTCTCCACAGTACATCGATGTTGTCGCCAGTGGTCGGCGGAAGGTGCACGTGCCCGTCGACCTGGGACCGGACCGCAGCGACGCACGGATGCACGCCAAGACTGTAGGATCCTACGCAGTGCCGTAGGGGATCGCACCGCCACTTCCCAGCAAATTAGGGACACTGTTGCTCCTGGGGTATCGGCGAGGACCATGCGCAACCGTCTCCATGAAGCTGGGCTATGGTCCCGCACACCGTTAGGCCGTCTTCCGCTCACGCCCCAACATCGTGCAGCCCGCCTCCAGTGGTGTCGCGACAGGCGTGAATGGAGGGACGAATGGAGACGTGTCGTCTTCAGTGATGAGAGTCGCTTCTGCCTTGGTGCCAATGATGGTCGTATGCGTGTTTGGCGCCGTGCAGGTGAGCGCCACAATCAGGACTGCATACGACCGAGGCACAAAGGGCCAACACCCGGCATCATGGTGTGGGGAGCAAT
The DNA here is from genome assembly GCF_023897955.1 of Schistocerca gregaria. NCBI lineage: Eukaryota > Metazoa > Arthropoda > Insecta > Orthoptera > Acrididae > Schistocerca > Schistocerca gregaria. The sequence continues at coordinate 157,865,734 of NC_064928.1, forward strand.
CTCCTACACTGGCCGTACACCTCTGGTGATCGTCGAGGGGACACTGAATAGTGCACGGTACATCCAAACCGTCATCAAACCCATCGTTCTACGATTCCTTGACCGGCAAGGGAACTTGCTGTTCCAACAGGACAATGCACGTCCGCATGTATCCCGTGCCACCCAACGTGCTCTAGAAGCTGTAAGTCAACTACCCTGGCCAGCAAGATTTCCGGATCTGTCCCCCATTGAGCATGTTTGGGACTGGATGAAGCGTCGTCTCACGCGGTCTGCACGTCCAGCACGAACGCTGGTGCAACTGAGGCGCCAGGTGGAAATGGCATGGCAAGCCGTTCCACAGGACTACATCCAGCATCTCTACGATAGTCTCCATGGGAGAATAGCAGCCTGCATTGCTGCGAAAGGTGGATATACACTGGACCAGTGCCGACATTGTGCATGCTCTATTGCCTGTGTCTATGTGCCTGTGGTTCTGTCAGTGTGATCATGTGATGTATCTGACCTCAGGAATGTGTCAATAAAGTTTCCCCTTCCTGGGACAATGAATTCACGGTGTTCTTATTTCAATTTCCAGGAGTGCAGTACCGTGGTACTAACTTTGGAAGGTGTACCTGGGTCGGGGTGTGTCGGGCAGTTCGGTTGGGACGGAGCAGCAGTGAGGTCTGCCAGCGCGGGGACATGCCGGGACCGCTGGCCGCACGCACGCATTGCCAGATCGAGGGGCTGTAGTTGCGAGGGCCAAAACCTCGTCCAGGACGTTTGAGCTGAGTCAACATTAACCCGGTAATGAAACCTCCATTATTTTGAGATCACGCCGTTTGTTCGCGCGTTTCTGCTCGCAGGGTAGCTGAGACTAAGAGCAACGTGTGTGGAGTGTTTGAAGTGGGCGAAATTAGTTAGCCGTCCTCCACTTCTTATTATTAGTCATTGAATTCCTTGTGTTTATTGGTGAAGTTGAACCAGCGGTATTTTTCTGCCTAGTGCCCGCTAACGCTCCAGTTATCTGCCCTGGAGGTTAGCGTATTTTTGCGGCAGTGTCCCTTTCTTCGCCTTGAGGCTGCTGTCCAGTAAGGTGTATAGATCGACAGCCCCCTTGATTGTGGACCGGACATGTTTCTTTTGGACTACTCTGGTCGTAGTGGTTGCTTCTGCTTCTGCATGTTCTAAACACCGGAATCTCGGGACGGAGCACTATCCGCCGGTTCCGCCTTGCCTGGGTTATTCCATTGTTGTGTTGGTTATCAGACATTAGGTAGATTTTGCATGAGTGTTGTTCTGCGTTTAAACTGTCACTAGTTTCAGTTACCATCTGGTTAAGTGAATAGAACTCTTGGCTGACTGTCTCAGCTATTACGTAGCTGAGCGACTTTCCCCGGCCGATCCTTGGAGCACTGTCTGAGGCCCACTCTCTCTTGGTTTGATCAGATTATTTTAAAATAATATTTCAATTTTTTTGAGTTATTACTTTTGGGGCCTTCAGTTGACAAATGATTTGAATTTCTGGTCAATAAGGCCTTCAGCTGTGAATGTAATTTGTCTAAAGAATTTTTAATTATATATTGTCTCTAAATAGTGAAATTTTCATGATTGTGTTTTTTTATGTAAGAATTTGCTATCCAGTTCTTAAGCTGACAAGTAATTTGTATTTCTGGTCGATAAGGCCTTCACCTGCCAGTACAACTTGCGTAAGAATTTTTTTTATTAGACATTGCGTCTTAACAGTGGAACTTCATATCTGTTGCTTATTGTCAACCGTATTTGCAACTGGTTCCAAATAAAGTGTATATGATTTTTAAAAAACTGAGCAACCAACGGTAACTGAATAAGGCCCCATCCACACCAAATTCTGCCTTTCCCTAAGTACCATGTTTCAACCATCTGTCCTACATCCCAGAGCAGACAAACCTCTGAACTCCACGTTCTGGGATGTCATGGACGCCATCCCTTTTGTGCCGAGTGGCAGTTTCACTGTCCTACCACTCTCCGTAGATGCTGACGACAGTAGCGCGTGAACATTCGACCAGCTTCGCCGGTTTCGAGATACTCGTTCACAGGCTCTGCATAATAATAATCTGCCTTCGTCAGAGTCCCTTACCTCAAAGGACTTTCCCATTTGCAGCCCATATCTTCGCTAGCGTGATTCCCCGACCGCCTCTGCTCCGCTTACATTCTTTTGTTATTGCGTTACGTGTCCGCAACGCCGCCAGGTGGCATCCAAGGTTGAGGTGGGTAGTGGTCATAATGTTTTGGCTTATTATTGTACACTATGGTTAAAAATTAACAAACATTTGAAACTGAAACTTGAGGATGCCTTCGTCGAACAGTGCGCACATAAAGTTATGACATGCCGGAACAGATCCCTGCAGTGTAAAATCATGGAGATGTTGTGGTATAAATCTGTCCGTTGAATCGTATACGATGTGAGCAGGAATGGAAAACCTCAAGCCCAAATCTCATGTCGCTGACTTGACGAATAGATCTTATCGGCGGTAAAATGACAAAGATGTTCAAACGAGTGTAAATTCCTAAGGGACCAATCTGCTGAGGTCTTACACACTACTTAAACTAACTTATGCTAAGAACAACGAACACACCTGTGCTCAAGGGAGGGGCGGGCAATCCGTGACATGTCGCCAAACCGCACGGCCACTCTGCGCGGCGGACAAACATGCACAAACACAAACGTCAGCCTGAGAGCGGAAAGGCGCTGGTATACAGAGTCGATGTCACGTGGGTGGTAGGACTTTTATTTAGAAGGAACAAAAGTGACAGAAGTACGAACTGAATAAAAACGGAATCAACAAATACGAACAAAAAAATTTAATTTACAAGTCAGTAAAGCTTAAATACGTAAGTCTTTTAAGATGATGTCTACTGTAAGTAGACAAATAACTTTAGGGGGAAATGGCACATGAAATTCGTTGAAATTTGACATTTTCTGTTTCCTGCTCCGTAATGTACTTTGGACTTTCCTGAACATTTTGGTATCCAACACATTAAAATCAGACAATTGTGAGACCTTCAAATAATATTTTGAATGCTGACATGTGACTGTCAAATTTCGCGGCTACGCTTATACTACCACAGTTGAGCGAACTACACAGTCTAGATGGCTGCTTTGTTCCTGATACAAATTTTCGTTCAAAGACAATAAAATGTGCTGGAAGACTAACGGTCAAAGTGACGAATTACGGAAATATTATGAGAAGGCCATTAGAGATAACTGTGGCAATATAGAGAAGACGAAAAGAGCTGTGTGCAGCACTTTCTTTCATCTGTCCACTTCCACCAAACACTTGGTGTAAATATTGGCAAGCTGAACTTTCTGGCACCCTGCATGACTTTACACATAAACATTCTCTTCCTTTGGCAGGAATGGAGGCGATCAAACCTATTTACAGAGATTTGGCAAATCCTGAGCTACTAAAGAAGTGTTTACATGGGAAGACCCAGAATGTGAACGAGTCCTTCAATAATGTTGTGTGGTGCCGTGTGGCTAAAAATGGATTTGTTGGCCTTATGACTCTGAAGTTAGCACTGTTTGTTGCTGTAATAACTTTTAATGGTGGGAATTATGAAAGACTTCAGTTTTTGAAGACGTTAGGGGTAAGATTTGGACAGAACACAGCTAAAGGTCTGTGGGAATTGGATGAGCTTCGTGTACGTGAAGCAGAGTTAGCTGCTCAGCAAATGACAAAAAAAGCAAGAAAGAAAAGGAGGCAAGCACTGGGCTGGTGTGACACTGAAGAAGACACAGGGCAATTCTAGTGCACTAAAGACCCAGAAATGTAAGTCTGTATAAGAATTTGTATTTAAAAAAGTTTTAAACCTCAATATCCCTGAACTACATTTTTTTAAATAAATGACCCGTTTTCTAAAAAGGTACTGATGGTAGAGACATGAAATTTTCACAGCATGCCAAGTGTGAGATTCAACACATATGGAAACAGAATAATTAAAATATCCTGAGTTGTTTCGTTTTTATGTTCATTTATTTACAGAATTCTATCAAAAAATTGAGTGTTTGAAGAAAAAGATAACACGCCCCACAATAAAATTTTAGTAATAATTCTAGTTCAGTGTATCTAGAAAGGTACATTCAATAATTATGGAAAATTGTAAGTTGGTGTCTTAAAAATTTCCAAGTTAATTGGTCACAAAATTCGATATTTTAACATTGGCGGCATAGGACATACAGTGTCCCCTTAATTTTACTGTTTCATGTACTTCTGTGTTTAGGCATAGCCTACATTTAATTCACTATTTCAATATTAATTGCGGATTCCATTTTTATTCAGCACGTACTTCTATCACTTTAGTTTTTTCTACGCACATTGTCGAGTGAGAAGGACACGTTGTAATTACATAGGGTTACGTCGATCGATGTAAACGTTTGACGAATTTCGAGTAGATAGCTTGCAGAACTCCACCCTGTATAGAATCTACAAACTAAAGAGGGTGTTCAGGGACACAATTCGGTGTACAGAACACTCAGGTCTAATCAAACTCTGACAAATAAAGTTCATTGTAAGTTCACTTCTGGCACAACTTACTTTAGCTTCTTCTATTTGATGTGCAAGGTTATACGGCTCCCCGTAACTCTGTCAGGTGCCTTCTATCTCGCGGTCCTGAGACTATCTTCTCGGTATTATCTCGATCGCGACGTGACTCTAACTGTTCCGAGTCCTCAGCCTGGCGTTTCCCGGCACAGGGGTAGCGTCGCAGACGACTACCGACTATGCTCTCTCTTGGGTTGCGGCGGATCCCCTTTTTATAACGCTCGTCGAGTTTCTGGAACATTCCCTGTGACGCACGTCGCCAACGAGTAGTGTACATCACCATATGTGAGAAACTCACGAGGCACTTGTGTCAGTGTGAAGAGCTGCTGCACGGGACCTCGGTCACGCGCTGGCTCACCAGAGGCTGTTTCCGTGTGTGCTCAGCCTGTGTACAGACCGTCGCCAGGCTGTCGCAGTCTGAATACTCGATTGCGCCAGCTACTCCGTCGTCTTCCCAAGTAGCGCCTCGCTTCCAACTTTGAATTTAATGCCGTATTCCACCCCTCAATACTTGTTATTACAACACCATGTTCTACAAAAACATGCTATGGACTCTATGTACTATTCTGATTGCACCCTTAGGCCCATTCTCTTCGTGTGGTTGCGTCTTCGTCATTTTGCCGCCATCGTGATCCATCCACCACGTCTCCCACTTTCGTATTTATAGTGGTGTTCTTTATTTTTTGTTAACTGTTTGCTGTTATTTTACAAGCTTTCTCATGTGTGCTCAAGTTGTAACGATTCACGCTGAATGTTACTTAAGTTTCTTCAGCCTGGTCCATTGATGAATGAATGGGAAATTTTCATGCGTCACAAAATTTATTGATATTATTGACATCCGAACTGAACACTCGTCGTGCAAACAAACCACGGACAGACGTCACTGATCTCTTTGACATCCAAAAGTAACTTCAAAACTGACTCCTCGGAGCATCGCTCCATCACTTTGTATAGTATTTTAGCATTAGCTTCCAAAGTAAAGCATTATTAAGTTTGTACAATTTTGGCGTTACAATTAAAACTGAAAGAAACTGATGTTACAGCCGAATAAGGTATAAAATACAATATTCAATGACAATCTTTTATAGTAATATCTTTAGTTTTCCATAAGAAAATAATTCTGAACTTTAATTAATTACGTAACTAAAATAATACCAGAGACACTATTGTAATTAGAGTTTGGATTTGGTTACTAACACGTAGTGCTTTATTCGATTGAATACATAGAACATACAAATAAGACCTCAAATTCTGGAAATTGGAAAACTGTGAGATGTAAACAATTGCAGAGTTAATTAGAAATGTAATTACAAAGAATATTAATTACAGAGGAAGACATAAAAAAAAATAACAAATGAAAATACATCGCTTGGTAATAACTTTTAAGCTGTTTTTCAAGATAGTGAAATCTAAGGTTATTGGGTTTTTAGAGTGCAATTTTGCTAATTAGAAGCATTGATTTTCATGCTAACATGTCTGCAGTCTAAGGACTTATTACTTCAATTTCTTGATTAGTTACTTAATTTAATATATTTACATAATTTTATCAATGATAACACCCCACCCATAATTATGACAACGCACGTCCTTTCTTCCAGAACATCCCACTCACCACTCACCTTCGCAATCAATATCAAGTGTTTAATCAAACAGAACAGAAATATATATATATATATATATATATATATATATATATATATATATATATATATATACTCCTGGAAATTGAAATAAGAACACCGCGAATTCATTGTCCCACGAAGGGGAAACTTTATTGACACATTCCTGGGGTCAGATACATCACATGATCACACTGACAGAACCACAGGTACATAGACACAGGCAACAGAGCATGCACAATGTCGGCACTAGTACAGTGTATATCCACCTTTCGCAGCAAATGCAGGCTGCTATTCTCCCATGGAGACGATCGTAGAGATGCTGGATGTAGTCCTGTGGAACGGCTTGCCATGCCATTTCCACCTGGCGCCTCAGTTGGACCAGCGTTCGTGCTGGACGTGCAGACCGCATGAAACGACGCTTCATCCAGTCGCAAACATGCTCAATGGGGGACAGATCCGGAGATCTTGCTGGCTAGGGTAGTTGACTTACACCTTCTAGAGCACGTTGGGTGGCACGGGATACATGCGGACGTGCATTGTCCTGTTGGAAAAGCAAGTTCCCTTGCCGGTCTAGGAATGGTAGAACGATGGGTTCGATGACGGTTTGGATGTACCGTGCACTATTCAGTGTCCCCTCGACGATCACCAGAGGTGTACGGCCAGTGTAGGAGATCGCTCCCCACACCATGATGCCGGGTGTTGGCCCTGTGTGCCTCGGTCGTATGCAGTCCTGATTGTGGCGCTCACCTGCACGGCGCCAAACACGCATACGACCATCATTGGCACCAAGGCAGAAGCGACTCTCATCGCTGAAGACGACAAGTCTCCATTCGTCCCTCCATTCACGCCTGTCGCGACACCACTGGAGGCGGGCTGCACGATGTTGGGGCGTGAGCGGAAGACGGCCTAACGGTGTGCGGGACCGTAGCCCAGCTTCATGGAGACGGTTGCGAATGGTCCTCGCCGATACCCCAGGAGCAAACGTGTCCCTAATTTGCTGGGAAGTGGCGGTGCGGTCCCCTACGGCACTGCGTAGGATCCTACGGTCTTGGCGTGCATCCGTGCATCGCTGCCGTCCAGTCCCAGGTCGACGGGCACGTGCACCTTCCGCCGACCACTGGCGACAACATCGATGTACTGTGGAGACCTCACGCCCCACGTGTTGAGCAATTCGGCGGTACGTCCACCCGGCCTCCCGCATGCCCACTATACGCCCTCCCTCAAAGTCCGTCAACTGCACATACGGTTCACGTCCACGCTGTCGCGGCATGCTACCAGTGTTAAAGACTGCGATGGAGCTCCGTATGCCACGGCAAACTGGCTGACACTGACGGCGGCGGTGCACAAATGCTTCGCAGCTAGCGCCATTCGACGGCCAGCACCGTGTTTCCTGGTGTATCCGCTGTGCCGTGCGTGTGATCATTGCTTGTACAGCCCTCTCGCAGTGTCCGGAGCAAGTATGGTGGGTCTGACACACCGGTGTCAATGTGTTCTTTTTTCCATTTCCAGGAGTGTATATATGTGTGTGTGTGTGTGTGTGTGTGTGTGTGTGTGTGTGTGTGTGTGTGTGTGGTACACATACAAGGCCTTACGAAGCACTAAATTGTCTGATAACTATCCGGATGCATATAAGAAAAAGGTGGTATCGGACATTTCATATGGGTCTTGGGGGAGGCTGTACCATTATAAGGTAGTGTATGGAATAGTGGGTAGATCTGTACCACCAAATTTATTTCGTTGTACACTGCTGAGAATTATGTTCACAACTGCAAGTGTTTGTGTGGGTCCCAATATCACATGCAAGTAGTGTATGGAATAGTGGGTAGATCTGTACCACCAAATTTATTTCGTTGTACACTGCTGGGAATTATGTTCACAACTACAAGTTTTTGTGTGGGTCCCAATATCACATGCAAGTAGCTTCGAATTTTGTGTTGATTTTATGACCCCAGCGTATTTTATATCATGTCTGTCTGCTTTCAGAATGCTTGACAATGATCACGTGTTCAAATTTCAGCCGTAATAACAGTCTAAAGCGGAATGGCTTCATTCAAAAATTTCACTTTGTGGATCTAACACTCAGAAAAATTCTGGGACCCAGAAGTGCTGATTCATCCGTGAGCTGAATTGTCGCAAGTTGTTGGAAGGTTGCAAAAGTAAACCTAATGTTCTTGCACTGGGTAGTTACAGGTGACGAAACATGGATTTTCAAGTACTAGTCCGAATCAAAAAGACAATGGGGCTTGCCCCGTGGTAGCCGTGCGGTCTAGGGCGTCTTGCCCCAGTCCGAGGGCTTCCCCTTGTGCGGCGGCGAGTGGAATAATAGAATAATTGTTTTGTATTTATGCTGTTTGCCGCTCTCAACACTGGCTCTCTAACTACAATATTGGCAACCAGAAAGTGATTAGCAAAACGTGAAGCCCGTAATTAGAATTCCTAGTGCCCACTTCATCTGAGAAATACATTTATTGCTACAGCTTATAGCTCTGAGGAATTAGGAGATTGTCTGGGATTCATAATCAAACATCATTGTCTCTCAAATATTCACTATATTCTGAAAGTCACGGACCAAAAAGAATCCACACAATCCAATCCAGTTCAGAGTCTAATGCTCTGATGCCACTGTAACTGTTCAAATTAAATGTTTAAGTGAAGGCTCTCCATAATTTGATGATAATGTTCATCAAACGCCACACTAATAATGATAGAATGTCTGTCCTGCGGCGCCATGTGAAAATACGACATACGCAAACTAAAGATAGATCATTAACGTCATCCCAAAATTAACACTTCACTCGAAAACGATTTCATGGTTACGCGTATCCCGAGTAACTTATTTCTGCATCCGAGGCTGTTTAATCAACGATACCGACGCGACGCAATTCCCGGCACAAGTGGTGCGCTAATCAGCGTCTGGAGAGAACTGGGGCCTTCCTATTCTCGCGCAGCGTTCTTACATATAAAGCCGCGGTGCGGACGGTTAAGGGAACGCCTGATCAAATCTGCTCTCCCGACTAGCTGCTGGGCTAGTAATGCACCACTTTAAGTTAACGAATAAATCATTGCTTCCTTTGCTGAGGCCGATGAAGCTTTCAATTTAATTGTGCAATCAGCACACAAGTACGTAATCATAATAAAAGTCTGGCGTGGCTAAGTCAAATATTTTGGGAGAGATAATTAATTTAATTACACTACATGCAGTAGACGAGCTCTGAACTTGCCCTTTGGGGATACGCTATCACTATAGCTTTATACTTATTCAGTTGAAACTTCTCACATCTTTATGATTATAGCGGATTTACCTTCTACTTAAATTTAAACATCCTAGCTTAATTTATATGCCTACTTAATCTATCTTGCTTCCTTAATTTTTAAGATAAAAACCAGAAAATCATGAATTTCAACTAAAATTTTAATTTGTGAGATCCAGAATGTTTTTTCTACTAAATTATTATGCAGAAGGAATCTAAATATAAATTTTTAAGTTTCTAGCTCTTTTCTGTTGCGCCAATGATTTGTACAGAAAAACGTCCAAATTTCGAAAATGGTTAAAGTTATTGAACTGATATTCAACACATATTGATTTAGTATTACTCCTGACATGCTACAAACGTTTCAGGTTATTTACTTGATTTTTAAAGTATTGCGCAATACTTATGACGTCAGAGCTATTTACAGCGGACTGGCTGGCACACAATGGAAAGACTGATGTGAATTTTATAAGGCGTGAGTAGGCTGCTTCCCTACACCCTGTCGGAGATTCGAGTCTTCCCTCGGGCAAGGGTGTGTGTGTCGTCCTTAGCGTAAGTTAGTTTAAGTAGTGTGAAAGGTTAGGGACCGATGACCTCAACAGTTTGGTCCACCAATTTCAGTTTACAATGCGGCGAGTGGCATACGAAACATTCAGGCAGTGAATTTGTGCCTCAAGTACACATGGTTAACGGGCAGTTTTACAGTCAAGTTTCCACACAGATGAGGGATAGGACGAAACGCGCCAGCGGAGACCTCGTGAATAGCTGGATTTTTCATCATGACAACGCGCAGAGCCAATGGCGCTCGTTGTGCGAGAGATTCTCACCAAGAACAGTGGCGCAACGTTGCCTCAGCCGCTGTACTGCCTTGACTCTGCACTACAGGACTTTCGTTTCCGAGGATAAATAGAAGCGTGAAGAGAAATCATGACATGTCGCTGATGGGGCAAAAGAGATTCAGGCTACGTCCACACGAGGGTGTTTCTCACGCGCGCCGTTGACGTAGTTGACGCAACACGCAAGGCACTGGGCAGTGCCGGCCACACGGGCGCTCTGCTCACGCAGAGTGTTGCCTAGGGGAGTCCCTGCAGCAGCGCACCGGTGTAAGCTGCGGCAACATCTCCTGTATGCAGTTACAACTATGAGAGGAATTTCGTAAAATAAGCATACGGTTCTTGCATTATGTGCCGCGATAATTGTCCGCAGGCATCGGAAACTACCAAATGAAAAAAATTACTCGATTCAATTGATATTTGGCGAGAGACCAACAAAGAGAAAGCATGTGCTTCTACACAGAAAACAGAAGGCAAATCGAGATCACTTTTTGGAATGTTACAAGGATCCTGTTAACTCATTTGAAATGCTTTTGAGCATGGTCAGGGACAGAATTTCTGAAAGGAATACATCCATGATGGAATGTCTAAGTGCAGAAGAAAAACTCGCAGTCACTTTAAGGTACATTTTATTTTTTGTTTTCTAATCTTCTGTGTCAGATTGCATAAAAATTTATGTTAATATTAGTGCATTGTGTTTTAAAATCCATGATCCCATAGAGTTTACACAATATAATTAAAAGTAAAAATGTGTAACAAAACATTGTTCTTCACCTTGTTCAGTACAATTTCATACACTGCTCCTGTAGCGAAGTACTATAGGCAGATCAACTGTGCTGCCACTTGGTGAAGAGGAAGGCCTGGGAATGTCGTAAGATTTTAAAAGCTGGATAAATTTAAGCTGATAAATTTAAACTGAAAGTCAAGTTTGTGCTGCAGTTTCAGTTTACTAATAACAGGAAGTTGCGATATGAGCAACATTTCATCATCATTTCAACATCACATCATACAAATGGGGCGCAGATTGTGCCAAATGTCACGTTAAGACTTGCACAATTTCCTCCTCGAATGAATCTGGTTTTCTTATCTTAGATTTTTGCCTGAGAGTACTTCCTGGAGGTTCAGATGTCACTGTAATCGGATCACTTACAACGGTGTTAATTTTCTCACAGGTTTTTAAAAAATAACGTTTTTGTATAATTTAAGTTAGCTGAAACTGCTGTTTCAGCTCAACCAGTTAAGTTATACATCCAACGACAATAACGTGTAATTCTTACTTACGTCCTTGTTGAAACAAATCTTTCAAGAACAGACATCTTTTGTAAAATATGTGTGGTCATGGTCTGCTAGATGCAACAGAATCACTACTTCTTCTATGCTTTTTAACATATTTCATGTATGAAGCTTTAATACTCTCCCATCTTTTCTGTGCTTCTGTTCCTAAAAGGTCGCGAATAAAAGTCTTTCAGGTTTATGGAATGACCTGGTGCTTCTTTAACAGTTGTTACCTATAGTGAAATAATTTTACACTTTTGTTTTTGAAATAATGTTTCTGCTGCCAATCACAATGTTCTTTTTATTTATATTGTTCACAACGTGTTTAGGGGAACGGTTCTTGTTTTCAATTGCATTTTCTGTGTGATATGCCAGTTATTGGTGATATTTCGTATATGTGAAGTGTTGCAGCGTTGTGTTATCTTTACTGTAATGTATAAAAATAAGCGCAGTTTTTCAGTGGTCTCTATATAAACATCGATCATAAATTACAAACTGCACGCGCTTTTATGCATTACAATAAAGACAACAGAAGAATGAGCACATCACACATGTAAAGCATCACGAATAAATGGCACAGCGCACAGAAAACACACTTGAAAATGCGATTGACTTCCCGAAACGCTTCGTGCAAAAAATAATGAAAAGAAAATCCGCAGGCTTCCACCAACCAATTTTAATGGATCAAATCTAATTTTACAGGTATGTATGGACTGAGTATTTGATGCGTTCTCCATATTTTGAATTTCTTTTCGGCCGATCTACAATTGCTGGCATTATCGGACACATGCACCTTCATTTTGCAGATGTTAAAAGAGGAATGTAAAATGTAAACTTTCACGAACGGAAATGTCACAATTAATAAAATATTCCGGGCTGTTATGCCGTGGTCGAATGGATTTCATCTTAAAACCCGACGTTTCGTCCCCATCTGTGGAGGACATTTTCAAGGGCGATCATAGCTTTTTTGAATGTCTGATTCACACCCAGGATCGCTGCTGACTTCAGCAAAATTGCGCTTCTGCGAGATTCGTTACTGTGGCGTGACGTCACATGGTTTGAATACGCGAAAACTGGCCTTTGTCTACTCCCGACGTCCGCTGATGCTATCATCTCATGGTGGAAGACTGGTACGCATCTTCTTCAGCACCGTAATCGAAAAGTTATTCAGTTTCACACCCTTCTCCTTTCTATTGAACTTCCTGGGGTGTTTTACAATCTCTGTTGGTTCTCTGTATAGCCTTTCATGTTATCCGCTTGTTGCTGCCAGTACTTGAGTCCTATCAAAATGAATGTGGTGGTCTCTTGTCTGCAAAGCAAGTTCCCCAACAGCTGATCTGTCAATCTCCCACATCCTGCAATTTCCCTCGTCCTCCTATAGTGTAGTAGCGAGCCCACGTGTGATTCTCACACTGAAAAAAGCTACCATCACTCTTGAAAATGTCCTCCGCAAATGTGGACGCAACGTCGGGTTTTAAGGTAAAATCAATTCGACCACGGCAGAATAAATTTTATTAAATGTAAGAGAGGAATACATGAAACCACCGACCACAAATATTAGGGACCAGTATCAGAATACACCAAAATATCCTCACTATGAGGAATTTATACAATGAAGCTCTAAAGAAAGTGGTACAGGCATGCGTATTCAAATACAGAGATATGCAAACAGGCAGAATGCGGTGCTGCGCTAGGCAACGCCTAAGTACACTACTGGCCATTAAAATTGCTATACCAAGACGAAACGCAGGTGATAAAATGGTATTCATTGGACAAATATATTATACTAGAACTGACATGTGATTACATTTTCACTCAATTTGGGTGCATGGATCCTGAGAAATCAGTAGCCAGAACAACCACCTCTGGCCGTAATAACGGCCTTGATACGCCTGAGCATTGAGTCAAACAGAGCTTGGATGGCGTGTACAGGTAGCTTCAACACGATACCACAGTTCATCAAGAGTAGTGACTGGCGTATTGTGACCAGCCAGTTGCTCGGCCACCATTGACCAGACGTTTTCAGTTGGTGAGAGATCTGGAGAATGTGCTGGCCAGGACAGCAGTCGAACATTTTCTGTATCCAGAAAGGCCCGTAAAGGACTTGCAACATGTGGTCGCGCATTATCCTGCTGAAACGTAGGGTTTCGCAGGGATCGAATGAAGGGTAGAGCCACGGGTCGTAACACATCTGAAATGTAACGTCCACTGTTCAAAGTGCCGTCAATGCGAACAAGAGGTGACCGAGACGTGTAATCAATGGCACCTTAACCATAACGCCGGGTGATACGCCAGTATGGCGATGACCACTACACGCTTCCAATGTGCGGTCACCGCGACGTCGCTAAACACGGATACGACCATCAGGATGCTGTAAACAGAACCTGGATTCATCAGAAAAAATGACGTTTTGCCATTCGTGCACCCAGATTCGTCGTCGAGTACACCATCGCAGCCGCTACTGTCTGTGATGCAGCGTCAAGTGTAACCGTAGCCACTGTCTTCGAGCTGATAGTCCATGCTGCTGCAAACGTCGTCGAACGGTTTGTGCAGGTTGTTGTTGTCTTGCAAACGTCCCCATTTCTTGACTCAGGGATCGGGCGGGGCTGCACGATTCGTTACAGCCATGCGGATAAGATGCCTGTCATCTCGACTGCTAGTGATACGGGGCCGTTGGGATCCAGCACGACGTTCCGTAATACCCTCCTGCTCCAACCGATTCCGTATTCTGCTAACAGTCATTAGATCTCGACCAATCCGAGCAGCATTGTTGAGATACGATAAACCGCAATCGCGATAGGCTACAATCCGACCTTTATCAAAGTCGGAATCTTGATGGTGCGCATTCCTCCTCTTTACACGATGCATGACAACAACGTTTCACCAGGCAACGCTGGTTAACTGCTGTTTGTGTATGAGAAATCGGTTGAAACTTTCCTTATGTCAGCACGTTGTATTTGTCACCACCTGTGCCAACCTCGTGTGAATGCTCTGAAATGCTAATCATTTGCAAAATGACAGCATCTTCTTCCTGTCGGTTGAATTTCGCATCTGTAGCACATCATCTTCGTAGTGTAGCAATTTTAATGGCCAGTAGTGTAAAACAACTAGTTTATGGTGCAGTTGTTAGATCGGTCACTACTGCTACAATGGCAGGTTGTCAAGATTTAAGTGAGCTTGAACGTGGTGCTATAGTCAGCGCACCAGTGGTGGGACACAGCATCTCCGAGGTAGCGATGAAATGAGGATTTTCCCGTCCGACCATTTCACGTGTGCACCGAGAATATAGAGAATCCGTTAAAACATCAAATCTCCGACATCGCTGCGGCCAGTGAAAGATCCTGCAAAAACGGGAACTGGGACAACTGTAGAGAACCGTTCAAAGTGACAGAAGTTGAACCTTCCGCAAATGGCTGCAGATTTCGTTTCTGGGGCATCAACAAGTGTCAGCGTGCGAAACACTCAACGAAACATCATAGATATGGTCTTTGGAAGCCGAATGTCCATTCGTGTACCCTTGATGACCGCACGACACAAAGCTTTACGCCTCGCCTGGGCCCGTCAACACCGACATTGGACTGTTGATGACTGGAAACATGTTGCCTGGTCGGACGAGTTTCGATTCAAATTGCATCCAGCGGATGGATATGTACGGGTATGGAGACAACCTCATGAATCCATGGACCTTGCATGTCAGCAAGGG
Organism: Schistocerca gregaria; assembly: GCF_023897955.1. Classification (NCBI taxonomy): domain Eukaryota; kingdom Metazoa; phylum Arthropoda; class Insecta; order Orthoptera; family Acrididae; genus Schistocerca; species Schistocerca gregaria. The sequence continues at coordinate 157,880,977 of NC_064928.1, forward strand.
ACTGTTCAAGCTGGTGGGGGCTCTGTAATGGTGTGGGGCGTGTGCAGTTGGAGTGATATGGAACCCCTGATACGTCTAGATACGACTCTGACAGGTGACACATACATAAACATTCTGTCTGATCACCTCTATCCATTCACGTCCATTGTGCATTCCAATGGATTTGGGCAATTCCGGCTGGACAATGTGGCACCCCACACGTCCATAATTGCTACAGAGTGGCTCCAGGAAAATGGCGGGGTGTACTCCCGGCGAAATATCGGCGGTCGCTGTACATATTGCCTGGCTGGATTCTCGTAAGTTATTTGAAAATTGTATACTCCAGGAGAAACTGCCACTGGCCACCAGGCTACCCAGACTGTGATGCCTAGCAACGTGCTGTTCAGACGAGATCTCCACCCTCTCGTACTCTTACGGATTTATGGAGGGACGTATGGATTTGAGGTGTCAGTTCCCTCTAGCATTACTTCAGACATTAGTCGAGTCCATGCCACGTCGTGTTGCAGGGAGTCCTACATGATATTAGGCAGGTGTACCAGTTTCTTTGGGTCTTCAGTGTATAAGGTTATGTTAGAAACGGCATTATTGTTTGTTTCCTTACTGTTATTATACATCACTATATTACACAGAATGTAAATCATCACGTACACTATGTTGGTGCTCAAAACATGCTACACAGATATTACTACACAATGTTTTCAGAAAGAGATTGTACGCAGTCAGCGCTGTTAAAGCGTTTTTAGATTACATTCGGAGCATAAAGTTGTCAATAATAAAATGTATATTTAGCACTATCGATACTGAGTTACCAATAACATATTTTTCAAATGAGGAAATGTACATATTTATGGAAATTACTACAGTTAACGCATGCAGGAGAAACATCTTATACACTGAAGAACTCAACTGTTACACACATAACCAATCTACAAAATCAGCAGCAGCAACACAAATAAAAAGCACTGGACACTCATTCGAAAACATATAAGACGGTCTTAAGATACTCTAAAGCTAAAAACTAAACTAAACTTCGTCCGGACAGGCCATGAAGGCCCAACGGTACCAACCGGCCGTCGTGTCATCCTCAGCCCTCAGGTGTCAGTGGATGCTGATATGGAGGGCCATGTGGTCAGCACATCGCTCTTCCGGCCGTTTGTCAGTATCCGAGACCGGAGCCGCTACTTCTCAATCAAGTAGCTCCTCAGTCGGACAGCGCTTAACTTCTGTGATCTGTCGGGAATCGATGTTACCACTGCGGCAAGGCCGTTGGCTTAAGATACTCTACCATTTCCAAAAATCTCATACAGTGGGTTTAATGGAGGACTATGAAAATTTCAAAAATGGCTCTAAGCACTATGGGACTTAACATCTGAGGTCATCAGTTTCATAGATTTAGAACTACGTAAACGTAACTATCCTATGGATATCACACACAAGCATGCCCGAGACAGGATTCCAACCTGCGACCGTAGCAGACGTGTGGTTCCGGCCTGAAGCGCCTAGAACCGCTCGACCACAGCGACCGGCTTATGAAAATTTTGTACACCACAAAAGCAAGTAGAAAAAATTTTCATTGACGAACTAGATAGTAATATTAACACACAGTTTCTCATTTAAAAACAAGTAATCGTTAATTCAGTACTCATTAGTGGTAAAAAAAACATGATATAGCGTGTGTGTGTTGGGGCTTATGGGCGTTCAACGTCGAGGTCATCAGCGCCCTGACATACATTAAAGGGAACGAATGTGGACAGATCTAATAAAACTGAAGCACACACGCAAGGAAAGCAGGAAAAGAAGGCAAATGCTACATAAGAAAGTAAAACGTAAGGAAAGGATGCCACAGGAAATTGTCATTGGCTGGCCACTTACATAAAATATGGGTGACCTTGTCACACAGTAAGAAAATTAAGATCCTTTCCCTAAAATCTTTGTAAAAACATTTGACGTGGTACAGAACTTTAAAACTTTAGCCACATTCGTCCGACTGTTGCCTAAAGGAGATGGCAGGTCCACTGGCAAGTCAGCCGCGGCCCGCTGGTCAGAAAATAAAACGCAATTCAATAAAACGTGGCCCACAGTGACCTGGACGCCACAAACACCACACATTGGAGGGTCCTCTCGCCGGAGTAGGAAGCCATGCGTCATAGGGCTGTGGCCTATCCAAAGCAGAGTGAGGAGAACCTCGTCCCGTCGACGGGGCTGAAAGGAAGTACACCACATACGCGTTGTGGGCTTGACTAAACGGAGCTTATTGTCGGTCACTTCCAGCCACTCATCCTCCCATCGACGCATGACTCGTGAGCTCAACAGCGAGGTGAGTGCGTGCAGGGCTATAGCACACTGAGATACTTGTGGATCGAGGCACGCCTCCTTGGCTGCGAGATCTGCCCTTTCATTCGCAGCAATGCCAACATGCCCCGGAACCCAGCAGAAAGCCACCATCTTCCCCAATCTCTGTAGGTGGAGGAGGGCATCCTGGATGGTCTGGACTATTTTATCTGCTGGATACAAACGTTGCAATGAGTGAAGGGCACAGTGAATCGGAACAGATGAGAAATTTAGGACGAGAAGAACGTCTCATCTGTTCCAGTGCCCGCAAGATCGCAGACAATTCTGCATCAAAGACAGTAAAAGTCTTAGGCAGTCGGACCTTGAGGACACGATCCACTAAAACAACAGAGCAACAAACGGAATACCCTTGTTACATGATATAATTGAAAACTAAACATATAATGTAATCCAAAAATACTGCAATACAACTGGCTGGATGAAAACTGTTTGTGAAACCGTAGTGTCGTAATATCATTGGAACATGTTTTGATTACTGAAGCAAACAGTGTAAGCGATGATAAGGAATGGAGGAGACGCAATACCTGTAAGTAGACAAACAGAAATACCATTTGTAACGTTAGTAGATTAAAAAAACTCTAAAATTAATTCTGTCCTATTTTACGACTATAGGGTAACGTCAAATAGATATCTATAAAGCAAGAGAGGCTCTAACCCAGCTGTTTATCAAGCAGAACTACCCTCGCTCGCTACGTTACAGATAGGGGTACGTCGTTCCATGCTGGCAGGTCAGGCCAGCCGTAACATAACCAGGTTTTGCGTTACCTTGTAAAGAGATAACATCAAATACACATCGAAGAGACTGCACAGCCACCGATCTAAACACGCCAGCAATATAGGGCCTGCTATCCAAATTACGGGCTACGCGAAGCAGAGGTCGTAGTCTTGTGTAACCAAAGGCACCCCAAACCGTCATGATACTTCACTGGCCCATAGGAGGGCGACAAATGTAATACGTCTGTTCACTCTCCATGGAACCTGCACATGGACAAGATCACAGTGACGCTGTAAGCAGAAGCGGTACGCCCATAAGAGACTATGTGTTACCATCCCTACGAGGGGCGTTTGAAAAGTCCGTGCAAAAATAAAAACTACATACATGTTTGGGGTAAACCTTTTTTATTTTTCGATATAGTCTCCTTTTAGACTTATACACTTCGTCCAACGCTAATTTGTTGATCCCTTCCGAATAAAAGGAATTGCCCAAGTCTGTAAAATAGATATTAGATGCTTAAATCACCTCCTAATTTGAATAAAAGTTTCGTCCCGCCAGCCATTTTTTTCAAATTGGGGAACAAACAGTAGTCCGAGGGAGCCAAGTCTGGAGAATAGAGGGGATGTGAAACGAGTTGGAATCCTATTTCCATTAATTTTGCGACCGCAACTGCTGAGGTGTGTGCTGGTGCATTGTCGTGATGGAAAAGGACCTTTTTGCGGTCCCCTCGCTGGTGTTTTTCTTGCAGCTCGGTTTCCAAACGGTCCAGTAACGATGAATGATATGAACCAGTAATAGTGTTACCCTTTCCCAGATTCTCCATCAGGATTATCCGTTGCGAAAGCCCAAAAGACAGTCGCCATAACCTTTCCGGCCGAAGGAATGGTCTTCGCCTTTGGTGCAGATTTTCCCTTGGTAACCCGTCGTTTAGAGTGTTGTTTGGTCCCAGGAGTATAGTAATGTATCCATGTTTCATCCACAGTGACTAAACGACGCTTAAAGTTCTGCGGATTCTTCCTGAACAGCTGCAAATCATTCTTGAAACACTTCACACGATTCCGTTTTTGGTCAAGCGTGAGCAATCGCGGAACCCATCTTGCGGATAGCTTTCTCATCTCCAAATTTTTATGCAATATAATATTCATTCGAAATGCAAACAGCACTAGTAATCTCACGCACCTTAATCTTCTGTCATCCATCACCATTTCATGGGTTTTATCAATGATTTCTGGAGTCGTAACCCCCACAGGGCGGCCAGAGCGTTCAGCATCACTTGTGCCCATCTGGCCACTCCGAAAATTTTGAAACCACTTATATACTGTTCTAAACGAAGTTGCAGAGTCACCGTAATGTTTATCAAGCTTCTCTTTAGTCTCCTGAGGCGTTTTGCCTTTCATAAAGTAATGTTTAATCACCACACGAGATTCTTCTTCGTACATTTTTTGACAATCACTCGACTTCGTTGATTCACACAAATGCCAAACACAAAGAAGTAGACCAATATGGCTGAAACTTGGTGTGCGTTCTTTCCAAAGATGCTACTAACTAAACGTGACCTCGATACGCACCGGTGGTGCCATCTCTCGTACTTTTCAAACGCTCCCCGTATGTCCCGTTTTCTCGTTCTGTAACAGTGACACTCAAACTACGGCCCGCGCTCTGCAAGTAAGCGTTCAAATGCTTTGCATAGCCCTTGGTCTAGCGAGATTTTGTATGCATGAAGAAGAATGAGAATTTAAATATCAAACATTTCCTATGTCACGGGAAAACTGAGGAAACCGGCTGGTTCTTTTGCATTATGTGTGATGTTCGGTGGGCTTTAGACAGCTTATAAAAGCAGCATTTGGTCATGAGCTGTTGCTGAGAGAACCTCGAAAAACCGTGAATTTTGGTACCAAAAGCGCCAGTTGTGGGGAGAGCCGCTTAGAGTATTACTGTTCATGGAAACCTTTTTCGATATCAGTTATCCGTTGCTGAGATTCAGAGATTCAAATTTCCGTTCTTATGCTCGTAAAATGTGCGGTTAATATCCGGTCTAAGGCGTAGTTTTAAGTGACGTAATGAACACATGGCAAGGGTTGTGGTGTGATCGCAAGGGTTCTGAGGTCCCCAAACTGTTTTTAATCGCCATTTTTCTTACCGACAAAACTTTATGATGGGATGTCTCTGTCTAATACGCCCATAAATGCTGCCTGGACGTGGAAATTATTCTATATTGCCGCCTGGCAGTGTAACGACCTTACAAAAAATTATTTTATGTTAGGAAATTCATAGTACTTCCAAACCAAACAGGAAATTTTTTGGTGTACTGTATATGTAATTAAAATAGATGTTCATTCTTATGTGAAATTGCGTTGGATGGGAGAAGATTTTATGTCGACATATTAACGGCACTCATTTGTTGTGTACGTGTGTCAAATTATGTAAAGTGTCAAAAATATACTGAACTACAAAATTCGTTTTATACAATCAGCTCATCCTGCTGTAACAGGGAAAATAAGGGAACCAGCTGAAAAATATTTCTGTCGGAACACAAGAAAGGCAAATATGTTCCCATTTAAAGGCTCTGACAGAAACGTGGGGAACCAGCTGCCTCAGTCCTCATTCCATTTTCCTCACCTAAAATTCTGACTTGCGAAAATATTCGTGTTTTTTTTTTGTACTGAAAGAGAGTGAAAGAGAGTCAGTGACGGTGGGAGAGAGAGGCGAGAGTGGTAGTGGGAGACAATGGAAAAGACAGTAATGAGGGGAGCGAAAATGTTGCATTGAAAGAGAAAGAGGAGTTGATAAAGACAATAGTAGTAGGAGCAGTGAAACTGAAAAAAAGGGGAATTAGCCCTTTTTCCCCTCCCCTTTACCCACGTGCTAAAGTTTCCCAGTCTAGGGGTGAAAACCCGAGAAAATCATCCTTAAAGACAGGAGACAATGCGGGTGAAGAGAAATATAGGAGGCAGTAAGCGAGAAAGAAAGTGGTGGTGGGAGAGGAAAAGAATGGGCCAAAGACATGCAGTGGGGCAGAGAGACAGTGAAAGTGGCAGAGCAGGAGACAGTGGTAAGGAATGGCGAGAGAAAGGGATGAAGACGATGACAGTGTGAGAGACGGTCAGGAGAACTTTCCCCAATGGAAGAAAAAGGAGACGGTTGGGGGACAGGCGTATTATATAGACAGTAACAATGAGAGGAAGATGCTAAATCAACAGAGCAAGAACCAACTCGTATTGACAACCTTTATTATGGAAACTACAATAAACCACAATCAGTAGCACACTCTATAAAAAAAAAGGTCCCTTTTGGGGATCAAGCAAATATCAACTAGGCGTTCGATACAGTTCCCCACAGTCGTTTAGTGAAAAAAGTAAGAGCATATGGACTATCAGACCAATTGCGTAATTGAATTGAAGAGTTCCTAGATAACAGAACGCAGCATGTCATTCTCAGTGGAGAGAAGTCTTCCGAAGTAAGAGTGATTTCAAGTGTGCCGGAGGCTAGTGTCGTAGGACCGTTGCTATTCACAATATACATAAATGACCTTGTGGATGACATCCGAAGGTAACTGAGTCTTTTTGCGGATGATGCTGTAATATATCGAGAGGTTGTAACAATGGAAAATTGTACTGAAATGCAGGAGGATCTGCAGCGAATTGACGCATGGTGCAGGGAATGGCAATTGAATCTCAATGCAGACAAGTGTAATGTGATGCAAATACATAGAAAGAAAGATCCCTTATCATTTAGCTACAATATAGCAGGTCAGCAAATGGAAGCAGTTAATTCCATAAATTATCTGGGAGTAGGCATTAGGAATGATTTAAAATGGAGTGATCATCGTCGGTAAAGCAGATGCCAGACTGAGATTCATTGGAAGAATCCTAAGGAAATGCAATCCGAATACAAAGGAAGTAGGTTACAGTACACTTGTTCGCCCACTGCTTGAATACTGCTCAGCAGTGTGGGATCCGTACCAGATAGGGTTGATAGAAAGAAAAGATCCAACCGAGAGCAGCGCGATTCGTTACAGGATCATTTAGTAATCGCGAAAGCGTTACGGAGATGATAAATTCCAGTGGAAGACTGCAGGAGAGACGCTCAGTAGCTCAGTACGGGCTTTTGTTGAAGTTTCGAGAACGTACCTTCACCGAGGAGTCAAGCAGTATATTGCTCCCTCCTACGTACATCTCGCGAAGAGATCATTAGGATAAGATCAGAGAGATTAGACCCACACAGAGGCATACCAACAATCCTTTCCACGAACAATACGAGACTGGAACGGAAGGGAGAACCGATAGAGGCACTCAAGGTACCCTCCGCCACATACTGTCAGGTGGCTTGCGGAGAATGGATGTAGATGTGGATGTAATTCCTATAATCAGGGTTCCCTTCGACTCTCTACCCGTACATCAGTTCCACTGGGTCGGCCGATCTTCTCCGCACTCGGCGAGACGAGAACGGCCTGCTGAACGCCCTGGCGCCGGCTTATCTAGCCCCGGGCAGGAGGAGGCACTGTTTGCACACACTTGATCGCCAGGAAATAGTTCGTCGTGCCCCGTTCCTCTGCTGCTGGTTGATGCCCTCTGATGAACGTTGGCCACGCCTGCGTGTTTGTTGCCAACTGTGGTACTTGCTTGTAGCCACTCTTGCGTCGGCCAGACTTCGCAGAAGAGTCGGCAACCCGCATCGCTGGTCTGTCTGCGGTGTTGCAGCAGCAGTAGGCGTCTGCGGTGACTTCAACAGGAGCTGCTGACAAGGGAACCTCCCCATCGCACCCCCCTCAGATTTAGTTATGAGTTGGCACAGTGGATAGGCCTTGAACAACTGAACACAGATCAATCGAGAAAACAGGAATAAGTTGTGTGAAACTATGAAAGAAATAAACAAAAACTGAGTAGTCCATGCGCAAGATAGGCTACATCAAGGTTAGTATGAGTTCAGGAGCGCCGTGGTTCCGTGGTTCCGTGGTTAGCGTGAACACCTACGGAGCGACAGGTCCTTGGTTCAAGTCTTCCCTCGAGTGAAAAGTTTATTTTCGCAAAGTTATGATCTGTCCGTTCTTTCGTTGACGTCTCTGTTCACTGTAATAAGTTTAGTGTCTGTGTTTTGTGAGCGCACTGCAAAACTGTGCGATTAGTAAACGAAAGGACGTGCCTCTCCAATGGGAACCGAAAAAAATTGATCGCAAGGTCGTAAGTCAACCGATTCCTCCACAGGAAAACACGTCTGATATATTCTATACGACACTGGTGACAGCATGTGCGTCACATGACAGAAATATGTTGTCGACCCGCCTAACTTGTACACTTTGCGAATGGGTTAAAACATTCTTCTACCTTGCCCGATTTAGGTTTTCTTATGGATGTGATAATCACTCCCAAAAAAGTGATGAAAACATAAGAGTTTGTCGCATAAACTGCAACAAATGAATGCAACAGTTTCACAGTGGCACAGTTTTCCCTGTGCTCTGTCAAAACATATGTTTTTAACGTTTCAAATTTTTCCGTGTGCAGACCGTCAAATCCTGCATATGTCCAAGCAAATCTGAACATGTCCTGGAATTTTGGAGAGCGAAGTTGATTATGTGTGAGTGCCTGAACTTTGATAATTGTCTGAAAATAAACTTAAAACATTTCACTCGCGGGTAGACTTGAACCAAGGACATCTCGTTCCGCAGCTGCTTACGCTAACCACGGGACGTCGGCGCTCCTGAGCTCACACTGTCCTTGATGTTTCCTATCTTGCGCATGGACTTCTCAGTTTGTTTATTTTGCTCATTTGTTTCGTAGTTCCACACAACGTCTTCCTGTTTTCTCGATTGAGCTGTGTACAGCTTTTCAAGGCCTATCCACTGTGCCAACTTATAACTAGATCTGAAGGGGGTGCGATGGGGAGGTTCCCTTGTGAGTATGAAGGCTTCGCTACAAAGAGAGAGTGGATGAAAGGACGTAGAACGTTCCGTTTTGAAAGAGTGCGCGAGTATTTTTGGTGAGGAAGGCGGAATAAGGGCTGGGACACTGGTTCCATACTTTTCTGTCAGAGCCTTTGAAAGAGGAGCATATCGCCTTTTTCGCGCTCTGACAGGAGCATTTACCGGCTGTTAATAATTTGCATCTCGCAAGTAACAGATGAATCCAAAAACGTTAAGCGCTTCACAAGAGTAGTTTTTATGCTCAGCAGGGAAAAAAAGCTTGCGGAGACGATAATACTTCTAGTTGACGTTGGTGACTTCAGCTGTGAGCTAAGTTCATACTGCAGTATATGTGTTATTAAGAGAGACTCTTCTGAGTTTAAACACTTTCTCTGACCATCAAACTCGCCAGACATGAACATTATTGAGCATATCTGAGATGCCTTGCAACCTACTGTTCAGAAGACATCTCCACCCCCTCCTACCCTTACGGATTTATGAACAGCCCTGCAGGATTCACGGTGTCAATTCCCTCTAGCAGTAGTTCAGGCATTATTCGAGTCCATGCTACGTCGTACTGCGGCACTTTCCTCACTCGGCGCGTCCTACACGATATTGGGTGGGTGTACCAGTTTCTTTAGCTGTTCAGTGTATTACGCAACATTCATAATCTGCTTCAGTACTGATATTTGGTTGTTTAGTTTTCATTGTGCACAGAATTAATTTCTTCTGATATTTAATTGTATTCATCTTTTATTTCAAATTTTGCAGTTAATGAAGTTTAGAGTTTTGTTTCACGACACTATTCACACTCGCAACACAGGACCAACCAGCCGACAGGGGTGGCCGAGCTGTTCGAGGCGCTACAGTCTGGAACCGCGCGACCGCTACAGTCTACGTTCTAGAGGACTGATAACCTCAGCAGTTAAGTCCCATAGTGCTCAGAACCATCTGAACCACTTTGAACAGGACCAACAGTCAGTTTTGCTCAGCAATTGCACATGTTACCTAGAGTACGCGTTACACGAGGGGAAATGGTTCAAATGGCTCTGAGCACTATGGGACTTAACATGGACATCACACACATCCATGCCCGAAGCAGGATTCGAACCTGCGACCGTAGCGGACGCGCAGTTCGGGACTGAAGCCCCTAGAACTGCTCAGCCAAACCGGCCGGCACACGAGGGGGAAGGTTTTTGAAGTAAATATACTCAGTTTTCTCATGTGCAGAGATTGTTTTAGAAATATCTTACAGTGTTTGACGACCAGTAGTCCATAGCTTTATCGGCACGACTCTAGTTGCTGCAGCAACGGTGTTCGCCCTGTTGACAGACTGCAGACCTCGAGACGTCGACGAACTGCCCGTGTGGATACTACTCTTGCTGCACAAGATCGCATGGCATGGCTGTGCGACCCTTCACAAACAATATGACTGTCTCTTTAAAGTCAGTACCGTCATTTGCTAGTTGTTTACTTACAGTGTTACATTTACTCTTACACAATCATGATTTCGGCTTCAAAGTGCCATTGTCAAGTGTTTTAACTGTTATAAATTTTCTAAGATGGCGTAATGTCGTATTAAAATACACTATAACATGATTGTGTAAGTGTAAATGTTACACTGCAAATAAACCACAGTCTAATGGCGGTACTGACTTTAAAGAAATATATTATGACTGTGGCCCCGCACTATGAAAAAATTATTAATATGACTGTCCTTTTGGGCGCTAACGCGCGCGCTCGTGTGTGTGTGTGTGTGTGTGTGTGTGTGTGTGTGTGTGTGTGTGTGTGTGTGTGTGTGTGTGTGTCTGTGTGTGTATGGTGTCACCTAAAACTTGCACCGCAGATACTGCGGTAAGGAAAGTGTCTTTGAAGTGCGAAGTGCGGTTTGCAAAGAATGTGTTGGCAGTAGGGATTGCCGGCCTGGGTGGCCAAGCGGTTCTAGGCGCTACTGTCTGGAAGCACGCGACCGCCACGGTCGAAGGTTCGAATCCTGCATCGGGCATGGATGTGTGTGATGTCCATAGGTTAGTTAGGTTTACGCAGTTGTAATTTCTACGGGATTGATGACCTTAGAAGTTAAGTCCCATAGTGCTCAGAGCCATTTGAACCATTTAGTCAGGGATTCGTATTGTTATCCAATAAACAGACTGTAGTTATACACTCCAGAAAAAAAAAACAGAACATCTTGAATGGCTCCAGACAGGACCTTCATATTCACAGGAAATCTACGTTACTAAGTTCTGCAGAAATAATTAGTATGTCAGGCACCTCAGTTCAGCGTGTGTCCTATTGACTAGTAGGCTCAGAGTCCATCATGGGCCCTAACAAATTGTGGCGCGATGGCATCGAGGCGTACAAGTTGCGAATGGCTTCCTGTGGTGTAGCCATTCGTGCCAAATTCATCTGGCTTCGAAGTTCATCTGTGGTGGTTGGCATTGGGTCACAGTGGTGCACCGATCGTATCACCATACCCCATATGCTTTTGGTTCTCAACAATTGTGGTGATCTGTCGGGCCAGTCCAAAAGGCTGACATGCTTTGGCTCCAAGAAGGCACATGCCCGTGCAGCAAAATGTGGTCATGCATCGTCGTGCTGAAAAATGGCGTGCGGGGTCTTCTGCAGAAATTGTGTGGCTATGTGTAGCAGGATGCTATTCACGTAGGTCACGCCGGTCACAGTGCCCTGGACGCACACCAGTTCTGATTTGTGGATGTACTCAACAGCACCCTACACCATAAGCCCTTGAGTTTTCGCTGTCGTGTCACTGTGGTGCCGCTCTCCCTGTCTGCAGCGAAATAAAATCATTTTGTAACAAAAAGAACCTGTTTTCGTCCGAAAACACTATCTGATACTATTCCTGTACCCAGTGACGTCGTTCCATACACCATTGCCGTCTAGCATGTTTCTGCACATTCATAAAATGTAGGCGGAGAAGCGCACGACGCCCACGTAACCCATGCCGTAATAAACGGCGACAGACTGTCACCCCTGATACCGTACGGTGTGTTCCACTGTTGCGCCAGAACCTTGGAGGACGCAGATGTGTCCTAATGCCACTCAGATGAGGTGTTGGTCTTCTCTGGAGGATGTCTGGGTGGTGACCCAACTTGTCGTGCTCTACGGCCGCCTGTGGACAATTCTGCGCACAACCGTTGCACTGTCGAAACACATCGTCCCTCACGAACAGCGATTTCCCGCATGGATACATCACATCACTCATGCCAATAATACGCCCTCTTTCAAACTCACGTATCTGGCGGTACGGCTCGCGCTTACGGCTGCGAGGCATCCTGCACGACTGCTCAACTAACACTGATCCATTACCTTCGGTTTATGGCAACAACGAGAGCTGCAGCCCCATTTCATCCGTAGGTGGTGTTGCACCACCATATCGATGTTGACCTTGATCCCGCTGGCCGTTATGGTTCCAATACTAATCATTTCTGCAGAACGTACTAATAATATACATACTTTCTTGCAGATTAAAACTGTGCGCCGGACCGAGACTCGAAATCAGGACCTTCGCCTTTCGTGGACAAGTGCTCTACCATCTGAGTTACCCAAGCACGACTCACGCCCCGTCCTCACGGGGTACTGGCGGAAGTAAAGCTGTGAGGATGGGGCGTGAGTCGCGCTTGGGTAGCTCAGATGGTAGAGTACTTGCCCGCGAAAGGCAAAGGTCACAGTTTTAATCTGCCAGGAAGTTTCATATCAGCGCACACTCCGCTACAGAGTGAAAATCTCATTCTGTAATGTACATGTTTTCTGAATGTGATCCTTCTATCTCTAGACGTTCAAGATATCCCCCTTTTTACCGAAGATAAGTGTACTTGGAAAGGATATTTATTGTGTAAACAGACAATCGAACAATGCCTGCTGACATTAACATAATTATGCAGCCCGCAAAGCCTTCAATAACCATGCACGAGATTTTCATATTCTCTGTTTTTACGCCCAAACTACTAGTCCTACAGAAAAAGTGAACAGGACCTTTTTGTAGGAAATTTAAGGTATTTAAATATTGTGCTGGGATACGTTTTCGCTGGAGTCTAATTATTGAAGAACAATGCGTCTGAAGGTCACTTTTGTACGTTTTACTTGAATAACACGAAAACTGTGGAATCCGGAAGTGGAAGCATATACCAGTACCGAATTTACCTACATTAAACTTGCTACAAAATTTCCGGTTCACTTTTTCTGTAGGACTAATAGTTTGCATGTGGCGAACGAGACAATGTGAAAGTCTCGCTCATGGTTTTGAAGGCGTTGCAGATTACATGAAACACACATGTAAGTCAGATCAGTCAGTCTCTAATAATGCTAGGAGGTCTCTTCTGGAGTATTTGTATGGAGTGCAGCCATGTTTGAAAGTGAAATATAGACGATAAACAGTTTAGAAATGAATATAAGCTTTCTAAATGTGAACCTGTAGATGAATGCTGAAGATTACATTGGTAGATCACGTAACTAATGAGAGCGTACTGAACAGAACGGGAGAAATGTGTGGCACAACCCGACTAGAAGAAGGGATCGAGAGATAGAACACTTTTTGAGATATCATCGTATGAGCATTTTAGTTATCGAGGGAAGTGAGGGGAGTAAAATTGTAGAGAGAGACCAAGAGAGGCATATATATATTAAGCAAATCCAGTAGTTATTCGAAGACGAAGAGGCTTGCACAAGATAGAGCGCATGGAGACGACAAGAATACACTCCTGGAAATGGAAAAAAGAACACATTGACACCGGTGTGTCAGACCCACCATACTTGCTCCGGACACTGCGAGAGGCCTGTACAAGCAATGATCACACGCACGGCACAGCGGACACACCAGGAACCGCGGTGTTGGCCGTCGAATGGCGCTAGCTGCGCAGCATTTGTGCACCGCCGCCGTCAGTGTCAGCCAGTTTGCCGTGGCATACGGAGCTCCATCGCAGTCTTTAACACTGGTAGCATGCCGCGACAGCATGGACGTGAACCGTATGTGCAGTTGACGGACTTTGAGCGAGGGCGTATAGTGGGCATGCGGGAGGCCGGGTGGACGTACCGCCGAATTGCTCAACACGTGGGGCGTGAGGTCTCCAGAGTACATCGATGTTGTCGCCAGTGGTCGGCGGAAGGTGCACGTGCCCGTCGACCTGGGACCGGACCGCAGCGACGCACGGATGCACGCCAAGACCGTAGGATCCTACGCAGTGCCGTAGGGGACCGCACCGCCACTTCCCAGCAAATTAGGGACACTTTTGCTCCTGGGGTATCGGCGAGGACCATTCGCAACCGTCTCCATGAAGCTGGGCTACGGTCCCGCACACCGTTAGGCCGTCTTCCGCTCACGCCCCAACATCGTGCAGCCCGCCTCCAGTGGTGTCGTGACAGGCGTGAATGGAGGGACGAATGGAGACGTGTCGTCTTCAGCGATGAGAGTCGCTTCTGCCTTGGTGCCAATGATGGTCGTATGCGTGTTTGGCGCCGTGCAGGTGAGCGCCACAATCAGGACTGCATACGACCGAGGCACACAGGGCCAACACTCGGCATCATGGTGTGGGGAGCGATCTCCTACACTGGCCGTACACCTCTGGTGATCGTCGAGGGGACACTGAATAGTGCACGGTACATCCAAACCGTCATCGAACCCATCGTTCTACGATTCCTAGACCGGCAAGGGAACTTGCTGTTCCAACAGGACAATGCATGTCCACAAGTATCCCGTGCCACCCAACGTGCTCTAGAAGATGTAAGTCAACTACCCTGGCCAGCAGGATCTCCGGATCTGTCCCCCATTGAGCATGTTTGGGACTGGATGAAGCGTCGTCTCACGCGGTCTGCACGTCCAGCACGAACGCTGGTCCAACTGAGGCGCCAGGTGGAAATGGCATGGCAAGCCGTTCCACAGGACTACATCCAGCATGTGTACGATCGTCTCCATGGGAGAATAGCAGCCTGCATTGCTGCGAAAGGTGGATATACACTGTACTAGTGCCGACACTGTGCATGCTCTGTTGCCTGTGTCTATGTGCCTGTGGTTCTGTCAGTGTGATCATGTGATGTATCTGACTCCAGGAATGTGTCAATAAAGTTTATCCTTCCTGGGACAATGAATTCACGGTGTTCTTATTTCAATTTCCAGGTGTGTATAAGTACGGGGTGTTCAAAAAGTCTCTCCGCAGTGCCGTATGATCGTTAGCCGCGCGTGGCGTATGGCTGTCCGCCTGCCTGGGTTACTTCCCTTCAGGTGGACTCTCCCAACATTCCACTGTTTCGTTTATTTCACCCTGCGTCAGTAGTATCGTTGGTGTGTATCATTACGTGTTGACGTGAACGTTTAAGTTTAGTTCCTCCGTTTGTTTTGTTTTTGTCACCGTTAAAATGCTAACCATTGAAGAACGCGTGTTTTTAGTTGAACAAGTGTTCCAAGCTGGCGGTAAATACACAGTTTCAGTTCGTCAAACATTTAATTCAGTTTTCCCGGAGACAACACTCCCACATCGCGATACTGTCCGAGATTTGATTAACAAATTTCGAAGTACGGGTTAAGTGACAGATGCACCGAGAAGAGGGCGTCCTAGCGTTTTATCTAAGGATAGACTACTCGATATTTCCGATTAAATGTTCATGAGTCCGAACAAGTCAGTAAGAAAACTCTCCCAGGAAATCGATGTTAGTGTCGACACGGCCCACCCAGCTGTGAGAAAAAAATTATGACTTTTCCCATACAAAGTGACAGACGTACAAGAACTGAAAAATACTGATCATGGCAAGAGATTGCATTATTGTCAATGGTTCAAACATTTCGTTCAAAAAATTGGAAGTGATATTCTTAATGCAACGTTTTTCACTGATGAGGCGTGGTTTCATTTAGCCGAGTACATGAACTCGCAAAATGATCGTATGTGTATTGCAAATCCATTGTGTATTCATGAGGAACCACTTCATTCTGTGAAAATAGGAGTTTGGATTGCAATTTCTAGACGTCGGATTGTTGGTCGCATATTTTTCAACGAAACAATAAACGCACAACGATGCTGCAGTGATATTCTGCACCCATTCATAGGAGTGACCGGTTATTTTCAACATGATGGTGCAAGCGCGCATACATGTCGCGTTTCAATGTCACTGCTTGCTGACGTTTTTGGTGATCGCATAATTTCACAGGGACTTTAGTTCAAATGGTTCAAATGGCGCTGAGCACTATGGGACTTAATTTCTGACGTCATCAGTCCCCTAGAACTTAGAACTACTTAAACCTAGCTAACCTAAGGACATCACACACATCCATGCCCGAGGCAGGATTCGAACCTGCGACCGTAGCAGTCGCACGGTTCCGGACCGCGCCTAGAACCGCGAGACTACCTCGGCCGGCAGGGACTTTGGCTTCCACCATCTCCTGACCCAACACCACCGGACTTTTTCTTCTGGGGTGCAGCGAAAGCAACTGTCTATAAACACCGTACAAAATCCATCGATGAATTGAAAACTGCAATATAGTTTCGTTGCTTCTGTTACAGAAGAAATGTTATGTAAGATGGGAAGAACTATGCCCCTTACATGAAGTCATTAATGATCACCTAACTCACGTTGAACGAACAGTAGAGCTGAAGAAAAATGACTGACAAGGCACAATGCATCTTGTAGAGGGTATAGTATGGACGTATTGGAATAATTAATGTCGGGTGATGGTTTTAAAGTAATTCACACGACATGAAAACTTTGTGGAAACGCATCGATTTACTGGAGGCTAGTTTATCCCAGAGAAGTGTTCAAGTGTTGACCGTGG
Source organism: Schistocerca gregaria (assembly GCF_023897955.1). Lineage (NCBI taxonomy): Eukaryota > Metazoa > Arthropoda > Insecta > Orthoptera > Acrididae > Schistocerca > Schistocerca gregaria. The sequence goes on from NC_064928.1 coordinate 157,897,720, forward strand.
CCGCTGGGCAGCAGCTAAGGGAAGCGACAATAGGCAGCTTAGGATGGCTCAAGCTCTGAGAAAGCGGTAATGCGGCGCGGTCTACAGCTGCCTTAAGACGACTGACAGTGAGTGGGTGGTGGACCCCATGCTGGTGTACTGGGAAACAGACAGAGAACTTGTACACCTGTTGATAAATGTCCGTCGTCCCGTTTTCAGTTAAACATGCGAGAAAACCGTGCAAAGCTATGGTGGAGCGGTCAACAGAAGTCAAAATAAGTGTGTTCGTGACTATAGCAGCTTCACGCTGAATTCACGGTCCGTATAGTCTGAAGCAAATCAGGTCAAGAGCAACAGAATGAAATACTCCAGCCTCCGATGGGAACGTAGGACCAAGGAATTTGAAGTACTCTCCTGGGAGTCAGAATTCCATAAAAATTGGTGTTTGTGCAGACGCTTACCTTGATGGGTGGCCTGAGGGGAGCTATATAGCAGAAGTTAAGAGGAAGGGAAATTTTGTGGGAATTTGTTCACTTCCCAGAGCAGGCATTGGTCAGCACTGGGAAGTGACGCATAATTAACGCGACTTGCGCTGCAATTGGTGTAAGTGATTTTGCTGGAGGGGAAACCGAGGCGAAGAGCGGACTGTGAGAAGTCTCCGTAGAGGTCTTCGGTTCCCAGCTTGCCTAGAGTGCAGACGTGGCGTTCTTTTCTCAGCTTGCCTAGGAAAGAGTGAGCACTGAGGACTTAGCAAATGGAATGATTGAGCTTGGAGATAGGAAGTTTTGGTTCAGCTATGTACTGAGCACAATAGCTAGGATTGAATAGACGAGCACAGCCTTGCAGCACCACGAGGTCGGCTGATGTCCACACAACGACGCTATCCGCCACGCTGTATTCGGTGACATTGCGCCTGCTCCGGGCACTGATTAATTTGTTGGATTACGTCGACCAAGTTTCCACGGGGGTTTCATGGGCTGTGTATTGTAGAATTCTTCTCACACTTTGCATTACACCTGGGTCAGTCGATAGGAGTTACTTTGGAGTTATCACGCCTTCCTCCACGCAAACGCAATTTATTACCACTGCCTGGTAGGAGAGTCATGTAATGTGATGATTGAAGGTCGTGAGTTAAAATAAATTTGTGCTGATCGACTGCATCTGTTTTCAATCAAGTAGTTGAAATCCCAAGTCATTTTATTAATTAATTATGTTCAACATTTGCATCTGGTGTTCAATAGCTGCATATAACATCAATGTGCACCCCTGTTTAATTAAAAGTGATCAATTCTGAATCAATTAATGTCAACACTGCCACTGCAGTTCAATCAGGAGTCACAGGGCCTTTTTACTTTCTTTGCGTTATCCGATATTGCGGCAGTTTTGCACTCTCTGTTGATCTGTTAGTCAATTAGCTGGGGTGAACACACGCCAAAACCAGATAAGTGCCAGGTGGGGTGTTACAGTTACAGCTTGTGTTTGGAAACATGATTAGACGGATAGAATTGTGTATTCAACAACAGGGGGGAACACTTTCGTTCATTTAATGTGAAAATTTGGAAGGAAAACTGTATATTGCAAAAACAGACATAATGTCTTATGGGACAACAGAAATCAGTGAAATTATAATGTTACTTAAAAACCGTCTTGATTGCAAATATTTTTATTCATATGACCGGTTTCGGTTCATTCAGAACCATCTTCAGATCTGATATTTCAGTTACAAGAGTAACCCGTCCAAATCCAGCAGTTTTCACATGCTACGTCACTGCTGGATTTGGACGGGTTACTCTTGTAACTGAAATATCAGATCTGAAGATGGTTCTGAATGAACCGAAACCGGTCATATGAATAAAAATATTTGCAATCAAGACGGTTTTTAAGTAACATTAAAATTGATAACTTGTATTTCGCTGAGTTTCATTTTGGTATATTCACTGCTCCATACGGCACGTGCGGCTAACAATCGTACGGCACTGCGGAGAGACTTTTTGAACACCTCGTATAAGGTGTGTGCGTGTTTAATGTGACATGAACTCGCAGATTAAAAGAGGGCAGCCTTCTAGTGTTAAACGGAGGGAGCTGGCTGAGTTGGCAGGAGGAGGCGGCATTTCGGATGTATCGCCTTACCCTGGCGGGGATAACTTTGCCCAGCTGCCAATACAGCCGCCGCTAATGACTGTGGGAGCAGTGGGGCGTGACGGCAGATAGCGGCTGCAGCCCACTGCCACTGCCACAGTCGCCGGCTCTGCTCGCCTTTATCTCTTCCTCTCGTTCAGACGGGTGTCAGAGGGGTAGTTGTCTTCTGCCGACGACTGAACTGGACGGTTGTGGAACAACCGCTGACCGACGGAAAAGCAGAAACCCGCGCGTAGGCGGGTGTTTATCCACAGGCGCTCGATTACAACGATATTGCATCAAGCTACCTAAGCGAACCATAGACCGATGCGCCCATTGGAGGTATAATATTGACGACAACGTCCGGTGTGCCAGTAGCCTCAAACATTAGCTCCTAGCTCGTAGTCTCTGTCAAAAATGGCGGATTACGTCATTTGCGGATGTACTGAAATGTAAATGATCACATTTCATTCGTAAGTGCTCTGTTTTAAGCGAAATTTTCTTATGGACACACTAGATGACCCGACTACGCGATGCTGTGGCTCAGTAGTTATTATAAGTTGAACTAATTTTTTAATCATCTTTTTAATACAATCAACTTAATATTCAGTAATAAAGCTGAAAATACTTCAGCCAAGTTTAAAACATACTGGACTGAAAACGAAACGTTAGATAAAATTTGCCGGCCGCTGTGGCCTAGCGGTTCTAGGCGCTACAGTCTGGAGCCGCGCGACCTCAGAAGTTGTCCCATAGAGCTCAGAACCATTTTTTAGGCAAAATTTGAAAGTGATTGGTAAAGCATCGGTATGCGGAAATCAACCACAAACCAACATACAATTTTTAAATTTACATTTTATTCATCCCATATTCAACTATAGTTAGTAATCAATGGCTTATTTACAAAATACTTGATAAATTAATAACATGTAAAAACTGAACTTTATAAATGATGTAGATAACATTGATTTTTAACTATTGTTTCCATTATTTTAAATTATTACAATCTAAAATTTTCGATTATCTAAGCTCGAATTGGTGCACAATATTTTTGGTTAACCTGTCTTTTCCTAACACGAATGGATTTGATCGCTTTCCCACAAGTGAGAAATCGACATATATTTGCCCATTGGAGAAACACGTATTTTTCAAGGCCAAACCGTAAACAGACATTGTTTGGCCTTGAGACTTATTGATGGTCATCGCGAAAGCGAAACGAATCGGAAATTGAAGCCTTCTAAATGGTACAGGAGATTCTGACGGTATCATCGGAATACGTGACATCAGGACAATTTCTCCTTTGAACTTTCCAGTCAAAATCGTTGCTTCGAGAACATTTCCGCTGAGCCTTTTTATGACCAAACCTATACCGTTGAATAATCTAGGTGGGTTTAAATTACGGAGAAAAATAATCGGTGAACCAGTCTTCAACTGAAGATTGTGTGGTGGCATTCCTGGTACATCCAGATAATTTAAAAATTCAGTTGAAAAATTCACGGCTTCGTTTTCGTCAACTATTGTGTCGATTGATTTACAAAACATCAGATCACAGAGCAACAGCTGTTGTATCTGGAAATTAAATTCGTGAACACCAAAACATCAACATTTCTTGCTGCCAGAATAGCGCGATTATTGAGCCAATTATGACCTAAGTAATTATTCAATATATCCGGCAAGACACTCTCAATTAGTTCACAACAACAGTGCAGAAATTTTTGGAAAACTGATGTATTGTGTATTTTGATGGAGTTCAGTTTGACCCATTCCAATATCTAGCATTTGCTTAGAAAATATTTGTGCATTCGTACTCACATGTTCATGGTCAATCGAAGTATCTCCACACTTTGCCATAACAACGATTATTTTAAACATGCGTTAATCTCATCGGCAAAAATAGAGCGAGGAATGACTGGTAATGACTGGCGGAAGTCACCCGACAGTAGTAAGACAGTATTACAGAAAAGTTTATCGTTGCCTCTCAAATTTTGCATACTTCTATTAAAATGCTTCGAGTGAATGTTTATGAGCCATAGTACACTCATTCAGAATTATAATTCAACTCTGTTGCAACACTGCAGCCATTCCGTTCCTTTTTTTAATGTTACACATTGCGTTTGGTTTGTTATGAATGTCTTATGGCAACTTAAATGTTGAATGAGCCGTTCGTCCACCATCTAACAAAGTAGCAGTCATGCCTGACGATGCAATTGCCAATGCAATTTTCTGTTCAAAGATGTTCAAATGCGTGTGAAATCTGATGGGACTTAACTGCTAAGGTCATCAGTCCCTAAGCTTACACACCACTTAAATTACCCTAAGGACAAACACATACACCCGTGCCCAAGGGAGGACTCGAACCTCCGCTGGGACCAGCCTCACAGTCCACGACTGCAACGCCTAAGACCGCTCGGCTAATCCCGCGCGCGAGCAATTTTCTGTTGCGATTATATCTTCGCAAGGATTAATGATATTAAAAAGTCTGACCGGTTCCGCCTGGTGCGTCTAAGAAAATAGAACCGCCTTGATCAGCATCAACGGTCAACATAATACGATTATAATTTTTTTCTTTTTGTTTACCAGTTAGTAATGACTCATTATTCGTAATAACTGTAGCTAAGTCAACGTCGTTCTACTGTTTTTCTCGATGTAAATCACTATTAAGTAAGTCCGTGGCCGGGCAATCAGGTGATGGCAAATTTGAAATTAAAATATATAAATTTGCGATGAACACCAATGCTTTATTATACATTTCTGGTGAGAAATCTAGATTTGTGCACTGGTTTGTTTGTTGAACTCGGTGCAATATGTCTTCAGTCATATAGCTTTTATATTTTTCCCACAAAGTAGATGACTGTGTTGGATAACGTTTCGTCAAAATAATTACAAGCAGATGACGAATGCTGTTCGGCGTGGATGCCGACGCTTCATCAGCAAGCATCGAGTCCCAACGATTGTCTTCTTCCAGTGGTTGCAACTCGCGACGGGCATCTTGATATGTATTGAACACTCGACCATTAACTGTTCCCAAAAATTCGAAAGATGTTGGTGCGGGAATATTCACCGACAACAAACGCAAAAAAAAAGCGTTCACGTTGTTGTGGATGTATCGTGTAAAATCCTCCCAATGCCTTGGCTTTAAATATACCTGAGATTGATGAATGTGATTTTCCTTACTTACGTGGCATCCATTTTTTCCCTATTTTATTCCATGTAAAATAGGATGGAACATCGGCATATAATAACGTTTTTGCGAATCGGTTTAACACAACACATCTTTGAGAAAATGTGAAAAATTCAGTTAGTGTTGTTTTTGGTGCTCTTTGAAGAATATTTTCTTCAGTAAAGTATACACGTTGACCGTTTTCGAGACCAGACCATGGATAGAAGGCTTTCCCACGTGTGTGGGAAAACTAAAAATATGCCACATAGCTTTGTTGCTGCTGATATACCTACCCATCTGGTATCGTGTTATTTCGTCATTTTTGAGCCGTGGCGAGCTGGCGCCAGTGTTATTTTGTTCATGTATCATTGAGATCGACTGTGTTTGAGCTAAGCTGTCTCTGCTTTTCACGTGTCTTATCTTCTGGGTTGGTGGGCGAAGGGATTGGGTTGTTTGCCTTCGGCGGATAACCCCCGAGATCTCGTGACATTCACGGGGAGACGAGTGTCAACGGCTGCAGAACGAGCGTGATGGCCGTCATATGTTGTGGTGTGAAGTTTGTCGGGCGTTTTGGCGACATGGGCAGCTTGGAGATACAAGTTCCGTGACTTCGCTGTTAACAAAATTTGAAGGGAAGCCGTGAAGCTGTGGAACCCGCTCCTTCGTATTGTGTGCATGATATGAAATAAATGGTCGTAATTGTATCTTGTTGATCGACGCACTCAGAGGCATTTACATTTTATTATTATGGAGAGACTTTCATAGTCGAAGATGGTGTGGAAGAGTTCATTTGGCCTAGTTAATTGGTGTCGTTGTTTGAAAGTTTTCTCAGAAGTTTTACTTGTCCTCTGTGTTTCTTGTAATCAAATGGTTTTATGTTGGTGATTTCAAAGCCTGCGCTCTATTAATACAGTTGTTGATGTGTAAAATGCTTAAGGTCAAAGTTGCGAATTTGTCAGTAGTGTGACGTGTTCCTTCGCACGCTTACTCATATATCAAGTCAAAGGTTCGGCGGAGTAGTTATGTGTTTCAGAGTGGTATGTCTTTCTGATTCGCGCAAAAACGTTTGATGCTGACAGCGCCTTGGCGGGGGGCGAAATGTCGTCCGAGGTCTGGGCCTGGCAGTGTTTAAGAACCTGACCACTACCGGGAGTTGTTCACATCTTCCTTCCTCCAAGGTGGGTTATCTTGTAGATGTATATAAATATATATTGTATGTTATCTGTTCGTACACGAAACTGTTTCTTTAAATGTTAGCCACTGGCAACTGGCTAAACTTTAAATCGCACAGCATCTGCTGAGTTCCTTGCGCAGTTGTTTCTAGTATACTTTTATTAACACGTCTGAGCACGTGAACATTCATTTTTAAAGATCAGTGTTTCTGCTGTAGTTTTTTATGTAAGTGGTTCTATCATGTTATGTAACTGGATCTTAGCTTGGCGCTAGTGTTGAAGTTTCATTAAGTCACCCTTTATTGATAACTGTCTTCATTATATGTATTTTTAGGAAATGCTATATGGGAGTTTGAATTTCTGAAGTGTGCCAGTAATTCTGTTTTCTTAATAAGGGAAAGTAAAGCAAAGAGTATTAGTGCCTGGTAAGTTTGTAATTGACCTTTTAACAAGTGCTTCTTTAACGGATTGAAGTTTATAAAGGTATCTTAGTGAAGAATGTTAAGTGTGGCCATGTTAATGTAATAACTGGTTTTAAGGAGTTTGATGAAGTGGCTATGTGAAGTAATTGATAATTGCTATGCTTAAGGTTTCTATAAATGACTGGCACATTAAGTTTTTTATAACTTTCTCTTAAGGGACTGTATTTAAATACTGAGTATGTTGGGTTTCTGACTGTATTTGCATAGCTTTCCCTAGTACCTCGTCCACAACTTGTAATTGTCCTTAAAAGCCGTAAAGTGAATAAACTGTCTTAATTGTAAATTGTGACTACCAATCATGATTCCATCCCGCTTTCTCTTTTATGGTATCTAAGGTATGGCGGGTAAGTGTTGCACGAAAAGGGTCCATGTACCAATTTTTATTTATGTTTTGTACTTCAAATACGGCCAAATCACTACCTTTATTAACGTATTTGCATGTGTACTTAATGGATTTTACGGAACTGCAAAACTCGACATTAATATGAGCCCTATACGTTTTTGAAAGCACTAATAAGTATGGTACTACCCACTGATTGCCGATTTCAACTTGATTCGTAGAATTTGATTTTCGCGTTGTCAATGTATGGCCACCACTTTCAGCGTTTCTGCGGCGATACAATGGATAACCGTCGATATTCGTAACAATATCATTTGTATATTGTTTTTGGAAACGCTTCTTACATTTTCCATATTCCATACATGACGATGTCATGTTACAAACACTGCACGGTCCGTGGATCAGGTGATTGGTAATAATATCAGGTAATTCTGGGTCAATTAATGAATCCGGAATTTCGACAGAAATTATTGCATCAATTTCTTCAGGGTGGTGTTTATCTTCAGGCCAAATCAAAAAGGGAGAATGAGGCGAACTTCGCTTTTGCCACTTAACAGAATACAGCCAGCAAAGTGCGTTACCGAAAACAGAATGTTTTACGATTAAATCGGTTAATGATTTTAATTTTTGTTTGAACACACTTGCAGTGGTATCATGACGATATATTGCTTGTTGGTCTGGTACTAACAAATTTTGTACTATTTCCTCCCAATTCGGATTACGTGTAAATGTAATAAAGATATCAGCACGACCATAATTACGTACGTAAGTCATCGCATCTTGTACGTACTCCTGCATGTTTCTTGGACTGCCTATCTAATTTGAAGGTAATATAAATGCCGTACCGAGGTCAACGGCGTTTAAATTATATCGGTGTTTCAGCATCTCGCAAATGGGTGTGTTCTTTCCTATCGTAATGTAGCCTGGTTGTATCAAATAAATAGTAAATGTCCACTTTCGATCTTAACGTACAGATCCACAACATACTGATGGTACAACTGATGACATCGAAGGACATAATTGTCTTGATTAAGTCTAATCATCAATTGGTGCACGTAGTAGTTCATCGAACTTTTTCATTCGTTTCATCACCCAAAAAGTGAGTAATTAAATAGTTAGAAAAATGAAGAATAAGAAATTAAAGTCAATAAAATAAGGAGTTAAATAGTTAAATATCAAACTTACCAGTAACTGGATCACAATATTTGATGTTGGTGTGATATTCATTATGCCCTTAACAGAATATTAGAGGATATCAAAGTGTGTCGTACGAACGGTGTAGGGCTTACATTGTACTAACAGGGCTGTCTCGACGTTTGATTTTGTTGTCTCTGTATTGAACTGGATCACCAAGCATAATAATAGCGACTTCATCTACGGTTGGTGCGGTGAACCTGCCAGTGTATTCTCCTGGTGGTACTTTGTCGGCTTTGATGACGATTAGAGAGTTGTCGTTTCATAATTGAGGAAACACTCTTTTAAACAACTGAATTTGTTCAGTATCATTTTGCAAAAAAATTTTCAACAGTTCCAGAACTGCTTTCTCATCTCCTTGTTCGATGTAATTTTACTGGCGTCGAGTTGTCTCGCGTTCCTCCTAACTGCCCATAAAATAAATTTGGAGAAACTTCGGATCATCATTCGGGATCGGCATCAGCGACCGAATCTTATGATACACCTGTTCTTGGATTTTGAATATAATTTCAGAATTATGGCCATCAGATGTGATATCGCAAATTTTAGTTGCCCCAAAGAACGTCATTTGAAAGAAAGGATTGTATTTGCGTATTAGAAGTAAAAACAATCTCGAATCCTTTGATTCGCCAGCAAGAAGTGACTGTAAAGGTTCTGGCGAAGTAGGAAGAGACGACAGTACAACTTTTCCTGATGTACAACACATACCGGCTGCTTCACTGCGGAATTTCAACGCTTGACAGTATTGGCATATTTTGTCCCTCCCACCAATTATAATTTTAGGACGTGCAGAGTAATCAATGTCTGCTGCATATTCGAACGCGAGGCGAACGAATGATGCACGTCTTAATTTGCAGGGCTGGTTTGCTGCCTCTCTCTTTCGCGTTTTCTCAAGGTGGTCATGTACCGTTCTCGTGCCGTTCTGGTTCTCGATTTATTTTATCGCAGACGTTCATCCCGCTGTTCTCGAGATTCTTGTCTAGGAATTTCAGCTGTTCTGATTCGTTGAGCTGCGTTCCTTGCCGCGATTTGTTCTTCCCACTCAAGAGTTCTCTCAACAAGATTGCGTCGTGCTTCTCTGCTCCACACATCGTTAAGGTTAGAGTTCTTCCGCCGCGTTATATGGTTCAGATGGCAGAGACAGGATTCGAACCTGCGTTCCTTGCCGCGATTTGTTCTTCCCATTCAAGAGTTCTCTCAACAAGATTGCGTCGTGCTTCTCTGCTTCACACATCGTTAAGGTTAGAGTTCTTCCGCCGCGTTATATGGTTCAGATGGCAGAGACAGGATTCGAACCTGCGACCGTAGCGGTCGAGCGGTTCCATACTGTAGCGCCTAGAACGGCTCGGCCACTCCAGTGGACCCCCCCCCCCCCCCCCCCCCCGGAAACATCTCATATCACACGAATGTAACCCCAATGTTTGCATAGTAGAGTAATGATGGTGTACACGTAAACCGAGAAAGTGTTTGCACAGCAATCGCCGACATAGTGTAACTGAGTCGGAATAGGGGGAACCAGCGCGCATTCGCCGAGGCAGATGGAAAACCGCCTAAAAGCGATCCACAGACAGGCCGGTGCAACGGACCTCGGCATTAATCCGCCGGGAGGATTCTGTGCCGGCGACCGGCACCCCTTCCCGCCCGGAAAGCTATGAGTTAGGTCGCAAGGCTAACCGGATGGTCTGGACACCTGTTATTCAACCCTTTCGTGGTCTTCTTTTTTACGCCTACAAAATTCCTCTGATCGTAGCGGTCGCGCAGTTCCAGACTGTAGCACGTAAGATCGCCCGGCCGCGGCGTTATACGAAAACTGAAAAAAATGATAATATTTATTACTTTAATAAATAAATGAGATGAAAATTAATAAATCAATTTATTAACAATTAACAGATTAAAAAATCGGTATAAAATATAGGTAATAAAATACAAAACAAACAAGATATACTTACACGTTTTCGGAATGGTATGAACAGCAACCGAACTATCAGTTTAACAAGTCACAGCTGCAAAATTCTTTACAGACGAAGGGAAAAACTGATAGAAGCCGACCTCGGGGAAGATCAGTTTGGATTCCGTAGAAATGTTGGAACACGTGAGGCAATACTGACCTTACGCCTTATCTTAGAAGAAAGATTAAGGAAAGGCAAACCTACTTTTCTAGCATTTGTAGACATAGAGAAAGCTATTGACAATGTTGACTGGAATACTATCTTTCAAATTCTAAAGGTGGCAGGACTAAAATACAGGGAGCGAAAGGCTATTTACAATCTGTACAGGAACCAGATGGCAGTTATAAGAGTCGAGGGGCATGAAAGGGAAGCAGTGATGGGGAAGGGAGAGAGACAGGGTTGTAGCCTCTCCCCGATGTTATTCAATCTGCATATTGATATGGAGTAAAGGAAACAAAAGAAAAAAAAATCGGAGTAGGTATTAAAATCCATGGAGAAGAAATAAAAAGTTTGAGGTTCGCCGATGACATCGTAATTCTGTCACAGACAGCAAAGGACTTGGAAGAGCAGTTGAATGGAATGGATAGTGTCTTGAAAGGAGGATATAAGATGAACATCAACAAAAGCAAAACGAGGATAATGGAATGTAGTCGAATTTAGTCGGGTGATGCTGAGGGAATTACACTCCTGGAAATTGAAATAAGAACACCTTGAATTCATTGTCCCAGGAAGGAGAAACTTTATTGACACATTCCTGGGGTCAGATACATCACATGATCACACTGACAGAACCACAGGCACATAGACACAGGTAACAGAGCATGCACAATGTCGGCACTAGTACAGTGTATATCCACCTTTCGCAGCAATGCAGGCTGCTATTCTCCCATGGAGACGATCGTAGATATGCTGGATGAAGTCCTGTGGAACGGCTTGCCATGCCATTTCCACCTGGCGCCTCAGTTGGACCAGCGTTCGTGCTGGACGTGCAGACCGCGTGAGACGACGCTTCATCCAGTCCCAAACATGCTCAATGGGGGACAGATCCGGAGATCTTGCTGGCCAGGGTAGTTGACTTACACCTTCTAGAGCACGTTGGGTGGCACGGGATACATGCGGACGTGCATTGTCCTGTTGGAACAGCAAGTTCCCTTGCCGGTCTAGGAATGGTCGAACGATGGGTTCGATGACGGTTTGGATGTACCGTGCACTATTCAGTTTCCCCTCGACGATCACCAGAGGTGTACGGCCAGTGTAGGAGATCGCTCCCCACACCATGATCCCGGGTGTTGGCCCTGTGTGCTCGGTCGTATGCAGTCCTGATTGTGGCGCTCACCTGCACGGCGCCAAACACGCATACGACCATCATTGGCACCAAGGCAGAAGCGACTCTCATCGCTGAAGACGACACGTCTCCATTCGTCCCTCAATTCACGCCTGTCGCGACACCACTGGAGGCGGGCTGCACGATGTTGGGGCGTGAGCGGAAGACGGCCTAACGGTGTGCGGGACCGTAGCCCAGCTTCATGGAGACGGTTGCGAATGGTCCTCGCCGATACCCCAGGAGCAACAGTGTCCCTAATTTGCTGGGAAGTGGCGGTGCGGTCCCCTACGGCACTGCGTAGGATCCTACGGTCTTGGCGTGCATCCGTGCGTCGCTGCGGTCCGGTCCCAGGTCGACGGGCATGTGCACCTTCCGCCGACCACTGGTGACAACATCGATGTACTCTGGAGACCTCACGCCCCACGTGTTGAGCAATTCGGCGGTACGTCCACCCGGCCTCCCGCATGCCCACTATACGCCCTCGCTCAAAGTCCGTCAACTGCACATACGGTTCACGTCCACGCCGTCGCGGCATGCTACCAGCGTTAAAGACTGCGATGGAGCTCCGTATGCCACGGCAAACTGGCTGACACTGACGGCGGCGGTGCACAAATGCTGCGCAGCTAGCGCCATTCGACGGCCAACACCGCGGTTCCTGGTGTGTCCGCTGTGCCGTGCGTGTGATCATTGCTTGTACAGCTCTCTCGCAGTGTCCGGAGCAAGTATGGTGGGTCTGACACACCGGTGTCAATGTGTTCTTTTTTCCATTTTCAGGAGTGTAGATTAGGAAATGAGACACTTAAAGTAGTAAAGGTGTTTTGCTATTTGGGGAGCAAAATAACTGATGGTCGAAGTAGAGGATATAAAATGTAGACTGGCAATGGCAAGGAAAGCGTTTCTGAAGAAGAGGAATTAGTTAAAATCGAGTATAGATTTAAGTGTGCGGAAGTCGTTTCTGAAAGTAATTGTATGGAGTGTAGCCATGTATGGAAGTGAAACATGGACGATAAATAGTTTTGACAAGAAGAGAATAGAAGCTTTCGAAATGTGGTGCTGAAGAAGAATTCTGAAGATTACATGGGTAGATCACATAACTAATGATGAGGTACTGAATAGAACTGGGGGTAGAGGAGTTTGTGGCACAACTTGACCAGAAGATGGGGTTTGCAGGACATGTTCTAAGGCATCAAGGGATCACCAATTTAGCATTGGAGGGCAGCGTGGAGGGTAAAAATCGTAGAGGGAGACCAAGAGAGGAATACACTACGCGGATTCAGAAGGATGTAGGTTGCAGTAGGTACTGGGAGATGAAGAAGCTTGCACAGGATAGAGCAGCATGGAGAGCTGCATCAAACCAGTCTCAGGACTGAAGACCACAACAATCAACATGAACAGCAAAGGAAAAAAAAAATACTTATAAAGTTTTATGTTATTATTTTTCTGTTAAAAATGGTAATAATATACAAGCGCTACAAAGCACAGTTACATTAAAGCGCCAAATAAACTGGTACAGGCATGTGTATTTAAATACAGAGATATGTAAACACGCAGATTACGGCGCTGCGGTCGGCAACGACTGAATATAACAAGTGTCTGGTGCAGTTGTGGATCGGTTACTGCTGCTACAATGGCAGGTTATCAAGATTTAAGTGAGTTAGGACGTGGTATTATAGTCGGTGCACGAGCGGTGGGACACAGCATCTCCGACGTAGCGACGAAGTGGCGATTTTCCCTTACGACCATTTCACGAGCGTATCGTATCAGGAATCCGATAAAACAAATCTCCGACATCGCTGTGGCCGGAAAAAATCCTGCAAGAACGGGACTAACGACATTGGTAGGGAATCGTTAAGGGTGACAGAAATGCAACTCTTCCGCAAATTGCTGCAGATTTCAATGCTGGGCCATCAACAAGTGCCAGCGTGCGAACCATTCAACGAAACGTCATCGATATGGACCTTTGGAGCCTAAGGTCCAGTCTCATACCCTTGATGACAGAACGACACAAAGCCTTACGCCTCGCGTGGGCCCGAAATTGGACTGTTGATAACCTCAAGCCGGCCGGAGTGGCTGAGCGTTTCTAGGCGCTACAGTCTGGAGCCGAGCGACCGCTACGGTCGCAGGTTCGAAACCTGCCTCGGACATGGATGTGTGTGATGTCCTTAGGTTAGTTAGTTTTAATTAGTTCTAAGTTCTAGGTGACTGATGACCTCAGAAGTTATATCGCATAGAGCCATTTGAACCATTTTTGATAACCTGAAATATGTTGCCTCGTCGGACGACTCTCGTTTCATATTGTATCGAGAGGATGGACGTGTACGGGTATGGGGACAACCTCATGAATCCATGGACCGTCCATGTTAGCACGGGACTATTCAAGTTGGTGGATGCTCTGTAATGGTGTGGGGTTTGTGCAGTTGGAGTGATATTGGACCTCTGATACTGCTAGATACGACTGTGACATGTGACACGTAAGTATCCTGTCCGATCACCTGCGTCTATTTATGTCCGTTGCTCATTCCGAAGGACTTGGACAATTCCAGCAGAACAATGCGGCACCCCACATGTCCAGAATTGCTACAGAGCAGCTGCAGGAACACTCGTCAGAGTTTAAACACTTCCGCTGTCCACCAAACGCCGCAGATATGAACATTATTGAGCGTATCTGGGAAGCCTTGCAACGTGCTGTTCAGAAGAGATCTCCACTCCCTCGTACTCTTTCAGATTTATGGGCAGCCATACAGGATTCGTGATGTCAGCTCTACTTCAGACATTAGTCGAGTCCATGTCACATCATGTTGCGGCACTTCTGCGTGCTCGTGGGGGCCCTACATAATATTAGGTAGATGTACCAGTTTGTTTGGCGTTTCGTTGTATAACACAAAACGCAGTACATTTATAAAATTGATACGGGAGAAAGTAAAATAGCACTGTTATGTCATAAACACAAAAAATATCGCGTGAAATAGATTGCAGCACCTAGAAATCGAAACACGACGCCATGTGCTGCATGTCTTCCCAACCTAGATGTCTAAAGATGTTACCGTGTTGTGTCGATGAATTAAGTTACACCGACATCTGTTAGGAAACGTAGAACTTACAAACAAATGCACACTATTGTCGTATAATAAACAGTTAATTGAGGTCAATAATCGAGATAAAAGGTATCCTGTCTTTTAAGTTGGACCAAATTACACATAATTGCAGAATTTCAACAAGATCAGTATAGTAGCTTCGGAGTTTATTCAGGACATACCATTGTGACACGAGATTTGTATGTGTACAGGGTGCTCCATTGATGGTGACCGGGCCAAATATCTCACGAAATAAGCATCAAACGAAAAAATTACAAAGAACGAAACTTGTCTAGCTTGAAAGGGGAAACCAGATAGCGCTATGGTTGGCACGCTAGATGGGGCTGCCATACGTCAAACGGATATCAACTGCGTTTTTTTTAAATAGAAACCCTGATTTTTATTACATACTCGTGTAGTACGTAATATGTATGTTTTAGTTGGACCACTTTTTTCTCTTGTTGATAGATGGCGCTGCAATAGTCACAAACGTATAAGTGCGTGGTATCACGTAACATTTCACCGTTGCGAACGGTATTTGATTCGTGATACATTACCCGTGTTAAAATGGATCGTTTACCAATTGCGGAAAAGGTCGATATCGTGTTGATGTAAAGCTATTGAGATCAAAATGCCCAACGGGCGTGTGCTATGTATGCTGCTCGGTATCCTGGACGACATCATCCAAGTGTCTGGACAGTTCGCCGGTTAGTTACATTATTTAAGGAAACAGGAAGTGTTCAGCCACATGTGAAACGTCATCCACGAGCTACAACAAATGATGATGCCCAAGTAGGTGTTTTAGCTGCTGTTGCGGCTAATCCACACATTAGCAGCAGACAAATTGCGTGAGAATCGAGAATCTCAAAAACGTCGGTGTTGAGAATGCTACATCAACATCGATTGCACCCGTACCATATTTCTGTGCACCAGGAATTGCATGGCGACGACTTGGTACGTCGTGTAGAGTTCTGCCACTGGGCACAAGAGAATTATTACGGGACGATGACAGATTTTTTGCACTCTTTCTATTTAGCGACGAAGCGTCATTCACCAGCAGCAGTAACATAAACCGGCATTATATGCACTATTGGGCTACGGAAAATCCACGATGGCTGCGACAAGTGGAACATCAGCGACCTTAGCGGGCTACTGTATGGTGCGGCATTATGGGAGGAAGGATAATTGGCTCCTATTTCAGCGATGGCAATCAAAATGGTGCAATGTATGCTGATTTCCTACGTAATGTTCTACCGATGTTACTACAAGATGTTTCACTGCATGACAGAATGGCGATGTACTTCCAACATGATGGATGACCTTCACATATCTCCCATGCGGTTGAAGCGGTATTGAATAGCATATTTCGTGACACGTGGATTGGTCGTCGAAGCACGTTCACCTAGTCTGGCGTCCCCGGATTTCTTTCTGTGGGCAAGGTCTAACATTCTGCGTGGTGTCTGTTTGTTCTATATCATGTCTCCCTACCAATTTCGCGCAACAACGCTCTGAGCGTGTTTTTTAGGTAATTGCCTAGTTTGAATCTGCGATCTGTTGCTGGTAAGGAGACGCCAGACCACACATGACATGTAGAATTCAGAAGAGTTCACTGACACTAGCGATGATATAACCAATTACTTAATGATTTCAGCGTTGGCTCCACTGCACTCCCTGTAAAAGAATCTTAATACTAACAAAATTTAGTGGAAGGGGTTCAAGGCTTTCCTATTTTTAGTTAGCTGGTAAAATAACGTCGAAAAAACAGTTAAGTTTACATTGGAAATTTTATTCTACTCACAAAACATTGTTTATAAATTGCACTATTGATAAAAGGAAATGTTTTAATACAGGATGATAAAAACCAACTGCATTCAACAAAAAATGTGAACGAATATTCCATGAGTGGGTTTCCAAGTTCTACAGTGGATCGAAGGATGACCTATGCCATATCACATCTATAGTCTAGGTTTAAATTAAGTTTCACAAGAGAGAAAACTATCAAAATGGCCTACAGTGTCCCTCAATTATCTTTAATTCCTTATCTAACTTGTTGTAAATTACAGTGGCTGATGTGAATTCTCAATAACTATATAACAGAGAAATCATCGCGTTTCAGATTTTTACTTCAAGTGGCAAATGTGAACACCATGAGCTTTAATTGACGATCGACACTAGTATTACGCAAAAAAGGGCTGTAACAGATGAGACTTCTGCAGCTCAGAGTGAAGCTTTATGCGCTGTTAGGCGGCATCGTGTGCGTTCATTACCTTGTCGGTGTTCGACAGGGGGCGGCGGGCAGCACAGCTCCGCTCTCCTCGCCGTATCGGAAGCAACTCTCTCCTAACTTCTCCTTACTACAATTTACCGAAGTTTGTTTAAAAAAACTATCTGGCTGTGTTTTCATCTGACCATTTAGGGTCTCAATGTTAACCTTAAGCTCTGCCTACAAAAATTCTGTCTATCCAATGAGAAACGTTATACTTTTCGCGGTGGGGCAATGTTTTTAAAGTTTGCAATGTAACAGAGACACGAAAAAGTCTCACGCTAAAACTTGCAACTGGTGTCTTCCTTTTAGTGTTATCGTAAGATCTATACTATTCTTCTGGAGGGCTCTAGCTTTTAACATGGGCTGGGGGGTGGTCCTAGCGGTTAGCTGGCGACGTGGGTGTCCGTTCCTTATCGTAGGGACTTCTAGCTTAACACGATTCTGCTCTCGGCTTCTGTTCTCGTTTCTCCCCTCGGATCTGCGTCTGTCTCACGGTGGGAAGTTATGACATGCATTTAGGCATTCTTTTGTTAGTCTGTGGTATTCTATTTGCTCACTCGTTACTCGTATTACTTTGGTTAATTTAATGTCACGATTTATTCGGAGCTATGTGAGATACTACTGAATTTGCTTATCATGTCAGGTTTTTCATGGAAGGTGTTGGATTTGCCTGACACCTTACAAAAGTTGAAGGATATTTGCTATCTTGATCCACCAGCAAAGCCTGACAATATGCGTCTGCGCATTGTCAACACATGTGCGAACATGACGGAGGGCGAATTACTCGCTGTCGATTCGAATGTCGTTACACGTATTGCCATATGCATTGAGGGTGACCGACATCAATTTGAACATTTATTGCATTAATGTGGTCTTTACAGGTAATCACACTGTAACAGCATGTGTTCTCAGAAAGTACATGTATCACATTGGAACAACCGAAACAGAATGTTCAAACGTACCTAGGTTCTGTATTTTAATTTTAAAAACCTACCTGCTACCAACTGTTCATTTAAAATTGTGAGGCATATGTTTGCGACCATTACAGCGCCAACTACCACAAAGCGAAAAAAAGTGGTCCAAGTTAAACATTCATTTTTTTTACGTACTACACGAATATGTAATAAAGAATGGAGGTTACTATTTTTAAAAAACGCGGTTGATATCTGTTTGACCTATGGCAGCGCCATCTGGTTTTCCCCTTCTAGCTAGACAAGTATCGTTCTTTGTAATTTTTTCAGTTCATGCTTATTTCGTAAGTTATTTAGCCCGGTCACTATCAATGGACCACCTTATATATATATATGTGTGTGTGTGTGTGTGTGTGGGTGGGGGGGGGGGCACAAATATTCATCTGTTCGTGTTGATATTTATCAACGCTTGTAAGCAGCTAAAGGTCTGGATTTCATTGAAATTTGATTCTTCGAAAGCTGTAAATCTACCAGTGGTATCTGTTGGGCGGATTGTAGAGGGACAAAAAAGCTTGACTACCGTCATCAGTGGTTTTCTGCCAAAAGAAACGCAGTAACATGAAACTTCCTGGCAGATTAGAACTCTGTGCCGGACAGAGACTCGAACTGGGGACCTTTGCCTTTCAGGGGCAAGTGTTCTACCATCTGAGCTAACCAAGAACGAATCACGACCCGTCCTCACAGCTTCAATTTTGCCAGTACCTCGTCTCCTACCTTCCAAATTTCACAGAAGCTCTTTTGCGATCCTTGCAGAACTAGTATTGCAGGAAGAAAGCTTCGCAGAAGAGCTTCAGCATTGCAGGTATTCATAGGCGCTTGCGGAATGTCTACGGATACCTGTCAGTGAACAAAATCACGGTAAGCCGTTGGGCGAGGCATCTGTGATCATCCCAAAAAAGGCGCGCAAACCTGTCCGACGTCCGCGTGCCGGCCGGTAGGACACAACTGTGACTCCTGCAGGGTTGGAACGTGAGTACACTCTCATTCCGTGATCGGTGGATCACAGACACATCGCTGCTCCACTGGACGTCTGTGTTGTTAGTTCTGACAGACTCGTCCACGAGTGGGGTACTCAAAGGTGAATGCCCAACAGGTTCCTCGCCGCCTAACAGGAGGCCATAAAGACCAACGAAGGAACATCTGTGCATAAATGCTTGCACGTTAAGAGGCTGACCGTGTCAATTTTTTGTGGAACATCGTTATAGCCGATAAAACAAGGGTTCATCATTTCGAACCGGAAACAAAACTGCAATCCATGGAGTGGCGTCACACCAACTCTCCGCCGAAGAAAAAGTTCAAAGAAACACCCTCAGTGGGTAAAGTCATGGCGACTATCTGGGTCTCTGAAGGGCTTGTTCTGCTTTATGTCCTCCCTTGTAGTGCAACTGTCTACTCATAAGTGTATTCTGCTACCATCACGAAACTGAGAAACGACTTCAGCGTGTTCGTCACCATAAAAGTGTGAAAGGTCTCTGCTGAATTCCTTTCATGTTAATTCCTTAAAACTGTTGTCATTTACGGCATGCATTCAACTTCTGAATTTACTGTCGTGTTTCTGACTCCATCTGGGAGGAGACTGAGCAGTGGAACGTGTTACTTTTACACATCATTAAGAACGATCTGTCACACTACTACACTTCAAAGCACAGCTTATATGTAATTCATGTCACACAGTGTCATACAGAACCTACAGCCGCTTTCTTTTATATACTGTATATGATAAGATACTGTCATCCCCCTTTCCTTCTGTGTGAGAGGATGAATGAGCAAATGTATTTCTAGATGCATGCTTGATGGTAGCAGACAAGGCTGTCTGCTAGAGAACAGTAGGACCAACGTCGGAACAGGTAGCTACGCTTTCTAAAAGCAAAGAGGTTTCTATTTTTGGTATGGTCTTGTCCATCCCTTGTCATGTTGGTACAGGAAGCTGCCCCTCTGGTCACTTCCGTTTGTATCTGTGAAGCACCCTCGGTAGGGGCCCAGGCAGTCGGCCCGCAGCGAGCGTCTGAAGTGGTAAGATCTCCGGCTAAGCGCGTCTCTGCTAAGTCTGCAGGACAATGAAATTCTTCAGCCTAACTGAAAATTTAATCACCTTTATTTCAGGTTTAGCTCTAAAATATCTAATGTTATCTTAAAGTGCAAAGCAGTGTAATTCGAGTGTGAACAGAATATCTTCCAGTAGTTGCTTTGTCACTACTTTGTGATGGAAGTGGAACCACGTGTTGATGACCCATAACTCTAACTAAGATCATCAATCTTAAATTAGAATGTGCGTGAGATTATAACGTCTCGTCTTAACAATATTTTTCAATATAGCAACTTTTCTTTATGTTCAACTCACGTGGGGTGTACTTTGTGAGACCAGTACCCCGTGCTTATACAATTGTTCGACCCGTCAGGTTAATAGTAAGACGATAGTAACTAATTCGAGGTTTTTCTTTTGTAAATTGCATTTCGATGTAATTTATTTTAATTATCAAATTTATTGTGGAGCTACACTCTTTGTGTAAACCAACTGGCTCTGAGCAGTATGGGACTCAACTGCTGTCGTCATCAGTCCCCTAGAACTTAGAACTACTTAAACCTAAATAACGAAAGGACATCACACACATCCATGCCCGAGGCAGGATTCGAACCTGCGACCGTAGCAGTCGCACGGCTCCGGACTGCGCGCCTAGAACCGCGAGGCCACCGCGGCCGGCTGTGTAAACCAAGTTGACCACGTGAAGCATGTGGTGTAATCATCAAAGTAGCCCTCAGATATTCTTTTCGGGAAGATTTCACAGAGAGTTAGTATGAATTTAGTATACCAGTGAGTGGTAATTTCATCACAGACAGTATTGCGCTTTGAACCTAACTTCTTTGGGTGAAAATTGTATCGGTTGGATGTGGTAAATTTCCTCTTGCATATGTTTCAACGTCCTTCTTGTGTTATTTTACGATTGCAGTGTTGTATGCAGTCTCCCGATCTTGGCTCCATATTTCATGTGTTCCGTAAGATTACAAACTCACATTTTCACAATCCTAAATAAGGCACCAGTTTAGTTATGAATCAAGTTTAATATGCTGAAATTTTAACGGAACAATGATCAATGTTAAAATCAATGTCCAAATATAAACTGATTTATTTCTTTTTATTTAAATTTTCTTTATATACACTCCTGGAAATGGAAAAAAGAACACATTGACACCGGTGTGTCAGACCCACCATACTTGCTCCGGACACTGCGAGAGGGCTGTACAAGCAATGATCACACGCACGGCACAGCGGACACACCAGGAACCGCGGTGTTGGCTATCGAATGGCGCTCGCAGCGCAGCATTTGTGCACCGCCGCCGTCAGTGTCAGCCAGTTTGCCGTGGCATACTGAGCTCCATCGCAGTCTTTAACACTGGTAGCATGCCGCGACAGCGTGGACGTGAACCGTATGTGCAGTTGACGGACTTTGAGCGAGGGCGTATAGTGGGCATGCGGGAGGCCGGGTGGACGTACCGCCGAATTGCTCAACACGTGGGGCGTGAGGCCTCCACAGTACATCGATGTTGTCGCCAGTGGTCGGCGGAAGGTGCACGTGCCCGTCGACCTGGGACCAGACCACAGCGACGCACGGATGCACGCAGTGCCTTAGGGGACCGCACCGCCACTTCCCAGCAAATTAGGGACACTGTTGCTCCTGGGGTATCGGCGGGGACCATTCGCAACCGTCTCCATGAAGCTGGGCTACGGTCCCGCACACCGTTAGGCCGTCTTCCGCTCACGCCCCAACATCGTGCAGCCCGCCTCCAGTGGTGTCGTGACAGGCGTGAATGGAGGGACGAATGGAGACGTGTCGTCTTCAGCGATGAGAGTCGCTTCTGCCTTGGTGCCAATGATGGTCGTATGCGTGTTTGGCGCCGTGCAGGTGAGCGCCACAATCAGGACTGCATACGACCGAGGCACACAGGGCCAACACCCGGCATCATGGTGTGGGAAGCGATCTCCTACACTGGCCGTACACCTCTGGTGATCGTCGAGGGGACACTGAATAGTGCACGGTACATCCAAACCGTCATCGAACCCATCGTTCTACCATTCCTAGACCGGCAAGGGAACTTGCTGTTCCAACAGCACAATGCACGTCCGCATGTATCCCGTGCCACCCAACGTGCTCTAGAAGGTGTAAGTCAACTACCCTGGCCAGCAAGATCTCCGGATCTGTCCCCCAATGAGCATGTTTGGAACTGGATGAAGCGTCGTCTCACGCGGTCTGCACGTCCAGCACGAACGCTGGTCCAACTGAGGCGCCAGGTGGAAATGGCATGGCAAGCCGTTCCACAGGACTACATCCAGCATCTCTACGATCGTCTCCATGGGAGAATAGCAGCCTGCATTGCTGCGAAAGGTGGATATACACTGTACCAGTGCCGACATTGTGCATGCTCTGTTGCCTGTGTCTATGTGCCTGTGGTTCTGTCAGTGTGATCATGTGATGTATCTGACCCCAGGAATGTGTCAATAAAGTTTCCCCTTCCTGGGACAATGAATTCACGGTGTTCTTGTTTCAATTTCCAGGAGTATATATATATATATATATATATATATATATATATATATATATATATATATATATATATATATTATATCACCGGTTGTCGTAAGATTATTAAAATATTATAATTAATGTAAGTTGGTTGGGAATATGGTAAGCTAGACTGGATACCTGGTGAAACACTTGCTCAGTAATGCAAGGTTAACTTCCCTAGATAACTCACAGCTTTTAACCCGCTTTTATTGTCTTGAATATCAGCACCGCTTTCAGAACAACTTAATGTATCAACATTACAAGTACAAACGAAAGTCTTCTTCTCCGTGATAACACAAGGCCACACACGAGACTGCTTATTCGAGAGAAGCTCATGAAACTTCATTGGACTGTTCTTCCTCTTCGGAGATTACGTAGAAAGGAATCCTGAACAAAACAGACCTGCTTTTAGGAATAATGTGTTGCATTACTTATTGAAAACCCCTCGTATATTGTTGTTACAGCCTTCGGGCTGAAGACTGGTTCCATGCAGCTCTCCAGACTACTCTGCCGTGTACGAGCCTTCTCATTTCCCAGTAAATGCCGCAAACTGTAGTGTCGCGGAATAGTAAAGAGTTGGAAACGTGGAATATTGTCAAAGTTTCGCTGCCTATGGCGAGAGCCAGAGGCAGCACGCTAGCCAAGAGGTAGGAGGATTGCACATATATCGGAATGTGTCGCCATGCAGGGGCAATGGCCTGGTTACACACAACAGGTGAGAGAGAATTGCTTAACATGCGGGCTTGTGTTAGACGGAGACTATTGTAAGACAGAGGTATAGCGTCAGCTGTACTACATTTCACAGCTTCGCGTAAGTGTGCCGTAACAACACGTAACTCTGTCGCAAGAACACTTAAGGGACGAGTACGACAGATGAATCGGCAGTATAAGTGGAACGAATGCGTTCATTACAAACGAGCATGAAGTCAGGACGTCGCTCGTGCTTCCTTTAAATACGCCAGCTTTGATAGCAACAAGGCACTCGCAGTTATTTGCAGTTAGATGTGTACTGGGTCGCTGCGTACCGCTGAGCTCGGTGATCGACATGTTAACCTTTATTAAGGAGATGTTGCAGTAAGGGCGGCCCATCCAGCAGCAGACGTGAGGGGACAGTACCAGCTCTGGTCCTCTCTACTGCCGCTGCCAATCATCGACCCAGGAATAGCAGACATCGCGGCAGTCTCGCTCGCCGCCAGTGCTGAGCACATCAGCGAGCCGTCGTCGAGATCGTGCGGGGCCCAGGCCCTGTGCATCCGCCGTCACAACCGGGTGAGCCGACGATGCTGGGGGACTGCAGCCCGATCCGCCCGTCCACCGCGGACGAGCCACCAGGAGGAGAACGCCTCTCGTGCCGACAGCGCCGGGACTCCAACCCGGAGCCTCTTGTTGTTCGCCGCCGAGCCGACCGGCCAGCCGGACGCCGTCATCCACGCGTGCCCGAAGTAAGGGCCTTCCTCCGCTGCGTCAAGGCACGCGGCGCTGCGCTAGCAAGATGGTGCGACCAGGAGCTGGTGTCATCGCTCCGAGTCAGCGAGGACTCAGGGAAGGTCGTTGGTATCACCAAGCTCAGCCAGCCTGTGTACGCGGGCCACATTGTACTCGGCAGGAATAAATGTTTCTTTGGCGTTTCTGAGGCGTCCACAGTCATTCCCTAGCATCCTGACAACTGGAGAGGTCACCGCTTGGCCTCCAGTCCACCGTAGGCCACCGGGTCCACCTGGGCACCTACGCTACATCAGTCTCAACCTGGTGACACTAGTGAAACTTTCGTGTCCTAAAATCCGTCCCTTCCCCCTTCGGACATGTCTGAAAGAACAGATACCATTGGCGATCTTACAGCTCTCGAAGAAACAATGAAATCCAGACCATTAGCTGCTTACAAGCGTTGATAAGTATCAGTGGGGACAGTTGAAAATGTGTGCCCCGACTGGGACTCGAACCCGGGATCTCCTGCTTACATGGCAGACGCTGTATCTAACTGAGCCATCGAGGGCACAGAGGACAGTGTGACTGCAAGGATTTATCCCTCGCACGCTCCCCGTAAGGCCCACATTTCCAACTTACTGTCCACATACTACATTTGTTGTGCCCTGCCCATTATACCCGTTATCAATATTCCGACTACCGTAAGAGTTTGAGCGATGTGAGTGCATCCACTGAACAAGATCATGGCCGGTAAGCCTCATCTATATGAAGATGGTATCTGTTCTTTTGGACGTGTCCAAGTAATGAGTATAGTGGGCAGGGGCGCTACAAATGTAATGTAAGTTGGAAGTGTGGGTCTCACAGGGAGCATGCCAGACACACTATCCTGTGTGTCCTCGGAGGCTCAGTCGGATACAGGTCTCCCATGTAAGCAGGAGATCCGGGTTCGAGTCCTGGTCAGGGCACAAATTTTCATCCGTCCCTGTTGATATTTATTAACGCCTGTAAGCAGCTAATGGTCTGGATTTCAAATGGCTCTGAGCACTATGGGACTTAACATCTGAGGTCATCAGTCCCCTAGAACTTAGAACTACTCAAACCTAATTAAACTAAGGACATCACACACATCCATGCCCGTGGCAGGATTCGAACCTGCGACCGTAGTAGCAGCGCGGTTCCGAACTGAAGTGCTAAGAACCGCTCGGCCACAGCGGCCGGCGGTCTGGGTTTCATTGTAATTTCATTCAGCACTTGTTTTGGTCAAGTTGTGCCGTAATTTTCTTTTTTGCTCAATTGGATTCTGTACTTCTTCGTCACATAGTTGATCTGTCCATTTAATCTTCAGCATTCCCCTGTAACATCCTATCCTTTATCTCATGTATTGACGGTCACGGATCCTGAACATCATGTGCCGACTTTCCTCTGTTCCCCCATAGATGGCGATGCTGTGTACTTTGGATCCAGTTTTCATGGACCCCCAGCTAGTGAAGTTGCTTTTGCAGTTCATACTATCACTTCCTTGATCATCCAATTGGAGGCATTCCATCAGATTTTCCCATTAGCATTCCTTTCTAATGGCACGTTTCTGATCTGCTGAAAATGTCACCTAATAGGCTTTAATTTCATTGCATAATGTTCTCTTGTTTCATCAGGCCGAGCATCTGGTTCCTTCTTTGTCTCCATGTGTTCTCTCTGTGGATTGATCCAAAGATCTTTCTCATGATTTTCTGTTCAAAGGTCAGTAGGTTCTCTTTATCTTTTTTGTGGTACTTAGCGTTTCTGTCCCATATAACAACACTGGCACTATCACTGCAATACAGGCTTTACATTTGATCTTAACAGCAGATTTTTGGATGACATACATGGAAGAAACCTGGAGATACTAAAAGGTATCAGATAGATTATATAATGGTAAGACAGAGATTTAGGAATCAGGTTTTAAATTTTAGGACATTTCCAGGGGCAGATGTGGACTCTGACCACAATCTATTGGTTATGACCTGTAGGTTAAAACTGTAGAAACTGCAAAAAGGTGGGAATATAAGGACATGGGATCTGGATAAGCTGAAAGAACCAGAGGTTGTACAGAGTTTCAAGGAGAGCATAAGGGAACAATTGACAGGAATGGTGGAAAGAAACACAGTAGAAGAAGAATGGGTAGCTCTGAGGGATGAAGTAGTGAAGGCAGCAGAGGATAAAGTAGGTAAAAAGACGAGGGCTGCTAGAAATCCTTGGATAACAGAAGAAATATTGAATTTAATTAATGAAAGGAGAAAATATAAAAATGCAGTAAATGAAGCAGGCAAAAAGGAATACAAACGTCTCAAAAAGGAGATCGACAGGAAGTGCAAAATGGCTAAGCAGGGATGGCTAGAGGACAAATGAAGGATGTAGAAGCTTATCTCACTAGGGGTAAGATAGATACTGCCTACAGGAAAATTAAAGAGACCTTTGGAGAGAAGAGAACCACATGTATGAATATCAAGAGCTCAGATGGCAACCCAGTTCCAAGCAAAGAAGGGAAGGCAGAAAGGTGGAAGGAGTATATAGAAGGTTTACACAAGGGTGATGTACTTGAGGACAATATTATGGAAATGGAAGAGGATGTAGATGATGACGAAATGGGAGATAAGATACTGCGTGAAGAGTTTGACAGAGCACTGAAAGACCTGAGTCGAAACAAGGCCCCCGGAGTAGACAACATTCCATTAGGACTACTGACGGCCTTGGGAGAGCCAGTCATGACAAAACTCTACCAGCTGGTGAGCAAGATGTATGAGACAGGCGAAATACCCTCAGACTTCAAGAAGAATATTATAATTCCAATCCCAAAGAAAGAAGGTGCTGACAGATGTGAAAATTACCGAACTATCAGTTTAATAAGTCACATCTGCAAAATACTAACGTGAATTCTTTACAGACGAATGGAAAAACTGGTAGAATGTTGAAGATTAGATGGGTAGATCACATAACTAACGATGAGGTATTGAATAGAATTGGGGAGAAGAGGAGCTTGTGGCACAACTTGACTAGAAGAAGGGATCGGTTGGTAGGACATATTTTGAGGCATCAAGGGATCACAAATTTAGCATTGGAGGGCAGCGTGGAGGGTAAAAATCGTAGAGGGAGACCAAGAGATGAATACATTAAGCAGATTCAGAAGGATGTAGGTTGCAATAGGTACTGGGAGATGAAGCAGTTTGCACAGGATAGAGTAGCATGGAGAACTCCATCAAACCAGTCTCAGGACTGAAGACAACAACAACAACAATGTCTTTTTCAGACACAAATAAGTTTTAGACCCATTGACTATACGTTGAGTCGTTTCTTGTTCTTAGGTTATTATGCTCGTTGCACCGCCTGCCAGGGTAGCCCAAAAATTTTACGCTCTGGTTATACTCCGTATTCCAACTAGCAATACGGCATTGTTAGGGGGCTCCTCTGGGTACTTCTCTCATTTCAGTCTTCTCCAAATTAGTCCTGAGTCCATCTTACTGGCACACTTCGCTAAGTCCTGTTACACCAACTTTCGAAAACTATATTATTGTCTGTATTGCTTACCGTCACAATAATACTTCCGTAAAAGGCTACACTCCAGACAAATATCTTCAGAAAAGACTTACTAACATTTAAATTTATTGATCAAGGGAATGACGAAGTTGTCTGCTCGTGGGCATTGAAATTAATCGATGGGTAAGCTTGAAAAAAATGTGCTAACGGCCGCATTGACCGCCTCGGCTATCCGGACACATTCCCTAACTGAGCCAGAGTCCCAACTTATCCACAAACTACTGACGTAGGACCCCTGACCATTACACTCACTACACGTAGTGATTGCTGATTCCCTTAGGAGTTCGAGCATTCTTGTGCATGAGTACAGACAAAGATCATTGGCCATATCGCCCTAGTTGTGTGGATAAGTTGGAAATTTTGGTGGCTGAGGATCGATGTCCGGATAGCTGAGGCAGTCAATGACGACTGTTTGCGAGTACCAGAAATTCTGGGTTCGTCCCGACCAGCACAAATTTTCAACTTTCCCCATTGATTAATTTCAATGCCCACTAACAGTCAATGTCGTTATTCCTTTGATCAGTTGTCATGTAAGGGTGCAGGATCAATTCTGGGGTCTGTCCGAAAGAACAGACAGCACTGTGACATGCACGAAAGTTTGTAGGAGTGTTTGCACATCAGAAAGAAGATGTCTATTCAAATTTCGCGTCAACAGCGTATGGTTGGCGCTAGCAGTTGATGTTAGTCAAGAATACCTTTAAGATGACAAAGACGACATTATCAACATCTTGAGAGAAGACAAGTTACTCTCTCACCTATTTTCCACATACAGAAAATCGTTAATGATTTATTACAATCTGACACACCTTGTGCGAGTCTCTAGAAAATTAACAGCCTGAGCAGATGTTGATGGAGCCTGGTAGGGAGCTAAAAGCATGAGGTATTTTTATGGTTCTTAGCTCGTCGAAACGGCTTGTTCGGAGTTGAAAGCAATTGGCGGTGAGCCGATCCCTCAGTAAATCTTGCCGGACAGGCCCACTGCTGCACAGGGCAGTCAGGGGAGCCACTCACTGAGATGGATCTCCAGCAGAACAATGCCACAATACCTGCCATGGTGCCAGATGAAGCGTGGGCTGGGGGCGATGTTTAGAAGGATCGTGTCTACACAGTGGAGTCGTAAGCCGGGCATTGTGTGCAGAGCCACGCATAATAAAAATTCACAAGTTTTTGTGTTTGCCGATACTGCAAATACGTCTGTGAACCGTTTCCATTGGCTGCCTCGCTAGTATAACAAACTCCGGCATCTGAGAAACGTTTTTGAGATAGAATCCTTATTGCACCTCATAGCTAGAACTAACAAGCTCCAAGGCAGAGGCGATTTAGATAAAGACTTTTAAAATTGTATCTGTTTGTTTGTTGCCATGGGAAGAGACACAACAGTAATTGGCGGTTTCCTTTTTTTTTCAGAGATGCAGGTTTCTTAATTATTGCCCTGATTCGACATGAGTTTGTGCTGTCGTGTGGGAGAAGCTTTAGCGCCTCTACAGCCCTGTGATTGGCTCAAGACGGGGTGAAGGCGGTGTCTTTCGCGCACTTTGCGGGAAAACGGACTTCATTCTTGAGAGCTGCGAAGCACTTGGGTTCGAGACTTTGGTCTGATAAGGACTTCTAGTCGAGGCTCTGGCATGTGTGTTTGGTACTTGGATCAGTCCTGAAACTGACTTCACGTGTGAGTAGTTTAGACTGAGGAGCCTGTGGTTCTTACTGTTAGGAAAGTTTATTAGCAATTCAAGTCTGTCTAAAAGGTAGATGGTATCGACATTGGATTACTTGTACAGTACTTCCAAGGGGACTAGATTCATTATAACACTGTAGTTCGATTCTGTAAAGAATCAGGAGGGGGTGTTTTCCAGTTTGTGCTATTGCCTTGCGAACATATTCGCTATTATAACAGAAAAAATGATGATGATGATGATGATGATGATTGATTATGCCTTTCAGCGTTCAGTCTGGAGCATAGCCCCCTTATAAAATTCCTCCATGATCCCCTATTCAGTGCTAACATTGGAGCCTCTTCTGATGTTAAACCTATTACTTCAAAATCATTCTTAACTGAATCCAGGTTCCTTCTCCTTGGTCTACACCGACTCCTCCTACCCTCTACTGCTCAACCCATGAGGCCCTTGGGTAACCTTGCTTCTCCCATGCGTGTAACATGACCTCGCCATCTAAGCCTCTTCGCCCTGACTGCTGCATCTATAGAGTTCATTCCCTGTTTTCCTTTGATTTCCTCATTGTGGACACCCTCCTGCCATTGTTCCCATCTACTAGTACCTGCAATCATCCTAGCTACTTTCATATCCGTAACCTCAACCTTATTGACAAGGTAACCTGAATCCAACCAGGTTTCGCTGCCATACAACAAAGTTGGTCGAATGATTGAACGGTGCACAGGTAACTTAGTCTTGGTACTGACTTCCTTCTTGCAGAAGAGAGTGGACCGTACCTGAGCGCTCACTGCATTAGCTTTGCTACACCTCGCTTACAGTTCTTTCACTATGTTGCCATCCTGTGAGAATATGCATCCACCTGTTCTAACTTTGTTCCTCCTATTTGGCACTCAATCCGTTTATATTTCTTTCCCACTGACATTACTTTCCCTTGGAGATGCTAATCTTCATAACATAGTCCTTACATTTCTGATCTAGCTCTGAAATTTTACTTTGCAAACTTTCCATCGAATCTGCCATCACAACTAAGTCATCCGCATATGCGAGACTGCTTATTTTGTGTTCACATATCTTAATCTTACCCAGCGAGTCTATTGTTTTCAACATATGATCCATAAATAATATGAACAATAGTGGAGACAGGTTGCAGCCTTGTCTTACCTCTAAAACTACTCTGAACCATGAACTCAATTTCCCGTCAACTCTAACTGCTGCCTGACTATCCATGTAAAGACCTTCAATTGCTTGCAAAAGTTTCCCTCCTATTGCATGATCTCGTAGAACAGACAATATCTTCTTCCTAGGAACCCGGTCATATGCCTTTTCTAGATCTACAGGATGTTACAAAAAGGTACGGCCAAACTTTCAGGAAACATTCCTCACACACAAAGAAAGAAAATATGTTACGTGGACATGTGTCCGGAAACGCTTACTTTCCATGTTAGAGCTCATTTTATTACTTCTCTTCAAATCACATTAATCATGGAAAGGAAACACACAGGAACAGAACGAACCAGCGTGACTTCAAACACTTTGTTACAGGAAATGTTCAAAATGTCCTCCGTTAGCGAGGATACATGGATCCACCCTCCGTCGCATGGAATCCCTGATGCGCTGATGCAGCCCTGGAGAATGGCGTATTGTATCACAGCCGTCCACAATACGAGCACGAAGAGTCCCTACATTTGGTACCGGGTTTGCGTAGACAAGAAATTTAAAATGCCCCCATAAATGAAAGTCAAGAGAGTTTAGGTCAGGAGAGCGTGGAGGCCATAGAATTGGTCCGCCTCTACCAATCCATCGGACACCGAATCTGTTGTTGAGAAGCATACGAACACTTCGACTGACATGTGCAGGAGCTCCATCGTGCATGATGTGTTGTACTTGCAAAGGCACATGTTCTAGCAGCACAGGTAGAGTATCCCGTATTAAATCATGATAACGTGCTCCATGGAGCGTAGGTGGAAGAACATGGGGCCCAATCAAGACATCATCAACAATGCCTGCCCAAACGTTCACAGAAAATCTGTGTTGATGACGTGATTGCACAATTGCGTGCGGATTCTCGTCAGCCCACACATGTTGATTGTGAAAATTTACAATTAGATCACGTTGGAATGAAGCCTCATCCGTAAAGAGAACATTTGCACTGAAATGAGGATTGACACATTGTTGGATGAACCATTCGCAGAAGTGTACCCGTGGAGGCCAGTCAGCTGCTGATAGTGCCTGCACACGCTGTACATGGTACGGAAACAACTGGTTCTCCCGTAGCACTCTCCATACAGTGACGTGGTCAGCATTACCTTGTACAGCAGAAACTTCTCTGACGCTGACATTAGGGTTATCGTCGACTGCACGAAGAATTGCCTCGTACATTGCAGGTGTCCTCGTCGTTCTATGTCTTCCCCAGTCGCGAGTCATAGGCTGGAATGATCCGTGCTCACTAAGAAGCCGATCAATTGCTTCGAATGTCTTCCTGTCGGGACACTTTCGTTCTGGAAATCTGCCTCGATACAAACGTACCGCGCCACGGCTATTGCCCCGTGCTAATCCGTACATCAAATGGGCATCTGCCAACTCCGCGTTTGTAATAATTGCACTGTCTGCAAAACCACGTTCGTTAAGAACACTAACCTGTTGATGCTACGTACTGATGTGCTTGATGCTAGTACTGTAGAGCAATGAGTCGCATGTCAACACAAGCACCGAAGTCAACATTACCTTCCTTCAATTGGGTTAACTGGCGGTGAATCGAGGAAGTACAGTGCATACTGACGAAACTAAAATGAGCTCTAAAATGGAAATTAAGCGTTTCCGGACACGTCCACATAACATCTTTTCTTTATTTGTGTGTGAGGAATGTTTCCTGAAAGTTTGGCCGTACCTTTTTCTAACACCCTGTATAAAGCACTTCTCCATTATTTGCTGTTAGCTAAAGATCTAGTCGTGACAACCTCTAGGAGGCCTAAACCCATATTGATTTTCCTCCAATTTGTCCTCAACCAATACTCGCACTTTTCTTTCAACAATACCTGAGAAGATCTTACCCACAACGCTGATTAAAGAGATACCTCTGTAGTTGTACTATATTTTCTGTTTCATTTCTAGTTATGTTTCTAGATTTTATCTGTGTAGGTAAGTGATATAAAGAGAATACGAAACACCAGAAAATTACTAGTTCCCAACTGCTATGGGAAAGCCTTTGAAACGGAGCCAGTCCCGCAGAGGGCAAATCTCGCGACCGGAGCATTCGTCTTGTCAGGCTCGGTTATTTGTAATCAGAATTCGCCTGAATTTGCAGCGACGCGTAGCATTTAAGCGGCGAGTTATTTAAACTGTCCGTGCGAAAGAGTGACGCTCTTTCTCGCCGCGACTTGCATTTCTAGTGGGGCAGATCGTTGTGCGTGCCCCTGGCCCCACCAGACCGCGTCCACGGCGCCTATCGATTGGATAACAGCGCGCACGCGCGGGTTTCTACGCCAGCGACGGCGGCGCCGCGCGGCGGTCCGGTTCCGAAACTGCAGCTCCCTCGCAAGCGCGGAGCGAGCAAACTTCAGTTGTCGCCTGACTTCCGCGCAAAGAGCACGTAATCGAGAACAGAAGTATCGTTTGCGAGCGATAGAAGCACATTTGATTACAGAAGGCAGGCGCTTACAAGAGCACGCTACTGCCGTCGCTTTTCCGTCGCTCCGGTGAGTAGCCTTCTAACTTTGCCAATCGAACATGACCTCCGGGTATTGGATATTTACTTTTGTGGTGCGCGCTCCACGAAACAGAACAAATCCGCACAGCTGGAACAGGACGTAATAATTTCACGCCCACGTACAACTTTATCACTCAAATAGAGTCCTTATTTACTGACGAAATAATTTAGAAACAATGTTAAACCAAGTCCCGAAGAGTAAAAGAGAAAGATCTGAACAATTGTGTTTCTTTGGCAGTTTATCGCTATAATCTACACTTGTTGCCAAGTTTAAATTTTTGAGAACTAAGTAGTACAATACTTGACACAACTTTTTTTTTTGTTTATGCTGTTAGTCCAAATCTCTTGACACTTCTGTCGGTGCAGTCCACACTTACTGTTTGGTTTAGATTTGGAAAATGAGGTACATTATTTTTTCCTACAAGATTATTGTTGGGTGTATGCTGTATATTAGAATGAGAATTACCATCCACCTGTGAAGGAGTGTTGTCTTCGCGGTGTGCGTTCTGCTGAACAGCACAAATCCAGACACCTGGAATTACTAAAAACTGAAAGTATCGGCACTACTAATACAAGCGATAGCGTCACGCCCACTTACAGCTTTTTCGATCAACTGAAGTTCTTATTTACCAAAGAAACTATTTTGTAACAAATTTAAAAGAACCCTCGTAAAATGACACATGGAGCAATGCAAAATACATAGGCTGTTCAGTTTCATCTTGTTAAGAATTTCGTTGGTGTGGTGTGTACATGTATTGTATGGTTAAGATTGTTGAGAATCAGGTACTATAATACTTTTTACAAAAACATTTTGTGTTTATTGTAAATGTTTGAATGAGCTGATCTACGCTGACAATGAACGAATTTCTATTACAGCTATGGTTACCGTATTTCGAAGTGAAAAAACCCGGCGTATTACAGACAATCTTTATGCGAACCCTAATGGCTTACCTTTTTAGGAAAGCATATTTCTCGTTTCCTCGAACCTTCTTAACTAACTCTTTCTTGAATTTGATGTTATCATAGTACAGTCCACAGTACCTGGTCTCCCACCATGTAATATAGAGGAGAAACACCTGGAAGTAAATAAACTTGAGACGATTCTAGTAATTAGCTATTCATAAGATATCAATTTGCAGATTTTGCATGTGTTGTTTTCTTGTACATAATTATATTCATTTATACTACCTCCATACCTACCTATTTATATCTATCTTTCCTCTCTCTTTGTCCATTTCTTCCTCTCTCTCTCTCTTCATCTACTCCTTCATCCTTTCTCTGCCCATCTCATCTCCTCCTTTCTCCAGCTCTTTCGTCTCCTTCTCTCTGTCTACCTCCTCCATCCTCCATCCTTTGCTCATCTCCTCCTGCTTCTCCACCCCTCTTTGTCCATCTCCTCCTCTTACATTTCTCTGTCCATCTCCTCCTCTCCCCCCCCCCCCTTTCTGTTCCCTCATATCTCCTGAACTGTGCATCATACAGTGTGCAGTTTTGCAGGTACATTCAGCAGCATATGTGGACACTGTCTGCTAAATGTGTTGCAAATAGAGTTCGTACCAAAGAGGCAAGAAATGTAAACGTCGTAATTTTATGCCTGATGCGGCAGTTTTACTGCATGAGCAACAAAAATGTAGTAAGCGACAACCTTTTTTCTTTTGGTCATTTTGAGGAGGATATCAGCGAGAAAAAGTTTCGTAAAGATTTGTAATTATATTTAAAGTTCGTTGTAAGTCACTCAGTTCTCTCGCTCTCAAATAATGCATAGTAGATAGACCTATAGCTCATGCAATGTATACATTATGCAACAAGTAGTGTGGTAGTATGCAATAAACACATTGAATATTGTATAATAATTGTATTCATTATTCTGAATCGTATCGAGTAGCACATGTTAACCAAGAAAAGCATTTTCACCAATATAATAAAGTTCAAAAGTCAGGGTCATTAGCTGTCTCAAAGAGTAAATATCTTCCCATTATTCCCGTAATATTCTTCAAATCAGTAAGTATCTTGTACTACACACTTTCTAAAGTAGCCTGTATTCTTTCTCAGGGCTCAAGCTATTTCTTTACTAAATTACATCGAAATCGATTCAGTAATGATAATTTCTAACGTCCTGCATGATGCGGCAGTTTTCACACATTTTAGTGTTTGTGACATCATATATCCTGAACTATTTGCCGTACATAGATATAGTCCTGCGGGTACAATCAGTGGTCACCATTGTCTGCAGAATGCGTCGCGAATACAGTTAGTAGTAAAGAAGTAATAAATTAAAACGTCACACCTGTTGCGAAAATGAACAGCGAAAATGTAGTAAGGGCGAAACTTTTTCCTTTGATCATTATGTGGGGGATAGCAGCGATAGTACGTTTCGTAAAGATTTGTAAGTATTTATAAAGTTTGTTGCAAGTCACAAATTGCCCTCGTTTTCAAATACTGGATAAACAAATTCTGCGCATTCGCGCGTTGTGGTCTACAGTATCTTTTTTTTTTTTTTAATCTCCAACAACGGTCCTCTGATAGGTAGATGGTTGTTACCCTCACAGCGATTTTTTCCAGACAGTAAGTGATATGCGTACCAGATTTGGTTGAAATCGGTCCTGTGGTTTCGGAAGAGACGTGGAACCGACCTACATCCATAGATCCATACATTTCTATAGTATGTACGATTTTTTTTTCGTGTTGCGATTTTGATGAAATATGACCTCTACAGCGCTCCTAGCTTCGCTGAAGTTATCAGTGAAAACCCAATAAAAATTCGTTTGATAGGTTTGGGGATAAGCGTGTTGAGACAGACAGACAAGAAAGTTTCAGTAAACTTTAAAGCACGGTATCTTTTTTTGTGATCTAATTTAGAGGAACTTAAAGTCTTTACGATGCTCCAAACTATTCTCAGATCACCTGCGTAAATATCATGAAATTAGTCTAGTAGTTTTTGACGACTATTGTGTTAAAAGACAAAGAAGACAGACACGGTTGCTTTACAGTTTTTTTTATTAGTATAAATTTGAAACTTACCTGTACATCAAGCATTCTGCATCATGCACAATTCTTCCTTTCCGCAGAAATGGGAATCCACTCAGGTAATTGCCCCCTAGATTTGCTTTTACAGTTACCTTCAGTCATATTTGAAACGCTCTTTACATCACAGCAGCTATTATCAACGTTGCGGCCGCAAGCACGGACATCTCGAAGCGTGGCCGGCCAACTACAGAGCAACCAAACTGAAGATCGAGACGGAGTGCCACGACAGTCGACGATCGCCAGAAATGTTGAAAAACTGTTTTAATCTCTCCGCATTTGTGCCTAGTCTCTATCTCACGCCACCAGATCACATTTGACATCATAAAACAAAAATTTGAAATGAAAGTCCAAAAATCGGGTTCTTCTTACCGTTTCACAGCTTTTTTAGGTCTACAACTTTGCTTCCGCCGTTTTGCAATATACGGCAGTAGCGGCAAATGGGGCTCGGGTGATTCGTCGTAGGTGTTATACAATAAACTGAGGCGTCTGTAAACATAATGCCATAAAAATATTAGTAGATTTGTGATTGCATCATAAGGTTATTCTCGATTAAGTACGTCAACTTACGTACCCATTTCTCACCATTTGCGGAAGTTTTAATCTTCTGCTTTAAGATGAAGAAATCTGCGGCTGTGGCTCTTAAAATGCTGGATAAGACCAATGGTGAGGGAACTATTACCGGAAGGACGTGCAGAGAATGTTTTCAACGCCTTAAGAAGGGTGATTCTGATGTCGAAGACCGGGAGGGCGGTGGAAGGCAGGACGTTTTCGTAGCTACTGAAACAGTCGAAGACAGTCACAGGCCAGCAATTGATGCGTCCCAGCCCAGCACTGAAACACAAACGGCCGCAATACAGCGATAGACACGTGAAGGTAATTTTGCAGCAGGTCAGTGCTCAACCCCATGTCGCAAAACCCGTCAAAATATACACGGAAACGTTGAAGTGAGAAGCCCTAACCCTCTCGCCACATTCTCCACACGTTGCTCTGACTACAACCTTTTTCGATCAGTGGCATACAGTCTGGCTGACGAGCACTTCCGATCATATGAACACGTGCAAAATTCAATCGATTCACGGATCCCCACAAAAGACGCCCAGTTCTTCCGCCACGGGATTCGTATGCTATCCAAAAAATGGGAGAATGTAGTGGCCAGAAATGGGCAATACCATGAATCAGAAATTTGTTGTACGGTTTTCACAATAAAGCCTCGAACTTCGAGAAAAAGCGGCGGAAGCAATGTTGTAGACCTAGCACAATATGATGCTGAGATACAACATTAAAAACCGCGTTGAATCCGGAAAAACTGGACGATTTGGTAACCCTAACTAATGCTGTTTTTCCATAGATGTCACGTTGAGGGCAACCGCAATTGTGCGGAAAAATAATTCATTGTGAAACACAAATCAGACGCTAAACTCACGAAATATTTAAACAAATAATAGAGAATTCATGTTAAAAATGTGGAGTCAGTAACAGCGCCTGGTCCAACTGCTGTAAATACACTAAGAAAAATAAATAAATAAAAATAATAAACAGTGCATCATGAAGGAATAATTCCAATGGGACGGAAATCGGTAGATGTCTTGCACATGTACACACAAACAAATAATTACAATTTCAGGGGAGTGGACGATGTATTCAAAAGAAAGGTCTTAACAAATGGTTGAAACGGCTCTAAGCACTATGGGACTTAAACATCTGAGGTCATCAGTCCCCTTGACTTAGAACTACTTAAACCTGACATCACACACGTCCATGCGGGAGGCAGGATTCGAACCTGAGACCATAGCAGCAGCGCGGTTCCGGACAGAAGCGCCTGGGACCGCTTGGCCACAGCGGCCGGCAGAACGTAACAAACTTAGCAAGTAAGTAATACGTTGATCCACCTCTGGCACCTACGCAAGCAGTTGTTCAGCTTGGCATTGGTTGACTGAATTGTTGGTTGCACTCTTGAGGGACACCGCGCCAAATTCTGTCCAATTGGTGCGTTAGATCTTCAAAATCCCGCTCTGGTTGGAGGTCATGCCCATAAAGCTCCACATGTTCTCCATTGGGGAGAGATCTGGGGTCCTTACTGGCCAAGGTAGGGTTTGGCAAGCATGAAGACATGCAATAGAAACTCAGGTCCTGTGTGGGCAGAAATTATCTGCTGGAACTTATGGCTTGCCATGAAGAGCAACAAAAGAGCGCATAGAATATCGTCCGTGTGTATTGTAAGGGTAGCTGAATGGTCAACGTACCAGATTGTCAATCCTCTGGGCCCGGGTTCGATTCATGGCTGGGTCGGGAAATTTTATCCACCCAGGGACTGGATGTTGTTCTGTCTTCATCATCCTCATCAACTGCAGGTCGCCAAAGTGGCGTCAAATTGGAAGACCGGCACCCAGCGAATGGCGTGCCCAACGGGGGGCCCTAGCCATACGATTAAATAAATAAAATAAAATTGTAAGTGTGCTGCAGATGACAACGAAATGGGGGCTGCTGTGAAAAGACTTGGCAGCCCAGACTATCACTCCTGGTTGCTGGGCCACAGGGCAGTCAACAGCCAGGTTGTCATTTCGCAGCTGTTCGGCGCATCTCTAGAGACGTCTTCGGTCTGTAATCTCATTGCCTGGAGCAGAATTGTTTTCAGTGATAAGTGTCTTCGAGTTGAGCCCTGATGACCAGTGAAGAGGGCTCTGGATACACCCCCAATACCGGTAGGCTACCAACCCGACTGTGGCCCGCCACACAGCCAGACAACCAGAGTGCCACAGTACAGCGGTATGTCGACAATATCTTACGTCTCGTTTTGTTGCCCTCCACGGCAAGCCATTCTGGGCTTACATTTCAGTAAAATAATGCCTGTCTGCAAA
This sequence comes from Schistocerca gregaria, assembly GCF_023897955.1. Taxonomy (NCBI): domain Eukaryota; kingdom Metazoa; phylum Arthropoda; class Insecta; order Orthoptera; family Acrididae; genus Schistocerca; species Schistocerca gregaria. Next base: position 157,936,564 of record NC_064928.1, read on the forward strand.
AGGCAACAGATACTGCTGCTTGCCTTCATGTTCCCCCAACCCTACCTTGGCCAGCAAGGTCTCCGGATCTCTCTGCAATTGAGAATGTTTGGAGTATAACGGGTCAGAGTTTGGCACGATGTCCCTCAGGAGGACATCCAACAAGTCTGTCAATCAGTGCCAAGCCAAATAACTGCTTGCACAAGGGCCGGAGGCGGACCAATGAGCTATTGACTTGCTCAGTTGCGAAACTCTCCCTCTTGAATACATCACCGAGTTTTCTGAAACTGTAATCATTTATTTTCTGTACATGTACATAACATCTACCTATTTCCGTCCCAGTGGGATATTTCCTTCGCGGTGAGCCGCTTTTTTTTCCATCAGCCAGTATTTTTGAAACGTTTGTTTAGTCTACTATGAGGGTTGGAACTTTAATACTGGCAACTATTCATTTACAGCTCGTACAAAATAGATACGTGTTTCAAAGTCTTACTGACCTTCAAAGTAGTCACCAGTGTTGTGTATAACCCGTTGGCAGCGATGTGGAAGTCGTAGGATACCTTTAGCAGTGCCAGTTGTGTTGACAGTTCGAGCGGCGCGGTCTATTGCCCGACGAATTTGTGGCAGTTCTGAAGCGAGTGCCGTGAAGAGTTTCCTTCAGTTGAGAAATCGAGTTGAACTGACGGGAGCTTAAGTCAGGGAAGTGCAGTAGGTGGTACAGCACTTCACGGCACTCGCTTCAGAACTGCTACAAATTCATCGGGCAATAGACCGCGCCGCTCGAACTGTCAACACAACTGGCACTGCTAAGAGTATCCTACGACTTCCACATCGCCGGCAACGTGTTATACACAATGCTGTTGACTACCTTGAAGGTCAGTAAAACTTTGAAACACGTATCTATTTTGTACGAGCTGTAAATGAATAGTTGCCAGTATTAAAGTTCCAACCCTCGTGCTTTCAATGGCACAGAATCGTTTTCTTTATGCCCCAATACATCAAACATCTGGAATATTCCAGCCCTAGTGTACATAAGAATGAGATTAGGAGTATAATAAGGGATTGCTGAAGTATAATCATCCATCACAAGTGATATGTGTCTTCCATAGGTCTTATTGCAACATTTTGATTACGAGTGTAGAAACCGGATTCAACAGAAATCTTCCGAACAGAGTGTAGTCTCCGCACATATAACAGTAACAATGACTGGAGGTATACATGTCTACATCAATTAAATAATTTGTTTATGACCATGACTTCTTTCCAACATTCACTTCATACTTAGCTGACTACCAAGGTGAGTGGTTTAGCCAATTTCTTTTCTGTACCTGTCAGTCTTCACCCGTAATATGATGCTGACTTATGTTTAGCACCATTTACCACCTTTTTGCAACGCAGTTACAGAAATGTCCGCTGATATGCATAATGTGACACCATGTACGCATGCAAAAGCAGAAAACAACATGGGACGTGCTGTAACACGAACAGCTCAGCTATGCCTGTCATTTATATTTTTTAGTTAGCTGATAGCACAAAATCGACAAAACGATATAAATATTTCATCAGTTCAATGGGCGACAATACCTTCACATTAACATATTTGTTGTTGGAAGAAATGTATTCAGAGTTGCGAATTTAATTAGATTTCAGATGCACAATTTATTAGTGACAAATGAAAATTTCTGGGGGACCTGGGCACGAACCTGGATATCTCACTTTGCAAAAACGGTGACCTTTACCACTTTTTCTTATTGTAGTACTACCAACGTGTTTCTCCGTCATTATTTATCATTTGGCCTTTGCAAATGTTGCATTACACCTCTTCAAATTCATCGATGAGAACATCTCTCAGTCTTTCTTATAGCAGAACACGCTGAGCTATCCCGCTGTCCCGGTCGGCTGTCCTTGCACGCCTCAGTCACCGACCTAAACCTCCATATGTCACTGAGTGACCACGTCCTGTATCGATATGTATTACGCCAATGTAGATGTTTTGAAATAATGTTTATTGATCAGAGTTATTATTTTGTGAATCCTCTGTGTAGGCTTTTATACATTTGTGCCTTGCTGTTGACGATATGGTTCTATAAACCCAATCCAAATAAATAGAAAAAACACATAGTTAATACTGAGATTAGGAATTTTATAGGGGACTGCTAAAGTATAATGATCCATCGGACGTGATATGTGTCTTGCATAGGTCTTATTGCAACATTCTGATTGCTTCACGTAGTAGTTTGATGGTGCTCGGTACAGACAATCGAATTCGAGTAATCGGCTATTTTTAACTGATATTAAATTATTTAACATTAGAACTCCCATGCCTGATGCTTACGAAATTGGACTGCCATGCATAAAATAGCTTCAAACATTTCATTGCAAATGAGTTAATGCGCTAAATATTTGACGTTAAGCATGTAAATCCTTTATGTCTGAAATCGAAAGGCCCTAATTATGCTGGTTTATTATTTGCGGATTATTCAGCCACAGAACATCGAAAAAGTAAAAAAAAAAGAACGTTTTAACAAGAGCTGTTTTTTCACGCTGCTCTCTTATTTATGATGTCACATGTGCTGAAATACGTACCATACAGTGAGATAATTTTGCAGGTACATTCAGTGGTACATGCGGATACTCTCTGCAAAATATATTGAAAAAAGAGTTGGTATTGATGACGTAATAAATTAAAACATCATGTCTAGAGTTGTGCTGTACCAAATCTGCGGTTCCGTAGTCTCGCTAACTACATAAAAATCTCGTAGTAAATTGTAGGCTTATAGATAGTATTGCTAGCGTTGGTAGGGAAAGAAACATAAATGAATGTGTAAGACAGAAACTGAAGAACCGATGATTTCTCTATCTCTCTAACTTTTTTTTTTTTTTTTGCTACAAATTTAAACCACACACCATTCAGTATTATTTCCATTTGTATTTTATATCCTTACATAATATAAATTCCTTTTTAAAAGTAAAGAAAATTATTTGATCACGTAACTTCTGCGCTTTTACGTAACGAAAGAAATTACTTTTAATGTAAGCTGAGTCTGAACTCAATAAAACATTCTTCATCATGATCAAAGTCAAGAGTTGCCTGTTATTACTGATAAACGCAAAACTTGTTTATGAATAAAAGACACATGTTTTTTGTAAGTTGGACGAAGCATTAAAGCGATGTTCGACATATTTTTGTTTTACATCTGTTTTTTATTTCAACTTGAGGAAATTTGCATCTTGTAGCGCTGTATGACAAATCTGTATTATTTTCTTTATTTTGATTTTAGTTTCCCACTGTTTGACGTTACGAATCAACAGTTTTTCAGTAACATATGAATCAGACATTGACAATTTCAGTTTTCCTGTGGATACTTTTTACTTTCAAGTAAGAGACAAGACGATGACTATTTTGAGCAAACATGTTCTGTGAGTTACCTAGTCCTTTAAGCATATCAACTCAGTTTCTTCAGGGGAATCAAGTAAGACACTGATCGTATATGTAAAGAAACTGATCGTTATGAGGTAACGCCTGATAGGTATGCAACACACCCAATGCACGGGTAAAGCAGGTACAACTTCAGCTGACCACAGCTATTAAGCAAACTAACGTAGTCTAAGCTTGCTTATGACAGTCTCCAGTAGCCTAAAACATATTTAAAAGTCTCTCAAGTCATGTCTGGTGCTGAAGTTTTCTGCATGAATAGGATAAATAATGTAAGCGATAAACTTTTTTCCTTTTGCTGTTTGGCGTGGGGTTGGAGATTAAAGTTGTCAGCGAGGAAAAAATTCGAAAAGGTTTCAAATAATGTGTAAAGGTTGCTGGAAGTTTCTGTCTGCACTCATTCTCAAATACTGGAAGAACGGAGTCTGAGCGACTTGCGCGCCAGGAGCTACTCTCTCAAGACATGTGCCGAGTTTTAATACAGCTGTCAACGCATCCCGCATCTCTGTCGCCAAACGCTTCCATCTCGCATTCCTCCTCGTCTTCTTTTGTTCCTGTAGTCTCCATCGCTTTTTGGACCTTTTGAATCCTATTGTATAGAACTGGGGGCCTAGAAACGACGCAGAGGCTTCGTCCGCACCGTAGCGGTTCACAACCCCCCAGCAGGCTACAGCAGTGCACTAACCCTACCGCCGCCCCAAACCGAACCCAGGGCTATTGTGCGCTTCGACCCCCAGTCGATACCCCAAATGGTTCAAATGGCTCTGAGCACTATAGGACTTAACTTCTGATGTCATCAGTCTCCTAGAACTTAGAACTACTTAAACCTAACTAACCTATGGACATCACACACAGCCATGCCCGAGGCAGGTTCCGAACCTGTGACAGTCGCAGTCGCGCGGTTCCGGACTGTAGCGTGTAGAACCGCTCGGCCACTCCAGTGGAACACTCCTCCCCCCCCCCCCCCCCCCCCGGGAACATCTCCCACCAGACGAGTGTAACCCCAATGTTTGCATAGTAGAGTAATGATGGTGTACGCGTACGCGGAGAAAGTGTTTGCTCAGCAATCGCCGACATAGCGTAACTGGGGCGGAATAAGGGGAACCAGCTCGTATTCGCTGAGGCAGATGGAAAACCGCCTAAAAACCGCCCACAGGCTGGCCGGCACACCGGACCTCGACACTAATCCGCCGGCCGGATTCCTGCCGGGGACCGACACGCCTTCCCGCCCGAAAAGCAGTGCGTTAGAACGCACGGCTAACGGGGCAGGCTGTACACCTATTCTCCATCCTTTGCGTGGTATTCTTCTTCTTGTCTACATCTACATCTACACGATCCCTCTGCAATTCACACTAAAGTGCCTGCACAGGGTTCTTCTAATTAATCTTCATAATATCTCTCTACCACTCCTCTCTCTAACAGCGTGTGGACAAAATGAACACTTAAATCTTTCTGTACGACCTATGATTCCTTTTATTTTATTAAGTGATCGTTTTTTCCCATGTAGGCTGGCGTCAATAAAATATTTTCGCATCCATAGGAGAAATTTGGCGATTGAAATTTCGGGATAGGTCTCGCCGCAACGAAAACCGCTTTTGTTTTGAGGTCTGGCACCCCGACTCGCTTATCCGTGACTTTCGCTCCTCAATTTCGCGATACTTCAAATCGAGCTCTCCTTTGGGATTTTTCGATGCTATCAGTCCTATCTGGTAATACTAGTTAACTCCACGATCGGTTATTTACAGAACCGATTTCCACGCTATAAAACAGCTTCAGACATCTGATTACTTTACAGGTGAGTTAATATACTAAATATTTGATGTTATTCATCTAAAAGGACTATGCTTCAAGAAGCAAGGTCCTAATTGTGTTGGTTTATTTTCGGAATTCTACCAGAGCACGAACAAGAGCAGTGCAGGCAGTCTCTTTAGTAGACCTGTTGCTTCTTCTAAAAGATCTGCCAATAAAACGCAGTTTTTGGTTTGCCTTCCCCACAACATTACCTAAGTCATCGTACCAATTTAAGTTGTTTCGTAATTGTAATTTCTAGGTACTGAGTTGAGTTGGAAGCCTTGAAATTTGTGTGCTTTATCGTGTAACTGAAATTTAACGGATTCCTTTCCGTACTTATGTGTATTTCCTCACACTTTTCCTTATTCAGAGATAATTGCCGCTTTTCGCAGAATACAGATATCTCTCTACCACTCCTCTCTCTAACAGCGTGTGGACAAAATGAACACTTAAATCTTTCTGTACGACCTATGATTCCTTTTATTTTATTAAGTGATCGTTTTTTCCCATGTAGGCTGGCGTCAATAAAATATTTTCGCATCCATAGGAGAAATTTGGCGATTGAAATTTCGGGATAGGTCTCGCCGCAACGAAAACCGCTTTTGTTTTGAGGTCTGGCACCCCGACTCGCTTATCCGTGACTTTCGCTCCTCAATTTCGCGATACTTCAAATCGAGCTCTCCTTTGGGATTTTTCGATGCTATCAGTCCTATCTGGTAATACTAGTTAACTCCACGATCGGTTATTTACAGAACCGATTTCCACGCTATAAAACAGCTTCAGACATCTGATTACTTTACAGGTGAGTTAATATACTAAATATTTGATGTTATTCATCTAAAAGGACTATGCTTCAAGAAGCAAGGTCCTAATTGTGTTGGTTTATTTTCGGAATTCTACCAGAGCACGAACAAGAGCAGTGCAGGCAGTCTCTTTAGTAGACCTGTTGCTTCTTCTAAAAGATCTGCCAATAAAACGCAGTTTTTGGTTTGCCTTCCCCACAACATTACCTAAGTCATCGTACCAATTTAAGTTGTTTCGTAATTGTAATTTCTAGGTACTGAGTTGAGTTGGAAGCCTTGAAATTTGTGTGCTTTATCGTGTAACTGAAATTTAACGGATTCCTTTCCGTACTTATGTGTATTTCCTCACACTTTTCCTTATTCAGAGATAATTGCCGCTTTTCGCAGAATACAGATATGGTGTCTAAGTCATTTTGCAATTAATTTTGATCTGTTGATGACTTTACTAGACTGTAAACGACAGCATCATCTGCAAATAATCTAAGAAAGCTGCTCGTATTGTCTCCTAAATCGTTCATGTAGATAGGGAACAACATGATTTTCCGTCGTTTACCGTGTGTGTGTGTGTGTGTGTGTGTGTGTGTGTGTGTGTGTGTGTGTGTGAGTGAGAATGGGATCAAAGTACTGAGGTCATCCGTTCCTAGGCCTACACACTACCTAAGCTAGCTTATGCTAAGAACAACACACGCACACACCTATGCCCGAGGGAGGATTCGAACCTCCGGCGGGAGGGGCCGAGCAATCCGTGACACGGCGCCTCAAAGCGCGGGTCGACTCCGCGCGGCGATTACTACATACTGTGTCCTTTTTGGTAAGAAATCGCGAATCCAGTCGCGGAACTGATGAGATACTGCATCTTCACGCAATTTAATTAGAAGTCTCTTGTGAGGAACTGTCTCAAAAGCCTTCTGATATGATCTAGATACATAGAGGGAATCAATTTGATATCTCCTGTTGACAGCACTCATTTCTTCGTTTGAGTGAGGAACTAGTTGTGGTTCATAAGATCGATATTTTCCGACTATTTACTAAAATGTGTGTCAAGAGACCATTGCCTTCGAAGTAACTGATAAAGTTCAAACACAGTGTGAAGAACAAATTCACACTCGGAGTTCGCTGTGCGATTCATCACGTAGTATCAGATGTTGAGTGCTGTTGACAAGGAATTTCAGATCGATTCCGTATTTGTGGATTTCCGGAAGGCTTTTGACACTGTACCACTCAAGCGGCTCGTAGTGAAATTGCGTGCTTATGGAATATGGATTTGTGATTTCCTGTCAGAGAGGTCACTGTTAGTAGTAATTGACGGAAAGTCATTGAGTGAAACAGAAGTGATTTCTGGCGTTCTACAAGGTAGTGTTACAGGCCCTTTGTTGTTCCTTGTCTATATAAACGATTTGGGGGACAATGTGAGCAGCCGTCTTCGGCTGTTTGCACGTTACGCTGTCGTTTATCGATTAATAACGTCATCAGAAGATGAAAACAAACTGCAAAACGATTTAGAAAAAAATAGCTGAGTGGTGCGAAAAGTGGCAGTTGACCACAAATAACGAAAAGTGCGAGGTCATCTACATGAGTGCTAAAAGAAACTTCGCTTACACGACAAATCAGTATAATCTAAAAGCCATAAATTCAACTAAATACCTAGGTATTACAATAACGAACAACTTAAATTGGAAGGGACACACAGAAAATGTTGTGGGGAAGACTAACTAAAGAACTGTGTTTCATTGGCAGGACACTTAGAAAATGTAACAGACCTATTAAGGAGACTGCCTACCCTACGCTTGTCCGTCCTCTTTTAGAATACTGTTATGCCGTGTGAAATCCTTACCAGATAGGACTGACGGAGTAGATTGAAAAAGTTCAAAGAAGGGCAGCACGTTTTGTATTAGCGCGAAATATGAGAGAGTGTGTCACAGATATGATACAGGATTTGGGCTGGACATCATTAAAAGAAAGGCGTTTTTCGTTGCGACGGAATTTTCTCACAAATTTCCAATCGCCAACTCTCTCCTCCGAATGCGAAAATATTTTGTTGACACCGACCTGCATAGGGAGGAACGACCACCACGATAAAATAAGGGAAATCAGAGCTCGTACGGAAAGATACTGGTGTTCATTGTTTCCGCGCGCTATATGAGATTGGAATAATAGAGAATTGTGACGGTGGTTCGAAAAAACCCTCTGCGAGGCATTTAATGTCATTTGGAGAGTGTACATGTAGATGTAGATGTAAGAGTACAGAAACGTCTGTCACTGAATATCGTGCTGCGCATATTTCGAGCAGTAAATGACGTACAGGATTGGCAACCCGGCAACAGTGTAATCATGTATACAGAACTACCGCTGTCAGGTTTCAGCAGTTGTGCTCAGTAGTTGGTGCAGTGGATAGCGCTTTGGGTTAGCATATACGAGATCTAGGTCGCAATGCCGGGTCGAGGCTTATTTGTTTTCATTTGCTAAAAGTGGTTTGCGTGATACGGTATCTGGCCGCTTAATCGTTATATAGCGATTACAGTGGGCCTTCTGCAAAACATTTGCAATTACGTACTACGAGCACAGAAATGGAAATCCAATCGTTTTCATTGGTCAGCTTTTAAGGAAACCTTTAGCGGGCCGAGAACGCGAATTTTTTCGTATCAAGGCATGTGCTAGATCCCAAAGTAGTTGTCTGTGTACTCTCCCCCAATGGTCCCATCGGGTAATACCAACTATTATTGCTGCAACGTTCAGGTCCGCTACATTTCGTTAGGGCCTTACGTCACCAGGACGGCTAGAAAAGTGCTTTGCAAATAAATTCGATGGGACCATTGTGGGAGGGTACTCAGAAAACAGGTTTGGAATCTAAGAGACGCAGTGGCGCGCAACAATCCGCGTACACTACTTGCAAAAGGTTTCTTTATAAGCTGACCAGTGAAAACGATTGTACCCTCCTGGAAATGGAAAAAAGAACACATTGACACCGGTGTGTCAGACCCACCATACTTGCTCCGGACACTGCGAGAGGGCTGTACAAGCAATGATCACACGCACGGCACAGCGGACACACCAGGAACAGCGGTGTTGGCCGTCGAATGGCGCTAGCTGCGCAGTATTTGTGCACCGCCGCCGTCAGTGTCAGCCAGTTTGCCGTGGCATACGGAGCTCCATCGCAGTCTTTAACACTGGTAGCATGCCGCGACAGCGTGGACGTGAACCGTATGTGCAGTTGACGGACTTTGAGCGAGGGCGTATAGTGGGCATGCGGGAGGCCGGGTGGACGTACCGCCGAATTGCTCAACACGTGGGGCGTGAGGTCTCCACAGTACATCGATGTTGTCACGCCAAGACCGTAGGATCCTACGCAGTGCCGTAGGTGACCGCACCGCCACTTTCCAGCAAATTAGGGACACTGTTGGTCCTGGGGTATCGGCGAGGACCATTCGCAACCGTCTCCATGAAGCTGGGCTACGGTCCCGCACACCGTTAGGCCGTCTTCCGCTCACGCCCCAACATCGTGCAGCCCGCCTCCAGTGGTGTCGCGACAGGCATGAATGGAGGGACGAATGGAGACGTGTCGTCTTCAGCGATGAGAGTCGCTTCTGCCTTGGTGCCAATGATGGTCGTATGCGAGTTTGGCGCCGTGCAGGTGAGCGCCACAATCAGGACTGCATACGACCGAGGCACAAAGGGCCAACACCCGGCCTCATGGTGTGGGGAGCGATCTCCTACACTGGCCGTACACCTCTGGTGATCGTCGAGGGGACACTGAATAGTGCACGGTACATCCAAACCGTCATCGAACCCATCGTTCTACCATTCCTAGACCGGCAAGGGAACTTGCTGTTCCAACAGGACAATGCACGTCCCCATGTGTCCCGTGCCACCCAACGTGCTCTAGAAGGTGTAAGTCAACTACTCTGGCCAGAAAGATCTCCGGATCTGTCCCCCATTGAGCATGTTTGGGACTGGATGAAGCGTCGTCTCACGCGGTCTGCACGTCCAGCACGAAGGCTGGTCCAACTGAGGCGCCAGGTGGAAATGGCATGGCAAGCCGTTCCACAGGACTACATCCAGCATCTCTACGATCGTCTCCATGGGAGAATAGCAGCCTGCATTGCTGCGAAAGGTGGATATACACTGTACTAGTGCCGACATTGTGAATGCTCTGTTGCCTGTGTCTATGTGCCTGTGGTTCTGTCAGTGTGATCATGTGATGTATCAGACCCCAGGAATGTGTCAATAAAGTTTCCCCTTATTGGGACAATGAATTCACGGTGTTCTTATTTCAATTCCCAGGAGTGTATTTCGATTTCTAAAACCGGGTGGGAGGGTGGAGCGCTGACCACGAGCCGGACTGTATACCCGCGTCGGTTGACGCTATTGCCTGACGCTGACACAGCTGGACGTTTGTACGGATGGCCGCGCCAGAGCCTGTGGGCGGAGGTGAGTCTACAGGGTGTTTCAAAAATGACCGGTATATTTGAAACGGCAATAAAAACTAAACGAGCAGCGATAGAAATATACCGTTTGTTGCAATATGCTTGGGACAACAGTACATTTTCAGGCGGACAAACTTTCGAAATTACAGTAGTTACGATTTTCAACAACAGATGGCGCTGCAAGTGATGTGAAAGATATAGAAGACAACGCAGTCTGTGGGTGCGCCATTCTGTACGTCGTCTTTCTGCTGTAAGCGTGTGCTGTTCACAACGTGCAAGTGTGCTGTGGACAACATGGTTTATTCCTTAGAACAGAGGATTTTTCTGGTGTTGGAATTCCACCGCCTAGAACACAGTGTTGTTGCAACAAGACGAAGTTTTCAACGGAGGTTTAGTGTAACCAAAGGACCGAAAAGCGATACGATAAAGGATCTGTTTGAAAAATTTCAACGGACTGGGAACGTGAAGGATGAACGTGCTGGAAAGGTAGGGCGACCACGTACGGCAACCGCAGAGGGCAACGCGCAGCTAGTGCAGCAGGTGATCCGACAGCGGCCTCGGGTTTCCGTTCGCCGTGTTGCAGCTGCGGTCCAAATGACGCCAACGTCCACGTATCGTCTCATGCGCCAGAGTTTACACCTCTATCCATACAAAATTCAAACGCGGCAACCCCTCAGCGCGGCTACCATTGCTGCACGAGAGACATTCGCTAACGATATAGTGCACAGGATTGATGACGGCGATATGCATGTGGGCAGCATTTGGTTTACTGACGAAGCTTATTTTTATCTGGGCGGCTTCGTCAATAAACAGAACTGGCGCGTATGGGGAACCGAAAAGCCCCATGTTGCAGTCCCATCGTCCCTGCATCCTCAAAAAGTACTGGTCTGGGCCGCCATTTCTTCCAAAGGAATCATTGGCCTATTTTTCAGATCCGAAACGATTACTGCATCACGCTATCTGGACATTCTTCGTGAATTTGTGGCGGTACAAACTGCCTTAGACGACACTGCGAACACCTCGTGGTTTATGTAAGATGGTGCCCGGCCACATCGCACGGCCGACGTCTTTAATTTCCTGAATGAATATTTCGATGATCGTGTGATTGCTTTGGGCTATCCGAAACATACAGGAGGCGGCGTGGATTGGCCTCCCTATTCGCCAGACATGAACCCCTGTGACTTCTTTCTGTGGGGACACTTGAAAGACCAAGTGTACCGCCAGAATCCAGAAACAATTGAACAGCTGAAGCAGTACATCTCATCTGCATGCGAAGCCATTCCGCCAGACACGTTGTCAAAGGTTTCGGGTAATTTCATTCAAAGACTACGCCATATTATTGCTACGCATGGTGGATATGTGGAAAATATCGTACTATAGAGTTTCCCAGACCGCAGCGCCATCTGTTGTTGAAACTACTGTAATTTCGAAAGTTTTTCTGCCTGAAAATGTACTGTTGTCCCAAGCACATTGCAACAAACGGTTTATTTCTATCGCTGCTCGTTTAGTTTGTATTGCTGTTTCAAATATACCCTTCATTTTTGAAACACCCTGTACTTCCCGCACAGCGCACATGACTGCAACAGAAGGAACCTGCTAACACTTGCTGCAGTAGGAAGTACACTCCTTCATATACTTTGCAGTTATTTTGCAGAGTACGAATGTAGATGTACTGGATTGGTACACATGTTCCTAGCGTTTTCCGATAAGTTTAATAAACACAACAGATACGCTTAACAGAGATTTAGTCATCCATAATACGCTCAAGCGCTAAAGAAACTGGTGTGGGCATGCTTATTCAAACACAGGGATATGTAAACGGTCAGAATACGGTGCTGCGGTCGGCAACGCCCCATAAGACATGTGTCTGGCCCAGTTAGATCGGTAACTGCTGCTACAGTGGCAGGTTTAAGTTAGTTTGAACGTGGTGTTGTACTAGACGCACGTAGGATGGGACATAGCATCTCCGAGGTAGCGATGAACTGGGCATTTCCCCGTACGACCATTTCATGAGTGTACCGTAAAGTCAGGAATCCGGTGAAACATCAAATCTCCAACATCGCTGCCGCCGGCAATAGATCCTGCAAGGACGAGACCAACGACCACGAACAGAATCGACCAACGTGGCAGAAGTGCAACCCTTTCTCAAATTGCTGCAAATTTCAATGCTGGGCCATCAACAAGTATCAGAGTGCTAACCATTCAAACAAGCGTCATCGACATGGGCTTTCGGAGGCGAAGGTCCACTCGTGTACCCTTGATGACTGCACAACACAAAGCTTTACGCCTCGCCTGCATCCGTCAGCATCGACATTGGACTGTTGAGTACTGGAAAAATGTTCTCTGATCGAACGAGTCTCGTTTCAAATTGTATTACGCGTATGGACGTGTATGGGTATGGAAACAACCTCTTCAATCCATGGATCCTGCATGTCAGCAGGGGAATGTTCAAGCTGGTGGAGTATCTGCAACGGTGCGGAATGGTTTGGAACCCCTGATATGTCTAGATACGACTCTGGCAGGCGAAACGTACATAAGCGTTCTATCTAATCACCTGAATCCATTCAGGTCTGTGCATTCCGACGGACTTTGGCAATTACAGCAGGACAATGCGATACCTCATACGTCCAGAACTGCCACACAGAGGCTCCAGGAACACTCTTCTGAGTTTAAAAGCTTCCGCTGGCCACCATACTCCTCAGACATGAACATTATTCCTGCAACGTGCTTTTCAGAACAGATCTCCACCCCCTAGTACTCTTACGAATTTATGGACAGCCGTGCAGAATTCATGGTGTCAGTTCCCTCCAGCACTACTTCATACATTATTCGAGTCCATGCCACGTCGTGTTGCGGCACTTATGCTTTATCGCGGTGGTCCTACACGATATTAGGCAGGTGTACAAATTTCTTTGGCTCTTCAGTGTACATTCTCCTTCATTCATTGTAACAGTGTGCCAGCCAGCATTGCGGTAACTGTTCGAGTCCTCGACTGTAGAAATAACGTGGTTTTGACGCAAAGGATTCGTCAAGACATATTCGGAGCGCATTTCATCCGAAAGGAAGTTCAGTGAAGGTTGTTCTATAGAGATCGGGAAAGGTGAGAATCTGAGGGCGCGAGATCGAGTTGGTATGGTGGGTGCAGAATGACTTCCCAACACAACACCTGTATAGTGTGTTTGTCCATCTAGCAGAATGCGGGCAGGCGTTGTCGTGGGATAGCGTCACTTCACGCAGTCTTCCTGGACGTTGTCCTTCGACTGCTTCTGCAGGACGTCTCAGTTGTTGACAATAAAAGTGATCAGTGATGCTTACATCTCAGGAAAACAATTCGTTGTACACCACTCGGTCTCTGTTCCACCATATAAGTAATATTTTTTTTTTTAAATAGAGTTGGAGCCCCTCTACGCCCTCACCGGCGTGATGGCCAACTCAAAAGGTCTACTGTCATCTCTTCATAAGGGTTAGTTTACACTAAAGTGAGGTATCGTAGGATGTGGGTACTGCGATGTTTGCGCACGTCTGATTAAGGTTAACCATTAGTACTCGCTCATCTGGAGATAGACTGGGTCGAAGTCGAACGAAGGGTAGCAGTTTGAAGGGCAGGGGGAAAAAGTGCCAAGGGAAGAGCCAGGGGAAAGCGATAGTTAGGTCGGGTAGTATGAGCAGTAGCGGTTGGTCTTGCTGCCTGCGATAGGTCGTGCAAGGGTAGGCTTTGTTAGTAGTGCGTATCATGCATGTCGATACCTTTGGCGTTGTGCGGTGGTGTTGCTCGGCGGCTGCCACTGGGTGCCGGTGTTGAGCTCTCGTTCAGCGTCAGCAACCTGCAGCAGTTAGGTTCATTGTCGTTTTGTGTCCGATAGGTCATATGTCGGATGCACAGTGTAGGGTAATGGCGAATGTTTGTGCGTCATTGGGCGGGCTCGTCGGTGTACCTGCTGTGGCCTGGGGTCTTCTCCAATAAAAAAAAAAAAAAAAGCACTCCGTCTTCAGGCCATGAGTGGCCTACCGCGACCATCCGATCGCTGTGTCATCCTTAGAGAAGGATGTGGATAGGAGGTGCATGGGTCAGCACACTGCTCTCCCGGTAGTTATGATGGCATTCTTGACCGAAGCCGCTACTATTCGGTCGATTAGCTCCTCAATTGGCATCACGAGGCTGAGTGCACCCCGAAAAATGGCAACAGCGGATGGCGGCGGGAATGGTCACCCATCCAAGTGCCGACCACGCCCGACAGCGCTTAACTTCGGTGATCTCACGGGAACCGGTGTACCCACTGCGGCAAGGCCGTTTTGCTGGTCGGCTCTAATAGCAGCTGGTAATTACCAGTCAGTGCTGGTGATATGCAGGGGCTTGCCGACGTTCGTCGCTTGTTGGTGTATGTTAGTTTACCACAGGTGGTTATGCCCTAGCTATTAGTGTCTTTGGCCGCTTGTGTTTCCACCTATGGTTGTGATCGTAGTTTCCCAGAGTGAGGATGAAAGGGTTGTTCGAGTGTCTCGAGTTCTTGTATAGTCGTGTGTCGTGTTTTCTGAATACTTCCTTGAGGGTTTCAAGGAGGTACTCTTGGTGAAGATCCGCGGTGCAAATGTAGCGTGGAGCGTTGCTAATGATTCGTAGCACTTTGTTCTGTGTGATCTGCAGGCAGCGCAGCCGTGTAAGAGCTGTATATTTCCTGACGGGAGCTGTGTACGTCATCAGAGGTCTAACCAGTGTCATGTATATGGACCTCTTTTGTGGATGCGCACAGGACTTTATACAGGGCGTTGCTACTATCTTGTACGGGCAGTTGCTACTTTCTTTGTGGTCAGCCATTCCATTCTTTCTTCTGTCAGTATAAAGAGACCATTTCTCATCACCAGTAACGATACGGAATGGTCGGTCTTGTTGACTATCCAATTGATAACGAGCAAGGAAAGATCGCATGTGGCCACACACAGATTTTTTTGTGATTTTGGCTTAGAGCATGCGCTACCGATACACTCGACTTTTTAATCTTCTGCATGACATGCAAATATCGCACGATGGTGGAATGATCACAGTTCATCACATTTGTCAGTTCTCGAGTACACTAACTTGGATCACAGTAGAGTAATGCGCTTAAAAGATCATCATCAAATGCCGAAGATCTTTCTGAACGTGGAGGATCACTAATGTCAAAACGATTATCCCCGCCCAGTTGGCCGAGCGGTCTAACGCACGTCTTTCCGGACGGGAAGGAGCGCCTGGTCCCCGGCACGAATCCGCCCGGCCGATTTGTGTCAAGGTCCGGTGAGCCGGCCACTCTGTGGATGGTTTTTAGGCGGCCTTCCATCTGGCGTGGCGAATGCGGGCAGGTTCCCCATATTCCGTCTCAGTTACACTATGTCGGCGATTGCTGCGCACCGGCCTCTGGTGGCCGAGCGGTTCTAGGCGCTTCAGTCTGGAACCGCTCGACCGGTACGGTCGCAGGTTCCAATCCTGCCTCGGCCATGGATGTGTGTGATGTCCTTAGGTTCGTTAGGTTTAAGTAGTTCTAAGTTCTAGGGGACTGGTGACCTGAGATGTCAAGTCCCGTAGTGCTCAGAGCCATTTGAACCATTTTGACGTTTGCGCAAACAAGTTCTCCACTTACGCGTACACCACCATTACTCTACCACGCAAACAGCGGGGTTACACTCGTCTGGTGTGACACGTTCCCTGGAGAGGTGGGTGAGTCCACCGGCGGCCGAACCACACAATAACCCTGGGTTCGGTGTGGGGCGGCGGAGGGGTGAAGTGGACTGCGGTAGTCGTCGTGGGGTTGTGGACCACTGCGGCTGCGGCGGGGACGGAGCCTCTTGACGTTTCTAGGTCCGCGGTTAGCGTACAATACAATACAATGTCAAAACGATTGTCTTTAAGCTGTGAAAATGAATTTCTTTTTCGCTCTCTGTCCAGCGGCATTACTCCCTTCCCGACGCAAATATTTCTGACTGTCTGCGCGTCTGAAATCTCTCTGCTCAACTCATTCCACTTGGAACACCATTTTCTAGCGTCCACAGCTCCATTCAATATCTCTAAACGATAACATGACTCAAAAAGCCACACTGAGCCACAAATAAAAAAAATGACAATTGGTAAGCCGGCTGGGGTGGCCGAGCGGTTGTAGGCGCTACAGTCTGGAACTGCGCGATCGCTACGGTCGCAGGTTCGAATCCTGCCTCGGGCATGGATGTGTGTGATGTCCTTACGTTCGTTAGGTTTAAGTAGTTCTAAGTTCTAGGGGACTGACGTCCTTAGAAATTGTCCCCTAATGCTCAGAGCCATTTTTTTTTTTTTTACAGTTGGTAAAAAAACCCATGGCAGCCGACGTACCAACACGCAAAACAGAAACACTACAAATGCACCAAGCTAGTAGAAGTTCTGGATAGAAGTCTCGTCTTTATACTGGTACCACCCGCTAAGTCATTAACACGCACCTAACTCCTTCACATATATGCAGATTGGGAGCTACTATCATATAACGTTTTTCGGAAGAAAACCATTATTTCGTGCGTGGTTTTTTTCAGCACTCCAAATTAAATTCTCGTTACTGCTCATTGGCAGCTTTTGTGCATTTCGCTGCGGCTTTCGATTTATAATTTACAAACCCTCGCCCCGCGAGCGCGGTTTGCCGTTTTTGTGGCGAAATTGCGTTCACTTTTGCGGGTACGTTTTGCGCGTATTGGCTCTTTTTCTGGTTGAAAACAAAAAACGCTACTAGAAGCTTTCATGTTAACATCGCCAGCACAGTATCGCGTGGTGTCGTCGAGTTTCGGTGCTGACATCTCGAAAATAATCGCATTTTTTTCCCATCATAGTTCGCTGAACACGATAAATTTACATATCCGCAAATGGAATTCATCTGTGTTCGTTCATGTGCAGCTATTGCGATGCGTGGCGAATTTGTCGATTATCGACATGCGTCACACGGGAACGCAACGAAACTGCACACGACGGTACGGGTCTCTAGATGGAGTCGCACGTGATGTGAACACCCGTAATATTTCACAAACGACGTTTACTCTGTTTACAGTCGAGATTACAATTATTTATAGAAGAATGGAAAGATTGGTGGAAGTCAACCTTGGGGAAGATTTTTTGGGTTTTGCAGAAATGTCGGAATGCGAGAGTCAATGCTAACACTGTGGCTAATATTGGAAAACGGACTGGAGAAAGGATGATGTACGCGTAAAGTAATTCTGCACGTGAAGACAGCTGCTCAAAGTGATGGCTGGAACGCGTTTCTTGGAATTTGGAATGTAGCATGGATAAAATACAGGGAGTTAATGATTATAAATTGTAGCGGAATCCAGACTACAGGTGAAAGAGACGAAGGACGTGAAAGGGAATCATTGGTTGAAAAGGGATTGAGAAACATATCTGTGCCCAATGTTATCCAGTATGTACCTTGTGCCAACAGTAAAAGAAATCAAGGAGTAATCTGGAAAAGGAATAGAAGTTCAGACAGAATAAATTAAAACTTTAATGTTTGCCGACGTCATTGTAATTCTATCTTCCTTTTCTTTTGCTTGCGCCCTGTCCCCGCAGATACGCAGGTTTGGCATGGTTAATCGGATGTGGCAATGTTAGTTGAAGGGGTGGCCGGATACCCTTCCTACCACCATCCCGTACCCCTGGGGAAGGAATTAGTGTACAGGAATTAGTGTACGCCAACTGTCTGCGACTAGTGTAATCCATGGAATAGTGCGAAAGTGTTCAGATGTCTGCGAGCCGTGTGACTGAGGCGGTACGTGGGGACCAACCCGGCATTCACCCAAGGGATGTGGAAAACCGCCTAAATACCGCATCCAGGCCTGCCGGCACACCGGCCCTCGGCGTTAATCCGCTAGGGCGGATTCGATCCAAGGCCGGCGCGCCTATTCGAGTCCAGGAAGCAGCGCGTTAGCGCGATTGGATAACCTGGCGGGTACGTCATTGTAATTCTATCAGAGGCAGCAAAGGACCTGGAAGATCATCTGAACGGAACGGATAGTGTCTTGAAAACAGGCTACAAAATGAATGTAAAAGAAAGGAAAGCAAAAAGTTATTTAATGTAGTAAAACCAATTCAGGCGCAGCTGCGGGAATTAAATGAGGGAGTGAGACACTAAACGTAATCGACGGGTAGCGAAGTAACACACGATTAATTGTAATCGAACTGCTCACTTGAAGTTTTGGATAACTAGAGGAAAGCAACTCCCAACGTGCCCTGACCCGAACAAGCTATGCAGTACAATAGGCAAAACAATGACACAACGGTATCTGACTTCAGCACGAAGTTGAAAAATACTTAAGCCGCTCACTCGTTGTTTTACACTGAGGTGACTAAAATCATGGGATACATAGATACATCCCAATATCGTGTCGTACTTTCTTCTGCCCGGCGTAGCGCAGCGGTTGGCGTATCATGGACTCAACGAGTCGTTGGAAGTCCCCTGCAGAAATATTGAGCCATGCTGCCACTACAGTCGGTCATAATGGCGGTGCTGCATTTTGTGCACGAACTGATCTTTCGATTGTATCCCATAAATGTTCGATGCGATTCATGTCGGGCGATGTGGGTGGGCAAATCATTGGCTCGAATCGTCCAGAATGTTCTTCAAACCAATCACGACCAGCCGAGGTTGAAAACACCGCTTCAGTTGTAAATTACTTTATTTTCACACGACCGGTTTCATCCCCAGCTGACGTAGCTGTGCTGTAGTCCCCGCCGTGTGTACCAGGCGTGGTGTGCTGCCTAAGAGCGCAGAACAGGAAGTCCTCCCTGTTGCACGATGTTGCTTTGACCAGTATCACAAGATTGCTGAGCTGTATGTGGGATGAAACTTCACACTCCGCACGGATATTCGACGACGCCACTGTTGCCTCTCTTGTTTTCAGCGCACAGTTTTCAAATTTGAAGAAATGGTTCAGTCGGCTGTTGAGAGGCCGCTGGCGGCGTGTTGCCTGTCGGCGTGTCTCTGGCCTCTCTCGTGATAGGTGTGCTTAATCTAGTGCCTACTATCGATTTTGGCGCTACGTCTTTGCCGAGCAGCATGCTGACCACAGCTTACGCCAGCACAAGTTTCATGTGTGGAATTTTATTCACATGATCACTCTGTATTTACAAATTATCTAACATGTCTGGTTGTGCACTGAAGATCTTTCACTGTACTGCCAATCTGAAGTAACGATTCAATTGTACTGAATGTTTCACAAGGTTTGACGGTTTAAAATTTGAACGGCTGCTGTGGCCTAGCGGTTCTAGGCGCTTCAGTCCGGAACCGCGCTGCCGCTACGGTCGCAGGTTCGAATCCTGTCTCAGACATGAATGTGTGTGGTGTCCTTAGGTTAGTCATGTTTAAATAGTTCTAAGTTCTATGGGACTGATGACATCAGATGTTAAGTCCCATAGTGCTCACAGCCACTTGAACCATTTTTGAGCTACTCCCAGATGATGAGATTACCAATGTAGAAGAATTCGTGGCGGGCCGCATCAAACCAGTCAGAAGACTGATGATTCAGAAAAAAAGTGTTTTTAGCACCCCATTCCTCTGCGCAGATTGGTGCCCACTATGTGCTTGCAATGTTGGCTCCGTAAGCAGCAACAAACGTTTTGCTGTGAAGCCAATGAATGTCTTGTATCGCAATGGGATAAATGTATTAACAGTTATGACTGTTATTTTTAAAACAATAAACAGTTTACTTACTTTTCTTCCATTGCTCGCGTTTTCATGTGCGGTCCCACTATATTATTAAACTTCTTGTAAATTGTTGCTAAACTGTGATAGCAATTATTTATGCCTTCACTGTCGGCTAATTTTACATCACCATGCCACGAGGTGATACTGTTGCTACTTGCAAGCCAGACACGTCATAACAGCAACAACAGTCTGTGGCAGGGGATTCTCTTCGTGTGTGCATAACTTCTGCACCATTTCAGTGCAGTAATGTGTTCATTGTAAATAAGTACTGCAGTAGTTCAAAAAATGGCTCAAATAGCTCTGAGCAATAAGGGACGTAAAATCTGAGGTCAACAGTCCTCTAGAACGTAGAACTATTGAAGCCTAACTAACCTAATGACATCACATACATCCATGCCCGAGGCAGGATTCGAACCTGCGACAGTAGCGGTCGCGCGGTTCCAGACTGAAGCGCCTAGAACCGCTCGGCCACAGCGGCTGGAATTTCAGTAGTTCTGTTATATGTTTGTTGCCTTATATAAAAAAAATTACTTTTAAGATTTTAAATTCAGTGCATTAATGGGATGTTAGTAAATGATTGTTGTAAAATGATCCTTTCATATAGTGTTCATTAAAAAAAATTACGATCATTCTGCTTGGTAGCTGTGGAACGTACATTAGCTTATTTGTTTTAGTTGTAAATATTTGTCATGTATTATTGTTTTTCTGACATGTTTTGCATCCTCACTACGGATCAATTGGAATGAAAGTAGATCTAATCTAATCTAATCCACATCCATATTTGTCGTCAAGTGCATTTGGTAAATGCAATGAAGAGGTGTTTTATTGTCTTTACTTTAAAAAAATCTTCGTGCTGAAAAGTTTCATTACACTTCGGATGTAGTTGCTAATTTTATAGTTTATAGTGAAGTCACATTGTGTCAGATAGATACACATATGAATACACTGCCTAAAAAGAAGACCCATGGGATTGATGTGTTACCCAAGAAAAAAGGAGGAATCAAAATATATGTTTTCGTTAGCCTGTGTTGTCATTAACCTTCGTAATTGCGACTTCTCTTCTGAAGTAGGAAAGTTGGAAGAAGCGGCGTGCGAGAGGGTTAGGGGTGTGCTTTCTGCCAGGCTGCCGCGGTGTGGCTTAGCGGTTATCTGCGGTTGTAATCGTGAGGAAGCGAGAGCGCTGCGGCCAGGAAACGCTTTCATGGTCGCCGCGGCGGAACAGAAGAGAAACGTCCCTCTGGGTGTGTGTGTGTGTGTGTGTGTGTGTGTGACCACTTGTGGATACAGACTGCCGTCTGAGCTGTGGCGAACGCCCCACATGGCCAAACCTGTTCTGCTACTGGCTTGCGCTAACGCAATTTTTATTGGTTATGCTCCGTGCGCAGCGTAATGCGAACTTAAATTATTTAATTAGCACCACATTCCCGGGTTCGTTTCCCGGCGGGATCAGGGATTTTCTCTGCCTCGTGATAGCTAGGTGTTGTGTGTTGTCCTTAGGTTAGTTAGGTATAAGTAGTTCTAAGTTCTAGGGGACTGATGACAATAGATGTTAAGTCCCATAGTGCTCAGAGCCAATTAGCACCACATATTTTTCTTCAGTTCGTGGAGTCGGCTTACAGTGCGTTCCGATTTCAGTGGAGCCATTTGTTCCTCGATTTTCCTACATCTCTCTTTACCTATTGGTTTATAACACATTGCTTATTTATCTAAATTGTCTTACCCATTTTATTGCTATGCTGTTTTCAATTTATGCAGTTTTTCTCTACTTTTCTCCTAGTGTGTGCATACAGGGGATAGGCAAAATAATGTGAACTACTGTACTTATTTGGAAATGGTTCATTAAGAAGGGGTTGGACCCCCATTTATCCGTAATACAGCTGCAATTCTTGGAATTCTGGCATGTATAGTTTCCAGTGGAATGTTATGCCACTCTTCGATCAGAACCTCTTCCAACTCTGTAGGTGGGCTGCTTCTGTGTTGGCAGCGCTGTGTAGCCCTTTGCATTGGCTCTCTGACTGCGCTTTCTTTGTAAGAGACTCTGTGGCTGGTTGGACTCGCTGTTGGAAGTTTATCGCAAGTTGTGTTGGGCAGTTGGATGTTAGTCACCAGCAGTTATGGAAGTACTGTTTGGCAGTTGGAGGTGAGCAGCCAGCAGTGATGGATGTTAAATGTGAGAAGTTAGCATTGATGGAGGGTAGAGGTCTGAAGTGTTAGCGTAGGGTAACGATCTGGAAGTATCCGACTTGGAGACTGAAAATTATTCATGATTATATATCTTTGTACTGGATGTCAATGACGATTTATACCCGTGTTTGAACTGGATGTCACATTATTAAGGTAAAAAATACGTTATTTGGTTTGCAACAAAATCTTTCCATTGGTAGCCACAAGCCTACTAGTAGTTAGTGGATGTAGTAGTTAGAATCTTTTGTTTAGCTGGCAGCATTAGCTTAATGAAATGTATAGGTTATTGTTAAGATTTATTTTTAGTCAGGGCCATTCTTTTGAATTAATTATTTGAAGCCAGATTGTAATTTTTTTGAGCAGTCAGATTCCGTGTCGCTAGAACGTTGTGGTTCATTGTTGACATGATAAGAAACGCTAAACAGAAAGTAGGCTCAGTACATTCAGTTTTACTCAGCTGTATGAGAATCAAATAATGTAGAAGTTTCATCTTCTCAGTCATTCAGCAATTTGAGTACAGTCACAGAAATTTGAATTAATAAGTTTCAATTCCTGCAGTGACGAGGGAGGCGGAAGTCTGCTCCGGAGCGTGCGCTCCAATACCGCCCAAATGTGCTGGCCGGGGAAGACGCTGCAGTTCAGTTACATGCTCCTCACACCACTGTACTGTCCTGGCTGTGTGAATGGGTGCATTATCGTCTTGAAATATGGCGTTATTGTTGGGGAACAACAAGTAAATTATGGGGTCCACCTGATCGCCTAGAATGTTTACATAATCGTTGGCTGTAACACGACCTATGAGAGTAATGATGGGTTCAAAATGGTTCAAATCTCTCTGAGCACTAAGGGACTCAACTGCTGTGGTCATTAGTCCCCTAGAACTTAGAACTACTTAAACCTAACTAACCTAAGGACATCACACACATCCATGCCCGAGGCAGGATTCGAACGTGCGACCGTAGCAGTCGCACGGTTCCGAACTGCGCGCCTAGAACCACGATACCACCGCGGCCGGCTGTAATGATGGGACCAGCAGAATATCATGATATGGCGGCACACACCATCACATTTCCTTCTCCATCATTAACTGTTGGAATAAAGCAGTCAGGATTGTAGGCTACTTTTGGCATTCTTCGGAGTTAAACCTGGCCCAGTTGACTCACCGGACCATACGACGTGTTTCAACTGATCAGCCGTCCATGCTCCTGACACCGAGTTTCACGCTTGCGTTGGTTGTCGTCACTAATGGTTGCCATAGAGCCGTTCGTTTACGAATATTCGCTTTTTGGAGTTCTCGACGGACAGTTTCGGTAGATGCGGAGTCTCGAATATGGTTATTGATCTCTGCAGTCACTTTAGACGCTTCAGTTTTAGAATTTTTTTTACACAATTCGTGTTAGCGTACAACGATCTCTGTCATTTAGTTTTGATTTGCGCCCACTATTACGTTTACACAATGGCGTCTTTTCCATGATTTGTGTATGTTGTCATGACTATTAAAACAGTTGCTCTTTAAACATGCCCTTTTTGGAACTGTGTTACGTCTTTTATTCCACGTCAACCACTGACGCCTAGTTCGTACTGAACATGCACAGCCCAGCGCCACGCGTGTCTTACCTGCGTTGTTGACCATTAAACGCAACCATCCCATTACTACCACTGTTCACATTATTCTGCCTAATATATACAGTTACTTAAAAACCGTCTTGATTGCAAATTTTTTATTGATATGACCGGTTTCGGTTCATTCAGAACCATCTTCAGATCTGATATTTCAGTTACACGAGTAACCCGTCCAAATCCAGCGATTTTCACATGCTACGTCACATTTTAAGTAACATTATAAAATCACTGATTGCTGTTATCCCATAAGACATTATGTCTGTTTTTGTAATATATACAGGAAGAGTCACTAACTGTTGCCACCAAGAACAACTCCGAAAGAAGGATAGGCGCGGAAAGTCTGTGGGACCAAAAAGCTGCATGGAACAATGGGAGCTATAATAAGACGTTCTTTTGTTCCTAAGTAGAAGCTCCTCAGAGGTAGGAAAGGTCAACATTTTTTAATTTTTTTTCAAATGGGATGCTATGGTTTGTACTTATTTTCTGATAGCGGCTATCGAGACTAATACAATGATGTGTAACAGCAAGGTCTTTGAAGGTCAACAAGGTGGCATTGACGTCCATTTGCAGAAGGTGTTCAAAGTGATGACCACTGGTACCAATGCAGTGCTGCAATTTTCTTGTCATGAATTGAGTGGGATTCCCTATCACATCGGAACTTACTGAAGCACATGCTGTGACAATTCTCTCTCGCATATCTTCACGTGTAGTTGAAACGTCTTTATAAACACTGTCTTTTATGAACCCCCACAAGAAAAAACCCAGAGGCGTGAAGTCTGGAGAACGAGCCGCGTCCAATCCAAGATTTGGGATTTGTCTCTGCAACTTATTTCTAGCCATTAGCGAAAAATGTGCCGAGCACCCATTGTGTTGATACCACATTCTGTTTCTTGTTCCTAAAGGTATTTCTTTGAATAACAGACTTTCCTGCAGGGATGTGGTGTACTTCCTACCATCAAGATTTCATTCGATGAAATAGGGGCCTATAATTCTGTCCTCCAGCATCGACCACGGTTTTTGGTTGAAATGGCTCTCACACTATGGGATTTAACATCTGTGGTCATCAGTCCCCTAGAACTTAGAACTACTTAAACCTAACTAACCTAAGGACATCACACACATCCATGCCCGAGGCAGGATTCGAACGTGCGACCGTAGCAATCGCGCGGTTCCGGACTGAGCGCCTAGAACCGCGAGACCAAAGCGGCCGGCACGGTTTTTGGTGTGCAACTTGCCGCAACCAAAATGGATTTTCAGTTGCCCAATAATGCGTGTTAACATTTCCATGATTCGTGAATGTAGCCTCGTCACTATATAAAATCAAATTTATAAATGTGTCATCCCTCTGAATCTGAAGTTGTGTCCATCGGTAGAAGACAATGCGACGCAAACAGTCCTTACCAGTTAATTCTTGGTGGAGACTGATATAGTAAGGATGATATTTATGTCGATGCAGAACACAAACAACACTACTTCTGGCTCATGCCAGATTCCCTTGTGATTTGAGGCGAACTAGCACAAGGATCTCGAACCACTGTGGCAATAGTACCAATATCCGTTTCTTCGTTAGTAATTTTTCTTTGCCAGATATGTTTCCGATGCGTTAAAGATCCAGTTGTTCTCAATTTATCATACACATATTGAAATGTACGATGTGTAGGGTGAGTACGCTGAGGGTATCTTTCATCGTATAAATCTCTAGCTCTCATTGAATTTCATTGGCATTCTCCATAAATGACAAGCATATCGACTTGCTCTTCGAAGGAATACGTCACTCACATTCGCTCCATTCGACGATACTAGTCTTATCGTTCCTATTAGTGTTGTATTGCGAAACCGTCGAATGATGTTTACATGTGAATGGCACGGTAAATGGATACGAAGTATTCGGCGAATGTTCACAATTTGCACGAAATACGAGAGAGAATTGTCGGAGCATGTGCTTCGGTAAGTGCCGATGTGATAAGGATTACCACTCAATCCATGATAAGTATAAGATACCTATAAACACGGCCTATTACAGTTCAACGTTGTGTAAAAATTTCAAAAGGGTCGGTCAAAACTTTCAGACATTAATGATATACTGTTGTAATTTAATTCGACAAGCTAAAGCTGTGTTTTATTGTTTAAAATGCTAACAATGTCCCAGAGAATCATTTACAAATGTTTTTCAGAAATGTCGGCTATAATTCTAATTACATAAGCTTTTTTTTTTTTTGTCGTCAGTCCACTGACTGGTTTGATGCGGCCCGCCACGAATTCCTTTCCTGTGCTAACCTCTTCATCTCAGAGTAGCACTTGTAACCTACGTCCTCAATTATTTGCTTGACGTATTCCAATCTCTGTCTTCCTCTACAGTTTTTGCCCTCTACAGCTTTCTCTAGTACCATGGAAGTCATTCCCTCATGTCTTAGCAGATGTCCTATCATCCTGTCCCTTCTCCTTATCAGTGTTTTCCACATATTCCTTTCCTCTCCGATTCTGCGTAGAACCTCCTCATTCCTTACCTTATCAGTCCACCTACTTTTCAACATTCGTCTGTAGCACCACATCTCAAATGCTTCGATTCTCTTCTGTTCCGGTTTTCCCACAGTCCATGTTTCACTACCATACAATGCTGTACTCCAGACGTACATCCTCAGAAATTTCTTCCTCAAATTAAGGCCGGTATTTGATATCAGTAGACTTCTCTTGGCCAGAAATGCCTTTTTTGCCATAGCGAGTCTGCTTTTGATGTCTTCCTTGCTCCGTCCGTCATTGGTTATTTTACTGCCTAGGTAGCAGAATTCCTTAACTTCATTGACTTCGTGACCATCAATCCTGATGTTAAGTTTCTCGCTGTTCTCATTTCTACTACTTCTCATTACCTTCGTCTTTCTCCGATTTACTCTCAAACCATACTGTGTACTCATTAGACTGTTCATTCCTTTCAGCAGATCATTTAATTCTTCTTCACTTTCACTCAGGATAGCAATGTCATCAGCGAATCGTATCATTGATATCCTTTCACCTTGTATTTTAATTCCACTCCTGAACCTTTCTTTTATTTCCATCATTGCTTCCTCGACGTAGAGATTGAAGAGTAGGGACGAAAGGCTACAGCCTTGTCTTACACCCTTCTTAATACGAGCACTTCGTTCTTGATCGTCCACTCTTATTATTCCCTCTTGGTTGTTGTACATATTGTATATGACCCGTCTCTCCCTATAGCTTACCCCCACTTTTTTCAGAATCTCGAACAGCTTGTACCAATTTATATTGTCGAACGCTTTTTCCAGGTCGACAAATCCTATGAACGTGTCTTGGTTTTTCTTTAGCCTTGCTTCCATTATTAGCCGTAACGTCAGAATTGCCTCTCTTGTGCCTTTACTTTTCCTAAGCCCAAACTGATCGTCACCTAGCGCATTCTCAGTTTTCTTTTCCATTCTTCTCTACATTATTCTTGTAAGTAGCTTCGATGCATGAGCTGTTTAGCTGATTTTGCGATAATTCTCGCACTTGTCAGCTCTTGCCGTCTTCGGAATTGTGTGGATGATGCTTTTCCGAAAGTCAGATGGTATGTCGCCAGACTCATATATTCTACACACCAACGTGAATAGTCGTTTTGTTTCCTCTACCCCTAATGATTTTAGAAATTCTGATGGAATGTTATCTATCCCTTCTGCCTTATTTGACCGTAAGTCCTCCAAAGCTCTTCTAATACTGGATCCCCTATCTCTTCAAAATCGACTCCTGTTTCTTCTTCTATCACATCAGACAAATCTTCACCCTCATAGAGGGTGCCTAAATATGTTGTATTAAAATATAAGGTACTATTCAAAAAATTCAATCGGGGTGTACAAATCTACAGTGTCTACAATTTGAATATTTCGTTTGTTTCTAATCAACCCACAGCTGAAGTTTAACTCTATGCAGAGTGCAAAAAGGTCACAAATGAACCTGCTCAGCACGATTTCACTGGCAGCTGAGTATCGTTAAAGATACAGAATGGGCATACCAAGCAAAGCTATTCCCTTTCTGGAAAGTAGATAATGATGGTGTTGTATTGTGGTAAGCTTGAATGCATATATGTCACTCTGATTTTTTCCTCTTGTTCCTATTGTCAAAATATAATATTAAATTTACTAAAATATCATCGAGCAAAGAGGAATTGGTGTGTGATAAGAGAAAGAGCCATTAACCGATGTACTGGAGAAATTTGATTCAAAATGCAAGATTAAAAGGGGAAGAATATATAATTTGGAAAGCAAAGAAATTTTAAAATGGAAAACATGCACTGGTTCGTTTTCTGCTAAATACAGTTGATAACGATACACAGAATATTATAACCCACTATTTCCCTGTACGAATACATTGCTTTCTGCCCTGTGACAAGGACTTTAGGGCTGTTAAGCGGCTCATCAGAAAGAGTGACAGATTGCATTCGGTGGAAGAGCACTGTGGGCTTATAACAAAGAGCAGTGTGTCTCGACTTTTCCCCATCTGGTAGAAGATTGATGATATATTAAGTTTCAAAAAAAATGGTGAACAACGCACAATAAAAACGTTTGCCTATAATATCAGGCAGCAGAGGAAGGTATTCGTAAAGAAAATAAAATTACTTTTTAACTGTCCAAGTTGAAGGATGTTGACATCAAATATGAAAGGGAAGATGGAGTAGTCAAGCACACATTTTATGTTAACTACTAAGTCTACATCACTGGTACGTGTTCTAACAGCGACAAATAAAATAAAGAATCAGCAAAAACTTGCCAAGATATTCATGCGGTATAGAATGAGCTTTATGATATACTTTTCAAATAACCAATAATATACACAGCAGAAGGCAGCAATAAGTAACAGGAAAAAAGCACATAAATAACCTACTCGTATATTTCTCTGAAGAACCTTAGCAGTTTTGCTCACTTACTAATTGTATCATGTGAAATAACATTATAATTTTTTGTGGCAATTTATTGATAATTCGTTAAAATTTTTAAAATTCTTATCAGTGTAAAAACCATACGTTGCAATGACCATGTGTGAAATATATGTACTGCACAAGAATTACAGGTAGTAATAGTTTCCCTTTCAGTATTGTGATAAAACAGGATTGTAAAGCCACAGAAAAGTTTCATGAAAAAACGTTGTGTTTCAAAATTATCTATGAAGCTTTTGCAATTAGTGAAAAATCTCGCTTTTGTTAGTTATGTTCTTTCCGAATTTTCTTGTTCAACGGATAACATGATGTGCAAGAGAAAGGCGCAGTAATAGAGCAAGTACAACACAGACAATGAAAGAAGGATAGAAAATGTAATTCATAAGGCTTAAAAAGAAGTGAGTAAAGAAGAGAAATTACATAATTTTAACCGGAGAAGGGCGAGTGTGACTCGAACCACGAGTTGTTTCTGGCGACTAATGACCTAGCTGAGAGGTGAAGGCTGGGTTAAAAGGAAAACTGAAAAATGCGTGGTGCGATCGAGATTCGACCCCACGACCTCTTGGTGGTAGGGCACGCGCTAAACCACCGAACCGCCAGACTTGAGATATATCTAGGCAGTTCATCGAGTGAGTTTGCAAGTATCGAAATGTGTGAAGCATTTGCCCGTTATCTTTTGATTGTATTGACTCAGAAGGTTAAATGTCTTATAGCGCCAACAGACTGTAGGAAAATCGATACCTCTATTCGTTCCTTGATAAAGGGGTGTTAAAAGTCGGATAGAGAGACAGATGGTAGGCAGACGAACAGACGACAAAGTAATTCTATAAGTGTCCCGTTTCTACCAGTTGAGGTTCGGAGCCCAAAGAAATGGAAAAGAGAAAGAAAAACGGGAGCGAGAGAGAGAGATTGACGGATAGAGGGAGAGAGACTAGAAGAGGGTGAGAAGAAAGAACCGCGAATGGGATAGTAGGTGCGCGTGCAGCGGCCGTGACAATTACGCTGTATCAATATTTATCGGTCGCTGGACGATGGGGGCGACATCTGGCCGGGGTGCAATTCCTTCCCCCCACCCCGCAGCACGGCAGCCCACAGAGCAAACACTGGCGTACGATAAGGCGGCTCGCCGCTCGCACCAGTGCTCGGCTGACCGCACCGGTCCGCGGTCGCTGGCTGGATACATAATTCTACACTCTGGGGACGCCATATTGCGCACCAGAGGTATCTCCACCCCTCCACTACAGGGGGGGGGGGGGAATCTCTGGTCGGAAAGAACGAGCGACGTACCGAAAGATGATATGGCTCTGAACAGTGAATATATTCGTTATTGGTTTCGTAAACATGCTGTCGAAAAGAGAAATATGCGGTAGACAAAATAAAACTGGGCTGGAAAATATTCCATTCACCTTAAGAGAGGCAACCGAACTTAAAAAATGGTTCAAATAGCTCTGAGCACTATGGGACTTAACTTCTGAGGTCATCAGTACCCTAGAACTTAGAAAACTTAAACCCAACTAACCTAAGAGCATCACACACATCCATGCCCGTGGCAGGATTCCGACCTGCGACCGCACCTAGAACCGCTCGGCCACTCCGGCCGCCAGGTAAAATCATTCGCTCTGGATGCTAGCAGTGCCAATGAAATGTCGACTTATCGATCCTTTTTTCACAAAAATCGACATAGATGACGGAAAGTTTCTCGCCATATATCGCTGTATCGATATAGACATTGTGACGTCGAGGGCCGATATATATACAGGGTGGCCCATTGATCGCGACCGGGCCAAATATCTCATGAAATAAGCGTCAAAAGAAAGAACTACAAAGAACGAAACTTGTCTAGCTTGAAGGGGGAAACCAGATGGCGCTATGGTTGGCCCGCTAGATGCCGCTGCCATAGGTCAAACGGATATCAAATTCGTTTTTTTTTAAATACGAACACCAATTTTTATTACTCACTCGTGTAGTACGTAAAGAAATATGAATGTTTTAGTTGGACCATTTTTTTCGCTTTGTGATAGATGGCGCTGTACTGGCTCTGAGCACTATGGAACTTAACATCTATGGTCATCAGTCCCCTACAACTTAGAACTACTTAAAACAAACTAACCTAAGGACGTCACACAACACCCAGTCATCACGAGGCAGAGAAAATCCCTGACCCCGCCGGGAATCGAACCGGGGAACCCGGGCGCGGGAAGCGAGAACGTTACCGCACTACCATGGCACTGTAATAGTCACAAACATTTGGCTCACAATTTTAGACGAACAGTTGGTAACAGGTAGGTTTTTTTAAATTAAAATACAGAACGTAGGTACATTTGAACATTTTATTTTGGTTATTCCAATGTGTTAGAACTACCTTTGTGAATTTATCATTTCCGACATAGCATGCTGTTAGAGCGTGATTACCTGTAAATACCACATTCATCCAATAAATGATCAAAATGATGTCCGCCAATACGTGTAACAACATTCCTCTCAACAGTTACTAATTCGCGTTAAGTAATGTTTGCACTTGCATTGACAATGCGCTGACTCAAGTTGTCAGGCGTTGTCGGTGCATCACGATAACAAATATGCTTCAACTTTCCCCACAGAAAGAAATCCGGGAACGTCAGATCCGGTGGACGTGTGGGCCATGGTATTGTGCTTCACGACCAGTCCACTTGTCATGAAATATGCTATTCAATACCGCCTCAACCGTACTCGAGCTATGTTCCGGACATCAATCATGCTGGAAGTACATCGCCATTCTGTCATGCAGTGAAACATCTTGTAGCAACATCGGTAGAACATTTCGTAGGAAATCAGCATACATTGCACCATTTTGATTGCCATCGCTAAAATGGAGGCCAATTATCCTTCCTCCCATAATGCCGCACCATACATTAACCCGCCAAGGTCGCTGATGTTCCACTTGTCTCAGCCATCGTGGATTTTCCGTTGCCCAATAGTGCATATTATGCCGGTTTACGTTACAGCTGCTGGTGAATGACGCTTCGTCGCTAAATAGAACGCGTGCAAAAAATTGGTCATCGTCCCGTAATTTCTCTTGTGCCCAGTGGCAGAACTCTACACGACGTACCAAGTCGTCGCCATGCAAATCCTGGTGCATAGAAATATCGTACGGGTGCAATCGACGTTGATGCGTCATTCTCAACACCGACGTTTTTGAGATTCCCGATTCTCGCGCAGATTGTCTGCTACTGATGTGCAGCTTAGCCGCGACTTCAGCTAAAACACCTACTTGGACATCATTTGTTGCAGGTCGTGGTTGACGTTTCACTTGCGGCTGAACAGTTCCTATTTCCTTAAATAGTGTAACTATCCGGCGAACGGTCCGGACACTTGGATGATGTCGTCCAGGATACCGAGCAGCACACATAGCGCACGCCCGTTCGGCATTTTGATCTCAATAGCCATACATCAACACGATATCGACCTTTTCCGCAACTGGTAAACGGTCCATTTTAACACGGGTAATGTGTCACGAAGCAAATTACATCCGTACTGGCGGAATGTTATGTGATACCACGTACTTTTATGTTTGTGACTATTACAGTGGCATCTATCGCAATGTGAAAACAGTGGTTCAAATGGTTCTGAGCGCTGTGGGACTTAACATCTATGGTCATCAGTCCCCTATAACTTAGAACTCCTTAAACCTAACTAACCTAAGGACAGCACGCAACACCCAGCCATCACGAGGCAGAGAAAATCCCTGACCCCGGCGGGAATCGAACCCGGGAACCCTGGCGCGGGAAGCGAGAACGTTACCGTTACGAGATGCTGGCACAGTGGTCCAACTAAGACATATTTCTTTACGTACTACACGAATATGTAATAAAAAATGGTGATTCCTTCTTATAGAAATGCAGTTGATATCCGTTTGACCTATGGCAGCGCCATCTAGCGGGCCAACCATAGCGCCATCTGGTTTACCCCTTCAAGCTAGACAAGCTTCGTTCTTTGTAGTTTTTTCGTTTCACGCTTATTTCGTGTAACATTTGGCCTTGTCACCGTCAATTGACCACCCTATATATATATACACTCCTGGAAATTGAAATAAGAACACCGTGAATTCATTGTCCCAGGAAGGGGAAACTTTATTGACACATTCCTGGGGTCAGATACATCACATGATCACACTGACAGAACCACAGGCACATAGACACAGGCAACAGAGCATGCACAATGTCGGCACTAGTACAGTGTATATCCACCTTTCGCAGCAATGCAGGCTACTATTCTCCCATGGAGACGATCGTAGAGATTCTGGATGTAGTCCTGTGGAACGGCTTGCCATGCCATTTCCACCTGGCGCCTCAGTTGGACCAGCGTTCGTGCTGGACGTGCAGACCGGGTGAGACGACGCTTCATCCAGTCCCAAACATGCTCAATGGGGGACAGATCTGGAGATCTTGCTGGTCAGGGTAGTTGACTTACACCTTCTAGAGCACGTTGGGTGGCACGGGATACATGCGGACGTGCATTGTCCTGTTGGAACAGCAAGTTCCCTTGCCGGTCTAGGAATGGTAGAACGATGGGTTCGATGACGGTTTGGATGTACCGTACACTATTCAGTGTCCCCTCGACGATCACCAGAGGTGTACGGCCAGTGTAGGAGATCGCTCCCCACACCATGATGCCGGGTGTTGGCCCTGTGTGCCTCGGTCGTATGCAGTCCTGATTGTGGCGCTCACCTGCACGGCGCCAAACACGCATACGACCATCATTGGCACCAAGGCAAAAGTGACTCTCATCGCTGAAGACGACACGTCTCCATTCGTCTCTCCATTCACGCCTGTAGCGACACCACTGAAGGCGGGCTGCACGATGTTGGGGCGTGAGCGGAAGACGGCCTAACGGTGTGCGGGACCGTAGCCCAGCTTCATGGAGACGGTTGCGAATGGTCCTCGCCGGTACCCCAGGAGCAACAGTGTCCCTAATTTGCTGGGAAGTGGCGGTGCGGTCTCCTACGGCACTGCGTAGGATCCTACGGTCTTGGCGTGCATCCGTGCGTCGCTGTGGTCCGGTCCCAGGTCGACGGGCACGTGCACCTTCCGCCGACCACTGGCGACAACATCGATGTACTGTGGAGACCTCACGCCCCACATGTTGAGCAATTCGGCGATACGTCCACGCGGCCTCCCGCATGCTCACTATACGCCCTCCCTCAAAGTCCGTCAACTGCACATACGGTTCACGTCCACGCTGTCACGGCATGCTACCAGTGTTAAAGACTGCGATGGAGCTCCGTATGCCACGGCAAACTGGCAGACATGACGGCGGCGGTGCACAAATGCTGCGCAGGTAGCGCCATTCGACGGCCAACACCGCGGTTCCTGGTGTGTCCGCTGTGCCGTGCGTGTGATCATTGCTTGTACAGCCCTCTCGCAGTGTCCGGAGCAAGTATGGTGGGTCTGACACACAGGTGTCAATGTGTTCTTTTTTCCATTTCCAGGAGTGTATATGCGCAGGGTGAGTGACTAACTTTTGCTTTCAAGAATAACACCGAAAGTATGACTGGGGCTGAAAAGTGTATGGGACAAATGTTTTGTGGGACAAAGGGGGCCTTAATATGAGGCTGGGTTTTTGTTGCTAAGTGGGGTCACTTCAGAGATATGAAGGTCAACTTTGTTTTTTTTTAATGGTGTGCTACAATTCGGTACTTATTTTTTGATAGCGGGTATAGACACGAATCCAATGATGTATAACAGTAACAACTTTGAAGGTCAACGAAAGTCGAAAAGGTGGCATGAACGACCATTTACAGAAGGTTTCCGAAGTGATGACCATTGGTATCAATGCACTGCTGCTATCTTCTTATCATGGACTGAGTGGTATTCCTTATCACATCGGATCTTATCGAAGCACATGCTCTGACAATTCTTTCTCGTGTATCGTGCAAATAGTAAATATTCGCCGAATACATCTTATCCTTGAGGTCAGCGTAAAATGAACATGTTTCGCAATAAATGATTTAAAGAACTAAAGATGACATCATATTCAGTTGAAAACAGTTGTCTTAAACAAAAAAATGTTTTTTCCTATCATGGCCGTTTAATGATTTTTAACATCTGAGGATGGTATTCTCAGATGAGAACGTATTCAACCTGTGTAGAGCTTCTGTACGTATTTTCATATGGAGCTGATATGAGAACGGGGCTCACAACCCGAACCACAAGCGACTGTTAAGCACTAATGAAGGACTGGGTCGCTTACTACAATTGTACATAATTCAGTAAGATCAATCCAACACATTTATTTCAAATAACATAACTGAAGTTACATTTGAATCTGTCTGAAATTAAACAGGAATTTAAAAAAAACAGTATCAGCTGATTTAGTGCGTGAAGCTCGAGTTAAACCAATAACCAGTTAAACTAAACAATTCTCCGTAATTCAAAAGAAAGAGGAAAACAAAATTGAATCAGTACACA
This sequence comes from Schistocerca gregaria, assembly GCF_023897955.1. NCBI lineage: Eukaryota > Metazoa > Arthropoda > Insecta > Orthoptera > Acrididae > Schistocerca > Schistocerca gregaria. The sequence continues at coordinate 157,971,854 of NC_064928.1, forward strand.
CCACTGACAAATATCTAAAAAAAACCTTACAATACTACCCAAAAGAATTCACTGAAGTGGGGAGCAGTCATTCGCCCGGCACAACACTTCAAAACGACTCAATAACACGGCTGCGTGCCCCAGAAAAATGCTAGACATTAAACACACTTCATTTGACGAATAACAAATAGTCATTAACATAACGCCATTCCTGTTTGAACTGAGTGTCCCAAAGAAGCAGGCGCCTATTCTGAAAGAACAATTTTTTTATATGTTTAAATTACAGCATTAAGGAATTCCAAAAGGTGTCCAATCGAACCCCCCTTTCAGTTGAGGCACAAATCCTTCCCCTTTCTAGGCAGAGGCTGAGCCAGAAACACAGAATGCCACAAAAACACAGTTTTGCTGTGAAATCTTACAGGATACCCGGAAGCAGTAACAGACAAGGGGTCGGCACCCACAAATAACACAGGCTAAGAGTCAGGCTGGGAGCACATCCTACGGGAACTTGTTCACACTATGCTCAACACAAACTGTAGACACTCCGGCCGAATATCCGCTTGCGGTGGCTGCCAGAAGGACGAAGCGACCGACAGGCCCCCACGCCGTGCTTCTCACACAGGCACCTCAGCTTGTACAAACATCTAGGCCAACACCAACTCCGGAGTCCCCTCTCACTGCGAGGCTTGGCACAGTTTATACGAAACGCCTTCCAGATTATCTGAGAAAATGATTGCAGAAGAACTGAACATCCATTGAGAAACGGGTCGACTAACAATAACTGAAGATCTTGGTATGAGAAAGATTTGTGCGAAAATGGTCCCCAAAACTCTCACACCACGACAGCGAGAAACACGGAAAAAAGGCGGCAGCTGATCTGTTAGAGCAAATGGAAATCAACCCAGAATTGTTGAGCTGTGTTATCACTGGTGATGAAATTTTGTTTTTCCAGTACGATCCAGAGACAAAACGCCAAAGTTCGCAATGGTGCTCAAAGAGATCACCCAGACCAAGAAAAGCTCTCATCTCAAAGGCAAAAGTGAAATGCATGCTTGTGTGCTTCTTTGATTTCAAAGGAATTGTTCATAAAGAGTGGGTGGCTCCTGGAAAAACAGTTAATCCGTGCCAACATTGTTGATAATTGGATTCTGCGTCACGGTAATGCGCCCTCCCATACTGCTCTGTCAGTACAGCAATTCTGAACCTCAAAACAAATTTCAGTACCACCACACCACCTTATTCAACAGATATCGCTCTGTGCGACTTTTTACTATTGCCAAGAGTCAAAACAGCGGTCAAGGGACACCATTTTCAAACAACACAAGATGTCCAAAAAGCTGTGACGAGGGTCTTGGTGGATATTACAGAAGATTAGTTCCAGAAATGTTACCATCAATGGCAGAAGCGCTGGAAAAAGTGTGTGCTCTCAGAAGGGAACTACTTTGAAGGAGACAACACTAAACTTGACTAAAATGGTAAGCAACAATTTTTTCACACCAGTCTCACTACTTTATTGTCGCACTTCGTATTCTCTCTGAGCAGATGGTGTCCTATTTGTGTTAAGGGACTGACCCACTTGCGGCGTACCAGCTCACTTCCTGCTTCCACCTGTATCTCAGGCATGACTAGATTTTGTCAGTGGCAATGTTAATGAGTTTTAATAAAAATTTACAATTTTCTACCATGTGCTATCGACTGCAATAACAGTTTTAATGGCCATACTGATTTAGGTTTTCCGTGATTTCCCTAAATAGCTCCAGGCAAATGCTGGGATGGTTCCTCTGAAGGGGCACGGCCGACTTCCTTCCCTAATTCGATGAGACCGATGACCTCGCTGTTTGGTCTCTTCCCCCAAACAACCCCCAACCCCCCCAACAGTTTTAATGGTGAGCCATGTATGTATCATTTAGTTTAAGATGGCACAGTAGTGCTTTCTGGATACGGTGATGGACGACAATGAGTGCCAGAGCAAACATTGGGAAATTTCGATGGGACCTTTAGAAGCAGTCGGACGGCTCTCGCAAATTGGACAATTTTTCCCCCCTTAACGGCTGACTGCTCGCTGCGGCATCTCTTTGTGCGTTCTCGCTGCGGCCGGTTTAACTGCGCAATTTCGTCGCACCCCGCGTCGCCACAAAATGCGGTAATTGAGTAACGATCGACGCGGCGTGATTAACGTTCTTGACTCGTTAGCAAGTGGCACGCTGGCGGTTCGGGAGCAAAGCGGGCTGCGCGGCTCCAATCTCACGCCTGGCCGGCTCCGAATAAGCGCGTCAGAAATCTGCCCTGCACTGGGTTCCTGTCGCAGTCTGGACACCCCTGCTGTAGGCGCCCGTGTCGCTGTGGACATTCACTGTGTGGTCCCCACGCCTGCCTCACCTGCCTGCATTTGAGAGGCCTACTTTTACCGTGGCAGCCATAAAAACTCCCCTTGTAATGGGTCTACGTTTTGTGACATTAGATATTGAGCGTCAGCGACAGAGGAGAGCAATGGTCATTATTTTGTCAGGGAGGACGGAAGGGAAAGCGACACTTTCTGGTGGTGGAATAGGTTCTTTCAAATGGTTCAAAGTTAGTCTATTGGCGTAGCGGCTAAGCTGTTGCAACGAAGTATGACGTTTGTTGACTTTAGGTCATAGCTCCAAGCGATCTTTCCTTGTCTTTTTTTTTCTCCGTTCAAAGGACCCCCTCATGCCTGTTTGTCAGAGTTATTTATTCGGTATTTCCGTCAGTGTCACGAAGTTTCTAGGATGGCGACTGCCTCTTCAGTCGTTGATCTACGCTTCTCACTGGTAGGGTACCTGCACTTAACTTAGGATCCACTTAGCAACTAATAAATACCCGAAACCCTCCGTTACCAAATTTACCTTTATTGTAATTTTAAATAACGTGGAAGCTATAAAAACACCAGACATGGGGGCAAAATGTACGCATCTAAAAGCTACTTAAAAAAGGAATAAAAATCACTAAAATTTGTTTCTACAAGAGGAAAATACAACGTCCCAATTGGACCTCGCTAACACTTACATTTTACTGGCATTAAATATAACAAGATAAATAATCATACATGTGACGAGAACAAACGATTGACACTTTCAATCTTTGCAGATGAGAATACGACTATATCCAGGAAGGTTCGCGCCCTGGCAAGGGAGATACTTAACTTCAACATATAAGGTGATTACAGTAAGCCCTGATTCAACTCGATAAACGTTGTAACGATATAAGCGAGACAGATGTACTGAAGGAGGATAACCGGATGTGCCGTAGGAAAAAGGGCCACTATCAACCCCGTCAGGACGCGACCCCCGTGAACACTTCAGTTTCAGTCACCTGCAACATACACAGAGTCATTCGTTGCTTCCTAAAAAAAATTAACATGAAAAGGCACAACGTGTAACACACTAATAAAATATAAACGACTACTTCACAGAACTAGCTCCTCTTTAGACTAAGCGAACAGCAGAATATTAATAACACTTAAAATACTTCTAAGGTACCACGTAATAGAATATCGTCTTGAGCTCATATAATACTCAGTTTGACTTGTCTGTTTAAAGGTCTTACAACTCAACAGTGTTAGCTTAAGCAAACCCGCGAATACAAAACTCGAAATATGACAGGAACAATGTTTGAAGCCACTGGCAATACTAGGCTACCACACAGAGGAGACAGTAGTAATTTACAGCGGCACACAACCGGCCTTACATCTCCAATTTAGTATATTCAGAATAAACAATTTTGTGTATAATAATTACTTACAGTACCACGACAACCTCTGAATAACACTTATTACCCAAGGAAGGTGCTGGTATCGAAAGGCACTTTAGTAATACAGAGTTCGAGTGTATTCACTTATTGGAAGGGTTTCAACTTTAGACGCCTTCCCACATAGCTCTCTACACACTTCTATAACTTCTGCAGCTAAAGAAGGACATATAAGTGCACATGTAACTGACACAGATTTAAGCAGAATAAAACAGTAGCTTAGTATGGCGCAAATGGTTTCATTTGCTTTAGGCGTGGGATATCTTCACCATTCAGTAATTCCGAAATACAAGGTGTTACAAAAAGGTACGGCGAAACTTTCAGGAAACATTCCTCACACACAAAGAAAGAAAATATGTTATGTGGACATGTGTCCGGAAACGCTTACTTTTCATGTTAGAGCTCATTTTATTACTTCTCTTCAAATCACATTAATCATGGAATGGAAACACACAGCAACAGAACGTACCAGCGTGACTTCAAACACTTTGTTACAGGAAATGTACTCCGTTAGCGAGGATACATGCATCCACCCTTCGTCGCATTGAATCCCTTATGCGCTGATGCAGGCCTGGAGAATGGCGTATTGTATCACAGCCGTCCACAATATGAGCACAAAGAGTCTCTACATTTGGTACCGGGATTGCGTAGACAAGAGCTTTCAAATGCCCCCATAAATGAAAGTGAAGAGGGTTGAGGTCAGGAGAGCGTGGAGGTCATGGAATTGGTCCGCCTTTACCAATCCATCGGTCACCGAATCTGTTGTTGAGAAGCGTACGAACACTTCGACTGAAACGTGCAGGAGTTCCATCGCCCATGAACCAGATGTTGTGTCGTACTTGTAAAGGCACTTGTTCTAGCAACACAGGTAGAGTACATCGTATGAAATCATGATAACGAGCTCCATTGAGCGTATGTGGACGAAACTAAAATGAGCTCTAACATGGAAATTAAGCGTTTCCGGACACATGTCCACATAACATCTTTTCTTTATTTGTGTGTGAGGAATGTTTCCTGAAAGTTTGGCCGTACCTTTTTGTAACAGCCTGTATATTCAACAACGCGTGAGAGCAAGACATCGCCGTGGTATCAGCTATTTACTTCACATAATTTCTTGCACAGACACAAGGCACATGAAGCGTCTTCACATGCAACAGCGGAGAGCATCACACATATCCTCCGTCACGCCATAGATACATCTCAATTTCAGTGGCCACTAGCAAGAACCTATACATGCCCTCGCAGCAGAAAAGCCCCAAAACACAACAGTGCACCACCGCGATACCAAACCCGAGGTCCCATCAAGTCACTGCCGGGATCTCTCGCTGACCCTGCACACAGCGTACAGGCGTCGGACCACAGGCCTCACGGTAAACGTCAACAACCCACCTCCGACCCTGCGGATCCCTTCGCTGTCTCTTATCCCGCTCCGTTAACCACCCAACCACCGGCCTTAATCGCGGAAGGCAAATATGGTGGCCCTATAATCGATGGCAGCGATGCCATAGTAAGTGCGAGAACACTGGCGCCAGCCGCGCCACGGCTTAATCACGTTGGGCAGGAAGGTGACCAATGTTGACACATGCGCCGGCTTTCCTTGTTGTACCTGCATGTGCTGTGGCCAGACATTGCCAGATAAGTCACGCGCTTCAATATGACGACAGTTCCTGGAGCATTGACGACTGATATGCCAACTGTGCTGGTCTTTGTTCTGCTTGTAAGCATTCCCCATGTGCGCGGTCGTTGATCTGTCGGTGCTGACAGCTGCTGCGTGGACTCTGCTGGTCATCGGTCTCCTTGTTCGACTGCTGCCGATTACGAATATTGTGGCTGAACGTGTCAAAGTCTCTGAAATGTTTACTTAATCTAAGTCTTTACGTAATTTCCTCTCAGATCTACATCTACATCCATACTCCGCAAGCCACCTGACGGTGTGTGGCGGAGGGTACCTTGAGTACCTCTATCGGTTCTCCCTTCTGTTCCAGTCTCGTTCGCGGAAAGAAGGTTTGTCTGTATGCCTCTGTGTGGGCTCTAATCACTCTGATTTTATCCTCATGGTCTCTTCGCGAGATATACGTAGGAGGGAGCAATATACTGCTTGACTCCTAGGTGAAGGTATGTCCTCGAAACTTCGACAAAAGCCCGTACCGGGCCACTGAGCGTCTCTCCTGCAGAGTCTTCCACTGGAGTTTATCTATCATCTCCGTAACGCTTTTGCGATTACTAAATGATCCTGTAACGAAGCGCGCTGCTCTCAGTTGGATCTTCTCCATCTCTTCTATCAACCCTATCTGGTACGGATCCCACACTACTGAGCAGTATTCAAGCTGTGGGCGAACAAGTGTACTGTATTCTACTTCCTCTGCTCTCTGCTATGAACATCCATAAATATCATACAACTACACTCCTGGAAATTGAAATAAGAACACCGTGAATTCATTGTCCCAGGAAGGGGAAACTTTATTGACACATTCCTGGGGTCAGATACATCACATGATCACACTGACAGAACCACAGGCACATAGACACAGCCAACAGAGCATGCACAATGTCGGCACTAGTATGGTGTATATCCACCTTTCGCAGCAATGCAGGCTGCTATTCTCCCATGGAGACGATCGTATAGATGCTGGATGTAGTCCTGTGGAACGGCTTGCCATGCCATTTCCACCTGGCGCCTCAGTTGGACCAGCGTTCGTGCTGCACTTGCAGACCGCGTGAGACGACGCTTCATCCAGTCCCAGACATGCTCAATGGGGCACAGATCCGGAGATCTTGCTGGCCAGGGTAGTTGATTTACACCTTCTAGAGCACGTTGGGTGGCACGGGATACATGCGGACGTGCATTGTCCTGTTGGAACAGCAAGTTCCCTTGCCGGTCTAGGAATGGTAGAACAATGGGTTCGATGACGGTTTGGATGTACCGTGCACTATTCAGTGTCCCCTCGACGATCACCAGAGGTGTACGGCCAGTGTAGGAGATCGCTCCCCACACCATGATGCCGGGTGTTGGCCCTGTGTGCCTCGGTCGTATGCAGTCCTGATTGTGGCGCTCACCTGCACGGCGCCAAACACACATACGACCATCATTGGCACCAAGGCAGAAGCGACTCTCATCGCTGAAGACGACACGTCTCCATTCGTCCCTCCATTCACGCCTGTCGCGACACCACTGGAGGCGGGCTGCACGATGTTGGGGCGTGAGCGGAAGACGGCCTAACGGTGTGCGGTGCCCCAGGAGCAACAGTGTCCCTAATTTGCTGGAAAGTGGCGGTGCGGTCCCCTACGGCACTGTGTAGGAGCCTACGGTCTTGGCGTGCATCCGTGCGTCGCTGCGGTCCGGTCCCAGGTCGACGGGCACGTGCACCTTCCGCCGACCACTGGCGACAACATCGATGTACTGTGGAGACCTCACGCCCCACGTGTTGAGCAATTCGGCGGTACGTCCACCCGGCCTCCCGCATGCCCACTATACGCCCTCGCTCAAAGTCCGTCAACTGCACATACGGTTCACGTCCACGCTGTCGCGGCATGCTACCAGTGTTAAAGACTGCGATGGAGCTCCGTATGCCACGGCAAACTGGCTGACACTGACGGCGGCGGTGCACAAATGCTGCGCAGGTAGCGCCATTCGACGGGCAACACCGCGGTTCCTGGTGTGTCCGCTGTGCCGTGCGTGTGATCATTGCTTGTACAGCCCTCTCGCAGTGTCCGGAGCAAGTATGGTGGGTCTGACACACCGATGTCAATGTGTTCTTTTTTCCATTTCCAGGTGTGTATTATACACGACCATAAATAACGCATATTATATAGCTACGGACAAAGCAGCCATAACAATATTTGTACATTAATCTTCTTTCTTCACTATTATGCGGATCGCACTGCCTTATGGAGTCAAGGGAACAGGCAAACATGACCTTCATTTCCCATCCCCTGACAGCTGATTTTATTGTGACTGGCTACCTGAAAGTCAGATATTGTATGGTGCACTTTAACCGTAGCCCGCTGTGTTTACCGAGCGACGTGGCGCAGTTGTTTGGACACTGACCTCGCTGTTTGGTCTCTTCCCCCAAACAATCCAATGCAACAATCTTAGGATTTCCTTTTTCAGATTTTCTAGCTTCCATACCCATTCAAACTTCTGATATACCGCTCACCCACTCGTGCAGCGCTAAATTTGACGAAATAAAATATCTGCCAATGAAAAATTGTGCAAGACGTTTGAAATTCTGAGAAATTAGTGGCTATGTATTTAGGCGTGTGGCTACGGCTCCCCGCCGGGCAGACCGTTCGCCGAGTGCCGGTCTTTCAATTTGACGCCACCTCGGCGACCTGCAGTCTATGACGATGATGATGAGGACAGCACAACACCCAGTCCCTGGGCGGAGAAAATTCCCCTATTCCGGACGAGAATTGAACCGGGACATGTCCAAAAGAACAGATACCATCTTCATATATAATAAGAATCGACGACCAAGGAACGAAGTGCTCGAATTAAAAAGGTACAAGAGATGGATTAGTGTTTCGTCTCTAGTGTTCAATCCATACATTGAAGAAGCAATGAATGAAATAAAAGATAGGTTCAAGAGGGCGATTAAAATTGAAGGTGAAAGGATATCACTGTTAAGATTGGCTGATGAAATTGCTAATCTCAGTGATAATGAAGAGCAATTACAGGACCTGCTGATTGGAATGAACTGGCTAATGAGTACAGAATGTGGATTGAAACGAATGTAATAACAAGTGATGGAAAAGAGAGAAACGAGATAGTTAACATTTGAGTTGGTAATTATGAAGTTGTTGTGGTCTTCAGTCCTGAAACTGGTTTGATGCAGTTCTCCATGCTACTCTATCCTGTGCAAGCTTCTTCATCTCCCAGTACCTACTGCAACCTACATCCTTCTGAATCTGCTTAGTGTAGTCACCTCTTGGTCTCCCTCTACGATTTTTACCCTCCACACTGCCCTCCAATACTAAATTGGTGATCCCTTGATGCCTCAGAACATGTCCTACCAACCGATCCCTTCTTCTGGTCAAGTTGTGCCACAAACTTCTCTTCTCCCCAATCCGATTCAATACTTCCCCATTAGTTATGTGATCTACCCATCTAATCTTCAGCATTCTTCTGTAGCACCACATTTCGAAAGCTTCTATTCTCTTCTTGTCCAAACTATTTATCGTCCATGATTCACTTCCATACATAGCTACACTCCATACAAATACTTTCAGAAATGACTTCCTGACACTTAAATCTATACTCGATGTTAACATACTTCTCTTCTTCAGAAACGCTTTCCTTGCCATTGCCAGTCTACATTGTATATCCTCTCTACTTCGACCATCATTAGTTATTTTGCTCCCCAAATAGCAAAACTCCTTTACTACTTTAAGTGTCTCATTTCCTAATCTAATTTCCTCAGCATCACCCGACTTAATTCGAAAACATTCCATTATCCTCGTTTTGCTTTTGTTGATGTTCATCTTATATACTCCTCTCAAGACACTGTCCATTCCATTCAACTGCTCTTCCAAGTCCTTTGCTGTCTCTGACAGAATTACGATGTCATCGGCGAACCTCAAAGTTTTTACTTCTTCTCCATGGACTTTAATACCTACTCCGAATTTTTCTTTTGTTTCCTTTACTGCTTGCTCAATATACAGATTGAATAACATCGGGGAGATGCTACAACCCTGTCTCACTCCCTTCCCAACCACTGCTACCATTTCATGCCCCTCGACTCTTATAATTACCATCTGGTTTCTGCACAAATTGTAAATAGCCTTTCGCCCCCTGTATTTTACCCCTGCCACCTTTAGAATTTGAAAGAGAGTATTCGAGTCAACATTGTCTAAAGCTTTCTCTAATCTACAAATGCTAGAAACGTAGGTTTGCCTTTCCTTAATCTTTCTTCTAAGATAAGTCTAAGGTCAGTATTACCTCACGTGTTCCAATATTTCTACGGAATCTAAACTGATCTTCCCCGAGGTCGGCTTCTTCTAGTTTTTCCATTTGTCTGTAAAGAATTCATGTTAGTATTTTGCAGCCGTGACTTATTAAACTGCTAGTTCGGTAATTTTCACATCTGTCAACACCTGCTTTCTTTGGGATTGGAATTATTATATTCTTCTTGAAGTCTGAGGGTATTTCGCCTGTCTCATACATCTTGCTCACCAGATGGTAGAGTTTTGTCAGGACTCACTCTCCCAAGGCCGTCAGTAGTTCCAATGGAATGTTGTCTACTCCAGGGGCCTTGTTTCGACTCAGGTCTTTCAGTGCTCTGTCAAACTCTTCACGGAGCATCGTATCTCCCATTTCATCTTCATCTACATCCTCTTCCATTTCCATAATATTGTCCTTAAGTACATCGCCCTTGTATAGACCCTCTATATACTTCTTCCACCTTTCTGCTTTCCCTTCTGTGGTTAGAACTGGGTTTCCATCTGAGCTCTTAATATTCATAAAGTGGTCCTCTTCACTCCAAAGGTCTCTTTAATTTTCCTGTAGGCAGTATCTATCTTACCCCTAGTGAGATAAGCTTCTACATCCTTACATTTGTCCTCTAGCCATCCCTGCTTAGCCATTTTGCACTTCCTGTCGATGTCATTTTTTAGACGTTTGTATTCCTTTTTGCCTGCTTCATTTACTGCATTTTTATATTTTCTCCTTTCATCAATTAAATTCAATATTTCTTCTGTTACCCAAGGATTTGTACTAGCCCTCGTCTTTTTACCTACTTGATCCTCTGCTGCCTTCACTACTTCATCCCTCAAAGCTACCCATTCTTCTTCTATTGTATTTCTTTCCCCCATTCCTGTCAATTGCTCCCTTATGCTCTCCTTGAAACTCCGTACAACCTCTGGTTCTTTTAGTTTATCCAGGTCCCATCTCCTTAAATCCCACCTTTTTGCAGTTTCTTCAGTTTTAATCTACAGGTCATAACCAACAGATTGTGGTCAGAGTCCACATCTGCTCCTGGAAATGTCTTACAATTTAAAACCTGATTCCTAAATCTCTGTCGTACCATTATATAATCTATCTGAAACCTGTCAGTATCTCCAGGCTTCTTCCATGTATACAGCCTTCTTTTATGATTCTTGAACCAAGTGTTACCTATGAATATTCACCTACTACGTTTCCTTCTCTCCCTTTTCCTACTACCGAATTCCAGTCACCCATGACTATTCAATTTTCGTCACCCTTCACTATCTGAATAATTTCTTTTATTTGATCATACATTTCTTCAATTTCTTCGTCATCTGCAGAGCTAGTTGGCATATAAACTTGTACTACTGTAGTAGGTGTGGGCTTCGTATCTATCTTGGCCACAATAATGCGTTCACTATGTTGTTTGTAGTAGCTTACCCGCATTCCTATTTTCCTATTCATTATTAAACCTAGACCTGCATTACCCCTATTTGATTTTGTGTTTATAACCCTGCAGTCACCTGACCAGAAGTCCTGTTCCTCCTGCCACCGAACTTCACTAATTCCCAATATATCTAACTTTAACCTATCCATTTCCCTTTTTAAATTTTCTAACCTACCTGCCCGATTAAGGGATCTGACATTCCACGCTCCGACCCGTAGAACGCCAGTTTTCTTTCTCCTGATAATGCCATCCTCCTGAGTAGTCCCCTCCCGGAGATCCGAATGGGGGACTATTGTACCTCCGGAATATTTTACCCAAGAGGACGCCATCATCATTTAATCATACAGTAAAGCTGCATGCCCTCGGGAAAAATTACGGCTGTAGTTTCCCCTTGCGTTCAGCCGTTCTCAGTTCCAGCAGAGCAAGGCTGTTTTGGTTATTGTTACAAGGCCAGATCAGTCAATCATCCAGACTGTTGCCCCTGCAACTACTGAAAAGGCTGCTGCCCCTCTTCAGGAAGCAGACGTTTGTCTGGCCTCTCAACAGATACCCCTCCGTTGTGGTTGCACCTACGGTACGGCTATCTGTATCGCTGATGCACGCAAGCCTCCCCACCAACGGCAAGGTCCATGGCTCATGAGAAGGAATTCTGCCAACTAGGCAGCAAAGTAACCCGTGACGGACACAGCAGGAAGTGTATAAGAAGCAGATTAGCACCCGCAAAAAGGGCATTCGTGGCCAAGAGAAGTCTACCGGCCTCAAACATAGGCCTGAATTTGATGAAAAAATATCTGAGAGTGTACGATGAGAGTACAGCGTTTTATGGTACGAAACATGGACCGTCGGAAAATCGGAACAGAAGAGAATCGAAGCATTTGGAATGTGGTGCTACAGACGTATCTTCGCAAAATCGGCGGGGAAAGATACATATGGAAAACAGTGAACAGAAGAATGGATAGGATGATAGGACATCCGTCAAATCATCACAGAATGACTTCCATGGTGCCGTAAGGGCAAAAACTGTTGTGGAACACAGAGACTGGAATACATCCAGCAAGTAACTGAGGACGTAGGTTACAAGTGCGACTCTGAGATGAAGAACTTGACGTGGGAGAAGAATTCGTGGCGGGCCGATTCAAACAATTCAGGCGTGGAGAAATAGAAATATTAGAATGTCATCAAACTGTACTACAATTCCATTGCCTTTAAATTTAGAAGAGGAGCAGAAACTAACCGTGTAATGAAATCCTTAGAAGTGTATGTTTCGGGAGCGGTAAGTCGAGGACGTAAAGTATTATGGAAATTATTTGCCAATGGACGAGAGTAAATTTCATTGTGTGCTCAGGAAAGTGGCTCTTTATCTTACGGAGCAGAACATTCACTTCAGGAATGCTGTATCCGTAAAAGACAGTCTTAGAGTAAACAAAAGGCTATCACATTCTTTGGTAAAATCTAAGGCGAAGCGCTAGGCTTGATCAAATAAACTTGACGAAGGACAACAACATTTGATAGAAGTTCCCTATTACAGTTCGTCAAATATATTTCACAAACCAGCTTTGTCAAAGAAATGCGAAATGTAATACCACAGTCTAACACGTACAGACACAACACTCCTGCTTATTTCTGTTATAAACTTCAACAGCGGCGCTCCAATTCGTTAGAAAGCTACAATTCTGAATACGAAATTCGATGGGCCTGAGTAATATCGTTTATAATCTGTAACATGGTTTTTACAATACGAAGCGTGCCATGAAATCAGCAGTGACTAAAAAATGGCACCACATTTGACATTCTTCAAATTCGTAAGGACACTGAGGGATATGAAACGGTATATTACATTTTATTTTGGATTTTCTTGTAAGCTAAAGATACTTAATGAAGAATGTCGTTTTCTTTTAAGAGCCAATAACGACTAGTAAATAGCAGAAGGTCAGGCCTTTTGCAGAAAAAACGTCGTATATCTACTCAACAACGTGAAGTTTTGTTCACTATGTTTCAAGTCAAATCAGTAACGAAGAAAACTTGTAAGGAATGCAATACCAACATTATTTAATGTACCAAAAAGCGAACTCAACTAAAACTGAAGGGAAAACCACACAAGCATGATATTGAAATATGAAAAGAAATAAAACTGTTTTACAACGCAAAAGAAATAAATTCCAGACTTGCTGCTCTAGCCAAGCAACAAACGACAAGAATCTTTAACACATTCGCATCTGAAGCAAAATTAATGACATTTACAAAACTATTCGTGTCTTAGAAAGGCGAGCGAAATGTAAGAATGTGCGAATTATTAGATTACGTGTCCGCCCCTGGTACCTGAGTGGTCACCGCGACGGAATGTCATACCTAACGGCTCGGGTTCGATTCCCGGCTGGGTCGCAGATTTTCTCCGAACAGGGACTGGGTATTGTGTTGTCCTTATCCCATCGACACGCAAGTCGCCGAAGTGGCGTCAACTCGAAAGCCTTGTACTGCGCGAACGGGAGGCCCTAGCCACACGTCATTTCCATTAGATTACGTACAAAGTTTTTATGTGTCAAGGAAAGTTCCCATCATAATAAGAACGGACAACAAGAGAAATATACGCTTCTCATGCACGAATTATTTATATTCTGTTGCTAAATACATCTTCCAAAGCATTTCTTCATGAATATGTAGCTTATTTCACTGAATGGCGGAAATTCGGCTGTTTTTACATTAATTTCACGATAATTCATGTCGCTTGATCATTTACTAATTCTTGAGAAGCAAAAATATGTTTCGTTAATTAAAATTTCAGTGAAATTTACTTCATTGTTCTGCAGTCAAACTTAGCTGTGTTAAAAAAAATATAAAAAGCGTAGAGAATAGTGAAGTCTCTAAAACTGAATAAGAAATATATTTATCGACACTCGAGGATGTCTGAATGAAAGGAATTCTGCCAGTTTTATTGGCATGCAAACCAAGTGAGTCAACTGGGCCAGGTTTAACTCCGAAGAATGCCAAAAGTAGCCTACAATCCTGACTGCTTTATTCCAACAGTTAAGGATGGAGAAGGAAATGTGATGGTGTGTGCCGCCATATCATGATATTCTGCTGGACCCATCATTACAGCCGGCCGCGATGGTCTCGCGGTTCTAGGCGCGCAGTCCGGAACCGTGAGACTGCTACGATCGCAGGTTCGAATCCTGCCTCGGGTATGGATGTGTGTGATGTCCTTAGGTTAGTTAGGTTTAAGTAGTTCTAAGTTCTAGGGGACTGATGACCACATCAGTTGAGTCCCATAGTGCTCAGAGCCATTTGAACCATTTTTGAATTTGAGCAAATTAAAGAATGAGAACCCTAACCAAGAAATAATTAATTTGATTTCGAAATTTAAGGAAGAGACAATGGCTTTCTATACCATAGCATTTGATTACTTAGGGAAATGGACTATTCTTTTAATAAATACGAAGTCTTTGATTGGATGACGCTATCTGAAATCCCAGATAGGGTAATAATTGAAAACACTATTACATACCTGACTAAAAATAGTGTAAAGATTTCAGGGGACAATTGTTTTCAAGAATACAAGTATCTGAACAGCTTTTTGAAACGAAGCATGACTCGGAAGAATGGAAGTCTAAACACTCCTTGGAAGAAAGATGGATTTATTTTCCGAAAGAAATGAAAATCCTAAGCACAAATGCAACGCCACTGTGGAAAGAGTGTTTCCACTTACGTTGTCCCCAGTGGACTGATGATAGAAATCGACTGCTCCCAGGAATCGTGGAATCGGTCTTTCAGTGCCGGTTTAACTAGAAGCTGACTTGCATGGAGATTTATAAATACGTAAATAGGAAAAAAGACTTGTTGAAAAAGCTACTTCTGCCGAAGCAACTTCCATGTAACTGCGTTCTATACAAAAAGTAATTATATTTAAAAAAAATTTTACTTCATTTCTACAACCCATCCGATAGTGTCCCGTTAGACCTTAGTAATGCTGATACGCGGAGCTGATTGATCCCTCCGCTTGTGAGCTTCGGAAAGGTGCTGTAAACTCGCCATGTTAGCCCTTTGTGTCCTCGGTCAGCGCCATGCTGGATAATGAAATCTGGTCAACAAATAATGTCATAAAGCTCTCCTTTCTGTGCACTAAAATGGTTTTCATCGCGAGGGCACCAGTTTAAAGTTATAATACGCTCGATATATTAATTAACGAACTTGGAAACTAAACATATTAAAAGTTTGATTAAAAAATAGTAATACTGTTCGATGAAAGCGTAACAAGACATGTTAGTTAGTCACAAAGTTACAGCGTATAACCGCACTCGTCCACAGAGAGTTTGTAAAATTGCCACATTGTCTATTGTGAGAAGGCGTCGTATCCCAGGAACTGTATTTACCAACAAATACATCTATAGATACGTGACTACTCTGCAATTCACATGTAAGTGCCTGGCAGAGGGTTCTTCGAACCGCTTTCAGACTATTTCTGTACCGTTCCAGTGTCTAACAGCGCGTGGGAAAACTAAACACTGAAGTTTTTGTGTACGAGCTCTGACTCCTCTTGCTTCGTTACAACCATCGCTATTTGTGCACCATCAATACGATGCTTCAAACTAAACACTTTTCTTATTGTGTCAAACTTTTAATGTACGATAGTACACACCTGGAAATTGAAAAAAGAACACATTGACACCAGTGTGTCAGACCCACCATACTTGCTCCGGTCACTGCGAGAGGGCTGTACAAGCAATGATCACACGCACGGCACAGCGGACACACCAGGAACCGCGGTGTTGGCCGACGAACGGCGCTAGCTGCGCAGCATTTGTGCACCGCCGCCGTCAGTGTCAGCCAGTTTGCCGTGGCATACGGAGCTCCATCGCAGTCTTTAACACTGGTAGCATTGCCGCGACAGCGTGGACGTGAACCGTATATGCAGTTGACGGACTTTGAGCGAGGGCGTATAGTGGGCATGCGGGAGGCCGGGTGGACGTACCGCCGAATTGCTCAACACGTGGGGCGTGAGGTCTCCACAGTACATCGATGTTGTCGCCAGTGGTCGGCGGAAGGTACACGTGCCCTGGGACCGGACCGCAGCGACGCACGGATGCACGCCAAGACCGTAGGATCCTACGCAGTGCCGTAGGGGACCGCACCGCCACTTCCCAGCAAATTAGGGACACTGTTGCTCCTGGGGTATCGGCGAGGACCATTCGCAACCGTCTCCATGAAGCTGGGCTACGGTCCCGCACACCGTTAGGCCGTCTTCCGCTCACGCCCCAACATCGTGCAGCCCGCCTCCAGTGGTGTCGCGACAGGCGTGAATGGAGGGACGAATGGAGACGTGTCGTCTTCAGCGATGAGAGTCGCTTCTGCCTTGGTGCCAATGATGGTCGTATGCGTGTTTGGCGCCGTGCAGGTGTGCGCCACAATCAGGACTGCATACTGCAGGTGAGCGCCACAATCAGGACTGCATACGACCGAGGCACACAGGGCCAACACCCGGCATCATGGTGTAGGGAGCGATCTCCTACACTGGCCGTACACCTCTGGTGATCGTCGAGGGGACACTGAATAGTGCACGGTACATCCAAACCGTCATCGAACCCATCGTTCTATCATTCCTAGACCGGCAAGGGAACTTGCTGTTTCAACAGGACAATGCACGTCCGCATGTATCCCGTGCCACCCAACGTGCTCTAGAAGGTGTAAGTCAACTACCCTGGCCAGCAAGATCCCCGGATCTGTCCCCCATTGAGCATGTTTGGGACTGGATGAAGCGTCGTCTCACGCGGTCTGCACGTCCAGCATGAACGCTGGTCCGACTGAGGCGCCAGGTGGAAATGGCATGGCAAGCCGTTCCACAGGACTACATCCAGCATCTGTACGATCGTCTCCATGGGAGAATAGCAGCCTGCATTGCTGCGAAAGGTGGATATACACTGTACTAGTGCCGACATTGTGCATGCTCTGTTGCCTGTGTCTATGTGCCTGTGGTTCTGTCAGTGTGATCATGTGATGTATCTGACCCCAGGAATGTGTCAATAAAGTTTCCCCTTCCTGGGACAATGAATTCACGGTGTTCTTATTTCAGTTTCCAGGAGTGTAGATTATAACAGCAGAGCATAGCTCTGTCAATAAGTAGATTATAACAGCTCTCTAAATTTTTCAGCTCTGTCAATAACTTCGAGACATTTTGAAAAATCAAGTTTTTGCTGCCCCTGGAAGCCGTTAGATACGCAGTCATAAATTGATACCGTGTTCGGGTTTCGTGATAGTCGCTTACGAGGAGACCACACGGCAGTCAAATTGTTGTAATTCTCTGTACTGATGGCTCTGGAAGCTTAGAACTCAAATATCGATTCCCAAAAGTAGTTCGATCCAATAATCCTCTAAAGTAGTTCAGTGCAGCTGTCAGGAATTCTCGAGAAAATCGACTTTGAAATTTTCCGAGCGTTGGTAATACCCTAAAATAAGATCGATTTTCTCGACAGGCATTGCTGGTATCTGGTACAATACTCCCCTGCTGTGTAGAGATACTGGGTTCGTTCACTGGGTGGTGTGTATTTTTAAACAGAACTCCATGCTCTACTAACATTTCGGTGAATCGTAAAATTCATAAAAATGAAAGAAAATCATTAGTGCTCGAGACTGGTAATCTCTGGTTCCATTCTCATTATAGTAATTTAAATATAAAATTGATCCAATACTCGCTAAGTAACACATATGTACTTGTCATTTTTATGAAAACTGTCCATCTTCTTGTTTGTAATTACGTACCGCACACACTAATCCAGTTTCCGTTTCAGATATAAATTCGTAATTGCCAATGCTTTATAAAAGACTGTTAAAGATTTAAAAAAATATCAATTAAATTTTTTTCATCCTTATATATTTTACGCTTCACGGAAATGTTCATTGGTTGAAATTTGTCGCAGACGGAATCGAATTCAGACCATCCACGTGATAGGCAATCGCGAGTACACAATTCAGCAATTACAGGAACATCACTAAACATACCTAGGAAAGTTACTGTAATTGCTGAATTGTGTAATTCCGTATGTAATTTGTCAAAAAAACAGTCACTGAAATAATTCTACGTTAAGTCAAGGACAGATACATTAAGAAGTTTAGGTGTTATCTTTGGCTTATCATCGCGTTTATCTTTGATTTACCATCTCTGGAATCAGTAAGGTACTTGAAAATGGGCTTGTAATCCGAAACCTAGGTTGTGCAGTAACCATAAAAAAAAATCGTGAAACAAGGTAAATAACAGTGTTTGTTTCGTTAACTGCACTGTTTCACCAAGAACACAGTTGATTCAATTAAAATAATAAGAACAAATACTGATGTAAATCAAAATCTTTCTCTCACACAACGAAACTGACAACAGTTCACCACACAGCTATAGTATCAGAACTGTTAGATCGCTCAGCTTGGCGGGATCCGGAAACATATAACAGTCGACACAGCAGTATTGTACCAGATACCAGCAATGCCTGTCGAGAAAATCGATCATATTTTAGGGTATTACCAACGCTCGGAAAATTTCAAAGTCGATTTTCTCGAGAATTTCTGACAGCTGTTACGAAGTGCACCGACTTTTAACGAACAGTATTTAGGGACCGGTGTCCAACTTATTTCATCCTTACTGTAGATAATTTCAGTACATCCATTTTCTAGTGGATAATGGGACAGCAGGTGTTTTATTCAGTCAGTTCCACAAGAAAATATACGCCGTTATCTACGAGGGTTGGAACTTCAATAGTGGCTACTATTTATTCATAACCGATACAAAAGTGTTACATGTTTGCACCTGTTACTGTCCTCCAAAGTAGTCACCAGCGTTGTGTAGAACCCGTCGCCATCGACGTGAATGGCGTAGTATACCGTTAGCAGAGAAGAGCAGATATAAATGGATCTATTTCATGAGCATACTCCGAAAAGAACATAACTGGTATACTACACTACTGGCCATTACAATTGCTACACCACGAAGATGAGGTACCACAGACCCGAAATCTAACCGACAGGAAGAAGATGCTGTAATATGCAAATGATTAGCTTTTCAGAGCATTCACACAAGGTGGGCGCCGGTGGCAACACCTACAATGTGGTGACACGAGGAAAGTTTCCATCCGATTTCTCATACACAAACAGCAGTGACAGGCGTTGCCTGGTGAAACGTTGTTGTGATGCCTCGTGTAAGGAGGCGTACTATCACGTTTCCGACTTTGATGAAGGTCGGATTCTAGCCTATCGCGATTGCGGTTTATCGTTTTCGCGACATTGCAGCTCGCTTTGGTCGAGATCCAATGACTGTTAGCAGAATATGGAATTGGTGGGTTGAGGAGGGTAATAAGGAACGCCGTGCTGGATGCCAACGGCCTCGTATCAATAGCAGTAAAAAAGACAGGCATCTTATCCGCATAGCTGTAACGGATCGTGCAGCAACGTCTCGATCCCCGAGTCAACAGATGGGGACGTTTGTAAGACAGCAACCATATGAACGAACAGTTCGACGACGTTTGCAGCAGCATGGACTATCAACTCGGAGACCTTGGCTGCGGTTACCCTTAACGCTGCATCACAGACAGGAGCGCCTGCAATGGCGTACTCAACAACGAACCTGGGCAAAACGTCATTTTTTCGGATGAATACAGGTTCGGTTTACAGCGTCAAGATGGTCGCATCTGTGTTTGCGACATCGCGGTGAACGCACATTGGAAGCGTGTATTCGTCATCGCCATACTGGCGTATCACCCGGCTTGATGGTATAGGGTGCCATTGGTTACACGTCTCGGTCACCTCTTGTTCGCATTGACGGCACTTTGAACAGTGGACGTTACATTTCAGATGTGTTACGACCCGTGGCTCTACCCTTCATTCGATGCCTGCGGAACCCTACATTTCAGCAGGATAACGAAAGACCGCATGTATCAGGTCCTGTACGGGCCTTTCTGGATACAGAAAATGTTTGACTGCTGCCCTGGCCAGCACATTCTCCAGATCTCTCATCAATTGAAAACATCTGGTCAATGGTGGCCGAGCAAGTGGCCTATCACAATACGCCAGTCATAACTCTTGATGAACTGCGATATCGTGTTGAAGCTGCATGGGCAGCTGTACCTGTACACGCCATCAAAGCTCTGTTTGACTCAATGGCCAGGCGTATCAAGACCGTTATTACGGCCAGAGGTGGTTGTTCGGGGTACTGATTTCCCAGGATCTATGCACCCAAATTGCGTGAAAATGTAATCACATGTGAGTTCTAGTATAATATATTTGTCGAATGAATATCATCTGCATTTCTTCTTGGTGTAGTAATTTGTAAAGGTTCCCTTCTAGCGTCACTGTAGTAGTTGTTACTGGTGCTTCTTTTGACTGCCTCGATACGGCCCGCCACCACTTCCTCTTCTGAGCCAACCTATTCATATCAGAGTACGAATTTCAACCTATGTCCTAAATTATTTGTTGGATGGATTCCTCTACAGTTCTACCCTCGTCACATCCCTCTAATACCATGGAAGTTATTTCACGAAGTGTTAACAGATATCCTATCAACCTGTCCCTTCTTCTTGTCAGTGTTTACCATACATTCCTTTCCGATTCTGCGCAGAATCTCCTCACTTTATCAGTCCACTTACTTTTGAACATTCTTTTGTAGCACTACATCTCAAATGCTTATATTCTTTCCTGTTCCGATTCTCTCACAGTCCCTGTTTCACTACCATACGGTAATACGCTCCAAGCGAACATTCTTAAAAATTTCTTCCTCAAATTAAGGTCTATATTTGATACTAGTAGATCTCTTTTGGACAAGAATGCCCATCTTCCCAGTGCTAGTCTGCTTTTTATATCCTCCTTCCTCTGTCCGCTGTAGTGTTTTTTGCTGCCTAGATAATAGAATTCCTTAGGTTCGTTTACTTCCCCATTTCTGATGGTAAATTTCTCGCTGTTCTCATTCCTGCTACTTCACATTATTTTCGTCTTTCTCCGACATACTCTCGATCCTCTTTCTGTAGTCATTATACTGTTTCTTCTATTCAACATTGGGTTTTATTCTTCTTTACTTCCACTTTCATTTAGAATTTTAATCCAATTCGTGAACTTTTCTTTTATTCCCGTTATTGCTTCTTCGATGTATATATTGAACAGTAGAGGCGAAAAATTGCATCCCTGCCCTCGAACAACTTAAATTGGAAGGAAAACGTACAAAATGTTGTGGGGAAGGCTAACCAAAGACCGCGTTTTGTTGCCAGGATACTTAGAAAATGTAAAAGACCTACTAACGAGACTGCCTACACTACGCTTGTCCGTCCTCTTTTAGAGTACTGCTGCGTGATGTGAGATCCATACCAGATAGGACTGACGGAGTACATCGAAGAAGTTCAAAGAAAGGCAGCACGTTTTGTATTATCGCGAAATATGGGAGAGAGAATCTCAGAAATGGTACAGGTTTTGGGCTGGACGTCATTAAAAGAAAGGCGTTTTTAGATGCGACGGAATCTTCTCACTAAGTTCCAATCACCAACTTTCTCCTCCGAATGCGAAAATATTTTGTTGACACCGACCTACATAGGGAGGAACGATCACCAAGATAAAATAAGGGAAATCAGAGCTCGTACGGAAAGGTATAGGTGTTCATTCTTTCCACGCGCTGTACGTGATTGCAGAAAAGAGAATTGTGAAAGTGTTTTGAT
Organism: Schistocerca gregaria; assembly: GCF_023897955.1. Lineage (NCBI taxonomy): Eukaryota > Metazoa > Arthropoda > Insecta > Orthoptera > Acrididae > Schistocerca > Schistocerca gregaria. The sequence continues at coordinate 157,993,644 of NC_064928.1, forward strand.
GAACCCTCTGCCAGGCACTTAAATGTGATTTGCAGAGTATCCATGGAGATGTAGGTGTAAATGTACACCCTTTTTAATGCGAGTTCTTGGTCTACGTATATAACCCGCCTTTCCTGCAGCTTACCTCTACCTTTCAAGAAATTTATAACGTCTTGCAGCATTTTACATTGTCGAATGCTTTTTTCCAGCTCGACAAATACTATGAACGTGTCTTGACTTTTCTTCAGTGTTACTTCCGTTATCAAAGGCAACGTTGTAACTTCCTCTCTGGTACTTTTTCCTTTCCAATTTTGATTGTTGAAACCAAAATATTTCCCGGTTGCGCAATGTTACGTTTAATAGAAGCACTGACAGTCATTTCTGGAAATGCATCAGAATTCTAGAATGGCAAAAAACATTTGTACCCGGAATGCAGGAAGGGCCTATGGATGTAGCCTTTTATCAATGAATGGAACGGGCAGAAAGCGTAGTACTGCCTCGCAGTTCATACACTGACACGCCGAATTTTGACCTCGTTGCTCGAAACACGGAAGAGCACATTGGAGTTGCTGCACGGTTTATCGCACCCTGCGCTCTATCGGCAACAGTTGCGGCTTATCCAGGAAGTTCATATCACCTTCCTGTTGCTCCATTTCTGGACCCAATCGCGCAACGTTTTAACTGCCGTCGAACATGAGTTACGTGCAAAGCCTGAGCACTACGCACTGACCACTTTTCCCATAAAACAACTCGTTATGTTCGACAACTTGCGCCGGAGTCAGCTGTCCACGTAAAATGAAGCGCCAAAAAAACATAGGCATGCGTATTCAAATACAGAGATATGTAAAGAGGCAGAATACGGCGCTGCGTTTAACAACGCCTATATAAGACAACAAGGGTCTGGCGCAGTTGTTAGATCGGTTACTACTGCTACGATGCCAGATTATTAAGATTTAAATGACTTTGAAAGTGGTGTTATAGTCGGCGCACGAGGGATGGGACACAGAATTTCCGAGGTAGAAATGAAGTGGGCACTTTCCCGTTCGACCATTTCACGAGTGTACCGTGAATATCAGGAATCCGGTAAAACATCAAAGCCGGCCGCTGTGGCCGAGCGGTTTTACGCGCTTCAGTTCGGAACCGCACTGCTGCTACGGTCGCAGGTTCGAATCCTTTCTCGGGCGTGGATGTGTGTGATGTCCTTAAGTTAGTTAGGTTTGAGTAGTTATAAGTCTAGGGGACTGATGACCTCAGGTGTTAAGTCCCATAGTACTTAGAGCCATTTGAACGATTTTTTGAAAACATCAAATGTCCGACATCGCTGCGGCCGGAAAGAGATCCTGCGAGAACGGAACCAACGACAATTGAACATGACAAAACTGCAACCCTTCCGCAAATTGCTGTAGATTTCAATGTTGGGCCATCAACAATCGTCAGCGTGCGAACCACTCAACGAAACATCGTCGATATGGCCTTTCGGTGCACGACACAAAGCCTCGCCTGTTCAAAATGGTTCAAATGGCTCTTACGTCATCAGTCCCCTAGAACTTAGAACTACTTAAACGTAACTAACCTAAGGACATCACACAACACCCAGCCATCACGAGGCAGAGAAAATCCCTGACCCCGCCGGGAATCGAACCAGGGAACCCGGGCGTGGGAAGCAAGAACGCTACCGTACGACCACGACGTGCCTCGCCTATACCTGTCAACACCGACATTGGTCTGCTGATGACTGTAAACATATTGCCTGGTCGGATGAGTGACTTTTTAAGTTGTGTCAGCGGATGGACATGTAAGAGTATAGAGACAACCTCATGAAAAATGGACCCTGCTTATCACCAGGGGACTGTACAAGCTGGCGGAGGCTCTGTAATGGTGTAGGAGGACCCATAATACGTCTAGATACGACCCTGATAGGGGACACGTACGTAAGCATTCTGTCTGATCCCCTGCATCCGTTTATGTCCATAGTGACTTCCGACGGACAATTCTAGCAGGACAATGCGACACCTCACACCTCTAGAACTGCTACAGAGTGGTTCCAGGAACACTTTTCTGAGTTTAAGCAGTTCCGCTGGGCACCAAACTCACCAGATATGAACGTTATTGAGCATATCTGGGAAGCATTGCACCGTGCTGTCCAGAGGAGATCTTCACGCTCTCGTAGTCTTACGAATTTTGGACAGCCCTACAGGATTCATGGTTTCACTTCATTTCCAATTCAATACTAAATGTCTTTTTCCAAAGCTGTTTCACAGAGGAAGACTGCGCTGTAGTTCTTTCTGTAGATTGTCGCACAGATGACAAAATGTTAGATATCGAAATAGACGACAGAGGGATAGAGAAACAATTAAAATCGCTCAAAAGAGGAAAGGCCGCTGGACCTGATGGGATACCAGTTCGATTTTACACGGAGTCCGCGAAGGAATTTGCCCCCCTTCTTGCAGCGATGTAGCATAGGTCTCTAGAAGAGCGTAGCGTTCCAAAGGATTGGAAAAGGGCACAGGTCATCCCCGTTTTCAAGAAAGGACGTCGAACAGATCAGCAGAACTATAAACCTATATCTCTAACGTCGATCAGTTGTAGAATTTTGGAACACGTATTATGTTCGAGTATAATGACTTTTCTGGAGACTAGAAATCTACTCTGTAGGAATCAGCATGGGTTCCGAAAAAGACGATCGTGTGAAACCCAGCTCGCGCTATTCGTCCACGAGACACAGAGGGCCATAGACACAGGTTTCCAGGTACATGCCGTGTTTCTTGAATTCCGCAAGGCGTTCGATACAGTTCCCCACAGTCGTTTAATGAACAAAGAAAGAGCATATGGACTATCGGAGAAATTGTGTGATTGGATTGAAGAGTTCCTAGATAACAGAACGCAGCATGTTACTCTGAATGGAGAGTAGTCTTCCGAAGTAAGAGTGATTCCAGGTGTGCTGCAGGGGAGAGTCGTAGGACCGTTGCTATTCACAATATACATAAATGACCTGGTGGATAACATCAGAAGTTCACTGAGGCTTTTTGCGAATGATGCTGTGGTATATCGAGAGGTTGTAAGGACAGAAGCATACTTATATTGATCCCCTATCTATACCGTGCGAAATTCGTTCCGCCTCTGAAAATCTTTACGTGTTATAGCTGACGCGGCAAAATTCTTTTGCCATATAAATAAGAATAATGTATACGTATAACACAGTGTATAACTGTAACACAATAGCCGTTGTTGGCGGGAGCTCGTGACACGAACAATAATAACGGCCGAAAACTGTGTAGGGAGTGAGAAAAGGCTTAGGGGGAAGTCCGGTAGAATCAGCCACTATTAGTTGTAGCGTTTTTACGGTAGATCCCGCGGATTTAACAACTGCAGCTGATACACGGCTCGTCCATGGGCATACAAACGTAGCGGCAGTTTCGTGTCGGAACGTGTTCGCCAGCATTATGAATAACAACCAACGCACACGCATCGATTTTTATCGTACGTAAAAATAATATACGATTGCACTCTTTTAGAGGAACAAAGGAGAGCATAGGAAGTTCTTTGTTCCACTATGAAAAGAATTTGATCGTATGATGTATTTCCGTACGATAAAAGTCGACGCGTGTGCTCTAGGCCTAAATGTCGATTTGGCGAATGAGGCGTGCTACGTAGTTACACTTCTCGGTCTAGTTACGTCGATTCAAAGAGGGATATTCGTGTCGTTGCTTTTGGTACGTCTTCTTCAATTACCTATCTATCGAATAATGAAAGACTGTTACCGGTAGACACCTGGCGGGGATAAAGGATCAAGTGATAATTGATTAGTTATCGACCTTAGTTGAAAATTATTAAATTACTAAATTCGCTAGAAGGGTGAAAATTTAGGGTTATGTGTACTTTTTATGCCACATCATAAAAAATAAAATAAAAAGTTCTGTCCAAAATATAAGAAAAAAATGAGGTGGACCACCATTAACACTTAGAGGTATGAAAAATAGATTACGACCGATTCTCGGACGTACCAAATGTACATGCAAAATATCATCAGAATCGATCGAGCCGTTATGGAGGAGTATGGCAACTAACACTGTGACACGAGAATTTTATATACACTACTGGCCATTAAAATTGCTATACTAAAAAAGAAATGCAGATGATAAACGGGTATTCATTGGACAGATACATTAGAACTGACATTTCATTACATTTTCACGCAATTTGGGTGCATAGTTCCTGAGAAACAAGTACCCAGAACAACCACCTCTGGCCGTAATGACGGCCTTCATACCCCTGGGCATTGAGTCAAACACAGCTTGGAAGGCGTGTACAGGTACAGCTGCCCATGCAGCTTCAACACGATACCACAGCTCATCAAGAGTAGTGACTAGTGTATTGTGACGAGCCAGTTGCTCAACCACCATTGACCAGACGTTTGCAATTGGTGAGAGATCTGGAGAATGTGCTAGCAGGGCAGCAGTCGAACATTTCCTGTATCCAGAAAGGCCCGTACAGGACCTGCAACATGCGGTCGTGCATTATCCTGCTGAAATCTAGGGTTTCGCAGGGATCGAATGAAGGGTAGAGCCACGGGTCGTAACACATCTGAAATGTAACGTCAATGCGAACAAGAGGTGACCGACATGTGTAACTAATGGCACCCCATACAATCACGCCGGGTGATACACCAGTATGGCGATGAATACACGCTTCCAATGTGCATTTACCGCGATGTCGCCAAACACGGATGCGACCATCGTGATGATAGAACCTGGATTCATCTGAAAAAATGACGTTTTGCCATTCGTGAAACCAGGTTCGTCACTGAGTACACAATCGCAAGCGGTCCTGTCTGTGATGCAGCGTCAAGGGTAACCGCAGCCACGGCCTTCGAGCTAATAGTCCATGCTGCTGCAAACGTCGTCGAACTATTCGTGCATATTGTTGTTGTCTTGCAAACGTCCCCATCTGTTGACTCAGGGATCCAGACGTGGCTGCACGATCCGTTACAGCCATGCAGATAAGATGCCTGTCATCTCGACTGCTAGTGATACGAGGCCGTTGGGATCCAGCACGGCGTTCCGTATTACCCTCCTGAACCCACCGATTCCATATTCTGCTAACAGTCATTGGATCTCGACCAACGCGAGCAGCAATGCGATAAAGCGCAATCGCGATAGGCTACAATCCGAACTTTATCAACGTCGGAAACGTGGTGGTACGCATTTTTCCTCCTTACACGAGGCATCACAACGTTTGACCAGGCAACGCCGGTCAGCTGCTGTTTGTGTATGAGAAATCGGCTGGAAACTTTCCTCATGTCAGCACGTTGTAGGTGTCACCACCGGCGCCAACCTTGTGTGAATGCTCTGAAAATCTAATCATTTGCATATCACAGCATCTTGTTCCTGTCGGTTAAATTTCGCGTCTGTAGCACGTCATCTTCGTGGTGTAGCAATTTTAATGGCCAGTAGTGCGTATAAGGGTTGGGTTGGGTTGGGTTGTTTGGGGAAGGAGACCAGACAGCGAGGTCATCGGTCTCATTGGATTAGGGAAGGATCGGAAAGGAAGTCGGCCGTGCCCTTTCAAAGGTACAATTCCGGCATTTACCTGGAGCAATTTAGGGAAATCACGGAAAACCTAAATCAGGATGAGCGGACGAGGGCTTGAACCATGGTCGTCACGAATGCGAGTCCAGTGTCTAACAGTGTATATATATATTCTGTCTTCCAGAATCATTACGCTCACTTCTCCAGCCTGGACCCTTCCGACGACTATTGCAAGGTGTTTGCTTTCACACTTTTCAGCCCTACACGCCAATGGCCATCTGTCTCATGGAGCATAAAACGAGATTTATTCAAAAAGACCACATGTGGCGTCTCAGTGGACATCTGGTTGAGGTACTGGCGTGCAAATCCCAGCCTCCGTCGCCAATAAACAGCAGTCAGCATTGGTGCACAGATCAGCTGCCTGCTGCAGTGGCCCATACGCAGCAATGTTCGCTGAAGGGTCGTTGGGGGACACCGTTTTTAGCATCTTGGTGGTCAATTGCCGAACAGCTGCACTCTACTCGCCCGTACACATCCTTGCGACCACCTATCACACCTGCCAGTTGCCTCTGCGCAGGTTTTGGATAGCACCATTTAGCCACGCACGGCAACATGCAAAAAGTTTACAAACTTAGCTGTTTCAGAAATGCTTCCACCTTAGCTCAATAGCCAACGATCATACGCTTTCGGACGTCACATAAATTGCTCTGTTTCTACATTACGACAACGACTGCACTGTTTTCCGCGTCCCCCACCAAGCTTTATTTACCATCCACTGACAGTGGTGCCACCTGTCGACGACGAAAATATACGGTGGTCACATTAATGTGACTGGACCGTGTAGAATATGTCGAAGAACTCTGCAACGAACTTATGTTAAGGATATTGGTCTGAAATTTTGCTGTTCCGTTCTTTTACCTTTCGCATATACAGGAGTCACTTGTGCGACTTTTGTCGAGTCTCTCTGTACTTTGAGCTGGCCAAGAGATTCGAGGTACGTCTACATCTACGTGATTACTCTGCTATTTACAATGAAGTGCCTGGCAGAGGGTTCAAGGAACAATCGTCAAGCTGTCTCTCTACTGTTCCACTCTCGAACGGCACGTGGGAAAAACGAGCACTTAAATTTTTCTGTGCGAGCCCTGATTTATCTTATTTTATCGTGATGGTCATTTCTACCTATGTAGGTGGGTGCCAACAGAAAGTTTTCGCAATCGGAGGAGAAAACTAGTGATTGATATTTCATGAGAAGATCCCGTCGCAACGAAGAACGCCTTTGTTTTAATGATTGCCACTCCAATTCACGTATCATGTCTGTGGCGTTATCTCCCCTATTTAGCGATAATACAAAACGAGCTGCCCTTCTTTGTGCTTTTTCGATGTCATCCGTCAATCCCACCTGATGCGGATCCCACACCGCACAGCAATACTCCAGAATAAGGCGGACAAGCGTGGTGTAAGCAGTCTCTTTAGTTGACCTGTTGCGCTTTATAATTGTTATGCCGATGAATCGCGGTCTTTGATTTGCTCTACACACAATCTTATCTATGTGATCGTTCCAATTTAGGTTATTTGTAATTGTAATCCCTAAGTATGTAATTGAATTTACAGCCTTCAGATTTCTACATCTACATCTACATCCATACTCCGCAAGCCACCTGATGGTGTGACTTATCGCGTAATCTAAATTTAGCTGATTCCTTTTAGTACTCATGTGAATAACTTCACACTTTTTTTTTTGTCAGGGTCAAGTGCCACTTTTCGCACCATACAGATATCTTATCTAAATCATTTTGCAAGTCGTTTTGATCATCTGATGACTTTATAAGGCGGTAAATGACAGCATCATCTGCAAACAATATAAGAGGACTACTCTGATTGTCTCCTATGTCGTTAATATAGATCAGGAACAATAGAGAGCCTATAACACTTCCTTGGGGAACGCCGGATATTACTTCTGTTTCACTCGATGACTTTCCGTCTATTACTACGAACTGTGACCTTTATGACAGGAAAACACGAATCCAGTCGCACAACTGAAGCGATACTCCGTAGGCACGCAGTTTGGTTAGAAGACGCTTGTGAGGAACGGTGTCGAAAGCCTTCTGGAAATCTATGTAAGGGATCCATGCATTACTTCTCTATATAGGCGTCCGTCAAGTGTTTTCGAATGATGTCATAGCTACTAGTGTTAAATCTGGTGTGTTGTGCTCTCTTGTACAGTTTAGCAACAGGTTTGCTAGGGATCAGTGTCAGCCTCGTACTTCAATACTTAACACGCTTGAAAATGATTACATCAGGGGCTACGACTAACGCAGCTACTCACCCCAGTCTGGACATGGAATGCCTAGAGACTGGAATGCCTAATCTCGTCTATGAGTGATGACCCCTGGCTTGGAGTTGTAGCAGAGATGAATGACATACCCATGTTGTCGTTTTTGTGGTCCCCATTCCAAAGACTCGTTTTATGCAGCTCTCCATGCTACTCAATCCTGTCAAACCTCTTCATCTACGAGTAACTACTGCAACCTAGATCCTGAATCTTTGTAGTGTATTCATCTCTTGGTGTTTCTCTATGATTTTTGCCCCAAACGCTTCCCTCCAGTAACAAATTTGTGATCCTTTAATAGAATGTGTCCTACCAATCCTTCTAGTCACGTTGTCACAAACTTTTTTCTTTCCCATTTATATTCAGTACCTCCTCATTAGTTTCGTGATGTACACACCTAATCTTCTGCATTCTTTTGTAACAACACATTTCAATAACTTCTATTATCTTTTTGTGTAAACTGTTTATCATCCATGTTTCACCTCCATACATGGCTACACTCCATACAAATACTTTCAGAAAGGACTTCCTGACGTTTAAATCTATCCTTGATTATAACAATTTTATCTTCTTCACAGACGCCTTTTTCGCAAGTGCCAGTCTACATTTTATATTCTCTCTACTTCGACTATGATCAGCTATTTTTCTGCCCAAATAGCAAGACTCATCTACTACTTTAATTGTGTCATTTCCTACTCTAATTCCCTCGGCATCACCTAATTTAATTCGATTACGTTCCATTATCCTCGTTTTGCTTTTGTTGATTTCATCTTACATTCAAAACCCCGTCCGCTCCATTCAGCTGCTCTTCCAAGCCCTTTGCTATTTCTGACAGAATTAAAATGTCGCTGGGAAACCTCGTTATTTTAATTGCTTCTACCTTGGCTTTAATCGAAACTCCAAATTTTTCGTTTCTTTCGTTTACTGCATGGTCAACATACTGATTCAATATCACGGACAGGCTACAACTCTACTCTCTCCCTTCTCAACCATTGCTTCCCCTTCATATCCCTCGAGTCTTACAACTGTTCTCTGGTTTCCGTGTAAATAGACTTTCGCTCGCTGTATTTTACTCCTGCCACCTTTAGAATTTGAAAGAGAGTAATTCAGCCCACGTTTCAAAAAGCTTTCTCCAAGTCTATAAATGCTATAAACGTAGGTTTGCCTTTCCTTAACGCATCATCTATGAGAAATTGTAAGGTCAGTATTGTCTCGCGTGTTCCTACATTCCTCAGGAATTCCCCAGATCGGCTTCTACCAGTTTTTCCATTCTTCTGTAAAGAGTTCGTGATATTATTTTGCAATCGCAACTAATTCAACCGATGGTTCCGTAATTTTCATATTTGTCAGCACCTGCTTCTTTTGGAATTGGAGGTACTATATTCTTTTTTAAGTTTGAGAGTACTTCGCCTGTCTCGTACGTACATCTTGCTCACCACAGTGAAGAGGTGTCATGGGTGGCTCTCCCAAGGCTTCAGTAGTTCTAATGGAATATTTTCTACTCCCGGGGCCCTGTTTCGACTTAAGCCTTTCAGTACTCTGTCAAATTCTTCACGTAGTATCGTATCTCTCATCTCATCTTCATCTACGTCCTCTTCCATTTCCGTAATATTGACCTCAAGTATACGTCCCTGGTATAGACACTGTATATACTCCTTCCACCTTTCTGCTTTCCCTTCATTGCTTAGAACTGGTTTTCCGTTTGTGCATTCAATCAAAAATAGACTCCGCGCCGAGTTGCGTTAGGGACGTTGCTCGAAGTAACGATGTCGGCTCTGTGTACCAAATTGCCCATTCTGTGTATCCTCAAACTAACCATGGTCCAGACTCAAAGTTCCTGGTGCTCATTACGAAATCAATTAAATACAGTGCCTTAATTTGAAGAGCTCCGACGTCAGGTGCAATATTTTGATGGTTGCGTGCGTACAGGCACATAGAACTACTTCACAGGTTGTCTCTGAATTTCAAAGTTCTCAATAAAGGAGGGTGGGTACCGTTGAAGGTGTTGTTGAAATAGAGAGCTCATGTAGGGAACATTCGCCTTTTTATTCAAACGTATGTCACTGTCGCACTTCTCCGTCATCGGAATATAGAAGGGCATGAAACAGGAGACCTGAAAAAACGCACCCTTTGCTGCTTTGGATCACCCTCAAATTTTTTCGACTGATTTTAGACGGGCTGTAGTGGTTGCGATCCCGTGCACTTCAAAGCGGTGCAATCACACTCAGTGTGGAAGCAACCTCGCATTGTCCTTACGGGCTGAAACATGCGGGGGGTGTTAGTAGCTTCCCAGGTTGTCAAGAACATCCTCCTGTTGCTCATCGCACGGACAGAGCTGTCGTTTTCGACAGCGAAATCTGTCTGAGACAACGATCCAAGGGAAGAGGTGATTACATTGACGCCCTTTATATCACCGCCTCAGATCTCTCCAAGTCTGTTCTGAGCGGCGATGTATCTGATATCTTTTCCTCGGCCACTCAGAAGATAACAGCTTGATTTCATAACTGAGGGTCACCATTGTGATATCGTCGGAACATCAAACGAAGGGGTGAAATGTCGGTAGAAACGGCTGCGACGACCTTCCCACCACGTAACACGTCCACGGTACCGTTGAACGGGATTGTGGTAAAATTTGGTGCCAATGTGACATCGTTAACTCACACCTGACATGAGCTTCTGATCTCTCGCCTGTTTTCCGCATGTGTCGACACCGTGCTGTTTGAAGCGTTGTCGGGTTCGAGGTGATGTCGCAGTGCGCCACGCTTTTGAGTCATTGCAGAGGGAGGTTGTAGTTACGTTGAAGCCGAATTTCAACCTTATAAGTCGCAGTGGGCGACAATTATGGGGTTTCGATAAAATGATCCTATCGTTGTGTTGTGCAATGCTGAAGGCTGGACAACGACTGTAGAAATAGACCCACCAATAACATCTACAGCTGACTCCTCCTTTTCGGGCCATAAAGCGACGACGCGACGACCGGAATGTATTCACCGACGTGAGGGACAATGCAAAATACGCCGCAAAGGTGTCGCCAGAACGGCCAGAACGGGACTACGGCTTTAGCCACCCATCGTCTCGCTGCGTAGCGCCTGCGTAGTAGATTATCCAAATGACACTGCTGTTCCGCGTGGAGTATTAGTGCCCCTTGTGGTGAAGCAAAATCTATGGAACAATACAGTAACACCTGCACGTAGTTTAACACACCATGTGACCAGTTTTCTGTGACGGGAATATTTTGGTTCATGTTGGCATTATTAGTTTGGTTCTTACCGTACGCTGCAGTATCTAGATCTTTTGTAGGCTCCAATGTTAATCTGCAGCACGGCATCCGTGGCACAAACTCACGCAGAGTATATTCGCTACCTTAGGTTTGTTAATTTGACATTATTGAATATTACTTCTAATTTTCTATCTTTATGCTGCTAAGAGTCATACCATTCACAGTTCCAGCTGTGATAGGCAGATTCTTGGGTGGTGATATTGAAATAATTGTGTGGACTCACATTTTGATTCAACAGCCTCTCACTCCCACTTTTTAAGAAAACCACCCCGAAATTTCATTACGCGCAATAGACAAAGTAATGTACATGAAATTAAGCTTTCATATACGGTGCAACATTCCATGACAGCGTCTGGAAAATTGTTACCTACCGTTTTTCTGTGTTTATAAGGAACTAATGACTGAGAACTAAGCATTTTTCTAGAAATCCAGGAAAGAAATTTTTATGACTACTGCTTATGTACCCATAATGTGAACGCTGTCTAATAAAATCGTCTTTAGTGGAGTTACCAAGGCATTTGGTTGACGACCGTACAACATGTGATCGATTCACGAAAGCAATTTTTTTATATGCATTTTTTCCGTTTCGAAATTCGTAGGAATAGTTCGGTTAAAAAGGCAAGTTGGCTAAATCAGTAAGAAATAACAACAAGATAGGCAAATAAATTTCTCAAACGGATTAGTAACGAATTAAAATTTAGCCCTCCTTGGATGAAAACAGTTCCTTGTAAGAGAGCTGCGAAGGCGAGCATTAGACGGACATTACAGCATAGGGAGAAAAACTAGCGCTTGATGCAGTTGGTAGTATACATGAAATTACGCTTTCGAGTACGGTACAACATTCCATCACAGCGTCTGGAAAATTGTTACCTAACGTTTTTCTGAGTTTATAAGGAACTGCCGGCCGAAGTGGCCGAGCAGTTCTAGGCGCTACAGTCTGGAGCCGTGCGACCGCTGCGGTCGCAGATTTGAATCCTGCCTTGGGCATGGATGTGTGTGATGTCCTTAAGTTAGTTAGGTTTAAGTAGTTCTAAGTTCTAGGGTTCTGATGACCTCAGACGTTAAGTCCCATAGTGCTCAGATCCATTTGAACCATTTTTATGAGGAACTAATGATTGATTTCATCCTCGGGACACAGAAGAATTCAATCCTTTAACCAACTCGTTAAAAAAGTATTGTGGCTGTTCGGAAAGTAAAGTCCTATCGGTCGTGAAATGAAAATCTCAGTGAAAATCAAACATTTTTTATTCGCAGCAGTTAGCCACACCTTCCACCTACCTCACTAACTAATCGCCGCTCGTCACACAAAGCAGCCGCCTGTCTCTCCACCAATTATCTGCCTTTCGTTGTTTGTGCCAAAATGTTGTCTTCGTAGCCAACGGTTGATGTGAGCAGAGATGAACAACAGAGGGAGCCAATGGGTGATGAAATACTTCCGTCGAAAACGCTGCAGTAGCGTCTTCATTGCCCTTGCAGAACGCGGCTGAAAAAGTGTTGAAAAAAGAAACGCACGACATTTATGTTCCGTGGACTGCACAGCTTCAGGCGAAATCTCTCACCAGATTTTTGTTTTAGGCGTTTCTACGTGATAGGTTTGCGTTCTAAACTGAAAAGAGCGACATTAAAACACTGCTCAACACATCTGTGCAGAGTTCCATCGGATTTCCACGCTAGTTTCCATTTCGTTCCTAATAGGACCTTACTTTCCGAAAACGCCTCATATATGTCACTTGCTCTAAACTCGAAAAATAGAAAAATTCAGTTTGAAAAACATATCTTCAGAACATTTTAAAGCCACAAGTTGCTGTTAAGAAGTTTTGTCTGATAATGGATTCCTGGGATGAATAAACGAACGCTGTCATGTGTGAGACAAGTTCATAGATGGCCAGGTTCAGCCGACTTGTCTGATGGTAGTAATACCACGAAACTGCACACTTGTGGGCCAGCCACGTGATGTTCAACATTAATTCTCTGAAACACATATTTTTAAGCGCAAGCCAAGTCTGTTACCCACTGAATCCCCAAAAGGAACAGTGTAATTGCACGAAGATTGCATTATTAGATGCTCTTGGTGAAGTGAATACACTTGTCCTTCGAATGAACTATCCGTTTCCGAATGCGGACATTTAACAGAGTGAGTGAAACACCTATTGTAAAGCGAGCAGAAATAAATTTTTAATTCTTTACTAATTCATTTGCCTACTTTCTTATTATTCCTTATTGATTTACACTACTGGCCATTAAAATTTTTACACCACGAAGATGACGTGCTACAGACGCGAAATTTAACCCACAGGAAGAAGATGTTGTGATATGCAAATAATTAGCTTTTCAGAGCATTCAAGCAAGGTTGGCGCCGGTGGCGGCACCTACAACGTGCTGACATGAGGAAAGTTTCCAACCGATTTCTCATACACAAACAGCAGTTGACCGGTTTTGCCTGGTGAAACGTTGTTGTGATGCCTCGTGTAAGGACGAGAAATGCGTTTCCGACTTTGATAAAGGTCGGATTGTAGCCTATCGCGATAGAGGTTTATCCTATCGCGACATTGCTGCTCGCTTTCATCGAGATCCAATGACTGTTAGCAGTATATGGAATCGGTGGGCCCAGGAGGGTAATACGGAACGCCGTGCTGGATACCAACAGCCTCGTATCACTAGCAGTCGAGAAGACATGCATCTTATCCGCATGGCTGCAACGGATCGTGCAGCCACGTCTCGATCCCTGAGTCCGCAGATGGGTACGTTTGCAAGACAACAACCATGTGCACGAACAGTTGGACGACGCTTGCAGCAGCATGGACTATCAGCTCGGAGACCATGGCTGCCGTTACCCTTGACGCTGCATCACAGACAGGAGCGCCTGCGATGGTGTACTCAACGACGAACGTGGGTGCACGAATGGGAAAACGTCATTTTTTCGGATGAATCCAGGTTCTGTTTACAGCATCATGATGGTCGCATCCGTCTTTGGCGACATCGTGGTGAACGCACATGTGTATTCGTCATCGCCACACTGGCGTATCAGCCGGCGTGATGGTATGGAGTGCCATTGGTTACACATCTCGGTCAGCTTGTTTGCATTGGCGGCACTTTGAACAGTGGACGTAACATTTCAGATTTACGACCCGTGGCTCTACCCTTCATTCGACCCCTGCTAAATCCTACATTTCAGCAGAATAATGCTCGACCGCATGTTGCAGATCCTGTACGGGCCTTTCTGGATACAGAAAATGTTCGACTGCTGCCCTGGCCAACACATTCTCCAGATCTCTCACCAATTCGTGTGGTCAATGGTGGCCGAGCAACTGGCTCGTCACAATATGCCAGTCACTACTCTTGATGAACTGTGGTATCGTGCTGAAGCTGCATGGGCGGCTGTACATGTACACCCCATCCAAGCTCTGTTTGACTCAATACGCAGGCGTATCAATTCCGTTATTACGGCCAGAGGTGGTTGTTCTGGGAACAGATTTCTCATATTTCTTGGTGTAGCAATATTAATGGTTTGTAGTGTATTCACTTTATTTACCTCCGACCAGTTTCGAAACACAAAAAAAAATGCACTTGGAAATACAACACAGGTTCTCTGCTCCCCAGACAGATGCCTTGTCGTTTACCTTACGGGTTTATCAGCGGTAGTGAAGAAAGTTTCTTTTCTCGACTTCTAGGAAAATACGTGTTTGTGACGTCCAGATATGGTCATGAAAAACGCTCAGTTTCCTGATATCTGTCGATCTCCTTTATGCTGAGTCGATTGCACTTCATGAACTTTAGGAGTGGTTTTCTAATAAACAGGACGGAGAAATTTTGAGCCAAAATACCTTAGAGTCTTTCATTTTAGCTTGTACACAATACACAAGCGACCCGTAAATTATCAAGCGCAATGGTGGGCGTGCCTGACGAGTCATCTCTTTCGTTACTATTGATTCTGTGTTGTCCTGTTATTCCTAAGAAATTTTCTTTGCACTTGTGGTGGTTTCTGCTGTATTCACGAGACGCGCAGAAAGCAAACCTTGTAGCACAAAAATCAGTTGCTGTATGAATATAGCATGCCAAAGATGATACTCACGTGCAATGTTATACTGAAACATAAATGATGTTGGCTATTAAAATTAATAATTATTTATTAAAATAAAGGTACACCAATACTAATTTTTAGATTGATAGGGGCGTGAAATTAAAGTAAGAGTGCTGAACACCAGTTCAACCTAAAGTTGTAAGGCGGCTACAATTTCGCAACTTACAAGCAATCATTTGCATACTTCGATGTGATTTACAACCGGAATTTGGTATCATTTGATAGGTTGTACATCGTATATGTGAATATTTAAAGAAGACTGACATTGTCACATACACCTTGTAAAAAGTTGCTAACGCTTATTGTATAAAAGGTGACGGAGTGTCTTTGTTATCAAAACGGCGTAATGCACGATTGCATACCAGTAGAGGTTGGAACGTCAGTGCAAATGAAACGGCAGGCGTAACTCAGGCCCTGGGTGGAGAAGCCCGCACAGGTGTGCTGGTCCTGCATAACAAAGGAAGTATCCCCAGCCGGACGGTCGGGGCACCTGAGCGCTGAAGCACAGTAGAGTGGCAGCTGCCCGGTGTTGTAGCTAGGCCGGAAGGATAACCGGAAACTGTAAAAATTTTGGACGAGGCAGAGAGGAACAAGCAAGCGTTACTTCGGAAATCACACAGGCTGGGTTATTTCTGAGGATTTTTACTCTGAGAAGTGTACCATTGTATGAATTCCTAATTAACGAGGGTACGTATTTCACTGCACATTTTCTGCGGTGGACGACAAAAGACTAAAATATGGTTGGTCGGCGTTCGGAAGAATCTGTAGAGAAGGAGAATATTCCGTGGTTTCGGAAATATGACTCGCCTTCTGCAGTTACGAGGGAGGGAAGGTTTGCTGGGAAGCCAGCGGTGGAGAGAAAGACATCTTCCATTTACAGTGCCTGTGTTTGACGGTCGCTGAGTATCAGCTTTTGTTGGTACAGACGGACTTGTTGTCTTTGCTCTCAGGAGATTTTATAGTTATAACGGTTGGCCACTGAACTGTTGCGAACTCATAAGATTCTGGACTTCGCCTCCGGGTTGGGAGCCGTCGTTGAGTACGCAGCGTTCAGTGATGGGCAGCACTTGTTCTGTCTCTACTCACATAGAGACGTTATCTGAATTCCATCCTTGTGGCTGGGAGTTGGCGTTTCTTGTTTGTAGAACACAGAGAGGACCGCCTTCTGCTATCATAGTGTTTGAAAGAGTTTATTTTGTGGTTGGAGTCCTTCCACCGTCGCAGTCCAATGCACCGGATGCAGTAGATGCGATGATATTGCTAATTGCTTCGGCTTATTAGGGCTATAAAGCTAAATAGCTGTGATCACGTAAGTTTTATTTCCACTGAGATTGCACTCCACTGTAGATCATCTTTGAAATGAGTATCTTCTAGTGGTTGGTATGTTGATGATGTCAGTCATCTTGTGTTATTTATATTAGTTCGCATAGCCATAAAAAGGAGCAGATTTGGGAAATTGATCAGTAATATTAGTTAGGATATATAAACATTTGTAATATAAAGGTTTTTTTAATCTATAACAAATGTATAAGCAGAAACAACAAATATCATTTAATAGTTACTAGTTCCCCTAATCATTAATTTATGTTTAGGTTGTAGTTTATATGTTAAAGAGCAAGAACGAGGCAGTAGTATCACAATTAAGAGATCCTAAGATCTGAATCAGGGGGTAGTCAGACAGGGCAAAATCTTGACTTTCGCGTTCAGTATTTTCCGTCGCGCACATTCATTTTACGCCAGCCTGGAGTAGCGTATTGGAAAGTAATCTAGTTGCATTTCAAAAATGGACTGCTGTCGACGGCAGTCTGTTATTTCAGTAGATCAACACTCGGCGTTGGTTGTGCGGCAATGACTGGTTGACTGCTGTTGGCCGCGTGAAAACCCATATCAGCAATTACCTGCGAGTGGCAGAAGAATGTCGTTCTGCGTACTATTCGTCTGACGTCATACACAAGCAGGAGATAGCGCCTGCTTTTAGCGCCCTCTGTGGTGTTGCACAAGGGCGTGGATAGAACTGTTTGCCGGTCGGGTGCCTGAAGCGTAAATTTCTCCTCGTTATGCACGCCATCTACGGAAGTTGGAAAGAGATACGGAAACTTAGCAAGAAATTCCTGTTTGAACATAAATGCGATGCTAACCAGGTCTGCAGGTTGCGCTCTTGTGTACAGGGTGGCAGCCAGTCAAGAGATATTTTAGGGAATTGGTTCAAAAAATTTATTTCAAAGGCCCAGTCAGACCTTTAGAAGCTTTCTCCCAGAACAACTTCCATTGTGGCTACATGACAAAGTTGCCTGTCATTCAGAACCGAGGCAGTTCTGTACAGTCAAAGCTGCTGGCGAGATTCACCTCTCTGCTGAAACTGCTAGCGAATTAATGCCATATGTTTTAGCCAACAGTGCGCATGGGATGAAGGTCACATGCGTGGACTCAGGAGGATTCTGCAGTGCAGAAGGTAGCTGCCTCGCTGTCTTGTGACCCAAACCTCGAGCGGAACAGACGTCTTTGTTGGTAGGCAGAGCCTCTGGTGACCGGACGCAAGCATCAATTAACATGTTACACCCTCGCCTTCCATAGCGCACTTCAATTAGTTGTTCGACCTCTTACACTGGCCTAAACCAGATAACTTCCGACCCTAGGCGCGCCCTTTGTATACCGTACACTGAAATATAGTCTCTTTATTTTACCTAATTCCCGTCGGATCGCCGAAGTTAAGCGCTGTAGGACTGGGCTAGCACTTGGATGGGTGACCATCCGGTCTGCCTAGCGCTGTTGGCAAGCGGGGTGCACTCAGCCCTTGTGAGGCCAACTGAGGAGCTACTTGCTACTTGTGGTGTCACCGCCAGACGCCACACATGCTAGGTGGTAGCCTTTATATCGGCCGCGGCCCGTTAGTATACGTCGGACCCGCGTGTCGCCACTATCAGTGATTGCAGACCGAGCGACGCCACACGGCAGGTCTAGTCTAGAGAGACTCCCTAGCACTCGCCCCAGTTGTACAGCCGACTTTGCTAGCGATGGTTCACTGTCTACATACGCTCTCATTTTCAGAGACGACAGTTTAGCGTAGCCTTCAGCTACGTAATTTGCTACGACCTAGCAAGGCGCCATATTCAGTTACTATGTCTTCTGAACAGATAATATTGTGAATCATGTACCGTCTAGAGCGACGTTCATCATTAATTCATTAAAAAAATGGCTCAAATGGCTCTTAGCACTCAACTGCTGAGGTCATAAGTCCCCTAGAACTTAGAACTACTTAAACCTAACTAACATAAGGACAACACACACATCCATGCCCGAGGCAGGATTCGAACCTGCGACCATAGTGGTCGCGCTGTTCCAGACTGCAGTGCCACCAGCGGCCGGCAATGGATTAAAGTTGAGTATCAAACTAATCACGTCATGTTCCAGACCTCACGTCAGTATACACTCCTGGAAATTGAAATAAGAACACCGTGAATTCATTGTCCCAGGAAGGGGAAACTTTATTGACACATTCCTGGGGTCAGATACATCACATGATCACACTGACAGAACCACAGGCACATAGACACAGGCAACACAGCATGCACAATGACGGCACTAGTACAGTGTATATCCACCTTTCGCAGCAAAGCAGGCTGCTATTCTCCCATGGAGACGATCGTAGAGATGCTGGATGTAGTCCTGTGGAACGGCTTGCCATGCCATTTCCACCTGGCGCCTCAGTTGGACCAGCGTTCGTGCTGGACGTGCAGACCGCGCGACCAAACATGCTCAATGGGGGACAGATGCGGAGATCTTGCTGGCCAGTGTACTTGACTTACACTTTCTAGAGCACGTTGGGTGGCACGGGATACATGCGGACGTGCATTATCCTGTTGGAACAGAAAGTTCCCTTGCCGGTCTAGGAATGGTAGAACGATGGGTTCGATGACGGTTTGGATGTACCGTGCACTATTCAGTGTCCCCTCGACGATCACCAGAGGTGTACGGCCAGTGTAGGAGATCGCTCCCCACACCATGATGCCGGGTGTTGGCCCTGTGTGCCTCGGTCGTATGCAGTCCTGATTGTGGCGCTCACCTGCACGGCGCCAAACACGTATACGACCATCATTGGCACCAAGGCAGAAGCGACTCTCATAGCTGATTTGAATCCCTAATTTGCTGGGAAGTGGCGGTGCGGTCCCCTACGGCACTGCGTAGGATCCTACGGTCTTGGCGTGCATCCGTGCGTCGCTGCGGTCCGGTCCCAGGTCGACGGGCACGTGCACCTTCCGCCGACCACTGGCGACAACATCGATGTACTGTGGAGACCTCCCGCCCCACTTGTTGAGCAATTCGGCGGTACGTCCAGCCGGCCTCCCGCATGCCCACTATACGCCCTCGCTCAAAGTCCGTCAACTGCACATACGGTTCACGTCCACGCTGTCGCGGCATGCTACCAGTGTTAAAGACTGCGATGGAGCTCCGTATGCCACGGCAAACTGGCTGACACTGACGGCGGCGGTGCACAAATGCTGCGCAGCTAGCGCCATTCGACAGCCAACACCGCGGTTCCTGGTATGTCCGCTGTGCCGTGCGTGTCATCATTGCTTGTACAGCCCTCTCGCAGTGTCCGGAGCAAGTATGGTGGGTCTGACACACAAGTGTCAATGTGTTCTGTTTTCCATTTCCAGGAGTGTAGTTCTTCCCTCCTCCTGCCAGCCTGCGTGAGCTAAAACGCGTGCATTTCGGGCTCCTCTCGTAGCACGGCGTTGGCTCTTCTGCCAACACAACACTACTTGCTTGAGAAGTAGCGGCTCCGGTCTCGTAAACTGACCCCCGGCCGGGAGAGCGGTGTGCTCACCACGTGCCCCTCCATATCCGCATCCAGTGACGATGCCTATGAACTGAGGATGACACGGCGGCCACTCGGCGCATTTCGGCCTTCGTGGCCTGTTGGGGGAGTTTAGTTTAATTTTACCTAATTTCCTGCTCTGTCACTTAACGGCAGCCCTGGATGTCCTCTCATGACTCCGCTCGATCTCCTGTACATTGTAGTAACACGCCCTTCGCTGCCCACGTACCGTTGTATTTTACCAAGGAAGGCAAGTGCATGATGTCGTCAAAACGTGTCAGCCGTGGTCAGAACCGTGTTCTGTGGAGTTGCGAGTGCATTATGTTGAAAGTACGTGAATTCTTTCCTGGGTACATTGTAGTCGTATGGTTCGTGCTTCCATAACCATGGTAGCCAAACTGTTTGGTGTTTCAAGAGCCATCTTATCGACGTTTTATACTGCATACAGGGAAAGCAGAAAACATCTTGACTAATTCACAACAGGGCGCTTTGAGTGATCGTGACGGATAGTCGTTCAGGGCGACTGTGACAAAAAAGAAGATGACGACAGGTGCAAAAATCACTTCACGCCTCAACTCGTGAACACAGTCAGTACCAAAGAAAAATAAAGGGACGTCCAGAAGCTGCGAATTACACGGCGATCTAGAATTCCTAAACCACACATCACTGATGGAAATGCCCGCAACAGGAAAACGTTGTGCTGAAACTATGTCATCTTGAATATGGAGCAAAGAAAGAATACTGTTTGGTCAGATGAGTCTTGTTCCATACTATTTCCGAATTCTGGCCGAATTTAAGCCCCGGGAGCGGAACGTGGCGGGTGTTCGGTGGCGATTTGTGCTGCCGTATCGTGGTACTCCATGGCTACTCTCCAAGGTAGCATTAGTGCCGAGGACTATCCGACCGCTTTGTCCCATAAGTCCGTCCCATGGCACAGAGTTTGTTCCCCAGTGATGATGCTGTTTTCCAAGACGACAGAGCCCCTGTTCGCACAGCTCGCATCGTCCGGGAGTGCACTTTCTTTTCGCATCTTCCCTCGCCAACACACTCACCAGATCTCAATATTACTAAGCCTTTCTGCTCTGCTTTTGATAGAGAGGTGCCTGATCGCCATCCATCTCCAAATCGTTATATGAACTTGCCACGATTTTGCAGGACCTGTATCTATCGCTTGCCGGGTTGGACGAGCGGTTCTAGGCGTCACAGTCCTGCCTCGGGAATGGATGTGTGTGACGTCCTTCGGTTAGTTAGGTTAAAGTAGTTCTAAGTTCTAGGGGACTGATGGCCTCAGAAGTTAAGTCCCATAGTGCTCAGGGCATTTTGAACCATTTATATCTATCCGAGAAAACTGGAAGCTATTCTGAATGCCAACAGGCTCCTACTCAGTGTTAGGCCTGATAATGCGTTGAGACTTTCACCTTTCCGTATTTTTGTCCGAGCCCTGTAATTGACGACCGATCATATAATGTGACGCGAGACTGGAGACAAATCTGACGAGGCGCCCTCTTTGATTATTGTTGTATATCGCATCTAACGGTTGATTCAGCAGCTTCCGACCCCCGAAATACAGGGTGATTTTATAAAAATAAGTGTCATAATATTCTTGCAATGCATAGAACTGATTGAAATTAGATAAGAAAAGTGCCATACAAATCTCCGGAAGCAAGTACTTGTTGAGGTAGTGACCTGTCTGTCCCATTACTGCCGCCGTACAATGACACAAGAGGAGATGTTCAATGCGATTACCACTCACTGACCTTTCTGCTCACAAAATCACTAACTGATGCGAACACATTGGATTTGGTCACGTGTATGAACAAATGATCCTGTAACGTAAGCACCTTATCTTTCCATGTAAAATATACGAATTGCTTCCAGTGTCGCAACAGACAGAAATGTAACTGATTAAGATGTGGTGAACTGGAAGGCCATCCTACTAGACCTCCACCACTAATCCGTCGCTCGTTAAACATTTTTGTCAGCTACTACTCTGAAGCAGCAAAAAAAAACCTTGTATAGGCATGCTTCTTCAATGAGGGGAGGAGACCAAACTGTGAGGTCATCGGTCTCATCGGATTAGGGAAGGATGGGGAAGTCGGCCGTGCCCTTACAGAGGAAACATACGGGCCTGGAGCGATTTAGGGAAATCACGGAAAACCTAAATCAGGATGGCTGGACGCGAGATTGAACCGTCGTCCTCCGGAATGCGAGTCCAGTGTCCTAACCACTGCGCCACCTCGCTCGGTCAGGGATATGTAAACAGGCCGGCCTGCAACGCCTGTGTAAGACAACTAGTCTCTGTCACAATTGCTAGATCGGTTGCTGCTCCTACAATGACAGATTATCAAGATTTAAGTGAGATTGAGCATGGTGTTACAGTCGGCGCACGAGCAATGGGACACAACATCTCCAGAGGTAGCGATGAAGTGGAGGTTTTCCCGTACAACCATTTGACGAGTGTACCATGAATATCAGGAATCCGGTAAAACATAAATCTCACACATCGCTGCGACCGCAAAAGATCCTGCAAAGACGGGAACAACGACGAATGGGGACTTACGGAGCCTAACGCCCACTCCTGTACCCTTGATGACTGCAAGACGCAAAGATTTAGGCCTCGCCTGCGCCCTTCAACACCGACATTGGACTGTTGATGACTGGAAACATGTTGTCTCGTCGGACGAGTCTCGCATCAAATTCTGTCGAGCGGGTGGACGAATACGGGTATGGAGACAACCTCATGTCAGCATGGGACTATTCAAGCTGGTGGAATCTATGTAATGGTGTGGGACATGTGCAGTTGGAGTAATGTGGGACACGTGATACGTTTAGCTACGACTGACAGGTGACACGTACGTAAGCATCCTGTCTGACTGATCACCTGTGCGTTCCGACGAACTTGGGCAATTCCAGTAGGACATTGCGACACCCCATACGTCCAGAATTGCTACAGATTCGCTCCGGTACACTCTCCTGAGTTTTAACACTTCCGCTGAGCATCAAACTCCCCAGATATGATTATAATTGAGAATATCCGGGTGCCTTGCAACGTGCTGTTCAGAAGGGATATCCACCCCTCGGCACTCTTACGGATTTATGGACAGCCCTGCAGGATGCGTAAAGTTAATTCCCTCCAGCACTACTCTAGACATTGGTCGAGTCCATTTCACGTCCTGCTGCGACACTTCTGCGTGCTCGTTGGGGCCCTACCCTATATT
This sequence comes from Schistocerca gregaria, assembly GCF_023897955.1. Taxonomy (NCBI): domain Eukaryota; kingdom Metazoa; phylum Arthropoda; class Insecta; order Orthoptera; family Acrididae; genus Schistocerca; species Schistocerca gregaria. Next base: position 158,016,878 of record NC_064928.1, read on the forward strand.
AGTCTGATGTACCAGTTTCTTTAACCGGCCGTTGTGGCCGAGCGGTTCTAGGCGCTTCAGTCTTAAACCGCGCGACTGCTACGGTCGCAGGTTCGAATCCTGCCTCGGGCATGGATGTGTGTGATGTCCTGAGGTTAGATAGGTTCAAGTAGTTCTAGGGGACTGATGACCTCAGATGTTAAGTCCCTTAGTACTCAGAGCCATTTTTGAACCAGTTTCTTTGGCTCTTCAAATGGGGCACAGAAAATAATGTGTTGCCATTGTCTTTTTGCAAGGCTTATATGCAAAGACGGATAATTACTGATGAGCAAATAACATCAACAGGAAAACATCCTACAGCACTAAGTATCCACCGTTCTCATGCAGGGAGTTAAAATGGCCCATACTGAAGCAAATATTTGTCGCCCAATATTCGTTTATAGCACTTTCGTTCCCTATGCCATCACATTAAAACACCCTGTGTACCCGCTGGTTTTTCCCAGCTGACGTCCGTCCTGATTGGTTGTTTGAGGAACGCGGCTGCACGCGTGAATAGTTGTGTTGTCTTAGTGTAACGAGCCGAAGGCGGCTCCTTTGATCTCGCCGCAGAGGGGCAGCCCCAGCAGACGCGTCAGCTGTGACGTCAGAGAGGTGCGGACACAGAGGGGAGAGTGTGCTAACCGGCCTGGCGTGACCTGGGCTTACGGCCCTTCTCATTATACCGTCCTCTCCCCTGGCCGCGTTATATGGGCCACGATGACCTAGGCTAACCTCGCGGGCCCCATATGACGCCTCCCTAGTGTTTGCCTGTCCCACGTAAAAGGCCTGTCCGACAGAATAATTATCCAAGTAATGCCTTTCGTGTAATGGGATTTTTAAAGCAGGAGAACGTTCATGCGTCTCCACACCGCCCCACCCCTACTTTCCTGCCTCCATCCAAAAGTCGCCAGGCACATTTTCTATCGTGTTTTGGCAGGTATTTGGAATTTTACTTTTGCCGTGTGTAACCTGAGGCAGGCCAAACAGATACTACTCATCACACGTTGCGTGCGACGCCAAATGTTAATGGAAAGAATCGGCTTGCTTTTCATTGCAGACACATTACAACAGTGCGTTGTATTGTTTAACGCAGGTAAACATGTCCAATGGACCGGCCCGTGCTGCACTCGATTTTACTACCCCCCACACAGCGCATCGCTACTCCCTGTTGCAGCACTGGCTATTTTTCCTGTTTCGATGTCCCTGTCAATAGACATCGTGAAACGGAATGTAGCAGTAGACTAATTTGGGGCTGTTCTACCGAATGACCACACTTTAGGTTGTAGAACCAGTTTATTTGTAACAAGAAACAGATCTAGGTCTCGCATTGACATTGAGCGTCGCCTGAAAGACATTGTGTTGAGTATGTGTTCCGTCCCATTCGGATGATTTCTTCGTCGTACGTCTTTACGTCTTTTTTTTTTTTTTTTTTTTTTTTACCATGAACAGGGTGGTCAGAAGTTCCCGTTACAGACTTCTAGGAATTGTAGAGGGGAGTGAGTACATCGTATTTTGAATAGGAACTCATGTCCAGAAACGTCATCCAACGAGACTACAGAGCGTCAAAGTTATAGGCGCGGGCGTCTGTAAATGTACGTATACACGGGGTGATTCCGTGGTGATGTTACAGACTTTCTAGGATATTGGAGAACGATAAATGTATTAATTTGAAGTAAGGACCCCTGTACCGGAAGCGAACGAGTCGAAAGTTAAAAAACGAAAACCGTACTGATACCTCTGACAGTTGAATACATGTACCGGTTCTTGTGTTGCGAAGAGTGTAGGGCTGGTAACTTTCAGTGGTGGTAGTGTGGACAAAAACGTGAAAAAATGTCCCGTAAAAGTGGGCTCTAAAGTGCGTACCTTAACAGCTTTGAACACTTGGTCAGTAGAGGAAGTGTGTTTCACATTAGCGAAGATGAACGAATGGTCGTACCTCCCCAGGTATGCAATTTAGAGCCCACGATTATTGGACATTTTGTCTCGTTTTTGTCCACACTACCAACACTGAAAGTTACCAACCCTATACTCTTCGCAGATAACTTGTTGACGACTATTAAATAACGTGCTGATATAAGCAGTAGCAAATACAGATGGACTAGCGCTGCGTCACAACTTTTAATCGGACTGAAGTATATACTCTGCAACAAACTGCCTTGTTTCTTTTTACCCCAAACCAATTACACACGTCTTAAGAATCTACGTGCACTAATTCTGGAGTATGTGTGGTAATACAGCATTTCATCATTCAGGTATGGACAGCAAGAAAAATTTTGTAAATATACATTTAAGACATATATGGAATGGATACTGTACCATGGATGAATTAACACACGTAGTATAATTAATTCGAATACGACGAAAGATTTAAGTGTTCGCTACAGGTTTATGTTGCTGAACGCTAATACGGTAATGACGACACATTTGCAAATTTCATCACATGCGGTAAATTATAATCGACTCGTCAACAGAGAGCCTGTCTATTCCACTTTCACATCAGCTCGAATTCTACTTGACTTACTCAGCAGCCAACGTCGCGAACGATCGAACAAGCGTGACGTCACTGCCTTTAACAGTTCGGGTGGCAACAAATTCTCCCTTGCAATTTGGTGTACGGCGCTTCCTCATTACATTTGTGCCTTGAAAATGGTGCGAAATATCGACGGTTGTCGAAGACGTAACCCGGCTACATTCCCGGAAGTTGTCTGATGATGTTATATGACGGGGGAATAGATTTAATCACCTCCTACTGTACTGTATGAGCACAATCGGTACTAGAATTTAGTTACTTGCTGTCTATCCAGATGTTGCAGTTTTAACGACCTGCAGTGTGCCGTTCCGACCCACTGCGACCAGCGAAATGACGTGGAACGAGCGCGCTCGATAAGATATACTGCCGGCGCTGGGAGAAATATTTTTTGCCGCCGCCGCCGCATACATTTATTTTTATCGCGTTTACGCAGACAGCTCCGGAAGCTAATTACCACAAGGCTCGTGTGTGCGTGCGAGTGTGACGTGTGGGGGAGGTGGGGGTAGCGCAGGGGTGTGGGTGTGAGCAGAATGGAGACGCTGGTGTGTGTGAGTAACGACGCCCGCAGGGCCGATCAATCACAGCTATTTGCCATGCGTCGCCGCCGCCTCCGCTGCCTGTATCTCCATTAAGCACCGCGCTTTAAGCGAACCACCCACTCCCAGAAGTCTGATGACAATGTGGCGCATCCAGAGCCAAAATACAAGTGAGACAGGAAAAAAGGTCGTCGGTTTTTATTCGTTCCGTACTTTCACTGCCGGCCAATTAAAACTGCTACACCATCCCCGAAGATATTACGAAAATACATTACTAGTTACACAGCTCTTGATATGAATTTCATTGGGTAAATCACAGTGGGGCTCATTTCGGCGTATTGCCATCGTCCAGTGATCTGTAAATACATTAACAGCTCACAGTCTAAATACTGTGAGCTCTAACTTCGATCGTAAAGGTGTTATACTTGCGATTGGTGTTTTTACTTTACGCGTAATATCGATGTTGCCATTTGCTGCCTTTGTTGTGATTTGTATTTAGACGTACTGTTATACCTGAGTCTTATATATAGATTAGTTTCTGTGCGTTATTTTCCCTCTTGATAGTTTGATTGACAATGTATTATCGATATTTCATGTTTACGCAGTTACCACTATAAGCAGGTCATGTGTGGAAATTCGGTTATGTTTTGAATGCTTTCTTAAGTTTGTTTCTGATTATGCCTTTTACTAGAAATTTCGTATGATTTGTAGTGAAATTATTATGCTTTATTCTTATTTTCTTTACGCTATAATTTTATTATAGTTGTTGTTGTTGTTGTGGTCTTCAGTCCTGAGACTGGTCTGATGCAGCTCTCCATGCTACTCTATCTTGTGCAAGCTTCTTCATCTCCCAGTACCTACTGCAACCTACGTCCTTCTGAATCTGCTTAGCGTATTCATCTCTTGGTCTCCCTCTACGATTTTTACCCTCCACGCTGCCCTCTAATACTAAATTGCTGATCCCTTGATGCCTCAGAACATGTCCTACCAACCGATCCCTTCTTCTGGTCAAGTTGTGCCACAAACTTCTCTTCTCTCCAGTCCTATTCAATACTTCCTCATTAGTTATGTGATCTACCCATCTAATCTTCAGCATTCTTCTGTAGCACCACATTTCGAAAGCTTCTATTCTCTTCTTGTCCCAACTAGTTATCGTCCATGTTTCACTTCCATACATGGCTACACTCCATACAAATACTTTCAGAAATGACTTCCTGACACTTACATCTATACTCGATGTTAACAAATTTCTCTTCTACAGAAACGCTTTCCTTTCCATTGCCAGTCTACCTTTTATATCCTCTCTACTTCGACCATCATCAGTTATTTTGCTCCCCAAATAGCAAAACTCCTTTATTACTTTAATTGTCTCATTTCCTAATCTAATTCCCTCAGCATCACCCGACGTTGTTCGAGCACATTCCATTATCCTCGTTTTGCTTTTGTTGATGTCCATCTTATATCCTCCTTTCAATACACTATCCATTCCGTTCAACTGCTCTTCCAAGGCCTTTCCTGTCTCTGACAGAATTACGATGTCATCGGCGAACCTCAACATTTTTATTTCTTCTCCATGGATTTTAATACCTACTCCGAATTTTTCTTTTGTTTCCTTCACTGCTTGTTCAATATACAGATTGAATAATACCGGGGAGAGACTGCAACCCCGTCTCACTCCCTTCCCAACCACTGCTTCCCTTTCATGTCTCTCGAGTCTTATAACTGCCATCTGGTTTCTGTACAAATTGTAAATAGCCTTTCGCTCTCAGTATTTTACCCCTGCTACCTTTAGAATTTGGTAGATTCTGGAAGCAGTCTTTGCTTTCAGCTTTTTCTATGGCGACATAGAGAACTAATGGCGGAGAGTTGCAACTACACTGCTGTCCATTAAAATTGCTACTCTACGAAGACGACGTGCTACAGACGCGAAATTTAACCGACTGGAAGAAGATGCTGTGATATGCCTACAACGTGCTGACATGAGAAAAGTTTCCAACCGATTTCTCATACACAACCAGCAATTGGCCGGCGTTGCCTGGTGAAAAGTTGTTTTGATGCATCGTGTAACGTTGGTCGAGATCCAATGATTGTTAGCAGAACATGGAATCGGTTGGTTCAGGAGAGTAATACGGAACGCCGTGCTGGATCCCAACGGTCTCGTATCACTAGCAGTCGAGATGACAGGCATCTTATCCGCATGGCTGTAATGGATCGTACGGCCACGTCTCGATCCCTGAGTCAACAGATGGGGACGTTTGCAAGACAACAACCATCTGCACGAACAGTTCGACTACGTTTGCAGCAGCATGGACTATCAGTTCGGACACCATAGCTGCGGTTGACGCTGCATCACAGACAGGAGAGCTTGCGATGGTGTACTCAGTGACGAACCTGGGTGTACGAATGGCAAAACGTCATTATTTCGGATGAATCCAGCCTCTGTTTACAGCATCATGATGGTCGCATCCGTGTTTGGCGTCATCGCGGTGAACGCACATTGGAAGCGTGTATTCGTCATAGCGCACCCGGCGTGATGGTATGGGGTGCCATTGGTTACACGTCTCGGTCACCTCTTGTTCGCACTGACGGCACTTTGAACAGTGGACGTTACATTTCAGATGTGTTACGACCCGTAGCTCTATCCTTCATTCGATCCCTGCGAATCCCTACATTTCAACAGGATAATGCACGACCGCATGTTGCAGGTCCTGTACGGGCCTTTCTGGAAAATGTGCGACTGCTGCCCTGGCCGCCACATTCTCCAGATCTCTCACCAATTCGTGTGGTCAATGGTGGCCGAGCAACTGACTCGTTGCAATACGCCAGTTGCCACTCTTGATGAACTGTGGTATCGTGTTGAAGCTGCATGGGCAGCTGTACCTGTATACGCCATCCCAGCTCTGTTTGACTCAATGCCCAGGAATATCAAGGCCGCTATTACGGCCAGAGATGGTTGTTCTGGGTACTGATTTCTCAGGATCTATGCACCCAAATTGCGTGAAAATGTAATCACATGTCAGTTCTAGTATACCCGTTTATCATCTGCATTTATTTATTCTTGGTGTAGCAATTTTAACGGCCAGTAGTGCATTTGAATGTGTCGCGGAAGCATGATAAGGTCGCTGATAAGTGTACCGTTTATGTGACGTCTGATCATACTGTGTGGAGCCACAATAGTGCCTGGCGCCTGGTGCTCTCTGTAGGTATAGCTGAGTACCGCGTCCATTGGTGGACACAGCAGTGTGTATTAGGTGTACTACGAAAAATGCGTCATTAAACTTCAGTAAGTTTCTTCGGTTAACATGGCCATAGCTACAAACTTATTGAAATACAATCCAATTATCTACTTTCACTGTTACACAATCGCTGTCAGTCATACCAGCATCAGTCGATTTCGTGTGATTCTCATTTTCAACTACATACGCCCACGCTCGTGAACTTATTGTTCCACATCTTTAATCTTTATGTCTTACACATTCATTTCCAAACACAGTTTAGGAGTCGGTACAGCTCGACTGAAAACCACTTCTCATATTTTGTTGGTATGCAGACCGATAACCTATGTGGCGCCGTTGGGCGCAATAAAACGGTGTTCATGATTATTCAACATAACTGGTACACACATGCGTATTCAAATACAGAGATATGTAAGCAGGCACAATATGGCGCTGCCGTCGGCAACGCCTATATAAGAGAATAAGACAAATGTCTGGTGCAGTTGTTAGGTCGGCTACAGCTGCTACAATGGCAGGATATCAAGTGAGTTTGAACGTGGTGTTATAGTCGGCTCACTAGCGAGGCGACACAGCATCTCCGAGGTAGCTATGGAGTGGGGATTTTCCCGTACGACCATTTCTTTGAATATCAGCAGTACGGCTAAACATCAACTCTCCGGCATCGCTGCAGTCGGAAGAGATCCTGCAAGAACGGGACCAACGGCGACTGAAGACAATCTTCCAGAGTGAAAAAAGCGCAACCCTTCTGCAAACTACTGCAGATGTCAGTGCTGGGGCGTCAACAAGTGTCAACGTTCGAACCATTCAACGTAACATCATCGATATGGGCTTTCGGCGCACTTGTGTACCCTTGTGTACTGCACGACACAAAGCTTTACTCCTTGCCCTGGCCTCTCAACAACGACATTGGACTGTTGATGACTGGAAACATGTTGCCTGGTCGGACTAGTCTCATTTCAAATTTCCTGGAGGGAATGGACGTGTAGGGGTACTGAGACAATCCCATGTCAACCCTACATGTCAACAGGGGACTGCTCAAGCTGGCGGAGGCTCTGTATAGGTGTGGGGCAAAATCTCAACTTTACGTTACAGTAATATGTTCATGTGCAGTTGAATGCCTGGATTAGACTAAGATGGAACAAAAAGAAAACATGCGAAAGAAAGAGGGGAAAGTCCAAAGAAAAACATTTGGCTCAGTGAAACAGAATGGGGTATGGGGAAAGACAGTAATGAAGAATCGTACAAGAAAACCAAACTAATAGAATGGTGAGAGAACGTATAGCAGTGTTTTACGGACATCTATTTAGGATGACTGAAACATTTTTAAACATATCAACTAAAAAAAAATCTTCCTCATACGAGTGGCTTCAAGGAATTTGAACTGATGTAGAAGACAATATTCCCCAGAAAACTTGAGCAAAGTGATCAGAAGTTCTCAAACAATACTACTACTCTGATGGAATGAAAAACTGTTGCAAAAAATATAAGTTAGAATTAGTTACTTTCGTGGTGCATAAATTTGAGTAAAAGTAAATACATTATCAATAACAGTATGATTAGTAAGTTGAGCACTCTTGAAGCTGTGTATAATATCATCAGGAACAAAAGGAGTAATTTCAGAAGCTGCGACATCGTCGTGAGTAAAAGAGTGATCCGTATATAGAATAAATTCCGTTTACTTTACGTCTATGATCACAAAATTTTTTGTCAACAGATTACCGGTTTCGCTCTATAATTTGTTTTGAACAGTAGTGCTGCTGACAACATGGCTCGTGCATACCCTGTTATTATTGTACATTGACGACGCTGGTGTTGATTTTCCATTTAACGTTTGACGATGCTAGTATGGCTGCAGTATCTTAGGACATTGTTTTTATAAAACAGATCTGAAGATGGTCACTGTACGCCGAAACCGGTAATCTGTTGACAAAAAAATTTGTAACCATAGATGTAAAGGAAAGGCAATTGAAAAGGAGTAATGACACATTTAGACGACGGAAATGGCAGCGAGTAGCTTGAGAAAGAGGAGACTGTTGCGGTAGCAAAATCTGAGATCAACAGAACCTATCGATGCCAGACGACGGCTTCGTACTATAAGGTAATGACGGGGAGGTGTGTGATGTCACACGAGCGCAAAGAGAAAGAGAACAGAACGCTGTCGCATATAGTTTCCTCATGTATTTTCTTTTTAATGCACATTATAGTGTCAGTATTATATGTAGTGTAGTCCGGGGATTGCGGTGAGGTTAGTACTTTCCAATCTACTCTCTGAACGCACAGGCTTCGGAAAGCCGAATGGTAACGACAGACCACCGTGTCATCCTTCCCCGGTAGGCGCCAGTGGATGCGGATGTGGAGAAAAATATGGTCAGCACCATAGTTTTCGTGACTGGAGCCGCTACATCTCAATCAAGTAGTTCCTGAAGTGGCCTCTCAAGGGCTGAGTGTACCATGCTTGCTGACAGCTGTCGACAGACGTTGACCCAATCTAGTGTTAGCCAAGCCCAACAGCGTGTAACTTCGGTGATTCAATGGGAACCGATGTTACCACTGCAGCGAGCCGGCTGGCACGTTGGAAGGTGATGGATCGAACATTCGTGAAATAGTATCGAATACTTCAGTTAATCCAAAATCTGTAGAGAAGGAAATAAGTGGGCGAGGAAAGACACTCACTGGAGTGAGCTGCTGACAAGCATTGTTACATCTGGTGGACCCAAATCAGCAGTTTCACGTTCGAAAAAAGCTTAATTTGTCTGGTATTTTGGGGAAAATCTCACAGATTTTAAAGATCCATTGGCTCATGATAGTTTGGCCAAATATTTTGGGTAACGTTACAGAACTTACACTACAGACAATTAAAATTGTTACACCAAGAAGAAACGCAGATGATAAATGGGTATTCATTGGACAAATATATTATACTAGAAGTGACATGTGATTACATTATCACGCAATTTGGGCCCATAGATCTTGTGAAATCAGTACCCAGAACAATCACCTATGGCCCTAATAACGGCCTTGATACGCCCGGGCATTGAGTCAAGTACAGCTGACCATGCAGCTCCAACACGATACCACAGTTCATCAAGAGTAGTGACTGGCGTATTGCAACGCGTCAGTTGCTCGGCAACCATTGACCACACGAGTTGGTGAGAGATCTGGAGAATGTGCTGGCCAGGTCAGCAGTCGAACATTTTCTGTATCCAGAAAGGCCCGTACAGGACCTGAAACATGCGGTCGTGCATTATCCTGCTGAAATGTAGGATTTCGCAGGGATCGAATGAAGGGTAGAGCCACGGGTCGTAACACATATGAAATGTATCGTCCACTGTTCAAAGTTCCCTCAATGCGAACAAGAGGTGACCGAGACGTGTAACCAATGGCACCCGATACCATCACGACGGGTGATACGCCAGTATGTCAATGACGAATACACGCTTCCAATGTGCGTTCACCGCGATGTCGCCAAACACGGATGCGACCATCTTGACGCTGTAAACAGAACCTGTATTCATCCGAAGAAAATGACGTTTGCCCAGGTTCGTCGTTGAGTACGCCATTGCAGGCGCTCCTGTCTGTGATGCAGCGTGAAGGGTAACCGCACTGCATCTCCAGCAGCAATATGAGCAGCAGTTGAGACCGCAGTGGTACATCGAACTGTTACTTCAAGGACAACTCCGAGCCATCTGCCATGTAGCGCGCATTTTAATGACCCAAAACCATCGCCATTTGCGACTCCAACGGTGTGAAGCGAGAAGTCATTGGAGGCCAGGTGGAGGTCTGTCGTGTTTTCTAATGAGAATTGGTTCTGCCTCGGTGCCAGTGATGGCTGTGTGTTGGTTAGATGGAGGCCAGTTGAGGGCCTGTAGCCAATCGGTTGGCTTTCCAGAGACAGTGGCTCTACACCTCGAGTTATGGTCTAGGTTGTGATTTCATATGAGAGGAGGGGCCCTCTCGAGGTTATCCCATGCATCTTCTCTGGTACATCAGTCTGGCGATTCGACCTGTTGTGCTGCAGTCCATTGGGTGTCTTCCAACACGTTCGCCCACATACCGGTGTTGTTACCCAATATGCTCTACAGAATGTGCACATGTTGCCTTAAGCTGCTCTATCACCAGGTCAGACTCCATCGAGCCCATATGGTGTAAGCTTATTTGTCCGTCGCTGGCATAGAAGACTGGAAACCTTCTTTCCATCCCATCTCGGCAAGCTGTGCAGTGACTAGAGTACAAAAATGGTTCAAATGGCTCTGAGCACTATGGGACTTAACATCTAAGGTCATCAGTCCCCTAGAACTTAGAACTACTTAAACCTAACTAACCTAAGAACATCACACACATCCATGCCCGATGCAGGATTCGAACCTGCGACCGTAGTAGTCGCGGGGTTCCGGACTGACGCGCCTAGAACCTCACGGCCACCGCGGCCGGCGACTAGAGTACATGTACAGCTCACTGGAACAGGGTAAATGCTAGCTACAATGAAGTCGATAATACGATTGTAGTATTGGCATTTTAATATTGATATTCCCCACAACTGACAAAATTTACAAAAAAAAGTCTATCTCTTTCCCCACCCACACACTCCTGAGAATGGCACATTAACAATTTACGATTACGTGCCCCTATTACCGGCAGCTGCGTTGATAAATACTCGGCACCTCGCAAGGATAACTACCAGATCAAGAATATTAGATAAGTTGTTGTAAGTGGTTAAGCGTTGGTGAAATCTCTATTCTGAGCACACAAAGATCTCTAACCGCAAAGCTGTGCACGGAACACGTGTTGGTGCAGTGCTGCGATACAGACCGTGTATCTCCCTTCGAAGACGATGGCCAAGGCGACGTCTCCAAGTCCGCACCGCTCGATGGCTGAAGGCGAAGTCCTCCACAACTCTCGCGTCCCACACGCGTTCGAATACACGGCGGAAGAATACCCCGTTTCGGCCAATGTCGAACGCTCTACCATCGCCGAAATCCCTCTAACGGCATTTCTGAGATGCTACCCAATGATCGAGTAGGTCATGTCGCCCCTTGTTGTTGTTGTTGTCTTCAGTCCTGAGACTGGTTGGATGCAGCTCTCCATGCTACTCTAGCCTGTGCAAGCTTCTTCATCTCCCAGTACCTACTGCAGCCTACATCCTTCTGAATCTGCTTGGTGTATTCATCTTTTGGTCTCCCTCTACGATTTTTACCCTCCATGCTGCCCTCCAATACTAAATTGGTGATCCCTTGATGCCTCAGAACATGTCCTACAAATATATCCCTTCTTCTAGTCGTGCCACAAACTTCTCTTCTCCCCAATCCTATTCAATACCTCCTCATTAGTTACGTGATCTACCCATCTAATCTTCAGCATTCTTCTGTAGCACCACATTTCGAAAGCTTCTATTCTCTTCTTGCCCAAACTAGTTATCGTCCATGTTTCACTTCCATACATGGCTGCACTCCATACAAATAGTTTCAGAAACGACTTCCTGATACATAAATCTATATTCGATGTTAACAAATTTCTCTTCTTCAGAAACACTTTCCTTGCCATTGCCAGTCTACATTTTATATCCTCTCTACTTCGACCATCATCAGTTATTTTGCTCCCCAAATAGCAAAACTCCTTTATTACTTTAATTGTCTCATTTCATAATCTAATTCCCTCAGCATCACCAGACTTTGTTCGAGTACATTCCATTATCCTCGTTTTGCTTTTGTTGATGTCCATCTTATATCCTCCTTTCAAGACACTATCCATTCCGTTCAGTTGCTCTTCCAAGTCCTTTGCCGTCTGTGACAGCATTACAATGTCATCGGCGAACCTCAAAGTTTTTACTTCTTCTCCATGAATTTTAATACCTACTCCAAATATTTCTTTTGTTTCCTTTACTGCTTGCTCAATATACAGATTGAATAACATCTGGGAGAGGCTACAACCCTGTCTCACTCCTTTCCCAACCACTGCTTCCCTTTCATGCCCCTCGACTTTAATAACTGCCATCTGGTAAATAGCCTTTCGCTCCCTGTATTTTACCCCTGCTACCTTTAGAATTTGAAAGAGAGTATTCCAGTCAACATTATCAAAAGCTTTCTCTAAGTCTACAAATGCTAGAATCGTAGGTTTGCCTTTTCTAAATCTTTCTTCTAAGATAAGTCGTAAGGTCAGTATTGCCTCACGTGTTCCAAGATTTCTACGAAATCCATACTGATCCTCCCCGAGGTCCGCATCTACCAGTTTTTCCATTCGTCTGTAAAGAATTCGCGTTAGTATTTTGCAGCTGTGACTTATTAAACTGATAGTTCGGTAATTTTCACATGTGTCAGCACCTGCTTTCTTTGGGATTGGAATTATTATATTCTTCTTGAAGTCTGAGGGTATTTCACCTGTCTCATACATCTTGCTCACGAGCTCGTAGAGTTTTGTCATGACTAGCTCTCCCAAGGCCGTCAGTAGTTCTAATGGAATGTTGTCTACTCCGGGGGCCTTGTTTCGACTCAGGTCTTTCAGTGCTCTGTCAAACTCTTCACGCAGTATCTTACCTCCCATTTCGTCTTCATCTACATCCTCTTCCATTTCCATAATATTGTCCTCAAGTACATCGCCCTTGTATAGACCCTCTATATACTCCTTCCACCTTTCTGCCTTCCCTTCTTTGCTTAGAACTGGGTTGCCATCTTAGCTCTTGATATTCATACACGTGGTTCCCTTCTCTCCAAAGGTCTCTTTAATTTTCCTGTAGGCAGTATCTATCTTACCCCTAGTGAGATAAGCTTCTACATCCTTACATTTGTCCTCTAGCCATCCCTGCTTAGCCATTTTGCACTTCCTGTCGATCTCAGTTTTGAGACGTTTGTATTCCTTTTTGCCTGCTTCATTTACTGCATTTTTATATTTTCTCCTTTCATCAATTACATTCAATATTTCTTCTGTTACCCAAGGAGTTCTAGCAGCCCTCGTCTTTTTACCTACTTTATCCTCTGCTGCCTCCACTACTTCATCCCTCAGAGCTACCCATTCTTCTTCTACTGTGTTTCTTTCCCCCATTGCTGTCAATTGTTCCCTTATGCTCTCCTTGAAACTCTGTACAACCTCTGGTTCTTTCAGCTTATCCAGATCCCATGTCCTTAAATGCCCACCTTTTTGCAGTTTCTTCAGTTTTAACCTACAGGTCATAACCAATAGATTGTGGTCAGAGTCCACATCTGCCCCTGGAAATGTCCTACAATTTAAAACCTGATTCCTAAATCTCTGTCTTACCATTATATAATCTATCTGATACCTTTTAGTATCTCCAGGATTCTTCCATGTATACAACCTTCTTTTATGATTCTTGAACCAAGTGTTAGCTATGATTAAGTTATGCTCTGTGCAAAATTCTCCCAGGCGGCTTCCTCTTTCATTTCTTAGCCCCAATCCATAATCACCTACTATGTTTCCTTCTCTCCCTTTTCCTACTGACGAATTCCAGTCACCCATGACTATTAAATTTTCATCTCCCTTCACTACCTGAATAATTTCTTTTATCTCATCATACATTTCCTCAATTCCTTCATCTTCAGAGCTAGTTGGCATATAAACTTGTACTACTGTAGTAGGCATGGGCTTTGTGTCTATCTTGGCCACAATAATGCGTTCACTATGCTGTTTGTAGTAGCTTACCCGTACTCCTGCATTACCCCTATTTGATTTTGTATTTATAACCCTGTATTCACCTGACCAAAAGTCTTGTTCCTCCTGCCACCGAACTTCACTAATTCCCACTATATCTAACTTTAACCTATCCATTTCCCTTTTTAAATTTTCTAACCTACCTGCCCAATTAAGGGATCTGACATTCCACGCTCCGATCCGTAGAACGCCAGTTTTCTTTTTCCTGATAACTACGTCCTCCTGAGTAGTCCCCGCCCGGAGATCTGAATGGGGGACTATTTTACCTCTGGAATATTTTACCCAAGAGGACGTCATCATCATTTAATCATACAGTAAAGCTGCATGTCCTCGGGAAAAATTACGGCTGTAGTTTCCCCTTGCTTTCAGCCGTTCGCAGTACCAGCACAGCAAGGCCGTTTTGGGTTAATGTTGCAAGGCCAGATCAGTCAATCATCCAGACTGTTGCCCCTGCAACTACTGAAAAGGCTGCTGCCCCTCTTCAGGAACCACATGTTTGTCTGGCCTCTCAACAGATACCCCTCCATTGTGGTTGCACCTATGGTACGGCCATCTGTATCGCTGAGGCACGCAAGCCTCCCCACCAACGGCAAGGTCCATGGTTCATGGGGGGGGGGATATCGCCCCTAGGCAAACGAAATTCCCGTATTCGCCACGTGCTGCCCAGCACAGGTGGCTCCGGATGCCGAGCTATTCCCAAAAGCGCCGTATTGTCCCTCGTTTCCGGTGACCGCTACCTGCCGCCCACGGCTGCTAGGCGAGCTACGGCCATCTGCACACTTTATATTCCACAATTATCAACTTCGACGGTTTTCACCAACGCTTTAAGTTAGTGGCTCAATCATGCAGACATGCAGGGAATACTGCTCGAGAGTGCCTCATATTTATCATAAGTCAATAAAGTCATGATCTGATATCCTTGCCAGTCCCTTTATACTAATGCTGGTAAGCTAACGCGTAAATGCCTATGTACTGGCACCTTACAATGGGACACCACTAGACGAAAACTTCAGCGTCATTCACAACCAGCATTAACCGTCCATTATTGACCGACCAACTGCAACAGGTACGGAACTCCATCCCACAGACTACCACCCGGCACCTGTAAAATACAATGCATGCACGTTTGAACGCTCGCATTCAAGATTTTGGTGGCTACACTGGTTGTTATTGCACCAGCATTTGATCTTTACAGTGGCCTATTTCGCCTGTGAACTTGCAGTGTAAATATCTATGTTACCTAAAAAAATGTATTCCTGAAATTTCATTGTTCTACCTTAATTACTTTTTGGACTGCGATTTTTTCCTCCAGTGATCTTGACATCAATCAGCATACGGACGAAATGGGAGAGACAATCGCTGATATTGGTACGAAGCACCCTCCGCGGTACTCTATAGACGTAGTGGTTGAACATGCAACTATAGCTGGAGCACATGTTCCGCCGAGATGTCCCCCCCACCCCAAAGGCTCCGCTCGGCTACTCGCATTGGCCGTCGCCCACGTCCCAGCAGATCTGCCCCTCTTCCCGCCTGTGGAGACAATCCGCCCGCCTAATGGCGCCAGCTGGCCCGCACCGCCGGGAATTGGATTCCGCGCCCCGCCGGCAGATGGCAGGCGGGGTAATTACGACCCAGTAATCGGCTGTCCACCAGGGCTCGACGCTCGGCCTATTTGACAGGCCCCTCCCACGCAGCGGCCCGTCTTCCACCATTTTTTCATTCGCAGCGACGTAAACAAAACCAGAGCGTTTGTTTCTTACTTTACTCACCAACACGTGACAAGTTGAAATCCACTTGATTGTTTCGTCAGTCCGTCCAGAGAGTTGAATATATCCTAAAGACCCGGCGCAGAATTTATACAGTGAATTGATCTGTCGAAAAGGGTTGTCTTGAATAACTAAATATTTACGCGATCTGAGCTTTAGAAACTTTTTAGCAAATAAAACAGATAGCCCCGTC
Source organism: Schistocerca gregaria (assembly GCF_023897955.1). NCBI lineage: Eukaryota > Metazoa > Arthropoda > Insecta > Orthoptera > Acrididae > Schistocerca > Schistocerca gregaria. The sequence goes on from NC_064928.1 coordinate 158,032,816, forward strand.
CAATTTCTCAACATGAGAAAATTGAGTCAAAGAATTTCTAAAGACCTGAAGATGACAGCAAAGTCCGTAGAAACAGGTTGTTGTAAATAAAGAAATATTTATGCAACCTTGGCATCAGAAAGTTTTTATGATAGAAACGATTTTAGTCTGTCGATTGGCTCCAGTGTCTCATTGTACAGGAACAAACTAAAGGAGAGAGTAGCTTGCAGAGCAGGAATCAGAGCGTATTATGCAAACTTGCAAGTATTCCAGAATTCTCCAACCAAGTTAAGAGTATACTATTTCCTTGTGTGGACAGTTGTTACACGTGGGTCAGAAATGTGGACGATGACAGAAGCGGATACGTACAACCCAGTCAAGTGAACAACCGCAACTGAGGAATATATTTATAGAATCAAGACCCGCTTTAGTTACCAGTAATTTCTTAATTTATTCTACGATTGGTTTCAAACGATAAAGCTTCATCTTCACGTGTCACCAAATAATTATGGGAACATAAATGTGTGACAATAGGGCCAGTTAGTCATAGGGATTCACCAAATAATTATGGGAACATAAATGTGTGACAATAGGGCCAGTTAGTCATAGGGATTCACCAAATAATTATGGGAACATAAATGTGTGACAATAGGGCCAGTTAGTCATAGGGATTCACCAAATAATTATGGGAACATAAATGTGTGACAATAGGGCCAGTTAGTCATGGGGATTCACATCCGCGTCTGACAATCGCAGGGGAGGGCAAGACCAGCAACCACAGCGCTCGCATGGACAGCACGACACGAAAGTGGCTGTGAGTTTGTTTGACGTGGGTGTGAGGCCCCCCCCCCCCCCCCCATGACTGACTGGCCTAACTGTCACCGATTTATGTCCCCAGAATTATTGGGACTATAAAGCTTTATGCTTTGAAACCGGTCGTGGAGTAAATTATTACTGGCTTTTCTGTAAATAACAGAAGAGCATTTGAAATGAAAATCTTCGAAAAAATTATGGGCTCTTGAAAGCGGCAGAGGGTTGGAGAATAAAGTGCAACCATGAAATATAAGAGCTTATGCAAGGGAAAGATAATGCGAAATTTGGTAAATCTCAAACAATATGAAACTTCCTGGCAGGTTAAAACTGTGTGCCCGACCGAGACTCGGACTCGGGACCTTTGCCTTTCGCGGGCAAGTGCTCTACCACCTCAGCAACCGAAGCACGACTCACGCCCGGTACTCACAGCTTTACTTCTGCCAGTATCTCGTTTCCTACCAACCAAACTTTACAGAAGCTCTTCTGCGAACCTTGCAGGAGTCCTTTCAGGAGTGCTAGTCCTGCAAGGTTCGCAGGAGAACTTCTGTAAAGTTTGGAAGGTAGGATACCAGATACTGGCAGAAATGAGGCTGTGAGGGTCGGGCGTGAGTCGTGCTTCGGTAGCTCAGATGGTAGAGCACTTTTCTGCGAAAGGCAAAGGTCCCGAGTTCGAGTCTCGGCCGGGCACACAGTTTTAATCTGCCAGGAAGCTTCATATCAGCGCACACTCCGCTACAGAGTGAAAATCTCATTCTCAAACAATATGTTGCTTAGTATAAATGGACAGGATGATGGATTAGAGGATGCCCAGGCGAATAATGAAAGCAAATGGTATTCCACCACAAGGAAGGGTCGTCCAAGAGCTAGAAGTCTGGACAATGTTGTGGCTCAAGGTGGAAGCCTGAGGATGGAAGAGAAAAGCAGAGAACAGAGAGGTACGGAGGAAGATTCTTTAGGAGGCCATGCCCATCGAGGGCTGCAGTGCGAAAGAAGAAGAGAAAGAGAACAGTAAAACGAGTACATAATCCTAACAAACATAGGCCTCGAAATCAGTGATTTCCCCGATACGTTGTATGCATAAGTACAGTCATGCCAGTATTAAAACACTATTAACGGCTGTTCAGCTGATATTCCTTGTGCTGGATGGATGCATATGCGATACATTTACGATGGTGCACCAGCACACGTTCATGTGATTATTGCGGAATATGTGGCTCGAATCCTCACAAGTGTATCGCTTGTGGCACGCCAGTGGCGTTGTCTTCCAAGGCCCTCATCTCGTTGGATTGTCTTCCTTAGCGATATTTAACAGCTTTGGTGGAATTGCAGCCTTGTATTATGTCGATGAAATTCACCAACTCACCGTGGATTGTTGTGACTGCATTCGAAATACGCCTGTGATTTCTCATCGTGTAAAGGCATCGATGAAGAGAAGGGCTGAAATCTGCATTCACATGAACCACAGCCTTGCGGAACGGTCCTTTTAATGTGTTTGGCCTCAAGTGTTACCCTCAAGCGTTGGAGACTCTGTTATGAGGTGTTCGGGTGCACGGTCATAATACACACATCAAAAACAGTTTTGCATCACTTCGGTTCTGAGAGTTCCGGAACCTGTACAGAAAATTGGAATAGAGATCAGCATAAACACATGAACCACACGTTGCATGTTGTACCACCATACAGCAGACCACCTCTATCCTCCGCGTTCTGCTATAAGGAATGGACGTCCAGCACGTTGTAACCTAGCATGAAAGCTTTCACGGCAGGTGTCATCACTTAACACCTCCAGGCTGAGATGCCTGGTCCATACATAAGACTCTCTCCTGACGTTTCGCCTTCGACTGCGGAAGGTATCCTCCGAGGACAATCGGCGAACTGCCGATTGTCCTCGGAGGATGCCTTCCGCAATCGAAGGCGAAACTTCAGGGGAGAGTCTTATGTACGGACCACGGCATAAAGCCCGGAAGTGTTAAGTGATGGATGACCTTGTAACCTGTTTGTGATTTCAGTGCCGTTCAACCATGACAGTAGCAATCGTACAGCTGACCAGCTTCCAGATGGTTGTTCAGAGCCGCCAGGCCATAACAAACTGTCTTTTCTCAAAGTCGCTGATGTTAGTGGATTTTCCCATTTGCGGTCCATATCGTCGATACAGTGATTCCTAATTCTTCTTTGTTCCACTTTCATATACTTTCCTTACAGCGTCATGTGCCCACAATGTCACCAGTTGGCATTCGGCCTTGCAGTGGGCCACGATCAAAACGTTTTGACTGATCAATGTGTCTCAGTGACTCTGTCGGAGTATTATCGAATTTACCTTTACCAGTCGTCTTGGTTTGATTCGCCTGTGTTTTCCTTGTATATAAAAAAAAACTGTCCGAACAGGCCCAATGGCACCGGCCGGCCGCCGTGTCATTCTCAGCCCATAGGCGTCACTGGGTGTAGATACAGAGGGGCATGCGGTCAGTACACCACCCTCCCAGGCGTTGTCAGTTTTCGTGACCGGCACCGCCACCTGTCAGTCAAGTAGCTCCTCAATTGGCCTCACAACAGCTGAGTGCACCCCACATAAATTTTCCAGCATGTTATAGTCTTAGGTGGAGATTTCAATTTGCCAGATATAGACTGGGACACTCAGAACCGACTCGTGGGGATAACATCTTGGACCTACTGATAACAAGCAGACCCCAACGTTTCGACTCTGTATGTGCAGAACAGGTAATCAGTGATCATAAGGCCGTTGCAGCATCCCTGAATATGGAAGTTAATAGAAATATAAAAAAGGGAGGAAGGTTTATCTGTTCAGCAAGAGTAATAGAAGGCAGATTTCAGATTACCTAACAGATCAAAATGAAAATTTCTGTTCCGACACTGACAATGTTGGGTGTATATGGAAAAAGTTGAAGGCATTCGTAAAATGAGTTTTAGACAGGTACGTGCCGAGTAAAACTGTGAGGGACGGGAAAAACCCACCGTGGTACAACAACAAAGATAGGAAACTACTGCGAAAGCAAAGAGAGCTTCACTCCAAGTTTAAACGCAGCCAAAACCTCTCAGACAAACAGAACCTAAACGATGTCAAAGTTAGCGTAAGGAGGGCTATGCGTGAAGCGTTCAGTGAATTCGAAAGTAAAATTCTATGTACCGACTTCACAGAAAAACCTAGGAAGTTCTGCTCTTACGTTAAATCAGTAAGTGGCTCGAAACAGCATATCCATATCCATATGTCTGACATCGAAATAAGTGTCCAAGGAATAGAAAAGCAACTGCAATCACTCAACAGAGGAAAGTCCACTGGACCTGACGGGATACCAATTCGATTCTACACAGAGTACGCGAAAGAACTTGCCCCCTTCTAACAGCAGTGTACCGCAAGTCTCTAGAGGAACGGAAGGTGCCAAATGATTGGAAAATAGCACTGGTAGTCCCAGTCTTCAAGAAGGGTCGTCGAGCAGATGCGCAAAACTATAAACCTATATCTCTGACGTCGATCTGTTGTAGAATTTTAGAACATGTTTTTTGCTCGAGTATCATGTCGTTTTTGGAAACCCAGAATCTACTCTGTAGGAATCAACATGGATTCCGGAAACAGCGATCGTGTGAGACCCAACTCGCTTCATTTGTTTATGAGACCCAGAAAATATTAGATACAGGCTCCCAGGTAGATGCCGTTTTCCTTGACTTCCGGAAGGCGTTCGATACAGTTCCGCACTATCACCTGATAAACAAAGTAAGAGCCTACGGAATATCAGACCAGCTGTGTGGCTGGATTGAAGAGTTTTTAGCAAACAGAACACAGCATGTTGTTATCAATGGAGAGACGTCTACAGACGTTAAAATAACTTCTGGTGTGCCACAGGGGAGTGTTATGGGACCATTGCTTTTCACAATATATATAAATGACCTAGTAGATAGTGTCGGAAGTTCCATGCTGCTTTTCGCGGATGATGCTGTAGTATACAGAGAAATTGCAGCATTAGAAAATTGCAGCGAAATGCAGGAAGATCTGAAGCGGATAGGCACTTGGTGCAGGGAGTGGTAATTGACCCTTAACATAGACAAATGTAATGTATTGCGAATACATAGAAAGAAGGATCCTTTATTGTATGATTATATGACAGCGGAACAAACACTGGTAGCAGTTACTTCTGTAAAATTTCTGGGAGTATGCGTGCGGAACGATTTGAAGTGGACTGATCATATAAAATTAATTGTTGGTAAGGCGGGTACCAGGTTCAGATTCATTGGGAGAGTCCTTAGAAAATGTAGTCCATCAACAAAGGAGGTGGCTTACAAAACACTCGTTCGACCTATACTTGAGTATTGCTCATCAGTGTGGGATCCGTACCAGATCGGGTTGACGGAGGAGATAGAGAAGATCCAAAGAAGAGCGACGCGTTTCGTCGCAGGGTTATTTGGTAAGCGTGATAGCGTTACGGAGATGTTCAACAAACTCAAGTGGCAAACTCTGCAAGAGAGGCGCTCTGCATCGCGGTGTAGCTTGCTCGCCAGGTTTCGAGAGGGTGCGTTTCTGGATGAGGTATAGAATATATTGCTTCCCCCTACTTATACCTCCAGAGGAGAACAAGAATGTAAAATTAGAGAGATTAGAGCGCGCACGGAGGCTTTCAGACAATCTTTCTTTCCGCGAACCATACGAGACTGGAACAGGAAAGAGAGGTAATGACAGTTGCACGTAAAGTGCCCTCCGCCACACACCGTTGGGTGGGTTGCGGAGTATAAATGTAGATGTAGAAATGTAGATGTAGACATGCCAACAGCACTCAGCAGACCCGGACAGTGGCCCATGCAAGTGCTAGCCAATGCCGGCAGCGCTTTACTTCGTGATGTGATAGGAACTTGTGTTATCACTGTGGCAAGGCTGTTGGCTTTTCTTGATCACACACAGTTGTAAATGAACCTTGATGCACGCTAGCCCGACGAAGAGAAAAGAACGACATTGGTCGCCGAACCATTAGCGTGCTGCTTATCATTGTCACCAAACCAAGGACTTGGTTAAAAAATGGTTCAAATGTCTCTGAGCACTATGGGACTCAACGTCTGAGGTCATCAGTCCCCTAGAGCTTAGTACTACTTAAACTTAACTAACCTAAGGACGTCACACACATCCATGAGCAAGGCAGGATTTGAACATGCGACCGTAGCGGTCGCGCGGTTCTAGACTGAAGCGCCTAGAATCGCACGGCCACACCGGCCGGCCCAAGGACTTGGGACCAATGCATTCGGCCATGTGGAATTGCAGTTGTCCCTGTTAAATTGTCGAGGTTGGTTCCATTTTTTTCACTAGCCAGTATTATGAGGGAAGAAGAAGATCCAGCAGTCAACGCACATGCAGCATTTATTTTACTGCAAGAAGCTGCTAATCAGAAAAATATGTCAAAGAAGAAACGACGCTGGTGGACGATCGTTTTAAAAGTAGGGAGCATTGCGATGTGATCAAATTGACGTCTTACCTGAAAGCAGAATTGGAATATGGGCTATTTCATCATTTTTTGGCAGATTATGTCTACCGGTTATGAACTGTTACTGCATTGTGTAGCCCTAAAAATTTCCAATTTAGGAGAGATGTACCTGCACTAAAAAGATGTTCATAAAGATACTATTTTATTTTTCACATCATGCACATTGATTTCACGATAAAACTATCAGCTTTAATGCTGTCTCCATATTCCACTAGATACTCCGCTAGTTTTACACATGATCAATACATACACGTTAAACAGACACAGCAAATCGGTACTGAACCAACGAACATTAGGTCCGGTGTCCAAACCAGGAGATGTGTTCAGTGCCCAGCGCCTTGATGTTACCACCGGCAGTCCGAAACGCAACCAAGGCCAGCTGCTGCGTTGTCTCCGATTCGCCGCTCGTACACACGAAGCAAATCTCGGATAACGAATCCGTTGGATCCCGTCCGTTGGCTTTCTTTGGTCTATTATAGGTTATAGGTGCCGTATTTTTGTAAAAATGTTGTTTCTTTCTTTTTATCCACACATATTTTGGCACCTCTGAGTCGTCATCAGTGGGTTTCGTTTATTAAAAACAGTAAAAAGTTAACTTATTTTAGGTTGTATCTGATTTCACAAAGTTTTGTGACTGAAGAGGCGTTTATAACAAACGAAATTACAGAAAGTCCCATAATATGTGTGTGCAGTGCACTCAGAACGCAAAAGAAGAAGAGGGATCAGTCACAAGAAAACGCAAGTTTTAAAAAATATATGTACAAAACATTTCGCCTCACAAAAATCACGTTTGTTTTTTAAAAAAATTACGGGATCTGTTAACTCGCTGGTGAAATTCACGTTTGCATCTTTTGGATTGCAGATGACAAGCCATCAGTCCCGCGACACCATACAGATGCTCCTGCGAAACCACACAATGTAAAATCAGAATAAGAAGAAAAACGCACAAAAATTCAAATGGCTGTAAGCACTACGGGACTTAACATCTGAGGTCATCAGTCGCCTACACTTAGAACTGCTTAAACCTAACTAACCTAAGGACGTCACACACTTCCATACCCGACGCAGGATTCGAAGCTGCGACCATAGCAGCAGCGCAGTTCCGGACTGAAGCGCCTAAAATCGCTCGGCCATAGCGGCCAGCAAAAACTAACAAAAACTTTCTTTAGGTCTCACTTTGTTAGATAAGTTACATCCTAAAATCACTGTTCAGGGTTTTCAATAAACAAATCCCACTGATGACACTGAGGTGCTGAAGCATGACTGGGTATAAAGAAAATACCAGCAGTTTGGAAAAAGGTGGAACTTGCACCCTATAATTTAACTGGAAACACGGAAATGAAGACGAGCTGCAGATCAAAACGATGAATATTTCGTTAGCGTAGTGTGCAACAGCTTTACTTTACTTTTTCGTGTCTGGACATTTGTTTCAAAGCCTTTCAGCCCAATGTCGGGCCAAGTCCAATGTTTCTCTCTTCTCAAGCCATCGTCAAGGGTACGCCTTGTGGGGCAGATGGAACACTGTAGAAGGTGTTCCATATCCTGAACTTCACCACAGTCGCATTTGTTGTCTCCTTCGTCCTTGAAGCCCCATTTGACTAGGTTTGCTTTAACTGGTGCTACGCCTGTTCTGATGCGGTTCAGTGTTCTCCAAATCTTCCAGCTTGATGTACTGCCGCTGGGTATTTCTCGTGAGGCAGGATAGTCCTTCAGAGGCTCGTTCAGTTCACTAGTGAGAAATCTCTTGCGGGATTTAAGTCTGCTACGTCCACATGAAGAACCATGCAGCGGGTGGCGCTCGTCGAAAATATGTTTAAATTATTCTGTATGTTCGTGCGCAGTTCTTCGGGATTCAGGAGATGAGAATCGAGCTGCTTTGTATATTCTCTCAAGTGGAGTGGGTTTCATGCATCCTGTTGTTAGCCTGCATGTTTCATTAAGAACTGTAGTGACTTTTTTTGGCATGTGTGGGTCAAGACCATACAGGGCACGCTCTCGATCCACACATGCCAAAATGTGCAACAGCATTTAGTCGATGATCGCAGACTGGTTGAGCGGTGACTGTGCCCGGCAGTAAGTAGAAGAGTGGTTGCGGCTGCCTTTGTGGGCGCGGCTACGCCACTGTCTCACTTCGGTGGGGCTTGCAGCAACTGTTGCTCCTTGTGATTGCATTGCGAGGTTCCAAACCTCATTTGGACGTCGCTCTTTGGACGGCACCGTATGTAACCTAGGGCGTTCCTGTTGGTACCTGTCGGGAGCTCGGGAATTAGCCATCTTGCAAGACCTGCGGCGCATAAAGCCGGCATTGTCCCTTTGTCTGTGAGAGGAGAGGCGCCCATCAGGCCACGACTGCTTATCAGCCCTCCCTCCCCTCCCTCTCCCACCCCTCCCCCCGACACAAACCCTAACTCCCAGCCAGGCTTCCCTCTGGTTTCCGCCTTCGCCCCTCTTTTCTTTATTTCTGCCATAGTGACGTCATCGCCGGGCCCAGGTTCCCTTTGTAAGGGATGCGACGCTTTGTAGTCTGCGCGACGCGGAAGCCCGCAGACGGAGGGAGGAAAGCGCCGAAAGAAATCTGCTCTGCTAATTAGCTGGCAGGATGACGGGACCCGCGAGAGAAAGCAGACCCGCAACTGTCTGCCCCACTATACTACACTGACTGCAGACCCTGAAAGTCGAGCACAGTCATGCGGTGAAGGCGCGATTCCAGAACAGCGTGTCGGAGGCGCTGATGGACGCAGTGTCGCTTCATCGCGAGTTATTTGGCGCGCTGAAGTGCTCGATAAGTAATTAGACAAACCCTCAACAGTAGTTATGTTGGGCTGGTTCGGATGACTTGCGCGTCACGTCTTAGAAAGCTGCTCTGGTGTAAGGGATCCAAGCAAATTTCTTTAACAGGGAATAGTGAACATATACGAGGATCACTCCAAAAGAAATGCACACTATTTTTTTTAATCCATATTTTATTCTAAATGTTTGAAAGTTTTACAGTGTGTAGTAGATTTTTATTTCATTTCTCCACATATTTTCCATCCCTCTCAACTGCCTTACGCCATCTTGGAACCAGCGCCTGCATACCCACACGGTAAAATTCTGGACCAACCCGTTGGAGCCACTGTTTGGCAGCGTGCATAAGGGAGTTATCATCTTCAAACCTTGTTCCACGAAGAGTGTCTTTCAGTTTCCCAAAGAGATGAAGTTTCTTCAGTGTCGACACCTATGCATCAGAATTTATGGTGGTTCCACTTGGCATGATGTCCACAAACAAGAGTCCTTCGGAATCGATAAACACCGTAGCCATAACTTTTCCAGCAGAAGGTGTGTTTCTGAATTTTTTTTCTTGGGTGAATTTGCACAACGCCACTCCACTGATTGCCTCTTCGTCTCTGGTGAAAAATGATGGAGCCATGTTTCATCACAATTCTTCCAAGAAATTCAAATGGCTCTGAGCACTATGCGACTTAACTTCTGAGGTCATCAGTCGCCTAGAACTTAGAACTAATTAAACCTAACTAACCTAAGGACATCACACACATCAATGCCTGAGGCAGGATTCGAACCTGCGACCATAGCGCTCGCTCGGTTCCAGACTGTAGCGCCTAGAACCGCACGACCACTCCGGCCGGCCAAGAAATTCATCGCCACCATTCTCGAACTGTTCCAAAAGATCGCTAAATATCGTTTTTCTTGTTGCTTTGTGAGCCACTGTCAACATACTGGGAACCCACCTGGCACAAACCTATTTTAACGCCAACACTTTCAGTATTCTGCAAACACTTCCTTCCCCTATCCCAACGTAGCGTGACAATTCGTTCACTGTGATGTGTCTGTCAGCAGTCACCAATTCGCTAACTCTCTGCACATTGTCCGAAGTGTGTGCAGTACAAGGCCTGCCGCTGCGAGGACAATCCTCAATATTGCCGTGCCCGCTTTCATCACGTATCCTGCTTGCTCATCGACTAATTGTACTGCGACCGACAGCAGGATCTCCATACACCATTGTCAACCCCTTGTGGATGTTTCCTACTGTCTCGTTTTCGCAGCACTGGAATTCTATGACAGCACGTTGCTTCTGACGTACGTCAAGTGTAGCAGCCGTCTTGAAGACCTGCTGTGACGGCGCCACTCACGGGAACAGGTTGAACTAAGTTTTAAAACAAGCGGGAAGGATGTATCTGCACACTGTAAAACTTTCACACATGCAGAATGAAAACTGTATTTTTACAAAAATAGTGTGCATTTCTTTTGGAGTGACCCTCATACACGATGAGTATGCCCCTATAGAGTAAACCCGCCGGTACACCCGAACTTTGAGAGTTGAGAGTGCCGAGTTTCTGACGTCACAGCGTGGAAAAAGCACGTTTGGGACGCAGAGCAATATTTAGCATGACAAATGGCCTGTTCTGAAGCACCTTTTAAACGTTGACCAATGAGATGGAATAACGCCACCTGTGTCAGATATACGTCATATCTCTCTTCAGACCGAGCGAGGTGGCGCAGTGGTTAGCACACTGGACTCGCATTCGGGAGGACGACGGTTCAATCCCGTCTCCGGCCATCCTGATTTAGGTTTTCCGTGATTTTCCTAAATCGTTTCAGGCAAATGCCGGAATGGTTCCTTTGAAAGGGCACGGTCGATTTCCTTCCCAATCGTTCCCTAGCAAATTATGTTCTTGCAAATAAAAAGGGATGGGTGGGAATGAACGATAAAATAATTTAAAGAAGGTTGGATGTATCACCACATGACTTTTTAATACGAAGTGACATAATAAAAATATAAAAAAAAAGAACATGGAAGAAACCACACGTTAACCTATAAGGTGCACCTACTTTAAGATTACAGTATCACATTTTTACACCGAAAGATACTAAACCAGAAACATCACATGAAACGAGTAAATAATAACATAAATGCAGAATGGAATACTGTTAAAGAAATACAACGCACGAAGCTGCTGCAGCATCAGGAATGAGAAAAAATAAATGTTCTCTAAAGGGATTAACCTCTTAGAATGGCCATATTCGCATGCTAATAAAAGACAAAAAGGTCTAAACGACATAAGTTTTCGCTAGAGACCAAGGTTTTCGAGTTAATCATGAAAAACGTTGAAAAGTGAACTTCAAGCGCAGCCCCACTCACCGGTCAGGATATCTAGTATGTTGCTCATGGCACTTCTTCCCATACAAAATTTAACTACATTAGGTTTCTCTGTAGGACTAATAGTTTGATAATAGCGAGTAAGGAAATAAGAAAACCTCGTGCGTGGTGTTTGAAGGTCAGATATAACATTGCGGGCTGCACAGATACATCGTTAGGGGCAGCTGAATCATCCAAGATAGAAAACGATATAGGATACAACGTGAGCAGCTCTCTTCAGTTGTTCGCAGATAATGCTCTCGATTACCGTCCAGTAAAGACATCAGAAAATCAAAATGAATTGCAAAATTGTTTAGACATGATATTGTTTGATGCGAAAAAATTCTGTTAGATTTAGGTTACACGATAAAGAACACAAATTTAAAGATTGTTGACCCACTTACATTAGCACCATCATCATCGTCTTCAAGGATTAGGCCTTTTGGCGTGTTCCGTTCAGAGTTGTTAACCGCGTCTCTTTAAGGGACGTCCAGATTCCTCTTGCGGGTTATGTTATATTATCCTATCATTATACACATGTTGGACACGGTCCTTCCATTTCGGTCGGAAGTTTTGTTATATTTGTAATCGGTTTTGCATATAATTCTTGTCGAATACCGATATTTCTTTTATAGTCCAACAACAATTATCCAGTTTCAAAGCAGAGGAACTTGAGCTCTGATGATTCGATTCATCGTAACTTATAAGATGTTAGGGTTCAACATTGATACCGTACAGTGGGAAAGGAGGGTTGTAACATTGTAGAGTTTAATGAGTGTTTCTCTCCGTGCGCTACATTTTAATGTACGTTGTATCTGAATCTGTCCAATTTTAGGTCTACATCATTTAACTTTGGAAAATTAAAATTTCACCTTAAATATTTTAACTTTCTTACTTCTACAACTGTTTGCCCGGCCGTAAAAATGTTGGCTATTGTGTGCTACAATTTATTCTTGAAACGCCAGCACTTTTGTGTTATCTGTCGATGTTCTCATTTCGTGTTTCGCTGCAATTTGACATAAATTATGTACTGCAATTTGAACATTTTTTTCGAGATACTCCTATTATCATCTGATCATCATTGGGCTGGAAATCGTTAAAAGTATTGTGTTGACACCGACCTACATGGGGAGGAACGATCACCACGATAAAATAAGGGAAATCAGAGTTCGTAAGGAAAGATATACCAGATTGGAATAATAGAGAATTGTGAAGGTGGTTCGATGAACCCTCTGCCAGGCACTTAAATGTGATTTGCAGAGTATCCATGTAGATGTAGATGAAACAGTATCGTCATGAAATAAAAATTATCACTTCTAAATGAGTTATTTAATAAAATCAACTGTTTAAGAATGATAACGTCAATATAAATATTCAAAAGGATGAGGAAGAGAGGGCATCTTTGTCTAACTCTATGATTAATATCAGCATATTCTACCCAGTCCTTAAAATGTGGATCCTTATTTTACTATTTTTGTGTAATGACTGATTTGCTGTAATCATATGTTCTGGAACTGCCTTTTCAGTAACTGATTCCCACATCATTTTCCGCATTGTCTTGGCAAAAGCCTTTCACTGTCAATAAAAACATAATAAACTGCCAATCTACGAGGGGTTCTGAATGCAAAGTGGTTTTGTTCAGGATTCCAGTACACCAGTTATACCCCACGCTTTTGCCTACAAAATCCGAATTTTTAACATAACCTCCGTTCAATGCGACTGCCTTACGCCACCTTATTGGAAGGGTCCATATCCCCACATGGTACCACTCTAGTGGTCAACGTGGGAGCCTCGGGGCAACGTCTTGTTGTTTCGTCACTCTTTATCGTCTTCTGTTAGGCGTTGAGGAACCCAGCGTGCTCACACGTTTCAGGCCCCAAATGATCGATGAGCGTACCCATACTACCACACCGGCATCATGGTGTGGGGAGCGATCTCCTACACTGGCCGTACACCTCTGGTGATCGTCGAGGGGACACTGAATAGTGCACGGTACATCCAAACCGTCATCGAACCCATCGTTCTACCATTCTTTGACCGATAAGGGAACTTGATGTTCCAACAGGACAATGCACGTCCGCATGTATCCCGCGCCACCCAACGTGCTCTAGAAGGTGTAAGTCAACTACCCTGGCCAGCAAGATCTCCGGATCTGTCCCCCAATGAGCATGTTTGGGACTGGATGAAGCGTCGTCTCACGCGGTCTGCACGTCCAGCACGAACGCTGGTCCAACTGAAGCGCCAGGTGGAAATGGCATGGCAAGCCGTTCCACAGGACTACATCCAGCATCTCTGCGATCGTCTCCATGGGAGAATAGCAGCCTGCATTGCTGCGAAAGGTGGATATACACTGTGCTAGTGCCGACATTGTGCATGCTCTGTTGCCTGTGTCTATGTGCCTGCGGTTCTGTCAGTGTGATCATGTGATGTATCTGACCCCAGGAATGTGTCAATAAAGTTTCCCCTTCCTGGGACAATGAATTCACGGTGTTCTTATTTCATTTTCCAGGAGTATATATTGCATTCGTCTGCTACTTCGATCCATTCGTCTGCCATGTGTCCGCTTAGCCAGCAGAAATTCATAAAATTTAGAAATATATGCTTCATTTCAACAGATACATATTTAATGACCTCCGTGTTTATGTTGCCAGTGCCCGGCGACTATATGCTTTTTGTTTCTTAAATCACATTTTGCAGCTGCATGAATTATACCCCACATTCTCTCTTTTTCTGGTCTTCATTGACCAGCCTTATTAAGCAACTGGCGTAGTCAAGCACCTACAAATTGTAAAAATGACATTTGTGTAAACATTATCCAACAATTTTAACAGCATAAAATAAACAATTATATCGTTGTTATCTTCAGGCCTTCTGACTGCGAAACTGCTGTGATTATATCGAATTGTCAAAGTAATTATTTATAGTGTCACTTTAAAAAATTGTTTTTCTTTCATTAACCTCGCCGGCGTGTTCAAATTAATAATGTTAACGAAGTGGCTGACAGTGTTGTTGGCGTAATACCTCAATCAACAGAGACAAAAACTCCAATTCCGAGGACAGAACGTGTAGTCGAAAATTTTTGTACAGTGGTAGGAGAGAGTGCCACGAACAACATACTAAAAATCCTGACTGCTGAGGTATGAGTGTAAGGGTGTGGGTGAGTAACTTGTACATTTTTCTTAAATAAATCGAAAACTATTGCCTCCTGCGAAAAAGGTTTCCACTACAAAATTTAACTTCATTAAATTTCCTAGAAAAAGATCCCGTTAGTTTTTCCGTAGGACTAATAGTTTTCGCATAGCGAGCAACAAAATATCAAAATGTCGAGCGTGGTTTTGAAGACCGGACATAACATAGATAGTGTCGGAAGTTCCATGAGGCTTTTCGCGGATTATGCTGTTGTATACAGGCAAGTTGCAGCATTAGAAAATTGTAGCGAAATGCAGGTAGATCTGCAGCGGATAGGCACTTGGTGCAGGGAGTGGCAAGTGACCCTTAACATAGACAAATGTAATGTATTGCGAATACATAGAAAGAAGGATCCTTTCTTGTGTGATTATATGATAGCGGAACAAACACTGGTAGCAGTTACTTCTGTAAAATATCTGGGAGTATGCGTACGGAATGATTTGAAATGGAATGATCATATAACATTAACTGTTGGTAAGGCGGGTGCCAGGTTGAGATTCATTGGGAGAGTCCTTAGAAAATGTAGACCATCAACAAAGGAGGTGGCTTACAAAACACTCGTTCGGCCTATACTTGAGCATTGCTCATCACTGTGGGATCCGTACCAGGTCGGGTTGACAGAGAAGATCCAAAGAAGAACGGCGCGTTTCGTCATAGGGTTTTTGGTAACCGTCATGGCGTTACAGAGATCTTTAGCAAACTAAAGTGGCAGACTCTGCAAGAGAGGCGCTCTGAATCGCGGTGTCGTAGCGTGCTGTCCAGGTTTTGAGAGGGTGCGTTTCTGGATGAGGTATCGAATATATTGCTTCCCCCTACTTATATCTCCCGAGGAGATCTCGAATTTAAAATTAGAGAGATTCGAGGTCGCACGGAGGCTTTCCGGCAGTCGCTCTTCCCGCGAACCATACGCGACTGGAACAGGAAAGGGAGGTAATGACAGTGGCACGTAAAGTGCCCTCCGCCACACACCGTTGGGTGGCTTGCCGAGTTTAAATGTAGATGTAGTAGAGTAGACCATTGTAGTTACGCGAAAATACATCGGTAGGGGCAGCTGATCGCTCCGTATAGATTAAGAACGGCAGAGGGTCTATTACGCTTCCCTGGGGCAAATCATATCACTTCAAGGCAAAAAAGGAATTAAAGCTATTAGCTACCAGTGGACATCGATTTAAATCCATGGGGAAAGCTGCAAACTGCTTCGAATACAGGCCTCCTGCTTATTAGGCAGATGCACTGACCACTGCGCCATCCGGACACAGTGGTCATCGCAACTGCTCAGACTATCCTAGCATGCTTCCTGTCAGACGCAAATTCTCAGCTTTCCACACACTACTAATGTAGTGCCCCTTGTCCATTATCCTCACTGCTCGCTGCAGTTCGCTGATTAACATAATCTAAGTCCCGAGATCTACGTAAAAAGCTACTACTACTGCTACTACTATTACTAGTTCGAGCCTGCTGTGCATCTGCTCTGAAGGCACACTGCCCATACTCGCTGTGATTATAAATATGCGGTGCCTATTGTTTCAACGTGAGTCCCCATGTCGGCAGCACTCGTCACCCTGAGTGAATAAAGAGCCATTTAGTTTCATTAGAACGATATTTTATGAATCTGTGGTCACTAGGTATTTTTCTTCAGTGTATTTCGTAATATGGGAAAAAAATATAAGTCGTACAGGCCCACTACAAAATGGTTCAAATGGCTGTAAGCACTATGGGACTTAACATCTGAGTTCATCGGTCCCCTAGACTTAGAACTACTTAAACCTAACTAACCTAAGGACACCACACACATCCATGCCCGAGGCAGGATTCGAACCTGCGACTGTAGCAGCAGCGCGGCTCCAGACTGAAGCGCCTAGAACCGCTCGGCCACATCGGCCGGCAGCCTACTACAAATCAATGTCATTGATACGGCTTGACGAGGGGAACTGTATTCGAGATAGCTCTTTATATTTCAGTGGAGAACAGCTTCTAAATGCGTGACTCGGAACGAAAATTGTGCAGTTCTGCTGCTTAGTTCAGTGCTTACGAAAATTCGCAGCTGGCAGCTTTGCTGCCTTCACGTTACTCCGAACTTTCTTCAATCGAGTATTATAGGAAAGGAACCAGTGCTGGCAGTTTAGTAGCGTCTGATTTTTTTTACGATGATTATATTTCCATCATATTTCTTGCGTATTGGAAGCCGTGGGTGGTGCGGCAGTATTTTCTTTCGAGGCAAAAGTCAGAGAGAGAACTTCCGAGGTTTCTGGTGGCCATTAAGAATAAGATTGCTGCTCTGCGATCAAATATCGCGCTCATGTGCGAGAGACTAACGAACGCCTAACGACGGAAGCACAGGTTGGCGCCCTACTCTGGTTTCCTTGCGGTACTGAGGCAGCAACACACTAATGCGTCTCCGAGATAACGACTAATAGCGTGTGTGCGTGCGCGCGTGTGCTTCTACACTGCTCAACCGAAGAGACTACTATAGCGACCATGGTGTGTGTGTGTGTGTGTGTGTGTGTGTGTGTGTGTGTGTGTGTGTGTGCACGCGTTTTTACGCCCTTAACCAAATCATCCTCCTTGCTAAAATATTCCGAAACTAATATGGTTGCAACAGGCATAGCTGAAAATAAATACAAATGCACTTACATTCACAATTAGGGGAGAGCGTTGTAGCTTGGTACACATTTGTGTCTAGCCAGCCCTGTAAAAATAGTATAATATATTTCATTATTATATTGTCAGAACAACTTACGGGTTTGCTGTCGGGTGACGTCGACGACCACCGCCGATATTTCGACAGGAGGACACCCTGCCATTCTCAAGGCAAAAATGCAAGGAGGAAGAAATGTGCAAGGAAATTTAATACCTCGGTTCACAGAGGAGAAACAAGGAAGATACGACACACAGAACAAGTGTCAACACAAACAAAGATGACCAACACCCGAAATATCACATGGTGACTAATCAACTGGTGAGGTAGCATTAATTCTGTTCCTCTGTTTTTTTATGAGAGACAAAGCCGGATTCCAAGCAGCATTTAAACAATATCCACCATCTCTATTAATAAGGTTGCTTGATAGTTTGATTTAAACAGCTTCCTTAATAACACTATCCCAATAGCTGGACGTGCAAGCCAGAATCTCCGTGTTGTTGTATTCCATAGGATGCCCGTGTCAAGGCAGTGTTATGCAATGGCGGATTTTCTCGGCTGTTGTAAGCGCGTGTAACGCTTATGTTCAATAGACCGGTCTTCCACAGTCCTGATTGTCTGACCAATACATGACATGCCACAACTGCAAGGAATACGATAGACCCCAGCTTTACGCAAACCAAGATCATCTTTCACGGACGCCAACAGGGCCTTAATCTTGGAAGGTGGTCGAAAAACACATTTCACCTCATATTTCCGTAAAATACGGCCAATCCTGTTGGAAATGCTTCCTGCGTAAGGCAAAAAGGCCGTAGACTTAGGTGTGACTTCGTTGCTATCGTCACTCACCCGTGGCACAGAAGGCTGATAGTGTAGCGCACGTTTGATCTGCCTCTTACTATAACCATTCTCACGAAAGGTGACTTCGAGATGTGATAGCTCAGCCGCCAAACTTTCAGGGTCTGAGATAACGTGGGCCCTGTGAACCAAGGTGCGAAGTACTGAGCTGGATGGTGACAACTATCAGCTCGGTGACACAAGGCAGTATCGGTGGGCTTCCTATAAACAGAATGTCCCAACGTACCATCAGTCTTCCTTTTGACCAACACATCAAGGAAGGGAAGCCGTCCATTCTTTTCCACCTCCATAGTGAACTGAATATTAGGGTGCATTGAATTCAGGTGTTCCAAAAACCGATTTAAATTCTCACTACCATGAGGCCAAACAACAAAAGTATCGTGTACATATCTGAAAAAACACGCAGGTTTCAAAGTCGCTGACTCCAATGTACGTTCCTCAAAGTCCTCCATAAACAAATTGGCCACAATAGGTGACAATGGGATTCCCATTGCAACTCCATCATTCTGTTCGTAGTACAGACCATTGAATAAAAAGTAAGTGGAAGTCAGCTCATGTCGAAACAAATTTGTTAACTCGACACCAAACTTAACCTCAATTAGCTGCGACGAATCAGAGAGAGGAACGCGAGTAAAACGAGAAACCACATCAAAACTAATTAAAATATCAGAGTCATTCAAACGCAATCCCTGCAATCGACGTGGTGTTCACGCCTACTTACTAGTGGGCTCAACAAACTAGCAAGATGTTTAGCTACACGGTATGTCGGTGCACCAATATTAGAAACAATAGGCCTCAACGGGACAGCCACTTTATGGACCTTAGGGAGGCCATATAATCTATCTGGTACAGCACAGTAAGAATTAAGACTCTTGATTGTCTCCTGTGACAAAGAAATTTTCTTCAGGAGGTTATTATTCTCTGAACACTCTTAGTAGAGCCAGCACCGATTTTTCGATACTCCGAATCAGAAAGTAGACACTGCATCTTTTGAATGTAATCGCGCTTCTTCAACAAAACAGTGGCGTTTCCCTTGTCCGCAGGTAAAATAACAATATCAGGATCCATTCTGAGTGAACGTAAAGCACCCGATTCAGCATTGAACGCATTTTGCATCACTCCGGTTCCCAGAATTCCTGAACATAGACGTTGACTGCGGATATTGTATCACAGGCACAGTCCCTTTGACTCTTTACAGATGTCACTAAACCTGCCCAAAGGTGTAAACTACCATGCATGAGCAGCGCCTACGAGACGCAGGGGGTCCGACAGCCGATCAGTTCCAGTCATTCTACCAGGAAGGAGGTACACGGCTCGTGTTGATGTAGTTCAGCCATGCCCAGACGGTCAATACCGCGGGTCGGTCGCGTTCGCATTGATACTTTGTTCCAGGAAGGGCTCTCAACAAGGGAAGTGTCCAGGCGTCTCGGAGTGAACCAAAGCAATGTTGTTCGAGACGTGGAGGAGATACAGAGAGACAGGAACTGTGGATGACATGCCTCGCTCAGGCCGCCAAAGGGCTACTACTGCAGTGGACGACCGCTACCTACAGATTATGGCTCAGAGGAACCCTGATAGCAACGCCACTATGTTGAAAAATGCTGCGACAGGACGTCGTGTTAAGACTCAAACTGGGAGCAATAGGCTGCATGATGCGTCCATGCGAGGTCCATCTTTGCAACCACGACACCATGCAGAGCGGTACACATGGGCCCAACAACATGCCGAATGGACCGCTCAGGATTGACATCACATTCTCCTCACCGACGAGTGTCGCATATGCCTCCAACCAGACAGTCGTGGGAGACGTGTTTGGAGGCAACTCTGTCAGGCTGAACGCCTTAGGCACACTGTTCTGCGATTGCAGCCAGTTGGAGGTTCCCTGCTTCGCCTTCACGAACGCCAATTCGCGTCCCTATCGTGCACATCTTATGAATGACTTCCTTCAGGATAACGACATCACTCGACTAAATTGGCCAGATATGAATCCTATCGAAGATGCCTGGGATAGATTGCAAAGGGCTGTTTATGGACGACGTGACCCACCCACTATTCAGTGGGATCTACGCCGTATCGCCGTTGAGGAATGGGACAACCTGGACCAACAGTGCCTTGATGAACTTGTGGATAGAACGGCATGAAGAGTACAGGCTTGCCTTTATATATGTAGGTACAGAAGATTTAATAAAATATCTTTTATTTAATGATTAAAACTGAGTCTTCACGCTATATTGTTCGTCTGTTATGCTTTTGACGGATGATGAAAGATCTAATGGCAAAAACAAATTTCCCGTGGGGTACAGCATCACCGACGTAGCGATGAAGTGTGGATTTTCCCGTACGACCATTCCACGAGAGTACAGTCAATATCAGGAATCCGGTAGAACATCAAATCTCCGACATCGCTGCGGCCCGATAAAGATCCTCCAAGAACGGGACCAACGACGACTGAAGAGGATCATTCAACGTGAAAGAAGTGCAACACTTCCGCAAATTGCCGCGGATTTCAGTGCTGGACGCGCGAAACATCATCGACATGGGCTTTCGGAGCCGAAGGCCTACTCGTTACCCTTGATGACTGAACGACACGAAGCTTTACGCCTCGCCTGGGGTCGTCAACACTGACATTGGACTGTTGATGACTGGAAAGATATTGAGTGGTCGGACGAGTCTTGTTTCAAATTGTATCGAACAGATGGACGTGTATAGGTATGGAGACAACCTCATGAATCCATGGTGCCTGCATGTTACAAGGGTACTGTTCAAGCTGGTGGAGGCTCTGTAATGGTGTGCGACATGTGCAGTTGGAGCCCTGATACGTCTACGTACCAACTCTGACAGGTGACACGTACGTAAGCATCCTGTCTGATCACCTGCACCCATTCATGTCCATTGTGCATTCCGACGCACTTGGTCTACTCCAGCAGGACAGTGCGACACCCCACACTTCCAGAATTACCGCAGAGTGGCTTCAGGAACACTCTTCTGAGTTTAAACACTTCCACCGGCCACCAAATTCCCCAGACACGAACATTATTAAGTACAAACAGACATAATGTCTGATAGGATAGCTGCAATCAGTGATTTTACATTGTTACTTATAATCCGTCTTGATTGCAAAATATTTATTCATATGACCGGTTTCGGTTCGTCTAGAACCATCTTCAGATCTGATACTTCTGTTACCGGAGTAACCCGTCAAAATACAGCAACTTTCACATGCTGCATCACTGTATTAGATGGGTTACTCCTGTAACCGAAGAACTACCAGAGCTGAAGATGGTTCTAGAGGAATCAAAACATCTCGCAAAAAAAAAAAAAAAAAAAAAAAAAAAAAAAAAAAAAAAAAACTGTTGAAATGGCTCTGAGAACTATGGAACTTAACATCTTGGGTCATAATTCCCCTAGACCTTAGAACTACTTAAACCTAACTAACCTAAGGACATCACACACATCCATGCCCGAGGCAGGATTCGAACTTGCGACCGTAGCAGTCCCGCTGTTCCGGACTGCAGCGCCTAGAACTGCAAGGCCAGTTCATCGGTCCCCTAGAACTTAGAACTACTTAAACCTAACTAACCTAAAGACATCATAAACATTCATGCCCTAGGCAGGATTCGAACCTGCGACCGTAGCAGTGCCGCTGTTCCGGACTGAAACATTTTGCAATCAAGACGGATTATAACTAACATAGTACGAACATTATTGACCGTATCAGGGATATCTTGCAACGTGCTGTTCAGAAGGGAATATATGGACAGCTATGCAGTGTTCATGGCGTCAATTCCCTCCAGCATTACATTAGGCATTAGTCCACGTCAGGTGGTGTTGGACACCTCTTCATGCTGGTGTGGGCCTACAGGATATTAGGTAGGTGTACAAGTTTGTTTGGTTCTTCAGTGTAAAAAAAAAAAAAAATCAAATGTGTGTGAAATTTTATGGGTCTTAACTGCTAAGGTCATCAGTCCCTAAGCTTACACACTACTTAACCTAAATTTTCTAAGGACAAACACACACACAGCCATGCCCGAGGGAGGACTCGAACCTCCATCGGGACCTCTTCAGTGTAGATGGAGGGCTTCTTTCCAGAATGAATATCTACCCTGCTACTAAAAAACATGTGGGGCTTACTCGATTGTTTGACCACAGTGAACTCTCTGCTTGCAGAGCGAAACATTCAGTCTGGCAGCACTGTGGTGTGTCTAGTTTTCATTTCATTCGGGAGGACGTAGGAGTAAATTTCCCTCGTGAGGGCGTCACCTGGAATAAGGGCAGCAGGCCTGGCGGACGCAGCTGTCCCAGCGCGTCGGGATGTCACTCTGAGGGGTGCTGCGACAGGTGGGGTCGCCAGGGCAATTAGGACAGCGCCGATCCCTCCGCGAGATTTATTACCCTCAGAGAGAGGAAGCGAATTACTCTGCAGCGAGCTGACAGGTGGCCCTGTAGCTCGACGTGAAGTCCACGTCTGGAGCAGGGATGAAGAAATCAGGTGGCCTAATGCCAGCCTACTACCACCATTAAGGTAAGGAAGTAATCTGTACTAATATAGATTCAAAATTTGGTTTAACGTTCTTACTAAGGACCTCAAAAAGTTCCTCGGTTTATTTCATATGTTCACATGAAACTTTAATGAATATTCGGACAAAGAGAAGTTATATGTTTTTAATATACCAGGTGATCAAAAAGTCAGTATAAATTTGAAAACTGAATAAATCACGGAATAATGGAGATAGGGAGGTATAAGTTGACACACATGCTTAGAATGACATGGGGCTTTATTAGAACCAACAAAAATACAAAAGTTCAAAAATGTCCGACAGATGGCGCTTCACTTGATCAGAATAGCAATAATTAGTATAACAAGGTAAGACAAAGCAAAGATGATGTACTTTACAGGAAATGCTCAATATGTCCACCATCATTCCTCAACAATAGCTGTAGTCGAGCAATAATGTTCTGAACACCACTGTAAAGCATGTCCGGAGTTATGGTGAGGCATTGGTGTCGGATGTTGTCTTTCAGCATCCCTAGAGATGTCGGTCGATCACGATACACTCGGGACTTCAGGTAACCCCAAAGCCAATAATCGCCAAGGACTGAGGTTTGGTGACATGGGAGGCCACGCATGACCAAAGTGGCGGCTGAGCACACGATCATCACCAAACGACGAGCGCAAGAGATCTTTCACGCGTCTAGCAATATGGGGTGGAGCGCCATCCTGCATAAACATCGTAGGTTTCAGTAGGTGTTTAACAGCCAGGCTAGCGATGATGCGATTCTGTAACATACCGGCGTACGTCTCACCTGTCATGGTAGCAGTTACTGACGTTTTGCTGTCCAGCGCCATCTATCGGACATTTTGTGAACATTGGTTTTCTTTTTTTTTTTGTTCTAATAAAACACCATGTCATTCAAAACATGTGTGTCAATTTTTATCTATCTACATTATTCCATTTTCAAATTTATACTGGATTTTGAACCCTCTGTATATTACTGGCCATTAAAATTGCCACACCACGAGGATGACGTGCTACAGACGCAAAATTCAACCGACAGGAAGAAGATGCTGTCATATGCAAATGATTAGCTTTTCAGAGCATTCACACAACGTTGGCGCCGGTGGCGACACCTACAACGTGCTGCCATGAGGAAAGTTTCCAACCGATTTCTCATACACAAACAGCAGTTGACCGGCGTTGCCTGCTGAAACGTTGTTGTGATGCCTCGTGTAAGGAGGAGAAATGCGTACCATCACGTTTCCGACTTTGATAAAGTTCGGATTGTAGCCTATCGCGATTGCGGTTTATCGTATCGCGACATTGCAGCTCGCGTTGCTCGAGATCCAATGACTGTTAGCAGAATATGGAATCGGTGGGTTCAGGAGGGTAATACAGAACGCCGTGCTGGATCCCAACGGCCTCGTATCAATAGCAGTCAAGAAGACAGGCATCTGATCTGCATGGCTGTAACGGATCGTGCAGCACCGTCTCGATCCCCGAGTCAACAGATGGGGACGTTTGCAAGACAACAACCATCTGCACGAACAGTTCGACGACGTTTGCGGCAGCATGGACCATCAGCTAGGAGACCATGGCTGCGGTTACCCTTGACGCTGCATCAGACAGGAGCGCCTACGATGGTGGTGGTGGTTAGTGTTTAACGTCCCGTCGACAATGAAGTCATTAGAGACGGAGCGCAAGGATTGGGAAGGAAATCGGCCGTACCCTTTCAAAGGAACCATCCCGGCATTTGCCTGAAACGATATATATATATATATATATATATATATATATATATATATATATATATATATATATATATATATGTGTGTGTTCAATATAAAAGGGATATGTTGTTATAAAAATTTCGAATAGTTTAGGAGCAATTACTTCAACTTTTTACACGATGCTTTAATAAACATTCGGACGATAAACATTTTAGGCAAGAAGAGAATAGGAGCTTTTTTTGCTTGACGTATTCCAATCTCTCTTTTCCTGTACAGTTTTTGCCCTCTACAGCTCGCTCTAGTACCATGGAAGTCATTCCCTCATGTCTTAGCAGATGTCCTATCATCCTGTCCCTCCTCCTTATCAGTGTTTTCCACATATTCCTTTCCTCTCCGATTCTGCGTAGAACCTCCTCATTCCTTACCTTATCAGTCCACCTAATTTTCAACATTCGTCTATAGCACCAAATCTCAAATGCTTCTATTCTCTTCTGTTCCGGTTTTCCCACAGTCCATGTTTCACTACCATACAATGCTGTACTCCAGAAGTACATCCTCAGAAATTTCTTCCTCAAATTAAGGCCGGTATTTGATATTAGTAGACTTCTCTTGGCCAGAAATGCCTTTTTTGCCATAGCGTGTCTGCTTTTGATGTCCTCCTTGCTCCGTCCGTCATTGGTTATTTTACTGCCTAGGTAGCAGAATTCCTTAACTTCATTGACTTCGTGACCATCAATCCTGGTGTTAAGTTTCTCGCTGTTCTCATTTCTACTACTTCGCTCTTTCTCCGATTTACTCTCAAACCATACTGTGTACTCATTACACTGTTCATTCCTTTCAGCAGATCATTTAATTCTTCTTCACTTTCACTCAGGATAGCAATGTCATCAGCGAATCGTATCATTGATATCCTTTCACCTTGTATTTTAATTCCACTCTTGAACCTTTCTTTTATTTCCATCATTGCTTCCTCGATGTACAGATTGAAGAGTAGATGCGAAAGGCTACAGCCTTGTCTTACACCCTTCTTAATACGAGCACTTCGTTCTTGATCGTCCACTCTTATTATTCCCTCTTGGTTGTTGTACATATTGCATATGACCCGTCTCTCCCTATAGCTTACCCCTACTTTTTTCAGTATCTCGAACAGCTTGCACCATTTTATATTGTCGAACGCTTTTTCCAGGTCGACAAATCCTATGAACGTGTCTTGATTTTTCTTTAGCCTTGCTTCCATTAGTAGCCGTAACGTCAGAATTGCCTCTCTCGTGCCTTTACTTTTCCTAAAGCCAAACTGATCGTCACCTAGCGCATTCTCAATTTTCTTTTCCATTCTTCTGTATATTATTCTTGTAAGCAGCTTCGATGCATGAGCTGTTAAGCTGATTGTGCGATAATTCTCGCACTTGTCAGCTCTTGCCGTCTTCGGAATTGTGTGGATGATGCCTTTCCGAAAGTCAGATGGTATGTCGCCAGACTCATATATTCTACACACCAACGTGAATAGTCGTTTTGTTGCCACTTCCCCTATTGATTTTAGAAATTCTGATGGAATGTTATCTATCCCTTCTGCCTTATTTGACCGTAAGTCCTCCAAAGCTCTTTTAAATTCTGATTCTAATAATGGATCCCCTATCTCTTCTAAATCGACTCCTGTTTCTTCTTCTTTCACATCAGACAAATCTTCACCGTCATAGAGGCTTTCAGTGTATTCTTTCCACCTATCTGCTCTCTCCTCTGCATTTAGCAGTGGAATTCCCGTTGCACTCTTAATGTTACCACCGTTGCTTTTAATGTGACCAAAGGTTGTATGACTTTCCTGTATGGTGAGTCTGTCCTTCCGACAATCATATCTTTTTCGATGTCTTCACATTTTTCCTGCAGCCATTTCGTCTTAGCTTCCCTGCACTTCCTATTTATTTCATTCCTCATCGACTTATATTTCTGTATTCCTGATTTTCCGGGAACATGTTTGTACTTCCTCCTTTCATCAATCAACTGAAGTATTTCTTCTGTTACCCATGGTTTCTTCGCAGCTACCTTCTTTGTACCTATGTTTTCCTTTCCAACTTCTGTGATGGTTCTTTTTAGAGAAGTCCATTCCTCTTCAACTGTGTTGCCTACTGTGCTATTCCTTATTGCTGTATCTACAGCGTTAGAGAACTTCAAACGTATCTAGTCATTCCTTGGAATTCCGTATCCCAGTTCTTAGTGTATTGGTTCTTCCTGACTAATGTCTTCAACTTCAGCCTACTCTTCATCACTACTATATTGTGATCTGAGTCTATATCTGCTCCTGGGTACGTCTTACAATCCAGTATTTCGGAATCTCTGTCTGACCATGATGTAATCTAATTGAAATCTTCCCGTATCTCCCGGCCTTTTCCAAGTATACCTCCTCCTCTTGTGATTTTTGAACAGGCTATTCGCTATTACTAGCTGAATTTTGTTTCAGAACTCAATTAGTCTTTCTCCTCTTTCATTCCTTGTCCCAAGCTCATATTCTCCTGTAACCTTTTCTTATACTCCTTCCCCTACAACTGCATTCCAGTCGCCCATGACTATTAGATTTTCGTCCCCCTTTACATACTGCATTACCCTTTCAATATCCTCATACAATTTCTCTATCTGTTCATCTTCAGCTTGCGACGTCGGCATGTATACCTGAACTATCATTGTCGTTGTTGGTCTGCTGTCGATTCTGATTAGAACAACCCGGTCACTGAACTGTTCACAGTAACAGACCCTCTGCCCTACCTTCCTATTCATAACGAATCCTACACGTGTTATACCATTTTCTGCTGCTGTTGATATTACCCGATACTCATCTGACCAGAAATCCTTGTCTTCCTTCCACTTCACTTCACTGACCCCTACTATATCTAGATTGAGCCTTTGCATTTCCCTTTTCAGATTTTCTAGTTTCCCTACCGCGTTCAAGCTTCTGACATTCCACGCCCCGACTCGTAGAACCTTATCTTTTCGTTGATTATTCAGTCTTTTTCTCATGGTAACCTCCCCCTTGGCTGTCCCCTCCCGGAGATCCGAATGGGGGACTATTGCGGTATCTTTTGCCAATGGAGAGATCATCATGACACTTCTTCAACTACAGGCCACATGTCCTGTGGATACACGTTACGTGTCTTTAATGCGGTGGTTTCCATTGCCTTCTGCATCCTCATGTCGTTGATCATTGCTGATTCTTCCGCCTTTGGGGGCAGTTTCCCACCCCTAGGACAAGAGAGTGCCCTGAACCTCTATCCGCTCCTCCGCCCTCTTTGACAAGGCCGTTGGCAGAATGAGGCTGACTTCTTATGCTGGAAGTCTTCAGCCGCCAATGCTGATTATTTATCAAAATTATGAATCAAAGACGCTACCCCTAGACCACAGGTACACCTACATAGGCTATATATTTTTAATGTATACAACAAATAAATAAATACAAGTGACACAAAAGGAAAACGTTGTTACTAAAAACCTCGGCGCGATTATTGGGCCGTCCGCGGTGGCCGAGCGGTTCTAGGCGCTTCAGTCCGGAACCGCGTCACTGCTACGCTTGCAGCTTTGAATCATGCCTCGGGCATTTATGTATGTGGTGTCAAATGGCTCTGAGCATCATGGGACTTAACTTCTGAGGTCATCAGTCCCCTAGAACTTAGAACTACCTAAATGTGCTGTTCCGGGCTGAAACGCCTAGAACCGCTCGGTCACAGCGGCCGGCGAACCTCGAAGAGTTCATCACCCTGAAAACCCCTATGATTTGGAACAATGGCATTTATAAGCTTCCAAAGAAATGGCAATACATTGTTGATAATAATGGTTTGTACTGTAGGAAATAAATTGTTTCCTTACAAAACCCGTTCGCCTTATTTAGTTGTGCTTGTGCGACCTTGTGTATGTAGTGAATAAGCAGACAAGCCGGCACCCAGGCGTTCTTTGTGACTGCACTGTAACGAAAAGCGAACAAACTTATCAGACAACCCAATACTTCAAATTTTTATACGATACTTTAAGACATTTAGACATAGCTGTATATTTTTTAAATCACACAATACATAAGTATACATTTGACATATAAAGGATAAATGTGATCAAAATGTCTCGAAATATTTACTCCGAATTTTTACTCGAGATTTTAATGAACATTTTCACTCTGGTTGGGTGGGTGTGGGATTGAAGGGACCAGACTGCTAAGGTCATCGGTCCCTTGTTCCACGATAAAATCACACGAAATAAAAACTGTCAGTCGTTAAAAACGGAGAACTGAGAGAAGGGACGACACAATACAAGAAAGGCAGACAAAGACCAGACAAACGGAACTAAAATCGCACCGAGTGTGAAGGTGGTTGGCCGACCATGAAAATAAGGAAAAGCCAACCACCAAATGACATTAAAACCCACAGTTTAAAACCACAGGCCAAAGGCCCAAGTCAATACAGGAAATAAAAGGACAAACACACAAATCATACGATAAAAACCCCTTGCCCGAATAAAACTCAACACGAGGTCCGCCATAGCATCGTCATCACATAAAAGGGCAGGGAGGGTATCAGGCAGCGCAAACGTCTGCCTGAGTCCTGTTAAAAGCGGGCAGTCCACCAAAATGTGGACCACCGTCAGAGCTGCCCCGCAGCGACATAGCGGTGGGTCCTCCCGGCGCAACAAATGGCCGTGCGTCAGCCACGTGTGGCCAACGCGCAGCCGGCAGAGGACGACAGAGTCCTTCCGAGAGGCCCGCATGGAGGAGCGCCACACACGGGTCGTCTCCTTCACCGCCCGAAGTTTGTTGTGCGTGGGCAGGGTGCGCCACTCGTCACCCCAGGCACCAAGCACTTTCTGGCGCAAAAGCGACAGGAGATCACACTCCATAAGGCCGAGTTCCAGAGCCGGTGAACTCACTGCCTGTTTAGCCAGCGTGTCAACCCGCTCATTGCCCGGGATGCCGACATGACCTGGGGTCCAAACAAAGACCACGGAGCGGCCGCAACGGGCAAGAGCATGGAGCGACTCGTGGATGGCCATCACCAGACGGGAACGAGGAAAGCACTGGTCAAGAGCTCGTAAACCACTCAGGGAGTCACTACAGATGACAAAGGACTCACCTGAGCGGGAGCGGATATACTCTAGGGCGCGATAGATGGCAACCAACTCGGCAGTGTATACACTGTTCCCGGGTGCCAGCGACCGTTGCTCACAATGATCCTCTAGAGTAAGAGCGTAACCAGTGCGACCAGAGACCATCGAACCGTCGGTATAGGTCACGGCAGATCCGGGAAACTCGGCAAGGAGAGCAACAAAGCGGCGGCGGAGGGCCGGAGGAGGGACCGAGTCTTTCGGACCCTGTGCCAAATCCAGCCGAATGCATGGTCGGCGCACACACCAAGGGGGCAGACGGAGATTGGCCCGGAAAACAGGCGGGAGAGGAAAAAACTCAATCCCACACAGTAGAGCCTGGATGCGAACCGCGATCGTACACCCTGACCGGGGCCGCCTGTCTGGAAGATGGACGATCGAGTGCGGGAACAGGAGACGGTAGTTGGGATGCCCTGGCAAGCTACAAACGTGGGCAGCATAAGCGGCCAGAAGTCGGTCGCGCCGGATCCGCAATGGAGGAACACCAGCCTCCACAAGTAAGCTGTCAACAGGGCTTGTCCGAAATGCCATTTTCACTCTGCAGCGGAGTGTGCGCTGATATGAAACTTTCTGGCAGATGAAAACTGACTAACGGACCGAAACTCGAAATCGCGATCTTTGCCATTCGTGGGCAAGTGTTCTACCATGTGAGCTACCCAAGCATGACTCACGACCCGTCTTCACAACTTGGTACAGCATTTTCTCGCAGAGAAAGTGGAAGAGAACTTGCCCGCGGAAGACAAAGGTCCCGAGTTCGAGTCTCGGCCGGGCACATAGTTTTAATCTTCCAGGAAGTTTCAAATACAGCATGCTGTTTCTTATGCACAGACACCGCTGCGTTACGCACAGTCATGATAAGTGTTACAATTCGGAGTCCTCTAGCGGCAGAGGGCTCCAAACACGCTGCAAAGGAACAGGTTCACATGCCACATAGCGCATAGGGCCCCGGCGAGTGCGCAGAAGTGCCACAAAACGACGTGCCGTGGACTCGACTAAACTCCGAAATAGAGCTGGAGGGAACTGACTCCATGAATCCCGCAGGGCTGTCCATAAAGCCGTAAGAATACGAGGGGAGGGAGATCTCTTCTGAGCACCGCGTTGCTAGGCATCCAAAATATGCTCAATAATGTTCATGTGTGTGGAGTTTGGTGACCAGCGGAAGTGTTTAATCTCAGAAGGATGTCCTTAGAGCCACTCTGTAGCAATTCTGCACGTGTGGAGTGTCTCATTGTCCTGCTGGAATTGCCCGTCGGAATGCAGAATGGACATGAATGGATGCAGGTGACCAAACAGGATGATAACGTACATGTAACCTGTCAGAGTCCTATTTAGATGTATCAGGGGTCCCATATCACTCCAACTGCACACGCCCCACACCATTGCAGAGCCTTCACCAGCTTGGACTGTCCCCTGCTGATATGCAGGGTCCATGAGGTTGTCTCCATACCCGCAGATGTCCATCTGCTCGATACAATTTGAAACGGGATTCGTCCTATCAGGCAACGTGCTACCAGTCATCAACAGTCCAATGTCGGTGTTGAAGGGCCCAGGCGAGGCTTAATGCTTTGTGTCGTGCATTCATCAAGCGTACACGAGTGGACCTTCGGCTCCGAAAGCACATCCCGATGGTGTTCCATTGAATGGTTCGCACGCTGACACTTATCGATTGGCCCAGCATTGAAATCTGCAGAAATTTGCGGAAGGGTTACACTTCTTCATTCGGCGTTGGTGCCGTTCTTGCTGGATCTTTTTCCGGCCGCAAGTATGTCTGATATTTGATCTTTTACCGCATTCCTCATATTCATGATACCTTCGTGAAATGGTATTACTGGAAAATCCCCACTTCATCGCCTACCTCGGAGGTGCTGCGTTCCACCACTCGCGCGGCGACTGTAAAACCACGTTCAAGGTCATTTATATCTTGATAATCTGCATTACAAAAAGGGAGGGCCAAACTTTCAGGAGACATTCCTCACACACAAATAAAGAAAATACGTTATGTGGACATGTGTCCGGAAACGCTTACTTTCCATGTTAGAGCTCATTTTATTACTTCTCTTCAAACCACGTTAATCATAGAATCAGCAACAGAACGTAACATCGTGACTTCAAACATTTTGTTACAGGAAATGTTCAAAATATCCTCCGTTAGCGAGGATACATGCATCCACCCTCCGTCGCATGGAATCCCTGATGCGCTGATGCAGCCCTGGAGAATGGCGTATTGTATCACAGCCGTCCACAATACGAGCACGAAGAGTCTCTACATTTGGTACCGGGGTTGCGTAGACAAGAGCTTTCAACTGCCCCCATAAATGAAAACCAAGAGGGTTGAGGTCAGGAGAGCGTGGAGGCCATGGAATTGGTCCGCCTCTACCAACCCATCGGTCACCGGATCTGTTGTTGAGAAGCGTACGAACACTTCAACTGAAATGTGCAGGGGCTCCATCGTGCATGAACCACATGTTGTGTCGTACTTGTAACGGTACATGTTCTAGCAGCACAGGTAGAGTATCCCGTATGAAATCATGATAACATGCTCCATTGAACGTAGGTGGAAGAACATGGGGCTCAATCAAGACATCAACAACAATGCATGCCCAAACGTTCACAGAAAATCTGTGTTGACGACGTAATTGCACAATTGCGTGCGGATTCTCGTCAGCCCACACATGATGATTATGAAAATTTACAGTTTGATCACGTTGGGATGAAGCCTCATCCGTAAAGAGAACTTCTGCACTGAAATGAGGATTGACACATTGTTGGATGAAACATTCGGAGAAGTGTACCCGTGGAGGCCAATCAGCTGCTGATAGTGCCTGCACACGCTGTACATGATACGGAAACAACTGGTTCTCCCGTAGCACTCTCCATACAGTGACGTGGTCAACGTTACCTTGTACAGCAGCAACTTCTCTGACGCTGACATTAGGGTTATCGCCAACTGCACGAAGAATTGCCTCGTCCATTGCAGGTGTCCTCGTCGTTCTACGTCTTCCCCAGTCACGAGTCATAGGCTGGAATGTTCCGTGCTCCCTAAGATGCCGATCAATTGCTTCGAACGTCTTCCTGTCAGGACACCTTCATTCTGGAAATCTGTCTCGATACAAACGTACCGCGCCGTGCTAATCCATACATCAAATGGGCATCTGCCAACTCCGCATTTGTAAACATTGCACTGACTGCAAAACCACATTCGTGGTGAACACTAACCTGTTGATGCTACGTACTGATGAGCTTGATGCTACTACTGTAGAGCAATGAGTCGCATGTCAACACAAGCACCGAAGTCAACATTACCTTCCGTCAATTGGTCCAACTGGCGCTGAATCGAGGAAGTACAATACATACCGACGAAACTAAAATGAGCTATAACATGGAAATTAAAAGTTTCCGGACACATGTCCACATAACATCTTTTCTTTATTTGTGTGTGAGGAATGTTTCCTGAAAGTGTGGCCGTACCTTTTTGCAGGCGTTGCCGACTGCAGCACCGTATTCTGTCAGTTTACATATCTCTATACTTGAATACACATGCCTATGCCAGTTTTTTTCGCTTCATTGTATGTAGACATGAAGAATAAAGATGTAGAATATTGTTAACGATTGCTTTGTTTAAAAAGCTTCTAGAATTGTCGCAAAAAAAATTAGAAGCATTCTTTTCAGCACTTCTTCAACTACTGGGTTCATTTTGGGACTTTGCACAGGTCAGTCCATATCATAGATATTGTTGTCGAGAAACCACTGTCTCACAGATGTTTCATTCTGACGGGCTGAATTGTCATGATGATTCTAACGCAGTCTCCGAACTCTTCCTCCACTGTACGCATATCAGAATGCTGTGAAAAGTGTGCATAAGCTTCCGTGTTTTACGTTACCTTAATCAGGAATGGACAGTGTCTTGAGAGGGATATATAACATGTACATCAACAAAAGCAAAATGAGGAATATGGAATGTAGTCCAATTAAATCAGATGATGCTGAGGGAACTAGATTAGGAAATGAGACACTTAAAGAAGTAGATGACTTTTGCTATATAAAATATAGACTGCCACTGCCAAGAAAAGCGTTTCTGAAGAAGAAAAATTTATTAACATGGAGTACGTGTCAGGACGTCCTTTCTGAAAGTATTTGTGTGGAGTGTAGCCATGTATGGAAGTGAAACATTAACGATAAGCACTTTAGACAAGAAGAGAATAGAAGCTTTTGAGATATGGTGCTACAGAAGAAGGGTAGATCACGTACCAAACGAGGAGGTACTGAATATTATTGCCGAAAAGAGTGATTTGTATTACAACCTGACTAGAAAAAAGAGATCGGTTATTACGACACATTCTAAGGTTTCAAGGGGTCATCAATTTGGCACTGGAGGGAAGCTTGGGGTGTAAAAATTGCAGAGGGAGACGAAGAGACGAGCACTGTAAGCATATTGCTGTCAAATGTTCAGTTTGGTTTTAGAAATGGTTTAACAACTGAAAATGCTATATTCTCTTTTCTCTGTGAGATTTTGGACGGATTAAATAAAAGGTTGCGAACGCTAGGTGTTTTCTTTGATTTAACGAATTTTTTTGACTGTGTTGACCACAAAATATTACTGCAGAAGTTGGACCATTATGGAGTAAGGGGAGTAGCTTACAATTGGTTCACCTCTTACTTTAAGAACAGAAAGCAGAAGGTAATTCTCCGCAACATTGGAAGTGGTAGTGATGTTCAGTCTCAATAGGGCACTGTTAAGTGTGACGTTCCCCAAGGGTCGGTGCTGGGGCCACTGCTGTTTCTTATTTATATCAATGATATGCCTTCTAGTATTACAGGTGATTTAAAAATATTTCTGTTTGCTGATGACACCAGCTTGATAGTGAAGGATCTTGTGTGGAATATTGAAACAGTATCAAATAATGTAGTTCATGAAATAAGTTCGTCGCTTGTGGAAAATAATTTGATGATAAATCACAGTCAGACTTAGTTTTTACAGTTTATAACTCACAGTTCAACAAGAACCGATATTTTGTCAGACAGGTTGGGCACATTATAAACGAGACGGAACAGCTCAAGCTTCTAGGCGTTCGGATGGATAGTAGGCTGTCGTGGACAGCCCATGTTCAGGATCTTGTTCAGAAACTAAATGCTGCTTTATTTACCATTAGAAAAGTATAGGAAATAAGTGAAAGTTCAACACGAAAAGTGGTCTACTTCGCATATTTTCATACGCTTATGTCGTATGGTATTATTTTTTGGGGTAATTCTTCTGATTCAAAAAGGGTATTTTTGGTTCAAAAACGGGCTGTTCGAGCTACATGTGGTGTAAGTTCGAGAACCTCTTGTCGACCCCTATTCAGTAGTCTGGGAATTCTGACATTGCTCTCACAGTACATATTTTCTTTAATGTCGATTGTTGTTAGCAATATTATTAATATTATTCCCAAGAGTTAGCAACTTTCACTCAGTTAATACTAGGCAGAAATCAAATCTGCATGTGGAATGCACTTCCTTGACTCTTGTGCAGAAAGGAGTGCAGTATTCGACAGCATCTATTTTCAATAAGCTACCACAAGAACTCAAAAATCTTAGCAGTAGTCCAAACACTTTTAAGTCTAAAGTGAAGAGCTTCCTCAAGGCTCACTCCATCTGTTCTGTCGAGGAGCTCCTAGCAGAGCTGAAAAATTAAAAAATTCCAGTGTTACACTGTTGATTTTCTTTATTTAAACTTACGACTTGTCGCCTGAATATGTTTCTTATATTTAATTTTATCTGTTTCTACTATCCTGTTATAATTTCATGTATTTACTCGTTCCATGACCATGGAGACTTCTCCTTAATTTGGTTCCACGGAACAATAAATAAATAAATAAATAAATAAATAAGATATTGGTTGCAGTAGTTACTCGGACATGAAGAGGCTTGCACAGAATCGAGTAGCATGGAGAGCTACATCAAACCAGTCTTTGGACTGAAGACGACGACAACAACAACAACAATCAGAATAAGGGGATCACACCGAAGCAACGAAAAACATCTATCATCTCATCCATCCTTCACTGTTGGTACTACACATCTTGACAAGTAGGGTTCTCAGGAGCCTTCCATCGGATTGCAACAGGGTATGGTATGATTCATCGTCCAGATCGCGAGTTTCTAGCCTGTGGCGTCGCTCTTTGCCCCGTCTCAAGTGTCACTTACCACTGACG
The DNA here is from genome assembly GCF_023897955.1 of Schistocerca gregaria. Classification (NCBI taxonomy): domain Eukaryota; kingdom Metazoa; phylum Arthropoda; class Insecta; order Orthoptera; family Acrididae; genus Schistocerca; species Schistocerca gregaria. Next base: position 158,068,463 of record NC_064928.1, read on the forward strand.
ACAGAAATCTCTACGATATTGCAGTGTTGGTACTATTCCAAACTACGATGCAAAGTTCCTTCGGACATGTATGCCTGTCTGAAAGAATAGCCACTGTGGTGACAGAAGCCGTCATGAGATACAGTAAATATATTCGAAGTTGCGAATATGGATAACCATCAGCTTTATAACGGAATGACGACCACGAAAATTTGTGCCAGACCGGGATTCGAACCCAGATTTCCCCACTTGTCGCGCGGGGTCGCCTTACCATTTGGCTACCCGAGCATGACTCACGTTCAGACCGAGACTTCCATTTTCCGACATCCATTGAAAGGTGCCAGGCAAATCCAACACCTTCCATGAAAACCCTGACAGATAGCAAATCCGACAGTATGTCACATAGTTCCAAATAAATCCTGACATTAAATTAACCAAAGTAATACGATCAACGAGTGAGCAAATGGAATACCACAGACTAACACAAGAAAGCTTAAATGCATGTCATACCTTCCCACAGTGAAACAGACGCAGTTCTGAGGGCAGAAACGAGAACAGAAGTCTGGAGCTGAACCGTGTTAAGCTGGAAGGCCCTACGATAAGGGGCGGACATCCCCATTCCGGCCCACCACCAAGACCACCCCCATCCCATGTTAAAAAAGCCCCCCAGAAGAACAGTACAGATCTTACGATAACACTAAAAGGGCCACACCAGCTGCAAGTTTTAGCGTGAGTCTTCTTCGCGTCTCTGTTACGTAGCAAACATTAAAAACATTGCCCCACCATGAAAAGTATAACGTTTCTCATTGGATAGACAGAATTTTTGTAGGCTGAGCTTAAGGTTAACATTGAGACCCTGACTGGTCAGTTGAAAACACAGCCAGATTGCTTTTCTTAAACCAACTTTGGTAAATTGTAGTAAGGAGAGGTTAGAGAGAGTTGATTCTGAGACGGCGAGCTGCATGGAGATGTGCCGCCCGCCGCTCCCTGACGCTGCCTAAACACCGACAAGGTAATGAACGCATGCGATGCCGCATTTTTGAGCGCATAAGGTCTCACTCAGAACGGCAGAAGTATCATCTGTTACATCGCCTTTTTACGTAATATTAGTGTCGATCGTCAAATAAATCTCATGGCGTTGACATTTGCTACTTGAAGTAAAAATATGAAACGTGATGATTTTTCTGTTATATAATTATTGAGAAGCCACATCAGCCACTGTAATTTACGACAAGTTAGATAAGTAATTAAAGATAATTGAGGGTCACTGTAGACCGTTTTGTTAGTTTTCTCTTTTATGGAACTTAACTTAAATCTAGATTATAGATGTGATGTGGCATAGGTCATCCTTCGACCCATTGTAGAGCTTGGAAACTCATTCAGGGAATATTCGTTCACATTTTTGTTGGATGCAGTTGGTTTTTATCATCCTGTATTAAAATATTTCCTTTTATCAATAGTGCAATTTATAAACAGTGTTTTGTGAGTAAAATAAAATTCCCAATGGTAAACGTAACTGCTTCTTCGACGTTATTTTACCAGCTAACTAAAAATAGGAAAGCCTTGAACCCCGTCCACTTCATTTAGTTAGTATTAAGATTCTTTTACAGGGAGTGCAGTGGAGCTGACGCTGAGATCATTAAGTACTTGGTTATATCATCGCTAGTCTCACTGAACTCTTCTGAATTCTACATGTCATGTGTGGTCTATCGTCTCCTTACCAGCAACAGGTCCCAGGTTCAAACTAGTCAGTTCCCTAAAAAATACGCTCAGAGCGTCGTTGCGCGAAAGTGGTAGGGAGACACGACTTAGAACAAACAGACACCACGCAGAATGTTAGGCCATGTGTCTAAAACCTGTACATGCATTATGTACGTTCCCGTACCGGGGCGGCATTTCACATGAAAGTAGATTGCCCAGTGTCGGCGGATAAATACGTTGTTGCAGTACATGTGTAATTCCGAGTTACTATGTAAGGTTTCTGGCACTGTGGCGACTAGACCCGTTATGAAAATCATGAAGTGCATTCGCAGTACCGGTGGTAGATATATAGTTGTCGACATACGAAAGTATGGGTCTGGCCAGCCCACCCGGTTGGCCGGTCTCCGGCACGAATCCGCCCGGCGGATTTGTGTCGAGGTCCGGTGAGCCGGCCAGTCTGTGGATGGTTTTTAGGCGGTGTTCCATCTGCCTATGCAAATGCGGGCTGGTTCCCCTTACTCTGCCTCAACTTCACTATGTCGGCGATTGTTGCGCAAACAAATTGTCCACATACGCGTACATCACCATTGCTCTACCACGCAAACATAGGGGTTACACTCGTTTGGTGTGAGACTTTCCCTGGGGGTCTACCGGGGACCGAACTGCACTGGGTTCAGTGTGGGGCGGCATAGGGGTGAAGTGGACTGCGGAAGTCGTCGTGGGGTTGTACGGACCACTGCGGCTGCGTCGGGGACGGAGCCTCTCTGTCGTTTCTAGGCCCCCGGTTAACAAAACATAACATAAGTTGAGTCTGGCCGCGAATCTTGCTCGGATAACCTTATTGTAAGGCGACCGCTCGCGATAAGCGGGGAATCTGGGTTCGTTTCCAGGACTGGAACAAATTTACGTTGTCACCATTTCACTATACAGCTGATCGTCATGCATATTCGAAACTGCGAATACACGGGGTCGTTCAATAAGTAATGCACCACATTTTGTTTTGTCAGAACATATTTACTGTTAAGAGTCAGAATTTGGCTACTATATACATCAACACGTCGTGTCCATGCGTATTCTGCATCACGTTCTATGGGCGTAAGCCAACGTTGTGAAAGAGCATATACTCCCTGCTAGCAAAAGCTCTTATCCTGTAGGCGTAGCCATGTTATCACTGGATGACTGACACTCTCGTCATCTTCAAAGTGTGTTCCCCGTAGAGAATACTTAAGCGGTGCAAAGAGACGGAAGTCCGAGGCTGCCAGGTCCGAACTGTAGGGTGGATGAGGCAGTGATGTCGAACCCCTATTTAGATGTGTTCTCGGGTTCCCAAACTTGTGTGTGGGCGTGCATTATTGTGTCGGAGCAAGATTTATTCTGGATTCTTGTCCGTTCGAAAAAGCCGGAAACGGTTCTTGAGTTTATTCAAAGTCTTCACATATGTCTCTGAATTGATGGTTGACAACCCTTGGCATCACATCCACGAGAATGAAGCCATCACGATCCCAGAAAACTGCCACCATGACTTTCTCGGCAGAGCAGCTTGTCTTGAATTTCTTCTTTTGCGGTGAATGAGGATGACGCCATTCCATGGACAGCCTTTTTGTTTTCGGCGCAAAGTGGTGCACCCAGCTTTCGTACCCATTAACGATCCGTGACAGAAAGGCTTATCCGTTGGTCTCAAAACGCTCCAAAAATTCAGATGAAATGGCCTTTTTTTTTAATCTTGTGGTCCACTGTGAGCATTCGTGAAAACCATCATCTGCACCTCCGAGAGTCTCGATAATTGCAGACGCACTTCCAATACTGACTGCCAACTGTAGACCCAATTGTCGAGTTGTCGGCACGAATAACAGCATCCGCACGATTCAGCATGTCTGGAGCAGTGGCTGTGAGAGGACGTCCCGAGCGTGGTTCATCATGGAGCTCTGTTTCTGCATTTCCTGAGACTGTTACTTTCTTTACCCATAGCCCAACTGTACTCTTATCAACTGTAGCATCGTCCTACACTGCACACAAACGTTTATGAATATTCACCACGGTTTCTTTTTCTGCTCACAAGGATTCAGTAACAGCACACTTCTTGTAACGTGAGTCGTATGTAGATGCCACTATGACGCTGTACTACAGCTCTGTCATCTGCCAGAACGGTTCGAAACTTCACCGGCGCGCAGAACAAATATCAAATGTGAAGCACAATCAGGGACGTTCGTCTATGTATATTAATGTTTTTTTTTTTTTTAATGTGGGGCATTACTTAGTCGACGACCCTTGTATATGTCGCTTTCGCAGTGAAAGTCATATTCAATATTTTCTGGTTTAGGACCTTACTTACGCATAACTATGTCTTCAAAAATCATATTGGGAGTGAAAGTAAATAACAATTAACGAAATTTATATTTTTCTTTCGTGGTGGTGATGAAAGTACCGCAGGTCGGCGCTACGTGTTACTGAAAGTGTATTGATATTACGAAGAGTGTGCTAAAAGATATTTCAGGTTCTGGATCCTACTTAAATATCCTACCTGTTTAAATGTATGTTGTTAGTAAAAATCAAAACAATTTACGAAACTGGTTTTTAACGTGTTTCTGAGTGTGGCCATAAAGTACCCCCTGCCCCCTCCCAATCGATTCCTTGCTAATACGCGTTGAGCAAACTGCCTTGCTATTGCCAGGGTTAAATAGCAACACCACGAATCAGATATGCAACGAATGTCGGCATGAGATGTACAACCAAACTGCTGTGGCTTCCCACCTCATACATCGTAGCGCCTAATGGTTCGGCATCCCACTTGACGTCGAACCAATACGGGATGCTTGCATCACAGGGTGTATATTTACCAGGAAAATCTACGTCGTCTGTGTTGTCAACATAAATATTGACCGGCGGCCACAACACAACACACCAGGTCTCCACCGACAGTCGCCAGGGACCACTACCCGTTCGTTACGCCTGCAGAACCGCTTCACCAAAGATCGAAGCTAGCTCAGGAACTACTTTGATATGCCAGGCACGTGATCGCAAATAGTTCCGGCAGAGACAAACGGGCTTTATAGGGCGGCTCACTGTCAGAAAATGTCAGTTCGACGCACGGCTTGGAAGTCTACAGCGCTGCCAGTCCGGCAGCAGCGGCCAGACGCCTCTTCTGGCTGGTCGATCTCTTGCAGGTGGTATAGTCGACGAACATCTTAACAGTGTAGAATCGTTTTATTGTGATCTCTCCCCTTGAGAGTCAGGTCTTTTCTATTATTATTTGTTTTTATATTTCAAAAGATCCGCAGTTGGGATGGAGTCTGTTGTTCTTTTGGAGGATTGTATTATGGTTTCGTTTTGGTGAGATCAATAAATTGTTTTCGGACTTGTGTTTTCGGCATTTCTATTCCGGTACCGCAGATACTTTACAAATGATTTGATATGCTCCGCACAAAGTAAAAAGATTATGCAGACTGGTAGGTACCTGCAGAGTTGTAAGGCTACCGTAGGCTGCCCTAAACTATCATATGTATGCGTAGACTACGTTAGTTTTCCAAGTAGCTTTGGTGAATTAAGGTCGTGCCCGCGTTACCAGCACGCAAGGTGTGTTGCACACGTATCGAGCATTACCTCATATCGATCGCTTTCTTTACGTATGCGATCAGTGTCTTACTAGATTGCCCTAAGAACTGAAAGTGGTAAACCGTCTAGAAACTGAGTGAGAATGTATAAACGGCAGGACCATTTTTGTTCTAAATAGTTATCCTTCTGTCTGCTATAAACGACAATATTCCAGTACAAACGGTCGCTTTTTAATTCAGGTTTTATTCGAAAATTGGTGATTTGTAATGTGAGGCGAAGGGACGTTTTAGTAAATAAAAAAAAAATCACATAGCGCTGGAAAACGTAATTTTGTCCAACACAACTGAAAAACAAGAAAAGCAAAACAAGAATATATCAAACGTCGCTTCAATACTTTCGTGGAACTTGCTATAAAACATGTTTCTGTTGCTGAAAATCGATTTTCGGATTTATCCAGAATAACAGAAAACTCTTGCCTTTGATCATGATGAACGTTCTACTGACTACAAAATAACAACAAAAATTATATAAATTTGTTAATGTTTGCGCATGTAAACTGTGTTTGCATCAAGAGTACTTGCGTTCTTACATAGAAGCGCCGAAGTTACGCAGTCAACTAATTTTTGTTACTTATAAAATACAACTTGTGTTCTGTAAGGACAGAAAAGACACAATGGACTAACCCTAAATTTTATGCAGTTCTAATTATGTGCAAAAAAAAAATGAAAGAAAGGAAAGGAAAGAGAGAGGGAGAGAGAGAGAGAGAGTGATAGAGGAGAGTGGGAGGGTGGGGGGAAGAGAGAGGGAGGATGGGGAGGGCGAGAAATCATCGGCTCCCAGTTTCTCTCTTAGACACTCATTATGTTTCTTTCCCTAGCAGTGCTACCAATACTTCTGGTAATCCTACCGTTTTGCTACCGAACGGTAGCTTTGGTAGAATGCAACTCCAGTGATCTGACGAATCTGCGTTTCATCGTTCCGCGGTGTTACTGCTGGAAAGCTACGACAGTCACACGAATATTGATGTTTTAAGAGGGTCTTACCCAACACCGTACAAGATCCGAACGTCAGCACTCATTCGAGAGGACAGTCACACTGACCTCTCATGTTGATCACAGAGCCACATCACGTAAGTTGAGGCAGGAACTGTACTGGGTTGCAACAAGACAGCTACCCACACGGATACCGTGATGGCGCCTGTGGCAGCTGGGTCTGTCAGCAAGCGACCTCTGTGGTGCCTTCCGTTGACGCGACGGCAGACTGAAGCCACGGGCAGCGGTGGGCCCATCCACAACACTGGACGCACGAGAGCCAGCCACCTATGTGTACTGCATCACGATGGGCGTACCGGTGTTTTGGGGCACAGATGTCCTGTCCTGATAGTGACGGACTGAACTGGGTAAACAACGCGGTCACCTTCACCCCCATAGGCTGTTAATTAGACAGCAACCACTTCATTTACACAGCCGCCCTGTCCTGTAGATCCATAACGTTATCATTCAATATTCAGGACTGCATATTATTTCCAGAATGAGATTCTCACTCTGCAGTGGAGTGTGCGCTGATATGAAACTTCCTGGCAGATTAAAACTGTGTGCCCGGCCGAGACTCGAACTCGGGACATTTGCCTTTCGCGGGCAGGTGCTCTACCATCTGAGCTACCGAAGCACGACTCACGCCCGGTACTCACAGCTTTACTTCTGCCAGTATCTCGTATCCTACCTTCCAAACTTTACAGAAGCTCTCCTGCGAACCTTGCAGAACTAGCACCCCTGAAAGAAAGGATACTGCGGAGACATGACTTAGCCACAGCCTGGGGGATGTTTCCAGAATGAGATTTTCACTCTGCAGCGGAGTGTGCGCTGATATGAAACTTTCTCACAGATTAAAACTGTGTGCCAAACTCTTCTGAGATTAAACGCTTTCGCTGGTTCAAACTCCAAATACATGACATTTGGGATGCCTTGCAACGCGCTGTTCAGAAGATATATCCACCCCTCCTACCCTTACGGATTTATGGTCAGCCCTGCAGGATTCGTGGTGTCAGTTCCCTCCAGCACTACATCGGACATTAGTCGACTCCATACGACGTTGTGTTGCAGCACTTACGCGTGCTCGCGGGGGCCCTACACGATATTCGGTAGGTGTACCAGTTTCTTTGGCTCGTCAGTGTACACTCCTGGAAATGGGAAAAAGAACGCATTGACACCGGTGTGTCAGACCCACGATATTCGGTAGGTGTACCAGTTTCTTTGGCTCGTCAGTGTACACTCCTGGAAATGGGAAAAAGAACGCATTGACACCGGTGTGTCAGACCCACCATACTTGCTCCGGACACTGCGAGAGGGCTGTACAAGCAATGATCACACGCACGGCACAGCGGACACACCAGGAACCGCGGTGTTGGCCGTCGAATGGCGCTAGCTGCGCAGCGTTTCTGCACCGCCGCAGTCAGTGTCAGCCAGTTTGCCTTGGCATACGGAGCTCCATCGCAGTCTTTAACACTGGTAGCATGCCGCGACAGCGTGGACGTGAACCGTATGTGCAGTTGACGGACTTTGAGCGAGGGCGTATAGTGGGCATGCGGGAGGCCGGGTGGACGTACCGCCGAATTGCTCAACACGTGGGGCGTGAGGTCTCCACAGTACATCGATGTTGTCGCCAGTGGTCGGCGGAAGGTGCACGTGCCCGTCGACCTGGGACCGGACCGCAGCGACGCACGGATGCACGCCAAGACCGTAGGATCCTACGCAGTGCCGTAGGGGACCGCACCGCCACTTCCCAGCAAATTAGGGACACTGTTGCTCCTGGGGTATCGGCGAGGACCATTCGCAACCGTCTCCATGAAGCTGGGCTACGGTCCCGTACACCGTTAGGCCGTCTTCCGCTCACGCCCCAACATCGTGCAGCCCGCCTCCAGTGGTGTCGCGACAGGCGTGAATGGAGGGACGAATGGAGACGTGTCGTCTTCAGCGATGAGAGTCGCTTCTGCCTGGGTGCCAATGATGGTCGTATGCGTGTTTGGCGCCGTGCAGGTGTGCGCCACAATCAGGACTGCATACGACCGAGGCACACAGGGCCAACACCCGGCATCATGGTGTGGGGAGCGATCTCCTACACTGGCCGTACACCTCTGGTGATCGTCGAGGGGACACTGAATAGTGCACGGTACTTCCAAACCGTCATCGAACCCATCGTTCTACCATTCCTAGTCCGGCAAGGGAACTTGCTGTTCCAACAGGACAATGCACGTCCGCATGTATCCCGTGCCACCCAACGTGCTCTAGAAGGTGTAAGTCAACTACCCTGGCCAGCAAGATCTCCGGATCTGTCCCCCATTGAGCATGTTTGGGACTGGATGAAGCGTCGTCTCACGCGGTCTGCACGTCCAGCACGAACGCTGGTCCAACTGAGGCGCCAGGTGGAAATGGCATGGCAAGCCGTTCCACAGGACTACATCCAGCATCTCTATGATCGTCTCCATGGGAGAATAGCAGCCTGCATTGCTGCGAAAGGTGGATATACACTGTACTAGTGCTGACATTGTGCATGCTCTGTTGCCTGTGTCTATGTGCCTGTGGTTCTGTCAGTGTGATCATGTGATGTATCTGACCCCAGGAATGTGTCAATAAAGTTTCCCCTTCCTGGGACAATGAATTCACGGTGTTCTTATTTCAATTTCCAGGAGTGTATTAAGACATATTACGCCTTAGAAATATTTCCTTGTTTGCCATCCTTCCTGCTGTCGCAGTTTTACTGGCCAGAAATGTGGACATAATACCAAATGGTATGAGAACATAAGACCAACTGCAGGGAAATTTATTTGACGAGTTCTAAAGTCTCAGTATTGCTTTGAATTACATCGCACGTAAACAGGAGACAGCTTAAATAAGGGGCGATCAAATGGCAATCGAACCCTCGCCACAACGGGACCATGGAGGTGCTCCATTCAAAGGTAATCATCGCATGCGCACACGTTAACCCATTTGTCGCACTGGGAGACGAGACGGTCAGTTTCCGTTCCGCAAAACGCGGACGGCCGCTGACCGTTTGACAACAGTACCCACTTCTGCACTTCCTTTCTTCAGGTCACCAAACATCTGAAAATCACATGGTGAAAGATACCGGCTGTACGGAGTATATTGCAGTGTTTGCCAACCAAGTGACTCGTGCGTAGCCTTCATCCGATTGGCAGTGTGTGGGCGGGTGTTACCGTGTAAGACAGTCATTCTGTCGGATAGCATTCGTGGACGTTTTGACTTGGTGGAGCATCGCAGTTTCTACAAAGTGTCTTCATAGCATTGTGCATTGATCGTGGTTCCACGGTCGAGGAACTCAACAAGCAGAGGGTCCCTGCAGACGGAGTTCACCATCACCTTACCCGAACTTCTATGACTTTGGCGGGGGACGCTTCTACTGTTGGCTTAGCGTTTTTCCCTTCGGCTGTCGGAATGTTGCGAGATGGAATCATCTTGTCGCACGATAACACCGACCCCCACACTTCCAACCGGACAAAGGCTTCGGTTGAGCGGTTTCGTTTGGAAACACTGCAGCATTCTCTGTACAGCCCGGATATTTCCTCAGCGACCTGAAGAAAGACGTGCCACGTTCGGTGGTTTCAGTCAGATGAGGAAGTGCAAGAGTGGGTGTGGTTGTGAGTCCGTCAGCGGCCGACTGCGTTCTACGCAACAGGAATTGGCCTTCTCATCTCTCGGTGGAGTACTAAGTCTTAACGCGTATGGTGGTTACTGTTGAGTGGAACCATTCCATGGTCCTGTTTAATGGGTGTTCGGTTTTCATTTGGCTGCTCCTCATAGAATGGATGTATGACCCCTTCTTGAATACCGATAGAGTGTTTTTGCTTGTGCACTAGGTCCTCTGGTCTAAGGACGACATCGAATGGCTATTTGTATGTCCATCTTTTCAGAGATGGTTGCGGGACGGCTGTTCAATACAGGGTGTCAAATTAAACACCTTTCAGCCGTCTGGTTTCCAAACTTATTGTATTTGGCTACCAGTTTCGGCGTTTTCACTACGCCATCTTCAGGCCCCTGAACGACGTGTAGGATGGTTCTACCTCGGTTATGATTACAACAGGGGCCAGAAATATTGGTATTAGTAGATTTTTGCTATAGCGATCACTTCAACCATCAATCATCATCTGCCGACTCAGCTGATCAGAACCGAGGTAGGTTCTTCCTACACGTCGTTCAGGGGCCTGAAGATGGCATAGTAAAAACACCGAAACTGGTAGCCAAATACAATAAGTTTGGAACGATAGTGTTCCGGAAATCGTCAGTGGATGTTAATGGGAGTGAAGAAGAAGACTTTTTCCCAATTTGCTAACTTCATAGAACTATCATTGTCGACAGACTGCAGTGAGATTATAAGTAAACTGGAAGCAGTCTTGATCGCATACCTTATTTAATCTGGTGACCGGTATCGACGTTTTCATAGAATCATCTTCAGACCTACAACAGGAGTTGACATAAACATATAAAGTACGAAATCATACATTGATAAAACAGTAAATAACGCTGATATACCGCAAATGTCTCCCGGAGGCGGTGTCGCATGGCAACCCTCTTGCTTGTGGCTGGTGCTGTACTGCACGTGAAGAACACCAGCCGCTAATTAAACACATGAAGCCCCGCCCACCTTCTCCGGCATTACGTCATGGATAGCCAATCACGTAAGGTGGATTTCTGCCGCTTAAAAAAGTAACGTGGTAGATACTGTAAGTCATTGCCATCTGTAGTACTTATAAAACAAGTTAAAATCTTATAGCTTACAAAATATAGTGTAAAAAGGTAATTACTGCGATCTAAACAGTGTGGCCCTCTATCATGTACTGTTATTGACCAAATCAAAGATGATGGCAAGGAAGCAGCTGTAGTAACCGTGGCTACCTACCTGTCTTACTACGGCCAAAGAGGCTATCTGTGGGGAAAGCGTCCTGGCCGCTCTAAGGTTGCCAGGGAGACTCAACGAAGGTCGATCAGTACATGATATGACTATGGTTAAAAGAGTGGCGTCCTTACAATCATCTTTGCTTTGGTCGACAACAGTACATGATAGAGGGCCACACTGTTTAGGTCGCAGTAATTACCTTTTTACACTATATTTTATAAGCTATAAGATTTTAAAGTGTTTTATAAGTCCTGTAGATGGTAGTAATGACTTAAAGGAAGTACCATGTTACTTTCGGCAGAAATGCAACTTACGTGATTGGCTATCCATGACGTTATACCGGAGACGGTGGACGGGGCTTCATGTGTTTAATTAGCGGCTGGTGTTCTTCACGTTGCAGTACAGCACCAGCCACAAGCAAGAGGGTTGCCATGCGACACCGCCTCCGGGAGACATTTGCGGTATATCACCGTTATTTACTGTTTTATCAGTATATGATTTCGTCCTTTATATGGTTATATCAATTCCTGTTTATTGTAGATCTGAAGATGATCTTGTAAAAAGATCGAAACCGATCACCACATTCAATAAGTTATGCGATCAAAATTGCTTCCAGTTTATTTATAATAATTACAGATCGCTGTTTTCCTCCATAAGCACTGTGTTCTTTAAAGTGTTAAATGCAGTAAGATTGTATTCCTTCATCTTACTTAAGGCCCTCAGGACGATACGAGAGGGTTTAGAGCTCGTGAAAACAGGTAATGCCAATTTATTCTCCTCAGCGTTGCGTTAGGAGAGGGAAAGGAGTGAGTAGCAGTGGGACAAATGAAATACGTCATGCAGTGTGGAATCTCTAATTCAGTTGCCCCTGAGCGCATATCCCACCAGCCATGCATTACAGAGAATATGGATGTGGTTGAAGATCTTCTAATAGCTATAACTGACTTAAGTGGGGCCGAGACAAATTGAAGCAGAGGAATTCGCTCGCTTTTCCACAGCAGAGTACAGAGAGTGCAGTACGTGCCTGCCTGTAATGCGTAGCGTCAACGCTGTGCAAAGTTCAGCGGATCGACAAACCCCCACTGCGCAAATGTCAGACATCGTGCCAGCATCAAATGTCAGGCGCCGGCTACACAACAACATTGCCACAAATGCCAGCCCCACTCAGCAGATACCAACAGTGGCCCCACGAGAGAATCTGACTTTTCTAATTCGTCTATTCAGATTAGTCCGGCTCGTATGACACAATTTTCATCCTTGCAATACAGTCGGAATAAGATGTAATGGAATGCCAATTTCCGACTGTTTTTATAAAGCATGCTTGGCTCTCTGGCTCGAAGTCGACATTTACTTAGTATTACAGTTAAATTTCGATTGCAGTTGACGTGTGCGTAGTTCATACATCACGTTGATTTACATAATGTCATTTTTAACTGTGTCACCGTTCTTACAATGATGATGAATTAAAAACAGAAGAATACAATTTTTTGCTTTGTTTAATCCTAAACATGTTTTACCATAGCTGTGACAACTTACGTGGTTTTTTATTTTATTATTTCTGTAACAGTTACTGTGTCTGGCAAAAAAAGTGAAACAGCCAGAAGGCATGGTCAGATATCAGTGTAACTTCGTGCACTCACGTATCAGCGGCGGTTATGTAAATGATTGAAACTACGATTCTCCATGACAGCTAAAATGGCCACCAGTGTACAGTAGCGTTGCTCGTGATTAGTGCTTTTGCTAGGATCTGAGTGACACGGAAGGACACGGAGATGCCACGTACACGTCTGAGGAAGCATTATCAGCACCTGACTGAAATGGATCTCATCGTGGGTGTCCATTTGCCTGGCTGATTGATTCGTCCAGTATTCTGAGGCATTTGTATGTGCCAGTGGTACGATGTTGGACTCCATGGGAACATGTCACAGGGCCTACCCTTAGTCAACGTCTGATCACCACCAGGAAGGATCACCATATTGTACACCAGGCACATCGTAACATCTTCGTATCTGCGCTGCCATCCGAGAAGAAGTAATGCTTTCTGTCTAACATGCTGTGTCATCCTGTTCTGAGACTAGGAGCAGCTGGACCGGAGAATTACCGTCCCATGTGAAAGATATCATTACCACAACAACACGGGTAGCAGCTACACCACAAATAAGTACATCCGTGGCGTTGAGGAATTATTATAAATTTCGTGCATGGAAGGTAGTTATTAAGGGATCGACTGGCACATTAGATGGCAATGTTGATATTTTACAAACAATTCTACGAGGCTGGTTTACGACACCGCTAGCAGGCGGGAAGGCTCGGCCTGGCGGGCACTGCATACAAGTGTGAAGTGATGAGGGCAGCACAGGGCACTGACATGCTGTGAAGACCCCATACGTTGCAGTTACAACAGCACCTAGTGACCTGTGTGTAAGGGACAAAGCGGGCTTAGGAAAGCTGACTTTGTAGTAGCAGTTATGCACTAAATTACAGGATTTTGTGACATGGATTGTGTTCGAACATTATAAATTACCTCGAAGTGAATGGTCTGTTGATACACAGTCGCCGGCCGCTGTGGCCGAGCGGTTCTATGCGCTTCAGTCCGGAACAGCACTGCCGCTGCGGTCGCAGGTTCCAATCCTGCCTGGGGGATGGATGTGTATGACCTCCTTAGGCTAGTTAGATTTAAGTAGTTTTAAGTCTAGGGGACTGATGTCCTCAGATGTTAAGTCCCATTTTTTGACATACAGTCAACACGGATTTAGAAAACATTGTTCTTTTGAAACACAACTAGCTCTTTACTCACATCAAGTGTTGAGTGCTATCGACAAGGGGCTTCAAGTTGATTGCGTATTTCTTGATTTCTGGAAGGCTTTTGACACTGTACGATACGAGGAGCTTCTAGTAGAATTGCGTTCTTATGGAATATAGTCTCAGTGACTCGCTTCGAGGTTTCCTGTCATAGAAGTCACAGTTTATAGTAATTGACGGAAAATCATGGAGTAAAACAGAAGTGAGTTCTGACGTTCCCCAAGGTAGCGTTACAGGCTCTTTTCTGTTCCTTATCTATATAAACGATTTAGGGGACAATGTCAGCAGTCGTTTAATGTCTATTAAATTCATCAGAAGATGAAAACAAATTGCAAAACGATTTAGAGAAGACATCTCTATGCTGCGAAAATTGACAATTGACCCTAAATAATGAGGTGGTCTACATGAGTACTAAAAGGAATCCGTTAAACTTCGATTACACGATAAATCACACAAATCTAAAGGTCGTAAATTCTAGGAATTACAATTACGAACATCTTCAACTGAAAGGAATACATAGAAATTGTTGTGGGGAATGCTAACCAAAGACTGCCTTATATTGGCAGGACACTTAGCAAGTGTAACAGATCTACTAACGAGACTCCTTACACCATGTTTGTCCGTCCTCCTTTAGAATACTGTTGCCCGATGTGGGATCCTTGCCAGATAGGGTTGACGGAGTACATCGAGAAAGTTCAAAGAAAGGTAGCACGTTTTGTACTATCGCGAAATAGGGGAGAGAGTGTCACTGAAACGATACAGGATTTGGAGTGGACATGATTAAAAAAAAGAAAAGATTTTCTTTGCGGCTAAAACTCCTCAAGAAATTTCAATCACCAATATTCTCGTCCGAATACTAAAATATTTTGTTGACGCCGACCTACATAGGGAGATTGGAATAATAGTGAAGTATTGTGAAGGTGGTTCGATGAGCCCTTTGCCAGGCACCTAAATATGATTTGCAGGGAGTCGATGTAGATGTACTAAAGAGAGCTCCACTTGTCCCCTCCAAACGAACTATGTCAGAGGCGAAGCGAAAAGACGTATAAATAAGGGAGCCCAGAGCTGAAATGAGGCATTCGTGTCGCCATTTTGTCCGCGTCTAGAACCGGAGAGATTGACGATTGTTTAAATTACAGGCCAAGAACGATGACCTTCTGGTGACGGATATCAGCGGCCAACTGGCCCGCTGAAGCTACCTGCAAAACCTCCGCTGCTCGGACGCGTCATTGCTGTGACGAAGCTCGTCGCACCTAGGAGCTGCACCGGCGCGAGTGCTGCTGCCCTCTGCACTCCAGCGGACTGGGAAGTGCTGTCTGTAGGGGCCAGGTCGAGGCGCGAACTCGCGGCCTCACGGGTGCAGAGCTGCCTGCGGTCACTGAACGAGCGAGCTGTCCTGGGCACGTAGTCGGAGCTACTAAGGCTCACTGCAACGACGGCGGTCGTCTGTTTCCCTTTGGCGCTCTGTATGGAGTGCACGAGTCTACATCTACATCTACATCCATACTCCGCAAGCCACCTGACGGTGTGTGGCGGAGGAAGCGGTTGAGGGAGCAGTCAGCCGCGTTCCGCGCTATCGGGCGCACAACCACACGCGGTAGCTACAGGGATAGGCGAAATAATGTGAGTAGTGGTAATAATAGGATGGTTGTGTCTGACGGTGAACAACGCGTGTAAGGTACCAATGGCGCTGCACTGTGCGTGTTCAGTGCCGACTAGGGCTCAGTGCAGATTGTTTATGACTAGTGCACACTTCGTGTTTGGATTCAGAGGCCGAAGTTGACGTGCAATGAGAGACCTAACAGAGTTACAAATAGGTCAGATTGTGGCCGTCCGATCAGCTGGAGCACCAGTAACCAAGACCGCATGTTTCAAGAGCAATTGTTTCAACAGCCATGACAGCCTGCATAAAACATGGAATGACGACATCGTGTAAATGTAACAGCGGGCGCAAATCAAAACTAAATGACAGAGATCGTCGTACTCTAACACGAATTGTGCCAAAACAGCAAAACTACGCCGGCTAAAGTAACCGCAGAGCTCAATAGCCATCTTCGACACCCCGTATCTATCGACACTTCGAGAACTCCACAAACTGAAAATTCATGGACGAGCTTAGTATTAGGCTCTCAGCGCTATGGGACTTAACTTCTGAGGTCATCAGTCCCCTAGAACTACTTAAACCTAACTAACCTAAGGACATCACACACATCCATTCCCGAGGCAGGATTCGAACCTGCGACCGTAGCAGCAGCGCGGTTCCAGACTGAAGCGTCTAGAACCGCTCGGCCACACCGGCCGGCCACAGCTCGGGGGTTTTAATACTCCGCTGCCATCCAAGAAGAAGTAATGCCTTCTCTCCAACATTGGGTGTCGTCCCATAACATTGGTCTGAGGCTAGGAGCAGACCGATTGCAGAGTTACTGTCCCGTGCGTAAGATAGCAATAAGACCACAACACAGGCAGCAGAGTATGGACGGGTACAGTGTCCTGGATGAATGGACAGTTGATGAACAGCGTTGTATTGTGTTCGGCGATAAAATAAATGTGTGACTAGGTCCTCCCGTCGCGTAGACAGTTCGCGGGTGCAAGTCTTTTGTTTTGACTCCACTTCGGCGACTTGCGCGTCGATGGGGATGAGATGATGATGGTTAGGACAACACAACACCCAGTCTCTGAGCGGAGAAAATCTCCTCCCAGAAGGGAATCGAAACCTGCCCCTTAGGATTGACATTCTGTTCGTGAGCATTAAAATGTTTGCATGCTTTTTACTCAAAACTGAATGTACTGTCCACTGTTATAAAAAAGTTGAACTGAAATTGCTATTGCGCGCTGTGTGTCTTAGTGCACACATTTACATAATTCCTATCAATTTTCTTCAGCAAACTCCTCGTCCAATATACACTACGCTGAAAGTTCTGCCGGCTTACTGCTCATCCAACACTCGACTACCCTCTACAGCAGAGCCATAGATACACTAGACTAGTTTAGAGGTACTACTGTCACTGTCCATTGTTCCAAACATGTCACAGGCGACTGCCTCACTCTCGTGACATAAAATTTCTACTCATTCTGAAACTATCCAGTCCATCTATACACGTGCACCTGTCAGTACCCTGACGGATATCCTGCGTCTTCCAGAGTTACTTGTCGTGCGACAACATAATGCGGCTTTTTTTGTAACAGGAAAATGTTCGTCCACACACAGTACGGCAACTCGTGTACTCTTGACGACTGCACAACACAAAGCTTTACGACTCGCCCGGGCCCGTCAGCACTAACATTGGACTGTTGATGGATGGAAACATGTTGCCTGGTCGGACGAGTCTCGTCTCAAGTTATATCGAGCAGATGGACGCGAACAGATGTGGAGACAACCTCATGAATCCATGCGGCCTCCATTTCAGCAGAGGACTGTTTAAGCTGGTGGAGGCTCTGTAATGCTGTAGGGCATGTGCAGATATTGCTCTCACAGGTGACACGTACGTTAGAATCTTGTCTCATCAGCTGCAGCCATGCATGCCCATTGTGCATTTCGATGGACTTGGGCAATTCCAGCAGAACTATGTGTCACCCCACACGTCTGGAATTACTAGAGAGTGGCTCCAGGAACACTCTTATGAGTTTAAACGCTTCCGAAGGCCATCAAATTCCCCAAACATGAACATTATTGAGTATATTTGGGATGCTGTTCAGAAGGGATCTGCACCCCCTCGTACTCTTACGGATTTATGGACAGCTCTGCCGGATTCATAGTGTTAGTTTCCTCCAGAACTACACCACGAAGATGACGAGCTACAGACGCGAAATTTAACCGACAGAAAGAAGATACTGTGATATGCAAATCATTAGCTTTTCAGAGCATTAACACAAGGTTGGCGCCAGTGGCGACACCTACAACGTGCTGACATGAGGAAAGTTTCCAACCGATTTCTCATACACAAACAGCAGTTGACCGGCGTTGCCTGGTGAAACGTTGTCGTGATACCTCGTGTAAGGAGTAGAAATGCATACCTTCACGTTTCCGACTTTGATAAATTCGGATTGTAGCCTATCGCGATTGCTGTTTATCGTATCGCGACACTGCTGCTCGCGTTGGATTCAGGAGGGTAATACGGAACGCCGTGCTGGATACCAACGGCCTCGTATCACTAGCAGTCGAGATGACAGGCATATCCGCTTGGCTGTAACAGATCGTGCAGCCATGTCTCGATCCTTCAGTCAACAGATGGGGACGTTTGCAAGACAACAACCATCTGCACGAATAGTTCGACGACGTTTGCAGCAGCATGGACTACCAGCTCGGAGACCACGGCTGCGGTTACCGCTGACGCTGCATCATAGACAGGAGCGCTTGCGACGGTGTAATCAACTACGAACCTGGGTGCACGAATGGTAGAATCTCATTGTTTCGGATGAATCGAGGTTCTGTTTACAGCATCATGATGGTCGCATCCGTGTTTGGCGACATCGCGGTGAACGCACATTGGAACCGTGTATTCGTCATCGCCGTACTGACGCGTGACCTGGCGTGATGGTATGGGGTGCCATTGGTTGCACGTCTCGATCACGTCTTGTTCTCATTTACGCCACTTTGAACAGTGGATGTTACATTTCAGATGTGTTACGACGCACGGCTCTACCCTTCATTCGATCCCTGCGAAAGCCTACATTTCAGCAGGATAATGCACGACCGCATGTTGCAGGTCCTGTACGGGCCTTTCTGGACACAGAAAATGTTAGACAGCTGCAGTGGCCAGCACATTCTCGAGATCTCTCGCCAACTGGAAACGTCTAATCAATGGTGGCCGAGCAACTGGCTCGTCGCAATACGCCAGTCACTACTCTTGATGAGCTGTGGAATCGTGTTGAAGCCGCATGGGCAGCTGCACCTGTACACGCCATCCAAGCTCAATGCCCAGGCGTATCAGGGCCATTACTGCGGCCAGAGGTGGTTGTTCTGGGTACTGATTTCTCAGGATCTATGCACCCAAATTGCGTGAAAATGTAATCACATGTCAGTTCTAGTATAATTTATTTGTCCAATGAAGACCTGTTTATCACCTGCATTTCTTCTCGGTGTGGCAATTGTAATGGCCAGCAGTGCACTTCAGACTGTAGTCGAGTACAAGCCACGTCGTGTTGCGGCACTTCTGCGTCCTCGTGGGGCATTACGCGATATTAGGCGGGTCTGCCAGTTTCTCTGGCACTTAAGTGCAAGATAGGGTGGAGGAGGAGGAAGGAGGGCGTGGGAGGTTACTTTTTGGTTCCTCAGCTTTTTACTTCTCAAGTTTCTAGCGCCGCGTATGAGGTTCCTCGCGGTGTCCCGCGTGTGCCTGAGTCTTCCGTCCCCGCCTGCGTGCCTCTGGCGCTGAGAAGCCGTACCAGCCGGCCGCAGTCCTCCACACTGCTCACGGACCGACCATTCACACGAAGGCGGCGCCGGCCTGCGGGGCTTCGGACGTCACTCCGTCCAGATGAGTCACGGCACACGTGTGGCAGGCCGGCCAGCAGCTTAAAAACAACACAATTACGGCGCCAGGGGGGCCCCCGAACCCACAATCCAATTACCCTGTCTGCCCGTCTCACTCCAGCGACCGACCAGTCCGGCTCGAACAACACTCTGCCTCGAGAAGGGGTCTGGCGTGTCCCACAGACCGCTTTTCTTTGAGAGCCATCAGTTTTTTTTTACTGGTTAGATGCGTGGCCCGCCACGACAGCTTTTATTTTTTTTTACACAACAGATGACTGGGACTATGCACCAACAGTTAATAGCAAAGTGGAAAGAATGTTCTGCAACAGTGTGCTTAATTGCAATCCACGAAATACGCTAATAGAAGAGCAATACAACAAAAACAACTTAAATCACTTTATAAAATCAAGTCTTCTTCTGGTCCAGATTGTATACCGATTAGGTTCCTGTCAGACTATGGAGATGCAATAGCTCCATACATAACAATCATACAACCGTTCGCTCGACGAAAAACCCGTGCCCAAATACTGGAAAGTTGCACAGGTCACACCAATATTCAAGAAAGGTGGAAAGGTAGTAGGAGTAGCTACTAAATTACAGGCCCACATCGTTAAAGCCCATATGCGGCAGGATTTTGGAACATATGTGTTCGAAGAATATGAATTACATCTCCAAGAAAATGGTATATTGACACACAGTCAGAAAAAAACTTCAAATGTGTGTGAAATCTTAAGAGACTTAACTGCTAAGATCATCAGTCCGTAAGCTTACACACTACTTAACCTAAATTATGCTAAGGACAAACACACACAACCATGCCCGAGGGAGAACTCGAACCTCCGCCAGGTCCAGCCGCACAGTCCATGACTGCAGCGCCTGAGACCGCTCGGCTAATCCCGCGCGGCGACACACAGTCAATATGGATTTAGAACACATCGTTCTTGTGATACACAACTAGCTCTTTACTCGCACGACGAGTCTTGTAGACAAGGGATTTCAAAATGATTCTTTATTTACAGGAGGCTTTTGACACTGTACCAGACAAGCGGCTTGTAGTGAAATTGTGCGCCTATGGAATATCGTCTTAGTTATGTGACTGCATTCGTGATTTCCTGTCAGAGAGGTCACAGTTCGTAGTAACTGACGCAAAGTCATAGAGTAAAACATAAGTGATTTTCGGTGTTCCTCGAGGAAGTGTTTTAGGCCTTTTGAAGTTCCTTATCTATATAAACGATTTAGGAGACAATCTGAGCATCCGTCTTAGGTTGTTTGCAGATGACGCTGTTGTTAATCGACTAGCAAAGTAATTAGAACATCGAAACAAACTGCAAAACGATTTCGAGAAGATACATGTATGATACGAAGAATGGAAGTCAATCCTAAATAACGAAAGTCTGAAGTCATCCACATCAGTGCTAAAAGAAATCTGTTAAACTTCGGTTACACGAAAAATCAGTCAAATCTAAAGGCAGCAAATTCAACTAAATACCTAGGAATTGCGATTATGACTAACTTAAACCGGAAGGAACACATAGAAAATGCTGTGGGGAAGGCTAACCAAAGGCTGCGTTTTATTGGCAGGAGACTTAGAAAATGTAACAGGCCTACTAAGGAGACTGCCTGCACTACGCTTGTCCGTCCTCTTTTAGAATACTGCTGCGCGGTGTGGGATCCTTACCAGGTAGGACTGACGGAGTGCATCGAAAAAGTACAAAGAGTGGCAGCGCGTTTTGTATTCTCGCGAAATATGGGAGAGAGTGTCACAGAAATGTTACAGGATTTGGGCTGGAAATCATTAAAAGAAAGGCATTTCTCGTTGCAACGGGATCTTCTCACGAAATTCCAATCACCAACTTTCTCCTCCGAATGCGAAAATATGTTGTTGACACCGACCTACATAGGGCGGAACGATCACCATCATTAAATATGGACGTGTGCGGGTGTGGGAGACAACCCCATGAATCCATGGCCCCTACATGCCAGTGGGGGACTCTTCAAGCTGGTGGAGGCTCTGTAAAGGTGTGTGTGTGTGTGTGGGGGGGGGGAGGGATGCAGTGGGTGTGATATGGGACCCCAGATAGTATTCTGATAGGTGACACGTACGTATGCATCCTGTCTGATCGACTGCAACCATTCGTGTCCATTGTGCATTCCTAAGGACTTGGGCAATTCCAGCAGGACAGTGGGAAACACCACACGTCCAGAATTGCTACAGAATGGCTGCAGGAACTCTCTCCTGAGTTTAGGCAGTTCCGCTAGCCACCAAACTGCCTACACATGAACATCACTGAGCATACCTGGGATTACTTGCAACGTGCTGTTCAGAAGAAATGTCCACCCGCTCGTACTCTTACCAGTTTATGGGCAGCCCTACAGGATTCATGGCGTCAGTTCTTTCCAGCACTTCTTCAGACATTAGTCGAGTCCATGCCACGTCGTGTTGCGGTACTCGTGCATGCTCCCGGACGCCCTACGCGATATTACGCAGGTGTATCAGTTTCTTTGGCTCTTCAGTGTAAACTACATTATTTTAAAATTAAGGTCCATGACGAGCTAAGGAGCTCAAGTCAAACAGTTGGCTTAAGGTCCTGTTTACAATTTTAGCGTCATGTTACTTATGTGAGTTTCCTTTTGAGGAAGATACCCGCAGTGGTATTAAAACCTTGTCAAGATTTTTACATTAAACTTTAGCAACCAGTTGGCTTGTATACCTTATACATTGAAAATCTCCAGCTATTACTTGCTGATATGTAAGCATACAAACTTAAATTGAAGTACCCGATAGACGAAGAAAGTATTGCAGTATATGATCCATTTACAAATTCAATATTGTAGAATCCGATACACGGCTTTGGTCGTTATAGTGCCCCTAACATGTAGTACACCCGGTAGGTACCTTTTTGTTATTTCTTGCATGCCTCTTTCAAGGTTTTGCGTTTTAATGAGCGGCAGTGATCGCAACAGGTCGCTACAGACGACCGCTGTACACTCTACTACCCTGCTTCCCGCTGCTCCGGGTGTCATTTTCTGCTGCTTTAGCGCGCAAGCTTCTATTGAAGTACGCGATTCGCGGCAGAAAGTGTTGTAGTATCTGATACATTACCTACTTCATTACTGTAGAAGCCGACACAAGGCAATAATTGTTATAGTACCCCTAACATGTAGTAAACACAATCCTTACAATTTTGTTGTTTCTTGCATGCCGCTTTCACGGTGCTGCATTTCTAATGACCAGCAGAGAAGGAGACTAGTCGCTATGGACGACCTCTGTATACACCGTTACCACGCTCCCTGCTATTGAAGGACACGATAGGCGCAGAATGTTTTGTAGTATCTGATACATTAACTAATTCAGTATTGTAGAATCCGATACATGGGTTTAATCATTTTAGTACTCCTAACATGTAGTACACACATTCCATACCACTTTGTTATTTGTTGCATGCCGCTTTCACGGTGCTACATTTTCAATGACCAGTAGTGAACGCGCGTTCTCACTACAGCCGATGTACACTCTGCAAACCTGCTCCCTGTGCTCCGGCTATTATTTCCTGATATTTGAGCATTCAGCTCCTATTGAAGCGCATGATACGCGCCAAAGGTATTGTAATATCTGATACATTAACCAACTGAATATTGTAGAATCCGATACACGGCTTTAATAGTTGTAGTACCCCTAATAAAGAGCGCACACACTCCGTACCATTTTGTTACTTGTTTCAGGCCACTTCACGGTGCTACATTTTTAATGAGCAGCAGTGAATGCGACTGGTCGCTATGGGCGACCTCTGTATAGCCTGCTAGCCTGCCCCCCGCTGCGGCTTTCGCCGGAGACCAGCTTCGCCTTTCTCCGCAGCCCTGCCCCCCACCATCCTCCCACACGGAGGAGCGTAACCCGGTCACGTCCCCTGCGGGCCGGGTGACACCGCGAGTGGACACACGTGTTAAGCCGGCGTGTGTGGTGTGTGTACGCCGGGACTCATTAGCCGGCGCGCGGGGTCAGACAAAGCCCGCCACCCCCAGCGAAACTCAATCTCCGCCCGCCTGATTAGGCTGCAGCCTTTCGCGTCTGCACGGCGCCGGCCAATATCAACACGGCACGTGACCGCGCCGCAATATTCCGCGGTCCGCTACGTCACAAGCTGCCAGACTACGAAGTTGGTTTCGTGCCAGTGCTCTCCAAATCTGTTGGTGGCAGTACCGGTTGTGGCTGACTGTATCATTATCACCAGCCCACAAATATTGCTTAGCCCATTAACATCCCAGGTAGAATGAAATTTTTACTCTACAGCGGAGTGTGCGCTTGTGTGAAACTTCCTGGCAGATTAAAGCTGTCTGCCGTAATCGAACTCGGGACCTTAGCCTTTCGCGGGCAAGTGCTCTACCAACTGAGCTATCCAAGCACGACTCACTCCCCCGCTTTACTTCTGCCAGTACCTCGTCTCTTACTTCGAAACTTCACAGAAGCTCTCCTGCGAACCTCGGAGAACTAGCACTCCTAGAAGAAAGGATATTGCGGAGACATGGCTTGGCCACAGCCTAGGGGATGTTTCTAGAATGAAATTTTCACTCTACAGCGGAGTGTGAGCTGATATGAAATTTCCACGGGAGCTTCTGTGAAGTTTGGAAGGTAGGAGACGAGGTACTGGCGGAATTAAAGCTGAGAGGACGGGGAGTGAGTCGTGCTTGGGTAGCTCATTTGGTAGAGCACTTGCCCGCGAAAGGCAAAGGTCCCGAGTTCGGGGCTCGAACCGGCACACAGTTTTAATCTGCCGGGAAGTTTCAACATCCCAGGTGTCTGGATTTCACTGAGGATCTTTCTAGTGGTAACATCAATGAAATTTTGGCTCTTAGCATTATATGCAGTCATAGAATAAGCAATTTTTATGGAATGATGACAATGACTAGTCAGACAACGTGTTTCTACTAGTTTCGTGGAGAAGTTCGTAGTATTTTTGTTTCGCATGTTTGTATTCCCGCAGCGTGGTCTCGGACGCCTTGCCACGGTTCGCGCGGCTCCCGCCCTCCGAGATTCGAGTCCTCCCTCTGGCATGGGTGTGTGTGTTGTCATTAGCGTAAGTTTAAGTTAAAGTAGTGATCAAGCCTAGAGACCGATGACCTCAGCAGTTTGGTCCCATAGGAACTGACAACCACCACTGTTTGTCCTGTGAGTATTTATCGAGTATCCTTTTTTATATGTAGTACACTGTTGCTATTTGAGTTTGCGTGTTGCAATTCGAAGGTAGTGAGTGGAGCTGTGGGCACTAGAGTGCCATGTGGAGAAATCGGAACGTTTCCGATTTCAGTAGAGTAGCAGAAACGGAGGCGAGTGGAAACTTTTGCGCCGTGATTGGGGATCATGCCATTGGACAGGGCACGGCAAGAAATGGTTGTCTAGTTTTAAGGAGGATCGTTTCACATTTGTGAGTTTCCACGTTCAAGAAGATCTACGGGGTGTGATGAAGATCGTGTAAACGCACTAGTTCTCGTCAGTATACGCGAGTACTGGCAAATGTGATGAACAGTGATCATTCCACAAACGTGCTACATTTGTATCCAATGGGGAGAGTTCAATCTGAAGATTTGTTTAAAATTTGTTGAAAGTCACTAAGTGCCCTCATCACTGAACGCCGTATGGGAATAGTTCGGGTAATCTCCGCTCCGTTTTAAGTAAACCTTTAGTTTCTCACGCGTCTAAATTTTTAAAACATCGCATCTGCTCAACTACTTGTCGTCCAATGATATACTTTTGCAGTTTATACAATATACTTGATAACTAGATAATCTTGCTCCTGCACTGCTACGGTCTTTATGTAACCCGCAGCAGAAGCTGTTCCCATGATGAAGAAGGTATCGGGGTTCATCAGACCATCCAACGCTCTGCTACTGTACCAACGTTTAGGGCCGATGGTCACGTGACCATATCAGTCGCAGTTGCCGATGTCGCGGTGTTAACATTGGCATATGGAAGGCATGTGTTCGGTGCACTGTGGGTTCAGACACACTGGTACTCTGTCTAGCGTCAAGGTCTGATGTTAGTTCCGCCACCGTTCTCCGCCTATTTACCAAACTGCCCAGGCTACGACGTGTGCCGACTGAAATGAGGTGTGGCCACCCAACGCCACGACGCCAGGGCCGTGGTTTCACCTTGGTTTCTCCACGTCTTGAAGATACTCACCGCAGCACTTCTCGACCACCCGACAAACCGTCCATTTCCGAAATGCTCGTGCTGAGCCGCCTGGCCATGACAATCTGCTCTCGGCTTCTTCATCGTCATCGTTCATCCCCATCACGGTCGGAGGAAGCCAATGGCAAACCACCTCCACTACGGCCTTGCCTAGTACAGCGGTGCGGACCTCCCGCATCGTTCCGCTGTGCTCTATCACGGAGTATGGGACTTCATTTTTATATTTTAACTCAGATAGAGGGCGCAGCTTCCCTATTCTACACACGGACAGCAAGCTGACTGTTCTTACACGCAGAGTGCGTGTGTCTGACTAGCGGTCACTGCTCGACACGTCAAGCGGATAAC
This sequence comes from Schistocerca gregaria, assembly GCF_023897955.1. Taxonomy (NCBI): domain Eukaryota; kingdom Metazoa; phylum Arthropoda; class Insecta; order Orthoptera; family Acrididae; genus Schistocerca; species Schistocerca gregaria. Next base: position 158,094,412 of record NC_064928.1, read on the forward strand.
GACTGGATGGATTTATATCGATAGTACGTCGGTCGTCATAATGTTCTGGCTGACCAGTGTATTTAACACGTTAGCACATTTGTAATCAGACACCTGATATTTTAAAGAAAAGGGGACTTTGGGGAGGGGTAAGAGGTCGTTGCTAAACAGTCCTGTTGTGACGACCCCTCTCCCCTTTTTGTTGTCGCTGTTGATGTAGAGCCGCTAATGCTACAGCTCGGTCGGTGGAATGGAGACGCATCAATAACTTGGAACAGCACCTGGAAATCTCTAAAGAAAATGGTTCCTCGCGTAATGTATGAAAGTCCGTTTGCGAGTCCGCGCAGTCTTCTCAGGGATGCGAACTGCTGATTTTAATTGTCTATTGCAAACCCACGTTTCTAGCATTTGTGGACTTAGAGAGAGCTTTTGACAATGTTAACTGGAACACTCTCTTTCAAATTCTGAAGGTGGAAGGGGTAAAATACAGGGAGCGAAAGGTTATTTACAATTTGTACAGAAACCAGATAGCAGTTTTTAGGGTCGAGGGGCATGAAAGGGAAGCAGTGGTGGGGAAGGGAGTGAAACACGGTTGTAGCCTCTCCCCGATGTTATTCAAGCTGTATATTGAGCAAGCAGTGAAGGAAACAAAAGAAAAATTCAGAGTAGGTATTAAAATCCATGGAGAAGAAATAAAAACTTTGAGGTTCGCCGATGACATTGTAATTCTGTCAGAGACAGCAAAAGATTTGGAAGAGCAGTTGAACGGAATGGACAGTGTCTTGAAAGGAGTATATTGATAAACATCAACAAAAGCAAAACGAAGATAATGGAATGTAGTCGAATTTAGTCGGGTGATGCTGAGGGAATTAGATTAGGAAATGAGACACTTAAAGTAGTAAAGGAGTTTCGCTATTTGGGGAGCAAAATAACTGATGATGGTCGAAGTAGAGGATATAAAATGTAGACTGGCAATGGCAAGGAAAGCGTTTCTGAAGTAGAGGAATTAGTTAAAATCGAGTATAGATTTAAGTGTGAGGAAGTCGTTTCTGAAAGCATTTGTATGGAGTGTAGCCATGTATGGAAGTGAAACATGGACGATAAATAGTTTGGACAAGAAGAAAATAGAAGCTATCGAAATGTGGTGCTACAGAAGAATGCTGAAGATTAGATGGGTAGATCACATAACTAATGAGGAGGTATTGAATAGAATTGGGGAGAAGAGGAGTTTGTGGCACAACTTGGCAAGAAGAAGGGACCGGTTGGTAGGACATGTTCTGAGGCATCAAGGGATCACAAATTTAGCATTGGAGGGCAGCGTGGAGGTAAATATCGTAGAGGAAGATATGAATACACTAAGCAGATTCAGAGGATGTAGGTTGCAGTAAGTACTTGGAGATGAAGAAGCTTGCACAGGATAGAGTAGCATGGAGAGCTCCATCAAACCAGTCTCAGGATTGAAGACCACAACAACAACAATGGTTTTATGATAATTTGTTGTGCCCGGTTAGTTATTTATCACAGTATTGACGCAATCATTCATTACCTGCGTCGTTTCACACCACTGAAGCGAGAAAAAATTCATTTGCGGTTCAGCATCAGCATTTGTTAAGTTGCTAGGCAGAATTATTCGCTACGGCACGACGCAAATCCAGAAATAATCTATAATGCTATCTTCCTTTTGAGCGTTGTGATATAAATTTGGGCAAAACACTCCCTTTTAATGCCCAATGTTCATCAAGTCACTCTTTCAATTAAAATATTCACAATTAATTAATTTTGATCATCAACTATCATACAGTTCAATTAATGTTGGAGCCAACACGTGAGATTTCCATTACTGACGAACAATTTTATTGTTCCTTCTTAGCAGTTAGTTTATCATCATCACACCACACGCACACCGATGGATCAGACCAATTACGATTCTTTTTAATTTGGTGATGTGACAATTACGACAACTTTTACAATCGGCGTATTTGTGTTATCTTCGTGTGTTCCTATTTATGTTTCCTACTCCAGGCTAATCAGGTATTTCAGTCTTCGATACTATGTCCATTCTTCGTTGTAACTGTTCACTTTGATGAAGGTTAAGCCGAACAATAATATCTCCAATAATTAAAGTTCATTAACTCGTCGTGCACTATCAAAATATCAATTCAGTTCAAGTTTTCAAGTCAGAATAACTGAGAACAAAGTCCGCGCATCTCTATCACACAATATTACTTTTTTTTAATAGAATCAATCTCGTAGCGTTCCGTTTGTAGTACAATAACAAACGGTGCTCTCTCTCGACTTGATAGCAAGGAAGCTAACAAGCGAATAACTTTTCCATGATCGAGCTTTGTAGAAGCATTGAATTTCCTTTTCGCCGCGTTTACAACTCTCTTTCACAATAAATGTTATCTCTGACCGATATATTACTTTGGAATTAACTTTCGTCGTACTGATTTGCAGTTACTACTAAGATGTTTGATAGCTAATTAAAATAAACTTCCTTTCTTTCTAGCTTTCTTTCATGTCATCTCAGTAATTATTGAAATTGGTGTTCATCAAAACTTTAAGTGTTATATTATTGTCAAAGCTGTCGTACCTGTCGGGATAACACTTTTCCCTACTTTAAGATATCATGACATTCTTATTTGGGTCTTCGGGTTTCTTGGGGTGTTACACTGTGTGATGTGATGTTTCGAATTTCTTGCTTCTGTTTATTGCTCTACGTACTCTCCCTTTTGTAAAAACCATTCTAAAGACAGATATAAACAACAGGCCTGCTATTCACCTTCATCGGATACATATCCAAGACACTAATCTTACAGGCCGCTTGAAGCAGTTTACAACGAAAATATTATGTGGCATTCCTACTGTCCATGTTAGACTGTCGTGGTACCAGGCTTGTACTTGTACCCTTCCCATTATTTTTTGTATATTCGTTGGCAGGTGTCCTCTGCAATCATCCTCCCACCTATTATAGATTTGATAAGTCTTGTGGATGACAGCTACCCTCTCTTTTGTTGCAGGATGAGAAGCAGCAGATGGAGCAAGAGGAAGCAGTTCTAGACGAATCGGCCGACAGGAACGTCGGCTCCTGAAGAGGCATCCCACTGCCTTCCCGAAACGTTTCCGGTCTGAAGCGCATTCATCGATCGTCGTATATAAACAGTAGTGTTGGACCATCTGCTAGCAGTAGTGGTAGTTCTGTCACAGCTCAACCTCCATCTAACAAGCCTCTCCATCTGAGGTTTACATTTGCGCCTAACATCCTGGGGAAGACATACTGGTTTTGAAAAGACAGATGTGAATAAAAAAATACAGGAAGCGGTGCTTGTCATATAAGATAAAACTGCTGGTTATTGCCTTCACAAGAATATTCGCTGTGCACAATCATTTGCCATCTGCTTGTTTTCCATTTATCATTCAGAAAATACGGAGCAGTACAGAGAAAGTTCTGATGCACTGGTCAAAGAGGATCTGAAAAATCACTAGGCCTCATCTGAGATTTGGTGACCACCAAAAGCACATCACACTCTCCTGAAAGAGTGTCTGTTGTTAATATACAACCAGAGCGTTGTGCTCGCAGTTGGCTGATACCGTGTTCCACGTTCCTCCCATCCCACTGCATATTAGGAAGTAGAGAAACAGTCTGGCGAATTTCTTCTCGAGAAGTCTTCCGTTCATCCACTGCCCAGTTGCAAGACAGCACGAGTGGTGAGCAGTAAGGAGAAGACTGATTGTGCCAAAAGTGCCCAGCCGTATAGAGAGATTGGCCTTAGTAGATTCGAGCGCGATACAGTAGTTTTGGCAAAAGGTGAATCTGCGGCAGACGAGTAACTTGGCCTGCTGGGATCCTGCCAGTTCATCAGTGGTCTGGTTGTTGGTTAGCCCAGTAGTCTGGTGACCAGCTGGAAGCTCCAGGTTGACTGATTCCCCAGTGATCTGGTGACCTTCTGGAACCTCCAAGTGAATGCTTGGCCAGTAATCTGCAGGAAGCCCTAGGCTGCTGGTTAGCGCAGTACTTTGGTGGCCTGTTGGCAGCGCCAGACAGTCGTCTCCCCAGTGGTCTTGTCGGCCTGAGACTCCCGCCTCCAGCCCAGTCCTCCAGTGGATGAGCGTCCAGTCTGGCTGACCCCCCCGAGGCTCGCCAGGCGCATCAGCAGAGCGTGCGACGCAAGACCCGGCGGACCTCGCTGCTGGGATCTCTGGGCTTCGCCCGCCACCAGGGCCCCTCTTCCTCGGCAGCCGTCTCGTCCTTCCAGCAAGTGAGCGGCATGTACCGCACGGTGCGCCACGGAGAGAACTCGCTGCAGTACACCATCCTGCCACAGCAGGATGACCTGGGCAACGCCGGCACGGCCTCCGGTGCTGGACCAGCCGGACGAAGGTGAGTCAACAAGTTTACCGTATGAAGATTCCTGGACGATTAGAACTGCGTGCCTGACCGAGACTCGAACTAGGGACCTTGGCCAACTAGGGGCGTGAGTCGTGCTTCGGTAGCTCAGATGGTAGAGCACTTGCCCGCGAAAGGCAAAGTCCCGAGTTCGAGTCTCGGTCGGGCACACAGTTTTAATCTGCCAGGAAGTTTCATATCAGCGCACACTCCAGTGCAGAGTGAAAATTTCAATCTGGAAACATCCCTCAGGCTGTGGCTAAGCCGTGTCTCCGCAATTTCCTTTCTTCCACGAGTGCTAGTTCTGCATTATCCGCAGGAGAGATTCAGTGAAGGTAGGAGAGGAGGTGCTAGCGGAATTAAACCTGTAAGGACGGGTCGTGGGTAGCGCGGTTGGTAAAGCACTTGCCCTCGAGGCAAAGGTCCCGAGTTCGAGTCTCGGTCCGGCCTACAGTTTTAATCTGCTACATTTCATATCAGCGCACATTCCGCTGCAGAGTGAAAATTTGATTCGGAAGTTTACCATATCTCCAGAATCGTTCACACTCCAATCCCCTTCAAAACCTGAAGTAGCGCGATTCCCATACAAAAATTCACCGTCTCTCACGACAAATACTCTCCAGAATGAGATTTTCACTCTGCAGCGGAGTGTACACTGATATGAAACTTCCTGGCAGATTAAAACTGTGTGCCGGACCGAGACTCGAACTCGGGTCCTTTGCCTTTCGCGGGCAAGAGCTCTACCAACTGAGCTACACAAGCACGACTCACGCCCCCTCCTCACAGCTTTACGTCTACCATTATTAACGTGCCTAAACTGCAAATTTGAGCTAGCTGCCTCGCACCCCCGCCCCCCCCTCCCCCCCCCCCCCCCCCGCCTTTCGTACACAAACTCTCGCGTTTTGGCATTACCCTCACCATGATTGTCCTGATTCATGAGACTCGAACACATCTTAATTTTTTGTTGACATAAATAGAAAGTCTTCTTCACGGGAAGATCTCCTGTTCTTTCCTCTAATGAACTCAGAATAGGCGTAGCATTTCTTGTTCTTCCATAAGTGGCGACATTAATAATACCCATCGGCGTCACATAATTTTGAATATAATTAACATAAAAACATTTACATTTATTCTAATAGAAATGTATTAATACAAGTGGATCCTGCTGTGTGTAACATTCTGTTAATAATGAAGCCTCCCAAAGGTAATGAAATAGTAATTATTTACAGCCTACAGGTAGCTAAACAAACATGGGAATAATATGAGTGAATATGGGAGATTAATCTGTTGTCATACCGCTGAGCGTCGTATCAATTTATTAAGTTCAATAAGTTTCACGGTATAGTAACGAAATGTGTCATTTTTTTTATTTGTCCTGGCACTGGAACGAGTGATAGCGTTAGAGAGCTCCAATATTTCCACCTCAACTTTATCATAAATTTACCGTTTTTACCTCCTTCCTGAAGTATCACATCTGATGTGATCAATATATAATTCCACCACTCTATTTTACACCATTTTTTAATTTGCACAACTATCATGGTTATGAAAGGCCTGGTTTTTCTCATCCACAGATAAAGATAGAACATTTTATAGGGTAATGTAAGACACCCTCTCTCCAAGAACGTGTAAATGTCGGGAAGCCGGCAATCTTTCGTAACTCAGAAAACCTTCATGTCATTGCTAACTGACACACTGCATGTACACGTCGTCTGACGAAAACCTCGCCTTGTTACGTCACACAGTCCTCGCTTAGTGCAGTGAGACGTGTTTGTCAGAACATTTATGGTGTGTTTGGTTTCCCTCGTGCTTCTGTTCGATTTAAACCCAGACCGCTTTAATATTCGAAATCAGACAACATTCCATCCGGTCACACATGAATCCACAACAATTCTCGTTCCAGACTTTGTCATGTGTTGTTAATGTTGTCTCACCATAACGTATGGTTTTCTCCAGGGTCCTTCGCAATGCTCATCACATATCTTCTCAGGTCTGCCGTTCTAGTCGTCAAAAGTTATTTATTTGCCAACCTTTCGCTGATACCCCCTAACACCGTCTCCGGCTTTGGTAATGGCCTCAGTTTGGCGAAGGAGCCCGCAAGTTTCTTCAGGTAAGCTGTATTCAGCTGTCACTCTTTAATGATCAGTTGCCATTGAGCTACGAAACTGCGGGCATGTTGATTATTAAGATTCACCCACTGTACCAAACAGTACCTGAGATTTTCTGTGGGATTAGGATCGACTGATTTAGCGAGTCAGCCAGTCCAATAGGGTGGCTGAGAGGATCGACTGAGGCAAAGTGCCAGGGGTCCACTTGTTAAACGAATGGAGGAGGAAACACTAGCATTACTTTGGTCTCCATTGACTGCATGGACAGAAAAGGCGATGCTACATGCACTGGCTACGAAAGAACATCTCAAGTATTCTCACGTCCACGGTAGTCATTTCCCTGACCCATGCAATATGGACTGCAGTGAATAGTTCCAACATCACTGGGTCTGTCATACCCTGGCAAGGTGACATCAGCTGTCTGCCACCAATGTACGTTTGCAGCTCTGTGATCATGGTTGCTGTCATCTTGGCAGATGGGAGTGTGTACAGCAACCTTATTATTTATATGTGAAAGATAGGCCTACAGCTGTTCATTGAGAATGTTGAAACAAAGATTCTGTTTCATGTTTCGCGTACCCTAAGTAATGGACACATTCGTTAAATGAATATCACTCGCGAAACATCACAGCACCATCGCCGCTCTGAACCACCCAGTACACATACGCCGTAGGTAAAATGAATCACGGCACCTTCAGCGCACTCGACACTTTGCATTCTTTTAAAGACGGAGAGTCGCTACTCGTCGGACCACACTACGGAGCTCCAGTCTGCTGCTGTGCGTTTCCCGTATCGTTTGGTGCATTTGAGACCTGTATGTGTGGTTGCATTCACTGACAGCGGCAAATCCTGATACTCATCTCTGGTTCCGATTGGTTAGTGTTAACTGGTTGCATGTGGTACGCCATTCCTCGAAGGCACATTGCATAGTCCGAATTAATAGTCCAACGAATGGGGCAACTTCGTTCACGGTGTGATAATCAGCTCGTTCGAAAACTACATATTCGCGTCGAACCACGTTACTGTGCTGATCCATACAGCTAACTGGCACCTGAAACCCACAACACTGCCACTGATTAAGCCAACGGTGGAGGGCCATATGTATATGCGCTACCGCTCAGCACCACATACAGTGGAGAACAGCGACGAGTGTCGTCTATTAAGGAGTAACTTCACTTTTTATCATGTGGGGTTATATACAATACACATTTAAGAACTAAAGAAACTAGTGCACCTGTGTAACATCGTATAGGGCCGCCGAGAGCATGCAGAAGTGCAACAACACGATGTGGCATCGAGTCTACTAATCTCTTGAAGTAGTGCTGTGAGGAATTGACACCATGAATGCTGCAGGGCTGTCAATAAATCCGTAACAGTACAAGGGGCTGGAGATCTTCTGAAGAGGACGTCCCAAGGCATCACAGATATGCTTAATACTGTTCATGTCTGGGGAGTTTGGTGGCCAATGGAAGTGTATAAACACCGAAGTGTGTTCCTTGAGACACTCTGTAGCAATTATGGACACCCGGGGTATCGTATCTTCCTGTTGGAATTGCCCAAGCCCGTCGGAATGCACAATGGGCATGAATGGATGGGGCTGATCAGACAGGATGCTTACGTACGTGTGACCTGTCAGAAACGTATCTAGACGTTTCAGGGTTCCCATATCAATCCAAATGCAGTCGATCGACACCATTACAGAGCCTTCACGAGCTTGGACAGTAACCTGCTGATATGCAGGCTCCATGGATTCTTGAGGTTGTCTCCATACCCGTAGATGTCCATCCGCTCGGTACAGTTTGAGACTCATCCGACCAGGCAACGTATTTCCAGTCATCAACAGTCCAATGTCGGTGTCGACGGGCGCATGCGAGGCGTAATGCTTTGCATATGGAGATGGTTTTTGTTCTTTCGGACATCTCCGAAAGACCAGATACCATCCATGACGATGCAGCTCTCAAGAATGAAATGATAATTAAGTCAACACCTTACGCAGTCGACAGGCGTTGATATACATCGCCGGCCAGTGTGGCCGTTCGGTTGTAGGCGCTTCAGTCTGGAACAGCGCGACCGTTACGGTTGCACGTTCGAATCCTGTCTCGGGCATGGATGTGTGTGATATCCTTAGGTTAGTTAAGTAGTTCTGCTCTAGGGGACTGATGACCAATGAAATTAAGTCCCATAGTGTTCAGAGCCATTTGAACCATTTGATATACATCATACCATTTCCATATATACACTCATGGAAATTGAAATAAGAACACCGTGAATTCATTGTCCCAGGAAGGGGAAACTTTATTGACACATTCCTGGGGTCAGATAAATCAGATGATCACACTGACAGAACCACAGGCACATAGACACAGGCAACAGAGCATGCACAATGTTGGCACTAGTACAGTGTATATCCACCTTTCGCAGCAATGCAGGCTGCTATTCTCCCATGGAGACGATCGTAGAGATGCTGGATGTAGTCCTGTGGAACGGCTTGCCATGCCATTTCCACCTGGCATCTCAGTTGGACCAGCGTTCGTGCTGGACGTGCAGACCGCGTGAGACGACGCTTCATCCAGTCCCAAACATGCTCAATGGGGGACAGATCCGGAGATCTTGCTGGCCAGGGTAGTTGGCTTACACCTTCTAGAGCAAATTGGGTGGCACGGGATACATGCGGACGTGTGTTGTCCTGTTGGAACAGCAAGTTCCCTTGCCGGTCTAGGAATGGTAGAACGATGGGTTCGATGACGGTTTGGATGTACCGTACACTATTCAGTGTCCCCTCGACGATCACCAGAGGTGTACGGCCAGTGTAGGAGATCGCTCCCTACACCATGATGCCGGGTGTTGGCCCTGTGTGCCTCGGTCGTATGCAGTCCTGATTGTGGCGCTCACCTGCACGGCGCCAAACACGCATACGATCATCAGTGGCACCAAGGCAGAAGCGACTCTCATCGCTGAAGACGACACGTCTCCATTCGTCCCTCCATTCACGCCTGTCGCGACACCACTGGAGGCGGGCTGCACGATGTTGGGGCGTGAGCGGAAGACGGCCTAACGGTGTGCGGGGCTGTAGCCCAGCTTCATGCAGACGGTTGCGAATGGTCCTCGCCGATACCCCAGGAGCAACAGTGTCCCTAATTTGATGGGAAGTGGCGGTGCGGTCACCTACGGCACTGCGTAGGATCCTACGGTCTTGGCGTGCATCCGTGCGTCGCTGCGGTCCGGTCCCAGGTCGACGGGCACGTGCACCTTCCGCCGACCACTGGCGACAACATCGATGTACTGTGGAGACCTCACGCCCCACGTGTTGAGCAATTCGGCGGTACGTCCACCCGGCCTCCCGCATGCCCACTATACGCAATCGCTCAAAGTCCGTCAACTGCACATACGGTTCACGTCCACGCTGTCGCTGCATGCTACCAGTGTTAAAGACTGCGATGGAACTCCGTATGCCACGGCAAACTGGCTGACACTGACGGCGGCGGTGCACAAATGCTGCGCAGCTAGCTCCATTCGACGCCCAACACCGCGGTTCCTGGTGTGTCCGCTGTGCCGTGCGTGTGATCATTGCTTGTACAGCCCTCTCACAGTGTCCGGAGCAAGTATGGTGGGTCTGACACCCCGGTGTCAATGTGTTCTTTTTTCCATTTCCAGGAGTGTAGTTACGAATAACCGGCCATTGACCTTCTGTGCGGATGCACACGCATTGCCCGAACTCTTACAGGACTCGGTAGAATCGTCTGCCGCGAGTAATGAGTGTAGTCGGCAGGGGTACTACGAATGTAGTGTGTGGACATTAAGTTGGGAATCTGGGTGTCACGGGGAGGATGCTTGGGATAAATTCCTGCAGTGGCACTATCCTCTGTGCCTTCGGTGGCTCAGATGGATAGAGCATCTGCCATGTAAACTGGGATCCTGGGTTCCAGCCCCGGTCGGGGCATAAATTGTCAACTGTCCCCGTAGATGTCTATCAACGCCTGTCGACAGCTTACGGTATTGATTTAACTATCATTTCGTAATGTTTTGTGTCGTGCAGTTATCAAGCGTACACGGGTGGACCTTGGGCTCCGAAAATACATCCCGATGATGTTTCGTTGAATGGTTCTCGCGCTGACAATTGTTGGTAGCCAGGCATTGAAATCTGCAGCAGTCTGCATATGGATGCAATTCTCTCATGTTGAACTACTCTCTTCAGTCGTTGCAGTCCCATTCTTGTAGGACCTTTTCTCGTCCGCATCGATGCCGGAGTTTTGATGATTTCCGCGTGAAATGGTCGTACAGGAAAGTCGCCACTTGATAGGTACGTTGTGTCGCATCGCTCGTGCACCGACTATAACACCGCGTTAAAACCAACTTCAGTGTTGATAATCTGCCACTGTAGCAATAGTAAGCGATCTAACAACTACGCCAGATACTTATTGTCTTATATAGATGTTGCCGAACGCAGTGCAGTAGTCCAGGGCTTCCCAATCTTTTCAGCTGGTGGACCCCTTCTTCAGTCGAAAATTCATGGCGGATCCCTAGTCAGTCAAGAGCACAGTAACTTAAAATTTCAGAGCGAAACCCATGGGAACTGAAAGGTTCTTAATGCAAGTTCCATGTTCCCAATGACTCCCCCCACCCGAATTATCAATAGTCTTTGGTTTAGAGATGAATGAAAACAACTTGACGATCAAAAATCGACTTATGTAATAGGTACTGCACTGACAAAGCAAGTTTAACATTTAATGTTGCCTGGGGCCGCATACGCGCCAGCGAGCACTGTGATTGGTCGACAAAGCTCGCTCCGGCCATGCGTAAAAGGTTTCAGTGCATCTACCGCCGTGAGCCGGCGCACAAACGATCCCCGTATTGTTGGGAAACAGTCGATCTGAGTAGCCGCATTATTTGGCATTAAACTGTGTATGCGCTTGGGAATACGAGCTGAAGTAAAAATACACATGTTATTCACACGAAAAAAAAGTGATGAATTTTATTTTCACATTTTTATTACATAATTTTACTCATTATTTTACACGATTTGGACCTGAGTCGAAACAAGGCCCCGGGCGTAGACAACATTCCATTAGAACTAGTGACAGCCTTGGGAGAGCCAGTCCTGAAGAAACTCTACCATCTGATAAGCAAGATGTATGAAACAGGCGAAATACCCTCAGACTTCAAGAAGAATATAATAATTCCAATCCCAAAGGAAGCAGGTGTTGACAAATGTGAAAATTACCGAACTGTCAGTTTAATAAGTAACAGCTGCAAAATACTAGCGTGAATTCTTTACAGGCGAATGGAAAAAATGGTAGAAGCCGACCCGGGGAAGATCAGTTTGGATTCCGTAAAGATGTTGGAACACGTCAGGCAATACTGACCTTACGACTTATCTTAGAAGCTAGATTAAAAAAAGGCAAACCTACGTTTCTAGCATTTGTAGACTTGGAGAAAGTTTTTGACAATGTTGACCGGAATACGGTCTTTCAAATTCTGAAGGTGGCAGGGGTACAATACTGGGAGCGTAAGGCTATTTACAATTTGTACAGAAACCAGATGGCAGTTACAAGGGTCGAGGGCCATGAAAGGTAAGCAGTGGTTTGGAAGGTAGTGAGACAGGGTTGTAGCCTCTCCCCGATATTATTCAATCTGTATATTGAGCAAGCAGTAAAGGCAACAAAAGAAAAGTTCGGAGTAAGTATTAAAATTCATGGAGAAGAAATAAAAACTTTGAGGTTCGCCGATGACATTGTAATTCTGTCAGAGACAGCAAAGGACTTGGAAGAGCAGTTGAACGGAATTGATAGTGTCTTGAAAGGAGGATATAAGATGAACATCAACAAAAGCAAAACTAGGGTAATGGAATGTAGTCGAATTAAGTCGGGTGATGCTGAGGGAATTAGATTAGGAAATAAGACAAAGTAGTAAAGGAGTTTTGCTATTTGGGGAGCAAAATAACTGATAATGGTTGAAGTAGAGAGGATATAAAATGTAGACTGGCAATGGTAAGGAAAGCGTTTCTGAAGAAGAGAAATTTGTTAACATCGAGTATATGTTTAAGATTTAAGTCTCAGGAAGTCGTTTCTGAATGTGTTAGTATGGAGTGTAGCCATGTATGAAAGTGAAACATGGACGATAACTAGTTTGGAAAAGAAGAGAATAGAAGCTTTGGAAATGTGGTGCTACAGAAGAATGCTGAAGATTAGATGGGTAGATTACATAACTAATGAGGAGGTATTGAATAGCATTGGAGAGAAGAGAAGTTTGTGGCACAACTTGACTAGAAGAAGGGATCGGTTGATAGGACATGTTCTGAGGCATCAAGGGATCACCAATTTGGTATTGGAGGGCAGCGTGGATGATAAAAATCGTAGAGGGAGACCACGAGATGACTACACTAAGCAGATTCAGAAGGATGTAGGTTGCAGTAGGTACTGGGAGATGAAGAGGGTTGCACAGGATGGAGTAGCATGGAGAGCTGCATCTAACCAGTCTCAGGACTGCAGACCACAACAACAACAACGGTGAAGGGTGGTCGCGGACTCCCTAGAAAGAGCCGCTGAACCCCTAAGGGGTCCGCGGACCACACGTTGGGAAGCCCTGCAGTAGTCTGTTTACGTATCTCTGTATTTGAATACGCATGCCTATACTAGTTCGTTTAGCACTTTAGTGTAAATTTCTCGTTACATAATGGTGTTCTCGTAGTGTTGTTGAGATAGTGCAGATGTGTACGATGAAGCAGCCCGCGCAGACGGTGACACTGTGGGCGTGGGTTGGCAGGACGCGGAAGGCGGGCGGCGGGCGGCTGAAGCTGGCGCTGGTGCTGGGCGCGGCGCTGGTGCTGGCGGCGGGAGCCGTCACCACGGCCGTGCTCGTGCCGCTCATGATCCCCCGGCCGCACGGCGCCGGACACCGGCCGCTCACCAGGCACCACCACCCGCCACAGGTACCGTACCTGCCTACCTGCGCGGCGGCGCTGCCACGCAGAGCACTACTCGCAGCTGTACTGCCATATACACCACTGGCCGTTACAGTTCCTACACCAAGAAGAAATGCACATGATAAACGGGTATACATTGGACAAAGATATTATACTAGAACTGACATGTCATTACATTTTCACGCAGACAACCACCTCTGGCCGTAATAACTGCCTTAATACGCCTCGGCATTGAGTCCAACAGAGCTTGGGTGGCGTGTACAGATACAGCTGCCCATGCGACTTCAACACGATACCACAGTTAATCGAGAATAGTGATTGGCGTATTGTGACGACACAGTTGCTCGGTCACCATTGACCACACGAATTGGTGAGAGATCTGGAGTATGTACTGGCCAGAGCAGCAGTCGAACATTCTCTCTATCCAGAAATGCCCGTACAGGACCTGCAACATGCGGTCGTGCATTATCCTGCTGAAATGTAGGGTTTCGCAGGAATCCAATGAAGGGTAGAGCCACGGGTCGTAACACATCTGAAATGTAACGTCCACTCTTCAAAGTGCCGTCAATGCGAACAAGAGGTGACCGAGACGTGTAACCAATGGCACCCTATACCATCAAGCCGGGTGATACGGCAGTATGGCGATGACGAATACACGCTTCCAGTGTGCGTCCACCGCGATGTCCCAAACACGGATGCCACCATCATGATGCTGTAAACAGAACCTGCATTCATCCAAAAAAATGACGTTTTTCCATTCGTGCACCCAGGTTCGCCGTTGCGTACACCATTGCAGGTGCTCCTGTCTGTGACGCAGCGTCAAGGGTAACCACAGCCATGGTCTGCGAGCTGCTACAAACCTCGTCGAACTGTTCGTGCAGATGGTTGTTGTCTTGCACACGTCCCCATCTGTTGACGCACGGATCGAGACGTGGCTGCACGATCCTCTACAGTCATGCGGATAAGATGTCTGTCATCTCGACTGCTAGTGATACGAGGCCGTTGGGATCCAGCACGGCGTTCCGTATTACCCTGCTAAACCCACCGATTCCATATTCTGCTGACAGTCATTGGATCTCGACCAACGCGAGCAGCAATGTCGCAATCGCGGTAGGATACAAATCGACCTTTATCGTAGTCAGAAATGTGATGGTACGCATTTCTCCTCCTTACACGAGGCATCACAACAACGATTCACCAGGCAACGCCGGTCAACTGCTGTTTGTGTATGTTTCAAATGCTTCAAATGGCTCTGAGCACTATGCTACTCAACTTCTGAGGTCATCAGTCACCTAGAACTTAGAAATAATTAAATCTAACTAACCTAAAGACATCACACAAATCCATGCCCGAGGCACGATTCAAACCTGCGACCGTAGCGGTCTCTCGCTTCCAGACTGTAGTGCCTAGAACCGCACGGCCACTCCGGCCGGTCGACTGCTGTTTGTGTATGAGAAATCCGTTGAAAACTTCCCTCATGTCAGCACGCTGTAGGTGTCGCCACCGGCGCCAACCTTGTGTGACTGCTCTGAAAAGCTATTCATTTGCATATCACAGCATCTCCTGTCGGTTAAATTACGCGTCTATAGCACATCATCTTCGTGGTGTAGAAATTTTAATGGCCTGTAGTGTATTTACTACATTTCACACACTCGAAAAAGCCCTTCCAGAATACTAGTTTGCTTCGTTAATTACCAGCAGAGAAACGCCCACCTCTGACTAAAAAAAGGTGAACGTGGCTTTCTTTTAAAGACTCTCACACAAAATTGGAGAACAAGCTGACTCAACCCTCACTCCGATTACAGCCCAAAAAGTATTCGCGACCTTTTAACGCATAACATTCTAAATCCTTTTACCCAGTCTTTCTTCGTAGCTTACCCTTAATACTCAACATATCCCTCTCCCCTGTCTCCTTTTTCCTCTGATTGATTTACTGTGTATTATACTGTCACTGTGTCGTCCCACCTACACATCTCCGTTTGTTTTTCGTTCCTACTGCTACTGTCTTTACCATATCACGGCAGCACAAATACTTTAGGATGGTCCAACTTACTCTTTTCTCCTACTCCCACGTGTTTAAAATTTCGGTCCAAAATATACCGTCCCCTACACCACATGTGTTCGCCTCCCCGCAAGACTATATGTGGTCTCTCTCTTTTTCATTCCCATTGCCTCCTCTCTTCCTGCCACTGCTGCTATCGCTACCAATCTCTTTTTCCTTTACTGCCACTCTCACTGGCCATCACTATCTCCTGTCTGATTCCCACTGCACAGTTGTCTTCATCCATCTCTCTTTCTCTTGCTCTGCAAATTTCTGTCTCACACCATGACTCTCTTCTCTCTTCCTCTTCCACCGCTATTTTCTCTTGTTCAACACAAAAAGGGCGAATATTTTCGCGTGAGAGAGGCTAAATGAGAATGGAGGCAGTTGGTTCCAGAATTTTCCGGCAGAGTCTTTTAAGAGAAAAATGTTTGCCTTTTTTGTACTCCAACAGGACGATTTCTTAGTTGGTTCCCTTCTTTTACCTGCCACAGCATGGTGTGCAGCTTACACCAACATAAAACTAATTCTATATGTCAGCAAAGTTTTCACATTTTTTTAAAAATATATGTCGATACATTTATATACCTTGAGATACGCAGCCTATATTAGAAAGTCTTCTCCCATCCAATGTAAATTCACTTTACAGTATTTTACTGAAGAATGTCCGTTTTTAGGTTACACTTGCGGTACACCAAAAACCGCGGTGTACGATTTGTAAGTAAAAAGAATTTCATATCACAAAATCACTTTTCTAAGGTTTTTACCCCGACAGGTTGCGCTATCGAGTAATTTCCAGGTCAAGATAGCGTGCATAGGCGTAAAGTGCCCATTATAGACAGATGCCGTGTCATAAAGTTTTATTGGTGAAACAGTGCTGACAAGGAACATAGTTTGCAGTTACAAAAGAACCCTTAGCATGTGTTCACTACAACAGCTAAAACTACATTTATGAAACAGACCGAATATTAAATCTCTGTTGGCCCATCACGGCTGGTAAGTACTTTTCAATGTCAAGGAACTTCACCAACAGCCGTACACTTTAAGATATTTTATTTTATTTTGAATGCAACCATTTTCGACTATTCATTTTGCCATGTTCAGGTCCCATACGCTTTTATCCGAATAAACGATATGTTCGTTTATTTGGATAAAAGCATATGGAGCTTAAAGAAGAAAATGGTGCAAATGGCTCTGAGCACTATGGGACTTAACATCTGTGGAGATCAGTCCCCTAGAACTTAGAACTACTTAAACCTAACTAACCTAAGGACACCACACACATACACGCCCGAGGCAGGATTCGAATCTGCGACCGTAGCGGTCACGCGATTCCAGACTGTAGCGCCTAGAACCGCACGGCCACAGCGGCCGGCTGGGCTTAAAGATGGCAAAATGAATTTCCGGAACTGGTTGCTTTCAGAATACAATAACGTATCTTGCAGTATATGGCTGTTGGTGTAGTTTATTGACATCGAAAAGAACGAATATTACGTTCATATTTTACTTGCATAAGCACAGTAACTTTCAACCTCTGCGTCCCGGTAACGAATACTAAGATAAAAGAAAATTCACGCTTCCCCGAGAATATCGTCTTGAGAACACATTGTAAAAATTCCGAAAATTTGCCATGAATAGAAACTATAAAATCGGCCATCCCCACAATTTGTACGTTTCGTATCCAATAAAAAAGATTCTTATGGTGTATCAAGGAAACGAATAAAGATTTTGAAAAACGGAAAAATGGCGGTCCTAGATAAATGTCTTAGGAATGTACAGTTAAAATTGGGACATTTTCTATGGTAAATTATTTAGATAATTGCGGTCCACGGTGCAAAAACTGATAAAAACCGGTTTTTGTTGTTTTCTGCACAAGTACGGTAACTTTAAACCGCTGGACACCAATAAGGGATTATTATATCGAAAGAAGTTTCGGCTTTCCCGAGAACATCACCTTAAGTTCATATGTTAAAAATTTCGATGATTTGCCATGAATAGAAATTACAGAAGTGGCCATCTCCACACTTGGTACTTTTGATACACAAAAATCATGTTTTATGGGGGTATTCTCAGGAACCACCCCATTAACAAATGTGGCTTTCACAGGCCGTTTAACGTTTCAATAGACCACATCTGATGCAGGAGAACCGACCAATTTTCTCGATTTGCTTGGGAAGGAGGAACTGTGTAATATTTAAATTTTGACACTGTGCTGCATGAGTGCTACAGTATGCCCGTTCTTCTGATAGCTCTACAGATAATCGCTAGGCTAAGAGCTACCCAAAACATGTGGCTCTTTATCTGTGTGATCAATGGACCCCGATATATAACCCGTGAAAAATCGGAATTTCGTGCGCATTTTTTTGGAATATATTGGTACCGTGCGCTGTCGGGCGCGGGCTCATTAATATACAAGGCCGTGCTGAGCTGAAAAGCAATCCATCTGAATTTTTCAAGTGAAAACTCTGAAAAGATTTTTAAATAAGACAAACACTTACGGCCGATTTCCTTCCCCATCCCTCCTTAATCCGATGGTCCCCTCCCCCGAAACCAACCAACCACACAAAAATCACACGTTAAGTTAACTGTGCAACAAAAATTGGCACACACGAATCTCCTTTGGCCAGGTAGCAAATACGTGCCGACTGTAGCTGTTAACGCTGTAAGCCACCGCTGTTATGGACTACATTCATAGAAACGGGTGAGCGTACCGTTAGACGTCTCTGTCTTGCAATAGCATCGGTCGTTTCGTGGAAAAGACACTAGAACTTCCAAAAAGAAAAGTCAATAAAACTTTGGTTACAGGTAGATTCCACTGGGGCTCAAAGGGTTAAGTTTTGAAAACAGATTAAAATCGGATGGGACATAGTCGGGACTATTTGGAGGATGATGGATGACAGTGAACTCAAGATGTTGGATTGTTGAAGGTGTCGCAGCGCTCATGTGTGGTCTGACATTGTCACGCTCAAGGAGAGGGTGCGCCATGTGTGGACGAACTCTTCGAAGCCGCGCTTTCAGTTTTCTGAGGGTCTGACAGTACTTTGCAGAATTTATGGTGACGGGTTTAGATACGAATTCCAAATGCACCACAACGTGAACATCCTAGCACACTACGAACATAACTTTACCTACTAATGGCATGGTTTTGAGCTTTTTTGGCGTCGGTGATCCTTTGTGCCAGATCTCCAATGGCACTTCCTTGTTTGCAGGGTTAAAATGTTGCACCCAGTTCCGTCACCTGTCACAACGTTATTAAGGAACCCACCACGCTCAAAACGCAAAAGAAACTATTGGCAAATGTCCAATCTGGTCTGTTTCAAGCCAGGAGTGAGCATTGAGGAACCCACTATGCACCCAGCGTTGCTGAGGTTAGCACCGCCGTCTCCTTCATTACGAGCACCAACAGCCCTAAATCGCTTATTACTGGTGTCGATACAATCATCAGCGTGCACAGCTTTCATTCTTCCATGGACTGCAATTAAGGGCACGGTTTCTCCGGGTAGAAACACTATTGGAACAGGCTGTTTCTCACGCACAGACATAGCTACGTTACAAAAAGTCATGTTAGACGCCACAGAGAGTTGCAATTAGCGTCAGCTTGAGGGAGACTCGACCGAGTAATATGCATGACATGTGATACCTCAACCGATGTTCAGAAGACAATTTAGAAAATTCGAAGAAATTACTTTTCCGCTCGTCCTCGTACATAACGAGCAGCACAAATATTGCATGTACGAATTTCATGCACAGAAACGAAAAGATAGCAGTGAACAAACGGAAATGTCAGAAACACAACAGTGCTTCGCTTCAGTTGAACGTTTCTGCTTTCAGTGCCTTCGTCTGCCACGCAGCTTCCCCGCCTAAAGTGCGAAGTGGCCGCCGTGTATCGTTATTTAAAACGCACTTGACGTCTTGCTCGCGTCTAAATTCACGGTGTTTGCTCTTGTGTAGGCGTTTGTGGACGTGTAGGTAGAAGCAAGATATGTGTTGGTTCTTCTAGAGGTATCGGCGCTTGTTTTATAATTAGCTGTGGCTTGAGAATCTTCATATGGCGTAGATGCGGCTCCAATATTTCTATTGAGACCGTTGTGGGTCTTCCATTGTAGCATATTTCAGTTGTATATCAGCGTCCCAAAATACGGTGACCGGAACGGTGATTTGATAACGTCCGATCGAGCACAGTATGGCAAAATCATTTCAAATCCTTGTGGACAGAATTTGGTAGAGTTCCATTTCTGGTTCCAGCTAGTGTGCCAAGTCGAGACGTCTCTTGTCGTAACTGAGCGATAAACATTGACATTGAGTCAGTCCCTTGTGATACTGGCTGGTAGTGGGAGTGATAACATCAATAGGCAGAATTACTAGTTAACAGTTATTATCGTAATACACTCTAGGATAAGAACAAGGTACCACGAAAGAATTATCCAAACGAGACGTAAATATGTAGATGTGATGGAGTTGTACAGACAAACGAATAATTATAATTTCGGAAACAATGGATGATTTGTTCAAGAGAAAGAGTGTCACAGACTGAGCAAGGCAATAACGCGTTGGTCCACATCCAGCCCTTCTGCAAGCTATTACTCCTCTTGGCATTGATTCTGTTGTTGGATGTCCGCCCGCTGTGACCGACAGTTCTAGGCGCTTCAGTCCAGAACCGCGCTCCCGCTATGGCCGCTAGTTCGAATCCTGCCTCGGGCATGGACGTGTGTGCTGTCCTTAGGTCAGTTAGGTGTAAGTAGTTCTAAGTCGAGGGGACTGGTGACCCCAGTCCCATAGTGTTTAGAGCCATTTGAACCGTTTGTTGTTGGGTGTCGGGTGATATCGTTCCTTCTGTTCAATTGTCGCATTAGATTGTCAACATCGCGAGCTGGCTGGAGACCCTGTCCATAAAGCACCAACTTGGTCGACTGGGCGGAGATCTGGCGTTCCTGGTCCAGCCAGGGTTCGTCAGGCACGAAGGCCAATAAGAGGAAAGCTCGCCATCTGCGGGCGGGCATTGCCTTGCTGAAACTTAAGCCCAGAACGGAGTGCCATGAACGGCAACAAGGCGGGGCGTAGAATTCCGTCGACGTACCGCTGTGTCGTAAGGATGTCAACCAAAGCTGGTCCTGCTATGAAAAGAAATGGCACCGAAAACCATCATTCCTGTTTGTCGGGCACTAGGGCGGGCAATCAGGTTGGAATCCAACCTCTGTCTGGGGCATCTCCAAATACGTTTACTGTCACAGGTTCGAATCCTGCCTCGGGAATGGATGTGTGTGATGTCCTTAGGTTAGTTAGGTTTAAGTAGTTCTAAGTTCTAGGGGCCTGATGACCACAGCTGTTAAGTCCCATAGTGCTCAGAGCCATTTGAACCATCCAAATACGTTATCGGGGCTCATTTCTATACAGGACTCATCACTGAAGGCCTGTTCTAGTCAATGAGATTCCAGGCCTAAGACGTGTCTGAGGAACCCCTGGACAGTGGTCGGATACCAAACTGTCGGCCACCATATGGCCCGACAACCAGGAGTGATGGTGTGGACACCATTTCCTTTCATAGCAGGACTCCTTTGGTTGTCATGCATTTTTTTTTTTTTGTTTTTTTTTTTGCACTGTAAACTGACGTCTTCGACCGCTAAATATCTTTCCGTCAACGTCCCAAGGAATGAGGTGGTTCCTTTGACGCGCTTTATGACACCATGTGAGGCCTTATCGGCTCGATTCTGGTCGCTGGCGTGTCTGAAACGCTTATGCTGTGTCACCCATAAGAAAACCGCGTGATTTCAAACAATCCTGTTATAGTACCTCGATTTATTGACACATAGCACGGATTCAGAGAACGTCGTTCTTGCGACCACAACTAGCTCTTTATACTCATTAAGTAATGATTTCTATGGACAGAAAACGTCAAACTTATTCTATATTTTTAGGTTTCCAGAAGGCTTTCGACACCGTTTATCACAAGCGTCTTCTAACCAAACTGCGTGCCTATGGAGTATCGCCTTAGTTGTCCGACTGTATTCGTGATTTCCTGTCAGAAACGTCACAGTTCGTAGTAATAGATGGAAATTCATCGTGTAAAACAGAAGTAATATCCGGCGTTCCCCAAGGAAGTGTTATAGGCCCTCTATTGTTGCTGGTCTATATTAACGACATAGGAGACAATCTGAGTAGCCGTCTTAGATTGTTTGCAGATGATGCTGTCATTTACCGTCTTTTAAAGTCATGGATGATGAAAAAGACTTGCAAAATGATCTAGAAAAGATATCAGTATGGTGTGAAAAGTGGCAGTTGGGCCTGAATAAGGGAAAGTGTGAAGTTACATGAGTTCTAAAAGAAATCAGCTAAATTTCGATTACGCGATAAGTCACACAAATCTGAGGGTTGTAAATTTAACTAAATACTTAGGGATTACAATTACAAATAACCTAAATTGGAACGAACGCACAGATAATATTGTGGCCAGAGCAAACCAAAGACTGCGATTCATTGGCAGAACACTTAGACGGTGCAACAGATCTCCTAAAGAGACTGCTTACACCACGCTTGTCCGCCCTATTCCGGAGTATTGCTGTGCAGTGTGGGATCCGCATCAGATGGGACTGACGGATGACATCGATAAAGTACAAAGAAGGGGAGCTCGTTTTGTATTAAGGCGAAATAGGGGAGATAGTGTCACAGACATGATACGTGAATTGGAGTGGCAATCGTTAAAACAAAGGCGTTTGTCGTTGCGACGGGATCTTCTCATGAAATTTCAGTGACCAGTTTTCTCCTCCGATTGCGAAAACATTCTGTTGGCATCGACCTACATAAGGAGAAATAATGATCACGATGAAATAGGAGAAATCAGAGCTCGCATAGAAAAAATTAAGAGCTAGTTTTTCCCGGGTGCCGTTCGAGAGTGGAACGGTAGAGAGACAGCTTGGAGGTGGTCCATTGAATCCTCTGCCAGGCACTTTATTGCGATTAGCAGATTAATCACGTAGATGTAGAGGAACATCCGCAACTGAGAATTATACTAGAGGCTGAACAGGGAGTCTGCGCCCATAAGTAGCACACCGCGCCTAGTGCACGTCCACCGCGGCGCTCGGAGTCCACAGCACAGTTGCGGCACCTGAGGATGGGCTTATGAGATCGCGAAACCGGTCGTGATAATAAAAAAAAAAAATACAACTGAAGCGGTATTTTCAACCTCTACTCGCGTGATTTCAGCCCTGGGCGTTGCGGTTCTGACCTTCATCGCAGTTGCGTCAAAAGAAGGGTTGAAATATGACGTAACAGGGGTTGCCACGGCCTTACCATCGTGTTACTCGAGAACGGTGGCGTCAGACAGAATTGTGGTGCAATCTGGTGCCACTGTGACATCATTAACCCACCGTACACCTCACACGAAACTTTAAGCCCCTTAGTTTTTGTCAGGTGCGTAGAGACTTTGCTGTTTGAAGTGTCCCGGACGCAAAGGATGTTGTCGCACGGCGACACGCTTTTTCGCCGTTTCAGAGTATGGTTGCAGGCAACTTCCAGTGGAATTCCAAACTTCTGTATCGGGATGGGAGACAATGACGGCGTTTCGAAAAACATGTTCCTGTAAGTGTGTTGCACATTTCTCATATAGAGTGACAGTTATTGTACTATATGAAATGAAATCGTCAATGAACAGTTTGCGTTCGGACGTTCAAAGTGCTCATGAGTAAGCGCCCTTCGTTCGTACCGAACGGACAGACAGAACCAGACCGAAAAATAAATTACCATGCGGCACACACTAGACTCGAAAGCGATTTAATATTGCAGTGTCATCCAGTTCTCTGCCACACACTAGAAAAGAAAGCGAGTTAATACCGAACGCTATTGTATTATCGCGAAATATGGGAGAGAGTGTCACAGAAATGGTACAGGATCTGGGCTGGACATCATTAAAAGAAAGGCGTTTTTAGTTGGGACGGAATCTTCTCAGAAATTCCAATCAACAACTTTCTCCTTCGAATACCAAAATATTTTGTTGGCACCGACTTACATAGGGAGAGACGATCGCCACGATAAAATAAGGGAAATCAGAGCTGGTGCGGGAAGATGTAGGTGTTCGTTCTTTCAGCGCACTATACGAGATTGAAATAATAGAGAATTGTGAAGGTGGTTCGATGAACCCTCTGCCAGGCTCTTAAATGTGATTTGCAGAGTATCCTTGTAGATGTAGATAGATGTAGTGAAGGTTTTGCAAGATGATTTCATCCCCATTATCTAAAATGGCCCTGATTTCGACAATATGTGGTTCACGCTAGACGGAGCCGACCCCATCGAAGTAAGAAAGTGTTTGATGTCCTGGAGGAGCGCTTTGGGGACCGCATTCTGGCTCTGGTGTACCCAGAGGCCACTGCCATGGGCCTCGATTGGCCGCCATATACCTCCGGATCCGATAACATGTGACTCCTCTTTGTGCTGCTGTATTAAAGACCCGTGGTCTAGGGGTAGCGTCTTTCATTCATAATCAAAACATCTTCGGTCCGGGGTTCGATCCCCGCCACTGCCTAAATTTTGATAAATAATCAGCATTGGCGGCCGAAGACTTCCAGCATAAGAAGTCAGCCTCATTCTGCCAACGGTCTTGTCAAAGAGGGCGGAGGAGCGGATAGAGGTTCAGGGCACTCTCTTGCCCTAGGGGTGGGAAATCGCCCCTAAAGGCGGAGGAATCAGGAATGATCAACGACATGAAAATGCAGAAGGCAATGGAAACCACTGCATTAAAGACACGTAACGAGTATCCACAGGACATGTGGCCTGTAGTTGAAGAACTGTCATGATGATCTCTCCATTGACAAAAGATTCCGGAATAGTCCACCATTCGGAATTCCGGGAGGGGACTGCCAAGGGGGAGGTTACCATGAAAAAAAGATTGAATAATCAACGAAAGGATAATGTTCTACGAGTCGGGGCGCGGAATGTCAGAAGCTTGAACGTGGTAGGGAAACTAGAAAATCTGAAAAGGGAAATGCAAAGGCTCAATCTAGATATAGTAGGGGGCAGTGAAGTGAAGTGGAAGGAAGACAAGGATTTCTGGTCAGATGAGTATCGGGTAATATCAACAGCAGCAGAAAATGGTATAACAGGTGTAGGATTCGTTATGAATAGGAAGGTAGGGCAGAGGGTCTGTTACTGTGAACAGTTCAGTGACCGGGTTGTTCTGATCAGAATCGACAGCAGACCAACACCGACAACGATAGTTCAGGTATACATGCCGACGTCGCAAGCTGAAGATGAACAGATAGAGAAATTGTATGAGGATATTGAAAGGGTAATGCAGTATGTAAAGGGGGACGAAAATCTAATAGTCATGGGCGACTGGAATGCAATTGTAGGGGAAGGAGTAGAAGAAAAGGTTACAGGAGAATATGGGCTTGGGACAAGGAATGAGGAGAAAAACTAATTGAGTTCTGTAACACGTTTCAGCTAGTAATAGCGAATACCCTGTTCAAGAATCACAAGAGGAGGAGGTATACTTGGAAAAGGCCGGGAGATACGGGAAGATTTCAATTAGATTACATCATGGTCAGACAGAGATTCCGAAATCAGATACTGGATTGTAAGGCGTACCCAGGAGCAGATATAAACTCAGATCACAATATAGTAGTGATGAAGAGTAGGCTGAAGTTCAAGACATTAGTCAGAAAGAATCAATACGCTCAGAAGTGGGATACGGAAGTTCTAAGGAATGACGAGATACGTTTGAAGTTCTCTAACGCTATAGATACAGCAATAAGGAATAGCGCAGTAGGCAGCACAGTTGAAGAGAAATGGACATCTCTAAAAAGGGCCATCACAGAAGTCGGGAAGGAAAACATAGGTACAAAGATGGTAGCTGCAAAGAAACCATGGGTAACAGAAGAAATACTTCAGCTGATTGATGAAAGGAGGAAGTGCAAACATGTTCCGGGAAAATCAGGAATACAGAAATACTAGTCGCTGAGGAATGAAATAAATAGGAAGTGCAGGGAAGCTAAGACGAAATGGCTGCAGGAAAAAAGTGAAGACATCGAAAAAGATATGATTGTCGGAAGGACAGACTCAGCATCAGGTAAGTCAAAACAACCTTTGGTGACATTAAAAGCAACGGTGGTAACATTAAGAGTGCAACGGGAATTCCACTGTTAAATGCAGAGGAGAGAGCAGATAGGTGGAAAGAATACATTGAAAGCCTCTATGAGGGTGAAGATTTGTCTGATGTGATAGAAGAAGAAGCAGGAGTCGATTTAGAAGAGATAGAGGATCCATTATTAGAATCGGAATTTAAAAGAGCTTTGGAGGACTTACGGCCAAATAAGGCAGAAGGGATAGATAACATTCCATCAGAATTTCTAAAATCATTAGGGGAAGTCGCAACAAAACGACTATTCACGTTGGTGTGTAGAATATATGAGTCTGGCGACATACCATCTGACATTCGGAAAAGCATCATCCACACAATTCCGAAGACGGCAAGAGCTGACAAGTGCGAGAATTATCGCACAATCAGCTTAACAGCGGATGCATCGAAGCTGCTTACAAGAGTAATATACAGAAGAATGGAAAAGAAAATTGAGAATGCGCTAGGTGACGATCAGTTTGGCTTTAAGAAAAGTAAAGGCACGAGAGAGGCAATTCTGACGTTACGGCTACTAATGGAAGCAAGGCTAAAGAAAAATCAAGACACGTTCATAGGATTTGTCGGCCTGGAAAAAGCGTTCGACAATATAAAATGGTGCAAGCTGTTCGAGATTTTGAAAAAAGTAGGGATAAGCTATAGGGAGAGACGGGTCATATGCAATATGTACAACAACCAAGAGGGAATAATAAGAGTGGGCGATCAAGAACGAAGTGCTCGTATTAAGGAGGGTGTAAGACAAGGCTGTAGCCTTTCGCCCCTACTCTTCAATCTGTACTTCGAGGAAGCAATGATGGAAATAAAATGAAGGTTCAGGAGTGGAATTAAAATACAAGGTGAAAGGATATCAATGATACGATTCGCTGATGACATTGGTATCCTGGGTGAAAGTGAAGAAGAATTAAATGATCTGCTGAACGGAATGAACAGTCTAATGAGTACACAGTATGGTTTGAGAGTAAATCGGAGAAAGACGAAGGTAATGAGAAGTAGTAGAATTGAGAACAGCGAGAAAGTAAACGTTAAGATTGATGGTCACGAAGTCAATGAAGTGAAGGAATTCTGCTACATAGGCAGTAAAATAACCAACGACGGACGGAGCAAGGAGGACATCAAAAGCAGACTCGCTATGGCAAAAAAGGCATTTCTGGCCAAGAGAAGTCTACTAACATCAAATACCGGCCTTAATTTCAGGAAGAAATTTCTGAGGATGTACGTCTGGAGTACAGCATTGTATGGTAGTGAAACATGGACTGTGGGAAAACTGGAACAGAAAAGAATCGAAGCATTTGAGATTTAGTGCTATAGACGAATGTTGAAAATTAGGTGGACTGGTGAGGTAAGGAATGAGGAGGTTCTACGCAGAATCGGAGAGGAAAGGAATCTGTGGAAAACACTGATAAGGAGAAGGGACAGGATGATAGGACATCTGCCAAGACATGAGGGAATTACTTCCATGGTACTAGAGGGAGCTGCAGAGGGCAAAAACTGTAGAGGAAGACAGAGATTGGAATACGTCAAGCAAATAATTGAGGACGTAGGCTGCAAGTGGTATTTTGAGATGAAGAGGTTAGCACAGGAAAGGAATTCGTGGCGGGCCGCATCAAACCAGTCAGTAGAACGTCGACAAAAAAAAAATTAAAGACAAGGCGTACAGCAATAACACCAAAACCATTGCTGAGCTGAAAACAGATCATCAGCGGCATCGATGTTCCTTCACCTCAGCGGATCATGCAGAACTTCGCTATTCGTCTGCGCCATATCATCGTCAATCACGGCAGGCATATCGAACATGTCACAACCTAAATCCGAATATATGTAGTGACGTGTGCATGTTGAATAGTGTGGACACGTCGCGCTGTAATCCCGTTAATCCGAACTAGCTGGGATCGCACTTTGTTCAGTTTACCGATTTGTTCGGATTAGCCGGAATTACGGTGACGAGTTTTTAGAATGAAGTATACCAAGCAGATACGTAGGTACACCATGGTAACAAACGGGAACAAGTGTGAGACCAATGGTTCATTCTCACTCCCTGCCCCTGTTGGTGTGCATGGTTGAGACTTTTGTGTTGTCCGAGGTCAGTGCACTGCCAGTTGGCTCGCAAAGCGCTTGGTTATGTTAGTTATCGATCGCTGGCACGCGTAACAGTTGTATTGTATTCGTTCAGGTATGGTGGTGTACGTATTTTTGTCATGAATAAATGGAAAGATACAACTATAACTCACAAAGAAAAACTGAATGCTTTGAAGCTGACTGACAATGGTCAGACTGTATCTAAACTGGCAACGGAACTGGGTGTAGCAGTCGCGCGGTTCCGGACTGCGCGCCTAGAACCGCTAGACCACCGCGGCCGGCGCAACGATTTGTGATTGGAGGAAGAACCGAATGAAACTTGAACAGTCCTGTGCAATGTCTTCGGAAAAAACACTCGAAATTTGGCAGACTTTAAAACAGTCCCTGAACGATAGAGTGGATGAGGAAATTAGGACCAAAAATTTAAAAGAAAAGGACTGTTCACGAGCAAAAGTCTTGAAATCGACATAGAAAAATGTGGAAAAATGGGGCAGAATAATTTTTAATTTCACATCCAAAACACCTTCTTATTAGAACATCTTCATTGCTTTTGTTGGACTCTTGATCTGAACGTAACAGCTCTGTGTATAGGAGGATGGCGAAAAGGCTGTTAATATTACTCAGATTCCATTCAGAACTAGTGGTATGGTTGAGTCTCACGATAAAACATTGTTTCTACAACGTAAATCATTTTACAGATAACTGTCGGACAATATAATTTATGATAGCTAGTCTTTTCAAGTTTATTAGCGAAACAGTATTGTAAAAATTCAGTCTTTTCTGCATTGTCAGTTAGTTATATTCGTAAAATATGTTAATTCTAAGTATGCGTGGTTTGTAGCACAGTATGCAAAACAACGGCCACGACAAGTTCTTATTCCATTCCAGTTTTGTTTAAATAATACCATTAATTACTGTGAAGGGCCTAACGCAATAATTTTTGCCACGTTTGTCTGGTGTAATGAAAATTTTTTTTTTCGTCAACCAGTAGACTCATCGTATTTTTGCGACGACTACAAGGAATGAACAAGGAACTGTTTCATTACTAACAAAATATACATTATTGAAAAATTATCGTAAGAACTGTGCTACTGAAACTAATATGTAATGTGACAGACCTCTTTGGGCTGCAGAAAAAGTAGCTTTAAGATTAAAAAAAAACTTGCAGTATGCCTCAGCTGCTAAAATTTTGATGGGTTATTTCTTTTGGTATATTCATCCTATGCGAAAAAATTTCGGGTTTAGTTTCGACACGTCGGATTGGAACTATTTATGTTTTTAAAAATACCGGGAATCCGGTACATCGATATTTTAAAAATATATCATTATCGGCCCTTGATATATCGAAAAAGGTTGTTTATAACTATTGCTGTACAGGCCAAAAAGAATATCGGCTGTGCATTGTACATATGGTTCAAATGGCTCTGACCATTATGGGATTCAACATCTTAGGTCATAAGTCCCCTAGAACTTAGAACTACTTAAACCTAACTAACGTAAAGACATCACACACACCCATGCCCGAGGCAAGATTCGAACCTGCGACCGTAGCAGTCCCGCGGTTCCGGACTGCAGCGCCAGAACCGCTAGACCACCGCGGCCGGCATTGTACATATACTGCCAGTTTTAGAGCTGTGTATTTAAGTATTGATTTATTATGATATGCTCTATACATCATGAAGCTAGCAGCCTGATAATCACCGTTAGAGCAAGAATTGAAAGGAAAACAACGCTCGATCACTCTTGGCGACACCTACTTTGTTAACAATGATAACTGCACCTAAGAAGCACTGTAAAGGTTGTCCGATGGGTCCATCTTTCGGTTTCGTCACATATCGGATTTGGCCGGAGCACTTCCAGTTGACCGCACTGTTTTTCCATTTCTGAAAACGTCAGCGGGCTAGCAGTTGCAGCATCAAAACTGCATGATGAAGCTAAACGTTGAAGTTTCTGTTGGTAGCGTCATGCGCCGATTACGTCAGCATATCCCCCTCACACGTCTCCGCCCACAGCAAAGACCAGTGTTGTCCCAGTAGATTTTTGTTCATCAGTTTCAGCATCTGTTTCTGAAGAATGCCGATGTGAAGAAATGGCACACTAGCTGCGACAAAAATAAATACTACTGCTGTGCTATTCTTTCACATCGAAACTCTTGATATTCCATTCGCATCGCCACTCCCCAGTACAATTGGACTACTTCTTTGTGCCACCTGTACCTACTTCATACATCAAAGAGAAAGACTGGATTCCATGAAACGTCAAAAAGTAGTAAGACTCCTTGACGCAGTGAAAGTAAAAATATGCTCTACTACAGTTTCAAGAACACAACTTCAAATAATAACCTAAAATTGCTAAAAAAATATAAAATGAAAATATCAGCACTCGCTGTTGCCTGTTGATATCGATATATCCGTGTAAGAAGCATCACCAATTAATATCGGTACATTTTGGAGAAAATATTGGTATATCGATAAATTATAGGCTGCCCTGTTTGGAGCGTGCCCTTCTGAGTACACAGGCTTCTTCAACAGCCCCTCCCCATTCGTTTTATACAACTCGCAACAGCTTCCAAAATCATGCGCGAGATTTCCATACTCTCTCGCTCGCTACACGTGAAACTTATTTATTTAAATGAGTGTGTCGGTACTTAAATAGCTGAATGACTGAGAATATGAAACTTCTACATTATTTGTTTCTCAAACAGCTGAGTAAAACTGAACGTACTGAGCATATTTTCTCTTTAGTTTTTTTCTTATGCCAACACTGACCCACAACATTCCAGCGCAATCTGAGTGCACAAATAAAAAAACCTGTTCTCAAATAATTAGTTCAAAAGTATGGCCCTGACTAAAAAGAAATCTTAACAATAACCTATACATTTCATTAAGCACTTACCTCACAAAAATCTTCTATACGCTAACAAAAATTGGTTCAAATGGCTCTAAGCACTATGGGACTTAACTGCTGAGGACATCAGTCCCCTAGAACTTAGAACAACTTAAACCTAACTAACCTGAGGACATCACACACATCCATGCTCGAGGCAGGATTCGAACCTGCGACTGTAGTGGTCGCGCGGCTCCAGACTGTAGCGCCTAGAACCGCTCGGCCACAACGGCCGGACAATCTGCGAACTACTGCAATACAGCGAGTGTCAATACTGGCAGCTAAATAAAAGATTCTAACTACTAAAGCTACTAACTACTAATACGCATGTGGTTAGCAAAGGAAAGATTTTGTTGCAAACCAAATAATCTATTTTTATCTTAATAATGTGACATCCAGTTCAAACACGAATGTACGTCGTCATTGACATCCAGTACAAAGATAAATAATAACGAATAATTGTCAAACTGCAAGTCGGATACTTCCCGATCGTTAGCCTACGCTAACACTGCAGACCTCTACCCTCCATCAAAGCTAACTTCTCACATTTAACATCCATGACTGCTGACTGTTCGCATCCAACTGCCCAACAGTACTTCCATCACTGCTAGCGACTAACTTCCAACTGCCCAACACTACTGGCAATTAACTTCCAACAAGTCCAACCAGCCACAGAGTCTCTTACAAAGAAAGCGCAGTCAGAGATCCAACGCAAAGCGCTACACAGTGCTGCCAACACAGAGCAGCACACCTACACACGCAAACTTTTAGCTATACAGAAGTAATGTACAGGACTTTCTTGTAATTAATTTAATCTTACTTAAATATTGTACTGGGATACGTTTTCGGTAGAGGCCCTAGTTTTCGAGTTACTCAAGAAACACATACAAAAGTGACTTTCAAACGCATTTTCTCGAATAACTTGAAAACCATGGCCTCCAGCGAAAACGTTTCATTGTACAAATTTAACTGCATTATATTTCGTATACAGAGGTCTCACTGACTTTTTCTGTAGAAGTAACAGTTTGATCGTAGCTAAGAAGAGAATCTGAAAGTCTTCCGAGTGGTTTTTTAAGACGTTGCGGGCTGCATAAGACCCATAGGTATGGGCAGCTGAATCACGTTGGATAGGGAATTATTAATGTTGTAGTCGTAGCATTCATTTTCTCCGTTTTGTGTGCAGCGCAATTTTACGTACCTGTAGATCAAAAGTGGGCAACCTTTGCACAACTTTCGATGAGTAAGTTAAAATCTACAACAATACATCATCCTCTTTCATGTACAGCAGAGAAGGAAGTCGAATGAATCTTTTTGGAACAATTCTGGGACTTAATGGAATGTTTTGCAGTGAAATCGACAGACAGCGAAGAAATTGTTGTGTTGCGAGGTACCGCTGTGAACAGAAAGCCAATGTGCGAGAGCAATAACACTGTGAACCCATTGTTCTCGCATGGCTGGCGCAGCATTTGGCTGTAGCGCTGCGAGCGATACGTGCCAATTTGGGAGCGTGCTATACCCTCGGCAAGACAATTAATCTGGCACAGCGAAATCAATCTGATTTACTGAAATAAATAGGCAATTAGTTGCACAGCAGGGCTTTAATCGCGTTACTGCCACCCGCGCTGGCAAATTATCGCTTCTGCGCCTCCGTGGGAAATGTTTGGCGCCGGTCGGCGTATATCGTCGGACATGTTCACCACGTCACGCATGTGTGTGTGTGTGTGTGTGTGTGTGTGCGGGTCAGATATCGACATCTGCCAGTATCATCGCACGCCGTACGTCAGTGCACCGAATATGGCTCGCCAAATTCTGCGAGGCCACAAATAAATTTCACGAATTAGGCTGCATTATAAGCGATTTATTTATTTACTACCGTCATCTGGTACGAAAACCAGGCCAATGAAAGTCCGGTGTCAATCATGTTCAATCGTGAAATCCTATTAGCTTTCAAGCTCATTGGTAATAACCCAGAAGAACTATGATTTTCCTACATCGTATCGCCTGTATTGTTATTCATGAGCTTGCCAACTAAAGCGATTTTATGGTTCAACGTGATTGATACTTGACATATATTGGCCAATTTTTAGTATCTGAAATTGGTCGTTGACCGAAACCGATATTAAATAAATAAACTGTTCTAATGGAGCCTGAAACATACGCATCCTCGCAAATCAACGAACAAATAATTAATAAAACCTGCGTATGGCACATTTTTAGCTTTCCATGCCTCAATCTGTGAAAACGGAACCGTTAAAGAGTCACTTTGGTATCCATCTGCCGGTCAGTCCGATGGTTAAGAACGGGTAGACGTATTGTGTTCAAATTTATGTCATATACACACATAAAAAAAAGGTTTTGCATCGCCTCGGTTCCGAGAGTTCCGGAACCTGTACAGAAAACTGGAATAGAGATCAACATAAACATCATTTCCGCCCTTTTTATTGCTCATGAAAACTACACATAGCATGTTGTACCACCATAAAGCGAGACCTTCATATGTGGTGCTCCAGATTGCTGGTACACACCGGTACCTCTAATAACCAGCAGGACGTCCTCTTGCATTGATACATGCCTGTATTCGTCGTGGCATACTATCCACAAGTTCATCAAGGCACTGTTGGTCCAAATTTACCACTCCTCGACTGAGATTTGGCGTAGATGCCACAGAGTGGTTGGTGGGTCATATCGTTCATAAATAGCCACTTTCAATTTATCGATAGTGTTCATGTCTGGAGAAAATGCTAGACACTAGTCCAGCGATGCCGTCATCCTGAAGGAAGTCATTCGCAAACGTGCACGATGGGAGCGCGAATTGTCATCCATGAAGACCAATGCCTCGTCCGTCGGAGTATGGCATTCACGTATCATACAGCCGTTACGGCACCTTCCTTGACCACCAGCGGCGTACGTCGGCTCCACATAATGCCACAGCAGGGAACCTCCACCTTCCTGCACTCGCTGGACAGTGTGTCGAAGGCGTTCAGCCTCACTGGGTTACCTCCAAACACGTCTCGGGCGATTGTCTGGTTGAAGGAATATGCGACACTCATCGGTGAAGAAATCATGATGCCAATCCGATCGGTCCATTCGGCATGTTGTTGGGCCCGTCTGTACTGCGCTACATGGGATGTCGTAGTTGCAAAGGTGGATCTGGCCATGGACGAAGGGAGTGAAGTTGTGCATCATGGACCGGCCGCAGTGGCCGATCGGTTCTAGGCGCTACAGTCTGGAACCGCGCGACCTCTACGGTCGCAGGTTCAACTACTGCCTCGAGCATGGATGTGTGTGATGTCCTTAGGTTAGTTAGGTTTAGGTAGTTCTAAATCTAGGGAACTGATGTCCTCAGATGTTAAGTCCAATAGTGATTAGAGCCATTTGAACCATTTTGATCCCCTCCGTCTAATAGGCGCTGCTCATGCGTGGTTGTTTACATCTCTGGGCGGGTTTAGTGACACCTATGAACAGTCAAAGGGATTGTGTCTGTCATACAGTATCTACAGTCAACGTCTCTCTTCAGGAGTTCTGGGAACCGGTGTGATGTAAAACTTTTTTTTATTTGTGTCTGTTTTTCATCACCTGCCTTTCTTTTAAGACCTATTTTTCTCTGGAATAGGTTGGCGTATCATGGTCCCTTGGTGGCTTAAAAATTGTGTTTCAAAATCACGTTAATAAAAAGATACGGCCATTTATGTCAGCTATTCAGAAACTCGAAAACTCAGTCAATAAGCCTATAGGGTGTTAATCCTCGATTCCCACAATTAAGATTGTACCCAACCGTAAGTGCGCAAGTCCTACTCGCAACTGGGCATTTTTTTTTTCTGGTCATCAGTTTTTGAGCTGCCATGAATTCCTCTGCTACACCATCCTCCTCTGTTCAGAGAAGCACTTGCACCTTAAATCCTCACTGATTTGCTGGACGTTTTCCAATCTCTGTCTGTCCCTACAGTTTTGACCCTGTACAATTCCCTCTAATACCTTGGACTTTATTCCTGACACTATAACACAAGTCCTGTCATCCTGC
The DNA here is from genome assembly GCF_023897955.1 of Schistocerca gregaria. Classification (NCBI taxonomy): domain Eukaryota; kingdom Metazoa; phylum Arthropoda; class Insecta; order Orthoptera; family Acrididae; genus Schistocerca; species Schistocerca gregaria. The sequence continues at coordinate 158,128,955 of NC_064928.1, forward strand.
CCCATTTTCTTTTTGTCAGCGATTCCCATACGTTCCTTTCTCCGCTCATTCTGCGGAGAACCTCCTCGTTACCTATCAATCCATTTACTTTCAACATTCTTCTTTAGCGACATGTCTCAAACGCTTCTCTTCTGTTCCGCTTTCCCCATAGTCCATGTTTCACTACCATACAATGATGTGCTCCACACATTCTTGCAAATAGATTCCTCATATTAGGGTCTATATTTGATACTAGCACACTTCTCTTGGGCAGGAATGCCCTCTTTCTCTGTGCTAGTCTACTTCTTATGTCCTCCTTGCATTTCACGTCATGGTTTTTTTTTTCATGGTAACAACATATCTTAACTTCGCCTACTTCGTGACCAATTTTGATGTTGAACTTCTCTGTATTTTTATTTCTCCTCTTTATCAGTACTTTCGTTTTTCTCAGATTTACTCCCAGTCCATATTGCGTACTCATTAAACTGTACATTCCATTCAACAGATCCTGTAATTCTTCTTCACTTTCACTGAAAATATCAATATCATCGGAGAATCATATCATTGATACTTTTTACCCTCAATTTTATATCCGCTCTTGAATCTTTCTCTTAATTCCGTCATTGCTTCTTCCATGTATAAACTGAACGGCAGGAAAGGCTACAGCCCTGTTTACATCCTTTTTAATCTCAGCAATTCGTTCTTCGTCTTTCAGCCTTATTGCTCTCACTTGGTTGTTGTACATATCGCCTATGACTCATTCTTCTCTGTAGCTTGGCCCCATTTATCTCAGAATTTTGAACGTATTGCACCATTTCACACTGTCGAACGCTTTTTCTAGGTCGACAGATCGTATGAACGTGTCTTGATTTGCCTTCAGTCTTCCTTCCAGTATCAAGTGCCAAGTAAGAACTGCTTCCCCGGTGCTTTTGGCTTTCCACAAGCCAAAACGATCGTCATCTTACAGATCCTCAATTTGCTATTCCATTTCCGTACATATTTTTGTCAGTAGCTTATATTCAATAGCTGTTAAGCTGGTAGTGCGATAGTTCTCACTCGTATTTGCCTTTGCTACTTTCGGAATTCTGTCGATGATATTTTTCCGAAAGACTGATCGTACGTCGCCAGCCTCCTAGATTCTACACACCAACTTCGATAGCGGCTATTACTTCTCAGATTACACTCACGGCAAATCTAGACCAGGGAAACGGGAGACTTACTGAATACTGATCCTTATACAGACTTTATTTATCTCTGTTTCCGTGGGACCATCAGAGCGGAAGCGGCTTGGCCATTGAGAGTGTCAGTGTATAGTAATAAAGAATGTCGACTGAACATTCGTGAACAAAAGAAACTAAGAAATTTAGAAAATACGGGAGAATTTGTGAGATATTGCACGAACAGAAAGTCCTTTACGGAGGTAAGTTCTCAGTTACACACCCAAACAAAAACGCATAGCACCCTTATGTCGAGAACGAAACAACAGGTAGCTTAATAGGTTGAGAGGGGGTCTGATGTTGTTACGAAATTTCCAAAGAACTTGGCAGTATAAGCCCGCGTATCTGTCTGACGTTGCACTCCCTCTGCCCTCGATGCATGCACTGATTCGGTTGAAGAGGATGTCGTAAGGCCACTGTATCCTCTCCTTATACGACCTGGCGTATAACAGTTGTAACTTCTCCAAGGTATCTGGGATACCGGCTGTAGAAAGCAGTTGACATAAGAGTTGGTACCACACACGTTCTATCGCAGACATAGCTGGGGACCATGCTGTCTGGAGCTACTGCTAAAATATCGATATTATTTTCAGGAAACGGTGATATATAACGGAGATATCGATATATCGGCATCGAAATACCATATTCGAGTGCCGATATTTTTATTTTATAATTTTTTCCTCACTTATCGATAAATATTTGAAGTAGTTGTTTTGAAATTTTAGTAGAACATAATTTTACTTTCACCGTGTGAAGGAGTCTTTCTAGATTCTGAGCTTTCGTCACGTCCATTCTTTCTGTTTGGGTGTGTGAAGTATGTATAGATTGGACAAAGAAGAAGTCCGATTCCACCGGGAGTGGGGATTGTGGCGGTTTCAGTGGAATAACAAGATAACCGATGCGACGAAACAGCACACCAGTTGTGTTAAAAAGCAATTCACATTGGCATTCTTCAAAAATATTTGGTGAAACTGATAAACAAAAGTCTTAATGACAAGATTGGTCTTAGCAGTGGGCGCAGACGCGTGAATGTAAATGCTGACCTAACTGGCGCTTGGCGCTATCAACAGAAATTTTAACACGCTAGGTCGCTGGCGTTTGTAGAAATGAAAAAAAAAACAGTGAAGTCGACATGTAGTGTTCTAGAGAAATCTGATATGTGACGAAACCTAACGACGGATCCATCGGACAGCTTTTATTGTGCCACTTGCCTGCAAACCAGTTATCGCCAAGCGTGAACGTGCATCGTTTCCCTTTCAGTTCTTGCTCTGAGGGGGATAAGCAGAATCCTTGCTCGATGATGTACAGAATACCTAATAATAAACTAGTACTTAAATATACAGCTCTAAAACGGTACAATGTGTAAACGATTTTTTTTTCACGTCGATATCTCCTTCCATCGATTATCGATCACTTTTTTTAGAAACATCGAGGGCCGTTAATGATACGTTTTATACATCGGACTCCCCATATTTTGAAAAATATCAGCAGTCTTAATGGTGATGTCTATAGTACCTGAAAGCTACGGAGACAGTTCATAGCGAGACGTGAAATTTGTGGACGAGCATTGTCGTGTTGGAAAACGGCACAACGATACTTTTGTATGACACGCAACAGCTGAGGGCGTTAGAAGGCCGCTGATGAGCTCACGCCTTACCAGATTGCTCCTCAAAGCACGACGCCAGGAGTAGCACCGCTGTTCATCTCAAAGACATTGCAAGAAAGTGTTTTCTTCCTGTGCCATAATCGACGGTGACGGTCATCCTCCGTAACGTACGCTGAAGATACACGCATTTTCGGAAAAAAAGCAGAACATGTTGAATGAGATAGGACGTTCATATTCGCAGGATATGCACATTCTTATGTTGGCACCCACCTACATAGGGAGAAATGATCATCACGATAAGATAAGAGAAATCAGGGCTCGCACAGAAAAATTTAAGTGCTAGATTTTTCCGCATGCCGTTCGAGAGTGGAACGGTAGAGAGACAGCTTGAAGGTGGTTCATTGAACCCTCTGCCAGGCATCTTATTGTGAATAGCAAAGTAGATGTAGATGTAGATATCATCGTGTTCTACGGCCTTTGGTGAACCATTATGTACACACCCGTCCCACTCGACCAGCAATTACCCGGATAGATGCATCACATTCTCTCATGCCAATAATGCACCCCCTTTGCAGACTCACAGATTTGACGGTACGGTCAACGCATTCGCCTGCGAGGCATCCTGCACGTCTGGCCAACTCACACTAATCCATTACCTACGGCTTATAGCCGCAGGTACATTTTACTTGCAAGTAGTGTAGTGCTGCGATATGGACCTTGAACCCGAGGTTCGACATGGTTCTGTTGCTAACCATTCCTGCAGAACACACTACTGTACATGTCCTGCTAACATAAACGCCCTATCTCTGGTGTTCATGCTTCCCAATCACAGCCTACGCATGGGACGGTAATTCACTGTTCCGCCTGTTCCCTGTCTCCGACCAATGTCGTGGTATGACACAGAATGTTGTATGGAGTCCATTACTTGTTCTCGGTTGGAAGGCGGAGATGTGGAGTGGTTACCATATGTTTGGTGGCCAATAGGACCATCCTACATTGTGGTGGTCAGACTCTGCTGACGGGAGCCTTGACGGTGAATATGTCTGTCCTCACGGTCTCATAAATTCCAACATCGCGTCACTGTCACATCCAAATGTGCCACAAATCTGGATAATGCGCGATGCGGCCAGCAGGCCACATGGAGACTCGCAGTAAGGGCCCTTGTCAGTTCTGTCAGCAGCTGATAATGCCGACTCACACGTGTACGCTGATCTCAGTATCTTTCACAGTGATCAAACAACATCCAGAGCTGTTCACGTCCCATATCCACATTACTAAGCGACTGCTTCGGGGCATGGAACGTGAATCCACTGGCAGATTTCCTAGCTAATGGATTCCAAGGTAAACGAAAATTTTATTTTCGATGTTTCATATAAATAGTCGCCTAATTTAAAAATTTGTAATAATGGTATAATCTATTCGGTAACAAGTGTAATCTTACGTGAATAATATAATAAGCCAAGTAATGTAGCTATAAACTGCGTATACGTCTTACCTGAAAAATTCAGCACAATGAGGCAATTATCCATACACATTAAAGAAGTGAATGTTAATGTGTGTGTGTGTGTGTGTGTGTGTTTGTGTGTGTGTGTGTGTGTGTGTGTGTGTGTGTGTGTGTGTGTTCCACATCTCCCCATAAACCACTGGAGGGATTTCAGCCAAAGTCGGTACACGTACCACTTACTTTCTAGAAAGGATTGTTGTTGAGATAAGAACCACCTACCTATCAAAGTGTTGGGGGTGAAGAAGTGTAGGCCATGACGCACGAATACCCAGCCGTTATACATCCAGGATTTAGGAATGACAGCGTTTAGTCGCTTGCAAAAAGCTTTACACACAATTTTAAACCTATATGAAACTTTTTCTCTTTGACAACCCTCAAAAAGTGACGGTAGGAGTTTATCGCTTACTACATTTTCGCTGTTCATGTAGTAAAACTACCGCAGCAGGGGTGACGTTTTGATTCATTACTTCTATACTATCAACTCTATTCGTGACACATATTCCAGGCAGTATGCATAAATAGCGCTGAATATACCTGTACAGTTATATCACTGTACCACACTTAGATCAAGATATAAGACGTTGCAAACAATGAGGTGCGTGGAAAACTCCCACATCCTGCATGACGTTTAAATTAATTATTTAACGATATTCACAACACATTTTGCTTACAGTAACCTCATATGGCCCTGGATGTACGAAAATTACACTATGTGATCAACAATATCCGGACACCCCAAAAACACACGTTTTTCATATTAGGTGCATTTTACTGACATCTATTACCAGGTACTCCATATCAGCGGCCTCAACAGTCATTAGATATCGTGAGAAAGCAGAATGGGACGCTCCGCGGAACTCACGGACTTCGAACGTGTTCAGGTGATTGGGTGTCACTTGTGTCATACGTCTGTACGCGAAATTTCCACACTCCTAAAAATCCATAGGTCCACTGTTTCCGATATAATAGTGAAAGGGACACGTACAGCACAAAAGCGTACAGGCCGACCTCGTCTGTTGACTGACAGAGACCGCCGACAGTTGAAGAAAGTCGTACTGTGTAATAGGCAGACATCTATCCAGACCATCACACACGAATTCCAAACTGCATCAGGATCCACTGCAAGTACTATGACAGTTAGGCGGGAGGTGAGAAAACTTTGATTTCATGGTCGAGCGGCTGCTGTTAAGCCACGCATTACGCCGGTAAATGCCTAACGACGTCTCGCTTAGTGTAAGGAGTGTAAACATTGGACGATTGAACAGTGGAAAAAAGTTCTGTGGAGTGACAAATCACGATACACAATGTGGCCATGCGATGGCAGGGTATGGATATGGCGAATGCCCGGTGAACGTCATGTGCCAGCGTGTGTAGTCCTAACAATAAAATTCGGGGGCGGTGATGTTATGGTTTGGTCGTGTGTTTCATGGAGGGCGCTTGCACCCCTTGTTGTTTAGCGTGGCACCATCGCAGCACAGGCCTATATTGACGTTTTAAGCACCTTCTTCCTTCCCACTGTTGAAGAGCAATTCGGGGATGGCGACTGCATCTTTCAACACGATGGAGCACCTGTTCGTAATCCACGGCCTGTGGCGGAGTGTTTACACGACAGTACCATCCCTGTAATGGACTGGCTGCACGGAGTCCTGACCTGTATCCTATAGAACACCTTTGGGATGTTTTGGAACGACGACTTCGAGCCAGGCCTCACCGACCGACATCGATACCTCTCCTCAGTGCAGCATTCCGTGAAGAATGGGTTGCCACTCCCCAAGAAACAAAATGGTTCAAATGGCTCTGAACACTTAACATCTGAGGTCATCAGTCGCCTAGAACTTAGAACTACTTAAACCTAACTAACCTAAGGAGATCACACACATCCATGCCCGAGGCAGGATTCGAACCTGCGACCGTAGCGGTCGCGCGGTTCCAGACTGAAAAGCGGTTCCAGACTGAAACGGCTAGAACCGCTCGGCCACACACCGGCCGGCCCCGAAGAAACTTTCCAGCATCTAATTGAACGTATGGCTGCGAGAGTGGAAGCAGTCATTAAGGCTAAAGGTGGGCCAACACCATATTGAATTCCAGAATTACCGATGGAGGGCGCCACGAACTTGCTAGTAATTTTCAGCCAAGTGTCCCGATACTTTTGATTACATAGTTTGTGTCATTGTGCTACAGTAGTTCACGAGACGTGGCGTCATAGAGATTGAGATAGTGAAAGAGAAATTTCAGGGCAAAATTGGCTACAGATATGGCTGAATTATTACAAATCTGTGTAATATGTCGAACATAAGAGACATATGTGAGGGGTGGAAAGATCCTCCTAAGCTTGTACATCTGTTTCAGTCTAAACTGATTTACATCCTACTTGCAAGCTCGAAAGACATACTGTGGGGGTTGGAACCAGCAAACTGCTATTGGGGTTGGGCGATGAGGTGAAGAGAGCAAGGCGGAGGAGATGGACAGAGAGGGGGAAATGAACGGAAAGGGGACAAGAGGTGATAGACAGATTGAAGAGGAGAGGGGCAGAGAGAGGGGGGAGGAGGAGATAAATAGACAGGGGGTAGAACGAGATGGACAAAGCGAGGGTGGGGGGAGACAGAATCGACTAACAAAAGCCTGGAATAAATACATACTCTGGTAATTCTGAGTACTCTGCTAGTTACTCCTATAAACTGTCTGAGTATATGGCGTAGGGCAGCTTAGGTCTCAGTGCGCAGCTGATATTCATGCAGTATTTGAGAATGAGAGCAATTATTGTTAGTGACTTGCACATAATTTTGAAATTACGGAACTCTAGCTCGCTGAAACCTCCGCCTTCTCCCCCACAAGGTGATTAAAGGAAAGAAGGTTATTGCCTACTACATTTCGCTGTTCATTCAATGAGACTGCGTGACCTTTTATTTGTTATTTACTACTAGCTGCATTCGCAACACACTTTTCCAGTGTCCGCATATAGCACTGAATGTAATTAATGCACTCCGTCTTCAGGCCTCAAGTGGCCCATCCGACCGCCGTGTCATCCTCAGCTGAGGATGCGGATATGAGGGGCGTGTGGTCAGCACACCGCTCTACCCGGTCGTTATGATGGTTTTCTTTGACCGGAGCAGCTACTATTCGGTCGAGTACCTCCTCAATCGGTATCACAGGGCTAAGTGCACCCCCGGCAACGGCGCATGACGGCCCGGATGTTCGCCCATCCAAGTGCCGGTCACGTCCGACAGCGCTTAACTTCGCAAATCTGACGGGAACCGGTGTATCCATTGCGGCAAGGCCGTTGCACTGAATGTAACTGCAAAGTCGTATCAATGAACGGGACATATTTCAGGAGCTATGACATCATAAAAATGGACGCTCCTTCAAAAAGTAGCTTTTGCTTGAAGAGAAGCGCAAATTTCCCAGAATATGCTCTACACCTCTTAACTTGAAATATTTAACGCCAACTTGAATAATCAGAAGTATGCAGCTGTTTCATACATAGGTTTTAAAGAACCAGGAGCTTAGTGACGTACGCTACCAGGCCTGGTAACAACGCTAATCACGGTCTCCGATCGCCTTTCTACCGGTCACAGAGAACTGCAACTCATAGATCATTTGCCTACACGCCGATGGTGCGTACTTGCACGCAATTGCGTTGACATCCAACTATTGTCACCTGGACCTTTAATTTCCTAGAGGCCGATTATTTCTATCAGTACTGTACCAGGGTCCGATCTTGTAACATCTACCGCACAATCTCCAGTACTTCACTCTAGTACAAATCCAATAATAAACAATCAATAAAACAATACGACTGCGAGAAAGAAATCTGTTCTCAATACAATTTGCGTACGTTATCTGACTGTGTCAAAATAACTGTGTAAAATGGTAATTCTCAATGTTGCGAATCTTTCTTAGTTTTGAAAACAACTGCTGTACCAGAACTATTATCGTAATTACACAACAAATGATGACTGAATAAAACGCATCTAACTTTATCTGTTAAATCCGAGGGTAACACTCATAAAATACTCCTCTCGCAATAAACCTCTGAACTTGTCATTGTGGTGAAATTTATGGCTTACCTGTCACCTCTGCAACATAGGTTTTTATAAGAATAATGACTTCACTGTCAAAATTAAGTTTCAGCGCGGGACTCGCGGTCTGGAATGCGAGGTGGGATTTCATCATTACTCAAAAATGTTACTCAGCACACAACTCGCGATGTGCAATGTGAGTGTGTATGAATGCATATGGAAAAATCTAGCGCTAATCTCACCGACCAAGAAATAACTGAATCGACACTAATATTTAATCGAGCTTCATTAAGCCACAGTAACAATAGTTTTCCACAGTTCTCACACATGAATTCGCAATATGTCTCTTCAGCATTTATCACTGTAGTGAAAGACAACCATATAACTTCATTACGAAAAACTTTACACAAAATTTAGACCGTAATCACTGTTATAAGTATAAGTATACTAAATGATTACAGATATAACAAAACCACATTACCTTTAAATGTTACTTTTCTCGTTCATACAATATTATAATCCTGTTTAATCTCATTAAGCATCATATTACAAAAATTGCACCAAATAATTCTGTCTCCATTGCAGAGCAAGCCAGCTTCCGTCCATTTCAAACCAAACACATTGTCACTATCTAACTCTGACGAAGTAAAGCTAACCACTCTGAAACGTCCCCTTTGGAAAATTGATGAATTACTGTGCTGGTAAACCTCTTACAATAATTGGATTTTCCAACAGCTGAGCAGAACTGAACGTACTCAGACATTTCGCTCTTTACCTATTTTGATCAACACTAAACTGACAGACAATATTTTTAGCGCAACGCAATCTGACTGTCAATAATCTCTACAAAAGAATGGCCCTGACTAAGAATAACCTATACCTTTCATGAAACTTACCTCACAAAAATCTTCGTTACTCGAACTACTGCAATACAGCGAGCACCAATACTGCCAGCTAAATAAAAGATTGTAACTACTGAAGTCACTAACTACTGATAGGCATATAGTTAGCAAATGAAAGATTTTGATAAAAAACAAACAATGTATTCACCTTGATAGTGTTCAAAAGTCATCATTTATATATCAGTTCATGACATCCAGTCTTACAAATTTACTCTTTCTGATGGACACACGTCCAGATCATCCGCTCTCAAAACTCCGCCATCTCTCTCCCCACAACCACCACTGCTGGCGGCTCACCTCCAACTGCGCAACGCTACGCGCTGTTCACATCCAGCTGCCCAACACTACAATAGCGAATATTGCAACAATGTCAACTAGCTACAGATTGCACACAGCACAGTCAGTGATTTTCATACAGAGCGCTACGTGGCGTTACCAACATAAAAAACTAAACAGCCTACTTACAACTCAGACCAACATCTCCGGTCTCGAACATAGTCCGAAAGGGGCAATGTTAAAGCGATATTACAAGGCGTGAGAACATTTATCAAATTTACAAATTACTTCGTATTAGTGGCTCATGACATGTTCAGAATTATCATAGCGAATAAACCTTTCAAAGTCAGCAAATTTTTATTTCAGTGCAGTGAAGCTTGGTCATTGCATTAGGTTTAGTGGGCTTAGAGCTACGTTCAAAACCCTCACAGCGTCAAGTTTTAGAATCCTGTCACCGTAGCAGGCTATGACAAAAGAAGTTGTAGATGTTCTTGATACGGGTGCATTTCCTCTTCACGATCAAAAACAGTAATCACTGAGTTTCATACAGTACCTTCTTCTTCCCGAATAAAATTGCCTGCTTGAGTAGCAACGTCTGCCCCTTGTTTGTCGTGGTTACTGTAGTATCCGGTTGTGGTTGCCAGGGCCTGAGTCTTATCAGACGGAATGTTGTGGTTTCCCGCTACAAGGCGTGGCTCTGGTACAGTTTATTTTATCTGTTTCCTACCTCGACAGTTTCGTTATGCCTCTGTCTTCGGCTATCGAACAACATTTCCCAAGTAAGCTTTCGATTCATCTAAGCTTATAATGGTCGGCTTTAGTCTGGAACCGCGCGACCGCTACTGTCGCAGATTCGAATCCTGCCTCGGACATGGATGTGTGTGATGTCCTTAGGTTAGTTAGGTTTAAGTAGTTCTAAGTTCTAGGGGACTGATGACTTCATCTGTTAAGTCCCATAGTGCTCAGAGCCATTTGAACCATTTGAACATTTTTTTAGAAATCGGGCGATTCTTTTTGATACACCCTGTAGTTTTGCAGAACACTAGGAAGTGTTCCTGTGGTGTGCGTACTGTAAAACCTTCGGTTCACACACCATCAGATTATTTGACTTGTCGCTCTAACGAAGTATTCAAATGTCAGCAATATGTCTCATGGTCTTATTGTGGCGTGTTTATCTTCTGAAACTAGGTCAGACGATACAAATACCACTTGCACGCTTAGAGTAGCAGATTGACGGTGACAAACTTTAAACAGAACTTGATTAATTTTCACACACATTTATTAAAATAATAACAAGCATAAAATTACTTAACTTGGTTCTGGATGCTATTTACAATTGACACTCTGAAGTTCGCTTGGTATTGGTACGTTAATCTTATTCTCACATATCTCTGATACTTGACAAAGTGTCTATACATTTCTCTTCATGGCTATGTACAGGAATATGATAATCTTATTAGGCGCAGACTGAAACTTGTCTATAGACTGGTACAGACTAATGTAGACTGGTACAGACAGGTGCAGATAAATGCAGACTCATACAGACTAATGCAGACTGAGTAATCGGAGGTCTGCACTCTCATTATAATACCTCGCGTTTTCATGTATCACTGTGCGAGTGTGATCTGCGAGGAGAAAAGGTTCTACGTTAGCAGCAATCTCAGTGCCTGCGTTACATATTAATACGCGGATCGGCGGAAGCAGAATTTGGTCCGTCTCTAAGGCAGCGCCATCTCGTTGTGCAGAGACGGTCGAGCGCTGCGCCTGCGCTGTTGTGCTTTGCGGGGCGCGCTCTAGTGGGTAAGTTGTGTACGCACTGACTATGCAGAACTATGTACACAACAGTGCCCTATCTGATATTGTTCTGTGAAGCACAGACGGAAAATTCAGCTAAACAAATTTTAATTTTTCGCCGTCTTTTCACTTCTTTCTATTCTCTGCCGCAGTCTAGTTTTGCCTCTGCTGCAAAGGTAATACAGAGTAAAAAAGCAGGAGACTTACTGAATGCTGGAATGCTAGATCTTTTTTTTAACTTTATTTATCTGCCAGCCTCCGTGGGCCAATGTGAGACAAAGCAGATTGGTTATGGAAACAGTCAGAACATATTTTACCGAATGCTCACTAGAAAATTTATATGATGGTTGGAATTTTCATAGTGTCAACTGTTTATTTACAACTTAAACAAAGTAGATACGTGTTTCAACGCTTTGCTGTCGTTCAAAGTAGTCAGTGTTTTAACAGGGGCGATTCTAGGTGCCCTGACGTCATCATTGGCATGGTTGACCGGAATGCCATCTTCAGTGCAGAACACGATCGTACGGACATCTGATTGGCAGTTTGTACGATTATATCGTAAATTAGACACAGGGCTGGGAAACAGCGGTTTGTTACTTCGATTTTGGGCACCTGCGTGGGTATGTGCTTCTAACTCCACTCGAAAGTCATCCACTGACCCTAAAGCCCAATGCCTCTACTGTCAAATAAGTCTCGTGTCGCTGTCCGATTTGCTGCACAAGCAGAACAACTATCCTATCTTCGTCAACAGCGAGAAGTAATTGGGGCTTGAGACCAGTATGAGCTACTGTCAGTTACACTCCAAACATAACACTTTATTTAGTTGTCCAAACTTAACAGCGCAACTTCCAAGCTTGACTATCGACAGAAAAGTCTTTAATTCTAAAATGGCTGAAGGCCCATGAATTAAATACAACTGCTATAAATATTTTTTTTCTTTTTTGATACAGAAGGCTCTAGGCTTTAACCTTAAATAGTACTTAAGGTCAAGCGATGTAAGACTTGACTAGTCAGATAGATTAAGTTTTTTTAAAAGTGGCTGAAGGCCGATAAATTTAAAACAACATAACTACAATAACCTTTCAATAGGCAGAAGGCCCAAGCTTTATGACCAATAAGAAACCTTAATCCAAAACGGCTGAAGGCCATTGTTTAAAAAAAAACTGCAACCAATTTTCCAAGGCAGATGGCCCAAAGTTTTTAACCTTAAATAGTATTTAAGGCCAAGCGATGTAAGATTTGATAAGTAAGAATCCACAATTTTAAAGCGGTTGAAGGCCCTTCATTTTAAGAACAATACAACTTCGATAAATTTTCCACAGGCAGAAGGCCCACAGCTTTATCTTCCAAAAGGTAATACTTGATAAGCGGCTGAAGGCCGATGCTTTAAAACAATACAATAAATTTTCAACAGGCGGAAGGCCCAACTTTTATCTTGAGACTGTGTAAGACTTGCCCAATTTAGAAAAATTCACTTTTTAAACCGCTGAAAACACAATTACAAGCATACAAATTTCAACCATCAGCTATGAGCCATTAAAAATACACAGTTAATCGCCAACAAGAAAGGCAGTGTAGGCAACGGCACTCAGACGTTTCCAGGGGGCTGGGTCTGCCCTTGAAATCTTAATTTTTGCTTGGGTGAGACAAGAAGTCGGCCCAACTTTACTCGATGCGTCGGCAACACAACCAAGAGACAGTCAGGGACCCACCGATAAGGGGACTTGCGAACTTCAGACCAGTAAACGTGAATTCCAAAGTCAAAACCATACAGATATAGTCGCCCACAACCAAAAATACATTAAACTGTCCAAAAATACACACTATGTTTGACAGTGACAACAGGTGAGGAAAGGACACTGCCTGAATTTACGTCAGCGACCACGGCAGGTAACCGGAACACTAACGACCACAAGGCAGAAAATTCCGATGGCGCACTTGAATTTCAAACCGACAAATGTAGTTAATTCCACCACAGGGCGGCTAAATCTTCACCAACGCGAACACTCGCTGTTGCTCCCAGGAATACCGCCAACAGCGACCAAGGGGACATCGTGGATTCAGCAATAAAATCACCATTCAACCTTCATGTCCTGGGCCGGTCAGCCACGAACCTGGTAGCACTCGGAACTGCCGCCACCCGCTCCGACACTGCGTAGAGATCGCCAGCGGGCCCGGCTGAGCGCGCTGCAGAGACTTGCTTGCTGATCCCCTGCAACTGAGTGACTGGCTGCACACCGCCAAGCCGGAACTATAAGCACCAGACCAAAGCTGGTATACAGTGCAAATATCGATACACACCGCTGCTGCCACACGTAGAAAGAGGAAGAACCACGGCATAACTGCGGCAACTCGGGGAAACCAACCGCAGAGTAACAGCCACGTTTTAAAGCAGCACATAAGCCGGAGTCAGCACGGCTCGGTTTCCGAAGCTACGGTCGCCGTAAAGCGGCAGCATAATCCCACGACATACGTTGTATATACAGGGTGAGTCACCTAACGTTACCGCTGGATATATTTCGTAAACCACTTCAAATACTGACGATTCGATTCCACAGACCGAACGTGAGGAGAGGGGCTAGTGTAATTGTTTAATACAAACCATACAAAAATGCACGGAAGTATGTTTTTTTAACACAAACCTACGTTTTAATAATGGAACCACGTTAGTTTTGTTAGCACATCTGAACATATAAACAAATACTTAATCATTGCCGTTTGTTGCATTGTAAAATGTTAATTACATCCGGAGATATTGTAGCCTAAAGTTGACGCTTGAGTACCACTCCTCCGCTGTTCGATCGTGTGTATCGGAGAGCACCGAATTACGTAGGGATCCAAAGGGAACGGTGATGGACCTTAGGTACAAAAGAGACTGGAACAGCACATTACGTCCACATGCTAACACCTTTTCATTGGTCTTTTTCACTGACGCACATGTACACTACCATGATGAGTGAGGTACACGTACACACGTGGTTTCCGTTTCCAATTACGGAGTGGAATAGAGTGTGTCCCGACATGTCAGGCCAATAGATGTTAAATGTGGTGGCCATCATTTGCTGCACACAATTGCAATCTCTGGCGTAATGAACGTCGTAAAGGCCACAGTACATCTGGTGTAATGTCGCCGCAGGCTGCCACAATACGTTGTTTCATATCCTCTGGGGTTGTAGGCACATCACGGTACACATTCTCCTTTAACATACCCCACAGAATGAAGTACAGAGGTGTAAGATCAGGAGAACGGGCTGGCCAATTTATTCGTCCTCCACGTCCTATGAAACGCCCGTCTGACGGGTACCTCAGCCCTCATGGTAATGTACATGTGCGTCAGTGAAAAAGACCAATAAAAAGGTGTTAGCATGTGGACGTAATGTGCTGTTCCAGTCTCTTTTGTACCTAAGGTCCATCACCGTTCCCTTTGGATCCCTACGTAATTCGGTGCTCTCCGATACACACGATCGAACAGCGGAGGAGGGGTACTCAAGCGTCAACTTTAGGTTACAATATCTCCGGATGTAATTAACATTTTACAATGCAACAAACGGCACTGATTAAGTATTTGGTTATATGTTCAGATGTGCTAACAAAACTAACGGGGTTCCATTTAAAAAAAAACATAAGTTTGTGTTAAAAAACATACTTCCGTGCATTTTTGTATGGTTTGTATTAAACAATTACACTAGCCCCTCTTCTTACGTTCGGTCTGTGGAATCGATTCGTCAGTATTTGATGTGGTTTACGAAATATATCCAGCGGTAATGTTAGGTGACTCATCCTGTATAATAAGCGTCACCAAAAGTGGTATCTGAGCACCACAGATAGCTTTCGGAAGTTTGATACCCTTCCGATGTATGGTACAGTAGAAACGGATAAAAGAAAACCGCTTTTCCCACAGAACCTGCTGCCGGCGCGCCGACCGCTGCATCAGTCGCTGGAGGAGCCGGCGCCGCCCCCGGTGGCCGCCGCCCACCGGGACGCCGCCCCCGCCTCCTCCACGGAGGACCCCTCCCTGTCCGCCGTCTCCTCGGTGTCCCCCGCTGAAGACTTGGCGGCCAGCAGCGCCCTCTACAGCGAGCCTGCGGCCACAGAGGCGCTGACGTCGACGCCCGCCCCGCCGGCCGCCACCAGCACCCAGGCCACCACGACCACCGCCACCAGCACCACCACGACGACCACCACCACCACCACCACCCCTGCGCCGACCACCGCCGCCGCCTCAACGGCTGCAGCGAGCGCCTCCAAGGGAAACGCAGATTCCACTGCAGGTCAGTCCGCAGTGGTCCAGCCGCTATCCTCCATATTTTCACTTGCTGGTCAGTTAGTTGCTTTTCCATAGATTACTCTTCTGTGATTTTGCCCGTCGGCATGGTTATGAACGCATTTAGTAAGGTCAGTTTAAGGGGTGGCTGATAAGGCTGTTGATAATACAGGGTGTTACAAAAAGGGACGGCCAACCTTTCAGGAAACATTCCTCGCACACAAAGAAAGAAAATATATTATGTGGACATGTGTCTGGAAACGCTTAGTTTCTATGTTAGAGCTCATTTTATCACTTCTCTTCAAATCAGAACGTACCTGCGTGACTTCAAACACTTTGTTACAGGAAATGTTCAAAATGTCCTCCGTTAGTGAGGATACATGCATCCACCCTCCGTCGCATGGAATCCCTGATACGCTGATGCAGCCCTGGAAAATGGCGTATTGTATCACAGTCGTCCACAATACGAGCACGAAGAGCCTCTACATTTGGTACCGGGGTTGCATAGACAAGAGCTCTCAAATGCCCCCATAAATGAAAGCCAAGAGGGTTGAGGTCAGGAGAGCGTGGAGGTCCCAATCGAGACAACACCAACAATGCCTGCCCAAACGTTCACAGAAAATCTGTGTTGATGACGTGATTGAACAATTGCGTGCGGATTCTCGTCAGCCCATACATGTTGGTTGTGAATATTTACAATTTGATCTCGTTGGAATGAAGCCTCATCCGTAAAGAGAACATTTGCACTGAAATGAGGATTGACACATTGTTGGATGAACCATTCGCAGAAGTGAACCCGTCGAGGCCAATCAGCTGCTGATAGTGCCTACACACGTTGTACATGGTACGGAAACAACTGGTTGTCCCGTAGCACTCTCCATACAGTGACGTGGTCAACGTTACCTTGTACACCAGCAACTTCTCTGACGCTGACATTAGGGTTATCGTCAACAGCACGAAGAATTGCCTCGTCCATTGCAGGTGTCCTCGTCGTTCTAGGTCTTCCCCAGTTGCGAGTCATAGGCTGGAATGTTCCGTGCTCCCTAAGACGCCGATCAATTGCTTCGAACGTCTTCCTGTCGGGACACCTTCGTTCTGGAAATCTGTCTCGATACAAACGTACAGCGCCACGGCTATTTCTACGTGCTAATCCATACATCAAATGGGCATCTGCCAACTCCGCATTTGTAAACATTGCACTGACTGCAAAACCACGTTCGTGATGAACACTAACCTGTTGATGCTACGCACTGATGTGCTTGATGCTAGTACTGTAGAGCAACGAGTCGCATCTCAACACAAGCACCGAAGTCAACATTACCTTCCTTCAATTGGGCCAACTTGCGGTGAATCGAGGAAGTACAGAACAAACTGACGAAAATAAAATGAGCTCTAACATGGAAATTAAGCGTTTCCGGACACATATTCACATAACATCTTTTCTTTATTTGTGTGTGAGGAATGTTTCCTGTGAGTTTGGCCGTACCTTTTTGTAACAGTGTAGAAATATCTTCTAGCCTGTTTTCGACAAATGCTTCTTTGGAATACCACTGCGATTGAATATGGTATTATCGATGCTATATGATTTGCTGTTAGTCAAATGCAGAAATAAAGAAAAAATAAGGGGGAATGGATTTCGACAAATTGTGATTACACCGTTGTAACGTACATTAAAACAATGGAACGTTTATCTGAAGATGTTTACATCGGTTCTCATTTAAACGATACTCATTCACATATATTAAAGTCAAGTTTTTTCAAGGCCTGGTGTTTCTCCCCTTCACGGCCGTACGGGCACATATAAGAACATATGTGTCTCTTATTTTGCTTTTCACTACGCATTATTCAAAGCTGATAAAAAAGTGAGTTGTATCCCTTGGGTTGGTTTACTTGTGAGAACCATTGTTGACCTGGCGTCGCTATTTATAGCTGATTTCGATTCCTGTAGTCCATTACACCCTTGTTTTCATATCCCACACTCATGTTCCGTGAGTAATTAACTGAGAACTGGGGCCCAAAACTTTTTTAAACTGAATCTTCCTCCCCTCTTACCTAGGTTTCCTGACATTTCTCACTCAGCTGATAGTTCAATGACAACCCGAGAGATGGCAGCTCTATCTCCAATATCAGATTCTCACTAACTGGAGCTTTGTTATTACGTTTGCGCGTAAACAGCGGTAAGTGCCTACAACATAGTTGCCAGTGGCTGTACCATGTGCAGGACCCGTGAGAGGAAAATTCTTTTCAGGAATATGGGTACAAACCCGAGGATGATGTGTATAACTACGATTCAGACAGCCGGCCGCTGTGACCGAGCGGTTCTAGGCGCTTCAGTTTGGAACTGCGATACTGCTACGGTCGCAGGTTCGAATCCTGCCTCGGACGTGGATGTGTGTGATGTCCTTAGGTTAGTTAGGTTTAAGTAGTTCTAAGTTCTAGGGGACTGATGACCTCAGATGTTAAGTCCCATAGTGCTTAGAGCCATTTGAACCATTTTGATTCACATAAGACACGTAATATGATCCTGAACGAAAATTCTTATTAGGTAAAGGTAAAAAATTATTTAAGCGAGTAAAGAATATTAAATCACGTTCCTTACCATTGTTTATGTCAATTCAGGTGGCACTGTGCTCGCAGGTACGAAGGTTTCCAATAAGTAACGAAACCCATTTTTTTTCTTCTCAAAGTATTCGGGATTTCAGGCTACTATATTATTCCCTATTCTTTTGGCTACAAGACCGTATTTTCAAAATAATTTCCGATGAGTGCGACGGCCTTCTTACTAGTAGGGCCTGAATGCCCGCATGGTAACACTCTACCGGCCGACGTCGGAAGCAATGTCTTGCTGCATCAATCATCCATGTACTGCTTCTCGCTGCGTGCATCCTTCATTGGGCCAGACAGATGGAAGTCGGAAGGTGCTTCTAGGCGCTCAGTCCGGATCCGCGCGACTGCTACGGTCGCAGGTTCGAATCCTGCCTCGGGCATAAATGTGTGTGATGTCCTTAGGTTAGTTAGGTTTAAGTAGTTCTAAGTTCTAGGGGACTGATGACCTCAGATGTTAAGTCCCATAGTGCTCAGAGCCATTTGAACCATTTTTGTCGGAAGGTGCGAGATGTGGAATGTAGGGTAGGTGAGGAAGAACAGTCAATTGAAGTCTTGCAAGCTCCTCTCTGGTGAACAGGCTTGTGCGAATCCAGTTGATCCGTCGAAAAAGAGTGTCCGCACGTTCCAGCAATCCTAGGATCACAGTTGGGAGCAGCCTGTCGACATATGGGTGATGGGGCAGGTTGTCATGATGACAGACGCCTCGCCGAACGACTCACCGTGCTTTTGTTTATTTCTGGGTCACCGAAGACATTCCGCAAGTGGCTATGACTATCTGCGATGCTCTGTTTTTCCGCCAAAAGAAACTCGAATGACAGTTAGGTATTTGGAATTCACTTTCATTACAGACGCCATTTTGAACAATATATATAGCGCCGGCAGCTACCTGAACTTCATGATACTGTATGGGCTGAAGCGGTAAAATTCCACGATTTGCCACAAACAGCTCTGCGTTTTTTCAACCGAAAGTGACCGAGAAAAAAAATTGTTGCAATACGTATTAACCGCCCCTTGTACATTAAGGACCACCCTTAACATTGTTTACGTCTTGTAGCAAGGTGGCAAGAAAATTAGTTTTATATTGTTCTAGTCGTAGATTAATTTTGTGGTTTTTATATTTTATTGTTGTAAAACTGGTGATGCAAATGTTAGTCTCATAAACTGACTCAAATTCAAATGGCTCTAAGCACTATGGCACTTAACAGCTGAGGTCATCAGTCCCCTAGACTTAGAACTACGTAAACCTAACTAACCTAAGGATATCACACACATCCATGTGCGAGGCAGGATTTGAACCTGCGACCGTAGCAGCAGCACGGTTCCGGACTGATGCACCTAGAACCACTCGGCCAAAGGGGCCGGCTCATAAACTGAATCAGTTCGGATATTTTAAATTTGTATTTCTGAGAAGTTTCGTCAACTCGTCCAGCAAACTAAGAGTGGCACGATAGTGCTAACCCATGCTCACAAATAAACAATTTGCATTTTTAAGAATAAAATTTTGGTAATATTTGCGATTTTTAAAATATGTCGTTGCTCCAGAAATATTTGAAATCAAAGTCTTATTAAAAATGACGATGGATGTTCGTAATTATCGTATTTCTGAGATTTCATTCAAACTTTACTTTACAATTTCTCGAAACAACAAAGCCAAACTGATCGTCACCTAGCGCATTCTCAATTTTCTTTTCCATTCTTCTGTATATTATTCTTGCAAGCAGCTTCGATGCATGAGCTGTTAAGCTGATTGTGCGATATTATACCATACACTGGCCCAATATCCGGTAAGAGCGGCAGACTCCTAAAGGAAATATGGCATACAGTGTATTTCGCTCCCTTCAACTAACGAGGCGAAGCCACGCCGCTGGGATCATAGATTTATTTCAGACCTCGTACACCTGCCGTACACCTTGTAAGCAGCTTCGATGCATGAGCTGTTAAGCTGATTGTGCGATAATTCTCGCACTTGTCAGCTCTTGCCGTCTTCGGAATTGTGTGGATTATGCTTTTCCGAAAGTCGAATGGTATGTCGCCATATATTCTACACACCAACGTGATTAGTCGTTTTGTTGCCACTTCCCCTAATGATTTTAGAAATTCTGATGGAATGTTATCTATCCCTTCTGCCTTATTTGGCCGTAAGTCCTCCAAAGATCTTTTAAATTCCGATTCTAATACTGGATCCCCTATCTCTTCTAAATCGACTCCTGTTTCTTCTTCTAACACATTAGATAAATCTTCACCCTCATAGAGGCTTTCAATGTATTCATTCCACCTATCTGCTCTCTCCTCTGCATTTAACAGTGGAATTCCCGTTGCACTCTTAATGTTACCACCGTTGCTTTTAATGTCACCAAAGGTTGTTTTGACTTTCCTGTATGCTGAGTCTGTCCTTCCGACAATCATATCTTTTTCGATGTCTTCACATTTTTCCTGCAGCCATTTCGTCTTAGCTTCCCTGCACTTCCTATTTATTTCATTTCTGTATTCCTGATTTTCCCGGAACATATTTGTACTTCCTCCTTTCATCAATCAGCTGAAGTATTTCTTCTGTTACCCATGGTTTCTTTGCAGCTACCTTCTTTGTACCTATGTCTTCCTTCCCAACTTCTGTGATGGCCCTTTTTAGAGAATTCCATTCCTCTTCAACTGTGTTGCCTACTGCGCTATTCCTTATTGCTGTATCTATAGCGTTAGAAAACTTCAAACGTATCTCGTCATTCCTTAGAACTTCCGTATCCCACTTCTTAGCGTATTGATTCTTCCTGACCAATGTATTGAACTTCAGCCTACTCTTAATCACTACTATATTCCGATTACCAGTGAATATATCGGTTCTAAGTGTGGGAGAGCCAGGGATCAACTCTTCACGACAGGAACATCCCAGCTCTGGGGTGGGTTAAGGAAGACACTACAGAGGAAATTGGAGGAAAATTGTCTATATTTTGGATTGCGGACATCTGTACGTTCATTAAGGAACTGCAAAAAGTCAAAGATACATTTCTCGCCATCAGGAAACAAGTAGAGAGCTGCGTGTCCACGAATCTACGTCACAGAGTTCGTCTTTGCTTGCGGGAAGTATCCCGCGTCCGAAAAGAGGAGCAGGTGAGTAGGTATCGGATGGGGAGTCGTAGGGGTAATTTGGGACAACAACTGTCGCACCAAGATCCAGCTACGCCGATCTGCTCATCAGGCTGTGCTCGTCTGTGTCCATAACATTACAGTCGACACACAGTGGGGTGTCTGCGACGTGAATTCTTTAAAGGAGTGGCCGCCTTTCTTGCTTCCCATTGACAGTAAGGTACCATGCAGACTGGACGTCAGCTTGAAGATAAAGAGCGCACACCGATGGCCAAACAACATGCACGTCATACAGCCGGCACCTTTCCATAGATACATCACTTACACAATAGACGCATTAAACTTGTCTTGCAATTTTCTTGGAACTGCCAGAACAGTGCACCTTACTACTCGCATGTTACGTTATTTAATGGCCTTCTAAAGGTGTACAAAGCCTAAAGTAAATACGTAATCCCAACGTCGTGGCCTCTTCTTGAAAGGTAAAAAGTATTCTCTGTAATGTTAAAGACGATCTAGCTGTCCTAAAGTAGGATGTTTATCGTATTCCATCAGAATGTGGCGTTTTTCAGGCAGGGAAGACTATCAGAGCAGCGAGGAGAGATGAGAGGAACATTAGCGACTCAACCAACAAACATGGCCAAGGAAATGAGTTGTCGCCGAGTACTGCCTCGAAATGTAATCGTGGAATGAAATAGCGCAAGAAACAGAATACGGTGAGAACAGTATCGTGATGTAGACGCCAAGTTTCCGTGACCGTATAATTAAGGAGGTTTTCGTTTTGCATTCCGTTGGGCCCGCACCATAGTGTAGGTCATTATAAGACGTTGTGAAAATGAAAGTTCCAAAACTAGCTCCAGTAAGGTAACTTTATAACAGGCCTGTTTTGACTGAGTCACCATTATCGACTGACCTACTAAAATAGTAACGGTAAGATTATCTACACGTAAATCAAGGTTATTTTACAGTTGCATTGGTACTTACGTCTATTTGGAAGTGACGGCCATATTGCATGCGTAGTACACTTTTTCTGTCAAGTCGTGGTAATTATAATTTTTTTTGTAATTACAAAAAGTAAAAAGTACGTTTTTGACAGATATTTTGACAGTTCGGTATTCTAAGAGTTCTTCAATTCACTGTTCCATGTCTACAAAGAATATATAGCTTAGTAGGGCTGGTACTACATTTCGTTCTTTTTATTTCCCTTTGAATTTTATCTACGGTCTGCGTATGTTTTGTTTCCTATGTGACCTTCCCTTTTCGTATACTATTTTCTCAATAATAGTCTCGAAATAGTATTTATGCTTGAAATCTGTGCGTTCATTTAGAATTTCGTGTAGGTGTTTTCATGTGTGGATATATATTTTCATTTCTTCGAGAATGCTCATAGTAAGTCATTTAGGTATTCTCTGAAAACACTCCTGACGCAATTTCAGTTGTCTCGACTTTGTGGTGTTGAGTTTTCAGATGCAGAGAGAATCTTCGCAGATCAGTAACACTGTTTCTAGTGCGTCCTTTAAATCTGCTGTTAAAATGTCGTCCAGTTTGGCCAATATAGAAATTGTTGCAATCGTCACAGGTGATTTTCTATATTCCAGACGTGGCATATTCTGAGATTTTGGTTGTTATTGAATATAATAAAATACGAAAAGGATACGCATATGGAAAACAAAACATGCACAGATCACAGATAAAATTAAAAAGGAAAACAACGAAAGGCAACATCATCTTTGGTACACATTGTAGACATGCAACATCGTTGTGAAGAACTGTCAGAGAACTGAACTGTCAATATATCTGACAAAGATATTTTTTACGCTTTGTAACTACAAAAAAATTTCTACTTACGACTGAACAAACAAAATTTACTATGGATGTAATATGGTTGTTACTTACAACTAGACGTAAGTGCTAATGTAAATGTAAACATAAAACAGGCACGATTTACGTATAAATAATCTTACCAATGTTATTTTCGCAGGCCAATTGATAATAGGAATTAAGCCGAAACAGGCCCGTCGTCTAAAATATTAAATACACTCCTGGAAATGGAAAAAAGAACACATTGACACCGGTGTGTCAGACCCACCATACTTGCTCCGGACACTGCGAGAGGGCTGTACAAGCAATGATCACACGCACGGCACAGCGGACACACCAGGAACCGCGGTGTTGGCCGTCGAATGGCGCTAGCTGCGCAGCATTTGTGCACCGCCGCCGTCAGTGTCAGCCAGTTTGCCGTGGCATACGGAGCTCCATCGCAGTCTTTAACACTGGTAGCATGCCGCGACAGCGTGGACGTGAACCGTATGTGCAGTTGACGGACATTGAGCGAGGGCGTATAGTGGGCATGCGGGAGGCCGGGTGGACGTACCGCCGAATTGCTCAACACGTAGGGCGTGAGGTCTCCACAGTACATCGATGTTGTCGCCAGTGGTCGGCGGAAGGTGCACGTGCTCGTCGACCTGGGACCGGACCGCAGCGACGCACGGATGCACGCCAAGACCGTAGGATCCTACGCAGTACCGTAGGGGACCGCACCGCCACTTCCCAGCAAATTAGGGACACTGTTGCTCCTGGGGTATCGGCGAGGACCATTCGCAAACGTCTCCATGAAGCTGGGCTACGGTCCCGCACACAGTTAGGCCGTTTTCCGCTCACGCCCCAACATCGTGCAGCCCGCCTCCAGTGGTGTCGCGACAGGCGTGAATGGAGGGACGAATGGAGACGTGTCGTCTTCAGCGATGAGAGTCGCAT
Source organism: Schistocerca gregaria (assembly GCF_023897955.1). NCBI lineage: Eukaryota > Metazoa > Arthropoda > Insecta > Orthoptera > Acrididae > Schistocerca > Schistocerca gregaria. The sequence goes on from NC_064928.1 coordinate 158,152,958, forward strand.
CTGCCTTGGTGCCAATGATGGTCGTATGCGTGTTTGGCGCCGTGCAGGTGAGCGCCACAATCAGGACTGCATACGACCGAGGCACACAGGGCCAACACCCGGCATCATGGTGTGGGGAGCGATCTCCTACACTGGCCGTACACCTCTGGTGATCGTCGAGGGGACACTGAATAGTGCACGGTACATCCAAACCGTCATCGAACCCATCGTTCTACCATTCCTAGACCGGCAAGGGAACTTGCTGTTCCAACAGGACAATGCACGTCCGCATGTATCCCGTGACACCCAACGTGCTCTAGAAGGTGTAAGTCAACTACCCTGGCCAGCAAGATCTCCGGATCTGTCCCCCATTGAGCATGTTTGGGACTGGATGAAGCGTCGTCTCACGCGGTCTGCACGTCCAGCACGAACGCTGGTCCAACTGAGGCGCCAGGTGGAAATGGCATGGCAAGCCGTTCCACAGGACTACATCCAGCATCTCTACGATCGTCTCCATGGGAGAATAGCAGCCTGCATTGCTGCGAAAGGTGGATATACACTGTACTAGTGCCGAAATTGTGTATGCTCTGTTGCCTGTGTCTATGTGCCTGTGGTTCTGTCAGTGTGATCATGTGATGTATCTGACCCCAGGAATGTGACAATAAAGTTTCCCCTTCCTGGGACAATGAATTCACGGTGTTCTTATTTCAATTTCCAGGAGTGTATATTGCCGGACTGCAGCTGGTTTTGGAGCTCTCATTTTCATTAAGGAAGTTTCAATCAAAAGGCAATCAAATCCAAAAGCCACCACATCCACCAGAGCCGGGACACGCTCAGAGAATGTGCATTTCACGGATAATTAACGCTGAAAAACATTTGAAAGCACTTCTGCTATCTGCTAAGTATTGTATTTTCATGGGTAGATTCCTATTGGGTCTTATAACTACATGTTTTACAAGTTTCTGAGTCAAAGTTTGATTCATTTTTCCCGTCCATCGTTATACGCGTGAATACTCTGTTACTCTGAAACTCAAATTGATAGGTCATAACAAATTTGATTAATGAATAAAGGAACTGTGTGGATATGGTAAATATTAACATATTTTTAAAGAGATAGCTGCAACAGTGTGTGAACTCCAAGCACAACCCTAATCACTTTCTTTTATGGGATGAATAATTTTTGACTACGTGACGAGGTAGCCCAGAATATTATACCGTAAGCTGCCAGGGCTGAAAATATGCAAAATAATTTTTACTTACTGACTTCTGTATCTCGAAAGCTGGCAAGCATTCCTATTGCAAATGTGGGTAACATAAATATTTTAGCATGTCTACCATATTGTTTCTGCAATTAAAGTTTTCATTAACGTGCACACCTAATCACTTCAAACTATCTACCTGTTTATAATTTCTCGTCGGAACTTTAGGTTAATAGCAAGTGGAATGGTACCGAGCGTACAAAACTAGTCGCCTTGGAAGCAGAAACGAGAAATGAGGAATGGTTTTGTGACGGTATACGCTAGTGTGTGGCGACATTGTATCCAGCGTGCTGCCAATTCTCCAAAAGAACTCTCCATCCTAGCGCATGTCAAAGAAAAACACCATTGCAATTTATTATTTCATTGGAACATTTTTTTCTTAATTTATTACATACTGTAGGTGGCACACAGTATAATAATAGAAATGTTCCTTGCACCTATATCAACGTTTAATTGGCAATGGGGCACTTGACTCGAAATGGTAATTACAAGGAGTGAATCGTTATCTATAACATGCACATAAACCTGAAAGAAGTTACAAGACTAGGGAAGGGGACAGTGGTCAAGGAGAGAGTGAGACAGGTTTTGTAGCCTATCTCGATGTTATTCAATATCTGCGTCGAGCACGCAGTAAAAGAAACAGAGGTGAAATTTGGAAAGGCAGTTGCAGTTGCGGGGGAAGTAATAAGGAGAGATTCTCTTGAAAAAGAATATAAGACACACCACAAGTAATATAGTGCAATCGATTGAATCAGGCGATGGGAGGGGATCAGATTAGGAACGATGTCACAGAAAATAGTAGAATACTTTTGAACAGCAAAACACTTGCGACGGCAGAAGCAGAGATTCCGTAACATGCAGATGGCAACAATATATTTTCTGTAAAAGACGTAAATGTCAACATATAAATTTAAGTGTTAAGAACTCTCGCCTGAAAGAATAATCCAAGACAAAGAAAGAGGCACAGCGAAGGCATTATCCGAAGGGACGGAATAATTACTTCGTAGTACGTCTCTTTTCTTTTGTATCAAGGGGATATCGTTGGTAAAGTGACGCGGGGGTGTGAATGGAAAACCAGGACTGCATATATGTACCTATGGACAAACGAAAAATTAATTACATAACTTTTAAGTTACACACTACACACTATAGGCCTACATCTCAAATTATGCTCCAGACCATTTCGTCAGATCGCTTCCTATTATTCTTGTTGTCAGTAACGCCAGTATTTTTCTGAACGCTTTCTTTTTTAATGTTATTCTTTTCCTTTTTTGTCCAGTGCGCTTGCATTGACTGCTTTGCTGCGACACATTCAAGGTGTTTCAGAGAAGACTAGCCCCTCCTTGTTTTTGTTCGAAATAAAATATCAAATTTTAAATATAGAGGAATGACTTTTGACGTTACCGTATAGGCAAATAACAAAAGACAACTAAATTAATTATTTAATTAGCTCTATCGTTGAAATTAAAAGAAGATGTCTGGAAATGTGACATGTAATTAGTTTGAAGGGAAGAATACTGACGAAGCTTAATAATGTAAAAGAGATACGTTGATAAAATACAAAGATGCAATTTGTTGGAATGTATTTGTAATATCCAACTTTAAAATTCGGAATTGACATTTGTGTACTCAGTTTGCTCAAAGCTCTGGGAATACCATACCAAAAGATAACGTGCAGAAGTTGCACAAAAGAATTTCTTTTGTTTACTGCTTTTGCTAACTCGAGCAACAGATATCTACACTTTAACCCATTACGAGGTACTGTATAATTTCAGCATCAACAGAAAAAGACAGGCGTGGTAAAGAGATAACTTCATAACAGTCAGCATGACTCTCTGTGCAGCGTGTTTGACTGTTACAGGTACAAACGAAGGTCGGCAATGAAACAAGCAAATAATCCTAATAATCATATCTCTGGAAACCGATGGGATTCCTGATGCAGCGTATTGCGACTGAGTACATGAACACCTTTTAACAGAATGGCCGGGGATTCAGACTGCAGATATGCACTTGAGAACAAACACATTGCAGCAGGTGTTCCACATAGCACCCATTTTTACGAAGGTGAGCTTCGGTATGTCTCGCATTGATGCCTGTACACGCTCAAAAATCCCACAAATAAAAGTTCCTGGCATATTAAAGCTGTGTGCCTAACAGATATTAGACCTCGAGAATTTTGCCTTTCGCGAGCAAGTGCTCTACCAACTGAACTTCCCAAACATAACACACGACCCGTCCTCACAGCTTAATTACCTCCAGTGCCTCGTCTCCTACCTTCCAAAAGTCAAAGAATTTTTTAAACGAACACACCGCTATTTGACTGTATTGTTGCTGATTTAAGTACAGCCCAGATTTCAGCCTTCTATGCCATTTTCAAGTGACTGAGTTTGTGTCATATATATTGTAGTACATCAAGCACAGAATTGACCATGCCCTGCAATATATGCTAATGACATAAACTCAGTGACTTGAAAATGGCATAAAAGTGCGATACCTGGGTCGTAATTAAATAAACAACAATACGATCAAATGGCGGTGTGTTCATTTAAAAATTATTGTATGATTGTTGCTCAGCAACATCAAAAACTGTTCACAGAAGTTCTCCTGCGAAACTTGTACTCTAGTAATTCAGGAAGAAATAGTATTGTGGACACATGACGTAGCTGCAGCCTGAGGGATATTACCAGAATGAAATTTTCACTCTACAGCTGAGTGTGCGCTGATATGAAACTTGCTGGCAGATTAAAACTGTGTGCCGTGCCGAGGCTCGAGCTCAGCACCTTTGTCTTTCGTGGACATGTGCTCTATCAGTCTCTGGCTACGCCATGTCTCCGCAATGCCGCTTCTTCCAGAAGTGCCAGTACCGCAAATATTGGAGAGAACTACTGTGAAGTTTGGAGAGTAAGAGATGAAGTACTGGCAGAAGTATAGCTGTGAGGACGGGTCGTGGGGAGCTCAGATGGCAGATGGAAGACCAGTTGCTCGCAAAAGGCAAAGGTCCCGAGTTCGAGTCTCGGTGCGGCACACTCTCGTCGAAACGCTGGTTGCTAGTACTTAGGTACTCTAAATGTGATAAAACAAAAAAATGACAGTTTATCACTTCCTAATTTACGCCTCATTTGCGGTGTTTTGAAACGATTATAGACATTCACCGCGTGGTCTAGGGATAAAGTCTTTCAAAATTAGCTCAAATGGCCCTGAGCCCTATGGGACTTAACATCTGTGGTCATCAGTCCCCTAGAACTTAGAACTACTTAAACCTAACTAACCTAAGTACATCACACACATCCATGCCCGAGGTAGGATTCGTACCTGCGACCGTAGCGGTCTCGTGGTTCCAGACTGTAGCGCCTAGAACCGTTCGGCCACTCCAACCAGCGATAAAGTCTTTGATTAGTAATCAAAACGTTGTCGGTTCCGGGTTCGAAACCCGCCACCATTTAACTTTTGATTAATAATCAGCATTGGCGACCGAAGACTTCCGGCATAAGAATTCATCTTCGTTCTGCCAACAGCCTTGTCAAAGAGGGCAGAGAAGTGGACAGTAGTCCAGGGTTCTCTCTTCGCTGGGAATGGGAAACTTCCCCTAAAGGCAGAACAATCAGTAATGATCAACGGCATGAAGATGCAGAAGGCACTGGAAACCACTGCATAACAAACACATAATGTGTGACCACAGGACACGTGACCTGTATCTGAAAAGTGTCATGTTGACCTCTCCACTGGCATAAGATTCCGGAATAGTTCCCCATTCGCATCTCTGGGACGGGAGGTGGTCACAGGAAGAAGAATAAATAACCAACGAAGTAGTGAAATGTCAGGTGCTCGAACTCGGTAGAGAAGTTAGCAAATCTGAAAAGGGAAATGCAAAGGCCCAATCAAAATATAACGGTCGTCAGTGAAGTGAAATGGAAAGAACATAATGATATCTGCTCATATGAGTTTAGGATAATATCAGCAGCAGCAGGAAGTGATATAGGAAGGTGGGGCAGAGTGTTACTGCGAATAGTTCAGTGACAGGAATGTTCTCATCAGAACCGACAGCAAACCCACACCGACAACGATAGTTGAGGTATATGGGGCAACGCCGCAAGCTGAAGGTGAAGAGATAGAGAAACTACTTGAGGATAATGAGCGGATAAGTCAATACGAACAGCGAGATGAAAATCTAAGAGTCACGGTGGACTGAAATGCAGTTGTAGGGGAGGAAGTAACGATAGGTTACGGGAGAGTGTTGGCTTGGTGTTAGGAATGAGAAAAAATGAGATCTACAACAGATTTCAGTTAGTAATAGCGAATACTCTCTGCAGGAAACACAGGAGGAGGAGAGACACTTGGAATAGGTCAGGGGATACGGGAAGACTTCAGATAGATTACATCATGGCTAGGCACAGACATGGGAATATTAAGGAATGAAAAGATAAGCTTGAAGTTCTCTATGGCTATAGGTACTGCGATAAGAAATCGCTCAATAGGCAGTTCAGTTGAAGATGAATGGACATCTCTAAAAAGAGCAATCACAGACGTTGGAAAGAAAAACATAGGCACAAAGAGGGCAACTGCAAAGAAACCATGAGTAACAGAAGAAATACTTCAGTTGATCGATGAAGGGAAGAAGTACAAAAATGTCGAGGGAAATTCATGAATACAGAAATACAAATCACTGAGATACTGAAGCTAAGGCGAAATGGCTGAAATCGAAAATGAAATGTTTGCCTAAAGGAATGCCTCAGCATATAGGAAAGTCAAAACAATATTCAGTGAAATTAAAAGCAAGGGCGTGTTATTAAGAATGCAACCAGAATTATACTGTTAAATGCAGAGTGGAGAGCGGATAGATCCCAAAAGTGCATTGAAGGCCTCTATGAGGGGGACATTTGTCTGATGTGATAGGGCAAGAAACAGGAAATACAGAACAAATAGGGAATCCAGTATTAGAATCAAAATTTTAAACAGCTTTAGAAGACGTGACACCAAATAAGGCAGACGGGGTAGATAACATTCCATCAAACTATTTAAAACCAATAGAGAAAGTGGCAACAAACCACTACTCACGTCGGTATGTAGGATGTACGAGTCTGGCGGTACACCATCTGAATTTCGGAAAAATATCGTCCACACGGTTCTGAAGAATGCAAGAGATGACAAGTGCGAGGAATCGTACAATAAGCTTCACAGGACATCATGTACCCAGTTTGCTGACAAGAATAATACACAGAAGAATGGAAAAGAAAATTGAGGATGTGTTAGATGACGACCATTTTGTCTTTAGGAAATGAAATGGGCGTATGGCATTGTTGGCCGGGAGGCCCCATCCAGGGAAGTTCGGCCGCCAAGTGCGAGTCTTATTTCAGTCGACGCCACATTGGGTGATGAGGATGAGAAGATGACAACACGACACACAGTCCAAGAGCGGAGAAAATCTCCAACCCGGCCAGGAATCTAACCCAGGCCCGCTGCACGGGAGGCAAACACGTTACCACCAAGCTAACAAGGCGGACTGGCTGTAGGAAAGGTAAACGCACCGGAGAGACAGTTCTGAGGTTACGGTTGATAATGGAAACAAGGCTAAAGAAAAATCAGGACACTTTCATAGGATTTGTCGACCTGGAGGACGCGTTCAGTGGTATCGATGGGTGCAACATGTTCGAAATTCTGAGGAAAACAAGGGTAAGCCTTATGGAGAGACGGGTTGTATACAATATGTACAAAAGCCAAGACGGAATAATACGACTGAGAACGAAATGCTCGGATTACAAAGGGTGTAGGACAGGGATGTAGTGTGTCCCTCCTACTGTTCAATCTATACATCGAAGGAGCAATAATGGAAATAAAGGAAAGGTTCGGGCGAGGAATTAAAATTCAAGGTGAAATGATATCAATTCGCTGATGACATTGCTGTTCTCAGTGGAAGTGAAGAAGAATTAATTATCTGCTGAATGGAATGGACAGTGTAAGAGTACAGAACATGGATCGAGAGTAAATCTAAAATAGACGAAAGTAATGAGAAGTAGCAGAAATGAGAACAGCAAGAATAATCTTAACATTAGGATTGACAGTCACAAAGAAGATGAAGTATTCTGTTACCTAGGCAGCAAAATAACCGATGGGGGACGGAGCTAGGAAGACATCAAAAGCAGATTAGCATTGGCAAAAAGGGGATTCCTGACCAAGAGATGTCTACTAGTATCAATCATAATTTGAGGAAAAAATTTCTGAGGATGTATGTTTGGAACACAGTATTGTATGGAAGTGAAACATGGACTGTAGGAAAAGAGGAACAGAAGAGAATCGAAGCAGTTCAGATGTGGTGCTACAAAAGAATGTTGAAAATTGGGTGGACTGATAAGATAAGGAATGAGGAGGTTCTGCACAGAATCGGAGAGGAAAGGAATAAATGGAAAACACTGATAAGAAGAAGGGACAGGATGATACAACATCTGTTAAGACATGAGGGAATGATTTCCACAGTACTAGTGGGAGCAGTTGACGGTAAAAATTGTAGAGGAAGACAGAGATTTTTAATGTACAGTGTGTCCCAAAAAGAATAACCGGATTTTAAATAGAATTACACTCCTGGAAATTGAAATAAGAACACCGTGAATTCATTGTCCCAGGAAGGGGAATTTATTGACACATTCCTGGGGTCAGATACATCACATGATCACACTGACAGAACCACAGGCACATAGACACAGGCAACAGGGCATGCACAATGTCGGCACTAGTACAGTGTATATCCACCTTTCGCAGCAATGCAGGCTGCTATTCTCCCATGGAGACGATTGTAGAGATGCTGGATGTAGTCCTGTGGAACGGCTTGACATGCCATTTCCACCTGGCGCCTAAGTTGGACCAGCGTTCGTGCTGGACGTGCAGACCGCATGAGACAACGCTTCATCCAGTCCCAAACATGATCAATGGGGGACAGATCCGGAGATCTTGCTGGCCAAGGTAGTTGACTTACACCTTCTAGAGCACGTTGGGTGGCACGGGATACATGCGGACGTGCATTGTCCTGTTGGAACAGCAAGTTCCCTTGCCGGTCTAGGAATGGTAGAACGATGGATTCGATGACGGTTTGGATGTACCGTGCACTATTCAGTGTCCCCTCGACGATCACCAGAGGTGTACGGCCAGTGTAGGAGATCGCTCCCCACACCATGATGCCGGTTGTTGGCCCTGTGTGACTCGGTCGTATGCAGTCCTGATTGTGGCGCTCACCTGCACGGCGCCAAACACGCATACGTCCATCATTGGCACCAAGGCAGAAGCGACACGCCTGCATTCGTCCCTCCATTCACGCCTGTCGCGACACCACTGGAGGCGGGCTGCACGATGTTGGGGCGTGAGCGGAAGACGGCCTAACGGTGTGCGGGACCGTAGCCCAGCTTCCTGGAGACGGTTGCGAATGGTCCTCGCCGATACCCCAGGAGCAACAGTGTCCCTAATTTGCTGGGAAGTGGCGGTGCGGTCCCCTACGGCACTGCGTAGGATCCTACGGTCTTGGCGTGCATCTGTGCGTCGCTGCGGTCCGGTCCCAGGTCGACGGGCACGTGCACCTTCCGCCGACCACTGGCGACAACATCGATGTACTGTGGAGGCCTCACGCCCCACGTGTTGAGCAATTCGGCGGTACGTCCACCCGGCCTCCCGCATGCCCACTATACGCCCTCGCTCAAAGTCCGTCAACTGCACAAACGGTTCACGTTCACGCTGTCGGGGCATGCTACCAGTGTTAAAGACTGCGATGGAGCTCCGTATGCCACGGCAAACTCGCTGACACTGACGGCGGCGGTGCACAAATGCTGCGCAGCTACCGCCATTCGACGGCCAACACCGCGGTTCCTGATGTGTCCGCTGTGCCGTGCGTGTGATCATTGCTTGTACAGCCCTCTCGCAGTGTCCGGAGCAAGTATGGTGGGTCTGACACACCGGTGTCAATGTGTTCTTTTTTCCATTTCCAGGAGTGTATTTATTAGGAAGAAGGACTTAACACTAACAAATTGCATACTAAATTACTCAAAAAGACAGAAGTTTATTAAAGTTGTAACGTACCCTCTCTGTTATGTTATTGTTGTTTTGTGTTATTGTAGTTGTAGAGATATGAAATTATTGTAGCGGTTCGCTTAGTCAACCGTACTTTGGAATTTTTGACATTAAATGGAGCCTGAAACTTGAGTAACAAATACTTCGCGTGAAGTGCGATTTGCGGCATAAACAAAAATTAATTGCGGAGGTCGAATCCACTGAACATTAACAGAAAAGCTTTAGAACAATGCGCATGACTGACTAGACACATTCAGAGGGTACGTACATTCGCGTGCGAGTGGTTGCGATCTGATGAGAAAGATCTATCTTACTTTTTTTTCGTAAAATAATTACGTCGTAACACACTCGGAAATTGCGAACGTACAATAAGGGTAGAGGGATGTACGTTCTATCATTCCCCGTGGCCTTGGTAAAAGAATTGCAGTTATTTAACTTTAAGAATATTTCTTTTTCTATCGGACTCCTAGTTTTTATACGAAAAGGAAGATTGCAGGTTCTGAATGTCTCGGCACATCCGAATTAATCTTAGCGGCCACCAAAGGAAAGTAGTGAGCACTATCACGTACCTCTATTGCTGATCAGCGCCGTCGTAAAAACCGTCGCCCCCATCTAGAATTCGCCTTCTCGAATTAACAGAATAATTTGTACTTCATTGGTATGGGATTTAGGCTTGATCTTGACAGAAATTATAAAACACATTTTTCATCTTATTACACCTTCATTTAACGCGCACATAGACATGAAACTACACAGTACGTCTTTACGCCAGCGTATCAGAACAAAAAGTAGTTAATACTAGAAGTAATAAAAGAATCTCGAAATTAGTCCTTTGTCTATCAAGGATAAAACAGTTTTGCAGAGTATTCCTCTGGTATGACAGTCGAACAAATTTTCTTACTGTATCTTTGAGATTAAATTACACCATTTTCTTAGTTCCTTTTCAAAGTCCATCATAAATGTTCAATATGTCTCCCATTGGCTGCACGGACGACATCTAGCCGATAGCTGAATTCATCTCAAACTGAGTGAAAGGTGTCTTCTGTCCCTAAGGTTACAGCAGTTGATATTCTGATTTTTAGTTCATCAGTGTGACGACGTAGGGGAGAAACGTAAACACATTATTTAATATATTCCCACAGGAAGAAATCACGTTGTGTTATATCAGGGGATCTAACAGGTGAAGACTGTAAAGCCTGGTCTCGCGGTCCTGTACGCCCTATCCAACGTTGAGGCATGCTGGCATTGTGGAAACTACGCACGTTGTTGTGCCAGCACGGTGGTGCTCCACCTTGTTGATAGATGAAATTGTCAGAGTCAAGTTGTGGGAATCACCAGTTCTGTCGCATTGCAAGATGTGATTGTCCTGTTACGGTTTCTTCCTCAAAAAAAAGTAGGGTCCATAAACCTTGCTTTGCGAAACAGCACAAAAAACATTCACTTTTGATTACTCACGTTCGTGTTCAATTGTTTCATGAGGATTTTCGAGCCCCCATGTACGCACATTACGATGGTGAACCTTACCGCTGATATGGAATGGTGCCTCATCGCTGAATATCAATAGCATTACGGAAGTCCACTCGCTACACTTTGTCAGTATGTCGAAGAGCTTGTGCCAGTTACAATCGGTATGGTTTGAAGGCTAAACGTCGCCGTAACACACGCAAGTGGTCTTTTGGTGATGGGGGTTTAACACGAAATAGAGTATGAAACGCACGCTGAACTGCGACTAAATTCAGTAAAACAATGCTCCTTCTGTTTCGTGGACGCCATATTGCGAGAATGGCTGCATGCTCCAGGTCAGCGACATCTAGCGAATTTTTTCTGAAAGTCTAGACCATGTCGATTACATCTAGCGCTGTTTCAGTTACCTAGTGACATTTGGCTCAATATTATTACAAGTTAAAATCGGGCCATCTTTTTTGGACAGCCTGTATATCGAGCAAATAATTGAGGACGTAGGTTGCAAGTACTACTCTAAGATGAAGAGGTTGGCACAGGAGAGGAATTCGTGGAGGGCGTCAGAAGACTGACGACGCAAAAGAAGCCTTTTAACATGATCCTTGCCGTGGCGCAAAACACGGAGAATAGCGAGTACTCCAGCAGTTACTGAGCAGCGCTACTGCACGGCAGTAGCTGTCGGGCCAAGGCAGTGCTGTCGCTACCGAAGCTCTAGCTATTCTTCATGTTATTCTGTCCCTGTTAATACAGTCCATGACGTTAAGTAGAATAACGCAGTAGACTAATGCTGAAGCGCTCTACCGAGCGTGCACGTTAAACTGCGCATTAAAAATCATTTTGCTCGTAATGGGGTAAACCCGACGGTCTCCGTCCACACTGGGTATAGCGTGGAAGGCTTGATGAATAGCATTTTTTTTTTCTGCTGACGCCGGCTACAGATTTTAAAAACAAAAATTGCAAATACAAGGATACCCAATATATATGAAATTTTAAGACATTATAAAGGCATGCCGGCCGCGGTGGCCGTGCGGTTCTGTCGCTGCAGACCGGAACCGCGAGGCTGTTACGGTCGCAGGTTCGAATCCTGCCTCGGGCGTGGGTGTGTGTGATGTCGTTATGTTAGTTTTTTTTTCTAATTTCCTAATTGTAATAATTTCTGCTTTTAAGTGAATTTTAAAGTCTTTTCAAAATTTATTTGCGCGCTAGTTTGGGTCCCAGCTATAAGTGATAGAGTTTTCTTGTATTTTTCTATAATATGTGTCTATAATATCCTCTTCAATACCTAATACAAATCAAGTAGCTTATCTCCTACGGTATTAACAACCAAGGGGCACCTATAACGATTATTCAATAGAAAAGGACGAGAAAATTCATAAGAATTTCGATAGTGCTGTACCAACTTCCCTGGAATTTCTGTTAATTATAGTCAACATCAAAACTGTGTTACAATAGCACTGAATAGTATGCCTTTATAAAAAAAAAATAAAAAATGGCTCTGAGCACTATGGGACTCAACATCTTAGGTCATAAGTCCCCTAGGACTTAGAACTACTTAAACCTAACTAACCAAAGGACATCACACATCCATGCCCGAGGAGGATTCGAACCTGTGACCGTAGCGGTCGCGCGGTTCCAGACTGTAGCGCCTAGAACCGCTCGGCCACCCCGGCCGGCTCTCTGTTTCTCAAGTGTAAAAATAACGCTGCTGCCACTCTGACCATGCCTTCAGGCCTCTCTGCTGCAAAATACTAGTTCAAAACTTGTTTAGAACCGCTTCAAGAAGCGTTTTCCACGACGTAGATGCTCACTGGCGTTGGCTCGTTTATCACGTACAGGAGGCGGCGCTGTGACGGAGGCGGTAGTGCACTTGTATGGGGCAGACAACGGCACTGACGGGGGCGGCGCAGACGCGGCGGACATGGACGACGCAGACGTGGACGGCCCCGGGGACGGCGGGCGCGGCCGCGGGACCGGCAAGCCGAGCACCTGGCTGGAGTCCAGGTGGCCGTTCGGGGACGCCTCCGCCTATTTCGAGTGGACGGTGAGTACCCAGCACGCCGCCCAGTGCCGCACTGAAGAGCCAGTGAGACTGGCACGCCTGCCTAACACCGTGCAGGGCACCCGCGAGCACGCAGAAGTGCCGCAGCACGACGTGGCGTGGTCTCGGCTAGTGTCTGAAGTAGTGCTGGAGGGAACTGGCACCGTGAATCCTGCACGGCTCTCCGTAAATCCGTAAGAGCACTAGTAGGGGTGGAGATCTCTTCTGAACAACACGTTGCAAGGCATCCCAGACTTGCTCAGTTATGTTCATGTCTATCTTAGAAGCTGGATTAAGAAAAGGCAAACCTACGCTTCTAGCGTTTGTAGACTTAGAGAAAGCTTTTGACAATGTTGACTGGAATACTCTCTTGCAAATTCTGACAGTGGCAGGGGTAAAATACAGGGAGCGAAAGTCTATTTACAATTTGTACAGAAACCAGGTGGCATTTATAAGAGTCGAGGGACATGAAAGAGAAGCAGTGGTTAAGAAAGGGAGTGAGACAGGGTTGTAGCCTCTCCCCGATGTTATTCAATCTGCATATTGAGGAAGCAGTAAAGGAAACCAAAGAAAAGTTCGGATCAGGTATTAAAATCCATGGAGAAGAACTCAAAACTTCGAGGTTCGCCGATGACATTGTAATTCAGTCACAGACAGCAAAGGACTTGGAAGAGCAGTTGAACGGAATGGACAGTGTCTTGAAAGGAGGGTATAAGATGAATATCAACAAAAGCAAAACGAAGATAATGGAATGTAGTCAAATTAAATCAAGAGTATGTATTAAAATCCATGGAGAAGAAACAAAAACATTAAGGTTCGCCGATGACAGCAAAGGACTTGGAAGAGCTGTTGAACGGAATGGACAGTGTCTTGAAAGGAGTGTATAAGATGAATATCAACAAAAGCAAAACGAAGATGATCCAGTGCAGTCGAATTAAATCAGGAGTATGTATTAAAATCCATGGAGAATAAACAAAAACATTAAGGTTCGCCGATGACAGCAAAGGACTTGGAAGAGCTGTTGAACGGAATGGACAGTGTCTTGAAAGGAGGATATAAGGTGAACATCAACAAAAGCAAAACGAGGATAATGGAATGTAGTCGGGTGATGCTGAGGGAAATAGATTACAGTAGTAAAGGAGTTTTTCTATTTGGGGAACAAATTAACTGGTGATGGTCGAAGTAGAGAGGATTTAAATGTAGACTGCCAACGGCAAGGAAAGAGAAATTTCTTGACATCGAATATAGATTTAAGTGTCAGAAAGTCGTTTCTGAAAGTATTTGTATGGAGTATAGCCATGTATGGAAGTGAAACATGGACGATAAATAGTTTGGACAAGAAGAGAATAGAAGCTTTCGAAATGTGGTGCTACAGAAGAATGCTGAAGATTAGATGGGTAGATCACATAACTAATGAGGAGGTATTTAATAGAATTGGGGAGAAGAGGAGTTTGTGCCACAACTTGGCTAGAACAAGGGATCGGTTGGTAGGACATGTTCTGAGGCATCAAGGGATCACCAATTTAGTACTGGACTGCAGCGTGGAGGGTAAAAATCGTAGAGTGAGACCAAGAGATGAATACACTAAGCAGATTCAGAAGGATGCAGGTTTCAGTAAGTACTGGGAGATGAATAAGGTGGCACAGGATAGGATAGCATGGAGAGCTGCACCAAACCAGTCTCAGGACTGAAGACAACAACAACAACATGTTCATGTCTGGGGAATTGATGGCTCCTGGAGCCACTCCGTAGGTATTCTGGACGTGTGAAGTGTCGCATTGTCCTGCTGGGCCGGCCACGGTGACCGAGTGGTCCTAGGCGTTTCAGTCTGGAGTCGCGCGACCGCTACGGTCGTAGATTCGAATCCTGCATCGGGCATGGATGTGTGTGATGTCCTTAAGTTATTTAGGTTGAAATAGTTCTAGGGGACTGATGACCTCAGGTCTTAAGTCCCATAGTGCTCAGAGCCATATCAGCCATTTGTCCTGCTGGAATTGCCCAAGTCCTTTTGAATGCACAATGGACATGAATGGATGCAGGTGATCAGACAGTATGCTTACGTACGTGCTTACCTGTCAGAGTCGTATCTGGACGTATCAGGTGTCCAATATCACTCCAACTGCATACGCTCCACATAATCTCAAAGCCTCAACCAACTTGAACAGTCCACTGGCAAGCACACAGTCCATGGATTCATGAAGTTGTCTCCATATCGCACACGTCCATCCACTCGATAAAATTCGAAATGAGACTCGTCCGACCAGGCAACAAGTTTCCAGTCATCAACAGCCCAATGTCTGTGTTGACGGGTCAAGGAGAGGCGTAAAGCTTTGTGTCGTGCAGTCATCAAGGGCTCCGAAAGCTCATATCTGTGATGTTTCGTTGAATGGTTCACACGCTGACACATGTCAATGGCCCAGCATTCAAATCTGCAGTAATTTGCCGAAGGATTGCAGTTCTGTCAGGTTGAACGATTCTCTTCAGCCGTCGTTGGGCCACATGTTGGAGGATCTTTTTCCGGCCGCAGCGTTGTCGGAGATTTGATGTTTTAAAGGATTCCTGATTTTCACGGCACACTCGTGAAATGGTCGTACCGGAAAATCTCTACTTGATCGCTACCTTGGAGATGCTGTGTCCCATCGTTCGTGCGCCGACTATACTACCACGTCCAGACTCACTCAAATCTTGATAAGTAAGAGATCTAGCAACTGCATCGGACAGCTGTTGTCTTAAATAGGCGTTGCCGACCGCAGAGCCGTATTCTGCCTGTATACGTATCTCTGTATTTGGATACGCGTGCATATACCAGTTTCTTTGGTGCTTCAGCGTACATCACTACTGTACATGATACATACGTGTAGGAGCGTGCAACTCTTCAACACGTTGCTACAGCTCCCCTCATCATTATGCTCCAGAAGTTTCTGCGCTATGTAATCATGCTGGAGGTGCTCGTATGGATTGCAATACCATAGGCCAAAAGGGACAGGTGGACTCATAGCTGATGAGGAATGTCTTTAATGTTGAAACTAACCACCTGAAACTTGGTAACTGTGTGTGACAACACCTCTTGCTTGAGGATATTTCTTATCGCCATTACTGTATACCTCGTACACTAAGCAGTAGCGCAAAATTTTATTTTTAAGTTTCTAGAAGAATAGAATCTCATTTTGTTGCTAGTAACGTGAAACCAAGAGTACTTAACTCCGATTACAGTGTCGCCTATGAATTTGATCTAGAACAGCTTTTGTTACCCTACTTTTGAACACTATCATTAACTGTTCAAATTACTTGCAGCGTCTGTGGTGGTAGGTACTCTAAACTGTATCTGACTATCTTTAACTGAAACTGACTAAAAAGGATGGCTATCAATAATACATAGATACGCTTCATCATCGAACAACCTCAAAACACTGGCTAATTATCGTGTATAAAGCCTGTGCCTTGAAAATTTTACAAATTAATACAGTTCCTAATTCCACTTCACTAAGTTTGTTTAGACTCTACAATTGCTTCTTACCTGCAGTGGATAAGTGAGTTGTGCTTTCTCTTGTTCAGTTGTAAGGATGTGAAGTGTTGAACTGCATGTCATGCAATAAATTTCTGTGTGAGTAATAGCCTTATCATTTGCCTTACGCTGTGTTGCCATATAAGAATTTTATTGTCTTTCTAAAATATGCATTCACTATCCATACAATAGCGCAAGGCGTGACAATGCAGTGATGTTACAATTTGTATTAAAACTGTGAGGATAACATAGCGAAATGCATGTAATGAATGAAAAGGTTATTTTAGATTGGAGTAGTACTCGACCTCTTTAATAACTCAGAAGTGAATCACGTTAATAGTAACCAAGATCCTTATTTCGAATTGTCATACACAGTGCAAAATGGTTCAAACAAACACTTAGGGGGTCTCGGGGCCAGAACGGTATACTTAATGTTTAACAGTTTTTGTAAATAATGGAGCATAAGAAAAAACTTCTTAAAGGTATAAAAAATCACCTTGTATTGTAACCTAACGTGTCTTATGTGAAGGTCACGTAAAACTACACTCCTGGAAATGGAAAAAAGAACACATTGACACCGGTGTGTCAGACCCACCATACTTGCTCCGGACACTGCGAGAGGGCTGTACAAGCAATGATCACACGCACGGCACAGCGGACACACCAGGAACCGCGGTATTGGCCGTCGAATGGCGCTAGCTGCGCAGCATTTGTGCACCGCCGCCGTCAGTGTCATCCAGTTTGCCGTGGCATACGGAGCTCCATCGCAGTCTATAACACTGGTAGCATGCCGCGACAGCGTGGACCTGAACCGTATGTGCAGTTGACGGACTTTGAGCGAGGGCGTATAGTGGGCATGCGGGAGGCCGGGTGGACGTACCGCCGAATTGCTCAACACGTGGGGCGTGAGGTCTCCACAAGACATCGATGTTGTCGCCAGTGGTCGGCGGAAGGTGCACGTGCCCGTCGACCTGGGACCGGACCGCAGCGACGCACGGATGCACGCCAAGACCGCAGGATCCTACGCAGTGCCGTAGGGGACCGCACCGCCACTTCCCAGCAAATTAGGGACACTGTTGCTCCTGGGGTATCGGCGAGGACCATCCGCAACCGTCTCCATGAAGCTGGGCTACGGTCCCGCACACCGTTAGGCCGTCTTCCGCTCACGCCCCAACATCGTGAAGCCCGCCTCCAGTGGTGTCGCGACAGGCGTGAATGGAGGGACGAATGGAGACGTGTCGTCTTCAGCGATGAGAGTCGCTTCTGCCTTGGTGCCAATGATGGTCGTATGCGTTTTTGGCGCCGTGCAGGTGAGCGCCACAATCAGGACTGCATACGACTGAGGCACACAGGGCCAACACCCGGCATCATGGTATGGGGAGCGATCCCCTACACTGGCCGTACACCTCTGGTGATCGTCGAGGGGACACTGAATAGTGCACAGTACATCCAAACCGTCATCGAACCCATCGTTCTACCATTCCTAGACCGGCATGGGAACTTGCTGTTCCAACAGGACAATGCACGTCCGCATGTATCTCGTGCCACCCGACGTGCTCTAGAAGGTGTAAGTCAACTACCCTGGCCAGCAAGATCTCCGGATCTGTCCTCCATTGAGCATGTTTGGGACTGGATGAAGCGTCGTCTCACGCGGTCTGCACGTCCAGCACGAACGCTGGTCCAACTGAGGCGCCAGGTGGAAATGGCATGGCAAGCCGTTCCACAGGACTACATCCAGCATCTCTACGATCGTCTCCATGGGAGAATAGCAGCCTGCATTGCTGCGAAAGGTGGATATACACTGTACAAGTGCCGACATTGTGCATGCTCTGTTGCCTGTGTCTATGTGCCTGTGGTTCTGTCAGTGTGATCATGTGATGTATCTGACCCCAGGAATGTGTCAATAAAGTTTCCCCTCCCTGGGACAATGAATTCACGGTGTTCTTATTTCAATTTCCAGGAGTGTATATTATGTATTGCTTTTTTTTTTAAAGAAATGCTTGTATGTTTTCCATACCGCGCCGTTCGTCATTTATTGCATATACGTTGAAATTATTAGGAATACCACCTTAAAACTAAGACAGAGTTGTTTAGTGAATGATTTACAACAATGAATATGGAATCTAAAAAACGTCAACAGTAAGAAAACATTTTAATATCATTATCTAGGATTATTTTTAATGCTTAATACGGTTACTCTATTGAATCTCATCGCTCGTGCACCAGGTTATATTTTCTGGCTTGTGAATAGACAAGATAGAAATCCTAGTAAAAAATCCCATAGCCCAGTCATGCCTAGCTATACAAGTTTCATTGTGAAATCTGCGTGGTAAGACATTTCTTTGATCTAGCTGATAGGCTAATGATCTAGCAATGAGATGTTTCATCGCTGGACTAAAATATCCGCAGCCTGTTTATTTCATGTATGTTACCATGAGTCACTTCAGTAGTTACTCTATTATTTAGCTGGCAGTGTTGGCGCTCGCTGTATTGCAGTAGTTCGAGCAATGAAGATTTTTGTGAGGTAGGTGATTCATGAAAGGTATAGGTTATTGTTAGTCAGGGTCATTCTTTTGTGGGGATTATTGAAAGTCAGATTGCGTTGCGCTAAAAACATTATGTGTCAGTTTAGTGATGATGAGAATAAGTAAAGAGAGTAATGTCTGAGTACGTTCAGTTTTGCTCAGCTGTTTGAAAATCAAATAACGTAAGGAGTTTACCAGCACAGTAATTCATTAATTTTTCTAAGGGGACTTTTCACTCTGAAGATTGTTTCGATCCCATACTTGGGCAGAACTTTCCCGATACGGTCCGTGACCTTATTGGTGAACGGTAGGAAAACTTTTCCAGTAGGTGACTGTTGATGCTCTGAACTTCTGGCTTCTTTTCTTCTGTGATGGAGGGCTCGATCAATTTCCTTGCTGGTATATCCGTATTTCTTAAAGGCTGATGCTGGGCCACAAGGTATATAGAAAGAACACTCACACGGATCGATACCTCCACAAGGAATCTAACCATCATCCTAGGCAAAAGCCAACAAAAGCTGCGAGGCGGCTCACTTACAAGATGAACTGGATCACCTACGGTCAGCCTTTATGAAATCCCATCCCTCGTTCGCCGATTATAACATCACGTCCAAACTCACTTAAACCTCGATTAACCGCCATTGTAGCAGCAGTAATCGATCTAACAACTGCGGCAGACACTTGCTGTCTTATATAGGCGTTAACGGCTGCAGCGCCGTATTTTGGCTGTTTACATATCTTTGTATTTGAATACGCGTGCCTATACCAGTTTCCTTGGCACTTCACTGTAATAGCTAGCAGTGCAGTTTCCGTGATGATTTGTTTGACTCTGTACAACCCAAATAGCAGGTCAGAGCTGTAGCGACATGAAGTGGGTACTGGAGAAGTGCAACTGCAGGCATCCGCGTGGTGTATGGGGGACAGAGAGGCAGACGTCATTGCCAGCCGCGCTCTACCCATTAATTATGCCGCCACGCCGTCCCATACATCAGTGCAGGAGCGCCTGTATTATACACACAGCAGGCGTGGCCGCTGTGAATAGGGTCCCTATCATTACGTCACGTCACAGCCCAACACGGCGCACTCTCTGGGTCTGAATAGCCTGCAGCCTCTCAATGCAACAACTACATTCCGATTTTTTTCTTAAAAAAAAAAACGAACATGCAAAGGCGAACGAGAATTATCTGTGGTGTAAACGTATAAGCAGACGGAATTCGGTCGTGTTCGGCCCGCATTCGCTTGCGTTCGCTCGTGTTTCTACTGGTTGTCCATCCTTTAGCGAACGATCAAAAGATATTCGCGTCTTCTCCGCTTCGGCGCTATCAGTAGACAAAGCTTTCGTCTGCTATCTTTTCTGAACCGTGATTTATTTTCAAAGAATATTCTTAAGAATAAGATATTAACACATTGAATCACACTACGTAAGCATGGAAGTAGTTGCCAGGGAGTAACTGATGAAATCATAACCAAATTCCTTTTAACAAATGGGAATTTTATTCACTTTAATAGCGCCTAAAAGCATTTTTTAAAAGAAACATTTAAAATTATTGTCAGAAAGCACCCTCTAAAAATCAAAGTTACAATTTATTCAGAGGCAGAATGAAACAAGTTTCGACTGTATGAGCTTTCGGGCAGAGAACCTTGCCGCTGCCTTTTGACACGGCCATAGTTACGACCGCTCACAACAGCCTCTGAAAGATTACGCAGGTGCAAATCTGCAACACACCAGATAACATTAAACTAAGAGTTTTAACAATTTACACAAGCACACAAACTATGCACCTCCCGTAGGAGTGATGGAAATGGTACAAAACACTAACAATTAAAATATTAACCTTGCCACCGAAGGTGCAATTTGATTTTAACTTCTAAGAAAGGTCTTATGGTGAAACGGTGGCAACATTATATAGTAAAAAGATCATTTAAATAAAAGCCTATGAAATACAATCTTATATAAAATTCTACAAGCTTGGCCAATCAACACTCAAGATGCTCTACAGTACACAGACACCGCCTCTCAAGATCAGAGGCAATAATATCAAAGTTTCCAAAGATCAAAACGTATTTCAGGTATTAGGCCGTTACACTCCAAGCAATAAATTCTTTAACACATTCAATCCGACAAATATGACAGAGGCAGCTACTAACGTACGGTAGATTGATAGGGAGATTACCAAACAAGCCGAACCGCTGGTTGCTCTAACCCGCTCCTACTCCACAAGGGAAAAACGGACCACCCAATTTATAAACAACCACCTTCCCGCGGGTGGGCAAACAGAGAAGAATGGTGGGACGACCCCAAAGCAAAACGGCTCGTGACCTCACCAAGAACACAAGTAGAATTTAACAGTAGTGATTCAAACAACCTATCACCAATCACTTAATTTCTAGTAAACAGCGATTTCTCGAGAAGGCCTGGCGCAGCACCCCCAAATCGCTCTCCCGAACCGTCCGCTGCCAGCCGCTTCAACGGACGCAGGATTGCGCGCCAATCTCCCGTCTCAAGGCGTCGCAGCTCGCACCGGCCAGACTGATGTGGTTGATTGACTACTGGTGCTCTCGTATCGACCACTACCCCTCGCTATACGCCGCGGCCCACTGGACTCACGTGGTGACCTCAGATCCGCCAACGCCCAAGACGGACCAGTCATCTTGTGTCTCAGTGGGCGACCAGCCAACCGATCGATCCAACCGCCAATGACCATTACGTGAGCAAACTCGAGCAGACTGGCGGCCTAACGCGCAGACTCAGATGCAGGAACTAAGCCCCGACTGGGCGACCACTCGCTGAGTTCTCTTACTGGAGGAGTGGAAAGACTCTCATTTTGCCGGCTTTAAAGGACGAGACAGAGTAGCAAGCTGGGGACGAGAGACTGACCCCTGACTGATTGGCGAGCTCATAGCGCCCCTTAAACGCACGTGAACAGGCAACCTTTCCCCTTTCCCACCAGAGGGAGACACCAAAGCTGCGATTGCCTGAGCGGCGCCACTGCCAGAAACGGAGGGCGACTGCTTCACACTACGCGCTGCGTCGCGCTCTTCAAAACAGCAATTTTTTACCACGGCTCATTTTCTACTTACGTCTATTTGTATTGCTCTTGACATGCACTGGCGATGGAGTGGTCCGAAGATTAATTTTGCTCGTGGAAGAATGCAGTTATCATACATGATTCTAGGATCCAAGAGATAGACAGCATAAATGCTGAAGGAGGAGGTATGCGCTTGGTGGAAAATTGGCGAAGCACTCAAAGGTCCCACATGTACCGTGAGAAAGACGATAAAGTCAGATGATGGAATCATGCGGCATCAAAGTGAATAGACACAAGTATTTTGTTTCCCTTTTATTAAAAGGAAAAACAAGGAATACTTAGGTGAAAGTAAGCAGCTATAAATATGTATCTGTTCAAAAATGGTTCAAATGGCTCTGAACACTATGGAACTTAACAGCTGTGGTCATCAGTACCGTAGAACTTAGAACTACTTAAACCTAATTCACCTAAGGACATAACACACATCCATGCCCGAGGCAGGATTCGAACCTGGGCCCATAGCAGTCGCACGGTTCCGGACTGCGCGCCTAGAATCGCGAGACCACCGCGGCCGGCTATGTATCTGTTATGCTGATCAAAATAAAAAATACAGGGTGGAGCAAATAAAAGTGGCCAGAGCGAGTGGATACTATTGGACGTGGAAATGTGCATGCAGCCACATCACCCCACGTGACACCCACCACGTGATCGACACCGGTTCAGAGCAGTGGTGCAGTGCAAAGAAGAGAGCAGCGGCTGTTTGCTGTGGGAAGTTACGTGACAACAAAGTCATGGAAACGTGTGGTCAGTTGTTTACTCAGAAGTTTAATGATTTCAGAGCCCCAGCAAAGTGCGCCATGCAACGCGTAGTCCGAAAATGGAGCCAGACAAGGTCTGTGTAGAACAAGTCAAAAAACATAACGAGACGTGCCAGCACACCAGAAAAAGTGGCTGGAGTTAACCAGAAAACGCTTCAGAGTCCTCCCAAATCACGCCTGTCACCAGAGACCGCCATATCATGCCGGCTGGTACTCCACCTTCATCTAAAATGAAATTTTCACTCTGCACCGGAGTGTGCGCTGATATGAAAAGTCTAGGCAGATTAAAACTGTGTGCCGGACTGAGACTCGCGCTCGGGACCGAGTTCGAGTCTAGGTTCAGAACACAGTTTTAATCTGCCTAGACTTTTCATATCAACGCACACACCGCTGCAGAGTGAAAGTTTCATTCTGGAAACATCCCCCAGACTGTGGCTAAGCCATGTCTCCGCAATATCCTTCCTTCCAGGAGTGCTAGTTCTGTAAGGTATGCAGTAGAGACTGGAGTAATTAAAGCTGTGAGGGCGGGTCATGAGTCGAGTCGTGCTTGGGTAGCTCAGATCGTAGAGCACTTGCCCGCGAAAAGGTCCCGAGTCTCGGTGCGGCACACAGTTTTAATCTGCCAGGAAGTTCCACCTTCACATGCACATCTGCAACTATCGTGTGCTCCTCAGCGCTTCCAGTTTTGTGAGTGACTGTCTATTGAGATAACAGTGAATGGCTTGGACATGGATCTGTTCATGTGTGACGAAGTCTGGTTTCATCCGAGTGGTTATGTCAGCTCACAGAATCACAGGTTCTTTGCACCACTGAGCCGCATAACTTCTACGAAACACCATCACCATTGCCTGATCAGAAGGTTGGAGTTTGGTGTACAATGTCTGCACACAGCGTTATTAGTCCCGTCTCCTTTTGTCAGACACAGACTCCATCGCATTATATTCCCAACATTTTGAAACCATTTGTGGCAGCATTAACGGAAGAGGAAAAGACCTACAGTCACTTCTAACTGGAAGGAGCAGCCAGCCGAACCTTGGAGCACATTTACAAAAGAAAATCTTCATGCATGTCATCAGAGGTCAGTCTGGTTGCGGCCCTAGATGGCCACCTAGGTCACTTGATCTGTCAGTGCGGTTATTATGTGGAGGGCCCTCAAGTCTAAGGTGTATCAGAGGAGGAGATCAGTGTTTAACGTCCCGTCGACAACGAGGTCATTAGAGACGAGCACAAGCTCGGATTAGGGAAGGACTGGGAAGGAAATCGGCTGTGCCCTTTCAAAGGAACCATCCCGGCACTTGCCTGAAACGATTTAGGGAAATCACAGAAAACCTAAATCAGGATGGCCGGAGACGGGTTTGAAACGTCGTCCTCCAGAATTCGAGTCCAGTGTGCTAACCACCGCGCCATCCCGCTCGGTAAAGGTGTATCGGAACGATTCTCAGTGTCTTCAAGAACTGCAGCAGAATGTTTTGGAAGAAATTGCTCTATTCCAGCAGTCCAGCTTCGGCCTGCCTTCAGTAACTTGTTGATCAGGACCCAAAAGTGGCAAGAGATGAATGGTTGCCACTTTCAACATCTGCTATAGTCAGGATAGTACTGCATTTCCTTTCCTCTGCTGTTTTTGTTTTGTACCTTGGAACTATGGGTTCAAATGGCTCTAAGCACTATGGGACTTAACATCTAAGGTCATCAGTCCCCTAGACTTAGAACTACTTAAACCTAACTAACTTAAGGATGATGGAAATAAAAGAAAGGTTCAGGAGTGGAATTAAAATACAAGGTGAAAGGATACCAATGATACGATTCGCTGATGACATTGCTATCCTGAGTAAAAGTGAAGAATAATTAAATGATCTGCTGAACGGAATGAACAGTCTAATGAGTATGGTTTGAGAGTAAATCGGAGAAAGACAAAGGTAATGGGAAGTAGTAGAAATGAGAACAGCGAGAAACTTAAGCTCAGGATTGATGGTCACGAAGTCAATGAAGTTAAGGAATTCTGCTACCTAGGCAGTAAAATAACCAATGACGGACGGAGCAAGGAGGACATCAAAAGCAGACTGGCTATGGCAAAAAAGGCATTTCTGGCCAAGAGAAGTCTACTTATATCAAATACCGGCCTTAATTTGATGAAGAAATTTCTGAGGATGTACGTCTGGAGTACAGCATTGTATGGTAGTGAAACATTGACTGTGGGAAAACCGGAACAGGAGAGAATCGAAGCAGGGTTCGAACCTGAGACCGTAACAGCAGCGCGGTTCCTGACTGTACGGCCTGGTACTATGTCCGCTGGGCCATTTTTATTTGACCCACCCAGTATATGAAATGAAGCACGTGATCATCCTTGTTGCTTCTGTTTTGTGACACTATATCGATGGTTATCTCCACAAATGCCGTCATCGAGGTGAGCGGCAGCTCGAAACGTGCAGAGTGCCACGGGTGCAGGCTGGTGGAAACAGTGTTATGCTATGGGACATATTCTCCTGCGCTCGCATGTGTCCTGTGGTAGTAATCGAAGACACACTGACAGCTGCGAACCACCTGCATCCCTTCACGTTTGATTTCTTCCCCGATAGCCATGTCATCTTTCATCCGTATAACTGCCTGTCTCAGAGCCGGAACCGTGCTACAGTGGTTTGAGGAGGATTAGACCGAGCTCACATTGATTTCTCGGCGACCAAATTCTGATGTGAGTCCATCTGGGTCGGTATCGCGCGTCATCACCGCGTACGCAAATCAGAGACCAGTAATTTACGCAAACTACAATACATGTGCGTAGGCATTTGATGCCACACACCTCCAAAAATCTACCGACAGTATATCGGATCCTTGATATGTAGACTCAGTCATGTATTTCGTTCCATTTACATAAACGATCTAGGTGATAGATAATCTGAGTAGCCCCCTTAGATTGTTTGCAGATGACGCTGTAATTTACCGTCTAGTAAAATCATCAGACGATCAATCCCAATTGCAAAACCATCTAGACAGAATTTCTGTATGGCGGGAAAAGTGGCAATTGGCATTAATCTAAGAAAAGTGCGAGGTCATCCACATGGGTACTAAAAGGAATCCGGTAAATTTTAGGTATACGGTAAATCGCACAAATCTAAGGGCTGTCAATTCGACTAAATACCTATGAATTACAGTTACGAGCAACTTAAACTGGAAAGATCACATAGGTAATATATTGGGGAAGGTGAAACAAAGACTGCGCTTTGTTGGCAGAACACTTAGAAGATGCGACAAACCCACTGAACGGACAGCCTACATTACACTTGTCCGTCCTCTGCTGGAGTACTGCTGCGCGATGTGGGGATCCTTACCAGATAGGATTGACGGAGGTCATCGAAAAAGTGCAAAGAAGGGCAACTCGTTTCGTGTTATCGTGCAATTGGGGTGAGGGTATCACAGATATGATACGCGAGTTGGTGTGGCAGTCACTGAAACAAAGGCGGTCTTCTTTGCGGGTGATCTATTTAATAAATTTCAATCATCAACTTTCTCTTCCGCATGCGAAAATATTTTGTTGACCTGCGTAGCGAGAAAGGATCATCATAATAAAATAAGAGAAATTAGATCTCGAATGGAAAGATTTAGGTGTTCCTTTTTCGCACGCGCCATTCAAGAGTGGCATGGTGGAGAAGTAGTATGAAAATGGCTCGTTGAATCCTCTGCCAAGTGTGAATTGCTGAGTAACCATGTGTATGTAAATATCGAGACGGACAAACAAGCTAATAAGCAGGTGGTCACAATGTTTTGGCTCGTTAGTGTGTGTTGGTGCGTGAAAACCAGCGCGCTGTAATCGAGTTTTTTTTCGAATTCGAAGTGTCCGACCACTTAAGGAGCATACTGTGCTTCAGCATGACAACGCCAGACCACACACGAGTGCAGCGACATCAGCAACAATGTGACGCCTTGGGCTCAGTGTCATCAACCACCCTCCATACAGTCTCAGCTTGGCCCCATCTGTTTCCAAAAGCTTAAAGAACGCCTTCGTGGACTTCACTTTGATTGCTTTGAAGTGGTGCAAGAAGAGATGAGGCTATGACTGCGACAACAAACATTCTACAGTAACGGTATCAACAAAATGATCTGTTGTTGGGGGGAAACGTGTTCTTCGCCAGGGAGACTATGCTGAGAAATAAATACGTAGACTTGCAGAATAAAGATGTCGAATGTTAATAACGTTTGTTTTACTTAAAATCTTTTAAAGAGTTTGCACACGAAACATTACTTTTCTCCACGCCCTCTGTGGTGAAGGTCAGGTGCTGAAGCGTGGGCGCTTGGATGCAAAATGGTGAGTCTATAGTGACAGGCATAGTCCACTTAGTGGTACAATTACAACCGCGCAGAAAACATCATTTTGTAAAGTTTGTGATTTGTTTGTTGGAAGAGTGTTTGATGCAGCTAAAGAACAACCAACACACTCAAGCGGTGGTGGTGGTTAGTGTTTAACGTTCCGTCGACAACGAGGTCATTAGACACGGAGCGCAAGATCGGGTTAGGGAAGGATTGGGAAGGAAATCGGCTGTGCCCTTTCAAAGGAACCATCCCGGCATTTACCTGAAACGATTTAGGGGAATCACGGAAAACCTAAATCAGGATGGCCGGAGACGGGATTGAACCGTCGTCCTCCCGAATGCGAGTCCAGTGTGCTAACCACTGCGCCACCTCGCTCCACACTCAAGCGTGTACATATTAAGGTATCACATATAAAAATGTCTGCCCTTGCATCTGTTACGCTCTATACAAAGATATCTGTACAACATATCGAATCTTACTCTTACCTATCTCTGTGGGACCCTAGAGCGTAGGCCGTGTCAGGAGGATGTGGTGTGACGTTTTGATGCCGACAGACAAAGACGTGTAGGCAGGTGGTCTTCAACATCGGCAAATGAACATGTACGGTTGGGATCACGGTATAGTTGATCAAATGCAGACGTGAAGTAGTTATTCTATAATTAGTATAGTGCAATGTAGAATAGTACGGCCGAGTGTTGTAGACTGAGGACAGTGTAGCAAGGAGCAGATGGTGTTTCTTGGCCAATGTTTTAGTCTAGTGACATGAAGGAACATGCACTAGAGGCCGCCATAATCAGTTTCTGACATATGTTTCTGTTATTGTGAGACGTGAGGTAGTGTGTCGGGTAGCATTTGTAACTGTTTTGAGCTCTTCACATTTACGTGCTGTATAATACGAGCATATAAAAGCTATTTGAAAAATACTGTTAATTCTTCAGTTAAAGAATTTTATGGAGAGTAAAATACTGCGTATTTTTAAAACTAGTTATGTAAAGTGTGGACAGTTAAGCCACATTTCGTCGGTTTGGTACTATCTTGTACCTTAGAATGGAAGGTCTTCTCGCGTCCGTCGGCCGTCGTAATTTAATATATTATTATTGTTATTATTGTTTTTTGATTGTTGCCGACTTGCGTGGTGGGCCTTAATAAAAATGACATTTCATTTAATTTTCATTTACGATTAATACTTTCCTAAAGTTCTCCTTTTTAACAATATTAATCTCAAATTATTTGTTACGTTAATGAATGTTAGACTCGCTGAATCTTAAAACATGAGTATATAAGCTGAACAATGTAATAAACTTTTCATATCAATTTCCTCGGCTAGTCAGCTCACTTTAAAGCAAAAGATCTTTAGTTACTAATTACAATTGCGGCCCACACATGCGCGAGAGTACTTTTTCTCTTACCTCCGTTAACCATTGCCTCTTAGTCGGGCTCCTGGCTCTGGCTCTAGGCTGTGGTACTGAAAATAAGAATCTTAAAGCTACGCATTTTCTGCAACTTCGTGCGGCTGTGGAGAAAAATTAATATTATGCTAATAGCGGGCGAGTATTTCGCTTTCGCTAATTTTTCATAAGTTAATATCGCCACGTAATGGCGTCGTTGGCTGCATCGGCCGCTGCGATTGTTGAACTGTAAATTACTTGAATGCAGGTTAATTCAAGGAAGGCGGACATGAAATCGGGATCACCTCTTACAAATTAAAAGTGCACAATAAGATTAACTCAATATATATAATTTGCTTAACTCATACAAATATGCTTACATTTGCCAGCACTCGCAAGATGTACGCCTATACACAATCAAGACAAGAGAAGAAGTGAAGACGACTAAAAAATTGACAAAACAGCGTATATTGTCGTCTCTTTAGATCATTTTGTCATAAATTATTTCTTTGCAGTCGAAACTTACATAGAGAATTTCTTATTTTACGGCTACATGGTAAAATATATTATTCAATTTTTAAATGTCTCTTCTTTATAAATACTGTTTTTTTATTTCTTTTCGCAATATAGCACTGGGGACGCTATAGTCTTCTACTATCGAACACGTGATATTTACGATCTGAGTTTTTTAAATTTCTTAACAATTTCCACCACCTTGAAAATGGAAATTTGTGTTGAGTGCTAACAGCTTTTACTAAAAAAAAAGTTTTTAACTTGTAACAGATTTTCGATTACCCTTCGTCTTAATTTGATTTCACTTACTGATTATTGGTATATATTAGAGTAATAATGTAACAATTAAATTCAGTATTAGCAAGACTGCAATACAATATTTTCCTATGTACGTGACCATGTTATACCTTCGAAGATGTTTTCAAATTTGGAGAAACATTACAGGAAAGTACTGCCATTTTAACACTTTTCAGAATTTCGTTTCTAGGCAGTTCTGTAATAGGAGTACTTTCCTCTTCTTTCGTTTCACCTCTTTGGAATACGACGAATCATCCATATCTTGGCTTGTTGTTCCTTCCTTTGGGCCCAGTATTCCTTCATTCTCTCTGACCTTCTTCTCCCCTGGTCCGAGACTTTGAGTTTCAACTTTATTTTAAAATTGCCTTTAAAACTTATTTTTTCGTCATTAGTACTTACCTGAGCCATCGTGTCGAGTAATGACTATCTGTAACTTTTAAATCTAATTAATATTAGTATATTTACTCAATTTTTAAATGATGCTATTCGCTTTTTATGTAGCCCTGTCTTTTTTCTGAAACTGCAGGTTGGTCTCAAAGGTTTCAGAACGTGCTTCAGGCTTGATTACATCACAAGGTATCTCGGGTGTAAGTTGTTCGAGAAACGCTATATACAAAGTAGTCCGACGCCGAATCAACATAATAGCAAACAACAGGTCAAGGAAACGAACAATTTCTAAAATTGTCAAACGAGTGGGAAATCTGCAAAGTGGAATGCACCGTGATACAGTACCGAGTGCAGAGCTGCTACGTGAGCAAAGACTATTTCATGACGGATTTAAGTAAACCCAGCCGAAAATACTCTCTACCACAGATTTAACAATGTTTCTCAGAGTATAAATGTAGTTGTAGAAACTGGAGAGGGCATGCCGAAGATGAAGCAGGTTACTTGTTGGACTGACGTATTCAGTGTATTTAGTCCGTGTGCTTTTATAGCCAGTTTTGTGTTCTTCCGGCCGACGTCTACCGCTGTGAGATTGAGGACTTCCGACTGCAGGGTCGTCTTCTGCGGACTTCTGACGCACTTCCCTTCCCCGCACCAGAAGGAAGGGTGGGAGGGGGGAGGGGGGGGGGACTAGAGCCACCATCGGCAGTCGTAAATCCTTATAACGGGGTCGGCGTCCTCGGAGACTTGGAACCTACCGCACTTCTGCGCGAAATATAGACGTCTGGAGTTCCGACGGCAAGCGCCGTTGCTGCCCCTTCGCCGAATGGCGGTCATTCTGGTCAGAATAATGTGACAAGAACAGTATAGGATGCAATGTCGTTCCGCCTTGTTGCACTGGAACGGAATCGTCCAGTCCGACATGTTGAAACCTGCCTTGACATTTTTTTTGTACAGCAATAATTCCCCTGAAGAAATTCACTACCAAAATATTAGCCACTAAGACGCACTGACAGTATTTCGGGAAAAAGAAAATGTTCAAATTGGCCGCTCCTATTGGAGTTGTATAGCATCGGGACAAGTGTAGCGATCCAGACTGATTGCCTTGGTCGCAGCGCATTTATAAACAGCGAATACGACACGACCCAGTCCTAATTTGAAAAGGGAATTTGCACTTATAATTTCTTCGCCACTATTCTAAACACTATCCTCTGGAAATGCATAAAAAACATTAGTTGCTTTTTGCATTATGGTATTGTTAAGTGCTAACATCTGAGAAAAAACTGATTTAATATTCATCGTGTTTTGTGATATATCCCTGCTAATAGCACCTCTCTTGTTGTTCCAGAGTTTCACATCAATGTATAATCCAGTTAACAATCTCAATTTTGCTTCTGTGAAGAGCTTGGTTTCCAGTCTAAATCACCTACTTCTCCTAAAGACCTACTTTTGTGTTATTTGGTAGTTAATTTCTTGGAAATTCATTCCGATGACGCCGAGATTTTATTAGTAACTGTGGAAAATTTAGAAGAAATAGGAAGTAACTCTGACAATATATTAACAATAGTGAGCAGGAGAACAATTGTGTCAATAAGAGTTTGTAACAAGAATACCCTCCTAGCTCAAAGGAAACACGTACTACAATAGCTTTCAGTAACAAAGAAAAGGCTGAGAATTTTTGATTATACAGAGAAATGGTTCAAATGGCTCTGAGCAATATGGCACTTAACTACCGAGGTCATCAGTCCCCTAGAACTTAGAACTACTCAAACGTAACTAACCTAAGGACGTAACACACATCCATGTCCGATGCAGGATTCGAACCTGCGACCACAGCGGTCGTGCGGTTCCAGACTGTAGTGCCTAGAACCGCTCGGCCACAAAGGAGGGAGAAAACGCTTAAAGTTAAGCGGTGTGCAAAGCCGCTGTTTGTAAGATTTAGAACTGCTCGTGAGAAATAATGCACTGGAGATGTTTGAGACTGGGTCCTTTGAACAGCAAGTATGATCAACATCACTGATTTCCAGGTTTATTTGTTCTGGATAAGCAGGTTCAAGAAATCTCACAAACACGAAGTTGTAAAATTAGGAAGTTTACCTCAAGTAAACGTACAGTACAGCTGCCGTTAATAGTCAATGCTATAGAGAAATTCATGGCTGATATAAAGACAAAACTTGCTGGTATCCCCTCAACTGCAGTGTATTATGTGTATTATGCAGATAAGGCAAGTTTTGTGAAAGAACCTCGTGCATATCGCACTTTACCATTTTATGACGTAAAGTTTGTGCAGTCGATGAATTCCATTGCACATTCGCATTGGTGGGTTACTGCTTCCGCAACTTTATAGAAAGGTCAAGGTAAACTTGGACAAAAAGAAATAAAAATTAGTTTTAAAATCTTATAATCGACGTATCAAAAATCTTGGAAAATTGGAAGAATAATTTTCAACATTTCATTCGAAACGTATTCGTACCATTTTCGGAGAATGTCAGTGATTTTGTTGGACTCTTGGCCTGGACCTAAAGTCACTTCTGTGTTTGATGAGGGCGACGAAAGGGCTGTTGATACGATGCGGATTGCACCCAGGACTTGTAGTGTGATTCGACCTCCCTATAAGGAACTTTTTCGACAGCGGAAAGCATTTTTTCAGGAAATCGTCAGTGAACACAATTTCCGATAGCTATCTGTCATTTCAGGTTTATCAGCGGGACAGTATTGTGAAGCTTCGGTGATGTATTTATTACTCTATCCTAGTTCTGCCTAAATAAAACTAGTAATTACTGCGTACTGCTTGAATGTATTACATATTTTTTTTTCTTTTGTACAATGTGCCTGGTATAAGGAAAAAGTAGAAACCTAGCATTTCTTTGACGACTACAGAGGAAATAAAATCATGCCAATGTTTAATGTCACATTACAGACGACTTCCATCAATCGGGACATACTTTGCGGAAACGAAATATTTCGTGCACTTACTTCATTTTACAAATACTACAGCGCAGTTCTTGTGATATTTTTTTAATATTGTCCATTTGACTAACAATGAAAAGATTCCTTGTATGAGTGAGTATAATAATAATACATTTGCGCACAGCAAATTACACACACACACACACACACACACACACACGTATTTATTTATTTAAAAAGAAACAAAAGACAAGCACACAGCAACAGTTGGCAACACCACACACCGAAAACACATATATGTTGATCACCAAATGGAAATGAAGTGAAATATGCGATGTGACAAGTGTGTATGAAACAACGCCAGAAATCAGCCAGACAAAGTATGAACAACAAATACATCTCCAGGAAGACACACATGTGTTTACAGCGCTGGAAATCGCAAGTAACGGCGAACGATACATTCACATTGTTTTTAACTTAAAAAGCAAGAGAAAAACATGATAAAACGTAATTTATCAGTATATTATATCTATCACATAATACTATTATTGTCTGTATAAAAAGAAACAAATATTTCAGGCCACTGACAATGCTTCCCAATTAAATGAAACGAAACGCGTATGGCAACAAACAAACTGTCTTCATTTAGTTACATAGACGGTACATACCTCCACGAATTTCGAACCTTTTTGAAACTTTTCTTACCGGCATCTCCCACAAAATAATGAAAGGGTACAAGTTTACGACTTACTAATTTATCGACTTTTATGCTGTTGAATCTTGCCTAGTCGTCAAATATGGGGAGATTAGGAAACCTGCTTTCTCGGATCGGTAGACAACGTATTAATGAGTTTTATTTCAGAAAGAACTACGACAATACTTAACTTTGACAATAACACAGAAGTGTTGCAAGCACGGGTGAAATGCAAATAAGAAATATCTTCGGTACATACGATTCCTAATGCAAGTGAAATAATACAGTTGATTCTCCTATTCAGGTCGCTAGTAGTGAAGCTTCTGTGGAACTGGGCCGCGACCAGTCAGGCGTGGCGCTTATGTCCTCTTCGCATAGAGCTTGCTGCTGTCGCGTTGTCGTCCTGGAGAGGGGTCGGTCAGCTTGCAATTCTTTGACGTCTGCTTCACAGCCCTCTGTCGTTCCCGACTGGCGTTCCGGCGCTTCACTTTACTCCGCAACATATGCAATAAAATTCAAACATCAAGATTTGAAGATCACTACGTGTACACCACAAAACCGACCACCGAAACCATCATATTAGACAGTTTTCCTGGGTGCTTTATATACCAGCACATGGCTACGGGTGTGAACATGGAATGCACTCAGAAACATTGAAACGTCCCCTTTGAACAATTATACATGACTGTGCTTAAACTGACACACAATATTTTTAGCGCAACGCAATCAGACTTTCAACAATCCCTACAAAAGAATGGCCCTGACTAATATTAACCTATACATTTCACATATCACTTACCTCACAAAAATCTTGGTTACTCGAACTACTGCAATACAGCGAGCACCACTACTGCCAGCTAAATAAAAGATTCAAACTACGGAAGGCACTAACTACTGATAGGTATAGTTAGCAAATGAAAGATTTTAATAGAGAACAAACAATGTATTTACCTCAATAGTATTCAAAAGTCATAATATATATAGCAGTTCAAGACATCCAGTCTTACAAATTTCAAAACTCCGCCATTTCTCTCCCCACATCCACCACTGCTGGCGGCTCACCTCCAACTGCGCAACGTTACGCGCTGTTAACATCCAGCCGCCCAACACTACAATGGCGAGTATTACAACAATGCCAACCAGCCACGGACTGCACACAGCACAGCCAGTGATTTTTCATACAGAGCACTATGTGGCGTTACCAATAAAAAAACCTAAACAGCCTACTTACAACATTACTCAACATATTAGTTTTGGTGTTCCACATCTTATGGTAGGTGTTGGTTAAGGGAAGGGTGGAGGCTAGCTGGCCTCCAAATCCTTGAACGCAGAGCACTAACTGGTGAGTGTTGTGTTCTTGCGACACAGTGCTCCTTCTTTTTCAGGGGTCCTGTCGGCCCTGACTTAATTTTTATTGATGACAATGAGGGACCGCATCGAACAGTGCACCAGAAGCAATTCTTGGAACGAGAGGATGTTTGGCGAATGGTCTGACCTGCTCTTTCCCCCGACTCAAATCCAATCAAGAATGTGAGCGATGAGTTGTGGAGACGTGTTGCGCCACATCCACGTTCACCAACGACCTTCAAGCAGTTTTCAACCACAGTGGTGGAGGAATGGAACAACCTACCACAAGATCTCGTTACCAACCTCGTGGCGAGCTTGGGAGTACGTTGCAGTGCATCTGCTGCTGTCCATACGAGTAGTGAGGTATGTTGTTGTGGTCTTCAGCCCAGACACTGGTTTGATGCAGCTCTCCATGCTACTCTATTCTTGATCTCCCATTACCCACAGCAGCGTACATTCTCCTGAATCTGCTCAGTGTATTCATCTCTTGGTTTCCCTCTACCATTTTTACCATCCACGCTGCCCTCAAATACTAAATTGGTGATTCCTTGAAGCCTCAGAACATGGCATACCAACCGGTCCCTTCTTCTGGTCAAGTTGTGTCACAAACTCCTCCCCCATTCTATTCAGTACCTCCTCATTAGTTATGTGATCTACCCTCTAATCTTCAGCATTCTTCTGTAGCACTACATTTAGAAAGCTTATATTCTCTTCTTGTCCAAACTATTTATCGTCCACGTTTCACTTCCATACATGGCTACACGCCATACAAATACTTTCAGAAACGACCTACTGACACTTAAGCCTATAATACCCGATGTTATCAAATTTCTCTTCTTCAGAAACGCTTTCCTTGCAATTGCCAGTCTACATTTTATATACTCTCTACTTCGACCAACATTACTTATTTTGCTCCCCAAACAGCAAAACTCATTTCCTAATCTAATTCCCTCAGCATCACCTAATTTAATTCGATTACATTGCAATATCTTCGTTTTGCTTTTCTTGATGTTCATCTTATATCCTCCTTTCAAGACACTGTCCATTCCGTTCAATTCTCTTCCAGGTCCTTTGCTGACAGAATAACAATGTCATCGGCGAACCTCAAAGTTTTTATTTCTTCTCCATGGATTTTAATTGTTATTCCCACTTTCTCTTCTGTTTCCTTTACTGCTTGCTCAGTATACAGATTGAATAACTTCGGGGAGATGCTACAACCCTGTCTCACTCCCTTCCCAACCACTGCTTCCCTTTCATGCGCCATTTGGGTTCTGTACAAATTGTAACCAGCCTTTTGCTCCCCGTATTTTACCCCTGCCACCTTCAGAATTTGAATGAGAGTAGTGAAACAAAAATGTAAATGTCGTGTGACTAGGGCCTCCCGTCGGGTAGACCGTTCACCGGGTGCAAGACTTCCGATTTGACCCCACTTTGGCGACTTGCGCGTCGATGGTGATGAAATGATGATGATTAGGACAAAACAACGCCAAGTCCCTGAGCAGAGAAAATCTCCGGCGGAGCCTGGAATCGAACCTTCTTTTTGTACCTATATATATATTTATTTAAATATATTAACAACGATACATTAAAAAAAGACATTTTATTCTGTTAACCTATTATATTCCTAGTTTTGGTTAATATTACTGTCATTTTATAGGTTTTCGTTTTTATATTTTTTTCCTTTTTCGTTTTTCTCTTATTGTTGTTCCTTGAACCCTTTTGCATGGTCATTTGCCTTTTTTTTGGGGGTAGGCTTTACAGGACAGGCATAATAATTTCTATGTAGCATCGACACATTGATTTTGAGGAGGAGGAGATTAGTGTTTAACATCCCGTCGACAACGAGGTCATTAGAGACGGAGCGCAAGCTCGGGTGAGGGAAGGGTGGGGAAGGAAATCGGCCGTGCCCTTTCAAAGGAACCATTCCGGCATTTGCCTGATGCGATTTAGGGAAATCACGGAAAACCTAAATTAGGATGGCCGGACGCGGGATTGAACCGTCGTCCTCCCGAACGCGAGTCCAGTGTCATTTATTCTGAGTTCATGTTTCTGTATGTGATGCACTTGTGATGCCACAGGCACATTGTGCATGCTGGTTTGATGTCTTCCTCTAGTTTGCACTGTTAGGTGGGACAGTATGAGGGAAACATCAGCTTGATAGATGGAGCAGAAGTGGAAGAAACTTTTTTTACATGTACTACAGATTATACATAAATTGAAGAAGAGAGAAAGTTTTATCATATTATATAAGAGAAGCAGAAAGGAGAGTGTGAGTAAACAATATAATTTTATAGGGCACATAGTAAAGGAAATCATTTAAAAAATTATGAGTAGTTGGCACTTTCCACTAAGTAATGCTTGTCTCCTAAACAATATAATACAAATTATGAGAAAAAAAAAGAAATCTTAAAAAAAACTGGTAATACTAGTGGTCATACTTTTGCGACTGTTTTGGCTGCGAGCATGACAGATGTTTAGTGAGAAGAACTTTGTATCACTGATTTCACTAAGAAGAAACACTTTATACTACTATACTTTACTATTTGTGGCGAGAGGAGAAAGCACTTCATCTTTTGTGTTGCGCTTATTCGCTATCACTGCACACTTTCTTCTTGTGGTGAGGTAGCTGGTGGCAGTGCTGAGTGCCACAGGCTGGGGAGGTCTCTGGATATCGCTGTCTGCAGTGGAATCTGCAGGAAGTTTCTGAACTTCTCGCGGTAGCGCCTGTGCTGCTGGGCCGTCTCGTTCTCCTCCCAGAGGTCCACCAGGAAGGCCAGCTGGCCGGTTTGCCTCCGCGCTAGGATGGCGTGTGCCGTCATGGCTAGGATCCAGAGAGTCCCCAGTCGCTTGGGTCGTGGGACCCGGGCCCTTAAACTTGACATTCTCTCGCGCTGACCGCTCAACTACCGGAGACGGACGCGAGTAGAGATCATACTTCCTATTAAGAACCACGTCGCGTTTTTTAAAATGTCCACAGGACCGTCAGTTGCGATGGCTTCAGTGTAATTATTGTCTTTGATTGCCTTTTCTGTTCGTCTCACTGAGTATTTCTTCGTTACCTTCTGTGCTATACAGCCGCAGTTCTCTCGATGTAAGGTCCGAATTTCATCGAGATGCGTCACTAGATAGTGACACATCATCCGAAAGCTGTTCTCGTCCTTAAGTTTTACACACACCATCAACGAACGATTTTGTGGTACTCATGACCATTTCTTATAAATTGTTTGTGTATACTGAGTACATTAAAAACCGTATTACACTTCCTGGAGGCACACCCGTTGACACAAACATTTCTATGGATTATTCTATGTCCAGTGTACAAGGTCCTATAATTCATCATGAAGTTGAAACTCACTCTTGTGCCAGTGTTTGTTTGCAAATAGCTTTGTTTTTCTATAAGTTCCGCCTTCAAAAAACACAATTTCTCTCTTCTCTTTTACCG
This sequence comes from Schistocerca gregaria, assembly GCF_023897955.1. Classification (NCBI taxonomy): domain Eukaryota; kingdom Metazoa; phylum Arthropoda; class Insecta; order Orthoptera; family Acrididae; genus Schistocerca; species Schistocerca gregaria. Next base: position 158,190,901 of record NC_064928.1, read on the forward strand.
AGTAAGGTGTCGGTGAAAAAACAGCATATTCAATGATTTTTTATTTGCTGTCTATCAAATAACAGGAAACAGATATTTACTGTTGTGCATACAGAATTTTAGCTTTTTAGCGACGTATTCACAAATTGAATCAGAATATTTTTCATATCGAAAAACAAAAAGAATAAAAAACAATTGTGTTTCAGTTTGTGAATAGTATACAAGAAAATGGAATTCTGTGTACACAATCAGTAAAAACCTTATTTTCATGTCATTACATAGAAAGCAAACAAACCCACTAAAGCTGCTGCAATTTCAGCGAAATTTCTCTCGGTAGGAATGAAGAAAAAAATATGTTTCCTCAAGGGTGAACATATCCAAAAAAACAAATGTTCTACTAGCCAAATTTTGGTGAGTGAAGTGATGCACAACTATTCAAAATACGTTAATTTTATGTATAGATATTTTTAGATAGTTACTTAAACATTCTGAATAGAAACAACAAAAAGTAAAACTTAACTTGCGATGTGGTGCGAATGAAATTCACTTGCGCTGGTTTATTTCGATTTCTGCTCCGCTTTGCATTTCATTATATCATCATGCATAGTGGCGCAACTGCAAATTAGTCAGCATTCAATAGCTCCACATCTGCCTCATGAATACTGCCGACTTTTCTCGCATTTCGCAGTGTTTATCGCAACCGTCTGACAACGTAATTTAATAAAGGACCTGATAGACGAGCGATTAAAAGCTATATATCCATATGTAGCGCCATGCATTGATTTACGAAGTTATTTACAAATAACTTAATTTTACGTTTCACCCGCTGTATCTCTTTTCCCGTACACCCGGATCGTATTTCATCGGCAAACGTGATTATCAGGCCAGCGGCTGCTATAGCTCGAAATTCCGGTGTATTTTTAGAGTAATTTTCGTTCGTTTTCGGAAAGTGTAGGGTTTCGTAAAACTAATTTTGACGCAATTGCGATTGGTGTATGGTGCCATCTGGGGGATTCTACTAATGTACAGAAAATTATTTAAGCTTTTGCGTAAGCTCTTTCATTTCCTGAAAGAATAACGACGTGGAACTATCGTCGCCGAATAGCTGCAGCAGCATGTTAGGAACGAATTAGACGAAACTGCCGAGTGGACTGAATAACGTGTTGCTTTATGTGTAGTTTTACGGTAGACTAAGAAATTGCAGGAGGCATACAACAGTACTTCCTCTCAGTGTTCAGATTAGTCGCTCTCCATAAATGTGGATACAAACTCTGCAATTTTATTCCTAAAGTTTTAAGATATCACGTGACAATGTCAGTGACTTATGTTTCAGATTTTTTAATTATTTGGTCTACGGGCAGGGTCTTTGGCTAGTAATCAATACGACCTGGATCCTGGCTTCAATTCCAGCCTCCCATTCAATTTTGAATGAAAATCATCAGCAATCGCAGCCGAAAGCTTCCGGAATATGGTGTCATGCGCGTACTGCCAACAGCGCTGTAGGAGCGGAAAGAGGTTCAGGGCGCTCTCTTGTCCTTTGGGGAGGGAGGGAGGGGGGGAGAGGGGAGAGGGGAGGGGGGTGGGCAAAGACGGACGAATCAACATCATCTACATCTACATGATTACACTGCAATTCACATTTAAGTGCTTGGCAGAGGGTTCATCGAACCACAACCATACTATCTCTCTACCATTCCACTCCCGAACGGCGAGCGGTGCGTTGCAGGGAGAAAGTGATCATACTCGCAGCCGATACGTATCGCTTACCTGTGCTCTCTCTCCCAGGGGAGCTGCCTCCCCCGTGTTTACCTCGGCGTGCCCGCAGGATGAAGTGCAGCGCCGCCCCTCTCCCAGGGGGGACGAGCCGAGTATAACTTCAGGTTTTCCCGCTGGGAGCGCTGCAGGGCCGCTACTCCCGTATGAAGACGCATCGCGTAGATTACGCCGGCGCTGCCGGTCCATTCCAGACGCCGGGGCGGCGGAAATTTATTCTTAACCTTGGGAGGCGTAATTGAGGAAAGCTGCTCGTGTGTTGTCCGTAAGCCAGCGGTAATTTGCTGTAGACGACAAACGATTCACAGGCCACTGTCGTTATAGATCTCGAAAGTCTACATCTGCATCTATACTCTGCGACTCACTGTGAAGTGCGTGGCAGAGAGTACATTCCACTGTTCCATTCACATATGGAACGCGGCAAAGATGTTTATACAGGGTGTTACAAAAAGGTGTGGCCAAACTTTCAGGAAACATTCCTCACACACAAAGAAAGAAAATATGTTATGTGGACATGTGTCCGGAAACGCTTAATTTCCATGTTAGAGCTCATTTTAGTTTCGTCAGTATGTACTGTACTTCCTCGATTCACCGCCAGTTGGCCCAATTGAAGGAAGGTAATGTTGACTTCGGTGCTTGTGTTGACATGCGACTCATTGCTCTACAGTACTAGCATCAAGCTCATCAGTACGTAGCATCAACAGGTTGGTGTTCATCACGAACGTGGTTTTGCAGTCAGTGCAATGTTTACAAATGCGGAGTTGGCAGATGTATGGATTAGCACGGGGCAATAGCCGTGGCGCGGTACTTATGTATCGAGACAGATTTCCTGAACGAAGGTCTCCCGACAGGAAGACGTTCGAAGCAATTGATCGGCGTCTTATGGAGCACGGAACAGTCCAGCCAATGACTCGCGACTGGGGAAGACCTAGAACGACGAGGACACCTGCAATGGACGAGGCAATTCTTCGTGCAGTTGACGATAACCCTAATGTCAGCGTCAGAGAAGTTGCTGCTGTACAAGGTAACGTTGAATACGTCACTGTATGGAGAGTGCTACGGGACAACCAGTTGTTTCCGTACCATGTACAGCGTGTGCAGGCACTATCAGCAGCTGATTGGCCTCCAGGTGTACACTTCTGCGAATGGTTCATCCGACAATGTGTCAATCCTCATTTCAGTGCAAATGTTCTCTTTACGGATGAGGCTTCATTCCAACGCGATCAAATTGTAAATTTTCACAATCAACATGTGTGGGCTGACGAGAATCCGCACGCAATTGTGCAATCACGTCATCAACACAGATTTTCTGTGAACGTTTGGGCAGGCATTGTTGGTGATGTCTTGATTGGGCCCCATGTTCTTCCACCTACGCTCAATGGAGCACGTTATCATGATTTCATACGGGATACTCTACCTGTGCTGCTAGAACATGTGCCTTTACAAGTACGACACAACATGTGGTTCATGCACGATGGAGCTCCTGCACATTTCAGTCGAAGTGTTCGTACACTTCTCAACAACAGATTTGGTGACCGATGGATTGGTAGATGCAGACCAATTCCATAGCCTCCACGGTCTCCTGACCTCAACCCTTTTGACTTGCATTTATGGGGGCATTTGAAAGCTCTTGTCTACGCAACCCCGGTACCAAATGTAGACTCTTCGTGCTCGTATTGTGGACGGCTGTGATACAATACGCCATTCTCCAGGGCTGCATCAGCGCATCAGCGATTCCATGCGACGGATTGTGGGTGCATATATCCTCGCTAACGGAGGACATTTTGAACATTTCCTGTAACAAAGTGTTTGAAGTCACGCTGGTACGTTCTGTTGCTGTGTGTTTCCACTCCATGATGAATGTGATTTGAAGAGAAGTAATAAAATGAGCTCTGACATTTCCGGACACATTTCCACATAACATATTTTCTTTCAATGTGTGTGAGGAATGTTTCCTGAAAGTTTAGCCGTACCTTTTTGTAACACCCTGTATAAACGCCTCTGTGCGTGCTGTAATTCAATGGTATCCTCACAATCCATGTGGAAGCGATATATAGTCATAATTTAAGGCCGGGTCTTGAAAGTTTGTTAGTCACCTTTCTCTGGATATTTCCTGCCCAGAACACAGGAAACAATATGGCGGAACAGGTAAGTATCTTGCAAACAGTCAAACGTCGTGTTAGAAAGTACAATTTGGACAGAAGCGTGACAACCTTGAAACAACAAAATTTAAGTACATACTCAAAACGTCGCCCTTAGCGGAACAAAATCGATAGATACAATGAAACGCCAAAGAAACTAGTAGAGGCATGCGTATACAAATACACAGGTATAACAGGCAGGATAACGCGATGCTCCTATATAAGATGACAAGTGTCTGGCGCGGTTGTTACATCGGTTACTGCTGCTGCAATGGCAGGTATAGATATTTAAATGAGTTTGAACTTGGCTTTATAGTCGGCGCACGAGAGATAAGGACACAGCATGTCCGAGGTAGCGATGAGGTAGGGAGTTTCCCGAGCGACCATTTCATGAGTGTACGGTGAATATCCGGAATCCGGTAAAACATCAAATCTCCGACATCGCTGCGGACGGAAAAAGATTCTGCATGAACGGGACCATCGACGATTGAAAAGAATTGTTCAACGTGACAGAAGTGCAGCCCTTCCGCAAATTGCTGCACATTTCAATGTTGGGGCATTAACAAGTGTCAGCGTGCGAACCATTCAACGAAAAGGGACAAAGAATCCAGTGAAATATTTTTAAGTGCTTTATCTGAAAACTACCTTGAGCAGTTAAACAGAAAACCGACTCGTGGCGATAATATATTAGACCTTCTGGTGACAAACAGACCCGAACTATTTGAATCAGTTAATGCAGAACAGGGAATCAGCGATCATAAAGCGGTTACTGCATCGATGATTTCAGCCGTAAATAGAAATATTAAAAAAGGTAGGAAGATTTTTCTGTTTAGCAAAAGTGACAAAAAGCAGATTACAGAGTACCTGACGGCTCAACACAAAAGTTTTGTCTCAAGTGCAGATAGTGTTGAGGATCAGTGGACAAAGTTCAAAACCATGGTACAATATGCGTTAGATGAGTATGTGCCAAGCAAGATCGTAAGAGATGGGAAAGAGCCACCGTGGTACAACAACCGAGTTAGAAAACTGCTGCGGAAGCAAAGGGAACTTCACAGCAAACATAAACATAGCCAAAGCCTTGCAGACAAACAAAAATTACGCGAAGCGAAATGTAGTGTGAGGAGAGGCTTTCAATGAATTCGAAAGTAAAGTTCTATGTACTGACTTGGCAGAAAATCCTAAGAAATTTTGGTCCTATGTCAAAGCGGTAGGTGGATCAAAACAAAGTGTCCAGACACTCTGTGACCAAAATGGTACTGAAACAGAGGATGACAGACTAAAGGCCGAAATACTAAATGTCTTCTTCCAAAGCTGTTTCACAGAGGAAGACTGCACTGTGATTCCTTCTCTAGATTGTCGCACAGTTGACAAAATGGTAGATATCGAAGTAGACGACAGAGGGATAGAGAAACAATTAAAATCGCTCAAAAGAGGAAAGGCCGCTGGTCCTGATGGGATACCAGTTCGATTTTACACAGAGTACGCGAAGGAACTTGCCCCCCTTCTTGCAGCGGTGTACCGTAGGTCTCTAGAAGAGCGAAGCGTTCCAAAGGATTGGAAAAGGGCACAGGTCATCCCCGTTCTCAAGAAGGGACGTCGAACAGATGTGCAGAACTATAGACCTATATCTCTAACATCGATCAGTTGTAGAATTTTGGAACACGTATTATGTTCGAGTATAATGTCTTTTCTGGAGACTAGAAATCTACTCTGTAGGAATCAGCATGGGTTTCGAAAAAGACGATCGTGTGAAACCCAGCTCGCGCTATTCGTCCACGAGACTCAGAGGGCCTTAGACACGGGTTCACAGGTAGATGCCGTGTTTCTTGACTTCCGCAAGGCGTTTGACGCAGTTCCCCACAGTCGTTTAATGAACAAAGTAAGAACATACGGACTATCAGATCAATTGTGTGATTGGATTGAGGAGTTCCTAGATAACAGAACGCAGCATGTCATTCTCAATGGAGAGAAGTCTTCCGAAGTAAGAGTGATTTCAGGTGTGCCGCAGGGGAGTGTCATAGGACCGTTGCTATTCACAATATGCATAAATGACCTGGTGGATGACATCGGAAGTTCACTGAGGCTTTTTGCAAATGATGCTGTGGTGTATCGAGAGGTTGCAACAATGGAAAATTGTACTGAAATGCAGGAGGATCTGCAGCGAATTGACGCATGGTGCACGGAATGGCAATTGAATCTCAATGTAGCGAAGTGTAATGTGATGCGAATACATAGAAAGATAGGTCCCTTATCATTTAGCTACAAAATAGCAGGTCAGCAACTGGAAGCAGTTAATTCCATAAATTATCTGGGAATACGCATTAGGAGTGATTTAAAATGGAATGATCATATAAAGTTGATCGTCGGTAAAGCAGATGCCAGACTGAGATTCATTGGAAGAATCCTAAGGAAATGCAATCCGACAACAAAGGAAGTAGGTTACAGTACGCTTGTTCGCCCAATGCTTGAATACTGCTCAGCAGTGTGGGATCCGCATCAGGTAGGGTTGATAGAAGAGATAGAGAAGATCCAACGGAGAGCAGCGCGCTTCGTTACAGGATCATTTAGTAATTGCGAAAGCGTTACGGAGATGATAGATAAACTCCAGTGGAAGACTGCAGGAGAGACGCTCAGTAGCTCTGTACGGGCTTTTGTTAAAGTTTCGAGAACATACCTTCACCGAAGAGTCAAGCAGTATATTGCTCCCTCCTACGCATATCTCTCGAAGAGACCGTGAGGATAAAATCAGAGAGATTAGAGCCCACACAGAAGCATACCGACAATCCTTCTTTCCACGTACAATACGAGACTGGAATAGAAAGGAGAACCGATAGAGGTACTCAGGGTACTCTCCGCCACACACCGTCAGGTGGCTTGCGGAGTACGGATGTAGATGTAGATGTAGAACATAATCGGTATGGGCTTTCACAGCCGACGGCACACGATTGTACCCTTGATAACTCCATCTAACAAAACTTCATGCCTCTCCTGAACACGTCAATACCGACACTGGACTATTGATGAGTTGCCTGGCCGGACGAGTCTCGTTTCAAATTGCATCGAGCTGGTGGACGTGTACGGGTATAGAGGCAGACAAGCTCATGAATTCATGGACCCTGTATGTCAGCAGGGGATTGTTCAACGTGGTGGATGCTGTATAATGGCTTGGGGCGTGTGCTGTTGGAGTGATATGGGCCCCTGATACGTTTAGATGTGACTCTGGCAGGTGGTACGTACGTAACCATCCTGTCTGATCACCTGCATCCACTCATGTCCAGTGTTCATTCCGACTGACTTGGGCGATTCCAGCAGGGCAATGCGACACCCTGCTCGTTCAGAATTGCTACAGAGTAGCTTCAAGAACACTCTTCTGAGTTTAAATACTTGCACTGGCCACCAAGCTCCCCAGAAAATAACAGTATTGACCATAGCTCTGATGCATTACAATGTGCTGTTCAGAAGAGATCTCCACCCCCTCGTACTATTAGGATTTATGGACAGCCCTGCAGGATTCATGGTGTCAGTTCCCTCCAGCACTACTTCAGACATTAGTCGAGTCCATGCCACGACGTGTTGCGGCACTTCTGCGTGTTTCCAGGGGCGCTACACGATATTAGGCAGGTGTACCAGTTTCTTTGGGTCTTTTTCTTCACTGTACAAAGGCAATGATCTACTGAAATGCGTCGGAAGCTCTTTAAAATTGCTCGCAAATGATGTAGTTGTCTATAACAAGGTATCAGTGGTAAAAGTAAAAATTGGCAAAAGGACCTGCAGAGGATTGGTGAATTGTGCAGGCTTTGGCAGTTGATCCCGAAATTCAAAGAAAATGTGCAATATGCTCTAGACAAATGTGTTTCGAGTCAGATATTAATGGATTCGAAAGACGCACCATGGCTTAAAAGCCTTGTTAGAAAAGTGCCATATAAACAAAGAGATGTTCATCTCAGATTCAAGAGAAGGAAAAACGTAACTGACAAACAAAAGCTCAACGAAGCAAAGTGACAGTGAGGAAAGTAAAGAGAGAAGCGTTCAACGACTTTTAAAGTAAAATTTTGTCAAACGACATGAGTGAAAACCATAAGAGATTTTGGTCGTGTGTATAATCAGTAAGAGGGTCAAAATCATCTATTCATTCTCTTAGTGACCTTGCTGGCACAGAAACGGAAGGTAACATAGAGAAGGCCAAAATACTGAATTCGGTCTTTCGAAATTGTTTCACCGCGGAAGATCATAACACGGTTCCTCCTTTCAATCGTCTTACGAACGTCATATTGGGGATAGCGGAATAGATAAACAACTGCAATAGCTTAATGGTAATAGAGATACCTAAAAGATTCTGCAAAGATTATACGAAAGAACTTGTTCCCCTTCTAGCAGTAATTCATCATCGTTTGAGCGGCGAAGGGTACCTGGCTATTGCAAGAAATCGTAGTCATTCGCGCTTTTAAGAAGGGCAGTAAAACAGATGCACAAATTTATTGACCTATGTCGTTGACGTCAATCTGTTGTAAAATAATGGAAAATGTTTTACGCTGCCGAATTGTCACGTTCTTGGAGAAAAAAAAAATCTCCTGTATAAAATTCAGCATGCATCCCGCAAACAGATATCCTGCGAAGCTCAGCTGGCTCTCTTTCTCCATGAGACCCACAGCGCCGTAGACAGTGGCGCTCAAGTTGTATCCGTACTCCTTGACTTCAGGTAGGCACTTGACACCGTCCCGCACTGCTGTATTGTGAAAAAAAAAAACACGAGCTCGTCGAATATAAGAGCATGGTTGCGACTGGATTCAAGATTTCCTTGCAGACAGAACTCAACACATCGCTTTAAACGGAACAAAATCGACAGATGTAAAAGGAATTTCCGGAGTATCCCCAAGGAAGTGTGATAGGACCTTTACTGTTTACAATATATATAAATGATGTAATAGAAAGCGTCGGATGATCTTTAAGACTATTCGCAGATGATGCGGTTGTCTATAACAAAGTAATAACGTCAGAAGATAGTTAAGGTTTGCGGAATGACCTCCAGATATTTGATGAATGGTGCAGGCTCTGGCAGTTGACCCTGAACGTGAACAAATGTAACATATTGCTCATACAAATGAAAAGAAAGCCGCTAATGTACAAATACGCAATTGACGACAAATTCCTGGATACAGGACCTGACGAAATGTCTAGGAGTAACTATGTAGAACGACATTAAGTGGAATGACCACATAAAATAGATAGTGGGAACAGCCGATGACAGACTCAGATTCTTTGGAAGAATCTTAAGGAAATGTATCTCATCCACGAAGGAAGTGACTTATAAGGCGCTTGTTCGACCGATTCTTGAGTATTGTTCATCTATCTGGTATCCTTAGCAGCTAGCACAGAGAAGATCCAACGAAGAGCGGCACGTTTCATCACGGGATCGTGTAGGCTACTCTAAAGCGTTAACGGAGTTACTCAACAAGTGCCGGTGTGCAGACGATACAAGAGAAGCGTTGAGAGACTTACTATGGAAATTCCGAAAAGGTACATTCTGGGAAATTTGCTCAACATATTAATTATTGTTGCCAAAACGTTAATAGAGCGGAATACAGCACTAGTTTCATTTTTGGTCTAAATTTAGATAAATATGCCTATTATAATATTCAGAAACCCCGACTACTTTCAGATGAGAAACTGGAGCAACATGAAAGCTGTACTGCTAGTGAAATACATTTGTTGTTGTTGTTGTCCAGTGACTGGTCTGATGAAGCTCTCCATGCTACTCTATCCTGTACAAGGTTCTTCATCTCCCAGTACCTACTGGAACCTACATCCTTCTGAATCTGTTTAGTGTATTCATCTCTTGGTCTCCCTCTACGATATTTACCTTCCACGGTGCCTTCCAATACTAATTCCTTGATGCCTGAGAATATGCCCTACCAACCGATCCCTTCTTCTAGTCAAGTTGTGCCACAAGCTCCTCTTCTAACCAAATCTATTCAGTACCTCCTCATTAGATATGTGATCTACCCATCTTGTCTTCAGCATTCTTCTGTAGCACCACTTTTCGAAAGCTTCTTGTCTAAACTATTTATCGTCCATGTTTCACTTCCATACATGGCTACATTCCATACAAATACTTTCAGAAACGACTTCCTGACAAATCTATACTCGATGTCAACAAATTTCTCTACTCCGACTATCATCAGTTACTTTGCTCCCCAAATAGCAAAACTCCTTTACTACTTTAAGTGTCTTATTTCCTAATCCAATTCCCTCAGCATCGCCCGATTTAATTCGACTACATTTCATTATTTTCGTTTTGCTTTTGTTGATGTTCATCTTATATCATCCTTTCAAGCCACTGTCCATTCCTTTCAGGTGCTCCTCCAAGTCCTTTACCGTCTCTGACAGAATTACAATGTCATCGGCGAACCTCAAAGTTTTTATTTCTTCTCCATGGATTTTAATTCCAACTCCGAATTTTTCTTTTGTTTCCTTCACTGCTTGCTCAATATACAGATTGAATAACATCGAGTATAGGCTACAACCCTGTCTCGCTCCCTTCGCAACCACTGCTTCTCTTTTATGTCCCTCGACTCTTATAACTGCCATCTGGTTAACATTAAATAAACATAAATTTGTGATATGAAAATTTGTGTAAGTTCCTGTGGGACGAAACTGCTGAGGTCATCCGTCCCTAGGCCTACACACTACTTAATCTAACTTAAGCTAACGTACGCTAAGGGCAACAGACACACCCATGCCCGAGAGTACCAAGGAAAGGGGCCTCACACGACGCGGCTAAATATGTGATATTAAGATACATATTATGTTAATAATGCTGTGAATATAAATACACTCCTGGAAATTGAAATAAGATCACCGTGAATTCATTGTCCCAGGAAGGGGAAACTTTATTGACACATTCCTGGGGTCAGAAACATCACATGATCACACTGACAGAACCACAGGCACATAGACACAGGCAACAGAGCATGCACAATGTCGGCATTAGTACAGTGTATATCCACCTTTCGCAGCAATGCAGGCTGCTATTCTCCCATGGAGACGATCGTAGAGATGCTCGATGTAGGCCTGTGGAACGGCTTGCCATGCCATTTCCACCTGGCGCCTCAGTTGGACCAGTGTTCGTGCTGGACGTGCAGACCGCGTGAGACGACGCTTCATCCAGTCCCAAACATGCTCAATGGGGGACAGATCCGGAGATCTTGCTGGCCAGGGTAGTTGACTTACACCTTCTAGAGCACGTTGGGTGGCACGGGATATATGCGGACGTGCATTGTCCTGTTGGAACAGCAAGTTCCCTTGCCGGTGTAGGAATGGTAGAACGATGGGTTCGATGACGGTTTGGATGTACCGTGCAATATTCAGCGTCCCCTCGACGATCACCAGAGGTGTACGGCCAGTGTAGGAGATCGCTCCCCACACCATGATGCCGGGTGTTGGCCCTGTGTGCCTCGGTCGTATGCAGTCCTGATTGTGGCGCTCACCTGCACGGCGCCAAACACGCATACGACCATCATAGCACCAAGGCAGAAGCGACTCTCATCGCTGAAGACGACACGTCTCCATTCGTCCCTCCATTCACGCCTGTCGCGACTCCACTGGAGGCGGGCTGCACGATGTTGGGGCGTGAGCGGAAGACAGCCTAACGGTGTGCGGGACCGTAGCCCAGCTTCATGGAGACGGTTGCGAATGGTCCTCGCCGATACCCCAGGAGCAACAGTGTCCCTAATTTGCTGGGAAGTGACGGTGCGGTCCCCTACGGCACTGCGTAGGATCCTACGGTCTTGGCGTGCATCCGTGCGTCGCTGCGGTCCGGTCCCAGGTCGACGGGCACGTGCACCTTCCGCCGACCACTGGCGACAACATCGATGTACTGTGGAGACCTCACGCCCCACGTGTTGAGCAATTCGGCGGTACGTCCACCCGGCCTCCCGCATGCCCACTATACGCCCTCGCTCAAAGTCCGTCAACTGCACATACGGTTCACGTCCACGCTGTCGCGGCATGCTACCAGTGTTAAAGACTGCGATGGAGCTCCGTATGCCACGGCAAACTGGCTGACACTGACGGCGGCGGTGCACAAATGCTGCGCAGTTAGCGCCATTCGACGGCCAACACCGCGGTTCCTGGTGTGTCCGCTGTGCCGTGAGTGTGATCATTGCTTGTACAGCCCTCTCGCAGTGTCCGGAGCAAGTATGGTGGGTCTGACACACCGGTGTCAATGTGTTCTTTTTTCCATTTCCAGGAGTGTATAATAATGTGAAAACTAAATACAGCGTGTTCGAAAATGATTTTTGGCGGAGGCGATCTTTATATGTTTGACCACGTATATTCCAGAAAAGGAGATACGTGGAAAGATGTGGCTTTTGGCATATTGTTGACACGCACCTGAAGTTGTAGTAGCCGTTTAACAGAGATCAATGTGTGCGACATCCGTAGCAGGCAGGTTATCTACGCGATATTCCACTTTCTCCTATGTCCGTTCTAGAATGTCCTTATTAACGTGTGTCACTGATGTCTGATTGTCGGGCGTAATGGCCATGTGCTTCTAATAACGTGTCTGGAAGCGCCGCCTTTCTGCCTATCCCTATATCTGAAATATACATCAGCGTTATGAAGATCATTTTGGAAACACAGTGTTATCATGCAAAGTTTTTACGTGTTATTCAACAGAAAATGAAATAAGCCTAGTGACGATGGTAAAACTTCAACGAAATAAATATGGCTGTTAAAGAAATAAACTGTGTTTGCTCAAGGCAAATGGCCTGGGAGTCGGGACAGGTGCCAACAGACTGGACAAAAGCAGTAATCACACCAGTCTTTAAACATGGGAGCAGAAATGATTGTAACAACTACAGAGGTATCTCTTTAGTCAGTGTTGTGGGTAATGTTGAAAGGAAAGTGCGAGTATTAGTTGAGGACCAATTGGATGAAAATCAGTGTGGGTTTAGGCCTCTTAGAGGTTGTCAGAACCAGATTTTTAGCTTACGGTAAATAATGGAGAAGTGTTATGAGTGGAACAGGGAACTGTATCTATGATTTATAGATCTAGAAAAGGCATATGACCGGGTTCCTAGGAGAAAGTTATGGTCTGTCCTACGAGATTATGGAATAGGAGGCAAACTTTTGCAAGCAATTAAAGATCTTTACATGGATAGTCAGGCAGCAGTTAGAGTTGACGGTAATTTGAGTTCATGGTTCAGAGTACTTTCGAGGGCAAGACAAGGCTGCAACCTGTCTTCACTGTTGTTCGTATTATTTATGGATCATATGTTGAAAACAATAGGCTGGCTGGGGGAGATTGAGATATGTGAACACAAAATAAGCAGTCTTGCATATGCGGATGACTTAGTTGTGATTGCAGATTCGATTGAAAGTTTGCAAAGTAATAGTTCAGAGCTAGATCAGAAATGTAAGGACTATGGTATGAAGATTAGCATCTCCAAAACGAAAGTAATGTCAGTGGGAAAGAAATATAAACGGACTGATTGCCAAATAGGAGGAACAAAGTTAGAACAGGTGGACGGTTTCAAGTACTTAGGATGCATATTGTCACAGGATGGCAATATAGTGAAAGAATTGGAAGCGAGGTGTAGCAAAGCTAATGCAGTGAGCGCTCAGCTACGATCTACTCTCTTCTGCAAGAAGGAAGTCAGTACCAATCTAAACATTCATGGTGGTGTCTGTTTGTTCTATATCGTGTCTCCCTACCACTTTCGCGCAACGACGCTCTGAGCGTGTTTTTTAGGGAATTAACTAGTTTGAACCTGGGACCTGTTGCTGGTAAGGAGACGCCAGACCACACATGACATGTAGAATTCAGAAGAGTTCAGTGAGACTAGCGATGATATAACCAAAGACTAAATGATCTCAGCGTCAGCTCCACTGCACTACCTGTAAAAGAATCTTAATACTAACTAAATTTAGTGGAAAGGGTTCAAGGCTTTCCTATTTTTAGTTAGCAGGTAAAATAACGTCGAAAAAGCAGTTAAGTTTACCATTGGAAATTTTATTCTACTCACAAAACATCGTTTATAAATTGCACTATTGATAAAAGGAAATGTTTAATACAAGATGGTAAAAACCAACTGCGTTCAACAAAAATGTGAACGAATATTCCCTAAATGGGTTTCCAAGTTCTACAATCGATCGAAGGATGACCTATGCCATATCACATCTATAATCCAGGTTTAATTTAAGTTTCACAAAAGAGAAAACTATCAAAATGGTCTATAGTGACCCTCAATTATCTTTAATAACTTATCTAACTTGTCGTAAATTACAGTGGCTGATGTGGCTTCTCAATAACTACACTCCTGGCCATGGAAAAAAGAACACATTGACACAGGTGTGTCAGACCCACCATACTTGCTCCGGACACTGCGAGAGCGCTGTACAAGCAATGATCACACGCACGGCATAGCGGACTCACCAGGAACCGCGGTGTTGGCCGTCGAATGGCGCTAGCTGCGCAGCATTTGTGCACCGCCGCCGTCAGTGTCAGCCAGTTTGCCGTGGCATACGGAGCTCCATCGCAGTCTTTAACACTGGTAGCATGCCGCGACAGCGTGGACGTGAACCGTATGTGCAGTTGACGGACTTTGAGCGAGGGCGTATAGTGGGCATGCGGGAGGCTGGGTGGACGTACCGCCGAATTGCTCAACACGTGGGGCGTGAGGTCTCCACAGTACATCGATGTTGTCGCCAGTGGTCGGCGGAAGGTGCACGTGCCCGTCGACCTGGGACCGGACCGCAGCGACGCACGGATGCACGCCAAGACCATGGGATCCTACGCAGTGCCGTAGGGGACCGCACCGCCACTTCCCAGCAAATTAGGGACACTGTTGGTCCTGGGGTATCGGCGAGGTCCATTCGCAACCGTCTCCATGAAGCTGGGCTATGGTCCCGCACACCGTTAGGCCGTCTTCCGCTCACGCCCCAACATCGTGCAGCCCGCCTCCAGTGTCGTCTTCAGCGATGAGAGTCGCTTCTGCCTTGGTGCCAATGATGGTCGTATGCGTGTTTGGCGCCGTGCAGGTGAGCGCCACAATCAGGACCGCATACGACCGAGGCACACAGGGCCAACACCCGGCATCATGGTGTGGGGAGCGATCTCCTACACTGGCCGTACACCTCTGGTGATCGTCGAGGGGACACTGAATAGTGCACGGTACATCCAAACCGTCATCGAACCCATCGTTCTACCATTCCTAGTCCGGCAAGGGAACTTGCTGTTCCAACAGGACAATGCACGTCCGCATGTATCCCGTGCCACCCAACGTGCTCTAGAAGGTGTAAGTCAACTACCCTGGCCAGCAAGATCTCCAGATCTGTCCCCCATTGAGCATGTTTGGGACTGGATGAAGCGTCGTCTCACGCGGTCTGCACGTCCAGCACGAACGCTGGTCCAACTGAGGCGCCAGGTGGAAATGACATGGCAAGCCGTTCCACAGGACTACATCCAGCATCTCTACGATCGTCTCCATGGGAGAATAGCAGCCTGCATTGCTGCGAAAGGTGGATATACACTGTACTAGTGCCGACATTGTGCATGCTCTGTTGCCTGTGTCTATGTGCCTGTGGTTCTGTTAGTGTGATCATGTGATGTATCTGACCCCAGGAATGTGTCAATAAAGTTTCCCCTTCCTGGGACAATGAATTCACGGTGTTCTTATTTCAATTTCCAGGAGTGTATATAAAAGAAAAATCATCGCGTTTCAGATCTGTTCTTCAAGTGGCAAATGTGAACACCATGGGTTTTAATTAACGATCACCAGTAGTATTACGCAAAAAAGGGGTGTAACAGATGAGACTTCTGCAGTTCTGAGTGAAGCTTTATGAGCTCAAATATGCGGCATCGTGTGCGTTCATTACCTTGTCGGTGTTCAGGCAGCGTCAGGGCGACAGCGGCCGGCGCAGCAGCCATCCAGCTCGCCGTCTCGGAACCAACTCTTCCTAACTTCTCCTTACTACAATTTACCGAAGTTAGTTTAAAAAAAACTATCTGGCTATGTTTTCATCTGACCAATCAGGGTCTCAATGTTAACCTTAAGCTCCGCCTACAAAAATTCTGCCTATCCAATGAGAAACGTTATACTTTTCGTGGTGGGGCAATGTTTTTTAAAGTTTGCAACGTAACAGAGACGCTAAAAAGTCTCACGCTAAAACCTGCAGCTGGTGTGGTCCTTTTAGAGTTATCGTGAGATCTATACTGTTCTTTTGGAGGGCTCTATCTTTTAACATGGGCTGGAGGATTGTCCTAATGTAACAGACACGCGAAAAAGTCTCACGCTAAAACTTGCGGGTGATAGTGGCCCTTTTTGTGTTATCGTAAGATCTATACTGCTTTTCTGGAGGTCTCTAGCTTTTAACATGGGCTGGGGGTTGTCCTTGACGTACCTGAGACGCGATACAGTCTCACGCTAAAACGTGCGGGTTGTGTAGTCGTACAGGTAGGCTCGCGGCGTGGGTGCCCAGCCCCTCCCTTATCTAGCTTAACACGGTTCTGCTCTCGGCTTCTGTCCTCGTTTCTCCCCTCGGAACTGCGTCTGCCTCACGGTGGGAAGGTACAACATGCATTTAGGCATTCTTGTGTTAGTCTGTGGTATTCCATTTGCTCACTCGTTACTCGTATTACTTTGGTTAATTTAATGTCACGATTTATTCGAAGCTATGTGACATACTAGTAGATTTGCTTATTATGTCAGGGTTTTCATGGAAGGTGTTGGATTTGCCTGACACCTTACACCAAGACTAAGTTAACTGTGCACCGTTCAATCTTTTGACCAACTTTGTTGTATGGGAGCAAAAGCTGGGTGGATTCAGGTTACCTAATCAACAAGGTTGAGGTTACGGATATGAAAGTAGCTAGGATGATTTCAGGTACTAGTAGATGGGAACAATGGCAGGAGGGTGTCCCACAATGAGGAAATCAAAGAAAAACTGGGAATGAACTCTATAGATGTAGGAGTCAGGGCGAACAGGCTTAGATGGTGGGGTCATGTTACAGGCATGGGAGAAACACGGTTACCCAAGAGACTCATGGCTCCAGTAGTAGAGGGTAGGAGGAGTCGGGGCAGACCAAGGAGAAGGTACCTGGATTCAGTTAAGAATGATTTTGAAGTATTAGGCTTAACATCAGAAGAGGCACCAATGTTAGCATTGAATAGTGGATCATGGAGGAATTTTATAAGGGGGGCTATGCTCCAGACTGAACGCTGAAAGGCATAATCAGTCTTAAATGATGATGATGCTCAAGACAGAATCCTCTTCACATAATTCGATATGATTCAGAAACCTTCACGTCATCGTCTGTTGCTGCTTCAGTACCTAGTAGTAGTGATATCTTGTAACTCTCTGAAATTCTGAAGTTAGTGGAGATAAAATATAGGGAGCGAAAAGCTGTCTAAATCCTGACTGTAGTTATTACAGTAGGACCTGAAAGCGAAGTGTTGTTGTTGTGGTCTTCAGTCCTGAGACTGATTTGATGCAGCTCTCCATGCTACTCTATCCTGTGCAAGCTGCTTCATCTCCCAGTACCTACTGCAACCTACATCCTTCTGAATCTGCTTAGTGTACTCATCTCTCGGTCTCCCTCTACGATTTTTACCCTCCACACTGCCCTCCAATGCTAAATTTGTGATCCCTTGATGCCTCAAAACATGTCCTACCAACCGATCCCTTCTTCTAGTCAAGTTGTGAAACAAACTTCTCTTCTCCCCAATCCTATTCAATACCTCCTCATTAGTTACGTGATCTATCCACCTTATCTTCAGTATTCTTCTGTAGCACCACATTTCGAAAGATTCTATTCTCTTCTTGTCCAAACTAGTTATCGTCCATGTTTCACTTCCATACATGGCTACACTCCAAACAAATATTTTCAGAAATGACTTCCTGACACTTAAATCTATATTCGATGTTAACAAATTTCTCTTCTTCAGAAACGCTTTCCTTGCCATTGCCAGTCTACATTTTATATCCTCTCTACTTCGACCATCATCAGTTATTTTACTTCATAAATAGCAAAACTCCATTACTACTTTAAGTGTCTCATTTCCTAATCTAATTCCCTCAGCATCACCCGATTTAATTTGACTACATTCCATTATCCTCGTTTTGCTTTTGTTGATGTTCATCTTATATCCTCCTTTCAAGACACTGTCCATTCCGTTCAACTGCTCTTCCAAGTCCTTTGCCGTCTCTGACAGAATTACAATGTCATCGGCGAACCTCAAAGTTTTTACTTCGTCTCCATGAATTTTAATACCTACTCCAAATTTTTCTTTTGTTTCCTTTACTGCTTTCTCAATATACAGATTGAATAACATCGGGGAGAGGCTACAACCCTGTCTCACTCCTTTCCCAACCACTGCTTCCCTTTCATGCCCCTCGACTCTTATGACTGCCATCTGGTTTCTGTACAAATTGTAAATAGCCTTTCGCTCCTTGTATTTTACCCCTGCCACCTTTAGAATTTCAAAGAGAGTATTCCAGTCAACATTGTCAAAAGCTTTCTCTAAGTCTACAAATGCTAGAAACGTAGGTTTGCCTTTTCTTAATCTTTCTTCTAAGATAAGTCGTAAGGTCAGTATTGCCTCACGTGTTCCAACATTTCGACGGAATCCAAACTGATCCTCCCCGAGGTCCGCATCTACCAGTTTTTCCATTCGTCTGTAAAGAATTCGCGTTAGTATTTTGCAGCTGTGACTTATTAAACTGATAGTTCGGTAATTTTCACATCTGTCAGCACCTGCTTTCTTTGGGATTGGAATTATTATATTCTTCTTGAAGTCTGAGGGTATTTCGCCTGTCTCATACATCTTGCTCACCAGCTGGTAGAGTTTTGTCATGACTGGCTCTCCCAAGGCCGTCAGTAGTTCTAATGGAATGTTGTCTACTCCGGGGGCCTTGTTTCGACTCAGGTCTTTCAGTGCTCTGTCAAACTCTTCACGCAGTATCGTATCACCCATTTTGTCTTCATCTACATCCTCTTCCATTTCCATAATATTGTCCTCAAGTACATCACCCTTGTATAAACCTTCTATATACTCCTTCCACCTTTCTGCCTTCCCTTCTTTGCTTAGAACTGGGTTGCCATCTGAGCTCTTGATATTCATACACGTGGTTCTCTTCTCTCCAAAGGTCTCTTTAATTTTCCTGTAGGCAGTATCTATTTTACCCCTAGTGAGATAAGCTACTACATCCTTACATTTGTCCTCTAGCCATCCCTGTTTAGCCATTTTGCACTTCCTGTCGATCTCATTTTTGAGACGTTTGTATTCCTTTTTGCCTGCTTCATTTAACGCATTTTTATATTTTCTCCTTTCATCAATTAAATTCAATATTTCTTCTGTTACCCAAGGATTTCTACTAGCCCTCTTCTTTTTACCTACTTTATCCTCTGCTGCCTTCACTACTTCATCCCTCAGAGCTACCCATTCTTCTTCTACTGTATTTCTTTCCCCTATTCCTGTCAATTGTTCCCTTATGCTCTCTCTGAAACTCTGTACAACGAAAGCGAAGTAGTACTTGAAATTATATCAGACACGGTTGTAGCCGTCTGCAGTGTATCCAGTGTTTACTCTGAACAAGGATTACAAGAAACCAAGAGTTCGTCTCGAAACGGAATTAAAGTTCAAGGAGAAGAAATAAAAACATTAAGGTTTTGCTGACGAGACTGTAATTCTGCCAGAGACCGTAAAGAACTTGAAAGAACAGTTCAGGGGAAAGGATGGAGTCGTGAAAAGGGGTTATAAAATGAATATCAGGAATAGTAATGAAACGTAGCAGATTTAAAGAAGGGAGTAACGAGAATATGAATTGGGGACTGGCAACAATAAGAAAGGGATGTTTGAAAAACAGATATTTGTTAACTTCGAATACAAATTTGTGTGTTAAGAAATCCTGTGTGAAAATATTCGTGTGGACTGTAGCCTAGTACAGAAGTGAGACATGAATGATATGCAGTTCACACGAGGAGAGAATAGAAAAGGTTTTAAAGTGTGGTGCTGCAGGAGAATGCTGCAGATTATAAAATTGTGTCTGTATAAAATTGGTAATACACCAGGATTGTCAATTTTCGGATTCGGACATCGTGTGGACCATGGCTCGCGAAAGAAATTCGTGAGAGAGAGCGAGAGAGACAGCAAAGCACTTAGACCGTATAAGGGACGATGAAAAAGTTTCCGTTCGAGGGCGTTGCTGCAGCATAAGTGCTAAAGCTCAGTAGAGGGAAAGTACGGCCAGCTTGCCAGTGGCCACCATTTTGGGCCCACTGCGCCGCTGGTGATGCATTAGCTTCTGCTGCGTATTTAGCTGTGTATATTAAACAAGTGCACTCAACCGTCTAATGCACTGCTAAGACTAATCAGTGGCTTCAAACGGAACATGTCTGATATTAAGCAACAAATAATCTCAACAAATTTAAGCTAAATGAGTAGTGAAGCATTTGCGGTATCGAGTTTGAACACCTGTTTTCGTAATTAGCATTAAATTGGTCCTATCCAATACTCAGCAGGACGAAAGGGAACCAATATTAGTTCACAACTGCAAGGAAAAATCCATCGCCAATTTAAAGCACTATATCGACTTACTTCTTGTTCCTGCTACACGGTACTACGAAAATTCGCCCAATGTCTCTTTGGTTAAATGAAATAAAGTAGTGGATTCAAATATATTTGCGCAGTACCTTAATACATAGAACTGATAAACGTGCCTATATAACCAAGCTTTATATTTTTGTCAGATCTATCCCCTAAAAATTTTGTCTGCAAATTGTTCTATGACATTAGGAGAATGATTAGGAAAGTACAACAGAATACAAAACTTTTAAAACGTGTTCGAATAAAACTAGACCTGAAATCAAAAGCAGTCTGTAGGACACAGTAACAACTGTATTCGTATTAATACAATGTAGATTAGCAGCCAGGTTGCAACTGTGAGAATATAGTGTCCCGGTAACGTTAATCGTTATTGAATGAAAGGTCGTAGATTCGGAACCCGCCTGGGGCAATTTTTTTGTACATTATATTGTGTGGAACAAAGTAAAATGAAATAAATACCCTCAGATGCATACAAACGTTGATATAAGTCAGCGGGGACAGTTGAAAATGTGTGCCCCGACCGGGATTCAATGTCCCTGTTGAGTATCATTACTGTTCTTCTCGTTGCCCATTTCTTTCAGTTACCTTCTGTACTACACTGTAACACCTCCCACTAATGCAAAAGTTGTGAAAGTTAAGGAACATTAGAGAATGGTCTGCGAACGCACATTCGATTATGTTCGATTCTTAACCTCACTGTAAAGGGGGCTTTTTGGGCACACATGTGTTCAAGTCTCTATCGACTTATCACTCATTTCTTCACTCGTTCCATGTTCACTGAGGAGCCAAAGAACTAGTACACTTGCCTAATATCGTATAGGGCCCCCACGAGCACGCAGGAGTGACCAGCACTGTCTATAGTAATGCTGGAGGGAATTGACACCATGAATCTTGCAGGACTCTTCATAATCCAAGAAGAATACGAGGGGGTGGAGATCCCTTCCGTACAGCACGTAGCAAGGCATCCCAAATATGTCCCATAATGTTCGTCTCTGGGGGGATTTGGTGCCCAGCGGAAGTGCTTAAACTCAGAGGATTCCTCCTGGAGCCACTCTGTATCAATTCTGGACGTGTGAGGTGTCGCATTGTCCTGCTGGAACTGCCCAAGTCCATAGGAATGCACAATGGACATGAATGGATGGAGGTGATCAGAAAGGATGCTACGTACGTCTCACCTGCCAGAGTCGTCACTAGACGCATCAGCTGTCCCATATCAATCCAAATCCACACGCCCCACACCATCCACCAGCTTGAACAGTCCCCTGCTGACATGAGGTTGTCCCCATATCCGCACACGTCCATCTGCTCGATACAATTTGAAACGAGACTCGTCCGACCAGGCAACAGTCATCAACAGTCCAATATCGGTGTTGACGGTCCCAGGCGAGGCGTAAAGCTTTGCGCCGTACAGACATCAAGGGTACACGAGTTGGCCTTCGGCTCCGTAAGCCCATATCGATGATGTTTCGTTGAATGGTTCGCACGCTGACGGATGTTGATGACCCAGCAATGAAATCTACAGCAATTTGCGGAAGGGTTGAACTTCTGTCACTTTTTACGATTCACTCCAGTCGTCGCTGTTCCTGTTCTTGCAGGACCTTTTTCCGGGCGCGGAGATGTCGGAGAATTGATGTTTTATATTCTGATACTCGCAGTACACTCATGAAATGTTCGTGCGGGAAAGTACCTATTCCAGTTTCTTTGGCGCTTCAGCGTAGTACAGTTATTACAAAACACACCCCAAAATAAACGTTTTAATAATAAATAGGCAGCATAAAATAATAAGTGGCACACGGTTATAACTTTCATTGTAGAACAATCATGTGACCTGACAAAGATATAAATTGAGTAGTTTAAAAAAAACGCCTTTTGCATGTTGCACTTATAGTTTTTTCTTTAACTTTTGCATCCAGACGCATAGCGCCTTATTTAGAAGGCATCTTCAATGGGTGTCCCGAAATTTTAAACAAACTGTATTTTCGTTTGTTTGCCACAAGCTTTCAACCAGTTTCCCACATGAGAGAGCTTTTGGGCTTACAAATAGTGAACTGGACTCGGATCTATTAGTACATTCCCATTTTATTATAAAATAATTTAAATCTGGCCAGGAGGAGGGGGAGGAGGATTGAGCAGGCCAGTCTTGGCAAATAAAGAAAATAAACACAATATGTCTTATTTTACCCAGACATGTTTCGCTGATGTAACAGAATCATCAGTGGATTTCTATTTTCTTTGGAACCTACACGTGCAAGCCATAACCTGTATGTCCGAACGAAAAGAATCGTGTAGTATGTCAGAACACCCGCTGAAGGTGCCTTTCAAAGAAGGCAAAAATGCTTCTGGAAACAAAACTTGAAAAAGAAGAGATCTTAATGTGCAGCATAAAAATGGCGTTTCTCTTTTAAACTGCTGCAGTTTATACACAGCTGTTGCGAAAATGGCCACCACAACAAACTTTTTTTGGCTAAGATATATACGACTATCATTCAACAATTAAAGAGGTTCATTTTTACAAAACAATACTTTTTCTACTTTTCAACACATTCTCCTTGAACATTTATGCACTTGTTCCAATGGGCTACCAGCTTTTTTTTTATTCCGGCTGCAAAGAACTCTTTATCTTGATGTTTGAACCAATTTCCCACAAACTTTTTCACGTTCTCGTTCTCCTGGAACCTCTTCCCACTTAATGCCTCCTTCCGTGCTCCAAACAAATTGAAATCACTAGGTGCTAAATCAGGACCGTAAGGGGGATGAGGCAGTACGTCCCAGGCCATTTTGTCGATGGTTTCACGGGTTAGCTGAGCAATATGAGGACACCTCTCCTCTGAGATTCATGACGTCTCTCTCTCTCTCTCTCTCTCTCTCTCTCTCTCTCTCTCTCTCTCTCTCTCTCCCTCTCTCTCTCTCATCGCTGGCTTCACATTGTTTAAAATCCGAGTAGTATTGGCTGTTCATTGTACGCTGCTCTTCAAGATAATCACAAAAGACTGGACATTCACCAACAGAAAACCCCGTCAACATGACTTTTCCTGCTGATGCTTGGATTTTGTTTCCTTGCATAGCCGCATCAACTCCGTTGGGACCCATCTTGCACATGTTTTTCGGTACTTCAGCTTGTTACTGACAATGTTATGAACTGTACTAGTTCTAACTTGAACCTATTCAACTATCATTTCCACAGTCATACGGCATCGACACGAATAATGTCATCACTTCGTCTTTCATGTCAGGGAGTTGAAACTGCAGGTGGTCGGACAGAACGGTGTTCGTCAGTCACTGAGTCGCGATCATTTTTGAACTGCTCTATCCACTTGTAAAAACTTGCACGATTCATACGACCTTCACCATAAACCTTAGACATTCTACGGTGTATATTCACTGGTTTCTCGTCTTCAGCAGGTAAAAAACGAATAACAAATGTTGTTCAACTATAGTGGACGTTTCAAGCGGACCCGCTATATTGAAATGTATTTCTGAGTTTATAAACAAAACAATGTTGATCCATCATCTGCCGGCCGCGGTGGCCGAGCGGTTCTAGGCTCTTCAGTCTGGAACCGCGGGACTGCTACGGTCGCAGGTTCGAATTCTGCTTCGGGCATGGATGTGTGTGATGTCCTTAGGTTAGTTAGGTTTAAGTAGTTCTAAGCTCCATGGGACTGATGACCTCAGATGTTAAGTCTCATAGTGCTCAGAGCCATTTGATACATCATCTGATCAGAGCTCATCCCAGTGATACCAACTTAAAGCCATGAAAGTACCAAACTCGCCCTATAACAGTTTTTTCTCCAGACCAATTTGTCTCTTTAATTATTGAGTGACCCTCGTATAATGTTTCCATACTGCAGTGAAGTAAAAAGATAAAGCAGAGAAAAAGAGATTAATACTACTGAGAATTAGCAGTCTCGTCACAAATGTTGTAATTATCAGCGCAAGCGAGAATATTTGATACAATGACTTTGTGTAGCGGTGGTATGTCTGTACGAAACAAAGCCCGTATAGTTACGCCCAGGTGGTGGAGTGCTATAGACACTCGCGCCTATGCATTGCAGCTCTGCCCCCCTCGTCCTGTGTAAATTACACGCTCTCCACACGAGCTGGCTGTCACTGAAACACGAGTGCCGCACTCCATGCGTCACGGTCCATCGTTTGAAGCGATCAGCCACATTACTTCTAATAAACCGGTCATCAGGGCGCAACACAAAGTGTCGGTAGGCTGAAATGTTAACCATGCGGCAACACAGGGTAACTAGTGCGAGGACAAAGTGAAGAGCAATCGTGAGAGGCCCGGGGGCGGCGTTCATGTTACGATGTGTGGCGCTCGACTCCAATTAGGCTATCAACAAAATTTGCTCAATAGCGTTGTTTGTAGAAGTTGTCTGGTGGTTGATCCTCGGAGTTCTTAGCATATGGCCAGTAAAAAAAATGGCGGGGGGGGGGGGGGGGTGAGGAGGATTGAGCAGGCCAGTCTTGGCAAATAAAGAAAAAAACACAATATGTCTTATTTTACCCAGACATGTTTCGCTGATGTAACAGAATCATCAGTGGATTTCTATTTTCTTTGTATTAATCGACAGGACAAATACTGTTCACTACCTGGACATAAACAAATACAGATTTTTATGGAAACACACATAAAGATAATAAATAATTATTTAAATAAGCACCCAAACAGTATCAGGTACAAAAGATTTAAAACTCCTGCCCAGGACGCTTTCAACTCTTCACCAGTCGCGCTGGGTAGCCGCGTGGTCTCAGGTGCCTTGCCACAGTTCACGCCGCTTCACCCTCGGAGGTTCGAGTCCTCCCTCGGGCGTGTGTGTGTGTTGTCCTTAGCGTAAGTCAGTTTAAGTTAGATTAATTAATGTCTAAGCCTAGGGACCGAATGCCTCAGCAGTTTTGTCCCGTAGGAACTTACCACAAATTTCCAAAAAAATACTCTTCTACTCGCTGGCTGCTGTGGCCGAGCGGTTCTAGACGCTTCAGTTCGGAACCACGCTGCTGCTACGGTCGCAGGTTCGAATCCTACCTCGGGCATTGATGTGTATGATGTCCTTAGGTTAGGTTTAAGTAGTTCTAAGTCTAGGGGACTGATGACCTCAGATATTAAGTCCCATAGTGCTTAGAGCCATTTTTTAACTCTTCAACTGTCAGCCATTTTGTTTTCGTAGTTTTGTAAACAGTGAGCACAAGAAGTTTAAAAAGTGCCATTTTTCATGGTGAAGGTAATGGGGAATCCAGAAAAAATGAAACACACCGCACACACACACACACATACACACACACACACACCCACACACACACACACACACACAGCACAATCTTTCATACAGTATTAATTAATGTCACACCTGGCCATGGTATCCTCAGTCGTACATTAACTTCTGCACAGTTTCAAGACACGAACTGTGAAAGGGAAACAACTTTAATGCAAAATATAAAACACCACAAAAAACGCATCATGTGATGACAAGGTATGTATAAAAAAAATCTTGTCCAGTTCACATTTATGAATGTTGTCTTAAATACACAAATTTATCTGTATACAGGTAGTGAGGCGCATTTTTTTCTGTTTTTTAACAGAAACAAAATAAAAACCTACTCATGATGCTTTAATTTTACTCAACCATGCCTAGCTGAAAAAAGAAAAAAATTGGTTTTCCTCAAGGCAGATCCCATCGAAGAACAAATTTATATGTAAGCAAACACTGACACTAGACTTTAAACCTCAAGCTGTTTGCTAAATTTTGCATCTTGTACTCCACCAAATCATCTACAAATCTAATGATTACTTCGTGCTATGATGAATATACACAACAATCAAATCTAGTTATTTGCTACCCTTTGTGGCGTTGCAGTCTAATGACCTCCAGTGTAGAACTGCTCGCAAATGGTTCTGAGCACTATGGAACTTAACATCTGAGGCCATCAGTCCCCTGGAACTCAGAACTACTTAAACCTAACTAACCTAAGGACATCACACACATCCATGCCCGAGGCAGGATTCGAACCTGCGACCGTAGCGGCCGCGCGGTCCCAGACTGAAACGTCTAGAACAGCTCGTCCCCACCGGCCGGCGAACCGCTCGCATCCTAAAGAGATTCAAAGAGGGAATTATTTTCAAACACAGTAAAAAGCTCAGGTAGTTTTTCACTTTATGCGAAGGTTAGCTTCTCTCTTGCTATATCACAATAAGACTCAGTTTTTACACTTTCTAACACATAATTCAACAAAACCTGACGTATTAGTTTCACAGAACTGGCATATGATTAGTTAACTGGTTGAAATTTCTAGCAGCTCAGATAGATAGTAAACATGCAGTGTCATTTGCATTCCGACGGACTTGGGCAATTCCAGCAGGACAATGCGACACTCTACACGTCCTGAATAGCTACATAATGGCCTTAGGAACACTCTTCTGAGTTTAAACACTTCCGCTGGCCACCACACTCCCCGGACATCAACGTTATTGTGCATATCTGGGATGCCTTGCAACGTGCCGTTCAGAAGAGATCCCCACCCCGTAGTACTCTTATGGATTTGTGGACAGCCCTCAGGATTCATGGTGTCAGTTCCCTCCATCACTACTTCAGACATTAGTCGAGTCCATGCCACGTTGTGTTGTGGCACTTCTGCGTGCTTTAGGGGGCAGGAGTACTAGTTTCTTTGGCGCTCCAGTATAGAACTGAAGTGTAGTGTTATGTAACTGAAACCTGGTTGGTAGGTACACAAAGAGGGCACAGGATAAGGTTGGATCGGGCCATAAACAGTTACCATGAGTTGGAGAGACAAACACACTACTTTATATTGCTGAGAAGCACTTATTTACACACTGCTTTAAAAGATCACGATTAGACAATACGGCTGAAGACCTAGTTAAATAAAACTTGAGAAGCTTTCTGGGCTGAAGGCCCAAAACCACACCAAAAACAAGAACGGCTGAAGGCCTGGCTTAGAAATCAAAAGCAATTAAAAATAGAAGGCAATTTAAAAAAAAAAGACATGCAATTGAAAAAATTAGCGGCTGAAGGCCTGTACTACACGTTTGAAGGACAACTATAATTCAAACACATTAATAAACAATTTTTTCACCAATTTCTTTTTAAGCTTACAACAGAAAGGCTGAAAGCCTAGTTAAAGAAATATAAACTTATTGCACGGCTGAAGGCCACAAACAAATCTGAAACAACGGCTGAAGGCCTGAACAACAAATCAGACAAACAATGTAAAATAAACCCCTTCCTTTAAAGAATACACATGGCTGGAGGCCTTATTAATAGGGGTTTACGTAAATCCTCAGCTGAAGGCCACACGTAACACAGCGAACAACTAACGGCTTA
Source organism: Schistocerca gregaria (assembly GCF_023897955.1). NCBI lineage: Eukaryota > Metazoa > Arthropoda > Insecta > Orthoptera > Acrididae > Schistocerca > Schistocerca gregaria. The sequence continues at coordinate 158,218,741 of NC_064928.1, forward strand.
GGGCCTGGATTACAAATAATTTCAGACAGAACAAATTTTGAGGAAAAAAATTTTTTTACAAAAATAAAATGAATCTTCAAAATTTTAATTTAATCTGGCTGAGCCGGCCGCGGTGGTCTCGCGGTTAAGACGCTCAGTCCGGAACCGCGAGACTGCTACGGTCGCAGGTTCGAATCCTGCCTCGGGCATGGATGTGTGTGATGTCCTTAGGTTAGTTAGATTTAAGTAGCTCTAAGTTCTAGGGGACTGATGACCAAAGATGTTAAGTCCCATAGTGCTCAGAGCCATTTTTTAATCTTGCTGAAGGCCGTGACGTAAAATTTAAAAAGAACTGAATTAATACACGCGCCATTCCTCGCACAGTGCTTCAAACTAAAATGAAAACCACAATCTAAAACAAACAGAACAAGTGGTGCTCAGAAGCGTTCCAAGGGTCGGCCTGGGAAAGCAGCTCAAACGTAAGGTGAGGTGAGACAGGCAGCCAAGAGCAAGGTTAAATAATCGGATGGCAACCCAAACTGGGCCGGCCCAAGGACCGACCAACAATTTAACCAATTCCCTTCCGTCCGACCAACGGCACAACGATGGAAAATATCGGCCGAGGACGAGGATACGAACAGCACTACGTCTTCAGAAATTGGCGTCTAAAAACAGCCCAGGGAGCAACAACCACTCTCAGCAAAATATGAACCAAACAGCTTAGAAGGCTGTCGAACTACACGCCGTGTCGGACAGCATCAACAAGACGAGGAAAGGCACACTGCCGGAAAACTACACAACGACCAGAGCAAGTAACTGGGGCGTTAACGGCCACAGGGCAGAAAATACCGCTGGTGCACTTCACTGGCAAGTAACAGTCAAAAATGGCTCTGAGCACTATGGGACTTAACATCTATGGTCATCAGTCCCCTAGAACTTAGAACTACTTAAACCTAACTAACCTAAGGACAGCACAAAACACCCATCCATCACGAGGCAGAGAAAATCCCTGACCCCGCCGGGAATCGAACCAAGGAACCCGGGCGTGAGAAGCGAGAACGCTACCGCACGACCACGAGATGCGGGCAGTAACAGTCAATTTAATAATTAATCACAACATAGGAAGAAGGCTGCAAGATTTCGCTGACTCCAACACACCATACGTTGCCGCTAGCCCGAAAGGCCCTGGGAGCAACAACCTGCAAATGAACGAAGAGATGTCATAATAGTTGAGGTTTCATAACAGGTTAACTGATCACTCAAATTCAGCGCGCTCTCACAGCTAGCGCCTCACGATCCGACAGTGTGTGCGCAACACCAGCGGTCCCAGCTTGGCATCGAGCCACGGAGACTTCCTCACTGCTCTGTCCCAACCGACTGATCACCATACACACCACCACCACCACCACCACCTCCCGGAAATACTAGCGATCACACCAAAGATAGTACAACAGTACTAGTATCGATAATGGCTGCTAGCCGCGCGGGATTAGCCGAGCGGTATTAGGCGCTGCAGTCATGGGCTGTGCGGCTGGTCCCGGCGGAGTTTCGAGTCCTCCCTCTGGCATGGGTGTGTGTGTTTGTCCTTAGGATAATTTAGGTTAAGTAGTGTGTAGCGGCGTTGCTGTTGTGGTACTGCGAACGGCTGAAAGCAAGGGGAAACTACAGCCGTAATTATTCCCTAGGGCATGCAGCTTTAGTACTGGAGAGCAGCGTGGAGGGTAAAAATCGTAGAGGGAGACCAACACACGAATACACTAAGCAGATTCAGAAGGATGTAGGCTGCAGTAGGTACTGGGAGATGAAGAAGCTTGCACAGGATAGAATAGCATGGAGAGTTGCATCAAACCAGTCTCAGGCCTGAAGACCACAACAACAGTGCGTAAGCTTAGGGACTGATGACCTTAGCAGTTAGTCCCATAAGACTTCACATACATTTGAACATTTGATAAGCGCTGCTGCTGCCACACATCGAGGCAAGCCAGCAACTTCGTTACACCAGTAAGTAAGGAAGACACAAGACTCCACTCAATGTGAGAAAATGCCAAAGAACAAACGGCATGAGCGCGAGCGGCACACGGCTCAGTAACCGTTCCAACGAAATGAGTTACGCCAGTCAGACAGGAAAATTAGAAAAACTGTCGCGTTTAGCGTCCGTTTGAAACTCTGGAAAGAAAATACAAAACAGGCATGCCGTTCCGTGCTGCAGGTTCTCCGGGCTCAGGTATCGACCCGCGAGTGGCACTTGCGCGCAGGAGGCGGTCTGGAAACTAATTTCACGCTCGCCGCGACGCGAGGCTGTAAAGCAGGGCAGCAGGGGCTGCGGCCGTGGCTGTGCTCAGAGCTGTGGTAGGCGAAGGCTCGTAAACCGCCGGCGGGGTAAGCACGCCTCACGTGGCCAGCTGACGCGTGCGCTGTTAAATCGCCCGGAGTCGAACCTCCGCGCCAGAGAAGTGCGGCACCACAGTTTCCCGTCCCACTCCATAAAATTCCGTCGACCGTAGCGTACGCGGATGGCTGACATCCTAACCTACATATGCCACGGCCCTATTCTGTACCGTTCATACCGATCGGTGCAGTAGGTTAGCCTCGGTAGTGACGTCATTTTCGGTTCTTTATCCGAAGTTATTATTCTGTAAGCTGTTACCGATCGGTCCTCCTGCCGAGTTTTCGACAACTGCACCGAGAGGTTATGAATTTCGGTACGGCCTTCTCGTTCGGTTCGTTGTGATTTATTTACACACAGAATCTGGTATTTTAAACATTTGAGCGGTTTTAGCTTCGATTTTAGTCATTATGTTACTGAAGAATGACCAGGGCGCGACCGGATCGAAAGTGAGTTCATAATACACTATTTTCCTTTGTTACAAATATGATTTCTATTGCTCTTATTGTGAATTATTATAACATAAAAAAACAGTTTTAGTCAATATTCTCACAAAATATCTGTTTTTTTTAAATTTTAATTAAAGGTTTAAAAAATCATTAAATTACAAGGCTCTGCTTTCTTATAAGTGATGATTGTTAGCTGAAATTACTAGTGACTTCGCGTACTTTTTTCCGCAAATGGTTTACTTACTAATTATAGAACGCGTCTAAAGCTTTTAAGTAACAAATGGCTCTGAGCACTATGGGACTCAACTTCTGAGGTCATTAGTCCCCTAGAACTTTGAACTACTCGAACCTAACTAACTTAAGGACATCACACACATCCATGCCCGAGGCAGGATTCGAACCTGCGACCATAGCGGTCTTGCAGTTCCAGACTGCAGCGCCTAGAGCCGCACGGCCACTTCGTTCGGCTTTTAAGTAACAATGAAATGAATTTTGTGAAGCCTGATAGAGGAAAACTTCCAAAATTTCATGCATTTACTGCTAACGCCCGCATCATTCGGCAGTGAAGTCAGACTGCGTCTCTCTCGACTGCAACAGCTAGTTATAATAGCACAGTGGGTAAGGCATCGAATTGCTCGGTCAAAGGTTGTGAGTTCGTGTACTGCTGCAAACAAAAATATATATTTTTTTACTCTTCCTGTTTGTAACACATTCTAAGACTTCGTTAATCGTCAAAGTTAAGCATTTTACTGATATATTCGTTATTATTTACATGTAAGAGCATGCTTTCTCAGTAATGAGCATCTTCGATTTCGTGATTTCCAGATGTTTAAGAAATCAAAGATGAAATTGTTTTGCCGGTCGTGGTGGCCGAGCGGTTCTAGGCGCTACAGTCTGCAACTGCGCGACCGCTACGGTCGGAGGTTCGAATCCTGCCTTGGGCATGGATGTGTGTGATGTCCTTATGTTAGATAGGTTCGAGTAGTTATAAGTTCTAGGGGGCTGATGACCTCAGAAGTTAAGTCCCATAGTACTCAGAGCCATTTGAACCGTTTTTTGAAATTGTTGTGTGTTAAACAACTGACAGTAACATTTATACTTTTCTTGTCACAAATAATTCACCATTTTTTTCTGAATGCGTAGCGTTTTCCGAGTGTGGGGCAGACAGGAATCGAAGAGCACAACTTAAATTACTATGAATGAAACTAGCAGCAATCGTCTTTATACTGTAACTTCTCACAACTATTTATTTGCGATAAAACCCTTAATAACAGTAGACAGAGATGAAAGATTCCCGCCACAGCATTCTTAGACTATACGACCACATATGAAAATTTGGTTCATCAGATGCATGTTGTAAACTACAACGAACTTCTATAGCTGTAGTACCACAAGCTTGCGAAACGGCGTTTTCTTTTTTTAAAAAAAATGTTTTTATGAACCAAATCGTTGATGTATCGTATAGGGGAGTTGGCTACTTCATCATTTTGATCTCTAGCAGCGAGTTACAACCACAGTGTATGCTTATTCATTGGCATTCTCATACACAATTTTTCGGGTTCGTGGTGATGTGTTCCATCTGTGCAACTAATTGAAGGCATTTTGTTTCTTACCAATCGCGTTTCGCTTACTTTATTTGTGAAGCATCTTCACGAATAAAAGAAACGAAACGTGTATGGCAATAAACAAACTGCCTTCAATTAGTTGCATAGACGGAACGTACCTCCACGAATTTTGAAGCAGCTGAGAAACGACGGAAAACAGAAAAAAATGAAGAATTTTCGGGTGTTTTTATACATGTATTTGTACAAAGTGGTACGACACTCCATTCCTAACTCATATTCTGCAACGCAAAATCCAAAACAAGACGTCAATGTGAATGAGATTGGGATTATTTTTCGAGCCTCTTTTTTATCGGTGTACATACGTTTGTTGGTCATTTTCGAGCACTTACGTCTTACTTCGTATAAAAAACAAGCAAAATGACAAGTTCAGTAGACAGGAAACAAGCACGTGCTTTCAGACTGTTTACCATAAACCATAAACGAAGAGAAATCTTGTTCAGAAGAATAAAGTCATCATGGAAAAACGTGCGCTCTGGAGTTCCCCAAGGCTCCGTCCTTGGTCCACTACTCTTCTCACTGTACATTAATGATATTTCTTCAGTGATTCACTCCTGCAACTACCATCTATATGCCGACGACATCCAACTGTACATAAGCGCAAGCCCCAAAAACATTGCTGACGCAGTAGCGAGTATGAACGCAGATCTTTGCTCTGTTTCTCGATGGGCACAGAACCTAGGTCTGAAACTAAACCCCAAGAAATCCCAGGTCATACTTATATCTCATCCCAAGTTAATCAGCCGGTACTTTCGCTAAACAGTCCCTCAAATACTCCTCAATGGTACCCAACTACAATACCAAAAAACAGTAAAAGACCTTGGAATAATCTTGGATGAACACCTAAACTGGGAAGAACAAACAGTCACAGCTTGCCGGAAATCGCTCTCCTCCCTACATGCAATTCAAAAATTTAGAAAAATATTCCCAACCCATGTTAAACAAAAATTAGTCCAAACACAAGTCTTGCCTAATCTTAACTACTGTGATGTAGTTCAACACGGCACAAATAGTGAAAATTCTAGATGCCTCGAGCTAGTGATGAATGCTTGCGTTAGATACGTGTGCAATATTCGGTTGTATGATCATATCAGTCCTTCATACTCACAGCTAGGTTGGATACGCCTACATAAGGCACGCGATCTCCACACGATGTGCTTACTTCATCGATTTCTTAGCCACTGGTGCCACCAATACTTATCTTCTCACATTAAACACCTATCATCATTCCACAATCGCAATACCAGATCGGATACGTCTAGCATCTTGGCTGTATCTTTACATAACACAAAATCTTTCTCCGTGTCATTCTCCATCTCAGCCATACGACTATGGAACGCGCTCCCCTGTGATCTGCGTCTTATCCAGAACTACTCAACACTCAAGAGGGAACTCAAAACTTACATATTAGGGACGGTATAGCCACCATTGTTGTGCCCCTCTCATCTCTTTCTTTCTCCTCTCCATCACAGCTTCGAATTTTCCCATTCTATTTCTCTTCCTCTAACCCATCTACCTCTTATATATCTCTTTTACCTCATTCTATCGTCTTATGTCTCTGCTCGATGAGAATAACTCACAAGCTGCAAGAACATAACGAGAAAATTCCCAATAGGACTGACATTCGCAAAAGAAAAGTATGTTTACTTTCATATACATAGTCATTACTATTATTATTATTATTATTATTATTATTATTATTATTATCATTATTATTCTTGATTGTTATAATTATTTTTTATTGTTATAGTTATCATTGTACTAGTGTTATAATCTCTATTTTTTTTCTTTAACATCAATACTGCATAATACATTATATGTCCTTAATGTTCTGTAGAAACTGTAACTCGTTCAATCTGAGTATGCCTGATTAGGTGTAAGAGAGAGCCTGAAGGCCCTAATCTTGCCAGATAAAATAAATGCATAAATAAATAAATAAATAAAAATATTTCAGTTGATGCTAATGCCAATCCCATCGGTAACTATTATTACATTACTTGCATTCCAACACTCAGATGCACCAGAGCACCAAGCAATAAATCGTGGTTTTAATATATTCAACATTCATGGCACGCTTTTGTATGTATGAACCCTAAAAATAGACCTGTCCAAGGAACATTTTAAATTAGTAAAAAAATTAGGCTAAAAAAATTTTACCCCTCTTTATCCCTTTAATGACATTCCCATAAGTATGGTATCTGAGCGAAATTCTAGATAATATTTTGAGAAAACTCATCTCAAAATGAATTATAGGTGTTTTGGAACAGTTACGTCAAAAACATTTATAGTCCGTGTATCCTGTGCACGGTGAGCTCGATCTCCACCGACGGAATTCCGAAGGTTGTTCACGCTTTTGTGCTTATTTCGATATCAGAGACCTGTAGACTTCTTGTGAGTTTTTACCCCCATTTATCTTTGTACTTGTATTGACCAAACATGTCTGCACACCAGTGCAGATAACGCCTGATATCGGCACGTGCCTAGGTTTGTTCCATTCACACATGGTTGTTGTTGTTGACAACAGTGATGCCAGCTGAGCCCTCAGGCTTGCGTTCAGTACTGCTCTGGCCTGTGTTTGCTTCATTTTTCCAGTGGCGTTAATAGTGATACACTGCAGCACCATCCCTTCCTTTCGACAACAGTTTTTCCGGTATCTGTCAGAATTACAATGTCGGTGTACCAACACAACAAAATCGAAAATTCATCGTTTCTCACTTGATTACCACTGGCTACAAAAGTTTTAGACTAACAAAAATAAAAATTCATTTATTTTCACTTGATTACATCATTTCACAACATTCACAAAAGTATTCAAATCAAGATTACATTTATTGTCACCTGGTTACCTTTCTCTATTACATGTACCAACACGATAAGAACAAAATGCCTTTCATCGAAACTTGCTTACCTTACTGTCCAACATGTAATAACAAAACAGAATTTTTTGTGTGCCTTCATTCTTATTGGTTTGAAATGGCTGTCACGAATTCCTCTCCTGTGCCAATCTCTTCATCTCAGACCAGCAATTTCAACGTACGTCGACAATTATTTGTTCATATATATGAAGATGCTATTGTTCTTTCGGACATGTCCGAAATAAAAGATACCATCTATGACCATGCAGCTTGTTACAATGAAATGAATACCCCTAGCTGCATACAAGCGTTGATATAAATCAACGGGGACAGTTGAAAACTTGTGTCCCGACCGGAATCTCCTGCTTACGTGGCAGACGCTCTATCCATCTGAGCCACCAAGTACACAGAGGATAGTGCGACTGCAGGGACTTATCTCTGGCACGCGTCCCGTGAGACCAACATTCCCAGCTTATTGTCCCGCGCTATATTCATAGTGCTCCTGCCCATTATACTCATTACTCGCTGCTTTTTAACGATTCCCGTAACAGTTCGGGATGGTCAAATGGCCGGTGAGCCTTAACTATGAATATAGTGCAGGACAATAAATTGGGAATGTGGGTCTCACGGGAGGCGTGCCTGCAGTCGCAGTATCCTCTGTGTCCACTGTGGCTCAGATGGATAGAGCGTCTGGCATTTAAGGAGGAGGTCGCAGGTTCGAGTCCCGGTCGGGGTACACATTTTCAACTGTCCCCCTTGATTTATATCAACTCCTGTATGCAGCTAGAGGTATTCATTTCATTGTAATTATTTGTTCGACATGTTCAAACGTCTCTCTTCCCCTGCAACTTCAACCGCCTACAAATTCCTCTAGCACCATGGAAGTTATTCCCTAATTTCTTAACACGTGCCCGGTTTATTGGTATAATCCTGAAGCGATGCAGTCCTTCAACAAAGAAAATAGCTTACAATACGTTGGTTCGTCCAGAGTATTGTTCGTCTGTATGGGACCCTTACCAGTTGGGTCTGATTCAAGGTCCAAAGAAGAGCGACAAGATTCGTACATTTAGCCATCGCGAGAGCATTACAAATCTCATAGAAAGTTTTGATGTTGGACACACTTGCAGATAGACGGCTAGCTCGGCTTCACCGAGGATGTAGAGCATTACCACCAACTTTCAAATCGCGTAATGATCATTATTCAAAGATAATGGAAATAAGAGCTCGTACTGAGGCGTTCAGACCGTCGTTTTTCTCTCGCGCGATCCGCGAGTGGAACAGATTTGGGGAGGGGGAATATGACTTTGGCACGAATTGTGGTTCAAATGGCTCTGAGCACTACGGGACTTAACATCTATGGTCATCAGTCCTCTAGGACTTTCAGAAAAGCTTTCACCCACTATTCCTCCCCTCCCCCCTCCCAGTGGTTGATCTTCCAAAAATGCTGAAACACGTACTTCTTTATTTCTGACCGGAAAACCAAATACCCCCCCCCCCCTCTTAGCGTTTGAATTTCGAAAAATCCCTGCGTAAACTACGCCTACAGTAGATGGAGATTAACGAGTTTTAACAAACGAACATTTACATATTTATATAGATCGATACTCGGTCATCAAATGTTGCCGTTCCTTCTAGCTTCATGACGAGTGTGTTGTGTAGACAACAGCCGTGTTGAGAGGTTTGCATGTGTACTTTCTGACGAAAACTCAGATTCTGACCCGTTAAATTACCCGATCTTAATTACATATATTATGTAATTAAGATCGGGTAATATACAGAACAAGAAGTGAAAGATATCAATCAATAAGCTATTCCGCAGTTTGATAGACCTACAAAATCTAATCTTCAATGAACGACTACAGCTGGATAGGGATGAAAATCCGCTGCAGTTGCTACACCGACCAAAGAAACTGCTACACAGGTTTAACATCGTGTAGGGCCCCCGCGTGTACGCAGAGGTGCAGAAACATGACATGTCATGGACTGAAGTGAAATGATAATTAAATCAAGACCTTCCGCTGTCGGCAGGAGTTGATATACATCAACGGGGACAGTTGAAAATGTGTGCCCCGACTGGGACTCCAACCCGGGATCTCCTACTTACATGGCAAACGCTCTGTCCATCTGACCCACTGAGGGCACAGAGGATAGTGCGACTGCACGGATTTATCCCTTGCACGCTCCCCTGAGACCCACACTCCCAACTTGATGTCCACACACTACATTCGTAGTGCCCCTGCCCATTACACTCATTACTCGCGCCTGACAATCTTACCGAGTCCTGTAAGAGTTCGGACAGAAGAAGAAGACCAATGGCTGGTTAGCCTTAACTATATGAAGAAGGTACCTGTTCTTTCGGACATGTCCGCAATAACAGATACCATCTTCACAATGTCTGAAGTAGTGCTGGAGGGAACTGACACCATGAATCCTCCACGACTGTCCATAGATTCCTAATAGTAGGAGGGGAAGGAAATCTCTTCTGAAGAGCACTTTGCAAGACATCCCAGATACACTCTATAATGTTCATTTCTGGGGAGTTTGGTGGACTACGGAAGTGTTTAAACTCAGAAGAGTGCTCCTGGAGCCACTCTGTAACAATTCTGGACGTGTGGGGTAACTCATTGTCCTGCTGGAATTGTCCAAGTCCGTCGAAATCAGCAATGGACATGAATGGATGTAGGTGATCAGACAGAATGCTTACGTACGTGTCACCTGTCACAGTAGTATCTAGACGTATCAGGGGTCCCATATCACTCCGACTGCACACGCTCCACACCATTAAGCAACCTCCACTAGTTTGAAGAGTCCCTGCTGCCATGCAGGGCCGGCGGTGTGGCCGTGCGGTTCTAAGCGCTTCAGTTTGGGACCGCGTGACCGCTACGGTCGCAGGTTCAAATCCTGCCTCGGGCATGGATGTGTGTGATGTCCTTAGGTTAGTTAGGTTTAAGTAGTTCTAAGTTCTAGGGGACTGATGACCTTAGAACTTAAGTCCCATAGTGCCCAGAGCCATTTTCCATGCAGGGTCTACATCTACACCTACATTTATACTCCGCAAGCCACCCAACGGTGTGTGGCGGAGGGCACTTTACGTGCCACTGTCATTATCTCCCTTTTCTGTTCCAGTCGCGTATGGTTCGCGGGAAGAACGACTGTCTGAAAGCCTCCGTGCGTGCTGGAATCTCTCTAATTTTACATTCGTGATATCCTCGGAAGGTATAAGTAGGGGGAAGCAATATATTCGATACTTCATCCAGAAACGCACCCTCTCGAAAACGGGCGAGTAAGCTACACCGCCATGCAGAGCGCCTCTCTTGCAGAGTCTGCCACTTGAGTTTGCTAAACATCTCCGTACCGGTATCACGGTTACCAAATAACCCTGTGACGAAACGCTCCGCTCTTCTTTGGATCTTCTCTGTCTCCTCCGTCACCCCGATCTGGTGCTGATCCCACACTGATGAGCAATACTCAAGTATAGGTCGAACGAGTGTTTTGTAAGCCACCTCCTTTGTTGATGGACTACATTTTCTAAGGACTCTCCCAATGAATTTCAACCTGGTACCCGCCTTACCAACAATTAATTTTATATGATCATTCCATTTCAAATCGTTCCGCACGCATACTCCCAGATATTTAACAGAAGTAACTGCTACCAGTGTTTGTTCCGCTATCATATAATCATACAATAAAGGATCCTTCTTTCTATGTATTCGCAATTCACTATATTTGTCTATGTTAAGGGTCAGTTACCACTCCCTGCACCAAGTGCCTATCCGCTGCAGATCTTCCTGCATTTCGATACAATTTTCTAATACTGTAACTTCTCTGTATACTACAGCATCATCCGCGAAAAGCCGCATGGAACTTCCGACACTATCTACTAGGTCATTTATATATATTGTGAAAAGCAATGGTCCCATAACACTCCCCTGTGGCACGCCAGAGGTTACTTTAACGGCTGTAGACGTCTCTCCATTGATAACAACATGCTGTGTTCTGTTTGCTAAAAACTCTTCAATCCAGCCACACTCCTGGTCTGATATTCCGTAGGCTCTTACTTTGTTTATCAGGCGACAGTGTGGAACTGTATCGAACGCCTTCCGGAAGTCAAGGAAAATAGCATCTACCTGGGAGTCTGTATCTAATATTTTCTGGGTCTCATGAACAAATAAAGCGAGTTGGGTCTCACACGATGGTTGATTCCTACAATTCTGGGTTTCCAAAACCGACATGATACTCGAGCAAAAAACATGTTCTAAAATTCTACAACAGATCGACGTCAGAGATATAGGTCTATAGTTTTGCGCATCTTTTAAAAGAGGAGCAAGTTCTTTCGCGTACTCTGTGTAGAATCGAATTGGTATCCCGTCAGGACCAGTGGACTTTCCTCTGTTGAGTGATTCCAGTTGCGTTTCTATTCCTTGGAAACTTATTTCGATGTCAGCCATTTTTTCGTTCGTTCGAGGATTTAGAGAAGGAACTGCAGTGCGGTCTTCCTCTGTGAAACAGCTTTGGAAAAAGTTGTTTAGTATTTCAGCTTTACGCATGTCATCCTGTTTCAATGCCATCATCATCCCGGAGTGTCTGGATATGCTGTTTCGAGCCACTTACAGATTTAACGTAAGAGCAGAACTTCCTAGGATTTTCTATCAAGTCGGTACATAGAAATTTACTTTCGAATTCACTGAACGCTTCACGCATAGCCCTTCTTTACGCTAACTTTGATATCGTTTAGGTTCTGTTTGTCTGAGAGGTTTTGGCTGCGTTTAAACTTGGAGTGAAGCTCTCTTTGCTTCCGCAGTAGTTTCCTAACTTTGTTGTTGAACCACGGTGGGTTTTTCCCATCCCTCACGTACCTGTCTAAAACGCATTTTACAATTGCCTTAAACTTTTTCCATAAACACTCAACATTGTCCATGGATGCATCAGGTTGTTCCCATTACCGTACATGTCCATCCGCTCGGTATATTTTGAAAAGAGACTCGTCCGACCAGGCAACATCTTTACAGTCATCAAAATTCCAAATTTCTACTCAAAATTTCAAGCTCATATTCTCAGCGATTTGAGTTGGCGATGGTGATTCAGTCAGGACATTGCTTTTTATACATACGGAGGATCTGTGTAGAACGTTGTAACAGCGGATAATACGCCGACATCAACATCCCCGCTACTTGGTGTAATTGCGCCATCGAATGGCAGCGAGTGCCTTAAGCTGGATGCGACGGAGTTGCTCAAGCTTGTGTACTCATTTCCTATTCGAATCCAGGCGGTAACCAACTCCAGGGGCCGAATTATAAGGTATCAAATGATGCTTTTAATGATTTCTGTAGGGATGAATAGTGTTTGTCCAGTAAACTTAAATTTCATTCCTGGCAGCATCATTTCCGTGCCAGCCTGCCCCCTTGCGTACCAGTGCTCTGGAAACAGCCGCAGGTGTCGTCCCACTGCAGTGCGGTTTACACAGCTGTGCTTGCGTCGGTAGTACACAGCCTACGACTGCTGCCACTGTTGCCAAAACACCTCATTTCGTTACTCAGGCGAGCAACAATCTGTTTCTACTGATCGACAGAATTCCGTTTTAGCAAGCCAGTGGAATAAAGTGCAAATCAGTGAAAGACTAGCAATGTGGATCCGGACGAAACTTCAAGTTCGTCTGTGGAACTGCGCTAACATATATTAGTTGTGAAGACAAAGTAGGATGATGAAATGGGGCCCCAAGAATACGGGATGGACAACTGAGTGTCTGCACAATTGATAATGGCGAATTAGTTGTGGGCCGGAGCTGTACGAGTACATTGACGCCCAAAGCGTCAGGACGGAGCTAACAGCCGGCCGTTGTGGCCGAGCGGTTCTAGGCACTTCCGTCTGGAACCGCGCGACCGCTACGGACCGCAGGTCCGAACCCTGCCTCGGGCATGGCTGTGTGTGATGTCCTTAGGTTAGTTAGGTTTAAGTAGTTCTAAATTCTAGGGGACTGATGACCTCAGATGTTAAGTCCCATAGTGCTCAGAGCCATTTTTTTTTTTTTTTTACTGAGCTAACTTCCGCATGACGCGTCACTGCCATGAAACACAGGTCGATAGAACTTGGAACAAATGTAGGAAGAACTGTTATGGTACAGTACAGAATGAAGCTGAAGGAAACGCGTCATGAGACGAAAATAAAATCACCCCGTTTACATGGGGCTTCCAAAACCGCATTTCGTAAACCAGTTTCTCAGTACCGCTTCTGGTTGGTCATGTAAACACTTCAAATCCGATTCTGGAAATCCGATTCTAGTTGCCCGTTTTCCAATTCCCCAACCGATTTTCACTTCCAAGTAAACGCAACCGAATTTGAAACGTGCTTTGATTGTCACGTTACGTCTTGTTTTCAGAATATCCGCTTGATATTTACTTACTGCAGTGATGGAGAAGTAGAAATATTGTAGTGAGCGAGAAGCTGTCTACCAGTATTATTTAAGTGAAGAGAAATAACGACTGTGTTGACTGAAATGGTAACTGGATCAGCTTTCTTCCAGGCGCCGTATTTAGCTGGGCTAACAAATCCGCTTCAGACATTAACAGGTAAACACTACATCGAAAAACGGTTTCTGAAATTCGGTTTTCGTCTTTCGGAGGATGTATCGCATGTAACCGCAGTGAATGCACTGCAGTCAGTAATGGTTGGCGTGGAACAGATTCGAACGCTGTTCGAAAGTCAAGTAATAAGTGACTGTCTTGCTACATGGCTTTCAGAATGTTACGTGAGAAAAGCACCTTAGTTTGTGGATTCCACGCTGGTTACAAATGAGAACAAAAAATGGTTCAAATTGCTCTGAGCGCTATGGGAGTTAACATCTAAGGCCATTAGTCCCCTAGAACTTAGAACTACTTAAACTTAAGTAACCTAAGGACATCACACACATCCATGCCCGAGGCAGGATTCGAACCTGCGACCCAATGAGCACACCATTCTGTTCGAGGTAGCACAATATGTTGGGTTCAAATGGTTCAAATGGCTCTGATCTCGGTGGGACTTAACATCTCAGTTCCATCAGTCTCCTAGAACTTAGGAGTACTTAAACCTAACGAAGCTAGGGACATCACACACATCCATGCCCGAGGCAGGATTCGAACCTGCAACCGTAGTGGTCGCACGGTTCCAGACTGAAGAGCCTAGAACCGCTCGTCCACACCGGCCGGCAATATGTTGGGCACGTAAGTAATTTGGAATATATTGCACACACACTTTACTTAACAATCAATGTTATATATATTTCAACCATCAAAAGCGGCGGTAATACAGTGCTTTTAAAAACGAACATCGATGTGTTAAGGCTTTGTAGCATTTATTACTTTACAATTACAGGGTAACAATTATATGAAAATTAGTTACAAACTACGCCGTGCACACACTTTATTCAACGCGTAAACGTCACTACAGATATTCAGATTTGGGTTGTGACGTGTTCGATATGCCATCATTGGCGATGGTGTTGCGCAGACGAGTAGCGAAATTCTGCAAGACCCCGCTGAAGTGTCGGAACATCGATGGTGTCTATGACCTGCTGAATGGCTGCTTTCAGCTCAACAATGGCTTTGAAGTCATTGCCGTACACCTTCTCTTTAATACGGCCCCACGGAAAGAAGTCGCTCGTGTTCAGGTCCGGGAAATATGGGGACCAATCGAGGTACATGCTGGTGGTCTGTAGGTGCGCCAGAGGCGAATGCGGTCCCGGAAGCGCTCTTCCAAGACATCACTCTCCTGCTTCGATGGAATCGAGCTCCGACTTGCATGAACCGATCTTATCGAAATCAGGGTCACTTTGGAGAATGAGGATGAAATAATCTACCAAAACGTTCACGTCACCATTCGTTCAAGGAATATCGCACCGAATATTCCGTGACTGGACATTGCACACGGCACAGTCACCCACTGACGGCGAACAGACTTTCCGATCGCGAAGGGCAGAGTCTCAGTGCGCCAAACGCCCCAGTTTTGCTTATTGACGAACCCATCCAAATCAAAGTGGGCTTCGTCGCTAAACCAAATCATACATGCACATGCACATGCACATGCCAAGTCTGCAGTTTGAACGTCCTGACGCAAACCTTTCAGAAGTTATGACGATTATACACTCCTGGAAATTGAAATAAGAACACCGTGAATTCATTGTCCCAGGAAGGGAAAACTTTATTGACACATTCCTGGGGTCAGATACATCACATGATCACACTGACAGAACCACAGGCACATAGCCACAGGCAACAGAGCATGCACAAAGTCTGCACTAGTACAGTGCATATCCACCTTTCGCAGCAATGCAGGCTGCTATTCTCCCATGGAGACGATCGTAGAGATGCTGCATGTAGTCCTGTGGAACGGCTTGCCATGCCATTTCCACCAGGCGCCTCAGTTGGACCAGCGTTCGTGCTAGACGTGCAGACCGCGTGAGACGACGCTTCATCTAGTCCCAAACATGCTCAATGGGGGACAGATCCGGAGATCTTGCTGGCCAGGGTAGTTGACTTACACCTTCTAGAGCACGTTGGGTGGCACGGGATACATGCGGACGTGCATTGTCCTGTTGAAACAGCAAGTTCCCTTGCCGGTCTAGGAATGATAGAACGATGGGTTCGATGACGGTTTGGATGTACCGTGCACTATTCAGTGTCCCCTCGACGATCACCAGAGGTGTACGGCCAGTGTAGGAAATCGCTCCCCACACCATGATGCCGGGTGTTGGCCCTGTGTGCCTCGGTCGTATGCAGTCCTGATTGTGGCGCTCACCTGCACGGCGCCAAACGACCATCATTGGCACCAAGGCAGAAGCGACTCTCATCGCTGAAGACGACACGTCTCCATTCGTCCCTCCATTCACGCCTGTCGCGACACCACTGGAGGCGGGCTGCACGATGTTGGGGCGTGAGCGGAAGACGGACTAACGGTGTGTGGGACCGTAGCCCAGCTTCATGGAGACGGTTGCGAATGGTCCTCGCCGATACCCCAGGAGCAACAGTGTCCCAAATTTGCTGGGAAGTGGCGGTGCGGTCCCCTACGGCACTGCGTAGGATCCTACGGTCTTGGCGTGCATCCGTGCGTCGCTGCGGTCCGGTCCCAGGTCGACGGGCACGTGCACCTTCCGCCGACCACTGGCGACAACGTCGATGTACTGTGGAGACCTCACGCCCCACGTGTTGAGCAATTCGGCGGTACGTCCACCCGGCCTCCCGCATGCCCACTATACGCCCTCGCTCAAAGTCCGTCAACTGCACATACGGTTTACGTCCACGCTGTCGCGGCATGCTACCAGTGTTAAAGACTGCGATGGAGCTCCGTATGCCACGGCAAACTGGCTGACACTGACGGCGGCGGTGCACAAATGCTGCGCAGCTAGCGCCATTCGACGGCCAACACCGCGGTTCCTGGTGTGTCCGCTGTGCCGTGTGTGTGATCATTGCTTGTACAGCCCTCTCGCATTGTCCGGAGCAAGTATGGTGGGTCTGACACACCGGTGTCAATGTGTTCTTTTTTCTATTTCCAGGAGTGTATTTCACATTGTACAATAATTGTCACCCTGTACAATATCTTGCATTTGTCCACAATCGAGGGAGGTTGCTGTTTTTACCGCTTTGCATTTGTACTCCTTGATGACTGCCTCGCTCAAAATATGAAAATGGAAAGCTGTGAGTGAGTTTTTTTCTTTTTTTACCTCGGGAGCGATGCAAACACTTGCCTCGCCTGATTTATCGTCACGCGATGTTACGTGATCGGACCTGCAGCTCAATTGATCGCATCCGTGCAACGTGAGGCCCTTATCAACACGCCGTAAATACTGCGATACGGTTTCGCGTGTTATTATGCTAGCATCGTTCGACTCTGTCGACCAGTTCGTTTCATTCAAGGTTACGCGCAGACCGAACAAGTAACACTCGGCACTCTTCGCAAATTATTCTCAACTTTGGTGTTGCACCTACATCTACATGCGCATCTATACTCTGCAAGCCGCCTAGACGTGTGTGACGGAGGGTGGTTATGTACCACTGGCACTCCCTTTTTCCCTGTTCCACTCACGAATGGTAAGCTGTGGGGTCGAATCTCTCTTATTTCATCATCATGGAGTTTTCACGAGATACACGTAAAGGAAGCAGTGTATCGGTTGACTCTTCTAGGAACATATGCCCTCGAAACTTTAACAGCAGACCGTGACGTGGTGCAAAGAACGCCTCTCGTGCTGCGTCTGCGATTGGAAATGGCTGAGCATCTCTGTGATGGTTTCGCGCTTACTAAACGAATCTGTAACGAAACGTGCCACTCTTCTTTGGTTCTTCTCCGTTTCCCCCATCAGTCCTCTTTAGCACGTATCGCAGACTGACGAGCGATATTCAAGTACTGGTCGGACGAGTATTGTAGAATCTACCTCCTTTGCGAGTGGACTACATTTCCTGAGAATTCTTCCAGTGAATGTCAATCTGGAATCCGTTCTTTTCGCGATTAGTTTTTGTCATTCCACTTCAAACCGCTCCCCACACATACTCCTACATCGATGTGTTTGCTTCCAGTGATTGTTCTGCAATCGTGTAATCAGCAAACAATACTGGGTCTTTCTGCCTTCTTTTACGCAATGTGTTACACTTACGTTGCGGGTCAACTGCCACTCTTTGCAGAAGGCGTCGATACTCTGCACGTCTTCCTGCATTTCGAGCCAGTTTTCTAGTGTTGTAACGTCTCTGTTTTCAAGAGCGTCATCCGCGGAAAAAGTCATAGAACTTCAGACGTTGACCGCTAGGTTATCTATATACAGGTTGAGTAACCTAACGTTACCACTGGATATATTTCGTAAACCATTTCAAATACTGACGAACCGATTCCACAGACTGAACGTGAGGAGAGGGGCTAGTGTAATTGTTTAATACAAATCATACAAAAATGCACGGAAGTATGTTTTTTAACACAAACCTACGTTTTTTTAAATGGCACCACGTTAGTTTTGTTAGCACATCTGAACATATAAACAAACACGTAATCAGTGCCGTTTGTTGCATTGTTAAATGTTAATTACATCCGGAGATATTGTGACCTAAAGTTGACTCTTGAGTACCACTCCTCCGCTGTTCGATCGTGGTAGGTGACTCACCCTGTATATCAAGTGGTTGTAATTAAAGTGCAGCTACAGACAGAGGTCCAGAGTGCGCTGTAATTATCGTGTGGCAGTGAAACTAGCCTGATATTCTAATGCATTAACGCCAAACCTATGTACTCTGGAAAAAAATGTGCCTATTTTGGCCATGACGTGCATATCTCTCGCTGTGAATCGAAGAAAGACATCTAGAAATGTTTGCGTACGTAAAGGGTTACGTTCATAAATTTTGACATCATATTCCATGGAGAGCAGCGACATGATTCTATATTTAAAAATGAGCAGTCAAGATCGCAATAATACACACACATCAAAAAAAGTTTTACATCACCTCGTTTCCGAGAGTTCCGGAACCTGTACAGAAAATTCGAATAGAGATCAACATAAACATCATTACCGCCCTTTCTACTGCTAATCAAAACTGCACATTGCATGTTGTACCACCATACAGAGACCTTCAGAGGTGGTGGTCCACATTGTTGTACACACCGGTACCTCTAATACCCAGTAGCACGTCCTCTTGCATTGATGAATGCCTGTATTCGTCGTGGCATACTGTGGACAAGTCCATCAAGGCACTGTTGGTCCAAATTGTCCCACAGTTCAACGGAGATTTGGAGTAGATCCCTCAGAGTCGCTGGTGGGTCACATCGTCCATAAACAGCCCTTTTAATCTATCTCAGGCATGTTCGATAGGGTTCATGTCTGCAGAACATGCTGGCCACTCTATTCGAACGATGTCGTTATCCTGAAGGAAGTCAGACACAAGACGTTCACGATGGGGATGCGAATTGACCATGAACACGAATGCCTCGCCAATATGCTGCCGATATGGTTGTACTGAGCGAGGAACGTCCCTGTCTCTCTGTATCTCCTCCATGTCCGAACAACATAGCTTTGGTTCACCCCGAGACGCCTGGACACTTCCCTTGTTGAGAGCCGTTTCTGGCACAAAGTAACAATGCAGACGTGATCGAACCGCGGTATTGACCGTCTAGACATGGTTGAACTACAGACAACACGAGCCGTGTACCTCCTTCCAGATGGAATGACTGGAACTGATCGGCTGTCGGACCCTCCTCCGACTAATAGGCGCTGCTCATGCATAGTTGTTTACATCTTTGGGCGGGGTTAGTGACATCTATGAACTCTGAAAGGGACTGTGTCTGTGATACAATATCCACAGTCAACGTCTATCTTCACGAGTTCTGGGAACCGGGTGATGCAAAACTTTTTTCGATGCGTGTATTCCTTTATTAACCGGTTTCGCCGCTTATCTACAAACCATGTTCAGAATTTTTTGCTCCCTTATGGAAGCCGCCAGCACCACCATAGCGAGCAAATAAATAAATAAAATAAAATAAAAATCTGAAGAAGGCTTTCAATATGAGCCGAGGATGTGACGACGAAATGTTGTGTAGCGCCAGATTTGCACCTGGTGCCCAAATTGAAACTAAATTTTGTCCAGCTTAAAGCGGTATCGCATTAACGCATTAGCGTATCTATCAACTTTCGCTGCCATACGATAATTACGGCGCACAAAGTGTCTCCGTAAGTAGCTGCACTTTAATTATAACCACACGTCCTACTGTGGAAACTAATGAACCTTTAACACTGCCTTGGGGCACGCCTTAATTACATTTACGTCTGGAGACTTTTCTCCGTTGAGAATGGCATGCCGTGTTCAATTTACTAGAAACTTTCAATCCAATTACACAGTAGGTCTGAAATTCCGTGCTCAAGTACTTAGTTAGTTACGAGGCAATGCGATATGTACCAAATACCTTACGCCAGTAGAGGAACACGGCATATAGCTGTGTGCCTGCATCGCAGTCTCTGTTGAAAGTCTTGGTATCCTGAAAGCACTTTCGGTGAACACACGTAAACATAGTCCGTGACAAAAAAATACACTCCGTTTAAGTAGAACGTTGACTGACTCATTATAAAGTTTTGTTTACACTACTAGCCATTAAAATTGCTACACCAAGAAGAAATGCAGATGATAAACGGGTATTCATTGGACAAATATATTATACTAGAACTGACATGTGATTACATCTCCACGCTATTTGGGTGCATAGATCCTGAGAAATCAGTACCCAGAACAACCACCTCTGGCCGTAATAACGGCCTTGATACGCCTGGGCATTGAGTCAAACTGAGATTGGATGGCGTGTACAGGTACAGCTGTCCATGCAGCTTCAACACGATACCACAGTTCATCAAGCGCAGTGACTGCCGTATTGTGACGAGCCAGTTGCTCGGCCACCATTGACCAGACGTTTTCAATTGGTGAGAATGTGCTGACCAGGGTAGCAGTCGAACATTTTCTGTGTCAGAGAGGCCCGTACAGGACCTGCAACATGCGGTCGTGCATTATCCTGCTGAAATGTAGGGTTTCGCAGGAATCGAATGAAGGGTAGAGCCACTGGTCTTAACACATCTGAAATGTAAAGTCCACTGTTCAAAGTGCCGTCAGTGCGAACAAGAGGTGACCGGGACGTGTAAGCAGTGGCACCCCATACCACCACGCCGGGTGATACGGCAGTATGGCGATGACGAATACACGCTTCCAATGTGCGTTCACCGCGATGTCCCAAACACGGAAGACACCATCATGATGCTGTAAACAGAACCTGGATTCATCCGAAAAAATGACGTTTTGCCATTCATGCACCCAGGTTCGTCGTTGAGTACACCATCGCAGGCGCTCCTGTCTGTGATGCAGCGTCAAGGGTAATCGCAGCCACGGTCCCCGAGCTGATAGTCCACGCTGCTGCAAACGTCGTCCAGCTATTGGTGCAGATGGTTGTTGTCTTGCAAATGCCAGGGATCGAGACGTGGCTGCACGATCCGTTACAGCCATGCGGGTAAGATGCTTGTCTTCTCGACTGCTAGTAATACGAGGCCGTTGGGATCCAGCACGGCGTTCTGTATTACCCTCCTGAACCCACCGATTGCATATTCCGCTAACAGTCATTGGATCTCGACCAACGAGAGCAGCAATGTCTCGATACGATAAACCGCAATCGCGAAAGGCTACAATCCGACCTTCATCAAAGTCGGAAACGTGATGGTACGCATTTCTCCTCCTTACACGAGGCATCACAACAAAGTTCCACCAGACAACGCCGGTCGACTGCTGTTTGTGTATGAGAAATCGATTAGAAGCTTTCCTCATGTCAGCACGTAGTAGGTGTCGCTACCGGCGCCATCCTTGTGTGAATGCTCTGAAAAACCTATCATTTGCATATCACAGCATCTTCTTCCTACCGGTTAGATTTCGCGTCTGTAGCAGATCTTCGTGGTGTAGCAATTTTAATGGCCAGTAGTGTACTTTAGTTACCTCGTTTCTTGCCCGCAGCGCCAACAGGCGGCATCCAACTTTGCGATGAGTAGTGGTCATAATGTTTTGGCTCACCAATGTAGTATTCCGCGTTCGTGACATTGTTGTCAAATAAATAAAAAAGGAAAGGAAGAGTTGCATTTTGGCCGAATACTAGTAATTCAGTAAAAGGTCTCCTCCAGTCAATCTGTAGGGCGTCTGGAAGCATATGGAGTGCAGGAGGACGTGTGAGAACCCACACAGCCAGCACGGCGGCCCCTCCTCCCCCACAGATTCCGCCGCCGCTACCAGGTCCCCCTCCCTGGCTAGCGCGGCACACACCCCCACCCTACATCCGCCCCCCCCCCCCTATCTCTCTCTCTCTCTCTCTCTCTCTCTCTCTCTCTCTTTGCGCGAACTGGGTCGGCCCGTGCCGCTGAATACATTTCGCCACAAGGCCACAGGAGTTCCCACGGAAAGCTCTTGCCGTGGCTAGGTAGTATCGTGACAGCAGCGAAAGCACCCTCTGCCAGTGTCCGGCGAGAGTTTTGCAACGCTGCGTGTCGCTTATTAGCTGAACAAACATTCTGCTCCTGAATGTTCATCCAAACGGTATTGCAAACCAATACTAACGCGAACCTGTTGGTCGAAAGTCCACGAGAAGATTTGACCCATTCTCAGACCGTACAGTCGTACCATCGTTTGACCCTCGCTCAGGTTCGCATGTGGAGTAATTAGAAATCAGCAGCCGTAGAGAAGCATCTGAAAGAGATGGTTCGTGATGTGCGCATACAGACATTTCAACAGTCACTGCAGAACCTCTAGTCAGCGGAGAAGTTGGAACAGCTGGTTTACGATCAACTGTACATCCTCCAACGACAGCGCAAGCAAGTTTCCATTTGCTGGGCGCCAGGGCATGTGGGCATACGAGGAAATGAACAAGCTGATCGAGCTGCCAAGGACGCCTGCAGATTACCGGAGGTGACACAATGTTCTATTCCTTTGCAAGATGTCGTTTCCGTGCTGCGGCGGAAGTCTATGCAATTGTGGGGGGAGGAATGGCTGGCGGTGAGGGAAAATAAGCTGCGGTTGGTGAAACCCACCATCCAGCCGTGGTGTTCCTCCTGCCGGTCACCTAGGCGTGACGAAGTGACCCATACACGTCTTCGCATAGGGCACTGTCCTGTTACGCATGCCTTCATACTACGGCAAGAGGAACCCCCACTGTGTGATGCCTGTGGCGTACGAATCACTGTACGCCACATTTTAGTTGAGTGTGATTTGTATCGTTCTGTCAGGGCGGAAGTTAATATTTGTTGTGGTTGGCAGGAGAGCCAACACCGTGTTACTAGAGGCGGCCGAAAGGCACGCGATTTAGCTCACGCAGCCTGGCGTGAGGGCTGGAACAGGGCTAGGAAATTAGAATTTAGAAACAACGGACGTAGGTGGTGAAATACTTAACTTTAATCCATTAATGGTGAACGTCGCTCTTGACGGTACATGATTGACGATATCAATAGTAACTGATAATGGCGCCTTGCTAGGTCGTAGCAAATAACGTATCTGAAGGCTATGCTAACTATCGTCTCGGCAAATGAGAGTGTAGAAGTCAGTGAACCATCGCTAGCAAAGTCGGCTGTACAACTGGGGCGAGTGCTAGGAAGTCTCTCTAGACCTGCCGTGTGGCGGCGCTCGGTCTGCAATCACTGATAATGGCGACACGCGGGTGCGACGTATACTACCGGACTGCAGCCGATTTAAAGGCTACCACCTAGCAAATGTGGTGTCTGGCGGCGACACCACAATATTAGTGGGGATCTGACCACGAGCTTAGCCGATGACGAGGCGAGTGTCAAGAAAGTTCTAAGGTACTGTGATGTTTCTGGGCTTCAAACCTAAAATTTTAGGTTGGAATTTTTAGTGTTTTGCTGAGTGGCTGATCACTCCTTTTTATTCTTGTAATAGGCCAGTTCCAAACATGTGCTATGTGTTTCATTTTAACCCCTTCCCCTACGTTCTCTTGCAGCTCTCCTCTTTACATGCTGCTTTCTACTTTCCTACTGTTGACGTGCACACTGCCTATATAGACTGTCACCTTTAATTTAGTCTTATTTTTGCACTTGCTGCATTTTAGTGACACTCGTCCGTTATTGTTTCTGTTCGGGTGCTAAAGACTACACTGTTGAGCGCCCATAACACCATATCCATCCATCCATCCATCAACAGTGGAGTGTCGTTTATGACTATACGAACGTAAAGACCACAGAAGAAGAAGGTCATGGGCGGTATTGCCAGAACTGTATACTTATACGAAAGAACAGGCACTATATCCATATAAGTACACTCCTGGAAATTGAAATAAGAACACCGTGAATTCATTGTCCCAGGAAGGGGAAACTTTATTGACACATTCCTGGGGTCAGATACATCACATGATCACACTGTCAGAACCACAGGCACATAGACACAGGCAACAGAGCATGCACAATGTCGGCACTAGTACAGTGTATATCCACCTTTCGCAGCAATGCAGGCTGCTATTCTCCCATGGAGACGATCGTAGAGATGCTGGATGTAGTCCTGTGGAACGGCTTGCCATGCCATTTCCACCTGGCGCCTCAGTTGGACCAGCGTTCGTGCTGGACGTGCAGACCGCGTGAGACGACGCTTCATCCAGTCCCAAACATGCTCAATGGGGGACAGATCTGGAGATCTTGCTGGCCAGGGTAGTTGACTTACACCTTCTAGAGCACGTTGGGTGGCACGGGATACATGCGGACGTGCATTGTCCTGTTGAAACAGCAAGTTCCCTTGCCGGTCTAGGAATGATAGAACGATGGGTTCGATGACGGTTTGGATGTACCGTGCACTATTCAGTGTCCCCTCGACGATCACCAGAGGTGTACGGCCAGTGTAGGAAATCGCTCCCCACACCATGATGCCGGGTGTAGGCCCTGTGTGCCTCGGTCGTATGCAGTCCTGATTGTGGCGCTCACCTGCACGGCGCCAAACACGCCAAACACGCATACGACCATCACTGGCACCAAGGCAGAAGCGACTCTCATAGCTGAAGACGACACGTCTCCATTCGTCCCTCCATTCACGCCTGTCGCGACACCACTGGAGGCGGGCTGCACGATGTTGGGGCGTGAGCGGAAGACGGCCTAACGGTGTGCGGGACCGTAGCCCAGCTTCATGGAGACGGTTGAGAATGATCCTCGCCGATACCCCAGGAGCAACAGTGTCCCTAATTTGCTGGGAAGTGGCGGTGCGGTCGCCTACGGCACTGCGTAGGATCCTACGGTCTTGGCGTGCATCCGTGCGTCGCTGCGGTCCGGTCCCAGGTCGACGGGCACGTGCACCTTCCGCCGACCACTGGCGACAACATCGATGTACTGTGGAGACCTCACGCCCCACGTGTTGAGCAATTCGGCGGTACGTCCACCCGGCCTCCCGCATGCCCACTATACGCCCTCGCTCAAAGTCCGTCAACTGCACATACGGTTTACGTCCACGATGTCGCGGCATGCTACCAGTGTTAAAGACTGCGATGGAGCTCCGTATGCCACGGCAAACTGGCTGACACTGACGGCGGCGGTGCACAAATGCTGCGCAGCTAGCGCCATTCGACGGCCAACACCGCGGTTCCTGGTGTGTCCGCTGTGCCGTGCGTGTGATCATTGCTTGTACAGCCCTCTCGCAGTGTCCGGAGCAAGTATGGTGGGTCTGACACACCGGTGTCAATGTGTTCTTTTTTCCATTTCCAGGAGTGTATTATACAGCGTCGCGATAAATACGTTAAATTGCTAGCCTTTACTTGCCTTATACTGGGGTGAAATTTTTTATAATAATTTAATAATTAAAATGTCATTTCCTATCGTAAATTGTGACTTATTTGTTAATTGATTGTTTTTTTTAATATCGTAAAGTCTTGCACCAAATAATAATAAAGTGTTAATGAAAACTGTGTGTAATTTCACCAGTTATTCCTTGGCACCTACTTCCACTTTACATTTTGTGTATTGGTTAAGAGTAATAACCTTTGGTGAACCAGTAGTAATTTTACGGTTCACACTACAGCTTCTGGACTCAGAGCTCACCACAAACACACCGCTGTGCGCTGTCTCCTGCGGAACTAGTGCAGTCTTGCGTAAGTTTCCGCTGCTATGTTTATAGGCTGTTTGCTTGTAATGTATGGAGTACATGGCACAGTTGCCGTCAGTGGTCGAATACAAGAGCACAGCCTGCAGGCACGGCTAATATCTGCATTTATGTTCAAACATGCATTTCTAGCGATGTTTCCCTACTTTTTGTCCAGCACCTGTAGGATCATCAGCGCTGTAATAATTTTAGCTGTGAAAGCTGGTATTGACGGTCGTAAGGGGCTGCACTAACACTTGGACAAAATTCCCACTTGGTGTATGAGCCATGGCGCTCGTTACTGGCGCGCCAGTTTCTTGGATGTCCATTATCGATCCTTCGATGTTTCTTACCTTTGCTTTCCTTGTTGTTTTCTGCATTCGCGGGGCGAGTGGCAGTTGACGTTTGCTCGGGCTACCTGCTGAGACGCCGCGAGGTACGAGGTGGAAGCAACCACGTATATATGTTGTGTTGGTTGTACGCGGTCTGCCGGTTCAGCATGGATGATATGTGTTGGCTGCCTGCCTGTCTGCTCTCCCTGATTTTACTCGTCGTGCCTTCCGACCGCCTAGCTTGGGTTGCTGCCTGGTGTATCCTACACGAGCCATACCGGACGCCCAGCAGAAGCATCCTTTTGTTTCTTAAAAGAAAAGGAGCAAATGTATAAGACCTTTTGTAACCAATTTTGGTGGCCTCTTAAGTGTGGCCTTCGCGTTTACACTGCCTTTGGGGAGACGTAATTCTTTTAAATTTAAATAGTTGGGGTTCCCAGTCCTTTATAATATTTTGGGGGTTTTATTTGAATTTTCTCTTTGGGGTTCCTTCCTTGGTTAAATGTTTATAGCGGGAAGTGACTCCTGGTAAAAACTTGGAGAAGGTGTTTGGTGTTACTGCCGCTTCCGGCATTGTCTTTTCAATTTTCAGTGGCACGAGTTAGCTCCACTACCGGATTTACTGATGTGCTCCCTTCAAAATCTTGTATAAGTTTGCCCCATGTGTGTCTGGGAACACAGAGATGAGCTTTAGTGTGACTTCAGTGCTAGTCAATTAAGGGGTCTTCATTTTGGTTGGGCTTCCACTAAAGAGTTTGAGTGGAGCGTAGTGTGTTTGATTTGTTATTCATTTAATTACTGTAAGTTTGTTTATTTAATGGGGAGCAAGACATTTAAAGACTGTTGGTATTAACTCCCCTAGCTGCGGGGTGTTGCTAATTCGTTCCAAATGGCTTATTACTTATTCAATGGCAAGGCTGTTGATTAGTTGGTACCGTGAGTACAAATTCACGCTATTTATTTGTTACCGGAATAGTTGAAGCGTCTGTGTCGTGATTCAATCACTAGCTACGTGTTTGAGCTAAATTGATATAAATCTTACATTGCCTCCTTAAAATTTATTGCCAGCAGAAACCCTTAACTAAGTTGTCACTGCTAATGTTAACCTTTACAGGGAGCAATATTTCATGTAGCTAAATTTTGCCTTAAAATGTGTATTTATCTGATGTAATAAACGAGTGATAAAATTAAAAGGCAAAGGGGCCTCGCCCTTCCCATTGTGTCGGTTTGTACCATGTATCAGTGTAATTAATGAATATAGTGCATAGTTTTCCTCAGATACGGGCCGCGAGTCAGAGAAACAGAACCGAATAGGGCACTGCAGCTCTTCTGCAACAACTGGGAAGCGTACCTGAGTAAACTGCGGGCCACGAGATGGAAAAAAATCGGGCAGCCGCCGAGGAAATACGTCTGTGGTTTTATCTGTCTGGGCATGGAGCAGCGCGGTGGGGTGGGGGTTCAATTACCCCCGCCCTGGGAGGCGAACGGCGGGCGCCTGATAGCCGGCATAAACTGCGGTGCAGAGAAGTTGTGTGGGTTGCAGAAACGGCAGGCGCTCGCCGTAAAATATTCTGCTGGCGCGCGGGCTGTTGAAAAGAGAAACTGCCGTATCGCGGTAAAAGGCCGGGGTAGGTGAATTCGCGTCATCTTCAGGAGCTCACTCGTTAAATACGGCAGAGTGAAGAGGTGGAGAAAGTGGCTATGAAGGCGTAAATAGCAGTCTCCCCGCTAATGGACACTTTGGAACGACAACCTGTAATAAGACACCTATTACCACTTTAATAATACATTAGATTTATTTTTCGCTCAAGAAGCGTAACCAACGAGCTTCTTTGTTACGAGGCAAGTGCAGTGTGAGGATGTCAGTATCAAGTACGCTCACACCATCTAGGGACAGACATCTATATGATTGCTATAACTGATAAACTGCCTATTGTGATTCCAGGTATAAATGATGATGTGAATGTTATTTCACACCGATTATTACGCTTAAAATCATGTTTAGTAATTGTGAAATGATTTAGTTCTTAGGTAAATTACGTTTGGTGGAAACAGTAAAGGTTGCTGTAGATGCAACTTAGCGTATTTAAACAGAGGGTAGAGCCGATAGGTTGGTAGGATCAGCATGTAGACCAAAGATATATAACAATTAAGTGGATCCCTAAAAGAAAAAAAAATAGATGCATATCGCCGGCCAGACTTTTCTAAGAGTAGTTCTAGGAGCGTGCGTGGTAAGCTGTAAAGCCAAACTGTATCTCGCTTGGGTGACACTGATATCAATAATTAATGATCAAATTTGACAGTTGAAATAGCGAAACCAGCAGAAGATCAAATAGATAAATAGACAATGTATAGTTGAGATCCTTAGATATCACAAGAGATACTGAATTTAGTTGAAAAACGGTAATATATAAAAGTGCAGCAAACGATGCCGCCGAAGGGGAATATAAACGTCTAATGAAAGAGACGGACGAGAAGTGAAAAGCTGCTAAACAGGAATGGCTAGGCGACAGAGTGTCCATAATTAAAGTTCTGGTTCCAAAACGCTGTAGAAAGAGAACCACTGCTCTGAACGACGTCAAACGTGAATAGCATATTACTGACGCTGGAAGAAACGTCATGGAAGAAACGAAAATTTGACCAATAGATAGCGCTGTAAGCGTTTCAACGAAATGACAAATGAATCTCTATATTACACCATCCGTACTGTTCAGTGTGCATGACTACACAGATTCAGCAGTCAACAGTTGTGGCACTGTTAGCTAAATCCATCCACCACGGCAAGGTCGTACCACATCGGATGAAAAACATAATTGTTTCTAATTGTTCTGAGGCCAAAAATCGCATGAAAAGTAAAATGACATTGGTTTTTTATTTGTCATGGGACCAAAAGCCTCGTAAAAAGGAAAATGATGTCTTTATAAAGTGCCTGTAACACTTTAATTTCACGATTCTTTATTTCGGCCTTAGGCTATTATCAAGTGCAGATTTTTGTGGCTTTAAGCCATGTCAATTTAAAATGATTCTGACACATTTATCTGTCGTTGTCATTACTATTAAATACATTTTTTACGGTGTTACATATTCCGAGCGTACATATCCATATGTCATAAAACAACATAATCGGTAGACACATTCGTTAGCCCATAACTAGTCACTTATGCACTAAACTATGCACTAAAGTTTAGTGCATAAGTGACTAGTGATGGACTAATGAACGTGAGCGTCTACAAAAAAAAAAAAAAAAAAATTGTTCAAAACGGCTCTGAGCGCTATGGGACTTAACATCTGAGGTCATCAGTCCCCTAGAACCTAGAACTACTTAAACCTAACTAACCTAAGGACATCACACACATCCATGCCCGGGGCAGGATTCGAACCTGCGATCATAGCAGCAACGCGGTTACAAACTGTAGCGCCTAGAACTGCTCGACCACCCCGGCCGGCTGGAGTGCATAATTTGACGCTTACAGCGCTATCTGTTGGTCAAATGTTTTTTTTTTCCGTTTCATGACGTTTCCACTTGCGTCATTAATATGCCGTACATCTTTCACGTCATTCTGAGCCGTGCTTCTCTTCTTTCAGCGTTTTGAAACTGGAATAATTAGCGATACTCCGTAGTTACATTTCCACTTCCAGCCAGTTTCACTTTTTACACATTTTTATTCCCTTTCGCATGGTTGTCCTCCCCGATAGCTGAGTAGTCAGCGCGGCGGTCTGTCTCCCCTCAGGGACTGGATGTCGTGTTGTCCTCGTCATCATTTTATCATAATCAGTGGAAGGCAACGGGAAACCACCACTGGAATCACTTCTCTAAACGCTCATGCGTTGGATGTCTCTGACGAGGCTTCCCCTATGACAAGACCTGCCATAAGGTAGAACACAAAGTAGTTTTCACCTGGTTGATATGCTGAATACTTATATTTTGTAGCTCCATCAATTAAATTTAATATCTATTGTGATATCTAAAGATTTACAGTAGGCGTTGTCTTTCTACCTATTCGATCGTCTTGCTGCCTTCACAATTTCATCTCTCGAAGCTCTTCTTTTGTATGCTACTGTGTTCCTCTCCTCTGTTGTAGTCAATCGTCACTTAACGTTTCCTCTGAAATTTTCAGCAACCACTGGTTCTTTCAACTTATTCACATCTCATCTCCTTAATTTCCTAACTTTTTGGAGGTTCTTCAGTTTACAGTTCATAACCAATCAGTTGTGGTCTGAGTCTACATTTGCCTTTGAAAATACTTTACAGTTTAAAATCTGGCCCCGAAATCTCTGTCTTAACAGCATCGCTGAGGCACCAGAAAAGTTCTGGTGTCTCCAGGTAAACAACCTTCTTTAGTGATTCTTGAACGAAGTGTTAGTTATGGTTAAATATTATACTCTGCACAGAATTTTACCAGACAACTTCTTCTTTATTCCATTCCCCCTTCCCCCATTCCCCCCTTCCCCCTTCCTCCTTCCTCCCCTTCCTCCCCTTCCCCCTTCCTCTCCTTCCCCCCTTCCTCCCCAATTCGCCAATATATCTGAAAGAATTAACCACGTGCGGAATATAATGCCTTAGAGAATGAGAGAATGGAAAACAGGAATAATTTGTTCATTTTTGTCCATATTAACAATGACGTACGAGTTGAGTAATGTCTGATCCTTATTTATCAAAAAGTATTGAAGAATCCAACATGTTCACTACATAAATTGTAACTTGATGTCATGAAAATGCATCAAGATTGCCTAGAGTTAATTGCGTTCTTCCCTCTACATTCATTTTAAGGAAAAATAAGAATTAAACCTACACTTCAGAATAACTTTCAAACCTACAATGCATTTTGAGATTTCTTTTTTCTTTGCCTGTGGGGTTTCGCAATATTCCCATTGGAGTACACTGAAGAGCCAAAGAAACTGCTTAATATCGTGTAGATCCCCCGCGAACACGCAGGAGTGTCTCAACTCGACGTGGCATAGTCCTGGACGGGATTGATACCATGAATCCTGCAGGACTGCCCATAAATCCGTAAGACGGGGGGAGATCTCTTCTCAACAGCAGGTTGCAAGGCATCTGATAGGCTCAATAACGTTCATGTCTGAAGAGCTGTGTTGCCAGATGAAGTGTTTATATTCAGGAGAGTGTTTGTGGAGCCACTCTGTAGTAAGACCGGGCGTGTGGGATGTCTCATTGTCTTCCTGGAATTGTCCAAGTCCTTCGGAATGAGCAACGGACATAAATGGATGCAGGTGATCAGGCAGGATGGTTATGTATGTGTCACCTGTCAGAGTCGTATCTAGACGTATCAGGGGTCCCATATCACTCCAACTGCACACGCCCCACGCCATTACTGAGCTTTCACCACTTTGAACACTCCTCTGCTGTCATGCAGGGTCAATGGATTTATGAGGTTTTGTCCACTCCCGTAGACGTTCATCCCCTCGATACAATTTGAAACGATAGTCGTCCGACCATGCAGTATATAGTTCCAGTCATCAACAAAATGGTTCAAATGGCTCTGAGCATTATGGGACTCAACAGCTATGGTCATCAGTCCCCTAGAACTACTTAAAGCGAACTAACCTAAGGACATCACACAACATCCAGCCATCACGAGGCAGAGAAAATCCCTGACCCCGCCGGGAATCGAACCCGGGAGCCCGGGCGTGGGAAGCGAGAACGCTACCGCACGACCACGAGATACGGGCCCAGTCATCAACAGTCCAGTATCGGTGCTGACGGGCCCAGTCGAGGAGTAAAGCTTTGTGTCGTGCAGTCACGAAGGTTACACAAGAAGCCCTTTGTCTTCGAAAGCCCATATGGATGATGTTTCGTTGAATGGTTCGCCAACTGACTCTTGTTGATGGCCCAGCATTGAAATCTGCAGCAATCCGCGGAAGAGATGCACTTCTGTCGCGTTGAATGATTGTCTTCCGTCATAGTTGGTCCCGTTATTGCAGCAGCAATGTGAGAGATTTGATGTTTTACAGGAATAATGATATTCACGGTATAGTCGTGTAATGGTTGTACGGAAAAATCCCCAGTTCATCGCTACGTCGGAGATGCTATGCCCCATTGCTCGTGCGCCGACTATAACGTCACTTTCAAACTTACTTAAATTTTGATAACCTGCCATTGTAGACGTTGTAGCCGATCTAACATCTGCGCCGCACTCGTTCTCTTAAATAGGCCTTGCCGGCAGCAGCGCCGTGATCTGGCTGTTTACATATCTCTGTATTTGAATACGCATGGTTATACCAGTTTCTTTGGCGCTGCAGTGTTGACTGAGATCGGTAGGGGCCGTATGTAATATCCCCTTGTAAGCAAATATGGCGAGTTACCGGTTATGTTTTGCGCTACATGTTGGCTGCCCTGCTGCTGTCAGAGAGCACGCTACTGTGTTGCGAGACCCACCTCTGACAGTTAAGAGCCGGAGATCGACCTGTGGAATGGTAGCCCCGGCCGCTCTCTCCCGAGGAGATCGTTAGGGCCGCCTGCGTGCGCCTAACGAGCTCTGAGTATGCAACCCCGTTAGCGCGCCTGCCAGCTTGGTTGCCGCAACGGCGGGCGCGCAGCTAACGGGGTTCCATCAGCGCGGACGGCAACTGCATCGTCGGACGCTGTTACTGGAACTACCCTACCGCAATAGCGGCGCTGATGATGCAGCGCGCCACGCACTCCTGCGCAATGGGATTGCTCGCTGCGGTTCCAAATCCACGAGCGCAGCCGGCTACGAATAGCCGACGCGTGTTATCTTCCGGGCATCGGCTCTTCGTAATGGCCGGGCACAATTGCAGACGGCGGCGTAAACAGATACGCGTATCGCGAGCGGTGCAACGGCAGACTACAGAGTATAGAGTTGTAGGTTTCAATACAACTGCGTTACTGCGATTCTCTGACGCTTCATTAACTGGAAATGTGATATTTTACTTAGCGAATAATATATTAATGAATGGTGTGCTTCCTGGCGTTTTGCAGAGTTTTTTTTTCAGTTTATGCACTATATTTCGTCGACTGGCCCAGCCGTCTTTTATGTGTAATCACTGCCGGCACGCCAATTAGGCTGTGAACGTAACAGTTTATTGGACGGAAATCCACAGTCAAACTTTCGCGTGTTGAATAAAAGCCGCTGCAGTTGTTGTAATACGTTTATTAAAGGCAGGACCGGTTTCGCAATTTCAATTACATCATCAGGTGCAAATATGAGTAAAAGGAAGGAAGAGACCGTAAGCAGTATTATGGAAAGACCATTTCACAATGACCTGTCCTCTGGATTGAATAACTACATCATAGTGGCCAACCTACTTTTACAATCCGACCTCTACCGTCTCCTTACATATTGGGTTAAGACGCAATACTGAATCTGGAACGTACGAACGAACGGGACGAGAGAAGAGATGCACCAGAAAGAGGGAGAGGGATGGACGAAAAGACAGTATAGAGTAAACACAACTTCAGCTCAAGCCGCGCCGCTCCGGAGTGGAACGCTTCCACTGCCATACTCAATCTGACGGGATATACGAGGAACGTTGAATAATTATGGCCCCACATGTTTTTTAAATAGCCATTAATATCCATAGACAAATGTTCTTGTTGGTGCTTCACATCACATGTTTGCTCTGTGTGCCGGTGAAGTTTTGAACCGTTCTAGCAGATGGCAGAGCCGTAGTACAGCGTCAAAATGGCGTCTCTATATGACTCATGGTACAAGCGGCGTGCTGCTATTGAAGTCTTGTGTGCAGAAAAAGAAACAGTGGTGTGTATCCATAAACGTTTGTTTGCAGTGTACGGTGATGCTGCAGTTGATTGGAATACAATTGGGTGATGGGTAAAGAAAGTTACAGCCTCAGGAAATGCAGAAACAGAGCTCCATGATCAGCCACGCTCAGGACATTCTATCACAGCCACTGCTCCAGATATGCTGAATCGTGCAGAGTCCATTAATCGTGCCGACCGCCGCATCGCAACTCGACAATTGGCTCTACAGTTGTTAATCAGCATTGGAAGTGCGTCTGCAGTGATCGAGAAGCTCGGATATTCAAAGCGCTCACGATGGGTTCCACGAATGCTCACAGTGGACCACAAGGTTCACAGAAAGGCCATTTCATCTACATTTTTCGAGCGTTTTCAGACCGACGGAGAGGCCTTACTGTAATGGGTCGTTACGGGGGACGAAAGTTGGGCGCACCACTTTGCGGCGGAAACAAGAAGACAGTCCATGGAGTGGCATCATCCTCATTCATCACAAAAGAAGTAATTCAAGACAACCCCCTCTGTGACAGTCTTCTGGGATTGTGATGGCATCGTTCTCGTGGATGTGACGCTAAGACGGTCAACTATCAATTCAGAGACTTACGCGAAGACTCTGAATAAACTCAAGAACCGTTTCCGAAGTGTTTGATCGGGCAATAATCCAGCATAATCATTGCTCCAACACGATAATGCATGCCCCACACACAAGTCTGCGAACATGGGAAAACGTCGCCAAATTGGGTTGGGCATCATTGTCTCATCCACCCTAAAATCCAGACCTGGTACCCTCGGACTTCCATCTCTTTGGGGCGCTTAAAGATTCTGTACGGGGAACACACTTCGAAGATAACGAGAGTGCCAGTCATGCAGTGAAAACATAGCTACACCTACACGACAAGAGCTTTTACCAGCAGGCTAACACAACGTTCCACAACGTTGGCTTCCGGCCATAGAACGACATGGGGACTACGTAGAAAAATAGGACATGGACAGGACATAATGATGTATGTTGTCAACAAATTCTGACTGTAAACAATAAATATGTTCTGAGAATAAAAATGCGGGGCATTAGTTATTGAACGACCCTTGTACATTTCCTACCAAAAAATGTGAAGTACCCAGAAGACATGGTCGACTGTGAATGTAAATTATCACGCGTGCATGTCATCGGCAGATATGTAAGTGATTACATCTACATCTACATTCATACTCCGCAAGCCACGCACGGGGGTGTGTGGTGGACGGCACTTTACGTGCTACTGTCATTATCTCCCTTTCCTGTTCCCGTCGCGTATGGTTCGCGCGAAGAATGACTGCCATGTGTGCTCGAATCTCTCTAATTTTACATTCGTTATCTCCTGGGGAGGTATAAGTAGGGGGAAGCAATATATTCGATACCTCATCCAGAAACGCACCCTCTCGAAACCTGGACAGCAAGCTACACCGCGATTCAGAGCGCCTCTCTTGCAGAGTCTGCTACTTGAGTTTGTTAAACATCTCCGTAACGCTATCACGCTTACCAAATAACCCTGTGACGAAACGCGCCGCTCTTCTTTGGATCTTCTCTACTTCCTCCGTCAACCTGACCTGGTACGGATCCCACACTGATGAACAGTACTCAAGTATAGGTCGAACGAGTGTTTTGTAAGCCACCTCCTTCATTGATGGACTACATTTTCTAAGGACTCTCCCAATGAATCTGAACTTGGCACCCTCCTTACCAACAATTAATTTTATGTGATCATTCCACTTCAAATCGTTCGGTAAGCATACTCCCAGATATTTTACAGAAGTAACTGCTACCAGTGTTTGTTCCGCTATCATATAATCATACAATAAAGGATCCTTCTTTCTATGTATTCGCAATACATTACATTTGTCTATGTTGAGGGTGAAGGATCCTTTTTTCTATATATTCTCAATTAGATTTGGTATTCTCTGTGACAGGTGACGAGCCACGGGAGTGGATTAGTGTTGATCGTGTTTAGTGTTATTGCCGTGCCTGGTAGGGTATACGAGGGGCGTAAAGAGCGTCAGGTGTTGAGTGAACAGTGTGAAGGACAAGGAAATGCTACGTGTGGCATAGTGATATCCGATACCTAGCAGAGTTTCAAATGAGCCTCGTCGGGATCAATCCCAATCAATCAATTGGCCAGATAGTCGAATTGTCCAGTATCCAAATTTGTAGGACATTCGGATGTGACAGTGGCCCGATGTTGGGCTCCATGGGAATGGTGGTCCACGCCTGAGCTCCACAAGGGAAGATCGCAGCATTGGGGACCAAACACACCGCAGGCCCTTCACATCAGTGTGTGACATGTGAGAACAAGTAATGGACTCTTGCAACATTCTGCGTTATGCCATGCCATTGGTAGGAACTAGCAGCAGTTGGCAATTACCGTTCACTGCACAGACTGCCGTTAACAACACGACACAAACGGCTGCCTTTGGTGTGGTCGTGACCGTGACGCATCGACTGCTCACTGATGGTGTCGCGTTGTATTCAGCCATGAATCGAGGTTCTGCACTGCCCTACATGACCATCGTCAGTGAGTGTGGTCGCGACGTGGGGAGACGACCCATTCTTCTCATGTTTTGGAGAAACACAGCACTGTTATCCTTGGCTTCACTGTCTGGGGAGCCATCCTGTATGATTTTAGGTCGCGACTAGTAGACTGAGGGAAATCCTACGGCACAACGGCTTGTCACACACACCTGCGTCCTCAGGTGTTAGCTCTCACGCGACATAACCGTGGGGCTGTTTTCCAACACGACAATGCGAATCTACACGTGGCACCTGCCTCTATGAAAAGTGATGTTTCGAGGGAGCATACAATGTCTTTGTGATAACCTCTCCAGCCGAATCATTGCATCCATCCAGGCCAGACTGGGAGCAGCTTCACACTGATAAGGTCTCATACCATCAGTTTACTTCTCAGTTTCTGTAAACAGATATTCTCTCAACCTATGAGGTTCCATTTCGTTACTCCTGCTTTTCTGGTTTCTCCGCTTTTTCGCTGGGCACTGCGCAATACCTTTCCTTTGATATTTATTGCATTTGTGCACCACAATCTTTCGTAGCAAATAACTGATTTCTATGTATCATGACCACCTTCGGGACCTGAGTACAAACAATTTTTCAATGAATTCAAATCAGGGAACTGATATAAGCATGCGTTTTCAAATACAGAGATATGTAAATAGGCAGAATACGGCTCTGCGGTCGGCAACGCTTACGTTTTTGGAAATTTGTGGTAAAATTCTGTGGGACCAAGGTCATCGGTCCGTAAGCTCTCTCACTCACACACACACACACACACACACACACACACACACACACCTTAGCCTAACTTTAACTTACGCTAAGGGCAACACACACCCATGCTCCATAGAGGAATTCAGACAGGGTCAGCCGCGTGGACTGTGATAAGGCGCCTCTGACGGCGCGGACACCCCACGCGGTGGCAACGCCTATATACAACAAGTTTCTGGCGCAGTTGTTAGACCGGTTACTGCTGTTGCAATGCCAGGTTATCAAAATTTAAGCGAGTTTCAACGCGGAGTTACAGGCGGCGCACGTACAATGGGACACAGCATTTCCGAGGTTGGCGGCGATGTGGGGATTTTCCCGTATGACCATTTCACGACTGTACCGTGAATATCAGGACTCATGTGAAATATCAAATATTCGACATCGCTGCGACCGGAAAAAGATCCTGCAAGAACGGGACCAACGACGACAGAAGAGAATCGCGCAACGCGACAGAAGTGCAGCCTTCCGCAAATTGCTACAGATTTCTATGCTGGTCCTTCAACAAAAGTCAATTTGCGAACCATTCAACAAAAACATAATCCATATGGGCTTTCAGAGGTGAGGGCCCACTCGTGTACCCTTGATGACTGCATAACACAAAGCTTTACGCTTCGCCTTGGCCCGTCAACAACTGTTGATGACTAGAAACATGTTGCCTGGTTGGAGAGTCTCGTTTCAAATTGTATCGAGCGGATGGACGTGTACGGGTATTGAGACAACCTCATGAATCCATGGAGCCTGCATGTCAGCAGGGGACTTTTTAAGCTGGTGGAGGCTCTGTAATGGTGTGGAACGTTTGAAGTTGGAGTGATATGGGACCCCTGGTATGTCTAGATACGACTCTGACAGGTGACACTTACGTAAGCATCCTGTCTGCTCACGTGCATCCCTTTGTGTCCATTGTGTATACCGACGGACTTGGGCAATTCCAGCAGGACAATGCGAAATCCCACACGTCCAGAATTGGTACAAGGTGGCTCCAGGATCACTCTTCTGAGTTTAAACACTTCCGCTGGCCACCCGACTCCCCAGACATGAATATCATTGAGCATATCTTGGATGCCTTGCAACTTGCTGTTCAGTAGAGATCTCCACGCCCTCGTA
Organism: Schistocerca gregaria; assembly: GCF_023897955.1. Classification (NCBI taxonomy): domain Eukaryota; kingdom Metazoa; phylum Arthropoda; class Insecta; order Orthoptera; family Acrididae; genus Schistocerca; species Schistocerca gregaria. Next base: position 158,257,103 of record NC_064928.1, read on the forward strand.
CTCTTCCGGATTTATGGACAGTCCTGCAGGATTCGCTGTCAGTTCCCTCCAACACTGCTTCAGACATTAGTCGAATCAATGCCATGTAGTACTGCGGCCCTTCTGCGTGCTCGCCGGGCCCTGCAGGTGTACTAGTTTCCCAGTTTCTTTGGCCTTTCAGTGTAGGATTGTTGATTACCTGGTGTGATTCGTAAACGAAATAAAAATAAAAAAATTCATTACCGAATTTACAAATAAGTCCGCGTCAGGATACTCAACAGCGGTGGCGGGAACTCTGTACGTGGTGAACAAATCTTAGAAAATGCTTTGTGTAACGACAACAGCGAAAGAAATAAACGTTTTACCTTGGCAGAAACAGACGAAAGAGACACACAAAGTTGTAGGCAGCACGCTAAGTAACCTGATACATAGCAATTCCCAGTCATAAATGCATAATAAACAGAAAAATTGATGTTTCCAGATGACAAACTGTAGATTGGCTTGTAGATCTAAAGCTACCAGCATAAACAACCAGGCAGTATCTTCATGTATGATACTTTAACAAATGTACTTGTCCACTTATTTCCATGTTTAATACAACTCTACAACCCTTAGACATTTCCTAAATGAACAATAAAGAATGCATCGTTTCAGTGATACGTGTCTCAACTCTGAACGGTATGCAAAGTAATGTAAAATATTTGACAATAATCGCTCATTCTACATAAGTACACTCCTGGAAATGGAAAAAAGAACACATTGACACCGGTGTGTCAGACCCACCACACTTGCTCCGGACACTGCGAGAGGGCTGTACAAGCAATGATCACACGCACGGCACAGCGGACACACCAGGACCCGCGGAGTTGGCCGTTGAATGGCGCTAGCTGCGCAGCATTTGTGCACCGCCGCCGTCAGTGTCAGCCAGTTTGCCGTGGCATACGGAGCTCCATCGCAGTCTTTAACACTGGTAGCATGCCGCGACAGCGTGGACGTGAACCGTATGTGCAGTTGACGGACTTTGAGCGAGGGCGTATAGTGGGCATGCGGGAGGCCGGGTGGACGTACCGCCGAATTGCTCAACACGTGGGGCGTGAGGTCTCCACAGTACATCGATGTTGCCGCCAGTGGTCGGCGGACGGTGCACGTGCCCGTCGACCTGGGACCGGACCGCAGTGACGCACGGATGCACGCCAAGACCGTAGGATCCTACGCAGTGCCGTAGGGAACCGCACCGCCACTTCCCAGCAAATTAGGGACACTGTTGCTCCTGGGGTATCGGCGAGGACCATTCGCAACCGTCTCCATGAAGCTGGGCTACGGTCCCGCACACCGTTAGGCCGTCTTCCGCTCACGCCCCAACATCGTGCAGCCCGTATCCAGTGGTGTCGCAACTGGCGTGAATGGAGGGACGAATGGAGACGTGTCGTCTTCAGCGATGAGAGTCGCTTCTGCCTTGGTGCCAATGATGGTCGTATGCGTGCTTGGCGCCGTGCAGGTGAGCGCCACAATCAGGACTGCATACGACCGAGGCACACAGGGCCAACACCCGGCATCATGGTGTGGGGAGCGATCTCCTACAATGGCCGTACACCTCTGGTGATCGTCGAGGGGACACTGAATAGTGCACGGTACATCCAAACCGTCATCGAACCCATCGTTCTACCATTCCTAGACCGGCAAGGGAACTTGCTGTTCCAACAGGACAATGCACGTCCGCATGTATCCCGTGCCACCCAACGTGCTCTAGAAGGTGTAGGTCAACTACCCTGGGCAGCAAGATCTCCGGATCTCTCCCCCACTGAGCATGTTTGGGACTGGATGAAGCGTCGTCTCACGCGGTTTGCACGTCCAGCACGAACGCTGGTCCAACTGAGGCGCCAGGTGGAAATGGCATGGTAAGCCGTTCCACAGGACTACATCCAGCATCTCTACGATCGTCTCCATGGGAGAATAGCAGCCTGCATTGCTGCGAAAGGTGGATATACACTGTACTAGTTCCGACATTGTGTATGCTCTGTTGCATGTGTCTATGTGCCTGTGGTTCTGTCAGTGTGATCATGTGATGTATCTGACGCCAGGAATGTGTCAATAAAGTTTCCCCTTCCTGGGACAATGAGTTCACGGTGTTCTTATTTCAATTTCCAGGAGCGTAATATATTGTCACAACAATTTCCTTACAGGTCAACTTGTAGGAACAATTGTGTAGAAAGAGAGTAAGCAGATAAACCAACTAAAGCTAGCGCAAAAAGTGCTGAAACATGCCTGCGTGGAAAGAAGACTACAAAACGGAGTCTTGCATGAGGAGGAATTCCTCTCCAATAACTACTTTACGTAATTTCATTTGACTGTAAGACGCTGAGCGCGGAATGTGTAGTTTCTATTTGAAGTCTGTGACAAAACCCGCATAAATGTTGTGTTTTTCTTATTTTGCATATTGAACTGACATTGATTTGAAATCAATTTGTGTGTGTGTGTGTTTGAGGTTTACGGGCGCTTGAAATCAATTACAAAACCTGCATAAATGTTTTGTTTTCCTTATTTTACATGCGGAACAGACATCTGCGAGAGTTGTGCCTGTTAGCACCATGATGATTAGAAACCTTTATGAAAGACGCTGTTACAAGGAGCTTTCTCCACACAAATGTGGGGATGATCATACGATACGTGACAGCAGGGTGTAAATTAGATAACTGCAAAAGCAGAAAAGTTTCTAAACTTCCTGACAGATTAAAACTGTGTGCCGGACCGAGAATCCAACCCGGGACCTTTGCCTTTCGCGGGTAAGTGCTCTACCATCTCAGCTACCCAAGCACGACTCACGGCCCCTCTTCCCAGCTTTACTTCCGCCAGTACCTCGTCTCCTACCTTCGAATCTCGGTCCGTCACACAGTTTCAATCTGCCAGGAAGTTTGATATCAGCGCACACTCTTTAGAGTAAAAATTTGATTTTAAAAAAGTGTATATTTCAAAAAGAAAAACAGCCTGTGCAGAAAAATGAGTTCCCTCGAGAAATACAGATCACAGTATTTATACAGAGTGAAGAGGCTTGCACAGGAGAAAGTAATTTGCAGAGCTGCTTCAAACCAAGTTTAGGACTGAAGTCAACAACAGCAACAACAACATCTGCTGCTACATGGGTATCCCTCGACGAGTGCCTGACGCCGCGTGTTATAGTTACAGCTTCCCGCTTTGCACGAGGCAAGTGTTGCAGAGAACGGCACATCCATCCAGTGACACACCGGCGGGCAGACATGACCCAGGGCCGTATTATCTGTTTCCGTGTTTTCAGCTCTTCCCTCCCCCATCACGGTCGCCCTATCTGATTCACAATGGCGGTGAGTCACCGGGAAGGGTGGTGACGAAAGGGTCTGATGGGCTGATTAGCGACGGTACGATGACGAAATCTACTCTAGGGCCAGTCACGTTTGTCGGTGTTAAGGGCGCGGCAGTGGTTTGCCGTACGTCTCTGTCTCTAACATTTCTACTCACACTAGCTTTTATATCACGCCAATTCCATTTTTCCACCTTGAGTGTTACACGATCACTGTCATTTATCACGACCAGATAATTTCAGGCGCTGGCAATATTCAAATGCTACTTCTGCCGTCGTAATTTAACACCATCAAGTGGGTGTACAAAGTTGCGTGTGTCACTGTAATGTGTAATCGGCCTCGTGATACACAAGAGCGAGAACGCTTTAAAGTAGCATTACTGCCACAGTGACGTACTTAATCTTATTTTGAATCGCATATACGGGGCGAACCAGAGCTCCACCGACAAATTTGTGAGGGTGTGGTATAGACTAAAACAAGGAAAAAAAGTATAATAAACATGGCCTCGAATATGCATACCTAAAAAAGCTGTCACCACTTCTTCATGGTTCAAATGGCTCTGAGCACTGTGGGACTTAACATCTGAGGTCATCAGTCCTCTAGAATTTAGAACTACTTAAACCTAACTAACCTAAGGACATCACACACAGCCATGCCCGACTCCGGATTCGAACCTGCGACCGCAGCGGTCTCGCGCTTCCAGACGGAAGCGCCTAGAACCGCTCGGCCACACCGCCCGGCTCACTTCTTCACCTATGATTGTCTGAAACGTATCTCTTCCGTTACGAACTCTTTGCTTCCCGTATTCCGCGAGGTAGTATGGGCGAAAACAAGGGTCAAAAATTGTAACGAACGCGAGCTCCAAAATGCTTATCTAAGAGCTATAACCACTTGCAGGAGAGATTTCTTTCACAGTAGCGAAGATGAACAAGCTCTCATAGCTCTTAACGTATGCATTTTAGAGCCCATCTTAGAAATAAAATCATATTACTGTGTACTTTTTTATTTACATTAGTTACAGTTAACTGCAAATACCGTCTTTGAGATAATGAACGTACCATTTCTATTGTATCTTAGAAAATGTGCTGAAACTGGCGGTCATCAACCTCAATGCAAGCATGACTTCGGCGAACAAGATTCTGACGCACCCTGACAAATATCACGTGTGTTTCGAATCACATCGTAGGAAGCTACAATTCTGTCAACTAATTCCATCTACGTATCCACTGGGGTCTCATACACAAGTGACATGAGATATACCCATAGGAAATAATCAAGGATATTCAGATCAGGTGACCTCGCAGGCCATGGAATAGGACCTCCCCTTCCAATCCAGCGACCAGGAAATACAGCATTTAGAGTGTTTCTGACATCCACAATGAATCGAGGTTGTAAATAACTTATACCTCCCGCGTGAAGCTGGAGCGGTTAGCTATTTTCTGCATATGCCATCATTATGATTGCTTGTTGCTCCACCCTCGAAGGTTGCAGTGCAGAATGGTCTCTCGTGGCATTTGTGCCTTGAAAATCGACGTGTGGAAATATCAGCCATTGTCGACGAAGTTGCCAGGGTGGGTTCTAGTAAGTTGTCTTAGGATTTGTTACCCCAGGAGAAGCTCAACTCTCACTCGTCACATGTTGTTCGTGGTGGAACAGGTGTTGGCATCGTCATGAATCGGAAGGCAGGTTAGTGGGGGAGTTCCTAGAAGCAGTTCGGTGGCAGAATCTTCCACCTGTTAAGTGGGTCGAACGCATAGCCAGATAGCGGCATAGAAGTACATACTGGTACGAAGGTGTGCTCAAAAGCAATGCTTCTGAATTTTATGTGTGAAAACTTTTAAAGCATTTTAAATAAAACAGTCTATAGATCAATTTTCGCGTCTACATACATATAAGTGCAGATATTTTTATATGTGATTCATTAATATATGCACGCATCAGTGTGTTGTTTTTTTTCCTTCTTTGTGTTGAAGAGTCTTCCCACATACACATCACAAACTTTACTACCTTATGTTTTCTGCATAGCCGTAGCTGCAGCACTAAGTGGACTACGCCTGGTCAGCAAGGCTAACCGTTTTGCAGCCATGTGTCCACACTTCAACATGTTGCTCGCTGCCCATGGGATAAGCATTGTTCAGATGCGTGAAATGTTATGGGACTTAACTGCTAAGGTCACCAGTCCCTAAGCTTACGCACTACTTAACCTAAATTATCCTAAGGACAAACACACACACACATGCCCGCGGGAGGACTCGAACCTCCGCCGGGATCAGCCTCACAGTCCATGATTGTAGCGCCTAAGACCGCTCGGCTAATCCCAAGCGGCAAAATAAGCATTAATGGCTTTTCGTTGCCACCGATATTTGGAGGTATTAACCAACTTCAAAATATACTACTTCTAGCAGCGGTAATTATTGGTCTGCAAATGTACTAATGAATGAGTTAAGGTGGTTCAGTACATGATCTTTAGTCATCAGTAGGAATATCTGCACTTACGAGTACACACATTACACCATGTATTTGCAGCCCTCTGCCACTAGTGGGCTCCGAACTGCAACGTGGTGGGTAATGAAGGTGGGTGAGAAAAGGCGTGCTATAGTATCGAATTAAAAGAGTTCGTCCACAAACTGAACACCCCTTTCCTTCAGTAAACTAATGCCAAACCACACGTGAGCACTGTGACAATCCGACGCCTTGGTTTAACTGTCATCAGTCATCTTCCATTCAGTTTCGACTTGGCCCCATTCGTGCACAGTCTTGCACCAGCAACATTTTCGCAGTTATGGGCGGCTATAGAGGCAGCCTGGCTCAGTATTTCTGCAGGGGACATCCAGCGACGTGTCCATGTCACATCTAGTTGCTGATCCAACAGGATATTAGGAAGCATCCCACCAATTATTTTACCTTAGTGTATGTTGGGGAGAAGAGGAGTTTGTGGCGCAACTGGACTAGATGAAGGGATCGGTTCGTAGGGCATGTTCTGAGGCATCAAGCGATTTAGTATTGGAGGCCAGCGTGTAGGGTAAAAGTCGTAGAGGAGACCAAGAGATGAATACACTAAGCAGATTCAGAAGGATACAGGTTGCAGTAGGTACTGGGAGATAAAGAAGCTTGCACAGGATAGAGTAGCATGGAGAGCTGTTTCAAACCAGTCTCGGGACTGAGGAGCACAGCAACAACAGTGTATGTTGAGCACTAAATATGAAGTGATGAAGAATAAAGGTGCCCGCCCGGTTAGACGAGCGGTCTAATGCACAGCTTTCCGGAGTGGGAAAGAGCGCCTGGGCCCCGGCACGAATTCGCTCGGCGGACTTGTGACGACGTCCGGTGAGATGGCCAGTCTGTGGATGGTTTTTAAGCGGTTTTCCATCTGCCTCGGCGAATGCGGGCTGGTTCCCCTTATTCCGCCTCAGCTAAAATATGTCGGCGATTGCTGCGCAAATAAGTTCTCCACGTACGCGTACACCACCATTACTCTACCACGAAAACAGGGATTACACTCGTCTGGTGTGAGACGTTCCCTAGGGAGTATCCATCGGGGGCCGAACCGCCCAGTAACCCTGAAAGAGTGGTTTGGTGTGGGGCGACGGAGGGGTGAAGTGGACTGCGGTAGTCGTCGTGGGGTTGTGGACCACTGCGGCTGCGGTGGGGATGGAGCCTCTCCGTCGTTTCTAGGTCCCCAGTTAACATAAAATACAAGCACAAATGTATAAAATTTTAATAATGTTTGTTTTATTTAAAAAGCTTTAAGTGTTTTTACATATAAAATTCGAATGCATTGTTCTTCAGCACGACCTCGTATTTTCAGCACATCGCGTCCACTCCAGGACTGCTACACTGGTCTTAGGAGTCAGATTTCTTCCCACCCTGTACCTGACTGTCTTTTGTATCGTCGGAGGTCTCCCTCCCTCTCTCACACACTCACTCCCTGTCTCTCACTTTTGTGCTGTGAGTCAGGGCTGACAATGGAGACCTCCCACTCCACTCTCTCCTCGGCTGGTGCCCTACACAGCAGGTGGGAGCGTCGATACTGCGTTATCGATCTGTCTGTGCGACTCGACTGCCTCCGGCACTACAGCGAAACCCCACCAGGATCGCAGCCCCAGCAGTCTAGCAGTCTGTGATGGACACCTAACAGGGACTACACAGCCTGCTCCAGGCTGAAACATTAAGGCACAGTGAAGGGTGCTTGCATTACGCTTGATAGTGTAAAAATTATGAATGTATTTAGGAAAACAACCTAGATCGCGCAAATCACGTTTATTGGTGAATAATTTCAGTCCAAAGGCGGACCATCTTCCGTATATACTCTGGAATATAGAGTAGGATAAATATAGATGTACTTACAGATAAAATATAAAGTAGTAGTAGTAGCTTTATTCATCCGTAGATCTCTTTTACAAGGATGTAGGACATGCCAAACTATTTACAAAGTTAGATCAATTTAAAATAAGCTAATTCGTATATACACATATTTACAGACTTCTACTTACAGACAATCATTAGATTTACTTCTGGTATACTACACTTCTTTTACAAAGCACAAACAAGTAATGTGATGCCACATTGTTCACTCAAATCTCACTATCACTCACTGCACACACTACACACACATTTTTTTCATAATAATTCACTCATTTTACACACACACACACACACACACACACACACACACACACACACAGTATGTCATGAAAATAAAATCAAGTTATACCCCATGTTTTGTGTTAGCAGAAGAGCCAACACCGTGTTACGAGTGGAGGCCGAAATGTACGCATTTTAGCTCACGCAGGCTGGCGTGAGGAGGGAAGAACTATACTGACGTGAGGTCTGGAACATGACAAGGAATTAGAATTCAGAAAGCGGGCGGAATTAGTTTGATACTTAACTTTAATCCATTAATGATGAATGTCGCTCTTGACGGTACATGATTCACAATATTATCTGCTCAGAATAGTAACTGAATATGGCGCCTTGCTAGGTCGTAGCAAATGACGTAGCTGAAGGCTATGCTAAACTGTCATCTCTGCAAATGAGAGCGTATTTAGTCAGTGAACCATTGCTAGCAAAGTCGCCTGTACAACTGGGGCGAGTGTTACGGAGTCTCTCTAGACCTGCCGTGTGGCGGCGCTCGGTCTGCAGTCACTGATAGTGGCGACACGCGGGTCCGACGTATACTAACGGACCGCGGCCGATTTAAAGGCTACCACCTAGCAAGTGTGGTGTCTGGCGGTGACACCAAACAATGTGTGGAGGATGATCCAAACAGCATGACCTGCAGAAGCCTCCAGATGCTGGCAGCTGCTGGAGATGCAACGATGTGGTGTGGCTGAATAATGGAAGCTCCGCCACCTAATCTTCTCTGCATGCCATCCGTAGCTAATATAGTGAATGATTATTTAATATATAACGAAAAAGTTTTGTTACCAACTTAAAAATGATGTCTATTTACAGTACTGGCACCAAGATTAACCACTATTATATCTGTGATGCAGTACAGTAAAAACTCATGACCTACACTGCCCTCTATGGCATAGACTGTGTGAATATATGAGGCGTCACTGATTACTTAGCATCGTGTTTAACATGGTTACAGAATTTCTTATTACCAACTTGCTTATGGTATTTTAATATGTTCTCGCCTTAAGTTGCTTATTTTAAGTTTACATTGTAGAATATAACAGATGCAAACGTAAATTAGCATAAAGTAAGCCAGTAACCTCTAAAGCTCTGTGTATGGCCGTCCTTTTCCCCTGCGTTTGCCTCTGTCTGCAGTTCAGGATTGGCTGAAACTCCGTCACGTGACATTAGCAGACATTGTGGGCGCAAGCGTTACGTGTAAAGCATATGAAGCGTTGTGTATCTTCGAAGTCTTAAGTAGAGTAATGCCTCAGTGCTGTGCTTTTAGCCGTTTCGAGGCGAAAATGGAGGAAAAGTGTACAGAATTCCTTCCGAAGGGAGAGATGCAACAAGAAGAATAGTGATCGCAGAGGGAATGGTTGCAGGAACTCGACTTAACCATTCAGTTAATTTTATTCTTTTCTTGTCTTCTTTGTAAGTTATGTCACATCCAAGAAACCAGACACCTGTTTTATTATCATTTTGCTGACGATAATCTCAGAAGGTTATAATAAAGGCTTGGATTGTTTAGTCTGTACACAGCTGTTTCTAATATGTCAGCACTGCCCTGTATGATTACCTGATCGTAGGCAAACAACATCGTATTCAGAAATTAATCTGTTCTAGCGCTTACACTTTCAGGTATTCTTCCCTCCTCCCATTTCCTGACTAGATCGTTGATGTGGAGCACGGTGTTGGTACATGCTACAACCTTACTCCTTGGTTTATCTTCACTTCTGGTGTCAGCTTTTTGCCAGTTTATATTCTCATTGTGGTGTTGTTATCTAATCTTTCAGTATTTCGGTAAGCTCGACCGCTTTTGTTCGTGCTATCTTCGTGGCCACACTGAGTATGCCTTGTAGTCGATAGCTGTTGACGTTATCCTTGCCTGGTCGTCGTCCAAGATTTCCGGCTTTTCTCCGAGGCTTATTTTGAGGCTTGTGAGTATCTAGGTTACCGGACTTTTTGTATAAGTTCTCAACTTTGAGGGAAAGGCTGTAAGGATTTTCTCCCAAGGAAATCTGGCTTCACGACACTTGAGCAGGTCTCCCTCTCACTTGCAAGATATGATAAGAAAACGAAAATGAACGACAGCCTCTGGTCTCGCAAGCTAATACCATTGGCGTTAAAAAAAAAAAGCAAGAACTGGCCAAAAAAAGACTGACAGAAAAGAAAACAGAATCTGTCTGACACAAGTAAGCGGAGGCATTTCAGACATAATTAAAGCAGACCCTAGAAAGTCAATAATACTGCGCAATATTTCCCGAAGCGCAATAATATTGAACGTGTAGGTGTAAGACTGAAGCATGAAGCAATAATGTTGAAAACACTAAAAACTTCGGAAATATTTTCCGTTCTCTGAAAATATTGTGCCGTCTGTGGGAATTATTGCGCAATATCCTTGACGGTATCTTACGTACAAACACTGCATATCTTTTTGTTCACTGCTCATTGTTGTTACGGTGTTGAAAGTGAGTTCAAAACTAGACGAAAGAACGTTTATGATTAGAGTGGATCGAAATGTATAAATAATTACCCGCATTGTAGGATGAATGCAGTGACTGCTGCTCAGAAAGTACAAGGAAAAGAGCAATGTGTTTTTCTTTTAAAACTGGAGAAATGAAGTTCCATGCTTCTTGACAGAGCGTAGAGACCCACACCGCCGTATTAGGCAAGGTCCTAATGGAGGTGGTTTGCCGTTGCCTTCCTCCGACCGTAATGGGGATGAATGATAATGAAGAATACGACACAACAACACCCATTCATCTCGGGCCAGATGAAAATCGCTGACCCCGCCGGGAATCGAACCCAGGACCCCGAGACCACGAGCTGCAGACTCTTTTAATAATATATATATATATATATATATATATATATATATATATATATATATGTGTGTGTGTGTGTGTGTGTGTGTTTAGACATTACCTATCCGCATATAATCGTATTATTTCATGACACGCTTCTATAACTGTGTATCAAACATCAGTCAGCAGCGTCATTATCCCCAACAGTCTGAACCACAATATTATTGCACAGTATTATTGAGCAGCGTAGGGAGAACGTCAGTAATATTGCACAATATTGTTTTGCGATATTATTGACCGCCTAGGGCCCGCTTAAGGGTCCATGTTGCTGTTGTCCACATACCATTCTCGCCTACTGGCGAGTCTGGCAGTGGCGGCTACCGGCAGCCTTGCTCCCGCCGGCACAGCTGCGAGGCTCACTCAGACCTCGTCATCTCCTGGCGTGAGATGACTGACGTCTAACTTCAAGCTTCTGCCAGTTCATATTTTTCATCAACCCTTTGACACTCTGCCGTGGGTCCAACAAACCTGTTACCATTCTTGCTGCCCGTTTTTGCTTATGTTCGGTATCACCTGTTAGTATTATCTAGTAACTATCCCAAACACTTGACTGATATTATAGGCTATGTCACCACACTGTTTGTAAACAGTGGCCTTTCCAGACTAGGTGCATTTCTAAAGAATCTTGCCCATGAACAGAAGTCTGGCACCTGCTGTAACTACTTCAATTTAAGGAATCGTTCCATTTCACACACCACATTTTGGTTCACCCACGTATTTGCATGTCGTGACCGATCCAGACTGTAAGTCACTGCACTTCGAATAACCAAAAATAAAGAGTCATTGACGTAGTCGTAAACTATTTATTTCTGGTTTTTCAAAAGGCATATTTTTGCAAACCTGAACGTTTAAGGTAAGTAACCTGTCGTGGGTTTATAAAGGGCAGTCAAACGAAAACGAGAGAGGCGGTAAAGAGTAAGTAAAGTATATTATTATTTGAAACTTCTTGGGAGACTACAGCTTTGAGCTGGGCCGAGATTCTAACTGCTTTGGTTGCTCAGTTGATCGAACACTTGCTATCAACTGCAAAGGTCTCGAGTTCGAATCTCGCTCTGGCAAACAGTTTTAATCCGCCAGCGAGTTACATATCCCCCCCACACTCCGAAGCAGAGTGGAAATTTAATTTTGTTTATTATTTCAAAAGCGATCGCCATAACTGGTCATTAACGTATCCAACTGAGAGACAAGGAGGTTAACGCCTTCATGGAAAAATGTTTGCTGTTGCCTACAGAACTATGACTGTATCCAGGCGTGCACCATTTTCTCCGAAGCACGTCGACGCCCAGAAAAGTCTTGCTCCAGGGCTCCAAAAATATGGAAATCGCATGCGGAGCGATCGAGACTATATGGGGTTGTGTAAAGGCTTTCCAGCGAAACGACTCCAGTGTAGTCAACCTTGGCAACATGTGTACGGGCTCGTAAATAACGATATTCGTGGGCGTCGCGTCGCTTCTGACGAAAAGGTGCGCGCCTGGGCACAATCATTTTTCCGCAGGCAAGTCCAAACATTTTCCCATGGGGCACAGACCTTGTCTCACACTGGAATAAATTAATTAACACTTATGGCCATTACTTTTGAAATAATAAAAAAATTACTTACGTTGTTTCGATCTGTCTCGTTCACGTTTGACTTCCCCATATACTATGAAGTCTTATCGAAATCGCATTGGATATAATTACAGACCAACGGAAAAATGCTTCCGACGGAGTGCAAAAAAGGCGAATATGACCCTCTTTAAAAGACTCTGACAGAAAAGTGGGAAACCAGATTCCTGGATCCTCGTTTGCCTTCGTCACCAGAAGTTGTGGCATGCGAACGTATTCACCCTCTATCACGAAAGATTCTGAATCCTTTTACTGTCTCCCTTAGTAGTTACGCCTTCTTACTCCGCTTCTGCCTCTCATTGCCCCTGCCTACAGGGCATTTCCGTAAAAGCGTGGAGAAAAATTCAAGGTAGAGAATCTGGGATCGGAGAAGCCAGCTTAAGGAGATGTTGTTGTTGTGGGCTTCAGTCCAGAGACTGGTTTGATGCAGCTCTCCATGCTACTCTATCTTGTGCAAGCTTCTTTATCTCCCAGTACCTACTGCAACCTACATCCTTCTGAATCTGCTTAGTGTATTCATCTCTTGGTCTCCCTCTACGATTTTTACCTTCCATACTGCCCTCCAATACTAAAATGGTGATCCCTTGATGCTTTAGTACATGTCCTACCAACCGATCCCTTCTCCTAGTCAAGTTGTGTCACAAACTTCTCCCCAATCCTATTCTTCCTCATTAGTTATGTGATCTACCCACCTAATCTTCAGCATTCTTCTGTAGCACCACATTTCGAAAGCTTCTATTCTCTTCTTGTTCAAACTATTGAAGGAGATAATAGGAATAAAATCACATTACTGTGTACTTTTCTATTTACATTGGTCACAGTGAACTACAAATACCAACACTGACGCAATGAACGTACCATTTCTACTGCGTCTTACAAAGTGTGCTGAAACTTACGGCTATCAACCTCAGTACAAGCATGGCATCGGCGAACACGTTTCTAACGCAACCTGACAAATATGCCTGATGAGTTTCGAATCACATCACAGGCAGCTACAATTGTGGCAACTAATTCCATCTCCGTACCCACTGGGGTCTCATACACAAGTGACTTTCGATATCCCCATAGTAAACAGTCAAGAGGATTCAAGTCAGGTGACCTCACAGGCCATGAAAAGATAGGACCTCCCCTTCCAATCCAGCGACCACGAAATACAGCATTGAGATGACTGCGGACATCCATAATGAAGTGAGGCGGTCCACCGTCATTTTTTTTTCCACATCCTCTGACGAGCAGACCAAGGTACGTTTTCCAACAAGACAGTTCGAACTCTTTTCCTGAACCTCGAGTACAGACGGCCAGGTAGAAAAAAGCCTGCATTGTGACTTCCTAGTAATCAGGCCCGTCCTCCGTGTTTCCTTGTACGCATATTATTTGTAAATAAGCTGGAAAACAGTAATGCTTGACAAAGCTGTAGTCAAGTGTATTTGCATATCTCCTTAAGCTAGCGTCTCTGACATCAGGTTCCCTACCTCAAATTGTTCAATGGAGCATTCTTTATGTCCTGTTACATTTTTGCACACACTTACGGAAACACCACGTCTCTCTCCCGCTGTCTCCTTTTCCTCCCATTTATACCCCTCCGCCACTGCCCCCTTTCACACTTTGTTTTTGTCTCTCTTTTCCACTACCACTGTCTCCACAGTACATTGGCTGCCCAGAAGTTCGGGGGAAGGGGCACTCCGTCTTTATGCCACAAGTGGACCATCGGGACCATCCAACCGCCGTGTCATCCTCACCTGAGGACGCGGATAGGAGGGGCGTGTGGTCAGCACACCATTCTCTTGGTCGTTACGATGGTTTTCTTTGACAGGAGCCGCTAATTTTCGGACGAGTAGCTCCTCAATTGGCATCACCAGGCTGAGTGCACCCCGAAAAATGGCAACAGCACATGGCGGCCCGGGCGGTCACCCATCCAAGTGCTGGCCATGCCCGACAGCGCTTAACTTCGGTAATCTGATTGGAACCGACGTATCCACTTCGGCAAGGCCGTTGCCGGGGAAAGGGGAGGGTCCAGCTTAATTGTTCCCTTGTACCCATGTGTTTAAACTTTCGGTCCAAAACGGACCCTCCCCTACATCTACGTGTCAGTACAGTTCACCGGTGGTGAAGGGGGGGGGGGGCGAAGTGCAAACCCTCAAAAGTCTATGTATGCTCTCCTTACATCTCTCTTATTCATATCCACTCTCTCCTCTTTCTTTTGCTTCCACTGCTTCTACCTCCATCCACCTCTCTTTCTTTTTCACTGCCTTTCACGAATATCTCCTCTCTCGTTGCCTCCCACCGCTATTGCTTTCATCGATATTTCTTTCCCTTTCACTGCCACCTTCGCTCTCTCATGATCACTGTCCCCTGTATCTTTCTCTCTCATTGGCGCTGCCTCCTCTCTCTTCCAGCTTCACTGTCTTACAGCACAAAAATGGCTGAATATTTTCGGGTGCCAAAATTTTTCGTGAGAAAGACGAATTAGAACAGACAATGATCCTCCACTTTCCTGTCGTAATCATTTAAAGAGGAACATGTTCCCCATTTTTGCACTCCAACATGAGCACTTTTCCGGTAGTTTCCGCCTTTTGCCTGCTACTGCAGGGTTGGGTGTTTTGTTTTTATAGAGTGAATGCCATGGATCAGTAATGTTTTGACACCTTATTTATCTACTTCACCGCATGTATGTACTTTGACAAAATGAACCACCACGTAAGTACACATAATTTAAGGTTAACGCAAAATCGTTTGCTTTACACTTTTACGGATACTTTCGACAGTGAGCGCAACTCGGGTTATGGTTTGTGTGTTAAAAGAGTAAAAATGATACTAGAATTATTTTACTTAATTTGCACTCTTTCCAGTTCTACGTAATTCTGGCGGTCATTCTAATTTATTTTCAGGCATGTTAAAAAACATTTTAGGTCTTTTTGTCATTGCAGTTCCACTTTGGGCATTTTTGTATAGTCGTGAAGAGCCTATCACACAGAGATAGCTCTTCATAAAGTTTTACTGGTGAAAAAATGCTAACTAAAAACGTAGCTTGGTAGCCTGAGAACCCTTGTGGCCGCTCTGTAACTCTTGCCATGTGTTCACTACGTCAGTTAAAACTATATTTATGCTCCAGACCGGATATTATGTGCATATTTTACGTGCATGACTACGGTAACTACCATTCGATCTCAGTGACGTATAATGATATCGAAAAAAGTTTCGCAGCTGTTTGAGAATGTCATCCTAACAACATATGGTAAAAATTTCTATGATCTGCAATGAATATAAATTATAGCAGTGGCCATCCCCATAGTTGGTACCTTTTCGTACCCAAAAAAAACTTGGTTTCTTATGTTTTCTCAGTAACTGCTCATGAACAAACGGTGCTCTTATAAGCCACCTAAGGTCCACCCTAGAGCACACGTAATGTTAAGGAACTATCGAATTTTCTCAATTTCCCTGGGCTGGAAGAAGTGTAAAATGTTTATATTTTGACACTGTAGACTGTGCGGTAGGTATACAAATGATCTCCACGCGAAGGTCTGTCCTGAATAATTAATCTCTCATCGATGATAGATAGAACACGATATGATCTTGTGAAAAATCACACGTGTGAGCCCGGCTTTTTGGAACAAACTGGTACCGTGCACTGTCGTGCTCAAAAGTCTGATGTTGCTATTTTGTCTCCCAGTTCATTAAAACGGAACGTGAAAGGCAAGGGTCCCAAAGCACTTACCTGGAGTGCATCGGAATTTGCTTCTAAAAGAGGTGTTCAGTGAGTAGAGCAACACAGTTTTCCCTGAAAGCAAGTTGGTTTTTCAGGACTCCTATACTCAGTGTTATTCATCAATCTTTTGTCTAGAAAACCAAATGGTTTTTCGGTATAATCTTCGATCAAGGCTACGGCCTCACGCCGCCTTGCAGAGAGGGCTCCAAGGTCGGCGTGGTGCCAGTAAAGTACCCATCATCCACGTACTGCTTCCGAAGGAGTGCATCCTTCACTGCCCCAGACATACAGAGGTCAGAAGGGCCAGAGAACCTGGCTATGCGGTAGATCAGGAAGAACCGTCCAGTGAAGTTTTTTTATACTCCTCTCTAGTGCGTTGGACTTGTCTGAGGCCTTGCGTTGTTATGCAGGAGGAGAAGTTGGTAGTGAGGAACACGCCCAGGTCGTTTCCTCAGTTTGCTAAGGGTAGCACAATACACTTCTAAGTTCATTCGTTGCACCATCAGGGAGGACATTGGAGAGAGTCCCAGAAGACCGTCGCTCTGGCATTACCGGCTGATTTGAATTTTTTCTTCGGAGGGGAGGTGGCGTGGTATCACTCCATGTATCGCTGTTTCCGATTCGAGACGATGAACGGATGTTTCATCTCCTGTGACGATGTTCGACAAACAGTAACGCGCGAACAGTTCCTCACAGATGGACCTCAGTTGCTCTTTATGGTCTTCTGTTAGACAGCTAGGAACTCAACAAGCACACACCTTTGACTATGCAAAA
Organism: Schistocerca gregaria; assembly: GCF_023897955.1. NCBI lineage: Eukaryota > Metazoa > Arthropoda > Insecta > Orthoptera > Acrididae > Schistocerca > Schistocerca gregaria. Next base: position 158,273,989 of record NC_064928.1, read on the forward strand.
TGGTGGACGAGTGAGCACTACCACCACAGTCGTCCTGTTGTCAGCGAGGTGTTTGGTGCTATCCGTCGATCGCCTCGAATGAGTGTGTCCGCACGTTCCAACTCTGCATAACTCAGAGCTGTGTGCGGGCGGTCGGTACGCGGAGGATTGGACAGGTCTGCTCGATCTTGTTGCAGTGATGGCAGACGCCTCGCTTAACGACTCACCGTGCTTTTGTTCACTGCCATGTGTCTGTAGAAATTGTGCAAGAGCCTACGAATTGCTGCAGTGCTCTGGTTTTCTGCCAAAAGAAACTTCATGGCAGCTCTCTACATGGGATACGTCTCCTCCACAGACGACATTTTGAAGACTACGTATAGCGCGGCCACGTATCGGAACTTCCTCAAACTACAGCAGCTCGAGCGGGAATAGTCCACGATGTCCCGCAATAAATTACGCTTTTTTTTTCAACCGAAATTGACCGAGACAGAAAAGAGTATTGCATTAGTTATCTAACGCTCCTTGTTCATTTTCAAACGATGATATCGGGGTCTCAATCTCATAACCTGCCCCGTGTCAAGCATATTGTAACATAAGCCTGTTCTTTGACGCAGAAAGTTGATTGCTTAACACAGAGTGAAGTCGTAAGGTGTCAGGCAAACCCAACACCTTCCATGAAAACCCAGACATGATAAGCAAATCCAGTAGTATGTCACATAGCTCCGAATAAATCGTGACATTAAATTAACCAAAGTAATACGAGTAACGAGTGAGCAAATGGAATACCACAGATTAACACAAGAATGCCTAAATGCATGACATACCTCCCCACCGTGAGACAGACACAGTTCTGAGGGGAGAAACGAGAACAGAAGCCGAGAGTAGAACCGTGTTAAGCTAGAAGGCCCTACGATAAGGGACGGACTGGACACCCACGTCGCCAGCTAACCACTATGGCCACACAACCCGCAAGTTTTAGCGTGAGACTGTATCGCGTCTCAGGTACGTCAAGGACCACCCCGCAGCCCATGTTAAAAGCTAGAGCACTCCAGAAGAACAGTATAGATCTTACGATAACGCTAAAAGGACCACACCATTTGCAGGTTTTACCGTGAGACTTTTTCGCGTCCCTGTTACGTTGTAAACTTTAAAAACATTGCCCCACCACGAAAACTATAACGTTTCTCATTGGATAAACAGAATTTTTGTAGGTGGAGATTAAGGTTAACATTGAGACCCTGATTGGTCAGATGAAAACACAGCCAGATAGTTTTTTTAAAGCAATTTCGGTAAATTGTAGTAAGGAGAAGTTAGGAGACAAGAGTTACTTCGGAGACGGCGAGCTGGATGGCTGCTGCGCCGGCCGCCGCCCCCCTGATGAACACCGACAAGGTAACGAACGCACGCGATGACGCATAACAACGCATAAAGCTTCGCTCAGAACTGCTGAAGTCTCATCTGTTACACCCCCTTTTTTGCGTAGTACTAGTGTCGATCGTTAATTAAAACTCATGGTGTTCACATTTGCCACTTGAAGAACAGATATGAAACGCGATGATTTTTCTTTTATATAGATATTGAGGAGTCACCTCAGCCACTGTAATTTACGACAAGTTAGATAAGTAATTAAAGATAATTGAGGGTCATTGTAGATCATTTTGATAGTTTTCTCTTTTGTGAAACTTAATTTAAACCTAGAGTATAGATGTGATATGGCATAGGTCATCCTTCGATACATTGTAGAACTTGGAAACCCATTCAGGGAATATTCGTTCACCTTTTTGTTGAACGCAGTTGGTTTTTACCATCCTGTATTACAACATTTCCTTTTATCAATAGTGCAATTTATAAACGATGTTTTGTGAGTAGAATAAAATTTCCAGTGGTAAACGTAACTGCTGTTTCGACGTTATTTTACCAGCTAACTAAAAATAGGAAAGCCTTGAACCCCTTCCACTAAATTTAGTTAGTATTAAGATTCTTTTACAGGGAGTGCAGTGGAGCTTACGCTGAGATCATTTAGTATTTGGTTGTATCATCGATAGTCTCACTGAACTCTTCTGAATTCTACATGTCATGTGTGGTCTGGCGTCTCTTTACCAGCAACAGGTCCCAGGTTCAAACTAGTCAATTCACTAAAAAACATTCTCAGAGCGTCGTTGCGCGAAATTGGTAGGGAGACACGATATAGGGCAAACAGACACAACCATGAATGTTTAGAAAGTATGGCGATGGAATGACGAAAATGCTATTCAACGTGTCACTTTCACATTTTAGTCTTTCAGTTTGAGCAGTGCTGCGGCTCGGGTTGGTGCTGATTGTAGGTTTCCGCCTCCTGTTGGAGGCCAGTATCGTTTAGTTGACATGGTTGCATTTGTTCGTCTTCTCGTTTTCACTGGCACCACTTGGTTTAGTTAGCGTTGCCTGTCCGCAAGTGGCAGCAGCGGCGGTTATCGATATGTAGTAACTGTTGCCCTATCTTTGGTGCGACGTCGTTGTTTTGTAAGGTCGTGTGAGTGAGGCAGTTCGGTTGGGGACTCAGGAGGAGCCAGATCCACACAGTGCCAGAACATGCCGGGTTCGCTGGCGGCAGGTATGGACTGCCGGATGTAAGGGCTGTGGTCACGAGGGTGCACGACCTCGCCGTATTTGTTGTTTTATTGTGTTTCTAAATTTTTTATATAATTCCCATTCTTGGCGTTACAGCAGGTTTAAATGATTGTGCTACCAAGTTTACCATCATTATGTCTCACCTGTTTGGTGATCCGTTGCTTGTCCTTTTAAATTAACCTTTGCTATTGCATTGCTGTTTTACAGTGTGTTTGTTAAATTTTTTATAAATGTCGTTCTTGGCGTTAAAGGCCTTGAGCCGTGACTGTGGTTACTAGGCTTAAAATTCTAATTGGGATCACATTGGCTTGTTTTTAAAACATTATTTTCTGTGTCTGTATTTTATGCTCATTTGGTAAATTGTAACGCACTGAAAGCACTATTAATTACACACTTGTTTATTTCTTCATTAATATATGTCACATATAATATTAATATATGTGATATCTTGATTTATTGCTGAGTGTGGAATTACTGTGTTAAAATGTGTGTAATTGCAAAAGGGAACCAATGGTAATTGATTACCGCCCTGTCCACAATCGTAACCGAATCATGCCTTCCTTGACTACCAGGTGTCACAGCTTGTTGTTCGTATAACGTATATATTTAAAGCAGAAGAAAATACAGCAATAACTTAAGACGTAGAACTGTGTTTGTTTTCGATCCTATTGTTATAACTTTTGTTTTCGTTTTACCGAAATACCGATGTTAGATCTTGAATAGGGAATCATGCAAATGTCTCTGACGGTAAAACGCCCGTTTCTGTATGCGAATGGCTTGTACCACTGCTTTTCGGGATGAGCGAATTATATTCTGAGCACATTTTGGTGTAGTTCTGAGCGTTCGAGTTCACACACGATCCTTGTTAGATTCCACAATGGAAATGGAAATGAGCGTTTGGCGTCATTGGCCGGGAGGTCCATTACGCCTTGGTGCAGGTCTTATTACATTCGACGCCACGTTCGGCGACCTGTGCGCCGGATGCGGATGAAATGATGATGAAGACAACACAACACCCAGTCCCAGAACGGAGAAAATCCCCGCCCCAGCCGGGAATTGAACTCAGGCCACTTAGGGCGGCAGCCTTTTTTTTTTTTTTTTACCGCGCCGGCTCAGCTATCGGGGCAGAGAGATTCAACAATATGTGGATGGGAAAGATTCTGGAAGATAGTCTTGTCCATCAGTTTTAAATAAAAATAGAAAATACAAAAAGAGAGAAACTCGATAAGTGGTGCAGGTGGGGTGCGAGGGCGTACTGAAAAGTAATGCTTCGCAATTTTTTATTCTGTTCTCAGCATCGGTTGAGGTGTTAACGTGTCACGCACGTTAGTCGGTCGACTTTACCGCTTTGTTGACGCAACTTGCATCCCTCTCCCGCTAGACTGTGACATGGCGGGGTATAACATAACTACGTCGACGACTGAGAAACGGCGTGCTGTAATCGAGTTTCAGGATTCGAAAAGTCCGCGCACAAATTGCGCATTCCGTGCTTCAGCATGAAAAGCCAGAGAACATACGACATCTCGCTACAGTTTGACGTTGTGGGTTGACTGTCATCAATCAACCTCCGTACTCTCTCTTCATCAGTTTCCAAAACGTACAGAACGCCTGCGAGAAATTCACTTTGAAGGCGATAAAGTGGTGCAAGCAGAGGTGATGTTGAGGCTCCATCAACAAAGTCATTCCACAGCGACGGTGTCAAAAAACTGGGGAAATGTATTCATCAAACAAAAAAAGTGTGTGAAATCGTATGGGACTTAACTGCTAAGGTCATCAGTCCCTAAGCTTACACACTACTTAACCTAAATTACCCTAAGCACAAACACACACACACACCCATGCCCGAGGGAGGACTCGAACCTCCGCCGGGACCAGCCGCACAGCCCATGACTGCAGCGCCCTAGACCGCTCGGCTAATCCCACGCGGCAATGTATTCATCACCAGGGTGACTATGTTGAGAAACAAATATGAAGATATGAAGATTAAAAAAACGTAAAATCGTAATAAAGCTTGTTTAATTAGAAAGCTTCAGAGCTTTCACATAAAAAATAGGAGTATTTACTGTTCTGTACGCCCTTGTGTTTTTTTTTATTCTTTGGCCCAGTGAGGACCACATACAATAACATATCTCCTTCTTTTCTCCTTTATTTATTTCCAGTAGTTTTTTATTGTTTCCCTGTGCACGTTTTTTCTACTGTCCATATTGCGCCTGTTTCTTTCCTTTGTTTTCTCGTGGAAGCCCTTCAAACTTGTTGCTTTAGCCCTCGTCCGCCTCTGGTAGCTGAGTGCGCGGTACATATACTAAAATTGGAACGATATAGAGAAAATTGGCATGGCCTAGCCAGCACGGTAGCTCAGAGTGTTCGGTCAGAGGGTTAGCTGCCCTCTATAACAAAAAAAAACTGAGTCACTGCATCAATAATGAACTTCAGCGGGCGTCACGGGACTTCCGCCACGAACAAATGTAACGAACAAAATGAGGTAAAAAAAATGTGGTCAGCGCGAAGGAATGTCATACTTGACGGCCCGGGTTCGATTTCCGGCGGGGTCGCAGATTTTCTCCGCTCAGAGACTGGATGTTGTGTTGTCCTTATCATCATCATTTCATCCCCATCGACACGCAAGTCGCCGAAGTGGCGTCAAATCGAAAGACTTGCACCGGGCGAACGGTCTACCCGACAGCAGGCCCTACCCACACGGCATTTCCATTAGTTTAGCCCTCCCTCAACTTCTTCTCTTTTTTCTGTTTCTTCCTCCGTTTTGTACAGTTCTCTTGGTTCTGCTTTAACTTCTTTGTACCAAGTCATTCAAATCTCAAGCATTCCATACAGAGGGGTCCAAAAAAATGTATCCACTGTTTAAAAGTCCATAACTTGCAACTTAATTGACGGATTTGTCTCATTTTTGGGGAAAGTGTAGCTTAAAGTCCAACTTAAAGATATCACTGTAGGTGTTCGAAATGGCCTCTATTAACATCCACACACAAACGATGTCGCCGAATTGCAGCACGGACTACTGACTGCAACGTGTACAATGGATTCTCGAAGTTCATCCAATGTGCGTGGCTTTCGTCGATAAACGACGTCCTTTAGTGCTCCCCACGGGTAAAAGTCCAGAGGCGTTAAGTCTGCGGAACGTGGTGGATACTCCACAGCACCTCTACGGCCTATCCATCTACCTAGTAGATTTTCGTCGAGATACGCCCTGGCACGACTTTGGTAGTGGGCTAGGGCACCATTTTGTTGAAAGTAAACTTTTCCTTCTCCATACATATCTCGGATGGCAGGTAAAATGTATGCCTGAAGCTTCTGAAGGTACACCTCACCGGTAACTGTGCCATCAAAGAAGAATGGCCCAACCCACACCACACATTTAATCCTGGCAGATTCACGACTTGGTCTACATGGACGTTCGGATTTTCGGCGGCCCAGTAGATGCAATTGTGGCGATTTACTGTACCATTGAGTTTGAACTGTGTCTCATCAGACCACACAATCGTTTCTTCAAACTCTTCATCGTTGCGCACCATGTTAGTAAACCAGTTGCAGTACTCCATACTACGATCTGGCTCGTCCTCGTTCACTGCGTGTAGCAATCGTGGGATGGAGCACCTCCACTTTGCTGTCTTCAAAATTCGCCGAACACTTGAGCGGCTCACTCTAGTTTCACGGGCACACTGTCTCACAGACTTCTGTGGTGAGCGAGTGAATTGTTGTTAACACACGACGGGAGTTAGCTGGGCTTGTTACTGTTACAGGTCGTCCAGATCGTTGTTTGTGTACATCTTTAACACAGCTTCCGGCTTCAAATTTGTCTCGAATCGTTAAACGTGTCGGTGGTTCTGTTTGATACTCATTGCCGTTGAACCTCATTAATGTTTTCGTACTTAAAGTATCACTTCAAAACTGACTTCCTTTATTCGAATATAAGCCTTGCGCCAGCCATGTTTACTCGAGTAACTAGGCGCAACTAAGAACAAAACACTATCTGGCGACTGTCATCTGACAAAACAAAACAACGCAATACAACGCTTGTGTGGCGATTGCCGGAACTACAAACTGTTACACTGTCAAAGATGAGACTACTCCGTCAGTTTGCCAGTTATGGACTTTTAAACAGTGGATACATTTTTTGACCCTTCTGTATTTAAAAAAAAGAAATCTTTTCTCATCTAGACTTTTTAGGTTTCCACAGAAACAGTTCTCCTCTTCCTCATTGTATCTTTCGTTCATAATCTTCTTTATTACTTCTTCTTAATTTACATTTCCCATTGTCGTGCTTTGATCCCGACTTTTTTTCTGAATATCGCACTTAAAAGTAAAATATCGCGGTTCAGACTGAAGTGGAAAGAAAGAGAAAGGCAGACAGACAGAGGAGGAGAGACAATAGTGGGACAGGAGAGGGAAGTCCGGACCCTCCCTTATCGTAATTCAGCGCCAAGTCGCTCCCTCCGCCCTTCTGGCTGTGATTTGCATGTAATGGCGCCCGCGAGTTTTAATGGGTTTTCTTTCAGCCCCTGCAGTAATTAACACGGATCGCCCACGGCGCCGGCATTCGCTTCATTGGCCACTCGCATTATTTGCCGTCCCCTCTCTTCCCCCCTCCCCTCTCCTCTCCCACCGACCCTGATTTCAATGAAAGGGGCGGGCTGATGGCGGGAAGCTAAAGAGGCCGCTCTAACTTTCACAGCGATGCCCTCTCAGTCTCCCTGCCATCACCACCCCTAGAACATTGACAGGCTTTGTTTTGCCGGATAAACGGTATTTACTGATATATACTATTATACGCTGAGACAACAGAAGCCATGGGATACTACACTATTGGCCATTAAAATTGCTACACCAGAATATGACGTGCTACAGACGCGAAATTTAACCGACAGGAAGAAGATGCTGTGATATGCAAATGATTAGCTTTTCAGAGCATCCACACAAGGTTGACGCCGCAGGCGACACTTACAACGTGCTGACATGAGGAAAGTTTCCAACCGATTTATCATACACAAACAGCAGTTGACCGGCGTTGCCTGGTGAAACGTTGTTGTGATGCATCGTGTACCATAACGTTTCCGATAAAGGTCGGACTGTAGACTATCGCAATTGCGGTTTATCGTATCGCGACATTGCTGCTCGCGTTGGTCGAGATCCAATGACTGTCTAAACATTCATGGTGGTGTCTGTTTGTCCTATATCGTGTCTCCCTACCACTTTCGCGCAACGACGCTCTGAGCGTGTTTTTTAGGGAATTAACTAGTTTGAACCTGGGACCTGTTGCTGGTAAGGAGACGCCAGACCACACATGACATGTAGAATTCAGAAGAGTTCAGTGAGACTAGCGATGATATAACCAAATACTTAATGATCTCAGCGTCAGCTCCACTGCACTCCCTGTAAAAGAATCTTAATACTAATTAAATTTAGTGGAAGGGGTTGAAAGCTTTCCTATTTTTAGTTAGCTGGTAAAATAACGTCGAAAAAGCAGTTAAGTTTACCATTGTAAATTTTATTCTACTCACAAAACATTGTTTATAAATTGCACTATTGATAAAAGGAAATGCTTTAATACAGGATGGTAAAAACCAACTGCGTTCAACAAAAATGTGAACGAATTTTCCCTGAATGGGTTTCTAGGTTCTACAATGGATCGAAGGATGACCTATGCCATATCACATCTATACTCTAGGTTTAAATTAAGTTTCACAAAAGAGAAAACTATCAAAATGGTCTACAGTGACCCTCAATTATCTTTAATTACTTATCTAACTTGTCGTAAATTACAGTGGCTGATGTGGCTTCTCAATAATTATATAACAGAGAAATCATCGCGTTTCAGATCTGTTCTTCAAGTGGCAAATATGAACACCACGAGCTTTAATTAACGATCGACACTAGTATTACGCAAAAAGGGGTGTAACAGATGAGACTTCTGCAGTTCTGAGTGAAGCCTTATGCGCTCAAAAATGCGGCATCGCGTGCGTTCATTACCTTGTCGGTGTTTAGGTAGCATCAGGGCAGCGGCCGGCAGCACAACACCGCTCACCTCGCCATCTCGGAAGCAACTCTTTTCTAACTTCTCTTTACTACAATTTACCGAAGTTGGTTTAAAAAAACTATCTGGCGTGTTTTCATCTGACCAATCAGGGTCTCAATGTTAACCTTAAACTCCGCTTACAAAAATTCTGTCTATCCAATGAGAAACGTTATACTTTTCGTGGTGGGGCAATGTTTTTAAAGTTTGCGACGTAACAGAGACGCGAAAAAGTCTCACGCTAAAACTTGCAGCTTGTGTGGTCCTTTTAGCGTTATCGTAAGATCTATACTGTTCTTCTGGATGGCTCTATCTTTTAACATGGGCTGGGGCAGTGGTCCTTGACGTAACAGAGACACGAAAAAGTCTCACGCTAAAACTTCCGAGTGGTAGTGGCCCTAGTGGTTAGCTGGCGACGGCGACGTGGGTGCCCAGTTCGTCCTTTATCGTAGGGCCTTCTAGCTTAACACGATTCTGCTCTCGGCTTCTGTTCTTGTTTCTCCCCTCGGAACTGCGTCGGTCTCATGGTGGGAAGGTGCGACATGCATTTAGGCATTCTTGTGTTAGTCTGTGGTATTCCATTTGCTCACTCGTTACTCGTATTACTTTGGTTAATTTAATGTCACGATTTATTCGGAGCCATATGACATACTACTGGATTTGCTTATCATGTCAGGGTTTTCATGGAAGGTGTTGGATTTGCCTGACACCTTTCAACTGTTAGCAGAATATGGAATCGATGGGTTCAGGAGGGTAATACTGAACGCCGTGCTGGGTCCCAACGACCTCGTATCAATAGCAGTCGAGATGACAGGCATCTTATCTGCATGGCTGGAACGGATAGTGCAGCCACGTCTAGATCCCTGAGTCAACAGATGGGGACGTTTGCAAGACAACAACCATCTGCATGAACAGTTCGACGACGTTTGCAGCAGCATGGACTATCACCTCGGAGATCATGGCTGCCGTTACCCTTGACGCTGCATCACAAACAGGAGTGCCTGCGATGGTGTATTCGACGACGAACCTGGGTGCACGAATGGCAAAACGTCATTTTTTCGGATGAACGCCGGTTCTGTGTACAGCATCATTATGGTCGCATCCTTGTTTGGCGACATCACGGTGAACGCACATTGGAAACGCGTATTCGTCATCGCCATACTGGCGTATCACCTGGCGTGATGGTATGGGGTGCCATTCGTTACACGTCTCCGTCCCCTCTTGTTCGCATTGACGGCACTTTGAACAGTGGACGTTACATTTCAGATGTGTTACGACCTGTGGTTCTACCCTTCATTCGATTCCTGCGAAACCCTACATTTCTGCAGGATAATGCAGGGACGCTTAAATGACATAACCATCTACACGAACAGTTCGACGATGTTTGCAAAAAATCACATTACTCTGAGCACTATGGGACTTAACTTCTGAGGTCTTCAGTCCCATAGAACTTGTAACTACTTAAACCTAACTAACCTAAGGACATGACACACATTCATGTCCAAGGCAGGATTCGAACCTGCGACTGTAGTGGTCACGCGGTTTCAACCATACCTAGATTGTCAATACCGCGGTTCGATCGCCCCCGCATTGTTACTTTGTGCCAGGAAGGGCTCTCAACAAGGGAAGTGTCCAGGCGACTCGGAGTGAACCAAAGCGATGTTGTTAGGACATGGAGGAGATACAGAAAGACAGGAACTGTCGATGACATGCCTTGCTCAGGCCGCCCTAGGGCTACTACTGGAGTGGATGATTGCTAGCTTCGGATTATGGATCGGAGGAACCCTGACAGCAACGCCACAATTTCGAATAATACTTTTCGTGCAGCCACAGGACCTCGTCTTACGATTCAAACTGTGCGCAATAGGCTGCGTGATGAGAACTTCACTTCCGTTGTCCAAGGCCTTGCAACCACGACATCATGCAGCTCGGTACAGATGGTCCCAACAAGATGCCGAATGAACTGCTCGGGATTGGCACCACGTTCTCTTCACCGATGAGTGTGTCGTATGCTTTCAACCAGACAATCGTGTTTGGAGGCAACAGCTCGGGCTGAACGCCTTAGACACACTGTCCAGCGAGTGTAGCAAGGTGGAGCTTCCCTACTGTTTCGGGATGGGGCTGACGTACTCCGCTGGTGGTTATGGATGGCGCCGTAACGGCTGTACGATACGTGTATGCCATCCTCCGACCGATATTGCCACCATATCGGCAGCATATTGGCGAGGCATTCGTCTTCATGGAAGACAGATCGGGCTCCGATCGTTCACATCTTGTGAATGACTTCCATCGGGATAACGACATCACTCGACTAGAGTGGACAGCATGTTCTCCAGACCTGAAACCTACCGAACATGCCTGATAGATTTCGAAGGCTTTCCGAGCGTAATGATTGATAATATTCTTCTCGGGTGAGCAGCCGGATCATTTTTAATTTTTGATAGCGATATCTCGATTTCTCCTGTTTCCACCACTGGCGGCGCGGTATGTTTACTTGTGCTAGAGGGCATTTACGGCACCTTCTCGCGCACGCGTTGTGGGTCTTCTGCGGCCTATATAGGGGCCGCCGCTTGCGCCGGGAAGTCAGTTCCGGCGAGATCGTGCACCAGCACTCGCACCTGAAAATGGCGGCCGGTTGGACCGCGGAAATATTGTGTGAAGATGACGTTATGATCCAGCTGCACACCCGAAAATAATATTATCATGCCTGGAATAGATTGAAAAGGTCTGTTTACGGAAGACGTGATCCACCAACCATTCTCTAGGCGGAATCGCCGTTGAGGTGTGGGACAATCTGGACAAACAGTGCCTTGATGATCTTCTGGATATTATGCCACGACGAATACAGGTATACATCAATGCAAGAGAACGTGCGACTGGGTATTAGAGGTAATGGTGTGTACAACTATCTAGACCACCACCTCTGAAGGTCTCGTTGTGTGGTGGTACAACATGCTATCTGTGGTTCTCATGAGCAATACAAAAGGGCGGAAAAGATGTTTATGTTGACCTCTATTCGAATTTCCTGTACAGGTTCCGGAGCTCTCGGAAGTGATACAAAACTATTTTTTATGTGTGAAGAATGTACCATACATCTAGATACAACTGCCATTCCACGTTCAAAGTCTGTTAATTCCCGTCATGTGGCCGTAATCACGTCGGAAACCTTTTCACTTGAATCACCCTAGTACAAATGACAGATCCGCCAATTCACTGCCCTTGTATACCTTGTATACGCAATACCACCACCATATCTACATGTGTATATCGCTGTCCCATTACCTTTGTCACCTGAGTACATAGCCACGTTGAGCTCGAAACGTTTAAATGTGTGTGAATTCCTTAGGGCCAAACTGCCGAGGTCATCCGTCCCTAGACTTACACACTACTTAAACCAACTTATGTTAAGAACAACACGCACACAGCCATGCCCGACGGAAGACTCGAACATGCGGAGGGAAGGTCCGCGCAATCCGTGGCGTGGCGCGTCTTCCGCGTGGCCACTCCGAAGGGCATGTAGAGTATACAGTGCATCTCGTATAGGTTCCTTATACAGAAATACGCAGAGAACTCAAGTAAGGTTGGCTTCTAAAATGCATGCCTCTGACCAGTTGTTCATCTTCGCTAATGTGAAACAAGTCTCTCCTAGTGAACAAGTGCTCGTAGCTTTTAAGGTAAGCACATTAGAGCCGATGTTTGCTGGACAATTTTATTGTGTTGCTCCATACTACCTCCTCCTAAAATACGAAAAGTAAAGAGCTGGCAGCAGATGATATGTGTTTCATAGTAACAAAGATGAACAAGTGTCCGTAGTTGTTAAGGTATGCGCTTTAGAGCCCTTGTTTACTGGACATTTTTTTCATGTTTTGATGTAAGGAACCTGTCTCTAAAGTCTGGAGATGTTTTTGAGGACATCCTGTTTATAAAAGTATACTCATCTTTGCTGACAAAATTATAAAAGCACGTTTCCAAATCACAGGTAGCAGTCCATTCACAAGTGCACATGGGGAGTGTTTCCGTGTCTCAGTAGAACTATATCAGCTAGGTTACTAACATCTCGTACAAATTACGAGAGTGTGCTAAAAAGTAATGCCTGCGAAATTTTATGTGAAAACCCTCACAGCTTTTTATATAAAATAAACGTTTGTAACATTCTACGTCTTCGTTCATCATTTCTGCATATTTTTTTGTCAACAAAGCCACCCTGGCGACGAACACTTTTCTCCCAACGAGAGACCAATTTGTTGATACCGTCACTGTAAAATATTTGATTTTGTCGACGGAGCCACAACCTCGCCTCTGATTGCACCACTCCATCACTGTCAAAGCGAAGTCCTCGAAGGTGTCTTTTAAGTCTTGGGAACAGATGAAAACCTCACGGTGCCAAGTCTGTCCGGGATATAATGGATGGCAGTGAACCCAAGGCGTCAGATTGTTGCAGATGTCGTAGCTTTCGTGTGTGGTCTGACGTTGTCATGCTGAAGAAATGGCCTCCATGTGTGGACGAACTTTTCGAATTCGAAACTCGCTAACATAACGCTGTTTCTCACGCATATACAAATCGGAGCCCTCTAGCGACAGACAGCAGAAAATTTCGAGGTATGTAGAACAAACATGTAAAATGTTAATAACATTTGTAATAAAGTTTTAGGTTTTTCACAAAAAAATCCTGAGGCATTACTTTTCAGCAGGCTGCGTAATAACTGACGATCAACTAGCAGCACAAGTTTCTAATAACTCACGATCAACTGGTAGCACAATTTTCAAGCTTCACCTATCTTGGTTGTGATTCACATTTTAACGATAATGACGAATATTTGTAGAACAGTTCGGCAAAAATTGAAGGCTGATAGGAGAGAAGAGACTCAGACTGTATAAGGCTGTGGATGTGCCGACAGTAATATATGGAAGCGGGACGTAGGTGAATATAATAAATTATGGAATCAAAATACAATCGTGTGAAATGCGGTTCCTCAGATCAATGAGAGGATTTTTGCCGAAAGACAAAAAAGATGATGAAGAGGTAAGGCAGTAATGAAATATATTATTATAGAATATGGATTCCACCTTTTTGCAAACACACTGGTTTTTCTTTTTTTTACCCAAACATGTTTCAGTGCCTGTGTGCCACGATCTGTAGTTTTTTGTTTATTGAAAAACTGTAAAAAATGAAAATAGTTTATGTTATAATTGATTTAAAAAGTGAGGCCAAGAAAGTTTTTGTTCCTTTTGCTCCTTACTGTGATTTTACATTATGTGGTTTTGCAGGACCAACTCTATAGTGTCCTGCACTGATAGCTTGTCATCTGCAAACCAAACGATGTAAATGTAAATTTCATCAGCGATTTAAAATATCCCTTGATTTTTAAAAACGTTATTTCTGGTGTGTCAAAATGTTTTGCGTATATAATTGTTACTACTCACGTTTTGATGTTTTTTCTTTTTGGTTACGAGGACATTGCACACACATATTAATGAATTTATTTCTTTACAGACGCCTTTTTACTTCTCAAGATGTTGGGAGCACTTTTTACACTGTTTCAATAAACAAAAAAACGCTGATGAATAAATATATTATCGCCGAAAGACAAAATTATCTCAAAACAAGAGAAATTGGGAAAACCACGTTTTTAGAATGGAGGACGACAGAATTCTTAAGCATGTTCCTTTTGCTCCTTACTGTGATTTTACATTATGTGGTTTTGCAGGACCAACTCTATAGTGTCCTGCACTGATAGCTTGTCATCTGCAAACCAAACGATGTAAATGTAAATTTCATCAGCGATTTAAAATATCCCTTGATTTTTAAAAACGTTATTTCTGGTGTGTCAAAATGTTTTGCGTATATAATTGTTACTACTCACGTTTTGATGTTTTTTCTTTTTGGTTACGAGGACATTGCACACACATATTAATGAATTTATTTCTTTACAGACGCCTTTTTACTTCTCAAGATGTTGGGAGCACTTTTTACACTGTTTCAATAAACAAAAAAACGCTGATGAATAAATATATTATCGCCGAAAGACAAAATTATCTCAAAACAAGAGAAATTGGGAAAACCACGTTTTTAGAATGGAGGACGACAGAATTCTTAAGCATGCCCTTAGATACCATGGTCGATCCATTTAGAGATGGAAGGAAAACTTTGGAATAGGCTAACATTCTAATATTGGAAGAGGAAATCAAATCACAATGTCACACACATAAACGATAAATTGACCGTAAATATCATTGCGCGAAGTCTCTTAAAACTAGACAAGGATAATTACGCCTACCGAGGACTTTTATACATTTCAAACATCCCGTGCACTCAACATTATTTTATATCAGGCCACCCTACAGTGTTGTTAAAATATTGACAACGGTGTTTGCCTGCTAAGAAATTTGGATGGAGTGCAAACTACTGTATGTGTTTAACACCTGTTGTGCCACACAGTCTGAAGATACCTTAAACAAAGCGAAACACGTTATTGGCAAAACGTAAAATAATAAACACTGTTTCTCAGCGGAGACTGTTCATCTCTTCAAAGCACGAACCAGAAATTACAGCACAAACACTCCGTCTTCAGGCCACAAGTAGCCCATCGGGACCAACCGACCGCAGTGTCATCCTCAGTTGAGGATGCGGATAGGAGGGGCGTGTGGTCAGCACACCGCTCTCCCGGTCGTTATGATGGTCTTCTTTGACCGGAGCCGCTACTATTCGGTCGAGTAGCTCCTCAATTGGCATCACGAGGCTGAGAGCACCCCGAAAAATGGCAACAGCGCATGGCGGCCCAGATGGTCACCCATCCAAGTGAGAAATTACAAGGCCAGCTGGTATTCCAAACCCGCTCGTCAGTGGTGGAAGTGCCTGTGACAAGAGAACGTGGTGCTGAAGCAATAAAACACTATGGAGCAGTCATTTGGTATGAGGAGTCCTGTTTCACACTGTTTCCAACTTCTGGCCGACCTTACGTCCCGATAGTGAAACATGACGAGATGTCGGTGATAATTTGGGTAACCAAGTTCGCCTGCTTAGCTGTTTGCCTATCATGCAGTAGGTCGGCGTTCGATTCCCGCCAGGGTGGGAAATTTTCTCCTCTCATGGACTGGGTGTTGTGCTGTTATCATGACAGAAATCCCAAGTTGCCCAGTGTGGCATCACCTATAATAAGACTTGCACCTGGCGGCCGAACTTCCCAGAATAGGGCCTCCCGGCCATCAATGCCACACGATCTTTTTTATTTATTTTTAATTTTTGGCAACCATATAGTAGTATTCAATGGAAGCCATGGTTATTCTCCAAGATAGCATTATTGTCAAGAATTATGTGACCATTTCGGCTGATCAAGTCCGTCCCATGGTACAGTGGTTGTTCCACAATGTTGATGCTGTGTTCCAAGACGAGAGGGTCTCCGACCACACTGCCCACATCGTCCAGGACTGGTTTTCTGAGCACAGGTATGAATTGTTGAATCTCTGGTGGCTACTGCAGTCACCAGATCTCACAAGGGAACCTGCCCATCTTACCCCCCTCAGATTTAGTTGTAACTTGGCACAGTGGATAGGCCTTGAAAAACGGATCAATCGAGAAAACAGGAAGAGGTTGTGTGGAACTATGAAAAAAATTAGCAAAATATACTAACTGAGTAGTCCATGGGCAAGGTATGCAACGCCAAAGATACTCTGAGCTCAGGAGTGCCGTGGTCCTGTGGTTAGCGTGAACAGCTGCGGAACGAGAGGTCCTTGGTTCAAGTCTTCCCTCGAGTCTAATGTTTAATTTTTTATTTTCAGTTTATGTGACAAACTCTTATGTTTTCATCATATTTTTGGGAGTGATTATCACATCCACAAGAAAACCTAAATCGGGCAAGGTATAAGAATCTTTTTATCCATTCGACAAGTGTACAAGTAAGGTGGGTCGACAACATATACCTGTCATGTACGCACATGCCGTCACCAGTGTCGTATAGAATATATCGGACGTGTTTTCCTGTGGAGGAATCGGTTGACCTATGACCTTGCGATCAAATGTTTTCGGTTTCCATTGGAGAGGCACGTCCTTTCGTCTACTAATCGCACGGTTTTGCGGTGCTGTCGCAGAACTCAGACACTAAACTTATTACAATGAGCAGAGACGTCAATGAACTAACGGAAAGATCATAACTTTGCGAAAATAAAGAAAGTAAACTTTTCACTCGAGGGACTTGAACCAAGGACCTCTCGTTTCACACCAGCTCACGCTAACCACGGGACCACCGCGCTCCTGAGCTCATAGTACCTTTGATGTTGTATATGTTGCGCATAGACTACTCAGTTGGTATATTTTGCTTACTTTTTTCATAGTTCCACACAACTTCTTCCCGTTTTCTCGATTGAACCCTTGGAGTTCTACTTTGGAGAGAAGGATACGTGGTCGCCATGCGTCTCCATCACCGTTGCCTGAACTTTCCACTATTTTGCAGGAATAATCGTGGAAGATTCCCTTGAGAATATCATAGGACTTGTAATTATCCATTCCGAGACGACTGGAGGCTGTTTTGAGTGGCAACAGTCTTCCTAGGCCGTATTAGGAATGGTAATGTGATGTGTTTTTGGCGTTTCCACTTTTTGTCCACTTCCCGTATACCACAAGTTTTTAGATATGAACGTCATCGAGTAGTTAGATGGTGTGGAGAAGAAAATAACAGCAAAAGTTCCGCTGCGGAGGGAAGATTTATTCTATTTTTGTCGCGCCCCGCGTCGTCGGCAGATAATCCCTGCGGAAAGCCGTGCCCGAACGGACAAGAGATCGCACTTCTGTCGCGTCTGAGAGGTGCACCTCGTGGAGAGGAGAGGAGATATTAAAAGGCGAGACAGCCCAGCCCTACCGGCTAGGTATCCTCCGCACCGTTTTTCTTCGTCCATTATTCTTTCTGTTCGCGGTCCGATTCTTATCCCGGCTGAATGCGACCGCGGCTTAATGGTCGCCGGAACCGAAGGCGGGCAGCGTCTTAGCGAGATGGGAAGACTGCCGCGCAGGGTTACAACATCGGAAACACATTTTGCTACCTAGAAGGTTACACCGGGTGGCTATAATCAAAGTGCAGCTACTCGCGAACGTCCAGTGTGGGCAGAGAAGCTTGGTAGATATACTAATGCGTTAATGCGGAACTGATTTAAACCGGAAAAAAATTAGTTCCAGTTTTGGCCACCATGTGCAAATCTGGCGCTGCAAAACATCTCGTCGACGTCTCTTGTGCTCATATTGAACAAATTGCGTATGCAGCAGTTAATAATGAAATGAGCAATATGCCTTTTCCCTTGCTTAACTTTTTCTGTGCATGTTCCGTTTCTAATCCATCATGTTTGTTGCATTCACAGCGCTAGATTTGCATCTGGTGGTCAAAATTGTAACTACTTGTTTTTTCCAGCGCAAATCGGATCCACGTCGATGCATTAGATTAGCTACCGAGTTTTGGTTTACGATAACTACAGCCCACAGTGGACATCTGTGGGTAACTGCACTTTACATATCTGGCACCTACAACTGTATTCTGTGAATCTCTGTGCAGTCTGAGACAGAGGGTACTTTCAACTTACCATATACAGGGTTTATATTAGTGAACGGCTAAAACACTCATCAACTCCTAATTGCAGATTGCCTGTCTTCAGGCTTCCTATGGCAACAAAAATAATGGTTTTCAGGATTTGATAACATGAAATATAATTACTGACTGAATATAAAAAATTTAGAATTCTGTCATAGTGCACTCAAGAGGTATTATTAAGTCATGACGCCGGCCGCGGTGGACGAGCGGTTCTAAGCGCTTCAGTCCGGAACCGCGTGACTGCTACGGTCGCTGGTTCGAATCCTGCATCGGGCATGGATATGTGTGATGTCGTTAGGTTTAAGTAGTTCTAAGTTCTAGGGGACTGATGACCTCAGATGTTAACTTCCATAGCGCTCAGAGCCATTTGAATCACATGCTATATTTCGATGAAGTGAGTGGCGAGTAAGATATATCTGCTCACGGTCGATATGTGTCATTTTCGGTGGTTGTCACCATGACGAAGGATAAGGTGTGTGGATATAGATGCGCGAATGCGACAGTGCTCTTACCAGGACCCCTTGGGTACGAGGTCGCAAGCGCCAATGATGTTTGCGGCACTCGATGCCCTACATATTGTCTACTATGCAACCACAATATTGGTTGCTAATGGCAACCGCGGGCTGTACTGGAAGTCTCCAATGGTGAGAATAGTTTGAGACAATGGAGGGTAGTTTAAACTGCTTAGTCGAGGAGTAATTCACAACAGAGAGCGGTAACAAGTGGTAGTGGTGTTGATACAACAAAGAACAATAGTAACGACAGACAAACATTGCAACAACATTGCCGAAGTTGACATTTCGTCAGAAAACAACCCAAGGAATTCCACAGAGTGAGAAAGTAGTGGCAGACAAGCGTTTTTACTAGATCAGTCAGTGGAATGTGTGGTGTCGCTTATGCGTGGCTGTGTGGACGATGTACATGAGGAATACAATGATAACGATAGTAGCTTAACAAGTGGAAGTTACTCTGAAACACGTGTCGAGCCATGTAAATTATCATCCCTGTCCTACAGGGAGCCTTCACATTCCATCAGTTCTCATTCTGGTTACACCAATATGATTGTACATGCATTAAGAGTGGATATCTATCTGAACTTCCTTAAAGATTTGTAACACCTTCGGTCTTGCTGGCGTTAACCTTTGTGGTCATTGTGGTTCGCCATTTTTTATTCGGTGACCATGGTGCAAGTTACTGGTTTGTTTTAAACAATTCTTTAATGTCGACGATGTCCATTTTTTTTAAGTGCAGTGCATGCATCCCATAGAAGGTTGATTTCTTCACCTCCCGGACACACATGGCGAGTGATCAGCAACTGTTATTCTTTATGTCATAATTGTTAATACAGGGAACGGCCATGCCGCAGATGCTACGCCAGGCCCATCACATCACCGAAGTTAGGCGCTGTCGGTCTGGGCTAGCACTTGAATGGGTGACTATCCAGTCTGTTGAGCGCTGTTAGCAAACGCACTGCACTCAGTCTATGTGAGACGAACTGAGGAGCTACTTGATTGTGAAGTAGCGTCTCCAGTCTCATAAACTGATATACGGCCAGGAGAGTGGCGTGCTGACCACATATCCCTCCAGATCGGCATCCATTGACTCCTGTGGGCTGAGGATGACACGACGCCCCGTCGGTACCGTTGGGCCTCCATTGCCTGTATGACCACATACTCCTCCATATCCGCATCCATTGACTCCTGTGGGCTGAGGATGACACGGCGGCCGGTCGGTACCATTGGTTTTCCATTGCCTGTCTGACTACATGCCCCTCCATATCCGCATTCAGTGAGGCCTGTGGGCGGAGAATGACATGGCGGTTGGTCGTTAACATTGGGATTCCATTGCCTGTCTGACTACATGCCCCTCCATAACCGCATCCAGTGACGCCTGTGGGTTGAGGATGACACAGCGGCCGGTCGGTACCATTGGGCCTCCATTGCCTGTCTGACCACATGTCCCTCCATATCCGCATCCAGTGACGCCATAGATCTGAGGATGACACGGCGGTCGGTCGGTACCGTTGGTCCTCCATTGCCTGTCTGACCACATGCCCCTCCATATCCGCATCCATTGACTCCTGTGGGCTGAGGATGATACGGCGGCCGGTCGGTACCATTGGTATTCCATTGCCTGTCTGACTACATGCCCCTCCATATGCGCATTCAGTGAAACCTTTGCGCTAAGGATGACACGGCGGTCGGTCGGTGCCGTTGGGCCTCAATGGCCTGTTCGAGCCGAGTTTAGGGTAGTTTGATTTTTAACACAACACTTTCAAACGTCCCTTACTAAAGATTGAACTTGCGACCTCACACTCGAGGGGTTCCTTGTCATGGTGGTAGCAACTGACGGTGTTTTGGTCTGCAGGCAGTGTGGGCGCCGTTTTCTCGGTGAGAACGCTCAGCAGTGTTTTCGGGTTCGGACTGGTGCGGGGGAGACCCGTGCAGGGTGGAGCGCAGTTGACGGCGGGCAGTAAGCGACAGGGCTCAGTCTCCCGTCGAGAGGCGTGAATTCTTCCAGAGGATTGGTAGCCAGGCACGGAGCAGACGGATTCACCTCTCGAGTGGCGTGGCTGGGGAGGAGCCGTTGCGTGACCAGCACGGCATTTGAGTCGTGTGTTCAGAAAGGGTGTAAGACAGGGATATAGTCTTTCGCCCCTACTGTTTGATCGGTACATCGAAGAAGCAATTACGGAAACAACTGAAAGGTTCAGGAGTATTAAAATTCAAGGTGAAATGATATAAGATTCGCTGATGACATTGCTATCCTGAATAAAGAAGAATTACATGATATGCTAAAACGAATGAACAGTCCAATGAGACGAAGTAGATGAAGTTACGAAATCCTGCCATCTAGTCGGTAAAATAACCAATGACAGACGGAGTAGGTGGCACAACAAAAGCAGACTAGCAATGGCAAGAAGGGCATTCTTGACCAAGAGAAGTCTACTAGTATCAAACAGAGACCTTGATTTGAGGATGAAATTTCTGAGAATGTACGTTTGGGTCACAGCATTGTGTGGGAGTAGGACATTGACAGTGGCGAAACCGGAACACAAGAGAATAGAAGCGTTTGAGTTGTGGTTTTGCAGAAGGATGTTGAAAATTTGGTGGACTTGACAAAGGTATGGGGAGGTTCTGTGCAGAATGTGGGAGGGAAGGAATATATGGAGCACGCTAACAAGAGGAAGGGACAGGATGGTAGGACATCTGTCTAGACGTCAGGGAATGACTTCCATGGTACTTGAGGGAGCTGTAGAGGGCAAAAACTGTAGGCGATGACAGAGACTTGAATACATCCAGCTAATAATTGAGGACAAATGTTGCAAGTGCTTCTCTGAGATGAAGAGGTTGACACAGGAGAGGGATTCACGGTGGGCCGCTTCAAACCAGTCACAAGACTGATGACTCGGAAAAAAATGCAAACTTGCACTTGTTCATGCTGTGGTTACTGCCATGCTGTTTGATCAGAATATTTCGAGTGGACTCCGTCGATGCTATAATGATGAGCCATGCTGCGTTCTTTGAAGGTGTAATTCGGTTTGCTCTAGGGGGCCGGCCAATCCATATCATCCTGGTTTCCAATCTGTTGTACTGTGGTTTACGAAGAACTCACTGAGAGTTCAGCGCAATATAATCCGTATTTCGAATAATAATATGTGTACCGCGCCGTTACACGTAAGAAAGTATTGCCATTTATTAGAAGTTATTGTGTAATTCTGACCCGAGTGACGGTCACGAAGTGTTGCCACATATAGTAACGGATCATCTGCACTTCCTTGTTTTGGCCTGTATATTTGAATCATTAAAATTAGAATCAGTGGCTTCATGCAGCGTAACTCACAGCGTACAAGTTACTCACAATATACTCGCCTAGTATTTGAGAATGAGAGCGCCTAGCTGCGACCAGCTAACTTTTTCGACATTTTTTTTTCTCGCTGACAACCCCCTAGAACATGTTGTTGTTGTTGTTGTTGTTGTTGTTGTTGTTGTTGTTGTGGTCTTCAGTCCAGTGACAAGTTTGATGCAGCTCTCAATGCTGCTCCACCCTGTGCCCTCTCGATCTCCGAATACCTACTGCAACTTACATTTTCTAAATCTACTTAGCGTCATTCATCTCTTCGTCTCCCTCTACGATTTTTACCCTCCACGCTTCCCTCCAGTACGATAGTGGTGATCCCTTGACATCTCAGAACGTGTCCTACAAACCGATCCATTCTTCTAGTCTAGTTGTGCCACAAATTCCTCTTTTCTTCAATTCTATTTAGTACCTCCTCATCTACCCATCTAATTTTCAGCATACTTCTCTAGCACTACATTTCGAAAACTTCTATTCTCTTCTTGTCTAGTTGTCGTCTATGTTCCACTCCATACAAATACTTTCAGAAAGGATTTCCTTACGCTTAAATCTGTACTCGATGTTAACAAATTTCTCTTCTTCAGAAACGCTTTCCTTGCCATTGCCAGTCTACATTTTATATTCTCTCTACTTCGACCATCATCAGTTAATTTGCTTCCAAAATAGCAAAACTCATATCCTACCTTAAGTGTTTATGTACTACCTTAAGTGTCAAATTCCCTCAGCAACGCCCGATTTAACCCGACTACATTCAATTATCCTCATTTTCCTTTCGTTTATTTTCATCTTACATCCTCCTTTCAAGATACCGTCCATTTCGTTCAATTGCTTTTCCAACTCCTTTCCTGCCTCTGACAGAATCTCAAATTTTTTTTTTCTTCTTCCTGGACTTTAATTCCTACTCCACATTTTCCTTCTGTTTAGTTTACTGCTTGCTCAATATACAGATTGAATAACATCGGGGATAGGCTACAGCCCTATCTCACTCCCTTCTCGATCACTACTTGCCTTTCGTGTCCTTCGATTCTTATAACTGCCATCTGGTTTCTGTACAAATTGTAAATAGCTTTTCGCTCCCTAAATTTTATCCTGCCACTCTTAGAATTTGCAAGGGAGTATTCCAGTGAACGTTGTCAAATGTTCACTGGAAATGCTACACTCCATTTTCGAAGATAGCCTCGCGTGTTCTAACATTTCTGCGGAATCCAAACTGACCTTCCGCGAAGTCGACTTCTACCAGTTTTCCCATTCATCTGTAAAGAATTTGTGTTAGTATTTTGCAACCGTGAATTGTGAAACTGATACTTCGGTAAGGTTCACA
Source organism: Schistocerca gregaria (assembly GCF_023897955.1). Classification (NCBI taxonomy): domain Eukaryota; kingdom Metazoa; phylum Arthropoda; class Insecta; order Orthoptera; family Acrididae; genus Schistocerca; species Schistocerca gregaria. The sequence goes on from NC_064928.1 coordinate 158,297,360, forward strand.
CGTGTATTTCTTTAGGATTGGAATTATTATATTCTTGTTGATGTTCGAGGGTATTTCGCCAACCTCATACATCTTGCTCACCAGATGCAAGTTTCTGTCATGGCTGGCTCTCCCAAGGCTATCAGTAGTTCTAATGGAATATTGTCTACTCCTGGGGTCTTGTTTCGACTTAGGTCTTTCAGTACTCTCTCAAATTCTTCACGCAGTATAATACTTAGAACATACTGAAAGGAAAAAGTTTGTCAATTACTACAATTTTCGTGTTATGAAGTCAATCTTTATTATCAGGCATGACGTTTTGAATATTACTTCTCTACTACCAACTCCCTTCGCTACTCGTTTTGCGCGAAAGTGTGCACACACACCGCTGAATTTAGGGGGGAGCGTGTAGGTTGAGGACAATGTACCTGGGAAAAAAGGCGTGAGTCAAAAAGGACTTTACAACTTTGGAATGATACAAGAATTTATTGAGATACAGAAAAGGTAGGTGTGTCATTTTGTAGGAAACATCCTCACGTTTCACATAGAAGTGACAGGGATCATCTTGATTCCATGTGACTACCATCAACATGCAGGTGACCTGGTGATTTATTATGCTGCAGCGAGCAACTCATCCCAAAAAAGTTCTTTTGCCAAAGAGTAAATTTTAGCCCTGCTAGAAGGCTCTTTAGCGTATTCGGTCCGAAATTTACGCCGAAAAGTTGTTGCAGAGTTGGCTTAATGAAACCGAAACATACGTCGAGGATGCTCCGCACCAATAAAAGTAGCCATTTGAACTGTGCACTACGGTGGCGCTCCTTGTGGCGGAGTGGGGTAGTGATGCACTACTGAGGCTGTTTGCTACAATATGACACGTGTACTGATTCTGTAAGTTATCTAAGTAAATTTTTATATCACTTCAAAGTTGTAAAATCCTTTTTGACTCATCCTGTATGATGTTTCCTGGTCAGTTTTTCGGTCTAGTGACCGATTTTAGGATCACGTGAAGAAACCTTAATTGGAGACTGGCACGTTCTGCTGTTTATGATGCTGTGACACATGAGGTTGTGCTTTCTGCACGCTTGTAAATATTAAGAGTTCCACATAATTAAGTCCTGTAAAACATATTAAACCTATCTTGAAGGTACTGTACATTCTTCAGTTATAGAGTTTCGTGTCAAGAAAAATTCTGTATATTTTAAAAATTATTTACATAACGTGTTGATGATCAAGCCATACTTGTACAGTTGTGCATCATCTTTTATCTTGAAATGGAAGGAAGTATTACACTATGGAACACTTGAAATGTGCAGATAAACTGCGTTTCTTTAATGTCTTAACAATTTTGAAAACTGAAACCTGTGTTAGTTGCCAACAGCTTATATTTCAAAATGAATTTGATGTTTACTGGGTTTTCATCACACCTCTTATTAATTCGGTTCCGCTTGTTGATTATTGGTATGTAATAGACTAATAGTGTAATACACAGCTTAGTAAATGAAGTACTGACAGTATTTCGCCAACTGCAACACTTTTAAATTTGAATAGGTACATGGAAACCTTTTGCCATGGAACGTTTTTTTCATATTTGAAAACCCTTTTTTTCGGAATGGAATAATAAAATACATTAATCTCCTGTTACTGGGCAGCCTATAGACGAAAGTCTGCAAGGTACAAGTCTCTTCCTATGTCCAGCACTACGTCATTTTACGACACATAGTTCAGGAGCAATGACGTCATAACTCGGAAATGCGTGAAAAACGAGTTTTTGTTACAATGGACAGCAATTTATCCGGGCGGGACTCATCCAGTTATTTTTAACTTTTCATTATTCTACGGGTGAATAGTGTCCAGCTGACGAAACCAGCATACTAAGAATTTTACATCATCGGTATAATGGTGCATATGGAGTGCATATGGAGTATCAATTGTGTGACTGGATTCGTGATTTTTCTCCCAGAGAGGTCGCAGTTCATAGTGATAGACGGTAAATCATCGCGTGGAACAGAAGTGATATCTGGCGTTCCGGAACGTAGTGTCATAGGCCCTCTGCTGTTCCTGATTTACGTAAATGATCTAGGTGATAATCTGAGCAGCCCCCTTAGATTGTTTGCAGATGATGTTGGAATTTACCGTCTAGTATAATCGTTACACGATCAATTCCAATTACAAAGTGATCTAGAGAGGATTTCTGTATGGTGGGAAAAGTGGCAATTGGCATTAATCTAAGAAAAGTGCGAGGTCATCCACATGGGTACTAAAAGAAATCCGATAAATTTTGGGTATAGATAAATCGCACAAATCTAAGGGCTGTCAATTCGACTAAATATCTAGGAATTACAATTACGAGCCACTTAAATGGGCAAGACCACATAGATAATATTGTGGGGAAGGCGAAATAGAGACTGCGCTTTGTTGGCAGAACACTTAGAAGACGCGACAAATCCACTAAAGAAACACTTGTCCGTCCTCTGATGGAATGTTGTTGCGCGGTATGGGGTCCTTACCAGGTAAGATTGACGGAGGACATCGAAAAAGTGCAGAGAAGGGCAGCTCGTTTCGTGTTATCGCGTAATAGGGGTGAGAGTGTCACTGCTTGGGGTGGCAGTCACTGAAACAAAGGCGGTCTTATTTGAAATTTCATAAACATATTTCGCTGCAATCACGAACTTTCCCTTCCGAATGCAAAAACATTTTGTTGACACCCACCTACGTAGGGAGAAACGATCATCATAATAAAATAAGAAAAATCAGTGCTCGAACGGAAAGATTTACGTGTTTCTTTTGCCCGCGCGCCATTCGAGAGACTAATGGTGGAGTAGTATGAAAATGGTTCGAGGAACCGTCTCGCAGGCACGTAAGTGAGAACTGCAGAGTAACCGTGTAGATGTAGATGGTATTACCTGAGTAACGTCAGATATTCAACATACTAATTCCTAAGATAACGAAATGCCTGTCTTAGCAATTACTATATAGAAACAGTTAAAATGCGATAACGCGCACAGGGCAATGTTTATACACTCCACAGACAGACGATAAAGAGAACTCGCGTTCAGGTTCACTGTCGATTGTGGGGCTCAAAGGATATTCATCGACGGAGTTAAAAGAGAATGAAAGGCAGTAGAAAAGCGTTTAGTTTAGAAGAATTATAGGGCAATGACATCAACAGTAAGAACAACATGTGGCAGGTTGAAAAGATGAAAAGAATTGTAAGAAAATAGAGCAAATGAGAAGCAAACTTCAACTGAAGACTGTTCACTGACTGTTCAGTGCGAATTTTGAATTTATTTTCATTTCTTTATTGCCAAATGATGCATGTGGACGAGTTACATCGAGTGGACGATTTACGTCATGTTGAATTACAATTGAAAGAATGATGACGTATTGTAATTATGCGCTTTCGTCTATGTACGTACTAGCAGCGAAACTCAGCGTTGCGCAGGTATTTGCACTGAAGAGCCAAATAAACCGGTAAAGATGTCTAATATCGTGTAGGGCTCCTGCGAGCACGCAGAAGTGACGCAGCACGACGTGGCTTTCACTCTACTAATGCCTGAAGTAGTGCTGGAGAGAACTGACATCATGTATCCTGCAGGACTGTCCACAATTCCATAAGAGTACGAAGGGTGGAGATACTTTCTGAACAGCACGTTACAAGGCATTCCAGGTATGTTCAATAATGTTCATGTCTATGGAGTTTGGTGGCCAGCGAAAGTGTTTAAACTCAGAGTAGTGTTCCTGGAGCCACTCTGTAGCAAATCGTGGACATATGGGGTGTCGCATTGTCCTGCTGGAATTGCCCAAGTCCGTCGGAATGCACAATGGACATAAATGGATACAGGTGATCAGACAGGATGCTTACGTATTTTTCACCAGGCAGATAAGTATCTAGACGTATCAGGGCTCCCAAATCACTCCAACTGCACACATCACACACCCTCTACCAGCTTGAACAGCCCCCATGGATTCATGAGGTTATCGCCATACCCGTACACATCCATCCGCTCAATACAATTTGAAACGAGATGGTCCGACCAGGCAACATGTTTACAGTCATCAACAGTCAAATGTCGGTGTTGTCGGAACAAGGCGAGGCATTAAAGTTCTGCGTGGTGCAGTCATCATGTGTACACTAGTGGGCCGTCGGCTCCGAAAGCCCATGTCGATGATATTTTGTTGAATGGTTCACACGTTGACACTATTTGATGGTCTAGCGTTGAAATCTACAGCCTCATGAGGAATGGGTTGCACTTCTGTCACGTTGAACGACACTCTTCAGTCGTCGTTGGCCCCGTTCTTGCAGGATCTTTTTCCGGCCGCAGAGATTTCGGAGAATTCGTGTTTTACTGGATTTTTGATATTCACGGTACACTCGTGATATGGTCGCACGTGAAAATTCCCACTTCATCGCTACCTCGGAGACGCTCGTGCGCCGACTATTACACCACGTTGAAACTCACTTAAATCTTGATGACCTGCCACTGTAGCAACAGTAACCGATCTAACAACTGCGCCAGACACTTGCTGTCTTATATAGGCGTTGCTGACCGCAGCGCCGTAGTCTGCCTGTTTACATATCTCTGTATTTGAATAAGGATGCCTATACCCGTGTCTTTGGCGGGTCAGTGTATTTACAGCTGTGCGTCCGTGCCGCTACCACGTAGCGCATATGTGGAAGATGTTTGTGCGTCGTATACCTTGAAGGTGTAGTACAATGCAGTTTTACTGCATGAACAGTGGAAAAGTAGTAAGCGATAAACCCTTTCTTCGTTTCATCATTTTGTGAGGGTTGTCACGGATAAAAAATTTCATAAAGGCTTGAAATTGTGCATAAAGTTTGTTGCAAGTCGCTGAATGGTTTCACTCTCAGACACTGGTTATACGAGGGTGAGTCAAATGAAAACCTTAAATTTGTTATAACAACTCGAAATTTCGTGCCGTTATCCTGTAAGCTGGTAAGCGTGCTACAAACAGCGTGCAGAATGGCCTGTAGGTGGCAGCATAGTGCAGATGCACACATACCGTCGCAGTATCAGTATATAGATGGCCGCCCCACTTGCGGCTTGCACCAGGAAAGAACAGCGTTATGTTATTCGGTTTTTGCGTAGTGAAGGTGTGAAACCTATTGAAATTCGTCGACGAATGAAGGCTCAGTACGGTGAAGCATGTTTGTCACAGCAGCAATTCTACAGATGGTGAAGGAAGTTCGCAAATGGTGTGACTTCAATGGTAGATGCCCCTCGACCAGGTCAGGCACAACGAGTTGTGACTCCACAGAACATTGCAGCAGTTGAAGCCATAGTGAAGGGAAACCGCCGAGTGACACTGAATGACATAGCAGCATGTTTACAGACTACTCATGGGTCAGCACACCACGTTGTGCATGATGTGCTCCAGTTTCACAAAGTGTCTGCAAGCTGGGTGCCACGACAGCTGGCTCCTGAAATGAGAGAACGACTTGTTGATGCTTGTGAAGAACTTCTTCGGCGCTTTGAACGAGAAGGTGATGGCTTCCTTGCAAGAATCGTTACTGGGGACGAAACCTGTGTTCACTTCCACCAACCGGAAACGAAGAGAGCGAGGGAGGAATGGCGCCATTCCTCACCACCAAAACCAAAGAAGTTTCGAACAGAACCATCAGCAGGGAAGATTATGCTGTCTCTCTTTTGGGATGAAAAAGGCGTCATTTTGGAGCATTACATGCCTAGAGGGACCACTGTCACCAGTGCACCATACACAGATCTCCTAAAGAATGATCTGCGGCCTGCAATCAAATCAAAGAGACGTGGATTGCTGTCAGCAGGTGTCCTTTTGGAACATGACAATGCAAAGACCCACATTGCCCTTACAACAGTTGCAACAACCACAGACCTGCATTTTGAGTGTCTTCCTCATCCACCATACTCACCAGACCTCGCCCCCAAGTGATTTCCATATGTTTAGACCACTCAAAGACGCAATGGGGGAAAGAAGTTCCGTTCTGATGAAGAGGTACGCCACGCGGTGCACGAGTGTTTGCGCGGACTACCAAAAGAATTTTTTTCTAAAGGAATTTATGCACTTCGTAAGCGCTGGAGGACTTGCATTAAGCGTGGGGGAGATTATGTTGAAATGTGATACAGCTTTGTACGACTTCTAGACAATAAATAGTATTTAAAAGCCGGCCGGTGTGGCCGAGCGGTTCTAGGCGCTTCAGTCTGAAACCGCGCGACCGCTACGGTCGCAGGTTCGAATCCTGTCTCGAGTATGGATGTGTGTGATCTCCTTAAGTTAGTTAGGTTTAAGTAGTTCTAAGTTCTAGGGGGGTATCAACCTCGTGCAGGACTAGGGGGACCGGGTACACTCATTTCTGACTGAGATAGCACCGGAATTCACGTAGGTTAGTACAGTATTAGTACAGTATTAGATATAGATATAAAGTTAGGAACCTGCAGCGACAAACAATTCTGGCCTGCCCAGTGCCAGGGGCACGCTCACAGGGATTAGCTCGATGGGCAGGGCCTAAAGTAGTAGGTTTATATCTAGACTGGCACACCTGTAACGCTGCAGGCAGTTAGGAATTAACAAGTAGGTAGGAAAACTAACAATTAGCTAGTAGCGTATAGACTAACAACTGTAGTCTGCCTACTAATCTGTACTGTTACGCTGTCTGTAGCTCATAATAATCAACATTGTATCATTGTAATAATAATAATAATAATAGCTGCTGAAATATATAACACTGTAGTAATATTACGACCCACTAAGGTGGTAGGTTGATTTTGTATAAATACCATAGATGTTATTAATAATTTAAAAAAAAAAGTTCTGGGAGACTGATGACCTCAGATGTCAAGTCCCATAGTGCTAAGAGCCATTTAGTATTTTTTTAAAAATTAAGATTTTCATTTGACTCACCCTCGTATAAAGTGTGGGTATTAGCTCGTCGTGGGCTACACTGCTTTTTCAACCCCCGACCCCACATCTTTCCTGTTTCCTGACAGTAATTATACGTATTTGCTTGAAATAGATCGAGTGCTTCAAGAGGTGTGGAACACACACACACATTTTTATATTACGTATGGATAATCCATCTAATAGTGTCACTCTTTAGAGGAGGTTTTTGCTAACGGATTTCCTTCTTGTAATATGATTTTCTAGTGTATGTACATACTTTGAATCACACTCATTAGATTTTGGGTGTACCACTCTTTTCTAAAATTCCCCATAATTTAATTTTTACACCTCTGCAATGGCTCCAGCACGATGGTACCACCAGGTAATCAGGTTTCCAGTTTTTGGGCAGGACTGAAATTCTGGCGTGTAGCGGCGGTTGCTGCGAGGTAATTACCGGGGCGCTCGGCCACCCCACATGTAGCGCGGCGATCAGCCGGCGCGATGGACCGAGGCGGCCAATCACGAGGCCTGATTGAAAACACGGCCCCGCCCCCCACCATCACTTCCTCTTTCCCGTCTTCCTTACAACCCTACACCAGAGTCGCCCCACACCTACAAACGCCCACACCACCTACACACTGCCTAACACTCTCCATTTTTTTCCGAACTTTGTTACAGTTTTCAGAACGGCTCTGTTCCTCAGGTAAAAATTGCAAACGTGGAGCCAGTTTCATTCAATCTGTGCTGCGATTTCTCTTTCCACTTCTTTTCCCACCTGTGTGTTGCCAGGGGATGGGAATTGAGTGTGTTATCTGTGTGACGTGCCGTATGCTTGTCAGTCCAAGCGAGCTAACTGCGCGACCAGACAGAACTTTCACTCGAAACTCTGTATCCGACAGATATGTTTCTGTCTATGCTCATTCCTCCTCTACATTACCCTCTTTAATCAATGGCAACATTTCGTACCTCTTTCTGCTCTCTCTAACTTAGCAGCTTCATATGTAATGCTATTACACATAGCGCAAATACGTCATGACGACTAATGAGCTTATTTAAACTTTCCTTTGACTGTTTATTGCTACAATTGTGATACATATTTAAATAGTTCACAGACTGGTGATATTTGAGATGGAACAAACTGTGAATGACAAAAAGTAAAAACACCTACAGCCGTCCTTACGATTTTATTTTATTTTGTTGCTACCAGTTTCAACGCTTTATTGCGTCGTCTTCAGCCTTTCTGTCCGGTGCTGTTGTCTGCTCTTATTCTCACTGGGGCGTAGTTGGGAGTGACGCCTTCAGGGACACATCTCTTGTTGAAGTTGAGGCTGCTGCTATCTTCATTAGCTTGATCTTGTTGCTAATAAATCTGCGGAACTGTCCCATTACCTGGTAAGGTGTATATCAAGCTATGGTATTTGCGTCTTTTTAGCAAACGACGCAATGAAGCGTTGAAACTGGTAGTGACAAAATAAAATAAAATCATTTTTTTATTTTTTGTAACAATAGTAAACGGCTGTCGTCCCAGACACCTCCTGCTAAAAGGATGACCATACAAACTGACAATGGTTAATACGTTTGATTAAAATTTCGTGTCTAAAATCACCGTAACTTATTTGTTGATTATCTGCGTTCCTAAAAAAGTCAACTGTAACACTTAAAGCACCCCCTAGACAGCAAAGGACCTGGAAGAGCAGCTGATCGGAATGGACAGTGTCTTGAAAGGAGGATATAAGATGAACATCAACAAAAGCAAAACGAGGATAATGGGATGTAATAGCATTAAGTTGGGTGATGCTGAGGGAATTAGATTAGGAAATGAGACACTTAAATTAGTTTTGCTATTTGGGGGGCAAAATAACTGATGATGGTCGAAGTACAGAGGATATAAAATGTTGACTGGCAATGGCAAGGAAAGCGTTTCAGAAAAAGAAATTTGTTAACATCGAGTATAGATTTAAGTGTCAGGAAGTCGTTTCTGAAAGTATTTGTATGGAGTGTAGCCATGTATGGAAGTGAAACATGGACGATAAATAGTTCGGACAAGAAGAGAATAGAAGCTTTCGAAATGTGGTACTACAGAAGAATGCTGAAGATTAGATGGCTAGATCACATAACTAATGAGGAGGTATTCAATAGAATTGGGGAGAAGAGGAGTTTGTGGCACAACTTGACAAGAAGAAGGGACCGGTTGGTAGGAAATGTCCTGAGACATCACGGGATCACAAATTTAGCATTGGAGGGCAGCTTGGAGAGTAAAAATCATAGAGGGAGACCAAGAGATGAATACACTAAACAGATTCAGAAGGATGTATGTTGCAGTAAGTACTGGGAGATGAAGAAGCTTGCACAGGATAAGGTAGCATAGAGAGCTGCATCAATCCAGTCTCAGGACTGAAGACCACAACAACAACTACAACAGACCCTAATTAATACTGCGCAATATTTCGTGATAAACAATAATATTAAACGAGTAGGCGTGCGAATAAGAAGTTCCGCAATAATATTGAGAACAAAAGAGACTTTTGAAATATATGGCGCTGCTCGGAAATATTGTCATCTGTGGGCACTAATCCTAGTTTATTATTTAAATTCCACAGATTCATAAAAAGAGCTACAAATAAATTTTAACATTTCACCTTACAAATTTATATTTTAACCCTTGACACCTATCGCGAGCCTCAGAGACCAGATAGTATACCTTTGTTCTCACTACATGGAAAATAAGTTCAAAACAAGGTGAAAGAGCTTCATAATTATTATTATCAGTATTAGTATTATTATTGTGCATCGAAATGTATAAATTATCGCCGGCATTGTGTTAGAGGCAGATGACTAGAAAAACAGAAGAGTTAATAACGGTGAATCGTACAGGTTGCGGCAGCGTTCATAGCGTAATTTGACATGCGTAGTAGAATGACGTACTGCAGGAATGCGCGCCAGCTCGTGCCGCATTCGTGTACTAATGAACTGCCATTTCGAGTGTGACAGTGGTATGGAGCGGCGAGCCCACAGCATCGTGCATTTGCTGTTGAAAGTTATTTCAAGAATAACGACTCTGTTACTGCTACCCAACATCTATTTCGGCAACATTTTAACTTGGGACGTCACGGGGAAGTTCCAGATGGCCGAACCATTGTGAGGTGGGTACATGAATTTCGAGCTACAGGTTCTGTTTGCAATGGCAAACCGGGAAGAAGTTAAAGAACTGTGCTGACACAAGAAGCCGTGGAAAATGTTAGTGCTGCACTACTGCGTAGCCCAAAAAGATTGGCTCGTCGTCATGCTCAAACTGTGCATATGTACGATCGCTCATTCAGGAGAATATGCACGAAGATCTTCGCCAAAATCAACAAATGTTGCACACCATCCTGATGTCAGATGAAGCTCATTTCGAGTTACGTTTTTCAGTGAATAAACAGAATATGCGTGATTGGTGTGATGTAAACCCGCATGAACTACACATCAAACTCTTGCACAGTTCTCGTGTCAGAGTGTGGCGTGAAGTTGCTCCCTTTGGGATTATTGGCCGTTACTTCTTTGAGGATGACAGCGGTATGGCAGTAACTGTCATCAGTGAACGCTACCTTAAGATGCTGCAAGACTCCGTTCTTCCCCAGTTAGGTATGGTCGGTGTTGATGCGGAACAATTATAGTTTCAACGAGACGGAGCGACCTCGCATCCAGCCAGCATTTGCATGGATTTCATAAGACAGACATTTCCCGGTAGAGTAATTTCCCGTTTTGCTGACATTTCCTTATCGCCTCGCTCACCCGACCTTTCGTGTGCCGACTTTTCCTTTTGGGGCGTCAAGAAGCAAGAAGTGTTGTGCCACCATTCCCGAGTTGAATGATCGCATCAGAACTGACGTCGGCAATGTCCCAGGGAACAAGTTACGCCGAGTTATGGAAAGCTTCCAACGCCGCCTAGATGAATGTGTTTTGCAGAGGGGCATCATTTGACAGAAGTCATATTCAAAACGTAATCCACGCAATGGACAATGACTTACACATTACTAAATAGCATACCTGTATCTATTAATTGACATAAGAGGTAATAAATAAATTACAGTTACTGCCTGATGGTACGTTTTTAATATCCTACTATGAACGCTGTAGTACCGTGTATGATTTATTGTTAGAAAATATAGGGAACGACCAGGAAGAAAGACGTCTTTTAAAAAATTTAATTAATGCAAAGTTATGAATAAAAACATATATGTTATCTCTGTGTATACTTTTCTTACTTGAAAATGATCCTGTAGTGCACGTATTGTTGCATTGCACGTTTCCATAACTAAGTCTCAAACATTGTGCAGTGAAACTGCACTTGTAAAATTCAAGTTTTCGAAAGAATTTCCAGTAGCAAGGTATCTTAGCGTAATAGATAAGAGCGCTGACATGCTGAAACAGCGTCTCTCATTGTATTGTTTTGTTTTTTGTGGTGGGGATGTGGGTGTCTGCAGGAATTTATCCAAAGAGGGAGTGTGGTGGCAAGTGCCTATCTATGGGGACGTACTGAGCGAGGTGGCGCAGTGGCTAGCACACTGGCCTCACATTCGGGAGGACGACGGTTCAATCCCGACCATTCTGATTTAGGTTTTCCGTGATTTCCCTAAATCGCTCCAGGCAAATGCCGGTGTGGTTCCTCTCACAGGGCACGGCCGACATCCTTCCCCGTCCTTCCCTATCCGATGAGACCGATGGCCTCGCTGTCTGGTCTCCTCCCCCACAACAACCCCCCCCCCCCCCCCCCCAATGCATCCCCAACCTTCCCCTGTAACCGCAAATCTATGGGAACCGCAATACATGTGGACAACCATATCCAGTAGTGTGTCAGATTTTTTTTTCTGCGTAACCTCATTTCGCAAAAGTTTTCATGAGTGTTCTTTGACGCTCCTTGAACCAGTTTATCTGATTGCAACAAACTAGAGCAATTATCAGACTAGCAGCGTCTTTATGAACCACAACATTATTGCTCAATATTACTGACAACATCACTGACGATATAAGTGAGCAGTCTAGTATGTACCTCAATAATAAGGCACAATATTATTGTGCAATATTATTGAAAATCTAGTACCCGGCTTAACACTACGCTCTAGTCCATTGCGTAGACAACCGATGGCAATAATATTGCGCTCTGCTGAAGTCACTCAATCTCACAATTGTGCGCCAGCACTCAAATACGAAATTGAACATTTTCACTGTAATGTACAGTTAGTGGACAAAAGTCATGCGATACCTCTTGCTATTTATGCCCGGCGTAGTGGAGCTTGTCATGTACTCAACTAGTCGTTTGAAGTCCCCTGCAGAAATATTGAGCCATGCTGCCCTCATAGCCTTCCATAACTCAAAGTGGTGCCAGTACAGGATACTGTGCGCAAACTGTCCTCTACATTATGTCTCATAAATGTTCAATGGGGTTCATGTTGGGCGGTCTGGGTGGCCAAATAATTCTCTCGAATTGTCCAAGAATTCATCAAATCAGTCGTGAACAATTGTGACCCGGTGGCATGGCGTATAGCCATCCATAAAAATTCCATAGTTCTTTGGGAACACAACGTCCATGAATGGACGCAGATGGTCTCGAAGTAGCGTAATACCAGGGTAATCCCAAAAGTAAGGTGTCCTATTTTTTTATAAGTTCATAAACCTGTTTATTTCTACTATGGTTTACTTCAGTTTACAGCTTGAACATTTAGCTATTTTTATACACAATCACCATTTCTGTCGATGCATTTTTGTAGGCGCTGTGGCAGTTTCTGTATGCCCACCACGCTGTTCAGAAAGTTATGAACCTCTTCTTCCACCTCGTCGTCGGAGCTGAATCCCTTTCCGGCCAAATATTCCTTTAACCTAGGGAACAGGTGATAGTCACTGGGCGACAGGTCAGGACTAATAGGGTGGGTGGGTGATTATGTTCCACTGAAGCTGTTGCAGGAGAGCTACGGTTTGCCGAGCGATGTGTGGGCGAGCGTTGTCTTAGAGAATGAGTTCGCCCTTGTCGACATTCCATTTCTCCGGTTCTAAGTTGCCCGTTTGAGTTTTTTCAGAGTCTCACAGTACCTGTCAGCGTTACTTGCGGCCCCAGTGGGCATAAAGTCGACCAACAATACCCCTTTCCGATCCCAAAAAAAGGTTGTCAAGGCTTTACCGGCACACTGTGTTTGAATTTCCGCGGCTTTGGCGAAGAAGGATGCCGCCACTGGCGTGATTGTTGCTTGGTTTCTGGTGTAAAGTGGTATTCCCAGGTTTCGTCATCCGTGACAATTGAGTCCAGAAACTTGCCTTTTCGGCTGCATGGGAGTGAAAAAATGCTCGGGAATCATCAGCTCGTTGCCGCATGTGGTCCTCAGTCAGCATGCGTGGCACCCATCTTGAGCACACCCTCCGGTAGTTCAATGTTTCCGTTAAAATTCTGTGAGCTGTGCTTCGGGAAACCTCAGGAACCAACGTGCAGAGATCATCCAGGATGATCCGCCGATCTTCACGCATGCTTTGCACAACCTTCATCACTGTCTCCTCAGAAATTGGCGGTCTCCCGCTCCTTTGTTCGTCGTGAATTTCGGTGCGACCAGCTGCAAACTCTCTACACCACATTTTTGACATCCATGGACGACGCACCATACACTTCCGTCAATTGGCGACGGATTTCAATCGGCGCAGTGGCCTTTGCGTTCAAAAACCGAATAACTGAGAGCAATTCGCACTTGGCTGTAACATCCAACGGGAACTCCATTCTCAACGGCTGCCGAGCCAAAACTGAGCGCCTCAGTGCGGCGTGTGCGTGTTTATACACAGCGCGTGAAGCACTCTTCATAACAGTGTGGCCAACTGCCAAACAAACAGAATTCTGTACTAATAAAAAACAGGAGACCTTACTGTTGGAATTACCCTCGTATAACCATTTACAGTCTGCGATAGATTGAGTTGGACCACAGGACCCGGTCTATTCCATGCAAAGGCAGCCCGCACCATTATGCAGCCGCCATCAGCTTGCACAGTGCCTTGCTGACAACCTGGGTCCAAGGCTTCGTGAGGTCTGTGCCTAACTCGAACCCTATCATCAGCTCCTACCATCTGAAATTAGAACTCATCTTACCAGGACAAAGTTATCCAGAACTCTACGGTGCAATCGCTATGGTCAAGCGCTAAGGAGCGGCGCTGCAGACGATGTCGTGCTGTTGGCAAAGGCAGTCGCGTCGGTCGTCTGCTGCCACAACACATGAGCGGCAAATTTCGCATACGACCGTCGTACGTCTCACATTGACTTCTGCGGCTGTATCAGGCAGTGTTGCTTGTCTGTTCATACTGACAATCTACGCAAACGGCGCTGCTCTCGGTCGTTAAGTGAAGGCCATACGACACTGCGTTGTCCGTGGAGAGAGGGAATGCCTGCAATTTGGTATTCTCGGGCCACTCTTGAGATTGTGGATCTCGGAATGTATAATTCGCTAACGATTTTCGGAATGAAATGTCACATGCACCCAGTTCCAGCTACCATTCCCCGTCCAAAGTCTGTTAATTCCCGTCGTGCGCCCACAATCACGTCGGAAACGTTTCCACATGAATCACATGAATCACAAATGACAGCTCCGTCGATGCACCGCCCTTTCATACCTTGTGTACGCCATACTGCTGCCATCTGTATATCTGCATATCGCTATCCAATGACTTTCGTCACGTCAGTGTATTTTGTGGTTATTTTCTGTCAGTTGTAGTTACGTAACTTTCGTTCACATTAATCTAGTAGTTGACGTCTTCTTAAAGTAAGCACTTTTTAGGAGGTGTATCCAGGTGAATTATTTTAAAACCGCAAATATCATTTCTCGGTTTTTGTTGTGCTTACAGTTTAAATGAATCTGGGCTAGCATTTGGATGGGTGACCATTCTTTCTGCCGAGCGCTGTTGGCAAACTGGATGCACTCAGCCCTTGTGAGGCAAACTGCAGAGCTACGTGATTGACAGGTTGCGGCTCCAGTCTAGTAAACTGACATACGGCCGGGAGAGCGGTATGCTGACCACACGCCCATCCACATCCGCGTTCAGTGACGCCTGTGGGATGAAGATGACACGGCGGTCGGTCCGTACCGTTGGGCCTTCCAAGGCCTTTTAGTGCACGGAGTCGGTTGATCTTGATTTCCTGAGCATGTCTGAAGATATACTTCTTCCGTAGACACGTTACGAAGTATTGGGATTTCAATGATTTTGTTTCTTCCAGTAACTTTCAGTTGGTTCATTCAGCACACAGGAATGCAGTACCATACAACTTATTAAAAATAAGTTTCCAGTAATGTAACAACATAGTAGTTCACTGCCAGAACAAGAAGAGATGACAGTAGTAACAACATAGTCTATTTTACAATATTAATTTTATCTCATTGTGTAAATAATCGTATCACGAGATTCTGCGTAGCTTCGGGTTCCTTCTTGTCGTTGGCGGTCGTCGACCAAGTGAAAGTTGCACCCGGCGACTGAATTTTTTTTCGTGCCGCGAGCAGAAAGCCGTCAACGCTCCCTCGATCTCCGAGACATTCACACAACAAAAGGAAAGACATAAACAGACACAAAAAGATTTTGTAGCCCTACTTCGAACAATTAACACTGCGAAACATCAGTAACATTAACGTACCATATACGACATCATGTAAGTTACCATGTATGCGGTAGGCGACCACATACCCAATGCTACAGCACAAAAATCTCTATCACAACACTTGTCAGGCAATTTCTTGGCACTCTCGGAACGTGATGACAAGCTTCATTACAGCTGGCAGCATCCGGGGATGTCTTTTTTCACTTATTTTATTTTTATCGTATTTTAAAGCCTTCTGACTGCTTTGACGCGGCCCGTCAAGAATAACTCTCTTGTGCCAACCTTTCCATATCCTAAATCGTATGCCCTGAATTATTTACTGGATCTATTGCAGTCTCTGTCTTCCCCAACAATTTTTACCCTCAACAGTTCGTTCTGGTACCATGGCGATTATTCCCTTGTGTCTTAACAGATGTCCTGTCATCCAGTCCCTCATTCTTCTCAATGTTTTCCATGTCTTCCTACCTTTAACGGTGCTGAGTAGAATCTCTTCATTCCTTACTCTTTCTGTTCTCCTTCTGTAGCATCACATCCCAAACGCATCGATTCTCTCGCTATCCGTTTTTCACACAGTGTATTGAGCCATGTACGGCTCGTGTTCATGCCATTTGTTCCTTGTCATCTTCTATTACAGTACTGCCGCTTCGTTTTCTTATTACATTTACTGGCGCAATAACTTCCTGCCGTACTTGCCCGTGCGCAGCAGCAGCAGCGCGTATCGACGAGTGCACTGTCGTACCACCTCTGGAGCGACCGATGGTATTTTCTGTTCGTCGTGCGTCTGGCAGTCAGTTGGAGACGGACCAGCAGTGCAGTCGCGACGCGGCAGCACTGAAGTGGGGGACGGATCGCCGGTGAGTCGCCGACAGCCAGTGCTCGCCGACCGCTGGCGACACACGTGAACTGACCGATAGAGGGAGATTGGAGCGGAGCAACCGTTGGTTGGTCATTCGGTTGGTTGTCTTGTCCCCGACATCTATGTTTCACTACCATACAGCTCTGTCCGTCAGACACTCTCAGCTACGTTTTCCTCAAACTCGAGCGTGTCTTGGATATTAATATATTTATTAATAGTGATGAACGACCTTTTTACGACTGCTACTTTGCTTCTAATGTCCCTATTCCTCCGTCCGTCATGTTTATTTTTGCTTCCAAGGCATCTATTATGTGCCACCTGCCCAATTTTCATAATTTTATCGTTATTCTCATATCTAATACTACTCATTACCTTCATGTTTCTTTGGATTACAATTTGAACATGACAAACATCGCCGCCAGCTTACATCAGCAGCTTCTCACCTTCATTCTACAGGGTGCTTCAAAAATGACCAGTATATTTGAAACGGCAATAAAAACTAAACGAGCAGCGATAGAAATACACCGTTTGTTGCAATATGCTTGGAACAACAGTACATTTTCAGGCGGACAATCTTTCGAAATTACAGTAGTTACAATTTTCAACAACAGATGGCGCTGCAAGTGATGTGAAAGATATAGAAGACAACGCAGTCTGTGGGTGTGCCATTCTGTACGTCGTCTTTCTGCTGTAAGCGTGTGCTGTTCACAACGTGCAAGTGTGCTGTGGACAACATGGTTTATTCCTTAGAACAGACGATTTTTCTGGTGTTGGAATTCCACCGCCTAGAACACAGTGTTGTTGCAACAAGACGAAGTTTTCAACGGAGGTTTAATGTAACCAAAGGACCGAAAAGCGATACAATAAAGGATCTGTTTGAAAAATTTCAACGGACTGGGAAAGTGACGGATGAACGTGCTGGAAAGGTAGGGCGACCGCGTATGGCAACCACAGAGGGCAACGCGCAGCTAGTGCAGCAGGTGATCCAACAGCGGCCTCGGGTTTCCGTTCGCCGTGTTGCAGCTGCGGTCCAAATGACGCCAACGTCCACGTATCGTCTCATGCGCCAGAGTTTACACCTCTATCCGTACAAAATTCAAACGCGGCAACCCCTCAGCGCCGCTACCATTGCTGCACGAGAGACATTCGCTAACGATATAGTGCACAGGATTGATGACGGCGATATGCATGTGGGCAGCATTTGGTTTACTGACGAAGCTTATTTTTACCTGGACGGCTTCGTCAATAAACAGAACTGGCGCATATGGGGAACCGAAAAGCCCCATGTTGCAGTCCCATCGTCCCTGCATCCTCAAAAAGTACTGGTCTGGGCCGCCATTTCTTCCAAAGGAATCATTGGCCCATTTTTCAGATCCGAAACGACTACTGCATCACGCTATCTGGACATTCTTCGTGAATATGTGGCTGTACAAACTGCCTTAGACGACACTGCGAACACCTCGTGGTTTATGCAAGATGGTGCCCGGCCACATCGCACGGCCGACGTCTTTAATTTCCTGAATGAATATTTCGATGGTCGTGTGATTTTTTGGGCTATCCGAAACATACAGGAGGCGGCGTGGATTGGCCTCCCTATTCGCCAGACATGGACCCCTGTGACTTCTTTCTGTGGGGACACTTGAAAGACCAGGTGTACCGCCAGAATCCAGAAACAATTGAACAGCTGAAGCAGTACATCTCATCTGCATGTGAAGCCATTCCGCCAGACACGTTGTCAAAGGTTTCGGGTAATTTCATTCAAATACTACGCCATGTTATTGCTACGCATGGTGGATATGTGGAAAATATCGTACTATAGAGTTTCCCAGGCCGCAGCGCCATCTGTTGTTGACAATTGTAACTACTGTAATTTCGAAATTTTGTCTGCCTGAAAATGTACTATTGTTCCAAGCATATTGCAACAAACGGTGTACTTCTATCGCTGCTCGTTTAGTTTTTATTGCCGTTTCAAATATACCGGTCATTTTTGAAACACCCTGTACATCTACATGATACCCCGGAAGCCACCTGACGGTATGGGGTGGAGGGTACTTCTGGTACCACTAACTGACCCCTTTTCCCTGTTCCGCTCGCGAACTGTCGATAAGTTTATTAGCTGTAATTTCCCGAATTGTCTCGTTTTGGCCATGTGGGAGAATGTAATATGTTGTGGGCCTCTTTTGGAAAAGCATTCTGTCGAAATTTTAGTAGTGAACCTCTCCGTAATGCACAAAACCGCTCTGTAACCTCCCGTGAAGAAACGGACCGCTCTTATTTTGATCTTCTGTATCTCTTCTATCAGACTTACCTGGTAAGGATTCCAGATTGACGAAAAATACTCAAGAATCGGCAGAACAAGCGCTTCGTAAGCTAGTTTCGTGGATGAGTTATATTTACTTAAGATTCTTCCTACGAGTATCCGCTTTTCGTCCTGTTTATGTGGTCATTCCACTTAAGGTAACTCTGGATAGCTAGTCTGAGATATTTTACGGCAGTCTCCATCAATTTCTCATCAGTAGTGTAGTTTTGCAGTAGTGGATTTCTTTCAGTACGTATGCCCAAAACGTTAAATTTACTTACGTTCAGTGTCAACTCCCCGAGGCGGCACCATTCATCAATCCTATGCGGGTCATTCTACAAATCGATACTGCCTTCTGCCATTGATACTTTGTTATAGACAATCGCATTATCTGAGAACACGAATTAACGGGCTTCTGAAGCTTTGTGCTAGGTCACTTACAAAAATGGTAACAGTAATGGTACTATCACACTTCCTTGGGGTACCATCGAAACGCCGAAATTATCTTTACATCTGTTTACATGTGTCGATTGTGTTCCTTTAACAACCATATGTCTGCAAGGAACTCTTGAATCCAGTCGCAGACCTGATACGATGATAACTGTGGATCTCATTCGCAAGATCACTGATTGCGGAATCCATGTTGATTTTTGTAAAGATGATTTTTATTGTCCAGAAAACTCAAATTTCTTGAGCATAAAACATGTTCCACAGTTCCCCAATAGATTGACGTCAACGACACGGGCCTACAATTATGTGCATCTGCCATACGACTCTCCTTGAAAACGGTGATGACATGAGCTTTTTTCCAGCCGCAAGTTACCTTTCGTTGCAAGGTCTTGCTCGTAGTTTTTCTAGAATCTTAGAGGCTTCCCAACCGTTACCGATGCCTTTCCACTACTAAGCCACTGAACTGTGTGCCGGACGGAGACTCGAATTCGGGACCTTTGCGTCTTGAGGGTAAGTGCTCTACGAACTGAGCTACCAAAGCACAACTCACGACCCGTCGTCACAATTTCACTTCCGTTCGAGTCTCGGTCCGGCATACAGTTTTAATCTGCCAGGAAGTTTCAAATCACGTACACTCATTTCGTTCTGGAAGCGACTGTAGTTGATTTTCTGTTCCTAGATGAGTTATCTCCTTCTTATGATGCCTGAGCTGTGGGGACAGACGGGAAATACACAATACTTTCAAGAACCAAGAGGGACAGTAAGACTGTAAGACCAAGAATGGAGTGCTCCGAGTAAAAGTATTGATTTCTCCAACACTTCCATGTCCTCTCTACCTCACAGGTAGTGGTGTTAGTATCTCTCTTATGTATGTAAATACTGGCTAATCATATCAGTGGCCAAAACTGGCGAATTGTATCGTATTCTTCAATACTTCCGTGTTCATGGAGTTGGCACTGTTACCGTCTCTCGTGTCTGTGTAGGTATAGATACAGGTTCATGACGTTAATTGAAAAACCTGACGTGTTATATTGTAGGCTTCAGTACTTCCATGTCCAGTGAGGTGGTGCTGTTAGTATTTCTCCTACACTGAAGAACCAAAGAAACTGGTACACCTCCCCAATATCGTGTAAGACCCCCGCGAGCATGCAAAAGCGCCGTAACACGACGTGGCGTGGACTCGACTAATGTCTGAAGTAGTGCTTCAGGAAATCGACACCCTGAATCCTGCAGGGCTGGCCATAAATCCGTTAAGTACGAGGGGGTGGAGATCTCTTCTGCACAGTACGTTGCAGGGCATCCCTGATATGCTTAATAAAGGTTCTGTCAGGGGAATCTGATGGCCAGTGGAAGTGTATAAACTCAAAAGAGTGCTCCTGTAGCCACTCTGTAGCAATCCTGGACATGTGGAGTGTCACGTTGTGCTGCTGGAATTACCCAAGTCGGTAGGAAGGCACAATGTACATGAATTGATGCAGGTGATCAGACAGGATACTTTCGTACGTGTCAACTGTCAGAGTTGTATCGCGATGTATCAGAGGTCCCTTATCACTCCAACAGCACACGCCCCACACCATTACAGAGCCTCCAGCAGCTTGAACAGTCCCCTGCTGACATGCAAGGTCCATGGATTCATGAGGTTGTCTCCATACCTGTTCACGTCCATCATAATGGATACAGGAGTGTGCCTTTGGCCTCAAATGTCCGTGACGATGATGTTTCGTTGAATGGTTCGCTCGCTGACACTTGTTGATGGCCCAGGATTGAAATATGAAGCAATTAGCGGAAGGGTTGCACTTCTGTCACGTTAAACGATTTTCTTCAGTCGTCGTTCGTCCCGTTCTTCCAGGACATTTTCCCGGCAGTGTCGGAGATTCGATGTTGTACCAATTTCCGCTATACTCGTGAAATGGCCGTACGGTAAACTCCCCCCCCCCCCCCCCCCCCCGTTCATCCCTGCCTCGGAGATGCTCTGCGCCGACTATAACACCACGTTCTGACTCTCTTAAATCTTGATAACCTGCCATTTACCAGCAGTAACCGATGTAACAACTGCGCTAGGCACCTGTCTTATATAGGCGTTGCCGACCGCAGCGCCGTATTCTGCCTGTTTTCATATCTCGTATTTGATTACACATGCCTGTATCAGTTTCTTTGACGCTTCAGTGTATACATGTGGGTGTAGCTACTGGCTCGTCACGTCACGGATCAAATCTGACGAGCTGTGTCGTATTCTACAACACTTGCTTGTGCATTGGGGCGGTGTTCTTAGGTTTATTTTCTGTCGGCGCTCCGCCTGGAGGCTTGCAGGAATCGGTCCCCCACCCCCGAACGCTCTGCCGTCGCGGGAGATCGAAGCCAGGCCCCTCGCTATGCGGGGCACGTCCGCCCAGGCCCGCACCACATCGACCATCGACCTTGGTGGCGTCCCGGGGGATCCCCGGAACCCTGAACGACCATCGAGCGGCTGCCAGAGACAAAGGCGTGTGGAGGGCACAGAGGCAGCACGCGGAGCGGGCTTTGTGATCCGCTCCACACTGCCGGGGAGAGAGTCGCGGAGTGGCAGGCGGGGGAGAGTGAGGAAGCGAGCCGTGTGGCCGCACACGGCCCTCGCGTTCACTGCACGGCTCCTGTGTAACAGGCCGAATGATACGCCCACTCTGAGGATTCGGTATCCTTTACGTTGTGGCGTGCTCAACTCTTTACAATATTTCCTATAAAACATCTGATACTGCATCTATAAAGGGTACCGAACAGTAACATGTGTAGAGGCGTTTAGAAAGCCCTTTTCATATGACAGAAAAATTGCACCGTGTACAAAATCTTGAGCCGCCGGCTGTGGCCGAGCGGTTCTAGGCGCTTCAGTCCGGAACCGCGTGGCTGCTACTGTTGCAGGTTCGAATACTGCCTCGGGCATGGATGTGTGTGGTGTCCTTAGGTTAGGTAGGTTTAAGTAGTTCTAAGTCTAGGGGACTGATGACCTCAGAAGTTAAGTCCCATAGTGCTCAGAGCCATTTGAACCGTTTGAACAAACTCTAATCGATGAGAAGATACGGAAACGCATGGTTTGCATGCTAGAGACTTCTGTCTATTATGCGTTGTACCATGCACCCACAGTTGCAGAATGCGTGGTTTCCTCCGAGAGGATGGTATTGTTCCTCATACGTCATGCCCTAGCGCCCTCGCCTGCCATACTGATTGGTAATGCCAGACTCTTTGACCTTAACCTAAACTGAAGTTTCGTAAATTCCATTTTTCTTATACATAAGATATGTTTTTATCGACAGCATAGCACGGCTGTTTACTTGCTGATTCCGAATAATGTAAAGTCATTCTGAAATCGTATTTTCAAATCTCTGTAAGAAATCCCTATTTTGAATTCTGCAACTAGGTAAAATACGTGTCTCATGTTTTGCTATGATCTGAAATGAGGATCTATAGCAGTTAAAGATGACGGTACGCTAATAGGTTTCACGGAGGGCCTTCTCTTTTGACTAATTACAAAACTGAATCGCGTATTGAGAAAGGGATTCGTATTGCACTATCAAAATTCTATTAAAAGATGTTTTAAAAAGTACAGTGCATACAGCTATTTTTTGAGATGAGAAGAATGTTTTACACATACAAATAGACCTCAGACACATCAGGTGAATTAATATTAATAAAATATGAGGTGTGTTCAATGAGTGATGCAACACATTTTTTCTGAAAGCAGGAAGGTTTTATTCAGTTTTGCAGCACATAATATAATTACCCACTCTTGTGCTTACAACACTGTATTTTTTAACAAAATCTCCGTTCAATGCCAACAGCATTACACCACCTTACTAGGACGGCCTGTATGCCACGATGGTAGCCGACGTCTGTGGCCGAGCGGTTCTAGGCACTTCAGTCCGGAACGGCGTTGTTGCTACGGTCGCAGGGTTCGAGACCTGCCTGTCTGATGTTAGGTTTACGTAGTTGTAAGTGTAGGGGACTGATGACCTCAGATGTTAAGTCCCATAGTGCCTAGAGCCATTTGAACCATTTTAGGATGGTACCAATGGGCACGTCAGCATCGAAACCAACGTCTTGCGGCATCAATAAACTTCCCATCGTCCATGTACTGCTTCAGGCCAATACATCCTTCATTGGGCTTGCGTTGCTCTCTATGGTCTTCTTTTAGGCAGGGAGAAACTCAGCAGGCACCCATGTTTCGGAACTCTAACCGGTGGTCAAGTGAGTCACCAGTACCAACAGACACATCCAGTTGTGCAGCAGTGTGTTTGATTGTGATCCCTTGATCACCTCGAATGAGAGTATCCGCACGTTCCAGCGTTGCAGGAGTCACAGCTGTGTGAGGCCAACCGGTACGTGTGACATCGAACAGGTTTGTGCGGCATTGTTGCGATGTTGCAATACGCCTCGCCCAACGACTCACCATGCTTTTGTTCACTGCCATGTCTCCGTAGTCACACTGCAGGCGCCTCTGAATATCAGCAGTGCTTTGTTTTTCGGTCATGACAACCTCAGTCACAACTCTCACCCTGGAACGCATTTGTCTTACAGACGCCATTTTGAAGGTGGATATAAGCTGAACATCAACAAAAGGAAAACGAGAATAATAGAATGTAGTCGAATTAAGTCGGGTGATGCCGAGGGAATTAGATTAGGAAATGAGACACTTAAAGTAGTAAAGGAGTTTTGCTATTTGGGGAGCAAAATAACTGATGATGGTCGAAGTAGAGAGGATATAAAATGTAGACTGGCAATGGCAAGCAAAAGCTTTTCTGAAGAAGAGAAACTTGTTAACATCGAGTATTGATTTAAGTGTCAGGAAGTCTTTTCTGAAAGTTTTTTTATAGAGTGTAGCCATGTATGGAAGTGAAACATGGACGATAAATAGTTTAGACAAGAAGAGAATAGAAGCTTTCGAAATGTGGTGCTACAGAAGAAGGCTGTAGATAACTAATGAGTAAGTATTAAATAGAATTGGGGAGAAGAGGAGTTTGTGGCACAACTTGACTAGGGATCGGTTGGTAGGACATGTTCTGAGGCATCAAGGAATCACCAATTTAGCATTGGAGGGCAGTGTGGAGGGCAAAAATCGTAGAGGGAGACCAAGAGATGAATACACTAAGCAGATTCAGAACGATGTAGGTTGCAGTAGGTACTGGGAGATGAAGCAGCTTGCACAGGATAAAGTAGCACAGAGAGCTGCATCAAACCAGTCTCAGGACTGATGACCACAACAACAACAACAACATGTTTAACAATTTCAGGAATGTAGACATGCCAAATGGGACAATTCTTTTTGATACACCCTGTATAACGCAGTTACATACTGAAAATAAACATGAACCACAGGTCACCGAAGATGCTTCACAAATAAAAAGAAGCGAACTGCTTATGGCATAGAAATAAACAGGATTTCATTTAGTTGCACAGAAGGACCACATCTCCTTGAAAAATTTGTCAGCTGGTCAGAGTGAGAGTCCAAGTGGTTCCGTTCCTGCGACCGGCCTGTGTAGCGACGCTTACGACGAGAGCGGGCTGGCGCTGTTTAAGTTTACGGTCAGCTCGCGTGCGGCATGCACTGGTCGGGACTTCCCCGGGAGGAAATGAGCCAGCCAGTCAGAGCCCACGCCTCCCCTCCCCTCCCCTCCCTTCCCCACCCACTACCCTGACGACGTCACAACAGCGAACCTCAAAGGGACGTGCTCCGCTATCAGCGCTTAAGGCCCCAGCTCCACTGCTAAATCTCCGTGACATCATTCCAGACACCACTCCGACACGTAAACATAAATTCCGTGCTCCGACACTAGCACATCGGCACCGACCGACTGCCGTGTCATCCTATGCCAATGGTGTCATTGTATGCGGTATGGAGGAGAGTGCAGTTAGTACATTACTCTCCATGCCGGCGCCAGGTTTCGAGACTACAGTCCTCCCACCAAAATAAAACCTCTGGCAGTACAGGGGATCGAACCCCCTGCTTCCACATGGCAGCCAACCTTACTGACCACTCAGCTACCGTGGTGGACGACTCTGACGCTAGTCGCTTCCAATTTCGCTATAAAAAAAGTGCGTATTTCTCATTGGAAAAAGAGTAAAGCAGGGGGATCCAGTATCCCCGAAGTTATTTATAGCAGTTCTCCAGATGGCTATGTCCACAATTATTTGGAACAACAGAGAAATAAGGATAAATGGTAAAAGGCTCTCCAACCTGCGATTTGCTGGTCCTAGCTAACAGTAAGATGGAAATGCAGTCCTCTATAAAGGGCTTAACAGATCGTTGTCAGGAAGTTGCGCTTGAAGGAAATCACTCTAAAACTAAGGTTATGCATAATAAGTGGGTAGCTGCAGGACAAGTAACGCTGAACGGCAACATCCTGGACAATGTTACAGAATACGTTTGTCTATGGCAACTAATTGACACAAAAGGAGATTTGAAATTTGACATTTTTTGTCGAATCAGACTGGGTTGGAAGAATGCAAGAGTACTCAAATCTAACATGCCAGTCTACTTAAAGAAGACAGTTTCGGATCAGTGAGTCCTACCGGTTTTAATGTCTGGGTGTACTTTAAATGAATTTTTCAGAAGGAAACTTAGAACTGCTCAGAGAGCTATGGAAAGATCTCACTAAGAAAGATCGACAGAAACGTGAAGACATACGAGTAATAACAGGACTAAAAGATATTATAGAACGGGTTAAGAGTCTAAAAATGAAGTGGGCAGGAAACATTGCAGGAACGAAGGATGGAAGATTGACAAAATCAATTTCAGAGTAGAGCCTCAGAGAAAAACGAAGTCGACCAGGGAGACTACCTGAGCGCTAGGATGAGGAACTCAGGAAAGTTGTAGAAGACAGAGATGCATGTAAACACCTCTATAAAATGTATTTACTAACTTACATAGGCCACATCTTGTGTAGATTGAATTAGCTGAACAATAAAAATATAAAACCTGTCAGGTTAGCCTAGAGCACTAATGTGCTGCTTCTTGGGTAGGCGCGCTGGCCTCGGATCGATCCACCCGGTGTATTAACGACGAGGGCCTGGATGTGGTTTTTACGCGGTTTTCCACATCCCACTACGTGAATACTGGGCTGGTCGGTCCTCATGTCCCACCTCAGTTACACGACTCGAAGACATTTTAACACGTTTGCACTGTTTCATCGCTTACACTAGATGTAGACAGCTGGGGTACACTTAATTGTGGCGACAGGAAGATAATCCGCCCACCCTCCAACACAAACATCGCCAGATCCATAGTAACAGGGCCGACCATGCGTCGAAGTGGGACAAAGGCCGAATATCACATTTCATTAATCATATATTTTGACGTCATCGTCATTGCACTTCATAAAATCACTGAAGTGCTTCACATCTGTCACCGTGCACTTCAGGAACTATATGCGATATAGTAGCTACTGAAATGCGGAACAGTCACTAATAAATATCTCCAGTTGCCAATAATCGTAGTGTGAATGCAAGCTTTCCTTTGGGTTGTGATGGTCGTTGGTAATTAATGGTTCAAATGGCTCTGAGCACTATGGGACTCAACTGCTGTGGTCATTAGTCCCCTAGAACTTAGAACTACTTAAACCTAACTAACCTAAGGACATCACACACATCCATGCCCGAGGCAGGATTCGAACCTGCGACCGTAGCAGTCGCACGGTTCCGGACTGCGCGCCTAGAACCGCGAGACCACCGCGGCCGGCGGTAATTAATGTTCTGATTTTAAATTTCTTTCCTCGAATATAATGAGAAGCCATCGAAAAGCGCCACCCAACATACGTGCAGAGTTTTGGAATAATGATGAGGAAAACTGGAGTTGCATTTCAGTGTTAGTTGCACTACCTCCACACATTTCACGCTGACGAACAAACTGAGACACACACTTCTTCCTTCCCTGAGCGATTTTGCTTTCCTCATCAAAAACAAGGATCTCACTATGGAAAATGATCCTCTCTGAATGCCAAAGTTCTTGCTTGTCGCTGCAGCTATTCGTGTTGTCTCCTCTGTGGTGATTGTCAGCACCAAGAAACAGTAACGTAGCATTCAACGGCTGTGCTCTTCCCGTTGCATTCCCTTCCATTCCCTCTAGTGTAAAATTTCGTTCACATGTACAGTAAAGTGGTAGAAAACAACGCGGAATTGTCTCTGAATTCTAGCTCGCTTGTGTTCGCTACTATTCGCTCCGGTGTAGAGGAAGCTTTAATATACGCGGGACGTGTTCTCTATCTCCACCTTCATAAGCGATGACTCCAGCTGTAAAGAATGCTAAGGGACATCAAGTGAGGAAAATAGGTGTTGCGTATAAAACATTGTTCGTGGTACGCTTTATTCATATTACTCGACTAAATCAACGCCCGCTGCTTCACCCGCATCACCTGTATGGTCTGCACAGGTTTTTTGTGTATTTTCCGTTTTGTTTTTCTGTTGTAGCAGTTTCATGTTGTTCACAAATTGCAATATCTTCTAAGCGCGTCGTGCTCGTTTAGGCCATAGAAGTACTGTCTTATGACCTAAAGGCGATTTTGATAGTTGCAGGCGGAAGTCTGTTAATCCTCCCATTTGAGTTTCTGTGGTAATATTTGCATGAAAACTTTCACCCCAACACATATTTCTTTAGACGCCAAATACCACTTTCCGTAGATTCACGTTGAAAAACGTTTTAATTTAATGAAATGTTTGCGTACTATTACACATTTTTTCTTTCTTTTCCCAAGAACCAAAATACTAATTTTCCTAGGCCTATCTTCAGAATTGCCTTAAAAGCAACACATTTTCGAGAAATTGGGGGACGTAAATTTGAAAAATCCCAATGTAAACAACGCCTACACTATAAGATCCACACCGTCCAGAAATTTCAAATTTCAGTCATTAGCGGATTAGGCTGGACCACAATGAGTTAGTCAGTAGGGACATTTCCTTTTATGTATATACACTAAAGCGCGGAATAAACTGGTACACCAGCGTAATATCGTGTAGGGCAGGGCCCCTCCACCACGAGCCCACAGAACTGCTGCAACACGACGTGGCATGGAGTCGACTAATCTCTGAATTAGTGCTCGAGGGAACTGACACCATGACTCATGCAGGGCTGCCCATAAACCAGAAATACGAGGAGGTGCAGATCTCATCTGAAAAACACCTTGCAAGGCATCCCAGACATGCACAACAATGTTCGTGTCTGGGGAGTTTGGTGGGCAGCGGAAGTGTTTAAACTCAGAAGACTGTTCCTGGAGCCACTCTGTAGCGATTCTGGACGTGTGAGATGTTACATTGTCCTGATGGAATTGCTGAAGTCCGTCGCAATGGACAGGTGGTCAGACGGAATGCTTACGGACGTATCACCTGTCAGAGTCGTGGCTAGACGTATCAGGGGTCCCATATCACTCCATCTGCACCTGCCCCACACCATTACAGAGCCTACACTAGTTACAATAGTCCCCTGCTGCATGCAGCGTCCATGGATTCATGACATTGTCTCCGTAGTCGTACACGTCCATCTGATCGATACAATTTGAAACGAGACTCGTCCAAACAGACAACATGTTTCTAGTCGTCAATAGGCTAATGTCGGTGTTGACGAGCCCAGGCGAGGCGTAAAGCTTTGTGCCGTGCAGTCGTGAAGAGTATACGATTGGACCTTCGGCTTCGAAAGCCCGTATCGATTATGTTTCGTTGAATGGTACGAACGCTAACACGTGTTTGTGGCTCAGCATTGAAATCTGCAGCAATTTGTGGAAGGGTTGCATTTCTGTTACGTTGAACGATTCTCTTCAGTCGTCGTTGGTCCCGTTCTTGCAGGACCTTTTTATGGCCGCAGCATTGTCGGAGGTTTGATGTTTCACCGGATTCCTGATATTCACAGTACACTCGTGAAATAGTCGTACGGAAAAATCCCCACTTAATCGCTGCCTCGGAGACACTGTGTCCTATCGCTCGTGCGCCGACTATAACGCCACGGTTAAACTAGCTTCTCAATACCTGCCATTGTAGGAGCCGTAACCAGTCTAGTAACTGCTTCAGACGCTTGTTGTCTTATATAGGCGTGGCCAACCGCAGCGCCGTATTCTACCTGTTTACGTATCCACATATCTGAGCCGGCCGCGGTGGTCTAGCGGTTTTAGGCGCTCAGTCCGGAACCGCGGGACTGCTACGGTCGCAGGTTCGAATCCTGCCTCGGGCATGGATGTGTGTGATGTCCTTAGGTTAGTTAGGTTTAAGTAGCTCTAAGTTCTAGGGGACTGATGACCACAGATGTTAAGTCCCATAGTGCTCAGAGCCATTTTAACCACATATCTGAATATGCATGCCTGTACCAGTTTCTTTGGCGCTATAGTGTAATTGCATGATTAAGCAAGAAGTGGCAACTGTATCTCTAATTTCGGATTCTCACTAATGAAAGTCTTGTGAGTATGTGTAAACAGTGCAAAGTGCAAGAAACATGGCTGACATTAATAGTACCGTGTGCGGTGTTCGCGACAAGAAATTCTATTCAGGGACGGAATTGCGAGGATGATGGGAGTAACTCGCACTGACATTAAGATCGTGACTATGTTCCTGAATGCAATTGTGCTACAAAAGCCGTTTCTAATCACGTAAATGTGAATAATTCTTTAAGCAAGTAAGCAAAGTTAGGTTGTCTTCCTTCCCACTGTTTATCTGCATTTAGCTGACGTATAATGGCAGAATTGTTGTCGTAATGCAAAAGCCAGTGTCATAATCTGAATCAATTTGAACCTTCTACATTTGTATTTTTGAGAGGTTTCACAGTAATGTTTCGTTACTCCGGCCAGCAAGCAAACGGTGGTAAGTTAAAGGAAAACTAATGTTATGTGCACCCTGTTTGCAAGTGACCTATGTTAAAGTTGGTTGGTTGGTTTGGGGAAGGAGACCAGACAGCGTGGTCATCGGTCTCATCGGATTAGGGAAGGATGGGGAAGGAAGTCGGCCGTGCCCTGTGAGAGGAACCATCCCGGCATTTGCCTGGAGTGATTTAGGGAAATAACGGAAAACCTAAATCAGGATGACCGGACGCGGGATTGAACCGTCGTCCTCCCGAATGCGAGTCCAGTGTCTAACCACTGCGCCACCTCGCTCGGTGACCTATGTTAAGTACCTACTAATTTCTAAGAATAAAATTTTGGATATAATTTACTATTTTCAAAATACATTGTTACTCTAGCAGTATCTGAACAGCCCGCCAAATTTACCGCGCGGTCTAACGAACTGCTTCCCGAGTGGAAAGGCGTGCTGGTCCCCGGCACGAATCCGCCCGGTTTTCCGGGAAATCTGTGGATCGTTTTTTAGGCGTTTTTCCATCTGCCTCGGTGAATGCGGGTTGGGTGCCCCTTATTCCGCCTCAGTTACACTATGTCGGCGATTGCTGCGCAAACACTTTTTCCACGTACACGTACACCATAATTATTGATTCCGCACTGTCGCCTAACTAATAAAATACTCGTGCACGGAATATCAGACCAGCTGTCTTTCTGCATTGAAGGGTTTCCTACAAACAGAACACAACATACCGTTCTGAATGGAGACAAATCTTCAGTTAAGGGACTTCGGTCCTGTCACATGGTAGTGTTATAGCGCCATCTATCATAAAGTGAAAGAAGTGGTCCAAGTAAAACATTCATATTTCTTTACCTACTACACGAATACGTAATAAAAAATGAGGGTTCCTATTTTAAAAAAAACGCAGTTCATATCCGTTTGACCTATGGTAGCGCCATCTAGCGGGCCAACCATAGCGCCATCTGGTTTCCCCCTTCAAGCTATACGAGTTTCGTTCTTTGTAGTTTTTTCGTTTGACGTTTATTTCGTGAGATATTTGGCCCGGTCACTATCAATGGACCACCCTGTATATAAATGACGTAACAGATGACCTCGGAACTTCCAAGTGTAGTGTCTTGTACCATAAGGAAGCAAAGGAAAGCATGTTGGTATGGGTGGCCGGTATCCACTTTCTAAAACACAAATGCAAATCTGGTTTATTAAGGTTCTGTATTTACTTGTACTGGATCCTTAACTCGAATAGAGTCCATGTGTTGTCGTACAAGCTCATAAATAATAGTCCTCTTGCAGACAGTGTCGGTAATCTTGATGTGCTCTCATATCTGGTGACTATATACTCTCGTAACCTGCGATGTGACTTGAGCCGGCTCTGCAAATGAATGACAAGCGCCAACCTCTGTGATTATGTGAAGCCCTCCCGTCAGTGGTGCCGGCCTAAAGACATGCTCTCGAGGGGCCGTTGGCGGCATCTTGCTTGCAGATGTGTCTCTCTCATGATAAGTGCGCTTGATGCAGCGCCTACTATAGATCTTTGCGCTACATCTTTGCGAATATATTAGGCGAGCATACTAAGAGCCCATACTGTTGAATACAGACTTGTATCGATGCTAGAAAATTGTTGCGAAATGCAGAGACCTGCAGAGGATTGACCTGTGATGCAGGGAGTGGAAACTGACACTAAATATAAACAAATGTAATGTTCTATGAATACATAGACAGAAAGATCCTTCGTTGTACGATTATAAAATTTCAGAAGAGTCATTGAAAGCAGTTATTTCCATCAAGTATGTACACTACTGGCCATTAAAATTGCTACACCAAGATCAAATGCAGATGGTAAACAGGTATTCATTGGACAGATATGTTACACTAGAACTGACAAGTGATTACATTTTCATGCAATTTGGGTGCATAGATCCTGAGAAATGAGTACCCAGAACAACCACCTCTGGCCGTAATAACGGCCTTGATACGCCTAGGAATTGAGTCAAACAGAGCTTGGATGTCGTGTACAGGTACAGCTGCCCATGCAGCTTCAACACGATTGGTTGGTTGGTTGGTTGGTTGTTTGGGGAAGGAGACCAGACAACGTGGTCATCGGTCTCATCGGATTAGGGAAGGATGGCGAAGGAAGTCGGCCGTGCCCTTTCAGAGGAACCATCCCGGCATTTGGCTAGAGTGATTTAGGGAATCACGCTTCAACACGAGGCCACAGTTCATCAAGAGTAGTGACTGGCGTATTGTGACGAGCCATTTGCTCGGTCACCATTTACCAGACGTTTTCAGTTGGTGAGAGATCTGGAGAATGTGCTGGCCACGGCAGCATTCGAACATTTTCTGTATCCAGAAAGGCCCGTACAGGACCTGCAACATGCGGTTGTGAATTATCCTGCTGAAATGTAGTGTTTCGCTGGGATCGAATGATGGGTAGAGCCACGGGTCATAACACATCTGAAATGTAACGTCCACTGTTCAAGGTGCCGTCATTGCGAACAAGAGGTGACCGAGAAGTGTAACCAATGGCATCCCATACCATCACGCGGGGTGATACGCCAGTATGGCGATGACGAATACCAGCTTCTAATGTGCGTTCACCGCGAATTCACCAAACACGGATGCCACCATCATGATGCTGTAAACAGAACCTGGATTCATCCGAAAAAATGACGTTCGTCGTCGAGTACACCATCGCAGGCGCTCCAGTTTGTGATGCAGCGTCAAGCGTAACCGCAGCCGTGGTCTCTGAGCTGATAGTCCATGCTGCTGCAAACGTCGTCGAACTGTTCGAGCAGATGGTTGTTGCCTTGCAAACGTCCCAATCTGTTGACTCGGGGATCGGGACGTGGCTGCACGATCCGTTAGAGCCATGCGGATAAGATGCCTGTCATCTCGACTGCTAGTGTTACGAGGCCGTTGAGATCTAGCACCGCGTTCCGTATTACACACCTGAACCCACCGATTACATATTCTGTTAACAGTCATTGGATCTCGACCAATGCGAGCAGCAATGTCGCGATACAATAAACCGCAATCACGATGGGCTACAATCCGACCTTTATCAAAGTCGGAAACGTGATGGTACGCATTTCTCGTCCTTACACGAGGCATCACAACAACGTTAACGCCGGTCAACTGCTGTTTATGTATGAGAAATCGGTTGGAAACTTTCCTCATGTCAGCACGTTGTAGGTGTCGCCACCGGTACCAACCTTGTCTGAATGCTCTGAAAATCTAATCATTTGCATATCACAGCATCTTTCTCCTGTCAGTTAAATTTCGCGTTTGTGGCACGTCATCGTCGTGGTGTAGCAAATTTTAATGGCCAGTAGTGTATGAGAGTGTATATGGAGCGATTTGAAGTGGGACGACCACATAAAATTAATTGCGAATGATGCATATGACAGAGTAAGTTCAATGATTGGATCTTCTGGACAATGAGTCCATCAACAAATTATTTGATCGACCAGTATTGCAACTTCACCAAATAGGACTTATACAGGAAATAGAGGAGATCCAAAGAAGAGCAACACGTTCCGTCACAGTTTCATTTAGCAAGTGCAGAAGCGTCACAGAGATGCTCAGTCAACTACAGTCGCAGACGCTGCAAGGGAGGCGTTCTGCAACACGTCGCGGTCTACTGTTGAAGTTCACAGGGCGTACATTCCTAGAAAAGTCAACCAACATATTGCTTATTGAAATCACAGGACAAGACTGATAGAACAAATTGTGGGAAGGAGCCAAAATAAGGAGCTGTCAGTTCCACTCGAACACATATAACTTTATTCAGATGCCCCAACATTAGAGCGCAAATTTTATCCTTAAATAATATTTCAAATGAGGCTGAAGGCCCAAACAATCTAAGATTTAACAAGTACAGAATTTAAATTTTAAGACGGCTGAAGGCCCATGATTGAAAAACATAAATTTTCAAACTGCAGAAGGCCCAGAGCCTTATCCAGGAAAAAATTATTTTAAATGAGGCTGAAGGCCAAACAATGCAAGACTTGACAAGCCAGTAGCTTTACATTTTACAGCGGCTAAAGGCCCATTATTTAAAACCCAAATAAAAGCATACAAATTCAAACCATCGGCTATGAGCCATTAAAGTACACAAACACCAATAAGAAAAGGCAGTACAGCCAGCGGCGTTCAGAAGTTTCCGGGGGTCGGTCTGCACTAGAAATATTAACGTTCGCTTGCGGGAGACAGGTAGTCGTCCCAACCTTCAACAATCCGACGACAACCCAACCGACAGACCATCAACAGACCAATGCTCAAGGTGAATTCCTCTCCACGATTACACCAAGGTTCCGCTCCGCTCTTGCACCAAGATTCCAACGATGCTGACAACAGAGACCGTGGAACCAAAAAAGAACGGACCCCAGACAACCTATAAGGGCTGAACGACCCGAATATCCTTGTCGTTTAATCAAACGACCGACTAACTCAGAGGCAGTTCAAATGGCTCTGAGCACTATGGGACTCAACTGCTGTGGTCATTAGTCCCCTAGAACTTAGAACTACTTAAACCTAATTAACCTAAGGACA
The DNA here is from genome assembly GCF_023897955.1 of Schistocerca gregaria. Taxonomy (NCBI): domain Eukaryota; kingdom Metazoa; phylum Arthropoda; class Insecta; order Orthoptera; family Acrididae; genus Schistocerca; species Schistocerca gregaria. The sequence goes on from NC_064928.1 coordinate 158,331,764, forward strand.
TCACACACATCCATGCCCGAGGCAGGATTCGAACTTGAGACGTAGCAGTCGCGCGGCTCCGGAGTGAGCGCTTAGAACCGCGAGACCACCGCGGCCGGCCAGAGGCAGTACGCCGACAACATTTAAATTAACTTGTCAGTTTAAATCGCATAAGTACACACAGCCGCACGAACATCTGCACGAGGACTAGACGATGCTCACGGCAATCACTGTGCAATAGCGAGGACGAACCACGAATCGGCGCACACAGCCAACCCCTATGTAATCTCCGGCCAAATACACGTCGTCTAACAAGACGACCGACCGACGATCAACCTAAGTGGTATCCACTGAAAACATGTGTGCCGGCAATTATCGGACAAGTGATGGCTATCCGCCTCTTCTTCACGCTGCATGCGCTACTGAAGCTACGTCGCGACTGCGCCAACCAACGAACTGCTACACATCAGTACGGAAACAGCACTAACCTGGGCAGTGGACATCACAACCTGCAAACAATACCACAGACGAAGAACGTGACCAATGGTAAAAACAGTGACTATGCAGTGACGAGGACGAACCTCGAGTTGAGACACACACATCTCCAACACATAAACAATCGGCGAGCAATCAAGTCGTCCGGTAAGACGACCAACCGACGATCAAACATTACTGTCCCTATTGAAACCATGTGTGCCGGCAGCAGTCGGGCGAATCATGGCCATCCAAACCAGACTGCCGCTCCAACCCGACCGACTCCTGCCGCGTCCCAACTGTCCGACTGCCAGGTGCGAACTCCACTGCTGGAGCGTTGCAACTGACTGCCAGATACGAATTAACTTCTCAACACACGACAACCGTGAATTAATAGCAGTCCAGCAGAGAGAAAACGGCGGGGCATATATACACTACTGGCCATTAAAATTCCTGCACAACGAAGATAATGTACTACAGACGCGAAATTCAACCGACTAGAGAACATGCTGTGATGTGCAAATGATTAGCTTTTCAAAGCATTCAGACAAGGTTGGCGCCGGTGGTGACACCTACAAAGTGCTGACATGAGGAAAGTTTCCAACCGATTTCTCATACACAGTTGAACGGCGATGCCAGGTGAAACGTTGTTGTGATGACTTTTGTATACGTACCATCACGTTTCCGACTTTGATAATGGTCGGATTGTAGCCTATCGCGATAGCGCTTTATCGAATCACGACATTGCTGCTCGCGCTGGTCGAAATCAAATGAGTGTTAGCAGAATTTGGAATCGGTGGGTTCAGGAGGGTAATACGGAACGCCGTGCTGGATTCCAACGGCCTCGCATCACTAGCAGTCGAGATGATAGGCATCTTATCGCATGGCTGTAACGGATCGTGCCGCCTCGTCTCGATCCCTGAGTCTACAGATGGGGACGTTTGCAAGAGAACAACCATTTGCAGGAACATTTCGACGACTTTTGCAGCAGCTCGGAGACCATGTCTGCGGGTACCCTTGACGCTGCATCACAGACAGGGCGCCTGCAATGGTGTACTCAACGACGAACCTGGGTGCAAGAATGGCAAAACATCGTTTTTCGGATGAATCCAGGTTCTGTTTGCAGCATCATGATGGTCAGATCCGTGTTTGGTGACATCGCGGTGAACGCACGTTCGAAGCGTGTATTCGTCATCGCCATACTGGCGTATCATCCGACATGACGGTATGGGATGCCATTGGTTACACTTCTCGGTCACCTATTGTTCGCATTGACGGCACTTTGAACAGTGAACGTTACATTTCAGATGTGTTACGGCCCGTGGCTCGACCCTTCATTCGATCCCTAAGAAACACATTTCAACAGGATAATGGACGACCGCTTGTTGCAGGTCCTGTACGGCCGTTTCTGGATTCACAAAATGTTCGACTGCTGCCCTGGACAGCACATTCTCCAGATCTCTCACCAATTGAAAACGTCTGGTGATTGGTGGCCGAGCAACTGGCTCGTCACAATACACCAGTCACTACTTTTGATTAGCTGTGGTATCGTGTTGAAGCTGCATGGGCAGCTGTATCTGTACACGCCATCAAAGGTCTGTTTCACTCAATGCCCAAGGCCGTTATAATGGCCAGATCTCGTTGTTCTGGGTACTGATTTCTCAGGATCTATGCACCCAAATTGCGTGAAAATATAATCACGTGTTTGTTCTTGTGTAATATTTGTTCATTGAATACCCGTTTATCATCTGCATTTCTTGTTGGTGGATCAATTTTAATGGCCAGTAGTGTAGATAACCTCTGCTGTTGCCCCTCACGGGTAGGCAAGGCAGCAATTCAGTACCACCAGTAACTGAATTAATAAAATGAGTAAAAACAGAATGTATAAAGAGAGAGAGATGGCACGAACACGAGTCACGCACAGCTCACTTACTCCTACGCACGTCTCGCGGAAAGATTATCAAGACCAAACTAGAGAGATTTGAGCTACATGCAGGCTTATCGGCAATCGTTCTTCCCGCGAACCACACGCGACAGGAATAGGGGAAGGGAAACTGCTACTCAAAGTGTCCTGCATTACTCCATAAGGTGCTCTGTATGTTGATGTAGGAGTATATGTATATAAAGCTGATCTATGGGATTACGTAATTAACTAAAACACGACGTCTCGCCCGAGAACCAGTTTACAACCCTGTCTTACTTTCGCACCGTCGTTTCACGCAGTAAGTAGCTCGATAGACGGCTACACGCCCCTAACGCCTACGCATCAGCGCGGCGCTGTTGAGGGCCGTGAAAGCCAATAGGGGAAGGGCTGCCCTCGCGATAAGAGGGGCCCTAAATTAAAGGGTCGCGTGCTGGCCTGTTCCGTCGGACCACCTGCCTTTCTAACCCGCGATAGCACGCCGGCCAGGAAGGTAAATTTGGCTTGCAAATGGTGCTGCCCCTGCGCGTATCGACTGCGCTCTGGTGGTCAGGAGAGATGGGAGTCCTTGGCCCGTGCTCCGAGCCCTTACCCGCGGTCCGCTGCACGCGCCTGCACTCCACACTATACATCCCTCGAGGACACACGCCAGCGTGGTCGGAGGCCGTTAGCGCAGTAGCCACTTCCTCCGCCAGACAGCACTAATCTGCAGTTGCTCCGAAGCACATTATGTCCTTTACGTACACTGATTAGACGCAACATTACGACCACTGCCCGCCGCGAGAATGAATGCAACCTGGTGGCGCTGTAGCCCATGACGTGGAGAAGAAAGTGCACAAGCGGAACAGAGGGGAAGAGACAATCATTCTAGCTATGACAAGGGTCACAAATGACGCTATACGTAGTTCTCAAAATGGCATCTCTAACAGAGAAACGTTCAAACCAGAGAGCTGGAAAACCAGAGATATTAATGGGAGGTTACAGACCTGGCACTTAACAAAAGCACGGCGAATCGTTGGCAAGGCGTCTGTCATCATGGCAACAAGGTTGCACAAACCTGTGCGATCTCCAAAATGCCGGCCTGCCTCACACAACTGTGACTCTCTAAAGCTGGATCGTGCGGACACTCTCATTCGAGAAGATTGACGGACCAAAATCTATCATGTCTCTGCTCAGCTGGCCGTCTGTTTTGGTAGTACTAACACACTCGTTGTCAGTTGTGGTACTGTATGGTGTGTGTCCACTGGTTGCTTCGCCACCTAGCAGAATATCATGAAGAGCAACAATCTGTGCGGAACTGTTTCTGCGATACGGGGCTGATCATAACAGTTTTTTGTCGAACAACGCCATAGGTGATGAAACATCGGATCATCACTTCGAACTGGAAGGACCCACCAATCCACAGAGTGGCACTACATCGCCTCTCTTCTGAACAAAAAGTTCAAAACCGCATCCTAAGTCGGTTTTCTGGAATTCTCAAAGGGTTAATCTGTTTGACGCCTTCCCTCATGACGCCATGGTCAACTCTGAAGTCTACTGTGCTACCCTCATAAAATTAAAGAAACTGTTTTAACGTGTTCGTCGCCACAAAAATGCTAACTTCTCCGCCTCTATGACAATGCAAGGCCTCGCATATAGACTGACAATTAATGAAATAAAATCGACATAACTTCTGAATGGTGTGCGTTAGCGTGTTCAAACTGCACGGTTGATCACAGGGCATGACGACAATTACTATGCACATGCCCAGTTTCAGTTGGATGGGTTTGCCAATAAGCAGAATTGGCGTATTTGGGAGACTGAGAATCCGCATTTCGCGATCGAGAAGTCTCTTCACTCTCAACGGGTGACTTCGTGGTATGCAATGTCCAATCACGGAATAGACGACGCCATATTCCTTGATGGCATGATGATTACCAAACGCTATCTAAAAGTTATGCAAGATGATTTCATCCCTATTATCCAAAGTGAGCCTGATTTCGACACGATGTGGTTCATGCAAGACGGATCTCGACCCCATCGAAGGAGGAGAGTGTTAGATGTCCTGGAGGAGCAATCGGGGACTGGCTATGGCGTATCCAGAGGCCACTGGCATGGGCTTCGATTGGCTGCCGTATCCGCCGGATCTCAACACGTGCGACTTCTTTTTGTGGGGCTATATCAAAGAGAGGGTGTACAACAATAACCCCAAAACCACTGCTGAACTCAGAACAGCCATTCAGGAGGTCATCGACAGCATCGATGTTCCGACACTTAAGCGGGTCATGCAGAATTTCGCTATTCGTCTGCGCCACATCATCGCCAATGATGGCAGGCATATCGAACATGTCATAACCTAAATCCGAATATCTGCAGTGAGGTTTAGATGTTGAACAAAGTGTGTACACATCGTAGTTTGTAACTAATTCACGTTTTTCTTACAGTTCAATATTTGTCATCCTGTAAGTCCGCCCACCCGAGAGGAACTCACACGATTCATTGGATTGTTCTTCCTCATACATCCTACAGCAAGGATCTCGCATCTTCCGATATCCATCTGTTCGGCCCAATGAAGGTTGCACTCCGCCGGTTGCAGTACGTGGGTGATCCAACAAGACGTTGACTCCGACGTCGACCAGGAGAGTGGCGACTTGCGGGCATGAAGGCCGTCCAAGTAAGGTGGCGTAATGGCGTTGCATTGAACGGAGGTTATACTGAAAAACTAGGTTTTGTAGCCAAAGGAGTAGAGAATAATACACTGATGGAAAAAACCACAACACCGAAAAATAGTTACTGCAGAGTAATGAAATACATTTGTCTCAGTAACACGTTTCAGTGGTCAACATTGCAAGATTACAACCTAAGGTAAGCGCAAAATTATCGGATTGGGTTGGGTTGTTTGGGGGAAGATACCAAACAGCGAGGTCATGGGTCTCATCGGATTAGGGAAGAACGGGGAAGGAAGTCGGCCGTGCCCTTTCACAGGAACCATCCCGGCATTTGTTTTGAGCGATATAGGAAAATCACAGAAAACCTAAATCAGGACGGCCGGATGCGGGATTGAACCGTCGTCCTCCCGAGTGCGACTCCGAAATAATCGGTTGCAAATGTGAGACGCTGATACATTAATAACCAGTGTTGAATGCAAGTGTGCAAACGTTCATGAATACTGTTGTAGAGGTGCCAGATGCCAATACGTGGGTCGGAGTTCCATCCCTGTAACACTTGGTCGGTCAATACAGTGAAGGTTAATGCTGGTTGTAGATGACTCTGGAGTTGTCAGATTATATCCAATGTGTGCTCGATTGGCCATCCCTGTAACACTTGGTCGGTCAATACAGTGACAGAATGAGATTTTCACTCTGCTGGTTGTAGATGACGCTGGAATTTTCTGATGATATCCGACGTCTGCTTGATTGGCCATCCCTGTAACACTTGGTTGGTCAATACAGTGACGGTTAATGCTGGTTGTAGATGACGCTGGAGTTGTCCGATGATATCCGACATGTGCTCGATTGGAGACAGATCTGGTGATAGAGCAGGCAGAGGCAACATGACACTCTGTGGAGCATGTTGGGTTACAACAGCGATACGTCGGCGAGTGTTATCCTCTTGGAAGACACCCCGAGGAGTGCTGTTCGTGAATGGCTGCACAAGAAGTCGAATCACCAAACTCATGTCCAAATTTGCAGTCATGACAGCTCCTGTTGTCACACGAAATTGCACTCCTATCATAACTCCAGGATCAGCGTGTCAGACACACGGTTAGTTGTAAGCACTCACCGCCATCACTGGCATCGAAGCAGACTCAATTTTCATCATCAAACACAACAGACCTGCACCCTGCCCTCCAATGAGCTCACGTTTGACACCACTGAAGTCGCTTATGGCATTTGTTTGTGCTCAGTGGAATGCTCGCTACAAGGACGTCTCGCTCGAAGCTATCTTTGAATTAATCGATTTGTAAGAGTTCTTTGTGTCACTTTGATGCTGAAATTGCTGCTGCAGATGCGGTACGGAGCACCAGAGCTATACACTGAACACCATGGCTCGGTAATGCCACGTGGCCGTCAAGAGCCCGGTCTTTTCCGACCGTACATTCTTCCCACCGCGGCCAGCAACGATGTACTGTAGCTACATTCAGTATGTGACCACCTCAGGCAGCAATACAGGCATGGCAACGACGGGGCACGCTGTGTGTGATGTTGAAGCAATAACGCCCATTCTTCCCGCAGAGCTGCTCGCAAGTGTTGGAGAGTGGTTGGTGGACGCTGACGTGATGGAGCCTGTCTCCGTAGTGAATCCCAGAGGTGCTCTGTGGAATTCAAATCGGGTGAGCGAGCAGGCCATGCCTGCAGCATCTTCCGTTTCCTAGAAAACATCAACCACCTGTGCTCTATGAGATCGAGCATTATCGCCCATCAGTACGAAGTCTTGGCCTACAGCACCTCGCAACAACCGCACATGAGATCCCAATATTTTCTCACGATACCTGACACCAGTTAAAACATGCCGATTCGACCATAAAATTTCAAGAAGAGCTATTCGAGTGGTCAACGTAAACCTTGCTCACACCATTAGGCATTCTCCTCGATATTTGTCTTTTCCACAATTTTTTGGTCCTGAAATCGTGTCCCACGTTGCCTACAGATGCGAATACATCGAGAATCACTATTCATATCTGATAGGGACCCACTGTTCGACCGTCCAGGTGGCAAGTTGATGACTCGACTCTAGACGTTCCCTTCTGTGAAGACTCGTCCAGTGGATGCTGGGAGATCGGATACCAGTCGTTGTGTAGTACTAAGTTGTTACCGTTGAGACCTTACAGCCAAGTATCGGTTCTCTTCTCTCTGACATCACGCACGGTCGGCCCTGCCCTGGTCTTCAGCATACAGTTTGGGTCTCTATAAACTGTCGCCAAATGAGAGAAACAACACAACGATTCACATAAAGGCATCGGGCCACACCAGTCTGCGACTCTCCTGCTCCCATTCTTCCTACGGCCCTTCACCACAGAGAGTCTGGTGGTTGTCTTTTCCGTGCCATTCTGCATCGTTAATGACTGTGTACTCTGAGATTGTGGATGCGGCACTATTCGGCAAACAGTACCCCCGTTTGGTAGGTGCCCTGACGACATCATTGGTGTGGTTTCTGCTGACCAGAATGCCATCTTCCGTGCAGAACACGACCATACCGACATCTGTTTACAGTTTGTATGATTATATCGTGAATAAGACACAGGGTAGGGAAATGGCGGTTTGTTGCTGTAATTTTGGACACCAGTGTATTAACAATTGTCGTTTGTATAGCGTACATGGAGGCACAGCTGACTGCAGTTAATTTTCCTTTGCCAGGGTGGATACCCACAACTTGAATGTCTTTGCTCAGCGTTCCATAACCTAGAAGACTGCTCCCACGAGTGGAAGCTAGCACTAGCAACCACGTGCTCGGGCAGACCTGATAGAAGTATTTCACTGGAACCCTCGGTGTCGCTAACAGAGCGCCATCGTTTGAGCCATTCGAGCAATTCATAGGATGGAGCTATAGTTGGTAGGACCCACAAAAAGACCGTTTGGATTTCTGCTGTTTGTTCCTGTTCCCGATTTCGTCTCTCAGTTTCTCCCATGATAAAAGTGGTCACTTTAGCCACAGATTTTATTTCGATTAATTGTTTATGTCTGCCACTCTTATACCAGACAGGTGCTACAAGACAGGTATCCCTCAGCAGGTTCAGTATATTCGAAGTTGGGTAACTATCTGTGTAATACTTCCACTGTCCAGTTGGACCAGTACTGCACTTGGCCCAGCCCACTGCTCAGTGTGACCCCTCGGTGTGGTGTTTCAGGGCTTCAACGGGGAGGACAGCGTGCTGCTGCCACTGGCGCTGGCCGGGGTGGTGCTCGTGCTCGTCATCATCATCGCCGCCTGCTACGCCATCCGCAGACACCGCCACAAGGTCAACCGCCGCCAGGCCATTGGGGTGAGTCTGCGCCACCAGCTGACGCCCGTCGTCATTGTCATGTGTATAGCGTATACTCCTTTGACCCTCAATTTGAATCCTTGCTCAGCGTTGTGTGTTACCATAGCCGATGCTGTGTCCTGAAGCAATCTGCATAAATAATACACAAAAAGTATAAGTGTCCCACAAGGCTCAGTGTTAGGTCCAGTATACTTTTTCCTATATATTGTGGATCTACCCACCCCTAGCGTATTCCAAGGTTATGTCGTAGTTACAGCTGTCACTGTTCTTATCAAGCTATCTAGACAAATTTTGACTGGAGCCCACTCATGTTTGTCAAGTATCATTTTTAGGACTGTTGTTAGTCTTTGCTCTATCTTAAGAGCCTACCTGTTTGCTGTGTACTCTGATGCTACATCATCAACACAGCCAACAGTTTCTGCTACACATTACAAATTTTGGAAGAAGGTCCAAGTCTCCCCCAAGGATCAGTGTTAGCGCCATTGTGATTTTCTATACATAAACCTATCCACAACTGTTGGACACAAAGTCTGAGTCATCACAACAGCAGATACCGTACATCTCATGCCACCTACATAAAGTATGACCTAAAAGTGCTTGTGAGCCTCAGAAATCACTGTTAGGACCGTTGTTACTACTCCTGTCCCTCAGAAATCACTATTATGACAGTTGTTACTATTCCTGTATCTTGAGGACCACCAGACGACCAGTGGAGAGTCATGTCATTAGCACAGCTGGAACTGTGCACCTCACGCCAAATAAATAAACTGTAGGGTTAAAATGCAGGTGTCTCCTGAGACTCACTACAAGGATCATAGTTATTTCTCGTGTTTCTTAAGGACCTACACACCACCAATTGACAATGAGGCTGTGTCAACTGTGTAGGTCAGGTGACCTATATAAATCATGACTAATTTTATTTGTTAAGAAAACATTCAACAAGCTAGATCGCATAAAATATTTCTTTAGTTAACGCAATCTGTTACGATAGACTTAGCTATCATCTCCAGGTCTTAAAAATCTTTTCGTTGTGAAAGATATTCATTTTACGTTGAATCTCACGCCACATTGTCGTGTTATATGAGGTTCGACGTAAAATGAACACGTTTCACAACAAAAAGATTCTAAGACCTGAAGATGACAGCGAAGTCTGTCAAAGCTGGTTGTCTTGAAAAAAGAAATATTTTATGCGACGTGGGCTGTTAAATGTCCTGTAGCAAGTAAAACAACTTCCTTCTTCTGTACTCTCAGAATAAGGCGATTCAATCAAATTTTTCTTGTGTGCCTAAAGGATCACTATCAGGACTATTGCTACTTTCATTCCATCTAAGGATCCTGCCCATCACCAGAGGACTTTCCACATACGTCATTAACACAGCCTGCACTGTCTACGTCACGTTGCTAAATAAATTATGAGGTAAAGATGTAGATGTTCCACGAGGATCACTATTAGTGCCATTGCAATACTTCATGTACCTTAAAACACTACCCAGCACGAATATCACCCCAAGTTATGTCATTAACACAGCACTGTCCATCTCGGGCCACCTACAAAATCACAGCCAAATGCACTGGTGCACCTCTATGATCACAGGTTAGTTGTTACTTTTTGTGTGTCCAAAGGACATTCCCACCAACAATAAGTGACCTATGTTATTCAGCACTTAGTTTGTGCACTTCAAGCCACAAGCATAAAATCTGTATGTATAATTGGGGTGTTCCTCGAAGCTGTGACAGTTGCAATTTTTACTATATCTTAAGGATCAAACCACTAACAGTGCACTTGGAAGCTAAGTTATAAGCAAAGGAGGTGGCGTCCTGGAGGACCATTGTTAGGATTATTGATTCTGAACAGTGGCCTTTAACGCTATGTCACAGGCGCAGCCAGCGATGTGCACGTCTTGCTGCATCCATAAACTTTGTACACAATGTACAATCATGGTCTAATGGTCTAGTCCTGTGTTATCTTTCCTATATGTTAAGGAATTACCTACCAATAGTGGACTCTGAGGTCATTCCATTACCATACCATTAACTGTGCACTTCACGTCATATAGCTGAATTATTGCATAAAAGTTAGGTTGATTGGTGTATTTCCAGTGTCTTAGGGATCTATCCACCACTCGTACACTGCAATGCAACGTCAATTGCAGAGTCGTTAGAACTTCATGCGACCTTCATAATATGCAAAACGTACAGATGGCCGTCGAGGATGAATATTGTACCTGTATCTTAAGGACCTAACTTTTTCCTTTCACTGGACACAAATATTGTTCTCTCAGCGCCCAGCAGCAGAGTCTTACTACGCAGTGCTCGGAGTAAAGTTCAGTCTGGCGCAGATCAGATTCAGAAACGGTCCCAGGAGGGAGACGGCGCTGCGCGACTTCACTCCGGAATTTGCGAGCGGATAAACTTCAGAGTGAAAGCAAAGTCTATTGTAAACAATATACAATGAGTCTCAGTTGAACACAATTCTACGCCGGCCATGGTGGCCGTCCGGTTGTAGGCGCTTCAGTGCGGAACCGCGTGACTGCTACGGTCGCAGGTTCGAATCCTGCCTCGGGCATGGATGTGTGTGATGTTCTTAGGTTAGCTGGCTTAAGTAGTTCTAACTTCTAGGGGAATGATGACCTCAGATGTAAAGTCCCATAGTGTTCAGAGCCATTTGAACCATTTTTGAACCCAATTATAGACTCAAATCCAAAAGGCACAAATAAACGATGTACCACGAAAGAATTATCCGAATGGGAAGGAAATCGATAGATGTGGTTCACATATAAAGACATTCAAATGATTACAATTTCAGGGCAGTTGCTTGATTCATTCAAGAGAAATACCTTCACAAATTGAGCAAGTCAATAATGTATCAATCCACCTCTGGCCCTTATGCAAGCAGTTATTCGGCTTTATATTGATTAATAGAGTTGTTGGATTCCTCAGGGATATCGCGCTAAATTCTTCCAATTGGTCAGTTGGGTCGTCATCATTCCAAGATGGTTGGACGGCCCTGTCCATAGTGCTAGAAACTTTCTCAACTACGGAGACATCTTGCTGTCCAAGACACTGTTTTGCAAGCCGAAGACAAGCAGTAGCAACACTCGTCGTGTGTGAGCTGGCATTATCCAGGTGAAATATAAGTCCAGAAAGGCTTGCATGAAGGATAACAAAACGTGGCGTAGAATGTCGACGACGTACCGCTGTGCTTCAAGGATGCTACGGATGACAACGAAAGGTGAACTGCTATGACAACAAATGGCATCACAGACCTGGTTGTCGGACAGCCACGTTGGTATTCCAGCACTACCTGCGGAATAACCAGAGACGTCATCGGCCTGGGATCTCATTGACTGGAATAGAACTGTCTTCAGTGACGGGTTCTGCTTCGAACTAAGCCCCAAAGACCAGCGAAGATGTCTGGAGATGTCCCAGACAGCGGTGGGATACCAAACTGATTGTCGGCTGCCAAACAGCCCAACAATTAAGAGTGATGGTCTGGGTGTCATTTATTTTCATAGCAGGACTCTTTACTTGTCATCTGTTTTAACCCTGCAGCACAGCGGTACGTGGCCGGCCGCGGTGGTCTTGCGGTTCTAGGCGCGCAGTCGGGAACCGTGCGACTGCTACGGTCGCAGGTTCGAATCCTGCCTCGGGCATGGATGTGTGTGATGTCCTTAGGTAAGTTAGGTTTAAGTAGTTCTAAGTTCTAGGGGACTGATGCTCAGAGCCATTTGAACAGCGGTACGTGGATTATATTCTACGCCCTTCATGGCAGGCCGTCGTGGGCTTACGTTTGAGAAAGATAATGTACGCCCGTACACGGCAAGAATTTCTACTGCTCGTCTTCATTCCTGCCAAACCCTAGCTTGCCCACCAAGGTCGCCAGATCTCTGCCCAATCGAGAACGTTTGGAGCTTTATGGGCATCTGTGACGAAATTGAGTGGCAATTGGACAGAATTTGGCACGATATCAATGAATGCCAACCCGAACAAGTAGTTGCATAAGGTCTAGAGGTGCACCAATCCGTTACTGATTTTCTCATTTTGTGAAGTTCTTTCTCTTGAAGAGATCATCCAGTTTTTCTGGTATTGTAATCATTTGGCTCTCCATATCGTTCTACACAGTTCTGTTCCATATTTCCTTCCTGGCGCGTCGCCTTTCTCTCTCTCTCTCTCTCTCTCTCTTTTCTTTTCTTTTCTTTTCTTTTTGTCTTAGTGTGTAAATCCAAACTCATGGCTAGGTAATCAACAAAGTAATATAATACCGTGGAATTAAATGCTACATGTACGGTAAGAGAACTGTCCGCGTCGATAGCTGAGTGGTCAGCGCGACGGAACGCTATGCTAAGGGGCTTGGGTTCGGTTCCCGGTTGGGTAGGAGATTTTTTCCGCTTGGGGACTAGGTGTTGTGCTCTCTTCTTCATCATTATCATCATCATCATCTTCACCTCATCCCCATCGACGCGCCAGGTGACCTGTCTACCCGATGGGAGGCCCTAGTCATACAAAATTTCACGGTTCCTTTTCGGCCACGTGCAAGCTTGTTCAAAGAATTTCACATCTGAGCGGCCATCCAGGCGGCCGTTGGTGCGTGCAGATCAATGATCCTTGCTACGCGCCCGATGGACGTGACTTAACAGACGCCACCTCCACATCGTAGCCCCTAGGTAGAATATTCCCCTATGTTTGGTGGCGACAGAATATACCCACCACCTGTGTATTCTCTTGCCATGTCATTAGAACAGGCCGAACTGTTCTCCTAATGGCCACAAGATGTACGTATCATCCCAAGATCACTGTTAGGACCATCATTCTTCCTAATGGCTCGTCATAGTTCAGCCAATTTGTTGGAAATATTTGTGAATCAATAGTTCAGAACCTGGAGTTGTGGGAGTACATATTTATTAGATCTGCTTCCACCGCTCGTTGTCCATCTAGTATTTACTCCGCCCTTCTCTCTGTCCATCTCTTTCTCCCCTCCCTCTCTGTCAGGAGAAGGAGGCGTCCTTCTCCGTTTACTCTATCCATCCGCTCCTGTCCCTCTCTCTGTCCATCTCGTCCTCCTTTCTTTCTCTATCCATCTCCCCCTTCCCACTGTCCATCTTCTCCTCTCTCCCTGTCCACTTCTTCCTTCTCCTTATCTAACCATCTACTCCTTCTCCATACGTACCCATGCCCTACATCCCGCCTCTTCTCTCAGTCCATCTCTTCCTCTGCCTCCTCTCCGCACGTTATCACCAACAGGCCAATAAGAAATTGCTGGTTCTTAGCCTCGTAATATTTCTTTGCAGACAGTAAGTGAGATTAAAAATTTGGCTAAAATCGATTCAGCGGTTTGGGATGAGTCTTTCACTGGTGGCCTTGCCCGCATACGCACATGTCACATATACACTGAAGACGCAAAGAAACTGGTACAGCTGCCTAATATCGTGTAGGGCACCCGCGAGCACGCAGTACTGCCGTAACACGACGTGGCATGGACTCGACTATGGTCTGAAGTACTGCTGGAGGGAACTGACACCATGAATCCTGCAGGGCTGTACATAAATCCTTCTAAACAGCAAGTTGCAAAGCATCCAAGATACACTCTATACTGATCATGTATGAGGAGTGTTTAACCTCAGAAAAGTGTCCCTGGAGTCAGTCTGCAGCAATTCTGGGCGCGTAAGGTGTCGCATTGTCCTGCTGGAATTACCCAACTCCGCCGGAATGCACAATGGACATGAATGAGTGCAGGTTCAAAAATGTTTCAAATGGCTCTGGGCACTATGGGACTTAACTTCTGAGGTCATCAGTCCCCTAGAACTTAGAACTACTTAAACCTAACCAACCTAATTACATCACACACATCCATGCCCGAGGCAGGATTCGAACCTGCGACCGTAGCGGTCGCTCGGCTCCAGGCTGTAGCGCCTAGAACTTACCTGCTTTACCACTTATACCTAGATATGTAGCTTTGTGTAAAAGTATTTGATGACTGATGCAGTCAAATGCTTTTGATAGATCACAAAATATTCACCTTCATCTCTTTGTAGATGGACTCTGACATTGGCAGGAAATACAAATATTGCATCTTCTATTGATAATCCCCTTCTGAAATCCAAACTGACTTTTGCCATTGCAGGTATTGTGCTGACTGAGATGCTATGGGAAAACTTTTCAGCAATGAGACTGGCTGATAGTTTGCAATATCTGCCTTCTCTCTCTTTTTATACAGAGTTTCATAGCTGCATACTTCAGCTTTTCAGGAACTGTTCCTTGCTTAAGTGAATGCAGAAGGCGACATATAAGCAGATTTACCAAAGTCTTTATTAGCAAGTTCGGCCATATGGTAGGTGCGAAATGCAATAATGTCTCTGTCAACGAAACTTTCGAGTCCACCAACATTGGGTACTCCAGAACCTCCACGGACAATGGCTACAGTAAACCATCCGTTACCATGATCAAACGAATCATTAATATCTAAACTAAAATTAAGTCATTTACAGACAATTTCCTCCTATTACGCGTATACAACGACAAAGCAGAAGGCGACATATAAGCAGATTTACCAAAGTCTTTATTAGCAAGTTCGGCCATATGGTAGGTGCGAAATGCAATAATGTCTCTGTCAACGAAACTTTCGAGTCCACCAACATTGGGTACTCCAGAACCTCCAAGGACAATGGCTACAGTAAACCATCCGTTATCATAATCAAACGAATCATTAATATCTAAACTAAAATTAAAGCGGCACGCACAGAAAACAGAAGGTCCGTCCAGCAAGGCTTGACCTGACTGGTATACGATTCTTCTTGACTCCAGCGTTGTGCGCTGCGAACAGTCGTGGAACCGTTCGGAGACGCCAGTCGTTTACATCAGCATGACAGAGGACCCTGCCTCGAAGCAGCGCCTGTGAGGCAACGGTTTGTGGACACTGACACTCGTGAAATGGACTGGCCCGTCCAGAGTCCGTACTGATCGCAATGGGACACCTTTGGAACGAGTTACAAAGTTCAGTTCGCCAGAGAGCCCAGACTTCAACATCACTATCTTCTCTCGTTTGTTATCAACTCCGCTTGAGACTGCGGCGTCCGAGGTGAGTAACTTGGATCGAGGAAGAATCGACTGACATACCTCCGCAGACGTTCAAGGACTCACTAAAAGAGTGCCCTGCAGATTTCAAGCGGTCATAAAGACGAGTGTGGGACTCTCCCATCCAGTGTGCACTAATAGGTGTCCAAATAGTGTGTATTATTCAATGTTTTTATTCCATGAAAATTATTGCAAACACAGATCTTGAGCGCTTGACACGTCCTGGATATCCTTCAACACACAACTGAATGAATGCACTAACCGTCTGGTTATATTCGGTGGCGATGTTGGTGATAGTAAGTTCCTAAGGCACCAGGCCGCTGAGGTCATCGGTCCTTAGGTTTTCGTACTACTTAATCTAACGTAAACACGCTGAGGGCAACACACACGCCCATACACAAGGGAGGACTCGAACCTCGGAGGGGTTAGGGCTCGGCGAGGGGGGGAGGGGGGGGGGGGAGAGCCGCGCAAACCGCGGCAAGGCGCCTTCACTGCGCGGCTTGATTCGGACATACAGGGTGGTCAGAATCAGTTTGAAAAGTTTGTAACGGCGTTGTAGAGTAGGTTGCGCTGAGAAATAATGTTTAAGAAAAAAAAACTCGGTACATTACTCCGATTCCGAGTGAATTAGCATTGAAGTTAGCTAATCAGGCCGTTGCGTGCGCACACTAAAGTCTACCACCAGATAGACTATATGATCAAAAGTATCCGGCTGCCATTCCCTTCCAGCACCAGATTAAACTTATGCCTGCGATAGTGGAAGCTTCCATAAAAGCTAAAAGTGGGCCAATACCATACTGAATTCCAGCAGTATCACTGGAGAGCGCCCACGAACTTTCATTTTCATCCATGTGTCCGGATACTTTCGATCACATGGTCTACATTATTACTGGTCCCACAGCGTAGATGATAGCGCACGAGACTACTCAGTCTTCGGCTCGGGTTCGATCCTTACTACCTTCCCATGTCCAAGGTTTGTATCGCTCTGTTTTTCGGTTTTACCAAACCAAACAAAGTTCACGTTTGGCGACATCGTCCCTGCCGGGCCGCTTTAGTTTGCGCAGCGCATCGGTCTGACAGGTTAACTTCAGTACTAAATAACTCGGAAACGGCGCAAAGTATCGATTTTTTTTTCTTAACACTTATTTCTCTGCGCAGCCTACCGTCCAACAACCTCGCTAGCTTTTTAGACAGTTCTGACCACCCTGTATGAAAATTTTCTCAACCGCCGTGTACATTGTGACATCACCACAGCTACACGAGCAATTAGTCTGGCCGCTAGAACACCAGATTAGCGACAGATAGCCACCATCGCACAAGTAAACTCGAGAACCGTGTAAAAATTACTTGTGCCGCGGAAGGTAGCCGCGCCGTCTGGCGTCTTGCCACGGTTCCCACGGCTTCAACCTGTCGGAGGTTCGAGTCCTCCCTCGGGAATGGGTGTGTGTGCTGTCCTTAGCGTAAATTAGTTCAAGTTACACTAAGTAGAGTGTAAGCCTACGAACCGATAACCTCAGCACTGGTCCCATAAGAATTTACTTACACTTCTGGCCATTAAAATTGCTACGCCACAAAGATGACGTGCTGCAGACGAGAAATTTAACCGACAATAAAAAGATGCTGTGATATGCAAATGATAAGATTTTCGGAGCATTCACACAAGGTTGCCGCCGTTGGCGACATTTACAACGTGCTGACATGACGAAAGTTTCCAACCGATTTCTCATACACAAACAGCAGTTGACCGGCGTTGCCTGGTGAAACGCTGTTGTGATGCCTCGTGTAAGCAGGAGAAATGCGTATCATCACGTTACCGACTTTGATAAAGGTCGAATTGTAGCCTAACGCGAATGCGGTTCATCGGATCGTGACACTGCTGCTCGCGTTGGTCGAGATCCAATCACTGTTAGCACAATATGGAATCGGTGGGTTCAGGAGGGTAATACGGAACGCGGTGCTAGATCCCAACGGCCTCGTATCACTAGCAGTCGAGATAACAGGCATCTTATCCAGATGGCTGTAACGGATCGTGCAGCCACGTCTCGTTCCCTGAGTCAACAGACGGGGACGTTTGCAAGACAACAACCATCTGCACGAACAGTTCGACGACGTTGGCAGACGCATGGACCATCAGCTCGGAGACCACGTCTGCGGTTACCCTTGACGCTGTATCACAGACAGGAGCGCCTGCGATGGTGTACTCAACGACGAACCTGGGCGCGCGAATGGCAAAATGTCATTTCTCCGGATGAGTCCAGGTTCTCTTTACAGCATCATGATGGTCGCATCCGTGTTTTGCGACATCGCGGTGATCGCGCATTGGAAGCGTGTATTCGTCATCGCCACACTGGGGTATCACCCGACGTGATGCTATGAGGTGCCATTGGTTACACGTCTCTGTCACCTCTTGTTCCCATTGACGGCACTTTGAACAGTGGACGTTACATTTCAGATGTGTTACGACCCGTACCTCTTCCCTTCATCCGCATCCAATCCCTGCGAAACACATTTCAGCAGAATAATGAACGACCGCAATTTGCAGGTCCTGTACGGGCCTTTCTGAATGTAGAAAATGTTCGACTGCTGTCCTGGCCAGCACATTCTCCAGATCTCTCACCAATTGAAAACGTCTGGTCATTGGTGGCCGAGGAATTGTCTCGTCACAATACGCCAGTCACTACTCTTGTTGAAATGTGGTATCGTGTTGAAGCTGCATGGGCAGCTGTACATGTACACGCCATCCACGCTCTGACGCAATGCCGAGGCGTACCAAGGCCGTTATTACGGCCAGAGGTAGTTGTTCTGGGTACTGATTTCTCAGGATCTATGCACCCAAATTGCGTGAATATGCAATCACAAGTCAGTTCTAGTATAATATATTTGTCCAATGAATACCCGTTTATCATCTGCATTTCTTCTTGGTGTAGCAATTTTAATAGCCAGTAGTGTAGTTGTTGGCTTATGTCGGGACAGCGCTTTGCGACGCTGTTGTTTGTATTTGATGGAGTTACACATTGCTCTGTCGCTGAAGTGCCCCAATATTCTTTCCCGTTCCACAGAAAAAAAATGTTCTCCATGAACTAATACTCGTTTCGGCTTTCAGTTTTCTTTCCGTGGTGACCGTTCTGGAAAATTCCGGGCAGCACTTTTCGCAGCTACACACGGCACACACGACTGCGCCGTTGACACAGAAATACCGGCCGCTAAAGCCAATACTTTTTAATCAGCACTCGCCGATGAAATAGAAATACTTCCGTTCGCATGCCATAAATCGAATCGTTCCAGGGCGTCGCTTTTCAAATCACTTGCCGATATTTGCAGACGGCTGACCTCGTCCGATGCAATTTTCCCTTTGGTTTTTGTTTTTGTCGTCCGCACTGAGTGTTTATTGCGCTGTCATTCATGGCTGAGCTTTTCAAGGGTCTGTGCTTTTTCCCTCGTTGTTGGCCAGTTTCTGCACCTGTACTGGAATACAGACAGCTTATAGCCATTCAAATTATACCCTTTTCTTCTGGCAGGAGAATACTTTCAATTTTGTGACATACAGTTTCACAATACAGAAAGTTCGCGATCGAGCGAATTGTTGGGGTGGTATTTACGTTTTTCCTAATACCTCTAGTTCACTGTCGGGGACGTAGGGGTGAGTTCTTTTTCGCATTGTACGACTTGCTGGTCAAGGGTCAATCTGTACAGGGTGATTCAAAAGGAAACAACAGGTTTCAGTTGTTTATTACGGACAAACTACACTGAAGCGCCAAAGAAAGTGGTACAGGCATGCGAATTCTAATACAGAGATATGTAAACAGGCAGAATGCGGCGCTGCGGTCGGCAACCCCTATATAAGTCAACAAGTGTCTGGCGCAGTTGTTAGATCGGTTACTGCTGCTACAACGGCAGGATATCAAGATTTAAGTGAGTTTGAACGTGGTGTTATACTCGGCGCACGAGCGACGGGACACAGCATCGCCGAGGTAGCGATGAAGTTGGGATTTGCCCCTACGACCATTTCACGAGTGTACCGTGAATAGCAGGAATCCGGTAAAACATCTAATTTCCGACGTCGCTGCGGCCCGAAAAAGATCCTGCAAGAACAGGACCAACGACGACTGAAGAGAATCGTTCAACGTGACACAGGTGCGACCCTTCCGCAAATGACTAAGGATTTCAATGCTGGGCCATCAACAAATGTCAGCACGTGAAGCATTCAACGAAACACCATCGGTATGGGCTTTCGGGGCCGAATATCCACTCCTGTACCCTCTATGACTGCACGACACAAAGCTTTACGCCTCGCCTGGACCCGTCAACGCCGACATTGGGCTGTTGATCACTCTAAATATGTTGCCTGGTCGGACGAGTCTCGTTGAAAATTGTATCGAGCGGATGGATGTATACAGGTATGGAGGTAACCTCATGAATCCACGGACCCTGCATGTCAGCAGGGGACTGTTCAAGCAGGGGAGGCTCTGTAATAGTGTGGGGCGTGTGCAGTTGGAGGGATATGGAACTCCTGATACGTCTAGACACAAGCGACACGTACGAAAATATCCTGTCTGATCACCTGCGTCCATTGATTTTCTTTGCGCATACCGTCGTACTTGGGCAATTCCAGTAGGATAATGCGACATCCTACACGTCCAGAATTGCTACAGAGTGGCTCCAGGAACACTCTTCTGAGTTTACCCCTTTCGTGAGCCGTGGGAAACATGCTTCAAACACTACAATGTACTCGCTCCTAGTCCTGTGGGATTCACAGTTCCCACATCTGTACGGTGCTACCACCTAGTGAACAGTATAGGGTACTACTTCCAATCGGAAGTTCCCGCCGTTTTTGCTGTACCTTCGCGCAGAGGCATTGTATAGCTGAGTGTTGCTCTGTAGAGGAGCCTTTCAGTGCTGTTTGCCTGACATTTTGTGATTTTTTCCTCAGAGCTATTGTATAAGGTAAATACTTTTGATTTACCCAAATTTATGAAGGAAAAAGTAAAATTGGAACGAGGAGAATTCATAAGTGGCCAGCATATAGGCACGTTTTCGCAGAGAAAGCGTACTTGGGCCGTGCAATAAGTAATGCAACACATTTTTGTTCTGAAAGCAGGTGGTTTTATTCAGGATTTCAATACACCATACTATTCCTCATTCTTTCGCCTACAAATATCTATTTTTCAACAATATATCCGTTCAATGCGACGGATTTACGCCAACGTTACTGGGAGGGCAGCGATATACACGTCAGAATTGGTCGCTGGACCACGTGGAAGTACAAAAGAAAAGATGACCCCTTCAGAGTCTCAGAAGACCTGACCGGCTGAGGGTCTTTTTCCTCGATGGACAGATGAAGTGGTGCCAATACATGGTGTGGTGCCACTCTAAGAATTGTCGTTTTGTTTCCGGTTCAAAGTGGAGAACTCATGTTTCATCGCTTGTCCGATATTCGACAAAAAATTGCCACGATCAGCCCCATATGGTGAAAGCAGCACTGCACAGGCGTCGTTCGTTGCTGTTTGTGGTCTTCCCTAACGTGGCGAAAAGTGTGTCAACACTACCAAAAGAGACGTCCAGCTGTGCAGCGAAGTGTCTGATTGTGATTCGTCGATCACCTCTAATGAGAGTGTCCGCACGTTCCAACACTGCAGGAGTCGCAGCTGTGTGCGGCCAGCGACACGCGGTCTTTCCAACAGGTCAGCGACGTTATTGCGATGATGACACATGCCTAAGGGTCACTGCCATGTCTCCGTAGCACCTTTCAATAACTGCGATACTCTAGTTTTGCGCCAGAAAACAAACTCAGTGACAGCTCTCTGCCTGGAACGCACCTGCGTTACGAACGCCATTTTTATGGCCACTATAGCCTCCTCACTTATCGTAACTTCATGAAACTGTAGGGGGTGGAGCAGAAATATTCCTTAATGTTCCACAACAAATTCGACATTTTTTGAACTGGAAGTGGCAGAGAAAAAAGGATTGTTGAATTACACTACTGGCCATTAAAATTGCTACACCAAGAAGAAATGCAGATGATAAACGGGTATTCATTGGACAAATATATTACACTAGAACTGACATGTGATTACATTTTCACGCAATTTGGGTGCATAGGTCCTGCGAAATCAGTACCCGGAACAACCACCTACGGCCGTAATAACGGCCTTGATACGCCTGGGTATTGAGTCAAACAGAGTTTGGATGGCGCGTACAGGTACAGCTGACCATGCAGCTTCAACACGATACAACAGTTCATCAAGAGTAGTGACTGGCATATTGTGACGAGCCAGTTGCTCGGCCACCATTGTCCAGACGTTTTCAATTGGTGAGAGATCTGGAGAATGTGCTGGCCAGGGCAGGAGTCGAACATTTTCTGTATCCAGAAAGGTCCGTACAGGACCTGCAACATGCGGTCGTGCATTAACCTCCTGGAATGTAGGGTTTCGCAGGGATCGAATGAAGAGTAGAGCCACGGGTCGTAACACATCTGAAATGTAACGTCAATGCGAACAAGAGGTAAACGAGAAGTGTAACCAATGGCAACCCATACCATCACGCCAGGTGATACGCCAGTATGGCGATGACGAATACACGTTTCCAACGTGCGTTCATCGCGATGTCGGCAAACACGGATGCGACTATCATGATGCTGTAAACAGAACCTGGATCCATTCGAAAAAAATGACGTTTTGCAATTCGTGGACCCAGGTTCGTCGTTGAGTACACCATCGCAGGCGCTCCTCTCTGCGATGTAGCGTCAAGGGTAACCGCAGCTATAGTCTCCGAGCTAATAGTCCGTGCTGCTGGAAACGTCGTCGAACTGTTCGTGCAGATGGTTGTTGCCTTGCAAACGTCCCCATCTGTTGACTGAGCGATCGAGACGTGGCTGCACGATCTGTTACAGCCATGCGGATAAGATGCCTGTCATCTCGACTGCTAGTGATACGAGGCCGTTGGGATCCAGCGCGGCATTCCGTATTACCCTCCTAAACCCACCGATTCCATATTGTGATAACAGTGATTGGATCTCGACCAACGCGAGCAGAAATGTCGCGATACGACAAACCGCAATCGCGATAGGCTACAATCCGACGTTTATCAAAGTCGCAAACGTGATGGTAGGCATTTCTCCTCCTTACACGAGGCATCACAACGACGTTTCACCAGGCAACGACGGTCAACTGCTGTTTGTGTATGAGAAATCGGTTGGAAATCTTTCCCATGTCAGCACGTTGTAGGTGTCGCCACCTGCGCCGACCTTGTGTAAATGCTCTGAAAAGTTAATCATTTGCATTTCACAGCATCGTCTTCTTGTTGGTTAAATGTCGCGTGTGTAGCGAGTCATCTTCTTGGTGTAGCAATTTTAATGGCCAGCAGTGTGTATATATCAAAACATTCAGCCAATGGGCGTTCAGATCGCTGTTGCTAGGCGGATCTGACGTCACGTTTGCGGACATTGTGACGGAAATTTGTCTCGGAACACTGTCTCAGATTGTAAGATCCAAGTCCGAAATAGTCGGATCTTGTCCCTACTAAGGTGTCACAACATTGCCTCCTATGATTTCATCACTAATGCTCCTTGCTGACACTTAATTGTTAAATGTACATGTGGCCTGGCTCTAACTGAGCATTCCCGATCGCATAAGTGTGCGTAATACTTGGCTTAAATACGCGAAGGTAATGCATATATGCATTAAAAACGCTTATCTATTTTGTACGTGCTGTAAATAAATAGTTGCTAGTATTAAAATTCCAATCCTCGTACAAGTGAATACAGTTGACGCCTCTATTCAGGTCGCTTGTCTTGAAGTTTCCCCTCGCGGGGCAGCGACCAGTCTGGCGCGGCGCTTATGTCCTCTTCGCATAGAGGCAGCCGCTGTCTCGATATCGTCCTGGAGAGGCGTCAGTCAGCGTTCAATTGGCCGAAGTCTTCTCACAGCCATCTCTTCTCTATCGTTTCCCACAGCCGTCCTGTCTATTGTCTTTACGCCGTAACACGGTTCCCGCACAACTTCGACACTTTCGCAACTATGGACCGCTGCAGGGGCAGCGTGGATCAGTATTTCTGAAGGGGATCTCCAACGACTTGTTGAATCCATGGCACGCCGAGCTGCTGCACTACGCCGGGCAAAAGGAAGTCCGACACGATATTACGAGATACCCCATGGCTTTTGTCACTTCAGCGTATACAACCTAATGGGCATGGTAACAGCGCTCCCGAACAGTGCTGATGCACTCTGGTAACCACTGTACTGGTGTAAGGTGGCTATAATTTCGCACCTTAAAAGCACTCAACCACGTACTTTGAGGTGAACTACAGCCACAATTAGGTATCATTTGATAGGTTGTACATCGTATGTATGAATATTTAAAGGAGACTGACATTGCCACGTATGCCTTGTAAATAATTGTTAATGCTTATTGCACGAAAGGTGACGGAGAGTCTTTATTAACAGAACGGCGTAATGAATGATTGCCTATACTAGTAGAGGTTGGAACGCCAGTGGAGATGAAACGGTAGGCAGAGCTCAAGCTCAGGATGGATGGCCCACGCAGGTTTGTTGGTCCTGCTTAAACACAGAAAGTAGCAAGACGGACGTGGGGACACCTGAGCGTTGGAGCACAATAGAGTCGGTATTGTAGCTGGAGGGGAAGGATTTGACTTCGGAAACTACGAAAATCTTGGACGCAGCTGAGAGGAACGAGGAAGCGGCACACTGGAAATCACGCAGGCTGGGTTACTACCGCGGAATTTTACTCAGAAGT
Source organism: Schistocerca gregaria (assembly GCF_023897955.1). Lineage (NCBI taxonomy): Eukaryota > Metazoa > Arthropoda > Insecta > Orthoptera > Acrididae > Schistocerca > Schistocerca gregaria. The sequence continues at coordinate 158,355,922 of NC_064928.1, forward strand.
GTACCATTGTACGAGTATAGGTTTTTCCTCGCACACTTCCCGCGCTGGTCGACAAAAGACTAAAATATAGTTGGTCGGCGTTCGGAAGAATCTGTAGAGAGGGAGAATATTCCGTGGTTTCGGGAATATGATTCGTTTTCGGAATTACGATGGTGGGGAGCTGAGCCTTGCTTGGAGGCCAGCAATGGAGAGACGTGGTGTTCCGTTGTGAGCGCCCGTGTGTGACGGTCGCTCAGTATCAGCTTTGTTGGCACAGAGGGACTTGCTGTCTTTGATCTCAGGAGAGTTTATAGTTAGAAGAGTTGGGCACTGTACTGTTGCGAACCTATGCGATTTTGTTCAGTAATTTAGAGTACTTCTTCTGCATATACTTACGTTGAGACGTTATCTGAACTCCGTCCTTGTGGTTAGGAGTTAGCGTTTCTAGTCTGTAGAACACAGAGAAAAGTGGTTCAAATGGCTCTGAGGACTATAGGACTTAACATCTGAGGTCATCAGTCCCCTAGAAATTAGAACTACTTAAACCTAACTAACCTACGGACATCACACACATCCATGTTCGAGGCAGGATTCGAACCTGCGACCGTAGCGGTCGCGTGGTTCCAGACTGAAGAGCCTAGAACCGCTCGGCCTCAACGACCGGCAGAACACAGAGAGTAGAAAACAGCATTAGAGTATATTAGTCAGAGGACTGCGCCTTCTGCCGTCCTAGTGTTTGAAAGCGTTTATTTGTAGCTGGAGTTCTTCCATCGTGGCAGACGAGTACGAGAACCATCACTCCGGCGCAACGGACGCAGTACATACGGTGATATCGCAAACAGCTTCGGCTTATTATGACTATAAAGCTAATCAGCTGTGATCACATTAGTTTATTTCCACTGAGATTCCACACCACCGTAGACCACCTTTGAAAGTTGTGTCTTCTAGTGTTTGGCACGTAGATGATGTCAGTCCTTTCGCGTTAGTGACATTAGACCGTGCAGTCATAATATGGGACAGAGTTGGACAATTAATTAGTAATTTTAGTTACGAAATATAGACCGTTGTACATAAATGGTTGATTCCAATCTATAATAAATATATATTGAACAACAACGTTTATCATTTAGTAGTATTAGTTGCCTTCATCATTCATTTATGCGTAGATTGTAATTTATATGTTGAAAAGAGCATTAAGAGATCCTAAGATCTACTTCCGGGGGTAGTCAGACAGTACCAAATCATCATTTTAACGTTTGTTTTCCGTTGAGCACATTCATTTTTACACCCGCCTGGAGTAGCATCTTGGACTGGTCACAAAAACACTTAATCATTTACTTGCCTGCCGATGTCGTGTTCGTGTACGAAGTGCTACTCACATCGGATCATGTCGTCTAGATGCTTTCCCATTTTGTTAAGCAGTGTATTTGTACATAGAAAGTGTATCTTCTTTGGAAATCTGTTGGCACATTCCAGATCGTCCGCAACTCGTGGTCTAGTGGCTAGCACTGCTATCTCTGGATCACGGGGTCCCGGGTTCGATTCCCGGCCGGGGTTGGGGTTTTCTGTACTTGGGGATTGAGTGTTTGTGTTGTCCTTATCATAATCATCATTCGTGACAGAGTCAAGATTGGACTGCGAAAACAATTGGACTGTGTAAAAATTGGGACTTTGTCTGGGCGCTGATGACCGCGCTGCTGAACGCCCCAGAAACCAAACATCCTCATCATCACGTTCCACATGCTAACGATCCACATAACACGCAAGTAAATGAATCAGACACTTCCATTAGCATAAATCTGTCGTGGTCTTGCCGCAGTGGTAACACCGGTTTCCACCAGATCACAGCAGTTTAGCGCTGATGGGCGTGGCCAACACTTGGGTGGGTGACCGTCCGGGTCTACCGAGCGACGTTGCCAAGTGGGGTGAGCTCAGCCCTAGTAAGGCGAACTGAGGAGCCAGTCGACTGAGAAGTATCGGCTCTGGTAACGAAAAGTTACAACGACCGCGAAGTGGTGTGCTGAGTACATGCTCCTCCAAATTCGCACGTATTGATCCCTCTCGTATTATGATGACTTGGCGGCCGGTAGGTAACGTTCGGCGTTCCGATACCTGTTCGGACGGAGCTTTTAGTATATAAGAATAAATCTGCTTTGTAACGGTCCGGCCGCTTAATAAAATTTCTTGCCGTTTTGTTAGCATCTTCTAGCATTATAAAACGAGTATCGTATTGACAGGAGGTAACGTCCGTCTGTGGATAGCCTTCGCTTTGATCCACCCACGTAACCCTCGATGTTTACCCTATCCATTTGCCTCCCTAATTAGGCGCATCTGAGTCTCATCAGCGAGTCCGCTTTCTGCGACGATTTTCAATTGCGGAATCGCAGGATCCACTCTTATTTTACTTCTTGTTTCCTTGAATCACTCCTGCAATTCTCTCGCTTCTTCCGGAATTATCTGGGAGCTCTCTCTCTCTCTCTCTCTCTCTCTCTCTCTCTCTCTGTGTCGCTACGTCACTCATCTTTCCATACTGCTTCTCTTTTCCTTGTGACGCGGATTTGGAATTAGAGATCATACTGCTTCTCTTTTTCTTGTGACGCGGATTTCAAATTAGAGAGCGTAGTAGTTATGAAGCAAACGAAGAGTGACAGAGACTGTTCCTTATTTTGATGATGCTGCGTTCTTTTGCCATCCCGGCATAAGCAAATTTTGTGTGGTGTGTGTATGTGTGCCCTCGAGTATTCAGTGCTGATGTTTTAATTAAACCCTGTGCTAAATTTATACTGCGCTCCTGGAGCGTCACCTCTGCTGCGTCGAGAGTCAACGCGCGCGTCCCTTCCCGGTTCTATTTTCGATGCCTTTATCTGGCGCCACCTCCTCGCTGCTGACAAAAGCCTTTCCCGGGCGAGGAGGCATAGCCGCTACCCTCACGTCACTCTTGCTCATTTTTTTTTTTTCCTCGCGAATATAAAGTCCGCGGATTATTTTCACCCCTCGAAACCCGGTGTTAATCCCGACGCCGCACCCCTGGCTGAATATTTTCGGGAACTAGTTGACGTCAGAGGTCAGTCAATGGGTAAAGCCGGCTCTTCGATACCGGGGAGCGGAGTCGGGGGACCGCTTTCTGTAATAATCATGGTGTACACTTACCCTCCAACTGCATTCCATGGTCTGTGGGCTTCTCTGGAAAATGAAAATAAACAGCCAACACTCCAGAGTGCTCGGGTGATCATCCGAGTTGTTGAATATATTTTTATGAACACTCAGACGCCTTGGAACTAATCGCGGAAAAGTTTTATTGTTTCACTGAACTCTTTAGTCCGCCCCTATAGCTGAGTGGTTCGCCAGTCGGCCTTTGGCTGTGGAGCGGTGCGGTACGTCCCGGCCGCTCCGTGTCGCGTTTCCGGGTGTGTTGTTGTTTACCGCGCCGGCGCGCCAGTGTTACGTATTGCCGTCACGTTCCTGACACACGATGGCTCTTTCGTATCGGAAAGCCACGATCAAGCTGCAGTTCGACACTACGTACTCTAGACCCAAGGCCCACGAAGTAGAGCGTTTTTTACGCGATGTGGTACATGTTGATCCTAACGAGCTGATCGGTATCCACTTATCTATTGTCTCCAGCGTCGTATATCTTAAGTTCACTGACGACGAAGCATGTGACAAACTTCTCAGACGCTCGACGGCAGGTTATCGGTTCTGCCACTCAGACGGAAACGTGGGTGTGGTGACGCTTGAACGTGCTGGATTGGGAATCCAAAATGTGCGCGTGTTTGAGCTCCCTTTTGAAGTTCCAGCGGATTTGGTCACCCTTGATCTTCGACCCTATGGAACAATTCTCGGCCACACGGCCGAAAAATGGAAGACCTTCGACACCTACCCTGTCCTTAACGGGGTGCGACAAGTCCGTATTGACCTGCATCGCCATATTCCTTCGTATCTCACGATCGCTGGTTGCAGGGCAATAATTATTTACGACGGTCAGCCGAGAACCTGCTCCGGTTGTGGCCAGACGGGACACATGCGTACCGAATGCCTGCAACGCCGTCTCGCGCAGACACCCTCGACCGACCAGATTCGTCCGTCGACACCGACCTCTCTGCCGATTACGTATGTTGCGGCGGCGAGACGGGAGACGCCAGCTGTATATCACGACCCCACTGTATTGGTGCGAGCTTTGGAGGACCCTGCAGTAGCTTCCACGGAGCCCCAAGCGTCTTTCAGTGCTGATGCTACTGATGTCCTTTTGTCGGACCCCGGCGCACCGTCACAACGGCTCGCCGACGGTGCGATGGAAGTTGAAGCACAGGATGCAGCGTCCTCCCCTTGCCCTACGTCGGAAACAGAGGCGCGGCAGCGTAAGCAGAAATCACCCAAGCGTCATAAGAAGCGGCGCAAGACAACCGACGACGTAGAACAGCCCGAGGCGACACCGCTGGATGACGAGGTGCCTCAACCGCTCCACCGCGCCGACACAGGCGACCCTACCGTCTCACACGGTTCGACGTCTTCTCCCACTACCGCTGGGTCTGGACCACATGGCGATGCGGGAGATCACCGCAGCTCCGACACCGGGCATGCACCCTTGCCTCCGTCTGCCTCTCGAGATCCAGTGGTGTCAACGTCCCTGGGCGACTGGGCGCAAGAGATGGAGTTGCAGGATGCGTTTCAGAACCAAGACGATGCACCGATGCCGATGGCAGCGTCTACGCGGCCGGCGACAGACGCCTAGGACGGCATGAGCACCTCTTGTCGCTGCCTAGCACTTCGCAAGACCGGCGCTCCACGTCACGACTACTGCCCTCCTGTCATACCATGGTCACCTTCTGAAACTTGATGGACCAGGCATACCGCCTCGCCACGATCAACGTCAATGGCATTACATCTGATGTCAAGACCCGTATGCTGAAGGATACGTTACGCGCTGCGGATCTGGACGTTGTTTTCCTTCAAGAAGTCCGATCAGGACTCTGTCTCGATGCCTACGGATATGACGCCTACACTATGCCTGCAGATGTGGGCGGCGGAGGTACGGCGATTCTACTGCGGGAAGGGATAATGGCCACTGATGTCTCCTATTTACCGTCGGCCCGGGGGGTCGCACTCACGATTGGTACAGTACGTCTGGTGAACTTATATGCTCCTTCAGGCACCGGCAAAAGGAGAGAACGGCGCACCTTTTTTGCCGAAGATATAGCCCCGCTCTTCCAGGGCAATACCGACCACTTGGTAGTAGGCGGCGATTTTAATTGTGTGCTCCGCCCATCCGACCAGGAGCCACACTATACCACCTGCCCGGCACTCCAGGGACTTGTACAGGACTTGGCCTTGTTGGACACCTGGATCATCCAACACGGCGACCGTCGAGCACACACCTACTTTACTAGTCACTCCGCGAGCCGTTTGGATCGAGTCTACGTCACCCGCGGCCTACGATCGGCCGTTGTCGACGCTGAGATGTGGCCGGCAGCGTTCACGGATCACCTCGCATATGTGTGTACTCTCACCCTTCCCCGTCAGCGCGTCCGCCGAAGTAGGGGTCCGTGGCGCCTCAATGTGGCCCTTCTTGATGAGATAAATTGCAGACGCGCAGTCGAGTCCACATGGAGCACTTGCCACCGGCGTTTACCCGCCTACCGTTCTGTACTTCAATGGTGGTTACGGTGTGCAAAACCCGCACTGTGCCGAACATTAGTCAGCTATGGACGCGACCGAGCGCGCTGGTATACTGCGACTACTGATTTTTACTATACTGCGCTCCGCGAACTGGCTGTACAACCGCCGTCGCCAGAGCGACAATCAGCAGTACAACGCGTCAAGGCACAATTGCTTCGTATCAACGCCGTACGTCTTGCGGGTGTGCGGGTGCGAGCGAGGACGACTGATGATGTTCGTGGTGAACGACCTTCCCTCCACCATATCATTCAAGAACGCCGAAGACGCAAGAGGCAGCTCATTACCGAGGTTGAGACGGAGGACGGGCGACGCGTTGATGCACAAATGGATATCGTCCGAGCGTTCACACAGTCATATAAACTTCTTTACGAGAGGGAGTCCCACATGAATGTAGGGGTCAGGGAAGTCCTATCTGACCTACCAGTCTCTCGGAACCTACAAGATGATGCTACGCTCTTGTCGGCGGTGACTTTGGAAGAACTGCGAGAGGCTCTGTTGCGTGGCTCTCCCAACAAAACGCCTGGCCCTGACGGCCTCCCTCTTGAATTTTACAAGCGGTTCTTTGATCTCATGGGCCCAATGTGGGTCAGGATGTACAGTGAACTCCTGGACGCCGATTTTCAGGTACCATCTGACTTTACTGAGGGTCTCTTGATCCCTGTGCCCAAACCCGGCGGAGGCCGTCGCCCTCTTGATTTTCGCCCCTTGACAATGCTAAACACTGACTATAAGCTGTTGACACGCATGCTCCGTGAGAGGCTCAAACCTACGGTAATGGCGGCCATTCACACTGATCAAACCTGCCTCGGGGGCGACACTAATGTGTTTACGACTTTAAGCACCTATAGAGACGTGGTGGCGCTCATGCAAACTTGCCGCCTCCAAGGCGCTCTTGTTGCGCTGGACTTCGACCATGCTTTCGACCGCGTTAACCATGGTTTCCTGCGTGCTGTTATGGAACACATCGGTGTCCCGCGTCTGACGACGTCTGTTGTGCTTCGATTGATCCATGGGGCTGTCACGAGGATTATGATCAACGGCTGTCGGTCCGCCCCCGTCCGTGTCAACAGGTCCGTCCGGCAGGGTTGTCCTCTTTCTGCCATGCTCTTCGCCGTTGCCCTCGAACCAGCTCTTCACGGACTACGGCGACGCTTAGAAGGACTTACCCTCCGTTCCGTAACCTTTCGATGTGGTGCATACGCCGACGATGTGATGTTCTTAGCACGGTCTGGTGACGAAATACACACGGCGTTTTCCTGGCTCCACCAGTATGGGGCGGTGGCAGGCAGTGTGCTCAACCTTCGGAAATCACGCTACATGGATTTAGGACGAGGAATGCCTGCAGGTCTGGCCGTACCTCTGACAAAGGTCTCGATGCTCAAGTGTTTAGGGATATCACTCCATCGACAAATACAACGCATGGCGGCCTTTACGTATCGTATGGTCTTACGAAGACTCCGTTTAGAGGCTCGTCTCAATAAATTCAGATCATTGAACATTTTGCAACGCGCCCAATACGTTAATGTGTACATGGCTTCTCACCTTAACCATTACGCCCATGTACTGCCGATAACGGACACGATGGCTTCCAGGATACAGGCAGTGTTTGGACACGTGGTGAACGATGGTGCTGTTTTCAAGATCCGTTTTGTTACGCTTACTTTACCCTTCGACAAAGGCGGTGTTGGACTCACTCACGTCAAGCACAGAGCGCTGGCACTGTATCTCCGTTCCATGAGGCGACTCTGGCTTTCACCAACAGCCAGTCTCCCAGGCCTACTGATTGAAGAAGTGGCCCCACGTACGCTGTACCCACCGGTACCAGTTGGACATTTATCGCCCTCGCTGTCACACATTAGAACGTTTTTCGTAGAGCATAGCTATGTGTTGCGGGTTATATCGGAGGCACGGAATCCGACAGCGAAGACTTATTATAGTGCTCTCCAGCACTGGACTCCGGATAACGACATTGTACGGCGCCACCCTACGGTCGACTGGCCACGAGTATGGCGAGCCATCCACGCGCCGTTCCTGTCTACTTTCGTGCGGTCGACGTGGTATGTGGTCGTTAACGAGAAACTTCCAACCCGACAACGGCTGCATGCCATTCACCTAATTGACGACCCTGTGTGCCCCCGTTGCACGACGTTAGACACGGACGAACATAGACTGAACTGTGGCCCCGCGCGTGAGTGCTGGAAACTGATCCGCCAGATCCTGGCTTTCCTGCTCCGCCGCCCCTACGTTTCGATTTTACCCCAAGAACTCTTTCATCCCGACGCTGTCTATTTCCCTATGACCCGGATGAATGCGGTTAATTGGGTACGAGGAATGGCGATACACTACATATACCGCGATGGAGACAAAGACGTCCTCGATTTATGGTACTATATGATCGACGAGTTTCTGGTCTTAACGAACAGACAGGATTACCGGAACCTTTTTGCGAACTATTTGGGTTCGTCATTCATGGACCCACCACCCAGCTGGGGTGTGCCGGGTGTGAGAAGACATTAACTTGTAGATGTGATCTTTCCACGATTCCCCTATGGTAACAGAAACAGTCTCTGACTGTGTGCAGCGGCCCCGGGCGCTCCAACGATTGGTGGCTGGTGATGTCCAATGCAATGACGACCGCCCGTTCCTGGCCGCCCGCCTAGCGATGTGACCGCGGCGAGCAAGATGGCCCTTTTTAGTTCACTTTATTGGCAACCTTTTGCGCATGGCTGCCTTGTTTTTTTTTAAGCATTCTCAAAAAAAAAAAAAAAAAATGTAGTTAGTAGTTTGTGAAATAAACATTGTATGCTGTGATTATATTTTTGTTGAGCTTAATAATTAGTGTGTGTATAAACACCATTTTCTTTAAGTATTCATTGACATATTTCTGTACATGTTATTTGCATAAGTGCCTTAGTACAACTTCAGTTTTGTGGTTTTGTCATCGCATTTCCATGAAAGTAACCAAAAAGATGGGAGGTTATTTTATGCACAGACTGATTTTTTTCTTTTCTTTTTTTGTAATATTTTTATTTTCCATTTGAAGTGTAAAATTTGAGCTAAAAAAAAAAAAAAAAAAAAAGTTGGTAGAGCACTTGCCCGCGAAAGGCAAAGGTCATTAGTAAAAAAAAAAAAAAAAAAAAAAAAAAAAAGTGGTCAGCGTGACGGATTGCCGTCCTACGGGCCCGAGTTCGATTCCCGGATGGGTCGGAGGTTTTCTCCGCTGAGAGACTGTGTGTTGTGTTCTCCTTACCAATATCATTTCACCCCGATCGACACGCAAGTCGTCGAAGTGGCGTCAACTCGAAAGACTTGCACCAGGAGAACGGTCTACCAGACGGGAGGCCCTGACCACACGGCATTTCCATTTTAGAGGCTTTTGCAGTATGGCTACGGAGACACTGCAGTGAACAAAAGCACGGTGAGTCGTAGGGTGAGGCGTCTTTCATCATCGCAACAAGGTCGCGCAAACCTGTCCGACGATCTCCCGCATGCAGGCCGAGCGCATACGGCTGTGACACAAGCTATATTGAAAACGTGCGGACACTCTCTTAGGAAACAATCACAATCAAACATCTCGCTGCACAACTGGACGTCTCTGTTGGCAATTCTGGCACACTCGTCCAACGGTTAGGGTACTCAGAGATAAGCCAACACTCCAGAGTGCTCGGGTGATCATCCGAGTTGTTGAATATATTTTTATGAACACTCAGACGCCTTGGAACTAATCGCGGAAAAGTTTTATTGTTTCACTGAACTCTTTAGTCCGCCCCTATAGCTGAGTGGTCAGCGTGACGGATTGCCGTCCTACGGGCCCGAGTTCGATTCCCGGATGGGTCGGAGGTTTTCTCCGCTGAGAGACTGTGTGTTGTGTTCTCCTTACCAATATCATTTCACCCCGATCGACACGCAAGTCGTCGAAGTGGCGTCAACTCGAAAGACTTGCACCAGGAGAACGGTCTACCAGACGGGAGGCCCTGACCACACGGCATTTCCATTTTAGAGGCTTTTGCAGTATGGCTACGGAGACACTGCAGTGAACAAAAGCACGGTGAGTCGTAGGGTGAGGCGTCTTTCATCATCGCAACAAGGTCGCGCAAACCTGTCCGACGATCTCCCGCATGCAGGCCGAGCGCATACGGCTGTGACACAAGCTATATTGAAAACGTGCGGACACTCTCTTAGGAAACAATCACAATCAAACATCTCGCTGCACAACTGGACGTCTCTGTTGGCAATTCTGGCACACTCGTCCAACGGTTAGGGTACTCAGAGATAAGCTGCGCGCTGGGTTGTTCGCTGTCTAACTGAAGACTATAAAGAGCACGTGTGCGAAATTGCTTGTGCATTACGAGGCTTATCTTGACAATTTTGTTGAACATCGATGAAACATAGATTTATCACCGGACACAAAACCGTAACTCATACAGTGATGCCACACAATTTTAAAGCCGCATCATCAGAAGTCATGGTGACGGTCTTCTGGAATTGGAGGCGCTATTCTGCTTGAGGACCTCCCTCGGGCTTCAACGATCAACTTTAAAGTTTATTGTGCTATCCTCAGGAAACTGAGACTTATCCTCCGTGATAATGAAAGACCCACAAGTCAGCGCACCCAAGAGGATCTCACAAAACCTAATTGGACTGTTCTTCCTCATCCACCTATGAGTCACATCTCGCTCCTTCCAACTTCCATCTTTTCGCCCAATGAAGCCTGATCTTCGCGGGAAGCAGTATGTGCATGACAGGAAGGTTACTGACGCAGCAAAAGTCTGGCTCCGACTTGGCGATCCGTAAAGTGGTACGATGCGGATGTACGTGGGTAAGGACGTTGCATTGAACAATGTTGAAAAACAGGGTTTTGTGGCAGTAGAGTGGGGAATCATATGGTGTATAAGAAACCTGAATAAACCAGCATTCTTTCAGAGAAAAAATGTTTCACCTGCCTCGAGATGACTGGGTGTTTGTGGTGTCCTCATCATTTCAACATCATTCATGAAAGTGGCGAGTTCGGACTGAGCAGAGGTTGGGAATTTGTACGGGCGCTGATAACCGTGCAGTTGAGCTCCCCACAAACCAAACATCATCATCATTCTTTGTCGAACGCCCCTTGTAGCAAACTGCGCTGTATGCCAGTCGGTTACTTACTGTCCTATTTCGGTTTATTTGCCGTGTTAGTAACGTAAAACTTGAAGGTAAAAACTTTCCTCATAGGGACACGACACCACGATCAGCCGACTGCGGTTCTGCACTCTTGCGCCAACCGCTGCCTGGAAACCACTCTAACATAAAGGCAGATGCCTCGCCCGACGCGCTCAAAACATGCAATTTTTTCCCTAAACGCTTGGCCATCTGTAGCTGCCACCTTTGTCACTTTCATTTCGGCCAACCGCCGCATCTAATAGATATCTGGATGTAATCAGCGATGACGATTATGCGCGGTCCTCTTGTCAGTGGACTGAGAACCCAATAATAATAATAATAATAATAATAATAATAATAATAATAATAACCGTCGCCACTTGGAAAGTTGCATGTCAGAAGTACAACAGGGAACAATCCCCAGAAAACTTACAGGCTTCCAAGAAAACACGAAAAACAACCGCAAAAATTATCAGACAAGCCAAGAGAAAATTCATGAAAGAACAGTTGGCCTCCTCCGGCCGCGGTGGCCGTGCGGTTCTGGAGCTGCAGTCCGGAACCGCGGGGCTGCTACGGTCGCAGGTTCGAATCCTGCTTCGGGCATGGGTGTGTGTGATGTCCTTAGGTTAGTTAGGTTTAAGTAGTTCTAAGTTCTAGGGGACTTATGACCTAAGATGTTGAGTCCCATAGTGTTCAGAGCTATTTGAACCATTTTGAGTTGGCCTCCATAGAGGACAACTTGCGTAACTCCATCACAAGAGATTTCTACAGAAGGTTTGCAGACGACGTTCGAAGATGCACATCACCGAACCTATGATTCAGGAAAAGTGATGAAAAATTGGCACACACAAGTAAGGATAATTGCAAGATGCTGGCACAGTATTTCTCAGAACTACTGACATGCCCAGAATCCACAGAGATTGCTAGAGGATCACCGAAAGAGAAGCACACAGACTCACTACACCCAACATAAGAGGAGGTCCACAGACAAATCTTCAAACTCAAAAACAACAAAACATGTGGTTGAGACGGTATAGTGCCCGAACAACTGAAAAACCTCGGAACAAACTGACTTAGAGAACTCTCACACATTATCACAGACACTTGGACATAAGAAAAGCTGCCAGATGACTGGAAATGCCCACTGATTCATTCATTACATAAAAAGGCGACTGAAAAGACGTAAACAGTTACAGGGCATTTCCCTACTGCAAGACACACACAAGATCCTTTCAGCGTGCCTACCCAAAAGAGGACCACCTGGAAAACAAGATCGGCGAGTACCATGCCGGCTTCCGACCTGGTCGCTCCTGTGCAGAACAAATCTTCAATTTGAAGACTACACTCCATGTCTCACATCCATATAGAACAACAGGCTGCATCAGGGTTTTGTACAGTCAGAAGTACAACAGCCAAAAATCCCCCAAAAACTTACAGGCTTCCAACGAAACACGAAAAACAACCGCAAAAATTATCAGATAAGCCAAGAGAAAATTCATGAAAGAATAGTTGGCCTCCATAGAGGACAACTTGCGTAACTCCATCACAAGAGATTTCTACAGGAGGTTTGTAGGGCAAGTCAGAGGATACACACCACAGAAGCTCTGCTTAAGAAAAAGTGATGCAAAAGTGGCACTGACAAATAAGGATAACTGCAAGATGCTGGCACAGTATTTCTCAGAACTTCTGAATTGCCCAGAACCCGCAGAGAGATTCCTAGAGGAGGACTGACAGCGAAGCACACAGACTCACTACCCCCAGCATAAGAGGAGGTCCACAGACATATCTAACACAAAAACAACAGAACATGTGGTGAAGATTGCATAGTGGCCGAACAATTGAAAAACCTCGGGTCAAACTGACTTAGAGAACTCACACACATTATGACAGATACGTGGGCATCAGAAAAGCTGCCAGATGACTGGAAATGCGCACTGATTCATCCATTTCCCTGCTATAAGTCACATACAAGATCGTTTCAGCATGCCTACTCAAAAAGACACGGGAGCAGCTGGAACACAAGATCGGCAAGTACCGGGTGGGCTTACGACCTGGTCACTCCTGTGCAGAACAAATCTTCAATTTCAAGACTACACTCCATGTCTTACATCCATATAGAACAACAGGCTGGATCAGAGTTTTGTACAGTCAGAAGTACAACACTAAAAAATCTCCAGAAAAGTTACAGGCTTCCAACGAAACAAGAAAAACAAGCGCAAAAATTATCAGACAAGCCAAAGAGAAAATTCATGAAAGAACAGTTGCACTCCTTTGAGGAGAATTTCCGTAACTCCAAGAGGCTTCGACAGGAGGTTTGCAGGGCAAATCCGAGGATACACACCACCGAATCTCTGCTTAAGGACCGTTGACCATCAGTCATTGTTCACCATCCTATACGAAAAAGGTTGGAATAACAAAACACTGCGACTAATCAGACACGGACAAACATGACGTCAAAAGTGAAATTTATGGGGGAAATCTATGAATCCTTTGAGATCAGGACAGGCGTGCTTCAAGGTGATGATCTCTCATCATTCCTCTTCAACCTAGTGTTGGAGAAAGTCATTAAGGAATGGGAGAAAGAGCCGAAATTACAAGGATACAGCGACTAGGATGGCCCAAGGATGAACTGGAGATTGGCTGTTTAGCCTTCACGGACGACCTGACACTTCTTGCAGACAACGAAACCACAGCAATCAGGCAGGTAGGAGTACTCAAAGGGTGCACAGAAAAAGTAGGGCTACAGATCTCCTTCCAAAAAAAACAGAGTTCTTCAACACGAAATTCAACATACTGAATTTAAACACAAAATATGGCAAGATCAACAGAGTAACCCATTTTAAATACCTAGGGGAAGTGCTCGAAGAGACAGGAAAGGAGAAAATCACGCAAAACATCAGGTTACTGAAGATGAAGAGAGCCTTATACAAAAATACACGGGGTATCTACAACAAAAAACGTCTGTCTACCTCCATCAGAATTCGTCACTACAATACGGTAATCAAACATGAGGTGCTGTAAACCTGCGAGACACAGACGCTACACACCGACGGCGACCTAGAGAAGATCTCCACAGACGAAAGAAGAATTATCAGAAAAATTATTGGATCAAAACTCAGAGACGAAGGATAAACACTCCAGAGATGCCACAGAGAAGTTGTCCAACCTCACAGCGGACATCATGAAAAGGCGACTAAAATTTTACGGGAATATCAGCATACTCTGACAGACCAGACTCACTAACAGAATACTCAGATACATACAGAGGCTCAAAACCACTACACCTTGGATAGCACAAGTCAAAATGGTTTTGGAAAAAGCACAGGCAGATTCAGCGGACATCGTAGACAAAAGCGTCTATAGACACAAAATACACAAGTGTGAACTAATGTCAGAGAAGACAGCACCCAAAGCCCAAAGACCAAAGTCGACCGAAGAAAGGAAGAGAGCCTTCAGCGATAGAATGAAAGAGTGCTGGAAGAACAGTAAGCTGCCAGATGACTGCAAATGCGCACTGATCATACATTAAAAAAAAGCGATCGTGCAGACGTAATCAATTACAGGGGCATTTCCCTACTAGAAGTCACATACAAGATCTTTTCAGCATGCCTACTCAAAAGGACACACAGGAGCAGCTGGAACATAAGATCGGTGAGCACCAGGCGGACTTCCGAGCTGGTCGCACCTATGCAGAACAAATCTTCAGATTGAAGACTACGCTCAAAATCGAAGCCCTCGGGATTCGGACAGACATATCCACTTTCATTGATTTTGACCGCCAGTCATTGTTCATCAACCTATACAAATAAGGTTAGCACGACCATACACTGCGACTGATCGGACACTGACAAACAAGACGTCAAAAGTGAAATTTATGGGGGAAATCTCTGAATCCTTTGAGATCAGGACAGACGTGCTTCAAGGTGATGGTCTCTCATCATTCCTCTTCAACCTAGTGTTGGAGAAAGTCATTAAGGAATGGGAGAAAGATCTGAAATTACAAGGATACTGGCAGCCAGAGCAACTAGACCCAAGGATGAACTGGAAGTTGGCTGTTGCACTACTTGTAGACAATGAAACCGCAGCAAACGGGCAGGTAGAAGTACTCAAAGGGTGAGAAGAAAAAGTACGGCTACAGATCTTCTTCCGAAAAACAGAGTTCTTCTACACGAAATTCAACATACTGAATTTAAACACGAAATATGGCAAGATCAACAGAGTAACACATTTTAAATACCTAGGGAAAGGCTTGGCTCTGAGCACTATGGGACTTAACTTCTGAGGTCATCAGTCCCCTAGAACTTAGAACTACGTAAACCTAACTAACCTAATAACGTCACACACATCCATGCCCGAGGCAGGATTCGAACCTGCGACCGTAGCGGTCTCGCGGTGCCAGACTGTAGAGCCTAGAACAGCTCGGCCACCCCGGCAGGCGGAAAGGGGAAAAATCACGCAAAACATCAGGTTACTGAAGATGAAAAAAGCCGTATACAAAAAACATAGGGTATCTACAACAAAAGTCTGTCTACCTCCATCAAAATTCGTCACTACAGTACGGTAATCAAACGTGAGGTGATATAAGCTTGCGAGACACCGACGCTACACAGCAACGACAACCTAGAGAAGATCCTCACAGACGAAAGAGAAATTATCAGGAAAATTATTGGACCAAACGCATCGTACATTCCTACCTAGATACCCAACTGGACGCGTTGCAGCCGGTAGTTCGTGCAGCAATTCAGTGACATCGCCTGTGTATGACGAAGACGAAGATTACAGGCTTCACTCCAGAGACACCACAGAGAAGTTGGCCAACCTCTCAGCGGACATCAGAAAATGGCGACTAAAATTTTACGGCCACATCAGCAGACTCTCACAGACCAGACTCACACACAGAATACTCAGATTCATACAGAGGCTCAAAACCACTACACCTTGGACGGCGCAAGTCAAAACTGTTCTGGAAAAAGCACAGGCAGATTCAGCGAACATCGCGGACAAAAGCGTCTGTAGACAAAAAATACGGAAGTGTGAACTAATGTCAGAGAAGACAGCACCTAAAGCCCAAGGGCCAAAGTGGACCGAAGAAAGGAAGAGGGCCTTTAGCGAAAGAATGAAAGAGTACTGGACGAAAAGGAAGAAAAAGTAGTGATAACTGCTTCGCTTGGTCTGATAAAGGCCTTTAAAGCGTGTAATAATAATAATAATAATAATAATAATAATAATAATATAATAATAATAATAATAATAATAATAATAATAATAATAATAGTAATAATAATAATACAAATTATGGATACAATATTACTGGAACATACTCACACAAAATCACACATTTGCTATACATGGATGATCTAAAACTACTGGCAGCAACAAATCAACAACTCAACCAATTATTAAAGATAACAGAAGTATTCAGCAATGATATAAATATGGCTTTTGGAACAGACAAATGTAAGAAAAATAGCATAGTCAAGGGAAAACACACTAAACAAGAAGATTACATATTGGATAACCACAGCGACTGCATAGAAGCGATGAAAAAAGCAGTTGCCTATAAATATCTAGGATACAGACAAAGAATAGGAATAGATAATACAAATATTAAAGAAGAACTAAAAGAAAAATATAGACAAAGACTAACAAAAATACTGAAAACAGAATTGACAGCAAGAAACAAAACAAAAGCTATAAATACTTATGCTATACCAATATTGACCTACTCATTTGGAGTAGTGAAATGGAGTAACACAGACCTAGAAGCACTCAATACACTTACACGATCACAATGCCAGAAATATAGAATACATCACATACATTCAGCAACAGAAAGATTCACATTAAGCAGAAAGGAAGGAGGAAGGGGATTTATCTACATAAAAAAAACCTACATTATGGACAGGTAGACAATTTAAGAAAATTCTTTCTAAAACGAGCAGAAACTAGCAAAATACACAAAGCAACCACTCATATAAATACATCGGCTACACCACTGCAATTTCATAACCACTTCTACAACCCTTTAGATCACATAACATCAACAGATACGAAGAAAGTAAATTGGAAAAAGAAAACACTACATGGCAAGCACCCGTATCATCTAACACAGCCATATCAATCAAGACGCATCCAACACGTGGCTAAGAAAAGGCAATATATACAGTGAGACGGAAGGATTCATGATTGCAATACAGGATCAAACAATAAACATCAGATATTACAGCAAGCATATTATTAAAGATCTCAATACCACAACAGATAAATGCAGACTTTGCAAACAACAAATAGAAACAGTAGATCACATCACAAACGGATGTACAATACTAGCAAATACAGAATACCCCAGAAGACATGTCAATGTAGCAAAAATAATGCATCAACAGCTTGCCTTACAACATAAACTTATAAAACAACACGTTCCCACATACAAGTATGCACCACAAAATGTACTGGAGAATGATGAATACAAATTATACTGGAACAGAACCATTATAACAGATAAAACAACACCACATAACAAACCTGACATCAAACTCACCAATAAAAAGAAGAAATTAACACAACTAATCGAAATATCCATACCCAATACAACAAATATACAAAATAAAACAGGAGAAAAAATTAAAAAATACATCCAACTGGCTGAGGAAGTCAAGGATATGTGGCATCAAATTATACCAGTTATGTTATCAACTATAGGAGTCATACCACACAATATCCAGCAATAAATCAACGCAATACAGCTACATCCAAACGTATATATACAACTACAGAAATCTGTAATTATTGATACATGTTCAATTACCCTAAATGCAATGTAACATATACCGTACAGTTAAAAGGTAGTCACGCTTGATCAAGGTCCGCGTCACTTTCCATTTTTAACCAGACATAACGTCTGAGAAGGGAAAGAATAATAATAATAACCAGTCGTTCTAGAACTAATCTCACCACTTTGCAGTGCCTGTAACCGCCGGTACACTTTTTCCCTGGTGCCTCTCTATTTAGTGGCTCCAGCGAGACTGATGGAGACAGAAGTGGAGAACCGCTACCGCCGCCTTGCACCCCGTCGCCGGAGTTTAATTGGATTACGTGGGGTGGGAAGCTCCGCGGAGGCGTCACAGGAAGTCGGCCTGAAATACCGAATTACGACGGGGTTTCGCGGCCCGTCGAATTCAGCCGCCATAATGAAGAGTGCCCTCTGACTTAGTTCCCTCCTCAGTTCCTCCAGCGACACAGCGGCTGTTATAAGACTCAGCCTCCACACGTCTCCACGATGGCGCCCCTATAGCACGCTACTCGGCTATTCATATACGAATATTTCGTGATCTGCACAACGATCATTTATCCATTGTACTGGTTGTCGAGCACCGTGGCTGTGGAGTATATTATTTTGAGAAACACAGCAACCGGTCACATTTTTACGTACACTATAAGACAAAAACAACGACGCACCAAGATGGGCTTAGTCAACTGGGACGTAAATCGGGTGCGTGTATAGACAAACAAGTGATTACAAAACTTCCTGGCAGATTAAAACTGTGTGCCCGACCGAGACTCGAACTCGGGACCTTTGCCTTTCGCGGGCAAGTGCTCTACCATCTGAGCTACCGAAGCACGACTCACGCCCGGTACTTACAGCTTTACTTCTGCCAGTATCCGTCTCCTACCTTCCAAAGTCTCGGTCGGGCATACAGTTTTAATCTGCCAGGAAGTTTCATATCAGCGCACACTCCGCTGCAGAGTGAAAATCTCATTCTGAAAGTGATTACAATTTTAGAAAAAAAAATGGCAATACGTTCAAGAGAAACAGGTTGACATATTGAACAATAATACATTGGTCCACCTCTGGTGCTCATGCAGGCAATTATTACATTTCACATTAATTAACAGAGTTGCTGTATGTCCTTCCGAAGGATGTCGTGCCAAATTGTGTCCAATTAACGAGTGAAAATCCCGAGCTCGTCGGACTGCCCTGTCCTGCTCTTAACGTTCTCGGTTGGGGAGATGTTTCAACATTTCTGTCCTACTCCTTTAAGTAGCAGGCGTCTTTTTTAAGTAAGTGCCGTTTTGAAATTAAAAAAAAGACGTACTAAGATATCTCAATAATCTTATTTTTGCATGAATGCCTGTACCTTAATCTACTTTTCTACATAATTTCCATCAATATTGAGACACTTGTCATAACGTTGTACCAGTTTTTGAATACTCTCCTTTTAGAAGTCTGCCGCCTGACTTGTTAACCACTGCATCACCACTGTTTTGACTTCGTCATCGTCTTGAAGACGCTGACCGCCCAAGGTGTTCGGTTCAAATGGCGCTGAGTACTAGGGGATTCAACTTCTGAGGTCATCAGTCCCCTAGAACTTAGAACTACGTAAACCTAACTAACCTAAGGACATCACACACATCCATGCCCGAGGCAGGATTCGAAACTGCGACCGTAGCGGTCGCGCGGTTCCAGACTGTAGCGCCTAGAACCGCTCGGTCACCGAGGCCGGCCCCAAGGTGTTTCTGCAAGTGCAGAAACAGATGGCAGTCACTGGGCGCAAGATCGGGGCTGTACGGGGAATGATGTAGAGTTTCCCAACGAAAAGATGTGATGAGATCTTTGGTCTGATTCGCCACATGCGGACGGGCATTGTCTTGCAGCTAAACGATGCCCTTGCTCAACCTTCCGTGGACTGTTGCTTTGATTCTGGTATGACGTAAGCCGTCCATGTTTCATCGCCCGTAACAGCTTGGCTTAAGAAATCATCACCGTAGTTGTGGTACAGCTCAAGGAAAGTCAATGCACTGTCTAAACGTTTGGTTCTGTGCACACGCGTCAACATTTTCGGCACCCAACGTGCGCACAGTTTTCTGTAATTCAAGTGTTCGGTCACAAAACATCACTCATAATGTTTTCTCCGTAAACTTCACAAATCTCACGATGAATATCTATCGCTTTTAGGTCTTTAGCACTAAGAAATCTTATAACAGCCCGTACTTCTCAGTCGGCGGGACTCACGATTATCTCAGGCACACAACGTAAACAAGGAAGAATCAGGTTGTAATGGCGTCATTTCGTAGATTAAGGTACAGGCTTTCATGTAAAAATAAAATCATTGAGATATCTTAGCACGTCTTTCCTTAATTTTGAAACGGTACTTACTTAAAAAACACGCCTCGTACTTATATTAAGATTAATATAAAACCTGCAGAATTAGTTCTGTAATTCTTCAGGCTTTCCCGGCAAAGCTTTGTCATGTTGATTAATCGGGTTTCTGCCGGTTATTCGCGTCTTTCCTGCACGATATTTCAACTGCGTGACTCGCAGTCTTCTTTAGGTGCTGTCTGACACTGTTTCTAGTGTGGAACGAGTCCGGTATTTATGGCTACATTGTGCTAGGCGTTCCGTTGGCGATCTGCTTCTCAGCTGGCGCTCTGTCCATGATATGCGCCGCTGAATAGTAGCGGCTATAGCGGTTTCTTCTAGCCGCGGCTTTTCCGTACTGCTGTGCGCGCACGTATATTCCAGGTCTCGACCGGCCATTTGAACACAATTGGCCTGAAAATAACACTGCAGCCGCTCCTGGGGGCAAGAATTTCGGAAGGAACGCCTAACACGGTACACAACGGAAACAGAACGTCCTAACTCAAATGACAACAATTGGAAGATAAAACGTCTAGCACAGTTCGGACGCCATTCAGAATTCAGCTATGTTGACAACTAACAATAACCACAAAGTACGCGCACAGCGTTCGGAACAGCCTCGGCTAGAAGAAAACGCCACAGCCGTTCAAAAAATGGCTCTGAGCACTATGGGACTTAACATCTATGGTCATCAGTCCCCTAGAACTTAGAACTACTTAAACCTAACTAACCTAAGGACAACACACAACACCCAGCCATCACGAGGCAGAGAAAATCCCTGAACCCGCCGGGAATCGAACCCGGGAACCCGGGCACGGGAAGCGAGAACGCTACCGCACGACCACGAGATGCGGGCGCCAGAGCCGTTGCTATTGGTTGACGTACACCACGGACAGAGCGGGTGATGCGGCGCGGACCGCAGAGGGAGCGCCTCGTAAAACGTAGCCATAAATGCCGGACTCGTTCCACACTGATATACCTCTTTACACGGCGAACATTCCGACCACAGACGGCAATAAAGAAGCAGTAGCCTTATACGCTGATGGTACGGCGTACTGGCTCACAGACCGACAAACACAGACAATACAGAGAAAGGCAAGTGCGTATTTAAACAAACTAGAAAAATGGATGGCAAAAACAGGATCAAACCCAACCCCAACAAGACTCAAATGGTACTTTTTAGGCACCGAAACCTAACCAAAAAGCGAAACCAAGACGAAAGAGACATAAAACTAACACTATGGGGTACGCCACTTCAGCTAGGAAACGCCGCCAAATATCTACGCATCTATTACGATAAATACCTGAACTAGCAGACCCATCAACAAGATGTACTCAATAGGATAATGAAAAGGCAGGGGTTCATCAGGCAGGTTCAAGGACGATTCGACGGTTGTAGCACACACACAGCAACACACACGTATAAAACGTTTACAATACCACTACTAGAGTATGGGGCCCCAGCACTAGGAGGAATGACACCACAACAGCCAACAAAATGTACACGACAGGAAGACGACTCCTACGGAGCTTCCTCAAATTGCAAAGCACCACACCAAGCACCGAAGTATACAGAACAGCCAAGATCATGCCGCTGCAAACACGCTTAACCAAACTAAGAGCGAAATACGGCAAAAAAATACTACAGAACCGTCCCGACTTGGAACACATCATAACCACCAAAACCAACAAAACAAGAAAAACAAAATATAAATACATTCATCCAAACAGGACAGTGGCACAAAATACTACCGAAACATTCCCTGAACTAAAGCCAACAATGGCGCCCCCTCATCGAAGTCGAAGAAACACCGCCACACCTAGATGAGAGACAAGACCAAGGACAGAACAACTGCAGACGCAGCCAACAAGATCACAGCAAACAAGAAGATGAAAACTCTACAAACAAAGCAACCATTGTAGTAATCAGTCACTGCACAGAGCAGTGGGATCTGTACTTAAGCATAAGAGTAGAATAATTAAATATACGTATGGTCAAGACAGCATGAATGTCTTGACCTGAATGTCTTGACCATAAACAAGCTTTAAGCAACCAACTTAGCAATACATTCAATTAAATAAATAAAATTGTAAGAAAATAAAGTTAATAAAATAAATATGTGTAATCCTAAGGCTGAATAGAGCAAAAAAAGCTCTCTAGCAGCCCGCCCTATCCCCCTCACGGAAGGGAATGAAAAGATTTTAAAAAAAGCTCTGGAATCAGTATCAGACAGCACCAGAAGAAGACTGCGAGTCACGCAGTTGAAATATCGGGCAGGAAAGACGCGAATAAGCCAGAAAACCGATTAATCAACATGAGAATTAGTTGTTTTTGCAAAAGACAATAGTATTGTTATCTTTCCGAAAATACATATAGCAAAGGAAGACGTGGTAAATGACGTTCTTAAATGTATTATTGACTAGATTTCTGCAAATGGTCTCTTTTATGTCCTCGACAACGGCCGATATTGATAGCTACTCAAAGGCACTAACATCGCAGTGGAAGGTCACCATCATGGCTGTACTAGACATGTGATGTGGACTGAGCTACTCCCAACAACTGTTTCAAACGGGCAGCCGTGAATCAGTGTAGTACAGTCTGTTGTGTGAGCTACCATCACTCACCCTTTGCTCCGTATTGTATTTTGGCCATACATTGTAGTTTCACTTTCTTGTTCTCGTATTTGCCGTTCGTTTGGTGTTCTGCAATTGATCAGATTCTAATTTATTTCCGAATCACACACTTTCGTCTTGGGGGAGGGGGGGACGGAAAAGTATAAATCTCCATTTCTAAAACAGAAAACGTATTAAGTTTTCACACGTGGATTTACAATCCAAAGATGATAACTCGAGGAGAGGAAGTAATAACAAGGGTGAAAAATTCAAAAAGGTTAATTGCTGAGAATTTGAAATGCCAAAAAATACATTTTTGAACGTTAGAAAATGCATCTTAACCGCCAGAGGTCTTATTTACCCTTTATACACATATCGAAAAAAAAGTTTTGCCTCACCCCGGTTCCCAGAACTCCCGAAGATAGACGATGACTGCGGATATTGTATCACACATACAGTCCATTTGACTGTTCAGAGATGTCACTAAACCCGCCCAAAGATGTAAACAACTATGCGTGAGCAGCGCCTCTTAGACGGAGGGGGTCCGACAGCCGATCAGTTCCAATCATTCAACCAGGAATTTGGGCTATAATATTAACAGCACAAATTCCATGTCGACTGAAATGAAACTGCCCATCTTAAGTGGTAATAGATGCTTCCTTGCGTTTAAATAATCGTTGGCCTCTAGGGTACTAAATAGGCAGCTGAAGCTACAACTACATAAGGTCATCATCAGGCCAGTTGTAACCTAGAGATGCGAAACATGAACGCTAAATAAAGAATGTTGCTGAGCAACAGCTCAGGATATTTGAATGTAGTATGCTGCAGAAGGTATATGGGGCAATTCAGGGTAATAATGGTTTCTGGAGATCTAGTACGATTGCTGAGCTGGACCGCCTCATACAAGGAGCTGACGTCGTAAGAATTATAAAAAGCACAAGAATAGCCGGTCTTGGACATGTCCTCAGGATGGATACTGGAAGAACAACTAAAAGGCTACTGGAATGGAGCCCACCCGGAAGAAGACAGAGAATAAGGCCTCGGAAACAGTGCATAGATGATGTGGAAGAAGGTATAAAATCTCTCATAGACTGAGGATCCCGGAGAAACGCGCTGGAGAGGGCAGAATAGAGGAAACTTGTTGATGAGGCTAAAAATCGCACAGGGTTGTAATGCCGTAAGAAGAAGAAGAAGAAGAAGAAGAAGAAGGTGACGTCAGAACGGCTCTACTGTCAGCAACATACACTGTGCGTAAGCACCACGAAGATAAGAGAAATTACGCTCATTCGGAGGCATATAGATAGTCGTTTTTCCCTCGCTCTGTCTGCGAATGGAGCAGGAAAGGAAACGATTAGTGGTGGTAAGGGTACCCTCCGCCACGCACCATATGGTGGTTTGAAGAGTATATATGTAGATGTAGATGAAGAGAGTCGTACACGATAGTGAGCCGAGCTGCATGAAACAAGTCTTCCGGCTGAAGACCCCTTACTTCTGACCATATTCGCGTCTCTCCATTTCGCCTTCCTTCCGCTTCTGTACAGAGATCGAGTAACCTACGTCGGAACCATTTTTTTCAGCACTTGTTTGACACCGACAGTACAACGGTGTTGCGTTACTTATGCCTCTCACATCATCTCAACACCCCGTATACGACGACAGTGCCGTCCCTGAAGCAGTGCAATATCCGGGAGCAATTTCATTAAATATTTTTTTTCGCTACTAATATATCAAACGTGTTAGTTTCCAACGCGCCCTATAGCGCCCGCTTAATTAAATTCCTGTCTCCTGTGGCGAATACCTTTGCCGTTCCGGTGCGGCGGGAACCTACCGTGAACGTGCGCAGTGCCGCCTCCACACGAGATTTCTGCCGCAAACGGCAGGGAAGTGGGCAGTTCGCGGAATGTGGATCACACATATGACCATGTAGAGGCTCGACACCTAAGCACAGGAGACGTCCAACATGAAAACGTTATTGATAGAAACACAACCTTTACAAATCGCTCAATACGAGAAGTAATTGTAAAGTTCAATTATCTGCTTCAAAAAATCATCCTGGCACTGTGAAAGTGGGTGATGGTTGTAGTCCTGATGGTGGCAGCCCTTGTCAGAATATTCGACTTTCAACTGCGTCAGGCGCATTTTCTGTGGTATTTCGGCAGATATTTGCTGTTTCATTTTTACAACGTCTGGCTGTAGTCAGGCCGAACAAATTCTGCTACCATGTCTCACGTACGACGCTTAGCGTCGACAGAAGGCATCTCTTTGTTTCCCAGTACAAAGATGATGATTATTAAATAGTAATTTTAGGTATCCATTCGACAGAGCGGCCCGAAATTAGTCTCGTGCCATATTCTTCCTGTCAATGTATGTTAAGGGGAGCAGTAAAACACGGATAATTACCAGTACTCCAATAGCGACTGAGCAGCGCTACTCGACAGCGGTAGCACTCAGTGTAGCCCAGGACACTGCTCAGTCGCTATTGGAGCACTGGTAATTATCCGTGTTTTACTGATCCCTTTAACACACGTTGATAGAACGGAAATCGCACTAGACTAATTTCGGACCGCTCTGCCGAATGGACACCTAAAATTACGATTTTGTTTGTTCAAAATGGTTCAAATGGCTCTAAGCACTATGGGACTTAACATCTGAGGTCATCAATCCCCTTGACTTAGAACTACTTAAACCTAACTAAACTAAGGACATCACACACATCCATGCCGGAGGATGTCCTTAGCAGAGGCCCGGTTCCGAAATGAAGCGCCTAGAGCCGGTCGTCCACATCGGCCGGCAATTTTGTTTTTAATGGTAAAGAAACTCCATGCACCCTTGACTTCGCAAGAAAGGAGTGATGAAAAGCTTTTGTTTTGACTGTTTCAAGTTACATATTGCAAAAATTAAATTGCTAATATCTGGCGAAACACCAAGGAAAATTCGTCTGATGACTCTTAAAGGAGAGACACCCTTGATAAAAAACGTTATGGCCACAGAAATGGTCGGATGTCAACGTCATTTCGTACACATAAACACCATCGTCGGGTATGTAAGCAATTAGACTGTCATGGGTAAAACAGCCAGCTAGTGTTTTGCTGTTGTTCATGTTTAGTGTAGTTACCCGACATGGTGGGGTACATGAGAGGCATGGAGAGCATCAGATTTTGACTGGTCACTGTGAATCTAACAAAGATGGCGTGTACTGGTGTGAGACAGCGTCATCAGCACGCGGCGGAGCTTGGAATGGGCCTCATTGTTGGACTCCATTGGGACAGCAGGTCGAGTCCTGCAGTATCCAGACAGATTAGTGAGGCATTCGGACGCGACAGTGGCCCCATGTTGCGCTGCTAGGCATACTCTTTGTCGGGATCCAGTGGACCATCTCTGAGCACCATAAGGGAGGACCGCCATATTGTGCACCAAGTACATGCGCCAGCCTTTAGAGATCAAGTAATGGACTCCATGCATCACTCTCGGTCACCCCGCGTGATCACTTGGAGACTAGGGAATTACGGTCCTATACATATCCTGTTCTTAACACCTCAAGAGAAACGGCTATGTTTGGAGCAGAACTGTGAAAGGGAATCATGGACTGCTGACGGATGGTGGCGCACTGTGTTGCGCGTGAATACCGTCCTGCACTGCCCTGATTGGCCATAATCGGCGTGTACGCTCGCGACCTACGGAGATGTCCATTCTTCGAATGTTTTGGAGAAACTCAACGGTGTTACTCCTGGTGTGATTGTATGGGGAACCGTCGGATCTGACTTCAGAGAACTCTGATGATAGAACGGTACGTCACTGACATGTTGCATCCTCACTTCTCGCGTCTCATCCCTGATGCCATTTTTCGACTGTACTTATCCACATATGGCAGTGTCTCTGTATGTGCGTGCTGTTGAGCTAGTCTCGTAGTCTCGTACCCAGATCTGATAGAATATCTGTGATGCCAGCTCAGATGTCAACTGCTTCCCAGATTCAGGATGTCAAGTACCAATTACAACGGTTGGGGGGCAGATTGCTTCAGGAGATGATATAACGGTCCTATGACGCCCTTTCAAACGAATCAGTGCGTGCATCAGGGCCAGAGAGTTTGCAACACCACCCTGGTAAGTCGGCTGCTACTGCCAAGTTTTTTGTGAATTTGACTCCATATTCTAATCCCTGAAATAACTTCAAGCAGCCTCTCAACCCGCGAAGAATTTTTTTGGTTTTCTCTTTACCTTCGGGGTGTTTTCTTTTTATTGCCAGATAGTGCACTTTTCCCGAAGAAAAATGTTTTTCCACCTCGAAATTCATGTCTTTGCTATTTGAAAAATGTCAGACACGTAATGTTTTAGTTCGCCTGAGGAAAGAGGAAGAATACAATGAAGACTTTTACGACCAGTTGCATCTTCGAGATCGTCTATTCGTGACACATAACACTTTCCCACTCCTGACGTTGCATTGGACATTTTCAGAGATGCTGCTGGTGTAAACTTGTAGCTCTCCCCTTTTTCGTATTACATATGTGGCTCTCCGACTCCCAGCTTGAGAAATGGTAAGTGATGGGGTCTAGGAACACTCTGAAGATGTCCAACGCAGCTCTGGGCCGTTGGGAATGTAAAAAGTTTCGTGGACCAAGGACTCAACGAGGAAGCAGTTAAAGGGGGAAGATACGGCACTCACTGATATCTTCCTCCTCTTCAGCAGATTATGGGTACTGAGACAAAATTTGACAGCCCAAAGAAATTGCATGCACCGGGTGTCTATAATTAAATTGCAGCCGGCCGGTGTGGCCGAGCGGTTCTAGGCGCTTCTGTCTGGAACCGAGCGACCGCTACGGTCGCAGGTTCGAATCCTGCCTCGAGCATGGATGTGTGTGATGTCCTTAGGTTAGGTTCTACGTTCTAGGGGACTGATGACCTCAGATGTTATGTCCCATAGTGCTCAGAGCCATTTGAATTAAATTGCAGCTGCTCACAGCAGTGTAGCCTGTAATTATCGTACGACAGCGAAACCTGGTAGATATGCCAATGTGTTAATAAGAGACAGATTTCCGCTAGTGAAACAGTTAGTTCCAATTGCGGTCAACAGGTGCAAATCTGGCGCTGTGTGCTGTATGACGGTATGGCATTGACATTATCATTTGACAAGACACAACGAGAGTGAACACTATGGCTATATAGAAGAGAGATTGTGCCCTGTTTGTGAAACTGTTTTATGTGAACGGCAGCAATTACAGAGCTGCACTGAGAGAGTATCGACGACAAAAGGTATGCGTAGAGGCCTAGAGTCATTAAATGGTTTAATGAAGATGATACTGAAATACGAAAACAGGGGTAAGTTTTGTGTGGCACTCAGAAGAGGAAGGAGTTACTGACGAGGTTACTGTTGTTGTAAACTGACCATGCAGCATATGCTCAAATGGTTCAAATGGCTCTGAGCACTATGGGACTCAACTGCTGTGGTCATCAGTCCCCTAGAACTTAGAACTACTTAAACCTAACTAACCTAAAGACATCACACACATCCATGCCCGAGGCAGGATTCGAACCTGCGACCGTAACAGTCACGCGGTTCCGCACTGAACGCCTTAACCGCGAGACCACCGCGGCCGGCTGCAGCATATGCCCCAGGTATTGTGTGCACATGTATTGTGCATTGAACCGGGGACCTAGAAACACGGTCGGTCCTCACCATAGCCCTCAGTGGTTCACAACCCCACAACAGGTTACAGCAGTCCACTCACCCCACCGCCGCCCCTCATCGAACCCAGGCTCACTGTGCGCTTCGGCCGCCAGTGGACCCTTCCCCCCTCCCTCCCGAGGAACGTCTCATACCAGACAAGTGTGACGCGATTGTTTACATACTAGAGTAATTATGGTGTACGTGTACGTGGAGGCATTGTTTGCGCAATAATCGCCGACGTAGCGTAACTGAGGCAGAAAGAGGGGAACCAACCGACACTCGCTGAGGCAGATGGAAAACCGCCTTAAATACCACCCGCAGTCTTGCCGGCACATCAGACCTCGACACAAATCCGGTGGGCGGATTCGTGCCGAGGACCTGCCGCCTCCCGCTCGGGAAGCAGCGCGCTAGCCCGCGCGGCTAGCCGGGCTGGCGGCCCCGGGGCAGTGGTAGTGCTCGTGTAGCGTCACGAGTATCGTCCACCCCACGTTTAACAGTACGGAATATTTTGATGTCCATTTTATACCGGTACTCATACAAGATCCAGGCTGTGCAACAACTGAAACCTCATAATCCGCAGCAACGTTCTGAACTTGCTCTTCAGTTTCTGGCACCGGTAGAAATTCTGCATCTACATCTACATCCATACTCCGCAAGCCACCTGACGGTTTGTGGCGGAGAGTACCCTGAGTACCTCTATCGGTTCTCCCTTCTATTCCCGTCTCGTATTGTTCGTGGAAAGAAGGATTGTCGGTATGCTTCTGTGTGGGCTCTAATCTCTTTCATTTTATCCTCATGGTCTCTTCGCGAGATACACGTCGGAGGCAGGAATACACTTCTTGACTCTTCGGTGAAGGTATGTTCTCGAAACTTTAACAAAAGCCCGTACCGAGTTACTGAGCGTCTCTCCTGCAGTGTCTTCCACTGGAGTTTATCTGTCATCTCCGTAACGCTTTCGCGATTACTAAATGATTCTGTAACGAAGCGCGCTGCTCTCCGTTGGATCTTCTCTATGTCTTCTATCAACCCTATCTGGTACAGATCCCACACTGCTGAGCAGTATTCAAGCAGATGGCGAACAAGCGTACTGTAACCTACTTCCTTTGTTTTCGGATTGCATTTCCTAAGGATTCTTCCAATGAATCTCAGTCTGGCATCTGCTTTACCAACGATCAACTTGATACGATGATTCCATTTTAAATCACTCCTATTGCGTACTCCCAGATAATTTATGGAATTAACTGCTTCCAGTTGCTGACCTGCTATTTTGTAGCTAAATGATAAGGGATCTTTCTTTATATGTATTCGCAGCACATTACACTTATCTACATTGAGATTCAATTGCCATTCCCTGCACCATGCGTCAATTCGCTGCAGATCCTCCAGCATTTCAATACAATTATCCATTGTTACAACCTCTCAATATACCACAGAATCATCCGATCATCCGCAAAAAGCCTCGGTGAATTTCCGATGTCATCCACAAGGTCATTTATGTATATTGTGAATAGCAATGGTCCTATGACACTCCCCTGCGGCACACCTGAAATCACTCTTACTTCGGAGGACTTTCCTCCATTGGGAATGACATGCTGCGTTCTGTTATCTAGGAACTCTTCAATCCAATCAGACAATTGGTCTAATAGTCCATATGCTCTTACTTTGTTCATTGAACGACTGTGGGGAACTGTATCGAACGCCTTGCGGAATTCAAGAAACACTGCATCTACCTGGGAACCCGTGTCTATGGCCCTCTGAGTTTCGTGGACGAATATCGCGAGTTGGGTTTCACACGACCGTCTTTTTCGAAACCCATGCTGATTCGTACAGATTAGATTTCTAGTCTCCAGATGATATGTGGCCGGGCAATATTCTATATGGTGACGAGGCACCCTTTACAGTATTGGATGCAATGTACACAAAGAGCTGCCGAATTTGGGGTACTGCTAAACCGCGTTTTCTGCGCAAAGAGCCATTGCGCAGTATGTGACTGTGTGGTGTGGAATCACAAGTACATTCTCGGTCCGTTCCTTGAAGAGAAGCCCACCAGAAGCCTGTCAGGTGTACCGTGACGTCTACATGTTATCGAGTCTTCCCTGTACAGCAACTGATTCCTACTTCGAAACCTGTGTGGAAACCACTGTTTTCGTGCAAGATGGGGCAACAATTCACATCGCTAGCCCAGTGGAAAATGTGTTTAATGCAACCTTCCACGAACATGTTATCTCCAGAGGTTCCGCAAATGTATAACCTGCAAAAGAGCGTGAGCTTAATCCTTTGGCTCTGGGGATAACAGAACGCGTTTACCAGGGACGCGCTCGGTCTATACCGTATCTGAAGGCCAGTACGCAGCAACACGTTGCTCAGATTCCACTGGAATCACGTCGTTTTACGCAGCATCTCGTTGACGTCTCCGGTGGTCATGCTGCACAAATTGTTTAAATGACGGTTAATAAAAAAATCAACATTATGCCTTTATCATTTGTCTGACCTTCTCTTCCAATATCGTGTCCCTAATCCATGAAATGATCATTAAATTGAAACAGTAGCTACCGACAGGTGTTGTTGATATACACTACTGGCCATTAAAATTGCTACACTAACAAGGAATGCAGATGATAAACGGGTATTCATTGCACAAATATTTTATACTGGAACTGAAATGTGATCACATTTTCACCCAATTTGGGTGCATAGCTCCAGAGAAATCAGTACCCAGTATAACCTCTGGCCGTAATAAAGGCCTTCATACGCCTGGGTATTAAGTCAAACAGAGCTTGGATGACGTGTACAGGTACAGCTGCCCATGCAGCTTCAACACGATACCACAGTTCATCAAGAGTAGTGACTGGCGTATTGTGACGAGACAATTCCTCGGCCACCAATGACCACACTTTTCAGTTGGTGAGAGATCTCGATAATGCGCTAGCCAGGGCAGCAGTCGAGCATTTTCTGTATCTAGAAAGGCCCGTTCAGGACCTGCAACATGCGGTCGTGCATTATCCTGCTGAAATGTAGGGTTTCGCAGGGATCGAATGAAGGGTAGAGCCACGGGTCGTAACAAATTTGAAATGTAACGTCCATTGTTCAAAGTGCCGTCAATGCGAACAAGAGGTGACCCAAACCATCACGCCGGGGGATACGCTATTATGGCGATGACGAATACACGCTTCCAATATGCGTTCACCGCGATTTCGCCAAACACGGATGCGACCATCATGACGCTGTAAACAGAACCTGGATTCACCGAGAAAAAGACGTTTTGCCATTCGTGCACCCAGGTTTGTCGTTGAGTACACCATCGCAGGCGCTCCTGTCTGTGATGCAGCGTCAAGGGTAACCGCAGCCATGGTCTGCGAGCTGATAGTCCATGCTGCTGCAAACGTTGTCGAACTGTTCGTGCAAATGGTTGTTGTCTTGCAAACGTCCACATCTGTTGACTCAGGCTGCACGATCCGTTACAGCCATGCGGATAAGATGCCTGTCATCTCGACTGCTAGTGATACGAGACCAGCACGGCGTTCCATTTAACCTCCTGAACCCACCGATTCCATATTCTGCTAACAGTCATTGGATCTCGACCAACGCGAGCAGCAATGTCGTGATACGATAAACCACAATCGCGATAGGCTTCAATCCGGAAATGTGATGGTACGCATTTCTCCTCCTTACACGAGGCATGACAACAACGTTTCACCAGGCAACGCCGGTCAACTGCTGTTTGTGTATGAGAAATCGGTTGCAAACTTTCCTCATGTCAGCACGTTGTAGCTGTAGCCAGCGGCGCCAACATCGTGTGAATGCTCTGAAAAGCTAATCATTTGCATATCACAGCATCTTCTTCCTGTCGGTTAAATTTAGCGTCTGTAGCACGTCATATTCGTGGTGTAGCAATTTTAATGTCCAGTAGTGTATTAGACGGCCTCTGCCATAAGGCTGCCCGTGTTTTTCTTCACGTTCATTTGTCTTTCGGCCCGCGGCGACGTGCAGAAAGCATTACACGCGCAGGGTGGCAAGAAGCGGACAAGTTTAGGGAAACACCTTGATGTATTGTTATTATGTGCCAGGAAGTTAGAAATACGACCCTCCTGCGGCGGGAGAGATGCCGGTATTCGCCAAAAACAAGACGACGCCGGCGGCGAAAAGAACAGCCCACGTGGGGGAATGGGGAAGGAAGGGAGCTGTACACCTTACTGTTGACGGAAAAAAACGCAGCCATTTTAAGAGATAGAAACTTGAGGCAGTATAACTCACAGCGCAAAAACTACCCAAGCAACGTCCTCTTGGAAATTGGATTTAGTGGTTTTAATCCGCGTCGCACTTGCACATGATGAAGACTCAGTTAGGCGGTCGAAATATCGTGAAAGTACGAGACGAATTACCGGCAGAAAATACGATTTTTCAAGATGACGACGCCTCGCAGGGAAAGCCGGAAGATTTGCCCAGACTGCATTCATCCAGCATTTTAGAATGAGAGCACGTAGCGACTCCAACAAACTTTACACTTAACTTTAATTTTTTTCGAAACTTTCTCTCGCTGGCACCGGCCCCACATAAAATTATGAAAGGAAAAAAATTACCGCTTATTATATTTTTCGCTTTTCGTGGCGATAACTTTACTATCAGGTATGACGTTTGAATTTATTATTTTTTTAAGCACCTTGTTTTTCAGACAGGATCCACATATACCACTGAATGTACCCGCAAAACTGTATCGGGCGATACTACGTCATAAATACTCGTATTGAAGTGCGTGGGAACTGGCTTTTCTTAAAACAAATTTATTCATCTGTATAGCAATCCGACGTTTGAAGCTCTTTTGCACAAGGAAATTCGATTGTTTAAAGAATCGGGCGGAGTTACTGGTGCCATAGATGCTGAAATATTTAACTGGCTCGAAGAATTTCAGTAGCACAGTTCAACGATGAAAATAAGATGTTTCGTCTCCCCGTTTATTGGAAACGATCTACGAGGACTAGTCATAAAGTTTTAATTACAACCTCGAAAAAATAAAATTCTCCTTTTCCTTTCGTCATGCTCTAAGCCGTATGCCTATTCGGTCGTTGAAGTATCTAGATGGTGTTTCTACGGATCTTGAACATAAAGATCTGAAATTTAAGACCTGTTTTAGTAATCTTGGAAATTTATGGTAATGACTATGGGACCAAACTGCTAAGGTCATCGGTCCCTAGGCTTACGCACTACTTAATCTACACTCCTGGAAATGGAAGAAAGAACACATTGACACCGGTGTGTCAGACCCACTATACTTGCTCCGGTCACTGCGAGAGGGCTGTACAAGCAATGATCACACGCACGGCACAGCGGACACACCAGGAACCGCGGTGTTGGCCGTCGAATGGCGCTAGCTGCGCAGCATTTGTACACCGCCGCCGTCAGTGTCAGCCAGTTTGCCGTGGCATACGGAGCTCCATCGCAGTCTTTAACACTGGTAGCATGCCGCGACAGCGTGGACGTGAACCGTATGTGCAGTTGACGGACTTTGAGCGAGGGCGTATAGTGGGCATGTGGGAGGCCGGGTGGACGTACCGCCGAATTGCTCAACACGTGGGGCGTGAGGTCTCCACAGTACATCGATGTTGTCGCCAGTGGTCGGTGGAAGGTGCACGTGCCCGTCGACCTGGGACCGGACCGCAACGACGCACGGATGCACGCCAAGACCGTAGGATCCTACGCAGTGCCGTAGGGGACCGCACCGCCACTTCCCAGCAAATTAGGGACACTGTTGCTCCTGGGGTATCGGCGAGGACCATTCGCAACCGTCTCCATGAAGCTGGGCTACGGTCCCGCACACCGTTAGGCCGTCTTCCGCTCACGCCCCAACATCGTGCAGCCCGCCTCCAGTGGTGTCGCGACAGGCGTGAATGGAGGGACGAATGGAGACGTGTCGTCTTCAGCGATGAGAGTCGCTTCTGCCTTGGTGCCAATGATGGTCGTATGCGTGTTTGGCGCCGTGCAGGTGAGCGCCACAATCAGGACTGCATACGACCGAGGCACACAGGGCCAACATCCGGCATCATGGTGTGGGGAGCGATCTCCTACACTGGCCGTACACCTCTGGTGATCGTCGAGGGGACACTGAATAGTGCACGGTACATCCAAACCGTCATCGAACCCATCGTTCTACCATTCCTAGACCGGCAAGGGAACTTGCTGTTCCAACAGGACAATGCACGTCCGCATGTATCCCGTGCCACCCAACGTGCTCTAGAAGGTGTAAGTCAACTACCCTGGCCAGCAAGATCTCCGGATCTGTCCCCCATTGAGCATGTTTGGGACTGGATGAAGCGTCGTCTCACGCGGTCTGCACGTCCAGCACGAACGCTGGTCCAACTGAGGCGCCAGGTGGAAATGGTATGGCAAGCCGTTCCACAGGACTACATCCAGCATCTCTACGATCGTCTCCATGGGAGAATAGCAGCCCTAATTGCTGCGAAAGGTGGATACACACTGTACTAGTGCCGACATTGTGCATGCTCTGTTGCCTGTGTCTATGTGCCTGTGGTTCTGTCAGTGTGATCATGTGATGTATCTGACCCCAGGAATGTGTCAGTAAAGTTTCCCCTTCCTGGGACAATGAATTCACAGTGTTCTTATTTCAATTTCCAGGAGTGTATCTTTAACTAACTTACGCTAAGGACAACACACACACCCATGTCCAAGTGACCTCCCCCTCCGACGGGGGGAGCCGCAGAAACATTTTTTGGTGGGTTGTCCGGTTACTTTTGATCACATAGTGTATGTCCTCAGCGGTTTTGTCCCTTTGAAAGCCATCACTTTTGTTTTTGGATTGTTTATTGTCGTATTGTATTCTTTAGAAATTTGGTTCTGCCTACAGATCGATCTTCGTAGCTAAGTCGTCTGAAAAAGAATTTATTATGTGATAATCTCAAACCCACTTGGTTTATTGGTGTGTCTTCTGATGTGGCGTGGTTAGTCTTTATTCTCATTTTTTTACCTATATGTTGGCTTTCTAACTACTATGTAAAATGTTCCATAAGATTTTCCTATCCACATAATCGAAGGCTTTTCTAAATCTATAAATGCGACGTGTGTTTCGCTGTTAAACTGTCTTCGTTTTTCTATAATTTGTTCACGTGTTAATACATTACTAGTAGCGGGTCTTGCTTTCTGAAACCGCTTTGTTCTTCAGGGAACTGATGTTCGGCAACAATTTGTAGACGTTGATTTTTTACCTTGGCGTAAATCTTACCCGCTGTGTCCATTAATGTTATACCACGATAATTATTGCATTCATTTCTTTTATCTATAAAGTTAAGTAATTAATTTTTCAGTGATTTTCATAACGTCTGTGTTTATAGGCCGTCTGTATGTTACGTTACAATGGCCGTTCAGACATGCATACGTCACCAACAAAATGTACAGCTGATATCTAAACGTATTCGTAGCCTCCATATCCATTTTGTAAAAAGAAATCTTTGAGGAATTTTTAAGTAGATGTATGCAGTCCCTGAACACATCCAAATCCGCGCGCCGAAGCACCGTAACACGCCACTGGAGGAGCCGAAAGAAAATGTCACAGCCAATACGTACAGTGGAGAACCGTTCGGTAACTAGTTTCCTGCATTTTAAAAGGAATAAGGCTGAAACATGGCCTGCTGAGTTGGTTATAACTGCACGGTAACACTGTACCGTCATGTGACACAGGGGTTGGGTGCTGCAGACGCTTTCAGTGTTTTCAAACGAGTGAGGATAACGAAGAACAAAGTGACAGACCACTTCTGTGTGAAGAACCTTGAATCGCAGGACAAATGGAGACCAACGTCTCTCAATGTGTGCAACAGTGGGAAAAACGAGAATCAGTTCCAGAACATTTTTCAGTATCTCGCACTTTTTGAAACATGACAGAGATCGGTGGCCGCGGGGATCCTTGGCTGCTCGCCCGCCATCCAAAACGAAGGCGAACTAAAGCAACGGCGCAAATTTAGCAGCTGCATAAGGGACCGGTGACCATGGTTACACGTTGGGTGTATGACTATCGCCCCGAGGCAAGGGAGCAGAAGAACCAGTTTGAAATACGTCGGTTCTCCACTGCCGGCGACTGGGAGGACAAAATCATTGTCGTCTAAGTTGATGCTGAGTGTTTTTTTCCGCTATGACCTCGAGGCAAAGGATACATACAACAACTTCAAAAACTCCACGTAGTATTGTAGCAGGGTTCAAGAATATATACATGAGTTAATTGCAGAATACATACCACACCTTCGCGCATCGTTAAAATCTTTCTTAAAATGAAAGTATAACACATGACATAGTGGAAATAGGCTTTTCATCGTTCATGGTGAGTACAATTGAACGATGGTCACAAAACAGAAAATACACTTTTATACTGAGAAGAGGCAGCGAAAATAAAAGAACAATATTTGCATAAGGAACTATCCACCAAAATGTAAAAGATATCGTCTCACCCGAGGCGTTATACCGTTAAATCGTAGTAACTGACACAATCAGCATTACATCATCTCGTGACAGAGATCATCATATATGTTGTTGTTGTTGTGGTCTTCAGTCCTGAGACTGGTTTGATGCAGCTCTCCATGCTGCTCTATCCTGTGCAAGCTTCTTCATCTCCCAGTACCTACTGCAACCTACATCCTTCTGAATCTGCTTAGTGTATTCATCTCTTGGTCTCCCTCTACGATTTTTACCCTCCACGCTGCCCTCCAATGCTAAATTTGTGATCCCTTGATGCCTCAAAACATGTCCTACCAACCGGTCCCTTCTTTTTGTCAAGTTGTGCCACAAACTCCTCTTCTCCCAATTTTATTCAATACCTCCTCATTAGTTATGTGATCTACCCATCTAATCTTCAGCATTCTTCTGTAGCACCACATTTCGAAAGCTTCTATTCTCTTCTTGCCCAAACTAGTTATCGTCCATGTTTCACTTCCATACATGGCTACACTCCAAACAAATACTTTCAGAAACGACTTCCTGATACATAAATCTATATTCGATGTTAACAAATTTCTCTTCTTCAGAAACGCTTTCCTGGCCATTGCCAGTTTACATTTTATATCCTCTCTACTTCGACCATCATCAGTTATTTTATTTCCTAAATAGCAGAACTCCTTTACTACTTTAAGTGTCTCATTTCCTAATATAATTCCCTCAGCATCACCCGATTTAATTTGACTACATTCAATTATCCTCGTTTTGCTTTTGTTGATGTTCATCTTATATCCTCCTTTCAAGACACTGTCCATTCTGGTCAACTGCTCTTCCAAGTCCTTTGCCGTCTCTGACAGAATTACAATGTCATCGGCGAACCTCAAAGTTTTTACTTCTTCTCCATGAATTTTAATACCTACTCCGAATTTTTCTTTTATTTCCTTTACTGCTTGCTCAATATACAGATTGAATAACATCGGGGAGAGGCTACAACCCTGTCTCACTCCTTTCCCAACCACTGCTTTCCTTTCATGCCCCTCGACTCTTATAACTGCCATCTGGTTTCTGTACAAATTGTAAATAGCCTTACGCTCCCTGTATTTTACCCCTGCCACCTTCAGAATTTGAAAGAGAGTATTCCAGTTAACATTGTCAAAAGCTTTCTCTAAGTCTACAAATGCCAGAAACGTAGGTTTGCCTTTTGTTAATCTTTCTTCTAAGATAGGTCGTAAGGTTAGTATTGCCTCACGTGTTCCAACATTTCTACGTAATCCAAACTGATCTTCCCCAAGGTCCGTTTATACCAGTTTTTCCATTCGTCTGTAAAGAATTCGATTTAGTATTTTGCAGCTGTGACTTATTAAACTGATAGTTCGGTAACTTTCACATCTGTCAACACCTGCTTTCTTTGGGATTGGAATTATTATATTCTTCTTGAAGTCTGAGGTTATTTCGCCTGTCTCATACATCTTACTCACCAGATGGTAGAGTTTTGTCATGACTGGCTCTCCCAAGGCCGTCAGTAGTTCTAATGGAATGTTGTCTACTCCCGGGGCATTGTTTCGACTCAGGTCTTTCAGTGCCCGGTCAAACTCTTCACGCAGTATCTTATCTCCCATTTCGTCTTCATCTACATTTCCATTTCCATAATATTGTCCTCAAGTACATCGCCCATGTATAAACCTTCTATATACTCCTTCCACCTTTCCGCTTTCCCTTCTTTGCTTAGAACTGGGTTTCCATCTGAGCTCTTGATATTCATACAAGTGGTTCTCTTCTCTCCAAAAGTCTCTTTAATTTTCCTGTAGGCAGTATCTACCTTACCCCTAGTGAGATAAGCCTCTACATCCTTACATTTGTCCTCTAGCCATCCCTGCTTAGCCATTTTGCACTTCCTGTCGATCTCATATTTGAGACGTTTGTATTCCTTTTTGCCTGCTTCATTTACTGCATTTTTATATTTTCTCCTTTCATCAATTAAATTCAATACTTCTT
This sequence comes from Schistocerca gregaria, assembly GCF_023897955.1. Taxonomy (NCBI): domain Eukaryota; kingdom Metazoa; phylum Arthropoda; class Insecta; order Orthoptera; family Acrididae; genus Schistocerca; species Schistocerca gregaria. Next base: position 158,394,560 of record NC_064928.1, read on the forward strand.
CTGTTACCCAAGGATTTCTATTAGCCCTCGTCTTTTTACCTACTTGATCCTCTGCTGCCTTCACTACTTCATCCCTCAAAGCTACCCATTCTTCTTCTACTGTATTTCTTTCCCCCATTCCTGTCAATTGTTCCCTTATGCTCTTCCTGAAACACTCTACAACCTTTGGTTCTTTCAGTCTATCCAGGTCCCATCTCCTTAATTTAGCACCTTTTTGTAGTTTCTTCAGTTTTAATCTACAGTTCATAACCAAAAGATTATGGTCAGGGTCCACATCCGCCCCTGGAAATACAATTTAAAACTTGATTCCTAAATCTCTGTCTTACCATTATGTAAGCTATCTTATACCTTTTAGTATCTCCAGGATTCTTCCACGTATACAACTTTCTTTTATGATTCTTGAACCAAGTATTAGTTATGATTAAGTTATGCTCTGTGCAAAATTCTACCAGACGGATTCCTCTTTCATTTCTTCTCCCCAATCCATATTCACCTACTATGTTTCCTTCTCTCCCTTTTCCTACTGACGAATTCCAGTCAGCCATGACTATTAAATTTTCGTCTCCCTTCACTACCTGAATAATTTCTTTTATCTCATGATAAATTTCATCAATTTCTTCATCATCTGCAGAGCTAGTTGGCATATAAACTTGTACTATTGTAGTAGGTGTGGGCTTCGTATCTATCTTGGCCACAATAATTCGTTCACTATGCTGTTTGTAGTAGCTTACCCGCATTCCAATTTTCCTATTCATTATTAAACCTACTCCTGCATTACCCCTGTTTGATTTTGTGTTTATAACCTTGTATTCACCTGACCAAAAGTCTTGTTCCTCCTGCCACCGAACTTCACTAATTCCCACTATATCTAACTTTAACCTATCCATTTCCCTTCTTAAATTTTCTAACCTACCTGCCCGATTAAGGGATCTGACATTCCACGCTCCGATCCGTAGAACGCCAGTTTTCTTTCTCCTGATAACGACGTCCTCTTGAGTTGTCCCCGCCCGGAGATCCGAATAGGGGACTATTTTACCTCCGGAATATTTTACCCAAGAGGACGCCATCATCATTTAATCATACAGTAAAGCTGCATGCCCTCGGGAAAAATTACGGCTGTAGTTTCCCCTTGCTTTCAGCCGTTCGCAGTACCAGCACAGCAAGGCCGTTTTGGTTAATGTTACAAGGCCAGATCAGTCAATCATCCAGACTGTTGCCCCTGCAACTACTGAAAAGGCTGCTGCCCCTTTTCAGGAACTACATGTTTGTCTGGCCTCTCAACAGATACCCCTCCGTTGTGGTTTTGCACCTACGGTACGGCCATCTGTATCCCTGAGGCACGCAAGCCTCCCCACCAACGGCAAGGTCCATGGTTCATGGGGGGGGGGGGGGGGGGGTCATCATATATATGTTGCCGTAACGTGGTACGCGTCAGTAGTATGGCAGCTGATTTCGAGAAACACAACGTGCGATATATATGTAGATACACGTGTGTGGGCGGCATTGTAGTGATTCGGGGACTATGTGCCACTAGGTTTTGACACCTTGTTTGTGGCGTTAGCAGCTGGCTGTATAACTTACATAAAATCTACATTTTCTCATCAGTCCCTAGAACGTAGAACTACTTAAACCTAACTAACCTAAGGACATCACACACATACATGCCCCAGGCTGGATGCGAACCTGAGACCGTAGCAATCCCACGGTACCGGTCTGAAGCGCCTAGAACCTCACGGCCACCGCGGCCGGCGAACAAGATGTAATGGGCATCAGCTGCCATACTATTCACATGATCACGTTACAGCAACATGCACATTGGTGTCCAAAATTAAAGCAACAAAGTGCTATTTCCCAGTCCTGTGCCTAATTCACGATATAATCATACAAACTGTCAATAGATGACGTACGATTCCGGTCAACGGACAAATTCACCAGTGATGACGTCAGGGCACCTATCATACGGTGTAGTGTTTGCCGTGTAGTCCCACATCCACAGTCGCTGTGTTCACAGTCACAGACGGGGCAGTACGGTACAGAGAAGACATCTACCAGACTCTCTCTAATGGATTGCCACAGAAAGAATGGCAGCAGGACAGTCGCAAATTGATGAGGCCCGCTACCTTACGTGAATCATTCTTTTGTGTCAGGGATGTGGTGACAGTTTTTAGAGATCTAAATTTCACTCCGAAGACCAGGGCAGGGCCGATCACGTATGATATCAGAAAGAGAGGACCGTTATTTGGTTGTAAGGGCACGACGGTACCGCCTCACTGCACGGCAGCTTCCACTGGACGTGTTGTATCGAGGCAAACGGTGTACAGAAGGAATTCGGCAGAATGACCTTTATTGTCGGAAAAATGGAAATGAGCGTTTGACGTCATTGGCCGGGAGGCCCCTTACGGGGCAGGTCCGGCCGCCTTGGTGCAGGTCTTATTACATTCGACCCCACATTGGGCGACCTGCGCGCCAGATAATGATGAAACGATGATGAAGACAACACAACACTCAGTCCCTATGCGGAGAAAACTGCCGACCCAGCCGGGAATCTAACCCGGGCCTATAGGAGGGAAATCCGTCTTGCTAACCACTCAGTTATTGGGGTGGAGTTTATTGTCGGAGACCTACTGTATGTCCACCTCTGACGCGTCTTCACAGAAGGGAACGTCTATAGCTGAGTCGTTTACATGCCACTTGGAGGGTCGAACCATGGGCCAATGTTATTTTCACAGGTGAGTCCCAATTTCGTCTGCAGAGTGATTCCCGACGGATTCACATCTGGAGGCAAGGTGGAACACGATTTCTGAACCGAAATGTTGTGTAAATGGAGCAGTATCGTGGGAGATCACCAATGATGTGAGCAGGGATTATGTTGACCTCTCGAACACGTTGTTATGAAATTGTACGGGTGAATCGGCAGGCTTTAATTACTGTCAGGTATTGTGACGACATATTGAGACCTGATTGCGTTTGCTTCGTGGTGCCCTGGGGCCAGACGTCGTATTAATAGACGACAGTGCTCAATCTGATAGACGTTTTCTTGGAAACAGAAGATATTGCACGCATGGCGTGGTCTGTTCGCTCTCTCACTTTGAATCTCATAGATCATGTCTGGAATGTAATAGGGAGACAGGTTGCATCACACTAGCATCCACCAACCACTCTCCAAGACTTGGTAGCAGCTCTCCAGAAAGAATGGGCGTTATTGCCTCAACATGACATTGATAACGTTACTCTCAGCATGCTCTATCGTTATCAGGCGTATATTTCTGCCAGAGGTGGTCAACCCCCACGCTGAGCAAATGAACCAGCTGTGTGCAAGTCCGGTAAGATGGAAAAAACAAGAAATTTTTGTCTTCCGTTGCGCATGGTTCAGTTCTTTACATTCTGTATTCCTTACGTTGTTTTTAGTTTACCATCACCTGTTTATACTGTTTTGTGGCAAAATAAACATAACCTTGCATAATTTCCGTTTGTTGGTTTAATTTTGGACTCAGTGTATATGATGATCTCCTCTATGAGATGATGTAAATACTGATTGTGTAAGTTACTTAGTTTTAACTGCATAACGCCTCTGGTAAGACAATACTTTTCACTTTTAGTCATTTTTGTTGGATAGTTACTCATGCAAATAGTGTTCTTTTATTTTCCCTCCCTCTTCACCATATTAATGTAAATTTTCAGTTTTATGGCCATCGTTCAATTAAACTGGATACAAAAGATAAACAGATGTTTTTAACTACGTCATGTATGGAAGTTGTCGTTTTAAGAAAGGTTTTAACGATGTGAAAAAGATGAAGCCAAAATCACACCGACACTAATCAAGAAAGCTTTATGTTATGCATTCCGTAATTAATTCGTGTATATACACTTGAACCCTGCTACATTGTTACATGCAGTTCTGCAAGCTGTTGTAGGTGGCTGACACGAGAAAAAATCTGTTTTATCTCTTAGATCTGAAGACGTTAGATTGTTAGGAGAAACTAGTAATCCATCCAAATGAAGATGATTTCATATGCAATCTAGACTCAATGGATTTTCAATCCTTAACATAAATAAAAACCTTACAGCAGATCACGTACCTGCTAGTTGATAATGTCAACAAACTTGATGAATGTAAAAGTGTTGAATCGAATTGGGGGAAAAAGGAAAATTATGCATAACCTGGCTTAAATAAGGGATAGATTGACTGCACACGTCCTGAGGTGTCAAGGAATAGTCAGTTTGCTAATAGAGGGAAGTATAATGGGTTAAAAAATGTAGAGGGAGACCAGGAGATGAATACAGTAAGCAGTTTCGGATGGATGTAGGTTGAGGCAATTATACAATTGATTAGCATGGAGATCTGTACCAAACCAGGCTTCGGATAGTTGTATAATATGACAGGGGTTCCATCAGGTCTTGGTGCCTTGTTCAGTTTTGTCGCTTAGAACTCTTTCTCAGCGCCACTGACAATAATATCTAGGAGCGCGAGGTGTGGCTATAAAATAACGGGACCAATGTTGTCACAGAGTATGTATGGATGTACCAAAGATGAGCGACCAATAACTGTGAACGGTGAAGACTTCTCAGTGGAACGCGGCATCTCTGGTGTCTGTAGACAGATCAATTTGACCGTTTCCTTCGTTTGAGGTAAGAGATGTTATCTTGTTTTCCCAGAAAAATGATAAGCAACGTATTGCCGTGAAGCTTCATGTGAAACTTGGAAAAACAGCTGCTGAAACTAATTTTTACTAAAAGGAATGTAAGGCGAGGACTATTCATCACATACGCGAGTTTCTGACAGGTTCAAGCGTTTCGAAGATGGTCGAGAAGATGTCGAAAATGACTCGCGCACAGAACGCCACGTAGCATCACAAAATTATGAAAACTATGAAAAAGTGGATAATGTGATTCGATCTGACCGCCGGTTGAGTATTCGATCGATAGCTGAAACTGTAGGAATTGACAAAGAATCTGTAAGGCAAATTTTACATAAGCAGTTTGACAAATCAGGTCGTTTTTTCCCCTATTTTCTCATGGAGTTGAGCAACCACCTCAAGGTAGTAATGTTAGATAGTACTTTGAACTTCAGGAGCCCAGTGAAGGTTCTCAGTTTCATGGATATCGAAAACAAAAGATCATCATTCGAGCTTTCTTCGCAGTTTCTGAAGTTGGGCCCAGTGTTTGCTAAACTGGTGCCGATAGTTCTCACGATCGAACAAAAAGAAGCTTGTGAAAAAGTTTTTAGTGACATTTTGAATACCTGTAGCAATGGTACCAATTCCTTGGAAATAGTGATAACATGTAACGAATCTAGATTTCTCACTGATGAATAAGAAACTAAGCGCCGATTCATGCACTGGGGGATGGGGAGGGCAATGATAATGTGTTTTCGATATTCATGGCACTGTGTATCCTCAATGCGTTCCTGAAGGTCAGATTGTTAACCAACATTATTACCTTTAGGTTCTTACTAAACTCCATGGAAAATAAGGAGAAAACCACCCGAGTTTTGGAACAATAAGTTATGGGTTCTGCATCAAGACAACGCAGCGGCTCTTACCGCATTGTCTGTTTAAGAGGTTTCGAGGGAGGTACAGCATGCGAGTGTTAGACCACCCACGTAGAATTGTAGAATGTGACCTTTGCCTATTCCCTAAGGTCTAATCTACATTGAAAGGAACAAGATTTCAGTCCGCTCAAGCGGTGAAAGAAAAAGCGGGACGAATCATCAAGGAGCCAACAGAGGAAGATTTCCTCCACTGTTTCCATTCATGGTGGAGCGTTACACGGATAGATAACGGCAGTATACTGAGAATGACAAGAACTGCGTATGTATACGACGGCTATTTGGAAAGTAAGTTGCGATCGGTCTCGAAATGGAAACCACTGTGAGAATAAAAACTTGTCTGGAACAGTTAGCTATCTTCCAGGTACTTCTCTACGTAGTCGCAGTTCCCATTTAGACATTTATCGCAGCGTTGTGCCAACTTCCAATAGTCTCGTCATAGAAGGCAGCCGCCTGTGTTTTCCGCCTATGCTCTACGCTGGTCTACATCTCGTTGCCTGTGCCAAAATGTTGTCTTCAGAGCCAGCGGTTCATGTGAGCTGAGATGAAATTCAGGGGCACCCAGTTAGGGGCTGTGTTGTCAGTGATCAAATACTTCCCACCTTTGTTATGAAATTGTACGGGTGAATCGGCAGGCTTTAATTACTGTCAGGTATTGTGACGACATATTGAGACCTGATTGCGTTTGCTTCGTGGTGCCCTGGGGCCAGACGTCGTATTAATAGACGACAGTGCTCAATCTGATAGACGTTTTCTTGGAAACAGAAGATATTGCACGCATGGCGTGGTCTGTTCGCTCTCTCACTTTGAATCTCATAGATCATGTCTGGAATGTAATAGGGAGACAGGTTGCATCACACTAGCATCCACCAACCACTCTCCAAGACTTGGTAGCAGCTCTCCAGAAAGAATGGGCGTTATTGCCTCAACATGACATTGATAACGTTACTCTCAGCATGCTCTATCGTTATCAGGCGTATATTTCTGCCAGAGGTGGTCAACCCCCACGCTGAGCAAATGAACCAGCTGTGTGCAAGTCCGGTAAGATGGAAAAAACAAGAAATTTTTGTCTTCCGTTGCGCATGGTTCAGTTCTTTACATTCTGTATTCCTTACGTTGTTTTTAGTTTACCATCACCTGTTTATACTGTTTTGTGGCAAAATAAACATAACCTTGCATAATTTCCGTTTGTTGGTTTAATTTTGGACTCAGTGTATATGATGATCTCCTCTATGAGATGATGTAAATACTGATTGTGTAAGTTACTTAGTTTTAACTGCATAACGCCTCTGGTAAGACAATACTTTTCACTTTTAGTCATTTTTGTTGGATAGTTACTCATGCAAATAGTGTTCTTTTATTTTCCCTCCCTCTTCACCATATTAATGTAAATTTTCAGTTTTATGGCCATCGTTCAATTAAACTGGATACAAAAGATAAACAGATGTTTTTAACTACGTCATGTATGGAAGTTGTCGTTTTAAGAAAGGTTTTAACGATGTGAAAAAGATGAAGCCAAAATCACACCGACACTAATCAAGAAAGCTTTATGTTATGCATTCCGTAATTAATTCGTGTATATACACTTGAACCCTGCTACATTGTTACATGCAGTTCTGCAAGCTGTTGTAGGTGGCTGACACGAGAAAAAATCTGTTTTATCTCTTAGATCTGAAGACGTTAGATTGTTAGGAGAAACTAGTAATCCATCCAAATGAAGATGATTTCATATGCAATCTAGACTCAATGGATTTTCAATCCTTAACATAAATAAAAACCTTACAGCAGATCACGTACCTGCTAGTTGATAATGTCAACAAACTTGATGAATGTAAAAGTGTTGAATCGAATTGGGGGAAAAAGGAAAATTATGCATAACCTGGCTTAAATAAGGGATAGATTGACTGCACACGTCCTGAGGTGTCAAGGAATAGTCAGTTTGCTAATAGAGGGAAGTATAATGGGTTAAAAAATGTAGAGGGAGACCAGGAGATGAATACAGTAAGCAGTTTCGGATGGATGTAGGTTGAGGCAATTATACAATTGATTAGCATGGAGATCTGTACCAAACCAGGCTTCGGATAGTTGTATAATATGACAGGGGTTCCATCAGGTCTTGGTGCCTTGTTCAGTTTTGTCGCTTAGAACTCTTTCTCAGCGCCACTGACAATAATATCTAGGAGCGCGAGGTGTGGCTATAAAATAACGGGACCAATGTTGTCACAGAGTATGTATGGATGTACCAAAGATGAGCGACCAATAACTGTGAACGGTGAAGACTTCTCAGTGGAACGCGGCATCTCTGGTGTCTGTAGACAGATCAATTTGACCGTTTCCTTCGTTTGAGGTAAGAGATGTTATCTTGTTTTCCCAGAAAAATGATAAGCAACGTATTGCCGTGAAGCTTCATGTGAAACTTGGAAAAACAGCTGCTGAAACTAATTTTTACTAAAAGGAATGTAAGGCGAGGACTATTCATCACATACGCGAGTTTCTGACAGGTTCAAGCGTTTCGAAGATGGTCGAGAAGATGTCGAAAATGACTCGCGCACAGAACGCCACGTAGCATCACAAAATTATGAAAACTATGAAAAAGTGGATAATGTGATTCGATCTGACCGCCGGTTGAGTATTCGATCGATAGCTGAAACTGTAGGAATTGACAAAGAATCTGTAAGGCAAATTTTACATAAGCAGTTTGACAAATCAGGTCGTTTTTTCCCCTATTTTCTCATGGAGTTGAGCAACCACCTCAAGGTAGTAATGTTAGATAGTACTTTGAACTTCAGGAGCCCAGTGAAGGTTCTCAGTTTCATGGATATCGAAAACAAAAGATCATCATTCGAGCTTTCTTCGCAGTTTCTGAAGTTGGGCCCAGTGTTTGCTAAACTGGTGCCGATAGTTCTCACGATCGAACAAAAAGAAGCTTGTGAAAAAGTTTTTAGTGACATTTTGAATACCTGTAGCAATGGTACCAATTCCTTGGAAATAGTGATAACATGTAACGAATCTAGATTTCTCACTGATGAATAAGAAACTAAGCGCCGATTCATGCACTGGGGGATGGGGAGGGCAATGATAATGTGTTTTCGATATTCATGGCACTGTGTATCCTCAATGCGTTCCTGAAGGTCAGATTGTTAACCAACATTATTACCTTTAGGTTCTTACTAAACTCCATGGAAAATAAGGAGAAAACCACCCGAGTTTTGGAACAATAAGTTATGGGTTCTGCATCAAGACAACGCAGCGGCTCTTACCGCATTGTCTGTTTAAGAGGTTTCGAGGGAGGTACAGCATGCGAGTGTTAGACCACCCACGTAGAATTGTAGAATGTGACCTTTGCCTATTCCCTAAGGTCTAATCTACATTGAAAGGAACAAGATTTCAGTCCGCTCAAGCGGTGAAAGAAAAAGCGGGACGAATCATCAAGGAGCCAACAGAGGAAGATTTCCTCCACTGTTTCCATTCATGGTGGAGCGTTACACGGATAGATAACGGCAGTATACTGAGAATGACAAGAACTGCGTATGTATACGACGGCTATTTGGAAAGTAAGTTGCGATCGGTCTCGAAATGGAAACCACTGTGAGAATAAAAACTTGTCTGGAACAGTTAGCTATCTTCCAGATACTTCTCTACGTAGTCGCAGTTCCCATTTAGACATTTATCGCAGCGTTGTGCCAACTTCCAATAGTCTCGTCATAGAAGGCAGCCGCCTGTGTTTTCCGCCTATGCTCTACGCTGGTCTACATCTCGTTGCCTGTGCCAAAATGTTGTCTTCAGAGCCAGCGGTTCATGTGAGCTGAGATGAAATTCAGGGGCACCCAGTTAGGGGCTGTGTTGTCAGTGATCAAATACTTCCCACCTAAAACGCTGCAGGAGCATTTTCATTGCCCCTCAGCGTGAGGCCGAGATTTCTCTTGAGGAAGGAACAGCATGACAGTTGTGTTATGTGGGCTGCATGACACTGGGCGAAATCTCTCACCAGCCTCTCGTACTTGGCGGGAGACACTATTTCCTAGGTATCTTCACGTGCTGTGCACTTAGAACCGAAAATGACGTGATACGATTGACGGGTGTACTAGAGACACTCCATCGGATTTTCACAGAGGTTCCCATGTCGCTACCGATCGGAACTTACAATCCGAACAGTCCTCGTATTTTTGAAATAGAATGTTTTATAGCAATAGTCCCTTTATTTTATAGCCACACCTCGTACATCAATAATCTCTGAGGTGGTGCGAGGAAATTAAACTGCGGCAAACGGCGAAAGAAAACAAGTCCAAACAAAAAGATAAGAAATCAGGAAAGCCACGGCCTGTTGTAACAAGGTTGTTGTTGTTTTGGTCTTCAGTCCTGAGACTGGTTTGATGCAGCTCTCCATGCTACTCTATCCTGTGCAAACTGCTTCATCTCCCAGTACGTGCTGCAGCCTACATCCTTCTGAATTTGCTTACTGTATTCATCTCTTGGTCTTCCTCTACGATTTTTACCCTCCACCCTGCCCTCCAGTACTAAATTGGTGATCCCTTGATGCCTCAGAACATGTCCTACCAACCGATCCCTAGTCAAGTTGTGCCACAAACTCCTCTTCTCCCCAATTCTATTTAATACCTACTCATTAGTTATCTACAGCCTTCTTCTGTAGCACCACATTTCGAAAGCTTCTATTCTCTTCTTGTCTAAACTATTTATCGTCCATGTTTCACTTCCATACATGGCTACACTCCATACAAATAGTTTCAGAAACGACTTCCTGACACGTTTCCCTTTCAAAATTAAATTAAATATTTCTTCTGTTACCCATGTATTTCTACCAGCCCTCGTCTTTTTACCTACTTGATCCTCTGCTGCCTTCACTAATTCATCCCTCAAAGCTACCCATTCTTCTTCTACTGTATTTTTCCCCCCATTCTTGTCAATTGTTCCCTTATGCTGCCCCTGAAACTCTGTACAACCTCTGGTTCAAATGGTTCTGAGCACTATGGGACTTAACTGCTGTGGTCATCAGTCCTCTAGAACTTAGAACTACTTAAGCCTAACTAACCTAAGGACATCACACACATCCATGCCCCTGGAAATGTCTTACAATTTAAAACCTTGTTCCTAAATCTCTGTCTTACCATTATATAATCTATCTGAAACCTTCCAGTATCTCCTGGTTTCTTCCATGTATACAACCTTCTATTATGATTCTTGAACCAAGTGTTAGCTATGATTAAGTTATGCTCTGTGCAAAATTATACTAGACGGCTTCCTCTTTCATTTCTAACCCCCAATCCATATTCATCCACTACGTTTCCTTCTCTTCCTTTTCCTACTGTCGAATTCCAGTCACCCATGACTATTAAATTTTTGTCTCCCTTCACTATCTGAATAATTTATTATATCTGATCATACGTTTCTTCAGTTTCTTCGTCATCTGCAGAGCTAGTTGGCATATAAGCTTGTACTGCTGTAGTAGGCGTGGGCTTCGTGCCGATCTTGGCCACAATAATGCGTTCACTATGCTTTTTGTAGTAGGTTACCCACACTCCTATTTTTTTATTCATTATTAAACCTTCTCCTGCATTACCCCTATTTGATTTTGTATTTATTTTGTTTGTATTTGTATTTTTTTGTAACAAGATATAATTACAAAACTTTGTCTGTTCTTGGAATTTGTAAATTCTGCCTTAAAGATTCAAATTTGTGTGTGTAGAAGTAGTAAGCAGCATGTTTCGTGTTTAATAGAAAGAAGATAGAAACCAGCTGGTGACGCTGGAACTTCTGCGGAACATGCCTAGAAAAAAGAAGAAAAGGTATCATGGTGTTTTGTTCAAGGCGGACCGGTACAAAAACAAATCTATATGTAAGCAAACGCGGACAGAACGGCTTCAGCCTCAAGATTGCAGCAGAATTGCTGTATCTTCCACTGTAAAGGAAAGTTTGGTGAAGGCGGAATGCGGCGTTTCTGCTTTCGCCAGAATTATCACAGGAACTGCGTAGCGCCAGGAAAAGAAAAAAACTAAAGTCGCGGGATACCGGGACAGGGCGTTGTGGAGGGCAAAAAGAGCCCTCTTCATTTTGCGCGCTGCGTTCTTGGAGATCTCAATGAAGGACGGCGGCGGGCCTCTGTACAATGGTGGAAGGCGGCGGCGCGGAACAGTTGGAGGGTGGTGGGGTGTGGAGGTGGGGAGAAGGGGAGGGGCGGAGTACAAGTCCCGTGTCGCGGCTTGCTTGGCTTCCCGAGGCGGAACTTTTCATTAGACGGGGGGAAGACAGGAGGCGGCGAGAGAGAGAGACGGAGAGAAAGCTTCAGTCCTTCCCTCAGAAGACGGAGGATCAGGACACGGCGGTGTGACACGCGAAACAGTCAAAGGGCGCACGGCTTCATTCAGCACACGTCGTAGGGCTCGGCTAAATTACACGAGGTGCGTTAGAGTTCTGATCAGTAACCCCACCTCCTGTCTGATTCATTAAAGAGTTGAACCGCCAATGTGTATAACAGCTTTAAACGTAATGATGAATTTGCCCGTTAAACATGTGCAACCTTTGCTGTTGAAGAGGCAAAACCCTTATTATGTTGATTTTATTAGGATCGGGTTACTCACATGTATAATAACCACTTCAGCTGTATTTAGTCCTTTATTATTGGATCACTGCCGGATATATACACGGTGTGAAGCTGGAATCTGTTATTTCGTACATGTCCGACCTCTTTCAGTGCGAATGCGCACGAATTGCGTGAACTCTGGGACTCGATGGATTGTCTGCCGCGAGTTATGGGTATAATGCCAGGGGCATTACGAATGTAGTGTGTGGACTATAAGTTGAGAATGTGGCTCTCACAGGGAGCGTTCCGGCGAAAAGTCCCTGCAGTCACAGTATCCTATGCGCCCTCGTTGGCTCAGATGGATAGAGCGTCTGCCATGTCAGCAGGAGATCCCGGGTGGGAGTCACAGTCGAGGCATACATTTTCAACTGTCCCCGTTGATCTATATCAAGGCCCGTCAGCAGCTAATGGTATTGATTTAATTGTAATTTCATATACAGGGTGAGTCACTAACTATTGCCACCTAGAATACCTCCGAAAGTAGAATAGTAGCTGGGGAAGTTTGTGCGACAAATGTTACATGGGCAACGGCGGCCATTATATGACGTTGGTTTTTTTTGTTGCTAGGTGGGGTCGCGTCAGAGAAATGAAGGTCAACTTTGTTTTTTAAAATAGGATGCCATAGTTTGGTACTTATTATCTGATAATGACTATTGAAACGAATCCAATGATGTGTAACAGTAAGGTCTCTGAAAGTCAACGAAGGTCAAAAAGGTGGCATGAACGTCCATTTACAGAAGGTGCCCGAAGTGATGATCATTGGTATCAATGTAGTACTGCAATCATCGTATCGTAGACTGAGTGGTATTCCTTATCACATCGGCACTTATCGAAGCACATGCTACGATAATTCTCTTTCGTATATTGTTTCGTATATTGTAGAAATAGTGAATATTCATCGAAGGAAATCTTAATGGTAGCAAGAAACATTAGGTATGTCATTGGAAGAAATACCTCTAGGAACAACGAACAGAATGTGGTATCTACACGGTGGGTGTCTGGCACATTTTTCGCTGATGGCGAGTTGCAGAGACAATTCCTAGATCGTTGGATTGGACGTGGAGGAGATGTGTCGTGGTCGGCTCGTTCGCCAGACTTGACGCCTCTCGATTATTCCCTGGGGGGGGGGGGGGGGGATTCGTAAAAGACATTGTTTATAAATACATTCCAACTACACCTGAAGATATGCGAGAGAAAATTGTCAGAGCATGTGCTTCGATAAGTGCCGATGTGATAAGGAATACCGCTCAATCCATGATAAGAAGATTGCAGCACTGCATTGATACCAATGATCATCACTTCGGATACCTTCTGTAAATGGGCGTTCATGCCACCTTTGTGACCTTCTTTCACCTTCAAAGACCTTACTGTTACCCATCATTGGATTCGTCTCGATAGCCGCTATCAGAAAATAAGTACCAAACGGTAGCATCCCATTTAAAAAACAAAGTTGACCTTCATATCTCTGAAGGGACCCCACCTAGTAACAAGAAATCAACGTCATATTATAGCCCCCATTGACCCATACAACTTTTGTCCCACAAAGTTTGCAGCTTCTATCGAACTTTCGGAGCTACTCTTGGTGGCAACTGTGACTCATGTGTGTGTTTTCCACGTCTCCTCTCACAGCACTGGGTCGATTTCAACCACACTAGGTACACTTATTCCTTAAGGACAGGCAAGAATCGCAGTTGGAGTAAGAAAAATGGTTCAAATGGCTCTGAGCACTATGGCGCTTAACATCTGAGATCATCAGAAACTACTTAAACCTAACTAACCTAAGGACAGCCCACGCATCCATGCCCGAGACAGGATTCGAACCTGCGACCGTAGCGGTCATGCGGTTCCAGACTGTCGCGCCTAGAACCGCGCGGCCACATGAGAGTAAGAACGACCTACCAATCACAGTTCAGGAGGTGTGACGTCATACACATGGCGGTGCTTGAAAAACTGCCGCATTGTGCTTCACGTTTAAATTTATTACTTAGTTGCTACTAATTCTATTCTCAACACATTTTGCAGACAATTTCCACATATGCCACTGAATGTACCTAAAAAGTTATACCATTGCATCACACATAGAACATGTGATATGACGTCATAAATACTAAGATGCGTGAAAAACACCCTCATCATGCATAACGATTACATTTATTTACTTCTTTTCTACTAACTCTCTTCGCACCATAGTTCACTGGCAGCATACACATATGCCGCCGAACGTATCTATACAACTACATCATTGTATGATTGATAGTTCAAGGTATATGACGTCTTAAACACTGAGATACATGAAAAAAAGGCCGAATCGTGCATGATGTTTTCATACTACCACTCTTTACTAGTAAAGACACCTACACAGTCAATTCAAGGATATCACTGACACCTGGCTGTGCTTTTGCACAAATGGCTGTAGGCGAGAACAGTTGCCGTCTGTAGACTTATGAAGAGGCGTTGCCATAGAAACGTTCACAAGATCGAGTTGTGGACACGAGAAACAGCTGCATCCAGCGTACAGGAATTGTCCGGTACCGTGTTGCTTCATTTGGATACTCTACTTATGTATTTGTACATTATGCATATTTCTGTGTGCGACTCTTTTCATAATTATTTCAATGTGTTTTCGCGAGTATATGGAAATGAAATTTTTTCGACACCCCACTACACAGTTATTCTGTTTCTAATAGAAAATTGCCAAAATGAGTATGCTGACAATGCCGGGTTTTGTCAAGTAGTTCTTAAACAAGGTGATTCGAAATGAGGAGGCAGTTAGAATTGGTTTCTTCTGAAGGCGATTTCTATACAGTTATCGGTGTAGCAGCACTCACTTCCAGACATCACGTCGTCTTCCTCCAGCGTACGGCATAGGTCACTCCTGACGTCATTCGGCCTCCACTCCAGTTCTGCGCCCCCGTTGCTGCCATCACAATATAAGCCCCTTGCGTTATCAGGAGTGACATTCCAGCTGCATGGGCTTCTGTGCATGTGTGTGCTTCTCTTACCACAACAGCAAGTACCCGAGCGGGCAATTGCGGACCTATTGCCTAGCTCAAACTATATAAATATTTATCTATGTACATTTATACTTGTAAACATTTATCTATATAAATAAAGACATTAAAGTTCGTTTGTTCAAAATATTAACTCACCAAAAGTTCTTCACCGATTGCTTAGAAATTTTATTCCAGTTGTTCCACCCACTGCAGTGCACGACGCTTCCCACCCTCCATATGTATCGCTTTGCGCCAGACGATTCTATTCTTTTCAGAGTTTTTGCTTGGTGACACATATCTGTGGACGTTCTGTTTTGAATGTTTCTCCAGTCAGTTGGTAGTTGATGGTACGAGAGACAGCATTGTTGTTACAAGTAGTCTGCAAAACCAATTTATTTACAATGAAGAACTAAAGAAACTGGTACACCTGTCTAATGTCGTGTACGGCCACCGCGAGCACGCAGAAGTGCCGCAACACGACGTGGCATTGACTTATGTCTCAAGTAGTGCTGGAGGGAACTCACACCATCAATCCTGCAGGGCTGGCCATAAATCCGTAAGAGTACGAGGGGGTGGAGAGCTCTTCTGAACCGCGCTTTGCAAGGCCTTCCAGATATGCTCAATAATGTCACTTCTGGGGAGTCTGGAGGCCAGCGGAAGTGTTTAATCTCAGAAGAGTAATGCTGTAGCCACTCCGTAGCAGTTGTCTTCGTGTGGGATGTCGCATTGTCCTGCTGGAATTGCCCAAGTCCGCTGGAATGTACAATGGACATGAATGGATGCAGGTGGTCAAACAGGATGCTTACGTACTTGTCACCTGTCAGAGTCGTATCTAGACGTATCACTCCAACTGCACAGGACCCACATCATTACAGAGCCTCCTCCAGCTTGAAATGTTCGCTGTTGTCATGCAGAGTCCATGAACTTATGAGATTGTACGGGAAAATCCCACTTCATCGCTACGTCGGAGATGCTGTGCCCCATCGCTCGTGCGCCGATTGTAACATCATGAGTGCAAACTAATTTAAATCTTGATAACCTGCTATTGTATCAGTATTAACAGATGTTACAACGGCGACAGACCCTTGTCTTATAGAGGCGTATGCTGCCTGTTTACGTATCTCTGTATTTGAATAAGGATGACTATACCATTTTCTTTGGCGCTTCAGTGTATTACATAATAGAATGTTGACTGGTAATACTGGGTGCAGTTAGAGTATTTCTTCCATCAACATCGCTGTCATTCTCGTAAAATTTCGACATTATTTTGGATTTCCCATCAGAAGCTCTACAGTGAGATTCTTGCGTGCTGCAAAACCACCCCGCCGCCTAATTCGCTCTGTTATCTAACACAAGTCCGCCCTCCGGTTGCTGAGTGGTCAATGCGACAGAATGTCAATCCTAAGGGCCCTCGCTCGATTCCCGGGTGGGTCGGAGATTTTCTTCGCTCAGGTTCTGGGTGTTGTGTTATCGTAATCATCATTATTTCATCACCATCGACGCGCAAGTCGCCGAAGTGGCGTCAAATCGAAAGACTTGCACCCGACAAGCGGTCTACCCGACGGGAGGCCTTAGTCACACGACATTTACATTTTACCAACACAAAGGCTTTCGCTTAAGGTTTTTTTAAAACTATAGCTGCAACCCCACGCTCTGCCTTGTCAGCCTCTTCCTTCACGCACAGAACTACGACAGAGAAATCTCGCGATGGCTGATCTCCCAACTCTTACAGACATTCTCACCCTGCTGCTTGTAAACGCTTCTGATACCTGCTCTCACACGACTCTCAGACACTTACCGAAAGCACTCGCAATGAACTATCAGACAGCAAGAAGTGAAAATTCTGAGAGTAATATATGAGAGTTGCTTCTAAAATATCTTTCTGTACTTACAAGGGAAACTACACATCACACCCCAGCCTCTACCTCAGATTTAATGGTACGTTGGCCTATTGGATAGCCCGTCAAAAACTGAACATAGATCAAGCATGAAAACAAGAAAAAGGTGTACTGAACTATGAAAAAAAAGCAAAATAGAAACAGTAGACGGTCCACATTTAATAAGTGCAATATCGAACAACATAACTCATCGCGGTGCCTTGGTTGTGTGGTCACGGTGTTAAGAGCTTGCAGTGGAAGTCCTGAGTTCAAATCTCCCTTACTTCCCAATTTTGTGTCTGTTCACTGCATACAGATATGTGTATGTGTCGTGGCGTAATGTCCCTTTTGCAACAGCGACGTGTAACGAAGGGACCTTCCGAAGTACGGGACCCCTAGACGCACAGTACGTACATCTCATTTGTTCTATACAGGTACATGTTGCCAACAGCCTTGGCGCAGTGGTAACACCGGTTCTCGTCAGCTCACCGAATTAAGTTCTGTCGGGCTGGGCTAGCACTTGGATGGGTGACCATCCGGTCTGCCTAGCGCTGTTGGCAAGCGGGGTGCACTCGGCCCTTGTGAGGCCAACTGAGGAGCAAATTGACTGAGAAGTAGCGGCTCCGGTCTCGTAAACTGCCATGTGGCCAGGAGAGCGGTGGGCGGACCACATGCCCCTCCATGTCCGCTTCCAGTGACGCTGTGGGCTGAGGATGAAGCGGCGCCCGGTCGGTACTGTTGGGCATTCACGGCCTGTTCGGAAGGAGTTTCGTTTAGTTTTTAGTTACCACATGTTATGTCTCTAGCGTTTCGAAAAAAAATGGCTCTGAGCACTATGGGACTCAACAACTGTGGTCATCAGTCCCCTAGGACTTAGAGCTACTTAAACCTAACTAATCTGAGGACATCACACACATCCATGCCCGAGGTAGGATTTGAACTTGCGACCGTTGCAGCAGCGCGGTTCCAGCCTAGAACCCTCGGCCACTCCGGCCGGTCTAGCGTTTAGGAACTTTAGACTATTGAATTCCTTCGTTGTATCATAGTTCACACCCGTTTATTTGTTGTTTTCATTTCAGTGAGAGACCTATGCCTCGGTAATACACAAGTGGCCATTACAATTGCTACACCAAGAAGAAATGCAGATGATAAACGGGTATTCATTGGACAAATATGTTATACTAGAACTGACATGTGACTACATTTTCACGCAATTTGGGTGCATAGATCCTGACAAATCAGTACCCAGAACAACCACCTCTGGCCATAATAACAGCCTTGATACGCCTGGACATCGAGTCAAACAGAGCTTGGATGGCGTGTACAGGTACAGCTGTCCATGCAGCTTCAACACGGTACCACAGTTCAAGAGTAGTGACTGGCGTATTGTGACGAGCCAGTTCCTCGGCCACCATTGACCAGACGTTTTCAATTGGTGAGAGATCTGGAGAATATGCTGGCCAGGGCAGCAGTCGAACATTTTCTGTGTCCAGAAAGGCCCGTACAGGACCTGCAACATGCGGTCGTGCATTATCCTCCTGAAACGTAGGCTTTCGCAAGGATCGAATGAAGGGTAGAGCTACGGGTCGTAACACATCTGATATGTAAGGTCCACTGTTCAAAGTGCCGTCAGTGCGAACAAGAGGTGACCGAGACGTTTAACCAATGGCACCCCATACCGCCACGCCGGGTGATACGCCACCATGGCGATGACGAATACACGCTTCGAATGTACGTTCACCGCGATGTCACCAAACACGGATGCGACCATCACAGTGCTGTAAACAGAACCTGGATTCATCCGAAACAATTACGTTTTACCATTCGTGCACCTAGGTTCGTCGTCGAGTACACCATCGCAGGCGCTCCTGTCTGTGATGTACCGTCAAGGGTAACGGCAGCCATGGTCTCTGAGCTGATAGTCCATGCTGCTGCAAACGTCGTCGAACTGTTCGTGCAGGTGGTTGTTGTCTCGCAAACGTCCTCAGGGATCGAGACGTGGCTGCATGATCCGTTACAGCCATGCGGATAAGATGCCTGTCATGTCGACTGCTAGTGATACGAGGCTGTTGGGATCCAGCACGGCGTTCCGTATTACCCTCCTGAACCCACCGATTCCATATTCTGCTCACAGTCATCGGATCTCGATTAACAAGAGTAGCAATGTCGCGATACGATAAACCGCAATCGCGATAGGCTTCAATCCGGAAATGTGATGGTACGCATTTCTCCTCCATACACGAGGCATCACAACAACGTTTCACCAGGCAACGCCGGTCAACTGCTGTTTGTGTGTGAGGAATCGGTTGGAAACTTTCCTCATGTCAGCACGTTGTAGGTCTCGCCACCGGCGCCAACCTTGTGTCAATGCTCTGAAAAGCTAATCATTTGCATATCACAGCATCTCCTTGCTGTCGGTTAAATTTAGCGTCTGTAGCACGTCACCTTCGTCGTGTAGCAATTTTAATGGCCAGTAGTGTATGTTCTTACCACGTGATTCATATTCTGTGATGAATAGCGAGAGCATTCGAGATGACGTATGGACCGCCCGCAGAAATAAAAACAACAAATAAACGGGTGTGAACTATGTTACAACGAAGGAATTCAATAGTCTAAAGTTCCAAAACGGAACGGAAGAAGCATAAAATGTGGTTCCTGTGTGAGACAAATAGGAAATACGTACGTCTGGAGGTCCCTTCGTTACAAGTCGCTATTGTAAATTGACATTAAACCACGACACAGGTACAAATTAGGATACAGCGAACAGACATGTCAATGACCGGACGGACAGTTTGTAATTTCGTGAAAAAAAGTTAGGCCATGAGGGAGATTTGAATCCGGCTCTTCCACTGCTCCATATTGCACATATTAAATTTAGAGGTTCAGTTTTTCTATTTCGCTTCTTTTCTACACAGTTCAGTATACCCTCTTCCTGTTTTCATGCTTGATCTGTGTCCAGTTTTTGACGGGATATCCCATGGGCCAACTTACCACCAAATCTGACGGGCATGCGATGGGACGTTTCCCTTGTTAGAGACACTCATTCTTAATGTTTTCTTGTTGAAAAACTTTTATCAGTGGACTGGAGTGCGTATTAAGCTACAGATCTGGTTAGTAGACCTCGCTAGTACTGCGAAACCTCGTCGTTCCAGGACCGGGCGAATCCAGTAGAAAGACATCTAGCATCGCCAGAAAGCGTCGGCCAACATTTCGTCTCTAAGAAAAGTCGTTCCCCATAATGCAGTCTATTACACCCAGACGTTCGATGCAAACTTTCTGAAACACGCTGCACGCATTGTGAACCATAACGGCCCTGTAACACTCCCTTGAAAAATGCCATCTGCCGCCCTCTCTAAGTTAATAATTACGGGGGCAAGCGAAAAGGAATACCTCATAATTTTTTGCTTGAAAACTCTTAAACATTTTTACATAAAACGAACTTGATTAACGTTCTACATCTTCATTCTACATGCCTATATTTGTAGCCCTCTGCTGCTACAGGCTCAAATTTGTTGCGTATAACGTGGCGGTACATAACGTAACTACACTCCTGGAAATGGAAAAAAGAACACATTGACACCGGTGTGTCAGACCCACCATACTTGCTCCGGACACTGCGAGAGGGCTGTACAAGCAATGATCAGACGCACGGCACAGCGGACACACCAGGAACCGCGGTGTTGGCCGTCGAATGGCGCTAGCTGCGCAGCATTTGTGCACCACTGCCGTCAGTGTCAGCCAGTTTGCCGTGGCATACGGAGCTCCATCGCAGTCTTTAACACTGGTAGCATGCCGCGACAGCGTGGATGTGAACCGTATGTGCAGTTGACGGACTTTGAGCGAGGGCGTATAGTGGGCATGCGGGAGGCCGGGTGGACGTACCGCCGAATTGCTCAACACGTGGGGCGTGAGGTCTCCACAGTACATCTATGTTGTCGCCAGTGGTCGGCGGAAGATGCACGTGCCCGTTGACCTGGGACCGGACCGCAGCGACGCACGGATGCACGCCAAGACCGTAGGATCCTACGCAGTGTCGTAGGGGACCGCACCGCCACTTCCCAGCAAATTAGGGACACTGTTGCTCCTGGGGTATCGGCGAGGACCATTCGCAACCGTCTCCATGAAGCTGGGCTACGGTCCCGCACACCGTTAGGCCGTCTTCCGCTCACGCCCCAACATCGTGCAGCCCGCCTCCAGTGGTGACGCGACAGGCGTGAATGGAGGGACGAATGGAGACGTGTCGTCTTCAGCGATGAGAGTCGCTTCTGCCTTGGTGCCAGTGATGGTCGTATGCGTGATTGGCGCCGTGGAGGTGAGCGCCACAATCAGGACTGCATACGACCGAAGCACACAGGGCTAACACCCGGCATCATGGTCCTACACAGGCCGTACACCTCTGGTGATCGTCGAGGGGACACTGAATAGTGCACGGTACATCCAAACCGTCATCGAACCCATCGTTCTACCATTCCTAGACCGGCAAGGGAACTTGCTGTTCCAACAGGACAATGCACGTCCTCATGTATCCCGTGCCACCCAACGTGCTCTAGAAGGTGTAAGTCAACTACCCTGGCCAGCAAGATCTCCGGATCTGTCCCCCATTGAGCATGTTTGGGACTGGATGAAGCGTCGTCTCACGCGGTCTGCATGTCCAGCACGAACGCTGGTCCAACTGAGGCGCCAGGTGGAAATGGTATGGCAAGCCGTTCCACAGGACTACATCCAGCATCTCTACGATCGTCTCCATGGGAGAATAGCAGCCTGCATTGCTGCGAAAGGTGGATATACACTGTACTAGTGCCGACATTGTGCATGCTCTGTTGCCTGTGTCTATGTGCCTGTGGTTCTGTCAGTGTGATCATGTGATGTATCTGACCCCAGGAATGTGTCAATAAAGTTTCCCCTTCCTGGGACAATGAATTCACGGTGTTCTTATTTCAATTTCCAGGAGTGTATATCTATGCGTAGAAACAGCGTGCTGTAAACGAGTGTCGAAGTCGAAGAGGTCATCCAAACATGAAACACCGTCTGCTTCAGCATGACAATGCAGGACCACACACGAGCGCAGCGATATCTGCAACAGTCCGGCACCCAGGGTTGGCGGCCGTCAATCATCCTCCTCATAGTACCGACTTGGCCCCATCAGAGTTTTATCTCTTCACTAACACCACCTTCGAGGAGTTCGCTTTGGTAGTGATGAAACGGTGCAAGCAGAGGTGGCGTTGTTGTGGCCCCGTCAAGAAAGTCGAACACCCTACAGTGAACGTAGCAACAAACTGGTCTCTCGTGGGAAGAAATGTGTCCGTCACTAGCGTGACTATACAGGGAGTTACAAAAAGGTACGGCCAAACTTTCAGGAAACTTTCCTCACACACAAAGAAAGAAAAGACGTAATGTGGGCATGTGTCCGGAAACGCTTAATTTCCATGTTAGAGCTCGTTTCAGTTTCGTCAGTATGTACTGTACTCCCTCGATTCACCGCCAGTTGTCCCTATTGAAGGAAGGTAATGTTGACTTCGGTGCTTGTGTTGACATGCGACTCATTGCTCTACAGTACTAGCATCAAGCAGATCAGTTCGTAGCATCAACAGGTTAGTGTTCATCACGAACGTGGTTTTGCAGTCAGTGCAATGTCCACAAATGCGGAGTTGGCAGATGCCCGTTTGATGTATGGATTACCACGGGGCAATAGCCGTGGTGCGGAACGTTTGTATCGAGACAGATTTCCAGAACGAAGGTGTCTCGACAGGAAGACGTTCGAAGCAACTTAGGGAGCACAGAACATTCCAGCCTATGACTCGCGACTGGGGAAGACCTAGAACGACGAGGACACCTGCAATGGACGAGGTAATTCTTCGTGCAGTTGTCGATAACCCTAATGTCAGCGTCAGAGAAGTTGCTGCTGTACAAGGTAACGTTGACCACGTATCTGTATGGAGAGTGCTACGGGAGAACCAGTTGTTTCCGTACCATGTACAGCGTCTGCAGGCACTATCAGCAGCTGATTGGCATCCACGGATACACTTCTGCGAATTGTTCATCCAACAATGTGTCAATCCTCATTTCAGTGCAAATGTTTTCTTTACCGATGAGGCTTCATTCCAAAGTGATCAAATTGTAATTTTTCACAATCAACATGTGTGGGCTGAAGAGAATCCGCACCCAATTGTGCAATCACGTCATCAACACAGTTTTTCTGTGAACGTTTGGGCAGGCATTGTTGGTGATGTCTCGACTGGGCCCCATGTCCTTCCACCTACGCTCAATGGAGCACGTTATCATGGTATTATACGGGATACTCTACCTGTGCTGCTAGAATATGTGCCTTTACAAGTCCGACAGAACATGTGGTTCATGCACGATGGAGCTCCTGCACATTTTAGTCAAAGTGTTCGTACGCTTCTCAACAACAGATTCGGTGACCGATGGATTGGTAGAGGCGGACCAATTCCATAGCCTCCACGGTCTCCTGACCTCAACCCTTTTGACTTGCATTTATGGGGGCATTTGAAAGCTCTTGTCTACGCAACCCCGGTACCAAATGTAGAGATTCTTCGTGCTCGTATTGTGGACCGCTGTGATACAATACGCCCGCATCAGGGATTCCATGTGACGGAGAGTGGATGCATGTATCCTCGCTAACGGAGGACATTTTGAACATTTCCTGTAACAAAGTGAAGTGACGCTGGTACGTTCTGTTGCTGTGTGTTTCCATTCCATGATGAATGTGATTTGAAGAGAAGTAATAAAATGAGCTCTAGCATGGGAAGTAAGCGTTCCACATAACATATTTTCCCTCTTTATGTGTAAGGAATGTTTCCTGAAAGTTTGGCCGTACCTTTTTGTAACACCCTGTATAGAAAGACAGATATATAGACGTGAAGAATACAGATGTAGAATGTAAATAACGTTTGTTTCTTTAAACCATATTACCCAAAACCATGTTCTGAAGTAGTGTTTTATATCTCCACTAGACAGTTGCACAAGTTCCGCGAAAAAATCGTAACACAGCACATACACACAGAAATGTCATTCTAACAAACGTAAGTCCACCTGATGATGGAGGTTTAAACCTTTGAAACGCATCGTGGAGACAAATAAACAGTGACTGGTAGCAGTAAACTTGTTTCATTTAATGTCGATAACTGTCACTGTAAAGCCTAACCTAAAATGTTCGCATTTAACCGTTTGTTTCATTTATAAATCTCTAACAGTTTTCACATAAAATTTCGGACGCGTTTTAAGCACGCCCTCGTATTTACTCTGTCATAATGTGCCGGCCGGAGTGGCCGAGCGGTTCCAGGCGCTTCAGTCTGGAACCACGCAACCGTTTCGGTCGCAGGTTCGAATCCTGCCTCGGGCATGGATGTGTGTGATGTCCTTAGGTTAGTTAGGTTTAAGTAGTTCTAAGTTCTAGGAGACTGATGACCTTAGAAGTTAAGTCCCATAGTGCTCAGAGCCATTTTTTTGTCATAATGTCTAGTAAATTTTTAATACAATCAGAAACCTGATTTCTCGTCGTCGGCGTCGTTGTTATTGTTTTTGAGCTCGTGGTGGTCTTCAGTCCAAAGACTCGTTGTGACGCAGCTCTCCATGTTGCTCCATCCTGTGCAAGCCTCTTCATCTCCAACTACTGCAGCCTACATCCTTCTGAATCTGCTTATTGTATTAATCTCTTGGTCTCCCTCTGCGACTTTTATCCTCCACACTTCTCTCCAGTACTAAACTGGTGATCATTGATGTCTCCGAGTCTGTCGTATCAACAGATCCCACCTTGTACTCAAGTTGTGCCGCAAATTTCTTGTCTCCCTAACTCTATTCAGTGCCTCCTCATTAGTCACGTAATCTTATGCTGGTATTTTGTTCATTAGGCAACAGTGCAAAGCTGTATCGAACGTCTTCGGGAAGTCAGGAGACGAGTTATCAACCTGGGCGACAGAATATACTGCCTTGTGCGTCTCGTGGGCGGGACTTTATAGAGTGCTATCGAATTTACCTCTCCTTTTTATTCATTTAAGACTATTTGCTTTCGGTGGCTTTTTTGTTTTCCCCTGGGGACCGGCGGGAGGAAAGTTGCCTAATGAGAGGGAAGCCCATTATCTGTGCTGGCGGCACTAAGAGGATTGTCGCAACTCCGGCAGCTCCAGTACGCTCTCTGCGAGAAGGTAGGGAAGAGCATGCCGGCGACCGCCTACGGAAGAAGCAACTAAAACAGTGGCGGCCACATTCTGTCCTTGCCGTCTTTCCGACAGGTTTCGGGTGACGCTGGAGGATAAAGCAGCAGCAGCAGCAGCAGCAGCAGCATTCCAAACGTTCGCGATATGATTTAAGTTAGGGGTAGGGCAGGGCAGACCGTTCGCCGAATATCCTCTCGTTCCAAGACCTCCTCCACCATCGCTGTTCAATGCAGGCGGGCATTGACATCCATAAAATGAAATCAGGACCGGATGAATCCCCGATAAGAAGCACTTGGGGAAGGAAGTCTCGCAATAATGATGACTCAGGAGTGTACCGCGTTCAACGATTCCGACGTTAGTGCGCCAAAGCAACATTATGCCTCCCCACATCATAACTCTTGCACGAACATAATGGTCACGTTCGACTATTTTTAGCATTTATTTACAACCGCTCGCTCACAGGAACATCCGTACCTAAAGACTGGAAAATTGCTCAAGTCACACCAATACCCAAAGAGGGAAATAGGAGTAATCTACTGAATTACAGGCCCATATCACTAACATCGATTTGCAGTAGGGTTTTGGAACATATACTGTGTTCGAACACTGCTGGCCAGGGTAGCCGAGAGCTCTAATGCGCTGCTTCCTGGACTCGCGTAGGCGCGCCTGCCCAGGATCGAATCCGTCTGGCGGACTGACGACAAGGGCCGGTGTGCCGGCCAGCCTGGATGTGGTTTTTAGGCGGTTTTCCACATCCCGATAGGTGAATACCGGGCTGGTCGACACGTTCGGCCTCAGTTACGCGACTCGCAGACATTTGCAACGTGTTCGCACTATTCCATGGCTTACACAAGATGCAGGTAGCTGGGGTACACTGATTCCGTCCCAGGGGGTATGGGGTGGCGACGGGAAGAGCATTCGGCCACCCATTAAAATTAACGTGCCACGTCCGTTTAAACATAACAGCAGACCCCGCAAGTCGCGATTAATGCTTGGAAAGAGAGAGAGAGAGAGACTGTACTCGAACATTATGAATTATCTTGAAGAAAACGATTTATTGGCACATAGTCAGCACTGATTCAGAAAATATAGTTCTTGTGAAACACAACTAACTCTATAATGAGTGCTATCGACAGAGGATGTCAAATTGATTTCATATTCTTAGATTTCCAGAAGGCTTTCGACACCTCTCCTCACAAGCGTCTTCTAACCAAACTGTATGGAATATCGCCTCCGTTGTGCGACTGGATTCGTGATTTCCTGTCAGAAAGGTCACAGTTCGTAGTAATAGACGTAAAATCATCGTGTAAAACAGAACTAATATCCTGCGTTCCACAAGGAAGTGTTATAGGCCCCCTGTTGTCCCTGATCTATATTAACGACATAGGAGACAATCTGAATATCCCGATTGTTTGCAGATGATGCTGTCATTTACCGTCTTGTAAAGTCAACAGATGCCCAAAAGGTATTGCAAAACGCTTTAGATACAGGGTGTTTCAAAAATGACCGGTATATTTGAAACGGCAATACAAACTAAACGAGCAGCGATAGAAATACACCGTTTGTTGCAATATGCTTGGGACAACAATACATTTTCAGGCAGACAAACTTTCGAAATTACAGTAGTTACAATCGTCAACAACAGATGGCGCTGCGGTCTGGGAAACTCTATAGTACGATATTTTCCACATATCCACCATGCGCAGCAATAATATGGCGTAGTCTCTGATTGAAATTACCCAAAACCTTTGACAACGTGTCTGGCGGAATGGCTTCACATGCAGATGAGATGTACTGCTTCAGCTGTTCAATTGTTTCTGGATTCTGGCGGTACACCTGGTCTTTCAAGTGTCCCCACAGAAAGAAGTCACAGGGGTTCATGTCTGGCGAATAGGGAGGCCAATCCACGCCGCCTCCTGTATCTTTCGGATAGCCCAAAGCAATCACACGATCATCGAAATATTCATTCAGTAAATTAAAGACGTTGGCCGTGCGATGTGGCCGGGCACCATCTTGCATAAACCAAGAGGTGTTCGCAGTGTCGTCTAAGGCAGTTTGTACCGCCACAAATTCACGAAGAATGTCCAGATAGCGTGATGCAGTAATCGTTTCGGATCTGAAAAATGGGCCAATGATTCCTTTGGAAGAAATGGCGGCCCAGACCAGTACTTTTTGAGGACGCAGGGACGATGGGACTGTAACATGGGGCTTTTCGGTTCCCCATATGCGCCAGTTCTGTTTGTTGACGAAGCCGTCCAGGTAAAAATAAGCTTCGTCAGTAAACCAAATGCTGCCCACATGCATATCGCCGTCATCAGTCCTTTGCACTATATCGTTAGCGAATGTCTCTCGTGCAGCAATGGTAGCGGCGCTGAGGGGTTGCCGCGTTTGAATTTTGTACGGATAGAGGTGTAAACTCTGGCGCATGAGACGATAGGTGGACGTTGGCGTCATTTGGACCGCAGCTGCAACACGGCGAACGGAAACCCGACGCCGCTGTTGGGCCACCTGCTGCACTAGCTGCGCGTTGCCCTCTGTGGTTGCCGTACGCGGTCGCCCTACCTTTCCAGCATCCGTCACGTTCCCAGTCCGTTGAAATTTTTCAAACAGATGCTTTATTGTATCGCTTTGGTTACATTAAACCTCCGTTGAAAACTTCGTCTTGTTGCAACAACACTGTGTTCTAGGCGGTGGAATTCCAACACCAGAAAAATCCTCTGTTCTAAGGAATAAGCCATGTTGTCCACAGCACACTTGCACGTTGTGAACAGCACACGCTTACAGCAGAAAGACGACGTACAGAATGGCGCACCCACAGACTGCGTTGTCTTCTATATCTTTCACATCACTTGCAGCGCCATCTGTTGTTGAAAATTGTTACTACTGTAATTTCGAAAGTTTGTCCGCCTGAAAATGTACTGTTGTCCCAAGCATATTGCAACAAACGGTGTATTTCTATCGCTGTTCGTTTAGTTTTTATTGCCGTTTCAAAAATACCGGTCACTTTTGAAACACCCTGTAAGATACACAACTGGCCATTAAAATTGCTACACCACGTGCTACAGGCGCGAAATTAAACCGACAGGAAGTAGATGCTGTGATATGCAAATGATTAGCTTTTCAGAGCATTCACACAAAGTTGGAGCCATTGGCGACACCTAGAACGTGCTGACATAAGGAAAGTTTCCAACCGAGTTTTCATACACAATCACCAGTTGACCGGCGTTGCCTGGTGAAACGTTGTAGTGATGCCTCGTGTAAGGAGGAGAAATGCGTACCATCACGTTTCCGACTTTGATAAAGCTCGGATTGTAACCTATCTCGATTGTGGTTTATTATATCGCAACATTGCTGCTCACGTTGGTCGAGATCCAATGACTGTTAGCAGAATATGGAATCGGTAGGTTCAGGAGGGTAATACGGAACACTGTGCTGGATCCCAACGGCCTCTTATCACTAGCAGTCGAGATGGTCGAGATGACAGGCATCTTGTCCGCACGGCTGTAACGGATCGTGCAGCCACGTCTCGATCCCTGAGTCAACAGATGTACAGACAGGAGCGCCTGCGATGATGTACAACACGAGGAACCTGGGTACGCGAATGGCAAAATGTCATTTTTTCGGATGAATTCAGGTCCTGTTTACAGCATCATTATGGTCGCATCCGTGTTTGGTGACATCACAGTGAACGCACATTAGAAGCTTGTATTCATCATCACCATACTGGCGTATCACCCGGCGTGATGGTATGGGGTGCCATTGGTTACACGTCTCGGTCACCTCTTGTTCGACTGACGGCACTTTGAACAGTGGACGTTACATTTTAGATGTGTTACGACCCGTGGCTCTACCCTTCATTCGATACCTGCGAAACGCTACATTTCAGCAGGATAATGCAGGACGGCGTGTTGCAGGTCATGTATAGGCCTTTCTGGATACAGAAGATGTTCGACTGCTGCCGTGGCCAGAACATTCTCCAGACCTCTCACCAATTAAAAACGTCTGGTCAATGGTGGCCGAGCAACTGGCTCGTCACAATACCCCAGTCACCACTCTTGATAAACTGTGATATCGTGTTGAAGCTGCATGGGCAGCTGTACCTGTACACGCCATCCAAGCTCTGTTTGACTCAATGCCAAGGAGTATCAAGGCCGTTATTACGGCCAGAGGTGGTTGTTCTGGGTATTGATTTCTGAGGTTCTATGCACCCAAATTGCGTGACAATGTAATCACATGTGATTTCTAGTAAAATATATTTGTCCAATGAAGACCCGTTTATCATCTGCATTTCTTCTTGGTGTAGCAATTTTAATTTCTAGTAGTGTATCTGTATGGCGTGAAAAGTGGCAATTGACTCTGAATATGAAAAGTGTGAAGTTATTCGCATGAGTACTAAAAGAAATCCGCTCAATTTCGATTACCCGATCTGAAAGCTGTAAATTCCGACGCCCAAGGTGTATTTACGGATTACAGTTAAAAATAAGCTAATTGGGAACGGAAAATGGAAAGGAACGTTTGGCGTCATTGGCCGGGAGGCCCCTTGCGGGGCAGGTCCGGCCGCCTTGGTGCAGGTCTTGTTACATTCGACCCCACATTGGGCGACCTGAGTGCCGGACGGGGATGAAATGTTGACGAAGACTGCACAACACCCAGTCCTTGAGCGGATAAAATCCTCGACCCAGCCGGGAATCGAGCCCGGGCCAGTAGGACAGCAATCCGACACGCTGACCACTCAGCTAAATTGGAAAGACCACATAGATAATGTTTTGGCTAGAGGAAGCCAAAGACCGCGCTTCATTGGTAGAACACTTAGGCGGTGCAACAGGTCTACTAAAGAGACTCCTTACATCACGTTTGTCCACCCTGCTCTGGAGTACTACTGTGTGATGTGGGAACTGAATGAGATGAGACTGACGGATGACATCGAAAAAACTCAAAGAAGGGCAGCTCGTTTTGTATTATCGCGAAATAGGGGAGATAGTCATCACCAGTTTTCTCCTCCGATTGCGAAAACATTCTGTTGGCACCCACCTACATAGGGAGAAATGATCGTCACGATAAAATAAGAGAAATCATGACTCGCACAGCATAATTTAAGTGCTCGTTTTTCCCACGCTCCGTTCGAGAGTGGAACGGTAAAGACACAGCTTGAAGGTGGTTCATTTAACCCTCCGCCAGGCACTTTATTGTGAATAGCAGAGTAATCACGTATACGTAGATGTAGAAATTCCTGTGTCCATTACGTGTTCTCACCTCTCGCCGTTTGAGGGTACGTCGAGCTTTGTGGAACAGAACCGTTTTGGTGGTGCAGGTTTTTGTTATTCACATACCCCGCCCAGTGCTGCCATGGTCATGTGAGAGGCACTAAAGACCGATTCCCACTAGAGAGTGGCGCTCTGACGCGGCGGCTCGCGGAATTGGGGTTCCCACCTGGGAGCGGCAGGCGTTAACGGCAACAAATGTTGGACCGCCACTGAGGATTGGGGACGGGACCCATTGAAACGCCTGGTGCATTTGATTAACGATACCGTGAACCTACAAGGAAGAAAGACGAAACTCGGTGGAGACATACCAGCTCTTTTATTTACTTTACGATGTACTCTTTCGCATACTTCATCATTCGTATTTTGTTACCATAAACAGATTTCATGATTACTGTTCATAACTCTCTCATTTAGAAAACATATCGCCTCGCAACAGGAACTTATTGTTACTTTCTTAATAGCATTTAGTATTGCAAATTGCAATACTTAAATACTATAATGATAGTGCACTTCCTGTGATGTGGTAGTCATTTATTTACAACTGAAAATGTCTGACAGTTGGTCCTCAGTATTTGCTGTGTTAAGATAATGTATTTTAACCACTCTGTGAGTGTGAGCTATTGAAACTACCAATGAAGTAGTACCACAACACTCAGCTCCATTTCCAAAAATACAGCCACGCGGGGTAGCTGCGCGGTCTAGGGTCTAACGCCTCATAAAATGTTGTGCTAATGTAAATTATTTTATTACTAACGAAATACATTTCGCATGCTGTGGTGCATGCATTAAATGTTGGTAAGTCTCAATCGGTGGTTATCCCATGTCAGTCATTCTTGGCGAACTCCCCATGTTGAGAAACGCTGGATCCCACATGCCAAGCTATGTGGCCCATCCCAGGTTACCTGAGTCTCTACCTGCAGCATCGTGTTAAACGTACTGGCCTCTCCTAATAGAATACCGGAGAATGTGCAAACTATAATATCCCTTTTGGCTTTACAGATTGCAAATTCCGTAGCCCTTTCACACATAGTAATGTCCTGTCCTGCAGTATTTCTGAATGAACAGCCATAAAAGATTTCTAAACCAAATTTGAAGCTCACAGCTTAATATTCTTACTCTCAAGTGCATTCCACTGATCGTACCTCGCTGGAACTATATAACACATTGGGAAATCACACTCAATAGTTCTTTAGCGACCATTTCTGTGGCTTGTAGCTTTTGCCCAAGCTACTTAGACCCCCACACCGTTCCACCAAGTCACAGGCGCCGATTCAATGGTGAGAACCCAGTAGTGTTAACAACACACTAGCCGATTCCAGCCAACTTGCCTATCAGCGCAGTCAATTTTCCTGGTATTGTTGCACAAGCTTTCAATGTTGGCATTATCAAGTTTCAGTATCTCAGCTGATACAAAATTTGAGGCGAGTAACTGTGCAATAAAATTACGTACCTCTCTGCAAACAATCGCTGTCCGAAAACCTCATTCCGGTATATTGAACCTCTTACAAAATAAGTACAAGTTTTAGGTGACTTACCCTAAATATAATGATGGCATCTCTTACTTTACACAACCCATGACAACATCAATAGCATGTGCAAGATCGATAAAAAAAAAAGCACTCCGTCTTCAGCCCACAAGTGGCCCATCGAGACCATCCGATCGCCATGTCATCCTCAGCGGAGGATGTGGATAGGAGAGGCGTGTGGTCAGCACACTGCTCTCCAAGTCGTTGTGATGGTTTCTTTTGACCGGAGCCGCCACTATTCGGTCGAGCAGCTCCTCAGTTGGCATCACGAGGCTGAGTGCACCCCGAAAAATCGCAGTAGTACATGGCGGCCCCAACGGTTACCCATCCAAGTGGCGGCCACGCCCAACAGCGCTTAACTTCGGTGATTTGAGGGGAACCAGTGTAGCCACTGCGGCAAGGCCGTTGCCACAAGATCGATAACTGAATAAATTAATAAAAATTCCTATGAGTACTCGGATGAAATACACTGCCTGGCCAAAAGACGAAGCACCCAGAAAGGGAGGACGAATGAAACTTGAAAAGTTGAGTGATAGCAAAATCGAGTGAAATTTTCAATAAACTTCGCAGTATTGAGCCTACTTAGCAATATCACTTTGCACCCCTTCTGGCCTGCATGCATGCACTGATTCATTTGGGAAGAGTGTCTTGAAGCCGATCTGTCCTCTCCTCTGGCAGCCCATCCCACAACTATTGTAACTAGCCCTTGATATCCTGGATACTACGACCCAATGAGACAGAGTCGACATTTGAGCTGGTCGGAAACATGTTCTATCAGACAAAAATCTGGGATTTTGTCTGGGAGTATCTCAACATTATGCAGGCAGTTCATGGAGACACATGCCATCTGGGATTTTGTCTGGGAGTATCTCAATATTATGCAGGCAATTCATGGAGACACATGCCATGTGTGCTGATGAATGATACCAGAATACTGTCTCACGAGACATAACGTGACGATTAACGTTCCGTCAGAGTTACCTTAGTCACTACCAGCTGTGGCCTGAGACTCTTCTCGGTGACAACTCATAACATGACTCCACGAGTAACACAACTGTTCCTCTCCAAAATGTTGGAATAAATGCACCTCCACCCAGGTCTCCACCGTACTCACTGACAGTAATTGTCTGAGGTACGTCAGCAGTCCGCACTTTCCAGACAGTACCATTCTAGCAAGATATTGTTCATGGCAGTCTACACATACATCGGTAATTTTCTATTCCAATTGCTGCTGCTCTCCGACCGCTGCTCTCAGATGTCAGCTGTAGATGTGAAGAGGTTACAGTGTGCTCAGTCCACAGTGCAGCGATCCTCCACTGTGGTGGTCAAACGTGGATGACCAGAACCTTGATGAAAAATATGCCGGCATTCACATTTTGATGCAGTCCAAACCTGGGCCACTTTCACAATCGAATGCACCAAAAGTCTGGAAATTGCACGGTTCGACCACAATGAGGCCATTTTCAGACTTTTCTGGGGGCTGTCAACACCGTTTCACAATAGTCGGCAGTATCTCCATGTCCGTGATCGTTCAACATCTAACACTGTTCACACTCTATTATATCCAACTAGTCCTGGTAACAGTACTGGAGTAAGACTAATGGACCGTGGAGGCAGGTCTACCTGTCACAGAGAATTTCAGCTGTAATTCTTTACGCAACCACTTGCGCTGTGTATGTGTACAAATTTACATTCGTATCCAACCATATCTTCCAGTGGTTCACCCTTTCAACCAGACAGCACATTAATATTGGCAATATAATCGTGATACTATCTCGAAATAATGTCTAAGATATCTAAACTAAATATTATTCTTAAAAAAGTGGTTGTACTCACAAATGACTTTTTATTCTTGTCTTTTCCTTTTCCTTTTTTGTCACAGAAGATGTCGAACGAGCTGCAGTCTGGCGACAAGGCAACACTGCTTCCCGATGGTTCAGAAGACGAGTAAAGAGCTACCTGCTGTCCCCATCATAATGGTCAGCAGGCTCCAGATGTGGCCTGCTATTGGTCGGTGGTCCACCAATTGCAAGGGAGGCGCTGCAGCTGCCACGTTGCCACGTCTCTGCTGGAACTCTAGCTTCTGTTTTGGTCAGACTCGCAGTTTACAGAAACCTCCCCAGCCAGAAAGTGGTTCGCCAAAGCTGCGGAGATCTGCCGAACGAGCAGGGTGCTTGCTGCTTCGTGGTTTTCGAGATGTTTGCTGATTATGACCAAACTGTTGCATCATAGTATTAACAGAAAAAGAACTGCTTCTTTGCTCTGCTTTATCATTCGAATAAGTCTTGAACCACGACTTATGCTGTGTAATCTCTCGTCAAGTTTCAGTGTTTACTGTAAATAATAATCCTGTTAAGCTTACAACAAAATATGGGCAGTTGAAATGTGATGAAGTGAATGGAAAAAAATGACATATCAGATCCTTCTGCATTGGAGGGAAATGTCAGTGAATGGAACAGATGTTTATCATTGTATTCACAGAGTTTTGTTGATGTTACATTCCAGTCTCATTAATTTATAACAGTGTAATAAGTTTGTATTATGTATCTAGTCGTACTATAAAGACTTTCCACACACATATATGTGCAAGCAGTCATGTTTACTGTTTATGATGAGAGAATTTTTATGCATTTTAATGGACTTTAAGTATCCTGAGAAAATAACCAGGTATAAAGGGCTACAGGGTAGTCCACAA
The DNA here is from genome assembly GCF_023897955.1 of Schistocerca gregaria. Classification (NCBI taxonomy): domain Eukaryota; kingdom Metazoa; phylum Arthropoda; class Insecta; order Orthoptera; family Acrididae; genus Schistocerca; species Schistocerca gregaria. The sequence goes on from NC_064928.1 coordinate 158,429,238, forward strand.
ATGTGGAAGAACACTTCTAAAACCAAAATTTGTTGATAAATAGAAATTTAAAGTCAAGTAGTACAAGACATGTTTCTGCAGAGGGGGAGGGGGCACGTTCGAGGTTATGTTACCAATACGGGGATCATTTTGGAAATCATCATCTTGGATCCAACTTGTAGTTTTCAAAGGGAAAGGGGATCATGTCACATACAAAAATAGTAGGGTCTTTCATTTGAGTGTAGCTTTATTCAATCTCGAGTTACGTCGCATTTTATAGAGAACAAGACACATGCCAATAGTAACACATGAAGCTTACAGAATGTTTTCGATGTGTTGTACAGCACGTTGTATGGTGGATGTTATTTGATTCGCTCATTGCTCATGGACTTAAACTGACTTCCTTACTTCACCCAATGGTATGTAGCATATTGGGCAACCAATTTCTTCCAGCAAACTCGATCATCTAATAGGCTACAAAGTCTTCAAATTTCAACCAGTTTATGTCTATACATTCAATAATCTTTGAAAAACTTCGTTTACAAGTGTTACGAGGGCTTCCTCTACTTCCGTATCCACCTGTTGATTTCCACAACAGTGTTGCTTTGGGCATTTTCCATATTTCTTTCGTGGAATGTGCCCCAAAAGCTTCAGCCTTCTTTCAGCAACGATTTTGTGGAGGCTGTGTGGACCACGTCTTCTTAGCATGTCATTATCTGAAATGTGGTCGTGATAACTGATCTGCAAAATTCACCTCAAGCATAGTCGGTGGAAAACGTTGAGCTGGCGTGCTGATTGCTGATTTTTCCAGATCTCACATTCGCATGTGGCCATCGGTACGATGATAGAGAAGTAGTTTTGTGGGCACACTTACAGTGTAATTGCTATATGGATCGCTTTCATTGGAAGACTGTACAAGCTCTCCCATTTCTACTGATGCTGTATGCATCTAAGTTCTCGTTATTACAGATAATGCTGCTGGGGTATGGAAATCGGTCAGTACCTTCTTTGTCGTGTATATATGCAGAGTGAAGCGAGGAATGATAATTTATAGCTTGGCTATAATGGAATATCATCTCGCCATTGAACGAAACAAGGGATCCTGCATGAAACCCAGACATGACTGCTGTAATCAAGCAGGATCCCCCGTTTCGTTCGATGCTAAGATGTTATTCTAAAGCAGTTGGCCTCAGCTACCCTGCTCTAGTTTAGGGGAATGTGAATTTGGACTGAGGGTGGAGGCATTCTAGGGCAGCCTGTGCAGTTATGCAAAGCGACTGTGCCGTAGTAGCTTAGCTGTTAGCACATGTGCCTAGTGAGCAGCAGAGCTGGGTTCGATGCCTGGTCTTGGTATAAATTTTCATTCATCACTTCCGTCTGCATACATATGTCATAGATGTTTGAGACCTGGAGAAATCTCTGAAACCATATACTTCCATTTGATTGTCGTCTGTTTCATTATAATACTTCCATTTGATTGTCGTCCGTTTCATTATAATTTGGGTTGGCAGGTTTCCACTTTTTATGCACACTGTGTTTGTCTTATCAGCATTTATTTTTTTAGAACTTGGTAATCCAGCATGGTAGACAATAGTTGTCTGTGGTCGTTCTTCAGAAAAATCCAGATCCGAAGGCCTTGATTCCTTATTCCAACGTATGCCCATGTTCGAGTTGTAAAGAGTTTTTCTTATTATGAAATCGGTGATTAATATGAAAAGAAATGGTGGCAAAAAGCAGCAAGTGAACCAAAATTCTCCCTATTGATGTATGGCTGATTCCTGCAAGATTCGGTTGAACTTTCACTCTACAATACCAAAACAGCAGCTGATGATGCTTCATCCGTAGCCGTTTTTGATCTACAGATTGTCAATTTTCCTGCGACAGAGCCACTTTCAAGGAATTTTGCAAGAAGTTTCACCGCCGCGCTGTGGATATTGGGCGTTCTGTCTGTGATGCGCTGGCTGAAATCCTATGCGATAACACGGGCGCTATTCTCTCGCGAAATCAGGAAGTTCTCAATTCGTTCAGTTTGTGTTAACGACATCGGTTTTCACGACACGTGTAATTAAGGAACGTCAGTCATAACACGAGAAACAACAAGTATGTGTACGTAGGAAAGACAGCATTGTTTTCCTCGTGTAATAGTCCACCCATTTGATATATCACATGATCTTCTATCCATCTGATAATTATCAGCTGTGTCGAAGATGGCGACTTCCAAAATGGTCGCCATGTACATAGCTTCTCAGGTTTCCCCAGTTTCCGTCAGCACACTACTTGACTATAAATTTCTATTTATTCACTTGTTTTTGTTTTATTTATCTAGTTCCACACATATGGACCAGCCTGTGTAGTTGGCTGTGTGCTGAGTGAATATTGTACAAAACCTTAGACTAAGCCTATGCACTTAACAACATGAATGCACTCTGTGCCAGACTCATGCAAAGGAAAGCAACGCGGCACTATCTGAGCACTTTAAAAAGACAAAATACTATATATATATTACAGCCTAACTTTTCCTTTAAGTTTGTGCTTTTAGAGTGGTCTGACTGACAAATTTAGCTAACATCATGTAATGTACCACGCTGTTCTTTCCTCCATTCATGGGATGATATATTCCTGCATATCTGATCTATTTATTCACCGAAAAAAATTAAAATTTTGTATTTGTTATGTTCTCATTGCCAATTCTTTGGGAAAGATGGACTATCTGACTCAGTAATGACACGTTTCTCGACAGGGGAATGAAATTTTTCCTACTCCTAAATCCTTCCACACTTATTTATTCACGTTCTCCAGTAGATAAAATGGAACTGATAACAGGGATCTCTTTTTTCTTCATTAAAAACTGTAGGTGTCAAAAGCCAGTCAATATCCTCATTTCAGATGGAAATATATGTCTCTGCTGTTCAAAGAAATTGGTATTATGTGCGAGAACATCAAGAGCTGGAGATAGCTGCATGGACAGAAAAGATGCTGACACTCATCTTGTTGAAATAACGATTGCAAAAAAAGAAAGGAAACGTTAATAACACGCCGATACAAACATCTCAAACTTTCAGTGATGCAGGTCATTACAGCAGGAGACGCAGAAGGAGAGACACTATAGAAGTTATGAAGAAAATTGACCTCGATAAGAACACGAAACGGTATGGATTTGAGGCGAGATTACGTCCTCATAAATATGTAGCTCTGGAAAGTTGGATAGCTTGTGTTTTATTTTCAGCAATCCTGTTTTTTTTATACTGATTTGGACCAAATGTATTTTGCTTCCACATTTCATTGAAGGATGTTCAGTTGCCACAAATAAAGTTACGATTGTACAACATGTTATATTTAGAGGGCTATTCTTTTCAGTTTCTGTCCTAATGTACATGCTCATTCGAAATAGTTTTTTTTTTTTTTAATATCAAAGTGTGTCTTTATTCATGCCTTACGCAACTCCCACATAAAACGTGTTCTGCATTTTTGTCGACTAATTTAGGGAAATCACGGAAAACACACACTGAGTGATAAAAAGATGTTGTATACAAACTGACCTCTTGATTATGTCTCATAATTGTTCGATCGGATTCATGTCGAAAGATCTTGGTGACCAAATCATTTGCTCGAATTTCCCATAATGTTCTTTAAAGCAATCGCGAACAACTGTGGCCCGACGAAATGACCCATAATGAGAATTTTTACTCTGCAGCGGAGTGTGCGCTGATATGAAACATCCTGGCAGATTAAAACTGTGTGTCGGACCGAGACTCGAATTCGGGACCTTTGCCTTTCGCGGGCAAGTGCTCTACCAACTGAGCTACCCAAGCAGGACTCACGACCCGTCCTCACAACTTTAATTCCGCCAGAATGGAATTCTGGAAACATCCCCCAGGCTGTGGCTAAGCCATGTCTCCGCAAAATCCTTTCTTCCTGGAGTGCTAGCTCTGCAAGGTATGCAGGAGAGCTTCTGTGAAGTTTGGAAGGTAGGAGACGAGGTACTGGCGGAATTAAAGCTGTCGTGCTTGGGTAGCTCAGTTGGCAGAGCACTTGTTCGTGAAAGGCAACGGTCCCGAGTTCGAGTCTCGGTGTGGCACACATTTTTAATCTGCCAGGAAGTTTCATCCATAAAAATTACATCGTTGTTTGGAAACATTAAGTCCATGAATGGTAGCAAATGGTCTCCAGATAGCCGAATATAGCCATTTCCAGTCACTGATCGGTTCAGCTGGACCAGAGAACCAGTCCATTCCATGTAAACACCGCCTCCACCATAATGAACTCGTCAGCATCTCTTCCACTACGACCTGCCTGTCCCATCTGTCCTCTACTGCTGTCTGCTGTAAGTGCCGTGACTCTCTCTTCGCAGCGTCTGCATCCGAGTTTTAATCATTTCCGCTTCGCCCCCTCCAGCCATTGTCTGGGTGTAATGTCGAAGGGCACTCGCCCACTCATTGCCTCTAATTACGAACTGTTTTTCAGAAGCTGAATGGAGGGAAGGAAGCGTCTGTTGTACATTCATGTCCTGGACCTGCTATAGGCTCTTCATGACGTATAAATGCCCCTTACAGATATGTACCGCTTATAGTGTTATTTCTTAAGCGTGGGTGTCGTCTCTATGGCGCCACCCGCTAAAATATTTCCTTGTAAGTGACTTGAAGCACCTGACATTTTATGTAAGCCTGTTGCCGTGCACTGATGCTCAATTCTGTCTGCCTGCCTAATTTTTTTAAGCTTTCACCTGTTGTTAATTCTTGAGACTTGGCTGTCATTTCAGTGGGTGCAAGAAGCTACTCCTAAGGAGAACCGTAGCTGATCTGTCTCAGAGGACAGCCTATTAGATAAGCACAAGATTACGACTCTGTGATCAGACACTTGATAAAGAAAGGACACAGAGGAAGACTTCTCACACTTTACTGCCTGATGCGAGGGATAACGCTGCAAGCAATCTTGGTTAGACAGTGTAAACAAGATTTATGGATGCAGAGAGCGCCACTGAAGTAAGCGCTATCTTCGTGTTGCCGTCATGATATAATACAGCCAATCACATGCCATCTTGTTGGTATAAAAGTGGGAGCCTCGACGGTTCAAATGGCTCTGAGCACTATGGGACTTAACATCTATGGTCATCAGTCCCATAGAATTTAGAACTTCTTAAACCTAACTAACCTAAGGACATCACAGAACACCCAGTCATCACGAGGCAGAGAAGAGCCTCGACGACTCACGACACTGTCTTACCCCTGACGATGGAGTCAGTCATCGAAAACTTGGGATTTTAATCGTAGTTGATACGCCAAATAAAACAAAAAGTTTTTATGCAGTGGGTAATGTTAATAACTTCAACAAGAAATCTAAATGCACAAGGACTACATACTCTGGTGACAAAGGTCACGGGATAGCGATATGCACATACACAGACGGCGGTAGTATAACGAACGGAACGTTTAAAAGGTCAGTACAATGGTGAGGATGTCATTTGTATTCAGGTGATTCATGTCGAAGGGTTACCGATGTTTTTATGGCGGCACGACGGGCATTAACAGACTTTGGTGGTCGAAACTAGATACTTCAGATATTCTACTTCGGAAATACACTCCTGGAAATGGAAAAAAGAACACATTGACACCGGTGTGTCAGACCCACCATACTTGCTCCGGACACAGCGAGAGGGCTGTACAAGCAATGATCACACGCACGGCACAGCCGACACACCAGGAACCGCGGTGTTGGCCGTCGAATGGCGCTAGCTGCGCAGCATTTGTGCACCGCCGCCGTCAGTGTCAGCCAGTTTGCCGTGGCATACGGAGCTCCATCGCAGTCTTTAACACTGGTAGCATGCCGCGACAGCGTGGACGTGATCCGTATGTGCAGTTGACGGACTTTGAGCGAGGGCGTATAGTGGGCATGCGGGAGGCCGGGTGGACGTACCGCCGAATTGCTCAACACGTGGGGCGTGAGGTCTCCACAGTACAACGATGTTGTCGCCAGTGGTCGGCGGAAGGTGCACGTGCCCGTCGACCTGGGACCGGACCGCAGCGACGCACGGATGCACGCCAAGACCGTAGGATCCTACGCAGTGCCGTAGGGGACCGCACCGCCACTTCCCAGCAAATTAGGGACACTGTTGCTCCTGGGGTATCGGCGAGGACCATTCGCAACCGTCTCCATGAAGCTGGGCTACGGTCCCGCACACTGTTAGGCCGTCTTCCGCTCACGCCCCAACATCGTGCAGCCCGCCTCCAGTGGTGTCGCGACAGGCGTGAATGGAGGGACAAATGGAGACGTGTCGTCTTCAGCGATGAGAGTCGCTTCTGCCTTGGTGCCAATGATGGTCGTATGCGTGATTGGCGCCGTGCAGGTGAGCGCCACAATCAGGACTGCATACGACCGAGGCACACAGGGCCAACACCCGGCATCATGGTGTGGGGAGCGATCTCCTACACTGGCCGTACACCTCTGGTGATCGTCGAGGGGCACTAAATAGTGCACGGTACATCAAACCGTCATCGAACCCATCGTTCTACCATTCCTAGACCGGCAAGGGAACTTGCTGTTGCAACAGTACAATGCACGTCCGCATGTATCCCGTGCCACCCAACGTGCTCTAGAAGGTGTAAGTCAACTACCCTGGCCAGCAAGATCTCCGGATCTGTCCCCCATTGAGCATGTTTGGGACTGGATGAAGCGTCGTGTCACGCGGTCTGCACGTCCAGCACGAACGCTGGTCCAACTGAGGCGCCAGGTGGAAATGGCATGGCCAGCCGTTCCACAGGACTACATCCAGCATCTCTACGATCGTCTCCATGGGAGAATAGCAGCCTGCATTGCTGCGAAAGCTGGATATACACTGTACTAGTGCCGACATTGTGCATGCTCTGTTGCCTGTGTGTATGTGCCTGTGGTTCTGTCAGTGTGATCATGTGATGTATCTGACCCTAGGAATGTGTCAATAAAGTTTCCCCTTTCTGGGACAATGAATTCACGGTGTTCTTATTTCAATTTCCAGGAGGGTAGTTTGGGAATTCGGCATTCCGAGATCCGCAGCATCAAAAGTGTGCCGAGATTCCGAATTTCAGGCATTACGTGTCACCATGGACAACATAGTACCCAACGGCCTTCGCTTAACGACCGAGAGCAGCAGCATTTGCGTAGCGTTGTCAACGCTGACATACAAGTAATACTGCGTGAAATAACCGCAGAAATCAATGTGGGATCTGTTAGCGCGCTGTGGCATAAGACGACCGACGCGAGTGCCTTTGCTAACAGCACGACGTCGCCTGCAGCTCGTCTTCTAGGCTCGTGAGCATCTGTTGGACCCCAGACGACTGGAAGACCGTGAACCGGCCAGATGAGTGCAGTTCAATTAGTAAGAGCTGACGGCAGGGTTTAAGCGTGGCGCACACCCGACGAAGCCATGGATCTAAGTCTTCGTTGATCCATTATGGATCGTGGGACAACGGCTTGATGCAACAAAATACCAACAGCCGTATGTATTGTAGCAGTTTATTTTATTTTATGAACTTCTATGTGCTACCTGTTTATGTAATGCCGAAACTGGTAGCACATATAAGTTCATAAAATAAAATAAATTTCTACAATGCATACGGTTCTTGGTAAATTATTGCATAAAGATGGATCTAAGATGTCAACAAGGCACTGAGGAAGTTAGTGGTGGCCCCATAATGGTACTATCTGTGTTTACATGGAATGCAATTGGTCCTCCGTTAGCACTGAACCGACTATTGACTGGGAATGGTTATGTTCGGCTATTTGGAGATCATTCATGGACTTCATGTATGGATGACTATTGTTCACAGATGATTTGGAGAACATTCTGGACGATTGGGGCGAATGATTTGACCACCCATATCGCCCAGCATTAATCCTATCGAACATTTATGGGGCATAACTGAGATTTTAGTTTATGCACAAAATACAGCACCGGGAACACTTTCCCAATTATGGACGGCCATAGAGGCAGTATGGCTCAATATTTGTGCAGGGTTCTTCCAACGACTTGTTGGGCCCATGCCGTCGCGTTGCCGGGCAAAAGGAGGTCCGACAAGATATTAGGAGGTATCCCATGACTGTTGTCATCCGAGTGTAAAGTGAAGTAGGAAGTCGGGTATAATATTTTGTCATTAACGCTCTGTGAATCAGAGGACTGTCAACTAGACAGTAGCGTTTCAGTTCGGGAATAGTAAGTGCAGGGCACACGGCACAAAGACACAGCACTGCCCATTCACACCAATCACAGGAATTCTGCAAGCTCCAGGAATGAAATCAACTTTGAGACGCCCTTTGGCACCGCTACCTCTGTTAATTCTGTGTTGCACACACTGCGACTTTCTTGCGAATAAAACAGTGACCCGTACATAGAATAAATTCCCTTTACTTTACGTCTATGGCCACAAACTTTTTTTTGTCAACATATTACTCGTTTCGGTCTATAATGACCATATTCAGATCTGTTTTATAAAATTAGGACATTATTTGTATAAAACAGATCTGAAGATGGTCATTACAGACCGAAACCGGTAATCTGTTGACAAAAAATTTTGTGCCCATAGAGGTAAAGTAAAGGAAATTTAATTCTGTGTCTTCTCCCAACTCTATGGCCATCGGGCTGCGCCGTCGTTTGTTCGACCTCTCGCTACGCCACCAGGCGCTGAGTGGCTTCGTAGTGGCGCTGCCCCCAGCGTACCCTCTAGCCGCCCTGGCACGTTAACCCGTTCCACAGCTCCCTGGAAAGCACAGAACATCAAAAATACAAACAGTTCAACGCACATGTTAAGACAACAGCGCTGCAAGTGGCCTGGCAGTGAGCTTCGCATACGGAAAAATGTGGCACGAAAAGCCGTATTCTTACTTTTCGAAACATGTGTATTAGTTGACAACCAGTAAATCCCAGATTCTTTAAACACTCGCACTCTCATATAAACTGAAGCGACAAAGAAACTGGTATAGCCATGCGTATTCAAATACAGAGATATGTAAACAGGCAGAATACGGCGCTGCAATCGGCAACGCCTATGTAAGACAACAAGTTCTTGGATCGGCTACTACTGCTACAACGACAGGTTATCGAGATTTAAGTGAGGTTGAACGTGGTGTTACAATCGGCGCACGAGTGATAGGTAGGACACAGTATATCAGAAGTAGCGATAAACTGGGAATTTTCCTGTACGATCATTTCACTAGTGTACCGTGAATACCACGCATTCGCTAAAAGAAAAATTTTCGACATCGCTGCGTCCGGAAAAAGATTCTGCAAGAACGGGACCAACGACAACTGAAGAGAATCGTTCAACGTAACAGAAGTGCAATCCTTCCGCAAATTGCTACAGATTTAAGTTCTGGGCCATCAACAAGTGTCAGTGGGCGAACTATTCAACTAAATATAATCGATATGGGCTTTCGGAGCCGAAGCCCCACTTGATGACTGTACGACACAAAGCTTTACGCCTCGCCTGGATCCGCCAACACCGACATTGGACTGTTGATGACTGGAAACATGTTGACCGGTCGGAAGAGACTCGTTTCAAATTGTATAGAGCGTATGGATGTCGACGTGTACGGGTATGGAGACAACCTCATGACTCCATGGAAACTGCTTGTCAGCAGGTGACTGTTCAAGATCGTGAAGGCTCTGTAATGGTGTGGGGCGTGTGCGGTTGGAGTGATATGGGACACCACATACGTCTAGATACGACTCTGACGAGTGAAACGTACGTGAACATCCTGTCTGATCATCTGCATCCACTCATGTCCATTGTGCATTCCGACGGACTTGGGCAATTCCAGCAGTACAACGCGACGCCCCACACGTCCAGAATTGCTACAGATTGGCTCCAGGAACAGTGTTCTGAGTTGAAACACCTCCGCTGGCCACCAAACTCCCCAGACATTAACATTATTGAGCATATCTGGGATATCTTTCAATGTCTTGTTCAGAAGATATGTTCACGTTCTCGTATTCTACATCTACAGCTACATCCATACCCCGCAAGCCACCAGACGGTGTGTGGCGGAGGGTACTTTGAGTACCTGTATCGGTTCTCCCTCCTATTCCAGTCTCGTGTTGTTCGTGGAAAGAGAGATTGTCGGTATGTCTCTGTGTGGGTTCTGATCCCTCTGACTTTATTCTCATGGTCTCTTCGCGAGATATACGTAGGAGGGAGCAATTTACAGCTTGGTTTCTCGGTGAAGGTATGTTCTCAAAACTTCAAGAAAAGCCCGTACAGGTTTACTGAGCGTCTCTCCTGCAAAGTCTTCCACTGGAGTTTATCCATCATCTCCGTAACGCTTTCGCGATTACTAAATGATCCTGTAACGATGCGCGCCGCTCTCCGTTGGATCTTCTCTCTTCTATCAACGCTATCTGGTACGAATCCCACACTGCTGAGCAGTATTCAAGCAGTGGGCGAACAAGTGTATTGTAACCAACTTCCTTTGTTTTCGGACTGCATTTCCTTAGGATTCTTCCAATGAATCTCTCTGGCATCTGCTTTACCGACGATTAACTTTATATGATCATTCCATTTTAAACCACTCCTAATACCTACTCCCAGATAATTCATGCAATTAACTGCTTCCAGTTGCTGACATGCCATATTGTACCTAAATGATAAAGGATCTTTTTTTATATGCATTCGCAGCACATTACACTTGTCTACATTGAGATTCAATTGCCATTCCCTGCACCATGCGTCAATTCGTTGCAGATGCTCCTGCATTTACGTACAATTTTCCATTGTTACAACCTCTCGATATAGCATAGCATCATCCGCAAAAAGCCTCAGTGAACTTCCGATGTCATCCACAAGGTCATTTATGCATATTGTGAATAGCAACGGTCCTACGACACTCGCCTGCGGCACACCTGAAATCACTCTTAATTCGGAAGTCTTCTCTCCATTGAGAATGACGTGCTGCGTTCTGTTATCTAGGAACTCTTCAATCCAATCATACAATTGGTCTGATAGTCCATATGCTCTTACGTTGTTCATTAAACGACTGTGGGGAAATGTATCGAACGCCTTGCGGAAGTCAAGAAACACGGCATCTACCTGGGAACCCGTGTATATGGCCCTCTGAGTCTCGTGGACTAATGGCGCCAGCTGGGTTTCACACGATCGTCTTTTTCGAAACCCATGCTGATTCCTACAGAATAGATTTCTAGTCTCCATAAAAGTCATTATACTCGAACATAATATGTGTTCGAAGCATCCTGTCTGATCGCCTGCATCCACTTCTGTCCACTGTGCATTCTGGCGGACTTGAACCATTCCAGCAGTACAACGCGATACCCCACACGTCCATAATTGCTACAGATTGGCTCCAGGAACAGTGTTCTGAGTTTAAACACTTCCACTGGCCGCCAAATTACCCAGACATTAGCATTATTGAGCATATCTGGGTTGCTTTTCAATGTCTTGTTCAGAAGATATCTCCACGTCCTCGTATTCTTATGGATTTATGGACATCTTAGCAGGATTCGTGGTGTCAGCTCCCTCCAGCACTACTTCAGACATTAGTAGAGACCATGGCAAATCGCATTGCGGCACTTCTGAGTGTTGGCGGGGGCCTTACACGATATTAGGCACATGTCAGTTTCTTTAGCTCTTCAGCGTATAAAACTTATTCATACATGTAATTACATCACATATGTTCTAAATATTTGGCGTTAAGTATGGACAAAAAATAAAAACTTTGAGGTTCGCCGATGACATTGTAATTCTGTCAGAGACAGCAGAGGACTTGGAAGAGCAGTCGAACGGAATGGACAGTGTCTTGAAAGGAGGATATAAGATGAACATCAAAAAAAGAAAAACGAGAATAATGGAATGTAGTCGAATTAAATCGTGTGATGCTGAGGGAATTACATTAGGAAATGAGACACTTAAAGTAGTAAAGGAGTTTTACTATTTGGGAAACAAAATAACTGATGATGGTCGAAGTAGAGAGGATATAAAATGTAGACTGGCAATGGCAAGGAAACCGTTTCTGAAGAAGAGAAATTGGTTAACATCGAGTATAGATTTAAGTGTTAGAAAGTCGTTTCTAAAAGTATTTGTATGGGGTGTAGCCATGTATGGAAGTGAAACGTGGACGATAAATAGTTTGGACAAGAAGAGAAAAGAAGCTTTTGAATGTGGTGCTACAGAAGAATGCTGAAGATTAAATGGGTATATCACATAACTAATGAGGAGGTACTGAATACGATTGGAGAGAAGAGGAGTTTGTGTCACAACTTGACTAGAAGAAGGGATCGGTTGGTAGGACATGTTCTGAGGCATCAAGGGATCACCAATTTAGTATTGGAGGGCAAAGTGGAGGGTAAAAATCGTAGAGGGAGACCAAGAGATGAATACACTAAGCAGATTCAGAAGGATGAAGGCTGCAGTAGGTACTGGGAGATGAAGAAACTTGCACAGGACAGGGTAGCATGGAGAGCTACATCAAACCAGTCTCAGGACTGAAGACCACAACAACAACAACAAAGTATGTTAACAATAAAATGTTTTGAATTATTTATTGGAAGACGCCAAGTGTTCTGACTGGGAACATCGGATGAATTTGCGATTCATTTTAAACCAAAAACTAATTTTTCATACATCGGAATGTTTATGACATCATATCAAACTGAACTCTTTGTCATGCAGTGACGTAGGGTAAAAGGCCGATTTTTCAAATGGTCACCTAATTCCGGGTAGTTGAATACCTCCCTTGATTGGTGCTGCGCTCCGACAACCGGTGGCAAAGACCACTCTGATATGCCATCGTGAGTTTGCCGCCGGTGCTGTTAACGTTTCGTCCTTAGTATCTATTTTTGCATTGTGGTCGAGATAAAAAATTTCTACAGAGACCAGTTGGAAGTTCTTCCGCAAGTCAGGTAAGACATACTTTCAAAGTATTTTATATGAGACAGTAGTTTGAAGAATGCTCTTTCTTATCTAATTCACAAACCGTATCGTCCACAGTTCACTTGAAAGTTTGTGCCTAAATGGAAGTAAGGGATGGTCCCTAACAACGACGGGTACTCGAAATTTGCCTCAGTTTGTACAAAATCACGTTCCGAATTTTATTCCAGATTCCACCTTTCCAGCGTTTGAGAGACAAATATTTTAGGCCATTGCCGGATTTGGCATACTGCAAAGCGTAACATTGGAAGTGGCTGAAAATGGTTTCAAAAAACGTAAAGTTTCTCCTTGTGACCCGCTGGTTTCTTCATCTATGGTTATTCCTCTTCAGCAATCTGAAGCAAATGTGGATAAGGCATCAGAAGCCACAGCAAGGCCATAGCCATCTGCAATTAATGGAATGCAAGGAAATCGTTTTCTGCTTCACAGAACAACCACCTCCTGTACTTCAACAACAAGAGCAGGTAAAGCTGTAGTGTTGTTACCGCCTTCTGAGAAGGAATCCCTGGCTAAAGGGAGAAAAGAGGCAAGTACCTTCAACAAAACCTGCTCCAGGGTATTCAGTTGATGCATCCGATAGACGGTCAACTTCTGTGGGTTGTTGTTGTTGTGGTCTTCAGTCCAGAGACTGGTTTGATGCGGCTATCCATGCTACTCCATCCTGTGCAAGCTTCTTCATCTCCCAGTACGTACTTCAACCTACATCCTTCTGAATCTACTTAGTGTATTCATCTCTTGGTCTCCCTCTACGATTTTTACCCTCCACACTGCCCTCCAGTACTGAAATGGTTATCCCTTGACGACTCAGAACATGTCCTACCAACCGATCCCCTCTTCTTGTCAAGTTGTGCCGCAAATTCCTCTCCTCCCCAATTCTATTACCTCCTCAATAGTTACGTGATCTACCCATCTAATCTTCAGCATTCTTCTGTAGCACCACATTTAGTAAGCTTCTATTCTTGTCTAAACTATTTATCGTCCGTGTTTCAGTTCCATACATAGCTACTCTACATGCAAATACTTTCAGAAATGACTTCCTGACACAAATCTATACTCGATGTTAACAAATTTCTCTTCTTCAGAAATGTTTTCCTTGCCATTGCCAGTCTACATTTTATATCCTCTCTACTTCGACCATCATCAGCTATTTTGCTTCCCAAATAGCAAAACTCATTTACTAATTTCCTAATCTAATTCGGCATCACCCAATTTAATTCGACTACATTCGATTATCCTCGTTTTGCTTTTGTTGATATTCACCTTATATGCTTCTCCCAAGACACTATCCATTCTGTTCAATTGTTCTTCCAGATCCTTTGCTGTCTCTAACAGAATTACAATGTCACCGGCAAACCTCAAATTTTTTATTTCTTCTCCATGGATTTTAATTCCTACTCCTAATTTGCTTTTGTTTCCTTTACTGCTTGCTCGATATACAGATTGAATAACATCGGGTTTGAACTTCCTGTCGATCTCATTTTTGAGACGTTTATATTCCTTTTTGCCTGCTTCATTTACTGCATTTTTATATTTTCTCCTTTCATCAATTAAATTCAATATTTCTTCTGTTACCCAAGGATTTCTACTAGCCCTCATCTTTTTACCTACTTGACCTTCTGCTGCCTTCATTACTTCATCCCTCAAAGCTACCCATTCTTCTTCTATTGTATTTCTTTGTCCCATTCCTGTCAATTGTTCCCTTATGCTCTCTCTGGCACTCTGTACAACCTCTGGTTTAGTCAGTTTATCTTCTTAAATTCCCAACTTTTTGCAGTTTCTTCATTTTTAATTTACAGTTCACAACCAATAGATTGTGATCAGAGTCCACATCTGCCCCTAGAAATATCTTACAATTTAAAACCTGGTTCCTAAATCTGTCTTACCATTACATAACCTTCCAATGTGCCCAGGCCTCTACCATGTATACAACATTCTTTCATGGTCCTTGAACCAAGTGTTAGCTATGATTAAGTTATGCTCTGTGCAAAAGTCTACCAGGCGGCTTCCTCTTTATTCCTTACCCGCATTCCGTATTCAACTACTACTTTTCCTTCTCTGCCTTTTCCTACTATCGAATTCCAATCACCCATTACTATTAAATTTTCGTCTCCCTTCACTACCTGAATAATTTGTTTTACCTAATCATACATTTCATCAATCTCTTCGTCATCTGCGGAGCTAGTTAGCATATAAACTTGTACTACTGTGGTAGGCGTGGACTTCATGTCTAATTTGGCTACTATAGTGCGTTCACTATGCTGATATCCTATTTTTTATTCATTACTCCTATTTGATTTATAACCCTTTATTCACCAGAAGTCTTGTTCCTCCTACCTCCGAACTCCACTAATTCCCACTATATTTAACTTTAACCCATCCATTTCCCGTTTTAAATTTTCAACCTACTTGAGACGCCTCTAAACCCGCTGGGAAAAACAGGTAATAGTATTGTGGAAAAGGCCAAGGGTTGAGTTCAGTTTCTGCTTCTAATTGTCATTTATTGTAATTTGATAACCTTTACAACCAAAGCGGCACATAGCTGATCTTTACGGAATGCAACTCTTTCGCGGCTGAAGGCCTCCAACAAGGAATCTTCTCAAGATAAAAACCCAATTAAGGTACCAATAGAATAATTCAGAAACAAATAACCGAAAGTGCAACACAAATGGCTGAGGGCCTCAATTAAATTCCAAAATTTTAGAATATATTACCGTAGACCTTTAAAGTCAGAAAGCCAACAAGAAACCTTAACAAGATAAAAATCCCATTAAGATAACAATAAAAAAATCTAAAACCCCAAAAGCAACATATGCAAGGTGCAACACTAACGGCTGAGTGCCACAACTAAATTTCAAACTTCAGAATATATTACCATAGACCTTTAAAGGCAGAAGGCCAGCATGTTTAACAACAAGAAATCTTAAAAATCAACAAAATAAAAATCTATTTAAGATAGCAATAAAATAATTTAAAGAAGCAGCATATGCAGTGTGCGATACCAATGGCTGAGAGCCACAATTAACTTCAAAATTTTTAAAATATATTACCATAATCTTTAAAGGCAAATTGCCGCAGAGTTTAAACTTGAAAGATAAATTTAAAAATTCATTCTGAAAAATTTTAAGAATACAAACAAATAACCATAAGCCTAAAATTTAAAATAGCTGACAGCAGATAGTTAAACACCGGTAGCACTCAGAAGGCCTCCAGGGAGGTCGGTCTGCCCTCGTTCACTTAGGTGAGAGAGGTGGTGAGCACAACTACACTTGATCCGTAGGAACTCAACCAGGGGACAGCCACGGACCGACAGACAGAACGACTTGCTTCCCGTCAATCAGTACATGAAAATTCAAACACAAGATTTCAAAATAAACCGCTACTCAACTTTGGCGTCCTGGGTCGGTGAACCACGAAGCTCGTAGCGATCGGACAGCACCATACACTGCGCAGGGACCGCCAGCGGACCCAGATAACTTCCCTGGTCCTTAACAACCGACCGACTGCCTGCTGGACCGTCAGCGACTGTTGCGCCGTCGCGACTGCGCTGCTGGTGCGTCTCCCACTCACTTCCAGACACACGACGGTGGAAATACTGGCTCGGACCCAACCATGCACGGGAAACACGCCCACTCGTTAAACGACATCCCTGCAGCTGGAAAGGACTGACCCAAGTTCCACAAGTTGGTACCAGAAGGGGCCCAGAAGCGCTGGGACAACCAATTACACGTCGCCCGATGAGACGACCGACCTCTCGGAGTCAGTATACCTTTAAAATAATCGTCAGTGGAACTAACGCCAACTGCACACACAACCTGACAAACAAACACTTGCATGTAGACCTGAACGATACAACAACAGTAACTAAGCACACACGAAGACAAATAGGGAGTCGATGCCTACACACGCACGCACACACACACACACACACACACACACACACACACACACACACACACACACACAGCCGACTCATGAACGATCGGCGAGCCAAAACGCGTCGTCCGGTAGGACGGTTGACCGACGATCCAGCAAGACTGTGGCCCGGCTCAAGTGATGCGTGGCGGTAATGGTTGGGTGAGCCATGTCGACGCAGACTTCACTGCTGCTCCAACCCGACTGCACTAGTGCCGCATTGAAACTCCCCAGGCATATTCGGACTTCGCTCCAGACAAGAACCAACTGACTGGCAGACCCGAACTCGCGACCCGAACTCCCGACGCGAACTCCCCTACAACAGAAAACGACCAGGAAGTAATAGCAGTCGAGAAAAGATACTACGGGAGGGGTTATATCGATGTTGTTGTTGTTGTTGTGGTCTTCAGTCCTGAAACTGGTTTGATGCAGCTCTCCATGCTACTCTATCCTGTGCAAGCTTCTTCATCTCCCAGTACCTACTGCAACCTACGTCCTTCTGAATCTGCTTAGTGTAGTCATCTCTTGGTCTCCCTCTACGATTTTTACCCTCCACGCTGCCCTCCAATACTAAATTGGTGATACCTTGATGCCTCAGAACATGTCCTACCAACCGATCCCTTCTTCTGGTCAAGTTGTGCCACAAACTTCTCTTCTCCCCAATCCGATTCAATACTTCCTCATTAGTTATGTGATCTACCCATCTAATCTTCAGCATTCTTCTGTAGCACCACATTCCGAAAGCTTCTATTCTCTTCTTGTCCAAACTATTTATCGTCCATGATTCACTTCCATACATGGCTACACTCCATACTAATACTTTCAGAAATGACTTCCTGACACTTAAATCTATACTCGATGTTAACAAACTTCTCTTCTTCAGAAACACTTTTCTTGCCATTGCCAGTCTACATTTTATATCCTCTCTACTTCGACCATCATCAGTTATTTTGCTCCCCAAATAGCAAAACTCCTTTACTCTTTTAAGTGTCTCACTTCCTAATCTAATTCCCTCAGCACCACCCGACTTAATTCGACTACATTCCATTATCCTCGTTTTGCTTTTGATGATGGTCATCTTATATCCTCCTTTCAAGACACTATCCATTCCGTTCAACTGCTCTTCCAAGTCCTTTGATGTCTCTGACAGAATTGCGATGTCATCGGCGAACCTCAAAGTTTTTATTTCTACTCCATGGATTTTAATACCTACTCCGAATTTTTCTTTTGTTTCCTTTACTGCTTGCTCAATATAGAGATTGAATAACATCGGGGATAGGCTACAACCCTGTCTTACTCTCTTCCCCACCACTGCTTCCCTTTCATGCCCCTCGACTCTTATAACTGCCATCTGGTTTCTGTACAAATTGTAAATAGCCTTTCGCTCCCTGTATTTTACCCCTGCCACCTTCAGAATTTGAAAGAGAGTATTCCAGTCAACATTGTCAAAAGCTTTCTCTAAGTCTACAAATGCTAGAAACATAGGTTTTCCTTTTCTTAATCTAGCTTCTAAGATAAGCCGTTGGGTCAGTATTGCCCCACGTGTTCCAACATTTCTACGAAATCCAAACTGTTCTTCCCCGAGGTCAGCTTCTACCAGTTTTTCCATTCGTCTGTAAAGAACTCGCGTCAGTATTTTACAGCTGTGACTTATTAAACTGATAGTTCGATACGCGCTGCTAACACCGCTCACGGTTAGGCAAAGCAGCAACTCAGTGACAGTAGCAATTTAACTTAGTGAGATGGCTCTGAGCACTATGGGACTCAACTGCTGTGGTCATCAGTCCCCTAGAACTTAGAACTACTTAAACGTAACTAACCTAAGGACATCAGACACATCCATGCCCGAGGCAGGATTCGAACCTGCGACCGTAGCAGTGGCACGGTTCCGGACTGCGCGCCTAGAACCGCGAGACCACCGCGGCCCTTAGCGAGATGGAAGTACGTTAAAAACAGGGTGTAAAATACATGATGGCGGGAACACGAGCTACGCACGGCTCACTACCTACCCGATTAAGGGCTCTGACATTCCACGCTCCGATACGTAGAACGACAGTTTCCTTTCTACTGATAACGATGTCCTCCTGAGTATTCCCCACCCGGCGATCCGAATGGGGGACTATTTTACGTCCGGAATATTTTACCCTTGAGGATGCCATCCTCAGTTAACCATATAGTAAAGGTGCATGCCCTCAGGAAAAATTACGGCCGTAGATTGCCCTTGCTTTCAGTCGTTCGCAGCACCAGCACAGCAAGGCCGTTTTCGTTAATGTTACAACGCCAGATCAGTCAGACTGTTGCCCCTGCAACTATTGAAAAGGCCTCTGCCTCTTCAGGAACCACTCGTTTGTCTGGCCTCTCAACAGCTACCCCTCCGTTGTGGTTGCACCTACGGTACGGCTGTCTGTATCGCTGAGGCACGCAAGCTTCCCCAGCCACGGCGAGGTCCATGGTTCATGGGGAGAGGAGGGTCAATTTCGGTTTTAGCGAAAATTATTTTACAAGTTTTACAAATTCGATTATAGAGCAAATTAATTTCCATTGATTTAGCACTTCACCCTCTGATGCAGCTGAGAATTTACAGGAATGTTTACTCTACATTTATTATTTTGAGTTTATGTTTAAGAAATAAACACTCCTGCACGCAGAAAAGTTATATGAGCATTTCAATCTCAAATTCGATTTTTCCGTTACTGTATTGACCATTGTCAGTTTTTTAAATGCTGAAAGAAAAGAGTGTCAGACTCAACGCACATGAAAGACAAATTAATTTCACTTTCGGTTTTCTTTATCAGACTTCTGCAATCCAATTCAATTTTTGTTTAAGTGCTGTGACTGATCTGCATTGGATACTGTTATGAAAGTTTACATTCCATTGACATACAATAATATTTACAATAAATTAACCACACTGTATAAATATTTTACAAAAGGATAGATTTTTTACAAAAACAGAGAAAATATTTTTGAATATAAAGTGCTGTTATGACATGGAGGAGCTGAGGTGTAGGACATCTTTTTGCTTTAGACTGTAGGGATTGTGGATAATGAGTGAGCTTGTGATGTACTTTGAAGCGATAAATGCCAGTAGCAATGGAGGACGGTAAAGGACAGGAAGTGGAAAAAGTGGGTCTGTGTTTGTTTAATGCCACTGGGTCTGAACACAGAAAGGATATGCAGCTCTCCTGTACTGACAAACGATAATTACTGCCATTTAATTACGGTCCTTAATCTTGGTGATACGCTGCTACTAGTAAAAAGAAAAGAATGTAAATATTTCTCGTTTACACTACGTATTTGTACTTTATGCTACTCGTTATAGTGTTGTACCTGTTGTTAGCTTCAGCACTCATTTAAGCAAATACATACGGCTGCAAACTATGATAAAGGCAAAATCCAGCTACATATCACCATAGGTTATTAGGTCTAATGCTCTAAATCTATTACATATGGCCATTATACAACAATAAGCGGTACATTTTAGAGGCGAAAGATTTCTGCTACACTGAATATTAACACCAGAATGTATGTGAGCATCATTCTAGTTGAAGGACCTGTTTGATGTGATTTTGTAACGGAGGACAAGATGTTATTGACTTATTATGTGTGAATATAATCTTTGTGAACATCACAGTAACGAACGCTTTGAACCAGAAAGACAGTCGTACAGCGTACACAAAATGTATTGTGTAAAAAAGGAAACATAACAGAAACAGCAGCTCTCAAGACAGTAGAATTACAGATCAACTTAGGGACAATACGTAACTTCATTCAGTGGAGTCCAGTTCAGGTCCTACTTTAAAGTACATTTTAATATCAAACAGCACAGTACAAATTGCTGAGAATTGCTAAATATGCAACAGCTGTTATACAGAAGTGTTCATACGTTATTAACGGATATTAAAAGCAGTACAATTTATTAGAAATCAAATCTCTAGAATTACGCTCCCACTGCAATGAAATTTTCAGAGAATAACACTTAAAATATTGAACCTTTCACCTCTGTGCTGTCACGTTTTAACCACTGGACGTATTTTTGAATCCTGTATCACTAAAGTTAACTATATGCTTTAGCATTCAGTACGGAGGGATTACGTTCACACTATATTACACAGAATGTTTTTGCTGTGTGATAGTTAAATGGCATAACTGTTTATTGTTTTACTAAGATTACAAAGCACACAGAGTGGCAAGATCAATACCATTCAAAGCAGAATTACCTATTCATTGCGTGATAGGAGATAATGAAGTTGAATATCAGTTGTGTCAGCCAATGCCAACACGTAGCTCTCCATTAAATGAGAGAAAGTGTGAAAAATGGCTGTAAACAAAGCGTAATACAAGCAGTATATTACAATGGAATTAAATCATACAATAGACACATGGATTTGTAGGCACGAAGAAATACATGCGAGTCCACAAAAAAAATAGCCAATATTGTAGTCATTTGCATCACTCAATATTACGGAGTCAACCGAAAATCAGACAGAATTTGAGCAACATACTTACTAAGCAATTTAATTAGTGCAGTTAAGTAGTAAACAGCAACAAATGTACGTAAGCCTGTAGAGCACCAATTTCTATTTTGTATGTAACGAAATGAAATATGAAAGAACTGGACCAGTCAATTATAAAATGATACAGTTAAACTTGCAACTCTCCATACGTTTTACCAGACGTCTCTACATGATTTTCATCCTTAGACTGCAAAACTCTTCTCAGTCGCTCTAGTAGTTACCTGCTAGACACTGGTGGGACCAGCTGCGTCATTTTCAACGTCTCCAGCGCCCTCTCCTCCACACAATGGAAAAAGTGCCTACTGATTTTGGCGCCAGCTGCTGCTTGGGCCACGACTTCTACAGTACCTGTAGAGAGGCGGTGAGATCAAAGTCCACGCTCCATTCTGTCTCATTCCACGGCGGTAATAACTATTTAATAGTTGATTTTATGAGCTAATGTGAGCTGCAATTACTCAGTTTCGGAGAAGACGATGCGGTAGCAATTTTTATTTACGACTAGCCTTTTCCTGCAGCTTCACTCGCTTACGCATTCGATGCACATTTTGCAATCACCTCCGACTCCCCCCTATCTTTGTCAGCCTCTCAGTCCAGCCTCCCACTACTATCTGTCCATCACCTCCTTCCCATTCTCTGACTACACCCCTCTATACGTCTCTTCGTCTGTCTCCCCCCTCCCTGCACTCATCCTCCCATTCTCTCACTGTTCACTTCTTTCCTCCTCTTTCTGCACGCAACACACTTCCTCCCCTCACCCTCTGTCCATCTCCCCATCTCAGCTCTGTCTCTGTCGTCTCTCTGTCCATCACACCTTACCCTCCCTGTCTGTCCATCTCCTCCTCTTCACTTCCTTTGTCTCTCTCCACATCTGTACTCATCCGCTCATTTGGCCCCTTCGCGGCGTGCCAATACTACCCACACAACACACCTGTCGAACAGACCAGCCTACATGACAGGGGCTGAAACACTTCGTTGCCCAGATCTCCGCTCCTGTGAGATCTAGGAGGTCCTAAGCAACATAATGCTAATTCTCATAGTGCAAGCAATACATCTACCATATTTGGCTGATATCAATCCAGTGGTTTAGGGAGAAATGTTGTCTGAAAGGACTGCATTTCCATGTAATTGATGTCAAAAGCCAGCGCAAGTTCAAAGTATGCACGAGGGAGTGTGTATCCGCCAAAGCTTTGACATCAAACTAGGTCTACTTCATGGTGATTTCTCTCCAGAAATGGGTTTATAGTCGTCAATAAACTACTAGACACATTGGTGGTATAACACTGTAGTTCTTCTTTGAAGACAGCCGTTCCCTGCAAGAATGTGATTGTTACCTGAATGGGGTAATGTCAAAAAGTACTGTGAAGCTTTTTCGTATCTTACAAGCGCTGTTCTTCTGGAGAGAGGTGTCTGACGAAAGATGCTTGAACTGAAAACCTCAGGAGTAAGAGGCAAGTTGTTGTTTTGAGAGATTGTGGAGTAAAGCTTCAATAAAATCTAATGAATAAAATATTTCACACACATTCGTTGTGATTTTATTATTAAATAAGTCATTGTTTTCCACTATTTCTAGAGTAACAAAATACTTCTGAAATCATAAATTCCTAAAAAAAACACCAATAGATACTCATCATCGTTAACCTGGAAAAAATGGAAATGAGCATACGCCATTGTGGGCCGGAAGTCCCTCATTCAGGAAAGTTCGGCCACAGAGGGCAAGTACTTAATGCATTCGACGCCACATTGCGCGACTTGCACATCGGTGATGGGGATAAAATGATCATGAGGACAACAGAACACACTGTCCCTGAGAGGAGGAAATCTCCTGCTCTAGCTGGGAATCGAACCCAGGCCCCTTAGCATGACAGTCCACCGCGCTGACCACTCAGTTTTTTTTTAGTGTCATTTCGTTCGTTATTGTTCGTTTCAATTGTTCGTGGCAGACGTCACCTGACGCCCGTTGAAGTTCGTTATTGATCGATTCACTCAGTTTTTTATTACAGAGGGCAGCTAACCCTCTGACAGAACACGCTGAGCTACCATGCCGGCTACCCTGAGAGGAGAAAATCTCCTGTTCTAGCTGGGAATCGAACCCAGGCCCCTTAGCATGACAGTCCACCGCGCTGACCACTCAGTTTTTTTTTAGTCTCATTTTGTTCGTTATTGTTCGTTTCAATTGTTCGTGGCAGACGTCACCTGACGCCCGTTGAAGTTCATTATTGATCGATTCACTCAGTTTTTTATTACAGAGGGCAGCTAATCGTCTGACCGAACACGCTGAGCTACCATGCCGGCTAGTCAGCTAATTGGGGCAGACGTTGACTTGGAAATTGAATGTGCTTAGTTTAGCACTGACTTACCTCTGTCTACTCGGTGGACGAGTTACCGAAATATTATAGTGAATCCTAGAGACAATACAATTGCAAGAGGTCGGAATTCTTTCAGTTTAATAAAAAGTTTTTGCGTTACCACTTTTTACAGTAGTATACTATTACAACCTCAAGAAGTAATCTAAAAATCATTTCTTATCGCCATACTAAAACATGTAAACAATGTTAAGGACGGCTCTTAACATTTTTCTGATCACAAAATCACGTAAAGTGACGGGACTAGGTATAGGGACACGGTTTAACTGGTTAAGTAATAATTCACTTTTACCTTATTATCAAAAAATCTTTAAAGTGCATTATCGTTCAGGAACAAATTCACAATATTATCTGAGTCACAGTTAGCCACATCAGCACAAGATTTGTACCCATCGTCCCTGAAAAGAATTTTCGTGCCATGAACACCTCATACGTTACTACGATTGGCAGCCACATTTTTGCCACTCACCACTGTTTACATGCACACACAAGCTTACATTTGTGAGAACCTGTGATTAGGGACAGAGTAGCTATCTCCCGGTTTCTCCTGAAACTAGCGACTAATATGAATTAAGCTCACTACGTACCATGATTATACAAGCAATAATTCTGTTTCTCATCAACTGTGCCTTACCATCGTTTAGAACTGAGGCCTTCAATTAACGTTATTAACCTCGCTAGGTACTTGTAAATAACGACATAGGCAAAGTAGCTAGTTCTCCTGCCTGAACAGACGCTTTCTGCTTTTCGGGTAGAGGGCGTTGTGAGAAATCCCTCAGCGGAGCAAACTGTTACCCATCACCCCAACCAGAAAATGTGTCGAAGTCATTCAACTTCGAAATTTCCCCCTACATCACAGCATCATCAGCAAACAGCGCAGATTATGCCCAGTCTGTCTGTCAGATCATTTATGTAAACAAAGAATAAGAGCGGACCTACCACACTTCTCTGGGGGACTCAAGACGATGCCGTTGCTCCCGATGAACACACTCTGGTAGGGACGCGCAAGAGCAGGTCTAAGATTGACTCCCTCTGCTTTGATGTCAGAGGACCCTCTAACAGAATTTTAGAAGTTGCCGCACTTCGTGGTTTCCTGTCAAAAGATATATCTCATCTGGCTTGTCGAAAATGGCTCTGAGCACTATGTGACTTAACATCAGAGGTCATCAGTCCCCCACAACTTAGAACTACTCAAACCTAACGAACCTAAGAACATCACACACATGTATGAGCGAGGCACGATTCGAACCTGTGACCGTAGCGGTTACGCGGTTCCAGACTGAAGCGCCTAGAACCGCTCTGCCACACCGGCCGGCTCTGACCTGCCCATCGATAAAAGCAAGTGCTTACTTTTATTTACCTGTGTGATAGAGAGCGGTGAGGAGCCAGGGTACCAAATGGCGTGTTCCAGCACGATAATACAAGAGACACACTGCAGCTGACACTACAGACGCCTTAAGGAATGTGCTGCCACGTTAAACAGTATCCGAACGACTTATACAGCGTTCCATCCGTACGCAGTCCACACAGCGTAGCTTTCTTGCAGGTAACGACAGGCAGGTGTTGCCGGACTCCAGTCCTTCAGTAGACGTGGTGATTCACAACAGCGAGGCAAGTACGTGTAACACGGGGTCCATTATCGCGCTGTATGGGTACGAGCAAAGAGGTGTGCTTACGTGCCTTACCTCGTTCGTCCTGCCTCAAAAGACGAAAAACGCTGTGGTGCATCCCGCAGTTATCGCGGCACAAGCTCACAAATTACTGGTCGGAAAAACATAAAACTGGCTAATTTTCAAGTGAAATGATCACGATATAAAGTATTCGTGTAGTTTTTTCGCCGAAACAAAGCACATTGATCGCAAAATATACAAAAGTTTCAGTAGTTAATCAAACGAAAGTTTGTTCAGACATTGTCGTTGAGTCCTTGTGGTGAAGGAAGGCAGGATTCGGGTACGATTGTGGCCGGGCCGTAATCAGTTACTATTCGTTGGCTTTTCTTTTAATCACACACAATTTATTTAAAACCAACAACAAATTAAAATAATGCCGATAATTTAAGAATTGTTTCACGGCGAAGGCCTTAATGGCAATAAATTAAAAATTGATTAAACTTGCTGCAACTTAACGACTACAGTTATTAAAATATAAAAGACAAGGGACCAAGGTCTTAAAGCTCGCTGCAAAAATACAATTGCCAAATTAAAATTTTAAGACAAGTAACGACACTTACGACTGAAGGCCTTAATGGCAATAAATTAAGAACTTTTTCATGGCTGTAGGCCTCAATGGCAATAAATTAAGAATTGTTTAATTTTTTAACTTATAAACTTCTGTTATTAAAATACTGAAAACAAATCACCAAGGTCTAAAAGGTTAACTGCTAAAACACAATTGCCACATTAGAATTTTTAGGCAAGTAGCGATAGTCACGGCTGAAGGCCTTTAACGACAAGAATGGCAATTATTAAAAAAAAGTTAACAAGCACCCTGTCAACAGCAAGGCAATAGCAAAGTTAATTTAAAAGACAACTGATCACCAAACAGGTGAGACAAATTATGGTAACTTGGTAATACAATAATAAAATAATAACACAATAATAAAACACAAGGGCTAGTCACAGACGGTGCTCCAGGAATCGACCTCTGAGTAGGTGAGACCAAAAACACTTTCGCGAGCAATGAGATAGGCAGCCAAGAGTTGCACCCACTTCACAGTTTGGCAACTCATACTAGCGGCAGTCCAAAGAACGACTCATGATAATCTAGCTGAGGCTACTTGACGTCTGATAAACCACATGCAATGATAGAACAATACGCCAAAGCCGGAACCGGCGGTCTGCACTACGACCCCAGAATACTGTGTTTAGAGCGCCCGGAACGAGAAAGGAACCACTACCACCAGACTAGAAGAATCACCAACCGGCCTACAATCAAGAAAACTGTCAAAACTACACGCCGTACTGGACAGCAACGGCAAGGTGAGGAAACGTACACTGCCGTTACATACACTTACCTCCAGGACAGGTCACTGGGGCGTTAGCGGCCACCAGGCAGGAAAAATAGCGCTGGTTGAACTTAAGGAATAGTAACACATATAATGCCGCAATTAGTAACAAGAAGTCGAGGAAAGCTAATTAGATCCGCCTTCTCCCAGCACTCCACTCGCTGCTCTTCGTCTCAGTGACACTACAAGCAGCAACACGAACCCAAGTCACTGGAGAATCACGAGATCTCACAATGGTGGAGGTTTCACTGCTAGGATTAAAATCCACTCAAAGCTTGTTGCATCTGGTTGACAACTAGGTCGTGTACCCTTGTGCCCACAGCCCTTCCATCCGGCAGTGCATGTGTGCTGCCAGCGGTCCCGGCGTGTTCTCGCACTGCCCTCTTGGTTCCTCCGGAGTCCCGAACCAAACTGCTTCACTCACACTAACCAGAACAACAACGATGTCACCCCAAAGATAGGGCCACAGTTACTAAATATCGATAACGCCGCTGCTGCCACTAGCTGACAGGTAACGCTTGCGAAACCGAGTGGCGCCAGTCAGCACAAGAAGAATACAAACAACCATAACCGTGCCAACTAATCCATACAGTCTGCCCTCCAACAGAGGGCGGAAACCTACAAACAGCAGCAACGCGAGCCGCAGCACGGCTCAGCCGCGTTGCTCCCTCCTCCATCCACCGGTTACTTTCAAAATTCGTTATACAGGAAAAAAATTAGGAGTTAATAGTCGTCTGAAACGTTGAACAAGCAAAAAATGGGAGGGAAAATTCTGTCTTCATTACATGCACTTTCAAAATTGATTATTGCATGTATCGGAATATTGTCTATTGTATAGGTCACAGCTGCCTCAGTTGTACCGGCTCCTAATTTGCACCACTGCTATAAAATTCGTACCTCTTGCATTATCCGACAGTCAGAGTTGTCAGCGTTACTTAAATGCTTGTGGGAGCCGTATTGTCAGCTACAAGTTTTGTATGTTGCCGAACATAGCGGCTGAAGATGTTGATTTTATTGTACTTTTCCTCTAGCTTTTGCGTACGTGGTGAGAATTCCCGCTACAATGCAAGTGACAACATAATGAGTGAATATACATGAAATAACCATAGTTCTCTGGCAGTCAAGAATCTGTACTGCAGGTTATTTTGTACGAAATACACTCCTGGAAATTGAAATTAGAACACCGTGAATTCATTGTCCCAGGAAGGGGAAACTTTATTGACACATTCCTGGGGTCAGATACATCACATGATCACCCTGACAGAACCACAGGCACATAGACACAGGCAACAGAGCATGCACAATGTCGGCACTAGTACAGTGTATATCCACCTTTCGCAGCAATGCAGGCTGCTATTCTCCCATGGAGACGATCGTAGAGATGCTGGATGTAGTCCTGTGGAACGGCTTGCCATACCATTTCCACCTGGCGCCTCAGTTGGACCAGCGTTCGTGCTGGACGTGCAGACCGCGTGAGACGACGCTTCATCCAGTCCCAAACATGCTCAATGGGGGACAGATCCGGAGATCTTGCTGGCCAGCGTAGTTGGCTTACACCTTCTAGAGCACGTTGGGTGGCACGGGATACATACGGACGTGCATTGTCCTGTTGGAACAGCAAGTTCCCTTGCCGGTATAGGAATGGTAGAACGATGGGTTCGATGACGATTTGGATGTACTGTGCACTATTCAGTGTCCCCTCGACGATCACCAGAGGTGTACGGCCAGTGTAGGAGATCGCTCCCCTCACCTTGATGCCGGTTGTTGGCCTGTGTGCCTCGGTCGTATGCAGTCCTGATTGTGGCGCTCACCTGCACGGCGCCAAACACGCATACGACCATCATTGGCACCAAGGCAGAAGATACTCTCATCGCTGAAGACGACACGTCTCCATTCGTCCCTCCATTCACGCCTGTCGCGACATCACTGGAGGCGGGCTGCACGATGTTGGGGCGTGAGCGGAAGACGGCCTAACGGTGTGCGGGACCGTAGCCCAGCTTCATGGAGACGGCTGCGAATGGTCCTCGCCGATACCCCAGGAGCAACAGTGTCCCTAATTTGCTGGGAAGTGGCGGTGCGGTCCCCTACGGCACTGCGTACGATCCTACGGTCTTGGCGTGCATCCGTGCGTCGCTGCGGTCCGGTCCCAGGTCGACGGGCACGTGCACCTTCCGCCGACCACTGGCGACAACATCGATGTACTGTGGAGACCTCACGCCCCACGTGTTGAGCAATTCGGCGGTACGTCCACCCGGCCTCCCGCATGCCCACTATACGCCCTCGCTCAAAGTCCGTCAACTGCACATACGGTTCACGTCCACGCTGTCGCGGCATGCTATCAGTGTTAAAGACTGCGATGGTGCTCCGTATGCCACGGCAAACTGGCTGACACTGACGGCGGCGGTGCACAAATGCTGCGCAGCTAGCGCCATTCGACGGCCAACACCGTGGTTCCTGGTGTGTCCACTTTGCCGTGCGTGTGATCATTGCTTGTACAGCCCTCTCGCAGTGTCCGGAGCAAGTATGGTGGGTCTGACACACCGGTGTCAATGTGTTCTTTTTTCCATTTCCAGGGGTGTAGTATCGAGCGGATGGACATGTATGGATATGGAGAGAACTTCATCAACCCATGGATCTTGCATGTCAGGAGGGGATTGTTCAAGCTATTGGAGGCTCTGTAATGGTGTGGGGCGTGTGCAGTTGGAGTGATGTGAGATCCTTGAAACGTCTAGGTACTACTGACAAGTGACACGTACGTAAGCATCCTGTGCGGTGACCTGCATCCATACATGTCAACTGTGCTTTCCGACGGACTTGGGAAATTCCAGCTGGACAATGCTACACCCCACAGGTCCAGAATTGCTACAGAGTGGCCCCACGAACACTCTTGCTAGTTTAAACACTTCTGATGGACACCAATCTCCCCACACATGAACGTTCTTGATCTGTGATGCTTCCAACGTGCTGTTTAGAAGAGATCTCCACTCCTTCGTACTCTTACGGATTTATTGACAGCCCTTCAGGATTCATGGTTTCAGTTCCTTCCAGAGCTATTTCAGACATTAATAGAGTCCATGCCATATCGTGTTACGGCACTTCTGCTTGCTTGCGGTGGCCCTACACGAAATTATGCAGGTGTACCAGTTTCTTAGAGCTCAAATGGAGGCATATAGACAGTACGTAGATGTGGTGTGAAATGAGACTGATCTCACCAAATGATATTCTTCCGTTGCTCCATAGTACAAGTTTTTTGACTACGGCGTCACGTTTGCCTGATATGGGCACGTGCATCAATTCCCTGCTTGATGAGCACTCCTCGTGTCGTTCGGTGCCGACAGGGTCTGCCAGTGCTAGGTTCAGTTCTGCATCAATTTCTGCAGCTGTCGTCCTCTTGTTTTTCGTCACCATCGTCTTCAGTGACCGTCCACCACGCTCACTCAAAGCAGACCTTCGTTCACGTTGTTACTTAGCGGATAATGTGTTTGAATTTTCGCTATGTGCGCTATAAATCATCGATGCGATGCCTCTTGATACACCAAACTTTTCGGTACCTTGGTTACGGAATGAACCGCCATTCCCAGCAGCAAAAATTTGCCCACGTTCGAATTAACTTAGCTCCGACGTACTGCAAACATGACTAAACAAAATACTGATCTGAGCGCGACTACCACTTGCAACGCACTAAGAACAGGAGTTTCGCAGGTTCCGTTCGTGGCGTAACATACACTACGTGATCAAAAGTATACTGACTCCCCCAAAAACATACTTTTTCCATGTTGTTGTTTGTTGTTGTTGTCTTCAGTCCTGAGACTGGTTTGATGCAAGCTTCTTCATCTTCCAGTACCTACTGCAACCTACATCCTTCAGAATCTGCTTAGTGTACTCATATTTCTGTCTCCCTCTACGATTTTTACCCTCCACGCTGCCCTCCAATGCTAAATTTGTGATCCCTTGATGCCTCAAAACATGTCCTACCAACCGATCCCTTCTTCTAGTCAAGTTGTGCCACAAACTTCTCTTCTCCCCAATCCTATTCAATACCTCCTCATTAGTTATGTGATCTGTCCACCTTATCTTCAGTATTCTTCTGTAGCACCACATTTCGGAAGCTTCTATTCTCTTCTTGTCCAAACTAGTTATCGTCCATGTTTCACTTCCATACATGGC
The DNA here is from genome assembly GCF_023897955.1 of Schistocerca gregaria. Taxonomy (NCBI): domain Eukaryota; kingdom Metazoa; phylum Arthropoda; class Insecta; order Orthoptera; family Acrididae; genus Schistocerca; species Schistocerca gregaria. Next base: position 158,460,088 of record NC_064928.1, read on the forward strand.
TACACTCCAAACAAATACTTTCAGAAACGACTTCCTGATACATAAATCTATATTCGATGTTAACAAATTTCTCTTCTTCAGAAACGCTTTCCTTGCCATTGCCAGTCTACATTTTATATCCTCTCTACTACGACCATCATCAGTTATTTTACTTCCTAAATAGCAAAACTCCTTTACTACTTTAAGTGTGTCATTTCCTAATCTAATTCCCTCAGCATCACCCGATTTAATTTGACTACATTCCATTATCCTCGTTTTGCTTCTGTTGATGTTCATCTTATATCCTCCTTTCAAGACACTGTCCATTCCGTTCAACTGCTCTTCCAAGTCCTTTGCCGTCTCTGACAGAATTACAATGTCATCGGCGAACCTCAATGTTTTTACATCTTCTCCATGAATTTTAATACCTACTCCGAATTTTTCTTTTGTTTCTTTTACTGCTTGCTCAATATACAGATTGAATAACATCGGGGAGCGGCTACAACCATGTCTCACTGCTTTCCCAACCACTGCTTCCCTTTCATGCCCCTCGACTCTAATGACCGCCATCTGGTTTCTGTACAAATTGTAAATAGCCTTTCGCTCCCTGTATTTTACCCCTGCCACCTTTAGAATTTGAAAAAGAGTATTTCAGTCAACATTGTCAAAAGCTTTCACTAAGTCTACAAATGCTAGAAACGTAGGTTTGCTTTACCTTAATCTTTCTTCTAAGATAAGTCGTAATGTCAGTATTGCCTCACGTGTTCCAACATTTCTACGGAATCCAAACTGATCCTCCCCGAGGTCCGCATCTACCAGTTTTTCCATTCGTCTGTAAAGAATTCGCGTTAGTATTTTGCAGCTGTGACTTATTAAACTGATAGTTCGGTAATTTTCACATCTGTCAGCACCTGCTTTCTTTGGGATTGGAATTATTATATTCTTCTTGAAGTCTGAGGGTATTTCGCCTGTTTCATACATCTTGCTCACCAGCTGGTAGCGTTTTGTCATGACTGGCTCTCCCAAGGCCGTCAGTAGTTCTAATGGAATGTTGTCTATTCCGGGGGCCTTGTTTCGACTCAGGTCTTTCAGTGCCCGGTCAAACTCTTCACGCAGTATCTTATCTCCCATTTCGTCTTCATCTACATTTCCATTTCCATAATATTGTCCTCAAGTACATCGCCCATGTATAAACCCTCTATATACTCCTTCCACCTTTCCGCCTTCCCTTCTTTGCTTAGACCTGGGTTTCCATCTGAGCTCTTGATATTCATACAAGTGGTTCTCTTCTCTCCAAAGGTCTCTTTAATTTTCCTGTAGGCAGTATCTACCATACCCCTAGTGAGATAAGCCTCTACATCCTTACATTTGTCCTCTAGCCATCCCTGCTTAGCCATTTTGCACTTCCTGCCGATCTCATTTTTGAGACGTTTGCATTCCTTTTCGCCTGCTTCATTTACTGCATTTTTATGTTTTCTCCAATCCATATTCACCTACTATATTTCCTTCTCTCCCTTTTCCTACACTCGAATTCCAGTCACCCATTAGTATTAAATTTTCGTCACCCTATATCAACGACCTCAGTAGCCATTGGACATCGTGGGAGAGCAGAATGGGGCGCTCTGCGGAACTCATGGACTTCGAACGTGGTCAAGTGATTGAGTGTCACTTGTGTCATTCGTCTGTACGCGATATTTCCACACTACTAAACTTCCCTAGGTCCACTGTTTCCGATGTCATAGTCAAGTGGAAACGTGAAGGTACACGTACGGCACAAAAGCGTACACGCCGACCTCGTCTGTGACTGACAGGGAGCCGGCCAGTGTGGCCGAGCGGTTCTAGGCGACCGCTATGGTCGCAGGTTCGAATCCTGCCTCGGGCATGGATGTGTCCGATATCCTTAGGTTAGTTAGGTTTAAGTATTTCTAAGTGTTAGGGGACTGATGACCTCAGATGTTAAGTCCCGTAGTGCTCAGAGCCATTTGAACTGACAGAGACCGCCGACACTTGAAGAGGGCGGTAATGTGCCGCTATGGTCGCAGGTTCGAATCTTGCTTCGGGCATGGATGTGTCCGATGTGCTTAGGTTAGTTAGGTTTAAGTATTTCTAAGTGCTAGGGGAATGATGACCTCAGATGTTAAGTCCCATAGTGCTCAGAGCCATCTGAACTGACAGAGACCGCCGACATTTGAAGAGGGCGGTAATGTGTAATAATGGAATTCCAAACTCCATCAGGATCAATTGCAGGTTCTATGACGGTTAGGCGTGACGTGAGAAAACTTGGATTCCATGGTCGAGCGGCTGCACATAAGCCACATATCACTCCGGTAAATGCAGAACGACGCCTCGCTTGGTGTAAGGAGCGTAAACATTGGACGATTGAACAGTGCAAAAACGTTGTGTGGAGTGACGAATCACCGTACACAATGTGGCGATCCGATGGTAGGGCATGGGTATGGCGAATGCCCGGAGAACGTCATCTGCCAGCGTGTGTAGTGCCGACAGTAAAATTCGGAGGCGGTGGTGTTAGGTGTGGTCTTGTTTCTCATGGAGGGGGCTTGCGCCCCTTGTTGTCTTGCACAGGGCTACATTGATCTTTTAAGCAACTTCTTGCTCTCCACTGTTCAACACAAATGTGATTGAACGTATGCTTGAGGAAAGTGGTAGCTGTCATCAAGGCTAACAGTGGGCCAACACCGTATTGAATTCCAGTATTACCGATGGAGGGCGCCACGAACTTGTAAGTCATTTTCAGCCAGGTGTCCGGGTACTTTTGATCACATAGTGTAACAGCGCATCATTTTCTCGCGATGTTTGCACATTTTTGTCCAGTCTCCGTATTCAATAATTTTTGATGCACATTACACATGACGTTACAGAAACTACATCTAACCAAGCATTAAACAGTGATTCACACTCAGAAACCGCTTGTAACTTCATAATTGTGGACGTATAACATGTTTACATCACACTTCCACGCTACATGAAAATAGTAATGATAAAATACGCATTCCTTGAAACCGCCTATGCTTTCCTTTAAGAGCACCTATTAACGATAAAACTTGTCTATCAAATTTGGTTATGGTTTTCACGTGTTTGTCAAATAAGTGCGCGGAAGTACAAATCGAGTTCATCAAACTTAACGCCCCTATTAACTCCCCTGCATGGGGCCTTCGGGCCAACAATGCCATACGATCATTTCAGCGCCCCTATTGTCGCAGCCCTCGCCTTTATTCCGTCGCGAAGTATTTTGAGGCAAGTGGATGTGACTACCAATGCCGACTGCGCATTTCTAGCATTGACTTTAGCGCTGTGTATAAAGAAAAAGAAACCAAGGCGCTCTTCCAGGTTACGGTTGAAACTGAGTGATAAATGTACCCTTAAAAACATACAACAGGAAATATCACGACCAGAACGTGATGATTACATCAGTGCAAATCGGGACTGAAACCTCTAATGGCCTGTTAAAATTACTTCGCCCTCGAGTTTAAATACAAGACACAGTTACGCAGAAATCTATCCCAATTGTTCAACGGTTTCTAGTGTGCTTCTAAGCAGTTCTTTAAAACATTATAAGGTTGGCATACTGAAAGTTGTATGTTTTAATCATCAAAAATTGTAATAATCATTATTAGCCTGGTGAAAGACGTACGGAAATGTGTAAAGTACCATCTCTGACAATATTATCGCTATCTATACTTTCTTTTAAATATAGCAAAACAATCTAGTGCAACTGTATTATCGTTATCATAAAATCGGATGTGCAGCAGTACAACTTGTATTATGAAAACTCTTATTCCGACATGTGTGCATTCAAACATTTTCTGGAGACTCCTACCGTCGGACATGTTAGTATTCTGGTGGAGAATAAAAACAGAAATTAATTACTCTTCCTACAAATCATGAAAAATTAATTCTCTAGTACCTGACTGCGAATATTAAAATACTCTCTAACTTCTCCTAACAAACCTACACCAACTCTCCAGTCACACAAGACACAACTTTCCTCGTCTTTCCGCTGCGACTGCATGACCAGCAACATGCTAAAAGTAGTTCAAAAGAAATACTTCAATCCACGTAGAGGGTAATGCATGGTTACAACTATCAATATATCTGCTCCTATGTTTTTATATAGAAATTGAATGATCAGGATGGGTTTCGTGAACCAAGCGTTAAGCGTTGAAAAAAAATTTACTATATTATGAAAATGAAAATTCATAGATTGACAATCTTTTCTTAGACGTTTCTTTTCCTTGAACCGTTCGAAAACGTTAATTACTCCTCAATGCCTTTTATCAATAATCACTTATGTGGTCACAACAAAGATTCCAGTATTACTCTCAATGTATGCATACACAATGCATCTGACTGAAAAAATCCCTCCAGTGCTCAAACAGCAAAAAGGCAAATTACCCAAAATCCTCGATTAGTACCAAAGTCTTCTCCGGCACTACTAGCACGGTCACAGCAGGCTGCCACCTCTGCACGCCAGGCTGCGTCCGATTCCACTCAACAGCTGTGCGCTCGCTACCACTCGTAATAATAATGTCTCAGACTCAGAGTTTGGGCAGGCACGCAACAGAAGAATCAATGGACAACATTCCAAAAAACATGTACGCCCACCTTTTAATACAAGAATTGGCTTTGGATGAACGAGAAAGGCTCGATATCCTTAATTTGATTCACTTCGCTTTTACATTGCTTTCTTTGTACCTTCCTTTGTTATACTGAGATGGGAAAGTCGTAACATCTCTGCCATTGATCATACAGTATGCACTTTCAAGGCTATATTTCAATCCTTGGTGATATTTGTTTTATGGGACCTTACCCATTTTCGTAATGGTACGCGGTTTGTCATTGTTGTCTATTTATTGCTTTGAACTTAGCTTCTACGATTTTGGGAATTCACGATACAACAAGACTTCTCGTATTTTGCTCATAATTCGTGGCGAAATATCGTAGTGCGTGCGGTTCGCCATCTCGGAGATTTGGTAAGCATCTGACTATCGTTTGACAAATTGCCCTACACAGCAGAAATGTGTTACACACAATGTAAAATTTTCTCGAAGTCCTCTTCAGGGAGCGCTAAGCCAATGGAAGCCAGGCCAACTCCCCGTCTCGCAACAAAAACGACAAACAAGTAGAAAGCCAACATTGCAAATAACAGAACGAACCCTGAAGGTATTGTCTCACCTCACTCGATCGAGAGGCTTGAATCGGAAGCTCAGCAGCATGATGACCTCATCATTCTTACAGTACTGCTTGGTTCCGCAAGAGAGAGTAAAATTTTCACCAGAAGGCCTACCAGCCTGGTGAAATGGCGGGAAAGCTAACAAGCCGAAGCGGCGAAAGCCATTCTAGGGAAATAGAACGATGGTGAAAGCCGTTGAGGGGCCCAGAAAAGAAGGTCACATTCCCTCATAGCCGGCCAGGCGCAACGTCATTAGTTGAAACAACAGTCGAGATCGCAATAACATTTGTTTATTATTACCAATTTCGACATGTGTTAAAGCCATCCTCAGATTTTTTGCCCCGCCCCCCTTATGGCTGGTGTTGGCGGCTCCTCGGTTCTTCACGTGACACCGCACCATTCATAAGAAGCCCAAAAAAAAAATCTGAGGATGGCTTTATTGTAAGCCGAAAGTGGTAATTATAAACAAATGTTATTGCGATCTCGACTGTTCTTTTAACGAAAGTTAGCACCAGATCGCTGCGCTTGGCAGACAGTGTTACCTACAATTATGTAACGTCATTGCCTTAGACGAACACTAATAAGTACTCAGACTTCCGAGCCTTCACATGGATTACGTTGCAGTTCACCTGCTGTGGGGCCAAACCTATGATGTTCTGCCGCTGTTCACCGAGATGACTTCCGCCTTGGACATTGCTGCTTGTCCGGTCTGCTGTACTTAATCGCTGCGAGCTGCCGACCTCTCAGGCACTGATCAGAAGACTTGGAGATTTCTATCTCTGACTTGCTGAGCCGATCTGATGGCTTTTGGTGCACTGTCCAGCCGCCGCAGTATTCGGCAGGCGCAGCTACCCCCTTCCCCCCCCCCCACCCCCACCCCCTCAACCACATTTCCCCGCCACCGACTGGTACCGGAAAGCAGTGATCGGCATTCCCGGCGGTATAGCTATACTGCAGTTCATTTCGACACTGTGCAGAGCTAGTGAGAGATTACTAGACCACAGATCATCGACATCCATAAGAGAGCTTTGGTAATACGCAGTAGGGATGCCGAAAAAAAATCGATATATCGCTATTTTTTCCGAAAAAGTCAAAATATATCGGCGATATTATATTCAAAAATATATCGATACCTAAATGGAAATATGGACTGCTGACCTTTTTATTTTTTTATTATGTTTGTTTCGTAATTTTCGGTAAATATTTGAAGCTGTTCTTTTGAAATTGTAGCAGAACATAATTTTACTTTAAGTTTGTGGAGGAATGTCACTAATTTTTGAGCTTTCATGGCGTCCAGTCGTTTTCTTTGACTGTGTGAAGCACGTATAGAAGAATTCCGGCTGCACTTGAGGGTGGGGGCTAGGCTACGAGTGGAATAACAAGATTTCTTATGTGACGAAATACCACACCAGTTCCGTTAAAAAAACAGTTCATAACGCAGCTAGTGTGTTATTTCGTCACATCGGCGTTCTTCAAACACAGTTGCTGAAAATGATGAACAATATCTGAATGAAAAGATTGGTCTTTGCTGTGGGCGGAGACGTGTGAGGGGGAAATGCTGAGGTAATCGGCGCTGAGCGCTATCGACATAAACTGTAACGTTTATCTTCACTACGCAGTTTTGACATTACAAGTGCTAGGTCACTGACGTTTGCAGAAATGAGAAAAAAAGCAAGAAAGTCGGCATGAAATCTTCCTGACAAATCCGATATGTGACGAAACCGAACGACCGACCCATCGGATATCTTTTATTGTGCCACTCACATCCAGTTACCAATGTTAGCAAAGTGGTTACGGCCGAGCCGTGAACGTGACCGTTTTCCTTTCGATTCTTGCTCTGAGGGGGATAGCACGCTGCCAGCTTACTGATGTAAAGAATATCTAATAATAAATCAGTACTTAAATAAACAACTCTAAAATGGGCAGTATATTTACAACGTACAGCCGATATTTTCATAGGCCGATAAATCGATATGCTTTCCGTCGACATAATAATAATAAGTTTATTGCAGCCAAATATCCCTACAAATTCAAAGTACAATGATAATAAAATAAATTATAAATTTTATATATCGTGATTTGCATAATCACTTATTGACTGTTCCCTTTTGGGACAGAGCTATGGTAACGTTTGCATATTTGATGACACAGTTTACACTCACACATTTCGTTTGGTTCATGGCATGATGTATTGTTGCAAATAAGGTGGTGGCAACCATGGACTGGCATTCGGTGATCACGTGTCTCACTTGGAAGTTTTCCTTCGCCCTTGTTCGGTTAATCGTGGCTGCTGTGCTGTAAAATTCTGGAGGTATGACTTCCCTTTTTTTCCTTCAGAGTTTTAAGTAGACTTCCCAAAGCGCTGCTTTGGGTAGCATCAGGTTTGTCTGTAGGTCTTTAGTGAGGAAGGGTCCCCTCGCCAGCAGGTACACAAATCTTGATCGTGTTGTTTCGGTCACTCCTATTGTTTTCTTTATATATTTCGCCTCCACTCTTTCTAGTGTTGTGAGATTCTTCACTGTAAGATGTGGTCCGGTAATTTCTCTGCCCTACGTCAGTATTGGGAGGATTTTGGCTCTGAAGAATGGCATTGCAGTCTCTATGCTATGGGATCTGATGTATTGTATTTCATCGATTTCCATTATCGCTTGCATTGCTTATTTTGCAGTTGTTTGTACTGTAACCTTAGGTACTTGAAGTCCGGTACAATTTTCAGTTTTCTCTCCCGTATGAAGATCTCAGCTAATGTAGGTGCTCTTCCTCCATTTCTGAGTACCATAAATTCTGTTTTCGCCACGTTCATTTCGAAGCCTGTTCGACATACTAATCGTCTATCGTTTCTTGTAAGCTTGCAATGTCCTTTCTTGAGCTGCAAGGATAAATAACAGAGGACTCAGTGTGACTCCCTGTAGTACTCCGTCTGATTGGAGTATCGGCTCCGATAGTGAGGGGTTGTCCGATATCCTTATTTCGTTCCATCGCAGTATTGCGCTCATGATTTGTGTCCATATGTTGTTTCCTCCTAGGGTTTCCTCTACTCTCTTTGTCATTAATTTTGTGTTTATGAAGTCAAAGGCTTTTGTGAAGTTTATAGAGACAACATAGAACTTTTCCCTGTCTTCAAGGGCTTCCCATACGCTCTTTCGCAGGAGCTCTATTGCAGTCAAAGTTGATGTTCCCTTCCTGAATCCAAATTTGGCTTTCAGGGAGGTGTTCCTCAAATGTTTGCTTTATTTTCTCCGCTATTATTTTTGTGAAGACTTTGAAAGATAAGTTTTCTAGGGCTATGCCTCTATATTTGCTAAGGCCCTTTAGGTCTCCTTTCCCTTTATATAACACTTTTGCTATTGACTGTCTCCACTGTTCTGGAATGGAGGCTGTTTCTACCCACTTATTGTAGAGTACTGCCCACATTGGCTTTAGTATTTGGACAGTGTCTTTTAAATATTCGCTATAAAGTCTGTCAGGACCTGCAGCTTTTTTGTTCTTGGTGCTGTTAACAGCATGTCTGATCTCTTCTGTGGTCAATGGAAGTCATTCCGTGGTTGTTTGTGGTATTGTATCGTGTCTGCACTCTGGTCTCCCCCGTAATCCTTGTTCAGTATATTGTCGAAGTGCGTCTCCCATATTTTCATATCACTGTAATGAGTTTCAGCCCGTTTTCTGGGGCGTAGCGCAATATGTGGCTCTTTTGAGGCTTCCTCCTCTCGTTTCTTTCCTTCTCTTCCCCAGGTTCTTCTCTCTTTTCGTTTACAATTTTCTTACAGATATTTCGTTTGTCGGCGTTAAGTATTGACGAGTATAGGATTCTCTGCGCACTGTTTTAATTGGTGTAGGCTTTTCTTACGCTGTAGCTCTCTGTGTCGAACCGCTTTTTCTCTCTTCTTTCGTATGTGGGATTGGCGGCTTGTCTTAGGAGTTCTCCTATCGCTCCTGTTGCTACCTCTAGTCGCGAATTGTCTTTTAGCATTTCGATTTGTTTTAAGTCATCGGATTTTGCTTCCACTTTCCCGCCGTCTATTGTTCTCCTTTTCTTGCGCTTTTCGCCATGTTCCTTGGATATTTATTTTCGTCGACATATCGATACTGTTCTTCGATGTATCGACAAAGGGCAATGTTTTTTTTTAAAATATAAATATACCGGATGCCCGATATTTTTAAAAATATCAACAGTCCTAATACGCATCGCTGTTTTTCGCAGCAACACCTGTCGTAAGGGCTACACCAGATCCAGCGAGACCTGCCGCCCGCCCGATACCATGTTTACGTGTAAAAATGTCAGCGGGCCGACGTCCACCGAAGATAGTGGAGTCGGTGTCAACGAGGTCCAGGCAAGGCGCTGTGCCGCCACGGCCCTGGGCACCACCAGTGGGAAGAGTACAAAGTTGCAATGATGTGAATGCATGGCGTCTGTGCTTTCGGCGATGTCCAAAGCAACAGGTGGATTGTCTTGGATTAGTGTAACTGATTCGCCTCGACGGGCAATGAGACCACGGCCTTCAGTGCAGATGAACAGTATATTTCGACCACCAGCAGGAATCTAAAGCTAGCGAACTGCGGCCGGGTGGCACTGGGTCGGAATGTGAGTTGGCTGGGAAGCGTGCCAAGCCAGTCCGTGCAGCTTGTCGTGAAATCCATTACGGAATGGAATCTGGTATTAAATTCAAAGTTGCAAGCGATGAGCTGTTTCAAAGACAGCCGAGGAGTTGGCACTATGAGGCATTCAAACAGCGACAGACTAGGCGACGGTCGGTACACAGGCTAAGTACACATGGAAACAGGCCTTTGGTCAGCTTCCTTCGTATCTACCCCTCCAAGACCCAGGCGGCCATCATAGGCCCCACCAACTTTTCCTTCTGTCTCCACGATTTCTACCTAACCATCTATGTCCGTCCTATCTACCTCACTCCTACCCTCAAATACCTTTGCCTCACCCTCGACCACCACCTTACCTGGCCTCCCCATCTCCTTACAGTCCAACGCAAAGCCCGCAACAGACTCCACCTGCTGAAACTCCTGTCTGGCTGGAGATGGAGACTGCATACTTCCACTGTCCCTCACACGTACAAATCCTTGATCCATCCTATTTTCATCTCCACCCCCAGACTGTTGCCATCCATTTACTACTGTGTCCAGCCTTCTCTCCATCTCCACACCCTCCCTTTCCCAATCCAACTTCTAGCAGCTACCCCTCCCAGAAGATGGCCTTCGCCCTGACATCTATCCCTCCAACCAACTCTAGCCCCACCTTCCTCCTGCCTCCTCAGGGCTCCTCTCCTCTCCCTCCCATCTCCTGAATGACTTCCCCCAATCCCACACCCTCTCCAGTGCTCCCCTTCAATGTGTCTCCTCTTCCACCCACGCTCCAGCCACCCCCCCCCCCCCCTCCACAATGCACCTTCGTCCACTCTTTTTCCCTCCTCTCCAGACCCTTGGCACGTCCTTATCAGTGGTTTTTTATTCTTCATGAGTGCTCTGTCGTTTCCAGCGGTTTTTAAAGTGTCTTGCCTATGTGATTTTTATCCTGAGGCCAACTTTTAACTTGTGTTTGCCTCCAGTGGTTTTTAAGTGCACTTTGATTTGCCAGCTGTGATCTTCTAGCTTTATGTCGGCTTTTTAACTGTCCCCCAGTGCATTTCCCCATCTTAGTGTATATTTTCTCCATCATCTCCATTTACTGTGTTTTTATGTCCCCCCTTTTTATCCTCCCCTTTTATGTATTCACCCTTCTGTATTGGATGAAGAGCGGTGGACTGTGCCGCTGCCAGCCCTCCCCTGCCCATATGGGGCACAGAATGAAATTACAATAAAGAAAAAAAAAACTCTGGTCAACCAGCACATGACCAAGGTCCTGTGTAGCAGCTCTTGACAATGACACAAGTGTCTCGTGAACTTCCCAAATATGGTAATGTACACTCCTCACTGGCCATGTGCATCAGATGAAATATTCTGGAAACTCTGCGAGCATAATAAAAAGGGAATCTGCCCCAACCCAAGGGGAGCACAGTTGGTAGTCGTCTGGGATGCTACCCCTTTGCCGGGAATCACCAGGATCAGGGCTCAGAACAGAGTCACGTCACGATCGAGATAATACTGAGAAGATAGTCTCAGGACAGTGAGATAAAAGGCAGCTGACAGAGTTACGTGGAGCCGTATATCGTAACACTGTGCATTAAATAGAAGAAGCTAAAGTTAGTAGTGCCAGAAGCGAACTTCCAATGTACTTTATTAATCTGAGTTTGATTATACTTGAATTTTCTTGCGCTGTACACCGAGTGCTGTCCCTGAACACCTACTTTATCTTATAGATTCTTTATAGGGTGGAGTTGTGCCAGCTGCCTACGCAAAATTCGTCCATCGATTACATCGATCGAGGTGAGCCCTTGTAATTACGACATTCCTTCTCACTCCCTCTCGGGACACGACAAGTTGCGATGAACTCAGTGTCCAGATGGCGCACTGGTCAACACAACTGCCTAGTAAGCAGGAGATCCCGGGTTGGGGTCCCAGTCTAGCACACATTTTCATTCGTCCCCACTGACTCCACATAAAACCCCGATGCAGCTAATATCATCAGTTCCTTTCCTTTCCTTTCTCCACCCTCCATCTTTGATTTACACAAAGCTGTCAACTTTAACGTAATACTTTCCTGTCTTGCTAATACTGCATCATTAGCGCCAAGCGCACCAACAGGCTCCCTCCATCACACTCCACGCTCCATCACCCTAATTACAGTAGGGTTCTCATCCCAGGACTCTATAAAATGTTAGTACTAACCTTCAGACTTGTCTGTCAAAAAGGACGTCATCCCAGATGTCTCTCAAACACACGAAACACTTTGTTCAGCAGACACATCAAACAAAGCAACGCACTACCATGTAATTTAACAAACCAGCAAACTATTTGATCGTCTGGGGGCTCCATTTTTAAAAGGAAATTGAAGAGGTGGTTAGTGAACCGTGAATTTACTTTATTTACTAGCGATTCATGAAGAACATTAACACATTTAATCACACTAGGTGAGCGTGCAAGTAGTTGCCAGGAAGTAACCGATGGAAAATGAAATTACTTTTAACAAATGTGAATTTTATTCCCAAAAGCTTTTTCAAAAACAGATTTAAAACTATAAGCAGTAAAGCGACCCACGAAATATCAAGTTACAATTTTATTTAGAGGCAGAAAGAACAATATTAACAGTATGAGCCTTCGGGCTGAGAAGCTTGCCTGCTCCCTTTCAACACGGCCGTTGTCATGACCGCTCATAACAACCTCTGAAAGAGTACACTGGTGCAAATCTGCAACACGCCAGTTTACTTTAAACTAAAAACTTTTTAACAATTCACACAAACACGTAAACTATGCATCCCGTAAGAGGGATGGAAATGGCACAACACTCAAATTATTTGACACCAAAAATGCAACTTTTTAAGAGGCTCTTACGGTGGAAGGGTGGCAACCTTATAATCTAAAACGACTATTTAAATAAAACCCATAAAATGCAGACTTACATAAAATCTACAACATGCTCTACATTACACATATACCACCTCGCAAGATGATAGGCAAGATAAAAACATTTTTCAAGAATTCGGCCTTTAAGCAATAAATTCGTTAACACCGAATCCGACAAACATGTCAGAGGCAGCTATTAACGTATGGCAGATTGACAGGGGGGAGGGGGTTACTAGACACCCCGAATCGCAGACTGCTCTAAACCTCTCCAATTCCACAAGGGAAAAACGGGCCATCCAGTTCACAAATAGCCACCTTCCCGCGGGTGGGCAAACGGAGAGTGATGGTGGGACGACCCCAAAACAAAGCGCCTGGCGACCTCACCAAGAAAACAAGTCGAATTTAACAAGTAAATGAAACTACATATCACGAATCACTTCTAATAAACTCCGATGTCTGGCGAAGACCTGGCGCAGCACCCCCAACGCTCCCCGAACCGTCCGCTGCCAGCCGCTTCAACGGACACAGGAAGACGCGCCGATCTCCCGTCTCACGGTGTCGCAGCTCGCACCTGCCAGCCCGATGTCGTGGTTCCGCTCCTGTTGCTCTCGTGTGAACCGCGAAGCCACTAACCCTTTCTATTCGGCGCTACCCAGCGGGCTCACATGGGGACCTCACATGCGCCGACGCTCAAGGCGGACAAGTCATCTCGTGTCTTAGAGCGCGACCGACCAACCTACAGATCCTACCGCCAATGAGCGTTGCCTGAGCAACTCGAGCAGACTGGCGGCCTAACGCGCAGACTCAGATGCAGGAACTAAGCCCCGACCGGGCGACCACTAGCTGAGCTCTGTTACTGGCGGAGTAGCAAGACTCATTTTCTGGCTTTAAAGTTTGATCCAGACGACAGACAGACACTGACTGCCGCGCAAATGCAAACGAGAGACAGACGAGCAACTGGTGACGCGAGACTGACCTAGACTCACTCCGACTGACCCCCGGCCGAGCTCATGGCGCACTTTAAGTGCACGTACACAGGCAACCTTTCCGTTTCCGCACCAGAGGGAGACAACAAAGCTGCGATTATCACAGCGGCGCTACCGCCAGAAACGGGGGGCGACTGCTTCACACAACGCACTGCGGCGCGCTCTTCAAAACAGCAATTTTATACCACTGCTCAGTGAGTCCCGAATTCTTGCTTTAAAGTTAGGACTAAGAGCTGTGGAGCAGTGGTAAGATATTGGCAAAGGATATTTCCAAACGTCCCACAATTAGATCTTGCGTGATAACCTTAGATCGTTGCAGAATAAGAAGAGTCTTGTTTGCGAAATTATTTCACATCAATCATGCGTTTGACCATTATATATGGCTTTTTTTTTTTACACCACATGATGATTCCCCAAAAAGGTGAAACGTGTCATTGATACTATATTTACCTTAAATCGCTTTAGACGAATACCTGGATGGACTTATTGAATGGTATGACAAATGTCCTCACCCATCCTTGAGTGTGCTCTGTCTCTAATGACCTTGTCGTCGATGGGATGTTAAGCTGTAAATAGATTTACCAGCTTCGACAACATCCCAATAGCGATACAAATGACAACTGTTACGGCGCTTAGCGTCACCGCCAAATTATATTGTCCGAGTGGAAGACATTCCTGACACATTAAAACTGTGTGCCGGAAGGAGACTCGAACTCTGCAGCTTTGCCTTTCACGGACAGGTGCAATTAGAAGAGAAGGAAAAATAGTAAGAGCATATGGATGAGGGACAGGAATTAAAGAACAAGTCATGTGGTAGAATACTGCACAGAGCATAATTTCATTGTCGCTAACACTTTGTTTGAAAATGATGAAAGAATGTTGTATATCCGGAAGAGACCTGGAATCTTTACATACTAGTAAGACAGAGATTTCTAAAACAGATTTTAAATTGTAAAATATTTCCTGGAGAAGATGTGGATACCGACCACAATCAATTGGTTATGATCTGTAGATTCAAGCAGAATAAACTGCAAAAAGGTAGGAAAATAAGGAGAAGGGAGCTCGGTATGTTGAAAATACCAGAGATTATTGAGAGTTTCAAACAGAGCATTACGTAACGTTCACAATAACACAGGAAAGGAATACATCTCTTGGTCTCCCTCTACGATTTTTGCCCTCCACGCTGTCCTCCAGTACTAAATTGGTGATCCCTTGATGCCTCAGAACATGTTCTACGAACCGATCCCTTCTTCTAGTCAAGTTGTGCCACAAACTTCTCTTCTCCCCAATTCTATTCGATACCTCCTCATTGGTTATATGATCTACCCATCCAATCTTCAGCATTCTTCTGTATCACCACATTTCGAAAGCTTCTCTTCTTGCCCAAACTATTTATCGTCCATGTTTCACTTCCATACATGGCTACACTCCATACAAATACTTTTAGAAACTACTTCCTGACACTTAAATCTATACACGATGTTAATAAATTTCTCTTCTTCAGAAACGCATTTCTTGCCATTGCCAGTCTACATTTTATATCCTCTCTACTTCGACCATCATCAGTTATTTTGCTCCCCAAGTAGCAAAACTCCTTTACTTCTTTAAGTCTCATTTTCTGATCTAATTCCCTCAGCATCACCCGAATTAATTCGACTACATTCCATTATACAAGTATTTCTTTTGTTGATGTTCGTCTTATACCCTCCTTTCATGACACTGTCCATTTCGTTCAACTGCTCTTCCAAGTCCTTTGCTGTCTCTGACAGAATTACAATGTCATTGGCGAACCTCAAAGTTTTTATTTCTTCTCCATGGATTTTAATACCTACTCCGAATTTTTCTTTTGTTTCCTTCACTGCTTGCTCAATATACAGATTGAATAACATCGGAGATAGGCTACAACCCTGTCTCACTGCCTTCCCAACCACATCTTCTCTTTCATGTCCCTCGACTCTTATAACTACCATCTGCTTTCTGTACAAATTGCAAATAGCCTTTCACTCCCTGTATTTCACCCCCGCCACCTTCAGAATTTGAAAGAGATTATTCCAGTCAACATTGCCAAAAGCTCTCTCTAAGTCTACAAATGCTAGAAAGGTAAGTTTGCCTTTCCTTAACCTACCTTCTAAGATAAGTCGTAGGGTCAGTATTGCCTCACGTGTTCCAATATTTCTACGGAATCCAAACTGATCTTCCCCGATGTCGGCTTCTACCTGTTTTTCCATCGTCTGTAGAGAATTCGCGTTAGTATTTTGCATCCTTGACTTACTAAACTGATTGTTCGGTAATTTTCACATCTGTCAGCACCTGCTTTCTTTGGGATTGCAATTATTATATTCTTCTTGAAGTCTGAGGGTATTTCGCCTGTCTCATGCATCTTGCTGACCAGGTGGTACAGTTTTGTCAGGACTGGCTCTCCCAAGGCCGTCAGTAGTTCTAATGGAATGTTGTCTATTCTCGGGGCCTTGTTTCGACTCAAGGACATAGTAGAAATTCTTCGATATCACAATATTGAATTTGATTGATGAAAGGAGAAAGTAGAAAGGGGCAGTAAATAAAGCAGGTGGGAGGCAATACAAACATAGAAGAAATGAGAATGACAGGAAGTGCAGAATGGCTGAGCAAGAATGGCTAGAGGACAAATGCAAGGTTACAGAAGCATGTAAAATTAGGGGAATGATAGATGTCGTCTATAAGAAAATTAAAAAGGGGACTTCGAAGAAAAGAGAAGCAACTGTATGAATATCAAGAGCTGAGATGAAAAACTGTACCAGGCAGAGAATGGACAGATTAAAAGTGAAAGGAATATATATGGGGGGGGGGGGCTATACAACGGATGTGAACTTGAAGGTAGTAATATAGACAAAGGAATAAGGTAGAAGGTCAAGATGGGATATAATGAGACACAAGGAGATAAGAATTTGACAGAGCGGTGAAAGATCTGAGTGGAAACAAGGCCCCTGGAGCAGACGACATTCCCTAAGAACTACTGATGGCCTTGGGAGAGTCAGCCCCGAACAAAACCATTATGTCCCGTGCGCAAGATGTTTCAGACACGCGAAACATCCTCAGACTTCATGAAGCTTTTAAGCTATGTTCGTTAAATAAACTTTTTTGTTCTCAGGTGAACCCCTCTCTTTTCAAGCTCTTTTATCGTCACAAGAGAAGTACCATTCATTCCGCTCTCTCTCATCCTACCTGTAGCTCCTAAGCTTTTGCTTCGAAGTGCCTGTATTAGTGGCAGAGAGGTGAAGAAATTCTCGCATATTAATTATTCATTATGTGATCCTTCATTTACCACTGCCAGGAAAACATGCCAATGAAAGTTTAGTGCAAACAAAACTAAAATATATTTCATTTTGCTAAAATGTTAAAATATATGATACCTTAATGACTGTACTTAATATAAGTAATTATGGAAATTGATTAATGTGACTTGACAGTGTAAGTCATCGTTACAAATTACTGAGACGAATTATGTACTGAAGAAAGGAAAAACTGGTAGTAACGAACCTGTGGGAAGTTTGAATTGTGGAGAAATATAGGAATAGCCTTGAGGCAGTACAAAGCCTAAGACTTAACCTAAGAGATAGTTAGAAGAAAGGGAGCCTGCATTTATAGCATTTGTAAACTTAGACGAAACTTTGACAATGTTGACTGGGATATTCTTTTTCAAATTCTGGAGGGAGCAGAGATAAAATTCAGGGAGCCAAACACTATTTACAACTTCTGCAGAAATCAGACTGCAGTTGTAAGAGTCTACGGGCCTAAAAGCGAAGGATTGGCTGAGAAGTAAGTGAGACGGGGTTGTAGCCTTCCCCGATGTTATTCAATGCTTACATTGAACAAGAAGTAAAGGAAACCAAAGAAAAATTTGGAGGAGGAATTAAAGATGGGGGAAAAGAAATAAAAACTGTGAGGTTTGCCGATGACATGGTAACTCTATCAGAGATAGCGAAGGACATGGAAGGGACAGTGTCTTGAAAGGAGGATATAAGAATAAACATCAACAAAAGCAAAACAAGGGTAATAGAATGTAGTAGAATTAAAACATGTGATGCTGATGGAATCAGGTTAGGAAACGAGAGACCTAAACTAGTAGACGAGTTCTGCTGTTTGGGCACAAAATTAACTGATAACCGTCGAAGCAGGGAGGATGTACGATTTTGACTGTCAATGGCAAGAAAAGTGTTTCTGAAGAAGAGAAACTTGTTAACATCGAGTACAAATTTAAGTGTTAGGAAGTCTTTCCTGAAGGTATTTGTGTAGACGATTCGGACAAGAAGTAAGTATAAGTCTTAGCGGTGTGGCGCCACAAAAGAACGCTGAAGGTTAGATGAGTGGATTGTGTGACTGTTGAGGAGGTATTGAATAGAACTGGAGAGAAAAGAAATTTGTGGAGCAACTTTACTAAAAGAAGGGATCGGTTGGTAGGACACATTCTGCGACTTCATGGGATTTTCTATTTCGTATTGGTGGGAAGTGAGGAGGCAGTGGGAATTGTAGGGAGCCATAGGGGTGAACACAGTAAGCAGATTCAAGTGAATGGAGACTACCGTAGTTACTTGGGGACGAAAAGTCTTGCACAGGTTAGAGTAGCGTGAAGAGCTAATCAAACCAGTCTTCGGACTGAATATTACAACAACAATACACACACCTTTCTTTTCATTTCTGTGACAAATTAAGTTTTTAGCCGACACGTCAAAGGACATCACATCCGCAACAAAAAGCGACGAATTTAAATTATCTTACTAATTACAAATGGAAACTCTATAGTTACTACATAAATTTTGTGTTGAGCTACCAAAATTATACAGGGAAAGGTAAAGCAATTTAACTGTAACGATGACTCGTACATATAGAATATTAACCCAGATTGCTTTCCTGCAGTGAATGCCTGTTTTTTTATATATTTTTGTCATCGTCGGGACAGGTTTTAATTAAACCCTGACGGAGAGAGTGCAGCCGAAATTAATTCCTTTTGGTTCGTTTCATCCATCCTTTTTATTTATTAGGCGCAGAATGTTGCAGCAACATTTTTCTACTATTACTGCCAGATTTTTTTTTTTCACATCTGATTCCACAAGCTCATACAACGGGCGTGGAAACAAAATTCTGTTTTTCTGACTTGAACGACTCAACGTAACACAGTTCCTCACACCAACGGGGAATATTTTTTAAAAGAAGTATTACATATCTACTCTGTAACAGCACGTAATATGATACATTTTAATAGTTTTGAATAGGGTGCACGGCACCTCATATCCAGCTGGCAAAGAAAGCCCTATTCCTAGATGGAGCTCGTGCCGGAAGAATCCCTGCTACAACTGCTGTAAATGGAATAAAACGACGGCTGAAACTGAATTCTTTTGATTATTATCTTAGGAAGCTGATCAGTATGATACCCACAGGCATCAGACAACAGAAATAGATGAATATTCCCATGCATTACAATATTCTGCTATAGGGCAATTTCAACAGCTGATTCTCTTCTTTTTCATTTTTGACTTTGCCGCTATATGTGTAGACTAATTCCTCCTCCCTTTCCTTCTTCGTTTTTCTCACTTGCAGAAGTTGTGACGGACGGATAAGATCCGCCATGGTTCGAACCGTGAAGCTACTACGAAAGCAAAGGTAGCATCACTACAAATTTCAAAGTAGACAAAGCCTCGCGGACAAACAAAAATTAATCGAATCCAAAATTAGTGTAATGAGAGCCACATGTGAACGTTTAGCGAATTAAGAAGTAAAATTTGATAGAAAATCCTAAGAAGTGTTGGTGTTACGTCAAATCAGAAAGCGGATCGAAACCCCGTGTCGTGAAGTTCTGTGTTCATAGTGGCACTCAAACGGACGACGACACGGAAAAGGCCGACATTTTTCAAAAACTGTTCCACAGCGTATCACCGCAGTTAGTACCTCATTTGCGTGCGTTGCCGAGAAAGTAACGCACCGCATTTTTTTTTTCTCAGTCGAAAGCAATGCTTCGAAAGCGAAACGTCACGTATATAATCGTGGGAGAGGAGGCAAAGATCTGTGCCCTTAAGGCTGAATTAGAAATCGCGAATTTGGAATTATGTAAGCTAAGGGAGGAAAAAGGCTCTGGGCGCTGGGAAAAGGTAGCAAACAAAGGGCGAAATAGGGGAAACAATTGATAAAACTTCTGAAATTCTGTTAGCAAATCAGTTTGGCTTGCTCTCTGAAGTAGCGGAGGAGAGGTCTCATTCAGATATAGTTGAATGTAGGTTGAAGTAGAATACTAGCTTAAAGAAAAAAGACAGGTCGGGACCAAAATAGCAGATAGTTCAAATGGCTCTGAGCACTATGGGACTTAACATCTGAGATCATCAGTCCCCTAGAACTTAGAACTAAAACCTGAGTAATCTATCACAAACATCCATGCCCGAGGCAGGATTCGAACCTGCGACCGTAGCGGTCGCACGGCTCCAAACTGAAGCGCCTAGAACCGCTCGGCCACACCGGCCGGCTCGGGAGCAAACCAGAATAGGAAAAGAATAACTTTGCTTATAGATAGCGGTCATGGGAGGGGTGTGGGCCAACAGCTTCAGGAGAAATTAGAGACAGAGTACCAGGTCACAACTTTGGGAAAACAAGTGCTAGCCTTAGCCAGGTGACAGAAAACTTAGGTCAGCTATGCAAGGACTTTGAGAAGGAAGATCAGGTAATTATAGTTGGGTGAGTAGGAAACAGCCTGGCTATGAATCCAAGATATAGTATTAGGAGTGACCTGGATAAAACAGAAGCAGAAACTGGGCACACGAATGTGGAGTTTGTGGAGGTCTGTCAGCGCCATAATCAGCCCTGGGTAAACACTGCTGTAAGGAGTGCTAACACTGAGCTGAACGGGATGCTCCAGACACCGGCAAAGTCTCACATTAGTGTTGTTGCAGTTGATGTTATTGGTAGGTGGGGTTACACTACACTTGGCCTGCACCTTAATAGGAAGGGGAAAGATAATTTCTCTATTAGCAGATACTGTAAGGGGGGGCCACAGTCACACATGGGGTGATCCCTGTGGTTATTGGGACCAGGCAGACAGGTTTTTTAGGTTAAAGCCAATTTCCAGAGAGACAACAACCAAGGAAAATAGAAGGAAAGAAACTTCATGCACATCAAACAGGGATAAAGCTAAGGGTGGTATCAACTTACTTCACCAAAATATCAGGGGAATAAAAAATAAAGTAGATGAGCTGATAATGTGTTTAGATGATCTCAAAAACAAGAATGAGATTGGTATACTTTGTCTGTCTGAGCACCATGTAACTGTGAAGATGGGAAATGTTAATATAAATGGGTATAATTTAGCATCTTACACTCGTAGATCTAGTATGGATAAAGGGTATACATATAGAACTGTCGAAGTAAACAAATTTTGTGTTGATCAGCACTTTGAGGTTTGTGCATGTGTATTCAGCTAGATAATGTTGTGTTGATATTAGCAACATTGTACAGGTCTCCACTAGGAAATTTGGAGCTGTTCATAAAAAGATCGACTCCCTATTATGCTATCTGTCAGACAAAAAGGAGAAGTTATTAATCTGTGGTGATATCAGTGTTAACTTTCTAAGCAATTCTGATAGGAATAGTGAACTAGAACTGTTGTTAACAACATATAACTTAGAATCAGTGATCAATTTCCCTGCACATACAGCTCAGGACAGTAGTACTCTAATAGACAATGTATTTGTACAGCAAGAGGATGTAGAACAAAAACATGCTTTCCCTGTGGTAAATGGATTATCTGACCATGATGAACAACTGGTTAACTTACGAAACTTAACAGGGTGTACACTTCAGAAACCATTAGGTAAAAGTGTGAGGGTGCTCAACCCAGTATCTATACATCACTTCAAAGAAAGTTTAGGAAATGTAAACTGGGAAGATGTATATAACGAGTCAAATGCTAATGATAAATGCAGCATATTTCTTGATAAATTTATTTCCCTATTTGAACATTGTTTACCAAAGAAAATTACTAAATGTAACACCACAGACTTTTCAAAGACACCTTGGATTACTACAGGTATTAAAGTGTTTTCAGAAAGAAAAAGAAAACTGTATGAGACAGCAAGAACTAGTAAAGATCCAGAAGTAGTTTCACACTGTAAAAATTATTGTAACATGCTGAGAAAAGCTGTAAGGAAATCAAGAAATATGTATTTTAGAGAAGAAATTAACAACTCCATCAATAAAATCAAATCAATATGGAATGTTTTTAGAAGGGAAACAGGAAAAGTAACCACTGGGGTAGGTAGTATTACTGTTAAAGAGAAAGAGATCATCTTAACCAACAGTACACAGGGAGCCAATGTATTTAACAATCACTTGTTAAGTGTAGGAGAAAATATTGGTGAGAATAGTTCAAAAGAAAAAGCCAGGCAGTACACGGCAGAGTCATTTTTCAAAAATTTTTGTGAGATTAAGTTTTATCTAACAACGCCTTGTGAAATAAGGAAAATTATTAAATCTTTGGAAAATAAATGTTCTGTTGGAGTAGATGACATCTCCAACAAGTTGTTAAAACAATGTGCAGCAATTACAGCTGATGTTTTAAGTCATTGACTCAAGGTATTTTTCACGACAGGTTAAAATTTGCCATTGTCAGGCCTCTCTACAAAAAGGGGGAACTACAGATGTCAATAAGTAGGGGCCAGTATCCTTGCTTACAGCTTTTTCAAAAAACTTTCAGAAAGTAATGCACTCAAGAGTGGTTAGCCATCTCAACAGTAATGGGACACTTAGTAAATCATAGTCTGGATTTCAGAAATGCTGTTCCACTGAGACAGCAATATACAATTTTACTGTACACATAATAGAGTCTTTAAATAGTAAAATGTCACTAGTAGGAATATTCTGTGACTCATCCAAAGCATTTAATTGTGTGAACCATGACATTATGACACAGAAATTACAATTCTATGGTGTAAATGGAACAGCATATGAATGGTTTAAATCATATCTACAGAACAGGAAGCAAAAAGTCTCTTTATTGCTTCAAGTGATTCAAAGGAGTTTGCGACTTCACCTAACTGGGGTGAAGTTACATTAGGTGTTCCACAAGGTTCAATCAAGGGCCCCTCCTGTTCTTGATATATGTGAATGACCTCCCTTCTTATGTGAAACAAGATGCTGAACTGACACTGTTTGCTGATGATACAAGCACAATTATTAATCCAGTAAAAGAAAGTCCGTTAGAAAATGATACAAATAAGGTCTTTGGAAATTTTATTAATTGGTTTTCTGCGAATGGACTTGCTCTGTACTTTGGAAAAACACAGTACATCAAATTTTCTGCTGCAAAAAGTATAATTCCTTCAATAAACATAACACATCAAAAGAAGTCAAAAACCAGGGTAGGGCATACTAAGTTTTGGGGTGTAGATGTAGATGAGAATCTTAATTGGAAAATTCATATTTTTGATTTCCTAAAGTGACTAGGTTCAGCAACTGTTGCAATCAGAATAATTGTCAATTTTGAGGATGTAGAAATTAGTAAGCTAACATATTTTGCATCCTTCCACTCTCTGATGTCATATGGAATAATATTCTTGGGCAACTCAACACTTGGGCAAAAGGTATTCACTGCTCAAAAGAAAGTAGTCAGAATAATGCGTGGGGTTCATAGTCACACATCTTGAAGGCATCTGTTTAAAAGGTTAGGAATTCTTACAAATAGACGGCAAATCATCGAGTAAAACTGAAGTGATATCAGGTGTTCCCCAGGGAAGCGTCCTGGGACCTCTACTGTTCCTGATCTATATAAATGACCTGGATGACAATCTGAGCAGTTCTCTTAGACTGTTCGCAGATGATGCTGTAATTTACCGTCTAGTAAGGACATGCGAAGACCAGTATCAGCTGCAAAGCGATTTAGAAAAGATTGCTGTATGGTGTGTCAGGTGGCAGTTGACGCTAAATAACGAAAAGCGTGAGATGATCCACATGAGTTCCAAAAGAACTCCGTTGGAATACGATTACTCGATAAATAGTACAATTCTCAAGGCTGTCAATTCAACTAAGTACCTGGGTGTTAAAATTACGAACAACTTCAGTTGGAAGGACCACATAGATAATATTGTCGGGAAGGCGAGCCAAAGGTTGCGTTTCATTGGCAGGACACTTAGAAGATGCAACAAGTCCACTAAAGAGACAGCTTACACTACACTCGTTCGTCCTCTGTTAGAATATTGCTGCGCGGTGTGGGATCCTTACCAGGTGGGATTGACGGAGGACATCGAGAGGGTGCAAAGAAGGGCAGCTCGTTTTGTATTATCGCGTTATAGAGGAGAGAGTGTGGCAGATATGATACACGAGTTGGGATGGAAGTCATTACAGCATAGACGTTTTTCGTCGCGGCGAGAGCTTTTTACGAAATTTCAGTCACCAACTTTCTCTTCCGAATGCGAAAATATTTTGTTGAGCCCAACCTACATAGGTAGGAATGGTCATCAAAATAAAATAAGAGAAATCAGAGCTCGAACAGAAAGGTTTAGGTGTTCGTTTTTCCCGCTCGCTGTTCGGGAGTGGAATAGTAGAGAGATAGTATGATTGTGGTTCGATGAACCCTCTGCCAAGCACTTAAATGTGAATTGCAGAGTAGTCATGTAGATGTAGATGCTTCACAGTACATTTACTCAATAATGAAATTTTTTCTCAACAAAATGGACCAGTTTAAAATCAACAGCGACATTCATGATTACAATACGTACACTATCCTTTACTTAACCCATCTTTGGCACAGAAAGGGGTAAAATATGCTGTTATAAAGCTTTTTGATATATCACCGGATGAAGTAAAATGTCTGACAGACAGCAGTAGTAGTTTCAAAAACAAATTGAAATCATACCTCCTTGACAACTCCTTCTATATCATAGATGAATTTTTGAATAAGAGTAAATAAATCTGGAGATATAATATACGCATTTTGTGCCATTTAAGGGAATAGAGTAGATAATAGAAATATTTAGGTATAACACTACAATGTTAACAAAAAAAGAAAAGAAAAACTTGTTTCCTTTGCGCATTTCTTGTGCATTTCACACATTCTACATCATAACGGTTTTCCGTGCTATTGATCAATGGAACGCTTAACCAACTAAATAACTAACTAACTTGAGGTCCCCTGAATGAGCGCGCCAAGTTCCTGTCGCTTCCGACAGATAGCGTAGCTGCAAGACAGTTTCAAAATGACGTCTGTATGTAATGTACCTTACAACCAACGTGCCTTCATTGAGTTTGTCACTACAGAGAAAGAATCTGTGCGGAATATTCACAAACGCTTGTCCAAAGCCTATGGAGCATCTGCTGTCGACAGAGGTACAGTTAGTCGCTGGGCACCCACCGTGTCTAACAGTGGATCACAAATCCCACAGAAGAACATTTGTCTTGACTTGTTGCAATGTTTTGAAACTGAGGAGGAGACCTTCTTGTCATGGACTGTGACAGGTGATGAAACGTGAGTGCGCCATTTTGAGCACGAAACAAAACAACAGTCGTTGGAATGGCAATATTCCCACTCCCTATAGAAAAAAACATTCAAAGTAACTGCCTCCGACGGTAAGGTCATGATCACCGTGTTCTGAGACTGTGAAGGTGTGATTTTCATTGATGTGATGCCAAGAAGCGGTACCATAAATTCAGAAGCATATGTCAACATGGTAGGTAGGTAAAAAGACGAGGGCTGCTAGAAATCCTTGGATAACAGAAGAAATACTGAATTTAATTGATGAAAGGAGAAAACATAAAAATGCAGTAAATGAAGCAGGCAAAAAGGAATACAAACGTCTCAAAAATGAGATCGACAGGAAGTGCAAAATGGCTAAGCAGGGATGGCTAGAGGACGAATGTAAGGATATAGAAGCTTATCTCACTAGGGGTAAGATAGATGCTGCCTACAGGAAAATTAAAGAGACCTTTGGAGAAAAGAGATCCACTTGTATGAATATCAAGAGCTCAGACGGAAACCCAGTTCTAAGCAAAGAAGGGAAGGCAGAAAGGTGGAAGGAGTATATAGAAGGTTTATACAAGGGCGATGTACTTGAGGACAATATTATGGAAATGGAAGAAGATGTAGATGAGGACGAAATGGGAGATACGATACTGCGTGAAGAATTTGACAGAGCACTGAAAGACCTGAGTCGAAACAAGGCCCCTGAGTAGACAACATTCCATTAGAACTACTGACGGCCTTGGGAGAACCAGTCCTGACAAAACTCTACCAGCTGGTGAGCAAGATGTATGAGACAGGCGAAATACCCTCAGACTTCAAGAAGAATATAATAATTCCAATCCCAAAAAAAGCAGGTGCTGACAGATGTGAAAATTACCGAACTATCAGTTTAATAAGCCACGGCTGCAAAATACTAACGCGAATTCTTTACAGACGAATGGAAAAACTGGTAGATGCAGACCTCGGGGAGGATCAGTTTGGATTCCGTCGAAATGTTGGAACACGTGAGGCAATACTGACCTTACGACTTATCTTAGAAGAAAGATTAAGAAAAGGCAAACCTACGTTTCTAGCATTTGTAGACTTAGAGAAAGCTTTTGACAATGTTGACTGGAATACTCTCTTTGAAATTCCAAAGGTGGCAGGGGTAAAATACAGGGAGCGAAAGGCTATTTACAATTTGTACAGAAACCAGATGGCAGTTATTAGAGTCGAGGGGCATGAAAGGGAAGCAGTGGTTGGGAAAGGAGTGAGACAGGGTTGTAGCCTCTCCCCGATGTTATTCAATCTGTATAGTGAGCAAGCAGTAAAGGAAACAAAAGAAAAATTCGGAGTAGGTATTAAAATTCATGGCGAAGAAGTGAAAACTTTAAGGTTCGCCGATGACATTGTAATTGTCAGAGACGGCAAAGGACTTGGAAGAGCAGTTGAACGGAATGGACAGTGTCTTGAAATGAGAATATAAGATGAACATCAACAAAAGCAAAGCGAGGATAATGAAATGTAGTCAAATTAAATCGGGTGATGCTGAGGGAATTAGATTAGGAAATGAGACACTTAAAGTAGTAAAGGAGTTTTGCTATTTAGGAAGTAAAATAACTGATGATGGTCGAAGTAGAGAGGATATAAAATGTAGACTGGCAATGGCCAGGAAAGCGTTTCTGAAGAAGAGAAATTTGTTAACATCGAATATAGATTTATGTATCAGGCTGTCGTTTCTGAAAGTATTTGTATGGAGTGTAGCCATGTATGGAAGCGAAACATGGACGATAACTAGTTTGGACAAGAAGAGAATAGAAGCTTCCGAAATGTGGTGCTACAGAAGAATGCTGAAGATAAGGTGGATAGATCAGGTGACTAATGTGGAGGTATTGAATAGGATTGGGGAGAAGAGAAGCTTGTGGCACAACGTGACTAGAAGAAGGGATCGGTTAGTAGGACATGTTTTGAGGCATCAAGGGATCACAAATTTAGCATTGGAGGGCAGCATGGAGGGTAAAAATCGTAGGGGGAGACAGAGAGATGAATATACTAAGCAGATTCAGAAGAATGTAGGTTGCAGTAGGTACTGGGAGATGAAGAAGCTTGCACAGGATAGAGTAGCATGGAGAGCTGCACCAAACCAGTCTCAGGACTGAAGACAACAACAACAACAACAACAACAACAACAACATGTCAACATACAAAACTCAAGACTCACTTCCGGCGCCACAGCAAACCAGGAGATAACACTCGGCTTCACACAAGAAAAATAAATGGTTCTGAGCACTATGGGACTTAACATCTATGGCCATCAGTCCCCTAGAACTTAGAACTACTTAATCCTAACTAACCTAAGGACATTGTACAACACCCGGTCATCACGAGGCAGAGAAAATCCCTGACGCCGCCGGGAATTCACACAAGACTGACGACTGCTGAAACGGGGTTGGAAGTGTTAGCCCATCCACCCTATAGCCCTGACCTAGCCCCCTCTGACTTCCACTTGTATGGACGATTAACGGATGCCATCCATGAAAGATATTTTGAGGACGATGAGGAGGTGATTCACACAGTGAAGTAGTGGCTGCACCACCAGGACAAGGAGTGATACCGACAGGGCATGCACGGGTCTCATTATGTTGAATAAAGAACTGCTGAAGAAAAATAAATCTGGTGCATTACATTCGTCGCGCGATCGACAAAATGGTTGATATCTAAATAAGTAGCCATGCAACAGAAAAGCAACTGAAACCGCTCGGCAGGGCAGAGGCCACCGGACCTGAGAGGATACCAGTATGATTCTACATAATGAGGAAGAACTTGCCCCTCTTCTAGCAGCAGCGTACCGTACCTCTTTGGAGGAACGAAGTGTTTCTGACTGGAAAAAGCACAAGTCATTACAGTGTCTTCAGGTAATCACAGTTTGCCACGTAGCCCCCCCTTGGAGAGAACTGACACCACGATTCCTGCAGGACTTCCATAGGAAGGAGTGGAGATCTCTTCTGAACAGCATGTTACAAGGCACCCCAGACATGCCCAATAATGTTCATGTCTGGGGCAGCAGAAGTGTTTAAACACAGAAGAGTGTTCCTGGAGCCACTCTGTAGCAATTCTGGGCGCGTGGGATGTCGCATTGTCCTTCTGAAATTGCCCTAGTCCATTGGAATGCACAATGAACGTGAATGGATGCAGGTGATCAGACAGGATGTTTAAGTACGTGCCACCTCTCAGAGTCGTATCTAAATATATCACTCCAACTCCACACGCCCCATACCATTACAGATCCCTCACCATTCTGAAGAGTCCCCTGCTGACATGCAGGGTCCTTGGATTCATGAAGTTGTCTCCATACGCGTGCACTTCCATCCACTCGACAGAATTTGAAACGAGACTCGTCCTACAAGGCAATATGTTTTCAGTGATCAACAGTCCAATGTCGGTGTTGGCCGTCCATGGCGAGGCGTAAAGCTTTATGTTGAGCACTCATCAATGGCACACGAGCGGGCCTTCGGCTCCGAAAGCCCATATCGATCATGTTTTGTTGCACAGTTCGCACGCTGACACTTGTTGATGGTCCAGCATTAAAATTTCCGGAAGGCTCGCACTTCTGTCAGGCTGAACGATTCTCTTCAGTCGTCATTGGTCCCGTTGTTGCACATCTTTCTCCGGTCACAGCGATGTTGAAGATTTGTTGTTCTACCAGCTACCTGATATTCGCGTCACACTCGTGATACGGTCGTACGGGAAAATCCCCAATACATCGCTGCCTCGAAGATGCTGTGTCCTATCGTTGGTGCTCTGACTATAACATGATTTTTAAAGTCACTTATATCTTGATAACCTGCCATTGTAGCAGCAGTTGGCTGTCTAACAACTCCGCCAGACTCTTCTTTACAGGCGTTGCCGACCGCAACGCCGCATTCTGCCTTCCTACATATCTCTGTATTTAGATATGCATGACTGGACCAGTTTCTTTGGCGCTTCAGTGTACATCAAATTTAACAAATTCTTATCACGGTCTATATTCACTAGTGTGATTTCATCGAAAAAGTATCAGCGATTTAGTGGTGAAAACTTAACAGAAAGACTTAGTTTGCCACTTGCAATACGAGGGGCGCTGAATAAGTAATGAAACACATTTTTCTCGGCCAATTTTGGTTGAATAAATTCGAAGTTGTGCAATCATGCATATTCCCACCGGATCCCCTATAGCTCCATGAAGTTCCGATAGGCGCTACACGTAGCGTTTAAAATGGCGTCTGCAACGGAGGTGGGTTCCAAGCAGAGCACTCTCTCATTGTGTTTCCTTTGGCGAAAAATTCGTTGGGTGAAGCATCTGCCACCGTTGCAACAATGTCGCGCAAATCTGCGGCTCACGTGGTTTTGGAAAACGCGGACACTCTCGTTGGACACAAAGCTGCTTAACTGGACATGTCTGTTAATAGTGCTGACACACTCTTCCATCAGCTTGAGTATTCGAAGATGTGCCCTTTGGGTTCCTCGCCTTCTAACAGGAGACAATAAAGAACAACGAACGATCATCTGTGAGGAATTCCTTTCTCTTTACGAGGCTGATTGCGACGATTTTTGATCGTCACACCTCATGTTCGTCGAATAAAAGTTCGAAGCCACAACCTCAGCTGGTAAAGTCATGGTGACGGTCTTCTGGGACTTTGAAGTGGTTATTCTGTTTTATGTCCATCTAATGGTACAACGATCTAGTCTGAAGTGTATTGCGCTACCATCAGGAAATTGAAGAAACGGCTTCAGTCTGTTCGTCGCCACAGAAGTGCAAACGAACTTCTCCCTCTCGATGACAATGCAAAACCTCACGCCAGTCTGCGCACTCTTAGGATGTTCGCAGGTGATGCTGTAATTTACCGTCTAGTAAGGTCATCCGAAGACCAGTATCACTTGCAAAGCGATTTAGAAAAGATTGCTGTGTGGTGTGGCAGGTGGCAGTTGACGCTAAAGAACGAAAAGTGTGAGGTGATCCATATGAGCTCCAAAAGAAATCCGTTGGAATTCGATTATTCGATAAATAGTACAATTCTCAAGTAAGTACCTGGGTGTTAAAATTACGAACAACTTCAGTTGGAAAGACCACATAGATAATATTGTGGGGAAGGTGAGCCAAAGGTTGCGTTTCATTGGCAGGACACTTAGAAGATGCAACAAGTCCACGAAAGAGACAGCTTACACTACACTCTCTCGTCCTCTGTTAGAATATTGCTGCGCGGTGTGGGATCCTTACCAGGTTGGATTGACGGAAGACATCGAAAGGGTGCAAAAAAGGGAAGCTCGTTTTGTATTAACACGTAATAGGGGAGAGAGTGTGGCAGATATGATGCGCGAGTTGGGATGGAAGTCATTAAAGCAAAGACGTTTTTCGTCGCGGCGAGATCTATTTACGAAATTTCAGTCACCAACTTTCTCTTCGGAATGGGAAAATATTTCGTTGAGCCCAACCTATATAGCTAGAAATGATCATCAAAATAAAAAAAGAGAAATCAGAGCTGGAACAGAAAGGTTTAGGTGTTCGTTTTTCCCGCGAGCTGTTCGGGAGTGGAATGGTAGAGAGATAGTATGATTGTGGTTCGATGAACCCTCTGCCAAGCACTTGACTGTGAATTGCAGCGTAATCATGTAGATGTAGATGTAGAGAGGAGCTCACAAAGGTTCATTGGAGTGCTCTCCCTCATCCACCCTAGATATCACATCTTCCATCTGTTTCGCTCAATGAAGAATACACTCCGCAGGAATACGTGGCTGATGGGGGGGCAGCAAGGCGTTGCCTTCGACTTCGACCAGTAGAATGGGACCACATAAGGTGGCTATAACACCATCGCTTTGAACGGAGATTATGCTGAAAAATTGGGTTTGGCAGCCAAACGGGTGTGATATAATATGCATTGGAACGCTGAATAAAACCAACCTCCTTTCAGAAAAATATATGTTGCATTACTCACACGCCCTGCTAAACCCGCAGGACAGGACAGGGGTTTAAATTGTGGAAGGGGGCCAAAATAAGCAGCTGTCAGTTACACTCGAACATACAACTTTATTATTTGATCAAACATTACAAGAGCCCCAAAAAATTTTTTTTAAACACACAGCTTTAATCTTTGGAACTTGAAAACTGGCTGAAAGCCACTTTAATTTAAAAACGGCTGAAGGCCAATAACTTGAAACGCAGCATAATCAGAAGTTTATAAGGTACCTTAATTTAAAAACGGATGAAGGCCAATATCTTAAAACGGAAGCGTAATTGGAAATTTAAAAGGCAAGCCTAAGGCTGAAGGACCAAAGAATCTGAAATTTTCAGCGCAAACAATTTGAATTCAAAATCGGCTGAAAGCCCAAGACGTGAGGCTAAACAACATTAAGAATTTAAAAAAAAAAACACAAGGCCTTACGTAAAACAGTTTTTAATTAGGCAAAACTCAAGCAAAACAGAAATTTAAAAGGCAAAGCCTTATCTTAAAACAGTGCTTAGTTAGGCTGAAGGCCCCAAGAATCAGACACTTCAACAGCAAACAAGTAAACTTCAAATCGCCTGAAGGCCTAACACAGCTCCGTAACATTAATTTTTTTTAAATACCAAAGGCCTTACATGGAACATTCTTTAATTTAGGCCTTAAGAGCAAAACAACTCAAACTGAAAATGGTCTGAAGGCCCAACTCTTAAAATTCAACAACATTAATACCTTTAAAATGCCAAAGGTCTTACGTGGCACAGTTCTTTAAATTAGGCTGAAGGCCTAAAGAATCTTACACCTTAAGGGAAAAACAACCTTAACTTTAAAAAAAAATCGGATAAAATCCGAAGAAGTACAAACAACGAGAATTGTTTTTAAAAAAAGACAGTGCACCCAAGGGCGCTCAGATATTCTACGGACGGCCTGGAATTCAAACACTAACGCTCACTTAGGTGAGACAGGCAGTCGGGCCAACGATTCCCGATGCGACGACATCCCAACCAACAAACAGTCAACAGACCAATGATCAAGATCAGTTCCGCTCCACACTTGCACCAACACTCAAACGATGCTAGCAGCGGAGACTGTGGAACAAGAACCGGAACGGATCACAGACAACCCATAAGCGGTGGACGACCCAAATACACGTCGTCTAATCAGACGACCGACCAAACGGCCAAGCGAGGTCGTTGCCACTCAAACGTGTGAGTCGGCAATCGTCGGCCGAGTGATGGCTATCCTGTCCTTCCACTCTACCCCACGCCAACCGACCAATTCACAGCCAGTACGCCGACAAACTTTAAATAACTTGTCAGTCAAACAACATAAACTACACACCGCTTCACGAACACTTGCACGAAGAACTAGACAATGCTAACGGCAGTGACTGAGCAAAACGAGAACGAATCACGAGTCGGCACACACAGCCAACCCATAAGCGATCGCCGGCCAAATGTACAACGTCCGACAAGACCACCGACCGACGATCAACCAAAGTCGTCCCCACTCAAATCGTGTGTGTCGGCAGTCATCGGCGAGTGATGGCTACCCGCTCCTCCCTGGCGCTGCATGCCCCACTGGTGCTACAGCGCGACTGCGCTAACCGACCAACTGCTACACATCAGTACGGAGACAGCACTAAAATAACTGGGCAGTCGACATCACAGGCTACACACAATTTTACAAACACTTGGACGAAGAACGCGACCAATGCTAAAGTGACTGTGCAATCACAAGGACGAACCACGAGTTGAGACACACACCGCCGACCCATAAGCCACCGGCGAGCAAATACACGTCGTCCGGTAAGACGACCAACCGACGATCAACCAAGGCCGTCCCCACTGAAGAGCCATGTGTGCGGCAACCAGACCGGCCTTCTGCCGCGTCCCAACTGTCCCACTGCCGTCCGCCCCCGGTAGCTGAGTGGTGAGAGTGACAGAATGTAAATCCTAAAGGCCCGAGTTCGATTCCCGTCTGGGTCGGAGACTTTCTCCGCTCAGGGGCTGGGTGTTGTGTTCTCATAGTCATCATCATTTCATCGCCATTAGAGATGGGCAAACTCGTTTATCCTTGGGAACTAGTTCACTGCTGATCTTTTTGTGAACCGTTCACTTTTACTCGTTCACCGTTCCTTTTGTGCTTGGTATACGGTTCTTATGAAAAACTGAAGACCAGTAGTGTAGGCGACAGAAGAATGGAGGGTACCAAGAGGGGCACTTGCCTCCCCCCCCCCCCTCCCTCTAGTGCAGAGTTTTTATTCATTACAGAATTCTTACACACTTTTAGAAGTAATTCCTGTGATTCTGCAGAACCTCTCGTTTAGCCAACCGTAGCCTTGTGTGGCTGACCACAGGGAAATAATATAGGGTGGTGCACCGAAAACCGCCCCGATTACAGACTGCTCGCCACTTACGGACGATGTGTTGCCCGTTCCGAGCAGATACAACAAACAGACGAACATATTATAATTAGGTACTGAAGAAATAACAAGCTAATGCAAGCAACAATTGCGAAACAATCGATGACGATGTGTAGAGAGCTGGAGAAGAGAACATGAAAATCTCACGCGACGCGCATGGTGCTATAGCTCATGTAGTCTTGTAATCCTGTTGGTCGCTGTTCCCCAACTTAATACACCACAAGTGTCTTGCATAAAATTCTTCGTTTCGACTTCCACAACATAGCTATGCTACGTTGTAAACAATAATCGTTTACACCCTATATATAATTCACGCTCTCTCTGAGTTCGTCGGCGAAGTAGAGACTTTATGGAAGCATAAAATAAAATGGAGTTTTGTCATACTTGAGTCACACGCTTAGTAAAAATTAGGTTTTTGTGTTGCATTATTAAACTTAATGCAGCAATAATAATAGTAAAAATTAAGTTCGCAGTAATAAAGTTTTTTGTTTGAAAGCTCCTTCTGAACAAGTGTTTTTGAGATAATAAGTAAATACGATTTAATGGCAATCTATGTCTTCTAAGATGGAGAGGCACCGCTTTTCCTACTGAGCCAAAATGACTCACAACCCACTTTTTTTCCAAAGAAACCATACTAGCAAGTAATGCAAATTGGAAACAACCAAATTTAAAAATAATTAAGGCCTTAAGTGTGATGTTTTGTATATGAAAGATACACGAAAATCGTTTTATATGAATTTTCTTACACTAAAAATTAAGCAAATTATTGAAAGTTAGCTGCTAAATCAAGACGATGAAACCAAAAAAATATTAATAACAAAAAAAACTTGTCTTGTTGTAAGTATGTCTTCTGCTTTTCATCGATATAATGAAGTGAGCTGATATGCCCTTTTGTTACGTGAAAAGACGTACCTATTATTATTATTATTATCTTTAATTCCCCATTAAGGAGAGCGTTAAAACACAATCAATATTCACAATGACAATATGGTACATAAAAGACGTACCTATTACATACAAAGTAATTTTTATGTAATTTACGTAACTATAAAATACTTTTTGATTACCGGTCGTGGACGCTGAATAGCCAGACAAGTGGAAGAACAGTTTGGAGCACATGTAAAATAGGCGAGCGCAGTGAACGAAACGAACAACTGGATACTGAAGTAACTAGGAGCAGTCGGCAGTAGAACTGAGAAGAACGACGAGTGCGGCCGAGGGAGACCGAGACTGAGACGAGCTCGCGACCGACGCTGGAACGAGAACTGCCGAAGTGACCGACGCGGCCGAAGTGAACTAGTGAACTATGAACCGACAGTTCCTCGTTCCTGGGAACTATAAGTAGACCGCGACGACCGAAGTGAACTATGAACCGATCGTTCCTTGGAATTCGTTCCTCTCGTTCATCTTGGTGAACCGTTCCTTTCCAACCGTTCGTTCACGAAGTACCCATCTCTCATCGCCATCGATGCGCAGGTCGCCGAAGTGGCGTTAACTCGAAAGACCTGCACCAGACGAACGGTCTACCCGACAGGAGGCCCTAGCCACACGGCATTTCATTTCATTTTTTGTCCGACTACCAGGTCCGAACTGCAATGCTGGCGCTTTCCAACCCGTTGGACGACACACGACTACAAGGTAGTAAAAGCAGTCCAGCAAAGATAATATGACACGGCCTATATCGATAAGCGCCGCTGCTGCCGCTCACGGGCAGGCAAGGCAGCAACTCAGTGACAGAAGTAATTGAAAATTAACATAACGAGGCTGCAGTACGGTAAAAACAGTGCGTTAAATAAGAGATGGCACGAACAGGAGCCACGCACGCCTCAATTACTTACTGAACAGCTCTCGTATTATGTTTTATAATGGGGAAGAATGGATTAAACTCGCTGAGGATTGTACAAACATTGTATTCATTACGTTGAATCGTATTATGTACAATATATCAACCAATGAAAGCAATATCACAAACATGATAAAGTTCAAAAGTCAAAGAGTAAATGGCTTTGTCCAAGGGCAAATATTTTTTCCATAATTCGCTTAATATTCTTCCGTATTGTGCCTGGTGGGCCAATTAGTTTTCTATCGAGATTAATAGCTGTTTATGCACTGTTGAATGCGTTCTCTGGATTATCAAAGGTCAACGGGCGCGACAAGCACAGCATGCGTAATTTGCTTGTTTGGCTGGATCCCGCCTTGTTGCTTGTATGTTTCCACAGTATGAAAAGAAGGAAGAACGCAAAGCAATAAACGGTGAGTTTTACAGTTTAGTAAGCAATTACTTGTCAGGTTCTGTTATTGATGTAAGTCGCTAATTAACTTTCTTTAATATTTGGATGTTATTCGGAAACGTTTGTGTACTAGCTGTATACTGCGGGTTATTACTCTGCTTTGCTGGACTGCTCACAAACATCTTAAGCCTTTAATTTTGGCTGATATATTTAGTCTGGTGTTCTCCTGGCTAT
Source organism: Schistocerca gregaria (assembly GCF_023897955.1). Taxonomy (NCBI): domain Eukaryota; kingdom Metazoa; phylum Arthropoda; class Insecta; order Orthoptera; family Acrididae; genus Schistocerca; species Schistocerca gregaria. The sequence goes on from NC_064928.1 coordinate 158,496,016, forward strand.
TTTTTATTGATGTATTCAAAGTTCCATGTACTTACGTGGCCTATTTCTTGTTAAGTTTAGTAGTAGGTTTTATTATGAAACAACCATCGATGTATGTCTGAGACATGGAAGAAGACAAAACTATCCAGGTTAAAAACAGTTTATCTCTGATAGAAATTAATCACAGCTGACAATGTCTTTCACTGTCTGGTTTTGTAGTCTTGGACCTAGCAAGCTCAAACGCACTTTGCTTATAATTTAAAACTACTTTATCGTAGCAAACATGACTTGCTTTCTGCAGTGACCAAAGAAGCTAGGCAGCTAGTTAATACTAGCCAAGTACTGGACAATGGACTATGGCTGCACTGCACTACGAAGCGATTTAAGAGTAATCTTTTCTCAATACAGTTTTAAAATAAATCATTCAAGGTTAATTAAATATAAAATTGCAACTCTTTTTTAGTTAACTTTTCCTCATATTACGTCTTCATAGGTAGGGTGTTTTTCAGAAATTACTGTTTGTCGGTCCTTTTGATCTCATATATTTTCACGACTCAATACACATATTACTCATGCGAACTACCACTGAACAAAAATGAGCATTCAAACAGGAAACAAGGTGACTGAACCAAAATAGGCCAATAGAATGATCTGAAAATAGGGAGAGCGAGACAAAAGCCTCTATTGCTTGTAGATTAATACAAACAAACGAATTCTAATCTAGGTTATTCTTACTCCTTTTTTGTAACTAATACTTAAATATTTCAATTAAAGTTTATTTTTTATAAACATTGCGGCTTAAGGCCGCCAAAGCGTGGCAACACTGCTTGCCGTTAAGCATCTTGATTACTCATGTTGGTGGTTATTGGTGCAGTGTTTTTAAAATTACATATCAATAGGTACGATTATTCTAGCTAAATGATTTTAAATTGTTTTCAAAGACAAATATATTTTTGTGGCTTTGTCTTGTTTAAGATTAGTTATCTGTTTTTTTTTTTTACAAACAGACTTAGGCTACCCTGTAATTCATTTCACTCCAGATGATTTTGAGATAGTTGTTTTTTAAATATTTTCATCTCCAATACTTTGTCGAAGTATTGATAAAATCTTGTTTATTTAAGCCTTAGTCAAGAGTAAAATTTTTGTACAGTTCAAGATGTGTTTTAGATTGTTACTCGGTTTTCAAATTAAATTACGCAAATTGTTTCACTGTCTTCTACCAAGGGACTTTTGTGTAAAGTATTCCCTTATTTTAGCGTGTAAAAGGTTTCAGTTGCTTATTCTGTTTGAAGACATTTATTGTAATTGCTTTTTACGTGTGTTTCACAACAGAATGTAATCCACTCTTCATTGGCATATGTTTGAGAGGGGAACATGCTTGGAATAAAAGATGCAGTAGTTACTGTGTAAAAGCTGTTTGAAAATGTTGCATCCACAAAGCAATTGTTGCGAGGGCTATCCACAAAGTACATTACGTTTTGGAATTAAAAATAAATAAAGTATTGGAAAAACTTTTTATTATATACAGATGAAAGGCACACTTAAATACTACTTTTCTACATAGTTGCCATTTAAATTAAGGCACTTATCGTAGCGATGGACGAGCTTGGAAATTCCTTCGTCGTAAAATTCTGCCGCCTGCGCCCTCAACCACGTGGTTACCTCTTCTTGAAGCTGTGCGTCGTCATCAAAACGCTGCACAGCCAACCACTTCTTCATTGCTGGGAATAAGTGGAAGTCGCTCGGTGCCAGGTCGGGACTGTACGGCGGATGAGGAAATAACTCCCACTTAAAAGATTCGAGAACTTCACGAGTGGCATTTGCCGTGTGGGCCCGGGCGTTGTCGTGAATCAGCAAGATCTTTGAGCCCAACTTTCCCCTGCGCTTGTTTTGTATTGCTCTTCTGAGTTTGTGCAGAGTTTGGCAATACCTTTGAGAGTTTATTGTAGTGCCTCTTTCCAGGTAATCCACTAAAATCACACCTTTTCTGTCCCAAAGGCCAGTTGCCATAACCTTCCTTGCCGACATTGTCTGCATGCATTTCTTGGGTTTTTGGGGGGAATTTGTGTGCAATTTTGTCTCGCAGTTCACATGCTTAACCCATGTTTCGTCACCAGTAACGATGCGATCGAGTAATGAGTCGCACAGCTTCAAGAAGAGGTAACCACGTGGTTGAAGGCTCAGGCGGCTGAATTTTACGACGAAGGAATTTCCAAGCTCGTCCATCGCACGATAAGTGCCTTAATTTAAATGGCAATTACGTAGAAAAGTAGTATTTAAGTGTGCCTTTCATCTGTATATAATAAAAAATTCCAATACTTTATTTATTATTAATTCGAAAGCGTAATGTACTTTGTGGGTAGCCCTCGTATATACACTGAAGTGCAAAAGAAAAGGATATAGGGACGCATATTCTGATGAAGAGGTATGTAAATATGCAAAATGTGGCACTACGGTCGGCAGCAGCTATATAAGTGTCTGGCGCAGTTGTTAGTTCTGTTACACCTATGTAGCGATGTTCCTGTAGGACCATTTCACTAGTGTACTGTGAATATCAGAAACCCGGTAAAACATCAAATCTCCAAAACCGCTGCGGCAGAAAAAAAGATCCTGCAAGAACGGAACCAACGACTACTAAAGAAAATCGTTCAAAGTGACAGAATGACACCTCTTCCGCAAATTTCTCCAGATTTCAACGCTGGGTCATCAACAAGAGTCAGCGTGCGAGCCATTCAACGGCGATAGAGACAACCTCATGAATCCATGAACCCTAAATGTCTGCAGGGAACTGTTCTAGCTGGTGGAGGCTCTGTAATGGTGTGAGACGTGTGTGGTTGGAGTGATACTTGACCCCTGATACGTCTAGATACGACTGTGACAGGTGATACGTACGTAAGCATCCTGTCTGATCTCCTGCATCCATTCATGCCCGTTATGCATTCCTACGGACTTGGGCAATTCCAGCAGGACAATGCAACACCCCACACGTCCACAATTGTTACAGAGTGGCTTCAAGAACACTCTTCTGGGTTTAAGCACTTCCGCTGTCGACCAAACTCCTCAGGCATGAACATTATTGAGCGTATCTGGGATACCTTGCAACGTGCTGTTCGGAAGAGATCGCCACTCCCTTGTACTCCCTCGATTTACGGACAGCCCTGCAGGATTCATGGTGTCAGTTGACTCCAACACTTCTTCAGACATTAGTCAAGTCCATGTTATGTCGTCTTGCGTGACATCTGCGTGCTCACGGGGGCCCTACACGATTACGCTGGTGTTCCATTTTCTTTGGATATTCAGTGTAATTTAATTTTGAGACTATACATCTCTTAAAGAAATACGTTTGTTCATTTTTGTTGGCATTTATTGTTATTACTCAAATTTCTAAGCTGGCCATTTTCCTTGGAGTTATTTGATCAAATAAAATTGTGAAAGATTGTACTGTTTATTTCTACGTATGTCCACTTCGTACCTTCTACATATTTGGTGTATTTTCTTGAGACAGTTTTAAGATAGCTCAGTTTTCGCTTCACGCGCGCTGGGTCCACACAGCGCTTATAGCGTACCTACAATCTGCTGTATATATGACTTTAATAACCTGCGTACCTTATTTAACGGGAAAATGAATCGATTCAGAAGATGATGCTAGCCGAAAAATGCAGGCAGCTATGACCTAATCGCTATCACACAGATATTTATTGAGTACAACAACTGTCAAATGGTTCAAATGGCTCTGAGCACTATGCGACTTAACTTCTGAGGTCATCAGTCACCTAGAACATAGAACTAATTAAACCGAACTAACCTAAGGACATCACACACATCCATGCCCGAGGCAGGATTCGAACCTGCGACCGTTGCGCTCGCTCGGTTCCAGACTGTAGCGCCTAGAACCGCAGGGCCACTCCGGCCGGCAACAACTGTCACAAAAGAAATTCTGTAGTAGGGTAAACGAGTTACTGAACCTAGGAATAATCTTGAATAGGCAAACTAAACAATGAAATTTAGCTTGCAGGCAATTCAGTACGGTCTCCAGCCCACAGGAGAGCATAGTTAATAATTGTTAGTGACTGAATTGGCAATGAAATTGCGAAAGAATTATTATAAGTGTAAATAAGGACAGTAGAAGGATAAAGTTGCACATGCGCGTGTTTGTAAAGCCCTGTATAAAGTGAACAGTACTAAACTGAATGCCAATGTATGGAAATGACTTGCAATTAATGAAAATCAATAATAGTTACTAACTAGTAACACGTCAAGCGATAGGAACGGAATTACATCAGTGACTGTAATACTGTCTGTTGTCAGATGCAGTGAATAATACTCAGAACAAATTGTTGTTTCGTAAGAAATATATCTCAGAAAAGTTCATAATGACTTTGCTAACTAATAACAGGCACTTTCGCGGTGTCAGTCTTACGAAAATCAACAGCACATGAAATATTTGCGAAATATACGGCATAATATTACAAAAGTCACTTTACTTGAAATAATATCGGCAGTTTACTGTGAAATAAGTTTTACTTTACTGATTCGATACAGTAGAGACTCCAGCATGTTCAAAGAAAATCCATTATTACTGCACCTTAGTTATGAATTACTTGATTTAATTTAATTACAAATGTAATTACTTTTGTTTTCATTGAATTATTTCTCTTATCTGTGACTTTCTCGGTATCTGTGGTGGAAGGTTAGACTCCTGCTCATGGTTAATGAATCAGGATAACCAGTAGCAGTCACAAGATTTATGGTTCAATTAAGTAAACAGTACAGACTTCTTTTACTGAAACTCCTATAAAGTACGAATTTCCCTTACTTTGCCAGCGTTTCGCTACAAAGTTTTTACAACATTATTTTTCAATTATTTTCTATTATAATTATTTTTTTAGTCCCTATTCTTCTGACTCATTTGATGTTGTGCTAACCTCTTCATCCCAGAGTAGCACTTGCAACCTACGTCCTCAATTATTTGCTGGATGTATTCCAATCTCTGTCTTGCTCTACAGTTTTTGTTTTCTACAGCTTCCTCTAATACCATGGAAGTCATTCCCTGATTTCTTAACGTCCTATCATCCTGCCACTTCTCCTTGTCAATGTTTTCCACATATTCCTTTCCTCTCCGATTCTGCGCAGAACCTCCTCATTCCTCGCGTTATCGCTCCATCTAATTTTCAACATTCTCTCCTCTGTTCCGGTTTTCCCACAGTCCATGTTTAACTACCATACAATGCTGTGCTCCAAACGCAGATTCTCATAACTTTCTTCCTCAAATTAAGGCCTATGTTCGATACTAGTAGACTTCTCTTGGCCAGGAATGCCCTTTTTGCCATGGCTAGTCTGCTATTGATGTCCTCCATGCTCCGTCCGTCACTGGTTATATTGCTGCATAGCTAGTAGAATTCCTGAACTTCATCTGCTTCGTGACGATCAATCCTAATATTAAGTTTCTCGCTATTCTCATTTCTGATACTTCTCATTACTTTCGTGTTTCTTCGATTCCCTGTCAACATATATTCTATACTCAGTAGAATGTTCATTCCATCAGCAGATCCTGTAATTTCAATAGTAGTGTCATAATCACATTACAATCTCTATATAGTGTATACTGTCACAATTAATAAAATACATGTATACTCAAGAAATTACATTAAAATTACAATTTAAATAACTGAAAAATCTTGAGGCGCTGTGTTGTTGTGTTATGTGTATTGAGATATAAAGAGTTAGCAGAACGTCCAAAGAAGCAACACAGTGGTTTGCATGTTTAGTGTTTCAGTTGCGTTGAGCAAGAAATTTTTTTAATAATTATTGCACAATATCTTTGAAAAATATTATGAAGTATTAATATTTAAACAGTGTGCATATTTTGTAGTGCATAACACGTCATACTTTGCCCCAAACATAAGAACATCAATAAAAGAAAAATATTAATCATTATTACTCTAAAATAGTAATTGTATTCTTATTACTTAAAAGTGTAGCATTCTGTTACATAGTGAGCATATTGTTATGTGAGGACATACCTAAAATGATTGTCATTTTAATTAGTACACTGTAGCTTCATTAGTTAATTCAAGCATAAAAATTAGTACTGCTTGTGCTTGAAACATCATAGAATTTAATTACATAACTGTGAAATTATTAGTGTTCACATACAATGGTACAGGTATTATTTACAGTTCTGACTGATTGGTCAGTCCTTTGATTATATTTTCTTAAATAAAGTATATTTACAGAGATTTTAGTTTTCATTTCAATTTTCTTTTCCTGTAAGAGAAAGAAATTAGTTTGATAATGTCAGGTGCATTCTCTCCACAGTTTCTATTTTTGTGGCTGCATGTTATCCATGTATACTTTGAACAACTTTTTCATATTCAGTTTCATCCGCTTTATATTCTCTTTACTAGATAATGAACATGTTTTATGCTTTAATAAACTTTCATTAATTTTATTTTATCTGTAACTTAAACAAAATTCTTAGTATCTTGTCATTTATTTGTAAATACAATATAATTAAATTACGGCTTGCGTCCAAATCTGTTTATGTACCTCTTTACATTTAAGTTGGTTAGTTACGAGGTATAATGAAGTGGAACATATTTTGATTGCTATATTCATCACAAAATAAAATCAATACTACATAGTTACCAACACAAGTCCAAATATTGTATTTATTTATACTATTTGATTACAGTACAAAAACTAGTTATTTGTAGTCTGGCAATGCTTCAGATGAATTATGTTACGCACAGGCAATCTTTTACCTGACAGCAAACACATTTTTACGACCCATTCTGTTTCACTAGTGACTCTTGCCTTTCGCCATTAAGTAAAATCTGGAAAATTTCATTAATAACAAGACTCCTTCACTGTATTAAAAGGAGAATATATAGAATTAATTAGAATTTCAGCCACCAGCAATTGTCGTTATTGCTAGCAGTTTTCATACAGCTTAGTGATTTGGTTTGATTTCCTAGCTGGATCTGCAGATTGGGTTATTGAACAGGTTACATGATAAATTTTCCAAAAAGCTGCCACATTACAGAATTCCTAATATGAAAATGAAAATGAGAAAGGACAACACCCTCACTCAGAATCACCTTTGCTCGATGTTGCTTGTGCCCCCGTATTTTTTGGCGGTGGTATACCTGCACGTTACCACGACTTACTATGTACCATTGTCTAGCAGTCATAGTGATTCAGCCTGCATTGTGATGAGGCGCTGAAGGAAGACTTCTGGACTGTCATGACACAGCTGCAATACTTCCCCTTTTGACTCGGTCGGGCTCCGTTTCTGAATTGGTGTGAACAGTCGCAAGGCCCAGCTGGTGGTGAGTTTTGCCACCTTCAAATTGCAGTCCAAACGGCTGAAAACTGATCCACGGTCGATTTTCACTATTTAGGCTACCGCCTCGACGGTGATACTCCGGCTCTCGGATCACCAGCGCCACTATTTCTCCTGCGATTCTAGTGTTTGACAGAGAGATAGTCTGCCTCTTCCATCTTCGTCATTCCTTCTTGTTTGGACAAGCCGAAAGCGTCTTCGCCTACTGAACGCCATGTCATATAATGGTACACTGTTGTCGTACACATGTACCACCGGGCTAGGTGGTACAGCGACTAGCACACTGGACGGCTCAAACCCGCGTCCGACCATCCTCATTTAGGTTTCCGTGATTACCCTAAACTGCTTCAGGCAAATGCCGGGATGGTTCCTTTGAAAGAGCACGGCTGACTTCCTTCTCCCATTCCTTCCCTAATCCGATGGGACCGATGACCTCGCTGTTTGGTCCCTTCCCCCAAATCATCGCCGGCCGGTGTGGCCGTGCGGTTCTAGGCGCTTCAGCCAGGAACCGCGTGACCGCTACGGTCGCAGGTTCGAATCCTCACTCTGGCATGGATGTGTGTGATGTCCTTAGGTTAGTTAGGTTTAAGTAGTTCTAAGTTCTAGGGGACTGATGACCACAGATGTTAAGTCCCATAGTGCTCAGAGCCATTTGAACCATTTGAACCCAAATCAACCAACTGCTGCACCAACTCAGCATGGATTGTACCAGGTTTATTCTCCTTCAACTGCCAAAAACTGAATGTTGCACTATGCACGACGTGATCAGTGGTCCGTCCCATTTTGTCTGGATCCTCTAGCGACTTCGTATGGTTCTGCGACGAGGAAAATTTCAACATGTTGCCCTACTGTACCTGCAAACAAATTAACGAATTAACTATGTAATTTTATGTTTTAGAGGTGAAAATTAAAAAGTGATGGTTATCCCTTGTGAATAGGTCAATGGTTAGATCAGATAACTAATGAAGAGACACCGAATAAAATCTGGGGAAAATGAGAATTCTCGATGTCGTAATAGCCTTATACATCCAAACACGATAGCATCCAAATACGATAGTTCATTCCTGTTTTATCTACATTTACATCTACATCTACATCCATACTACGCAATCCACCTGACGGTGTGTGGCGGAGGGTACCATGAGTGCCTCTATTGGTTCTCCCTTCTATTCCGGTCTCGTATTGTTCGTGGAAAGAAAGATTGTCGGTGTGCCTCTGTGTGGGATCTAATCTCTATGATTTTATCCTCATGGTCTCTTCGCGAGATATACGTAGGAGGGAGCAATGTACTGCTTGACTCCACGGTGAAGGTATGTTCTCGAAACTTTAACAAAAGCCTGTACCGAGCCACTGAGCATCTCTCCTGCAGAGTCTTCCATTGGAGTTTATCTATGATCCCCTTAACGCTTTCGCGAGTACTAAATGATCCTGTAACGAAGTGTGCTGCTCTCCGTTGGATATTCTCTATCTCTTCTATGAACCCTATCTGGTACGGATCCCACACTGCTGAGCAGTATTCAAGCAGTGGGCGAACAAGCGTCCTGTAACCTACTTCCTTTGTTTTCGGATTCCACTTCCTTAGGAATCCTCCAATGAATCTCAGTCTGGCATCTGCTTTACCGACGATCAACTTTATATGATCATTCCATTTTAAATCACTCCTAATGCGTACTCCCAGATAATTTATGGAATTATCTGCTTCCAGTTGCTGACCTGCTATTTTGTAGCTAAATGATGAGGGATCTATCTTGTCTGCATTGAGATTCAGTTGCCATTCCCTGCACCATGCGTCAATTCGCTGCAGATTCTCCTGCACTCTAAGACACTCTAAGACAGAAAACGACGCATCTCGAAGAAATTATCCGAATGGGAAAGAAATCGGTAGATCTGATGGACGTCTACAGTCACGCAGATGATTACAATTTCAGAAAATTTGTATGATTCATCCAGTGCAAAGAGCTTCCCAAATTGAGCAAGTCAACAATGCTTTGACCCACCTCTCGGCATTAAGCAAGCAGTTATTTGGCTTGGTTTTGCGTGATAGAGATGTTGTATATCGTCCTCAGGTATATCGTGCCGAATTCTGTCCAACTGGCGCGTTACATCGTCAAAATCCCGAGCTAGTTGGAGGGTTCTGTCCATAATGCTCCAGATGTTCTCCATCAGGGAGAGATCCAGCGACCTTACTGGCCAAGGCAGGATTTGGCAAACACGAAGACAATCAGCAGAAACTCTCGTTCTGTGCAGGCGGGCATTGTCTTGCTAAAACGTGAGTCCAGGACGGCTTGCCGTCAATGGGAACTAAACGGGGTGTAGAATGTCGTCGACGTGCCACGGAAGACAATCAAAGTGGTCCTGCTAGGAAAAGAAATGACACGTCAGACCATCACTGCTGGTGGTCGGGCCTTATGGAGAGCGACCGTCAGGTTCGCACACCCCACTATCCCTGCCTTCATTAAACTGTCGCACCCACGAACACACTTTCGACAGATCCATAACTCCATCACCCCATGTCTCCTTCAACTATCGATGAATTTCAATTGGTTTCACACCAGGCAAATTCAGAAAACGAATGATTGCACGCTGTTCAAGTAAGGAAAACGCCGCCATTTTAAGTATTTAAAAACAGTTCTCATTCTCGCCGCTAGCGGTAAAATTCCATCTGCCGTACGGTGCTGCCATCTCTGGGACGTACTGACAATGAATGCGGCCTCATTTTAAAACAATGCGCATATTTCTATCTCTTCCAGTCCGGAGAACAAAAATCGGAGGCCTTAGAACTTGAATGGACCGCGTAGACTGGCAATGGCGAGGAAAGCATTTCTGTAGAAGAGAAATTTGTTAACATCGAGTATTGATTTAAGTGTCAGGAAGTCCCGTTTCTGAAAGTATTTGTGTGGATTTTATCCATGTATGGAAGTGAAACATGGCCGATAAATAGTTTGGACAAGAAGAGAATAGAAGCTTTCGAAATGTGGTGCTACAGAGGAATGTTGAAAATTAGATGGGTAGATCACGTAGCTAATGAGGAAGTATTGAACAGGATTGGGGATAAGAGAAGTTTGTGGCACACTTGACTAGAAGAAGAGATCGGTTGGTAGGACAAGTTCTGAGGCATCAAGGGATCACGAATTTAGTATTGGAGGGCAGTGTGGAGGGTAAAAATCGCATCGGGAGACCAAGAGATGAATACACTAAGCAGATTCAGAAGGATGTAGGTTGCAGTAGGTACTGGGAGATGAAGAAGCTTGCACAGGATAGAGTAGCATGGAGAGCTGCATCAAACCAGTCTCAGGACTGAAGACAACAACAACAACAACAACAACAGTAACTGTTCTCGAAAGAACAGACAGCATTGATGTCCGTGCAGCTTCTCTAGAATTCTAGCTTCTCTAGAATTTATTCTAGAGAAGCTGCACGGTCATCAATGGTATCTGTTCTTTCGAGAACAGTTACTGTCTTCATATATATAGTTAAAGACTACCCAGCCATTGACTTTCGTCTGTGCGAATGTACACAGGTTGCCCGCACTCTTACGGGAATCGTCACCTTAGTGTGAGCGAGTAATGAGTGGAGGGTCATATATCTATTAGGTACATTACGTATGTAGATTGTTGAGAGTTGAGAATGTGGGTCTCACTGGAGGCGTGCAAGGGATAAGCCCCGGCAGTCGCGCTATTCATCTTCGTCCTCGGTGGGTCAGATGAATGCCGGCACGGTAGCTCAGCGTGTTCGGCCAGAGGGCTGCGTGCTCTCTGTAATGAAAAAAAAAAACTGAGTCAAAGAATGAACGATCAACTTGAACGAATGTCTTGTGACGTCTTCCCTGACGAAATGCAACGAACTGTGTCGGGAAAAAAAAAGATGTATAGAGCGTCTGCCATGTAAGCAGGAGATCCCGGGTTCGAGTCCCGGTCGGGGCACACATTTTCAGCTGCCCCATCGAGGTACATCAGCAATACCTCTCGGCAGCTGAGAGTTTCAATTAATCATCGTTTAATAGGTAACTGATTGCATAAGGGCCAGAGAGGTTCACTTCCTCAGTTTATGAAGTTCTTTCTCGTGAATAAATCGTCCAATGACATGTACATCACATTAACTGATTTCTGTCCCCTCTTTTTTTATGTATATGTGATGTCTGCTCTTTCAAACACTCCTGACCCTTACATATACATGACGATGAAATGAATAAGAGCAAATTCTGATACCGGTCCCAATTGGGCACTGAAATTAATTCAGTGGTGATAAATGATAATTTGTGTCCGACCAGGACTCGAACCGGGTTTTCCTGTTTTACGCGAGCAATATCCGTAACTGTTACAGTAATCTTAGCATGCTTTCCGTCCGACCCAAATCCCCGTCGTGTTCCTATCTGGCCGTATCACGCTGGATTCCCCGCAAGATCTCAAGAGAGTGTGCATCCTCACTCAAATGATCTCAATGTCCTTCAAGCAGTATACATTTATAAAGGGTGATGCAAAAGTAACTGTACACACTTTGTGAGTGTAGTGCATGCATCAAAGTGAGAGTAAAGGGTTAAATAAAGTTTTGTCTGAAACGGCTGGATTTCCGTGTTACGGTGGATAATGTCATCTGTGCTAGGTGTTACGCCATGGGCCGGTACAGGCTTTTGGCGTATCTTGTTCTCCTTCATATCGACTGGTCTTCCTTTGTACAGCTCAGTCGATTCTGGTGTCAAATGCCTTGCTTACTTCACTCTGCTGTGGTTCGTTGTACTCTTTGCCGCTGTGGGGCACGTATGGTCGTATGATAATCCTTGCGTAATTACAGTACACGTATATCAAGATTGTTTTGCAGTGAACATTTGGGGTATTATAGTGGACAACCAGGAACTGGGACCGCGTGTTATTCCACACCACCTGACTGGCTCGGTGTATCGACAGCAATTGGAACATGAATTGGGCGGTCTGCTTCATGATGTCCCACTCGCTACATGAACCAAATTATGGTTTATCAACGACGGTGGCCCTGCACATTTCTTTTGTGAGGCAAGAGAGTACCACATTCTTACTTACCCCGATAAGTGGATTGGTTGCGCACCAGATCTCGGGATCTCAACCCCTGGACCTCTACCTTTGTGACCGTCTCAGTCAGATCGTGTATATTGCTACAGCTGAGACTGTAGCACAACTACAGCAGCGAAATGAAAATGGTTGTGCAATTGTACGGAATAAGATGAACGCATCTTTCAACATTCTGAAAGCGGTAAGACGTCGAGCACGCAGATGTCTTCGTCTACACGAATATCAATTTGAACATATTCTGCGTTAAATGTACAGTACATATTGTTGCGTTGATTTGTCTTCGTGTGTGCTTAGTTACTGTTGTTGTATCGTTCAGGTCTACATGCAAGTGTTTGACAGGTTGTGTGTGTAGTTGGCGTTAGTTCCACTGACGATTATTTTAAATGTTGTCGGCATACTGGCTCTGAGAGGTCGGTCGTCTCATCGGGCCACGTGTAACTGGTTCTCCGAGCGCTTCTGGTCCCCTTCAATTACCAACTTGTGGAGCTTGGGTCAGTCCTTTCGTGCTGCAGGGATGTCGTTTAACCAGTGGGTGTGTTTCCTCTGCATGGTTGGGTCCGAGCCAGTATTTACGCCGTCGTGTGTCTGCAAGTGAGTCGGAGAAGCACCAGCAGTGCAGTCGTGACGGAGCAGCAGTCGCGCACGGAACAGCGGGCTGTCGGTCGGTTGGTGCGGACCAGGGAGGACATCTCCGTGCGGTGCAGTCGGCTGGGTCTGCTGCCGGGGCCTGCACAGTGTCGCAGCGTGTGTGGAGCCGTCCGATCGCTACGAGCTTCCTGGTTCACCGACCCTGGACGTCAAAGTAGAGTAGCGGTTTCAACTACCCAAGCCACGTCCATTCATCTTGTGGTGGTTCGTTTCGATGGTTCGCTCTTGGAGAGATTTGGTGTTCGAATTGTCATGTACCGATTGGTGGTAAGCAAGTCGTTGTGTCGGTCGGTCCGTGGCTGTCCCCTGGTTTTGTTCGGACGGATCAAGTACAGTTCGGCTCACCACCTGTCTCACCTAAGTGAACGAGGGCAGACCGACCTCCCTGGAGGCTTTCTGAGTGCCACCGGTGTTTCTGACTTTTTTTTACGTTTCCTTGTTGGCCTTCTGCCTTTAAAGCTCTATGGTAATATATTCTAAAATTTTGGAAATTAATTGTGGCCCTCAGCCATTTGTATTGCATATTGAGAATGTTGTTTTTTCAATTATTTTAATGCTATCTTAATTGAATTTCATCTTGTTAAGATTTCTTGTTGGAGGCCTTTAGCAGTGAAAGAGTTACAATAAATGACAATTAGAAGCAGAAATTCGTCTCAACCTGAGGTGTAGTGCGTATACCAATCCAGCCTTGGAGGCAGTTAAGTGGGAGATGTGTCCCAGAGCTGGATAGTGGCAGATGGTGACGCGAGACTGGACGCGCACGTAGTTTATGTATCAGCCGATAGAGGACAGTACCGGGTGGGGGGGGGACTGTCATTTAGCTTCGATGGTGCCCACTAGAGTGCACTAAAGTAATAGAATGTTTTACATAAACCGTTCTAGTATTTTCATAAAGTGTTATTATGTCTTTTGTGTATGTAAAATGTTATAAATGTGTTTTAGCAGAATGAATGATGCGTGAATGTGGTTTAAGGTTAATATCAAGATAAGTGTTTAACGAGTTATGTGGTGGGATTTAGTGTGAGAACATTTCGAAGAAGTATGGATGTGGACAAGGGGGATTTTAGTAGAATAGATTTATAAAGTCACTTTGTGGTAAAGGGAAAGTTAATTCAGCTATAAATAACAATAGTAAATAACTTTATGGATAAACGAAACTTCAGCATATTAGATAATTACGTCGGTAAAAAGTGCAGTCGTTAGGTTTACTATTTTGCGATTGGTTATTGATGAAAAGCGCGGACTGACACGGGAGAATGTTATTTTGCTATTGGCTGTTGAGTTAACTGACCAACGGTAAAGCAATATTCTTCGTGTGCTTTCCTCTGCTGGTAGAGAAGACTTATTCTAGAGAGAAGTCGGAGCCTAGCCATAAACAATTCGGACGTGTGTAGTAGTAGTTCCGATGGAAATGATAAGTTGCCGTATCTAGCAGTGTTTCATGCATCTAAAGTGTTGTAAAGTGGCTGCATAATTATTCGGATGGGTGTGTAGGAATTGAGGATTTTTTTCTGAATTTTGTGACGAGAAAAGATATAAATACAGCGTGGCGTATTGAGCAAGTCGGTGGCTAAAAACTGTGACTGCTTTAGATACCGACAGACTTAACATTTGGCGAGCATTCTCAATCAAAAACAATCCGTATTTTCTGTAGCTATTACGTTTTCGGGATATGCAACACCATAAACTTGCTAACGGGAGTGAAAGGGATTGTGAGTGACTGTATGAAGACTAAAGTGCGCGTCATTTATGACGCAGGCCGAGTTTAGGTTGGTTCTGCGCATCTGACGTCACAAAACACAGTCAGCCAATGAAGAGAGAACGACGTTGCCAGAGGTCAGCTGCAGTACAGAGCCCACACGAGTGTCTTCAGTTTTAGAAACGTTCAGTCATAAATAAAGTAACTGAACGATAGCAATGTCTTGATTGCAGAATTTCTCTTATAGAAAGTTTAGAAAAAGCATTCTTTATATCAATTGCTTCATATTCTATTAATTAATTAAACCAAACAAGCAATAAGCCTCCTAATTCAGGCGATAGCAAGGAGAGGTGTTTGTGTCATTCTCACTAACCATTTTTCGCAGTAAAGAACAGCGGTAATTGTTTATTGTAACTCAACGAAACGTAATCCGCAGTCATACCAACAGTGTTTGTCGGTATTTTGCGTCCTAGTTTAAATATCTTCAGGTAGTCTTTTGAATGACGAGCTGCGTTAGCGCAATAGGTAGTGTTTAGCTACTAAGCGGAAGGTTCCGAGTTCAAAACTTGTTCGGTGCATAATAATATCTTCTTTACTTAAAAACAATATCAAAGTGTTCAGGAACGCCGTGGTCCCATGGTTAGCGTGGGCAGCTGTGGAACAAGAGGACCTTGGTTCTAGTCTTCCCTGGAATGAAAAATTTAATTGTGCCGGCACGGTAGCTCAGCGTGTTTGGTCAGAGAGCTGCGCGCTCTCTGTAATAAAAAAGAAAAAAAGAAAAAAAACTGAGTCAAGGAACCAACGATCAATTTCAATGGATGTCTTGTGACGTCCGCCCTGACCAAATGCAAGGAACTACACTCCTGGAAATGGAAAAAAGAACACATTGACACCGGTGTGTCAGACCCA
This sequence comes from Schistocerca gregaria, assembly GCF_023897955.1. Lineage (NCBI taxonomy): Eukaryota > Metazoa > Arthropoda > Insecta > Orthoptera > Acrididae > Schistocerca > Schistocerca gregaria. The sequence continues at coordinate 158,511,641 of NC_064928.1, forward strand.
CCATACTTGCTCCGGACACTGCGAGAGGGCTGTACAAGCAATGATCACACGCACGGCACAGCGGACACACTAGGAACCGCGGTGTTGGCCGTCGAATGGCGCTAGCTGCGCAGCATTTGTGCACCGCCGCCGTCAGTGTCAGCCAGTTTGCCGTAGCATACGGAGCTCCATCGCAGTCTTTAACACTGGTAGCATGCCGCGACAGCGTGGACGTGAACCGTATGTGTAGTTGACGGACTTTGAGCGAGGGCGTATAGTGGGCATGCGGGAGGCCAGGTGGACGTACCGCCGAATTGCTCAACACGTGGGGCGTGAGGACTCCACAGTACATCGATGTCGCCAGTGGTCGGCGGAAGGTGCACGTGCCCGTCGACCTGGGACCGGACCGCAGCGACGCACGGATGCACGCCAAGACCGTAGGATCCTACGCAGTGCCCTAGGGGACCGCATCGCCACTTCCCAGCAAATTAGGGACAATGTTGCTCCTGGGGTATCGGCGAGGACCATTCGCAACCGTCTCCATGAATCTGAGCTACGGTCACGCACACCGTTAAGCCGTCTTCCGCTCACGCCCCAACATCGTGCAGCCCGCCTCCAGTGGTGTCGCGACAGGCGTGAATGGAGGGCCGAATGGAGACGTGTCGTTTTCAGCGATGAGAGTCGCTTCTACCTTGGTGCCAATGATGGTCGTATGCGTGTTTGGCGCCGTGCAGGTGAGCGCCACAATCAGGACTGCATACGACCGAGGCACACAAGGCCAACACCCGGCATCATGGTGTGGGGAGCGATCTCCTACACTGGCCGTACACCTCTGGTGATCGTCGAGGGGACACTGAATAGTGCACGGTACATCCAAACCGTCATCGAACACATCGTTCTACTATTGCTAGACCGGCAAGGGAACTTGCTGTTCCAACAGGACAATGCACGTCCGCATGTATCCCGTGCCACCCAACGTGCTCTAGAAGGTGTAAGTCAACTGCCCTGGCCAGCAAGATCTCCGGATCTGTCCCCCATTGAGCATGTTTGGGACTGGATGAAGCGTCGTCTCACGCGGTCTGCACGTCCAGCACGAACGCTGGTCCAACTGAGGCGCCAGGTGGAAATGGCATGGCAAGCCGTTCCACAGGACTACATCCAGCATCTCTACGATTGTCTCAATGGGAGAATAGCAGCCTGCATTGTTGCGAAAGGTGGATATACACTGTACTAGTGCCGACATTGTGCATGCTCTGTTGCGTGTGTCTATGTGCCTGTGGTGCTGTCAGTGTGATCATGTGATGTATCTGACCCCAGGAATGTGTCAATAAAGTTTCCCCTTCCTGGGACAATGAATTCACGGTGTTCTTATTTCAATTTCCAGGAGTGTATATAGAACAAAATGAGAAAAAAACTGTCTTACTTAATGAATTTTATTCATTTGAATGTAATTTTTTGAAATTGCTAGTGGCAACTGAAATCAACCACACGGAAAGTATGCGCTATGGATTTTTACCTCTGCAAACTCTTCAAAATTTCGTGCAGTGGTTGACTACATTTAATGCTGCACAATAAGTGCGTTGAACATCGAAACAAAATTAAGTCACTTATGGGGGGAAGATATTAGTCAAGAATATGTGTAAAAATCAAACTTTCGGGCCAAATAGTTTTTGTGAAACTGAATGATAAGTGTGTCAAAGCAGCCGGAACACCATGTGTCTACACAGGCGAGCAGTGCAATGATGACAAAATCGCGCACAGCGCGGAATGCGGGGAGCACATCTCTGTAGCAGCGAAAGGATTAATGCAGCCGTGGTGGCTTTACTTCACATAAAATGCTCGTTCCCCCCTAAACGTAAGTTTGCTTGGCGCGTGCAACTGGCAACGCAGCAATCTCCCGCATCTGGGCCGGCATGCGCGAACTGCCAAGATAAAAGAATTGGACTATAGCACGGGCTTGGCAGTGATACATGTTCACCAAAGTTTCAGAATATATTAATTAAGACAAAATTTCCAACTTTTCATTTCGTGTGAAAACTTTCTCCCGAAAATTAGATTAGTGACTTTAATTGCAGCATGGTTCACATCGAAGTACAGTAGGTTTCACTCGGCTTCCCTACTGGTGATCTGCTGAGACAATGTTCACAGGTATGCAGGTTCGTCGTAAAGGGACGAAAGGAACCGCGCCGCCGCACGCGGTGCATCGACGCCGGGAAACACTAAAGCCGTAGTATTTTGAATCCGCGATCGAGAAGCAGCAGATGGCATCTTAGCGGTGGCAGCGAGCAGTGCAATGGGGTAGCGTGGCCAGCCTACACGACGAGCGGGGGCCCGGAAACTGATACGGCAGCCGCAGGGAATCGGATTCGCAGTTTCAACACGCCGAGGCTGCAGCATTCGACGGAAGATAAGTCAACATTGTTACATCTATTGTATGTGGTTGCTGAAAGACTGAGGAACATGGCAAGTGATAAAGATTTTGTGAATACGGCGAAGGAGGAAGAACTCTCATTCAGTGTGAGTGCTTCACACACTAGCACGCCTGAAAAGAGGGAAGGAGTAGTTGTTAAAATAAGAGGGGATGTTTTTGGTGATATTTCTAGGTTATTTACGGTCAGTGAAATTGAGTCTGCTTCAAGTATGTGTGTTAATGTAACTAGTGGGGATAATACTAATCCCAAAAGTTACATTAACCATGAACTCAGTAACGATCAGTTGTGTGATGATAGTGTTGGTAATGTTACTGAATCAAATGTGTCAAACGTGTCAAATGTGGATACCAAATTTGGTATACTTCCGGTGGAACAAGGTAAACAAGAAACAGTGATGCCACAAATGGAAATCTGAAGCATGCAGGAAATGTTTGCAGCTTTAATGGGCTCTGTACAAGGACAAACTAATTTGGCTGAAAAAATTAATAGTAAACTCGAAAAACTTGACAGTGGTTTTACTGAAAAAATTAGTAAACTTAACAGTGGTTTTAATGAAAAAATTAGTAAACTTAATAGTGGGTTTAGTGAAAAAATTGAAAAGCAAACTGCTGTTTCAAGAGAAATGTGGTAAAATGAATTGAAGTCATTAGAAAATAAAGTAGATGACAAAATTTATCGAGTTGAGAATAATTGCAAAAGATCTGTCAGGATTGTAAAAGGTAAATTAAGCTATAAAAAGAGCTGCTATTGGAATCAAATAGAGTAAATGAAATTAAAGAAGGTATACAAAAAGTTCATCTTAAAATAGCGGCTGTAGAATCTGTATGTGAAACTGATCACAAAGTGTTAGCCAGTAAAATCAGTTCTGAATCTGACAAATGTATGAATGAAGTAAAAACTGTGTCTGAACTAGTCAATGAGTCTGATAAAAATGCGTTACCAACAGAGACGTCCAGTTTAGAAGCGAGATGTATTTTATTGTGATACATAGATCACGTCGAATGAGAGTGTCCGCACGTTCCAACGCTGCAGCAGTTACAGTTGTGTGCGGCCGGACGACACACAGAAGGTGCAACAAGTTTGCGCGACAATGAACTATAGGCGCTGAAGCGGGAATATTTCACGATGTCCCTCAACAAATTCCGCATTTTTTTCAACCGAAACCGGCTGTCAAAAAAAAAAAAAGGGGGGGGGGGATTGCGTTACTTATTGAATGCCTCTCGTACGTCCAGCAGTATTCTCTGGCTCTCCGTTGGAATGGAAGACAGAAAACAACGAACCGAGGTAATTAGCATCCAGGAACCCATACTCAATGCCTGGACAGTGCGGCAGCCCACCGTGCTTACGTCCAAGAAACGTGTAGGGTTTGTAGCACTGCGGATACTCTGATACTGTTGCAGGTGGAGCCGTGTCACACGCTGCACGCCTGTACGCCAGTGCCCAGCTTAGCGCAGTCATAAAACACTAGCTTTATACTCGCGACACTGCCTGCATACAAATATCACATGCATGTTTCACACTTCAACACAGTTCACATGTCTACGAATACAGGACCAATCGTCATGAAATATGGTAGAATTCAATGAGTAGCATTGTGTTTCTGCGTAGAATTCGTTTCTGTTTTTATATTAGTGATATAAATTGTTAATTTCAATATACCACTTGTAACGTCGTTTATAGAATAGTAACAATCTTTATAATGTGTAACGATAAATATAAAATATATGTGTTTTTTTTTGCCACTGAAAACGAAATGCGTAATGTTTCTGTTATGCAGATTTTCTGTGTGAAGTATTGTTGAACACAGTTTTACTGTAATCCAAAAAAATTAAACAACTTAATCTGGAAAAGCAACACGCAATGCCCATAATGAAATCAATCCCTCTGAAATTTACCAAGTCTCGTGAGCACCAAGTTCTATAGTCCTGTAAAATAAACTGACAATATTCCATGTGCAAATAAACAATGAAAAAAATGTTCCTTCGGTCTAGAGCTGCAACGAATGTAATCTTGGTATTCTGTTCTGTCCACAGTAGGAATACAAAACATTCTATCTTGGCACAGCTAAGTGCAATGCCGGCAGTAAAATACCTTCATACAATTAATATCAGTAGATTCGCTGATAAATGAATAACTTTGCAAATGTTCAGCGAAAATACTGGATATTGGCTCAGCGCTGTGCAGTGCTGTCCACATTGAAACTGTTACAAACATTAATGCGTTTCTGGTCCTGGCCCATTAATATCTTCCTGATTCTAATTGAAAAATGATTTATTTTAGGAAAATATTCATTGGATTTAAATAAACACGGCGTAGAAGAGGGAGAGGTACTGCTAAGGGGATGTGCTAAGACCGAATGCTTTAGTTTGAAAATTGTATTCAAAATAAAGTTTCACCTTCACAAAATCTGATATGAAACATTTTGCATCAACATCAAAATCAGCGAATTTCTCAACTGTAGTACAATTCTTACTTACTCTCGTAATTGAAAGCACTTGGACTGTTATATGAATAAATGTCTGACATCGTTTGACAAAATAGATTCCAAAATTTAGCTTCAGGATTACAAACCGCACAAAATATTACAAATCAGATATACCTAATCAACCTATACATTAAATCTGCTGGAAAGTACTTGGTTCCTACATTCAAGGGTAGTATTGTAAAATTCAACCAAATCCAGATGTCATGTAGCTGCATATCTAAAACTAAATAAACACAATTCTTGATAATCTTATAACATCACAAATTAATAATACACATTTTCCACTTTTATAGAAATAACTACGACCTAACATTTACTGGCTCTGTATTGCGAATACATTACAGCTACAAGTTTGCCACAAATGTCTGTCTCTGGTGCTGTTGTGTTATAGTGAAAACCTGTTTCATGCTATGTTTTATTTTATAAAAACTGTATTATTCTGGGCCCATAGACAAACAACTAACTTCTCACAACTAGCCACCAGTTTTAAGTCTTAATACTACCTGCAACCGAGTGAAACAGCAACTGCTACTGCACTCCGTACGCTCCTACTTACAATCGATTCTGCCACTCAGGCAACATCTTTGGTCTAGTGGTGTCAAAGATACAATCTTTTCTACATGTGACAACCGTTTCAGGTCATTTTTCATTAATTATACTACAAAATCGGGCTTTTACACATCAGTAAAGAGTGACGATACTTTTATCATTTGATAGTATTGTATACAATTCTAACAGCTCCTGGGTTTGTGCGACATGGTGGTTTTTGGCTCTATATAAGGACTGCTTTTTACTGCAGTGGTGTAGGAGAGTAAAGTTGTGCCTCTTTGTCCTTTGTATAATGGCAGCGACTGAAGAGATCGCTTTTACCAATATTATATAACCTAAATAAAAGTTTATAAAAATTATTTAATACCACTTCGAAGCGGATATGTAACTATAATAGACGATTGGTTATACCAGTAATGATCCGTTGTGCAGTATTTTTTATTAAGAATTAACGGCAAGTACGCAGATCTGTGATCACATGAATGTAACTCTGTCGATAAACTTTGACTCTCTGCAAAACTAGATGCGTACGTATAGTCCTTGATTGTGACACGTTTGCCACGTTTTCGTACTATATATGTTCATGTACGAGCAAGCAAAAGGATATGGTGGGCTGTTAAATGAATTTTCAATACGAGGTTTATACTTACATGACGTGCTGTATAATGTGTGCTTGAAAGGAGGTCGTGCTGTGCGAGACAATGTGCGGAATAGTTAGAAATGTCTGTGGAAACAATGTCAGTCCCACATAGCACGAAACAGGTTTTAACTGTGACACACACAGCACCAGAGACAAACATTTGTGACAATGTTGCAGCAGTACTGTGCTCGCAACATCGCAATCTCTCTGACATTAGCTCTATTAGATATGAAGATATTGCCTATTGGTGATATGAATGTTTGTGCCAACCGGGACTCGACTCGGATTGCCCGCTTGTAGCGAGAGCTCACTTTAACCACGTCAGCTATCCTAGTGTCGAAAATAGCGTAACATATGGAAGTTTGGGTCGGTCCTGGAAGCGTCCTCGGGTTGCCGATGTGGTTAAGGCGATCGCTCGCGACAACCGGTAAATCAGGGTTCGAGTCATGTTCAAGCGCAAATTTTCATGTGTCAGCATCAGGCAATATCCCCGTACCTTATGCAGCTATGTCACAAATAGACCACTATTGCGAATAACTTTCATAATGACGTTCGCAGATGTGTCTTTCCTTTTTTCTTTTTGTGATCGCAGACATTTGAATGTCACCAAAGGCCATACTGGCTAGTAATATGAAGCATACTAGTGGTGCAATAATGGCACTTTGGATAATAAAACTGACTGGTTTCATCATAAGTCACATATACAGGGATGTTCAGAAATTCCTGTCACAAATTTGTAGAGGGCAGTGGGTACATCATACACACATCAAAAAAGTTTTGCATTACCCCGGTTCCCAAAACTCTTGAAGATAGACGTTGACTGAATATTGTATCAGAGACACAGTCCCTTTGACTGTTCACAGATGTCACTAAACCCACCCAAAGATGTAAACAATCGTGCATGAGCAGCTCCTATTATAAGCAGGGGGTCCTACAGCCCCTCGTCTTGTGTGTAGTTCAAACATGCCTAGACGGTTAATACGGCGGTTCGATCGCGTCCGAATTGTTACTTTGTGCCAAGAAAAGCTCTCAACAAGGGGTGTCCAGGCGTCTCGAAGTGAACCAAAGCGATGTTGTTCGTACATGGAGGAGAAACAGACAGGAGCTGTCAATGACATGCCTCGCTCAGGCCGCCCAAGAGCTACTACTGCAGTGGGTGACCGCTACCTACGGATTACGACTCGGAGGAACCCTGACAGCAACGCCATCATCTTGAATAATGCTTCTCGTGCAGCCACAGGACGTCGGGTGTTACGACTCAAACTGTGCGCAATAGACTGCATGATGCGCAACTTCACTCCCGACGTCCATGGCGAGGTCCATCTTTGCCACCACGACAGCATGCAGCGCGGTACAGATGGGCCCAACAACATGCAGAATCGACCGCTCAGGATTGCCACCACGTTCTCTTCACCGATGGCTGTCGCAAATGCCTGCATCCACACAATCGTCGGAGACGTGCTTGGAGGAAAGCCGGTTAGGCTAAACGTCAGACACACTGACCAGCTAGTGCAGCAAGGTGGATGTTCCCTGCTGCTTTGGGGTGGCATCGTGAGTGGCCGACGTACGCCGCTGGTGGTCATGGAAGGAGTCGTAACGGCTGTACGATACGTGAATGCCATCCTCAGAGCGATAGTGCAACCATATCGGCAGCATATTGGCGAGGCATTCGTCTTCATGGACGACAATTCCTGCCCCCATCGTGCACATCTTGTGAATGACTTCCTTCAGGATAACGACATCGCTCGAGTAGAGTGGCCCGCATGTTCTCCAGAAATGAATCCAATGGAACATGCCTGGGATTCATTGAAAAGGGTTGCTTATGGACGATGTGACCCACCAACCACTCGGAGGGATCTACGCCGAATCGCTGTTGAGGAGTGGAACAGTCTGAACCAACAATGCCTTGACGAACTTGTGGATAGTGTGCCACGACTAATACAGGCATGCATCAATGTAAGAGGACGTGCTACTGGGTATTAGAGGTACTGGTGTGTACAGCAATCTGGATCACCACCTCTGAAGGTCTCGCTGTATGGTGGTACAACATGCCATGTGTGGTTTTCATGAGCATTAAAAAGGGCAGAAAGATGTTTATGTTGATCTCTGTTCGAATTTTCTCGGAACCCAGGTGGCACAAAACTTTTATTTTATGTGTGTAAATTCGTAAGGTGTTATTCCTTCTGCGAACAGGAAGCAGAACAGGGCACGTGGATCACACTTGGAAGGGTTTTGTACCAATATTTTTCACGCAGCTGGACACTACATCGTGAGTTTACGCACTACCGTGATCCACTGTTTTAGGCCTAAACAGTATGCAGAAGCTGGACAAAAACAGGGAAGCAATACAAGAAACAATACAGCTGCTAGCAACGCCTAGAGGTTGCTCTACTGCGTTTGAGCACGAAATGCACCTGTTCATGTGTCGGCCGTGGTAAGGAATGTGTTCTGCGTAGTCGTGAGTGAATTATGTCAGAGCTAAGTGAATTAGAACATTCGCAATTTGTTGGTAGTAATATGGTGCATGCTTCCATAAACAATGTAGCCGGAGTGTTTGGTGGTTTAAAAGGCATCATATCGAAGATTTATACCACATATAGGGGGAGCAGAAAAACATCATTCGCCCACAATGGGTACGAAATGGTGTGTTGAGTGATCGTGATAGATGGTCATTCAAGAGGATTGTGACGAAAATATGAGGACTATAATTGCGAAAGTAACTGCAGAACTGAATGTCACACTCATGTACTCTGTCATTACCAAAACAGCACCAATGGACTCCAGAGGCTGGGACTTGCAGGAATAATAATATAATTCCAAAACTATACAACAGTAATGCTTGAGGAATGACTGGAACTGATCGGCTGTAGGACCCTCTCCGTCTAACAGGCGCTGCTGATGCGTGATTGTTTATTTCTTTGGGCGGGTTTAGTGACATCCCAGAGCAGTCAAAGGGACTGTGTCTGTAATACAATATCCAGTCAACGGCTATCTTCAGGAGTTCTGGGAAGTGGGATGATGCAAACCTTTTTTTCATTTTGCAAATCAAAACGACATACGGCGAAGGTGTGTTAAGTGCTGTAGAAGTTTAGTGGAGGCAGGACAAATGTTCATTAAAACCAGAGGAGCGGAAGACCTTCCATTTTGACAGATGAATTGGTGCAAAAAATGAGGAAATTATTCACGAAGACCGTCGATTGACAGTGTATGAAATTTCTGCGATGTTTCCACACCTCTCCAGAACTCTCTTACATGAGACCGGACATCGTGTGTGAGATGAGACCACAAACGGCTGTCTTAGCAGCGCAAGAAAACTCATTTCAATAGCACCTTCAGTTTCTTCAGCGATTTGAATTGGAAAGTGAGAATTCTCTCAGCTCTGGGGTGGCTGGAGATGAAAGGTTGGTACCTCACTACACGTCTAAGACAATAAAACAGTCGTCACAGTAGCGTCACACTAATTGCTTATCTGTCAAAAACTTCAAAGCCACACTTGATTTTGGGCAAAAAAATCATGACTTTATTGTTTTGGGACCGAAAACACATCGTTTTGTCCGAATTTCTGACACAGGGGGGATCATCGATGCACAACGAAGTTGTGGGACACGAAAAAGAATATTCAAAACAAGAAAAGGACAATGTTGAGGGGAGGAGTCTGCTCAATGTACGGCTAAGCCCGTTCTCACAGGGCCGGCCGCTGTGGGCGAGCGGTTCTAGGCGCTTCAGTCTGGAACCGCGCGACCGCTACGGTCGCAAGTTCGAATCCTACCTCGGGAATGGATGTGTGTGGTGTCCTTAGGTTAGTTAGGTTTAAGTAGTTATTAGTTCTAGGGGACTGATGACCTCAGATGTTAAGTCCCATAGTGCTCAGAGCCATTTGAACCATTAGAAACCGTCCTCACACAGCCTTCTCCACCAAGGCTCTTAAGCCCATTTGCTTCGGATATTTAGAATCGTGCCATAACCCCCCTGTATTCCCCTCACTTGGCGCCTTCAGATCATCATCTTTTCACCTCCCTGAAGATACACATGAGCGAAATTAAGTTTTCGGCACATGAGAAGGGTCAGAAAGATGTTCTGAAGTGAGGGAAGGAGCTGTCGGGAGAATTCTTTCAGGAGAGCATTAAGAAGCTTCTGCTACAGCTCACCACGTGCGTTGAATTGGATGGCGACGTAGTCAACCAGCGTATCAATAATATCCTCTAATCTTTTTAATCTTTTTCAAACACATTTCTTCCAAGAAATATAAAAATCTGTTTGCGTGGACAGCTACATTGAAGGGCCAGAGAAACTGGTATAGGCATGCGTATTCAAATACAGAGATATGTAAACATGCAGAATAAGGCGCTGCGGACGCAAGGCCTATATAAGACAAGTATCTAGCACAGATGGTATATGGGTTACTGCTGCTGCGTCTTTGATTCATAATCAAAACGTCTTCAGTGCCGGGTTCGATCCCCGCCATTGCCTAAATTTTGATAAATAATCAGCATTGGTGGCCGAAGACTTCCGGCATATGAAGTCAGCCTCATTCTGCCAACGGCCTTGTCAAAGAGGGCGGAGGAGCGGATAGAGGTTCAGGGCACTCTCTTGTCGTAGGGCTGGGAAATTGCCCCTAAAGGCGGAAGAATCAGCAATGATCAACGACATGAGGATGCAGAAGGCAATGGAAACCACTGCATTAAAGACACGTAACGTGTATCCACAGGACATGTGGCCTGTAGTTGAAGAAGTGTCATGATGATCTCTCCATTGGCAAAACATTCCGGAATAGTCCCCCATTCGGAACTCCGGGAGGGGACTGCCAAGGGGGAGGTTACCATGAGAAAAAGATTGAATAAGAATCAACGAAAGGATAATGTTCTACGAGTCGGGGCGTGGAATGTCAGAAGCTTGAACGTGGTAGGGAAACTAGAAAATCTGAAAAGGGAAATGCAAAGGCTCAATCTAGATATAGTAGGGGTCATTGAAGTAAAGTGGAAGGAAGACAAGGATTTCTGGTCAGATGAGTATCGGGTAATATCAACAGCAGCAGAAAATGGTATAACAGGTGTAGGGTTCGATATGAATAGGAAGGTAGGGCAGAGAGTGTGTTACTGTGAACAGTTCAGTGACCGGGTTGTTCTAATCAAAATCGACAGCAGACCAACACCGACAACGTTAGTTCAGGTGTACATGCCGACGTCGCAAGGTGAAGTTGAACAGATACAGAAAGTGTATGAGGATATTGAAAGGGTAATGCAGTATGTAAAGGACTGGAATGCAGTTGTAGGGGAAGGAGTAGAAGAAAAGGTTACAGGAGAATATGGGCTTGGGGCAAGGAATGAAAGAGGAGAAAGACTAATTGAGTGCTATAACAAGTTTCAGCTAGTAATAGCGAATACCCTGTTCAAGAATCACAAGAGGAGAAGGTATACTTGGAAAAGGCCGGGAGATACGGGAAGATTTCAATTAGATTACATCATGGTCAAACAGAGATCCCGAAATCAGATACTGGATTGCAAGGCGTACCCAGGAGCAGATACAGACTCAGATCACAATATAGTAGTGATGAAGAGTAGGCTGAAGTTGAAGACATTAGTCAGGAAGAATCAATACGCTAAGAAGTGGGATACGGAAGTTCTAAGGAATGACGAGATACATTTGAAGTTCTCTAACGCTATAGATACAGCAATAAGGAATAGCGCAGTAGGCAACACAGTTGAAGAGGAATGGACGTCTCTAAAAAGGGCCATCACAGAAGTTGGGAAGGAAAACATAGCTACAAAGAAGGTAACAGAAGAAATACTTCAGTTGATTGATGAAAGGAGGAAGTACAAACATGTGCCGGGAAAATCAGGAATACAGAAATACAAGTCGCTGAGGAATGAAATAAATAGGGAGTGCAGGGAAACTAAGAAGAAATGGCTACAGGAAAAATGTGAAGACATCGAAAAAGATATGATTGTCGGAAGGACAGACTCAGCATACAGGAAAGTCAAAACAACCTTTGGTGACATTAAAAGCAACGGTGGTAACATTAAGAGTGCAACGGGAATTTCACTGTTAAATGCAGAGGAGAGAGCAGATAGGTGGAAAGAATACATTGAAAGCCTCTATGATGTGATAGAAGAAGAAACATGAGTCGATTTAGAAGAGATAGGGGATCCAGTATTAGAATCGGAATTTAAAAGAGCTTTGGAGGACTTACGGTCAAATAAGGCAGAAGGGATAGATAACATTCCATCAGAATTTCTAAAATCATTAGGGGAAGTGGCAACAAAACGACTATTCACGTTGGTGTGTAGAATATATGAGTCTGGCGACATACCATCTGACTTTCGGAAAAGCATCATCCACACAATTACGACGACGGCCAGAGCTGACAAGTGCGAGAATTATCGCACAATCAGCTTAACAGCTCATGCATCGAAGCTGCTTACAAGAATAATATACAGAAGAATGGAAAAGAAAATTGAGAATGCGCTAGGTGACGATCAGTTCGGCTTTAGGAAAAGTAAAGGCACGAGAGAGGTGATTCTGACGTTACAGCTAATAATGGAAGCAAGGCTAAAGAAAAATCAAGAGACGTTCATAGGATTTGTCGACCTGGGAAAAGCGTTCGACAATATAAAATGGTGCAGGCTGTTCGAGATACTGAAAAAAGTTGGGGTAAGCTATAGGGAGAGACGGGTCATATACAATATGTACAACAGCCAAGAGGGAATTATAAGAGTGGACGATCAAGAACGAAGTGCTCGTATTAAGAAGGGAGTAAGACAAGGCTGTAGCCTTTCGCCCTACTCTTCAATCTGTACGTCGAGGAAGCAATGATGGAAATAAAAGAAAGGTTCAGGAGTGGAATTCAAATACAAGGTGAAAGGATATCAATGATACGATTCGCTGATGACATTGCTATCCTGAGTGAAAGTGAAGAAGAATTAAATGATCTGCTGAACGGAATGAACAGTCTAATGAGTACACAGTATGGTTTGAGAGTAAATCGGAGAAAGACGAAGGTAATGAGAAGTAGTAGAAATGAGAACAGCGAGAAACTTAACGTCAGGATTGATGGTCACGAAGTCAATGAAGTTAAGGAATTCTGCTACCTAGGCAGTGAAATAACCAATGACGGATGGAGCAAGGAGGACATCAAAAGCAGGCTCGCTATGGCAAAAAAGGCATTTCTGGCCAAGAGAAGTCTACTAATATCAAATATCGGCCTTAATTTGAGGATGAAATTTCTGAGGATGTACGTCTGGAGTACAGCATTGTATGGTAGTGAAACATTGACTGTGGGAAAACAGGAACAGAAGAGAATAGAAGCATTTGATATGTGGTGCTATAGACGAATGTTGAAAATTAGGTGGACTGATAAGGTAAGGAATGAGGAGGTTCTACGCAGAATCGGAGAGGAAAGGAATATGTGGAAAACACTGATAAGGAGAAGGGACAGGATGATAGGACATCTGCTAAGACATGAGTGAATGACTTCCATGGTACTAGAGGGAGCTGTAGAGGGCAAAAACTGTAGAGGAAGACAGAGATTGGAATACGTCAAGCAAATAATTGAGGACGTAGGTTGCAAGTGCTACTCTGAGATGAAGAGGTTAGCACAGGAAAGGAATTCGTGGCGGGCCGCATCAAACCAGTCAGTAGACTGATGACAAAAAAAAAAAAATGTGACTTTGAACGAGGTGTTGGAGTGCGAGCGATGGGACACATCTCCCAGGTAGCGATAAAGTGGGAATTTTCCCGTACGACTATTTCACAAGGGTACGGTGCATATCACGAATCCGGAAAAACACCAAATCTCCGACATCAGTGCGGCCGGAAAAAGATCTTCCAAGAACAGGAGCAACGATGACTGAAGAGAATCGTACAACGTGACAGAAGTGTAATCCTTCCATAAATTGCTGCTGATTTCTGCGCTGGGCGATCAACAAGTGTCAGAATGGGAACCACTCAACGAAACATCATCGATGTGTGCTTTCGGAGCCGAAGGTACACTGATGTATCCTTGATGACTGCACGAAAGCCTCATCAGGGCCCGTCAACACCGACATTGGACTGTTGAGCAGTGGCAATACGTTGCCTGGTCGGACGAGTCTCGTTTCAAATTATATGGAGCGGATAGACGAGTACCTCATAAATCCTTGACCCTGGGCGTTAGCAGGGGACTATTCAAGCTGGTGGAGGCTCTGTAATGGTGTCGGGTGTGTGCAGTTAGAGTGAGATGAGACCCCTGATACGCCTAGATACGATTCTTCAAATGGTTCCAATGGCTCTGAGCACTATGCGACTTAACTTCTGAAGTCATCAGTCCCCTAGAACTTACAACTAATTAAACCTAATTAACCTAAGGACATCACACACATCCATGCCAGAGGCAGGATTCGAACCTGCGGCCGTAGCTGTCGCCCGGTTCCAGTCTGCAGCGCCTAGAACCGCACGGCCACTCCGGCCGGCAGATACGACTCTGACAGATCACACGTACGTAAGCATCCTATCTGATCACCTGCTTCCATTCATGTCCATTGTGCTTTTCGGCAGTCTTGAGCAATTCCAGCAGGACAATGCGACACCACACACGTCCCGAATTGCTATAGAGTGGCTCCAGGAACACTCTTCTGAGTTTAAACAGTTCTGCTGCCCACCAAACTCCCCAACAATTAACATTACTGATCAAATCTGGGATGCCTTGCAATGTGCTGTTCAGAAGACACCTGCACCCCCTCGTACTCTTACGATTTATGGAAAGCCTTGAAGGATTCATGGTGTCAGTTCCCTCCAGCACTACTTCAGACATTAGTCGAGTCCACGCCATGTCGAGTTTCGGCATTTCTGCGTGCTCTTGGAGCCCATACACGATATTAGGCAGGTTACTAATTTCTTTGGCTCTTCAGTGTATACCAAGCCACATTTGGACTGAAAACAAACACAACACCATAGTCTTGTAATAGGATACAACTGCATTCCTTATCGTAAATGGAATATGAGAGACACATCGACGATTGTGTCAGCGCCTTCGGCGTCAGGTGGTCAGATTGGTGGCAGAGGTAGGAAGTCAGTGCGTGCGTTGCGGGCAGGTATCGACCCCGCGACAGGCGGTGCTAGGCGCAAGGCGCCGCCAGCGACGTCCACAAATAGAGGCGCACCCGAGCTTCGGCTCAGCTGCAGATATTGCGGCCGTGGTATGGGCCGTCGGCAGGAACGCGGACGCGGCCGGGTTTGTTTACTCTGGAATCTCCCTCCTCTAGGACTCATCTCTCACTGGGTCAAATGTCGCGGTCGAGCGTTCATACTGGGAGACTTGATTAACGCAGCTGTTTAAGGTACGGGGAGGAAGATCGTCACTATACTCCGTTCCTCATAAGAACAAACCTGATGTAAACAAACACATACGCGATGACTGGTCACAAGCCGTAGCACACGTACACTGGTTTTGTTACGCTCTTGGAAGTAGGTTCTACTTATGTATTAGATATGTTACTAAGTTATGTTGAATGAGACTTTAAGATATTCAAAGGTATTAACAGCCATCGATGTTTTTCACAATAAAGCTTTAAGTATGTAGTTTTTATTCCAAAAATCGTTTACAGCCACAGCCTTTGCACATTGTGCTCCGCGCTGTTAACACGCAGTGTGAAAATGGTTGAGGCTGTTTTCTGTTCGGCAGTGAAACACGCGTGTGGAACACAGTTAAAAAGTGCCGAGAAATAGGTTATTCTTAAAATTCTTCATAAACTTTACAGATTCACAAATACACATTCGCTATATAGCGGAATAGGTAGCCGAGTAGATTCGTAACAAAGGTTCTCTGGTACACGTCTCGCCTATGTCTTGTTTTTCGTCGTTCAATTTGAAATACCTACATCTTGTGATTGTGAAATTCATCATTTTCGTATGAATAAGGCACGTCTTCTTGTTTCTAATTACGTATTGCACGCGAAATTCCTGTTTTCATTTCAAATAATAATTCTTAATTATCCATATTTTATGAGAGGCTGATAATAAAGGTTGCTTAAATTAAAAAAAGACGTAACAATTAAATTTTTAAAACAAAAATGAAAAACCAGATACTCTTTATTTGGACTATGTGTATTGCTTCATACCGCAGATGTACATAAGTAAAGTTGAAACTTGAAAAGCAATCATTTTCACAGCATCAAGTACACCATACAAATACCGCATTTTTATATTTGCCACTATACCATTACAATATGAACGCAACAGAACTGATCTGGAGACAAGTTAAGGGATTCGGCCCGAGAAATAACAAGACTGTTAAGCTGCCAGACGTACTGGGACTAACGCACGCAGCTTTTTCACACGTCACTGCCGAACACTGGCGGGATATAGAAGGGCTCGTCATAAAAGAAGAGGAGAAAATGCGGCGCCTTGCTAGCTTCGCAGATTCTGTTGTTGATCGACTCGTTATCGATATAGCAGATGACAGTTCCAGAATTGAAATGTGTTTCTCAAATTCGGATAAGGAAGGAGCTAAGAGACTTCCAAATGACTGACTGTAATAAATACCTTCAGTGGCTTCAGTAGGAAATAGCACGGTGAAATCCCTGCAGTATGCTTTTGCATCACACATAGCTCGCTCAGAAAAATGGACTTTGTTTAAGTTAGGAATTTTCATCACTCTCGTTTATAATTAGAATACTAAGTCAGGTGAGAACGAGAGCATTTTATGCTGTCCGTCTTGTCACCTAAAGAAGCCTGCAGTAATACTGAAGTTTTGCCGAATATTATTTTACTCGCTTTAAAAATTAAATGACATTAGAAGCTATATAGGTTCCTTGCTCGTCTCTTTTTTATGTATGAACTGCAACTGGTCACATCATTGCAGGTTAATTGGACCGCTGGCTGGCCAGTGCTATCCAAGATTAATGCGCCAGTAAAGTAGTGCCGCATTATCGCTCAGTGTATGTGCGCGCTAACAGATCATAAAGCCGTGTCACGGATTGCGGGGCGCCTTGGCCGGAAGTTAGAGTCCTCCCTCGGGCATGGGTGTGTGTGTGTTGTTCTTAGCTTAAGTTAGTTTAAGTAGTGTGTAAGTCTAGCGACCGATGACCTCAGCAGTTTGGTCCCTTAGGAATTCACACACACAGCATATAACGTGTCCTTATGATCGTACTACACTGCTCTGGCCACAACTTGGCTCCCGCTCCACGTGAGAGGAAAAATCGAATGAGATTCAAGCAAGCGTGGAAGAATACATGCGTAATGCTTACATCAGGTTTATTTTTACGGTGAACAGAGTACTCCGCTCATCATAAAAATAAACCTGATGTAAAGAAACACTAACGCTATGATTGGTCAGCAGCCAAAGCTCCGGAACACTCGTGTTGTTCCGCTCTTGCAAGTAGGTCCAACTTATGTGTTAGATATTTTATTACTATGTCGCTCTAAATGAAGCTTTAAGACATTCTGATGTATTAACAGCCACCAATGTTTTTTTTAATCATACTTTAGGTACGTAATTTTTGTTTCAAGAATCGTGTGCAGTGACAGTCTCAGTTAGCGCTACTTGTGCTCTGATTGTCTCTCTGCTCACATGTACCGCGAAAATGGATGACACTGCTTCGTAATAAAATACGCGCGCGGAACACCGTTAATGGCGAGAAACAAGTTGTTCTTAATGTCTGTCACAACATTTCAGAGAAAAATCATCTTTGAAATTTTAGATACAAGATGTTATAGATATAAGGTTCATACCTGGAAATGTAATCTGGGGTAATCGGTAGCGTCAGTGTTTTGTGGGGCGAGATACTAGAAGGAGGTTCGAAACCAGTTAAAATTATAAATTTTTTTGTTCCTTTTGAATACCTAAATCAATGAACTACAAAATTTATCAATGTGTGGTAATTAATTAATACTTAACCATCACTTTTTTCAAGAAAAATGAATTTCTTCTGCTTTCTAATTACATACCACACGCAGAATTCCGGTTAACACAAAAAAAGTCTCTATATATTATAAAAGATTGTTACATATTTTGAAACTAAGAAAACATTAGACAATTATAATTTTTGGAGAAAAATCAAATACTTTTTTGTTTGAATATGCCCACTGTTTCATAGGACAGAGGTTGGTCTCACACTAGCTAGAGTGATATGCTTCGTAAAACCAAGGGAACAATAATTTTCACGGAGTCGAACACACTGTACAAATGCTGCATTTTTACCGTTGTCACCCTAACATTGCTATCTGAACCCAATAGAATTGATCTGGAGCCAAGTTAAGGGATGTGTGTCGAGAAATAATAAGACATTTAAGCTGCCAAACTTAATGTAACTAACGCACGAAGGTTTATGACATGTCACTGCCGAAGGATCGCGAAATGCAGAATGGCACGTCATAGGAGGAGGAGGAAATGTGGTGGCTTGGGATTCTGTTGATCGCCTCAGAATCAGCGCAGCAGTGCTGAAATGTACCGCTTTCCTCGGAGTTCGATATGGAAGGAGTTCAGATATTAACAGATGACTGACAGTAATACCTTCAGTGGCTTCAATGTTTAACTACATAGTGAAATCCCAGCAATGCAACTTTTACGCCGCACATAGCACCTTCAGAAAAATTACCCTTGTTAATGTCAGGAATTTTCATCACCCTCGTTTTTAATTACAGTACTATTTTAGCTAAGATTAAGAGCATGTTTTCCTTGAGATAACCTAAGAAGCGTATCGCCTGAGTTTTACCATTATTTGCTTGTGTTCAAAAATTAAATGAGACTCAAAACTTTGTTGTTCTCTGCTCGTCTCTTTTTACGCCTTTACTACAACTGATCACGTCACTACAGGTGGGATTGCCAATGCTTTCCAAGTTAACTCAGCCGGTAAAGCTGTTGTCCCGTATTATAGCTGAGTCGATGTACGTGTAACGCACAGCATTAAACGTATCCTCAATATCGTACTTGACTGTACTTGGGACCTATTGGCTTCTGCTCCACGTGGAACGAAATCCAGTGAGGTTACAGCAAACGCAGAAGAATACACTCCTGGAAATGGAAAAAAGAACACACTGACACCGGTGTGTCAGACCCACCATACTTGCTCCGGACACTGCGAGAGGGCTGTACAAGCAATGATCACACGCACGGCACAGCGGGCACACCAGGAACCGCGGTGTTGGCCGTCGAATGGCGCTAGCTGCGCAGCATTTGTGCACCGCCGCCGTCAGTGTCAGCCAGTTTGCCGTGGCATACGGAGCTCCATCGCAGTCTTTAACACTGGTAGCATGCCGCGACAGCGTGGACGTGAACCGTATGTGCAGTTGACGGACTTTGAGCGAGGGCGTATAGTGGGCATGCGGGAGGCCGGGTGGACGTACCGCCGAGTTGCTCAACACGTGGGGCGTGAGGTCTCCACAGTACATCGATGTTGTCGCCAGTGGTCGGCGGAAGGTGCACGTGCCCGTCGACCTGGGACCGGACCGCAGCGACGCACGGATGCACGCCAAGACCGTAGGATCCTACGCAGTGCCGTAGGGGACCGCACCGCCACTTCACAGCAAATTAGGGACACTGTTGCTCCTGGGGTATCGGCGAGGACCATTCGCAACCGTCTGCATGAAGTTGGGCTACGGTCCCGCACACCGTTAGGCCGTCTTCCGCTCACGCCCCAACATCGTGCAGCCCACCTCCAGTGGTGTCGCGACAGTCGTGAATGGAGGGACGAATGGAGACGTGTCGTCTTCAGCGATGAGAGTCGCTTCTGCCTTGGTGCCAATGATGGTCGTATGCGTGTTTGGCGCCGTGCAGGTGAGCGCCACAATCAGGACTGCATACGACCGAGGCACACAGGGCCAACACCCGGCATCATGGTGTGGGGAGCGATCTCCTACACTGGCCGTACACCTCTGGTGATCGTCGAGGGGACACTGAATAGTGCACGGTACATCCAAACCGTCATCGAACCCATCGTTCTACCATTCCTAGACCGGCAAGGGAATTTGTTGTTCCAACAGGACAATCCACGTCCGCATGTATCCCGTGCCACCCAACGTGCTCTAGAAGGTGTAAGTCAAATACCCTGACCAGCAAGATCTCCGGATCTGTCCCCCATTGAGCATGTTTGGGACTGTATGAAGCGTCGTCTCACGCGGTCTGCACGTCCAGCACGAACGCTGGTCCAACTGAGGCGCCAGGTGGAAATGGCATGGCAAGCCGTTCCACAGGACTACATCCAGCATCTCTACGATCGTCTCCATGGGAGAATAGCAGCCTGCATTGCTGCGAAAGGTGGATATACACTGTACTAGTGCCGACATTGTGCATGCTCTGTTGCCTGTGTCTATGTGCCTGTGGTTCTGTCAGTGTGATCATGGGATGTATCTGACCCCAGGAATGTGTCAATAAAGTTTCCCCTTCCTGGGACAATGAATTCACGGTGTTCTTATTTCAATTTCCAGGAGTGTACATAGTGCAGTATTTGCATGATGTTTATTATCATGATGAACGGAATATAGGTATGCGGCTCACCTGCCACCGCGCTTCCCACACGCGCCTCTCCACGTTCGCCACCGGCCAGCCTCCTGCTACCATCTGCGATTGGGTCCTGGCTTCAATGCCCGGGGCGCGTACTTTCGCCGCCGTGCAGCCAGCCGCCCCGCTACGCACGCCACTGCTACGCGGACGTCGCCACACCGTTGCCGCCGCATTACGCGCGTCGCGACGCGACGACTCTACTGCACTGAGGCACTCGCAGCCATTTGTTCAGAGAAGGACATAGAGACTCTCAGATCAGTAAATTTTAGCATATATTTTGTCTACTATAGTTATTGCCTTTTCTTTGGACGTTCCTTTACCCACAAGAACGATTCTACCTTCAGATGTTTGTGAGTACGGTCATTGGGAGGTATGTCGAGTGTGTAATTGCTCGTAGATACGATGTGGGGTCGTAGCGGCTCCTTATCAGTTAGAGGGCCCGCGCAACAGACAAGTAAGGTGGGCTGCCGACCTCCCTTTAAGAACTACTTTGCGAAGAGCCATGTGACAGTGATCCACCGATTGGAACTCATGGCACTACGTGTAGCACTCCGCCGAATCGGCGTTATAAGCATGCCAGGAGAGTCAGAGCGGCAGTGTGTACCTACTGCAACGACACCTCCGGCCAATACTTACGCCAGTTCTAGCATAGTAGACACTTGCCGTATCATTCAGTAGAATGTTGTATCTTTGTAATTTGGTCATTATATGCTTTTGATTTTCTTGTACTCTTACCTGGTTTTTCCAGCACGAGAATTGTTGTGTATCTTGTTATTGCGTTAGGAAATTAGTGCATGCCAAAAAAGGCGTTGTTTTATTTATTATAATAAAGTGTGTTCAGACTTGATTGTTAGTTCTTTCCTGCCGACTGTAGTACACTACATACAGGGTGACAATTATTGAACTATATGAAATAAAATCGTCATAACTTCTAAACGGTTTGCGTTAGCACGGTTGGCCGCGGGACACGATGCGAGTTTGGTTTGGCGGCGTAGCTCACTTTCATCTGGAATGGTTCGTCAATAAGCAAAATTGGCGCCTTTGGGGGACTGAGAAGACCCCATTTCGCGATCGGAAAGTCTCTTTACCCTCAGCTGGTAACTGTGTGGTGTGCAGTGTCCAGTCACGGAATAATCGGTGTGATATTCCTTGATGATGGCACGGTACTACCGAACCACACGTGAAGATTTTGGAAGATGATTTCATCCCCATTATCCAAAATGATACTGATTTCGATAAGATGTGGTTCATGCGAGACGGAGCTCGACACCCTCAACGCAGGATCGTGTTTGTTGTCCTGTTGGGGACAGCATTCTGCCTCATTGGTTCCCAGACGCCATTGGCATGGGCCTCCATATTCTCCGGATCTGAACACATGTGGGGCTATACTAAAGACAAGGTGTACAGCAGTAATCCCAAAACCACTGCTGAGCTGAAAACAGCCGTTCAGGAGGTTATAGGCAGCATCGATGTTCAGACACGTCAGTGGGTCATGCAGAATTTCGCTATTCCTCTGCTAGTCAGTCTCTCGTCCGCATTAGTTAAGCAGTTAGTGTCTGTCTGTCGTTCGGATCAACCTTTAAGGCCGGCATATGAGAGTCTTTCCACTCCTCCAGTAAGAGAACTCAGCGAGTGGTCGCCCGGTCGGAGCTTAGTTCCTGCATCTGAGTCTGCGCGTTAGGCCGCCAGTCTGCTCGAGTTTGCTCAGGCAATGGTCATTTGGTGGTTGGATCAATCGGTTGGTCGATCGCGCACTGAGATACAAGATGACTTGTCCGTCTTGAGCGTCGGCGCATGTGAGGTCGCCACGTGAGTCCAGTGGGCCGCGCCGTATAACGAGGGTTAGTGGCTTCGCGGCCGACACGAGAGCAACAGGAGTCAACCCAGGACATCGGTCTGGCCGGTGCGAGCTGCGACGCCGTGAGACTGGAGATCGGCGCGACTTCCTGCGTCCGTTGGAGCGGCTGGCAGCGGACGTTTCGGGAGAGCTAGTTGGGAGTGCTGCGCCAGGTCTTCTCGAGAAATCGCAGTTTATTAGAAGTTAAGTGATTGGTGATATGTTGTTTCATTTACTCTTCTTAAATTCTACTTGTTTTCTTGGTGAGGTCACCAGCCGTTTTGCTTTGCGGTCGTCCCGCCATTCTTTCCGTTTGTCCACTCGCGGGAAGGTGGTTGCTTATAAATTGGGTGGTCCGTTTTTCCCTTGTGGAGTAGGGGCAGGTTAGAGCAACCTGCAGTTCGGGTTGTTCGGTAGTCTCCCTATCTATCTACCGTACGTTAGTAGCTACCTCTGTCATGTTTGTCGGATTTGGTGTGTTAACGAATTTATTGCTTGGAGTGTAACGGCCTAATTCCTGAAACATGTTTTGATCTTGCCTATCATCTTGAGAGGCGGTGTACTGTAGAGCATCTTAACTTGTTTGGCCAACCCTGTAGAATTTTATATAAGATTGCATTTCATGGGCTTTTATTTAATTAATCATTTTAGTTTATAAAGTTGCCACCCTTTCACCGTAAGACTTTTCTTAGAAGTTAAAATCAAGTTGCACCTTCGGTGGCAAAGTTCATATTTTAAATTTTAGTGTTTTGTACCATTTCTATCCCTACGGGGGTGCATAGTTTGTGTGCTTGTGTAAATTGTTAACTTTTAGTTTAAGGTAATCTGGTGTCGATCGCGCACTACGACACAAGATGACTGTCCGTCTTGAGTGTCGGCGCAGATTTGCACCAGTGTAGTCTTTCAGAGGTTGTTGTGAGCGGTCGTAACTACGGCCGTGTCAAAAGGGAGCGGCAAGGTTCTCTGGCCAAAAGCTCATACAGTCAAAACTTGTTTGTTTCTGCCTCTGAATAAATTATAACTTGACATTTAGAGTGTGCTTTCTGATTATAATTTTAAATCTTTTTCTTTAAAAAATGCTTTTAGGCACTATTAAAGTAAATAAAATTCCCATTTGTTAAAAGGAATTTGATTATGATTTCATTAGTTACTCCCTGGCAACTACTTCCATACTTACATAGTGTGATTAAATGTGTTAATGTTCTTTATGGATCGCTAGTAAATAAAATAAGTTCTTAAGAATATTCTTTGAAAATAAATCACAGTTCACTGGTATTGTCTGTAGTTTAGTATTGGTACTAGCGACTTGGGATTCCAAGCGCATACACAGTCGTAACTATACAATTAGCACTTGGGTTGCCGAAACCGATAGGTCGCTGTGTGAACATACCAGATTTCGGAACGAAAGAATTGAACTTTTTTTGCCTTTCCTTTTCCTTCCTTCTGGGTGTGTCTACATTTTCTTCTCCGACCTTTTCTTTTTCTATCCAACCCTTCTGTTTTCGTAAGCGGTAGTTGCTTGACTGATTACTCAATGCTAGAATCTACGATGTATTAAGTGATGTAACGTAATAAAAGTCATAATGACGAAGGAGAATTGATCTAACGTACCCCTGTAAGTTGATAAGAGATGGTATAACGACTTCTGACTGTTATCCCCCAGAGGGCAGCGGCGTTTTGTTGATATGAAGATATTTATGAGGCTGTTTCGTTAACGTTATTTGTGAGCAGGTAAGAAGTCCTGTCGTTCGTGTAGTCGAAGGTAATTAGGTGCAGGCAAGAGTACCTGTGCCAGTTATTGTTCCTGCTGTACAGATATCGTTTCGTTGTGGAAGTTAAGGCGGATACAATGAATGCTAATTATATTGCTAATTTCATGAGAGAAGATCATTCAGTGATGTCAAATGATCTGTTTTATGCTATCGGCCCAGAGATCAGAGCAGAACAGTTAACCATGATTCGTTTTACCATGCAGCGGGTTTCAATTTGAGGCAATGTTTTTGGCGTCGTTTAAATTGCAGGCTGTTACCAGTGGATGCTTACGGTAAGCAGAGACCGCACTGTGCAAACAGGTGGACTGGAATAGCTTTCGCCTTGCGGTAAGCCAGACACACACCAAAGCGCTACGACATCTCTTCCCCTTCTTCGTCTTGCCTGCCGCAATTAAGTCTAATTTTCATATAATTTATAAGTCATTTATTGCTTAGGTTTTCAGTGACAATGTACTGAGAGTATTATGTAGAATGTAAATATGAAGTGGTTATAAGTAAACTTTAATAGTTTTGTGACAAGGATGGCCCAAGTGCATATCTACAGTATTTGTATTCTATGTGTATTTCTGAAGTTTTCGAGGCGCTTAAAGGTATTTCTCTCCCAGCTACTGTATAGGTCTTTGTCATGTGAAGAATTAAGGTATTTGCATCATTTAGCTTTGTTGTAGAATTTTGGTGTTGTACTGCATTCCATTTGTAGATCTCTTTTATTGACCACATTTTTGTTTTGTCTTTCGAAAGAATGCATCAAGTTTATCTTACTAATGTTTTTCTACAATACTCCTTTTTAAATTCCTACTTTCATTGTTTCATTTCGTACAAATCTGGAATGTGCAGCCTCTCTTTTAACGTGTCTATTCTGTTTGTCTTTTATTGTTCAGTAGATTGTGGTACTTCGAATTTTTATTTAACTTTTGTAACTAATGTTCTGCTGTTTCACGGCTCTGCAGGAAAGCTAATTCCACTGTAGGATTAGAAGCATTTAGTCCCGCATATTCTTTCAAGGGTAAAAAATAACAGCGTGTTTTTAATTCTGAACTACCGTTTCCCTTAAGTCCTTCTCCTAAAACTTTCCTGACCTGTGTCCAGTGAAATTAACATTTACTTTTTTCGTATCTCCGCGTTTCACACGGTATATTAAGTCCTGCAGCACTTAACCACACCCCTACTTCTCCGTAATGGAATTTTCATCATTTTGAGACGATTCTGTTGTAGATTTTATGCAGACAACAAATTCATAAACGTAGCCAGCGTTTTCTGAATTTTCTATTTTCTGAAATTTAACGTAGAGATGCGCTCTGTCATCCTGTTTCCGTTTCAGTATTGTTGTAACGATACTAAATGAGCCATCTTAAAAGTTGTTTACTGTACTGGCTTGCAATTTGTTTTGTCCTACAAAAGTTAAGATCCTTTCATGTATAAATTCGACGTCGCTCAGTACTTTCTGTACTTGGTGTTCAACTTGCTGTCAGAGAGCACTGTCTTACTCTGTTTTTTTGCGCGTACTTAGCTTTATTCCGCCGGTACACGCCACCAGCTGTGCTCCAGAAACCGTTTTCTTCAATATCACTTTAGCAAGTGTACGTGTGCTGTGCTGAGAGCTGGAAGTGCCACCTCCCCCTAACTCCACTCACCCTTGCACGTCCTTTGTTCCCACCTCTCCGCTCTTTCCATCTTGCAAAATATGCGTTAGCCGCAGATAATACACCCCCCCCTCCCCCTTTGCCGTGTTACCCACGTGGACACGACGCACCTGTCAGTTTGACGTTTGTTTACAAACAGTGCGTTCGCTCCAGTCGGGCAGAACCACATTACAGCTGCGAATATTTTCGAGTTTTATTAACTGATTATAAACTCACTGCATTCTTTCCCTTCCTTGTGAAATTTAATGAACAGGACGAGAATATTTTTAGTTGTTTTATTATTGTGGACACTTGCATTTAATTCACAGTGTGTAGAGTTTTGCCTGTCTTTCTCCACGCCTGTGTTTTACAAGCTTATTTTATGTCCTATGAAGATCTCAGATAATTTCAAAACTGTAAATTCATAAGAACGGCTGAAAACACATGTCTTTCTTGAACTCTGTCATTTTAGTGGAAAAGTAATGTTGTAACCGATCCCCATTTTCAACCGATAATCCAACAAGTGCTGTTCGTAGTCTTACCCTTCAGTTTTTCTAGCTCTAATGTGAGGCAGTGAAAACAGTTGGCTAGATTCTGTACTTTGCTGTTGTATTTTCATATTTTAACTTCTTAGGTAATGGGAATTAGTAGTTTCTCATGTGTTTTCTACAGAAAGTACTTAGAGTGGCATCAAATCAGTGGATCGTCGTTTTCCCTAATGTTGACTGATGAGAATTCTTACTTAACATAATCGATATTAACGATCTGCGACAGATCTTTTCCCTCAAGTACTTTTGCTTTATGTTCTTTTTATAATTGCTCTGCCTTCCATGACTGTCCATCAGTATTAATTAACATGAACTGCCTCCTCTTCCGCTGTCCACCAGATTAGTTTTTCATCCTCCTAGACTGGCCTACACCTGGTAACTACCGACCATAAGTGTGGCCCTTGTATACCGTACATTGAAATATATTCTCTTTATTTTACCTAATTTCCTGTTGCCATTTAACAGCAGTCCTGGATGCCCACTCAGAAGTCCTTACCTCTCGCCTTCCTGTACAGTGTCATCATTGGTCATCATAGACAAATCCAACCATCTTCTTCTCCGTCCCTGGCCATTCCCATACCAACAAGATTAAAAAATTGAAAATCGGATGTATAAATCGCGCAAAATTAAATTCCCATTACTTTTCCATCACATCTCGTATACAAGGAATAATAGTGGACATAAAATTGATCCGCGTATGAGTCCATTTGTGATTTTTCGAGCCTCATCTTAATTATCCAGGAGAACATTTTCAATTTTGCTTAAGTATGATTCACACCAGTTGTGTATGAAGCTGTCGGTACCATAAGACTTAAGTTTTCTAAGAGTTTAACAGATCTACACAATCAAACACCTTGGAAAGGCTACAGAAAATAACAAGTGGTGACCTTTTCTTATGTAAGACATGCAATACTTGGTGGGTAATAATGTAAATGGATTTCTCAGGTGAGAAACCTATTGGAAATCCATACTGTGATATGCTAAGTAAATCGTTTCTATTAAAGTCTGAAACTACTTTTGACTACGTTATTTTCGAATATTTTGGAAAAATATGTCAGTAAGGAAACTAAACCTTAGCTATTTCTTTCCTGTCACCTTTCTTATAAAGAGGGTTAACAACTGCATATTTTTATCTGTCTGTAAAAGTTCCCCATTTCAGGGACGCATTACATATGTGGCTAGGAACATTACTTGTTAAGTTACAAAGTTTCATAATTCTGATTGAGAGGCTGTCCCCTCTATGTAACACTTTACTTCTCAGAATTTTTAAAATTCCATTCATATTTTCATTGTAGGATGCAGTCGTTACTTCTATTGCTTAAAATTTTGTGGAATGACATTTTAGTACATTCTTATTGTAAATCCTCGTCGCCAGTTTTGTAAAGGCCTCATTTTTCCTTCTGTGGAAGCCGAGTAGCCACTGTTGTTACCGTAGGCCGAGTTTGTAAGTTTGTGAAGCGGCTTCTGGTGCAGTACACCGCTAAGACAATTTTCTCCCTGCCACAGTTACAGTTATGCACCAGGGTCAGGTAACAGGATAGGAGAACAAAGATTCTTCAACACTCCAACAAATTAGTAACAACGCCACACAAGCGAGTTAAAAAAGTTTACGTATCTTTAAGATTAGTTGAGTAATGAAGTCTGCAACACTGCTTGTAGTACAACACAAAAAAGACTCTCAATGGCTAAGTGTAAATAATTGTAGGTAAACCTCACAGTACATAGGAAATGCAATTTGCAGTAACTGTCTGTTCACTTCTAAGCATTTCCTACACGACGTTCCCTGTCTAAGTCAGGCCTGGACGATGATCTATAACCAATTGGACGGGAGCTGTTATTCCGTCTTCCGACTAGGCTTCTGCCCGTTGTCGTCCGATCATTGGTGGATTGTATTCGTCCGGCAAATGGCCGAGGCGAAGTCGATGTCTCCATCCTCAGCTCAGCTGGAACTCGCGCAAGTGGAGAGTCTCTATGGCACTGGCACCAGCTCGCTTCTTTGCGGACTGTGGTGCTTTTGTTCAGACGACACAGCAATTCTCTTGCTACTCCAGTTGAATCGTTTAACCCTATTTTTGCTGGAACACTAAAAAGTGATTGTTAAAAATACTTCCAACTAGTGAATTTCGATATTTCAGATATGACATCCCTCAAAGTGTCTGCAGCCATGTTTGGCTCAGATAACTTACTCTTTTCTTCATCAGCAAAATCTGTTATTTTTTTCTCCAGGCGCATTCCACTTTACAACATCCTCAGAACTTAATTGAATGGCCAACATCGCCCACTCTTACTTAATATGTGGCCCATTCTCAGCTTGTGAATTATCAGTCACAGCATTATCATTTAGTTTAAATGTTATGGAAGATCGTTCAGTGACTGACAGTTCACTTCCCATATGACAATATGTTCAATAGTTTTTTATGTCGTTTCCTTGTCTCTGTAGAGCTGTACCATGGAAAGTAAGGAGAGGATGTTTGCTGGCCAGTACCCTCTTTCTACCAAACATACGTCAACTGTGTTCTTTATTCATAAGAATAGAAAATTACTTAACTCTAGATAGTCGTTGTGGTACAAGCTCTTTCGTGCTAGTCCACGTTAGCCTCACTATTGGTGAAGTCCTCTATGTATACTACTCTGGTCGCCATGGGCTGCCTCATTCTGAGCTAGAGGCTGTGACCTCGACTTGGTGGGTCGCTGGATAACAGAGTGAAACTCAGTCACTGTGACAGACTGGCCCTTCAGTCCGCAGTGGCAGTCTAAATACTGGCGGTCAAGAGAGCATTGGCGGCGCATTTCCTGCGAGTCTGTCTGGGGCCTTTATCGATCTTCTCGAACATCTTTGCTGCCTGGTGTGCTGGCGATAGCTTATACCATCACATTATTATCTGCATTACTAATTTATGTCAGAACATGCATACTTCTCGACATTTTAATGACATTCCTTAAAATGTAAAATTACTTTTAGTGGTACACAAGTGTCAGACCTGGACTTATTCTGGAAGATATATATATACCTCTTAAATGAGATCTTAATTTCTTTAGTGGTTGTTGTTGATGTTGTTGTCTTCAGTCCTGAGACTGGTTTGATGCAGCTCTCCATGCTACTCTATCCTGTGCAAGCTTCTTTATCTCGCATAACTTACTGCATCCTACATTCTTCTGAAACTGCTGAGTGTATTCATCTCTTGGTCTCCCTCTACGATTTTTACCCTCCACGCTGCCCTCCAATGCTAAATTTGTGAGTCCTTGATGCCTCAGAACATGTCCTACCAAACGGTCCCTTCTTCTTGTCAAGTTGTGCCACAAGCTCCTCGTCTCCCCAATTCTATTCAATACCTCCTCATTAGTTACGTGATCTACCCATCTAGTCTTCAGCATTCTTCTGTAGCACAACATTTCGAAAGCTTCTATTCTCTTCTCATCCAAACTGTTTATCGTCCATGTTTCACTTCCATACATGGCTACACTCCATACAAATACTTTAAGAAACGACTTCCTGACACTTAAATCTACAACCGATGTTAACAAATTTATCTTCTTCAGTAACGCTTTCCTTGCCATTGCCAATCTACATTTTATATCCTCTCTACTTCGACCATAAGTTATTTTGCTCCCCAAATAGCAAAACTCCTTTACTACTTTAAGCGTCTCATCTCCTAATCTAATTCCCTCAGCGTCACCTGACTTAATTCGACTACATTCCATTATCCTCGTTTTGCTCTTGTTGATGTTCATCTTATATCCTCCTTTCAAGACACTGTCCATTCCGTTCAACCGCTCTTCCAAGTCCTTTGCTGTCTCTGACAGAATTACAATGTCGTCGGTGAACATCAAAGTTTATATTTCTTCTCCATGGATTTTAATTCCTACTCCGAATTTTTCTTTTGTTTCCTTTACTGCTTGCTCAATATACAGATTGAATAACATCGGGGAGAGGCTACAACCCTGTCTAACTCCCTTCCCAACCACTGCTTCCCTTTCATGTCCCTCGACTCTTCTAACTGCCATCTGGTTTCTGTAAAAATTGTAAATGGCCTTTCGCTCCCTGTACTTTACCCCTGCCACCTTTAGAATTTGAGAGAGAGTATTGCAGACAACATTGTCAAAAGCTTTCTCTAAGTCTACAAATCCTAGAAACGTAGGTCTGCCTTTGCTTAATTTAGCTTCTAAGATAAGTCGTATAGTCAGTATTGCCTCTCGTTTTCCAATATTTATACGGAATCCAAACTAGTGTTCCCCGAGGTCGGCTTCTGTCAGTTTTTCCATTCGTCTATAAAGAGTTCACGATAGTATTTTGCACCTGTGACTTATTAAACTGATAGTTCGGTAATTTTCACATCTGTCAACACCTGCTTTCTTTAGGATTGGAATTATTATATTCTTCTTGAAGTCTGAGGGTATTTTGCCTGTCTCATACATCTTGCTCACCAGATGGTAGAGTTTCGCCAGGACTGGCTCTCTCAAGGCCGTCAGTAGTTCTAATGGAATGTTGTCTACTCAGATGACTTTGTTTCTACTCAGGTCTTTCAGTGTTCTGTCAAACTCTTCACGCAGTATCGTATCTCCCATTTCATCTTCATGTACATCCTCGTCCATTCCCTTAATATCGTCCTCAAGTACATCGTCCTTCTATAGACCCTCTATATACTCCTTCCACCTTTCTGCTTTTCCTTCTTTGCTTGGAACTGGGTTTCCATCTGAGCTCTTGATATTCATACAAGTGGTTCTCTTTTCTCGAAAGGTCTTACATTTGTCCTCTAGCCACCCCTGCTAAGTCATTTAGCACTTCCTGTCGATCTCCCTTAGTAAGCATGGCTTATTTGTTTTTTAATTGATTTTCCTGGGTGGAATAAATTGAATTTTATTTTAGCTCTGTTGCTTATTTTTAAAACTTTTTGGTCTTTTGTCATTACTAAGCCTTACTGCTTTATTTAAACCTGCCCTGGGGTGATGCAGTGGTGTAAGGAGTACTGTTTATTTCCTTTACTTGTGGATCATAATGAGATAGTCCATTAACTACTGGGTACACATTAGTTGTTTCAGTTCGACCTCTGTCTGTTGAAATGTGCAGCATAGAATACCTCTTGCGCCTGCCTGAAGCTGGTCCAGCAGTCAACTGCATGACTAGTCGTATAGTCTGTCATGCATGTGACTCATGCAACCACATAGTGTTTTTGAAAGGTGCATCAGGTAACCCAAGGGACTTTGCTAACTGTGTATCACTGGGCTACTGTGTTCAACATCTCTTCACTAGATGCTGATGCGCTTTGTTGTTGATGTAGCTGAGTTTTTTCGTCATAAAATATCTCGCTCAAATACGTTACATACCGCTACTCTAATGAAATTTATTTCGTATATCTCCTTCTTCTTCGCGGATGGATCCCTTAAGACCACGCGTAATCAACATTTGTTGGCCTTCCTTTTCGCCCAGTATTCCTTTATAAACAACGAATGGGCTAGTTTTCGTTGCGTAGACCACGTATGTCGGTTAGTTTTTCTCTCTTCTTCCTCAAACCCTCCTGTGTTTGTGAATTTTCTGATTTCATATCTATCATGTAGATTTGGAGACCCTAATTCTCTCAGGTCTTTTTCCGTCTGTTTGTACCAGTTCGGTCTTGTAGTTTTGTTCTTTAAATGTGTGTGGATTATGTGCGTTAACCTGTTTGAGTCCACTCTTTCTAAGTGCCCCATGAATTGGATTCTTCTCATGCGTATTGTGTCTGTTATTTAGGAGATATTTTTATATATTTCTGCATTGGGTTTTGGATAAGCACACCATCTTTAGTTCTTGGTCCTAGGATTTTCCTTATTATTTTACGTTCTTTCACTTCTAATTCCTCTTTTAGTGTTCTGTGTTGAAGGTTTAGTGTCTCAGATGCGTAGAGAGCTTCGGGTTTAGTTATGTTGTGTAGTGTCGTACTTTGCAGCTCCACGAGAGACTCTTTCTGTTGTAAATGATTTTTGTTAACTGAAACTCCGTCTCCATTTTCTGGAATCTTGACCGGACAGATTTCTTTTCATTACAATTTTCTGCAATCCATTCACCTAAACATTTAAATTCTTTTACTCGAGAGTTGTAGTTATTACCAATTTTGAGATAAGCAGTCATAAATTTTGTTTTTTCAAATGAAATTTATAATCCTATCTTTGCTGCCTGCTCTTGTAATAATTCTTGCTGTTTCTGTGCATCGGTAATGTCTTGTGCGATCAGTGCCATGTCATGAGCAAATACTAAACTGTCTAATTCTATGTATGCCCTTACGTCTTGGTCCCAGTCTGTGTGCTGTGTGCTGGTGCACCTGCTTTTCTCCATTCTCCAACAACTTTTTCAAGAGCACAATCGAAGGGCACTGGGGACAGTGCTTCCCCTTGTCGCACTCCTGTGTCTATTTCAAATTCTGTGCTCAATTCTCCCATAAATTTTACTTCTGATTTGGTCTCCGTGAGTGTTTCTTTTGGGTGTGTTGTCTTTTGATCTAGTACAAATTCTGCTAATACTGCAAAAAGGGATTCTCGGTCTATAATGTCATGTTTTTTTAAAGTCGACAAACGTGATGACATAACTTTTGTTTGAAGTACTATACAAATATTTCATTGAGTTTTTCAAGTTAAGGATTTGTTCTACACATTATCGACCTTTCCTGAAACCTCCTTGGTATTCGCCTAGTTTTGAATGCAGCTGAGATTCTACTCGGTTCAGTAGGGCTTTAGACAGAATTTTGTATGTTATTGACAATAGAGATTCCACGATAGTTGTTGGGGTCGATTTTACTTCATTTTTTGTACAGAGGATGTATGATTGAAAAAATTCCCACAGATTGGAAGATAGGAGTTTTCCAGATTTCATGTATAATTTCTTTGACTTTTGCAATAAGATTTTCTCCTGCATTTTTCCATAATTCTGCCATGATTTGGTCTTCTCCTGATGCTTTGTTATTTTTCATTGACTGAATTATCTCTTTAATCTCTTGTGTACTTAGTGGCTTTGAGTCTGGGTTTCGTTGTGTGTGATGGAACTCAAATTTTTCTGCAGGCTTTTCACAATTCAGTAATTTAGAAAAGTATTTTTCAAGAATTTCACAGATTTCGGTGTTGGTATGGGCAATTTCCGCATGTTCATTTTTGAATTGGAGTGATGGAGGAGAGTACTTTGTTAATTTTTGTTCGAATACTCTGTAGAAATTTCGGGAATTGTTTTTCTTGAAATCAGTTTCTGTGTCTTGCAATTTTTTGTCTTCGTGTTGTTTACGGACTGTTCGTATTGCTTTTGTGACTGTTCGTATTGCTTTTGTGACTGTTTTCCTGGTATCTTTGAGATCTTCCAGGATATTTTGATTTTTGTTGCACAACCAATTTTGCCACGCCTGTTGTCTGAGATTTATCAGTTGGTCACACTCATCTGTCCACAATGGGTGTTTACGTGTTCTTGTTTGCGGTGCTGCAGTTTCAGCTGCTTTTAAAAGTACTGCTTGCAGTTGTTGCCAATTTTGTGGTTTTAAATTTTGTGTTTCTTTTGTAAATTGTTCATTACCATTTACCTTTTGTACATTGTATTTACGGTGTAGAGATTTGTTAGTGAATCTTCTTTTTTCTGGAATGATATCTAGGGAGAATTTTGTTGGGTAATGGTCGGAATCTAGGTCTACTCCATTAAGGACTTAGTTTTGATTTCTACTGTATTTACGAGGGGATCATTACTTGATCCAGCTGATGTTCACCTAGTAATGGATTAGGTGAGATCCAAGTTTTCGTTTTCGAGGCTCTTTTCTTGAAAAAATGTTGATTTGAAAAATAGGTCGTGGGTTTTGCAGACTTCAATGAGACGCATGCCATTCCGGTTGGTCTGTTATGCCCTGACCATTCATCAATCCAATATCGATTTTTCTTTTCTTTACCGATTTGTGCATTGAAATGGCCCATAAGGACTTTGACATGGTTATTTGGGATTTTTTGGAGAATATTATCTAATTGGTTCCAGAATTCTTCTACTTCTTCTACTTTGTTTTTGTTAGTGATGTTAGTTGGAGCAGGTCAGTTGATTAGGATGTATATCTTATTAGCTGATTTTATTCTCATCGTGCAGAGCCGAAGCGAGTAAGATTTGAAAGTCACGAATGAATCAAGTATTGATGTATCTACTATAAATCCAGTTCCAAATTGTGGACGATTTGCCATGGCTCGTTTTCCAGGTTTTCCTGGATACCCTGCATCCTTCTGAATCAAAAGGATTTTCATCTGTATATCGTGATTACTGAAATGCAATAATTTTGATTTTACGTTCTCTGTATTTGTCCTGGATGTTTTTTGGTTTTCCCATTTTGAAGATAGAATTTACATTAAATGTCAATAGCCAACTTCTGGATTTTGGTTTGATTTTGTTATTACGGGGATTTGAGGTACTCCGGTTTACCTCCATGCACACTTCTGTGGTCTCCCCAGAATCCGAATAGACCACTTGCGGTTTTTCAACCCTGGGATTTGCCCCTCTGGGGTAAATTGTCTTTGAAGGTGCTGTATCCATGTTGATTTAGTTGGACTGGGTTTGTGACTGAAATTGAGATTTCAGTATGGTTAAGCTCAGAGTTCCACTTCTGAGTTTTATAGATCAGCCGCCACTAAAATGTGGAACAGACGCTGTATGGTTACCGCCACTAACTCGTGGAAACGTCGTGCCCTTTGTCCAAATAACCTTGGACGATAGCTTTTATAGTATCCCAAAAAGCAAGGTTGCCTCTTCCGCCAGTTCCACCGTACCGATGATCTTCATCTCCGCCTTCACTGCCGTTGAGGTCTTCACCCACACGAGGTACAATCACCCGGGCCAGGTGAACCGAGGTTTTCTTACAAGGTGTTACTCCTCCCCGTCCTCCTTTTTCAACCAGGCTTGGTACCGGCTATGGCGGAGTTATCGTGTATCATTATATATATTTGAGAAATTTTTTAGGGTTACGGTTCGACTTGTCATTTTGAATAATTGTGCTTGCTTCTTAAATGCGCTTTATTCGTGGTAGGTGCATATTAGATCGGTGAGTATATGGCACAACTATGACATGGGTATGACCAAGGCATGTTACTGCCAGTTTTAATAGCTACGTCCATCTCACATACAACATTCTTGTGGTAAATTTAAAAATAAAATCTAAATCATTTTTTTATTATTTTTAATTATTTTTTTTACTTTTTTCATTTGCCTATTGAGCCTCTGGACAAGTCTTCACCGAGGAGGATTACTGTGTTTCTGTGAACCTGTAGAATCTATGTATGGGTTACTGTTAATTTTAAATAAAATTTCGAATTTACCACCGCTTTTCAGTGCTGGTTAAAGTATAAGTAAGGTTTTCGCATTTTCAAAATTCCCTGCTACCTTAACTTAGGTCACACGGTTTCACTCTGTACCATCATAAAGAAAAGTCTGTTGGGGGAAGTTGGAACTGTAATCGCGCACTTCGTGTGTGGCAGGCCTATGGACAGTACGTGTGCGATGTCCCTGTGCAGTTCTGTCCAGTGTGACGAGGCAGCCGGTGGTTGTGGCGGTAGGACTTCACCGACTGGGATTCAATACTCGCAGCCTGACCCTCTGGTGGCGGCAGCTGCACGCAAGAGTCAGCTGCACTTGGTATGATGCGAGACCGGGCTGTGATGTGGGGGTTGCAGAGTCACAATATTTCTTTAAGTAAAGACACAATTCCAGAATGAGATTTTCACTCTGCAGCGGAGTGTGCGCTGATATGAAACTTCCTGGCAGATTAAAACTGTGTGCCGGACCGAGACTCGAACTCGGGACCTTTGCCTTTCGCGGGCAAGCGCTCTACCAACTGAGCTACCCAAGCACGACTCACGCCCCGTCCTCACAGCTTCACTTCTGCCAGTACCTCGTCTCCTACCTTCAAAACTTTACAGAAGATCTCCTGCGAACCATGCATAACTAGCACTCCTGAAATAATGGATACTGCAGAGAGAGCGCTTGACCGCGAAAGGCAAAGGTCCCGTGTTCGAGTCTCGGTCCGGCACACAGTTTTAGTCTGCCAGAAAGTTTCACAAACGCAATTGTTCCTATCCTACCCCAGCAGCGGTGGCAGCTGTTCGGACAGTAAATATGTGCGTAGCACAGTGGGACTTAAATTTAGTAAACGTGAACTGTAACGTCGAAGGAGTGGGGAAACCGAATCATATTTGAATGTGCCACTATTTTGCGCTTATGACAGGATCATAAACTTGGAACATACGACATCCGACAACCATGTAGGTAGCTCCAGTGATCACGGAAATCTGACACCCCTGGTATCCTCACGGCCACCATTTTGGATTATGTCATAGGGCTGAGGAAAACCTGACAACCATGCAGACCACACTAGTATCCAGAGGGCGCCATCTTGGATTCCCATCCTGAATTCCTTTCACAGATGATGTGGTTGCCTGTAAGAAGGTAGCAACGCCAGAAGACTGTAGCTATTTACAGGAAGCCTTCCAAAGGACTGATTAAGGTGCAGAGACTGGCAGAACGTAATACAACTGACATACGGGGCATATATAGCAGAAGAAATCCGGTACTGTGGAATTACACTTGTGATGACAGATGTCAAGACCGTAGTTAGCAATTTAATGACATGTCAGACCAGAAAACGTTAATAATTGTATTTATATGTTGGATCATAACCACAAGGAGAAAAAGGAAATTTGTAAATTTGTAGTAAATTCCTTTGGGACCAAACTTTTGAGGTCATCGGTTCTAGGCTTACACACAACTTAATCTAACTTAAACTAACTTACGCTACGGACAACACACACACACCCATGCCCGAAGACTCGAATCTCCGACAGGGGAAGCCGCACGAACCGTGACAAAGCGCCCTTAGACCGCGCGGCCACCCCGCCTGGCAAGCGGACAAAGAATTACAAGTGCATGGAACAGACAGGTGACAAGCAGGTTGAAAAAAAGTCCTGAGGCGACCGAAATCTGTTCTACTTGTGAGCTGCTGACAAAACACGCCGGTGAGGATTATTCTTGAGGGTTCGCCAAGGTGACAAGGGTCGAGGTCACAAATATCAGTGGTATCCTTCCGATGTACGATATGGATAACAGTCAAACATTAAGACCATCAGACGTCGAGGAAAGGTTCTAAGGACATACTTCCGACAGATATTGCAGTGGGCTGTTTCCACCCAGTATCAATGTACAAAGGGATAAAAGCTCGGACATATTGTAGCAGAGTAGAAAGACAGCGAATAATCCTAACACCCCATGGTCTAGGGATAGTGCTTTTGATTAGTAATCAAAACGTCCTCGAGCTGGGTTCGAATCCCACCATTGCTTAAATTTTGATTAATAATCACCATAGGTGGTCGAAGATTTCCAGCATAAGAAGTCACCCTCAATATGCCAACGGGCTTGTCAAAGAGGGTGGCGGAGCGGACAGAGGTTCATGGCGCTCTCTTGTCCTAGAGGTGGAAGAATCAGCAAAGGTCAACGATATGAGGATGCAGAAGGCAATGGAAACAACTACATTAAAGAAACGTAACGTGTATACTGGCACATGTGGCCTGTAACTGAAAAAATGTCATGATGATCTCTCCTTTGCCAAAAGATTCCAGAAAAGTCCCCCATTCGGAGCTACGGGACAACCAAGGGGGAGATGACCATGACAAAAAGATTCGATACTCAATTAAAGGATAACGTTCTACGAGTCGGGGCGTGGAATGTCAGAAGCTCGAACGTGGTAGAGAACTAGAAAATCTGAAAATGGAAATGCAAAGGCTGAATCTAGATAAAATAGGGGTCAGTGAAATGAAATGGAAAGAATACAATGATTTCTGGTCAGATGAGTATAGGGTAACATCAACAGCTTCAGAAAATGGTGCAACGGGACTAGGTTTCGTTATAAATACGAATGTACGGCAGTAAACTGAATATGAAGAGATAAAGTATATGAGGTTATTGAAAGGGTAATACAGACCGTAAAGGGAGTTGAACATCTAATAGTCATGGGGGACTGGCATGCAGTTGTAGGGGAAGAAGAAAAAGGTTACAGGGGAATATGGGCTTGCGACAAGGGATGAGTGTGGAGAAAGACTGAGTTCTGTAACAAATTTCAGTTAGTGAAAGCGAATACTCTGTTCAAGACTCACAAGAAGAGGAGGAGTACTTGGAAAAGGCCGGGTAATAGGGGAAAGCTTCAGTTAGATTACATCATAGTCAGACAGAGAGTCCGAAATCAGATACTGAATGGTAAGGCGTGTCCAGGAGCAGAAATAAAATCAGATCACAATATAATGGTGATGAAGAGTAGGCTTCAATTTAAGAGATTAATACGTAAAGAAGTGGGAGATACGCTTGAAGTTCTCTAAGGCTGTAGATACAGCAATAGGGAATAGCTCAGCTGGCAGTACAGTTCAAGAGGAATGGGCGTCTCTAAACTGGCCATCACAGAAGTTGGAAAGAAAAACAAAGGTACAAAGAAAGTAACTGCGAAGAAACCATGGGTAACAGAAGAAATACTTCAGGTGGTCGATGAAAAGAAGAAGTACAAAAATGTTTCGGGAAACTCAGAAATACAAGTCGCTGAGTAATGAAATAAATAAGAAGCTAAGACGAAATGGCTGCATGAAAAATGTGAAGAAACCTAAAAAGAAATGATTGTCGGAAGGACAGACTCAGCATACAGGAAAGTCAAAACAACCTTTGGTGACATTAGAAGCAAGTGTGATAACATTAAGAGTGCAACGGGAATTCAACTGCTAAATGCAAAGAGGAGAGCGCATAGGTGGAAAGATTACATATAAAGCCTCTACGAGCGGGATGATTTGTATGATGTAATAGAAGAGGAAACAGGAGTCAGTTTCGAAGGGGTAGGATCCAGTATTAGAATCCGAATTCAAAAGTTATTTCCTGCATATGTCAATTGTTTAATAGTTAAATCTTAAGCAATACAAATAAATACATCTCTGACAACACCATGTACAGAAACATCTGTGAAGTGTTTACAAACATGTGTGTGCAAATGCCGGCCGGTGTGGCCGAGCGTTGCTAAGCGCTTCAGTCCGGAACCGCGCGACTGCTACGGTCGCAGGTTAAAACCGTGCCTCGGGCATGGATGTGTGTGATGTCCTTAGGTTAGTTAGATTTAATTAGTTCTAAGTTCTAGGGGACTGATGACCTCAGAAGTTAAGTCCCATAGTATTCAGAGCCATTTGAACCATTTTTTTGCGTGCAAATGAATGAAGTGACATGTACGAAAACGACGGAGAAAAGAATGTTTGCTGGTGCTAAAACGTTAAAAACGCTTTTCATGGATTAGGTGGTCAGTTTCCACTATTCATCTTTTCCACTATTTTGCACAAAAATTTCCGCGTTAGACTTACAAAATTCATAATCTACTATTAAACCTTTTCATGACAGGAATGTGCATTTCACCTCATTCAAGAGAAGAAATAAAACGTGTATTAAGACAAATTAAACCTGATGATGGATCCGTAGGGTCCGAAGCGCATCGTGTATTTAATAAAAAACGCAAATTAGTGATTGAAGGCGTTTTCTAATTAATATCTCCAGTGTATTTAAAAGAGCTTTGCAGTACTTAAGATCAAATAAGGCAGAACGGATGGATAACATTCCATCAGAATTTCTAATATCGTTGGGGTAAGCGGCAACAAAAAGACTATTGACATTGGTGTGTAGAATGTGAGTCCGGTGACGTACCATCTGACTTTCGGAAAATATCATCCTCACAATTACGAAGATTGCAAGAACCGACAAGTGCGAGCATTATCGTACAATCAGTTTAACAGCTCATGCATCCAAATGCTGATAAGACTAACATATAGAAGAATGGAAAAGAAAATTGAGGATGAGGCACTTCTGATGTTGCTGCTGATAATGGAAGCAAGAGTAAAGAAAAATCAAGGCACGTTCATAGAATTTGTCGACCTGGAAAAAACGTTCGAAAATGTAAAATAGTGCAAGATGTTCGAAATTGTGAGAAAAATAGTGGTAAGCTATAGGGAGAGACGGGTAATATACAATATACACAAGAGCCACGAGGGAATAATAAGAGTGGACGACCAAGAACGAAATTCTCGGATTAAGAAGGGTGTAACACAGAGATGTAGTCTTTCGCCGCTACTGTTCAATCTGTAAACTAAGAAGCAACGATGGAAATAAAAGAAAGGACTGGAATAAAAATTCAAGATGAAAGGATATCAGTGATACGATTTGCTAATGACGTTGCTATCCTGAGTGGAAGTGAAGAAGAATTACGTGATCTGCTGAACGGAATGAACAGTCTAATGAGTACAGAATATGGATTGAGACTAAATCGAAGAAAGACGAAAGTAATGAGAAGTAGCAGAAATGGAAACAGCGAGAAAGTCAAATTCTGCTCCCTAGTCAGCAAAATAGCCAGTGACGGACGGAGGAAGCAGGACAAAAAACAGACTAGCAATAGCAAAAAGGTCTTCTGTGGGTGTCAAACATAGGCTTTCATTTGAGGAAGAAATTTCTCAGAATGTACGTCTGGATTACAGCAGTGTATGCTAATTAATCATCGACTGTGGGAAACCCAGAACAGAAGACAAATGACGCATTAGAGATGTGGTGCTACAGACGAATGCTGGAAATTAGGTGGAATGATAAGGTAAGGAATGAGGAGGTCTTGAGCAAAATCGGGAGGAAAGGAATATGTGGAAACCACTGATAAGTAGAAGGGACAGGATGATAGGACATCTGTTAAGACGTGAGAGAGTGACTTCCATAGTACTAGAGGGAGCTGTAGATGGCAAAAACTGTAGAGGAGGACAGAGGTTGGAATACTGTACAGCTGTGTGTGAAATAGTATGGGACTTAACTGCTAAGGTCATCAGTCCCTAAGCTGACATACTACTTAACGTAAATTATCCTAAGGACAAACACACACACCCATGCCCGAGGGAGGACTCGAACTTCCGCCGAGACCAGCCGCACAGTCCATGAAGATTGGAATACATCCAGCAATTAATTGAGGGCGTAGGTTGCATGATAGTGCTCCTCTGAGATGAAGAGGTTGGTACACAAGAGAAATTCGTGGCTGGCCGCATGAAACCAGTCAGATGACTGGTGACCCACAAAAAAAAAAAAAAAAAAAAAAAAAAAAAAAAAAAAAAATCAGGCAACTGGAGTGCTGCAATGACGATCCACAGCAACACCTGATAAAGCAGTAGACACTCCCACTACGTAAAGTC
Organism: Schistocerca gregaria; assembly: GCF_023897955.1. Lineage (NCBI taxonomy): Eukaryota > Metazoa > Arthropoda > Insecta > Orthoptera > Acrididae > Schistocerca > Schistocerca gregaria. The sequence continues at coordinate 158,553,191 of NC_064928.1, forward strand.
GGTGATTGAGTCTGGTGGACACAAAGTAACGCAAGCGAAGCAGCGTTCTACAGTATTCATTGGAATAGTGCTGAACTAAGACTGCCTGTCTCAAAGAAATCGAATAATGGAACTTCAGTGAATAGCAGTAGCAAATTACTGCATGGTACTTGTCTTTTGTACGGTGAACCAAGTCGCCCTTCAGTACTAGTCAATCAGTAGAGCCGGCCGTAGTGGTCGTGCGGTTCTAGGCGCTACAGTCTGGAACCGCACGTCCCGTAGTGGTCAGAGCCAAGCCAATTAGTACAAAGTGCTGGTGACTGATTAGTTATGCCAAGTAGCCAGTAGTTAGCAGACCGAGCGGCAATCATAACACTCCTCGCTGATAAATGTCCTTGCTAGTGATTATTGAAAGCATCCGGCATTGTGTTAAAGGATATTGCTCAGACACCTCAATGAGCAATTGTGTTGGTTAGAACAATAAACGATTTAAAGTAATAACATGCTACTTCAGCACATCAGTTCTCCCAACCCCACGAGAGTTAACAACCTCTTGTAACCAAACACCCATCCCAGTCAAGGACAGCTCATCTCCACTATAGTGGTTGAAAGAAAAAAAATGTGGTGTAAGGAAACTAGGACGCCACACAAATTCCTGGAAAAAGTAACTATGGTAAAAGATCTACGTGTAGCCATCCATAACAACGTGGTCTAGTGGCTAGAGCTGCTGCCTCTGGATCTCTGGGTCCCGGGTTCGATTCCCGGCCAGATTGGGGATTTTCTCTGCCTGGGAACTGGGTATTTGTGTTGTCCTCATCTTATCATAATCATCATTCGTGACAGTGGCTAAATTGAAAATTGGGACTTTGTATGGGCGCTGATGACCGCGCAATTCAGCGCCCCACGAACCAAACACCGTCATCATCCATAGCAATCCAGGGAGGAATGACCACATAAATCAAGTAGGAGAGGCGAATGTCGGAATAAGGGTCATAAGAAGAATCGTACTTAAATGTAATACATACAAGAAGGAAGCGGCTTACAAAACACTTGTTAGACCAATTCTTGCGTAATATTCATCAGTCTGGGATTCATACCGAGATGATTAATAGAAGAGATGGAAAAGATCTAACGATGAGCGGCGCATTTCTTCACTCGACTATCTAGGCGGTGAGAGAGCATTACGAACATTGTCAGCAAACTTCAATCGCAGACGCTACAAGAGGCATTGTGCATCTCGGAACGTTTTAGCACTGAAATTCTGAGAGACCACATTCCGCAAAGAGGCGGTCAGCTTTCTAATTCCTGCCACACACGTTTTGCGAAAAGACCACCACCAGAAAATTAAAAAAAACTGGAGCTAATACGAAGATTTACCGTCAGTTAATTTTCCTCTGAGGACCGCTACGAATTCCTCTCCTCTGCCAATCATTTCGTATCAAAATAGCATCTGCACACCACGTACTCAATTATTTGTTGGATGTATTTCGGTAGCACACTGGTGACGTACCATTATACTTTCGGAAAAATATCATCCACACAGTTCCGAAGATAGCGAGGGCAGATAAGTGCGAGACTGAAGAAAAACAAAGATACGTTCATAGCATTTGTCGGCCTAGAACAAGCGTTCGACAATGTGAAATGGTGCAAGATGTTCGAAATTCTGAGAAATATGGAGGGAGCTATAAGGAAAGACGAGTAGTACGCAGTATGTATAAGAACCAAGAGGGAATGAGACAGGGAGACCAAGAACGAAGGGATCGGATGAAGAAGGCTGTTAGACGTGGATGTAACCTTTCACCCTCACTGTTTTTTGCGGCCTAAAACAAAACAATGGCTACGACCTTATCGCAGTGGTAACACCGGTTCCCGTCAGATCACCGAAGTTAAGCGCTGTCGGGCTGGTCTACTACTTGGATGCGTGGCCATCCGGTCTGCCGAGCGCTGTTGGCAAGTGAGATACACTCAGCCCTTGTGAGGCACACTGAGGAGCTACTTGACTGAGAAGTAGCGGCTCCGGTCTCGGAAAGTGACATACGGCCGGGAGAGCGGTGTGCTGACCACACGCCCCTCCATATCCGCATCCAGTGACGCCTGTGGCCTGAGGATGACACGGCGGCTGCTCGGTACCGTTGGGCTTTCATGGCCTGTTCGGGAGGAGTTTAGTGTTTAAAACAAAACCTTTACTGGTCAAACAATGACGGAAATAAATCGAAGATTCAAGAGCGGAATTAAAATTCAGGGTGAAGGGATATCAATAACAAAATTCGCATATGCTATTGTTATCCTCAGTGAAAGTGAGGAATAGTTACAGGGTGTGTTGAACGGAATGAACAGTGTAGTGTCTACTGGATATGGATCGATCGTAAATCTAAGAAGACTGTAGTAATGAGAAGTAGTAGAAATGAGAACAGCGAGAAACTTAACATCAGAATTGGGGATGACGAATTAGACGAACTTAAGGAATTTTGCTACTTAGACAGCAAAATAACCCATGACAGATTGAGCAAACAGGACAAAAACCAGTCTATCACTGACAAAAAGGGCATTCCTGGCCAAAAGAAATCTACTAGCATCAGATATCGGCTTTAATTTGAAGAACCAGTTTCTGAAAATGTACGTGTGCAGCACGTCAATCATGGACTGTGAGAAAACCAGAACAGAAGAGGACCGAAGCATTTCAGAAGTGGTTCTTCAGAAGACTGTTGAAAATTAGGACTGATAAGGTAAGGAATGAGGAGGTTCTCCGCAGAATCTGCAAGGAAAGCAATCTGACGAGAAGAAGAGACACGATGGTAGGACATCTGTTAAGACTTTAGAGAATAACTTCTATGGTGCAAGAGGGAGCTGCAGAGGCTAAAAACTATAGAGGAAGACAGACATTGCAATACATACAGCACATAATTGAGGACGTAGGTTGCAAGGAAGGAAGGAAGATTGGGTTTAATGTCCCGTCGACATCGAGGTCATTAGAAACGGAGCTCAAGCTCGGATTGTGTCAAAGATTGGGAAGGAAATCGCCTGTGCATTTCAATTAGAAAAGATATCTGAATGGTGCTAAAAATGGCAGTTGATCCTAAATAACGAAAAGTGCAAGGTCATTCACATGAGTGCTAAAAGGGATCCGTTAAACTTGGGTTACACGATAAATCTGTCTAATCTAAAAGCCGTAAATTCAACTAAATACCTAGGTATTACAATTATGAACAACTTAAATTGGAAGGAACACATAGAAAGTGCTGTTGGGAAGGCTAACCAGAGACTGTGTTTTATTGACAGGACACTAAGAAAATGTAACAGACCTACTAAGAAGACTGCCTACACTACACTTGTCCGTCCTCTTTTAGAATACTGCTGCACAGTATGGGATCCTTACCAGATAAGACTGAAAATAAGGGAAATGAGAGCTCGTACGGAAAGATATAGGTATTCATTCTTTCCGCACGCTATACGACATTGGAATAACAGAGAATTGTGAAGGAAGTTCGATGGACCCTCTGCCAGTCACTTACATGTGATTTCCGAGTATTCATGGAGATGTAGATGTAGAAAGGAACCATCTTTGCATTTGTGGGGTAAGTTAAATTTTGCACGTTTCTCAGAAGAGTCAATTTAGTCTTTAGAGTTTACTAAAAATACATAAAACACTCCAATCGAGCTAACCAATAGAATTATGATGTCAAATTTAGTGACTGGAGGATGTACATTAGAAGAAATAACAAGATACAGTGTGTTTTTTCCACTGTGTACAAACACTAAGAATTGATCGATGAGAGGGTACAGAACGAAAAAACTCTAATGAACTTTGTTCGGAAATGCATAGTTTCCATGCTGGAGACCATTTATTGATCATACATTGTTACAGAGAGTGCGGTTTAATACGCTCTGTACCATGCAGCCACAGTTACAGTATGTGCTAAAAATTGTTTTCATGTGCCTCAACACAATGCGCCTTAAAATGCTCGCCTTACACGCTCACATCAGCCAGGCTACATCTGAGCAGTGTCAAAGGCAGCATGAATACGGTGCTCTTGTGTCTCCACATCTGGAATGAGCTCTGCATACACGATGCTTTTGAGATGGCCCCATAACCAGAAATTGCACGGGTTGAGATCCGGTGAACGAGCAGACAGTGAAACTGGAGCCCCTCATCTGATCCATAGGCCAGGGAAGATGGGAGAGATTGCACGGCGCTCTCACTTCTGATTCGATGTTATGCCACTTGGAGTTGATAGGGAATATGATCTTTACTGAGATTTGACTTCGTACATTATGATTGAAATGGTGGGCAGCAGTTAATGGTCTTGTTTGTGTGCTCTAGGGAAGGAAATACAGTAAGCTTTAACTGCGTTCAAAGGAACAGGGTGCCGACTTAAACGACTGCAGTAAAAGCACGGCATTGGTGGGCCGACAAAGCGCGATTTTCTGTTGAACGATGAGGAAACATGTCCCGACGGCCGCATGCCGCAGTTGCATTGTCCAAAACACATTAAGTTGGCGCCGGACGGGAGGCAGACGTCCAGGTATACAGGCCAGCGTCGAGAAATTGCCGACGGTGCATTGCAGGTTGGGAATAAAGCAGAGGATGGACCTTTGTTAGGGAGCATGCTGCCAAAAGAAATGTAAACGTTCTACGAATTTCCGTGGGACAGAGAAACTGGCGACCAGACGTCCAGACTCTGTTTCAAAACATATTTGTGAAAGCAAGAAGCTTTTGGCGAGTTTATGGCCGGTATTTGGAAACTTGGAAATGGATGCAACAGGAAACATAACAAGCTGATTATGGAGAGCATTGTTTCCACCCTGTATTTTGTTAGCAAAAGACACGGCAAACGCATGGGAAAGAGGCTGCGAAGCTGAATCTTCTTTCCGTTTTCTGCTAATTAATTTTAAAGTCTCTGATTGGTCAAATCGGTTTGCAGTGCTAAGACCATTCTCTGAGCTTAGAATGCTGGGGTACAGCTCATGATTGGCTTGTTCGAAAGTGGGGGAAGTCAAAAAAGAGAAATGTGCTTTTGGAACCGAGCTGAGGAGCTTGCAGGGAGAAAGGAAGAATGATCACTCTTGTACAAGTCTCTTGTACTGGCGCTACGCTAGTAAAGGACTAGAGGTCTCTACCTAAACGGTGAGACTTGTATCCTTTGCTAGGGGGCAACTTAGAGCCTGTGCCATTCTCCTTCTGAACCATCAGCGGTACTGCTTACATCATCACGGTCACAACGAGTGGCGCATGCGTGTACTTATTTGTCTTGAGTCAGCTTCTAAACATTTGACATTTTTCAGATTTCAAAATGATGTGAGATTTATGTTTTTTAAGTCCTAATAACTTTTCTGAACAACCATCTCTATCATTGTTAACTTCAGTTAATAGACTTTCAATGCTACCATTAACAGAAATTTTTATTAATATAGAAAAAATTAAAGAATGAAATATTTCAAAAATTTTGAGAATGTTTTAATATTTGAAATAATATTTTCAGTTTTTAGCTTCCCTCATTTTCTGAATATATTCAAAAGGAATTGAAGACAAGAAATTAACAGTTCATTATTTTTTTCTAATTTTTTATTTAATTTATTTAATTAGACATTATCACTATGTTGTGATTCATAAGCTAAATTCTTTTTACCATACATGATAACATACGCAGTTCTACCATTTGAAATATTTTCATGTATTTTCAGTAGTTAAAACATCCATTCTTCTAGACACATGAATTAGAAAAAATAGAATAATTTCGAATAAGTTTGAATGGACACACATGTACATCGTTATTTAATTTTGTTGTTCTTTTAACATCCCTAAAGGGATCATAAACTTTCTAGAAGCTATTTACTGGTTCTAGATCCCATAATTGTTGTGAAAAAACCTCATTTCTTCATTATTAACATGGATATTTCATAATTTAATATGATCAAATAAAGGTGAATCAAGAAATTGGTTTTACTTTCGATTAATTGGAAAAACTACGAAACTAAAGTAAGCATATCAAATTCTGTAGAATTGTAACAATTAGCAATTCAAAATTCCAATTTCCCTGTAAAGCAGCAAATAAACTTCTTTCTATTTCAAAGAAGGTTTTAAGTCTTTCTTGTTCCAAATCAGGTGAATATTCGGATTCATATTTAAAAACAGAAACACGAATTTCAATACTTTTTACCTTATTTTGGTAGTGTAGCATTTTCACTTTTAGTAGTCCACAAAATAAAAGCGTCTTTTTGATCTACTCTGTCTCCATGTACAAATAATAGTTAAATCACTTTCATACACAATTTCTATAAATTATCTCTAAAAAAATCAAATAATTGTAATGGATAATTAACTTCATTTGGTTTGGTTTTAATTTTTCCACTTTTAAGAATATGTCCTGACACATTTAGCACATTAAAAAGGGAATATAATAATCGAGTATGAGTTGGAGAAGAAACAAAAGGATGATCGATTCTAGATAAAATTTGTTTCCATTATTACTTGAAACAACATCAACTAATAATATTTGATTTGTCATAATATCCAAAAAATTCGTTCCATTTGCCAGTATAACAATAAAAGACATATAAAGTTCTGAAACATTTGGATGAATCCAACCATCACCAACATTAATGAGTTTTTCTTTTGGTGTTAGAAAGATTTAAATTATTTTTTGTTTTCTCGATTCATTTCTAAACAAGTGTAACATAACCACTATTAAAGCCAACCAAAATATCATTTTCATCAGTTATATTTATTTCTAAATCGTATAAAAAATTGGAATTTTGATAGAATGATTTGATTTCTAATTTATTGAACCACCAAATTCAGAATTTGGTTTAAATGTAGCAATAACGTTAGTTTCATATCAAAACGATTGTTACATTCAACAATCAAATAACCCATCTGCAAAATTAAAATTTACATACTGTAATTAAAAAGGAATAACTTAATGAAACATATTTATTAAGTTTTTTCATTGCATAAATAATTTGATTATTAAATACTCAGACTTTACCAACTCAATCTTCTTTATGCATGTATGATTTCTTACCTCTTTCAATAAAAATTCTATTTAAAATTTCTTATACTTTAATATGAAATTGTGGATTTTCAAATAAATAAGTTTTCCAAAATTTATCTAACTATACTGACATAAGGAAATTTGTTTTTTTCCACAGTAACATTTATTTTTTCTATTTAAGTATGTATTATTGGAAAATTAATCGTTTTTCAGAACAAAAGAATTACAACTGAATTGAAATAAGCTACTCATTTATATTAGTAAAAATTCCATAAATAAATGACATATTGGGTAGTAAATATAATAATTCCATAAAAAACTGAAAGACAAACATGGTAAACTTTAACCAATTTCAATTTGATGTCAATTTATAAGATCAAGTGCTTGTGGTAAAACTACATTAATGAGCAAAAGTTATATTTTAACATGTTGGTGGTCAAATTGCATTTTTATTCTAAAAACTTTATATCACCAAAAATATCAAGGACTTATATAGGATGTGAAAAATTTGAAGACAAAATAAATGAAAATAATGAAGAAAATTTTCCATTGGAAAAATGTGGAGATAATTCTGTTGTACTTGCTGATGGATTCACCCTTGAAAATAAAGATATACCTAGAGAATGTTTTACTAGATAAGGATATAGAGGAATAGATTGTTTTAATAAGTCAGACTTATTTCAACATGTCAAAATAATTAAATAGAGGTAATTTAAAATATTTTCTGACAAGATGGTACAAGTTCAAATCATGTATATCATGAATTTGTTATTGAAGATTTCAAGTTTGATGGCTTTAAACAAATAGATAGTAAATGTTAGAACAAAGATAAATTTGGTTTGATTGTGATAGATATGAACAGAAAAAATTAATGATTGTGAATATGGAGAAAATCTGAACATATTTACTGAATGTAAATACATTAAACAGAGATGTTAAACATAAATGATGAATGTAAATTATATACATAAATGTTAAATGTAGTAAAAAATGGTTATCATATTTTTATTATTAATATATGTTTGCAAAATACGATCCAAAATTATTAAAACATCCGAATACAATAAAAAGTAAATGAACAATTAAATGAAGAGCTTAAAAAATGGAAAAAAGACCATGAACAAAACATGAAAAATTTTCAAAAACGATGAAGCTGTTACCGATAAAATTGCAATATTAACCGAGAATTGAACGATTAGAAGAAAAAGCTTTTAAAGCTATTGAAGAAATTAGAGAAGTTGAAAACCAAATATTTCAGTATAATCGAAATTATTTACAAGAATTTAATGATACTCCAACTAAGTATAAATACACATTAAGTGAATAAGAAATAAACAGTACATTTGAAAATAAAAGATGAAGGTGTTAAAAATAAACATAAGTGAAAGAATGTTAAAATTTGTTAATCATAGTAAATATAGTATTTTTGGATTAAGACTTGTTGGCATATTTGAATTTGTTGACAAATTACCAGTAAAATTTGATAGAGATAAATTGACTATTGGCGATAGGACATATGATGGTAATGTTGGATAAACGAATATTTTCACTAAAAAGCAGAAAAATATGGAACACATGAATACACCAATTACAGGTACTGATTAATCAAATTATTCGGATGTGTTATTCCATTTATGAGTATTACATTCTGATAACAATCCAAATAAAATAAATAGGAGCAGAAGGAATAAATATAAATGTTTGATTGTTGATACTTCTTCCAACATTGAGGCAGCAGAATTTGGATGATTCACTGCCAGTCAGGAAAAAGTTGGTGAAAATTTAGTAATAAATTTTTAAGGGAAACCAATCGAATATGCTTGGATGTATCATGTTAGAGATTTAATTGATAGGTTAACAGTAAATCATGATTAACTTTTACCAGGAAATAAAAATTATTGTAATAAAAAAGGTGGGATAACTCAAATCTAAAAAAATTAATTTACTGTTTCTATCATTAATAGCTCCAAAGAAATTCCAAATTTGATTAGATTTTTGAATAATGTACCTCACACATTTTTGGAACATTAAAAATATCGAAAAGGATTAATTAATATAGTAATTAACAAATTAGTGTTTGAACTGCGTGTTCCAGACTATCAATTTTGGTGGCCCAAGAACCGAATCTCAGACAGATTAACTACAAAATGAAATTATTAATTCAATAGATGAAATATGTAAACAACATAATATTTCTAATTGAGATAACAAAAAATTAGAAAAGAGGAATAAAGATGATAAATAAACTTCAATTAATTGCAAAAGAAAGACTACATGTCAGTGATGATTCATTAGGAGAAACAATAACTGCAACTGAAGTTAGTGAAATAATGTATAGAAAACGAAAACTAGGTATGGGTGTTGAATTTGATAAAAAAAGGATGATGTTAATAAAGAAAATATTATTTTTAGGCTATATAAATGAATAATTTTTAAATTTATTTACTTACAAGTGGTAAAACTAAACCAAAATAAATTAAACTCAATAATGAACACTAAAATTTTGTTGAAACATTTTTAACTGATATCCAAAAAGAAAGAATTAGAAGAAACAAAACATGAAGGTGGATTTTTATCACTGTTATTAGAACTGTTACCTTCGTTAACAACAGTTGGTGCACTTGCTGGTGGATAATGAAGAATCAGAAGAACAAAAAAACATAATCTTTAAATGGAACAGAAAGAAAATGGAGCAAAAAAATTTCACAGATTTAAATGCAAAATTTAATAATCCTGTATCTAATTTTGGCATTGAAGAATCGGTAAAAAAAATTAAAATTTAACCATTTTCGTGCTGTTTTTGACATTGATAAATTACCTTTTGAACCAACAAATTTGGGATGTCTAATGGTAAATTTAGACACTTCTGATCTTGTTGGAAGTATGTGGATTTCGAATAATAAAAATAAATATATAACATTTAGAGAAAATATTCCAAACTATCTAGAAAAAGTTATCTTTACTACAATATCGAGAATATACAAAACTTTAATAAATTAAATTGTGGTCATTTGTGTTTGTTTTAAATTATTATGTATGATTATAAGGTTTGGATATTTTAAATTTCTTAAAAGACAGTATTGAAAGTAAACCCAAGAATGACTAAGTGAAAATATTATATGATATAAAAAACGTTTTAAAGTAGTAAATATTATGTTGATTTTAAAAGTTTAAAAATAGTTAATACAAACGATCCACTTGATGGGTTGGATACAGTTAGTGAAAGGTGTTTGGAAAGAAGACTTTTGGGACCTAAAGAACAATATGTAAATGTGTTAACTATGTTTCAAAATTATTATTCCAGAAAGACATTTACAAAGTATTATCAAACGTTGCAACAAAACTTGGCTGCAGCAAAACGTTAACAGGTTGAGACAAAGAAATTGTTGTAATGATGGTATCATGGTACATCATAATAAAAAACAAATAACGTTGAAACAAGTACCTGTGATGCAATAGAGAAAATAAATTTTCTTATCAAGTAACTTATTTATTACATTTAAAATTTAATAATTTGGATGAGAATGTTAATAAATATCTAGAAGTACCTAAACCATTAGAATCAGACAATTAAAAGTAAATTAATTATTTTTATTCTTTATAAAAGATACATTTACTTTTTCAAGAGCTAAAAATTACTGAAACAATTCGTCCACACAGACTATCAACTAAAAATGGAAAACAAAGAATGAACGAAATTTGTTCAATTTTTAATACCAAGAAAAGTAAAATCGTTAAATAAATTTTGTAGGTGAAGGCCTAAATAATCCTGAATAATTAATTAAATTCATGAACCAATTAGAAAGAATTTTTTTAAAAATTATTTTCTTTCAGAGCTGATATATAACAATCTGATTAAGTCAAGTATGTTCGGGTAACCTGTAAGAAATTTTGGATATAAATAAAGGATTAAAGTATTTCTTAACTGTTATCATGTTCTTCAACATTCCATTTAAACAAAAAAAAGATAAAATATAGTTGATTCTTACAAAAAACATTTGATTACGAAATCCAAATTATATGCAACAGATAAAGGTAATGACATTTATAATAAATATTTACATGAATTAATGAAAATTTTATCGTTAATAATTATTCAACTTTCTGGAAATTAAAAGTAACTGTTGCAGAACAATTTAATAGAACACTGAAAGAAAAAACTAGGAAGTAATTAGCTCTTCAAGCATATTGAAAATGGATTGACTTAGTTTCAAAACTAATTGATAAATATAATAACACGATACATTAAACAAAAAAGGTGCCACAAAAAGATGTAAATAAACAAACTGAAAAGCGTTATTCAAAACTGTTTCAAAAACAAATATGTTAGATGCAGAACCAAAATATAAACTTGGAGATAAAGTAAGAATAAATAAATTGAAAGGAATCCTTGAAAAGAAATATGCAGAGAAGAGGCCAAGAGAAATTTGAAATTAAAGATATTCATTCGAATCCAATCATGTATAAGTTGAAAGATTTATATGTAGAACAAATAAAAGGTATTTTTTATTAACAAGATATACTGAATACGGAATTTGCAGATGTTTATCTGGTTGAAACTGTTTTAAATGAAAAAGGTATTAGACACTGTGTTAAGGTTTAGGATTCGATATATCAAGCAACAATTGTGTAAATAATACAAAAGTAAATTTTTAAAATGTTAGGAAAAATTTAAATATGTTCGAAAATGAAAAGAATTTACACACACTTTTTGTTTTATTAAAGCAGATACTCTATTTTGGTATCCAAATATGGTTAAAAAAGAATAAATAACATAATCATTTAAACATTTTTAATTTGTATTTATTCAGTTACATTTTGGATGTAAAGAATTTTTCATTAGATGTACATAGAATTACTTGCAAATGTTTTAAAAATTTAATTCTGAAAAATGTACTTTGGAATTAAGTTTTACATTATAAGAAATGTTTACTAGTTGATCTATATCTTCAAGCAATTCTTCTGGTGTATACTCAAGCTGAGTACTATGATTTAAGTAGCAAACAATGCATAACTATCATTTCATTGATTGATAGAAATTTATTTGAGTATGATCCATAATTAATTTTTATAAACTCTTCACAATTTAGATGTCTCTTTCTGATAATACGAATTTGTTTTGATACACTTTTAATTGCATTTGAATAACATGATATTCATAATGAAAACCATGTAATCCTCAAATAACAAAAGTTGGTCATAATTTTCATCACTTAATTAAGGAACATATAGAAATAGTGTATTTATTTCTTCACTTCTTTCATTTATTATATAATCTGCATCATAAATGTTTTCTCTGATACTGGCAATACTCACAAATTTAATTTTATTTAAGTGAGTTACTTTTTCTTTCATTTTATAATCACCATTTTCCTAATGGATGGTAAAACTCCTTCATAAACACAGTCTTAAAAATTTTCTGCTTAAGTCATTTTTAATTTGATAACAAAAAAGTCAGGTTTTGTAATAAATTTTGTATTTGGATGACTGGTTTTAGATAGCACCATTACAGTGCGATTGAAAAATCATATATCATATAATATTTTGATTTCATGCATTTTTAATTACATTTTTTGTATTTTCATATCATAAAATATCAGAAACGTAATATTCATAAAATCATTATTTCTTTCTTCATAAGTCAAAACTAAACTTCATTAGTTATTAAATATAAATTTATTATTTTTGAAACAATAAGCAAATTAATTTACATATTTAAACTTTAATATATTTATAATTTTTAAGTATAATTTTTTTCTCTTGTAAATGGTAAGTCTTTGCTGCATGTTGGAATCAAGGAAAAGAAATTCATAGAGAAATTAAAATAATACGACATAATGTGCCTTTAAAATCAAGTTGCAATGATAATAAAAGAGAGAGAAAGAGAACTTCTTCCTCAATGTCAAATTAAAACATTTGTTAGTGAACAATGAGGAAAGGAAGTTAATAATTCTTCTAAATATATTCGTAACCATCATCATAGAAAAGACGAAAAATTAGCTTTACAATTTAAAAAAGATAAACAAAACTATAACCCAAAATTATCATATACTGAGAACATATTAAATACTAATATTTTTTATTTTTTGTTTAATCTTGTGGCAACTGTTTAATTTTTTAAGAAGTCATTTTTATATCTTTTATATAATTTGCATTTCGTTTATAAAGACCAGTGCATTCATCGTCATCAGAAATTTATAATAATTTTATTACATTCAGCAACATATATCTCTGTTTCAATAATCCAATCAAATTCATTTTTCTTTATTGTTTTAGTTTCACAGTTGAACATTATTTATAACTCGGAAACGTAATTTCATTTTCACAACTGTTTTCTTAATTCCTTTAGAATTTTTCTCTTCATTTTCATTAATTATATACACAATCACTTCCGATCTTAAACTTTGCAAAATGTTCTTGCAAAATGTTCCATCGTAATTTCCTTCATTCATCTTTCCCAAGACTTTTTTCTTTATTTGTCAAAGCCGAAAAATATTACTTTTGGATAATCACTAGTATCAAATTCGTTTATCATCGATTTCAAATCTTTAGAGAAATCTTCATTTCTTATACCATAAATGATAGAATCAGTATCCATACAACATAAATCAATATCTTTGCCATATTTTGGTTTCATGACATTACTGTGAATATCATACATTTTCATTTTCATATTTAGAATACTCAATCCAATCTAAATCAGTTAATTTTTATTTTCTTCTTATGAACTGCTAGTATATTTTCTGAAAATACAGCAGTCTGTTCTTAATTTGGTTTTGAAATATAATTAGCATAATTATATAGATCTGTTATGACTAATATATTTTGTCTTCTTCTAATATTTTCCATGGCTTTTCCAAATGTTGAATTATTCAATAACTTGTAGAAATCAATTTCAAAATCTTTAGCAGCCTTTTGTCCCATTTCTGTGTTAAAGTATTTCTTCAACCAATTTCATTGTTTATATGGTAAAATTCTTTGAATGTTCTTTAATTCTATTCCAAGATTTAAACATTATTTAAGACTTCTATAATATAAAACATATTATTCTTTATTATTTAAAGTTGTTAATGATTTATTTTCTCCCTCAGGGACTAAAGGCAAATCATTGTGTAAATCAAGTAATTTCCTGTGATATTCTAAAACAATTTCTCAAATATAGCCATATTTATAATCATCTGAGATTTAACTATTTTTTCACCATTAAAACATTTTAGTTCAAGCTAACTGAAATTTATAAACAATAAACTATCACATATTGCCCAACCATGTAAATTATTTATACTATGTAATTATTTACATCCTAAATAAGGCAAAATTGTTTTTTGGCTCAAAATTTTATGTATGATTTTTACTTGATTTTGTGTATTTGTAAATACTTTATGAAATATCACCCTGAACCCCTTTATCTAAACATAAGATCACATTATTACCATGTAATAACTCTGACTCAAATTTTGTCAGTTTTGGTGTAGACTCCCAAGATAATCAAGGAACTATAAAATACCAAGATGGATTATGGTAATAAGTTTTAATACATATATCTGAAATATACGAATAAATCTGCTAAAATTAAAATATTAGATTTATTATGTTATTTTGTATATTTATCTAAATTTTTAATATTGAATTTTTTCCCAAATTTGATTTTGTACTTCCATAATCTTCATCAGAAATATAACCTTTATTAAGTCTCGAATAAAAGCATCCTTTTTTGGAGGATTTAGCTTTCTTGCAATTTTTCGTCAGAATTCATTTATTTGTATGGATAAACTCCTTTTTGATCTATTAAATCTAATTGTTCACCATCAAAGTATTTTGCTATTTCTCTAAATTGTTCTTTTATATGTTAATTATCAATTCTTGAACCAATATGTTTCAATGCATTTCCCATATGTTTACTAAAAGAAATATATTTTTCTTCATTATTTCGAATTGCACCAATATCTTTATTATCAATTACTAATTTCTCCAAAAAAAATGGTAATCATAAGTTGTTAAATTATGAATATAAACTGGAATAAAAGTATATTTTTTGTAATTAAAATTGCAATCTTCATGTGCACTTCCTTGGTATTTTCCTGTTAAATGCCAATGATATCTTACTTTATTTTCACCAATAGTAAATCCTTTTTGACAAATATGACAAGTTCCTGAAGTTTCATAATTGCTTACATCTTCCTTAGTCAGTTTTATTGTAATATTTCATCCATGCATTTTAGCAATTTCTCTATATTTTTCTTTTAACATTTCAACAAATTTTTTGATGCATGTTTACCAGTATATATAATAGGATTTTTTGTAATCAGCATTAGAATATTTAACACTATAAGTGAACAAAAGTGGTACCTGTTTTTGATTTATTATAATATAAGATTTTTTAGGACTAGGTTTACAAGTTTGGATATCTTCTAATTAACATTTGAAATCTGCATAAATTTAAAAAAAGCTACAAGAAATGAATTGTTGTAACTTTTAAATTCAATTTTTGACCTTTAAAAGTCATACAGGGTGTATAGGTGGACAAGGAAAATAATTCCTGTATTTTTCTTGGATTTCCTGGTTAGAAATACACTTTCTCCCAGGTGAAAATACACTTTTTCCATTTTAAGTTATTCCTTGGCACTGTAAAACACATCACTCATTTGAATGTTTGTGGTTTTATATAGCGACATAGAAATTCCCTGCACTTTAGAAAATGAAACTTGGGGGGGGGGGGCACGTTTTGTAAGACCTTTGATGTGAAGCAACATATATGTTACATATTTTCATATTACAAAGGTATAAATTTGAATTCCGCCAAACAACGCATATTGCTATCTAAAGCATTAAAATCGAGTTTATGATTCGCTTTTGTAGACCAGTCATAGCTCATGTCACGTGATCTCGCCAGCGGATGACAGCATAAGACACATGATATAGTCAGCAAATAGCAAGATCACTCTTAAGTAGCACGAACACACAAATAAGAAAAGTTAATGGTTTAAATTAATATACATTGCATTCACATATAATATTGGTCTTGAAGATTAATAAGCTGGAAGAGAAGTTAAGTTTCCACATGTAATAATGATTTTTTTCCCTGTGATACACTAGAAGATATATCGCACAAAAATTATTGTATCTCCTCTTCACCATACAAAAAATAAACGAGAAGAACCTGTAATCCTCTTTTAATTCGAAATGAAATTATTCCCAATATTATTTGACAAAATTCTGTCTAGTTTAATTAGTTCTCAACAAGGTTAATGGACATCAAATTAAAGTTTGTGATCGATGTTTAAGATATTTTCATTCACTATTAACATTAGATTTTCATGTTAACTTCAATTGATCTTCTTTGAATCAAAATATTCTATAATTTGGTGATAATTTCTTCTTTAATTTGATTAAAAAATTCTTGTGATTCCACAATATTATAACTGTTATTAATTCCATAAGTTATTGTTCTTGATTTAGAAGCAGAACATTTTCTATAAATTCATTTAGGTGATATGAAAAAATATTCATTATCTAAAAAACTGGAACCTGGTAAATTTTTCTTATAAGGAAGTTTTATTTTTTAATCATGTCTTCTTTATTTCTTTATTCATTTATTTCCTATTAGAATTATCTATAAATTCAAACAGATTTTCTCTAGTTACATTTTAGTAACCAAAGCAGTTTTGTAAATCTTTATAACTCAATCCATTCTTTCCTTTACTACAATTTTCAAATTTGTTAAATAACATTTCTTTTCTACTGAAATAATGAATAAATTCCAGCAGATCTTCTCTTGTTACATCAGACCACAGTCTTTACAATAATTTTCTAAATTTTTATAAGAAACTTGCCTTTACTATAACATACTTAAGTTTTTAAATAGTTCAGGAATGTTTATCATTTTTACTACCATTCTGTTTATAGAATATGAAATTTGAGTTTTTGTATTGAAAACATTTACAATTATAATGTACCTTTTAGTTTTAGGTTTGATTGTACTTATTTATAAAGAATACGATTTATTGGAGTCGAAAATTTTTAAATGAGAAAATACGAATTAGCTTCTTTCAATATAGGAAAATGAGTTTTGATGGTTCTTATTTATAAGGAATACAATTTATTAAATTTAGAAAATTTTTAAATGGTAAAATTTGATTTTGGTTTTTTCAATGTAGGCCAATGAGATTCTTGGTTCTTATCTATAAAGATAAAAATTTATTAGACTTGTAAATTTTTAAATGAGAATTTGGTTTTTCAGATTATGCAAATGAAAGTTTTTCTTTGGGAAAAATAGTGAAATTAGATTCTTGGTTTGTGTCTTGGAATTTTTACTCAAAAATGCTCTTTGAGCCAGAATCAGCATGTCTACAAATCAGACATCTTATTTGAAGGTCACTTCATCTGCATTATAGTACTGACTGCTGGCCATCAGAATATGCTATAGACTCATTTCCTAATTAAATGGACTTACCCCATTTTTTCTGTGGGTTCTTCATACTTTTACAATCTGCTTCTGTCCCTACAATTTTAACTTCTACAGCTCCCCCTAGTACCATGGAAGTTATTTCACGATGTCTTGTCACATGTGCTATCATCCTCGTAGTGTCCTTGTCAGCACTGTGGAGTCTTGTACCATAGGAATCAAGGGAGAGGTCGTTGTTTGGCGCTAGTTATCCTCTTCCTACAACACAACTCCACACATGTGTTAACAAGAGTTCTTTACTTGCACACAAAGGAAGCTACTTAGCTTTAAGAGTACATGTGATGTACCACAAGCTCTTCACTAATAGTTCACGTTAGTCTCAATGTTGAAGTACAAGCCCCATATGTGAAGAATGAGAATGCAAGTTAGGGCGCCAGTGACTGAGGAACTGCGCTAGTGACTGACACTGAGACTGAGCCCTCCGGTCCATGGTGATGATCTAAATGCTTGCGGGCGAAAGGACGTTGGCCACGTACTGCTTACGAATCTGTCTTTGGCCACTCTTCTGATAGCTGTACTTAACCCAGTGCCTACCATCGATCTCCTTACTACATGTTGGCCAACCGGTGTGCTGGCGACAGCTTACACCAGCACAATCCTGTCTCTTCTTCTTGGGCCAGCTGGTGTGGCCGTGCGGTTCTAGTCGCTTCAGTCTGGAACCACATGACCGCTACGGTCGTAGGTTCGAATCCTGCCTCAGGAATGGATGTGTGTGATGTCGTTAGGTAAGTTAGGTTTCAGTAGTTCTAAGTTCTAGGGGACTAATGACCACAGATGTTAAGTCCAAAGTGCTCAGAGCCATTTGAACCATTTACAACCTTCTTCTTGTCAGTGTTTTCCGTACGTTTTTTCTTCACCAATTCTGCGGAGGAACTTTCTCCTTAAAAATGCTAATTCAGAGCTCTGGGCGTTAACTGCGTGTCTCTTTGTTGTTGACAACACTTCACGCGGATGTGTTGCCACCGATCCTAATAGAATAGAAGTGGCATGAAGAAAATAGCTACTCCCCAAATAAGTTATTGTGTCACGTTATAAGTGTAGCACAGAAAAAGTTAAGAAAAAGTGCGAAATTATGTTTCAAGTTTCTTGAAGTCGCTAAGTGCTCTCATTGTCAATCGCTCGATGATGCGTAATTTGAGCTTCGTTTTTAGAAAAACTACACTGAAGCGCCAAAGAAACTGATATAGGCATGTGTATTCAAATACAGAAACATATAAACAGGCTGAGTACGGCGCTGCACTCGGCAACGCCTATATAAGACAACAAGTGTCTGGCGCAGTTGTTAGATCGGTTACTGCTGCTACAATGGCAGGTTATCAAGATTTAACTTACTCTGAACGTAGAACAAAAGTCCTGCGAGAACGGGACCATCGACGACTGAAGAGAATCGTTCAATGTGACAGAAGTGCAACCCTCCCGCAAATTGCTGCAGATTTCAATGCTAGTGTCAGCGAGCGAACCATTCAACGACATGGGCTTTCGGGGCGTAACGCCCATTCGTTTATCTTTGATGACTGCATGACACAAAGCTTTACGACTCGCTTGGGCCCGTCGGCAGGAACATTGGACTGTTGATCGTTTGAAACCTGTTGCCTGGTCGGACGAGTCTCGTTTCAAATTCTATCAAGTTGAGGGACGTGTACGTGTATGGAGACAACCTCATGAATGCAGCATGCATGTGAGCAACTGGTGGAGGCTCTGTATTGGTGTGAGTAGTGTGCAGTTGCAATGACATGTGACCCTAGATACGTCTAGATACGACTCTGACAGGTTGAAACATCCCCTTAGAAATATTTATAAATGACAGTGCTGGAAAACCTCTACGTTATTTGATTTTCAAACTGCAAGCAAAACTGAACGTACTCACACATCTCTCTCTTTACTTATTCTGATCATCACTAAACTGACACACAATATTTTTAGCGCAACGTAATCTAACTTTCAATAATCCCTACCACAGAATGGCCCTGACTAACAATACCGTATACCTTTCATGAATCACTTACCTCACAAAAATCTTCGTTACTCGAACTACTGCTGTACAGAGAGCGCCAATACTCCAAGCTAAATGAATGATTCTATATACTGAAGGATCTACCTACTGATAGGCATAGTTAGCAAATGAAAGATTTTAATGATACAAACAATGTATTTACTTTAACAGTGTTCAAAAGTCATTATATATATATATCACTTCATGGCATCCAGTCTTACAAAATTCCTTTTGCTGACGGACACACATCCAGATCGTCCACTCTCAAAATTCTGCCATCTCTTTCCCCACATCCACCCCTGCTGGCGGCTGACCTCCAACTGCACAACGCTATGTGCTGTTCACCTGCGACTGCCCAACACTACATTAGCAAATATTCCGACAATGCAAATAAGCCACGGACTGCACACAGCACAGTCAGTGATTTTCATACAGAGCGCTACAAGGCGTTACCAACAAAAAAAACCTAAACAGCCTACTTACAAGGTGACTCGTACGTAAGCATCCTGTCTGATCACCTGCATCCATTCATGTCCGTTGCGCATCCCGATGGACTTGGGGAAATACAGCAGTACAAAGCGACACCCCACACGTTCAGAACTGCTGCAGAGTGGCTCCAGGAACACACTTCCCCTGGCCACCAAATTCGTCAGACATGAACATTATTACGCATTTCTGGGCTGCGTTGCAACGTGCTGTTCAGAAGAGATCTCCACCCTCTCGTACTCTTACGGATTCATAGACAGCCCTGCTGGATTCATGGTGTCAGTTCCCTCCAGCACTACTTCAGACATTAGTCAAGTCCATGCCACGTCGTGCTGCGGCTCTTCTGCCTACTCGTGGGGGCCCTACACGATATTAGCCAGGTGTACCAGTTTTCTTTGGCTCTTCAGTGTAGTTTTTCACGCATTTCAATGTTTATGATGCCGTACCTCCTGAACTGTGTGTCGTACGATGATACAATGTTGCAGGTGCATTCATGTACACTCCTGGAAATGGAAAAAAGAACACATTGACACCGGTGTGTCAGACCCACCATACTTGCTCCGGACACTGTGAGAGGGCTGTACAAGCAATGATCACACGCACGGCACAGCAGACACACCAGGAACCGCGGTGTTGGCCGTCGAATGGCGCTAGCTGCGCAGCATTTGTGTACCGCCGCCGTCAGTGTCAGCCAGTTTGCCGTGGCATACGGAGCTCCATCGCAGTCTTTAACACTGGTAGCATGCCGCGACAGCGTGGACGTGAACCGTATGTGCAGTTGACGGACTTTGAGCGAGGGCGTATAGTGGGCATGCGGGAGGCCGGGTGGACGTACCGCCGAATTGCTCAACACGTGGGGCGTGAGGTCTCCACAGTACATCGATGTTGTCGCCAGTGGTCGGCGGAAGGTGCACGTGCCCGTCGACCTGGGACCGGACCGCAGCGACGCACGGATGCACGCCAAGACCGTAGGATCCTACGCAGTGCCGTAGGGGACCGCACCGCCACTTCCCAGCAAATTAGGGACACTGTTGCTCCTGGGGTATCGGCGAGGACCATTCGCAACCGTCTCCATGAAGCTGGGCTACGGTCCCGCACACCGCTAGGCCGTCTTCCGCTCACGCCCCAACATCGTGCAGCCCGCCTCCAGTGGTGTCGCGACAGGGGTGAATGGAGGGACGAATGGAGACGTGTCGTCTTCAGCGATGAGAGTCGCTTCTGCCTTGGTGCCAATGATGGTCGTATGCGTGTTTGGCGCCGTGCAGGTGAGCGCCACAATCAGGACTGCATATGACCGAGGCACACAGGGCCAACACCCGGCATCATGGTGTGGGGAGCGATCTCCTACACTGGCCGTACACCTCTGGTGATCGTCGAGGGGACACTGAATATTGCACGGTACATCCAAACCGTCATCGAACCCATCGTTCTACCATTCCTAGACCGGCAAGGGAACTTTCTGTTCCAACAGGACAATGCACGTCCGCATGTATCCCGTGCCACCCAACGTGCTCTAGAAGGTGTAAGTCAACTACCCTGGCCAGCAAGATCTCCGGATCTGTCCCCCATTGAGCATGTTTGGGACTGGATGAAGCGTCGTCTCACGCGGTCTGCACGTCCAGCACGAACGCTGGTCCAACTGAGGCGCCAGGTGGAAATGACATGGCAAGCCGTTCCACAGGACTACATCCAGCATCTCTACGATCGTCTCCATGGGAGAATAGCAGTCTGCATTGCTGCGAAAGGTGGATATACACTGTACTAGTGCCGACATTGTGCATGCTCTGTTGCCTGTGTCTATGTGCCTGTGGTTCTGTCAGTGTGATCATGTGATGTATCTGACCCCAGGAATGTGTCAATAAAGTTTCCCCTTCCTGGGACAATGAATTCACGGTGTTCTTATTTCAATTTCCAGGAGTGTATAAGTGGGTATTGTCGAGAAACTTCTTATAATGTTACATAGTATAATCAAATAGTATAGTACAATATAGTATAGTATACTAATATAATAATATATAGTTAGTAAAAATGAAATAATAAACTAAAACATCGTGCCTGATGTTGAACTTTTACTCCATTTACAGCGAAAGTGTAGTAAGCAATAATTTTTTTTCCGTTTTCTTTGGAGGGCGGGGAGTGTCGGTGAGAAAAAGTGTTAAATCATGTTTCAAGTTTGTTGGAAGCCTCTAAGTACCGCCATTGTCACATGCTTGATGAATATAATCTGAGTAATTTTCACACTGAGTTATGCTTCCGTACATTGCACAGCACCGCCTCGGTCACTCCGGCGTCAGTGCAGAAACTTGTAAACGAAGAGGCCCGATTCGATTCCCGAGCGGAACTGGCATACAAAACGTCTCCAGCACACTGGCGTATTACTTTTTCGTTATTGAGGTAACTGAGTATGCACGAACCCATAGCCAGTGAATTGAAAAAAAAAGGAAAAAGTTATAAAGGATGAGGCAGCTAAGACAGGGTACCACAAATCCCAAATATATCCAGAATGAATAACTGCATCGAGGTGAGATCTTCGTCATACTATAAAGGACTTTATGGCGAATTTCCTGGCTTTGACAAGTAATTTTTATCGTTTGGAGTTGCCAAATTACGACGAAAATGGCTCTGAGCACTATGGGGCTTAACTGCTGTGGTCATCAGTCCCCTAGAACTTAGAACTACTTAAACCTAACTAACCTAAGGACATCACACACATCCATGCCCGAGGCAGGATTCGAACTTGCTACCGTAGCGGTCGCGCGGTTCCAGTCTGGAGCGCCTAGCACCGCTCGGCCACTCCGGCCGGCGAATTACGACACCAACTTTGTTTCTTCCTAATTATTGGAGTTTTGAGAGATGCTTCTAAGAGTAATTCAACTACGTAACATGTATGGGACGAACAAATAGTATCAAAATAACATCAGGGCAAACCAGTGTCTGCGCTATTATGCTAAAGGTAGTGTCTTTTATCACCACGGCTGTCGTGCGAAGTGCTCAAAATGTTGAGCATTGCTACACGTTGTAAAGTGATTCTGGAGAAACAGTACTGCACGTCGAATTTCATTTGGAGTTAACAGTAGCACAAGTGCTTGTTACACGGCATTTCATGCCTCCCATTAGTCGTCGGAGTTTCCTAATACATCGCTTATTTTAATTTTCGACAAAGGTAAAAACACAGAAGCGTTGATTCCGATAATAGTGCAGGCCAATTTGCGTTTGTTAAATGGCCGTTTCAGTGCTCTCTAAATGTTCTCTTAAAAGGATCAGTCATTTCATGCGCTGAATGGAAGGTACCACAATGCGTTATGTCCAGTGGGATGTCTTGCAATAACTGCGGTGGCACCATATCTTAGGAACTCGAGATACCTGACTGTACTTAGATTTCTATCTATAAAATAGGGACCAATAACGGGCGTCTTGTAAAACACGCACATATCGTTGATAAATCAAGAGCGTTGTTTTTATCCACTTCTTTACCTTAAATAAAATTTTACATATATGTTGCACACCACTTTGCACTTTTTGTATATAACATTCGGAGAACTGTAACCAATTTTGTTAGTCATTCCCCCGAAGCTGTAGCTGCACCAATATGCGAAGAGCATGAAATGCGATGGAGTATAGTGTTCACAGAAGGCTCGTTTGGTTGATCCTTCTTGTACTTTCGAGATGCCTCTTAGTGACATTGTGAGTTGTGTGCTACTGCAGGTAAAATATTAGTTTCATTTCTTTCAACAGTAGCTCATCTTTTCCCTTGGCGTATTTTACTCTCCAACTTCGAGTTTCTGGTACTTTGTTACAATGTTTTCATAGACAGATCGTGAATGGTGGGTACGACCTAGATACTCTTCAGCACACAACCGCACCACTGCCCTTATACCGTGGTGACATCCGCCATAAACGAAATTCACTTTTTCGACTGTCGTATATTGCCGGCCGCGGTGGTCTCGCGGTTCTAGGCGCGCAGTCCGGAACCGTGCGACTGCTACGGTCGCAGGTTCGAATCCTGCCTCGGGCATGGATGTGTGTGATGTCCTTAGGTTAGTTAGGTTTAAGTAGTTCTAAGTTCTAGGGGACTAATGACCACAGCAGTTGAGTCCCATAGTGCTCAGAGCCATTTGAACCATTTTTTTTTGACTGTCGTATACACTGCGAATGTCTCAATAGCTTTACGAGAAAGTTATCTGATTATTACAACAGCATTACTCAGACCTGGGGTTAAATGGCACAGGTAAAAACAAGAACCAGACGTAAGTTTTTGCTCACATATGGCATAATAGGGCAGACATTTTGTGGAATATCTTCTCCATACGGCGGGACACTGGTTTGCGGCGCTGTTAACTTGATTCTATTAGGTCAAATCGTATACATGTTATATCCTTGAATTTATCATAGACGCTTCTTTCAAAAGTCACAGAAAAAGTATGTAGCTCCATTACAGAGGAAAAAAAGGAAGTCAATGTCGTGACTCGGCGACTGTAAAAAATACCAATTACTTGAAGACAGACGGTCGGAGTGGCCGAGCGGTTCTAGTCGCTACAGTACGGAACCGACACCCGCTACGGTCGCAGGTTCGAATCCTGCCTCAGGCATGGATGTGTGTCATGTCCTTAGGTTAGTTAGGTTTAAGTAGTTCTAAGTTCTAGGGGACTGATGACCTCAACAGTTAAGTCCCATAGTACTCAGAGCCATTTGAACTTGAAGACACCAGGAATTTCGCCATGTTGTCCGTTATAAATCGGCTAAAAGCACGCTCCAACATATTTACACTACTGGCCATTAAAATTGCTACACCAAGAAGAAATGCAGATGATAAACGGGTATTCATTGGACAAATATATTATACTAGAACTGACACGTGATTACAATTTCATGCCATTTGGGTGCATAGATCCTGAGAAATCAGTACCCAGAACAACCACCCCTGGCCGTAATAACGGCCTTGATACGCCTGGGCATTGAGTCAAACAGATCTTGGATGAGGTGTACAGGTACAGGACGTTTTCAATTGGTGAGAGATCTGGAGAATGTGCTGGCCAGGGCAGCAATTGAACATTTTCTGTATCCAGAAACGCCCGTACAGGACCTGCAACATGCGGTCGCGCATTATCCCGCTGAAATGCAGGGTTTTGCAGGGATCGAATGAAGGGTAGACCCGCGGGTCGTAACACATCTGAAATGTAACGTCCACTGTTCAAAGTGCCGTCAATGGGAACAAGAGGTGACAGAGACGTGTAACCGATGGCACCCCATACCATCACGCCGGGTGATACGCCAGTATGGCGATGACGAATACACGCTTCCAATATGCGTCATGTCGCCAAACACGGATGCGACCATCATGATGCTGTAAACAGAACCTGGATTCATCCGAAAAAATTACGTTTTGCCATTCGTGCATCCAGGTTTGTCGTTGAGTACACCATCGCAGGCGCACCTGTCTGTGATGCAGCGTCAAGGGTAACCGCAGCCCTGGTCTCCGAGCTGATAGTCCATGCTGCTGCAAACGTCGTCGAACTGTTCGTGCAGATGGTTGTTGTCTTGCAAACGTCCCCATCTGTTGACTGAGGGATCGAGACGTGGCTGTACGATCCGTTACAGCCATGCGGATAAGATGCCTGTCATCCCGACTGCTAGTGATACGAGGCCGTTGGGATCCAGCACGGCGTTCCGTATTACCCTCCTGAACCCACCGATTCCATATTCTGCTAACAGTCATTGGATCTCGAGCAACGCGAGCAGCAATGTCGCGATACGATAAACAGCAATCGCGATAGGCTACAATCCGACCTTATCAAAGTCGGAAGCGTGATGGTATGCATTTCTCCTCCTTACACGAGGCATCACAACAACGTTTCACCAGGCAACGCCGGTCAACTGCGAATTGTGCATGAGAAATCGGTTGGAAACTTCCCTCATGTCAGCACGTTGAAGGCACCAACCTTGTGTGAATGCTCTGGAAAGCTAGTCCTGTCGGTTAAATTTCGCGTCTGTAGCATGTCATCTTCGTGGAGTAGCAATTATAACGGCCAGTAGTGTATATTACACAACGGCACGTTACGCGCTACAATTCGGAGCCCTCTAGCGGCAGAGGGTGGCAGCTTGCGTCACCAGAGTGTCAAATTCGACCGAGCAGCATGCATTGCATGTAGTACCTCAACCGATACTGAGAACAGAATAAAAAAT
The DNA here is from genome assembly GCF_023897955.1 of Schistocerca gregaria. NCBI lineage: Eukaryota > Metazoa > Arthropoda > Insecta > Orthoptera > Acrididae > Schistocerca > Schistocerca gregaria. The sequence continues at coordinate 158,579,289 of NC_064928.1, forward strand.
TCGGAGGCTTTATTTTTCATCACGCTCTCATATAAGAGGACGAGTTTAGTGGTCACTGTTCTTAGTGTAGCAGTTTTAATGGCCAGTATTGTATTAACTCTGGATGTCTTCGCTGCCTCACACTGTACACATAGTTTCTAACTGCAGTACTTGCCTTACTGAGTAAAGCTTTTAACATAAGATTATACCTCTTAATGAGTACTTTATGACAGCGTTTTGAATTTTTAATACGGGATGTCACAGCAGGAGTGGTTAATATCCATGGATATGACAGAAACGATCATTTGAAGCAAAAAGTTCAGTTAACACTGGCTCTAATATGCACACCGCAAGAGCAACAAACACTTCTTCATCTCCAAAACTGTGAAAAAATTCGCTTCTATTGAATAAGTGCTCATAGACAGCATTTTACGAGGGGCATTCAATAAGGAATGCATTTTTTCTGAAAGCTTGTTGGTTTTATTCGGGATTCGAATACACCACATTATTCCGCACTCTTTTGGCTACAAAAGCCTGTTTTTCAACATTATCTCCATCCAGTGCGACAGCCAGTATGCCCGCAAGGTGCCACTCTACTCGCCGAAGTCTGAGCCAACGTCTTGCTGCACCAGTAAACTCCCATCATCCACTTACTGCACCCTGCGCAGTCATTCCGCTCATTGGGCCATACAGGTGGAAGTCGGAAGGTGCCAGATCCAGGCTGTAGGGTGGATGAGCAAGAACAGCCGAGCTCCTCTCGGGTACGCACACTTGTATGAGGCCATGCGTTGTCATTGAGCAGAAGCTCGTTTACCTTTTTGTGGCGACAAACACACTGTAGTCGTTTCTACAACTTCCTGAGGACAGCACAGCACACTTCAGAGTTGATCGTTGCACCATGAGCGAGGACATCAAACAGAATATCCCCTTCAGTGTCGTCGCCACAACTTTATCGGCTGAGGGTGCGGCTTTGAACATTTTCTTCGGAAGAGAGATGGTGTGCGTCACTCCATGGATTGCCTTTTTGTTTACAGTTTGAAGTGATGGATTCTTGTTTCGTAGTCAAAATCCACACAAATGGTCATTCGTTGCTCTTGACGGTCTTCTGTTAGGCGACGAAGAACCCAGCATACATACACCTTTGAATATGTCAACTGGTGGACCAGTGTGTCAGTGCTACCAACAGAGATGTCCAGTTGTGCAGTGAACTGTTTGATTGTGATCCGTCAATCACCTAGAATGAGTGTGTCCAAACGTTCCAACACTGGAGCTAAGTACAGCCCGTTGGCATGATGGCGATCGGGCAGGTTCCCGGGACTTTATTGCTATGATGACAGACGCCTGCAAAGACTCACCGTGCTTTTCGTTCACTGCCAGATCAACGTTGGCACTCTGCAAGCGCCTACAAATATCTGTGATACTCTGCTTTTCAGACAAAAGAAACTCAGTGACAGCTCTCTGCTTGGAACACATCTCTGTTACAGACGCCATAGCACCGTCACCTGTGGAAACTTCGTGAAATTGTACAGGCTGAAGCGGGAATATTACACGATATCCCACAACAAATTACCCATTTTTAAAACCGGACTTTCTGAGAAAAAAGGTGTTGCATAATGAGCGTCCATTGCAGAGACCATGGTTACTAGTCAATTATTTCTTGTTTTGGTCAGTACCATCTCCGCCGAAAATATGGAAAGCAAAGAGGATGCATTAGAAGAGATATGTTTCACAGTATCGAAGACCAATTAGCACTCATAGCTCTTAGATATCCAGCTTAGAGCCCATGTTTACTAGACTGTTTTATTGCGAATGATCGTTCCTGCCACATCCCTGGCTATCGAGCATTCCTCCTGTAGCACCCTTGCAGATCATATAAATTTTATTACCACAGTGGTTTCGTGACATCTAGCCAACTTTTGTAAGGCCGTTAGAAACTGTGACCTGATAAGACCATGGCCTCTAGACGCGCTCTGCCGGAGCAGGCGAACGTGACCGTTGAGGTACAGCAAGGTCAGCAAGATATGTCTTCCTCTTTTTTTTAACTCACGTACCAGAACCGGCTGGGTTGAAGAATTTCGCCGAACGGCGATACTTCCTAGACGCTTGCGGAAGGGACAGGGACGGGATAAACACAGTGGTGGGGGTAATGTCAGGTCGTCAGTACGGTTCGGCCTCGAGGAGTTGCACATCAGTCGCAGGTGGCGTGCGGGCGAGCTGGAACGTGAGTACAAGACCGCCTCCGCAGCTGCCTACAGCGCCACTGCTGTAGGGGTCGCTAAACTGTGATTTACCGATGCCGGTGCTTTCTGTGAATGCTACTTTCCCGCAACTGGTATTTTTAGATGCGATTTATCACTGTATCAAATCACGTCCTACGAATTTAAAACTTGTATCCCTCCGCACTCCACCACCGTCAAAAATGTTCCTTCTGTTATTCAGCACCGTTGTTGTTGCACTGTAACTGGTCACAAGTAACAATTCAGGGATGCAAAAAACCGACCGGTTAAAACAGAAATCTGTTATTTTAGTTCTGGAAAAGGATATTTTTTGGTATTTGTTTATTCCCAGTTATAAGCGCTTTTTTTATTTTTTGCTAATAACAGACTAAAAAACCGATATATCAATTAGCTATAGCAGCAGTGCTAAAATCTTTCGGTTATAAATGAACCGTTTTTAACAAAGGAGTAACTTTTATTCGTTAACTATGCACTGGTTTGAACTATTGCTTTGTTATAAGAAATGGGAAAAGCGATCAGGGCTATTTTAATAACAATGCAAACAGAAACAAACAACAAATGGATGGCGTAAGAATTGCTGCGGTGTTGTTGAAACAATGTTCCTGTTCTCTTGTGAAGTGACGAGGTTTGCGTGTGCGTGCCGTGTGCAAGATTGCGCCCACCTGATTCTATACGATAGTTTCCGCTGCCATCGTCGGTCATCCGTTATAATGCAGAGCGACACCAACCCTAGTCTGGAAATATAGCGGTGAAGTACAATCCTTCATAATTTTTTTTAATTTCATTATTCAATCCAATAATATCATACATTAACCCACGTCCTTATACATTAGTGGGTCTTAAAATCTACAATACATTTTAATGATGTTAGCAGCATTTTTACTTTTTATTTCTAGTTTTTAGTAAACTTACTTGCTACAGGAAATAATGAGTTAGTTTCTAAATGGGTAAGATCTACTGCCTACTCTTAACTAGCTATTCTAAAGGCTACTTCCTGCAGCGTTACAGGCGTGCCAGTTGTATAAACATACTACGTGGCCGTGCCCGCCCAGCTAATCCCAGTGGGCGTGCCCCTGGCACCGGGCTGGCCCTTTGGAAAATCGCTGCAGGTTCTGTTTGGGATGTTCTTTCTACTATCTACTGAGAAATTAACTACCTACTAGGTCACTATCTGTGCGCAGTTGTCAAATTCGGGTGTTAACACACCCTCCCCCTATTCCAGAGCGTGGCGGATTCCTACCGTCACGGCGACTGGCAAGTCCACGCCCTGGCGGAATGGGATGGGTCGCATTGAGTCATGTCATGTTTAGTGGTTCTGTCTGCCATTTGTATGAAATAATGACAGAGGAAGGAAACACTGACAGTAATAAATTAAAAACTTAACAATTCATTCGCGGTAGACAATAAAAATAGAAAATAGCTGATCTGCTCTCTGTGTCTACATAGTATGCCTTTACTTGATTGTAGTCCTTGATTTGGACAAATTAACAAGAAAAATAGAGTCCTTCGTTTTCATCCTTTGACTATTCATAATGCCCAGATAGTGGTTTGACACCTGATTACAAGATGATTTTTAGCACAGTTTTAAAAAATTAGAATCAGTAGGAGAAAACAAATTTTTTTTTTTTGTAATATTAGACCTCTTATCACTTCTCGAGGAAAGCAGCGAACGGTGGAGTTTACTTTTAGTTTCCTATTTAATTAAATTAATATATGTATCCTGCAGCTGAGCTAAAATTTTTCAGTCGTTAGATTCCTACGTTGATCACAAAAATTAATAAGAATAAAAAAACCGATAATCGGTTATTTCAGAAATCAGGACTTTGAGCGCTCTTAACAGTAGCGTTAATCTGTCGTGGAAAAAAGTGGTGTAATGGAAAACCGGTTGTTTCAGCGATAACCACCATCTCTGTAGCAACCAACAAGTGCTGGGTGGTGGTGGTAAGTTGCTATTGGACCAAACTGCTGTGGTTATCGGTCCCTAGGCTTACACACTACTGGCTCTGAGGGTGTTGTGTGATCTCCTTAGGTTAGTTAGGTTTAAATAGTTCTGAGTTCTAGGGGACTGATGACCATAGATGTTAAGTCCCATAGAGCTCAGTGCCATCCATCTTCCGTTTTACAATAGTGGAAGTCATTTGTCTGTTTAAGTTAGAAATGACTTCATGGTTATGACTAACTTTATGGTGACGGTACAACAAAAGTGCCACATTATCGTCTGTACAGTGTGCAAAATGATTATTTCAACAGTGCTCATTGAACTCAGATCGTGATTTGGATAAATAAATGTAAAATACACTGTGTGTGAATAAAAAAAGTTCCGTTCTCTTCCCGGTCAAGCCGTTTCATAACCCAAAATTTCTGCCCTGCAGTTCTTGACAAAGACTTTGTTACGTGTTTGAAGGCTGACGATATGTAAATGAATAGAGTGGAAAGTACGTATCTTCCACTTAGAAGCTGACATCAGTAACAATTCAAGTGCATTACTTGAAGATACACAAGAAGTTTTTCTGTCTGTTTCAGTGCTGAAAAAAAATCCGTTGTGTAGACACGGGAAAAACTCGTATAGTAGATCTTCACTAGCTTTTTTTTAATGAACGGTATGTATGCATAAAACGCATGAATTTACACATCGAAGCTGGTGTATTATTTAAAATACACTGAAGAACCAAAGAAACTGGTACAGCTGCCTAATACCGCGTACGGCGCACGAACACGCCGGCCGATGTGGCCGAGCGGTTCTAGGCGCTTCAGTCTGGAACCGCGCAACCGCTACGATCGCAGGTTCGAATCATGCCTCGGGCATGGATGTGTGTGATGTTCTTAGGTTAGTTAGGTTTAAGTAGTTGTAAGTTGTAGGGGACTGATGACCTCAAATGTTAAGTCCCATAGTGCTCAGAGCCATTTGAACCATTTGAGCCACGCGAGCACGCGAAAGTGGCGTAACACGACGTGCATGGACTCGACTAATGTATGAAGTAGAGCTCGACGACACTTACACAACGAATCCTGGAGGACAGTCCATCAATCCGTAAGATTGCAGGGGTGGGAGATCTGTTCTGAATAGCACGTTGCAATGCATCCCAGATGCACCATCTTGCACTATGAAACAGAAAGTCTACTACATTGGAAAATTTCATATTTGGAAGTGAACTCAGTTTCTTTAAAGTACGAGGGACGTTTGAAAAGTCCGTGCAAAGTCCGAGAGATGGCACCACCGGCGCGCATCTAGGCCATGTATAGCTAGTAGCATCTTCGGAAAGAACGCACAACACGTTTCAGCCATATTGGTCTATTGCTTTGTGTTTGGCATTCTTGTGAATCAATGAAGGCGAGTGGTTGTCAAAAAATGGACGAAAGAGAATTTCGTGTGGTGATTAAACATGAGTTTATGAATGGCAAAACGCCTCAGGAGACTAAAGAGAAGCTTGATAAACATTATGGTGACTCTACAACTTCGATTAGAACAGTTTTTTGGAGTGGCCATATGGGCACAAGTGATGCTGAACGTTCTGGACGCCCTGTGGAGGTTACGACTCCAGAAATCATTTATAAAATCCATGATATGATGATGAATGACAGAAGAGTTAAGGTGCGTAAGATTGGTAGTGCTGTGGGCATCTCGAATGAATGGGTACATAATATTTTGCATAAATATTTGGACATGAGAAAGCTACCCGCAATATGGGTTCCGCGATCGCTCACGTTCGACCAATAACGGAATCGTGTGAAGTGTTTGCAAGGTTGGTTTGCAGGAAGAATCCACAGGACTTTAAGCATCGTTTCGTCACTGTGGATGAAGCATGGATACATTACTACACTTCTGAGATCAAACTACGATCTAAGCAATGGCTTACCAAAGGAGAACCTGCACCAAAAAAAGGCGAAGACCTTTCCTCCGGCCGGAAAGGTTATGGCGACTGTCTTTTGAGATTCGTAAGTGATAATCCTCATCGACTTTCTGGAAAAGGGTAAAACTATTACAGGTGAATATTATTCATCGTTACTGGACCGTTTGAAAACGGAGCTGCAAAAACGCCGGCGATTAGACCGCAAAAAAGTCCTTTTCTATCACGACAATGCACCAACACACACCTCTGCAGTTGTTGTCGCAAATTTAATGGAAATAGGATTGCAAATCGTTTCACATCCCCTCTCCCCCTATTCTCCAGACTTGGCTCCCTCGGACTACTGTTTGTTCCCCAATTTGAAGAAATGGCTGGCGGGACAAAGATTTTATTCAAACGAGGAGTTGATTGCAGCATCTAAGAGCTATTTTTCAGACATGGACAATTCCGATTGTTCGGAAGGGATCAACAAACTAGAACAGCGTTGGACGAAGTGTATAAGTCTAAAAGGAGACTATGACGAAAAATAAAAAAGGTTTACCCCAACCACGTAACTAGCTTTTATTTTTGCGCGGACTTTTCAAACACCCCACGTATTAACAGTGTTACCGGTCTCGAAAATGGAAATTTGTTTTAGTTTCCGATAGCTTCTACACTGCTCAGTCATATTAATGGGACCAGCGCCTATGTTCGACATCAATGAGCAATAACCACTCACAGACTGCAGGTGGCAGCGCTAGAGGCAGAGGGTGCGTAGAGCGTGTCCGAAATGTGTACAGGCAAAGAAACGTGCAACTGTTGAGCAACTGTCCACCCATCTGAACCAAGGGGCTACCAACAACTGTTAAGTGAATGTTATTCTGCATACGATTCCGCAACAGGCATCCGGTTCACGCACTCCTTCTGACTGCTGTTTATTGGTGAGGAGGGCTGGAATTTGCACGCCAGTACGGCAAATGGACGACCACCGAGACATAAATGGAAATGCCTTTTGGCGTCGTTGGCCGGAAGGCCCCTTTCCTGGGCAGGTCCGGCCGCCTTGGTGCAGGTCTTATTACATTCGACGCCACATTGGGCGACCTGAGTGCCGGATGGGAATGAAATGATGACGAATACAGCACAACACCCAGTCCCTGAGCGGAAAAAAACTCCGACCCAGCCGGGAATCGAACCCGGGCCCGTAGGGCGGTTATCCGTCTTTGTTCCCTTTGGTCGTTGCATCTGCTCGGTGCGGACGTCGTACGACATCCGTTTGAGTTCGTTGTTGATAGATTAACTCAGTGGTTTTTTTTAGTGTTTTTTTTTTTTTTTTTTTTTTTTTGCAGAGGGCAGCTAATCCTCTGCCCGAACACGCTGAGCTACTGTGCCGGTTCCACTGAGCTATCGGGGCGCACCATCTCTAGGTGACGGGCGGCCTTTTCAGATGAATCACGTTTTATGCTCCATCGATCAGATGGCCATTGGCGTGTGCGGTATGAAACGTCTGAATGCAAACAACCTGCAACACTCATCGGAAGCGTTTCAAAAAGCTCATAAAATGCTCTTGACGCATTTTTAAGAGACAGTCTCCGCTCCTCCCGATCTGATCACGTAAGCGTAAAAAAGTTGTGGAATGATTTCAAACAGATAGCATCGACAGCAAATGAGAGATATATACCACATAAATCAATAAATGATGGTACTGATCCTCGTACACAAAACGGGTCAGATCGCTGTTGCAGAAGCAACGACAAAAGCAGGTCAAATTTAAAAGAACGCAAAATCCCCAAGATTGGCAAAGTTTTGCAGATGTTCAAAACATGACGCGTACTTCAATGCTAGGTGTTTTTAATAATTTCCACACAGAAACTCTGTCTCAGAATCTGGCAGAAAACCCAAAGAAATTCTGGTTATACATGAAGCACACCAGTAGCAAGTCGCAATGACTACCTTCACTGCGCGATAACAACGGTGAAGCCACTGTTGACAGTGCCACTAAAGCGTAATTATTAAACACAGTTTTCCAAAACCCCTTGTCCGCCTTCGTAGCGTAGCGGTAACGTTACCGCCTACCACGCAATGGGGCCCGGCTTCGATTCCCGGCAGAGGACTGAGTTTTGTGTGTTTTTCATCACCATTGACAAGGACGTTGCCGAAGTGGCGTCCACTAAAAATACTTGCAATGCGGCGGCCGAACCCCGAAGGGAATATACCCGCCAATAAATGCCTTACCATCGTTTCATTTCCAAAACTCCTTCACTAAAGAAGGCGAGGTAAATATTCCCGAAATCCAATGAAGAACAACTGCCAAAACGAGAAACATACAAGTAGATATCCTCGGTGTAGAAAAGCAGCTTAAATCACTTAATAAAGACAAGGCTCCGGTCCAGATTGTATACCAATCAGGTTCCTTTCACAGTATGTTGATACAATAGCTCCATATTTGGCAATTATTTACAACGTCTCGCTCACAGAAAGTTCCGTACCTAAAGATTGGAAAATTGCTCAAGTCACACCAATACACACAAAGGGAAATAGGAGTAATCCGCTGAATTACAGGCCCATATCACTATCGTCGATTTGCAGTAGGGTTTTGGAACATATACTATGTTCGAACATTATGAATTACCTCGAATAAAATGATTTATTGTGGCATAGTCAGCACGGATTCGGAAAACACCGTTGTTGGTAAATACAACTAGCTCTTTATACTCAAGGAGTAAAGAGGGCTATCGGTAGGGGATGTCAAATTGATTCCATATTTTTAGATTTAGAGAAGGCTTTCGACATCGTTCCTTACAACCGTCTTCTAACCAAACTGCGTACCTATGGAATATCGCCTCACTTGTGCGAATGGATTCGTGATTTCCTGTCAGAAAGGTTACAGTTTGTAGTAATAAACGGAAAGTCATCGAGTAAAACTGAAGTAATATTCGGCGTTCCCCAGAGAAGTATTATAGGCCTTTTATTATTCGTGATCTATATTAACGAAATAGGAGACAATCTGAGTAGCCATCTTAGATTGTTTGCAGATGATGCTGTCATTTACCGTCTTGTAAAGTCAAAAATGGTTCAAATGGCTGTGAGAACTATGGGTCAACTGCTGAGGTCATCAGTCCACTAGAACTTAGAACTACTTAAGCCTAACTAACCTGAGGACATCACACACATCCATACCCGAGGCAGCATTCGAATCTGCGAACGTAGCGGCCGCACGGTTCCAGACTGAAGCGCTTAGAACCACTCCGTCACACCGGCCGGCTCTTGTAAAGTCATCAGATGACCAATACGAATTGCAAAATGATGTAAATAACATATCCGTATAGTGCGAAAGAAGTAATTGACCCTGAATAAGGAAAAGTGTGAAGTTATTCGCATGTGTACTAAAAGAAATCAGCTAAATTTCGATTACGCAGTAAGTTACACAAATCTTGAGGCTCTAAATTCAGCTAAATACTTTTGGAATACAATTACAAATAACCTAAATTGGAACGATCGCATACATATTGTTGTGGTTAGAGGAAAACTAAAAACTGCGATTCATTGGCAGAACACTTAGAAATTGCAACAGGTCTACTAAAAATATTGCTTACACCACGCTTATTCGACCTATTCTGGAGTATTGCTGTGCGGTGTGGGATCCGCATCAGATGGAACTGACGTATGAAATCGATGAAGTTCTAAGAAGGGCAGCTCGTTTTGTACTATCGTGAAATAGGGAGATAGCTCCACAGACATGGTACGTGAAATGGAGTGGCAATCATTGAAACAATAGCGTGTTTGGTTGCGGCGGGATCCTCTCATCAAATTTCAGTCACCAGTTTTCTCCCCCGATTGCGAAAACATTCTGTTGGCACCCACCAACATAGGGAGAAATGATCATCACGATAAAAGAAGATAAGTCAGGGCAAATTTAAGTGCGCCGTTCGAGAGTGGAACGGTAGAGAGATAGCTTGAAGGTGGTTCATTGAACCCTCTGCCAGGCATTTATTACGAATAGCACAGTAATCACTTAGATGTAGATGTAGGGAGAGCCATGGTCTGGGGAATGTTTCCTTGGCATTCCCTGGAAAGCAGAATGTACCAACACAACCACGCATCTACCCTTGGGGACTACATCACGCAGTTTGTTTTTCGTAGGCGTGATAGCGTCTACCAGCAGAACAGTGCAACGTGTCACACAGCTCGGGGTTCCAAGAGTGCCAGGATGAGTTTTCCTTAGTGCCCTGACCACCAGACTCACTAGATTTAAGGCCAATCGAGATTCTGTGGTTCCACGTCGATCGAGCTGTTCCGCCATGGTTCCTCAACCGACAATCCTGGCTTGGCTGGCCACGTCACTGGTGTCAGTATGGCTCGATATCCATGTCCGCACCTTCCAGAACTTGAGTGACTCTCTTCCTTACATCTGCAACTATGTTAACGTCTGGCGCGCGCACACACACACACACACACACACACACACACACACACACACTCTACAAACCCATGTTAAGTGCATCGTGTGAGAGGACAGTTCTTCCCAACAGGCTTTTGACGCGCGGTCACATTATTGTCACCGGACACAGTACTTCAAAATGTATTATTTTGTAACTGGTTTTTGATAATACTTCTACTTAATCTCATTTCACTTATTATTTGCCTGCGGCAGAGTGATAATGTAACATGCCGGAGATTAAATACAGCACTAACAAGTTTTTCTCGACTTAAACGTTTTTTAATTTCGATGGAATATTTGTTCCTGGTTACTTGACCATGTTGGTACCACAGGTTCCTCCTAGTCTGCAGAGAAAAGTCTTCTAGCATGCGTCCGCAGCCGGCCGGGGTGGCCGAGCGGTTCTAGGCGCTTCTGTCTGGAACCGCGTGACCGCTACGGTCGCAGGTTCCAATCCTGCCTCAGGCATGGATGTTTGTGATGTCCTTAGGATAGTTAGGTTTAAGTAGTTCTAAGTTCTAGGGGACTGATGACCTAAGATGTTAAGTCCCACAGTGCTCAGAGCCATTTGAACCATCCGTCCGCAGCTCGTGGTCTCGCGGTAGCGTTCGTGCTTCCCGAGCACGGGAACCCGGGTTGGATTCCCGGCGCGGTCAGGGATTTTCACTTGCCTCGAGATGACTGGGTGTTTGTGTTGTCCTCATCATTTCATCATCATTCACGAATGTGGCGAGATTGCATTGAGCAAAGGTTGGTAATTTGTAGGGCGCTGATAACCTGGCAGTACAGCGCCCCACAAACCAAACATCTTCATCGTCTTCTAGCATCCGTTTGTTAGGAGGCTGCGATACCGTCTATAAAACATGGGCGTATGCCCTGATGGTTCACTACCCCACGCCACACGTTTATACTTCATGTACGCTGACGTTCCATCTACAAAGCAAACAAGGAATATCATCAGACCAATAGTACATATTTCGGTGGTTTACCTGGCCATGGCGTCTTAACTAAACTAAATTAAATCCACGGTACATCTGGAGTATTCTGTCTTAATGCCCATGAACAGAAGTTAACACGATTCTCGAAATAGTTTCAATGCAGCTCTTGATGGAGAGAGATACGATCGGGATGGAACCTATGTCGATGGATAATAATAAACTCACGTCACTTCCTCGTGCGACTGCGCCCGTGTTAACGTGCGGATCAACTGCAACAGCAGGAAGAATTATTCTCCCCTCTTGTTTCGTCACTTGTTGCCTTTTGTTACGTTGTATAGATGTTAGACTACCATTTTCACGTAACTGGTGGAAGAGGTTGACAAATAATTGCCTAGGTTGACGACTACTTGGATATCTTACCGTATACATCGTACAAGAGCGAACTGTATTACTCCTGCATTCTCTATACACCACGAGCTTGTCGGCTTTTTCCGTAATGGTAAATCCCATCGGCCACTCACGACCTACAACTTGGACTGTCACACACTGACTGACTAGAGAGTCGCAATGCACGCTACTAACACACAAGTACACTGCAGGCAAACGTAACAACAACGTAGCTGGGCAACAAAGCAGGGTGAATGGCACAAGCAAGTGTCGGTGTGAAAACTTTTCAAAATACGATATCTTGTAAACAACTCGCATTAGAATCCCGCAACAAACATCACTGACATACTGATTTACCCTACTTTTAGTTTGTTAACTTCAATAGGCATTTTTCCCTACAAATAAGAGTATTTTTGCACAAAAATTACACTTTCTAAGTACGAGGGTAGTTTGAAAAGTTCTTTGAATCACCACGAGAAATCAGCACTGGCGCCGCGAGTTGTTCACGTGACATTCAATGGACTGTTGCCTGTAAACATGTGCCACGTCAGTGCTCTTGGAAGAGAGCTGTGGCGATGACGTGACTGTTGTTTTTCCTGCTTAGTGATTTGCGTAGATGGAAAAAAATCGAGTTTCGTGCAGTGATTAAGTACGTCGTAAAGCAAGGTATAAAAACAAAGGGCATTCATGCCGATTTCCAGAATACACTGGGGGACTCTGCTCCTTCATATTTAACTGTTACCAAGCGGACAAAATGGTTTAAATGGCTCTGAGCGCTACGGGACTTAACTTCTGAGGTCATCTGTCCCCTAGAACTTAGAACTACTTAAACCAACCTAACTAACGTAAGGACATCACACACATCCATGCCCGAGGCAGGATTCGAACCTGCGACCGTAGCGGTCGGGCGGTTCCAGACTGTAGCGCCTAGAACCGTTCGGCCACTCCGGCTGGCCCAAGTGGACAAACGAATTTAAATTTGGTCGGGAGAGATTAGATGATGATCCGCGCAGTGGTCAGCCAAGATGTATCACTACTCCACGAATCACTGCAAAAGTGCACAAAATAGGCATGATCGTCGATTGAAAGTGCGTGAATTGTCTCACGCTTGCCAGATATCATCTGAAAGGGTGTATCACATTTTAACTGAAGAACTAGAAATGAAAAAATTATCTGCAAGATGGGTGCATGCTGATTCTCCGCCACCAAATAAAGCAAAGACAATTCCTCCGGCGAGAAAGGTCGTGGCAGCAGAGCTCTGGGATGCGAAGGGGATTCTGTTTGTCGATTATCTCCGCACTGGACAAACAATTACTGGAGAATACTGTTCTAACCTCCTGCACAAATTGCAACAAAAGATACCCGAAAAAAGGTCAGGTTTAGCAAGGAAGGAAGTTATCTTCCATCAAGACAATGCGCGCCCGCACACATGTGCCGTCGGCGTGGCAAAATTACACGTATTAAGGTACGATTTGTTGCCACAAATGCCTTATTCACCTGATATGGCTCCGTCAGTCTTCTATCTCTTCCTAAAACTGAAAATTTTTCTTGGTGGACGTAGATTCACTTCAAACGAAGAATTGATAGCCAGAGCTGATAACTATTTTGCTGGCCTGGAGGAAGCTCATTTTCGACATGAGATTAGGCACTGAACATCGTTAGACCAAGTCCATTAATTTACGAGGAAACTACATCAAAAAATAAAAAATGTTTCAGTGATGTAAGTACTTTGTTTTTATTCTTTTCCGAGAACTTTTCAAACCACTCTGGTATTATTACAACGTGTTTCTTGGCTAACAATACGAGACCTTGACTACCAATCCATTCTGTGAAAACCGCAATTCAATAGCACTTTCCATTTACGCAATATTTGCGCCGCAAGTTTTAGGTCATTGACCCTGTATATGGCGCGACCGAATTCAATAACAAATTTATTGCCAACGATAGATGTAACAAAATAATTATGTGCTTACGACAGTGGCGGACACAGGAAAACCTCGATGAGGGGATGCTAAAGATATCTTGAGCTACCTTTACTTTTACCGTAATAAAAAATAATCAAGTCACATGCAAAGTATCAGAAAGTTTTATTTCAACTGATTATACACATATACAAGACAGTGCCACCTTATGATATAAAAAAATTACAATTCGCTGCCAGAATGTTCGCTTCCATACTTTTAAGGGGTGTGAACAAATACTTACTCTGAAAGCGACAACCCAATATCTACCTTACGACGTTTAACATAAGACAAGTTTCCAAGTATGACGTCATGCGGCAATTTATGTGTGTAGAACGTTTATTGTCGATTCCGTTCATTTCTAGTACATTCGATAGAAGGCCTATATAGTTCGTATTACGAGTTAGGTATGGAAACTATTGTTACGTTATTAGTAAAAACATTGTTATGAACCATGGACCTTGCCGTTACTGGGGAGGCTTGCCTGCCTCAGCGATACAAATAGCCACACCGTAAGTGCAGCCACAACGGGGGAGGGGAGGGCGAGGGGGGGGGGGAGGGGGGGTGTTATCTGTTGAGAGGCCAGACAAATGTGGGGTTCAAAAAGAGGGGCAGCAGCCTTTTCAGTAGATGCAGGGGAAGCAGTCTGGATGATTGACTGATCTGGCCTTGCAACACTAACCAAAACGGCCTTGCTGTGCTGGTACTGCGAACAGTTGAAATTTTTCCCGAGAGCATGCAGCTTTACTGTATGGTTAAATGATAATGACGACTATTTGAGTAAAATATTCCGGAGGTAAAATAGTCCCCCATTCGCATCTCCGGGCGGAGACTACTAAGGAGGACGTTGCTATCAGGAGAAAGAAAACTGGCGTTCTACGGGTCGGAACGTGGAATGTCAAATCACTTAATCGGGCAGGTAGGTCAGACAATTTAAAAACAGAAATGGATAGGTTAAAGTTAGATATAGTGGGAATTAGTGAAGTTCGGTGGCAGGAGGAACAAGAATTTTGGTCAGGTGAATACAGGGTTACAAATACAAAATCAAATAGGGAAATAAATGCAGGATTAGGTTTAATGGAGGATTAGGTTTAATAATGAATTAAAAAAATTGGAGTGCGGGTAAGCTACTGCAAACAGCATAGTGAACACATTATTGTGGCCAAGATAGATACGAAACCCACGCCTACCACAGTAGTACAAGTTTATATGCCAACTAGCTCCGCACATAACGAAGATATTGATGAAAGGTGTGATGAGATAAAAGAAATTATTCGGATAGTGAAGGGAGACGAAAATTTAATAGTCATGGGTGACTGGAATTTGATAGTAGGAAAAGGGAGAGAAGCAAACGAAGTGAGTGAATATGGAATGGGGGTAAGAAATGAAAGAGGAAGCCGCCTGGTAGAATTTTGCACAGAGCATAACTAAATCATAGCTAACACTTGGTTCAAGAACCATGCAAGAAGGTGGTATACATGGAATAAGCCTGGAGATACTGGAAGGTTCATATAGACTATATAATGGTAAGACAGAGATTCAGAAACCATGTTTTAAATTGTAAGACATTTCCAGGGGCAGATGTGGACTCTGACCACAATCGATTTGTTATGAACTGTAGATTAAAACTGAAGAAACTGCAAAAAGGTGGGAATTTAAGGAGATGGGAACTGGATAAACTGACAGAACCTGAGATTGTAGAGAGTTTCAGGGAGAGCATTAGGGAACGATTGACAAGAATGGGGTAAGAAATACAGTAGAAGAAGAATGGGTAGATTTGAGAGATGAAATAGTGAAGGCAGCAGAGGATCAAGTAGATAAAAAGACGAGGGCTAGTAGAAATCCTTTGGTAACAGATGAGATATTGAATTTAATTTATGAAAGGAGAAAATATAAAAATGCAGTAAATGAAGCAGGCAAAAAGGAATACAAACGACTCAAAATTGAGATTGACAGGAAGTGTAAAATGGCTAAGCAGGGATGGCTAGAGGACAATTGTATGCATGTAGAGGCGGATACCACTAGGGGTAAGATAAATACTGCCTACAGGAAAACTAAAGAGACCTTTGGACAAAAGAGAACCACTTACATGAATATCAAGAGCACAGATGGAAACCCAGTTCTAAGCAAGGAAGGTAAGCAGAAAGGTGGAAGGAGTACACATAGGGTCTATAGAAGGGCGATGTTCTTGACGACAATATTATGAAAATGGACGAGGATGTAGATGACGATGAAATGGCAGATATGATAGTGCGTGAATAGTATTGACAGAGCACTGAAAGACCTGAGCCGATACAAGGCCCCGGGAGTAGACAACATTCCATTAGAACTACTGACAGCCTTGGGAGAGCCAGGACTAACAAAACTCTACCATCTAGTGAGCAAGATGTATGAGACAGGCGAAATACCCTCAGACTTCAAGAAGAATATAATAATTCCAATTCCAAAGAAAGCAGGTGTTGACAGATGTGAAGTTTACCGAACTATCAGTTTAATAAGCCATGGCTGCAAAATACTAACACGAATTCTTTGCAAACGAATGGAAAAACTCGTTGAAGCTGACCTCGGGGAAGATCAGTTTGGATTCCGTAGAAATATTGGAACACGTGAGGCAATACTGACCCTACGACTTATCTTAGAAAATAGATTAAGGAAAGGCAAACAAACGTTTCTAGCATTTGTAGACTTAGAGAAAGCTTTTGACAATGTTGACTGGAATACTCTTTTTCAAATTCTGAAGGTGGCAAGGGTAAAATACAGGGATCGAAAGGCTATTTACAATTTCTACAGAAACCATATGGCAGTTATAAGAGTCGAGAGGTATGAAAAGGTAGCAGTGGTTGGGAAGGGAGTGAGACAGGGTTGTAGACTCTCCCCGATGATATTCAATCTGTATATTGAACAAGCAGTAAAGGAAACAAAAGAAAAATTCGGAGTAGGAATTAAAACCCATAAAGAAGAAATAAACACTTTGAGGTTCGAAGATGACTTTGTAGTTCTGTCAGAGACAGCAAAGGACCTGGAAGAGCAGCTGAACGGAATGGACAGTGTCTTGAAGGGAGGGTATAAGACGAACATCAACAAAAGCAAAACGAGGATAATGGAATGTCGTCGAGTTAAATCTGGTGATGTTGAGGGAATTAGATTAGGAAATGAGACACTTAAAGTAGTAAATGAGTTTTGCCATTTGGGGGCGAAAATAACCGATGATGGTCGAAGTAGAGAGGATATAAAATGTAGACTGGCAATGGCAAGGAAAGCGTTTCTGCAGAACGGAAATTTGTTAACATTGAGTATAGATTTAAGTGTAAGGAAGTCGTTTCTGAAAGTATTTCTATGGAATACAGCATGTATGGAAGAGAAACATGGACGATAAATAGTTTAGACAAGAAGAGAATAGAAGCTTTCGAAATGTGGTGGTACAGAAGGATGCTGGAGATCAGATGAATAGATCACGTAACTAATGAGAAGGTAGTGAATAGAATTGGGGAGAAGAGAAATTAGTGGCACAACTTGACTAGAAGAAGGGATCGGTTGGTAGGACATATTCTGAGGCCTCAAGGGATCACCAATTTAGTATTTGACGGCAGCGTGGAGGGTAAAAATCGTAGACGTAGATGAATACACTAAACAGATTCAGAAGGATTTAGCTTGCAGTAGGTAGCGGGAGATGAAGAAGCTTGCACAGAATAGAGTAGCATGGAGAGTTGCATCAAACTAGTGTCAGGACTGAAGACCACAACAACAAACATTGTTAAGAATCTCGTAACAATATTTTTACGGAGGAATTACTGTGAATTACTATTATTAATACTTCAGACTCAACTGATCACTCTTACTCTTGACTACTCTTCACGCTTGCACTTTCTACAACTAGGAGTTTTTACACATTCATTCTTTAGTCTTAATATTTCTCTTTCTGAATGTAAACTAGCTTCTTATTCGGCGAATAGTCGGTATATATAACGCTACGTATCGAAGGTTCTCTGTACAAGAAAATAGTAAAATAACGTATCGAGATCACTAGAATGGCCGCGACTTTTATCATAGGTACGTGTTAGCTATCTATGTGCCGTACGTATAAAATACGATGACGCGGACGTCCGTGCTACGTAGGAAGGTACAGCTACTCGATAACTCAATTCAGTCGCGTTGGCTGACGAAAGAAACGAACGAATAGCGTGCGGACTGGCGGTGGTGGCGCGGGTGACAATGCAGGGGAAGGGGGGTGGGGGTGGCGCCCCGTGCACCCCCCCCCCCCCCCCAATGTGTATCCACCACTGGCTTACGGAATAAATCAACACACACACTGGCGTCAAGAAAAAAAAGTTCCAAACTTGGGGGCTTCATTCGCACGGAGCAGCCATCTGATAATAACAACGAAATAATCAGGAATATTGTATTAAAATGATCCAGGGCCGACGAGTGATCTATCAGGAACCATACGACATACGCTGTCTGATCAAACGTAACCGGGCATCTCAATGTAACGGAGAGCTGACCCATCAGCATAAAAAAAGAGGCAGGAAGTACTTTGTTGTCAGCAGAGAAGCAGTGACCGCAGAATGAGTCAACCGAGAGAGCTTAGTGACGTCGAACGTGGACTAAATGGATGTCACCTGAGCAACAAATCCGTTAGAGACATTTCAACCCTTGTAAAACTGACCAGTCGAAATGGAAACGTGAAGAAACAACCAGAGCTAAGCCGAGACCAGGGACGCCTCACTTACCGACGGACAGGACTGTCGAACATTGTGGAGGGTGGTTGTAAAAAAGGATTGCATGAAATTAGCTAAGGTATGAATCGTGTTAGTAGAGTGACTGCGCGAAGGGAGTTAAAAGGAATCTCGTACAATGGTCGAGCAGCTTGTCATAAGCCACACATTTCTGTACAAAGGGAAGTTTTGCAATGCTTTTTTTTTCTAAGTAATTTTGGCAACATTGAAACACCTCTCCATCCTCCGAAACCAATCCCTAAACCAGTTCTCCCAAGTTTCTGTTGGGAGCAAGCCACACGCGTTGTCCCAAGACCTCAGGAAGTCCTCATCACTTGAAACTCCTTTGAGCTTCTTTCTCACGTGCACGAGCATTTCAGGCACAAGTCACAAGGAGCAAGATCTGCATTGTAAAGGGGGGGGGGGGGGGTTCAAGAAGTTTCAGTCCTGTACGCCGCAAATATTTGCTGCATGCTTTGGCACTGAGAGTTGGAGCATTGTTGTGATGGAGGAACCGAGTGTCTTTTCTTGACTTCGGTCGCAGGTTCTTCAGAGACTGAATACTTTGGGCAGGCACATCTCAGTGTACCACTTAGCTGTGACTGTCTTCTGTGCGTCCAAAACAACAAACCTCACAATTCCACTCGATTTTGGAAAAAAAAGCATTTTCTTCTTTGCTGATCGTGATTTTCTTACAGCTAAGGATGTGTCGCCGTCTTCAAAGACCCAAACTTAATTGGCACGTCATAGTACAGCCAAGTCTCGTCATCTATCACGATGTTATTCACATGCCACGATTGTCGCTTAGGAAACTTCTTCAACATCTCCTGGCACTAAGACACACGCCGTGTCATCTCCTCTTCCGTCAGTCTATGCAGCACCCAGAGACAACAAAGGCTCTTTACTTGCAAATGAATATGGAGAATCGAAATGCTGGTGCATTTAGCGCTAAGGTATCCTCTATCTGCTTATAGGTCACTCGCCTATCTTCGTCTAGCATTTTCCTCACAGCAATAATTATTTCCTCCGTAACTGACAATTGTGGCCTCTACGCCCTCTCAGCGTCCTCCAGAGTGTAATTTCCTCTTTGGAATTGCCTGCACTTGAACATAATTACACGACGTGGGCACACATCAAAGAATGCAAGAGTCATTTCTTCAGTGCAGTATTCTACATACAACAAAACAAGTGTCAGTGACTCTTTGCCGTTAAGCGACCAGCAGAAGAGGGCCGGCCATTGCGACCGAGCGGTTCTAGCCGCTTGTCTGGAACGGCGCTGCTCCTACGGTCGCAGATTCGAATCCTGCCTCGGGCATGGATATGTGTGATGTCCTTAGGTTAGGTTTATGTAGTTCTATGGTCTAGGGGACTGATGACCTCAGATAGCGCTCAGAGCCATTTCTGAGCAGAAGACATTTGCGGTAACGCCGTGGTCTCCCACTGCCAACCACCTGCGGTTTTCTTCCGACGGGGGGAATACCCGCACTGCGGAGCCGTACACGAGGATAAAACATTGCGAGCCCATGTCGACACCACCGCTTACGTCACTGCTTTGTAAGCCGGTTCTGCGCCTCTCGTCCCCAGCGTTGAAATACACCAAAGACGTTTTACACGCTCCGCGGTACCGAGGTTTGCCGCAATCGATGACCAATCTGCAGAGATTTCCTTGTAGCAACATCCCTTTCCACACAGCGCCCGATGGCTTCATCGGCTTTTAAAAAGGAATAAGCAAAGCTCGCTTCAGCGAATCTTAATAGTTTCTTCGCAGACAGTACCTTGAACCAGTGTATTAACTACAACTTTCCTGTTCTTGAGGGAAGCTATACAGGCTGTTCTGAAATTCCCTTCACCAACTTTTAGAACTTGTAGGGGGGAGCGAGCACATATTTTGAATAGGAACCCACGTCCGGAAATGTTCTGTTTGAAAGAGTTCGAAATAAAAATGTTTGTTATTATTCATTAAAACTTTTGCTTGATGGCAATGTAAAATATTTGTAACCTTACCTGAACTTCCGACATAGGAATACGTCAACTCTGAACATAAGAATACGACTGCAAGAATGTGTTGCAAAATCTGATTGCGAGAAAGTACGAGAGTAATCCCAATTGTAAGGTCTCCTATTTTTTTAATAAATACATAGACCTGTTTATTTCTGTAATGGTTTACATCAGTTTACAGCTTGAACATTTAGCTATTTTTCGACATAATCACCATTTCTGTCAATGCATTTTTGTGGGCGCTGTGGCAGCTTTTGTATGCCCATGTCATACCAGCTCGCCGCCATGCTGTTCAGAAAGTTATGAACTGGCGTGATTGTTGCTTGATCTCAGAGAAAGTGGTATGCCCAGGTTTCATCACCCGTGACAGTTGAGTCTGGAAAGTTGTCCTGTTCAGCTGCAAGGCGGTGAAGAAATGCGCGGGGAGCATCAACTCGTTGTCACCCATCTTGCGCACACCTTCCGGTAGTTCAATGTCTCCTTTAAAATTCTGTGAGCGGTGCTTCGTGAAACCTCAGGAACCAACGTGCAGAGATCATCCAGGGTAATCCACTGATCTCCCCTCATGCTTTTCTCGACCTTCAACACTGTCTCCTCAGAAACTGACGGCCTCCCGCTCTTTTGTTCGTCGTGAATTTCGGTCCGACCAGCTGCAAACTCTCTACACCACTTACGAACATTTTTGACGTCCATCCACCACTGACCGTACACTTCCGACAACTGGCGTTGGATTTCAGTCGTCGCAGTGCCCTTTGCGTTCAAAAACCGAATAACTGCGCTCAATTCGCACTTGGCGGTAACATCCAACGGCAGCTCCATTCTCAACGCCTGCCAAGCCGAGACAGCGCCTCAGCGCGGCGTGCGCATGTTTACACACAGCGCGTGAAACACACTTCATGACAGTGTGACCAACTGCCACACAAACAGAGCTCTGTACTTAAAAAAGAAATAGACCATATATGTGAAGACAGTAACTGTTCTCGAAAGAACAGAATACTGTTGATGACCGTGCAGCTTTTTTCCTGGAATAAATGATGACTAACTGAAAACCCTCAGCTGCCGATAGGTGTTGTTGATATACCTCGATGTGGACAGTTGAAAATGTGTGCCCCGACCGGGACTCGAACCCGGGATCTCCTGCTTACATGGCACACGCTCTATCCATCTCTTTAATTTTTAAATCTGTTTTTGTTCGCTTTCGTTCGTTGCATCTGCTCGGGGCGGACGTAAGACATCCGTTTAAGTTCGTTGTTGACCGATTAACTCAGTTTCTTTGTTACAGAAGGCAACTAACCATCTCACCGAACACGCTGAGCTACCGGGCCGGCGTGGGCCACCGAGGACACAGATGAATAGCGCGACTGCAGGGACTTATCCCTTGCACACTTCCCGTGAGACTCACATTCCCAACTGTACACAATTCTACATATGTAATGTACCTTATAGACATTTGCCCATCCACTCATTACTCGCGCACGCTTTGGCGATTCCACTAAGAGTTTGGGCAACCTGTGCGCATTCGCACAGACGAAGGTCAATGGCTGGGTAGCCTTTAACTATATATGTGAAGACAGTAACTGTTCTCGAAAGAACAGAATACTGTTGATGACCGTGCAGCTTTTTCCCTGGAATAAAAGATGACTTACTGAAAACCCTCAGCTGCCGACAGGTGTTGTTGATATACCTCGATGTAGACAGTTGGGACTACCCTCGTAACTTGAAAGTGCCTATCTGGTTCCCTGTCTGTTTAAACATTCGTAATGTCTGTCTCAATTTAACACTATGAATCATTAAACTGTTAAACAGTTAAATTAGCCCTGGAAAACCTCAATACCGTGACATTGCTCTTGTCCTGAAAGCGCGTCGCGTTTGCTGAACTACAACTAACTGCTGAAAATGGGAGGCAAAGCGTACTCGGTTCATAAAAGATTTGAATAAGTAAAAAAACCCATATTCTGGCATGGACTCTGGATACGGACAATGCCTTTGGATAAATTATAACATGAAATATAATTAGTTTACTGATTAGTTCTATACTGAAAAATTCTCTCTTCCTTTGCTTCACAAACATTAATACACAAAAAGAAACACAGTTTTCTAGTGGACAAACGTAAGTAGTCTTTAACATCAAATGAGATATTTTCAAAAATACAGCTCGTGAAGATGACATTAAATATTCAACAGTTATTCCTGCCCTCAAATTCAAACTGAAAATTACGCATGGCTGTTTATCTTTCCCTGTACTCAAGTGTCTAGATTTCTGAACCAAGAATGAGTAACCACAAGCTACCGCAATAAAGAACAAAATCTGAAATACCTTAAACTAAATCCTTTTTTTTTCAATCATCAAAAAACCATAATAAAATATTCTTCTCAAAATGCTTCAATCTCTTTCCTCATTTCAAATAAATGAATCAACATATTCTACTTCCTCAGAATATAACTGCAGCCGTACTCATGACACACCATTGCCTATTGCTGTCTCCCCCACGGTTAACAACAATGCGTATCATCTCCCGCCATCTTGAAAAGCAGAGATGGTCCAAGCAAGCCTCTAGGCGAGACAGCATCTCTGATGACACTGCGAGCTTACAATTTGAAACAGTTCAAGGGCGCTAACGTGTTCATGACGTCCACATACTAGAGAAATGCCCATGAAATTATCTACAGCCCCCCATCAATAATATTTTGTATAGGAACCCATGTACAAAAATGTCCCGTTTCCGTTTCAGTTCAGATGTTTAACTCATATATTTATGCTTGAGGTATTGAATTAGACGTGACGTAGTACCATTATTAGGCAGCAATTCGAAAGGAAGCATTACGAAACATCAATTTATCACTTAAGCACATTTGCTTATATTAACACTTAAAAATTACGTGTTTACATCATCCCAAAACAAAGAAGAACCCAGCATACTATATGTACGGAGCAGTACTGATACACTACAATAGCGGCTCGATGTGGCGACCACCAACGCTGTTAACAGACATTGTACCTACGAAGCACGTTCTGGTACACTCTCTCCATCCCACCTAGCGTCTCTTCAGTTTCTAGTGCAGCGACCAGAGCTCGTACCAGCAGATCTTCCTCTATCTCTAAATTAAATTTTGCGTACGACCCCACGAGAAATAGTTCACAGAAATTAAACCCAGCGTCCGCGGCAATCACGCTGTTGGACCACCTCTGCCTCTCCATCTTTCACCATATCGCCTGCCTATGGATCACGGAGTCCCGGGTTCCATTCCCGGCCTGGTTGTGGATTTTCTCTGCCCGAGGACTGCGTGTTGTTTTGTCCTCATCATTTTATCATCACAAATTAGTTTAGGACGAGATTTTTTAATGTCAGAACAACGATGTGTCTACATGTGCTACTATACATGTACTTGAGAACGAGCAGTGCCGGCAACCAGTAATGCAAATAGTTTAAACACAGCCGAGTGGAATCGGTACGCATGCGACAGCATGTGTTATCTAATACGTTCCAAAACGCAGAACATAAAAATGGTATTCTTCCAGGGCTCATACCTCGGATTGTACTGGTGACAGAAAGGTTGGCAGCGTTGCTGTAGTTCAACCATGCCTACACGGTGAATACCGCGGTTCGATCGCGTCCACATTGTTACTTTGTACCAGGAAGGGCACTCAACAACGGAAGTGTCCAGGCGTCTCGGAGAGAACCCAAACGACGTTGTTGGGACATGGAGGAGATACAGAGAGACAGGAACTGCCGATAACATGCCTCGCTCAGACCTCCCGAGGGCTACCTACGGATTATGGCATCGTGCACATCGTGTGAATGACTTCCTTCGGGATAACAAAATCGCATGACTAGAGTGGCCAGCATGTTCTCCAGACGTGAAACCTATCGAACAAGCCTGTGATACTGGGTCTTTCAAAAATGACCGGTATATTTGAAACGGCAATACAAACTAAACGAGCAGCGATAGAAATACACCGTTTGTTGCAATATGCTTGGGACAACAGCACATTTTCAGGCAGACAAACTTTCGAAATTACAGTAGTTACAATTGCCAACAACAGATGGCGCTGCGGTCTGGGAAACTCTATAGTACGATATTTTCCACATATCCACCATGCGTAGCAATAACATGGCGTAGTCTCTGAATGAAATTACCCGAAACCTTTGACAACGTGTCTGGCGGAATGCCTTCACATGCAGATGAGATGTACTGCTTCAGCTGTTCAATTGTTTCTGGATTCTGGCGGTACACCTGGTCTTTCAAGTGTCCCCACAGAAAGAAGTCACAGGGGTTCATGACTGGCGAATAGGGAGGCCAATCCACGCCGCTTCCTGTATGTTTCGGATAGCCCAAAGCAATCACACGACCATCGAAATATTCATTCAGGAAATTAAAGACGTCGGCCGTGCGATGTAGTCGAGCACCATCTTGCATAAACCACGAGGTGTTCGCAGTGTCGTCTAAGGCAGTTTGTACCGCCACAAATTCACGAAGAATGTCCAGATAGCGTGATGCAGTAATGGTTTCGGATCTGAAAAATGGGCCAGTGATTCCTTTGGAA
The DNA here is from genome assembly GCF_023897955.1 of Schistocerca gregaria. Taxonomy (NCBI): domain Eukaryota; kingdom Metazoa; phylum Arthropoda; class Insecta; order Orthoptera; family Acrididae; genus Schistocerca; species Schistocerca gregaria. The sequence goes on from NC_064928.1 coordinate 158,604,312, forward strand.
GAAATGGCGGCCCAGACCAGTACTTTTTGAGGATGCAGGGACGATGGGACTGCAACATGGGGCTTTTCGGTTCCCCATATGCGCCAGTTCTGTTTATTGACGAAGTGGTCCAGGTAAAAATAAGCTTCGTCAGTAAACCAAATGCTGCCCACATGCATATCGCCGTCATCAATCCTGTGCACTATATCGTTAGCAAATGTCTCTCGTGCAGCAACGGTAGCGGCGCTGAGGGGTTGCCGCGTTTGAATTTTGTATGGATAGAGGTGTAAACTCTGGCGCATGAGACGATACGTGGACGTTGGCGTCATTTGGACCGCAGCTGCAACACGGCGAACGGAAACCCGAGGCCGCTGCTGCACTAACTGCGCATTGCCCTCTGTGGTTGCCGTACGCGGTCGCCCTACCTTTCCAGCACGTTCATCCGTCACATTCCCAGTCCGTTGAAATTTGTCGAACAGATCCTTTATTGTATCGCTTTTCGGTCCTTTGGTTGCATTAAACCTCCGTTGAAAACTTCGTCTAGTTGCAACAACACTGTGTTCTAGGCGGTGGAATTCCAACACCAGAAAAATCTTCTGTTCTAAGGAATAAACCATGTTGTCCACAGCACACTTGCACATTGTGAACAGCACACGCTTACAGCAGAAAGACGACGTACAGAATGGCGCACCCACAGACTGCGTTGTCTTCTATATCTTTCACATCACTTGCAGCGCCATCTGTTGTTGAAAATTGTAACTACTGTAATTTCGAAAGTTTGTCCGCCTGAAAATGTCCTGTTGTCCGAAGCATATTGCAACAAACGGTGTATTTCTATCGCTGCTCGTTTAGTTTTTATTGCCGTTTCAAATATACCGGTCATTTTTGAAACACCCTGTAGATCGAAAGGGTTGTTTATGACCCAAGAACCACTCTGACGGATCTACGCCGAATCGCCGTTGAGGAGTGGGACAGTCTGGACCAACAGTGCTTTGATGAACTTCTGGATGGTATGCCACAACGAATACAGGCAAGCATCAATGCAAGAGGACGTGCTTCTAGGTATTAGAGGTACCGGTGTGTACAGTAATGTGGACCACCAGCTCTGAAGATCTCGCTGTATGGTGGTACAACATGCAATGTGTGGTTCTTATGAGCAATAAAAAGGGCGAAAATGATGGTTATGTTGATCTCTATTCCAATTTTCTGTATAGGTTCCGAAATCTCGGAACTAAGGTGACACAAAACTTTTTTTGATGTGTGCAGTTTTGCGTCTACACTGACTCAGATAGCGAAGCTTTAATTACCCTGTATATTCATAACACGCATTGCTGCGAAAGTTTCCATCCTTTTTTAGAGGTAGCGATAGTTAGCTACTGGAAGTGATAAAGTAGGCCAATCGTGGACGTCTCCGTAAGAATAATGCTCGTATTCCACGTGTTTTCTGTACAATTTATTAAATATATCTGTCATCCAGACGCTAGTCCAGTAGCTGGAAATGATCCCAAAGAAAGCTTGAAAGCAGTTAGCGTTAACTAATCGAATTACAGAAACTGTAACATATCCATAAGAAGTAATTCCGCAGACAAACGTGATTTCAGCTTACGCCTCTGGAACCGTCGGAATATGGAAATACTACGTCACATGTAAGAAGTATTATTCTATACGTGATGAGGTTATTCAAACTGTAGGGATATGATGAAAAACATTGTAATACGACACCGATTATATTACAATTCTGTTAAAAGCACACATTACTCCGAACGTTCAAGAAGTTCCTAGACATATGTTATTCCTGGCATAACTACGGTTGTAGGTTGTGCTGAAAACTGTAAACAACAGGTGCGCCTTCGACAAGTCAGTTGTGAGCAGGCAGTTTTTGATAGAGGGCGTAAACCCATAGTGTGTCAGCGTTGTGTGACGCAATTCGCAAAGTCTCTGGATTCAGTGTTCCAAACATTCTCCAAAATGTTTTGAACAAGAAGAAGAAAGTGTGTGCTAAGTATGTCGTGCACAGGCTGAATTCCAAGAAAAAAAACAACAACGCATCGACGCCTGTCACTACTTGACTGAAATTCAAAACGCCCAGAATTATTTTCTGGAAACAGTCATCACAGCTGGCGAGAGTTGGTGTTATCAGGGCGACTCTACCAGAAAACGACAAGCTGCAGCAATTCATATAACACTTTGATGACATAACCGACATTAACACAATGTGACGCGCAAATCGAACAACATCCGAAACAAGGACTTCTGTGACAGTTTCACAAGGTTGTATGAACTTTCTGTACGTTGTACTTCTCAAGTGGGGAGACATATGAAATACTGAAACCATCACCTTAACGTTTCTCCTGCTTTTCGTTTTTTTTATTAATCTAGTCTCGATATCCTTTTTACTGAATGGACATGTGGTCTTCAGACCTATAAGTATGGCAGCTCTGCGTGCTTCTAGGAATATTTCCTAGTCGTTTGGATGTGGACGGAACTGGAGCGTTTTACTGCTCTCAGTAACGACCAGTTTCGATTTTTTTTTCTTCAACTGAGGTGTTGAGGTCAAAAGAGGGACACGTCAATCAACAGTAGTTTTTAGCTATGCTGAAAATACTGTATAATCTTCAACAGTATTATTCGCTCTTCTTACAGTTACTTCCACATGATCATCAGAAATATAATCTTGTACAAAAATATGTAATAATAGAATAAAGGCAAATAATAGAAAATGACTGACATACGCCATTTTTATTTAAGCAATACTTATTTTATTATAAATATCGCGTAACTAAGAAGAATAGTGTATTTTTAAGCAACATATTCTTTTCAATCATTTCAACATGTTCATATACATTTCTATTATTTGTATAAACATTCATAATTAAACAATACACATCAAAATAGACGATATAATGGAAAACAGTATCCTTTTAAGAGCCTTGGCTTGTAACATCGGAGAGTTAATTCCACATTTTTTAATTATTAAGCAACGCTATTTGTTTTGAAAGACACATCTGTTCATAAACTTGTCACGCTTGATGACTGTCCCAAACTTCACTTCCAGATTCCTCGTCTTCCGTTCCACTAGTCTCTTCATTAACGGCAGATTTCTTTAGAATACTATCGAAATACTGCAAAGGAATACATCAATAATGCATGAAATATTCTGTAGTGTCTCATGTTTCAGAGGAATGAAGTAACTCTATGGACTCGGCACATTATGAAAATGAGGGACTATCGCAGTCTTAACCAGAGGACATTCATATTTCACTGTTACGTGAAACAGAGACACGTTTTGACTGTACCATATACTCAAATGTTTCGTTTACTGCGTTCTGCAACAGTGCTGTCGTCACGCCTCAAGTTCTTTCATGCAGTATGGGATCTTGTCTCTGTGACGAGCCCTACTTCTATGCTACACGTAATTTCAACATTGGATTAGAAAGGGAAAAGCCACTGAACAAGTATCATTTTCGAACCAACAGATGCGTAATAGTGTGAAAATAACAACCACAGTAATAACTCATACACCCCAAAGTGATGATAAGTCCTCTTTCTGACCTCAAAACCTCAATCTAATTCCCTACGCACACTACTATTAGTAAAACCCAATATGCAAACAATATACTCGAATGCGATCCGCGTTCATCCCGTACCGACGAATGTAACTCTTATATAAATAAATAAACATTAACATTTTGTACTTGTTGACTGTTCTGGCTGTCAGTTCATTTAAAACCAGAACCCACCCTCTCTCGCGATTCCTTAAATAATCGAACTGCCATGTATAATACAGATTCAATTGCCTAATTATTTTAAAAAAGAGATATTTAAATGTTTCACGTCAAGCAGGAAAGCGGGAAAAAGGTTAGTAGACATTTGATAGTATGACAACGTTTGTTGGGAGTCACTAACAATTACTCTCATTATCAAACAGTGGCCGAGAATAGTCTCAGCAATTTGCGCTCCATTTTAATCAGAATCTAGTTTCTCCCTCGTCTGTGACGTCCTATCTCGCGAATTACGTCTCGCACAGTAATATAATTTTGCAGCGACATTCAGCGTTAGATGTAGCATGAATAGGGCCAACAGTAAAGAAGCAATAACTAGCCGTGTGCGGCTCGCGTTGATGCCGTTCATAGCTTGGCATCTTATAGTAGCGATAGTGGCGTCTCGTTTTCTTAATATGTTCACTGGCGCCACCACGTTTGCTCGCCTTGTCCCACCGTGAGTGGCAGCAGCGGCGCTTATCGATAGCGCGTACTGCGGTGCCATCTTTGGAGCGCTCTCTAGTATTTCCGGGTCGTCGTGCATCGAGCGAGTTGAGTTGGGACGGAGCAGCAGTGAGGACCGGACAGCCAGTACTCGCCCGACCGCTGGCGACACACATGCACTGCCCGACGGGAGGATGTGGTCGCGAGAGTGCACGACCGCGTCAACGACCGCATTCAGCGAGCTTTAGTTGAATGGACCGTCATATTCGAGTAGTGCAGGGCTTCCCAACGTGTGGTCCGCGGACCCCTTAGAGGTCCGCCGGCTCTTTCTAGGGGGTCCGCGGTCACCTTTCAACAAATCGTCTAAAATAATGAGTAAAATTATTGAATAAAAATGTGAAAATAAAATTCATCACTACTTTATTTTTTCGTGTGAAAAACATGTGTACTTTTACTTCAGGTCGTATTCCCAAGCAGCCTATGCGGTTCCTAAGTGAGAACACATACGCAGTTTACTGGCGGAGAATGCGGCTTCTCTGATCAACTGTTTCGCAACAATACGGGGGTCTAGAATGAGAATTTCACTCTGCAGCGGAGTGTGCGCTGATATGAAACTTCCTGGCAGATTAAAACTGTGTGCCCGACCGAGACTCCAACTCGGGACCTTTGCCTTTCGCGGGCAAGTGCTCTACCATCTGAGCTAGCGAAGCACGACTCACGCCCGGTACTCACAGCTTTACTTCTGCCAGTACCTCGTCTCCTACCTCCCAAACTTTACAGAAGCTCTCCTGCGAACTTTTCAGGACTAGCACTCCTGAAAGAAAGGATCATTCTGGATCTCATTCTGGTAACATCCCCCAGGCTGTGGCTAAGCCATGTCTCCGCAATATCCTTTCTTTCAGGAGTGCTAGTCCTGCAAGGTTCGCAGGAGAGCTTCTGTAAAGTTTGGAAGGTAGGAGACGAGGTACTGGCAGAAGTAAAGCTGTGACTACCGGGCGTGAGTCGTGCTTCGGTAGCTCAGATGGTAGAGCACTTGCCCGCGAAAGGCAAAGGTCCCGAGTTCGAGTCTCGGTCGGGCACGCAGTTTTAATCTGCCAGGAAGTTTCAATACGGGGGTCGTTTGTGGGCCGGCTCACGGCGCTAGATGCACTGAAACCTTTTACGCATGCCCGGGGCGAACTTTGTCGACCAATCACAGCGCTCGCTGGCACGTATGCGGCCCCAGGCAACATTAAATGTTAAACTTAATTTGTCAGTGCACTACCTATTTTATAAGTCAATTTTTGAGCTTCCACCTGTCTAAGTGCCCCCATGGCAATAAGTTGTCAGTCCATGATTTATACTGGGGTCTTTCCCGTGGCCGACTTTAGTGTGGGCGACCGTTGGTTGGTCGTTCGGTCGGTCGTCACAGCGGACGACGTGGATTTGGTCTTCCGACCGGTTCTGGCCTCTCTGTGTTTGTGCCGACTTACGCTGGCACGGTAGCTCAGCGTGTTCGGTCAGAGGGTTAGCACCCCTGTGTAATAAAAAAACTGAGCTAATCGATCAACAACGAACTTAAACGGATGTCTTACGACGTCCTCTCCGAGCAGATGCAACAAACAAAAGTGAACAAAATGAGATTAAAAAAAGCTTGTAATTCGTCCGTGTTGTTTCACAGTGACTAGCTTTAGGAAAGGCAAACCTACATTTCTGGCATTTGTAGACTTAGAGAAAGCTTTCGACAATGTTGCCTGGAATACTCTCTTTCAAATTCTAAAGGTGGCAGGCGTAAAATACAGGGAGCGAAAAGCTATTTACAATTTGTACAGAAACCAGATGGCAGTTATAAGTGTCGAGGGACACGGAAGCAGTGGTTGGGAAGGGAGTGAGACAGGATTGTAGCCTGTCCCCGATGTTATTCAATCTTTGTATTGAGCAAGCAGTAAAGGAAACAAAAGAAAAATTCGGAGTAGGTATTAAAGTCCATGGAGAAGAAATAAAAACGTTGAGGTTCACCAATGACATTGTAATTCTGTCAGAGACAGCAAAGGACTTGGAAGAGCTATTGAACGGAATGGACAGTGTCTTGAAAGGAGGATATAAGATGAACACCAACAAAAGCAAAACGAGGATAATGGAATGTAGTCAAATTAAATCGGGTGATGCTGAGGGAATTAGATTAGGAAATGAGACACTTAAATTAGTAAAGGAGTTTTGCTATTTGGGGAACACAATAACTGATGATGGTCGAAGTAGAGAGGATATAAAATGTAGACTGGCAATGGCAAGGAAAGCGTTTCTAAAGAAGAGAAATTTGTTAACATCGGGTATAGATTTAAGTGTGAGGAAGTCGTTTCTGAAAGTATTTGTATGGAGTGTAGCCATGTATGGAAGTGAAACATGGACGATAAATAGTTTGGACAAGAAGAGAATAGAAGCTTTCGAAATGTGGTGCTACAGAAGAATGCTGATAATTGGATGAGTAGATCACATAACTAATAGAATAGAATTGGGGAGGAGTTTGTGGCACAAGAAGAAGGGGCCGGTTGGTAGGGCATGTTCTGAGGCATCAAGGGATCACAAATTTAGCATTGGAGGGCAGCGTGGAGGGTAAAAATCGTAGAGGGAGACCAAGAGATGAATACACTAAGCAGACTGAGAAGGATGTAAGTTGCAGTAAGTACTGGGAAATGAAGAAGCTTGCACAGGATAGAGTAGCATGGAGAGCTGCATCAAACCAGTCTCAGGACTGAAGACAGCAACAAAACAGTTTTAGTATTGTGAGTTGTTGGTGCAGTTGTTTTCCCGGATCTGTGTGTATCTTGTGGTTTTGAATGATCAGTTATTTTAATGCTGTTTGCGTACAAGATTTGGAGAGAGGCTGCGAACGGATATCAGTTCGGTTGGGGCGCTGCAGGGAACAGGTCCGTGCAGCTCGAGGGCAAGCCAGGGCTGCTGACGGCGTGTGCTGCCACTGCCGGATCGAGGAGGGGTAGCTGCGAGAGTGACGACTTCGTTGCACACCGAACCCTGGACGTTTAAGTTGAGTGAGGAGTTAACTGCTAATGCAACCTCCACTATTCTGAGATCTCGCCTGTGATCGGCGGGTTGTCGCCCCCAGGGCCGCTGAGCCTGGCGGCAACGAGTGAAGTGTTTCGAGGCGGTGAAATATTGCAGCCATCCTTCACTATATGCTATTCATCATTAAATTTAGTATTATTCTTATTAGTGAAGTGCAACCAGCGGTTTTTTCTGCCTTGTGGCCGATAAAGCCCCAGCTACGTGCCCTGGAGGTTAGCGTACTTTTCCGTCAATGTACCTTTCATCGTCGTGTTGATGCTGTCCGACACGGCGTGCAGTTCTACAGCCTCTTGTAGTGTATCGTGCATTTTTTTTTTTGGGGGGGGGGGAGGTCTGCCGTGGTCCTAGTGTTTCCTTCGGCCTTGGTGTTTTCCGAAGACGTAGTGCTGTCTGTCTCTTCGCCGTTGCCTAAAAATATTCCATCGTTGTACCAGTGATCGGACGTTAGGTGGATTGGTTAGTCGGTCGGTCGCTTAAGTTGCCCCTGGTTTGAGTTGCCATCATGTTACAACTCTTGGCTGCCTGTCTCACCTTATGTTTAAGTTACCTTTCCAGGCCGACCCTTGGAACACTTGCTGAGAACCGCTTGTCCTGATTCCTTAGATTGAGATGTCTGTTTTAAGGATATTTGTAATTTTCTAATTATTCTTGGTTGGCCTTCAGCCGATCAATAATCTCACTTCTTTCGTGATGAGGCCTTCAGCCGTTTTACAGTAAGTTTTTAAGGCAAATTTGTTTTAAAGGCAAGCTATTGTTTTAAAAGATGCTATTTGGAATTGGTTTCCTAATTCAGGCCTTTAGCCATTTCTTATTAGAAATTGTTTGTGACCTTCAGCCAAGTAATAATTTCACTTCTTTTATAATAAGGCTTTCAGCCGTGTTTCAGTTTGTTTTAAAAAGAAGTATGTGCTATTTGGAATTTTTCTTTTGACTTCCAATTCAGGCCTTCAGCCGTTTGTGATTTGAAGTTGTGTGTGGCCTTCAGCAGAGCAATAGTTTCACCTCTTTCATAGTAAGGCCTTCGGCCGTGTTACAGTGAGTTTTTTTTTAAAGCAAACTTGTTTTAAAAGCAAAGTATTTGTTGATATGTGTGCTCTTTGGAATTGTTCTTCTGACGTCTAATTCAGGCCTTTCAGCCGTTTTTTGTCTGCGGTATTGTTGGTGGCTTTCGGCCCCAAATTTGTGGAATTTTTTTTCTCCTTCTGATAAGATCTTCAGCCGCCATACAGTCAATTGTGTGTGTTTTTTTTAGAGACTCTTTTAAAATTTTAATTTCCTTAAATAAAGTTTACGTATTTGTTGTGCAACCGCGAGTAACTGATTACAGCCCCGTCCACAATCGTAACCTCATCTTGCCCCATTCTGAGAACCCAGCTCTCAAATAAGTTAAAAACGTCATGACTAATTTTGAGGTTTTACTGCACGGACAGCGAAAATGTAGCAAGCGATAAACTCCTTCCCTTTCTAATTTTGTGAAGGGGTGGGGGGTGTCAACGACATAAAGTTACATAAAATCTTTACATTAGTTGTAAAGTTTGTAGCAAGTTGTTAAGCAATCTCATTCTCAAATACTGGATGAATATAGTCAGGGTAATCCGCGCGCCCTGAGTTGCGCTGCCTCAAGACGCACCCATACATTATGACATTAATACCAGTGTTACTGTGTTAAGCCTTTAGCGTAAGATTAAACCTTACGATGAGAAGATTATGATACTGTTCTAAATTGTTAAATTCTGTCAATAAGTGCACGCTCTAAGGGGGAAATAAAGAAATGGCACTCCAGACCATCACTCATGGTTGTCGGACTCTATGGTGGGAGACAGTCGGGTTGGTATCCCATAGCTGTCCGGGACGTCTTCAGGCACGTCCTCGACCTGGAATCTCGTTGACTGTCGTAGAATTGTCTTCAGTCATGAGTCCCACTTTGAATTCAGCGCCAGTGATCAGCGGATGAGTGTATGAAGATGCCCCGGACACAGAGGCGATAATAACCTGAGCGTCGCCCGCCATGCTACTCGACAGCCCGAAGCTAGCTAGCATGGGATGCCACTTGATTTTATATTAGGACCCCTTTGGTTGTCATCCGCAGCACGCTTACACCCCAGCGGTATGTCGCGATATTCTACGCCCCGTTTGTTGCCCCTCGTTCCGAGCCATCCTGAGCGTATATTTCAGCAAGATAATACCCGCGCGCATACGTGCTTGCCAACCCCTGCCCTGGCCATCAAAGTGCCGTAACTCTCCTTAATTGAGAACGAATGGAGCATTATGAGCAGGCCCTCCAACCAGCTCGGGATTTTGACGATCTAACACGCTAATTGCACACTGTACGCCCACATTAGCTGAGTGGTAAGGTGGTCAGCGCGGTGAAACGCCACGCCGAGGGGCCCGGTTCGATTCCCAGCTGGGGCAGGAGATTTTCTCTACTCAGGGACTGGGTGTTATGTCCTCATCATCATTTCATCCCCATCTCCCACGCGCAGCTCGCCCAATGTGGCGTCGAATGCAATTGACTTGCTCAATTCGTGAATAAATCATTCAATTTCTTCTGAAATTGTAAGAATTAGTTTGTCTGTACTTCGACATCACATCTGGCGATTTCCGTCCCTTTCGGATAATTCCATAATGGTGCGTCGATTCTTCTTTTTTTGACTTAAGAGTGTACGAAGTGTGTTCAAAAAGTAAGGTGAAAAAAAAATGTCTCTGAGCGCTATGGGACTTAACATCTATGGTCATCAGTCCCCTAGAACTTAGAACTACTTAAACCTAACTAACCTAAGTCCATCACACAACACCCAGCCATCACGAGGCAGAGAAAATCCCTGACCTCGCCGGGAATACGTAAGGTGACTTACACTGTATTTTTATGAAAAAATGCTTATTCATCCATCAATATTCATGTTATCCCCTTCAAACTTGTCCTTCTCAGATACAATACACTTGTGCCAATGTTTCTTCCAAGACAAAGCACTTCTCATAAGCACTTTCTGGTGCAGCCTTGAGTGCTTCCAGGGTTGCAGTTTTTATTTCCTCAATCGCTGAAAATCTTCGTCCTTTCATAGGTCTCTTCAGTTTTGGGAACACGAAGAGGGTCGCAGGTGGCCAAATGCGGTGAATATGGTGGCTGAGGCATGATTGTCGTGTTGTTTCTGGCCAAAAAATCTCTCACAGGCAGTGATGAATGAGCGGGTGCGCTGCCGTGGTTCAAAAACCATGAGTTGTTTTTCCACAATTCCGGACGTTTTTTGCATATTGTTTCTCGAAAACGGCGCATAACGTCAAGGTAATACTCCTTATTGACCGTACGACCTTGCAAAAATTCATATTGCTCTTCGCAACGGTAACGAAAAAACCAGTAATTCTTCGACATTTTATCGAACTTGGCGTGCTCTTTCGGTCTTGGCTCTCCTGGATGCTTCCATTGGGATGATTATGCTTTGGTTTCGACGACATAACCGTAAACCCATTTTTCGTCACCAGCTATGAAGGGCAGCATGTTTTGTACTATCGCGTATTTGGGGAGTGAGTGTCACTGAAATGATACAGGATTTGGGGTGTATATAATTAAAACAAAGGCTTTTTCGTTGCGGCCGAATCTTCACACTAAATTGCAATCACCAACATTTTGTTGACGCAGAACTACATATGGATAAACGATCACACTAATAAAATAAAGGAAACCAGAGCTCGAATCGAAAGATATGTGTTTTTTTCCGGCGCGATGTACGATATCGCAGTAATTAAGAACTGTGAAAGTGGTTCGATGAACCCTCTATCAGACACTTAAACGCGATTTGCAGAGTATCCATGTAGATGTAGAACATCACGTACCTCTCACCCAGAAAAGTGTCATTTCGTTTCCTGCTCCTCTTATGGGTGATTTACTTTTTTTTGTCAGGCTGTGTATTACGCCATAGTTTCATGTTCAATTTGTAATTATGAAACTGATTTGCTCTACCGAGGATCTTCGGAAGATTCGTAATTGCCTAGACTCGGCAGCCCGCTGGTGAACATTTAGCATGCCAGAGAGCTGCTGATGATGGGCGTATTTCGTTTGAGCAAATCACAATCATTTTTGAAGTTCATCCGAGAGTTCCTGAGCGATGCTCAAAATTGAGACGTTTTGGAACAAACAACGCTGACACACGTCTCATACCCAAAACATCCGAAAAAAATGCAGGACACGAGCCGACCGATATGCTAACATCCTCAGCAACATCTCTTACGGAAATTCGACGATTTTCCAAAACAATTTTCCTCACAGCTTCGACGTTATCATCTGTTGTTGCTGTGCTGGTTCGTGCAGAACGAGGTTCGTCATTGCCATCTTCTCGGCCATCTTGTCGACCATCTTGGAAGAGCTTGTACCACTTGTAAACATTTTTTTTATTTGGAGCACAGTCACCGAATGCCACTGTCAACGTTTCAAATGTTTTAGAGTACTTGATTCCATTTTTCACACAAAATTTGATGCATGTTCTTTGCTCCATTTTTATACTAATCAAAACACGTCTGACCTTTATATCACTCAAAAACAAAGAAAGTATGCTGTATATTTGAAACTGAGAACATATGTTCGGAATAAGTGTCCCAACATATCAAAAAAGAGAGATCGATAATCGAATTACGTAGCCCAAGAAAAGCCACCTTACTTTGTGAACAGCCCTGGTATGTAATAATTAAAATCAAATTTCTGTTGCACCTGGGTGCAGTTACATAGGTAACCTGCAACAGGTACTGCCCACCGTGCCGCCTGCTATCCATGTAGTAATGTAGGTAAAGAGGGAAATAAGAAAGAAGTGTGGCGCTGTTGCAGCAGGAGGCAGGAGGAGTTGGGCAGTGAGATGCAGCTGTTGGCGGTGTGTGCAGTGCTGGCGGCGGCGGCGCCGGGCGCTCTGGCCACGGTGGAAGTCTTCTGCGGCTGCAACATGAAGCACCGCCAGGACTGGACGTACGCCATCCACTGCACCAAAGACCAGGTACTACACACACATTCCCAACATAATGTGGCCAACACAATAAGAAAAAAATTATTTCCTTTAGTCCACAGTCGTAATTTTTATTTTACCTACTGACTATTGCATTGTGGTACCATCAGCAGCAGGCAGCCCGACTAGCCGGGCGGTCTGACACGCTGCTTCCCGAGCGGGAAGGCGTGCCTGTCCCTGGCACGAATCTGCCCGGCGGATCTGGGTCGAGGTCCGGTGTGCCGGCCAGCCCCTGTGGATGGTTTTTAAGGCGGTTTTCCATCTGCCTCGGCGAATGCGGGCTGGTTCCCCTAATTCCGCCTCAGTTACACTATGTCGGTGATTGCTCCGCAAACACTGTATCCACGTACGTGTACACCATCATTACTCTACCACGCAAAGATTTGGCGTTACACTCGTCTGGTGTGAGACGTAGGCTCTGGGGGGGGGGGGGGGAGGAGAGGGGAGGGGAGCGGAGGGGCCACTGGAGGCCGAAGCGCACAATAACCCTGGGTTTGGTGAGGGGCGGAGGTGGGGTGGGTGGACTGCTTTGGCCTGTTGTGGGGTTATCAACCACTGAGGGATACGGCTGGACGAAGCCTCTCCGTCGTTTCAATCTCCCCAGTTCAATACACACGCACACAATACACATACCATCATCAGCCATGGTACTGTCAAAAAAAAAAAATCGCAGTACCTAATCGAATTGATTCTAGGGTTGTCTGTGCGGGTGTGCTCACCTCTGTGTTCGGATGGCGTAGTGGTCAGAGCTTCTGCCTCGTAAGCAGGAGACAGGGGCTCCAATACCAGTCTGACACAAAATTTTAAACTTGCCCCATTGATAAAAATCAATGCCCATCGCACCTAACGTCTTTAATTCATTTGTGTGTTGATTCGTGGTAACTACAGGACCCAAAATGTGTCTTCTGTTTCCGACATGTCTGAAAGAACTGACGCCACATACATAATTAAGGCGATAATGGACCATGAATTAAGTACAAATGCGCGCCAAACTCGAACTCTTATGGGAATATAAGCGTAGGCTTCCGGTGCCCTTGTCATAGTCAGTAACATTCATCTTGGTTTGAGGTCGCATTGTCAACTATAAAATTCCGACGTTTCGGCGACTATTACAAGATGCCTTCCTCAGGATGTATTGCTGACTACTGAGTGAACGCTAGTTTGGTTACTATGGAGGAGTGCTGTCATTGGATATGCGGGTGAAGAGGAGGGGTATTAGGTGTTCTTTTATTGGTCTTTGCATCTGCATCTACATGGATACTCTGCAAATCACGTTTAAGTGCCTGGCAGAGGGTTCATCGAACACAATTCTCTATTATTACAATCTCACATAGCGCGCGGAAAGAATGAACACCTATATCTTTCCGTACGAGCTCTGATTTCCCTTATTTTATCGTGGTGTCAACAAAATATTTTCACATTCGGAGGATAAAGTTGGTGATTGGAATTTAGTAAGAAGATTCCGTCGCAACGAAAAACGCCTTTATTTTAATGATTTCCAGCCCAAAACCTGTATCATTTCTGTGACACTCTCTCCCATATTTCGAGATAATACAAAACGTGCTGCCCTTCTTTGAACCATTTCGATGTACTCCGTCAGTCCTATCTGGTACGGATCCCACACCGCGCAGTAGTGTTCTCAAAGAGGACGGACAAACGTACTGTATGCAGTCTCCTTAGTAGGTTTGTTACATTTTCAAAGTGTCCTGCCAATAAGATGATGCCTTTGGTTAGCCTTCCCCGCAACATTTTCTATGTGTTGTTTCCAATTTAAGTTGTTCGTAATTGTAATACCTAGGTATTTAGTTGAATTTAAGGCTTTTAAAGTAAACTGATTTACGTGTAACCGAAGTTTAACGAGTTCCTTTTAGCACTCATGCGAACGACATTGCACTTTTCGTTATTTACGGTCAACTGCCACTTTTCGCACCATTCAGATATTTTTCTAAGTCGTTTTGCAGTTTGTTTTGATCTTCTGATGACTTTATTAGTCGATAAACAACAGCGTCATCTGCTAACAACCGAAGACGGCTGCTCAGATTGTCTCCCAAATCGTTTACATAGATAAGGAACAGTAAAGGGCCTATAACAGTACCTTGGGGAATGCCTGAAATCACTTCTGCTTTACTTGATGACTTTCCCGCCAATTACTACGAACTGTGACCTCTCTGACAGGAAATCGCAAATCCAGTCACGTAACTGAGGCGATATTCCATTAGCACGCAATTTCACTACGAGCCGCTTGTGTGGTACAGCATCAAGTCGCGTATTGTCATTGGCGGAAATAGGCGTTTCCCATTGGAGTTTCCTTTATTGCTTGCCATGGTGGAAATCGGCGAAGAGGAAACTGAGAGGCGACTGCAGCGTAGCGTTGTTTACTAACTGCCTAGTATCGACTGGGCCGCGTCAGAGCTCTGTGTACCCTCCGCCGCTGTGGCCTACCGCGCACCTCTTGCTCTGCGAGAGCTGTCCTGCCGAATGCTGGCAGCAAAGACGCTGGAAGTCGGTCTCGCGTGGATCTGCACGGAGATAACTTTTCCTCCGATGTGTGATGGAGTTCGCAGCAGTTAGTGCTTTGCCTCCCATGCATGTCGATGTAATGCATCTTCACAAGTGGGTGTCTCCTCAGCACAGTTCTGCAGTGCTAGCTATGCAGCGAGCAGGTGTGGCCAGCGGGTGGCGACGCTGCGCGGCAGTTTGCTTCCCAGCGTCCGGATTTGGGTGTTGTGTGACCGGCCAGCACGTTCGTAAAAGGTGCGGGCGGCCGCCTGGAAGAGGTCACGGAGCAGAGGTACTTCCGCGATGTCGTGAAGATGAGCGGTGGGGAAATCGTAAGGCAGGTGCAAGGCCAGCCGAAGGATGCGATTCTGCAGTGTCTCCAGCTTCTTCAGGTTCGTGTCGGCGGCGTTCCCCCAGACGACGGCGGCTTACTGGAGTACAGAGCGGAGCAGCGCCTTGTAGAGAGTGATGCCCAGACGTGGTGGTAGTCGGGAGCCGGGTACAGGATGCGAAGCCGGTTCCGCACTTTGGCCTTCACTTCGCGTATGTGCGGAACCCACGTGAGTCGGCGGTCAATGGTGACGCCGAGGTAATGCGCCGTTGGACGCCAAGGGACAGGGCTGCCACCGACGGTGAGCGGTTGCAGACCCGCAGGAACGAGTCGCCGGGTGACGATCAGAAACTGCGTCTTAGCCCCATTGAATTGTAGACGCCACTTGACGGCCCAGGCTGCCAGGGTGTCAACGGCGAGCTGCAGACGGCGGCGCATGACGGCGGCGTTGAGGCTCCTCGTATATAGAGCCGTGTCATCCGCGTACAGGGCGAGCCGCACACGGTCGATCTTCGCCGCATCAGAAGTGTACAGCGAATACAGGTGTGGTCCCAAGACCGAGCCCTGTGGCACACCGGGGTTGATGCGGCGGACGGAGGACAAGCCATGCGCGGCCCGCACATGGAAGGTCCTATCGGCAAGATAGGAATGGACGTCGGGACCCCAAGTTCAAAAAGTTTGAACAAGAGGCCGCGGTGCCACACGCTGTCGAAAGCACGCGACACGTCCAGGATCACCGCGCCGAAGAACTCGCGCTGCTCGATGGCGACGAACGCATCTTCCACTAGCCGTAGGAGTTGGTGAACTGCCGAGTGGCCCCTGCGAAAACCGAACAGCTCTTCAGGCAGGAGGCCTTCCTCGTCAACGTGGCGCTGCAGCCGCCTGATGTACACCCTTTCAAAGACCTTGGAGACGGCCGGTAGTAAACTAATACATCTGTAGTTCGCGGGCTGACGCAGATCCTTCCCCATCTTCGTAATCGCCACGATCTCTGCATGCTTCCAGGACTGAGGAAAACTGCAGGACCGGAGGATTACATTAAAGACGGCGGCGAGATGAGTGACAGCCAGCGGCGGTAACTTCTGGAGTAGGGCGTTGGAAACCTCGTCTGGACGGACGACACCTCCTCCGCCGTCTTCTCTTCAATGACGTCATCGTCGTCGCGTGCCTCCAAGTAGCGTGGGAGACGGTCAGCAACCAGGTCGTCGTGGACAGCGTCGGTCGGGTCTTCGATCGGCGTAAACGCAGCCTCTAAGACGTCAGCGAGGGAATCAGCCTTCGCAGCTGGTTCGCAGACAGCCTGACCATTGACCAGCAGTGGAGGGATACGTTGCGTGCGGCGTAGGAAACGCTTCGTCGTCTGCCAGGCCGTGCCGTCGTCAAGACAGAGGGTGGCGACCTTGTTATTCCAGTCGCAATTGCGGTGGTTGTCAATGGCGACCCGTATGTCCCGTCGCATCCTGTTGAGGAGGCGCTTGTTGTCGGCATTTCTTGTCTTCTGCCACTTCCGGTAGACCCGGTTCTTCTCAGTGATGGCCGCAAGGATGTCCAGCGGCAGCTGGCGGGAGTAGTCAGGCGGAGTGCGAGGTCGGGGCGGCGTTGCTATGTTGGCAGCGTCGATCGTGGTTGTCGCAAAGTGCAGAAGTGCTGCGTCCGCTCCAGCTTCCGCAGGGGGCAGCGCGGTGGCGAGTGAGTCCGTCACGGCTGCTTGAAACCTGCCCCAGTCGATGCCAGCAAGTGAGATGCCTCGCCTGGGCTGTTGCAGGGCGTCTAAGTCGATATCGAAAACCACTGGGACATGATCAGAAGACAGTGCCGTCCTCGTCGTGGCGGTGATCTGATGAGGGGTGCCCTTCACGACCGCGATGTCGATTATATCTGGGAGGCCACGGGCAGGGAAGATTGTCGGGTCGTACGGCCCCACCACAAGTGCATGGTGGCGTTCCGCTACCCGGAGCAGGAAGCGGCCAGCGGCATTGGTGATCCTGCAGTTCCAGGAGACATGTTTACTATAGAAATCCCCAGCGACGAACACCTGCCCCCTCAAGGAGAGCAAAGCATCGATGTCAGCAGGGTCCAGTGGACGAGACGGCGGTCGATAGGCAGCGACGAACGTGATGGCGCCCGCCGAGGTGTGAACGACGACACCAGTGGCCTCCAGGGTTGCCAGTGGTGGAAGATGTATCACGTGATGACGAATGCCATTGGGGACGTAAACGGCTGTCCCACCACCCGCCGTCAGTCGATCGGTGCGTTAGCTGGAGTAGTTGGCCGCCCTGACGTCGACCCCAGGCTTCAGGTGGGTTTCGTTGATAAGGCAGACGTCGACGGCTTCATCTCTAAGAAATTGGCGAATTTCACCAGCTTGAGTGCGGACGCCGTTGGCATTCCACGCGACGACCGTGAGCTCTCTAACGCTGCCCATGGTGCAGCTGGTGAGTGTTGATAGCGGTCGGGGCCGGAGAGGCCATCGGCCCTGCAGCGGTGTGTTGCTGCGACAGGACTTCAATCAACTTCGTAGCACTGGTCACCAAGGCAGTGAGCTGCGCGACGACGTTGGCCAGGTTAGCGGTGGAGGCAGCCGGCGCGGCCCCGTCGCTGGAAGGGGGAGGCGTGGCTGACTCGCTTGGAGAGTCCACCTGGGGCTGCTCCACTGACGGTGCTGAGCGCTGGGTAGCCACGGGGCGCTGACCCCCGCGCAGGCGATTGGCGGGGCGCGGTCCGGCCGACATCCCGGGAGAGGCAGTACCCGGGTCCGCCACTAGCAGCTGTGGTGGAGGCGCAGGAGCCTCAGGTATCGGCACGGCATCGGACGCGGCAGGAGCAGGAGCAGTCGACGCAGCCGGGACGGCGGGGGGCGCCCCTGACGTTGCCGCCGCGAAAGAGACGCCGGGCCGTCTCGTTGCTGGCTTCTTCGGACGCGGCGCTGGTGTTTGGCCACGTTGGCGAGCGATGGCACGCTTCCACACCTCACACCCACGGTAGCTGGCCACGTGAGCACCGCCACAGAGTGCACATGTCGGCTTCTCAGTGGGCGGACGGGGGCAAGCACGTCCTGCGTGGGCGCCGGCGCATTTAACACATCTGTCCGGCATAGAGCAGTGGCGCCCGACGTGATTGATCCCCTGGCAGCGAAAGCACTGCACAGGGCCTCTCCTGGAGCGAAGATCTTCGGTCTGAACCGGAACGTCGGCGACCCGCAGTCAGTTGGTATAGTTCGCGGTTCTCCACAGTGTCGGAGCAGACGATCAGGAAGAGCGGCATATCATCGCGCGAATTAGGCGATTTCATCTTCACGACTGCCCATAAGTAGAAGTCCAGGTCAGCGAATTCGCAATGCAGGTGATCGGCTTTCATGTTGAATGGGAGGTCCCAGATTACAATCTTCAAGACCTTGTCAGGTGCGGAAGCGTGGGTATAGAACGGGATACCACGCTCAGACGCCTCCTGAGTGACCCGGCGATAGTCGGCAGCAGTGCGGAGTGTGACCCTGTACAGGTCACGCCCGGCAGGCTTCACGGTATACACGGCTGTTGTCCAGCTGCGCAACAACTTCTGCAGTTCCCCATAGGGCGGCCGAAACTGGAGGACCACCGGCGGAAGATGGGAGTCTTTCTTCGGCGCAGGATCGCGCGGCAGCTGGTCCGGCGCGTCAGCGAGCGCGTCGAATGAGTTGGCGACGGCAGTTGGTAGCGTCGTCGATGACTGCACGCGTCTTGCAGTGCGCCGGGCCGGGACAAAACCATCAGCGTCAGGGGCGAAATCTTGCTTGACCCTCTTCTCGATCGGCGAGCTGCGAACAGCGGACGTCGCGGCTGTTGCCCTCCTCTTCTGTTTCCCACTTCGTCCGCGTGGCTGAGGGGCGGTGGAGCTCTCATCTTCAGAATCGGGGAGCGGAGCAGACAGCGCTGTCTTCAAAGTTTCCGGAGCTGTGTCCATCAAATCCATAGCCATAGCACTGGTCGTCATAAGTGGGGGGCCAGATGGGGTCGCCGACGGCGCAAGCGCGGCCGGACGGCGATCTGCCACACCCTTCGCGTCGCTAGCAAGCGCACGTACTTCCTTCTCGCGGCTGCACATCTCAGCGACTGTGTCCCCTTGGAAGTCGGTACCCGTCCTCTCTATTCATATTGTCGGGCCTCTAGGCTATTTCTATTGCTTCTCTAATCTTCCTCCTCAAACTAACAGGCGCGCGGTAGGCCACAGCGGCGGAGGGTACACAGACTACTGACGCGCCCTAGTCGATACTAGGCAGTTAGTAACAAAGCTACGCTGCAGTCGCCGCTCAGTTTCGTATTCGCCAATTTCCATTAATGGTAAGGAATAAAGGAAACTCCAGCGAAAAACGCCATTTCCGCCAACGACAACACGCAGTGCAAAGACCAATAAAAGAACATCTACGCCCTTCCTCCTCACCCTTATGTCCAATGGCAATACTTCTCCATAGTGTACAGGGTACTCCATTGATAGTGACCGGGCCAAATATCTCACGAAATAAGCATCAAACTAAAAAACTACAAAGAAAGAAACTCGTCTAGCTGTGAGCACTACGTAATGAGCGTGTGTGGCATGACAATTTCGGTCTGACGGAAGGCGTGCTAGAGTAGTCAGCGTTGGGCACTGTGTCCAAATGCCTGATACGTAGAAGACCTGGGTTCGAATCCCTGCCCTGCATAGCTTTTCAGACTTGCCTCACTGCTAAAAATCAGTACCGACTGGCAGCAAATGTCTTTGATTCTTTTGTGTTTTTAAGAAAGATTTACAAAATATTATATCTCTATGACAGCCAAGGTATGTATAGAGAGCAACCTTAAATTACCAAGATGTTAAAAGAAAATTCTCATACCTTTTAAGGTTGCATTTTCGAGCCCTTGTTCAATGTTCAGTTTTTTTTTCGTTTGGTCTATATAACCAGTTCCAGAAATACGGAAAGCAAAGAGGTTGCACTAGAAGAGGTGTGTCTCACAGTGATGAACAAGTGCTCATAGCTCTTAAAGTATATGTTTTGGTTTCCATGGCTACTGAACTTCCCTGCCTTGTTTTGGTCCACACTAACACGCAGTAAAGTGCAGTATTTTTGGCTGACTCATTCAAGGATTGAAGACAACTGTGTAAGTTGAAATGACATGTTTAATGTCGCAATATTAGCACAAAAATACACGCTTTTACACAGTTTTCAATGTGACAACAAAAAAACTGTTGTCAGGATAACGCATCGTGTCAACATCAAAAAGTGAAATAATCCTAAACACAACTACATTAAATATTTACTCTCACAGTGTTAAATTATCCTAAACACGACAATATTAAAGTTTAACTAGAAGTTTATTTACAAAATTGTTCCTACACTTCCGTTATGATTTTGGTCAGTACTACGAAAATCGTCCAATTCCGGTTCAAAGTTTGGTACTATTTTTAGGACGACAATCAAGCCTACAGTGGACGGTTAGTTACGTGACAAATTGAGCAAAAGATCACCCAAGGTCGCTCGAGTTTACAGTGGACCCAAGTTGGTGAACCAACTAGTATACGCCTCTGCACGCGGTATTTACATTAAGCTGCGATGAGCTGTCGTCTGCTAGGCCGCTCTCTTCCGCTGAAATTCCTATAAAACTAATTACAAATTTCCTGAATTTTCCAGCAGAAACTTTGCCTATGTTCCTCTTTATGCGAGAGAACATGTACTCATCTTTAGTCTTAGAATGTGGCGATATACACGCGCATAGTTGCAGCAGCATTCATATTATAATGCCCTCTCAGTTCTCGCAAGAACAGTTAACTAATTCACTTGTTCGTTTCTCCACAGTTGCAGCTAAACGATGCTGCAGCTAATTTCTAGCTAGATATCAGCCGCTGTTAACACAGTGTTCACACAAATGACTCCTCTGCGTCGTACACAGCATTATGCACTCCGTTCTGCACTTGACACCAGTCCAGAGAAAAGTCCCCGAAAATTTTGGTCTTGTCTTACTCATAGCCAGACTGTCTCCCCACCTGGCTTCTTTCGTTCTTCACGTCACGGCTTTTTCTGAGCAATAGGAGCGTTCCTCTTATTTTGTGGAAACACTCTCTACCAATCGCAAGGTCCCTACCCATAAATTGCGTTTCAACTTTCACTCTTTTCTTCTTCCTAGCGCTTTTCCGCCAATCGGACGTTTTGTGCCCGTTCCAGACGCCTAAATGCGTGCATTGGCTCTCTGAAGTGTGTACCACTCACTGGACATGTGATCGAGAATGCGTCACTGGTCTTCTTTCTTATCGATTTGGAATTCCAAAAGGTAGTTTTCTAAAAGCTTTCTTTCCTGTCCTCCCTCAGATGGGGCATTACACTCGCTCTCCCCATCTGAGTCACCTGGTCAATCGTTGGCTTTCCGACTGGGACACCCCTTTAAGTGGTTTCCATGGTACCCCCTGTAGTGTGGCCTTGGCTCTGCTCTCATCACTCTGAATTCCAAACTAAAACACCTCTCGCTGCTTGTTTCACCATCCACTCAAACATGCACTATAGGAACGATGTGTTAATTACTGTCGATTGAGTTTCATCCTCTTTTTATTACATACTGATATGCAAATTTGCTCATTACCGCTGAATTAAGTTAGGTGTCTTATTCACCTTCCCATTGCGATATATAACGCTCTCATGTACGGTGCAAATCTGACCTTCATTTTTTTTGCCTCCTTACAACGTCTCAAAATACGAAAAAAAAAAAAACATTTTAACACCTTGTATAGACAGCACCATACTGCTGGCACACTGCCATGAAGTTTACGTATCGAGTGGGTTTGCATGTACTAAAAGTAAGTTTATTAGTAACATGTTCCATAGATCATTTTAACGATTCTTTTATCAAAATAATGTCGAAAGTGTTAGTTGCCAGTATATGTATTGTAACGTTCCCTCTTTCTGTTTATTTAGGTTTGATTTGTTTGATTGTTATTCTTTATTTCTATTATTCGGAATCCTTTTTTTTATTAAATTGAGCCTGAATCTTACGTAATAAATACTTCGCGTGAAGTACGATTTGCAGCATAAACAAAAATTAATTTCGGAAATGTAATACACTGAATATTAAAAGTAAAGCTTTTGAACAACGCGCGTGACTGACTAGATACATTCAGAGGGTACGTACATTCGCGTGCGAGTGGTTGCGGTCTGATGAGAAATTTTCATTGTGAAATAATTTCGTCGTAACACACTCGGAGATTGCGAACGTACATTCAGAGTAGAGGCACGTACGTTCTATCATTCCCCGTGGCCTGGGTAAAAGAATGGCAATTATTTAAATCTAAGAGTATTTCTTTTGCATCGGACTAGTATTTTTATAAGAAAAAGAAGATTGCAGGTTCTGAATGTCTCGGCAAAACGAATCGGAAGTAATTTTAGCGGCCACGAAAGGAAAGTAGAGAGCACAATCACGTACCTCTATTGTTGAGCAGCGCCGTTTTGAAGATCTTCGGTTCCATCTAAAACTCGCCTTCTCTGCTTAACATAAATACTCCATAGGCATGGGAATAAGGCTTGTTGTGCGATGAAAATAATATAAAACACATCTTGCGTCTTTTAACTCATTCATTTACCACACACACACACACACACTAATAATTAGACAGTACGACATCCCACCAGCCCATCAGAACAAAAAGTAGTCGTTCATACAAGAAATAAAAAACGAAGGGCGAAATTGTTCCTATGTCTCTCAAAGATAAAACGTTTACCAGATATTTCTCTGGTGTGTCACTGGAACAATTTTTCAGCACCTCTGCGATTAAATCACAATATTTTCAGTTCCTTTACAGTATACATGATTACTGTTAAGATTAATGAATTCACTATTTTTTAATCCCTCTCATGCAACACATTTAAAAATAAAGTTTTCATCATTATTATTTTATATTTAATTTTATTTTTTATGCTTTTATTTTTTCCTATACTGTTAATAAAAGTGGTAATTTCGTAAAATTTTATTTAATTAACTACTTGGCTCAATTTGTTTTTTAAATTCCAGACAATTGCTCAAAGTTTTCAACAGACATTGTAGAAATTTAATTTTGCAAAAATAATGGTAATAACGTCAACTGAAACTGTATGAATGTGGCAGATAATTTGCTTTTATTAATACCATGGTCCACGTGGATTCATGTTAAACTGGAAAAAAACAAAGCTCAGTGTTAAGGAAGTTGTACAGTATACATACAATTTCACAATACATTTACAATAAATGTTCCAAAATGTTTCCACAGAGTTCAATGCATTTAGCTGCGCGTGTATGAACAGATTTTGATGCTCGTTTCAGTTTCACAGGGTTGTTCTTAATTTTGCCTGTTGCATTCATAATGCGAGCAATCATTGCTTCCCTGGATGTTCTGGAAAACAACTGTAGATACACGTCTGGGACATTTTCTATTAGATTCACCAGACCAGTAACAACAAAAGAAATGGAAACTTTGCTTTACTTTAACCCTGTAGAGTTCGGCTCCATATTAGCGAAGTTGCTAAATTTGAGAGGCAAAATCTTTTATTAGCCGTAACTCCTTGACGAAACATTTGCAGACCTATTTTTATATGACTCTTTTCTTTCACCCTATCCATAGAAACAACTAGAAACTTAATTCAGCGTGAATGGGACAGAATTTTAACCCAGTTTCTCTCCGAAAGTAACGGATGGTCATTTGTACCTTCACCACAGTACTTCAACAGACTCTCTTTATTGTAAGGAGTGTTGTAGTGCCAGGTAGATAAGTGTTACAAATATCATATGAATGCATAGTGTCTGTTCCTTCGAACATGTCCAAAAGATAAGACACCACGCCCGGAATTGGCAGCTGTGATACATGTTACGTAAACTGAAAGTGGAGGAGGGATGGGAGCAAGGAATTATTGATTTCAGTGGTTCGGGTCACCATCCAGCACAAATTTTCACTCTCATCATTCCATTATATAGCTGATGGTTGTTCGTACTCGCAACTGCGAACACATTTCATTTATTTGCTGGATGTACTCAAATCTGTGTCTTCATGTACAGTTTGTACACTCTATAGCTCCACCTAGCACCATGAACTTATACCTTGACGTTGAAGCACGTGTCCTCTCAGTCTGTCCCTTCTTCTTTGTATATATACGTTTTTTCGACGATTCTGCCTTGGTACCGACCGGCTGCTGTGTCATCCCCAGTCCGCAGGCGTCACTGCTTTTGGATACGGAGGGGCATGTGGTCAGCATACCACTCTCCCGGCCGTATGGCAGTTTGCGACACCGGAGCTGCTACTTCTCAATCAAGCAGCTCCTCAATTTCGCCTCACAAGTGCTGAGTGCATCCCGCTTGCCAACAGCGTGCAGCAGACCCATCCATATGCTAGCCCAGCCGGACAGCGCTTAACTGCGGTGATCCGACGGGAATCGGTGTTACCACAGCGACAAGGACGTTTTCAACGTTCTTCTGCAGCACTAAGCAGTAAAATGAAAATTTAATTCTAATCCTGAATTTCAGGACGGTATCGGGCTAATATCAAGCTTTACTAGCGACGCTGTAGTAATCATAACTGACCATTTAATCCGCAGGATCAGACATGCTGACATTCTGAGACTGCCACACCACGTTTAATCCGTCCCTGACCAAACAGCGTTGTTAAAATTCCTTCTGCTGCTGAATTTGAAGTATTGATTGGTCGAGCAACATCGCTGTCTGTGCTTTCCTGATCAGTCACATCTGGCATTTCTCAAAATCAAACAGCGAGAGTTTATTTTGAGATACGCGCAATAGGCAGACGCTTTCCTTAACTATGGATTGAAATTTTGTGCTTTACTCTTGTTGCAAAAGTATGGTAACGCTCCAATAATTACAACAGAGAAAGAAATTTGTAAAATTACCCTCCCACACATCACCCTTAAAGTTCTCATTCTTGCATAAATTTTGAAAACTTCGAGAGGAGTAAGATTACAAAAGAAGAACTTTATTACTTACCTTTATTATCTTGTTGTTGTTGTTGTTGTTGTTGCTGCTGCTGCTGGCTCAAAATCTTGTTGTGTCCAGGAGTACAGTCTTGCTGCTGCTGATTTTCATTTGACGTTGCGGGTTCTTGAACACGAAATAACTGATGGAGAGTTGCCTGTTGCTATGAATCTCTTTTTATTTTATCCCATTCTTCTAAATCACACCAACTTTATAATGTCCACAGTCAAAAAACTCAATGATTACATTGTTGGAGACAAAGTTATAAAAACGTCTACTTCCATCTGAGGCATACACACCACTACTTACATTCTGTGTTACTCGCAATTTCCAAAGAGCTTACATAGCAAAAGAGTTTAGAAACTTTCTTGACAAAAGAAGAATCATCACCATCACTATTTTATAACTGAACCTGGAAATATATTTAATAATTAGCGTTGGATTGTACAATTAATAATATGAATTTTAAAAGTCCCAGAAATTTTGTAATTTCAAATATTTTTAAAAGAAGAGTAATTTAAACTGTTAGGACATATCGATTGTAACACATTAATTTCTTTTTATACATTTTAGCCTGAAATATAATACATCGTATACAAAATCATCTGAATTGTTTTAGTGAAACAGCTGACATAATTTTAACCTATGCAAGAATCGACGGTATACATGGTATCGGTTATTTCTATAAATAAAGGTAATGTTAGAGGAGGGTGAGTCGTTATAGTATTCCCTAGTATCTGATAATTCAAAACAAAGGGTAATGTTAACGACATACAGGATGGTTCTGAAATCGCAGCGTACATCTTGAAGGCTGTAGGTATTACTATGAACTGGAAGATTACATTAGATTTGATTAGATGTACTTTTCGTACCAATTGATCCAAAGTAACAACCAATTCTGGGATGTGGAACATGTTGAAACCAAGAACACACTATAATTCTTTATATAAAAAAGAACCGAACAGATATGATAATGTACCTTCCACAGATCCCAAATAAAATTGCCCTTGTACATGTGGAAACACTCAAAAAATCTTAAGCATATTTACATTTAAAGTCATATAAAACGTATCATCAAATAATAAATCTTCATAACACTTAACTGCATATAGTAACTCTCGGGGTATTGTAGCCACGCATCATCAAATGACGAAACTAAAATAAAAAGTATTTTAAGGCACTTATTTACAATGATCACATTACTGCAAAAAATTTCTACAGAAGTCAGATTGTACTCAGTGTTTGCATTATGCGACATTATTAAAAACATACACACATCAGTCAGGTCTGCTAAGAAATTCATCACAGGAATAGAAGAAACTGGCCACGATAAATCCTTTAGACTCTTCTGAAAGCAAACTTTATTATTAGATAAACTTTTTATGACAATTGGCATGTCATTTAAAATGTCTATTGCTGAATATTGGACGCCTTTTTGAACCAAAGTAAGTGACTTTAAACATTTGTGAAAGTTATTGTTATTTCTAGTATTGATTCCATGAGGGGTGCTGTTAGTTAGAATAAGAGATATATTTTAATGACAAATTTCATTAAGGAATAAACATATTGGGAAGCACTACATAGTACACACAGTTTCACAAACAGCCTTCTGCAGGACGTTCTTGAGTTCACAGCACAAATAATTCGTTCTGCACGTTTTTAGGCTCGGAAAACGTTAGTTTGGTTGGTTCAAATGGCTCTGAGCACTATGGGACTTAAGATCTGAGGTTATCAGTCCCCTAGAACTTA
This sequence comes from Schistocerca gregaria, assembly GCF_023897955.1. NCBI lineage: Eukaryota > Metazoa > Arthropoda > Insecta > Orthoptera > Acrididae > Schistocerca > Schistocerca gregaria. The sequence goes on from NC_064928.1 coordinate 158,631,076, forward strand.
GAACGACTTAAACCTACCTAACCTCATCACAAACATCCATGCCCGAGGCAGGATTCGAACCTGCGACCGTAGCTGTCCGCCCTGTTACAGACTGAAGCGCCTAGAACCACTCGGCCACACCGGCCGGCGTTAGCTTAGGTTGATGGGCTCCGACAGAAAATAATCCCTCATCTCCAGCCACCGATTTTTCCTGTACGGCAGGGAAAACGCGAAAAGTAATGTATTGTAATTTCTCGCATCTGTTGGCTGTAAGAGCGATGGTGAGCCGTTGTGACTATGATAATTATTACTCCTGTGGTCTCTGAAACCGTATGTAGCATTGTCTAAGGCGAAGGGACAAACTAAACGTACCCCATTTACACTATGTGATCAAAAATATCCGGACACCTGGCTGAAAATGACTTACAACTTTGTGGCGCCCTCCATCGGTAATGCTCGAATTCAATATGGTATGGCCCATCCTTAGCCATCCACTGTAGCAGGCATACGTTCAGTCAGGTGCTGGGAAGTTTCTGAGGGGATGGCAGCCCATTCTTGACGGAGTGCTGCACTGAGGAGAGGTATCGATGAGGGTCGGAGAGGTCTGCCACGAAAGCGGCGTTCCAAAACATCCCAAAGGTGTTCTATAGGATTCTTGTCAGAACTCTGTGCAGGCCAGTCCATTACAGGGATGTTATTGTCGTGTAACCACTCCGGCACAGGCCGTGCATTATGAACAGGTGTTCGATCGTGTTGAAAGATGCAATCACCATCCCCGAATTGCTCTTCAACAGTGAGAAACAAGAACTTCCTTAAAACGTCAATGTCTGCCTGTGCTGTGATAGTGTCACTCAAAAGAACAAGGGGTCCAAGCCTCCTCCACAAAAAACACGACCACACCGTAACACCACCACCACCTCCGAACTTTACTGTTGGCACTAAGCACGCTGGCAGATGATGTTCACCGGGCATTTGCCATACCCATACAACTCCATCGGATCACCACACTGTTTACCGTGATTCTTCACTCCACATAACGTTTTTCCGCTGTTCAACCGTCCAATGTTTACGCTTCTTACACCAAGCGAGCCGTCGTTTGGCATTTACCGTCGTGATGTGTGGCTTAGGAGCAGATGCTCGACTATGAAATTCAAGTTTTCTCACTTCCCACCAAACTGTCATAAAACTTGCAGTGGATCCTTATGCAGTTTGTAATTCCTGTTTGATGGTCTGGATAGATGTCTATTACTCATTACGAACCTCTTGAACTGTCGGCCTTTATGCTTTCGTGCTGTACGTGTCCCTTCATGTTTCCACTTCACTATAACATCGGAAACAGTGGACCTAGGGATGTTCAGGAGTGTGGAAATCTCGTGTACACACGTAAGACACAACTGACACCCTATCACCTGACCACGTTCGAAGTTCTTGAGTTCCGTGGAGCTCCCCATTCTGCTCTCTCACGATGTCTAATGAATACTGAGGCCGCAGATATGCAGTACCTGGCAGTAGGTGTCAGCACAGTGTACCTAGTATGAAAAACGTATGTTTGTGGGGGAGGGGGGGGGGGTGTCCGGATACTAGTGTATCTATCACTCTTTACACGTATTTCCTTCCACTGACACACCGCACCGTGCTCCATGTTTAGGTATTGTGGTTGGCGTTCCATATCGTCACACTTCGTTTTAACTGCTATAAGCACGGTGATGTGGGAATTATCACACATGTATTACAGGGCGGACAAGGAACTCTAGGATACATTATCTTGCATTTTTATTCGAGCGCTAACAGTCCGTGGTTCTTATACAGAATTGAGCCTACTCCGGCTTTTAAGTATATGATATGAATTTAAACCGCTCTATGTTTACAGGTCTTATTTGTATAACTCCGTTTAATTGAAAACGAACCATATTAAAAGTAACTGAGTTTTTGCAATTTTGCAGGGCGGGAGATCGGGAGTTTCTTGCAACAAAGGTAAGTATATCCTAGGATCAATAAGAAATAAATAGAAATATACATAAGCATATATATAAGAAATATACATCCACACACACACACACACACACACATATATATATATATATATATATATATATATATATATATATATATATATATACTCCTGGAAATTGAAATAAGAACACCGTGAATTCATTGTCCCAGGAAGGGGAAACTTTATTGACACATTCCTGGGGTCAGATACATCACATGATCACACTGACAGAACCACAGGCACATAGACACAGGCAACAGAGCATGCACTATGTCGGCACTAGTACAGTGTATATCCACCTTTCGCAGCAATGCAGGCTGCTATTCACCCATGGAGACGATCGTAGAGATGCTGGATGTAGTCCTGTGGAACGGCTTGCCATGCCATTTCCACCTGGCGCCTCAGTTGGACCAGCGTTCGTGCTGGACGTGCAGACCGCGTGAGACGACGCTTCATCCAGTCCCAAACATGCTCAATGGGGGACAGATCCGGAGATCTTGCTGGCCAGGGTAGTTGACTTACACCTTCTAGAGCACGTTGGGTGGCACGGGATACATGCGGACGTGCATTGTCCTGTTGGAACAGCAAGTTCCCTTGCCGGTCTAGGAATGGTAGAACGATGGGTTCGATGACGGTTTGGATGTACCGTGCACTATTCAGTGTCCCCTCGACGATCACTAGAGGTGTACGGCCAGTGTAGGAGATCGCTCCCCACACCATGATGCCGGGTGTTGCCCTGTGTGCCTCGGTCATATGCAGTCCTGATTGTGGCGCTCTCCTGCACGGCGCCAAACACGCATACGACCATCATTGGCACCAAGGCAGAGGCGACTCTCATCGCTGAAGACGACACGTCTTCATTCGTCCCTCCATTCACGCCTGTCGCGACACCACTGGAGGCGGGCTGCACGATGTTGGGGCGTGAGCGGAAGACGGCCTAACGGTGTGCGGGACCGTAGCCTAGCTTCATGGAGACGGTTGGGAATGGTCCTGGTCGATACCCCAGGAGCAACAGTGTCCCTAATTTGCTGGGAAGTGGCGGTGCGGTCCCCTACGGCACTGCGTAGGATCCTACGGTCTTGGCGTGCATCCGTGCGTCGCTGCGGTCCGGTCCCAGGTCGACGGGCACGTGCACCTTCCACCGACCACTGGCGACAACATCGATGTACTGTGGAGACCTCACGCCCCACGTGTTGAGCAATTCGGCGGTACGTCCACCCGGCCTCCCGCATGCCCACTATACGCCCTCGCTCAAAGTCCGTCAACTGCACATACGGCTCACGTCCACGCTGTCGCGGCATGCTACCATTGTTAAAGACTGCAATGGAGCTCCGTATGCCACGGCAAACTGGCTGACACTGACGGCGGCGGTGCACAAATGCTGCGCAGCTAGCGCCATTCGACGGCCAACTCCGCGGTTCCTGGTGTGTCCGCTGTGCCGTGCGTGCGATCATTGCTTGTACAGCCCTCTCGCAGTGTCCGGAGCAAGTATGGTGGGTCTGACACACCGGTGTCAATGTGTTCTTTTTTCCATTTCCAGGAGTATATATATATATATATATATATATATATATATATATATATATATATATATATTTGTGTGTGTGTGTGGATGTATATTTCTTTAACTCTTCAGCATATATATATATATATATATATATATATATATATATATATATATATATGATGAAGAGTCAAAGAAATTGTTCACATGCTTAATACCTTGTAGGGCCCCCGCGAGCAGGCAGAAGTGCTGCAACAAGACATGGCATGGACTCCACTAATGTCTGAAGTAGTGCTGGAGGGAACTGACACAATGAATCCTGAAGGGTTATCCATGAATCCGTAAAAGTACGAGGGGGTGGAGATATCTACTTAACAACACGTTGCAAGGCGTCCCAGATATGATCAATAATGTTCATGTCTGGGGAGTCTGGTGGCCGACGGAAGTGTTAAAACTCGGAAGAGTGTCCCTGTAGCAATTCTGGACGTATTTACTGTGTCATTGTCCTACTCGAATTGCCCAAGACCGCCGGAATGCACAATGGACATGAATGGATGCAGATGGTCAGGCAGGATGCTTACGTACGTGTCACCTTTTAACCTCGTATCTAGATGCATCAGGTGTCCCATATCACTCCAACCGCACACGTCGCACCAGTTTGAACAGTCCTCTGCTGATATGCAGGGTCTATCGATTCATGAGGTTGTTTCCGTACCCGTACACGTCCATCCGCTCGATTCAAATTGAAACGAGACTCTTCCGACAGGGTAACATGTTTTCAGTGCTCAACAGTCCAATTTCGGTGTTGACGGGCCGAGGTGAGGCGTAAAGCTTTGTATCCTGCCGTCATCAAGGGTACACGAGTAGGCATTTGGGTCCGAAATCCCATATCGATGATGTTCCACTGAATAGTTCTCACGCTGACATTTGCTGATGGCCCAGAACTGAAATCTGCAGCAATTTGCGGAAGGGTTGCACTTCCGACACGTTGAACGATTCGCTTCAGTCGTCGATGGTCCCGTTCTTGCTGGATCTTATTCCGGCCGCGGCGAAGTCGGAAATTTGATGTTTTACGAGAATCCAGATATTCACGGTACACTCGTGAAATGGTCCGACGGGAACATCCCCGTTTCATCGCTGTCTCGGAGATGCTGTGTCGCATCGCTCGTGCGTCGACTATAATACCACGTTCAAACTCACTTAAATCTTGATAACCTGCCATTGTAGCAGCAGTAACCGATGCTGCAGATTTCAGAGCTGGGCCATCAACAAGCGTCAGCGCGTGAACCATTCAACGAAACGTCATCGATATGACCCGGAGACTGGGTGTTTGTGTTGTCCTCACCATTTCATCATCATCATCATTCGACTGCATAAAAAAATTGACTGTGTAAAAATTGGCCCAATGGGGTCAGGGATTTTCTCTGCCTCGTGATGACTGGGCGTTGTGTGATGTCCTTAGGTTAGTTTGGTTCAAGTAGTTCTACGTTCTAGTGGACTGATGACCATAGATGTTAAGTCCCATAGTGCTCAGAGCCATATGAATCTTTTTTTTTAATTGGGACTTTTTTTTACGGGCAATGATGACCGCGCAGTTGAGCGCTCCAAAAACCAAACATCATTATCATCATCATCATCATTGATATGGACTTTCGGTTCCGAAGGCCCACTCGTGTAAATGACTGTATGACACAACTCCAACATTGGACTGTTGATGGCTGGAAACATGTGCCGGCCGTTGTGGCCGATCGGTTCTAGGCGCTTCAGTCCGGAACCGCGCTGTTGCTACAGTCGCAGGTGCAATTCCTGCCTCGGGAATGGATGTCTGCGATGTTCTTAGGTTAGTTATGTTTAAGTAGTTCTAAATCTAGGGGACTGATGACCTCAGATGTTAAGTCCCATAGTGTTTAGAGCCATTTGAATCATTTATTGGAAACATGTTTCTTTGTCGGACGAGTCTCGTTTCAAATTTTATCGAGCGGATGGTTGTTTACGGTTATGGAGACAACGTCATGAATCATAGACCTTGCATGTCAACAGGGGACTGTTCAAGCTCGTGGAGGCTCTGTAATAGTGTGGGGCTTGTACATCTGAAGTGATGTGGTACCCGTGATACGTTCAGAAACGACTATGACAGGTGACACGTACGTAGGCATCCTATCTGATCGTCTGCGTCCATTCATGTCCATTGTGCATTGCGACGGACTTGGGCAATTCCAGCAGGACAATGCGACACGCCACACGTCCAGAATTGCTACAGAATGGCTCCAGGAACACTCTTCTGAGTTTAAACACTCCCGTTGGCCACCAAATTCCCCAGACATGAACGTTATTGAGCATATCTGGGATGCCTTGCAACGTGCTGTTCAGACGAGATCTGCACCCCTTCGTGCTCTTTCGGATTTATGTACAGTCCTGCAGGATTCATGGTGTCAATTTCCTCCAACACTATTTCAGACATTAGTCGAGTCCATGCCAAGTCTTGATGCGGTACTTCTGCGTGCTCACTGGGACCCTGCACGATATTAGACAGCTGTACCAATTTCTTTGGCTTTTCAGTGTAATCCTTGTCTGCTTGACTACTGGACAACACTTGTGCTCTCAGGAAAGGCACTTCATTAAGCGGAAGTCCCGCGTTCACAGCTGCATTAGGCATGAGTGTAAGTTTTAAGAGTCTTTATTGTATACTGCTTGTCTATCGAATAAAACACATTCATATTTTCGCTTGGAACATTACTTGAGATAGACAACTCGGTGGTACAGAACAAAGATTTAAAGATTTGGGAGATTGTAGAGGGTAAAATTCGGAGTATTTTGCAACAAGGAATGTACAGCTTATTTCGACAGCGCCATCTACTTCCTGCAGTTCGGTAGGACAACTGTAATACCAGAATACAGTTGTCCGGAAAACGTTTATTGACAAAATACTAAAGTGCTAGTACGCAAGACCCGCGTCAGGCTGTCTGGAAGGAAAGACAGGTCCAAAGGGAGACTCGTGCCGTGAACTTTCTCTTTATTTTAGAGGAACACACTAAGGTAGATTTATTAAACGTCTATTGGAAAAACACCACCAGTGTTATTGACTTCTAAGAAACAAAATAATTTACACTCATAAAACTGTACCAGATTGGTTAACATCATACAGATTAAATACAATAATAAGAACTGTATCAGTACGATAAAAGAGCTAAAAATTCTTTTTCTAAAAGAACTTTAAGATTTGAAATCCAAAATAGAAGTATACTGCGCAAATAAGCAACACATAAGAAAATTACTATACCGCCGGATAGCGGAGGTGCGCAAGGCACGCAGGAGAAATAACCAGAAAAATTTGATATAAAGTATTGCGTCCAGAGTGGTGCAAATGGTCAGTGATAATCTTCAAGAAATTAACAGATCTTAAATCCCCTAGTGTTTGGCCAGTTCAAAAACCAATAGCGCAGACAAGGAGTAAATATAACTACCATTCAGTTGGCTGAGCCACACTTGCATAAAAACATTTAAGTAAATAAGTCATTAGCAAATTAACCGGTAACACTTCAGCAATTTACACGAGCTAGAAATTAAAAAAAAATTAAGAGGAGAGCTGCAGTAAGCACGCAGCGATTAAGGTACGAATAAATACATCGACGAGCTATACAACACTGTCTCGGGCAAGGCGTGGTGGGCTCGGAAAGATTAAGTGGTGCAGGGCCAGCTGCACCCGGCTGGCCGATCGGTCGAGAGCGGATTTGGCACGGCTTTCGGACGCTATGCCTGCTCTAAAAAATGGTTCAAATGGCTGTGAGCACTATGGAACTTAACTGCTGTGGTCATCAGTCCCCTAGAACTTAGAACTACTTAAACCTAACTAACCTAAGGACATCACACACATCCATGCTCGAGGCAGGGTTCGAACCTGCGACCGTAGCGGTCGCGCGGTTGCAGACTGAAGCGCCTAGAACCGCTCGGCCACTCCGGCCGGCTGCGCCTGCTCTATCAGACCGGCTAACAGAGGAATACAAAATTTAGGAATTGGGGCAGCAACAAGACAGTCAAAATTACAGCAACAAGAAAAACAAGTAAATAATTTCCAATGAATTAACGGAGTCAGTTCAAAGGAACATTAAGGGGGCAAAAATGTAAACACAGTTGCAAATACGGTTACCGAGCAGGACGTTCGACTGCCAACCACAAACTGTACCGAACTCGCGCCACTTGGGCGAGGGGTAAACAATCAACATCCACGCGGAGCGGAGCGCTAAACCCCAAGCAGACGCGTTCGGTAGGCTAATGGACGCCTGACTGAAACATGGGACTTACGCTCTGAGTACTATGAGGTCATCAGTCCCCTAGAACTTAGAACTACTTAAACCTAACTAATCTAAGGACATCACACACATCCATGCCCGAGGCAGGATTCGAACCTGCGACCGTAGCGGTCGCGTGGTTGCAAACTGTAACGCCTAGAACAGCTCGGCCACCCAGGCTGGCATGGGACTTAGGGAAAGCAGGAAAAGGTGTGGACGGGGCTTAATCAGTTACCGTTGGTCGCACAGTAAATACATACACTTTATTTAAGGTAACAGTTTTCAACAATCATTTTAAAAGAATTGACTGTAACACATACTACCGGCTGAAGGCCTTATTAAGAAAGAATTCAAATTATTTGTCGGCTGAAGGCCGCAAGCAATACCACAGAACAATTAACAGCTGAAGGCCTGAATTGCAAATCAGGAAGACAATTACACGTTAAAAATATTAAAATTTTAAAACGAACATAGAATTACTGAGTGTAACATACACTACACTGACGGCTGAAAGGCTTATTAAGAAAGAACTCAAAATTGTGTTACGGCTGAAGGCTACAAGCAATACCACAAACAATTAGCGGCTGAAGGCCTGAATTACAAGTCAGGAAGAGAATTACAAGTTGAAAATATTAAAATAAATTTTAAAACAATCGTTTAAAAATTTTACTGTAACACAAGCTATACTGATGGCTGAAGGCCTCAGTAAGAAAGAATTCAATTATTTGTCGGCTGAACGCCACAAGCAATACTTCCGAACAATTAACGGTTGAAGGCCTAAATTAGAAATCAGGAAGACAATTACACGTTAAAAATATTCAAATAAATTTTAAAACGATCATAAAATTACGAATTGTAACACAAGCTACTCTGACGGGTGAATGTCTTATTAAGAAGAAATTCAAGTCAGTTGTCAACTGGAGACCGCAATGGGAATAATTTAAACAAAATATTTTTTAAAACAATTAACACAATCTCACCAAATAAGAAGGGAGTGATCCACAGACACTGCTCCTAGGGTCGACCTGGGAAAGTCCCTCAAACATAAGTAAGGTGAGACAGGCAGCCCAGTGTTATACACACTTAACAGGATGGCAACTCAAACCAGTCACAGTTTAAACGCAAGACCAACACTCTCGCAAAATCTACCTAGCGTCCGATGGCCAATACAACGGTGGAATAATCCATGCCAGGCAGACAGACGCACTACACTCTAGACATCGTAAATTGACAAACATCATACAAGAGAACATGTTCAAATGATATAGTAATCCGAGGCGATGACAACAAGTTGCTTCCACGAATCCAGTACGCAGACAGCGTTAAAATTATTAATCCTTCAAAACCACAATAGATACACACGGCCGGCCGCGGTGGTCTCGCGTTTCAGAGCCATTTGAGCCAGATACACACGGATCCGCGAAAGCAATTCCGCAAACAGCTCAAACAATACTAAAACCAGTCACTGTGGAGCAACAAGGACGAATTAGTTGTCGACACAGACAGAGAGAACCAAGAAGCGGTCGGAAAACCAAATACACGTCGTTCGCTGAGACGACCGACAGAACGGCTAACCAACGATCGTTCTCGCCTCAGGTCAGACACGAAAGGTCCCAGTATGAATCGTCGACTGACAGCTTATTCCATGAGGTCACTTCGACGGATGGGCACACACTAGTGAAGGTTGCTCTAGTCTTCTGGAATACACTCCTGGAAATGGAAAAAAGAACACATTGACACCGGTGTGTCAGACCCACCATACTTGCTCCGGACACTGCGAGAGGGCAATGATCACACGCACGGCACAGCGGACACACCAGGAACCGCGGTGTTGGCCGTCGAATGGCGCTAACTGCGCACCATTTGTGCACCGCCGCCGTCAGTGTCAGCCAGTTTGCCGTGGCATACGGAGCTCCATCGCAGTCTTTAACACTGGTAGCATGCCGCGACAGCGTGGACGTGAACCGTATGTGCAGTTGACGGACTTTGAGCGAGGGCGTATAGTGGGCATGCGGGAGGCCGGGTGGACGTACCGCCGAATTGCTCAACACGTGGGGCGTGAGGTCTCCACAGTACATCGATGTTGTCGCCAGTGGTCGGCGGAAGGTGCACGTGCCCGTCGACCTGGGACCGGACCGCAGCGACGCACGGATGCACGCCAAGACCGTAGGATCCTACGCAGTGCCGTAGGGGACCGCACCGCCACTTCCCAGCAAATTAGGGACACTGTTGCTCCTGGGGTATCGGCGAGGACCATTCGCAACCGTCTCCATGAAGCTGGGCTACGATCCCGCACACCGTTAGGCCGTCTTCCGCTCACGCCCCAACATCGTGCAGCCCGCCTCCAGTGGTGTCGCGACAGGCGTGAATGGAGGGACGAATGGAGACGTGTCGTCTTCAGCGATGAGAGTCGCTTCTGCCTTGGTGCCAATGATGGTCGTATGCGTGTTTGGCGCCGTGCAGGTGAGCGCCACAATCAGGACTGCATACGACCGAGGCACACAGGGCCAACACCCGGCATCATGGTGTGGGGAGCGATCTCCTACACTGGCCGTACACCTCTGGTGATCGTCGAGGGGACACTGAATAGTGCACGGTACATCCAAACCGTCATCGAACCCATCGTTCTACCATTCCTAGACCGGCAAGGGAACTAGCTGTTCCAACAGGACAATGCACGTCCGCACGTATCCCGTGCCACCCAACGTGCTCTAGAAGGTCTAAGTCAACTACCCTGGCCAGCAAGATCTCCGGATCTGTCCCCCATTGAGCATGTTTGGGACTGGATGAAGCGTCGTCTCACGCGGTCTGCACGTCCAGCACGAACGCTGGTCCATCTGAGGCGCCAGGTGGAAATGGCATGGCAAGCCGTTCCACAGGACTACATCCAGCATCCCTACGATCGTCTCCATGGAAGAATAGCAGCCTGCATTGCTGCGAAAGGTGGATATACACTGTACTAGTGCCGACATTGTGCATGCTCTGTTGCCTGTGTCTATGTGCCTGTGGTTCTGTCAGTGTGATCATGTGATGTATCTGACCCCAGGAATGTGCCAATAAAGTTTCCCGTTCCTGGGACAATGAATTCCCGGTGTTCTTATTTCAATTTCCAGGAGTGTATAACGATCCACTCAACTTAAACTCCCTGGATACGGACCTCGACATGGTAGTGAACTCTCGCGACCACAGCCTTCCATCGGGCACTGCATGTATCGCCAGCTGTCCCGGCGCATACTTGCGCTGTGCGGAACTCAGTGCTGCTCTGTCCCAGCTGAACTTTACTCCGACACACGACGACGACCAGGAAATACTAGAGGTCGCTCCAAAGATAGTACCCCAGTACTCGCTATCGATAAACGCCACTGCTGCCGCTCACGGACAGGCAAAGCGAGCAAACGTAGTGGCTGATACGCCCACTAGACCCGCTGGGCAGAACAAGTGATTAGGTTGTGGAAAAGGCCAAAAAGGTATCGGTCAGTATCACTTCCTCCTTCTACGTGTGGCAGCAGCAATGTATATCGATATTTGCACTGTGTACCATCTTTGGTCTTGTGCATATAGTTTCCAGCTAGGGGGTCTGCGGGCAGTCGGTCGGTTGGTGCAAACCAGGGAAGATATCTCCATGTGGTGCAATCGGCTGGGTCCGCTGGCGCTCCCTGCACAGTGTCGGAGCGTGTGTGGAGCTGTCCGATTGCTACGAGTTTCGTAGGTCACCGACCAAGAACGTCAAAGTTGAGTGGTGTGTTAAGTACGGAAGTCACGTCCCTTCATGTTGTGTCGTTCGTTTCGGTGGTTCGCTGTTGGGGAGCTTTCCCTGTGAGCAACACCGAGTGTTTGTAGTGGTGAAATCGAGCCGCCGTGCGGTGGAATTAACTAGTGTAGTTCACTACAGTTCAAGTGCACCAGCGGAATGGCCGTTAGTGTTCTGTTTACCTGCCCTGACCGATGGCGTAAATTCAAGTAGTGTTCCTTTCTGGTGAAGTTAACTATATTACCTTATTTCACATTCGAGTGTGGCTGTTGATATACTTTCCGGGATGTGAGATCGTGGTCCAACAACTTTTTCTGCTCCTTACGATTCGTCCAGAACTGCGCTGGATTTCCTCAGAGGCGCTGCTCCGCTGAGTCTTGCCGACTGACTGGTCGGGTGTCTGAGAGCGACTTATATATTGTGAGAAAGGGGGGCGTGGTTCAGGTGACACGTGATGAGCAGTGATAATCCATAGCATAGATAAGGTTGACTATCGATTACCACCTTGTCAAGATAAAAATTGTTAGCAATTTTGTAGAGCCACTGTCCATATATCGCTGAGTTTCATAGCCTCCTCTTTCCTATTAAAATTATCGTGATGTTTATAAATTTCAATAGCTTCTCTGTATAGGCGTGGATAGTAATTCAACGTTGTAGATAAAACTTCGGTATCCGAAAACTTCACTTGGTGGTTTCTTGGTTGAAGAGCATGTTGCGCTACAGCTGATTTTTCTATTTTTCCAAGTCGACAAAGACTTTTATGCTATTTCAGTCGCGTAATTACGCTTCTTTTGGTAGTACCAATATAAACTTTCCCACAAGTACATGGAATTTTATACACACCACATGTCGACAGAGGAGGGCGTTTATCCTTCACAGATCGTAGTACTTGACTTCTTTGTTGATTTAAAGACCGGTGTTATGACATGTCACCCGTTCGTGAAAGCCTTCATTCTACAAATTCGAGTGTGCCAGGGGAATTTTTCTGCCTTGTGGCCGTTAGTGTTCCGGTTCCCTGCCCTGGTCACTAACGTAATTTCAGGCAGTGTCCTTTCCTCACCTGTTGTCACTGTCCAACACGGTGTGTTGTTTTGACAGCTTAATACATATACATATTTGATTATGAATAACTATTTCCATAATACTTTGGTGTTTGACTTCGCATGTACCGATTGGTGGCAAGCAAGTTCTTTTGTCGGTCGGTCCGTAGCTGTTCCTTGGTTGGGCTACCAACGGATCAAGTGTAGTTAGGATCACTACCTGTCTCACCTAAGTGAACGAGGGCAGACCGACCTCCTGGAGGCTTCTGAGTGCCGTTGTCTTTACTGTCTTTCTCATGGGTTCTTAATTGTCTGTTTACAATCTATCATAGCCAATGATTTAATAAATTCTTGGTTGTAAATTAAAGGCTTTCAGCCGCGTATGAGTAAGTTTGAACTCCGGCAAGTGATAATTGATGAAAAGTTATTGTCGTTGTGTTGTCCTTTGTTTTAGTGCGCTTTTACTCACTTAAACTTAAGGCTTATGGTTATATTTTTTAAAATTTTGGGAAATTGATTGTGAGCCTTCAGTCCCTTGGAACCTTACTCTTAAAATTATCTTTCACGTTTAAACATTGCGGCTTCCTGTCCTTAAAGGTTTATGGTATTTTTGAATTTTGGAAAATCGATTGTGGGCCTTCAGCCGCGTAAAACCTTATTCTTAAAAATACCCTTTAAGCAAAACATTGCGGGCTTCTGCCTTTCAAAGGTTATGGTAATTTACATTAAAATCATCAACATTTATTGTGAGCCTTTGGCCGTTTGCATTGCACCTTGTTTATGTTTGTCTATCCACTTGAGGCTTTCAGCCTATATATATATATATATATATATATATATATATATATATATATATATATATATATATATATATATATATATATAACTGCATATCTTCAGTCACTATAATTTACCTATTTGATTAAGATGTCTTGTTTGGAGGCCTTCAGCCATAAAAGAATTGGAGTTTGAAACTCGTAGTTGTAAAAGTTCGACTATGTGTCGCTTTGGTCAGAAATGTTTTATTAAATTACAATTTTGAAGTGAAACTGACCTATACCTTTTTTGGCCCTTTCCACAACCTAATCACCTGTTCTGCCCAGCGGGTGTTTCACCCACTACTTTTGTCACCTCAGTGTAGAAAGCAATTGCAGGAGAACGTCCTCAACAAGTACAAGCAAACTGTTCTTCAGAAACTTCAACTTCCATGCACTGACTTCCTGCACATAGGCTCAGGCAGTCTAATGTACTAGAATGGACGGAAATGTAGCTACCCAATTGATAGGTCAGTCACATCCTACTGCTATAGTAACTTTATTTCAAGTTTCCAGCAATAGATCTCTTATCGCAAATTGTTCCAGATTTCAACCTCTGCAACCTATAAAAATTTTCAAGCGCCATTCTTTATCGTCCTGTATAAATGTAGAGTTTATAGTATTGAGTGAAACTGCTTTTGTCATACTGTGCATACTTGGGAACCCTCCAGTCCCGTCCCGCATGCTGTAACTGTGGTGTCACTGCCAGACACCACACTTGCTACGTGGTAGCCTTTAAATCGGCCGCGGTCCGGTAGTATACGTCGGACCCGCGTGTCGCCACTATCAGTGATTGCAGACCGAGCGCCGCCACACGGCAGGTCTAGAGAGACTTCCTAGCACTCGCCCCAGTTGTACAGCCGACTTTGTTAGCGATGGTTCACTGACTTCTACGCTCTCATCTGCCGAGACGATAGTTAGCATAGCCGTCAGCTACGTTACTTGCTACGACCTAGCAAGGCGCCAGTATTCGTACTATTGATATTGTGAATCATGTACCATAAAGAGTGACGTTCTCCATTAATGGATTAAAGTTAAGTATTCCACCAGCTACGTCCGTTTTTCTCAATTCTAATTCCCTTGTCATTTTCCAGACCTCACGCCAGCCTGCATGAGCTAAAACGCGTGCATTTCGGCCTCCTTTAACCATACGGTTGGCTCTCCTGCCAACCACAACAGTAACTATACAAGGTGAGTCACCAACTATTGTCCCCAAGAATAACAGCGAAAGTATGATAGGAGCTGAAAAGTTTGTGGGACAAAAGTTGCATGGGGCAACGTGGGCCGTAATATGATGCTTTTTTGTTGCTAGGTGGGGTCGCGTCAGAGATATGAAGGTCAAGTTGGTTTTTTTTTTAATGAGATGCTATAGTTTGGTACTTATTTTCTAATAGCATTTACAGAAGGTGTTTGAAGTGATGACCACTGGAATCAGTGCAGTGCTGCAACCTTCTTATCATGGATTGAGTGGTATTCCTTATCACTTCGGCACTTATCGAGGCACAGGCTAATACGATAGTAGGTTCAATCCTTAGCTGACACAGATCATGCAGAAGCATTTCCTGTACCTCGCCTCACTTCCAGTTCCAGCAGACGATTTGCTGGTTATGTATAATTCCGTGCAGCAGTGCCAAACTGCGCAGTTCATAATTTTTTTAATAATATGATTATCGGTGTCTGGCCCTTTGTTAACAGAAGTCAGATCAGTAAACAGCTAAATCATTTAGTTAGTTAGTTACAAGTTCCAGATACCATGTGAAGGATTCTTTTATCGAAATGGCGTAGAACCAGTCAGTTTACAACATATGTATACGTGATTAGCGATGAGATACCCCAGACAACAATGCCATAAGACACACGCAAAATGTGTCAGGAAGTTATAATTTCTTTCCAACATTAACAAATATACGAAGAGCAAAAGTAGCTGAACGTAACTGTGTGAGAATCTCAGTAATATGCTTCTCCCAGTTCAAGTTTTCATCAGTATGTACTCCCACAAATTTGAAGCATTCTACCCTGTTTACAGACTCCTGATCATGTGATACATCCGTTGTTGGTACGACTAATTATTGTACAGAACTGAATGTAGTGCGTTTTTTCGAAACTTAGGAAGAGTCCACTTTCTGAGAACTTAGTAATTCTTCATAAAATGTAATTAACAATCTCTTCTGTTGCATCCTCTCTAATGGGATTTACTATAACATCAGTACAGTCAGCAAAAAGTGAATGATAAGTCTAAGTTCAGCCACACATAAATAGTAGTCGTGCGGTTCTAGGTGCTGCAGTCTGGAACCGCGAGACCGCTACGGTCGCAAGTTCGAATCCTGCCTCGGACATGGGTGTGTGTGATGTCCTTAGGTTAGTTAGGTTTAACTAGTTCTGAGTTCTAGGGGACTAATGACCTCAGAAGTTGAGTCCCATAGTGCTCAGAGCCATTTGGGCCATAAATAGTGAATAGGGGTGGACCCACGATTGAAGCCTGTGGGACTCTCTTTGTAATTTTTTTTCCTACAGTCACTAAAATTTTCTACCTTTCCGACATTGTCTGAATTATTAATCATTATATTCTCCATTCTGTTTGTTAAATATGGTTCATGTTCAATGTTCCAGTTGCAGGCTGACAATCAAACAGCATCCAGGAGAAACAAAAATTTGAGTTTCAATATTTCATACAATTTTTTATAAAATTTAAAAATTTAAAATACTACCATAATCTACTCATTAAGAGGTACAATCTTATATTAAATATTTAACACAGTAAGGCAAGCATTACAGTTAGAAACTGTATATGTGACGAGGCAGTGTAGCCCATAGTGCGCAAAGTTCCCGAAATATATTCTACATCTACATCTACATCTACATGACTACTCTGCAATTCACATTGAAGTGCTTGGCAGAGGGTTCATCGAACCACAATCATACCATCTCTCTACTATTCCACTCCCGAACAGCGAGCGGGAAAAACGAACACCTAAACCTTTCTGTTCGAGCTCTGATTTCTCTTATTTTATTTTGATGATCATTCCTACCTATGTAGGTTGGGCTCAACAAAATATTTTCGCATTCGGAAGAGAAAGTTGGTGACTGAAATTTCGTAAAAAGGTCTCGCCGCGACGAAAAACGTCTATGCTGTAATGACTTCCATCCCAACTCGTGTATCATATCTGCCACACTCTCTCACCTATAACGCGATAATACAAAACGAGCTGCCCTTTTTTGCACCCTTTCGATGTCCTCCGTCAATCCCACCTGGTAAGGATCCTACACCGCGCAGCAATATTCTAACAGAGGACGAACGAGTGTAGTGTAAGCTGTCTCTTTAGTGGACTTGTTGCATCTTCTAAGTGTCCTGCCAATGAAACGCAACCTTTGGCTCGCCTTCCCGACAATATTATCTATGTGGTCCTTCCAACTGAAGTTGTTCGTAATTTTAACACCCAGGTACTTAGTTGAATTGACAGGCTTGAGAATTGTACTATTTATCGAGTAATCGAATTCCAACGGATTTCTTTTGGAACTCATGTGGATCATCTCACACTTTTCGTTATTTAGCGTCAACTGCCACCTGACACACCATACAGCAATCTTTTCTAAATCGCTTTGCGGCTGATACTGGTCTTCGGATGACCTTACTAGACGGTAAATTACAGCATCATCTGCGAACAGTCTAAAAGAACTGCTCAGACTGTCACCCAGGTCATTTATATAGATCAGGAACAGTAGAGGTCCCAGGACGCTTCCCTGGGGAACACCTGATATCACTTCAGTTTTACTCGATGATTTGCCGTCTGTTACTACGAACTGCGACCTTCCTGACAGGAAATCATGAATCCAGTCTCACAACTGAGACGATACCCCATAGTTCCGCAGCTTGATTAGAAGTCGCTTGTGAGGAACGGTTTCAAAAGCTTTCCGGAAATCTAGAAATACGGAATCAACTTGAGATCCCCTGTCGATAGCGGCCATTACTTCGTGCGAATAAAGAGCTAGCTGCGTTGAACAAGAGCGACGTTTTCTGAAGCCATGCTGATTACGTGTCAATAGATCGTTCCCTTCGAGGTGATTCATAATGTTTGAATACAGTATATGCTCCAAAACCCTACTGCAAACCGACGTCAATAATATAGGTCTGTAGTTAAATGGATTACTCCTACTACCCTTCTTGAACACTGGTGCGACCTGCGCAATTTTCCAATCTGCAGGTACAGATCTATCGGTGAGCGAGCGGTTGTATATGAGTGCTAAGTAGGGAGCTATAGTATCAGCGTAATCTGAAAGGAACCTAATCGGTATACAATCTGGACCTGAAGACTTGCCCGTATCAAGCGATTTGAGTTGCTTCGCAACCCCTAAGGTATCTACTTCTAAGAAACTCATGTTAGCAGATGTTCGTGTTTCAAATTCTGGAATATTCCATTCGTCTTCCCTGGTGAAGGAATTTCGGAAAACTGCGTTCAATAACTCCGCTTTAGCGGCACAGTCGTCGATAACAGTACCATCGGCACTGCGCAGCGAAGGTATTGACTGCGTCTTGCCGCTTGTGTACTATACATACGACCAGAATTTCTTCGGATTTTCTACCAAATTTCGAGACAATGTTTCGTTGTGGAACCTATTAGAGGCATCTCGCATCGAAGTACGTGCCAAATTTCGCGCGTCTGTAAATTTTAGCCCATCTTCGGGATTTCGCGTTCTTCTTACCTTCGCATGCTTTTTCCGTTGCCTCTGCAACAGCGTTCGGACCTTTTTTGTGTACCACGGGGGATCCGTTCCATCTCTTACCAATTTATGAGGTATGAATATCTCAATTGCTGTTGCTACTATATCTTTGAATTTGAGCCACATCTCGTCTACTTTCGCATAGTCAGTTCGGAAGGAATGGAAATTGTCTTTTAGGAAGGCTTCTAGTGGCACTTTATCCGCTTTTTTAAATAAAATTATTTTGCGTTTGTTTCTGATGGATCTGGAAGAAATGGTATTGAGCCTAGCTACAATGACCTTGTGATCACTAATCCCTGTATCAGTCATGATGCTCTCTATCAGCTCTGGATTGTTTGTGGCCAAGAGGTCAAGTGTGTTTTCGCAACCATTTACAATTCGCGTGGGTTCGTGGACTAACTGCTCTAAATAATTTTCGGAGAATGCATTTAGGACAATCTCGGAAGACGTTTTCTGCCTACCACCGGTTTTGAACAAGTATTTTTGCCAACATACCGAGGGTATGTTGAAGTCCCCACCAACTATAACCAGTATTTGAGAATGAAAGCACTTAGCGATTTCCAACAAACTTTACCATAATTTCAATCCTCCTTTTATCGCCGACAACACCCAAAATTATGAAAGGAAGAGAGCTTATCGCTTACTATATTTTCGCTGTTCGTGCAGTAAAATGTGACTTAATTAATTTGTGGAAAGGGGCCAAAATGAGTGGCTGTCAGTTGCACTAGAACATACTACTTCATTCATTTGACAAACATTACAAGAGTAAAGAAAACATTAAAAACAGAGCAAGCCAAACATTAATTTTAGAACTTAATAAGCGGCTAAATGCGCCATTCAATCTCACGCCTCAAGTTCAAAACAACTTTAATTTAAAACCAGCTGAAGGCCAATCACTTAAGACTCAAAAACAAGAATTTGAATTTTAAAAGGCAGACGGTTTCATCTTAAGACATTTCTCTAAATTAGGCTGAAGGCTCAAACAATCTCACGCTTTAAGGGCAAAACAACTTTAAAATCGGCTAAAAGGCATACATAACCAAACAACGACAAATAAGGAAAGGCAGGACATCAAACGGCAAACCCTTGGAAGGGTCGGCCTGGAATTCAAACACTAAAGGCCCGTCCACACGCAACGATCTGTCTGCGCAATTGTTTGCGCACATCACATCTGCGCAGACAGATCGTTGCGTGTGGACAGAAGATTTGCACCAACCTATTGTGTGTGCAAACCTGGAAGTTCGAGTTGGAGGTTTGAGCGAAACCTCTCAAATCTGTGGGTTCAAACCACATCTTCGCAGACAAGTTGGAGCGTGTGGACAGGAGATCGCCGTAAATCTGGCGCGAAACAGCTGTTTGCTCTGTCTAGTGTTTGTATTTGTGCGCATAGGGCATTAAAATGACTGATACTCGTCAGTGTTCTCGAGAGTTTGTAAGTGAATTCATTGAAATACATAGAAACCACCCATGTTTGTGGAAGATTAAAAGTAAAGAATATAGTGACCCGAGACAAAAAGATAGCAGCATACAATGCTCTAGTTGAAAAATTGCGGGCAGTTGACGCCTCGGCAAACAGAGAAACGGCATAAAAAAAATTCGTAGCGAATCATGTCATCGAAAAGGGTCTTGTATGTCCGCACACTACATTCGTGGTGTCCCACTCATTACTCGTGGAAGACATTCTTACCAAGTGCATCCGCACAGTAGAAGTAGATCATGGCCTTATTTGGTATTGCCAGAACTATATACTTATATGGATATGGTGTCTGTTCTTGCGGACATGACCGACAGTTTATTCTTGTCGATGAATTCCTGTTCACTTCCTTCGTGCACTCAGACCAAGGGAACGACCATTGGTCAACCACGTGCGTACTGGTGAAGTATTTCTTTATTCTTATATTTGTCCTGAATGTCTATTAGGTGTGTACAGGTGCTTGAATGTCACCATTGAAAGATTCTTTTGACCCTTTATTACGTCGGAGCCATTTGTTACGTTACAATCAAAAAAATACCTATACGTTTTATATATTTTTATTTTTAATTTATCAGCATGAATTTTTCTTTTGTTATAGCATGATTCTTTCACTCAAGGATATTATCTTTTCTTATCAGTTTCACTTACGTGCATAAGTAAATATGAAACAGGTTCTTGAAGGGCCGCTGTTATTCATGTACCAACTTTAGATTTTGAACGTGATGACTAAAATATAGTTGCCGTTAACTGAACTGAATGTAATTTTGTTAATTTCTATTTATTGATTGCAAAGGAAGGCTCGAGATAATTTCGATTGTTGCCGTGGAGCGGCCAAGATAAAACTTACTGAACTCATGGAATCTGTATAATTTAAAAAATGAATTTAAACGTAAATTAATTATCTGTTGCAATTTAAAAAGGTTCTTACAACGAAATCTCTCGCATTTACAGTTACTGTTAACACTGAAAAATAAATTAATACCTCGGCGCGTAATGGCCGACCAGAGGCTGCATCGGAAGATGAGCTTCTCGCAGCGCAAATTACTGAAAAAATGCTAATTAAAAATGTTGGCATTTGAGGTGACAACTATTACAAGGAAATTCATTTTTTGATAACAATAATAAGTTTATTATTGAATACTACAGAATAACCTACATAAAATATGTGTATCCGCTCAATGACTGCCTTCCGTATAGCGAAACAAAAGTGTGTGTACCACAAAATACGTCCTTCCTCCTCGGCCGTACAATTGTGTCTCTTTCGATCCTTTTTCATTTTCATAGACATTAAATAAAGATGCTACTCTTAAATTATCGCTGCATATCAGTTGTTTCAAGAACATTAACTGTATCTTTAACTACGGTTTACAACCGCTAAAAAGTCAATATTTATGTGACGTACCGTCAGACTTTCCATAATTAATAATGAATGATAAATCATGCTGGGGTCACCAAGACGCAGTTGTAAGTGTGATTTTGTAACTGAGCCGAGACTGTTATGAAGAACAGCAACCATCACTCTTATTAGCCGTTTAGCTTGTAATTTTGTTCAGCTGTCCTCGAATAAACGTGGTATATTTACCAGAGCGCATGCTTAAGTGTCCCACGCAAACGTCCATTTTACGTCCTGCTGATACCCTTTGTGCAACAGATACATATGGCCAAGTTATTTATTTAATATTTATTCAACTATCATAAATGTGCAGAGCCAGTCACCGACAGATACCCTTCATTAGCTGACGTGTGTCATACATGTGGTTGACTGCAATGAGTGCGTGTATAGCGCGGCGTCACGTTAGTTTTGCACGCAGATGAGAGAAGGGAGGGGCTTAACCCTTGTGCACATAGGCTACTCCTCTCGGATAACGCAAGGGGTCGCCGAGCTTACGGTCCCCATCCGACTGACAGATCACCATCAACGGTGTCACATGGCATCGCTCCATCAGGCACTGCAGCGAGGTTTGAAATTTAATCCAGGATATTGGCGCGAAGCCGAAGATCAGGAACGTCACGCCAACACACCTCCTGCCCATTGCCGGAAAGGCAGAGGGAAAATAGACAGTAGCACACGAGGTTCTGACACGGTCACCCATCCAAGTACAGGCCACGCAGGGTGTCTCTTAACTTCGGAGGCTTGATGAGAACCGGTGTATTCAATGAGGCAAGGCCGCTGGTTGCAAACAGGTGTGGCAGAGCGTGTACCATTTCGTGAAAGCCCCTGGAGCAAATCAGAGGCAGTTCAGGTTGATTACAAATGGTGGAATTGCTGAACTGTTCAATCTGTTGAAGAACCTTATTTCGAAAAGTGATAGTGTTGCAGATATTTCAAAGCCTTAAACGCAGGTTCTCAGTAGCCAGATGTACCTCTCTGCAGTGGAACTACAGGGTGTATCAAAAAGAAGTTTCAACAGAAGGGTCCGATTCCACCTGTCTGCTTTGACCTATGACGTAAGCGTGTTGTGGTGTGTGACGTCATTACGGCGCGCAGTTTGAGTTGGTTGTGTTTGTAGATGTCGTCTTGTTGTGTTTGATGGCGCCCTCTCTGTGTGTGTGTGTGTGTGTGTGTGTGTGTGTGTGTGGGATGGCCGACCTACTTTGCAGCGCCGAAATTTGTTGGTGGTAAGTATTTTTTTTTTCGGGTCTATTTTTCTCGAGTTGTAATGTTTCGTGTATTTATTGTGTATCTAATATGTGACGCTCAGTTTGGCTTCAGGAAAAGTAAAGGCACGAGAGAGGCAATTCTGCCGTTACGGCTAATAATGGAAGCAAGGCTAAAGAAAAATCAAGACAATTTCATAGGATTTGTCGACCTGGAAAAAGCGTTCGACAATATAAAATGGTGCAAGCTCTTCAAAATTCTGAAAAAAGTAGGGGTAAGCTATAGGGAGAGACGGGTCATATACAATATGTACAACAACCAAGAGGGAATAATAAGAGTGGACGATGAAGAACGAAGTGCTCGTATTAAGAAGGGTTAAGACAAGGCTGTAGCCTTTCGCCCCTACTCTTCAATCTGTACGTCGAGGAAGCAATGATGGAAATAAAAGAAAGGTTCAGGAGTGGAATTAAAATACAAGGTGAAAGGATATCAATGATACGATTCGCTGATGACATTGCTATCCTGAGTGAAAGTGAAGAAGAATTAAATGATCTGCTGAACGGAATGAACAGCCTAATGAGTACACAGTATGGTTTGAGAGTAAATCGGAGAAAGACGAAGGTAATGAGAAGTAGTAGAAATGAGAACAGCGAAAAACTTAACATCAGGATTGATGGTCACGAAGTTAATGAAGTTAAGGAATTCTGCTACATAGGCAGAAAAATAACCAATGACGGACGGAGCAAGGAGGTCGTCAAAAGCAGACTCGCTATGGCAAAAAAGGCATTTCTGACCAAGAGAAGTCTACTAATATCAAATACCGGCCTTAATTTGAGGAAGAAATTTCTGAGTATGTACGTCTGGAGTACAGTATTGTATGGTAGTGAAACATGGACTGTGGGAAAACCGGAACAGAAGAGAATCGAAGCATTTGAGATGTGGTGCTATAGATGAATGTTGAAAATTAGGTGGACTGATAAGGTAAGGAATGAGGAGGTTCTACGCAGAATCGGAGAGGAAAGGAATAAGTAGAAAACACTGATAAGGAGAAGGGACAGGATGATAGGACATCTGCTAAGACATGAGGGAATGACTTCCATGGTACTAGAGGGCAAAAACTGTAGAGGAAGACAGAGATTGGAATACGTCAAGCAAATAATTGAGGACGTAGGTTGCAATTGCTACTCTGAGATGAAGAGTTTAGCACAGGAAAGGAATTCGTGGCGGGCCGCATCAAACCAGTCAGTAGACTGATGACAAAAAAAAACTGTGTTAATTTACATAAGGATGTTTGACTTTTGAATTTTTGAGGCGTTGGTTCTGTTTTTCGTAGTTGTAGGTGTTGCTTTTTTCGTATCAATACTTATGGTTGAGCTATATAGGTCAAGGGAAATGAGCGATTACTATTTTCTTACAGTTTTGTATGATGGTATTGGTGTTTAGGTATCGTCAGCTGTGGCTAGGGGAATTGTCTGATACCAATTTCTTTAGTTTTTGCTGCAAGCGTTGGTGTTTTTGTGTCGTCAGCTGCGGTTGACCTATAGGTCAAGAGAAGTGTCCGATTCATGTAGGTTTTGTAATTATTTTTTTTTGTTCGTCATTTTGTGTGTTTTGGGACCGTAATGTTTTTTTTACTGTTATATTTAGCTTGCACCTTCCCTAAAACCCTCAATTACCAGTCGTTGTCCCGTTAGTTTGATTGTATCTTTGGAGGGAGATGCTATTGTCTTATTTATACGTATTTTCGTGTTTTTTGCCGTGTGTGTATAGTGACATCATAGGCGCTATATTGGAGACGCTTAGAATAGCCATTTCCACCATATTGGTTACGTCAAGGGTCAAAGCAGACGGCTGGAATCGGACACTTCCGTGAAACCCAAAAAGGATCATCCAATTCGCCACGTCTGTATTTCTGAAAGTAATAAATATATACAACTAATTTTGTTTTTTGATGAACGAGAAACTCAAAGTTTTTTTCACACCTTTTTGTAGGTGTTTAATATGCCCCCCCTTGAAGTGCGCGGCATATGTCAATGCGGTATTCAGATTGTCCCCACACTGCAGCGAGCGTGTCTTGAGGTACAGTTTCCACAGATGCTGTTATGTGATGTCTCAGTTTATTCATTGTTGGTAACGGAGGCATATAAACTGAGTCCTTTATAAATCCATCCACAAGAAATAATCACCTACAGTCAGGTCCAGTGACCTCGGAGGCCAGTAATGTAAGGCTGAATCATTTGGTCCAGTGCGACCGATACATCGTTCAGTAATCCTTTGATTTAAAAATTCTCGCACTTCCAGATGCCAATGGCGGTGCCCCATCCTGTTGGTAAACGAAGTCGTTTGAATCAGTTTCCAACAGTAGGAAAAGGAAGTTCTCAAGAATATCGAGATATGTGCTTCCTGCAACAGTGTTCTCGACAAAGAAAAATGGACCGTACACCTTTTCCCGTGAAACGGCACATGATACATTAAATTTTGGAGAGTCCCCTCTCATTTTGTACAGCTTTATGTGGTTGTTCCGGACGCCATACTCTCACATTATGAGGGTACGCCTTTCCATTTAAAATGAATGTTGCCTCATTACTAAACAGTAAGCGTGGAAGAAAACTGTCACCTTCCATCTTGCCAAGAACAAAATTAGAGATCTCCACACGTCGTTGTTTGTCGCCTTCACAAAGAGCTTGCAGTAGCTGAAATTTGTACGGTTTCATGTGTAAACGTCAATGCAACACACGCCAGACACACAGCGGGGGCTATGTTGAGCTGTCGAGATGCACGGCGAACAGATTTCTGCAGACTCCTTGTGAAACTATGGCGGATGCGTTCGACGTCTGTGTCAGGCACTCGGGGACTGCCAGCGATTTTCCTTCACTCAAACAACCTGTTTCTCCGAATTGTTCATGCCATCGTCTAATGCTCTGTGGTTAAGAAAGTCCACACCATACCTAGTACGAAAGTCATGCCGAACAGTTATTACCTACCCGTACTGCGCAAAACGTAGAAAACAAAACGATTTCTGTTGACCCCCATTTTTACTAGAACTGAAATGGGCACACACTGCAACATCCTAGAGCGAACTACACTCCTGGAAATGGAAAAAAGAAAACATTGACACCGGTATGTCAGACCCACCATACTTGCTCCGGACACTGCGAGAGGGCTGTACAAGCAATGATCACACGTTCGGCACAGCGGACACACCAGGAACCGCGGTGTTGGCCGTCGAATGGCGCTAGCTGCGCAGCACTTGTGCACCGCCGCCGTCAGTGTCAGCCAGTTTGCCGTGGCATACGGAGCTCCATCGCAGTCTTTAACACTGGCAGCATGCCGCGACAGCGTGGACGTGAACCGTATGTGCAGTTGACGGACTTTGAGCGAGGGCGTATAGTGGGCATGCGGGAGGCCGGGTGGACGTACCGCCGAATTGCTCAACACGTGGGGCGTGAGGTCTCCACAGTACATCGATGTTGTCGCCAGTGGTCGGCGGAAGGTGCACGTGCCCGTCGACCTGGGACCGGACCGCAGCGACGCACGGATGCACGCCAAGACCGTACGATCCTACGCAGGGCCGTAGGGGACCGCACCGCCACTTCCCAGCAAATTAGGGACACTGTTGCTCCTGGGGTATCGGCGAGGACCATTCGCAACCT
Organism: Schistocerca gregaria; assembly: GCF_023897955.1. Taxonomy (NCBI): domain Eukaryota; kingdom Metazoa; phylum Arthropoda; class Insecta; order Orthoptera; family Acrididae; genus Schistocerca; species Schistocerca gregaria. Next base: position 158,656,892 of record NC_064928.1, read on the forward strand.
TCTCCATGAAGCTGGGCTACGGTCCCGCACACCGTTAGGCCGTCTTCCGCTCACGCCCCAACATTGTGCAGCCCGCCTCCAGTGGTGTCGCGACAGGCGTGAATGGAGGGACGAATGGAGACGTGTCGTCTTCAGCGATGAGAGTCGCTTCTGCCTTGGTGCCAATGATGGTCGTATGCGCGTTTGGCACCGTGCAGGTGAGCGCCACAATCAGGACTGCATACGACCGAGGCACACAGGGCCAACACCCGGCATCATGGTGTGGGGAGCGATCTCCTACACTGGCCGTACATCTCTGGTGATCGTCGAGGGGACACTGAATAGTGCACGGTACATCCAAACCGTCATCGAACCCATCGTTCTACCATTCCTAGACAGGACAATGCACGTCCGCATGTATCCCGTGCCACCCAACGTGCTCTAGAAGGTCTAAGTCAACTACCCTGGCCAGCAAGATCTCTGGATCTGTCCCCCATTGAGCATGTTTGGGACTGGATGAAGCGTCGTCTCACGCGGTCTGCACGTCCAGCACGAACGCTGGTCCAACTGAGGCGCCAGGTGTAAATGGCATGGCAAGCCGTTCCACAGGACTACATCCAGCATCTCTACGATCGTCTCCATGGGAGAATAGCAGCCTGCATTGCTGCGAAAGGTGGATATACACTGTACTAGTGCCGACATTGTGCATGCTATGTTGCCTGTGTCCATGTGCCTGTGGTTCTGTCAATGTGATCATGTGATGTATCTGACCCCAGGAATGTGTCAATAAAGTTTCCCCTTCCTGGGACAATGAATTCACGGTGTTCTTATTTCAATTTCCAGGAGTGTACGTAAAACTCGAGAGTTAGCTTGCCAGAATGAGATTTACACTCTGCAGCGGAGTGTGCGCTGATATGAAACTTCCTGTCAGATGAAAACTGTGTGCCGGGCCGAGACTCGATGTCGGGATCTTTGCCTTTCGCGGGAAAGCTATGCATGAGTGCTTCTGTGAAGTTTTGAAGGTAGGAGACGAGGTATTGGCGGAATTAAAGCTATGAGGAAGGGTCGTGAGTCGTGCTTGGGTAGTTCGGTTGGTAGAGCACTTGCCCGCGAAATGCAAAGGTCCCGAGTTCGAGTCTCGGTCCGGCACACAGTTTTAATCTGCCAGGAAGTTTCGAGAGTTTGCTCTTTCCAACAGTACGTTGTTCACGCATATATCTCAGATAACATTATAGATATGATTTCTTTAAATCGGATGATTCTTTTTGATGCACTCTGTATAATTTTTGGGCGTCTTATTGTGTAGCTTTAAAAATACATCCAGGTTGATATGTGATGTCATATCCCTGTGACTGTTGCAGCCCAGGTGCCGGAGATTCCGCGGGACTACGACTACGTACCGGGCTACGCCCTGGTCAGGCTCCATCGCACATTCAAACAGTGGGACGCGGCCAAGAAGGTCTGCGAGGAAGAGGGGGCGCAGCTGGCGATACCTCAAGACCGCTACGCGTACGACGGGCTGAAGCAGATCTTCTCCAAAGAGAAAGGGATATGGTACGCCTACGTCGGGATCTCAGATCAAGTCAGCGAAGGCGTATTCACTGGAGTCGATGGTAACATGCCTACAATTTTTTTTCTGTATATTTGACTTCTGTGATGAAACACGTCAGACTCGTAAGATTCCCATTGCTTGAAATAACTTAAATTCTTCTGAGTGTTGTGCCGCGCCACTGCGTATACACCACAGACCATTAAAATTGCTACACCAAAAAGAAATGCAGATGATAAGTGGGTATTCATTGGACAAATATATTATACTAGAACTGATATGTGATTACATTTTCACGCCATTTGGGTGCATAGATCCTGAGAAATCAGTACCCAGAACAATCACCTCTGGCCGTAATAACGGCCTTGATACGCCTGGGCATTGAGTCAAACACAGCTTGGATGGCGTGTACAGGTACAGATGCCCATGCAGCTTCAACACGGTACCACAGTTCATCAAAAGTAGTGACTGGCGTATTGTGACGAGCCAGTTTCTCAGCCTCGATTGATCAGACGTTTTCAATTGGTGAGAGATCTGGAGAATGTGCTGGCCAGGGCAGCAGTCGAACATTTGCTGTATCCAGAAAGGCACGTACAGGACCTGCAACATGCGGTCGTGCATGATCCTGCTGAAATGTAGGGTTTCGCAGGGATGGAATGAAGGGTAGAGCCACGGGTCGTAACACATCTGAAATGTAACGTCCACTGCTCAAAGTGCCGTCAATGCGAACAAGAGGTGATGACCAATACACGCTTCCAATATGCGTTCACCGCGATGTCGCCAAACACGTATGCGACCGTCATGATGCTGTAAACAGAACCTGGATTCATCCGAAAAAATGACGTTTTGTCATTCGTGCACCCAGGTTCGTCGTCGAGTACACCATCGCAGGCGCTCCTGTCTGTGATGCAGCGTCAAGGGTAACCGCAGCCATGGTTTCCGAGCTGATAGTCCTATGCTGCTGCAAGCGTCGTCGAACCGGTCGTGCAGATGGTTGTTGTCTTGCAAACGTCACCATCTGCTGACTCAGGGATCGAGACGTGGCTGCACGATCCGTTACAGCCATGCCCATAAGATGCCTGTCATCTCGACTGCTAGTGATACGAGGAGGTTGGGATCCAGCACGGCGTTCCGTATTACCCTCCTGAACCCACCGATTCCATATTCTGCTAACAGTCATTGGATCTCGACCAACGCGAGCAGCAATTTCGCAGTACGATAAACTGCAATCGCGACTGGCTACAATCCGACTTTTATCAAAGTCGGAAACGTGATGGTGCACATTTCTCCTCCTTACAACAACGTTTCACCAGGCAACGGCGGTCAACTGCTGCTTGTGTATGAGAAATCGGTTGAAAACTTTCGTCATGTCAGCACGTTTTAGGTGTCGCCACCGGCGCCAACCTTGTGTGAATGCTCTGAAAAGCTAGTCATTTGCGTATCACAGCATCTTCTTCCAGTCGGTTAAATTTCGCGTCTGTAGCACGTCATCTTCGTGGGGTAGCAATTTTAATGGCCAGTAGTGTATATTGTACTTTAAAACATATAAACTATAAAACCCACGTTTTTACCATCTTTCAGCGCCGTTCTTCTGGGCAAGATGGTTTTGCTGCGTGAAAGGCGTCCTATTTATTGCAAACTGTCGGTCTTAATACGTGATATTGGCTCTATATTACACTGAAGCGTCAAAGAAACTGATATACGCATGCGTATTCAAAAACAGAGATATGTAAACACGCACAATACGTTGCTGCGGCCAGCAACACCTATATAACAAGTGTCTGGCGCAGTTGTTAGATTGCTTACTGCTGCAAGATTTAAGTGAATCTGAACGTGGTGTTATCGTCAGCTCACGATCGATGTGACACAGCATCTCTGAGGTAGCGATGAAGCACGGATTTTCCCGTACGATCATTTCACGAGTATACCGTGAATATCACGGAATGCTGAGCCATCAACAAGTATCAGCGTGCGAAACATTCAAAGAAACATCATCGATATGGGCTTTCGGAGTCGAAGGCCCACTCGTGTACACTTGAGTCTCGTTTTAAATTGTATCGAGTGGATGGACGTGTAGAGGTATGGAGAGAACCTCATGAATCCATGGACGCTGCATGTCAGAAGGGGACTGTCCAAGCTGGTGGGGCCTCTGTAATGGTGTGGGGCGTGTGCAATTGGAGTGATATGGGACCTCTGATACGTCTAGATACGACTCTGATGGGTGACACGTACGTAAGCATCCTGCCTGATCACCTGCACCTATTCCTGTCCATTGTACATTCCGACGGTCTTGGGCAATTCCAAGAGGACAATGCGACACCCCACAAGTTCCGAATTGCTACAGAGTGACTCCAGGAACGCTCTTCTGAGTTTAAATACTTCCGCTGGCCACCAAACTCCCCAGACACGTACATTATCGAGCATATCTGGGACGCCTTGCAACGTGCTGTCCACCCACTCGTACTGTTACGAATTTATGGACAGTCCTGGAGGATTCATGGTGTCATTTCCCTCCAGCACTACCTCAGACATTAGTCGAGTCCATGCCACGTCATGCTGCGGCACTTCTGCGTGCTAGCGGGGGCCCTAGATGGTATTAGATAGAGATGGGTCTTTCGCGAACTATCGGGTCCAAAGGAACGGTTCACCAAGATGAACGGAACGAGCGAGGGACGAATTCTAAGGAAGGGTCTTTCATAGTTCAGTTCAGTCGCGGCTTTCTACTTATAGTTCCCGGGAACGAGAAACGGTCGGTCTCGTTCGCGAACGGCACGTCGGCCGATCTCGTTCCATCCTCGGAACCGTTCCCGTCGGTCTCGCTCGGTCGGGGTCTTTTCAAAAGCTATATATTTTCAAATAGTTTGGAAAACGACCATATCCCCTTCAAATACTCTCCATTACAACTAATACATTTGTCTCACCAGTGCTTCCACAGTTCTAAACATTTTTTGTAGTCATCTTTAGAAATGGATCCTCCTTTGTTACTTTTTTTTCTTGACTTCGTCAGTGTTGTGAAATCGGTGTCCTTTGATGACCATTTCCACACGTGGAAATAAGAAAAAGGCGCGTAGAGCCAGGTCAGGCGAGTAAGGACGTGGGGTAGTGGAACCATGCCCTTTTTAGCCGAAAACTGTCTAACAGAGACTGCTGTGTGAGCAGGTACGTTGTCGTGGTGGAAGAACAAGTCTCCTGCCTGCCAAAAATCAGCTCTTTTTTGATGAATCTTCCAAATAAAAGGTTTGACTGACGTTGTGACATAGGGGAACAAAGTCTGAATGAACTACATCCTTGACATCAAGAAAGCAAATCAGCACTGTTTTGATGTTTGATTTGACTTGACTTTCTTTTGGATGGGGTCACGATGACGTCTTCCATTGGCATGACTGTGGCGTTGTCTCTGGGTTGTAACCATACCAGTATAACTCATGAGCAAAAATGACCTTTGACAGAAAATCTGGATCAGTTTCAAGCTGTTGTTTCAAAGCACTACATGTGTCAACTCGACGTTCCTTTCGCTTTTTAGTCAGAACCCGAGGAATAAACTTGGCAGCAACCCTTTTCATTCCCAAATCTTCTGTTAAAATTCGCTGGACTGAGCTCCAAGATAACCCACTAATCTCACAGAGTTGATCAACTGTCTATCGATAGTCTGTGAGAATAAGCATTCGAATTTTTTCAATATTTCCGTCGATTCGGGCAGTTGCTGGACTTTCAGAACAAGGTTCTACATCTACATCTACATCCATACCCCGCAGGCCACCTGACGGTGTGTGGCGGAGGGTACCCTGAGTACCTCTATCGGTTCTCCCTTCTATTCCAATCTCGTATTGTTCGTGGAAAGAAGGATTGTTGGTATGCCTCTGTGTGGACTCTAATGTCTCTGATTTTATCCTCATAGTCTCTTCGCGAGATATACGTAGGAGGGAGCAATACACTGCTTGACCCCTCGGTGAAGGTATGTTCTCGAAACTTCAACAAAAGCCCGTAACGAGCTACTGAGCGTCTCTCCTGCAGAGTCCTCCACTGGAGTTTATGTATCGTCTCCGTAACGCTTTCGCGATTACTAAGTGATCCTGTAACGAAGCGTGTTGCTCTCCGTTGGATCTTCTCTATCTCTTCTATCAACCCTGTCTGGTACGGATCCCACACTGCTGAACAGTATTCAAGCAGTGGGCGAACAAGCATACTGTAACCTACTTCCTTTGTTTTCGGATTGCATTTCCTTAAGATTCTTCCAATGAATCTCAGCCTGCCATCTGCTTTACCGACGATCAACTTTGTACGATCATTCTATTTTAAATCGCTCCTAATGCGTACTCCCAGATAATTTATGGAATTACTCCTTCCAGTTGCTGACCTACTATATTGTAGCTAAATGATAAGGGGTCTTTCTTTCTATGTATTCGCAACACATTACACTTGTCTACATTGAGATTCAATTCCCATTCCCTGCACCATGCGTCAATTCGCTGCAGATCCTCCTGCATTTCAGTACAATTTTCCATTGTTACAATCTCTCGACATACCACAGCATCATCCGCAAAAAGCCTCAGTGAACTTCCGATGTCATCCACAAGTTCATTTAAATATATTGTGAATAGCAACGGTCCTACGACACTCCCCTGCGGCACACCTGAAGTCAATATTACTTCGGAAGACGTCTCTCCATTGAGAATGACGTGTTGCATTCTGTTACATAGGAACTCTTCAATCCAATCACACAATTGATCTGATAGTCCATATGCTCTTACTTTGTTCATAAAAAGACCGTGGGGAAATGTATGGAATACCTTGCGGAAGTCAAGAAACACGGCATCTACCTGGGAACCCTTGTCTATGGCCCTCTGAGTCTCGTGGGCGAATAGCGCAATCTGGGTTTCACACGATCGTCTTTTTCGAAACCCACGCTGATTCCTACAGAGTAGATTTCTAGTCTCCAGAAAATGATTATACTCGAACATAATACGTGTTCCATAATTCTACAACTGATATACGTTAGATATTTAGGTGTATTGTTCTGGACATCTGTTCGACGCCCCTTCTTGAAAACTGTAATGACCTGTGCCCTTTTCCAATCCTGTGGAACGCTACGCTCTTATAGAGACCTACGGTACACCGCTGCAAGAAAGGGGTAAGTTCCTTTGCGTACTCCGTGTAAAATCGATCTGGTAACCCATCAGGTCCAGCGGCCTTTCCTCTTTTGAGCGATTTTAATTGTTTCTCTATCACTCTGTCGTCTATTTTGATATCTACCACTTTATCATCTGTGCGACAACCTATAGAAGGATCTACAGTGCAGTCTTCCTCTGTGAAAGAGCTTTGGAAAAAGACATTTAGTATTTCGGCCTTTGGTCTGTCATCCTCTGTTTCAGTACCATTTGTGTCACAGAGTGTCTGGACATTTTGTTTTGATCCACCTACCGCTTTTACATAAGGCCAAAATTCTTAGGATTACCTTCGAATTCATTGAACACCTCTCGCATAGCCCTCCTCACAGTATATTTCACTTCGCGTAATTTTTGTTTGTCTGCAAGGCTTTGACTATGTTTATGTTTGTGTGAAGTTCTCTTTGCTTCTGCAGCAGTTTTCTAACTCGGTTGTTGTACCACGGTGGCTCTTTTCCATCTCTTACGATCTTGCTTGGCACGTACCCATGTAACACATATTGTTACGATGGTTTTGAACTTTGTCCACTGATCCTCAACACTATCTGTACTTGAGACAAAACTTTTGTGTTGAGCCATCAGGTACTCTGAAATCTGCTTTTTGTCACTTTTGCTAAACAGAAAAATCTTCCTACCTTTGTTAATATTTCTATTTACGGCTGAAAACATCGATGCAATAACCGCTTTATGATCGCTGATTCCCTGTTCTCGGTTAACTGTTTCAAAAATAGTTATGGTCTGTTTGTCAGCAGAAGGTCTAATATGTTATCGCCACAAGTAGGTTCCTTGTTTAACTGCTCAAGGTAGTTTTCAGATGAAGCACTTAAAAAATTTCACTGGATTGTTTGTCCTTGCCACCCGTTATGAACGCGTTTGGGTCTCCCAGTCTAAATCCGGTAAATTAAAATCTCCACCCAGAACTATAACATGGTGGGGAAATCTACTCGAAATATTTTCCAAATTATCCTTCAGGTGCTCAGCCACAACAGCTGCTGAGCCAGGGGGCCTATAGAGACATCCAATTACCATGTCTGAGCCTGCTTTAACCGTGACGTTCACCCAAATTATTTCACATTTTGGATCTCCGTCAATTTCCTTCGATACTTGTCATCAATCGAGGTGTATCCATTTTTACATCGAGCAAAGCACTCGTACACTTGAGATTTTCACACAGCGTCATGTCAGTAAGCTGTTTTCAACATTAAAAGCGTTTCAGCAGCATTTTTACTGAGTAGAGAACAAAATTTCACCACTGCACGTTGTTCACTTAAAATTGCCGTCGTAGGAAACGGAAACAAGAACAAAAAAGCGCTAGCAAAAACAGCCGCCGGCCGCGGTGGTCTCGCGGTTCTAGGCGCGGCGCACAGTCCGGAACCGTGCGACCGCTACGGTCGCAGGTTCGAATCCTGCGTCGGACATGGATGTGTGTGATGTCCTTAGGTTAGTTAGGTTTAAGTAGTTCTAAGTTCTAGGGGACTAATGACCACAGCAGTTGAGTCCCATAGTGCTCAGAGCCATTTGAACCATTTGAACCAAAAACAGCCGTTGCAGATGAACAAGCCATGTAAACGACACAGGCGTCACGGAACTGTCACTCAGTTGCGCTATACACACCTAGCGGCAGAAATGCGCACTACACAAGTTCCGCCCACGGTAGTGTTATTTCTGTTTTTTTTTTTTTTGGGGGGGGGGGGGGGGGGGGAAGTGGTTGTTGTCCATGAAATTCTCTGCTCACAAAGCTCCGGACGAAATGTTGGGAACAAAGAAGTTTCACAAACAACGACCATGCAACCTGTTTAGTATCCTGCCACAGGACTCGCGCCGTGAGGTAGAGGGACAGAGAAACAATTAAAATCGCTCAAAAGAGGGAAGGCCGCTGGACCTGATGGGATACCAGTTCGATTTTACCCAGAGTACGCGAAGGAACTTGCCCCCCTTTTTGCAGCAGTGTACCGTAGGTCTCTAGAAGAGCGTAGCGTTCCAAACGATTGGAAAAGGGCACAGGTCATCACCGTTTACAAGAAGGGACGTCGAACAGATGTGCAGAACTGTAGACCTATATCTCTAACGTCTATCAGTTGTAGAATTATGGATCACGTGTTATGTTCGAGTATAATGACTTTTCTGGGGACTAGAAATCTACTCTGTACGAATCAGTATGGGTTTCGAAAAAGACGATCGTATGAAATCCAGCTCGCGCTATTCGTCCACGAGACTCAGAGGGCCATAGACACGGGTTCCCAGGTAGATACCATGTTTCATGACTTCCGCAAGGCGTTCGATACAGTTCCGCAAAATCGTTTAATGAACAAAGCAAGAGCATATGGACTATCACACCAGTTGTGTGATTGGATTGAGGAGTTAGTAGATAACAGAACGCAAAATTGTCATTCTCAATGGAGAGAAGTCTTGCGAAGTAAGAGTGATTTCAGGTGTGCCGCAGGGGAGTGTCGTAGGACCGTTGCTATTCACAATATAACCTCCTGGAAATTGAAATAAGAACACCGTGAATTCATTGTCCCAGGAAGGGGAAACTTTATTGACACATTCCTGGGGTCAGATACATCACATGATCACACTGACAGAACCACAGGCACATAGACACAGGCAACAGAGCATGCACAATGTCGGCACTAGTACAGTGTATATCTACCTTTCGCAGCAATGCAGGCTGCTGTTCTCCCATGGATACGATCGTAGAGATGCTGGATGTAGTCCTGTGGAACGGCTTGCCATGCCATTTCCACATGGCGCCTCAGTTGGACCAGCGTTCGTGCTGGACGTGCAGACCGCGTGAGACGACGCTTCATCCAGTCCCAAACATGCTCAATGGGGGACAGATCCGGAGATCTTGCTGGCCAGGGTAGTTGACTTACACCTTCTAGAGCACGTTGGGTGGCACGGGATACATGCGGACGTGCATTGTCCTGTTGGAACAGCAAGTTCCCTTGCCGGTCTACGAATGGTAGAACGATGGGTTCGATGACGGTTTGGATGTACCGTGCACAATTCAGTGTCCCCTCGACGATCACCAGAGGTGTACGGCCAGTGTAGGAGATCGCTCCCCACACCATGATGCCAGGTGTTGGCCCTGTGTGCCTCGGTCGTATGCAGTCCTGATTGTGGCGCTCACCTGCACGGCGCCAAACACGCATACGACAATCATTGGCACCAACGCAGAAGCGACTCCCATCGCTGAAGATGACACGTCTCCATTCGTCCCTCCATTCACGCCTGTCGCGACACCACTGGAGGCGGGCTGCACGATGTTGGGGCGTGAGCGGAAGACGGCCTAACGGTGTGCGGGACCGTAGCCCAGCTTCATGGAGACGGTTGCGAATGGTCCTCGCCGATAACCCAGGAGCAACAGTATCCCTAATTTACTGGGAAGTGGCGGTGCGGTCCCCTACGGCCCTGCGTAGGATCCTACGGTCTTGGCGTGCATCCGTGCGTCGCTGCGGTCCGGTCCCAGGTCGACGTGCACGTGCACCTTCCGCCGACCACTGGCGACAACATCGATATACTGTGGAGACCTCACGCCCCACGTGTTGAGCAATTCGGCGGTACGCCCACCCGGCCTCCCGCATGCCCCCTAAACGCCCTCGCTCAAAGTCCGTCAACTGCACATACGGTTCACGTCCACGCTGTCGCGGCATGCTACCAGTGTTAAATACTGCGATGGAGCTCCGTATAGCACGGCAAACTGGCTGACACTGACGGCGGCGGTGCACAAATGCTGCGCAACTAGCGCCATTCAACGGCCAACACCGCGGTTCCTGGTGTGTCCGCAGTGCCGTGCGTGTGATCATTGCTTGTATAGCCCTCTCGCAATGTCCGGAGCAAGTATGGGGGGTCCGACACACCGGGGTCAATGTGTTCTTTTTTCCATTTCCAGGAGTGTATATAAATGAACTTGAGGATGACATCGGAAGTTCACTGAGGCTTTTTGCGGATGATGCTGTGGTGTATCAAGAGATTGTAACAATGGAAAATTGTACTGAAATGCAGGAGGATCTGCAGCGAATTGACGCATGGTGCAGGGAATGGGAATTGAATCTCAATGTAGATAAGTGTAATGTGCTGCGAATACATAGAAAGAAAGATCGCTTATCATTTAGCTACAATATAGCAGGTCAGCAACTGGAATCAGTTAATTCCATAAATTAACTGGGAGTACGCATTAGGAGTGATTTAAAATGGGATGATCATACAAAGTTGATCGTCGGTAGAGCAGATGCCAGGCTGAGATTCACTGGAAGAATCTTAAGGAAATGCAATCCGGAAACAAAGGAAGCAGGTTACAGTATGCTTGTTCGCCCACTGCTTGAATACTGTTCAGCAGTGTGGGATCCGTACCAGATAGAGTTGACAGAAGAGAGAGAGAAAAGATCCAACAGAGAGCAGCGAGCTTCGTTACAGGATCATTCAGTAATCGCGAGAGCGTTACGGAGATGATAGATAAACTCCAGTGGAAGACTCTCCAGGAAAGACGCTCAGTAGCTCAGTACAGGCTTTTGTTGAAGTTTCGAGAACTTACCTTCACCGAGGAGTCAAGAAGTATATTGCTCCCACGTGGGTACATCTCGCGAAGAGACCATGAGGATAAAATCAGAGAGCTTAGAGCCCACACAGAAGCATACCGACAATCCTTCTTTCCACGAACAGTACGAGACTGGAATGGAAGGGAGAACCGATAGAGGTACCCTCCGCCACACACCGTCAGGTGGCTTGCGGAGTGTGGATGTAGACGTAGATGTAGATGTAAGTTTACAGCCGCCCCAGTGGTGTCTCCTGCTGAAGCCCCTGTTGTGTGACAGGCCGCCCGTCTCCGTACCTGCCGTGGCAGCCTAACGAACCCAACAACGATAAAGACGAGGACTGCGTTCACGTCCGCGACGACGGCTTGCTGAACGACGTGCCGTGCCGCGACCTGGCGCCGTTCTTCTGCGAGCGCCGTCTTTCGGTGGGCGTACCGGATACCTACACTTGGTTCTCAGAGGCGCGGCGCTTCTACAGAGTGCACCGGGAGAAGAAAGCGCACGCGCAGGCGGCCGAAGCTTGCCGCTCTGAGAACGCGACGCTGGCAGTGCCCGACACCTGGAGCCGAGGGCTGGCGCTGGTGCGCCAACTCGAGCCGAACAACGGCAACTACCTGATAGGTTTCACGGACGAAGCCGTCGAGGGCGACTTCGTCACTGAGACAGGTTAGTACGTGCCGGTAAACTACTTTCCTCTGTTCTTTAAACATGTGCAACACAGCTTCGAATGTCTGATTATTTTACGAATACTAAAAGGACCTCCGTCCGAACAGGCCACAAAGGCCCAACGGCACCGACCGGCCGCCGTGTCAGCCTCAGCCCGCAGGCATTACTGGATCCTTTATCATTTAGCTAAAATATAGCAGGTCAGCAACTGGAAGCAGTAATAATAATTATTTTTATTATTATTTTGAGCTTTTCCTCATTACAGAGGCTTATCTCCAACATAATAAAGTTCCTAAACCATATTTTCAAAATATTCCTCCAGGTGTTTCGATCTTGTGTGTCCTCTTTCTTCTGCGCCCATTCTTCTCACTGTGTGCTGTACATTTTGGATCCAGGTGGTCATAGGTCGTCCTCTTCTTCTTCTCCCCTGCGGTTCCCACTCCAGTATCTATTTTGGTATTCTGGTTTTCTCCATTCGTCATACATGCCCGTACCACTGTAATTTCTTCCTACCCATTCTTTCTTTTATTTGCATTCTCCTTAATATTTCGGTGTTCCTTATCTTTTCTTTCCTGGAGATTCTTGCCGATCTTCTCCAGAAGTCCGTCTCCAGAGCTTGTAATTTTTTAATGTGCTTTATGTTAATTGTCCAGGTCTCCGTTCCATACAGAACCACACTCTATAATATGGATTTGTATATTAATTTTTTAGTTCTGCTCATTATATTCCTGCTCCATAAGGCTGAGTTAAGCATCCCAATGACCATCCGTCCGCTACTAATTCTTTTATTGATTTCTGACTCTGATTTTCCCTCGATTCTTAAAATGGATCCCAAATAACAGAAAGTGTTTGTCTTTTTGATTTTCTTTCCTTCAATGTATAGCTCATCTGAACCATTACTCAAGTGTTCTGTTTTTTGGTAATTAATCTTCAAACCCCAAGTTTTGTATGGTACTGCTAGTTGATTCCACATATAGTTAGCATCTTCCCCATCTTGTGCTACGACTACTTAATCATCAGCAAAACAATAAATGATGTAGGTAAACTCCATCTCTTATTTCTAATCCCATACTATTACATTTACGAGACCATGTTCTAAGTCTAATATCTATATAGATTTTAAATAATGATGGTGACATAATAATAGTAATAATAATAATGATGGCGTGTGACGAGGGCCTCTCGTCGGATAGACAGTTCACCAGGTGCAAGTCTTTCGATTTGACGCCACTTCGGCGACTTGCGCGTCGATGGGGATGAAATGATGATGATTAGGACAACACAACCCCCGTCCCTGAGCGGAGAAAATCTCCGACCCATCCGGGGATCGAAACCGGGCCTTTAGGATTGACAGTCTGTCGCGCTGACCACTTTGTTTTTTGCATTTTGTTCGTTATTGATCGTTGTGTGTTTGGTCGTTGCGGACGTCGCAAGACATCCTGTTTAAGTTCGGTGGTTGATCCTTCCAGTCAGTTTTTTATTACAGAGGCCAACCAGCTCTCTGGCCGAACACGCTGAGCCACCGTGCCGGCTACCACTCAGCTACCGGGGGCGGACACTGGAAGCAGTTAATTCCATAAATTGTCTGGGAGTAAACATTAGGAGCGATTTAAAATAGAATGGCCATATAAAATTAATCGTCGGTAAAGCAGATGCCAGACTGAGGTTCATTGGAAGAATCCTAAGGAAATGCACTCCGAAAAAAAAAAAAGGAAGCAGGTTACAGTACACTTGTTCGCCCACTGCTCGAATACTGCTCACCGGTGTGGGATCCGTACCAGACAGGGTTGGTAGAAGAGGTAGAGAAGATCCAAGAGAGAGCAACACGCTTCGTTACAGAATCATTTAGTAATCGCGAAAGCGTTACGGTGATGATAAACACCAGTGGAAGGCTCTGCAAGAGAGACGCTCAGTAGCTCGGTACGGGCTTTTGTTGAAGTTTCGAGAACATACCTTCACCGAGGAGTCAAGCAGTATATTGCTCCGTCCTACGTATATCTCGCGAAGAGACCATGAGGGTAAAATCAGAGAGATAAGAGCCCTCACAGAGGCATACCGACAATCCTTCTTTCCACGTACAATACGAGACTGGAATAGAAGGGAGAACCGATAGAGGTACTCAGGGTACCTTCCGCCACACACCGTCAGGTGGCTTGCGGAGTATGGATGTAGATGTAGATGTAGATAGTTTTCGAGACCAGAGCCACTACTTCTCAGTCAAACAACTGCTCAGTTTGCCTCACAAGGGCTGAGTGCACCCTGCATGCCAACAGCACTCGGCACAGCCATCCAAGTGTGAGACCAGCCCAGAGCTTTCTGTGATCTGACGGGAACTGGTGTTAGCACTGCGGCAAGGCCGTTGGTATATTTTTCAAATACACCGGTGTCCAAATTTAAAGCAACAAACCACTATTTTCCCGGCCTGTGTCTAATTCACAACATTATCGTACAAACTGTCAACAAATGTCCGTACAACCGTGTCCTGCACAGAAGATGGCATTCTGGTCGATGGCAACCATGCCAGTGTGACGTCAGGCACCTATCAAATGGGATAGTGCATCCACAGTCGCTGTGCACACAGTCAGAGTCGGTGCAGAATGGCACAGAGAGGACGCCTAACAAGCTCTCTGCAGTGGAGGGCCATGGGATGAATGGAAGCAGGACAGTCGTAGACTGATGTGGCCCAATGGCTTAATATGACTCGTTCTGCTCGTTTCCAGTTTATAGAGATCTAAACTGTATATCCAAGACCAGAACATGTGTAACATTAGAAATAGAGCACCGCTATTTAGCTGTAAAGGCACAACGCTCCAGCCTTAGTACTGCTCGGCAACTGCATCTGACCTCGCAGCATCCACTGGACGTGTTGTAGCAAGGCAAACGGTGCAAAAAAGGCTTCGGCAGAGTATCTGTTACTGTCAGGACCTCCTGTATGTGTACCTCTGATGCGTCTTCCTAGAAGGGAACGTTTAGAGTGGACCGTCAACATGCCACATGGACTGTCGAACAGAGGGCAATTGTTCTTTTTGCAGATGAGTCCCGATTCGGTCTGGACAGTGATTCTCGACAGATTCGCATCTGGAGTGAAAGTGGAGCACGATTTTGGGATCCGAACATGTAACAGAACGATCCTGAGGAGAATTACTAATGGTGTGGGCAGGGATTATGTTGGCCAGCCAAACACCTCTCCATGAAACTGTACAGGCGAATTAGCAAGGCCTAACTGCTGTCAGGTATCGTGACAGGATCTTGGGACCTCATCTGCGGTTGCTGCGAGGTGCTGAGGGTCCAGACTTTGTACTGATGGAGAATAATGTTCGACCTCATAGGGCACAGGTGGTTGATGTTTCCTTGAAAACGGGAGATGTCGCAAGCACAGCGTGGTCTGCTGACTTGATTCCCATAGAGCACTTCTAGGATGCACTAGGGAGGTGGGTTGTATCATGTCAGCATCCACCAATCTCTCTCCAAGACTGCGACCAGCTCTGCAGGGAGAATGGGCGTTATTGCCTCAACATGACATTGATGGCATCATTCACAGCATGCCCCATTGTTTGCCAGGCCTGTACTGGTGTCAGAGGTAGTCACACCCGTTCTGAGCGCATCACGCCTTGTCAGAACGTGTGTGTGTTAACCCGTTAAGTTGGAAAAAACGAAGAACATTTTTGTGTATTGTTATGCTTGTTGCAGTTGTTTACATTCTGTGTTTTTTATACTGTTTATGCTTTACTTTCACCTGATTCTTTTGTGGCAAAATAAACGTAACCTTGCAAAATTTCGGTTTGTTGATTTAATTTTGGGCAATAATGTTAGCTAAAGTGTTAAATATTTCAGATTAAGCAAGTAGGCGAGGAAAAGATAGGAAAAGGTTTGAAGTTCATTGCAACTCGCTAGCTGTTCTTCATCTACATCTATGATCCACAGCCGACCTTGTGGCGTGTGGTGGAGGGTAAATTGGTGTACCGGTGTCCCTTTCCTCCTTTCCTGTTCCAGTCACGAATAGTTCATGGGAAGAACGCTTGCCGGTAAGCCTCCGTGTGGGCTCGAATGTCTCTAATTTTATCTTCACGGTTTTTCGTGCGAACTATACTTAGAAGGAAGCGGTACATTTGATGACTCTTATGGGAATGTACGCTCCTGGAACTTTAGCAATAAATGCCACAGATACAGAACGCCTCTCTTGAGTGTCAGCCACTGCAGCTAGTTTGATCAGCCATGTGAGCCTTTTGTTCTCACTAAACGAAGCTGTAATGAAACGCGCTGCCCTTCTTTGGATCTCCTGTATTTCCTCTATCAATTCAATATGGTATGGATCCCATGCTGACGAGCTATATCCAGTATTCGTCAAATTAGAATTCACTTCCATAGTTGGCATGGTGCTGTTGGATCGAAGTACCAGCTACAAGGCGTATTCGAAAAGCAAGGTCCGATTTGGCGCAAAATGTAAACCACTATGAAAATCCGATGGAACTTTTCAGTGCAGAGCGCAAAGTCATGTCGCAGAAATTTCTAAAACAACAGTGACTCTCGCCAAGTATGTGAATCTGGTGGGAGACTTCGCCTGAAGCTATGCAGCCCACATAACATAAATGTCAGGCATTTCTTTCTTCAAGACAATTATCAGCCGCAATGAAGACGCAGGGGCAATGAAGACGCTCCTGCAGCGTTTTCGATGTGAAGTGTTTGATCACCCACAATACAGACCTTAATTGGCTCTCTACAGTGTTCATGTCTGCTCACATGAACCGGTGGCTATGCAGACAACATTTTGGCACGAACGACAAAAGGCAGATCAGCTAGAGAATCTGCAGAAAGTACAGGCGCCTGCTTTCTGTGACGTCAATACTAGAAAGTTTGTACAATGCTATGACAAATGTCTAAGTCGGAGCAGCGACTATTTATAAAGGTAGCTGGAACAGCGACTATTTATAAAGGTAGCAGGAAGATTTAACTGTTACGAATGAAAAAAATGTTATTTTCACTGTGGTTTCCATTTCGCGACAAATCGGACCTTACTTTCCGAACAGCCCTCGTACAAACGTAAATAATGCACTAACTACTTCCAGAGGGCAATAACTTCAAACACTGTACTGAAACATAGTAATCAACTTTACTACATTAGTTCTTGAGTTGCAAGAAGGCAATAAGACAATTACCTCCTTGATTTCCTGACAATCGCGAAATGAATAATCAGTGCTTAACTTTCCAGATAAATACGCTATAATGTACACTTCTTAAAATTTAGTAACACTGGTTTATAGAAACAACATAAACAGGAATAAATCAGAATGAGATTTTCACTCTGCAGCGGAGTGTGCATTGATATGAAACTTTCTGGCAGATTAAAACTGTGTGCCCGACCGAGACTCGAACTCGGGACCTTTGCCTTTCGCAGGCAAGTGCTCTACCATCTGAGCTACCGAAGCACGACTCACGCCCGGTACTCACAGCTTTACTTCTGGCAGTATCCGTCTCCTACCTTCCAAACTTTACAGAAGCTCTCCTGTCAGGAAGTTTCATATCAGCGCACACTCCGCTGCAGAGTGAAAATCTCATTCTGGAAACATCCCCCAGGCTGTGGCTAAGCCATGTCTCCGCAATATCCTTTCTTTCAGGAGTGCTAGTTCTGCAAGGTTCGCAGGAGAGCTTGTGTAAAGTTTGGAAGGTAGGAGACGGATACTGGCAGAGGTAAAGCTGTGAGTACCGGGCGTGAGTCATGCTTCGATAGCTCAGATGGTAGAACACTTGCCCGCGAAATGCAAAGGTCCCGAGTTCGAGTCTCGGTCGGGCACACAGTTTTAATCTGCCAGGAAGTTTCAGGAATAAATCAGTTACACGCCGAAAAAGCATGAGATGGGTGTCAATGCAACAACAAATGAGTCTTTAATAATCATACCCGAACTCAAAAAGATGTTTAAACGAAGCATATTTCAGGCTAAATGAATGAAAAACAGTTAATCAGTTCAACTACATGTTTTTCGTGTTCTTGTAGTGATAGTACTGTTGATTGAATGGAACGAAATACTTTATTGTCTGGCAATTGTGTCAGTCCCGTTTGCCCTTTGTTTCCAGCAGCGCCAACTAGATAACAGTGTTAAACAGTTGTTGAACTACTGATCTGTTTATGATCCAGATACGATGCTCTTTCAGCAATGAAAGAAGCTAAATCAGACTTAGCACTAAATATGAATGATATGAGGCCTGATAACCTTAAGAGCCTATAGCAAACCGCCGTTGATTTTGAGATGGTAGCATGTATGCACGCTCCTGACATCTGTTGAACTTATGATTATCCACTTTTATCTACAAGGATTGACCAGCAAGTAATGCACCGAATTTTTTTTCTCAGCTGAAGACAATGCTACGAATGCGGATTATTTTTGCGAATGTATCATTTGAAGTCTCCTGAGTGAGCGCGCCAAATTTCCGTCACTTCCCGAAGATAGCGTTACAAGCAACGTGCCATCATTGAATTTCTCCCTGCAGGGAAAGAACCTGTGGGGAATATACAGAAAAATTCGTGCAAAGTCTATGGAGCGTCTGCTATCAACACAACTACACTGGGCACGAAGGACGATGTCATCAGAAGGCAGGTCGGCAGAGCTCCACGGTCGGGGAGACCATCCACGGTTGTCACACCTGAGTTGTTGAAGCGAGCTGATGTTGTCATTCGCGAGACAGACGAATTACGACTTGGCAGTTGGCGCTGCATCCTGTCAGTCAGCGCAGGAAGTGTGGATGCAATTATCTCAACCCTTTGATATTCAAAAATATGTGAGAGATGGGTCACACGGTGTATAACGGTGGATCACAAATCGCACAGAAAACAATTTTCTCTTGATTTGTTGCAACTTTTTGAATCTGAGAGGGAGGAAAATAGGGTTCACCATTTTGAGCCCGAAACAAAACGACAGTCGACGGAATGGCGCCCTTCCCAGTACCTAAAGAAGGCAAAATTCAAAGCAATTCTTGTGTAGCACCACATTTCGAAAGCTTCCATTCTCTTATTGTCCGAACTATTTATCGTACATGTTTCACTTCCATACATGGCTACACTCCATATAAATACTTCCAGAAATGACATCCTGAAACTTAAATCTATACTTGATGTTAACAAATTTCTCTTCTTCAGAAACGCATTCCTTGCATTGCCAGTCTGCATTTTATATCCTCTCTACTTCGATCATCATCAGTAATTTTGCTCCCCAAATAGCAAAACTCCTTTACTACTTTAAGTGTCTCGTTTCGTAATCTAATTCCCTCAGCATCACCCGACTTAATTCGACTACATTCCATTATTCTCGTTTTTCTTTTTTTGATGTTCATCTTATATCCTCCTTTCAAGACACTCTACATTCCGTTCAGCTGCTCTTCCAGTTTCTTTGCTGCCTCTGACAGAATTACAATGTCATCGGCGAACCTCAAGGTTTTTATTTCTTCTCCATGGATTTTAATACCTGCCCCGAACTTTTCTTTTGTTTCCTTTATTGCTTGCTCAATATACAGATTGAATAACACCGGGGAGAGGCTACAACCCTGTCTTACTCCCTTCCCAATCCCTGCTTCCCTTTCATACCCCTCGACTCTTATAACTGCCATCTGCTTTCTGTACAAATTGTAAGTAGCCTTTCGCTCCTTGTATTTTACCCCTACCACCTTTAGAATTTGAAAGAGAGTATTCCAGTCAACATTGTCGAAAGCCTTCTCTAAGTCTACAAGTGCTAGAAACGTAGGTTTGCCTTTCCTTGATCTTTCTTCTAAGATAAGTCGTAAGGTCAGTATTGCCTCAAGTGTTCCAGTATTTCTACGGAATCCAAACTGATCTTTCCCGAAGTCGGCTTCTACTAGTTTTTCCACTCGTCTGTAAAGAATTCGTGTTAGTATTTTGCAGCTGTGGCTAATTAAACTGATTGTTCGGTAATTTTCAACATTTGTCAACACCTGCTTTCTTTGGTATTGGAATTATTATATTCTTCTTGAAGTCTGAGGGTATTTCGCCTGTCTCATACATCTTGCTCACCAGATGGTAGAGTTTTGTCAGGACTGGCTCTCCCAAGGCCGTCAGTAGTTCCAATGGAATGTTGTCTACTCCGGGGGCCTTATTTCGACTCAGGTCTTTCAGTGCTCTGTCAAACTCATCACGCAGTATCGTATCTCCCATTTCATCTTCATCTACGTCCTCTTCCATTTCCATAATATTGTCCTCAAGTTCATCGCCTTTGTATAGACCCTCTATATACTCCTTCCACTTTTCTGCTTTCCCTTCTTTGCTTAGAACTGGGTTTCCATCTGAGCTCTTGATGTTCATACAAGTGGTTCTCTTATCTCCAAACGTCTCTTTAATTTTCCTGTAGGCAGTACCTATCTTACCCCTAGTGAGATAAGCCTCTACATCCTTACATTTGTCCTCTAGTCATTCCTGCTTAGCCATTTTGCACTTCCTGTCGATCTCATTTTTGAGACGTTTGTATTCCTTTTTGCCTGCTTCATTTACTGCATTTTTGTATTTTCTCCTGAGCACTATGGTAGTTAAAATCTGAGGTCATCACTCCCCTAGAACTTAGAACTACTTAAACCTAACTAACCTAAGGACATCACACGTATCCATGCCTGAGGCAGGATTCGAACCTGCGACCGTAGCAGTCGCGCGGTTACGGACTGAAGCGCCTAGAACAGCTTGGCCATCGCGGCCGGCACGCCACAGCAACCCGGAGATGTTTTGGTGCAACATGATACCGCTGGCCCCATACAAGTTTGAGGACTGCTGAACACACAGCAAAACAGGGTTGGACAGTATTACCCCATCCACCCTGAGCTAGCCCCCTCGGACTTCCACTTGTTTGAGTTATTAAACGATATCATTTGTGGAAGAATTTGAGGACGATGAGGAGGTGATACACACAGTGAAGATGGCCCCACCAACAGGACAACGACTGGTACCGTCTGGGCATAAACGCCCTTGTTTCACGCTGGAGGAAGGCCATAGAATGGGACGGAGATTACGTGGTAAAATAGTGTAGATAGCACACCATTCTTTTGTGAGTGCAATTCTCATTATGTTCAATAAAGAATTGTTGAAGAAAAAAAATGCGATACATTACTTTCTGGGCAACCCTCGTACACCATGTGATCAAAAGTATCCAGACACCCTAAAAACATACGTTTTTCATAATAGGTGCATTGTGCTGCCGCCTGCTGCTAGGTACTCCATATCAGCGACCTTAGTAGTCATTAGACATTGTGAGAGAGCAGAATGGGTCGCTCCGCAAAACTCACGGACTTCGAACATGGTAAGGTGCTTGGGTGTCACTTGTGTCATACGTCTGTACGCGACATTTCCACACTCCTAAACATCCCTAGGTCCACTGTTTCTGATTTGATAGTGAAGTGGAAACGTGAAGGGACACGTACAGCACAAAAGCATACAGGCCGACCTCGTCTGTTGACTGGCACAGACTGCCGACCGTTGAAGAGAGTCGTAATGTGTAATAGGCAGACATCTATCCAGACCATCACCCAGGAATTCCAAACTGTATCAGAATCCACTGCAAGTACTATTACAGTAAGCAGGGAGGTGAGAGAAAGGATTTCATGGTCGACCGGCTGCTCGTAAGCCACACATCACGCCAGTAAATGCCAAACGACGCCTCGCTTGGTGTAAGGAGCGTAAACATTGGACGATTGAACGGTGGGAAAACGTTGTGTGAAGTGACGAATCACGGTACACAATGTGGCGATCCGATGTCAGGTTTTGTGTATGGCGAATTCCCGGTGAACGTCATCTGGCAGTGTGTGTAGTACCAATAGTAAAATTCGGAGGCGGTAGTGTTATGGTGTGGTCGTGTTTTTCATGAAGGGGGCTTGCACCCCTCGTTGTTTTGCGCGGCACTATCACAGCACAGGCCGACATGGATGTTTTAAGCACCTTCCTGCTTCCCACCATTGAAGATCAATTCGGGTATGGCGAATGCATCTTTCAACACGATTGAGCACCTGTTCCAAACGCACGGCCTGTGGTGGAGTGGTTACACAATAATAACATCCCTGTAATGTACTAGCCTGCACATACTCCTAACCTGAATCCTATAGAACACCTTTGGGATGTTTTGGAACGCCGACTTTATGGCAGGCCTCACTGACCGACATCGATACCTCTCCTCAGTGAAACACTCCGTGAATAATGGGCTGCCATTCCCCAAGAACCCTTCCAGATACTGATTGGACGTATGCCTACGAAAGTGGAAGCTGTCATCAAGGCTAAGGGTGGGCCAACACCATATTGAATTCCAGCATTGCCGATGGAGGACACCACGAACTTGTAAATCATTTTCAGGCAGGTGCCCGGACACTTTTGATCACATAGTGTATGTCTGTAGCCTCACACTATGTACGTGAACATCCATGAAAATTTCTCGGATATTCATTTCCACAAGGGTCCAAAGAACAAAGCATAGTTTTGTTGCTATGCGCTGCTCAATTGTTCTCTAGTGTTGAGAACATTACTTAGAGTCTACATCATGAACGTACATCATGAGCACTACGGGCCTGCTGAGGTCATCTGTCCCCTAGAACTTAAACTACTTAAACCTAACCAACCTAAGGACATCACACACACCCAAACCCGAGGCAGGATGCGAACCTGCAACCGTAGTGGTCGCGCGGTTCCAGACTGTGGCGCCTAGAACCGCTCCGTCGGCCATGAACGTAGTAGTAGTACTTCATAACTGGAGGTGTATCAACAGTTTTAACTGAAGCGCATGTCCGCATATTGTGTTTGATGAAGTTGATGATACCGAGGACCATGAAGAGTTGGAATAGATCACAGTTGCGTGTGTTGAATTTATTATATGTTCTTTATGTTGTAATTCTAGTTTCAAATTAATGACAAACTTTACAGGAGAGACTATTGTCACTAGCCTATATATCCACAAATCGTCGTTTAATACTAATAATAAATACATGGTGTCCATAATTAAAGTTGCAGTTTCAAAACGCTGCAGAAAAAGAACCGTTGCTCATAACGACGTCAAATTTGAACAGCATATTACAGATGCAGGGCAAACTTTATTGAACAAAAAAAAAGCCTAGCGAAAGTTTTACCGACAGACGGCGCTGTAAACGTCGTAACGTTATTCTTAAAACATTTGGCAGAAATGCAGACCATTGCAGCACCATAGCAATATGGTCAACATTGTTGCATGAACTTCCCAAGTCGAATGCCCTCCCTAACACAAACTTCTTATCTTCAGCGTATTCTCCCCCTAAATTGTCACTATTTCCAGGCTTCTTCGGCATTTAGTATACTATCCCATCACTGGATATAATAGGGGTGTCGTGTACCATAGGTGATCGTATAGTGACAATTTAGGGAGAAAATAAGCTGAAGGTATGAAGTTTGTGTTGGGTGGGGAGGGGGGGAGGGGGGGGGGGAGCATTCGACTTTGGTTGTTGTGCTGTGCTGTTCAGCATAGTCCCGTGGTGGTGTAATAGTCAGCAAGTAAGCAAGAAGACCCAGGTTCGAATCCTAGCCATAGCACTAATTTTAATTCATTTCTTCAGCTTCCAGCATTACGAAAACGCACTACGAACTTATGCCTCAACCCAACAACCCCGCTTTAGTGGCGCTGTCGTAGGTAATATGATCATTGGTATCATACGGTGATGGTGGTGATTGTATCATGCCGGTGGGATGTTTTACGTACAACGATAATCTCTTTGGAGGTTTACGGCTGGGTATATAGGACCGTTGCTATTCACAATATACATAAATGACCTGGTGGACGACATCGGAACTTCACTGAGGCTTTTTGCAGATGATGCTGTGGTGTATCGAGAGGTTGCAACAATGGAAAATTGTACTGAAATGCAGGAGGATCTGCAGCGAATTGACGCATGGTGCAGGGAATGGCAATTGAATCTCAATGTAGACAAGTGTAATGTGATGCGAATACATAGAAAGATAGGTCCCTTATCATTTAGCTACAAAATAGCAGGTCAGCAACTGGAAGCAGTTAATTCCATAAATTATCTGGGAGTACGCATTAGGAGTGATTTCAAATGGAATGATCATATAAAGTTGATCGTCGGTAAAGCAGATGCCAGACTGAGATTCATTGGAAGACCCTAAGGAAATGCAATCTGACAACAAAGGAAGTAGGTTACAGTACGCTTGTTCGCCCACTGCTTGAATACTGCTCAGCAGTGTGGGATCCGCACCAGGTAGGGTTGATAGAAGAGATAGAGAAGATCCAACGGAGAGCAGCGCGCTTCGTTACAGGATCATTTAGTAATTGCGAAAGCGTTATGGAGATGATATATAAACTCCAGTGGAAGACTCTGCAGGAGAGACGCCCAGTAGCTCGGTACGGGCTTTTGTTAAAGTTTCGAGAACATACCTTCACCGAAGAGTCAACCAGTATATTGCTCCCTCCTACGTATATCTCGCGAAGAGACCATGAGGATAAAGAGAGATTAGAGCCCACACAGAAGCATACCGACAATCCTTCTTTCCACGTACAATACGAGACTGGAATAGAAGGGAGAACCGATAGAGGTACTCAGGGTACCCTCCGCCACACACCGTCAGGTGGCTTGCAGAGTATGGATGTAGATGTAGATGTAGAACAGTGGTCCGTGCAGCAGACGATAGCTAGCCAGAAGGTGGCCTACCATCTGTGAAACCCAATTCATCAGTTTTCAGACTGAGCGTGCGCGGCTAGTGAAGACAGCACCTCGCAGTGGCAGCTTTTTGACCCATTTCTTCGCGATACCTGACGTACTCTTCCCCCGTGACTGAATACCGCCTGTCTAGAATGAGCAGTACTTACACGAATTCGGTCCTCTATCGTTTCTGAAATGGCTGTGCTTTCGCCCTCTAAGCCACAACGAGGTCGAGACGCAAGGCGTAAGCGTGGAGAAGCCACGACGTCATTGTCCCGGGTTTTCACTTGCGTCCACAGCTTACTGCCTGGCTATGTAGTGTCCAGCCTTCCAGGAACGCTTTTAGTGGTGTCATCATGATCATCACAGCGTGCTATACAAATATAGGCCCCATAACGAACGCGTGATGTCACCTTAGTTACTTCGCCCGACGTACATCACGATCTCCCAGCTACGTCTGGGGCCTGGCTGGAAATCAGTGCCGGCCGGGGTGGCCGAGGCGTTCTAGGAGCTACAGTCTGGAACCGCGCGACTGCTTCGGGCGCAGGCTCGAATCCTGCCTCGGGCATGGATGTGTGTGATGTCCTTAGGTTTAAGTAGTTCTAAGTTCTAGGGGACTGATGACCTCAGAAGTTAAGTCCCATAGTGCTCAGAGCCATTTGAACCATTTGAAAATCAGTATCTCAACGAGAAGGTACTCAATAAAGCCCTTAACTTTGTCATATGTTACTGAGAGCGTGAGTCTATTTAAATGTACTGTTACAAGATGTTAAAGTACACAGCTGGAAAAAGATCGAAACACCAAGAAACAGTTAATGTAGAGTAATGAAATTTCGGGAACACATTTGCCTAGGCACATTTGATCAGGCTGATGGCGTGGAATCGGAGTCAACTTTTTAAAGAGGACATTGAAGGCAAATGGCTATGATAGTTATCCAGTCGACAGGACGTTTAGGCGGAATATTTATAACGCTAACAAGAATGACGAGGAACCGTCTTCTCACTCCGTTAAGTTACCGTTCGTTTCGGGGATCACTGACCGCATAAGCAGAATTCTAAAAAAAAAAAAAATTTATTCAGACATTTTTCTTTAGTCAAAACAAAAAAAAAGATTTTTTGCGACAAAAAACGGATGCACCTGATTGCCTCCACAATGCAGACGTCTATCAAGTGACATGTGGCTGCAGCAAAGTGTATATAGGCGAAACGGGAAGAACTGTTAAAGAACGCATTAAGGAACACGAACGGTATATACGGCTAAAACAATGTGCAAAATCGGCAGTAGCGGACCATCATCAGAACTGTGGCTCTGGCATCGATTTTAATAACGTACGTGACCTGGCTTAGGAAATAAACATTTATAGAAGAAAGGTCCGGGCAGTGGTTGAAATTTCCAGGAATGGACCTAATTTCAATAGATACGACGGCTATAGGCTTCCGGCATCGTGGCTCCCAGCCATCATGGAAGTGAATATGCCGCCGCGGTGTGCGAGCGACATAAACAACGCACTGCAAGTCACCTCGGTGGACAATAATATTGTGGGTAAACATTCCTCGTCTCTTGCTCTGTCCGTTTAGAATGATGACGGCTGGCTAACCAACAGCAGCAGGGGGAATTTCAACCAATATCCTTTCTCCAGTGGAAGTGTGGAATAGTACCTTTCTACCCAATGACGATGGGCCGCCAATAGTATCCACAGGGGTTTAGCCAACAACGCCCCTTCTCCTGCATGAGTGCAGGAATGTTAGCCTACGAATATGGCCCACCAATGCTACCACTTCTCCAGCACGAGCGCGGGAAAACTCCCCTTTATAAGAGGACGCGACACTCGTCTCTGACAGTGCTCTAGATCCTAGTAGAGAGATCGAAACGTCATCATTTTAGAGGAAATATGACGCGGCTAATAGCACAGAAGATTTTAACTTCAGTGACAACGGCCAGGAGAGCCAGCACACTTACACGAATGAGTTGTTACCTTGATTGCTGTTATTAAAGTTCTCATTGGCAAATGAGTTGTCCGATTGCTGAATTTCTAATAATTGAGCAAGTCCCTGAAAGCTAAAATACCTTCCTTTTACTGTCCAGTGAGAAGGGAAACTCGTAATGAGCACGAAAGTTTTGATATGCGTAACTGTATGAGTGCCGATTGGCTATACGGTTCGGTCAGATACCGGTTTTGTTGGACCATATACTCAAAAACTGCGTAATAGTGGGAAAACTGCAGTGTTCAAAATTGGATAGATTAGCTGATCTTTAATGCCTCGCTGAGTCGTTTCCGACCAATAAGCAGAGATAGAAATGCATTCTGGAACTCTTCAGCGGAGTGACATTGACTTGCTACAGGCATCGCAGGTTCTCCCTCTAGAAAGCTACAGATAAATTCGAGCTTCTGTGTCACTGGCCAGTTTGGTGGTGGCGAAAATGAAAATTGCTGCACCCAGTCGTGGGGATACAGGTCCGTGCAGTTATTTATAAACACCTTGACTTTCTGTACAAATAGGAAATGTCTGTAGTCGAATCCTTCGTGTTTGAGATTTTGAGAAGATTCGACCGCGTAAAAAACTGATTGGTTTGTATCATTGTCATGCACACTTTGTAGTCTGCTCATATTACGAGGGCTCTTCGTAAAGTAAGGAACGATATGTCGTGAAATGGATGCCACAGTGAAATTCAAAACTGTTTTATTTGCAATAGTTAGCTATACTTTCCAGCTACTTCTCTACACATTCGCCGCTCAGACGTAGACATCTGTCCTAGTGTTGTACCAACTTTTCAATTCCCTCGTTATAGAAGAAAGCCGCCAGTGCTTTTCGACAATTTTCTACTCTGGACTGCAGCTCGTTATCTGTGTCAAAATATTGTCTTCATAACCAGCGGTTCATTTGAGCAGAGATGAACCTCGGGGATAGCCAATTACGGGCTATAGTGTGGATGATCAAGCACTTCCCATCGAAAATGCTGCAGGAGCAACTTCATTGCCCCTGCAGAGTGCGGCCGAGAATTGTTGTGTAGAACGAACTGCATGACAGTCTTGTTATGTGGATTGCATAGCTTCAGGCGAAATCTTTCGCCAGACCCTCATACATGGCGGGAGACGCTAATTTCTAGCCATCTTTACGTTCTCATTGTGAAGTCATAACGGAAAAAAAGCAACATGATGCGATCGACGAGCGTACTAGACACAGTGCCCAAAGCATCTGTGCAAAGCTTCATCAGATTTTCACTGTATTTCCCATTTCGCGACCTATAGCTCCTTACTTTCCGAAGAACCCTCGTATTGTGAGGATGAAAAGTAGGTGACTGTTGCTGTTGCATGTTAGTTTGAAACTGATTACATGGAGAAAAATTTCTGATATTGGCTACTTCCTGATGTAAACTACTAACTTTCCTAACTAACGAAATGTTATGTGCACCAAGCTGGTTTAATGTTTGCCACATGGACTGTTATTCTTGAGACTCAGTAAATACAATGGGAGCTGTGTCGTCTAATTTATTTTCCGTATTCAAGTGTTTCTAATCTTGCTGATAGCTGATCACATCTTTCCTTGAGTGTAAGAATGTGTGTGGAATTGTCTGAATCTAAAGCGTCGACTTGCTTCTGTAGTTTACATGATGTCTTGTTCACCTTTCCCAAATTTTCTTTGTGTCAGGGCCCAGAAGCAGCTCTGTTTGTTCAACACGAGAGCTTAACGACTCAGTGTCATCTGTGCACTTTTCTTCAGCTTTCTGGATTCGTGTGCCAACAGTGGTTTTGAAGTCAGTTACATATGTTTGCATTTGATTCTGTGAATGTTTCACTCTGTTAACCTCGTCTGTAACGGAATTTATTGTAGCGTTAACTGCTGTTTTACTTCCTGTCTTTGTACTGCAATTGACTGTAAAAACTGTTTATTATCCTATATGTGTTTACGGAAAAAGTCTTTGTATCACTTTCTGAGGTCTCAGTGCGAACTTTAAGACGTGCATCCAATCGAGTGTTTCGGTGATCTATTCTTTCGTTAAGTGATTGCATTTCATCTGTAAGCTTTTTATAGGTTTCACTACATTGATGTCTTAAAACATTAATGTCATCTCTCAAAGTTTTGGTGCTACCTGTGTATCGCTGGCTATAGCTTCAATTTTATCGCAAAGACATCTGTCACTGGCCTTAGTATCTGTATCTCCCTATTTGAAACGATTGTCAGTCGTTTCTGTGTACGATTTAAGTTCGTAATGTATGCTGGAAAATTGTATGGTGGAAAATTGTCCATTTTCATTGAACTGAGTATTCTGTTTAACCATCGTTTGCATGAGATTTTGATGTAATGCTTCCGTATGCTTTTCAACTGATGTGTTGGGTGTCACCTGTATTGTGTATTGTGATGTGGAGACATCACCATAGACGTTTTGTTTGTTGCATTATCTGCATAATTACTGTTAATAGAAGCTGACGGATTTTTTAAAAACAGACTGAGTACATTGCACTACTGTGTCCTCTGACATACTATTGGCTTTCTGATTGATTGTGCAAGAATTGGGAAGTTCATTGACCTGATTCGGTAAAACATACCGTTCTGACACCTGTGTGATAGTAATATTCAAGCTGCGACTATAAAGTAATGAGACTGATGTGAAAAAAATATTGGTTACCGTTTTAGTCTAGTGTTGTCTTCTTCAAAGTAGTTCCCTTCTGATGGCCCACACTTTTTCCAGCGCTTGTGTCATTGATGGTAACATTTCTGGAACTCATCTTCTGTAATATCCTCCAAGACCCTCGTCACAGCTTTTAGGACTTCTTGTGTTGTTTGAAAATGGTATCCCTTGACAGCTGTTTTGACTCTTGAAAACAGAAAAAAGTTGCACGGAGCGATATCTGGTGAATAAGGTGGCTGTGATAGTACTGAATTTTGTTTTGAAGTTAAAAATTGCTGCACTGACAGAGCAGTATGGAATGGCGCATTATCATGATGCAGAATCCAATTATCAGCAATGTTGGCATGGGCACAAAGAACTCTTTTACGAAGGCTTTCTACAATTTCTTTGTAGTAATATTCGTTAACCGTTTGTCCACAATTGCCTTAGAAACCAAAGAGGTTGCTGGTCATCCACTGTGGTCTTCATCTTCAACATTCGTTCTACCTTCACTAAACATTTTATGCTAACGAAATACTTGAGCTCTTGACGTAACCTCCTAGACAAAAGCCTTCTTAAGCTTACCGTAAGCTGTCGCCGCGCTTTCACCCAATTTCACGCAAAAAGAAATGGCACACCGTTGCGCAATATTATGCGGTTCCATTTCCGTGACAAAAGACACAAACACATGTTAATCTATTACAGCACAACTCATGGCTGAACAGTTGCATCGATGTGCCGCTTGGACTAGAAACAGCTTATACACCAAGGTCAAAGATATTGTGCCTACACAAGCCTACAGGGTTGCCACATCTTGCAAAGAAAATCAATCTCATTACTTTATTGTCGCACCTCTTGTACCTCAGCGTCTTTCGATATACTGGAATGTACAGACTGAGCAGATGGTAAACTCGGTGAAATCATACTGTCAGTAAACGGTATATTATTTTGGGAAACTGAATTCACGTGTTCTGTCGTGTTTTGCAATTGTAGCCCCGCTGAGTGGTTACTATCATTCGCAACATTGTTGTCAACAATGGGAAAGTCGTCCATTTTGGTATTTTTAATTGTAAGATTACATCCCGGAATTTTAATACTTTTGCGCGGAATCGTAAATCATATGCAGAGTACTAGCCAAAGAAAAAAGATATTCAACAACCAAATCAATGAAAAAGCAATGTGGAGATAAGACTGCCGATGAACTGTGGAAATTTTTTTTACATGTTAATAAAGTGGGTTGCGCCCAAAGAAGTATAACTATTACAGAGTGGTTGAGAGAACAGAATATATATACCTGACTGTTTTAATATTAAAGATTTCACAAAACAAACGACTGGCAGAGCTGTCGCCAAGTGTAACTTTCTTTAAATAATTATCGAATGAATGAACGGATGTAGAATATATACAAAACTGGAGTTATCATGTAGCATGTTGTAACTGCAAGTGGTGTGCTTACTCTATGTTATTGTTAGCAAAACGTGTACAAACTGATTGGGTAATGCAACTCTCAATGCCAATAAAGGAAAAAAGTCTCTGCAAAATACATTCAGCCCCTTAGGAACTGGATCCTCTGGTCCTGTTCAAAACTGATAACTTTGGTCCCTGTGCAGATAACAAACAAAGTATATTGCATTATCTCTAGAGCAGCAACGGTAGAATGCGATATATTCTGCTCTCTCATAAAAAAATTTAAATATACTAGCTACAGGTTCAGAAGTGTGCAACGCTGGCGGTTATACTTTGAAATGTACATGAAGTACTTTTGGCTCATAAATGAAAACATTTAAGAAAAATCCAATGTCTTTTAAAAATATATGACTTGATCAGGGAGGTGGTACTGATTCTGATGAATTACTAACACTGGCTTTTTAGTAAAATTGTATTCCAAGTTATGTCTGGCTTCCCAAAACGTCTGACAATTCAACATTACTCAGAATAATTGTATCCTTTTTACTAATTGATTCACAAACAATGAGATTTATACAGCAAGTATTATTTAACATCTATAAAAAAGCATAAATACAAACCATCATATTACATATACCTGTGTTAAGAAATCTTAGAAACATTACAAAAGAGAAATACCTAAGTAGCCTTTACATCAAATCTATTTAAATACATTCTGGTGTTACTCAATTATTGACAATTATCAGCCAACTCACCTATAGTAAAGTGCTGGCAAAACGAAAGTCATAATTATTCAACATGTTTACCTTGTTTGTGTGATGACTCTGCTTCAACGTTTCTATTTCCAAAACTACATGTACTCGTATTCCCTGCATTATAATCTAACACTTGGCTTCACAGAGCACACCACAAAAACTCCATACTCCGTCCTCTTTCGCTCACAGACTGCGCGCCAAGTGCTCTCTTTCTTCAAAAGTAAAATCTCAGACCAGGAGCAGTATATTTGGCTCTGTGATCGTCGTGCATAGTCAGCGATCCGCTTTATAAAGCCTATCAGAGACAAACATCGTTTATAATATTATAGTTTCACTTTAGTTTACTTTAGTATTATTACCATACTCGGGTGCCACATATAAGTGTACGTGTGATCTGACAAGACACAGTGTACCTATATTTTAAATATACGTTTTCGTATTATTCTATGAAAGTGTCATCGTAATACTTGTATAAATGTTATTTCTCGTTTACTTTATGTGTCTCATAGATTCTTGTGGTGGCTGCGGCAGAAACACGTTAAGGTGTGTAGTTTTTAAGAAAAAAAATATAAATAGCGATCGAGACACACAGTTATATTCATTAGTGATAACGATTGTGAACACATAAAATGATTTTGTGTTATTTATAGACAAAAATGCAAAAGGCCGGGCAGAGTCTTTTTCTCCGTGATAGGAAACTGTTGAAACATCCTCACAGATGTTGCCAAATGCAATCCCACTTGCCACATTTGTGAAACGCTCCCAGTGGCTTAACAGGACCAAGATTTCTACATAGTCTTGCTCTTCCGCTTGGGCAGAAAACAAAATCAAATAAGGAATTATACAATTCTGTGAAAAATATAGAGTTGTTTTATGTTTCCTGAATTTAACGCCATTATTTATATTTCAGCGTATACGTGTATTTCAGATATGTGAGCACTATAATGTACATTCACATGTAATGCATAACAGTTTCTTCAGTTGCAGCTTGCATTCAAGATAAAATGAGTGGCTACAAGTTGATCCAGTATCACATTGGGTAGAAGTACAAAAACACAACGCAACATGTATTAACTGGTTTGTTATAATCATCAGGGTGGTATGAGAGACTATAACTGAAACTTTTTGATCGCCCTTATATTACACTGAAGTGCCAAGGAAACTGGTACAGCCACGCATATTCAAATACAGAGATATATAAACAGGCAGAATACAGCGCTGCGGTCGGCAACGCCTGTATAACACCACAATGTCTGGTGCGGTTGTTAGATAGGTTACTACTTCTACAATGGCACGTTGTCAACCTTCAGCTGAGCTTGAACGTGATGTTATAGTCGGTGCACGAGCGATGTCACAAAGCATCTCTGAGACAGCGATGAAGTGGGGATTTTCCCGTACGACCATTTCATGAATGTACCGTGAATATCAGGAATCCGGTAAAACAGCAAATATTCGACATCAGTGGCAGCGTGCGAACCATTGAACGAAACATCATCAATATGGGCTTTCAGAGCCGAAGGCCCACTCGTGTACCCTTGAAGACTGCAGGACACAAAGCTTTACTCCTCTCCTGGATCCGTCAGCCAATGGACTGTTGATGGCTGGAAGCTCGTTGCCTGGTCGAACGAGTCTCGTTCCAAAATGGAGGTGCAGAAATATGGAGACATCATGAATCCATGGGTCCTGCATGACAGCAGGGGACTGTTCAAGCCGATGGAGGCTCTTTAATGGTATGGGGCGTATTCTGTTGGAGTGATATGGAACCCCTGATATGTCTGGATACGACTCCACCCTCCAGGGTAGCCGAGAGCGCTAACACGCTGCTTCCTGGACTCGGGCAGGCGCGCCAGCCCAGGGTCGAATCCGCCCAGCGGATTAACGCCGACGGCCGGTGTGCCGGCCAGCCTGGATGTGGTTTTTAGGTGGTTTTCCACATCCTACTAGGTGAATACCGGGCTGATCCCCAAGTCCCGCCTCAGTTATATGACTCGCAGACATTTGGAACACATTTACGCTATTTGACCATTTACACTCGATGCAGACAGCTGGGGTACACTAATTCCATCCCAGTGGGTATGGGGTGGCAGCAGATTGGTCATCCGGCCACCCCTTAACATTAACATGCCAAATCCGTTTAACCATGGTCGACCCTGCGTCACCGCGGGACAAGTCGCAAGCGATAGAGAGATAGATAGAATACGTATAGATACGACTCTGACAGCTGACACGTACGTAAGTATCCTGTCTGACCTCTTGCATCCATTCATGTCCTTTGTGCATTCCGATGGCAATTCCATCAGGAAAATGCGACACCCCATACGTCCAGAATTACTACAGAGTGGCTATAGGAACACTCTTCTGTGTTTAAACACTTCCGTTGCCCACCAAACTCCACAGGCATGAACATTATTGAGCCTATCTGGGACGCCTTGCAACGTTCTGTTCAGAATAGATCTCCACGGCCTGGTACTCTTAAGGATTTATGTACAGCCCTGCAGCATTCATGGTGTCAGTTCACTCCAGCATCACTTCAGATATTAGTCAAGTTCATGCCATGTTGTGTCACAGTACTTGTGCCTGCTCGCAGGAGTCCTACACGATATTAGGCACGTTACCAGTTTTTTTTTGGCTCTTCAGTATATTACAAATAAGGCTTCCTTGCTTGCACTACATATTATAGCCCCCTTGATATTTAAACTTCTTTTGATTTTAAAACAGTGTCAAGATTTGTTTCTACGCTGAGAAGGTGCTCATCCAGTCGTAACTGTAGCTCCCCCTTCTGTCTGCTCTCTCTCTCTCTCTCTCTCTCTCTCTCTCTCTCTCTCTCTCTCTCTCTGTCTCTCTCTCTTTCTTATTCGCTCGTTTCTGTCGCAAGATGCTCATGAGACAAGTAGGTTTGCGTAGTTTTTTCTAAGGATGGTACATTGTTTATGTTTTACAGGAAGGCATCTAAGAGACATGGAGTTCCAGGTGTGGGGAGTTAACGAACCAAGCAACTTGGACCAGGGGCAGCCCGAACAATGTCTGGCTCTGTCAGGCTTGGGTACCTACAACGATGTGCGCTGCAACTTGGAGCTGCCCTTCATCTGCGAGATAGTGCCCATATAGTGAGCTCACAGGTCTGAGGGAGCAACCGGTATTCTCTCTGCCCACCACAAATAAAAATAAGTTATACGAAAAGCTTAGATATCGTCTGCGATACTGCGAAGCCGACTGAAGTACAGAGCAAGTTGGGTATATGTGACTTATGATTAAATATTTCACTATAAGCTGCAGGACTTATTTTCCTCTTAACCAAGTTTAACGAGCGCAGCATACACTTCATTTATTTATTCCATCTGACAAGATGACAGTGTCCAATATTTCCTGTGGACTAAGCAACCTTATTTTGTTATCCGTGTTATTTCCCTTCCCACTAAATAAACTTCCTTTAGATTTCTTTTTCATTATCGACACTTTCTTTCTTATAAATCTATATCTATACTTTTACACTAGCATATAAAGGCACGTCGTTGTTTAACATTGTTACAAAAATCTCAAAAAGTTTTTACCCGATTTACTACACGATTTTAGACGATACTGTAATAAACATTCGGGTGTACATAAGCTACAAATTTCATTAAAATATGTGGTGTATAAATTTGTATGTAGTATGGAAATGGGAAAGGTTATTGGAAAAATCTCGAAAAGTTTTCGAGCGATTAATTTGAGATTTTTCACACAGTACTCTAATGCACGTTCAGAAGGACAAGGGTTACATATTTTTAATACATATAAAAATTTCTGCTACTATATATATATATATATATATATAACGCCAACATGTATATACTGGTTCATAGTCAGTATAATTTACTCATACCGCCACTGCAGAGATTCAAATCATTTTAATACTAGTTGTCATACTAAAATTGTTATTTTTTAGGTAACTCTAATGTAATATATACAGTATATGTGAAACACTGATCCGATGCAAGAGAGGGCTTGATGCTCATAATTAGATCAGCTTAAATAAATGTATAAATAAAATGAAATAAATAAATCGATCAAGAGATCTTTGCTAATGACCTTTCACTTATGTATTTACTCGTATATAAATCCCCCCAAAGATGTAAACAACCAAGCATAAGTAGCGCCTATTAGACAGCCTATCAGTTCCAGATTCCACCTGAAAGGGGCTACACGGCTAGTGTTGTCGGTAGTTCAACCATACCTAGACAGTCAACACCGCGGTTCCATCGCGTTCGCATTGTTACTTTGTGTCAGGAAGGGCTCTCAACAAAGGAAGTGTCCAGGCGTCTCGAAATGAACGAAAGTGATGTTGAGGAACAGTCGATGGCATGCCTCGCTCAGGCCGCCCAAGGGCTACTACTGCAGTGGGTGACCGCTGCCTACGGATTACGGCTCGGAGGAACACTGACAGCAACGCCACCATGTTGAATAATGCTTTTCGTGCAGCCACAGGACTTCGTGTTACGACTCAAACTGTGCGCAATAGGCTGCATGATGCGCAACATCACTCCCGACGTCCACTGCGAGGTCCATCTTTGCAAACACGACACCATGCAGCGCGGTACTGTTGGGCCAAACAACATGCCGAATGGACTGTTCAAGATTGGCATCACGTTCTCTTCACCGACGAGTGTCGCATATGCCTTCAACCAGACAATCGCCTGAGACGTGTTTGGAGGCAACCCGGTCGGGCTGAACGCCTTAGACACACTGTCCAGCGAGTGCAGCAAGGTGGAGGTTCCGTGCTGTTTCTGATAGCAGTATGTGGGGCCGACGTACGCCGCTGGTGGTTGTGGAAGGCGCCGTAACGGCTGGAAGATACGTGGATGCCATCCTTCGACCTATAGTGTTGCCATATCGGCAGAATATTAGCGAGGCATTGGTCTTCATGGACGACAATTCGCGCCTACATCGTGCACATCTTGTGAATGACTTCCTTCAGGATAACGACTTGGCTCGACTAGAGTGGCCAGTATGTTCTCCAGACATGAACCCTATCAAACATGCCTCGGACAGATTCAAAAGGGCTGTTTATGGACGACGTGACCCACCAACCACTCTCAGGGATCTACGCCGAATAGCCGTTGAGGAGTGGGACAATCTGGACCAACAGTTCCTAAATGAACTTGTAAACCCCCAAAAGATGATAAATGACAGGGTACCCCAACTATTTAAATTTAAAAGAATTAGCTCTCCCCAAAGGCAAGACGACGTGCTACAGGATATTAGAAGTACCGGTGTATGCAGCAATCCCGACCACATCTCTGAAGTACAACCTGCGATGTGTGGTTTTCATGAGAAATAAAAAGGGCAGAAATGATGTTTATGTTGATCTCTATTCCAATTTTCTGTCGGAACCGAGGTGATGCAATATATATATATATATATATATATATATATATATATATATATATATATATATATATATATATATATCAAGAACCAAGAAAGGTAATACTGGCATTAACTTGTACAGCTGCAGCTACTATTACTGGTAATAGTAATGATAATACTGACGTAATAATAATAATGACCATACATGTGGCGATGTGGCGGTGACAACAAGAATGACAGTGTCAGATAAGATTTATAGGTCTCC
The DNA here is from genome assembly GCF_023897955.1 of Schistocerca gregaria. NCBI lineage: Eukaryota > Metazoa > Arthropoda > Insecta > Orthoptera > Acrididae > Schistocerca > Schistocerca gregaria. Next base: position 158,693,834 of record NC_064928.1, read on the forward strand.
TAAACAGATGTGTCCTCGTATAGCAGGTTTGGGGAAGGGGGATTTAAGAAGATTGCACTAGTTAAGAATACTGGGAAATGTGGAAGATCAGGTTGGAATGAGAGATGAGCAAGGGTAACGAGTGCTTACGGGTATAATCATAATTTTATTGTCGCTTTAGTAGATGTTTCGTTACCTATGTTCTGTAGCTGGAGGCATTTAATTCTGTAATATAACATGGGAGGTATTACAGAGTTGGGTACCAGTCGCTGAGAAGAATTTCAAGAAAGTGGATGAGCGATGGAGTGGGACAGAAAGGATTTTGCTCGGATGGGAACGTGCGTTCTTGCCGTTGTCGTATATTAATCACTTAATGACTTGTGCGTTGTTACACTTCAGGCTGCTGGGAGCCATCAAGGGCACTCCAAGATAGGAAATCAGAGACACAATACACACATCAGGCAAAAGTTGTAGCGTTTAGGTTACCAGAGGTAAATAGTAACAATAGATCGGTGCAAATTGCAGACGCTCTGCACAGCTGTCCCAGGGGAGAAGTTTCACTTCAGGGGATTAAGTGCTAACTCCATCCACCGCCTAGACGTTGTTGTAAGGCGTCACCGTAGAAGATGGCCAAGTAAAAGTACGTGTTAGCAGATTCAGCAAGCTTGATACCTGCTCCTGAGAACTGCAACGTCAGTGGCTATGCACTGGTTAGAGTGCTACTATAACAGCACAGCACCCATTTTTATGGAGGATGGGTCCAAGTGATGTGAAATACTGTTGTTGTTGGCCATAATTGGAGTGGCAGTGACGTGTAGCGTTCAGCTGAACGCTGTTGCTTCCAAACTTGGAATTCGTTAACATGAAATCCAGAAGCACCCCTACATACCGAGTAGGAGTATGGGAGGAATCTAAATGTGGTTGGCCAGAGGCGCCCTGGCAGAACGACTCGCCAGATTGGCCGAAGCTTGTTAAGTGCTGGTGGTTTGGTGGGTCGGCTATAGGAAGGGAGAAATGGTGCGCCGCCGCGATTCTGTAAAAACCCATGTTTTTATATTCAGACCAGTTCTCAGTCAGGTCGCTGGGGCACAGACTCTGTGTCGCTCGTGGCAAGCCTCAGTAACTTCCGACATGTCTATTTCCCTCACTTGAAGTGCTGCTCTCATATTTGTTCTTAACGCCCCCCCCCCTCCAGTGGCTTCAGACACCCTTCTGTTGTGCATCCATTTGCCTTCTTTGATTTTTCTATTGTTTGGAATTAGCCTTCAGTGTAATAGTTAGTCTAATCGCAAATAAATAGTGTTAATCAGAGCACTGAATTCCACGAGTTTCCTGCTGCAAGCGTCCTGTCGAGTTCCAAAATCCGCGCCTCTCGTAGGTGTCCTCTGACAGTGCTTGGCGCTGATCCAAGTCACCAAGTTCCCTGCACTGGGAAGTTGTCTTTCTGCATTTGCTAGTCACCGCTCGGAAATTACAGACTGACCTCAAACCCCCTTACTTCCTTCTACCCTGTATCAGGACACGATGCCACATCGTTCAGAAAAGGGCGTTAAACTCGAGGAGAGATTAGAGGGACAGTAGATAAGATAGAGGGTGTGGAAATCTGAACGCAGCCAGGTTAGTTGTGTATATGGTAGTTACATACGACCAAAGAGTCGAACATCACAGGTATAACAAACATAGCTATTCATAACCAGCTTCATGTGCGATGAGAGTTCCTGAGAAAGGCCTTGAAGGATAACATAGCTGTTCTCAGTACTTAGAAGTATAAATATTTCTACAAGTTTCTTTATCAGGCCCAATGGAAGAGCTTTCTATATATCTGTAGGACATGGAGAGATGCTGATGTCTGCTTGTACATTGCAGTTACATGCAATTTAGATAATCATATTATCTAGGAACTCTTCCATTTGGTCCGTGATTGCATTGTTGTTGTTGCAGTCTTCAGTCCTGAGACTGGTTTGATGCAGCTCTCCATGCTACTCTATCCTGTGCTAGCTTCTTCATCTCCCAGTACCTACTGCAACCTACATCCTTCTGAATCTGCTTAGTTTATTCATCTCTTGGTCTCCCTCTACGATTTTTACCCTCCACGCTGCCCTCCAATGCTAAATTTGTCATCCCTAGATGCCTCAGAACATGTCCTACCAACCGATCCCTTCTTCTGGTCAAGTTGTGCCACAAACTTCTCTTCTCCCCAGTCCTATTCAATACTTCCTCATTAGTTATGTGATCTACCCATCTAATCTTCAGCATTCTTGTGTAGCACCACATTTCGAAAGCTTCCATTCTCTTCTTGTCCAAACTATTTATCGTCCATGTTTCACTTCCATACATGGCTACACTCCATACAAATACTTTCAGAAATGACTTCCTGACACTTAAATCTATACTCGATGTTAACAAATTTCTCTTCTTCAGAAACGCTTTCCTTGCCATTGCCAGTCTACATTTGATTTCCTCTCTACTTCGACCATCATCAGTTATTTTGCTCCGGAAATAGCAAAACTCCTTTACTACTTTAAGTGTCTCGTTTCCTAATCTAATTCCCTCAGCATCACCCGACTTAATTCGACTACATTCCATTATCCTCGTTTTGCTTTTGTTGATGTTCATCTTATATCCTCCTTTTAAGACACTGTCCATTCCATTCAACTGTTCTTCCAAGTCCTTCGCTGTCTCTGACAGAATTACAATGTCATCGGCGAACCTCAAAGTTTTTACTTCTTCTCCATGAATTTTAATATCTACTCCAAATTTTTCTTTTGTTTCCTTTACTGCTAGCTCAATATACAGATTGAATAACATCGGGGAGAGGCTACAACCCTGTCTCACTCCCTTCCCAACCACTGCTTCCCTTTCATGTCCCTCGACTCTTATAACTGCCATCTTGTTTCTGTACAAATTGTAAATAGCCTTTCGCTCCCTGTATTTTACCCCTGCCACCTTTAGAATTTGTTGAAAGAGAGTACTCCAGTCAACATTGTCAAAAGCTTTCTCTAAGTCTACAAATGCTAGAAACGTAGATTTGCCTTTCCTTAACCTTTCTTCTAAGATAAGTCGTAAGGTCAGTATTGCCTCACGTGTTCCATTATTTCTACGGAATCCAAACTGATCTTCCCCGAGGTCGGCTTCTACCAGTTTTTCCATTCGTCTGTAAAGAATTCGTGTTAGTATTTTGCAGCCGTGACTTATTAAACTGATAGTTCGGTAATTTTCACATCTGTCAACACCTGCTTTCTTTGGGATTGGAATTATTGTATTCTTCTTGAAGTCTGAGGGTATTTCGCCTGTTTCATACATCTTGCTCACCAGATGGTAGAGTTTTGTCATGACTGGCTCTCCCAAGGCCGTCAGTAGTTCCAATGGAATGTTGTCTATTCCGGGGGCCTTATTTCGACTCAGGGTTTGAGTGCTCTGTCAAACTCTTCACGCAATATCATATCTCCCATTTCATCTTCATCTACATCCTCTTCCATTTCCATAATATTGTCCTCAAGTGCATCGTCCTTGTATAGACCCTCTATGTACTTCTTCCACCTTTCTGCTTTCCCTTCTTTGCTTAGAACTGGGTTTCCATCTGAGCTCTTGATGTTCATACAAGTGGTTCTCTTATCTCCAAAGGTCTCTTTAATTTTCCTGTAGGCAGTATCTATCTTACCCCTAGTGAGATAAGCCTCTACATCCTTACATTTGTCCTCTAGCCATCCCTGCTTAGCCATTTTGCACTTCCTGACGATCTCATTTTTGAGACGTTTATATTCCTTTTTGCCTGCTTCATTTACTGCATTTTTATATTTTCTCCTTGCATAGAAAAACAGTAATATCACAAATTGAGTCCGCCTTGACGCAAAACACCTTGCTATTCGTTTATTTCTTTATTATCCCAAACTAGTTTTGGCGAAAAATATCACCATCATCAGTGGTTTTTTTAAAATCTAAAACATGCAGAAAATGGTAAGATTGTACAAACACAGTAAAAGCATTATTGCATTTTTACAAATCGTCTTTTGAAATATAGTTTTATATTCATACTATCTTAATTATTGTATGCTACAGCATGTTTTAAGCAATTATTGGCACTATTTGTGACATATTTTCTGTGCTCTTTTTTCCTGTTGCTGTCTTTTTACTTAGCGAACATCATGTCATCTGCAACCATGTGAGCTGCTATTAGTAAACAAATACTCAAAGGTGAAATTCGTATGTCAGCAGTGTGTACTTGGGGTTGTGGTAGTGTTGTGGAAACCAGTTATTTTCGTGTGTATTTAGCTGTTGCTTAGCTATTCGTGTACTCACGTTCGTTGGATGGTGTGTGGCTGCTTTTTGCACTTTTTAATTCATTGTTAATCCTACACTCTTTGCTGAAGGTGAGAAGGCGATATTTATCACATTTAGTGTTGAACATGGTAGGGATTCCCGATATTTCGACACCCTGCACCCAGTCTGATAGCACACATGGGTCTGTATTGTGATTCTCGATAGTTGTCTTCAGGTTTATAGGTTTCCACTTAGGTACAACTGTAGGTCATTAGCATACATGTGGTATTTTCAGTAGGACGAGACTAACGACACATCATTTACGTACAATGAAAAGAGCATAGGACCTAATACTGAACCCTGGGAATTGCCTGATACTGCCTACCTCCATTGCGACTTTATGATGCCAGACATGGTGCTTGGATGTCAGGTATGAGTGTAGCCATTGCTTTACTCATGACGAGAAATTTAAGCGCTTAAATACTTCAGATTTTTGCACGATATTGCAGAAACTCGAAGAAAGAACTACAGGGCGCAACATAAAGCTTACACACAACATAGTTGCTGTAACAAGACACATGTATTTTATTTTATTACTCCAACCAAAGACATAGATATAGTACACACAGAGAGATTCCAGTTAATGATCTTAAATATTTAAGCCAGACATGTGACAATGGTCTCGTGAAAATATCTGCAGCTTGCTGATTGCCTGGTACATACTCAATGGCTAGCTGGCCTTCTTGAATCTTCTCACAGATGTAGTGCATGCAAACATCAATATGCTTGAACCTCTTGTTAAATTCAGGATTTTTGGCCAGTTTAATAGCACTTGCGTTGTCAACCAGAAGAACAGGAACACTCTCTAGTGGTGGAATTTCTTCATAGAGCTTAGATAGCCATATTCCTTCTCTTGTCCCTTCACTGGCAGCCACATACTCTGACTCTGTTGGTGACAGTGATATTCAATGTTGCTGCCTACTAGCTCAGGTAAGTGCTCCTCCACAAGATCTTGCAACCACTCCACTAACTGAACACTGGGTTGCTGGATCACTGGCATAATCAGCATCAGTATATATCTCCAGTCTTCTGTTTGCATGGCTAGCATCATATTTTATACCCAATGACATTGAAACTTTTATATACTTTAGGATTCTTTTTACCACAGGCCAGTGATTTTCTCGAGGATTCTCTAAAAATTTTGACATATATCCATATTGGACCTTGTACCAACAGCTAAATACATAAGACAGCCAACTGCTCCTTGATATGGAGCATTAGTTGGATTATCACTGGTTAACTCATTTGGCTGCCAATACTGCTCAATTGGAGTTGACACAGGATTTGCCTCTGTCATGTTAAACTGTCGAAGAATATCTTTAGCATAATTTTCTTGATTAGCCTCTGTTGATCCATTATCATGACATACATTATTAATATTCAAGAAATATCCTACTGGCTCAGCAGTAGTTTTAAACTCATCTTAAATTTCCCTTAGGGAAACTTCAATTCCTTCTTCTTACTTGCAGATATTAATCAATCATGAACATACAGAACTACCAACAACTTGTCATTGCAGTTTTCTTGATTGAACAAATACGGATCTGCCTTACTTTCCACAAGCCCAAGATTTATTAGGGTCCTTGAACCGTTGGTTCCAGCACCTTGAAGATGTTTTTAGTCCATATAAACTGTTTTGAAGTTTACAACCTGATCAGTTCCATCACTAAATCCCTCAGGCTGCTCCATATATATCTCTTCTTTTAAGAAGCCATTCAAAAAAAGCAGATTTGTCATCGAATTGTGCCAACTAAAGTTGTTCACTGGCACAAACACTCAAAATTTCTTTAATTGCATCTAGCAACAGGATTGAACGTTTCATTATAGTCAATACCTTTTTGTTGACAAAATCCACGAACCACTAGTCTTGCTTTATAGCGGTCAATTTTACCATCAGCCTTACGCTTAATCTGTAAACCCAACAGTTTGTCATGGGCTTACAGCCTGGTGGCAGAGGTCCTAAAGTCCACGTAGCATTTTCTTTCAATGAAGTCATTTTTTCATCCATTGCTCTTCTCCAGTGTTCATGGTTTACAGAATTAAAAGCCTCTGAACAATTCTTCGGCTCATTTATTTGAACCAGCATAATTTCAATGAGGCACTCTGGTTTCTTCAGTTGTTGCCTGTTTCTCAATTCTCTTTCAGTAGAACTTCCTGTAGTAGTTTCCTTAAACACACTTGCACCAAAGACATATAGTACACAGCAGAGAGATTAATATAAACATTTCATTTCAACACACGATACTCTAGTAAACGTGCAGAGCAGCATAGGGTACATATTTTTAAATACACTCCTGGAAATGGAAAAAAGAACACATTGACACCGGTGTGTCAGACCCACCAAACTTGCTCCGGACACTGCGAGAGGGCTGTACAAGCAATGATCACACGCACAGCACAGCGGACACACCAGGAACCGCGGTGTTGGCCTTCCAATGGCGCTAGCTGCGCAGCATTTGTGCATCGCCGCCGTCAGTGTCAGCCAGTTTGCCGTCGCATACGGAGCTCAATCGCAGTCTTTAACACTGGCAGCATGCCGCGACAGCGTGGACGTGAACCGTATGTGCAGTTGACGGACTTGGAGCGAGGGCGTATAGTGGGCATGCGGGAGGCCGGGTGGACGTACCGCCGAATTGCTCAACACGTGGGGCGTGAGGTCTCCACAGTACATCGATGTTGTCACCAGTAGTCGGCGGAAGGTGCACGTGCCCGTCGACCTGGGACCGGACCGCAGCGACGCACGGATGCATGCCAAGACCGTAGGATCCTACTCAGTGCCGTAGGGGACCGCACCGCCACTTCCCAGCAAATTACGGACACTGTTGCTCCTGGGGTATCGGCGAGGACCATTCGCAACCGTCTCCATGAAGCTGGGCTACGGTCCCGCACACCGTTAGGCCGTCTTCCGCTCACGCCCCAACATCGTGCAGCCCGCCTCCAGTGGCGTCGCGACAGGCGTGAATGGAGGGACGAATGGAGACGTGTCGTCTTCAGCGATGAGAGTCGCTTCTGCCTTGGTGCCAATGATGGTCGTATGCGTGTTTGGCGCCGTGCAGGTGAGCGCCACAATCAGGACTGCATACGACCGAGGCACACAGGGCCAACACCCGGCATCATAGTGTGGGGAGCGATCTCCTACACTGGCCGTACACCTCTGGTGATCGTCGAGGGGACACTGAATAGTGCACGTACATCCAAACCGTCATCGAACCCATCGTTCTACCATTCCTAGACCGGCAAGGGAACTTGCTGTTCCAACAGGACAATGCACGTCCGCATGTATCCCGTGCCACCCAACGTGCTCTAGAAGGTGTAAGTCAACTACCCTGGCCAGCAAGATCTCCGGATCTGTCCCCCATTGAGCATGTTTGGGAGTGGATGAAGCGTCGTCTCACGCGGTCTGCACGTCCAGCACTAACGCTGGTCCAACTGAGGCGCCAGGTGGAAATGGCATGGCAAGCCGTTCCACAGGACTACATCCAGCATCTCTACGATCGTCTCCATGGGAGAATAGCAGCCTGCATTGCTGCGAAAGGTGGATATACACTGTACTAGTGCCGACATTGTGCATGCTCTGTTGCCTGTGTCTATGTGCCTGTGGTTCTGTCATTGTGATCATGTGATGTATCTGACCCCAGGAATGTGTCAATAAAGTTTCCCATTCCTGGGACAATGAATTCACGGTGTTCTTATTTCAATTTCCAGGAGTGTATATATCTTAAATCAATATATATCGGCCATATAAAGGAGAAACATTTTTGCAGAAATGTGGAAAAGTTCTTGACAGATTTACTTCAGATTTTTACGCAATTATCTAATAAATTTTAGAATGGACATAAGCTATATATTTTGATATATGTAGTATATATGGTACATATATAACAGGAAAATGAAACTGCACATTTTCACAGCACAGTATACCACAACATTTTCTTCATTACACTCGGCTTTAATATATATATATATATATATATATATATGGTAAGAGGGGTAATGTTCTTGACCACGTACTTCAAAGTTTTACACAATATGCTAATAAATATTCAGACTGAGGTTTTCAGGGAAACTGACTATGGCAAAGAAAAGGTTGTGGTATGACGTGCTGTGAAAATGTGCAGTTTCATTTTCTTTCATGCAGTCAGATTTAAGTACAACCCCATGGCGTTTAAAAATTTGATAAATTGCCTCTCCCATATATGTTCTTTTCCCCATATATATAATTTTAAACAAAAGTTGTATACCGGACTAAGTGCTGTTTTGTTTTCTTGCTTGCTGTCGGTTTTATAGAAAACAGAAAAGTAGTATTTATGGCTTATTGGCTTATGATTAGTATACAACTCCACTACGAAATCGTCTGAAACTTCACAGTCCTACCTGTTCATAGATTAAAAATATGCGGTATACTGTCATTGAAGATATTATCCTCACAGATGCAGCGATAAGGGTGATTTTTCAAGCTTCATATGCGATTAACCCATTCATTTTAAGTGACTTCAGTTCCCAATCAAAGATTTGTTAGCAAATAACGATAAACAAAGCTCGAGGTCAGAGAGCGACGGGAAGCGGAAATACACAGATAGGGAAGGGGGGATGGATATAGAAGGGGGAAAGGGGAAGATGGAAAGAGAGAGGACGAGGTGGAAAGAGATAGGGGGAAGACATGCAGAGTGAAAGTGCCCGAGGTGATGGACTGAGACAGGGAGGGGGAGGGGGAGGGAGGAAGAGGAAATGAACGAAAAGAGGGGGGCCGAAGAGGAGATGGACGGAGAAATACGGCGTAGAAGGAGATTACGATGTATATCCAATTCCCATGCATATTTAGCCAGCTTGAAGCATTCCTAGGTTTTCTAGTGTTACATATCACCAATGATGTTATGTCATGCACATTTGTATCGGTGTTGATAATGTCTATTGCATAAAAAGTCGAGCTCTTCACCTGGCTGTGAAGATTCGAGGGATGTTTACCGGCCGCCATGTCTTCCTGTGCCTTGCCATATCATGGGATGCGGTATGGAGAGGCATGTCGTAAGCAGACCACTCTCGCCGTGCTTTTGCAGTCTTTCCAGACCCTGAACCCGCTATTGATTGGTCAAGTAACTCCCCAGTGGTATCACAAGGCTGAGTGCACCGCATAACTGGCCTCCCACCACGAAAAAATTCTTGGGAGTATCGGTATCTAAACCCAGGTCCCCAGCATGGTAGTCAGGTACAGAGGCCGCCTGTATACTACTTAGAGCTACAGTAGAACTGTATTTATTCAGATAACTAGGGACTGAACCCTATCCAGATACTCAGATATCTGGATAATTGGGAACACATTATTTCATTTAAAAAAGCTAACTTTTTGTGTACATACTACTGAAATATTAATTTAATGACTATAAAACAATGTTGTTTACGAGGGTCACTCCATAAGAAATGCACACTATTTTTTTAAATTCATCTTTTATTCTACATGTTTGAAAGTTTTACAGTGTGTAGATACATCATTTAGGAACAATATTTTCATTTCTCCACATAATTTCCAGCTCTCTCAACTGCCTTACGCCATGTATACCCACACAGTAAACTTTCTGCACCGACCTGTTGGAGCCACTGTTTGGCAGCGTGCATAAGAGAGTCATTACCTACAATCCTTGTTCCATGAAGAGAGTCTTTCAGTTTCCCAAAGAGATAATGGTCACATGGAGCCAGGTCAGGGCTGTAAGGCGGGTGTTTCAGAGTTGTCCATCAGAGTTTTGTTATCGCTACCATGGTTTTTTGACTGACATGTGGCCGTGCATTGTCGTACAACAGCAAAACATCCTTCTTTTGCCGATGTGGTCGAACACGACTCAGTCGAGCTTGAATTTTCTTCAGTGTCGTCACATATGCATCAGAATTTATGGTGGTTCCACTTGGCATGATGTCCACAATCAAGAGTCCTTCAGAACTGGAAAGCACCGTAGCCATAACTTTTCCAGCAGAAGGTGTGGTTTTGAATTTATTTTTCTTGGGTGAATTTGCATGATGCCACTCCATTGATTGCCTCTGCGTCTCTGGTGAAAAATGATCACCTGTCACAATTCTTCCAAGAAATTCATCTTCATTATTCTCGTACTGCTCCAAAAGTTCGCTGCATACCGTTTTTCTTGTTTCTTTGTGAGCCACTGTCAACATCCTGGGAACCCACCTGGCACAAACCTTTTTTAACGCCAACACTGCAAACATTTCCTTCCCCAATCCCAACGTAGCGTGACAATTCGTTCACTGTGATGCATCTGTCAGCAGTCACCAATTCGTTAACTCTCTGCACATTCTCTGGAATGTGTGCAGTACGATGCCTGCCGCTGCGAGGACAATCCTCAATATTGCCGTGCCCGCTTTCATCACTTAACCTGCTTGCCCACCGACTAATCATACTGCGATCGACAGCAGCATCTCCATACGCCTTTTTCAACTTCTTGTGGATGTTTCTTACTGTCTAGATTTCACAGCACAGGAATTCTATGACAACACGTTGCTTCTGAAGAACGTCAAGTGTACCAGCCATCTTGAAGACATGCTGTGACGGTGCCACTCACGGGAACAGGTTGAACTAAGTTTGAAAACAAGCGAGAAGGATATATCTACCCACTGTAAACTTTTACACATGCAGAATGAAAACTGTATTTTTACGAAAATAGTGTGCATATCTTTCGGAGTGACCCTCGTATTAGGACACCCTTGGTTGTCATCCGCGCACCCTTACATCACAACGAGACATCACGATATTCTACACCCCGTTTGTTTTCCCTTCGTGCCGAGCCGTCCTGAGCTTACATTTCAGCAAGATAACTCCCGTCCGCACACGGCGACGGTTTCTACTCCTTGTCTTCGTGCTTGCCATCCTCTACCTTGACTATGAAAGTGTTAGATCTCTCATCAATTGAGAACGTATGGAGTATTATAAGCAGAGCTATCCGACCAGTTTTTTTTACAAAAATAGTGTGCGTTTCTTTTGGAGTGACCCTCGTAGACTTTGTACACTACTGTACTTACTGTCCGATCTTGAACATATCGCTCAGAGTCAGTTGTTTTGCTGTCTTCAATCGTTTTCATGCAGACGAGTCTCGCACCTATTTGATGGTGAGCAGCTGTATACCGTCACACTCAGGATGCTGCTCCATCTACGTTAGCGTAGTGTCAAGATGCGCAAATGTCAGCACCTGACAGGACCCCGCATCTTGTTTTGGTTCTAGCCGTCAGTTTCTTCTCTCACACTTTGAATGATTTCATCATCACAGAAATTTTGAATCCAGGATCCAAAGAACCACAAGGGGGAATGTCTTTCAATTTATTCCGAGCTCTTTTTAAAGTGGTTGTCTTCACTCAAAAGCTACCTCAAAAGCTGTCTTCTGTAACGTCGCTTCATAGTTTTGATAACCGTTTGGTTCATTGGATGCAGGAATCTCGATACATTTGGTGGCAAGAAAGATATTTTCAAACGTCCATCTTCTCTATCAAGAAAGCTTTTAATGGATTCAATGATTGCTCTGTCCAGATTTATCATCATCTCATTGCCTTCTTTCCCTATGGATTTTTGGTATTATTTTACTTCAAGTATGAAAATTGAATCGTACCATTTGTAAAACAAAGAAGCAATATTTCTTGCTAAAGATAGGAAGTTTAACATTTTTTTAAATATGGGGTTGTTCTGTTTCCCTATCAACAGAAGGTGTATTTTGTGGTTTCCCATAGAGTCAGCACAGTTTAGCACTGTAACACAGTCTTTACTAACGTTATGGATAGGAGTAGAATAGAACTGGCGAGAAAAGAAATTTTTGGCACAACCTGAATAAAAGAAGGGATCGATTGATTGGACACATTCTGAGATATCATTGGATCACCGATTTAGCATTGGAGGGAAGTGTTGGGGGTGAAATATGTAGAGGCAGACCAAGAGATGAATACAGTAAGCACATTTTGAAGGAAGAATTTGCAGTAGTTAAGAGATGAAGACGCTTGCAAAGGATACAGCAGCGTGGATAGCTGCATCAACTCAGTCTTCGGAATGAAGACCACACCAACAAGAGGGCCAGGAACACTAGTTTCTCTCTTAGAAACTAAAGTTATTCCAGGTATGCCTTCCAAATAAGGTCTGTCTCATCTGTGTTGTATAAAAATTCAGAGTCATAAGAGTCAGCTACAATTTTTTTATTTATTTTTCATTAAATTGTTTTAGCTTTTGAGTCTGCTGATAGTTGTACACCACTTAAATCCAACTCACGAGTACTGTGCCTTGCCTTGCAATTCTGTAGTCAAACATTACTGGCTTTAAATGAACACAAACTGTGCATTTTCTCTACCACAAGTTTTGCTTCTCCGAAAACAATCGACCCTGAAAGAGGGTTCCCTAATGCTCGCTCTTGCAAAACCACGCCCCTTCAGGCTCTTCCTTTTCTGTTCTTTACACCGCTTTTCTCGACAAACTCCAGTGTTAATTCTCCAGGACAGACACAGAGTTTAAAATTGAGTATTGATATGTTTTTATGTCTGAAATTGTTGACTTTCCCAGGCTAAATATCTCAGCTAACTGCTTATCACTCGCGGCTTTATTTACTAGTTCAAGGACTTTTATTTTGTCCACCAACGACAAGACAACGTGTTTTCATGTAGAAGGTTTATGCCGCAGTTTAAATTGAAACACATGCACAAATAAAACAAAAGACACGAAAGATGTAACGTATAGCAACAAATAAAGTGTATACGCTAAGGCCACAACACATGCTGATACAGGCCGCAGTGAATGATGGGCGCCACAAACGTAACAATGCGTCTATTGTGCACCCAACAATGTCCATATCACATTCATTGTTCACCAGAATACGTTGTCATTTAATACATTCACTGTGAACTGTTTGTAAAACAATAAATAAACGTACACTGCAGGTGTATATTGTAACGATCGAACAAAATGACGTCACAGTCATATAGTCCAAATTTCTTTGTCCTCGAAGCGATCCGTATAATTGATGATTCGGATGGTTGGAGTTCTGATAATTGGAATTCTACTACACTTAAATGATTATTACCATGTTGATATGTTTATATCTGAAGTAGATATACTGATGGCACCCCATAAAATTAGTATCGCTTTTACGCTAGAGGGACTTCAAACGAGTTTTCGTTTCTATTGAACAATTATGTGGCGTACACCACGTAAAATCGCTTGCGCGTTGGCTTAAGTAGACACAAAAGAAGACGAAGTAAATATCCTCGGAGCAGTGAAGCAACTTAATAAAAGCAAGTCTTCTGGTCCAGACTGTATACCAATTAGGTTCCTTTCGGAGTATACTGATGCATTAGCTCCATACATAACAATCACACACAACCGTTCACTCGACGAAAGATCCGTACCCAAAGACCGCAAAGTTGCACAGGTCACACCAGTATTCACGAAAGATAGTAGGAGTAATAAACTAAATTACAGGCCCATATTGTTAACGTCGAAATGCAGCAGGATTTTGGAACATATATAGTGTTCGAACATTATGAATTAGCTCGAAGAAAACGGTCTATGAACACACAGCCAAAAAAAATGGTTCAAATGACGCTGAGGACTATGGGACTTGACTTCTGAGGTCATCAGTCCCCTAGAACTTAGAACTACTTAAACCTAACTAACTTATGGAAAGCACATACATCCATGCCAGAGGCAGGATTCGAACCTGCGAACGTAGCGGTCGCGCGGTTCCAGACTGTAGCGCCTAGAACCGCTCGGCCACCACGGCCGGAAACACACGGTCAACATGGATTTAGAAAACATCGTCCTGTGAAACACAACGAGCTCTTTATTCACGTGAAGTGTTGAGTGCTATTGACAAGGGATTTCAGATCTATTCCGTATTTCTGGATTTCCGGAAGGCCTTTAACACTGTACCACATAAACGGCTCGTAGAGAAATTGCGTGCTTATGGAATATCGTCTCAGTTATGTGACTGGATTTGTGGTTTCCTGTCAGAGGTGACAGTTCGTAGTAACTAACGGAAAGTCATCGAGTAAAACAGAAGTGATTTCTGGCGTTCGCCAAGGAAGTGTTATAGGCCCTTTGCTGTTCCTTATCTATATAAACGATTTGGGAGACAATCTGAGCAGCAGTCTTCGGTTGTTTGCAGATGATGCTGTCGTTTATCGACAGATCAAAGCAAACTGCAAATCGATTTACAAAAAATATCTGAATGGTGCGAAAAGTGGCAGTTGACCCAGAATAACGAAAAGTACGAGGTCATCTACATGAGTGCTAAAAGGAACGTTAAACTTCGGTTACACGATAAATCAGTCTAATCTAAAAGCCGTAAATTCAACTAAATACCTAGGTATTACAATTACGAACAACTTAAATTGGAAGGAACACATAAAAAATGTTGTGGTGAAGGCTAACCAAAGACTGTGTTTTATTGGCAGGACACTTACATAATGTAACAGACCTACTTAGGAGACTGCCTACACTACGCTTGACCGTCCTCTTTTAGAATACTGCTGCGTGGTGTGGGATCCTTAACAGATAGGACTGGCGGAGTACACCGAAAAAGTTCAAATAAATGCAGCACGTTTTGGATTATTGCGAAATATGGGAGCGAGTGTCACAGAAATGATACAGGATTTGAGATGGACATCATTGAAAGAAAGGCGTTTTTCGTTGCGACGGAATCCTCTTACGAAATTCCAATCACCAACTTTCTCCCCCACATGCGGAAATATTTTGTTAACACCGACCTACATATAACGATCACCACGATAAAATAAGGGAAATCAGAGCTCGTACGGAATGATATAGGTGTTCTTTCTTTCCGCGCGCTGTACGAGATTGGAATAGTAGAGAATTGTGAAGGTGGTTCGATGAACCCTCTGCTAGGCACTTGAATGCGATTTGCAGAGTATCCATGTAGATGTAGATGGACAACTTTGAGAAGGCGCATAAAAGTCACAGTTTCCGCTCTTTAACAGTGCGGATAGCTGCTAAAGTAATGTGACGAATCCTCGACACCCCCTCTTGGTTTTGTGCTATGAAATAACGAAAGAAACTATGAAATATTTAACACCATAAACTGGTTATAATTTCAGTTTTTAATGTTTACCTAAACAAACTTGATATGCTGCTCTCACATACGTCTAAATACTGTTCTTGCACTAACACAGATATGACTGACGGATTACTAACACTCACTTTCACTTTCCAGATCGTACCTGAGTTGCTATCCCCACACCTGCACCAGCCGAAGTGGCCGAGCGGTTCTAGGCACTACAGTCTGGAACCGCGCGACCGCTACGTTCGCTGGTTCGAATCCTGCCTCGGGCGTGGATGTGTGTGATGTCCTTAGGTTAGTTAGATTTAAGTAGTTCTAAGTTCTAGGTGACTGATGACCTCAGCAGTAAGTCCCATAGTGCTCAGAGCCATTTGAACCCACACCTGCAGCTATTTCATCAAAATGCATCCCTGATAAACAAATGCCTTCGCTAGTCTTTGCGTGATTAAGTCTTACTTCTGCTCTTGCAGCCAATTAATGATCTCAGTCCACACACGCACACACAGTTAACTTACTAACTTACAGCGTTGGCAACACAAACCACAGTCGGTCAGTTAAACCAATGCAAAACAGATACAAATGAAAAATGAAAGTAACCTTTGTTTAGACAGATGTGTTACGTATTGTTGTACACCAATGTAGTTAGAGACAATACACTCGTGTAAAATCAATACTGTTTAAACTGTTATAAATTTATTGAATCTAATGAATGTGAAATTAATGACTGGATAGAAACTGTAGCATGAAATGGCTATCACAAGACTATTATCGCTGCGTGCGTATTTGTTAATAGGTATACATACTCCCATTTCAGTGCGGAAAATTGTATCACGCTTATGTCCATCTCCACTGTCTCGGCAAGCATTTTCTCTGTCTATGAAGTTCGTGGCGACATTTTCTCAGGCCTCTCCGTTGGTGTTAGTGAAGACACGTTGAATTTATTGCTTACGTTGGGGAACTGTTTTGTGATTTCTCCTAGTAACCTTGGACTTCACGTAGTCCCATAAAAAGATGTCGCATAGAGTAAGGTCGCGAGATCTGGGAAGCCACTCCAAGTCGCCGCGAAATGTGATCACAGCCAAGGGAATTTTTCATGGAGTAGGGTTCTTGCCTCGCGGAATATATGACAGTGGCCCCGTCCTACCGAAACCACATATTGGCTATATCTACTTCATCCACAGGAAGCGAGAAGTTGTTTCACGATAACTTTCACCCTAAACTGTTACTGGTTTTCTAGAAATCAAATACGGCAATTTTATCGGTTAGTGAACCCACATAGGTGAAAATCTGACTCGTCACTGAAGATTTCTTTTTTCTTCAGGATCGTTGTCCTTTTCTTGTTTTTTTTAGAATCAATTCGGCGAAATTTCTCCGTTTCAGATGATCTATGGGTTTGACGTACTGTGTCAACTGAATCTTTTATGGGGCTCCTTTTCCAAAATTCTTTGCAAAGAGGCTCTCGAAACTCCCAGTTGTTGAGAACGACGTTGAAGAGACTTGTGAGGACTCACAGCCACACTAATCTGCACTGCTGCTATGTTTATTTCCGTACCAATCGTACTGTTTCGTTCGGTCGATTTTATGCTTCCAACTGACCCGGTTTCCTCGAATTTCTTTATCAACTGCAGAACTGTTGATGCTACAGGAGCATTATTACGTCCGAAGAATCCTCGGATTCTACGAACACTGTCTGCATAGCACTCGTCGGTTCTGTAATGGGCTTTCACAACGATAACTAGTTTCTCCTTTGCGAACCGCTCCATGGCAACTGATGTCCTGAAATGCACAAACAACGGTTAATTAAGTATTCGGAAAGACAACTGATGTCAAAAGTAATAAATACAATGCTGTAAACATGAAAACAAAAACTTACCACTCAGTTTAAAAATTGTGTTATATATGAAAAACTGTGTATAGAAAACAGGATGGATCTCATTAGGCAAACCAAGGAAAAATTCAAGAAGGAGCAACTGCACACTACATAGTAAAACTTCTGCTTACACAACACGAGAGAATTCTACAGTACTTTCACATGGACGGTCCGCAGGTACACCCCTCAAAACTTGCTCTTCAGGACAAAAGATGAAAAACCCGCACTAACTATACAAGAGAATTTTCAGGAATTGGTGCGTTTTTTCCCTGATCTCCTCAGCTGTCCTAAAATTAAAACAAGATTCCCAACATAGAACTGCACCTCCACTTACCCAGATCTACAAACATATACTTAAATTAAAAAACAGGACATCCGGTAAAGTCGGCATCATGGAAGAACTACTAAAGAACCTCGAATCAGAGTCTTTACAGGAACTTGCACAAGTAATACACACATCAAAAAAAAGTTTTGCATCAACACGGTTCCGAGAGTTCCGGAATCTCTACAGAAAATTGGGACAGAGATCAACATAAACATCATTTCCGCCCTTTTTATTGCTCATGAAAATAACAACTCACTGCATGTTGTACCACCATACAGCGAGTTGGTGGTCCAGATTGCTGTACACACCGGTACCTCTAACACCCAGTAGCACGTCCTCTTGTATTGATGTCTGTCTGTATTCGTCGTAGCATACTATCCACAAGTTCATCAAGGCACTGTTGGTCCAAATTGTCCCATCCCTCAACAGTCATTCATTGTAGATCCCCCCGAGTGGTTGGTAGGTCACGTCGTCCATAAACAGCCCTTTTCAATCTAATCCAGGCATGTTCGATAGGGTTCATGTCAGGAGAACACGCTGGCCACTCTAGTCGAGCATCGTTATCCTGCAGGAAGTCGTTCATAAGATATGCACGATGGGGGCGCGAATTGTCGTCCAAGAAAACGAATGCCTCGCCAATATGCTGCCGATTGGTTGCACTATCGGTCGGAGGACGGCATTCACGTATCGTACAGTGTTATGGCGCCTTCCATGGCCACCAGCGGCGTACGTTGGTCCCACATAATGTCACCCCAAAACAGCAGACAAACCTCCACCTTGCCGACCATGGTGGCCATGCGGTTCTAGGCGCTCAGTCCGGAACCGCACAACTGCTACAGTCGCAGGTTCGAATCCTGCCTCGGGCATGCATGTGTATGATGTCCTTAGGTTAGTTAGATTTAAGTTGTTCTAAGTTCTAGGGGACTGATCACCACAGATGTTAAGTCCCGTAGTGCTCAGAGCCATTTGCACCATTTGAACCAAACCTCCACCTTGCAGCACTCGTTGGACAGTGTGTCTAAGGCGTTCAGCCTGATCGCTTTGCCTCCAAAAAAGTCTCCGACGATTGTCTGGTTGAAGGCATATGTGACACTCATCGGTGAAGAGAACGTGATGTCAATCCTGAGCGGTCCATTCGGCATGTTGTAGCGCGCTGTGTGGTGTCGTGGTTGCAAAGATGGACCTCGCCATCGACGGCGGGAGTGAAATTTGCGCATCATACAGCCTATTGTGTACAGTTTGAGTTGTAACACGACGTCCTGTGGCTGCACGAAAAGCATTATTCAACATGGTGACGTTGCTGTCAGGATTCCTCTGAGCCATAATCCGCAGATAGCGGTCATACACTGCAATAGCATCCCTTGGGTGGCCTGAGCGAGGCATGTCATCGACAGTTCCTGACTCTCTGTATCTCTTCCACGTCCGAACAACATCGATTGGGTTCACTCCGAGACGACTAGGCACTTCCCTTGTTGAGAGCCCTTCTTGGCACAAAGTAACGATGCGGACGCGATCGAACCGCGGTGTTGACCACATAGGCATGGTTGAACTACAGACAACACGAGCAGTGTACCTCCTTCTTGGGGGAATGACTGGAACTGATCGGCTGTCGAACCCCCTCCGTTGTTTACATCTCTGGGCGGGTTTAGTGACGTCTCTGAACAGTCAAAGGGACTGTGTGACCCAATATCCAGATCAGCGTTTATCATCAGGCGTTCTGGGAACTGGAGTGATGCAAAACTTTTTTGGTGTCTGTAATAACCACGTGGCAAACAGAAAAACTTTATGGCGGATATAAAAG
The DNA here is from genome assembly GCF_023897955.1 of Schistocerca gregaria. NCBI lineage: Eukaryota > Metazoa > Arthropoda > Insecta > Orthoptera > Acrididae > Schistocerca > Schistocerca gregaria. Next base: position 158,713,177 of record NC_064928.1, read on the forward strand.
TGCACTTATCCATGCACCGTACAAGATAGGTAACAGAGCGAATGTGAACAAATCACCTGCAAAAATTTTCACTTCGTGCTTCCTCCAGAAAACGCAAAAACAGGTAGAACACGAAATGGGTGAATATCAGGCAGGCTTCCGCCCTGGTCGTTCATACACCGAACAAATCCTCAATCTGAAAACAACTGTACAACACAAGGCTATCAAGAATACTCCAGTCATTTGTACTTTCATTGATTTCAAGAAAGCGTACGACTCTGTTGACACAATCCTTGTTCAACATCTTAGAACAGGGACTTGACCGAAAAACGCTACTACTAATGAAACAGACATTGGCTGGCACAACATCAAAATACATGGGTGAAATATCTAATCACTTCATGATCAAAGCTGGAGTACACCAAGCCGACGAATTATACCACTGTTGTACCTAGTCCTGGACAAAGTAATGAGCGAGTGGGGAAAAGAACTGAAAATCCAAGGACACTGGAAACCAACGCGACTAGAACGACCCTGGGACAAGACAGAAGTTTTAACCTATCTTTCGTAGACAACCCGGCCATATCTCGGATAACAATGCAGCACCAACCGAACAAATAGAAATACTAAAAAAAAATGTGCAGAAAAAGTTGTTCCGAAACTCTCTATCCAGAAGTCTAAAGCATTCTGTTCAAAATTAAACACACAAAAACTAGCCGTCAAATGAGGCAAAATAGATTTAGATATATCTAGCAGAAGTCCTCGAACCAACAGGAGGAGTAAAGATCTCACAGAATACTCGACTACAAAAAATGGAAGGCACTTACGGCCGATGAACTTCAAGAATATACAGTCACACAAAAGGGATTCATGATTTACGTTTAAAATACACTCCTGGAAACTGAAATAAGAACACCGTGAATTCATTGTCCCAGGAAGGGGAAACTTTATTGACACATTCCTGGGGTCAGATACATCACATGATCACACTGACAGAACCACAGGCACATAGACACAGGCAACAGAGCATGCACAATGTCGGCACTAGTGCAGTGTATATCCACCTTTCGCAGCAATGCAGGCTGTTATTCTCTCATGCAGACGATCGTAGAGATGCTGTATGTAGTCCTGTGGAACGGCTTGCCAGGCCATTTACACCTGGCGCCTCAGTTGGACCAGCGTTCGTGCTGGACGTGCAGACCGCGTGAGACGACGCTTCATCCAGTCCCAAACATGCTCGATGGGGGACAGATCCGGAGATCTTGCTGGCCAGGGTAGTTGACTTACGCCTTCTAGAGCACGTTGGGTGGCACGGGATACATGCGGACGTGCATTGTCCTGTTGGAACAGCAAGTTCCCTTGCCGGTCTAGGAATGGTAGAACGATGGGTTCGATGACGATTTGGAAGTACCGTGCACTATTCAGTGTCCCCTCGACGATCACCAGAGGTGTACGGCCAGTGTAGGAGATCGCTCCCCACACTATGATGCCGGGTGTTGGCCCTGTGTGCCTCGGTCGTATGCAGTCCTGATTGTGGCGCTCACCTGCACGGCGCCAAACACGCATACGACCATCATTGGCACCAAGGCAGAAGCGACTCTCATCGCTGAAGACGACACTCCATTCGTCCCTCCATTCACGACTGTCGCGACACCACTGGAGGCGGGCTGCACGATGTTGGGGCGTGAGCGGAAGACGGCCTAACGGTGTGCGGGACCGTAGCCCAGCTTCAAGGAGACGGTTGCGAATGGTCCTCGCCGATACCCCAGGAGCAACAGTGTCCCTAATTTGCTGGGAAGTGGCGGTGCGGTCCCAGGTCGACGGGCACGTGCACCTTCCGCCGACCACTGGCGACAACATCGATGTACTGTGGAGACCTCACGCCCCACGTGTTGAGCAATTCGGCGGTACGTCCACCCGGCCTCCCGCATGCCCACTATACGCCCTCGCTCAAAGTCCGTCAACTGCACATACGGTTCACGTCCACGCTGTCGCGGCATGCTACCAGTGTTAAAGACTGCGATGGAGCTCCGTATGCCACGGCAAACTGGCTGACACTGACGGCGGCGGTGCACAAATGCTGCGCAGGTAGCGCCATTCGACGGCCAACACCGCGGTTCCTGGTGTGTCCGCTGTGCCGTGCGTGTGATCATTGCTTGTACAGCCCTCTCGCAGTGTCCGGAGCAAGTATGGTGGGTCTGACACACCGGTGTCAATGTGTTCTTTTTTCCATTTCCAGGAGTGTATCTAGCTGAAGTCCTCAGGAGGAGTAAAGATCTCACAGAATACTCGACTACAAAAAATGGAAGGAACTTACGGCTGATGAACTTGAAGAATATACAGTCACACAAAAGGGATTCATGATTTACGTTTAAAATAGCTGGTGAACTTGATTATTATATAGAGTTATAGAGATGATATTCATGACCGGTTAACACATTAGGGACCAAGCCCGAGAAGAGGTCGAGGCGTGATTTTATTGACGCGCGAGCCACCAGTCGTTTTAAAACTGTACTCTATTAATATAACAACAGTGTACGGAAGTCTCGCAATACGCCTCTTAACTGGTGATGCCTTGTTTTGTTCATTTCTAGAATTATTTCGAAATAAACTGTGAACGTAATGTCTGAGCCAATATGATCACTGACATAATGTTTTGCGTGTACTCGATATGTTCCGCAGTTCTCAATAATTCTGCTACAAGAACGACACATTTTTTGAGTTAGCAAGTAATTTTGGAAGCTCAAGAGGAAGAAACTCGCTCAAAAACTCACCTCGCATTTTTTTTATAATTATACTTTCTGTCATTATTTTAAAATCTGAGATCTGTCGAAGAACTAAAGTAAATATTAAAAATAAATCATTATTTTAAAATCTGAGATCTGTCGAAGAACTAAAGTAAATATTAAAAATAAATCTTGAAGCTTGGCTCCTGTCTAGTATATATTACTCATTAAGATCCAGGTTTCCTAGGCCCAATATTCCTCCAAGTGCATTGTCTCTGAAGTGTTAATCATTGCCATGAGTTGATACTAATTACATTTTCTCGGAGTAGATCGTATGTCATTATTCCCGATAATGGACCTTTGTTTGAACATTTAATTGGTTTGTTGTTCTAAGTGACACTGGTAGAAGAACGGCTTTTCCCAAATTCTGCCCCTCTGTTGTTAGCTGATACCTGAAACAAGTGCTATTTGTTGTCAGTAGCTAGAGAATAAAAGAGAATAAATCTCATTTGAATTCCAGTTTCTAAAGAAGCACGATTTTATACACGTTTTATTGATTTCACTTACTGAATTTTACAGAAAGAAAACACTCGTAACTCTCACAGTAATAACAGGATTTTATGTTCTTTGGCGTAATCTTTGCTGAATGAGTAATAATAATTCTGTCTGAGGTGAGATTTGCATCAGTATTTATGATCATGTTTACAAATAATTTGACATTATTCAGCAGCTGGCGAATTTAGCAGTACCAACAGGGAATGGGAGTGGTTCTGGAATTGAATAACGGACCCACGCACACAAAAGAGAACCTATCATTCGCTTTGAGTAATCGAGCACTCTAACTAAAAGAAGCTATTATTTTCAGCTCTTCGAGAAGGCAAACAGCACACCGTTGTACAGGGCAGCCTACACGGCAGGGGTTGAAAAAATACGTGTTTGCCTTATCTCTGCTCCTGTGGCAGCCATTAGGTTATAAACCCCCACAATGCTGATTCTCATGAAGCTTCTTGTTCATTGTTGAAAACGATTCTGGTATTTCGCAGGAGATCTCAAACATAATATTGATAGGCAGCTGATAGCTCGGTTGACATCGAGAAAATTCAGATACTCGCAGCTAGAACCTTGTCCAATCACTACAGCTCACAGTTCAGAGAAAGAGAGCAGTACAGTGGACTTAAACGCAAATATTTGGAATAAAGGCAACACTAGTCGCAACACATTGTAAGGTGTCAGGCAAATCCAACACCTTCCATGAAAACCCTGACATAATAAGCAAATGTACTAGTATGTCACATAGCTCCGAATTAAACGTGACATTAAATTAACCAAAGTAATACAAGTAACGAGTGAGCAAATGGAATGCCACAGACTAACACAAGAATGCCTAAAAGCATGTCGTACCTTCCCACCGTGAGGCAGACGCAGTTCCGAGGGAGAAACGAGGACAGAAGCCGAGAGCAGAACCGTGTTAAGCTAGAAGGCCCTACGATAAGGGACGGACGGTCCCGCCTACCTGTACGACTACCACCCGCACGTTTTAGCGTGAGACTTTTTCACGTCTCAGGTACGTCAAGGACCACCCCCAGCCCTCCAGAAAAGCAGTATAGATCTTACGATAACAGAAAAAGGGCCACTACCACCCGCAAGTTTTAGCGTGAGACTTTTTCGCGTGTCTGTTACATTAGGATAATCTTCCAGCCCATGTTAAAAGATAGAGCCCTCCAGAAGAACAGTATAGATCTTACGATAACGCTAAAAGGACCACACTAGCTGCAGGCTTTAGCGTGAGACTTTTTAGCATCTCTGTTACGTTGCAAACTTTAAAAACATTGCCCCACCACGAAAAGTATAACGTTTCTCATTGGATAGACAGAATTTTTGTAGGCGGAGCTTAAGGTTAACATTGAGACCCTGATTGGTCAGATTAAAACACAGCCAGATAGTTTTTTTTAAACCAACTTCGGTGAATTGTAGTAAGGAGAAGGGAGGAGTTAGTTCCGAGACGGCGAGCTGGATGGCTGGTGCGCCGGCGGCTGTCTCCCTGACGCTGCCTAAACACCGACAAGGTAATGAACGCACGCGATGCCGCATTTTTGAGCGCATAAGGCTTCACTCAGAACTGCAGAAGACTCATCTGTTACACCCCTTTTAGCGTAATACTAGTGTCGATCGTTAATTAAAACTCATGGTGTTCACATTTGCCACTTGAAGAACAGATCTGAAACGCGATGATTTTTCTTTTATATAGTTATTGAGAAGCCACATCAGCCACTGTAATTTACGACAAGTTAAATAAGTAATTAAAGATAATTGAGGGTCACTGTAGACCATTTTGATAGTTGTAGACCATTTTGATAGTTGTAGACCATTTTGATAGTTTTTTCTTTTGTGAAACTTAAATTTAACCTAGATTATAGATGTGATATGGCATAGGTCATCCTTCGATCGATTGTAGAACTTGGAAACCCATTCAGGGAATATTCGTTCACATTTTTGTTGAACGCAGTTGGCTTTTACCATCCTGTATTAAAACATTTTCTTTTATCAATAGTGCAATTTATAAACGATGTTTTGTGAGTAGAATAAAATTTCCAATGGTAAACTTAACTGCTTTTTCGACGTTATTTTACCAACTAACTAAAAATAGGAAAGCCTTGAACCCTTTCCACTAAATTTAGTTAGTATTAAGATTCTTTTACAGGGAGTGCAGTGGAGCTGACGCTGAGATCATTTAGTATTTGGTTATATCATCGCTAGTCTCACTGAACTCTTCTGAATTCTACATGTCATGTGTGGTCTGGCGTCTCCTTACCAGCAACAGGTCCCAGGTTCAAACTAGTTAATTCCCTAAAAAACACGCTCAGAGCGTCGTTGCGCGAAAGTGGTAGGGAGACACGATAAAGAACAAACAGACACCACCATGAATGTTTAGAACATCCTGTTGGACATAATTTCCATGAACCTCATTTCAAGAAGACTACACAACAAGTCTACTGTTCCATCATGTATACCAGATAGCAGTCAGGAAAATAAAGTAAGAGAGACGGCGGAATACATGAGAGCAAAGACACAGGTATTTCCCCTCGCTATGTATATGAATGGAGTAAACAGACAAAAAGTCGCTAGTATCTCCATCATGCACAGCACAATGTAGGAAAAACAAATGTGTTGTGCAGCAAACTGCACGCATTGAATTCCTGGACGCGGAAATAAGTAACCTAATATATCAACTGAAAAGTTCAGATTAATTACTATAGACTTCACCCTGAAAATAAGAAAGATAAACTGTTGTAGTTTCCTTACCTATATAAGGATACAATTAATTTAGTGAGAGAGAGAAAGAGACGAATGTCGACATCGTTGTTGATGTCGACATTCTTCTCTTTCTCTCTCACACTAAATTAATTGTATTCTTATATAGGTAAGGAAACTACAACAGTTTATCTTGTCGAACTTTTTCTCCTTTACACAACCACCATGCAGGATGAGCCCACCCGGCTAGCTGCGCGATATAACGTGCTGCTTCCCGAGCGGGAAGGTGTGCCGGTCCCCGGCACGAATCCGCTCGGCGGATTAGTGTCGAGTGTTCCGACCAGCCTGTGGATGGTTTTTAAGGCGGTTTTTCATCTGCCTCGGTGAATATGGGCTGGTTCCCCTTAATCCGCCACAGTCACGCTATGTCGGTGATTGCTGCGCAAACGCTGTCTCCATGTACGCGTACACCATAATTACCCTACCAAGCAAACATTTGGGGTTACACTCGTCTGACATGAGGGGGTGGGGGGGGGATCCACTGGGTGCAGAACCGCACAATAACCCTGTGTTCGGAGTGAGGCGGCGGTGGGGTGGGTGGCCTGCTGTGGCCTGTTGTGGGGTTGTGTACCACCGAGGGCTACGGCGGGACGAAGCCTCTACGTCGCTTCTAGGTCCCCATTCAATACACAATACGCCATGCAGGATATGACGATGGTTACCATTTTCAGTCTTCTGTAACTTGAAGTAAGAACGATGAACTTTTGAAGTTTTTCTCTCACATTAATAATTATTATCCGCTTGACTCTTGTAATACGACAATGCCGACGAAGATGCGGCGGCGTCTTCTTGACGATTATTCCCGTGCATTTCGAAGATGGTTCGTGATGTGCCTAAAGGGGAAGAGGTGTACTCGTAACTCGTAGAAATAAAATACCGTTCTTCCACAAGCAGTCCACTTTTTATTTGTTAGGCACACACAGGACAAGATTACTCCGTACACCACGGCGGACAAGAACAGAAGAGCTATGTTACAATCATTAAACCAAGAGAGATGATGATAAAAAAGGTGAAGACAGAGGCGTAGCTGTTTTTCAATTTTTCCGCCGCCCTCTCATATTACATTAATGCGGCGTCATATAAATTAATACATCTTTGGCCCATTCAACTTGCGCCTATATGAGTTAATACATTTCGTTTTTTCTATACAGGTAAACCTTATAGGTAGCTACGAAACTGCCCCTCTGATATATACTAATGTATTTCACTATCATTGAACGATAGTATACAGTATCGGCGCAATCCAGCATCTTCAATTTTCTGTTTTTAAACATTTTAAACTATGATTTTTGGCTAGCTTCGGTATGAAAGACCTTTATTGGTGGCGAAATTTTGAATTTGTTGTTTGTCCACGACGTGTCAGCGTTATAATATGTATATTTATGTTTACAAGTAATTTACAATAAGCATATTTGAAAGTCATAGGTTTAGCTCCCCTTGTTCTTCCCCTGATTTTGGCATGGTTAACCGCATGCACATCGCGTGTGATGTACGCTACGCGCGTACTTTGTAAGTTCATTGGTACCGCAGCAACAAGGTAGGTTGTCTGAGTCACTTTTTAACACGAAGTTTTTTGGTTAAGTCTTCGCTGTTCAAAGTGGTGTGCAGTGGCCTGTGCATACTTGGAGTATCCATACTGCGACAGGTAAACTCATTAACCGTGGCCCAGGATGTCGTAATTAACGTACTTCAGTGGCTGAACCGAACTCATGCATTCACCACTACATCGACACATGATCGAGGACAAGGTAAGTTTACAATGTTTTCCATTTTATTCCGAACCCTCTCTTTTGTAAAATGTCTGTCGTCCTACGGCTCTACCGAAGGTCGAAATGTTTTCCTTTTGATTAGCACTCGCACTTCTTTTTCACTTCCACACACGTACACACCAGTTTGCTAGATTTTTTAAGCGTTCATATAATTTCACAGTCCTTTTTATGGAATTCGATCTTTCAACATAGTCTTACAATGGCATACATAGAAATGAACTTTGTAATACAACATCATTGTCTTAAACTAGGTATCTACGGTTTGTTCCATCATCTTTCGCGCGTGCACTCGGGACAGCGACAATTCTTCTTGCGATATTTCGGCTAGAAACCTCCCAGTCATCTTCAAGGCGAGTCGGAGACTGAGTCCATAGCGTTTGAGCGTGCCTCTTTATACGGAGAGTCGTGATACAAAGCTGCTGAGGATAGAAAGCCATAGGGAGTTTTCTAGCCGAAATATCGCAAGAAGAATTGTCGCTGTCCCGACTGCACGCCCGAAAGATGATGGAACTTTATGTCCGCCGGGAAAACTTCAAGAATCACAGAGGTATCTACGGATTTAAATTCATAGAATCACTGATACGCCAGGTTTACTCGCTACTTATTCGGTATATACACATATTTTTAAGTGTTAGTTACATTTCTTGCCATATGAGCACCTCTCAAAACCATTACTGCTATATACTTTCTTTTATATCCTCTTCGTCCCATGGACGTTTTCAGCATTACATAACCATTTTATGATGTTTTACAACCTTTGCTTTGCATAAGACATTAGTCAATCCAGTTTAAGTTTCATCATATTAACAAGACAACATGTGTACGTAAGTTTCACGTGTTGTACATAAACCTCCATTCACACATTCTATCTGATGCGAATGTCTGTCGTTTCAGATGCTGAAGAGAAGAAAACTTCATGGCAGGTAAATCGTGATAATTCAACATACCTACACATAGTGTCACCTAAGCCTCTTGCAAGTCTACTATAACGTGTCTACTACTCTACAGGAATGATTATACGGAAAGGGAGAAGCATTCATTGTAACCTGTTACTACAATCCTTCGATTATCTATAAGAAAACCTTTGAGTACACTCTTAGTGAACAGTTACTCGTCTTTGTGTTAACTCACTTATTTAGTGTTTACTATCTACTGGCAAATTCTGACAGTGCATGACCGTGTTACACAAGACATCAACATCGATTGTTTGACAATACCTGCAAAGATTGTCCTTCATACGCTGTTCCACACAGGATATCATTCTTGCGTATTATGACGTGTGTAAATAGGAATGCGGGTAAGCTACTACAAACAGCATAGTGAACGCATTATTGTGGCCAAGATAGATACGAAGCCCACACCTACTACAGTAGTACAAGTTTATATGCCAACTAGCTCTGCAGATGATGAAGAAATTGAAGAAATGTACGATGAAATAAAAGAAATTGTTCAGATAGTGAAGGGAGACGAAAATTTAATAGTAATGGGTGACTGGAATTCGGCAGTAGGAAAAGGGAGAGAAGGAAACATAGTAGGTGAATATGGATTGGGGCTAAGAAATGAAAGAGGAAGCCGCCTAGTAGAATTTTGCACAGAGCACAACTTAATCATAGCTAACACTTGGTTTAAGAATCATGAAAGAAGGTTGTATACGTGGAAGAACCCTGGAGATACTAAAAGGTATCAAATAGATTATATAATGGTAAGACAGAGATTTAGGAACCAGGTTTTAAATTGTAAGACATTTCCAGGGGCAGATGTGGACTCGGACCACAATCTATTGGTTATGACCTGTAGATTAAAACTGAAGAAACTGCAAAAATGTGGGAAATTAAGGAGATGGGACCTGGATAAACTGAAAGAACCAGAGGTTGTACAGAGTTTCAGGGAGAGCATAAGGGGTCAATTGACAGGAATAGGGGAAAGAAATACCGTAGAAGAAGAATGGGTAGCTCTGAGGGATGAAGTAGTGAAGGCAGCAGAGGATAAAGTAGGTAAAAAGACGAGGGCTGCTAGAAATCCTTGGGTAACAGAAGAAATATTGAATTTAATTGATGAAAGGAGAAAATATAAAAATGCAGTAAATGAAGCAGGCAAAAAGGAATACAGACGTCTCAAAAATGAGATCGACAGGAAGTGCAAAATGGCTAAACAGGGATGGCTAGAGGACAAATGTAAGGATGTAGAAGCTTATCTCACTAGGGGTAAGATAGATACTGCCTACAGGAAAATTAAAGAGACCTTTGGAGAGAAGAGAACCACGTGTATGAATATCAAGAGCTCAGATGGCAACCCAGTTCTAAGCAAAGAAGGGAAGGCAGAAAGGTGGAAGGAGTATATAGAAGGTTTATACAAGGGTGATGTACTTGAGGACAATATTATGGAAATGGAAGACGATGTAGATGAAGACGAAATGGGAGATACGATACTGCGTGAAGAGTTTGACAGAGCACTGAAAGACCTGAGTCGAAACAAGGCCCCCGGAGTAGACAACATTCCATTAGAACTACTGACGGCCTTGGGAGAGCCAGTCATGACAAAACTCTACCAGCTGGTGAGCAAGATGTATGAGACAGGCGAAATACCCTCAGACTTCAAGAAGAATATAATAATTCCAATCCCAAAGAAAGCAGGTGCTGACAGATGTGAAAATTACCGAACTATTAGTTTAATAAGTCACTGCTGCAAAATACTAACGCGAATTCTTTACAGACGAATGGAAAAACTGGTAGATGCGGACCTCGGGGAGGATCAGTTTGGATTCCGTCGAAATGTTGGAACACGTGAGGCAATACTGACCTTACGACTTATCTTAGAAGAAAGATTAAGGAAAGGCAAACCTACGTTTCTAGCATTTGTAGACTTAGAGAAAGCTTTTGACAATGTTGACTGGAATACTCTTTTTCAAATTCTAAAGGTGGCAGGGGTAAAATACAGGGAGCGAAAGGCTATTTACAATTTGTACAGAAACCAGATGGCAGTCATAAGAGTCGAGGGGCATGAAAGGGAAGCAGTGGTTGGGAAAGGAGTGAGACAGGGTTGTAGCCTCTCCCCGATGTTATTCAATCTGTATATTGAGCAAGCAGTAAAGGAAACAAAAGAAAAATTTGGAGTAGGTATTAAAATTCATGGAGACGAAGTAAAAACTTTGAGGTTCGCCGATGACATTGTAATTCTGTCAGAGACGGCAAAGGACTTGGAAGAGCAGTTGAACGGAATGGACAGTGTCTTGAAAGGAGGATATAAGATGAACATCAACAAAAGCAAAACGAGGATAATGGAATGTAGTCAAATTAAATCGGGTGATGCTGAGGGAATTAGATTAGGAAATGAGACACTTCAAGTAGTAAAGGAGTTTTGCTATTTAGGAAGTAAAATAACTGATGATGGTCGAAGTAGAGAGGATATAAAATGTAGACTGGTAATGGCAAGGAAAGCGTTTCTGAAGAAGAGAAATTTGTTAACATCGAATATAGATTTATGTATCAGGAAGTCGTTTCTGAAAGTATTTGTTTGGAGTGTAGCCATGTATGGAAGTGAAACATGGACAATAACTAGTTTGGACAAGAAGAGAATAGAAGCTTTCGAAATGTGGTGCTACAGAAGAATACTGAAGATAAGGTGGATAGATCACGTAACTAATGAGGAGGTATTGAATAGGATTGGGGAGAAGAGAAGTTTGTGGCACAACTTGACTAGAAGAAGGGATCGGTTGGTAGGACATGTTTTGAGGCATCAAGGGATCACAAATTTAGCGTTGGAGGGCAGCGTGGAGGGTAAAAATCGTAGAGGGAGACCGAGAGATAAGTACACTAAGCAGATTCAGAAGGATGTAGGTTGCAGTAGGTACTGGGAGATGAAGCAGCTTGCACAGGATAGAGTAGCATGGAGAGCTGCATCAAACCAGTCTCAGGACTGAAGACAACAACAACAACAACATTTGTATTCTGGTGCAGCCCTTTTGCTTTGGTACCTAACGCCTAACCAGTGTGTTCCTTCTATATCCCGGGACGTGTCCGTGAAACGTTCGCTGGAAGGAAACTTAATACTAACTTAAAACTAGGCACGTAGTTGCTCGATGGCTATTGACGCATCATTTTTTCTATATACACACATTCATTTTCCATTAATATGCAGCTGTATTCACCAGTCATCTCGTGTTTCAAGAGCGCAAAAGTTTAGAATGCAGTTGCCGTTTAAATTTACCCCTTTGCACCTGACAATAAAAGTGTTGTCGTAAGCGAGGAACAATCTCATTATCTTTCTTAGCTTATTCAAAACTTTACATCTATTCCTTCCTTCATTGTACACAGATTCCCTCCTATAGTGTTCAGTGTAGCTTGTTTACAGTCACTTGTATATGTATGTATAGTGCAGAGAGTAATATAGTGTGTAGTGCTTACTTTTTTTTGTAAATATTCCTGGGATTAATTCTTCTCTCCTTTTAGTTTTAGCTTTGTAGTTTACACTCTTTATTTCCATAGTAGTTAACTTACATTCTATAGTTTATAAAATACAGTTTGGATTTGCTAACAAATGGAACTTTCCATAGCACTCTCCTTGGATATAGTGCTAAAAGGACCCAGAGGTCAGCCCGTCAAAAACTGAACATAGATGAAGCACAGAAACAGGAAGAAGGTGCACTGAACTATGAAAAAAAAAAGCAAAACAGAAACAGTGAACCGTCTAACGACCGATGTGCGTTGTAGAGCAGCCTGAAAAAGTAACGGCGTCGTGGTTAAGTAATCACGGTGTTGTACTGCCGAGCGGACTGCGAACATCAAAATGGCAATGAAGAAAGCCATCAGCCCATAGCAGTGTGGCATACCTGTGCAGCATTTGACAGGAGAAATTCGACGCCGTCTGCACATATAGCGACACCACAGCCAACGCCGCAACAACCAGGACACCTGCACCCATATTTTTGGCCGGTTTCCACAAGCCTTTGGACAGGATCGGTCACCGGTTCCTACTGAAAACAATCACGCGCCTCGGCTTTTGACCCAAATTTACAAAAATTATTATGAACATTGTCACAAATGCCATCTCCAAAATATCGGTAGAAGGATGGACGTCCAAGTCCATGTGTCTAGGGGTATCCGTGAGACAAGGCTGCCCATTATTAATGGCACTATTTACAATAGCCCAGGACCCATTGCTACGTAAGCTGTCAGCCGATATCAGAGGCTACACAACCACAAATACACCGAAGAGCCAAAGAAACTGATATACCTGCGTAATATCGTAATGGACCCCTGCGAGCACGTAGATGTGCCCCAACACTACGTGCTGTGGACTCCAGTAGTGCTCGATGCAATTGACACGTTGATCATACAGGATGCTTATGTGTCACCTGTCAGAGCTGTATATACACGTATCAGGGGTCCCATATCTGCACACATCCACACCATTACAGAGCCTCCACCAGCTTGGACAGTGCCCTACTGACATACAGGATCCATGGATTCATGAGGTTGTCTCCATACCCGTACACGTCCATCACCTCGATACAATTTGAAACGAGACTCGTCTGACAAGGCAGCATGTTTCCAGTCCTCCACAGTTCAATGTCAGTGTTGGCGGGCCCAGGCGAAGCGTAAAGCTTTGTGTCGTGCTGTGCTGTAAAGCATTGTGTCGCGCTGTGCTGTAAAGCTTTGTGTCGCACTGTGCTGTAAAGCTTTGTGTCGCACTGTGCTGTAAAGCTTTGTGTCGTGCTGCGCTGTAAAGCTTTGTGTCGCGGTGTGCTGTAAAGCTTCGTGTCGTGCTGTGCTGTTCGCTAAATCTTGGGAACTCAATTAGTGTGCTGACATTTTGTTTGCACTGGCCTTTCCTCATACATAAGATCAATGGAATCAAGTACTGGTAAGAAATACTCCATGTCAAGTTCTGGAATGGTAATTAATTTTTCACGGATGTGGCCAGGCAGATGGCTTTTCAAAATCTTTAACACGTTCACATGCGACATCGGGTTCGTCCAGTATAGAGTTTTATTCGCATACTTCTCAAGTATTTTCTTAGCCCCTGATAAAAAATGTCGTGTGACTAGGGCCTTCTATTGGGTAGGCTGTTCAGCGGGTGCAAGTCTTTCGATTTGACGCCACTTCGGCGACTTGCGCGTCGATGGGGATGAAATGATTATGATTAGGACAACACAACACCCAGTCCCTGATCGGAGATAATCTCCAACCCAGCCGGGAATCGAGCCCGTGCCCTTAGGATTGACATTCTGTCGCGCTGACCACTCAGCTACTGGGGGCAGACGGCCCCTCATGTTTACTATTGAATGGTGACGGACTAAAAACTTCATGATGCAATCTCTCTCGCACTGCGGCAGACCAAAATTTACACAGAAATGCTCCCTCGTACTGTTCTTAAGTGTGGCGTCTTTCTGCCATATCCGTGGCCCACAGAAAGATGTCGCCTTTCGTGTATCCTACAACAAAACGGATCTTGTGTGCCTTTTCCCAGTTTCAAGGCAACACACTACGAGAGGCCATTGTGAACACCACCGGGTTCGTTCTTCCGCCTTCCGATGAAAAGATAGGGAACTGTGCCGTAATAAATCTTCGTCAGTTAATAGGGTGGAAAGGCAAGCAGCACTGTCAGTTGATGGTCTGGAATTGTTTTGGTAAATGGGATAATATTCTGAGTCCGGATGCGAGACAGATACAGTAGCCGGCACGCCTGCTGCAGCTTGTAACTCCTGTCTGCTTCGTCTAAGGGGCTTATCATAAACTGCGGATAGGAACTAGGATTCTCTATCCGGTCTAATAGCGCTTGACTGCCTGGCGTCGGATTTTCGTTCATTACTTTTGCAACACTGATTAGGCTACTGCGCAACGTTTCCTCCACTGCTTTAACGCCCGACTCTGTCCTAGCTGTTCCAATAGTTCATTCTCATTTTCTTTCATCACCTCCTCGACTACTTCCACGTAAGCTCCACGTTCCTCAACTACCTTTTGCGTCAGGTTTCTACCTTGGTCTGGCATACCTGCTTCAGCCCTATCCTTTTATTCTTTTACATCTTTGTCAGTTGCTTCCTGCTCTTTTTGCACGAACTGAGTATTTAAATTTAAATTACTTAGCTCCAATGTCAATTGGTGTACCTATTCTGGTAAACTTTTGCATACTGACTGCAACTCGTTTACAGTACCTGTCCTACATATTTGCGATTGTGTCTGTACCATTTTAGTTTGTTTGCGAGGCGCCGGGTTGGAGAAGAGTTTGTACCTCTTTAATTCAGACAAATTTTGCATGAGAACGAGACATGCACTCGACCCCCTCCTTATCTACCAGCTAATAAATTACGTGCACAACGGTATCGGAAGGAAATGATGGTGGACCCTGCTAGTTGGTAAAATAAGGAATGTACACTCACAATAATTTAGTAATCTACTCAAAAAAGAGAACTTTATTACAATAAACAACAGGAACTGGGATTCTGCCTATATCTACGAAATTAAATTATATATCAGAACATAAATGCACATGATTGTCGACACACACAGTAGGTTAAATGATAGGGTATACTGAAATATTATGAGAATAAGAGTTGGCTCCAGAACAAGGGGCTCCAACTCTCTGTGATGCAATAGATTGACGATAATGACTGGAGGTCCTAATGAATCAAATATTAATCTCCCGCCTATATAGCAGTATCGCAATTAGTAGTGAGAGCTCAAATGGGATCACACGGAGAAACAACCAATGTGGACTGGTAGCAAAGCGAGCGCGCATGCTGCCGAGGGATTCAATATAAAATTGATAAGGTCCTACAATGCCGGAGCCACACAATACTGTACCAGCACTGAAATCTGCAGCACGGGGTCGGTAGGCAGCGTCCTGATGATGTAGGCGCCGACTTCTGCAGTGCAGCAACTCTGTGTCAACCCCTGGTCGCAAAGGCTGTCCGAGACTTCAAAGTTCTTCCGAAATCGAGCGACCAAGTCGCAAGACCGTCCGACTCCGAGGAAGCTCAGATCCCGAATCCCCTTCTGTGATGCGATGCCAGCACCGAAGCCAGCATTGCTCAGCTCCCTACTCTCCTCTAAAACGGCGAATCAGCATTCAGTGCCGATTCCAAAATTCCCCCACACTGTCTCGGAACATTATTCGCGCCAATAGCAACCATTCCCTCCAATTTCGAGCAGGGTTTTAAGACGTCAATTAGCCTCAGTTTAAGTTGATCAATCATGCCTCTACTATTCAGCTGAGGGCACTGAACTTGCCGTTTGACTGGCTACAAAAACAACCTGCCTAGACCACTGGCCATCCGGCGCCAGACAGTCGCACCCGGCAGGGCACGGTCCACAGGTATTCTCAGAATCAAGAGGACAATGCAGTCAGTCGGTGCCAGGAATCTTCGTTCCGGACGCGCCGGAACGTTAGACACAGAAACTGCGGCGACACTCAGACGTCTCGCAGGTCGTTTCGCCGTGCATACAATAGGCTAAACTCGACCGACGTCAGTCGTTCTGCCAGGCGCTTAAGCGTATTGTACGAACCCCACAGAATTCAGGGAAGAGCAGCCCCCAACCGGAAACGCAGTGTGCCACGTCCGTCGATGCTCGCCTCGCACAAGCCACCCAGGGAAGTAAAACAACATGTTTAGGAATCAAGTGGAAAGTATTTTTTGAGCTCTCAGTGCAAATACTCTCATTACAATAACCTTATTCAGTCTGTTACTGTGGTTAGACACTGGACTCGCATTCGGGAGGACGACGGTTCAATCCCGCGTCCGGCCATCCTGATTTAGGTTTTCCGTGATTTCCCTAAATCACTCCAGGCAAATGCCGGGATGGTTCCTCTGAAAGGGCACGGCCGACTTCCTTCCCCATCCCTCCCTAATCCGATGAGACCGATGACCACGCTGTCTGGTCTCCTTCCCCCAAAACAACTAACCAACCAACCAGTCTGTTACTGCCGTGCAATGGCACAGAACATTAATAAAATTGATGAAAATGAGAGGAGGCATGCAAAAGAGGGCATGGAACCCCTCATGTTCATCACTCACACATTTTAACTTACCTGCCAATTGTTCTTGTTCCACGTCTACCAATGACACTCTTCTATTCAAGTTACTTCCATCCTGGGATATGTCAGTTCAAAAAATGTTCAAATGTGTGTGAAATCTTATGGGACTTAACTGCTAAGGTCATCAGTCCCTAAGCTTACACACTACTTAAGCTAAATTATCCTAAGGACAAACACAAACACCCATGCCCGATGGAGGACTCGAACCTCCGCGGGGACCAGCCGCACAGTCCATGACTGCAGCGTCCTAGACCGCTCGGCTAATCCCACGCGGCGATACGTCAGTGAGCAACTCGGTGGCGCAGTGGTTAGCACACTGGACTGGCATTCGGGAGGATGATGGTTTAATCCCGCGTCCGGCCATCCTGATTTAGGTTTTCCGTGATTTCTCTAAATCGCTGCAGGCAAATGCCGGCATGGTTCCCTTGAAAGGGCACGGCCGACTTCCTTCCGCATCCTTCCCTAATTCGATGAGACTGATGACCTCGCTGTTTGGTCTCTTCCCCCAAAGAAACCAACCACAACTCTGCTGTTTTCTCCTTTCCGATGTTTACAAATTTAAACGTTAATTCATTGGAACAGTCAGTACGTAAATTCTGACTAACGTCATCGAACTGCTGTGTTAACTGAAATTTCAGACCGTCAAAGGTTTGCTTTTGTTCATTCTTAAGAGTGTTAAAAGTTTGTGTTTGTTTTCCACCAAATTTGTCAAACATTTGCTTTTGTTTTTATCTGCTTCATGTTCAGTGTACTGAGAACGCCCACCATGTTTCGTTCAGTTACATTCCAGTTCGGTATCTGTACCCCAAGGAAAGCATAATTTAAAATTTTAACGTGCCTACACCAAGGCGGAAGAGAATAGAAGAGCTATGTTACAACCAGTAAAACAGTAGTGGTGATGTTAAAAGCGTTGAAGGTACAGGTGTTGTGTTTTTTAATTTTTCCGCCGCCCTCTCAGGTTCCATTACTGCGGCGTAATATGAATAAATATATCTTTGGCGCATTCAACTGGCGCCTGTATGAATTAATACATCTGTTTTTTTTTTGTTTTTTTTTCTATACAGGTATACCTTATAGGCTGCTACGCGTCTATTGAACGCTGTACCTCTCACAATATAGCCATCTGCATTAAAATTAGAAATGGCAATATTTCAAATTGGTTTGCCATCACTGGGGTTATAAGCATATTATCTCAAGAACAGCGAAAGTACAATATTTTTGCATGCTGTTGAGCTTTTTCTGCATTCACCTCTGTTTCTTTTGGACTGTATGTAGGCCTACATTAATGCCATAAGTATATAGACATGGATGAAAGATTTGACAAACCCAATTTATTGATCTTTTTATGTGTCTAAATTTGCGTCCGTCCCATTAGTGGGTACCAACATAGATAATGTTCAGGTAATCTCATGTTTAAGGAAGCTGCGCTAAATAGACAGCAACCACTTGTTTCTTACGATTTCTATATATCTGTTATTTTCATAAATCGGCATTCCTGCAAAGATTAAAACTGAATTTTTAGTTAACAATGAGTTGAACTAGACGATGATACTGAACAACATTTTCTTTGTGTTCGTTAGTGAATATGACAGGAGACAATATCGGAACTATTCCATTCATCACTGATACAACACAGGAAAATACACTTCAATTAAACGCGATGTCTGAAGAATTTCTTCATTACGCCATTCCAGTTTGGGTTAATAGATCGACTGACAAGCTACTTTCTGACGCACACTACAAAAATTCCTCTAGTGAGTTGAAAGCCCCTTATTTTTTTCAACACGATCAACCGAAAGCAAAGATGTACTACCATTCGAGTGTAAACACAAACAGATGTTCGTGTCGTTCCTGCTGGAATCTCCTCTTACCACTACACCATAATTCCTTTCGTTAAAAAGAACAATTTTTAGCCTGGATTTAAGAAACACTCCGAGCTTTAAATTTTTTTCAGATTTAACAAACTAGGATTCGGAAATAGTCAGTCTGCAACAGACTGCGTAATCCAGAGTTGAAGGGCGTATTTCAATAGTGGTACAAGTCCATTACCTCCACTTTTCTGTCTATAATGCTTCCAAAATTAATGAGCCAAAAAAAGAGAAAGAAAGGTTCATCTCTAGCAAGATGCCATATGCTTGAATATTTCTGGTATCTCAACTGCAGATTTTTCAGCTCTCATTTATGACTCTGTACATTGGACTTGTACCACTATTGAAATAAGCCCTTCAGTCAATACTCGACGCGAATCGTTTCTTTAGTTATTAAGCATAGTTCTCTAGTTGTTAAGCGTTGTTGTGCGGTTTTGTTTCATTTTTCTTTACCAACGTTGAGCAGGATCTCCAAGTTAGAACTCATAGTTATTTGGGGACAACGAACAGCTCTTTAAATTGAAGTGGAAACTAGAGTTGCATCTTATATTAAAAAGCAATACAAAATACACCATCCGAATTCTCTGTGAGTGGCATTTTGCAGCTTGTGCAGAATGGATGAGAAGATCATCGTAGGAGTCAATACACAATGGGCTCCATTTGATGATTCTGAGTTGTTTATGAAACAATTACTTGTATTATTAAAATATTAATTTCTAAACAAAATGACGTAGCACTACCATAATATTAAGTGAACAATTTAATTTAAATATTCAGAGCAAATTTATTATACAGCTATACGAGCTTCTGATTAAAATGGAGCGCAAGTTGCTGGGACTATTCTCGTCCAGTGTTTGATAATGAGACCAGTTAGTGACTACCAACAAAAGTTAGCACAATATCAAATGTCTTTTAAATTGTTTCTTGCCTACGTGCTTAACGTGAATTATTTAACACATAACTGTTTTTTGAACCGATTAGTCGTTTGAAGCGGTATTATACATGAAAGTTCGATTATTTAAGGGATCGCGGGGGGGGGGGGGGGGGGGGTCCTGGTATTTGATGAGCTGACAGTCAGAATAATTAACAAGTTATAAAATGTTAATATTTATTTACTTATTTAAGAGTTATATTAGTCGGTGTAGAATGAATGTGGTTCATGTCAATTGGTTGCATAATGGGTTTTACTAACAGGAATGTCTGTAGGGAATCAAATTGAGGCGTTGAGATCACAAAGAGGACTTATCATTTTGGGTTATATGAGTTATTAGTGTGGTTGTTACTTTCACACTCTCCCGTACCTGTTTATTCTAAAATGGGACTTGCTCAGCGATTTTTACCGTTTCTAAATCAATGCTGAAATTTCGTGTCGTATGGAAAGAGGACTTGTCACAGAGACAAGACCCTATGCTGCGTGAAAGAACTTGAGAAGTGATGGAAGCACTGTAGCCGGCTGCAGTAAACAAAACACTTGAGGACAATGTTTGGCAAAATGCGTCTCTGTTTCACCCAAACCCAGTGGAACGGTGAAATACGAGTGTGGTTTGAAAAGTTTTCGGAACGGAATATAAAAAAGTACTTACATCATTGATTTTTTTTTTATTTTTCAATGTAGTCTCCTTGTAGATTACTGCACTTGGTCCAACGATGTTCCAGTGCCTTGATACCACCTGGAAAATGAGCTTCCTCCAGGCCTGCAAAATAGTTGTCAACTCCGGCTATCAGTTCTTCGTTTGAAGTGAATCTTCGTACACCAAGAAAAATCTTCAGTTTTGGGAAGAGATGGAAGTCTGATGGAGCCATATCAGGTGAATAAGAAGGGTGTGGCAACAATTCATACCTTAGTTTGTGCAATTTTGCCATGGCGACGCATATATGTATGGGCGCGCATTGTTTTGATGGAAGCTGACTTTCTTCCTTGCTAAACATGGCCTTTTTCCTCGTATCTTTTGTTGCAATTTGTCCAGGAGTTTAGCATAGTATTCTCCAGTAATTGTTTGCCCACTGGAGAGAGAATCTACAAACAGAATCCCCTTCGCATCCCAGAACTCTGCTGCCATGACCTTTAAAGCAGAATGGATGCTGCAATTGCCTTACAATCACTGATTCCCTTTTCTGCGCTTACAGAGTCGAAAAGTTCGGGTCTGTTTGTTATCAGTAGGTCCAAGATGTTATCTCCACTAGTTGGTTCTCAAACATTATTATCATGAAAAATACAATATTTTACAAAAATCTGTACTTATAGAATAAAGGCAACATTTGCCATTTTTGGATTAACCAATACCCATTTTATCATAAACATCGTGTGACTAAAAATATTATATTTTCAAGCAACATATTCTTTTTAATCATTTCAACATGCTCATGCACATTTCTGTTATTTATATAAACATTCATAATTAAACAATACATACCAAAATAGGCAATATAATGGAAGACAATATCCTTTTTAGAGTGTTGGCTTGTATCATTTTGATTCTACACTTTTAGAGTAATAGAAGGCAGATTTCAGACTACTTAACAGATCAAAACGAAAATTTCTGTTCCGACACTGACAATGTTGAGTGTTTATGAAAAAAGTTCAAGGCACTCGTAAAATGCGTTTTAGACAGGTACGTTCCGAGTAAAACTGAGGGACGGGAAAAACCCACCGTGGTTTAACAACAAAGTTAGGAAACTACTGCGAAAGCAAAGAGAGCTTCACTGCAAGTTTAAACGCAGCCAAAACCTCTCAGACAAACAGAAGCTAAACAATGTCAAAATTAGCATAAGGAGCGCTATGCGTGAAGCGTTCAGTGAATTCGAAAGTAAAATTCTATGTACCGACTTGACAGAAAATCCTAGGAAGTTCTGGTCTTACGTTAAATCAGTAAGTGGCTCGAAACAGCATATCCAGACACTCCGGGATGATAATGGCATTGAAACAAAGGATGACACGCGTAAAGCTGAAACACCTTTTTCCAAAGCTGTTTCACAGAGGAAGACCGCACTGCAGTTCCTTCTCTAAATCCCCGACAAACGAAAAAATGGCTGACAACGAAATAAGTGTTCAAGGAATAGAAAAGCAACTGGAATCACTCAACAGAGGAAAGTCCACTGGACCTGACGGAATACCAATTAGTTTCTACACAGAGTAGGCGAAACAACTTGCCCTCCTTCTAACAGCCGTGTACCGCAAGTCTCTAGAGGAACGGAAGGTTCCAAATAACTGGAAAAGAGCAGAGGTAGTCCCAGTCTTCAAGAAGGGTCTTCGAGCAGATGCGCAAAACTACAGACCTATATCTCTGACGTCGATCTGTTTAGAATTTCAGAACGTGTTTTTTGCTCGCGTATCATGACGTTTTTGGAAACCCAAAATCTACTCTGTAGGAATCAACATGGATTCCGGAAACAGCTATCGTGTGAGACCCAACTCTCTTTATTTGTTCATGACCCAGAAAACATTAGATACAGGTTCCCAGGTAGATGCCATTATCCTTGACTTCCGGAAGGCGTTCGATACAGTACCGCGCTGTCGCCTGATAAACAAAGTAAGAGCCTACGGAATATCAGACCAGCTGTGTGACTGGATTGAAGAGTTCTAGCAAACAGAACACAGCACGTTGTTCTTAATGGAGAGACGTCTACAGACGTTAAAGTAACCTCTGGCGTGCCACAGGGGAGTGTTATGGGACCATTGCTTTTCACAATATATATAAATGATCTAGTAGATAGTGTCGGAAGTTCCATGCGGCTTTTCGCGGATGATGCTGTAGTATACAGAGAAGTTGCAGTATTAGAAAATTGTAGCGAAATGCAGGAAGATATGCAGCGGATAGGCACTTGGTGCAGGGAGTGGCAACTGACCATTAACATAGATAAATGTAATGTATTGCGAATGCATAGAAAGAAGGATCCTTTATTGTATGATTATATGATAGCAGAACAAACCCTGGTAGCAGTTACTTCTGTAAAATATCTGGGAGTATGCGTGCAGAACGATTTGAAGTGGAATGATCATATAGAATTAATTGTTGGTAAGGCGGATGCCAGGTTGAGATTCATTGGGAGAGTCCTTAGAAAATGTAGTCCATCAACAAAGGAGGTGGCTTACAAAACATTCGTTCAGCCTATACTTGAGTATTGCTCATCAGTGTGGGATCCGTACCAGGTCGGGTTGACAGAGGAGATAGAGAAGATCCAAAGAAGAGCGGCGCGTTTCGTCACAGGGTTATTTGGCAAGCGTGATAGCGTTACGGAGATGTTTAGCAAACTCAAGTGACAGACTCTGCAAGAGAGACGCTCTACATCGCGGTGTAGCCTGCTGTCCAGTTTTCGAGATGGTACGTTTCTGGATGAGGTATCGAATATATTGCTTCCCCCTACTTCTATTCCCGAGGAGATCACGAATGTAAAATTAGAGAGATTCGAGCGCGCACGGAGGCTTTCCAGCTTTCCCGCGAACCATACGCGACTGGAACAGGAAAGGGAGGTAATGACAGTGGCACGTAAAGTGCCCTCCGCCACACACCGTTGGGTGGCTTGCGGAGTATAGATGTAGTAGATGTAGAAGTAACTATAAGAACAGGATATAATACAGTTTTTTCAATATATCTGAAAATTACTGTTGACTGACAGGTCACTCTTTTTATCTCAACCATTTAGCTATAGAATCAAAAAGAAGAAGCGAAACTGGTCGTTACTGAGAGCAGTAAAACGCCAACACTCCCGTCCACATCCAAATGACTCGCCTAGGAAATGTTACTAGGAGCCATCGGCAAACTGAATTCAGAGATGTTGCTCCTTTGCGATTTGCGGCACACAACGTTGGCACACTACGTACGGGTTCACGCCCTCTACCAAAATCTGCGTGCTCACAACTGACTTGTCGAAGGCGCTCCTGTTGTTCACAGTTGTTAAATCAAGCTACAGCCGTTTTTATGCCATGAATAGCATATGGCTTGGAACTTCTTGGACGTACGGTGTAATGTGTGCTTCTAATAGAATTGTAATGCAATCGGTGTCGCATGACAAAGTTTTCATTATGTCCCTCCAGTTCGAATAGCCTCATCGCGTATAGACTGATACTTCTTACAGGTGAAATAGTGTTTCCATATTCCGATGTTTCCAGGGGTGTAATCACATTTAACTCGGGAATAATTTCTTCTTGGATATGTTGCAGTTTCTGTCATTCGATTAGTTAGTGATAGCTACATTCAAGCTTTTTTGGGATCATTTCCAGCTACTAGACTGGCGTCTGAAAGGCAGAATAAAACAAATATTTAGTATACTGCACAGGAAACACGTGAAATACAAGCACTATTCTTACGGCAAGGAAGACGTCAACGGTCGGTCTGGTGGCCATCGGCCGTCGCAATTTTAACATATTATTATTATTATTATTATTATTATTTTGATTATTTTTTGATTGTTGCCGACTTACGTGGTGGGCCTTATTAAAATGATATTTCATTCAATTTTGATTTACGGTAAATGCTTTTGTGAAGTTCTCCTTTTAACAATATTAATCTTAAATTATTTGTTACGTTAATGAATGTTAGACTCGCCGAATCGCTGAATCTTAAAACATGGGCATACAACTTGAACAATGGAAAAAAAACTATTCATATTAATTTCCTCGGCTAGTCACTTCACTTTAAAGCAAAAAATCTTTAGTTACTAATTACAATTGCGGCCCACACATCCGCGAGAGTACTTTTTCTCTTACCTCCGTTAACCATTGCGTTGTAGTCGGAGTCCTGGCTCTGGCTCTCGGCTGTGGTACTGAAAATAAGAATCTTAAAGCTACGTATTTCTGCAACTTCGTGCGGCTGTGGAGAAAAATTAATATTATGTTAATAGCGGGCGAGTTTTTCGCTTCCGCTAATTTTTCATAAGTTAATATCGCCACGTAATGGCGTCGTCGGCTGCATCGGCCGCTGCGATTGTTGAACTGTAAATTACTCGAATGCAGGTTAATTCAAGGAAGACGGACATGAAATCGGGATCACCTCTTACAAATTAAAAGTGAACAATGATATTAAATCAATATATTATCTGCTTAGTTCGTACAAATATGCTTACATTTTCCAGCACTCGCAAGATGTCCGTCCACACACAACCAAGACAAGAGAAGAAGTGAAGACGACTAAAAAATTAACAAAACGTCCAGTCTCTGCCAGCTCACTTCGACGAGTTCAAATACATATTTCAGACTGCTGATATACACGTAATACTTTTGTCAGAGACTTGGTTCAAACCAAGTATTCCTACAACTTCCGTAAACCTAGACGGCTATATCTTTCTCAGGCACGACAGATGCAACGGACGAGGGGGCGTAGTAGGGGCTTACATACGCTCTGATTTGTCACCTACAGTACTACACACATCCGACAACAATGTAGATAAACAAGTGGAATATATGTTCATAGAGATCAAATCACTTAACAGAAAGTGCTTACTATGTGTCCTTTACAAACCTCCTAAAGTAGGTGGGTTCGCCTGCTTCGAAACTGCCCTCTCTAGTCTCGAATCGTCATATGAACATGTAATTATAGCAGGTGACACTAACATTAATTTTCTGTGCAATAGTCCTTCCACTGGGAAATTTAAGAGGATGCTTTCTTCCTCAAATATGACGCTACTTCAGCTGGCACCTACTCATCACACGACTACCAGTTACACTTTCATTGATATATTCGCAACGAAATTTCCGAACAGAATAATCCGCACCTCTCAAATGTCTGCGCCTGGCATGTCTGCCCATGACATCATTTCCATGACGTATTCACTAGAATGTCCTAGAAAGAAACAAAAACTGTCTACATACCGAGACCTCAAACGCATAAATTTGCCTGAACTCGAAACTGAGGCACAAGAAATAGTTTGGGGGATGACCTCTACTCCCCTCATGGACATAAACGACAAACTCCAGGATTTCACTAACAAAATTACTCAACTGTACGACAAATATGCTCCAATAAAGACCAGAAAAGTAAAAAGGCAACCTGCACCCTGGCTGACTGATGAACTAAAACAGCTCATGAATCTCAGAGATGCTGCACATCGAGCATACAAGATACGCTCTACACCTGAAAATCATGCTGTATACAAGCAGAAACGAAACAAAGTCAATCAAGCGGTGAGAAACGCTAAGCTCAGATATGCCCGTACATTAGCTGACAATAGATGTAGACCAGCTATCCTGTGGAAAAATCTTCGTAGTCTCGGTTTAGGCAAAATAAAAGTTGCAGAAAATCACATGGTCCCAGCTGAAGAACTAAACCGTTTCTTCACGTTACCTACAACCAAAATTGTACCGAAAAAAAAAAACAGAGAATCATTGATTACTTCATGGGGTTGAACGACTGTAGCAAAGAAAAATTCTATCTACAGCACGTCACTTGCAGTACTGTCAAGAAAGCCATAATGCGGATTAGATCAGCATCTACTGGACATGATGGTATCACTATCCAGATGGTAAAACTTATTATTGACCAACTACTGCCCTCTATAACAGACATTTTCAACGATTCATTAATCACAAGTGTTTTCCCTGAGGCCTGGAAACTGGGACAAATTAAGCCACTGCCTAAAAAGGACATAGCCACAGCACCCTCTGACTACCGCCCCATCTGCCTTATTCCTACACTATCAAAGGCCTTAGAATATATAGTTCATGAACAGCTCACCATCTACCTCACTACTAACAACCTATTAGACGAATACCAATCAGGTTTCCGTAAACATCGAAGCACAACATCTGCTCTGATAAATGTGACAGATGACCTGAAACTTGCCATGGACAGACAAGAAGCGACTATCATTTGCTTCTTAGATTTCAGCAAAGCATTTGATACTGTCGACTTCGACATCTTACTGGCCAAACTTAGCGGTCTAAATTTCTCACGAAGTGCAGTGCAATGGTTTCGCTCATACATGACGTCTCGTCAGCAACGCGTCGATGACCTTCAGTTGTATCTAAGTGCGAAACCAAGCAATCTCAAGAAAGCTATTGAAAATTTCAATACTGACCTCGATGCACTGTCAAAATGGGCACAGGACATAGGTCTAAAACTAAACCCATCTAAAACCCAAGCGGTACTTGTTGGCCACTCTAAGCTCATTAGCCCGAAACATCGGGAATCCGTACCACCTCTTATCCTAAATGGAACAAATATTAACTTCTCTCCCTCAGCAGAGAGTTTGGGAGTAATAATAGATGAAAATCTAAATTGGACAGAGCACGTAACTGCAGTGTGCAAAAAAGCATCAGCATCCCTTCCCTTTCGATCTGAAAAAGAAATTAGTACAAACGCTTATACTCCCAATCATTGACTACAGCGATATTATCCTACAAGGCCTCTCTCAGGAAAATTCTCGACGTCTAGAACTGGTGATGAATGCCTGCGTCCGATATATTTGTGACGTTCGCCTTTTTGATCACATTTCACCAGCATATGCAAAATTGTCCTGGCTGCGTGCAGACAAACGCAGAGATTTCCATACACTCTGTCTCATCTACTGCCTTATAAATGTAAACTGTCCCTCATATCTCTCCTCGTCCCTAACGCTCATGTCGGAACAACATGAAAGAAACAGACGTTCCCATTATAATAAAATCCTCTCCGTTCCACTGCATCGCTCAGTCACCTTCTCCAAGTCCTTTACAGTAGCGGGAACCCGACTCTGGAATAACCTCCCTCGTTATGTTAGAGAACTTAAAAGCATGTCCAGCTTCAAAAAACAGTTAATGACGTATCTACTTAAGCAACAGTAATGCCTTCCTCTGTACAAGAATGCACTTCACCTCATTACTTCCCTCTTTCCCCCTCCTTAAATCTCCATTCCCCAAAACACGATAAACTAGTAAACATCTACTTTACACACATCTGCACAAACCTTCATTACTATTGCCAATCCTTCTCATGTTTGTCATTATTATTTGATTTTTTTACTGTTATTATTATTGCTTATTATTGCTTTTATCATAATCTGTATGTGTAGCACCTGCTGTAAAAATACTGCCAGCATTTAATTTAGTCATGTTTATCATTACTTTTTTTTACTGTTATTATTATTGCTTTTATCATAATCTGTATGTATAGCACCTGTTGTAAAAATACTGCCGCATTTACTTTATTAGGTCTTAGTCACTACTCTTTATTCATATTGTCACTAGAGTAAGCTAATATTCTCATTTAAACTATGGTCATGATGTAACTCTGATGTGTGAAATGATGCATGTGTGGAACACTGGTCCGATGTAAGAGAGGGCCTGATGGCCCTAATCTGATCAGGTTAAATAAATAAATAAATAAATATCTTGTCGTCTCTTTAGATCATTTTGTTATATTTCTTGTACTCGAAACTTACACAGAGAAATTATTATTTTACGGGTACATTATAAAAAAATCTGTATCATTCAAGTTTTAAATGTCTCTTCTTTATAAATACTGTTTTTTAAGTGTTTTCTTATTACCTCACTGGGGACGCTATATCGGCTTACTTTACCACTTCCAGTTAACAAAGGATGACGACTTTCACAGCAGTGAGTGCCCTGAATATACTTCTGGTTATAATAAGTTTCGCTATATGAGCCAGTATAGACGAAATACTATTTACCGTACGGATATCCAAATTCGTAGGAATGATGTTCATACTGTGCGCTGCAGGATTTCCGTTGCTATACTCTGTTCATCATAAGAATAAACCTTATGTAAATACAGTACTATGCCATGTATTCTTCCGCGTTTGCTTGAATCTCATTGGATTTTGTTCAAATGGCTCTGAGCACTATGCGACTTAACTTCTGAGGTCATCAGTCGCCTAGAACTTAGAACTAATTAAACCTAACTAACCTAAGGACATCACAAACATCCATGCCGGAGGCGGGATTCAAACCTGCGACCGTAGCGGTCACGTGGTTTCAGACTGAAGCGCCTAGAACCGCACGGCCACACCGGCCGGCTGGATTTTGTTTCACATGGAGCGGTAACCAAGTTGTGACCAGAACAGTCAAGTACGATCATAAGGATACTTTTTATGCTGTGTTATACGCACATAGACTGAGCGATAATGTGTAGGACAACAGCTTCACCGGCGCATTAAACTTTGACAGCACTGGCCAACCAGCGGTCCAACTAGTCTGCAATGATGTGAGCAGTTGCAGTTCAGACGTAAAAAGATACTGGCAAAGAAACAATATAGCTTCAAATGTCTTTTAATTTTTAAAGAGACTGTAACAATATTCGGCAAAACTTAAGCACTACCACGCGCTTCTTAGGTGACCAGGCGGAAAGCATAAAACGCTCTGTTCTCACCTGACATGTACTCTAATCACAAACAAGAGCGGTGAAAATTCCTAACTTGAACACAAGGTAATTTTCCTGAGGGAGCTATGTGTGATGCAAAACCATACTGCAGGAATTTCACCGTGCTGTTGAGTACTGAGGCCACAGAAGGTATTAATTACAGTCAGTCGTCTGCTAATCTCTTAGCTCCTTCCTTATCCGAATTCGAGAAATACATTTCAGTACTGGAACTGTCGTCTGCTACCTTGATAACGAGTCGATCGGCAACAGAATCCACGAAGCCACCCAGGCCCCACATTTTCTCCTCTTCTTTTATGACTGCCGTCCTATATATCCCGCCAACGTTCGGCGGTGACATGTGAAAAAGCTGCGTGCTTTAGTTGCGGTACGTCTGAGAGCTTAACAATCTTGTTATTTCTCGGGCCAGATCCCTTGACTTGGCTCCATCAGCTCTGTGGGGTTCGTACTGTAATGGTAGAGTAGCAAATCTAAAAATGCAGCATTTGTATGGTGTGCTCGGTGCAATGAAAATGATTGTTTAAGAACTTTCAGCATTGCAGCGCGTCAGCAATCGTAAGTATCGAAATAATTTTGAAAAATCCGCCTCGATTGCACAAACTAACTGGTATTCACCTAGGTTTCAGCGTGGGTAACCACGCCTTCTGCAGAACAAATATAAAACAACTTCCCTAAATTTGTTATTATAATTAATTTAATTACTTAAATTAAAAATGATTGTTTTTCATGTTTCTACGATAGATATCTACATCTGTGGTATAAAACAATGGACATAGTCCAAATAAAGAGTACTTAGTTTCTCATTTTTGTCTTAATTAAATTCTTATGTTTCTTTTTTAACTTAAGCAACCTTTATTAACAGTCTTTCACAAAATATAGATAATTGAAAATTTATGTTTGAAATGAAAACAAGAATTTCGTGTGCAGTATGTAATTAAAAACAAGAAGATGTGCATTATTCATAAAAAAATGATGATGAATTTTACAATCACGAGATGTAGGTAATTCAAATTGAGCCATTAAAAAAAAAACCGACTCATGCGAGACTTGAACCAGCGAACCATTTATTTCGATGAGTTACAATCGTGTTTCAACTGTACTAATACAGTCCCTCGTAAAACTTCAAAGCCGATTACCCTAAACTGGGCTAGAATCTGCAACTAGCTATATAACAGCTATTATCTCGATAAAGTAAAGAATAATTTCAATTCAAATTGCATCACTGTAAACTCAAAGAATTATTTAACTGTTTGCAAATGAAACATTACAGAGAAGCACATTATTTGTACTTACAATCACAAATTGAAAACACTGTTGTCAGAAGTTCTCTTCGCAGCCAACACATTCAAACACTAACAACAATTCAAAGAGCTTATAGGAAAGTGGAAAGACAGTTGAAATACGAACTAGAAATCTCAGAGATAAAAACAGTGCTAATTTTGGTGCATAAGAACGCCAGTAGATGGCACACCAAACATTTGAAACAAAAGTAGGAAGTGGTACAAAGATACCCTGACTGGTAAAAAGTTACCCTGATTGACTGTATATCTGTAAATCTATGACAAACATTAAGAACAAGTTATTTCTCTGTCACTTATAAACCGTGTTCCACATGCGTGTTTCACTGCGGAACAGGAAGCAGCCTCAGCCATTTTCATACTGCGTATTAACAGCGTGACAATCAGATCACAACAGTCCAGAGGCTTTGATTATTCACGATTTTTGATTGGTGGCTGCAAATACATTTGACATCTTAAAATTTCATTCAACGTAACTTAGTAATAATATATCTAATACAAAGTTTTAAACATGGCTGCTTGGTTCAGAGGCAGTTTATAAATTGAAAATGAAACAAATGAGTCCTCAGTCACACTTTTTTTAATCTTATTGACCAGGTTTCAACACTTCTAAGAGTGCCTTCACCAGGATTTAGACATACAAAGTGGTTTATAACATAATTACAAATTTATGGAAGAAAATTTTTTATATATAAAATTTTTATATATAAAAAAGTGTAGTACTGACTAACAGTACTAGACAGATACAGTACACACATGTCAAGTATAACGTAAATAACAAGGCAGAAGGACTTTAGTCATAAAAATTCAAAAAAAGAATGTGTGAAGGCGAGCCTCTAAGGGTGCTTAAACATGTACAGCCACAGGTAGCAACGGACTGCTGTGGCTGTACATTTCGTAAATCGTTACGGAAATCCACAGTGTCAGAGTGTGACGAGAATACCAAATTTCAGGCATTACCTCCCACCAAAGACAACACATTGTCCAATGGCCTTCACTTAACAACCGAGGGCAGTGGCGTTTGCGTAGAGTTGTCAGTGCTAACAGACATACAACGAAGGTATCCGTTAGGACAATGCAGCGGAATTCGGTGTTAATGGGCTACGGCAGCAGACGACCGACGCAAATGCTTTTGCAAACAGCCTGCGGCGCCTCTCCAGGGCTCTTGACCATATCAATTGGACCCTATACCAGTGGAAAACCGTGAGCTGGTCGGATGAGCCACGATTTCAGTTGGTAAGAGCTGATAGTAGGGTTCGAGTGTGGTGTAGACCCCACGAATCCATGGATGCAAGTTAACGAGGCATTGTTCAGGCTGTTGGGGGCTGCATAATGTTGTGGGCTGTGTTTACATGGGATGGACTGGGTCCTCTGGTCAAACTGAACCGATCATTGATTGGAAATGTTCGGCTACTTGGAGACCATTTGCAGCTATTCATGCACTTGACGTACCCAAACAGCGATGGAATTTTTATGGATGACAATGCACTATGTCACCGACACACAACCATTCATAAATTGTTTGAAGAACATTCTGGACAATTCGAGTGAATGAATTGCCCACTCACATCGCCCATTATGAATCCCATCGAACATTTACGAGACATAAATGAGAGGTCAGTTCGTCCACAAAATCCTGCGCCAGCAACACTCCGTAATTATGGACGGCTATAGAAGTAGCATTGCTCAGTATTTCTGCGGGGGACTTCCAACGACTTTTTGAATCCATGCCACGTTGTGTTTCTGCACAAGTCCGGCCATAACGAGATCTGACACGATATGAGGAGCTATCCCATTACTTTTGTCACTTCAGTCTATGTCGTGACCGAGTGAGAAAATTATTCTTGGCACCTTCCAACTTCCTTTGCATTTCCTGCAGTTCAGGCCTGGCTGTTAACTTGGTTAAGCGCCTTTGAGAAGAAAGTTAGCCCGAGTGGATTCAGTTTACCACACGACATCGAAGACTATGAATCCGTACCTCCAGGACAATCATAGAGGAAATTACTGAGTGAGAACTTTATGTTGAACTTATTGCTATCATCGCTTTGGATCTCACCCAAAACTGGCACTGAACGTTTACCTTTTCTGCTTGTCATCGTTAATATTTTACTTGTGTGTTTATCAATAGAGTTTGTACGTTACTGTGAGTGATGGCAGAAGCCGATTTTTGCAGTCTACATCTTATCTTCCTCTGGGCCAGTTGTTAACTGCTGAGTACCGTATTTAACGTATTCAATCTATAGCCTTAGCTGGAGGCCTTTTATAACTACTGTTTTTTTCTTAAGTGATTGTGATAATTTGGAAAGTGCCATAGGAGAGCAATCCTATTAGTCTATCGAATTGGTATTTTAGAGGTGTAAACGCTCTATTTAATTGCGTTCCACTCTCTGTTAGAGTTTGCATCGTATATCAAATTGGTGTTTTAACGATGTAAATGCTCTTTTTGATTCTGTTTCTCTATTATAGTTGTGCATCATTTGTTATCCTGATTAATTTCTATTACTATTCCAAGGCTTCACCCGGCTTGTTAAGTGAATGCATCTGAACATAATTATTTCAGAGTACCTTTCCTTACCTGTGCAGAAGTAAAAGTTATTTAATGAATTCAACTAGTCATGCAAAGACCTTCATGGCTTAAAAATTCCACAAATATTGTTTAACAAGCTAACTGAATAAATGTTAGTCTCTTATTACATGCAGATATCAGTTTATCAAGGAATACAAAGGAGAGAAACTTTATCATATTCACATAACGTCAAAATAATAAAATAGTTGTTGCAAATATCCTTATATACGGTCTGGCACATTGCCACTAAAACCTACCTGCCTGCTCCCTACAAAATATGTATATGTGTGCCGGACCGAGACTCGAACTCAAGAGACGAGGTACTAGCGGAATTAAAGCTGTGAGGACGGGGCGTGAGTCGTGCTTGGGTAGCTCAGTTGGTAGAGCACTTGCCAGCGAAAGGCAAAGGTCCCGAGTTCGAGTCTCGGTCCGGCACACAGTTTTAATCTGCCAGGAAGTTTCATAACAGCACACACTCCACTGCACAGTGAAAATCTCATTCTGGGATCTATCACTTCTTACTCAGTATACTAACAGATTAATTAATTAAAGACAATATTTACTACAGAAGTGGGGAAGGCGTTTGCAGTTCCAGCATTTGCCTTTTAACTGGGGGAAACCACCCAAAACCTTGATTGGAACTGAGAATTCGCATTTGAGTCAATCCACTGCGTTGGGCCATGGAGCTATGCTGCTCCTGCACAGAGTCACTGCCGCCTTTGTCATGGATACCAACACTGTGTCAGACTAGCTCTCACTGGACTTGAAGTTGTGTAGACTCACATGCAGGTAGACTAAGCAGGTGAGCTCGGATGTGGACTGACATGTGCGGAGTAAGCAGGCACACCTGGACTAAGTAGGCATATGTCGACTAAGTAGGCTTTTGTGGACTGCGCAAGCATCAGTGGACTAAATAAGCTTGTTTGGACTAAGCACACATGTGTGGACTAAGGAGATATATGTTGACTGGGGGGTATGTGCAGACTAAGCAGGCAAGGATAAACTAAGCAGGTATATGTAGACTAAGCAGGCAATGTGCACTAAGCAGGTATGTTCGGATTAAGCTGGAACGTGTGGACTAAGCAGGTATATGTGGACTACACATGGATGTCCAGACTAAGCAGGAATGTGTAGACTAAGCAGGCATGTAGACTAAGTGGGCATGTGTGGACTAATATAGCAAACAGGAGAGCGAAAATAAGTAGTTGCTCTCCCTCTGTCTTAGCTAACGACATAAACAGTGAGTGACATTATTAATTAATTTTCTAGCTCCACTCGATAAGATGCAACCCTTTGCCCTTCTTCAAGTATTGTAAATAGTATGCGACGCTGCCCATGATCGGCCACGAGCCACTTTGTCTCTGCTCACGAGGTGTATTACATCTAGTCACAATGGCTGCGTATGAAAGGTTCTGTATTAAATCGGTGAGACTGGAAGCTGCTTGCCACAAAACATGAGCGGGCTGACATCGATCGACTTACACGGACTTCCGGCGATCCAAAAGTTGGCAGCCTTTTCCCATCCCTTTGTGAACAGTTTGTAGTTATGTACCACACATTTAAAAGTGAATCAGTGTGACATTGTGTATCAGTGCTAGAGAGAAGTACGCAAATTATTTCTTTATCGAGCTATTTTTAACTCCTTCCGTTGCATAGAAACAGGCTGTTCATGACCTTCAGTATAGTAGGTTGATTCTGATCGCTATGACACATCATATTTACCTAAACAGCCCAATTTTTGTCCACAGATAACTTCTACTAAACATGGCCGAATCTCAAAAGAAATGTAGACAGTACAGTGTTGGGTATTGGACATTTGGTTTCATTCCACCATTTTTGGATGAACGACTACCTAGGTGAATTTTTTTCAACACAGTGTTAAGTAATGATTCTATGAAACCATCCATGCTGGAGGATCATCTGAAAAGGTGTCATCCTGATAAAACAGGTAATAATTTGAAATACTTCCACGTACTTAGAGAAAAGTTTCAAAAGAGACCCACTGTGGTTAATATGTTCGTTTCGACATCTCACAGAGATGACAATAGTTTGGGGGCGTCTTACACAAAGACATGTGGATGAAATAAGTTATGATATTGAAAGAATCCTATGTAATTATCTATAGATGGCCCATTTCTCCACAGAACTGGAGGAGTCAGCTTTACCTGTTAATGAAGCTTTATTATCGCCGTATGTTCGTTTTATTACGGATCAAGAAATCTATGAGAAACTACTCTTCGCAACAGCTGTGATAGCAGATACTAAAGATGAATCAATATTTACCGTTTTGAAAGCTTATTTCGTGAAAAAAATGCGATCTCTTTTATCAAATATATAATCAGCGGCAGGAGATGGAGCACTTGCCATATTTTCCATCGTGGATTTACCCTATAAGCCATTTAAAACAAAGTGTACCTGGGGCTTTTGCAGTGCACTGCGTCAGCCGCCGACAACATTAAGTTGCTAAATATGAATGGTAGATTGTATCAATTTCTTCAGTTTGTCATTATTGCAGTAGAGAAATGTCGAAGCAATGCGTTGATTTCTATGTTATTTCCGTAGTTATACGAAGAAAGTGCCGACAACATTGGTCGATTACTACTTCACAGTACGTTGCCTGTCATAAGGCTTATATTTGACAAGATTTGTCTCACTTTTTCATATTGTTTTAAAGTTTTTGGGTGCTAAAGATCCAATTTCGAAATAAAATTTAATCAAGTGGAAACAAGACATTGCTTGTTTACTATAATTGTTTATTAAATTTAATGAAACTAACTTGCAGTTACAAGATGACGGTCTAAATCTGATAAAAACAAAGTCTCTCATTTCATCTTCTCTCGCCAGAATTAAACTAATGAAGCAAAACATCTGACCAAACAAACTGCCAGGATGGTCGTTTTGACATATGTTCAACATTTAAATGTCTGTCACACAATTTTGAAGCCAGGTTTGAGGGTGTTTTGTCTATCGAAATACCGCACTGGGTTATCAGTCCATACAGCGATGCTGAAGAAACACATAGAGTATTAGCAATAACGAAGATCTTAAGGTACAGTTTGGAGAGGGATATCAGCAGCTCTGGCTTCAGATAGACATATCTGTTACGTATCCTGTATTATGGACTATTGCGAGAAATTTTTAGATAGCTTTTGTATTTTCATACTTCGTGGAACGGGGTTCAAGTGCGGTTGCCAATTTTCTTACAGAGTAAACAAACCTAAATTGAAGCCAAAGATTTAAAATTTACTACTACAGCATCTGGCTGATCCCTCTCGTTAAAAGCATTGATGTATTAGTTTTACTACATTTTAATTTTGTGTCGTGCAAAGTAATTTATGTATAAAACCTAACATTTTGTAAGATTTTCACTCTACACTACATTTAAACTTATCAAAGTTAGAAGCAGTGTATCAGCTGTCAAAAGCGAATGTGAATTGGATGACTTCGTAAAAATTCATTATATGAAAGGCAGGGGGTCAACATGAAACAGATGAAATTGGTTCGTGGTCTGCGAGATAAAAAAAAGTCTGGGGATTTCTAGTTCAGACTAAGCAGATACGTGTAGTCGAAGCAGGCACATGTAGACTAATCAGACGTATAGACTAATCAGACTATAGACTAATCAGCCGTATAGACTAAGCAGACGTGTATACTCGCAGTTCTTTTGACTTACACACACATAGACTCACAGACTCGTGGCGTGCAGACGTCCCCCCTTCGAAGTCTCGTTGCTAGACTGCTCTGAGTATAGTTTCCGCTGTATTCCTTTATATACTCCCTGAGCTCTGTTTTGTCATTACCACGGAAACCGAGCATCTTATTGTTGCTGCGCCGATATTAAAATAATAATGGGCAATACGGTTTGTATTTGTTCACGCTATTATTCCTATTTGGTTACACTCTGTCTTAGCAGTTCGGGGACTCGCACTGTCACCTCAAGTGATGTTTTCAAGTAGTGAATGGTAACTGCAAGGCGATTACAAATACGCATCCTCGAAAATTTTGTACTGATGTCAATATTACGAGAGCCGCTAGGTTCTCGGCGGCGAAGACATCTATCTCTACATATACATACACACTCCGCAAGTCACCATACGCTGCATGGCAGAGGGTATCTTGTACCATTAATCATTCCCTTTCATGCTCCATACTTACAACTGTATATGTCCCTCTGTAAGATCTCTGATTTTTCTTGCCATCTCGGTCCTTACTCAATATGTGCGATGGTAGCATCAGAATCTTTCTGCTGTCTGTAGCAAATGTCTGACTGCCTCGCGGGGTAACCGCGCGGTCTGAGGCGCCTTGGGTTGTTTTGGGGGAAGAGACCAAACAGCGAGGTCATCGGTCTCATCAGATTACGAAAGGGCGGGGAGGGAAGTCAGCCGTGCCCTTTCAAAAGAACCGTCCCGGCGTTTGCCTGGAGGGATTTAGGGAAATCACGGAAAACCTAAATCAGGATGGCCGGACGCGGAATTGAACCGTCGTCCTCCCGAATGCGAGTCGAGCGTGCGAACCACTACGCCACCTCGCTCGGTTGAGGCGCCTCGCCACGGTTCGCGCGGCTTCCCCCGTCGGAGGTTCATGTCCTCCCTCGGGCATGTGTGTGTGTGTGTGAGTGTGTGTGTTTTGTCCTCAGCGTTAGATTAAGTAATGTGCAAGCCGAGGGACCGATGACCTGAGCAGTTTGGTCCCAAAGAAACTTACAACAAATTTCTAGTTTCAAAATGCCTGATCTCTAAACTTCCTCAACGTTTTACGAAAAGAACATCTTTTCCCTGCATGGTTTCCCAATTGAGTTGACGGAGCATTTCCATATTAATTATGTGTTGATCGAACCTACCGGTATGAGCTCTAGCAGCACAAATCTGAATTGCTTCGGTGTCTTCCTTTAATCCAATTTGCTATGGATCCAAATACTCGAGCAGTACTCAAGAACGGTCCCTCAAGTGTCCTGCGCATTGCCTCCTTTATACATGAGCCACACTTTCCTAAAGTTCTCCCATTAAAACGAAGGCTCCCATCCGTCCTCCCTACAACAGACTTCGTGTGTTCGTTGCGATTCACGTCGCTTTGCAACGTTATGCCAGACATTTTATCGACGTCACTGTGTCATGCAGCACATCACTTAATGCTGTATTCGAACATTACGTCATCGTTTTCCCTTTTCCTACTCAGCCGCATTAACTTGCATTTTTCGACATTTAGAGCAAGCTGCCATCCATCACAGCAAATAGAAATTCTGTACTTGTCATCCTGTATCCCTCTACAGTAGAGCTCTTTGTACGGCAGGTATCATTGAACCCTACCACATATGTGACAGGGCGATAGTCATGTGGCTAATCACGTATTTTCTCAGTTTAGCTCTCAGGGGCGGTAGTTTTCTCAACTAACCAATTAATTGTTGACTAAAGTTTCACTAGATGATAGGAGAATTGTAGTGCAGTACTTTAGCAGCGCATTTACGACACGAGCTGGTATTTCATGCATCTTTTGTGTTTATTTTATTTTATTTATGTATCCATCCGTAGATAATAAATATTGTATGGATGTTGTCCAAAATTACATGTAAATTTATGGGAAACAATTTACGGAAAAGGAACGTACAAAAATGTTAGTGAAGTGCGGGGCATTCCTCTGTGTAGTTTTTTATACGGCTATTTTTGGTAATCGTTTATCTTTATGTGTTGGCGTCCATAAATCTATAATTAATATTACTTTTTATTGGAAAAGAATTTTCTGTATTTCACAGACGGATCTAAGTGTGGTTAGTGGCGCCAACCAACGCCCTTCTTCTCCATCCACTATATTTTATTCTCGTCAAAAAAAGAATAATAGAGGAATATTGTTACGGAATATTATTTGATAAATATTGAGATTGAAATGGAGCAGTTCTCCAGAAAAGGCTTTCGTCGAGAAGTGTACAATTGGTTGCTTCCAAAAATATTTTCAGTGGCTGCGTCTTCATCCTCTGTATAAAATAAAATAATTTATCATCTCAGATCAAGGCGCACAAGCCACACGCGGATGAAAGTATTCCCCATGAGAGCAGTAAACATCAACACATTCACTCATTCTAGAAGTTCAGTTTGCAGTTTAAGAAAATCACTGGTCCGTACTGTGTGGATGTGTTCAGTGTGCAAAATACCTTGGTGTCCGGGAGCAGGCCAAGAACTGTTTCAAGAGATACCAAGAAAATTCAAAAAAAGTTATACCATAGTTGAAGCACCAATTATTGAACATTATGGAGTGATGGTTAGCTGAGCTACCCATCCATGCCAGTATTTTGTTGATGTTAAGACAAATTTTTACAAACCTATTGCAGAAAACATATCACAATAGTAGAACTAAAGTGGGTAGAATTTGAAATATGTAATTCATTGTTCATACACGTATAGGGAGAATTCTTATGCGCATACCAGCCCATAACGACGCTTTCCCATACACCACAGCCCATCAGCAGTCAGTCGTAGATTGCTGCACATCCGTCACATCATTTACATATTTAGAGAATAAAAGCGCAACCATCGCACTTCCATGGGGCATCCCTGACGATACCCTTATCTCTGATGAATATTTGCCGCCCAGAACAACGTACTAGGTCCCATTACTCGAAAAAAAATAAATAAATAAAGGTCTCTGAGTCACTAACACATTTGAATACTGATTTCGTGTGCTCAGGCCTATGTTAACAGTCTGCAGTGTGGCATTGCCTCAGACGCTATCCCCCATTCTAGGAATATTGAATCTGGCTTTTGCTTTTAATCTTTGATCCGTGCGAGAAAAGACCAAGCTGTGGTTTGCACGAGCGTTGATATCTAGTTCCGTGATGTTTGTGGACTTAAGCTGTTCTCTCTTAAGGGTTTTATTTAATATTATTAAGAATTCTGCAGCGAACGGACGTTCTGGATACTGATCTGTAATTCTGTGGGCACCTTCTTTTACTCCTCATGCACGCGGCAGTTATATAAGCTTTTTGCAGTAGTTTTGTTCTGTGTCTCACCTGAAAACTGTAGCATATTGGTGTCTCATCTGAAAACTGTAGCATATTGGTGTTTTGAGTGGAAAAGAAACACCAATCCATTAGTAACTTCGCGCAAATAAATGCGTCATCATTACTAAAAATACTCTCATCTGCTTCAATATTGTTCCGCTCCAAAGCAGACAACTTTGTTGTTGAGGTTTTATTTTGTACCAACAATGGGCCCTAGCTTTTTATTCTTAAATACTGTAATTAGGGTCAATACCCAATGTACAGCTCTGCTGCAGGGTGTTCTTGCATAGAGCTGCCGTTAGTGATGAAAGCTATAAAGTATCTGGATTATACTCGAGCTGGTCACAAAGCCATTTTGTTGGCAGATGGGAAAACGTGTTTGTCGACTTCTTTTAAACTTGCTGCTCCTGCTGAGAACTAACTAAAGGTTCAAATGGCTCCAAGCACTATGGGACTTAACATCTGAGGTCATCAGTCCCCTAGACTTAGAACTACTTAAAGCTAACTAACCTGAGGACATCACATGCATGAGGCATGAGGACATCCATGCCCAAGGCAGGATTCGAACCTGCGACCGTAGCAGCAGTGCGGTTCAGGACTGAAGTGCCTAGAACCACTCGGTCACAGCAGCCGGCTTAACTAAAGGTATGTTAATATAAATAACTTATATGTGGGCATCATTTTGTATAAAAGTTAAATTTTACAAAAATTGTCTTCGGCCATTGGAAAGTGAAAAATTTATTTCCACTTCACTGCTACTACTGACTCACTCTGGCATGATCATGTGTCATGTACCGCAGTGCTGAGAGACAATGGCCCAGTATACCAGCCAGAAATAGGCCGACACGATCTTAACGTACGGATAGGCAAATGGCAGCGGGTGAGAAGCAGTGCATCTATACTAGGCAAAGGATCCCCGCACCATAAACTGTTTGCAACAGTGTCTTGTCATTTGGGTGAGACAGTCTCATTTGCAGGAATGGATAAATGTAAAAGGTGGTTGCGACCAGTACATACACCGGCCTCGGTGGAACAGCTATTGAACTCTGTAGTTCCAGTTGTCCAGCCAGTAAGGGTAAAGGGAGACGACCATGTGCAACATTCTCCATGACAGCTTCCACTATCTGAATCACTCAGACTCATCTCCCTGGTGACAGGATTGTCACTGGTTCATTTCGCTGGGATTTCCATCATCCACCCTATTCACACATCAGGCTCCTTTTGCAAGGTTTGGTACTATCAGTCTTCACAAGCCCTGTCTGTGGGCTGCAGAGAACCCACATGGTATGGTAAAAGCAAACCATCAGCACCAGTTCACCCTGAATGTGTGGGACGGGATTATTTGCAACTATCTCGTGTCATCGGTCACCCTTCGACAATGCCTCACAGGCAAGGCATACCTTCATTTCGTACAGGAGACCTTGCCTCCTGCTGCAATGATTGGTACAAACAGTAATGGGGTTCTAGCGCACTTCCACATTTCTGTGCACGTACCCCGGCAGATCAGTTGGATGAAGTTGTCTAGTCATGTGTCCTGCCAGGCATCAACCCTTTAGATTTCTACCAGTGGCTGCAGCTGAAAGAAGTTGTGTACACAGTGCCCATCCTGGACATGCAGACATAGGAACAATGCATTCATGCTGACTGTAACTCCATTCAATTGCAGGAGGTACACTTGAACATTCACATCAGTTCGTGGCTGTGTCATGTTTGTGCATGCTTAGAGGCTTGTGGGGACCACTGTTGTACTGTACAGGCATGATTAATTAACAAATACTGTGTAGCATAGCTGGCCGGTGTGGCCGAGCAGTTCTAGGCGCTTTAGTCTGGAACTGCGCGACCGCTATGATCGCAGGTTCGAATCCTGCCTCCTGCATGGATGTGTGTGATGTCCTTAGGTTAATCAGGTTTCAGTAGTTCTAAGTTCTAGGGGACTGATGACCTCAGATGTTAAGTCCCATAGTTCTCAGAGCCATTTGAACCATTTGTGTACCATAGACATCAAGCATATCTGGCCATTTGTCCATATATGACCTCTTTTGCTCCTAATTCCTTATTCTCCATTATCCTGTCAAGAATTGTTCCCTGCAGCTTGTCCCCATTTAGTAAAATCACCCTGTGTGTATAAATATTTTTCATGTGTATTTATGAGAAAAGAAAAAATATATGTATGGCATAAATGACTAATTATTTCTAGTTGAATATTCTTTTAGGGAACAGAAGGAGTTGTTAAGAGGACATATGTTTAACCACCATTTGAAAACACTTCTGCTATCTGTCATACATTTTATTTCCATGGGTAGGCTTTCAAAGAGTTTTCATATTTCACATGCACACGCAATGCATATAACATAATCAAATGAGGAAAATAAAGACCAAATCATTCAAATGAAATCCAACATCTCTAAAGAGATTTTCACAAGATGTTAGGTTGTCAGCTTCACATGATTGCTCCACTGTCCAGTAAAAAATGCATTTGCCTAGATATGGTGAACATTAGTGGGAGCTTCAAGTCAAATCATACAGAATGTGAATGGAATGTCAAGCCACATCCTGCACATGGTTGTGTGTGGACTGTGTTTTCAGTACTGGGTGCCAGCTTTAACCCATGACATTGTAATGGTATTTATGCTAACCACAGTGTTCATAAATTGTGTGTTCTGAAGTTTAATTAAAACAACTGGGGTTTAATGTCTGTGGATAATGAAGTCATTAGAGATGGAACACCAATTCAGACTGGGGAAAGAAATCTGCTGTTTCTAACTCAGCAACTGCTTATACTCTTTTCCTAGCCTTTTTGTAACTTGCTATGAGACAAGAGTACATTTTGAAACAAGTATGTTACTTGAGGCAGATCTCTATTGTGGCAGATTTTGAAGTAAGTAAATGAAATCTGGTTTCAGAGGACAGAGCAGATCAGGATGTGGAAAGGGGCCAAGGTCAATTACTGTTAGTTATACAAGAGCACACATAAGTTTATTGCTCAAATCAATGCACAGTTTTATCTTTAAAACAACAAAGATAAATCCATGGCACAAGTAACTTTATGATTGCTTTTCAAACACCAGGATTTTGAATAATGGCTGAAGGCCTTATTTAAGTAAAATTACAATATCTTCTTGGCTAAAGGTCAAAATAATATTTCAGAACAGCAAAGAAAAATTCTTTAAAAGCCA
This sequence comes from Schistocerca gregaria, assembly GCF_023897955.1. Taxonomy (NCBI): domain Eukaryota; kingdom Metazoa; phylum Arthropoda; class Insecta; order Orthoptera; family Acrididae; genus Schistocerca; species Schistocerca gregaria. The sequence goes on from NC_064928.1 coordinate 158,756,205, forward strand.
AGCATTTACTAATTCCAGCTAAAGGCCATCTTAGAGAAAATTCAAGTTAATTGTTCAGCTGAAAATGCAATTACAAAAATTTTCTTTACATAATAGAAGAGTGAATTTAAAGATATGCCTTTACACAGTAGAACAGATAAACATCTTAAGAAAACGTGAAGTATCTTGTCGGCTGAAGGCCCAAGTAATTACTCAAGAATAATTGAAGACAACCTTAAAATAAACATTTACAGAACACGGCTGAAGGCCAATTCAAGATAATTAAAGACAAAACCATACAGACAAGGATTTACATATTAAAACCACAGAAACAAAAGCGGCTGAAGGTCTAAACACAGAGCAAACAAGAAATGTAAATAAAACACAGCTGATGGCCTAATTCCAATCATTTAAACAGCATTAATACACTAGAGAAGGCCAAGCACAGTACCTACAAAATTACAAAAGGGGAAACACAAATTAAAACACTAACAAGAAAATACTCGGCCTGAGAAGGTCCCTTATGGGTGTAGTGAAGTGGGACAGGCAGCCATGGCTTAAGTTCGGATAAGAGAAGGCAGCACAACCTAGGGGCAGTTCATGGCTGTCCAACAATCTGACCGTTTTCCAACCATCAGTTCCAACTGCACAAATAATACAAAATATCGGCCAATGATGAGTAAACCAAAATGCCTATACTTTGGACACGGCCTCACCAAGATCAAAACATCACACACCACTCAAGACAAGTTTAAAGAATACAGAAAACAGAAGTCACAACTGTCAAATCACTACAGAAGAATGCTGCGGGTTCTAGGCAACAACACACACCACTTGTTACCACACGCGTCAACGGCTGAGGAAAGAACAATCCACCAAAACGAAGAAATCATAACAGTCGAGTTTTAAGAACAGGCAACTAATTACTCAACTTGAGGATCCTGCTTCGGAGGAAAGCGAAAAGTTGCTCACATAGCTAGCACCTCCACATGCAACAGCGTGTGCCCGCCGCCAAAGCCCCGGCCTGGCTTCGCACTGTGGAGACTATGTCACTGTTCAGTTCCAGCGAACCAACAATGTCCAACCACATCCTGACACGGAAAATGGTGTTTGTCCTGAGGATCCAAGACGTTGTCGAGAGAGATGACCAGCCAAGCAAATGACCAACGGCAGCTCACTTTCGTCAACAGCAGTCCTCACAAATACTAATACCATACAGACCCGACCATTGCTGGCTGCCAACTCTTCCCCAACCGATACTTGTATCAGTGCTCAGCAGACCACATGTTGCCGTTGTGGACGACTAGCCAACCGACCAACAACGGCCTTCCATCTGCATCAACCATGGTCCCACCGCATACTTGCCTGCTACTGACTGCCAACTCGTCCAACAGCCGAGTAATGATGAATCCGACTCAGTCTGCAGCCCAAAGGGGGCTGAGACTCAGAGCCGAATGACTAACATGCCACTGTCTGCCTCCCAAGTGACTCTGCCAACTCACTGCACCGACTCACTCCACCAACTCATTCCTGTCAGAGCAGAACCCAGAAATACTCACAGTCACTCCACAGATAGTGACACGAACCTACTATCGATAACGCTCATGCTGCCACTCATGAGCAGGTAAGGCAGGAAGTTAGTGACACCAGTAAATGGAATAAGAAAACGAGGTGGCAGTATGGTAAGAGAAAATGACAAAGAATAAATGGGATGACCACGAGCTGTGCACGGCGCAGTAAAGTTGTTTGGTGTGTTGATATTTGTAAAATGTATTGATCATATGATAGATCTGACAGTGAAGTTTAACCGCCATATGTTCATGCATGTCATGCCAAGCACCATCACTTTCCTTCAGAATCTAATACCTGTTAATTAATTAAAATAACATGTGGGTTTTTAAATATTTCATTTAGATAATCTGCTGGTGTGGTCTACTGCTTTTTGCTAACTTCAGGTGGACCATATTGGACTAATTACTCTGTGGAAGCTCTGTCTGGATTACTTGATGGCATACTGCGTATTTGGTAATACACATTAGTAACTTTGTCAAACGGTCACTTTGTGACTACAGTGAGAACATAAATCCTGTCGTTTACCTTCATGTGAATGTGATTAGGCTTGTGTGCCATATCATTAGACCGTATCAATTCTGCAAATGGTGGTTAACAATGCTGCTTTGCCCTACTGCTTTTAGTATTTAAATAATGAGGGCTGATCAGCTAATTTTAGATTTATCACCAAGCAAAGCTAACAAGAAAACCTACAGATTTTCTCTTGATGAAGTTGCAAATGAGAAGGATCAGCAATACAAAAGTTTCAGATAAGATATTGCTTCATATTTCCTTTTACTATAAATTATGTAGTAAAGAAAAAAAATAATTTGAAATCAACTGTCTCAGCTGCTGGGTAATTTACATTACTAGAAGTATGGAGTATTGACAGAATATATTTAATTTCAAAAATGTTAAGAGCCTATGAATATTGTTGAAGTGGCCCCTTCCTGCAGTAGTGTTGGTTTTATGTGGCAATGTCAGAAGGACAATATGTGATGACTGGTTCAGTGGACCACCTAGTAAGAAACATATGACATCATGATCCACAATATCATTTATTTTATTTATTATTTCTGTTATTGTTTGATTGTTTGAAGGTTTGGTTTGGTGCCCTTGAGACAGGTATTAGTGATTTTTCAATTATTTATTGGTTGAGAAGGTGGCTGTGGGAAGTTTTTATTCTTCTTTCCTTTTCTTCCCAAAACCTTGTCATTAATTCACTGCATTTTTTCTTCCCTTCGTCTGCTCATTTTTTCCTCTGTTGTTTCTTTCCTTGAGACTCATTTAGTGTCTTGTTTTTTATTTTACTTCTTAACTGTTCTCTGTCCTCAACTGCTTCTTCCAAAATTTGCAATCTTCTTGCATTTCTTTTATCTAATTTGTCTTTAATTTGCTTGCATTGATGATGTTAAACATTTTGTTTGTGAATCTATTTTCATTCATCCAACATAGGTGTCCATACAGCTGTAGGCATATTTTTCTGAATTTATCAGTAATGTTGTTCGTGTGTTTATAGAGTTCCTTTGTAGGTCGTCTGACCCAAGTCCCATCTTGGAGAACAGCAGTGTAGATTTTTCTAAGTATTTTTTGTCCATGTTTCTCTATGTCATGAATTTTTGTCCTTGCTCTAATAACTGTGGTTTCTGAAACATACAACGCTTCTGATAAAACAAACACATTCTAGTGCCACAGTTTTGCATTACTAGATATTGCTCTTTTGTTGTAATGATTCTGAGTCAGTTTGCACATCTTTTGCAGTTTGAATATTTTTCGAGGAAACTCCACAATGAACTGAAATACACTGAAGCACCAAAGAAACTGGTATAGGCATGTGTGTTCAAATATAGAGAAATGTAAACAGGCAGAATATGGCGCTGCAGTCGACAATGCCTATATAAGACATAAACTGTCTGGTGCACTTGTTAGATCAGTTACTGCTACTACAATAGCAGGTTATCAAGATGTAATTCAGTTTGTGGGGTTATAGTTGGCACACAAGTGATGGGACACAGCATCTCTGAGGTAGCAATGAAGTGGGGACTTTCCTGTATGACCATTTCCTGAATATCAGGAATCAGGTAAAACATCAAATGTCTGAGATCGCTGTGGCCAGAAAAACATCCTGCAAGAACAGGACCAATGGCGACTGAGGAGAAGTCTTTCAACATGACAGAAGTGCAACCCTTCTGCAAATTCCTTCAGGTTTCACTGCTGGGCCATCAACAAGTGTCAATGTGTGAACCATTCAATGAAACATGATCAATATGGGCCTTCAGAGCCAATGACCCAATTGTATACCCGTGATGACTGCACAACACAAAGCTTTATGCCTCGCCTGGGCCTAACAACACTGACTTTGGACTATTGATGACTGAAAACATGTTGCCTGGTCAGATGAGTCTTGTTTCAAATTGTATTGGGTGGATGGACGTGTACGGGTGTGGAGACAACCTCATGACTCCATGGACCTGCATATCAGCAGGGCACTTTTCAAGCTGGTGGAGTCTCTGTAATGGTGTGGGGCATGTGCAATTGGAATGATATGGGACCCCTGATAGGTCTAGGTTCAATTTTGACAGGTGACATGTACGTAAGAATCCTGTATGATCACCTGCATCCTTTGATGTCCGTTGTGCATTCCGATGGACTTGGGCAATTCCAGCAGGACAATGTGACACCCCACATGTCCAGAATTGCTACAGAGTGGCTCCAGGAACATTATTGAGCATATCTGGGATGCCTTGCAATGTACTATTCAGAAGCGATCTCCACCCCCTCATACTCTTACAGATTTATGGACAGGACTACAGGATTCATGTTCTCAATTCCCTCCAACACTGCTTCAGATATTAGTCGAATCCATGCCATGTCATGTTGCATTAATTCTGCATGCTCGCAGGGGTTCTACACAATATTAGGCAGGTGCGCCAGTTTCTTTGGCGCTTCAGTGTATAATAAAAACAGACATTTTACTGAGTATGTTTAACATTATAAAGGCATATTTTAGAAAGCTGTGAAGCAACCAAACAAGTGCCAAACAAGAAGTTCATTGTACAACATAAAAGTAAAACAGAAGCAGTGTGGTCTGTTGTCAAATCAGAGTTAGGTGTTAGAGTTAGTAGTAGTGAAATATCTAGGATTAAAGTAGATGACAGCTTTGTTGTAAATCTGGCTCAAGTATCAGTTTTTAAATGAATTCTTCATAAATCTGGCAAAGTCAGCTGTTGATGTAGCAGAGTATCAGAGTAAAGTAATTCTCTTTGGAATCTTATGGACTTTAAAAAAATCACAATAAAGGACGTGAAAAATGTTATATTATTATTATAAAATAAAAGCTCTGCTGGGTGGGATGTGATACCCACTAAAGTGATTAAAACAGTGTGTGGCATAATAGCACCTCCCCAGACTAAAATGTTCAACCAGTCTTTCGAACAGGGATACTTTCCCAATGTTTTGAAGTATGCTGGAGTCAGACCTCTGTTCAAGAAAGGTTCGAGAGAAGACATGGGAAACTACTGGCCTATTTTTATTCTTCCAGTGTTAGAGAAATTAGCTGCAAAGCATATCCAAAACTTTATTGTAACAATTTATATTATCATAAGTAAATAATTTGGATTTCAACCAGGAAAAAAACACTCTGGATGCAATGGATAACTTTATTGAAAATATAGGCAAATTATTGGATCAGGGGAGTAAAATTGCAGGTATCTTCTGTGATCTCACAAAAGCATTTGACTCTGTGAACCATGACTTGCTATCTACAAATTGGACAAATATGGGATTAAGGACAATGCTGTAAATTGGCTAACATTGTACTTACACAACAGAAAACAAAGTGTCAACTCAAATGCAGTGAATTATTATTCTAAATGGAGTACAGTATCAAAAGGTGTGCCTCAAGGCTCCTTTTTGGGACCAATCCTGTTGCTATTCTGCTAAAATGACTTACCCATAAATATATATTCTCCACCAGTTCTGTTTACAGATGATACTTCTATTTTAATTGAAAATGATGATGCAGAAAAAATTCCAAGTTCCATTGTAAGTATACTGGATACCTTAGAAAACTGGTTTCAGTTAAATGGGTTGAAACTGAACATCACAAAAACCCATATGGTACATTTCAAAGCCAAACATTCAAAATGTGTGGAACTTAAAATACAACATAACATCAACCTATGAAAGAAGTTGACATGGTCAAATTCCTGGCACCAAATTTGGACAAGAACTTAAGCTGGAATATGCATATTCACTTCCTATCAAATAAACTAAGCTATTTTGCATTTACAGTACAAATACTAGCAAATACCACTGATTTGAGTACATGAAGAATTCTTTATTGTAGTTATTTTGTATCTGTCATTAGAAATGGGGTAATTTCTGAGGAAGTTCAAGTAGTGTATCTCTAAATACTGAAGCCACAAAACAAAATTGTGTGATACATGTGTACTTCACAGCAAACAGTCTTGTCACCTGTTTTTTCAGAAACGGCAAATCATGACTGTTCCCCCCATATATATTTATGAAATTATAATCATCCTACACGACGGACAAAAATTATTTGAGGAGAATCATTTTAAACATACATATAACACAAGAAATAAAAATAATTTTAGGCTACCCACACACCAGTTTAAATTATATGCAAGGGCTCCACAATATATGGGGATGACAATATATAACAAGTTAATGGGCAGAAACATATTTAATATGAAGCCAAAAATTTCAATAGTGAGATTACAGCAGATTCTGCAAGAGAAATGCTACAATTTAATAACAGAATTCATATAGGATGAAACGATAATTTGCGTAAGGGGTAATTAAGTGTTAGATTTTATTGTATGTATGAATAACAACATTGTATCATTATTATGATGCCCATATCTAAAGCAAATGATTGAGATTATGAACATTGTGAGACAAATAATTCACAGAACTTAGATTTTTCAGAGCTCTGTCAAATTCTTCTTGCAATTTATCTCCCATCTCACTTTCATCTACATCCACTTCCCACTCTATAATATGGACTCGCATTAGGGAGGATGATGGTTCAACCCCGCATCCCGCTGTCCTGATTTAGGTTTCCCATGATTTCCCTGAATCGCTCCAGGCAAATGCCGAGATGGTTCCTTTGAAAGGGCACGGCCGACTTCCTTCCCTAATCCGATGAGACCGATGACCTCACTGTCTGGTCTCCTTCACCAAACAACCCAATCCAACCCTTTCTATAATATGGCTTTCAAGTTCACCTCCCTTGTATAGACCCTCTATATACTCATTCTACCTTTCAGCTTTTCCTTCTCTGCTTAGGACTGGTTTTCCATATGAGCTATTGATAATCGTACAGCTGCTTCTCTTTTCCCCAAAGGTCTCTTTAATTTTCCTGTAGGCGGTATCTATCTTCCCCCAGTGAAACATGCTTCTAAATCCTTACATTTATTCTCTAGCCATTCCTGCTAAGGAATTTTGCGCTTCCTATCAGTCTTATTTTTTAAACGTTTCATTTCCCTTTTACCCACTTAATTTGCTGCATTCAGTATCTCCTATATTATCTGAGGATTTCTACTAGGCCTTGTCTTTTTACCTATTTTATCTTTTGCTGCCTTCACTATTTTATCTCTTAAAGCTACCCATTCATCTTTTAATGTCTTCCCTTCTCCTGTTCTAGTCAACCATTGCCTAACGCTCCCTCTAAAACTTGCAGCAACCTCTGGTTCTTGCAGCTTATCCAGGTCCCATCTCCTTGATTTCCTAATTTTTTCCAGTTTCTTCAGTTTTAATCTATAGTTCATAACCTATAAATTCTGGTGAGAAACCACATCTGCCCTGGAAAGGTCTTACAACTTAAAATCTGGTTCCTAAATCTCTTTCTTGCCATTATATAATCAATATGAAACCTTTGGGGGTCTCCAGGTCTCTTCCACATATACAACCTCCTGTTATGATTCTTAAAACCAAATGTTAGCAATTGTTAAATTACATTCTGTGCAAAATCCTTGCAGGCAGCTTCATCTTTCATTCCTTTCCCCCAGTCCATATTCACCTACTATTTTTCCTTCTACTTCCTTTTCCTACTATCGAATTCCATTCCCCCACCACTATTAAATGTTTGTCTCCTTTAACTACCTAAGTAATTTCCTTTATCTCATCACACATTTCTTCAATCTCTTCACCATTTGCAGAGCTAGTTGGTGTATAAAGTTGAACTAGTGTTGTGGGTGTGGGTTTTGTGTCTATATTGGCAACAATAATGTGTTCATTATTCTGCCCAAAGTAGATTACCACATTACTATTTTCTTATTGATCATTAAACCTATTCCTGTATTACTCCTATTTGATTTTGCATTTAAAACCCTGTATTCACCTGTCCAGAAATCCTGTTCCTCCTGCCACCTAACTTCACTAATTCACACTATATCTAACTTCAACCTATCCATTTCTCTTTTTAAATTTTCTAACCTACCTGCCTAATTAAGTGATCTATCATTCCATACTCTGATCTGCCTGTTGCCTGTTTCATTTCTCCTGATAACATCATCATCCTGATCCTGGAGATCCAAATTGTGGATTATTTTACATCCAGAATATTTTACTCAAGAGAACACCTTCATCATTTAACCATACAGGAGAGCTGCATGCCCTCAGGAAAGATAATGGCTCTAGTTTCCCCTTGCTTTCAGCCATTTGCAGTATCAACACTGCACGGCAATTTTGGTTGATGTTAGAAAGTCAGATCAGTCAGTCATCCAGAGTGTTGCCCCTGCAACTACTGAAAAGGCTGCTGCCCCTCTTCAGGAATCACACATTTGTCTGGTCTCTCAGCTGTTACCCCTCTGTTGTGGTCACATCTATGGTACAGCTATCTGTATTGCTGAGGCATGCCAGCCACCCCACCTATGGCAAAGTCCAAGGTTCATGTGGGGAGGCTTCTGACATTATTCCGTGTATTTTTGGTATTATGTTTTTGTGATCCAGTTTCCATAATTCCACCTTCACCAGGTACTCATGATGTTTTTTAACGGTTCAATTTTATTATTTTCACTATTTCTTCAGGTTTTAGTGGAACTGAATCAGGATTTGGTGTTGGTTTTACAAATCAAAGTTGTTCAGATGGCTCTTTACAGTTGAAGAGTGTACTGAAATATTTGGCTAGAATTTCCCAATTACTCTTTGTATTAGTTTCCAGTGATCCATCAAGTCGTTGAAAGCGTAGACTAGGAGGTTGGTAGCCAACTAAATTTTCTCTGAAGATTTTAAAAAAACTGTGGGTGTTGTTCTCGGTAAAGTCTTCTTCTATTTAAATCAACCTCTTTTTATCGTATTTGCATTTTTCTCGTCAAATAATTTTAGAGGCATTTCCCACCCTACAACTACCTGCCACTTTTCTGTTGTTTTATGACTGTTTAAATCATTCCATGCTTTAATCTTATGTCCTACAGCTTGATTGCATGTAGTGTTCCACCACTTATGTTTTATCCTTCTCAGGGGTTGACCTAATTTTATTATTTGCTTCACTTTCTCCACAACCTCAAACTGTTTGTGGTATGCACCCAATGGTTTCCTTTAACTACTTTCTTCCTGTTGAGTTCTAGGTATTTAGGATCAGTTCGAGATTCTGGGTTACTCTTGCCCTTTCTTTTTCTGTTGAGCTGAAATTTTACTTTGATTTGCAGTAAGTTGTGGTCTGACTCGAAGAAGCCTTTCCTGCATTGTACATTGAGGCTCCTTTGGAGTTCCTGTAGGAGATAGCAATCTAGAATTTTCAGAGTGTTTTATTTGGGGCATTTCCATGTCTTTAGTTTTTGTGTAGGTTTCTTGAATTCTGCTGACATAATTCTGAGATTAAAATTTTGAATGAAGTTTCTGAGGTGTTCATCATTTTTATTAGTCCTGTTATGAGCACTGTATGGTCCTGTGACTCTCCTGTGTCTCTTTACTTTTTCTAATTGCCCAATGATGTTGAATAGTAGAATTTTGATGTGATGTTTAGGAATTTTGTTTTTAATTTCTTCCAGAAGTTCCCAGACGTCTTCTAACACCCATGCATCTTTTCTGTTGTAGTCATTTGTTGGTGCACACATGTCAATCAGTGTATATGCCTTGTTTACTGATTGTCAATGACTGGAACTGTGATGGACTTGTGTACTGCAAAACCTGTGCCAAATTCTTTCAGTACTGCATTGACATGAACTACAGGTTTTCCTTTATAGAAGCTCTTTTCAGGGTCGAGGCAATTTTCATCTGTAAGTTGGATTTCTTGTGGTGTCACAATTTTGGTGCTAAAAGTGTCCAGCATAATAATTAGGTATTTCAGTTTCCCTCATTTCAGTAAAGTGTTTACGTTCAGTGTACCTATGACAAATTTTGGTTTCGCTCAAAGATATTTTGAGAAGCTGTGATCCTCTTCTACATGTCATGTCTGGTCCCCCAGAATCCTATGACCAGAACAGGAATCCAATTTATTGGTTGGGTCCTGGGATAGTGGAATTCTTTCCTGTTGTTCTGCCATGGTTGCTTCAAGTTGAAGAATGTTTTTGGGTAATCTCTGATGAAGATCATGAGAGTGTAAGACTTAATTGTTCGGATCAAGCCGTATGTCTCACAGCTGCACCTACTAGGTGAACAAACTCTGCCGGACAGCCGCTGGATACCATATCAGACGCTGATGGATTTTTGCTATAGTATTTGGTCCTCCTTCTTATTTCATTTCCTCAGCACCACCCACATCTGGGAGGGTTTCCCCTATCTGCCACCAGGGGAAGTGCTTGATGGGGCATCTAATAACACTATGTGAGAGTGTGCTGTTTGTTATTAATTATTTTGAAAAGAATAATTTTGACTTTTTAATTTTATTTTATTTTGCATAGGTTTGGTGTAGTAAAATTGTTGGTGGGAGACGTTTTTAGTTTTCGCTGCATGGGGGGAGGGGGGGGTGAGATAGTAACAATTTTAATTGTTTTCATATTTTGTTTTTGCATACCAGCAGCAGAGTACTTTACATCAATCGTGGAGTACCCTGCCTCGGCAGTGGAAGGGATCTACACTGGCAGCGGATGGCACTATATAGGCAGCTAAAGACCTGACACCAGCAGCAGCGGATGAAAACCTCTCACTGGCAGTCATATATCCAGTCTCATTTGTAGCAGTTTCAGTGATCACTACAATGAAGTCAAAGGAAAGACCTACATTGTGCACAAAGCCTGTAGTACTCAAGTATTTTTGGTACCCCTCCTCAAAGCAAAGTGCAAGCATAACTGCTACCAGTCTCTATTCTAACTGTTTTTGTATTATAAACTATATTATCCAGAGTTTGAGAAATAAATCTTTTGAATTTGGAGTTGTGATTTACGATACCAATACACTGATGGGAAAAAAACGCAACACCGGAAAACAATTAATGTAAAGTAATGAAATTTAAGGAAAACGTTTGTCTAGGTAACATATTTATGTGATTAACATTACAAAATCACAGGTTAATGTTGCTGTGACAAAAACCATTGTAATGTGAAATGCCGGTACATTAATAAACACTGTAACTGCCAGAATGTTGAATGCAAGCACGCAAATGCACATGCACTGTGTTGCTCATGTGACGGATGTCAGTTTGTGGGATGGAGTTTGAGGCCTGTGTAACTTGGTCAGTCAATACAGGGGCTGTTAATGCTGTTTGTGGATGAGGCTTGTGTTGCCGTCTGATGGTAAACCATATGAACTTGACTGAAGGCAGATCTGGTACTCAAGCATGCCAAGGCAGCATGTCTACACTCTACAGAGCATGCTGAATTACAACAGCAGTGTGTGGGCAAATGTCATCCTGTTAGAATGCTGTTAATGAATGGGAGTGCATCAGGTCAGATCATCAGATTGACGTTCAAACTTGCATTCAGTGTGTGTGGAATAATCACAAGAGTGCTCCCGCTGGCATACAAAATCATACCCTAGACCGTAACTCCAGATGTAGGTCCAGTGTGTCTAGTACACAGACAGGTTGTTTACAGGTCCTAACTGGCCTCCTTCTAACCAAAACATGGCCCCCCCTGGCACTAAGGTAGAACCAGCTTCTATCAGAAAACAGTAAAAACCATCCAATGAGCTCTCTCTTAACACCATTAAAGCTGCAGATGGCAGTGATATGGAGTCAGTGGAACACATGCTACAGGGTGTCTGTCTCAGAACTGTCCTTTAACCAATTTGTAACAGTTAAATGAGTCACTGTGGTGCCAACGGCTGCTGCAGGTGCAGTACAATGCAACAGAGCCACACGCTGAACACAATGGTCCTTCCCCTAAGCAATGCCATGTCGCTGTCCACAGCCTGGTCTTCTTGTGACCGTACAATCCCATGACCACCACTCCCAGCAATCTTGTACAGTGGCTACATTCCTACCAAGTCTTTCTGCAATATCACAGAAGGGACATCCAGCTTCTTGTAGCACTATCACACGACCTTGTTCAAACTCAGTTGGGCATTGATAATAGAGTCTTTGTCACATTAAAGGCATTCTTGACTAACATCAATTCACCATGTTCAGTCTGAAGGGTAACTAATTCTCATGACTGTTACAGCATGTATTTAAAGTAAATCTGATTTGCACCTTCATAGTGCCATTGCTAGTGCCACTCTGACACGACTAGCATGAAATTTGAATACACATCACCTTTAAGATGTGGAAACAAGCCCACCAACTTTCGTTTCTGTCACACAACTCCTTGGTATTGTGACTATTTTCCCAATAGTGTATTATGTGGATTATGGAGCACTGGTGCAGGGATTTTGAATTAGGTATTGTTAGCATTGTTCGCTATAATTTAGCTAATCTGTTCTGTAGGATGGTTGCAAAAAGTAAAGGAGTTTGAATTTTATTAAATCTAATAGTAAATAAAAATGAGCTGTGAGGTAGAAGCAATGAGACTGTTGCTGTTCAGTTGCATTGGGTGCTGCACAAAGTAATAATTATAGCAAAATATGGATAATCTAGTAGAGACATAGACACTGAAAAAGCAACTATAATGGTCTGTGAGAAGCTTGTGAATGAATCTGCACTTAAGGATCTATTTCTTAATTTATTGCACAGCATCAACTTGTTTCCTCTTATAAATAGCTCCACAAGTATAACAAATAGAATGGAAAGTCTTATACAGAACATATTTTCAAATATGGACTATGCAGAGATAGGAATTAATAATACTGATTTAGAACAGTTGTTGTTGTGGTTTTCAGTCCAGAGATTGGTTTGATGCAGCTCAACATTCTACCCTATCCTGTGTGAGCTTCTTCACTTCCGAGTAACTACTACAATCTACATCCTTCTGAATCTGCTAACTATACATCTCTTGGTCTCCCTCTATGATGTTTAACCTCCACGCTTCCCTCCAATACTAAATTGGTGATCCCTTGATGCCTCAGAATGTGTCCTGCCAACTGAACCCCTCTTTTAGTCAGGTTGTGCCACAAATTCCTCTCCTCTCCAATTCTATTCAAAACATCCTCATTAGTTACATGATCTACCCATCTAATCTTCAGCATTCTTTTGTAGCACCACATTTTGAAAGCTTCTATTCTCTTCTTGTCTAAATTGTTTATCATCCATGATTCACTTCCACACATGGCTACACTCCACACAAATACTTTCAGAAAAGAATTCCTGACACTTAATCTATACTCGATGTTGACAAATTTCTCTTCTTCAGAAACGCTTTCCTTGCCATTGCCAGTCTACATTTGATATCCTCACTACTTCAACCATCATCAGTTATTTTGCTCCCCAAATAGCAAAACTCATCTACTACTTTAAGTGTTTCATTTCCTAATCTGTTTCCCTCAGCGTCACCTGATTTAATTCAACTACATTCCGCTATCCTGGGTTTGTTTTTGTTGATGTTCATTTTATATCCTCCTTTCAAGGCACCACCCATTTTGTTCAACTGCTCTTCCAGCTCCTTTTGCTGTCTCTGACAGACTTACAATCTCATCAGCAAACCTCAAAGTTTTTAATTTCTTCTCCATAGATTTTAATTCCTACTCGAAATTTTTCTTTTGCTTCCTTTACTGCTTGCTCAATATACAGATTGAATAATATTGGGGGTAGGGTACAAACCTGTCTTACTCCCTTCTCAACCACTGCTTCCCTTTCATGATCCTCATCTCTTATAACTGCCATCTGGTTTCTGTACAAATTGTAAAGAGCCTTTTGCTCCCTGTATTTTATCCCTGCTACCTTTAGAATTTGAAATAGAGTATTCCAGTCAACATGGTCAAAAGCGTTCACTAAGTCCACAAATGCTAGAAATGTAAGTTTGCCTTTTCTTAATCTATCTTCTAAGATAAGTAACAGGGTCAGTATTTCCTTATGTTTTCCAACATTTTTACAGAATCCAAACTGATCTTCCCTGAGATCAGCTTCTACCAGTTTTTACATTCATCTGTAAAGAATCTGTGTTAGTATTTTGCAACCATGACTTATTAAACATATAGTTCGGTAATTTTCACACCTTCTTTCTTTGGGATTGGAATTATTATATTATTCTTGAAGTCTGAGGATTTTTCGTCTGTCTCATACATCTTGCGTAGCAGATGGAAGAGTTTTATCATGGCTGGCTCTCCCAAGGCTATCAGTAGTTCTAACGGAATGTTATCTACTGCCGGGGCCTTGTTTCAAGTTAGGTCTTTCAGTGTTGTGTCAAACTCTTCATGCAGTATCATATCTCCCATTTCATCTACATCTACATCCTCTTCCATTTCCATAATATTGCCCTCAAGTACATTGCCCTTGTATAGACCCTCTATATACTCCTTCCATCTTCCTGCTTTCCCTCCTTTGCTTAGGACTGGTTTTCCATCTGCGCTCTTCATATTCATACAGGTGGTTCTCTTTTCTCTAAATGTCTCTTCAATTTTCCTGTAGGCAGTATCTGTCTTACCCCTAGTGATATATGCCTCTACATGCTTACATTTGTCCTCTAGCCATTCTTGCTTAGCCATTTTGCACTGCCTGTCGATCTCATTTTTGAGACTTTGTATTTCTTTTCACCTGCTTCATTTACTGCAATTTTATATTTTCTCCTTTCATCAATTAAATTATATATTTATGTTACCCAAGGATTTCTACTAGCCCTCATCTTTTTACCTACTTGATCCTCTGCTGCCTTCACTATTTCATCTCTCAAAGCTCCCCATTCTTATTCTACTGTATTCCTTTCCCCTGTTTTTGTCAGTCGTTCCCTAATGCTCTCTCTGAAACTCTCTACTGTCTCTTGTTCCTTTAGTTTGTCCAGGTCCCATCTCCTTAAAATCTTACCTTTTTGCAGTTTCTTCAGTTTTAGTCTACAGTTCATAACCAATAAATTGTGGTCAGAGTCTACGTCTGCCCCTGGACATGTCTTACAATTTAAAACCTGGTTCTTAAATCTCTGTCTTACCATTATACAATTTATCTGAAACTTCCGGTGCCTCCAGGCCTCTTCCACGTATACAACCTGCTTTTGTGATCCTTAAACCAAGTGCTAGCTATTGTTAAATTATGCTCTGCACAAAATTCTACCAGGCGGCTTCCTCTTTAATTCCTTACCCCCAGTCCATATTCACCTACCATTTTACTTTCTGTTCCTATCCCTACTGTATAATTCCAGTCTCTCATGACTTAAATTTTTGTCTCCCTTAACTATCTGAATAATTTATTTTATTGCATCGCACATTTCTTCAATCTCTTCATCATCTGCAGAGTTAGTCGGCATATAAACTTGTACTACTGTGATATGTGTGGACTTCATGTCTACCTTAGCTACAATAATGCATTCATTATGCATAGTAGCTTACCCATGCTCCTATTTTTTTATTCATTAGTATACATACTCCTGCTTTATCCCTATTTGATTTTGTATTTATAACCCTGTATTCACTTGACCAGAAGTCTTGTTCCTCCTGCCCTCGAACTTCACTAATTCCCACTATATCTAGCTTTAACCTATCAATTTTCATTTTTAAATTTTCTAACCTACATGCCCAATTAAGGGATCTGACAATCCACTCTCCAATCTATAGTACCCTAGTCTTCTTTCTCCTGGTAACGACGTCCTCCTGAATAGTCCCCACCCGGAGATCCAAATGAGGGTCCATTTTACCTCCAGAATATTCTACCCAAGAGGATACCATCATCATTTAACCATAGAGTTAAGTTGCATGCCCTCGGGAAAAATTATGGCTGCAGTTTCCTCTTGCCTTCAGCTGTTCACAGTACCAGCACAGCAAGGCCGTTTTGGTTCATGTTACAAGGCCAGATCAGTCAATCATTCAGACTGTTGCTCCTGCAACTACTGAAAAGGCTGCAGAGCCTCTTCAGGAACCACATGTTTGTCTGGTCTCTCAACAGATACCCCTCCAGTGTGGTTGCACCTATGGTACGGCTATCTGTATCACTGAGGCATGCAAGCCTCCCCAGCAACAGCAAGGTCTATGGTTCATAGGGGGGAGAGGGGGGGGGGGGGGTAATTTAGAATTGTCTGATCATAACCCCCTCAGTTTTACAGTTACAGCTGTACCTTTGAAAGAATGGTATATATTATTTTCTTGTAGAAGAAATTTCTCAGCAGAAAACTGTGTCAATTCTACGACTAGTCTGATTAGTCCATCCTGGTTAGAAGTACTTTTGCAATCAGGTACTGATAATGCTTACAATGTTTTCTCTTCATTAGTCATGACTAACATTGATGTGTGCTTTCTGAAGAAACTGATCAAGATCCATTCACGCGGATCACTAAATCTAGCACCTGTGTTACGTAGGACATGTAGATTTCTTGCCGAACTCTGAAAAGGCTCAGTTTTCAAATGAAAAGATCCACAGACCTACAGTTTATAGAATATGTAAGAATTTATATATACATATAAAAAAATGTACCAACATGTAACTGCTAAGGCAAAACTACATAGAAATGGTAGCATAATAAGGCTGATGGGCAGTAAATCTAAATCTATATGGAAAATTGTAAAAAATGAAACAGGGAAAAGACATGAAGAGCCGGAACTCACATTTACAACTGCTGATAACATCAATATTGGCAAAAACAAAAGACCTGCCAAATTACATAAATGATTACTTATTTCACAAATGTGGATAAACTCAAGTATCAGTCACCTGCACACAGCATGAGGTAAGTTTCAACTAGTGAACATGAAGTAGCAAAGGTAATTAAAAGTCTCAAATGCAAAAGTTGGCAGGTGTAGGTGAGGTATCAGCATCACTTACAACCCATATTGTTTCACAAATTCTGAATTAGGCTACATTGCTAGTTTATCATTTACTGAGGGAATGTTCCCCCATAGATTATAAATTTAAGAAGTCATACCTTTCTTCAAGGGTGATAATAGGCATGAAGTTGAAAATTAATGACATATATCACTCCTTTCATCATTGTCTAAAGCATTTACTGGGTGAGGTGGCGCAGTGGTTACTACACTGAACTCGCATTTGGAAGACAATGGTTCATATCCCCATTTGGTAATCCAAATTAAGGTTTTCTGTGAATTCCCTAAATCACTCTAGTCAAATACTAGCAGGGTTCCTTTGAAAAGGGCACAACCAACTTCCTTCCCAACTTTTCACAATCTGAGCTTGTGTCCTTCTCAATTAATCATGCTGTCAATATGGCATTAAACTCTAATCTTCTTTCCTCTTTTCTTCTGAGGTGTTTGAAAGGTTAATAAAACAACGAGTGATTAAGTATTTGAATGGCCACAAGCTACTGAACAGTAATCAGCATGGCTTAAGAGCAAGTGGAAGTACAGGAACAGCATTAATGCATTAAATAGACGAAATAATTAGAAACCTAGAAAACAACAATTGAATTGTAGGAGTTAATTTGGATCTTTCTTAAGATTTTGATGTGGTTTGTTATGAAATTCTTTTAGATAATCTGAAAGTAATGGGGACAAAAGATATAGAAAATAAGTGGTTTTGGTCTTAGTTGCAAAAAAGATCACAAATTGTGTAACTCACATCAGCTGATTCTAATCACCAAATCAGACTAGAATCTGACACAAACAAAGTTGAAATATGTACCACATGGCAATGTGTTAAGCCTCCTTCAGTTTATATAACTGAGATTCCATCCTCAGAAACTGCAACGAAAATTGTTTTTTGCAGATGACACTAGTGTAATACTGAGCGGTGTTAAGGACTCTCTGTCTACGACAGCTGATCATATTCTTAAGACCATACACTCATAGTCCAATGTCAACAGGCCAATGTTTGATGTGAAGAAAACCATTCACATTAAATTTGGAGGAATGAATCAAAACCCAGGCCTCCATTGGTGCTGGGTAGAAATGAAGCAGAAAGGGCTTAATGTGCAAAACTTTTAAAACTGTGCATTGATAAATACATAAAGTATCCCCATTCTCTCCCAGTGACTCAGTTCAACATGTTTTGCTCTGAGAATCATTTCAAAAGCATGCTCCTCAGGATGTGCTAGGAATGTCTTGTTTTGGTTCTTCCACCTCCTTGTAGCAGATTTTAATGTGCTTATAATGTTCAGAAGTGTTTTATAGTGTGTTCTTGCGTTTATATTTTTCAGAAGTGTAGTAGGTATAACAAAGTTTTGTGTCCTATTTATATTGTTGATTAGGCTACACCTTTTTTTGTATGATATAAGCTCCTTGAGGCCTAGGTACATGTGATTTTCATGCCAAATCATATATCAAGCGAGGTGCCTAAGGCAAAGTTAATGCAGTGGACTCACATTCAGGAGGAATGGATTCATACACTGTCTGCCCATCCTGATTTTGGTTTTCCAAAGGTTTCCCAAGCTGCTAAGGTCAATGCTATGATGGTTTCTTTGATGACACTATGGCCAAATTCCTCCTCTGCCCACTCGTAATCCCAGCTTACTTTACATGTGTTTCTAAATTTGTATGTTATTTCTAACATGTCTCATACTGTTGTGCTGGGTGTTAAAGTTATGAATAAATAAATACTGAATAAAGCTTCATTTTTTGTTTCTGTTTCTCTGCCACTCTCTTTTGTCCGAAGGTATTTCTGTAGAGAAATATGTTGTTAACATATTTTTCTTTGAATTTTAAAATTTGATTATGAATGTCTTAATATGTATTTGGTGGCTACCTTGGATTTTACAGTAGCTACACACATAAATTGAAGTAAATGATAACTGATGTTCATTTTTATGGGCATATTAATATACTTGGCGTCTTCGAAACATATTTTTTTATTATTACTAGTGAGTATCGTGGAGCCAGTTTCAGCTTTGTACCTAGATCAATCGCAAACAGCAATATCAGTCATATGTCATACGTGAATTTATAGATAATAATGATTAATATATATGTTAAGAGACTAACCAAATTGTTCTATAAAATTAAAGTTTTCCGCAATTCATACCCAATATATCCAATTTTCTCTATTTTAATGGAATATAACAGAAATATTAAGAACAACTTTCTGCTAATTCTGGAAGTTGACCTATTCACATGTATTAGTACATTTTGACCTTTGCGTCCTAACAGTGCTTATTTTGGTGTTTTGTTTGTTTTAGTGACAATGCAAGGACTTGGATATTTTTCTTATTAATATGCTCCCGCAAAACCAACACAAACGCAGACAGTAGTTTAACTCAGACCCACCTTTGCCCGATCAACATTAAAACTTCCAAAAAATGTTGCCATTTGATACATATTACGGAGTGTTCGCCGCGACGCTACTGTGTAATACGTCTGGCGTGAATCGGCTTTTGGCAAACTGTTTAAGTACCGGTACTGTACAATAGTTGTCGAAGCAGTACGGTAATTTCCTTATCTAATTCGAACTTATTTCCGTCACCAATGATCTCATCGTCGACAGGACTATACTTATTTTTTATTTACGCTTATTACGTCCACATACACTTATTATCATATAATTTATGAAACGTAAATACCAGTACCGATACAGCATCTTATTCTGGTTTTCTTTTAAATATTATAATGCATTTACATTAATACTTATCGCAGTTTATTGTGGTCGTCCACCACAAAAAATAACTGAACCAGCATGGCTAATTGTAAATTGTAAGTACCTTAACTTATTGAGCGAGTTCATTTCAATTCAAATTTCGAGCCATTGCTAATTTCGAGGGTACAGAGAATAGTTGTATATCTTTGTCTCATGAACGCGGGAAACTGCTTGTTTTGTTGTGTTTGTTTTTGGCATAACAATTATGTGTAACATCTGTGGCATGCGCCGTAAAATATAGTTGTAGGGCTGTAAGATAGTTGAAGCCGCTTCGCGGATATGGAAAAAGGCGAAGAAAACTCTACCATTTAAAGTTACAAAAGAATACAAACGCACTGTGTGATTATGATGATAAATAAAAAAGAAGTTCACAATTGAAGCTACGAATGATTTCCACTTACATCTATTAACTGATTTCGCGCATTCTCACCTGACGGGAGTAGACTTTCGGGAAGCTTTTTAATGTCACAGTTTGTTTAATCACAAAACTGTGGCTAAATAAAACCTCACATATATAGGCGTATGTACTTCGTAGACTGTTAATCGTTTAGTCAACATACTGTACCCCAAACAGGAGAGAAAGAGCAGACGCACGTAACTGAATAGTTAGTAATCTGCAAGTTTGTTATTCTAGACGTAATATTTCTTTTAAGGTTATAAGATTCGCAGAAATACAAACTTTATAACATTTTAAAAGTCACAAGTAACCATTACTGCAAAAAATATACTGTTACTAACATCATTTAAGCCAAGTACGTACCAATAAACCATCACAACTGTATTTCATTCTCATTAGGAATTGATGAATTGCTTTGAAAGGTTAGAGTGAGGTAGCGATATGCGCACTAGTAGAGTTTTTTTTAATATAATTCCGGTATCGTAAAAAAAAAGGCTGTAAATATGGCGAGTGTCGTCAAGAGACGGTGTTACGCTAAAGCTTGAAAGTGAAAGTACTGTGATCTTTTGTTTTGCTATTTGTTTGGTGAGAAATATCATTTTTTACCGCAAGGATTTCTGACCCATATTCTGCTACGCATTAACAAAAACCTTCGCGTAATGAAGACCTGAGTCGTAAAGCGTTATGGTTAGTTTGTGAACCTGCCTTACCAACATACATTACCTTACTGTACGTATATATTTTTGTTTTATTACAAATGCAGTGTACAGTGTTGTTCGTGTAAATTACAAACTTTCATTGCAGTATCTATTTTTGTTGTGTATTCGTAGCATCAAAACAACCATGAGCGAGTTTTGTGATGTCCACAATTTCGTCATTTGACAGTTATAGGCCTATGCTGTTGATTTGATATTAGTGTAGAAGATAAATCTAGGTAACGTACATAAAAGACGTGGGAGTAGGCAGACCGTAAAATGTGAAAATGATGATCGCGATTTACAGACTATTAGCCGCAAATTAATTGCCTATTCCTTAAGAGTTCCTGTTTACACATATAATTTTAAATTTGGTTCACCGTCAGGCTATAATAAAAAATAATAACGCTGTCCATTTTGTCAGGAAGGCGAAGACCTGCGTACATGGAAGAATAAACTCTCAGAACATCATTTGGGGCCGGTGGCCGACGGCCTGTGTATTAAGAACGAACCCCTTGCAAGAATGCAGTGCCAGCTTGCATCTGTAGGGCAAGATCCAGGTGCTCAGGTATGATGCACAGTTTTCACCATCTCACTAGGATACGAGAAAAACATATTATATATGTTCATCCCAGAGTGTGTACTACAATGTTTCCATTTTATAGTTTCCATCCTTGCTAAAAATTCAGTCATTTCATTTTGGAATGGGCTAATCACTTCCATATAGTTGTACTAGCAATGATGCAGACTAATGGTAGTGTATCATAAGGCGGTTAATTTTATTTATACTGATTAATTTCTACTGAATATTTTAAAATTAATTAAGTGACAATTCAGTTTTATTCATTATGAAACAGCTCTCATAATGGAAGAACAACTTCTCTGGACAAAATGCCATGAATTCTTTCAAATATACTTAATATGACTCAACAGGTATTAAAAGAAAAAGATGACATAGAAACTAATGATGATCTTTATAAAATACATACTATTTCATGCAGAAATTACTTAAATCATTGGTATATTTACTTTACTTTCCTTATTCATTTTTACAATAATAATATTACTGATTACTGATATATTTTTCAGCTGCATAATTGAATGCACGCCAAATCCCTCCTTCCTTCTCCCCACCCCCCACCCATCCCTCACACACTCATATGCATTGTCATGACATCTCAACATTGGTATAATGTTAATGCCAAACAGCCTACGAGACAACACACTTGACGTGGTTCCCCTTGAGATCCTTAGAAACTGTTTATGAGAAGAACTCAGGTATAAAATGTTACGTTAAAAGCTAAATTATTTGTGAACAGTGAGTAGCAATTTGTTTCTGTCTTCATGTGGTGATCGGCATTTTTAAGGGGGGTAGGACGTCAAACGGGCCGACTTGGAGCAGGAGCGTCACCACAGGACATTTTAATTTATACTGTCTATACTTTTACAAATAAATTCATAAAACTTTGTCACCATGACCAGGAAGGACTTAGGACTAACATTCATCACAGTTTGCATTTGTTGCTATAGGCACAGTTTTGTTCCTAAGTAAGAGAGATTGTTCGATGAATTTTTCATAGCATACAAACAGTAGTTACAGGTGTACAAAACTCTAAAATTTTCCCAATCTATTAAAAACTGTGGAAAAATTGAGATAATTAACTATAAAATTTGAATTTTTTTGAACATGAAGTTTAAAATGTAACAGTTTATTCACTTTTTCATAAAGTAAATAACCAATAGAGTTTCATACACCTTTATCTATGGTTTGTATGCTGTGCAAAAGTCATCGAAGAATCTCTCTTTCTTAGGAAGAAAACTGTACCTATAGCAACAAATGCAGCCAGTAGTAAGTGAAAAAATGATGAAATTTCACATGTAAAAAAACTGGTTTTTACATTTTTGAGCTTCCACTGCTGTGAGTATGAGTCCTGAACCCTTCCTGGTCATGCTGTTAAAGTTTTATGAATTTATTTGTAAAAGTATAGACAGTGGAAATTAAAATGTCCTGTGGTGCCTCTCCTGCTCCAAGTCGGCCCGTTTGACGTCCTACCCCCTTAAGCCCAGTTATTGACAGTGGTAGTATCATCAGTAGGTTAACTTATTTATTTAAAACCTCCATGTCAACTAAATTATTACAAGTTTATTCTTTCTACATAAGGTAACCTAGCAGCATAAAATAAATATTAATAAACCAGTTACATCTCATAGTGGACATTGTCCAGTGAATAGTCTGACAGTATTGTTGGTTGAGATGTTCCCTTACACACGTATAAGATGGTCATCCCAGTGCATAAACGTCTTGCAAGACCCCCTCCTCCACAAACTTTGGTCCGCAGCTCATGGTCTACTGGCTAGCATTGCTGTCTCTGGGTCACGGGATCCCGGGTTCGATTCCCGGCTGGGTTGGGGATTTTCTCTGCCTGGGGACTGGGTGTTCATGTTGTCCTCATCATTTCATCATCATCATCATTCGTGACAGTGGCTGGATTTGACTGTGTAAAAATTGGAGTGTGTAAAAAAATTGGGACTATGTACAGGTGCTGATGACAGTGCAGTTGAGCGCACCACAAATCAAATATCGTCATCATCACCATCCACAAATTAGTAGAATTGTTTCTGCTTTTTTGTTTTTTTTCTTTCTCTCTTTTAAGTGGTACATTATATTTTCCATATATATTACTTGTGTAGGGACTATGAAGGTCAAATTATAACATTGGTTTCCTCAGGAGCTTATAAGTTGTCATTTTGGCCACCTTCAAGCCCTGAAAGGAACTGGAGAAAAATGTTAGTATATGGTTAACTTAAAAGCATTCACTGCTGCACACTTTATTGTTATTTGAAGCATATTGATGGAGATGAAGGGAAGTACAAGAAATCTGACATCTTCAATAATAAAAAATTTAATAAATCTTCAATATCTATGTTATTTACAACATTTACGCCTATAGGGTGCTGAAATAATTGTATATCTTTGGCAGCCTTTATGAAGTAGGCCTACAGCAAGCTCTCAATTATTCATCTGAATTCAGACCAAAAACAGAACAGATAACTGTAAAACAAGGGCAATCCAAAACAAACATGCTTTTACTGAAAACTACTATTTGCTCTATTTACAAAACAAGCTAGCCTGCATGTCACATTTTCTACTGTGTTACTTAAGTGTTAGTTACCAAATAATGTTAACTTATTTACAAATTTACATTTAGAACACGCTCTATTTTATCACTTACTTTCTGTGTATTACCAGGAAAAATTAATCCTTTCATTTTTCCTTTTTCTGTTTTTATTCACCTTTTTCATAGTGGCAGTTGTCATTTTCTGGAGAGTCAAAACATCAGTATAGTCCAGTTAATGTTGTGTTGCATACTCTAATAACACATCAACACATTTCACTGCCCAATGTTGATGATAGTGAGCTGTTTTCACTTGCTTTCTCTTCCGAACACACGTTGTTCACTATATCATCACGTAGCTGCTCAGATCCCAATTCTTAGGTATTTCTATCTAACCACTCCTAGATATTGTTGTCAACTAAATCCCTTCAAGCAGAAACCTGTTTTCCAAGCAAAAAAATTCACTCTAATTGTAAAAACTACTTAAGGTTCATTTTTTATTAAATGGTGTAATAGTGCACAGATAATTTGCAAATTCTATTATCCATGACCGGATAGTCTGAAGCTTGCTTTGTTATAAAAAGACTGGGAAACTGCATTCCATGATATTGTTTTCAGTTTGTTCTGGGGACCATGTTGGTTGTCAGCAGTTTTGTGTTTTGACAGAATTGTTCTCTTCTTTGCTGCCTCATCCAGTTCATTAAATTTCAGTGGAGTAACTGCTGATTTTGAAATCAAGACGACAGTTCACTATTTGACACTTTTTTATGTATACATGTAGATTTCACTCTTTTATTCTCCTCTCAACAGAATCAAAATAAACTGGAGATTTAACTGTTGCAGATTCATGGACATCCATCATGGGATCCATCAGAAATCAAACGGGAGCCAGGTATGGGCATCGACTGTCAGGGACATCAAGGACATGGGTAATTAATGTAGAAAGCAATGTTATTGCAGTGCACTGTGTAGTCTAATCTTTTCATCGGATTTATCTTCTTAATACCCAGTAATTTTCACTCCTGTTTTATTAACAGCACATAATTTTGGCTGGTTAGGAGTAATTTGTATGTACTGTATAAATTGTTTTGTATTATTCATATAGTAGTCATAGACTTGTGCCAGAATTAAAATAAAAGCTTTACATTGTTTAATGCACGAAAAGACAGATGGGCTGTTGGATCTTCTCTTCAGGAAGCGCAACTCTTAGTAATGCCGGAATGCATGCGTAAAAATGAATAACAGCAATCCTACTTTTCAGAACCACATATTCTTTTTTCAGAAAATGAAAATGATAGTGTGGTTATTGTAGTGTTCTCATGCCATCACCCTAGAGAACGTTAAACATTATGTGCATGCAAATGTCAATAGAGAAAGAACAGTATGACGAAACTAGTAAGTTCTGTGAGATGTGTGGAACAATCCACAAATTCCTGAAGAGAAAAACCGGTTCCACTAAACTGCACATTCCATCTGCACTATGCTGAACTGAAACTCAGATGCATAGGAACAGAATAGGTAGCTTTGAGACTGCAGTTCACAGAAATGCCACAACAGATGTTCTGGGGTAAACAGTATATATACCTAATATACGTGAAGACAATTAAATATGTGTAGCATTGTGGATAAAGTTTGTGAGTGCAAAAAAATCACATGATGCAACAGAAACACATACAGAAAAAAGCAGCCATCAGTAAAAGGAAAGTAGCAGAAGGTGCGTTCATTCAGCTATAGTTTAATATCACACTTACTACGGGTGAAGCAGCAGATAGAACGTCTGCAGGTGTGTTCTGCTTGTCAGAACTTCACATGGGAATCACTGAAATCAAACACATTCATCTTGGTAGGTACAAACAAATACCATACTAATCTTCTTTTAGTAGACCAGTCTCAACTGGACATTCTCGATATCTCTCTGTCCTTAGCATCACTTGCTTGTAGCTTCTTCCTCTCTTACACCTGTTAGAATGTTGTCAGTAAACATCAAAAGGTGGCTTGAATGAGGATCATCTTTAACTTCTGTGTGGCAATTTTTAACCTATGTGAACCATTCATAACACCAAGTATGGTTTAAATACAAATCACTTTAGGTTTCCTGCATCATTTGGTGTGTCTCTGTAAAGGTTTTCTTGAGTTTTGCACAAAACTTAATGCAGACATGTGCTCATCTAACACTTCCGTCTTGAACTGTGAAATTGTAAACTGTGTGAGAACGTTCTACTTAACACAGTAATGAACAATAATTAACGGACATACAACAATGAAACTTCTGGCAGTTACACATTAAACATAGGCATGTGCAGAGATGCAAACCACATTTCGCTCCAACACATGATTGGTGGAAGTTATGAATATTTCGGAATTTTTTGAACAGACCTCATATTTTACCTTTCATCCAGAGAATTATCTTCTGGGACAGTGCACAAGAAGTAGATCATGTAACAATTCAGCAGAAACAAGCTGTAGGAATACTGTGTAAAGCAGGTAACTTTGCATATTAAAGAGGTCTCTTTATGGATATTTTAATTGTAGATTCACTTCCAGTATGTTTCTTAGGTACTGCTTTTTGCTGCTGACAATAAAAGTCAGTTTCAGCTGCTCTGTGATATGTGTTATTTAAATATGACACACAAGAATCATTTCTTTAGAGGGGAAATATGTAGCAGAGTACAAAGGCTTTAAACAAGCTCCAATATAACAGTTAAAACAAAAAGATAAAAAGCTATCATTCCTTCTATGGGTTATCTGTGCAAGCCACCCCCAGTCTAGGGGCTAATGGACTATTTTATTGTTGATTCAAAATTGACACTGCCTTTACTTCAGTACCACCTTTTGTGGCCTACGTACTAGACCCATCTACCACTTCAGTATGAAAGTGGTTTGTTCTGTAAAGGATCCTGACTGACAAAGCTTTCCCATGCACTGTCTGAGTTACCAGTGGGGTGAATGGGACAGGAATCGCATTCTGAGACCAGGCAGTCAGGGAGAGGCATTATACCTTTCTCATCCTGATTCCAAGCGGAGCTTGACATCTTTTTTAATTCGTCTGTCCTAATGGTTTCTCGGACTCTGTTCCATCCCTGTTCAACTACCGTGACCCTCCTGATTGGCTGGAGATTTGTTCACCAACTGCAGGGTGCACTCAACTGTACTTGCTACTGATGAATATAGTTAAATTGTGCCTTTGAAACCTCCTGGTTTACTTCAGTATCCCTCGGATGCTCATAACCCTCTAGCATCTGGACGTAACTGGTTATTTATATTAAAGCATTGAAAATTCCTGTAGCTACCTAGCATGTAGCATTGTTAAGTTATATGACAATTAGTAGTGTGTTGTGAACTAGTCTCATTCTTTTATAGAAGTGGATTCTTTTTAGTATTAGTCTAATCATGTAAATATCAAGCTACTAATTCTAAATTAGTTTATTTACTTAGTGACTATTTAGTGCCAGAACTGAAGAATTTCTACAAACAATGTTTCATTTAGTGTATGGCCATTCAAGTCTATCTGTGGTTCATGGATGCCTTTTGTATGTGTTTGAAATTAAGTACAAGTTTTGTGTGAACTGAATTGTTTGCTATGAACCAGTAGCAGGCACTTTCAGCTGCAGTCTGGGTTGTGCCTAATACGATTGAATTTTGTCATTGTGAAGTATGCTTGTGTCACCAGGAAACACTGCATTTTTAATACCAGCATTGTGTTAATTATATAGTTTACAAGCATGAAACACTGAAGGAATATTAGGGTTTAATGTCAGCAGTAAAGACAACATGGAAGATGGGGAGGGGTGAGGGGGAATCTGCCATGTCCATTTTCAAAGTGTTGGTTGATTAAAAATTCAAGGTAGCCCAGTAATGAACCTTTTTAACACCATGTTATGTGGTCCCTCTTATAAATTTCATTTTATTCCTATGGAGGAGTTTATGAAATTGAACCTTTGTTTTCTGTTATAAAGGTAAGATTCTATCCATGTAAGAAGAACGCCAGTAATTGCACCCTGCCAGCACTAATGAATACTAATATTTTTGTAGCCAAAGACCTTATACATTGAATTTTGTAACATATTTGCTCTGCCATTGCTTTAAGTATTGTCCATTCTTTCACTCATGTTCTGTAATCCATGATGAAAGATGACCTTCATGGATATGAACTGAATCAGAGTAAACATTGACAAATACAAGATTAGATGGAAAAGTCTAGAGGTGGCCTTTGTGTGGCAGGGGATAGGGGATGGTTGATGTCATGTCAATGAAAAGGGGGGGTGGAGGTTTATGGTGTCAGCAGGCAGCAGTCGTCGTGGTGATAGTGGCGGTAATAATGAAGATGAACATTAAGGTGAACTATGAAAGTGAACAATAACATCTGACCTACAGTCCTGAGTCCCTAATGTGTTAGGTATCTTATGCCCCAGGTGTGCTTTCTCTGTTTAATTCCAGAAGATCGCCTGTGCCATTTGCTGTTCCCATACATGAGAAGAATGTCAAATCATATAAATGGTTGTCACTTGTGTATCTTGATAAACAAAGTACACTGATAAACCAAAATGCTGCTACCACATGCCTAATGACAAGTTGGTCCATCTTTGGATGGCAATACAGCATTAATTCTGAATAGCATGACGTTGACAAGCCCTTGGTAGTTTTCTAGAGGCATGTGCCACTAAATGTTACACACAGGTCACACAATTCTCATAAATTATGCAAGGTGCATTCTGTATTAAGGGCAGTGCTGAAAAGTTGAAATAGGGGAAAGAACCTTTCACAAAACTTGCATTTTAATGACTGTTTTGTGTTCAGCACTCTCAAAAACAAGGGTATTAACTGTTTACACCAATAAAAAAGATAAAAGTTTAATTTGGTTGCACTTAACTGTGATTATCTTCCTTGTCACATATCAAAGCACATAATTTTATCATATACATTGTTAAACTAATTGAGAATGTTTCAGTAAATAACATGGAACGCTGAAAAGTTCATTGTATTGCAAATAATTTTCATTGCAGAATAATGTATCTGTGGCCTATTTTGTTTAATATTTATGTCTTGCTTTTACATTGCAGGCCCGGTCCTGGAATGGAAAATTTCTCACCACCAAGAGATTTTAACCCAGGAAAAGTAACAGGTTTGTGACACTATCAGTTCCAAAACCCACAAGAGATTCTTACATACTGAGTTCTTTTTCTTAAGATAGGTACCGACAAACAATTTGCAATACAAATGTTCTGTTGTGCAAGTTAACAAAATTTCTGTCTGTTTCATGGAAATGTTACAGGCTTATAAGTTCACCCTCATATACAAGACATGGTATTGATTCACTTCTGATCGTGCCTCCCCTGGCCCAAAAGTCTTCAATCCAATGGCATGCTTTATTTAGTACTAGTGAACCTGGTGATGTTTCACAATTGTTAAACATGTAAGGAAAATGGATATACATCCTAATCTCCTCTTCCCCCCCTCCATGTCCATTTCCTCCCCCCTCCCCCATGTCCATCTCCCCCCCCCCCCAATCTCTCTCTCTCTCTCTCTCTCTCTCTCTCTCTCTCTCTCTCTCTCTCTCTCTCTCTCTTCCTCCTCTCTCTGACCTTGAGTCTGGTTGATTGTTATTGCAAACAAAACCTTGATTGGAAACTGAAGTCACTTAAAATGAATGGCTTCAGTGACAGTATTTTGCATAGATCTAATCTGAAAATGGGTAGGATTACAAAGTTTTCCACAATTATAAAGTTTCTGTATTAGTATTATAATCATAAGCTGGTGAGCTATAAATAGAACTTTTCTATTTTCTCTTAAAACTGACTGTGAGACAGAAAGCAGATCAGAACCTCATTTCTGTATATAGTTTTCCTTTAAAAGTATGTTGATCTACATGGAGAAACAATATATATGGGAGAAACAATTTGTCCAGTAGTTTAATGCCCTGATATCATAGTTAAAACTGACTGCAAGAAAGCAAATGAAACTGCACTTTTCACAAAACAGCATTTTCCTTCTCGCAGTCAGTTTTAGCAGAAAAACTTGTACATTGTTGTTTAAAAGTATGAATGTTTATTAAAGTATAATATAAAAATATGAAATAAATTGGTCAAGAACTTTTCAAGATTTTTGCTAATGATGTTTCTCCTTTATATATTATTTATATATTTATATACCATATATACACTGATGAGCCTAAACATTACGACCACTGCCCACCGTGAGGCTCAATGCCTCCTGATGGTGTTTCAGGCACGCTACGCAGTAATGAAAGAATGTAAGTGGAACAGACACAATTGGGCAGTTGTTATAGTGAAGATGTGGGCTGCAAATCCGGATGTTCACTGAGATAAGCAGTTTTGACAAAGGGCACATTGTTGTGCCACTACAGATGGGAACGAGAATGTCTGAAATGGTGAAGCTTGTCGCCTCTTCAGCACCTATGGAAAGAGGTGAAGGATGTTTAAATAATGAGTAGGTTGTATGGTGTTGGACGGCCACATCTCATCACAAAATGTTGTGGTTGGAGGATCCGCCACTGTGTAATCCAGAGTATTCAGTGATCTGTGACTGACCTGACAGAGTTAATTACTGGTGGATGCAAAATTGTATCGGAGCACACTGGTCAAAGGCCATTGTTGAACATGGAGCTTCACATCACACAACCCCTAAGTGTTTCTGTGTTGACCCAACATCATCATTTATGATTGGAGTGGGCTCGGCATCACAGAGTTTTCGCCGTGAATCAACATAAGTGTGCCAAATGACTCTCATTTCTTGTTACACTAGGTCAATGGTTGGGTCCTTACACAATGTGATCCAGGCGAATGGCTGTATGAAACATGCACCGCACCGCAGGTGAAGACTGGTGAGGGCAGACTTATTCTATGGGGCACATTGAGTTGGGCATCCATGGGATCTGTGGTGCTAATTGAAGGCACCATCACAACAGTGAATTGTGTGAACATTTTTGTGAGCCACCTGCATCACTACATTTTTAAATTAAGTGTCCCCCTCCAGCAGTGACATCTTCCAGCAGGATAGCTGTCCTTGTTGCAAGGTCAGAATCATGCTACACTGGTTTGATGGGTGTTATAGTGAATTCACATTGCTGTCTTGGCCAACAAATGTGCCCGATCTGTACCCATTGGAACACACACTGAGGGTCAGTTGTGTGCTCTTAAACCACCATACTGTAATTTGCAGTAATTGCTTGATCTGTATGTAGACATCTGGTACACATACTTCTGGACTCCTGTTAACGACTTGTAGTATCCGTGCCAAGCAGAATCTCTGTCGTACTGTGTTTGAAGAGAGGAACAACATGCTATTAAACATGTGACCTAATGTTTTGATTCACTGGGGTATTAAAAAGTATGTAGCCTGTAACCATCCAAACATTTATCAGAATATTGTGTAAAAAAATTGAAGTAAATTGGTCAAGAATTTTTCCAGATACGTGCTATCAATATTTTGCCTTTATATGTCATGTGTATAGTTATACAATAGAGATTTGAAAAGTCCGTGCAAAAATAAAAACTACTTACGTGTTTGAGGTAAACCTTTTTTATTTTTCGACATAGTCTCCTTTTAGACTTATACACTTTGTCCAATGCTGTTCTAATACGTTGATTCCTTCTGAATAATAGGAATTGTCCAAGTCTGCAAAATAGCTATTAGTTGCTGCAATCACTTCCACATTTGAATAAAATCTTTGTCCCGCCACCATTTCTTCAAATTGGGGAACAAATAGTAGTCTAAGGGAGCCAAGTCTGAAGAATAGAGGGGATGTGAATTGAGTTGGAATCCTATTTCCATTAATTTTGTGACCACAACTGCTGAGGTCTGTGCTGATGCATTATCGTGATGGAAAATGACTTTTTTGCGGTTCAATTGCCGGCGTTTTTCTTGCAGCTTGGTTTTCAAATGGTCCAATAATGATGAATATAGTTTTACCCTTTTCCAGATAGTAAATGAGGATTATCTATTGCGAATATCAGAAGAGAGTCGCCATAACCTTTCCGGGCGAAGGAATGGTCTTTGTCTTTTTTGGTAACCCATTGTTTAGATTCCCACAGTGACGAAACAACACTTAAAGTCCTGCAGGTTCTTCCTGAACAGCTGCAAACCATCCTTGCAACACTTCACACAATTCCGTTTTTTGTCAAGAGTGAGCAATCATGGAACCCATCTTGCGGATAGCTTTCTCATGTCCAAATGTTTATGCTAAATATTATCTACCCATTCAATCGAGATGCCCACAGCACTAGCAATCTCATGCACCTAAACTATTCTGTCATCCATCACCAAATCATGGATTTTATCAATGATTTCTGGAGTCGTACCATCCACAGGGCGTCCAGAATGTCCAGCATCACTTGTGCCAATATGGCCACTCCGAAAATTTTGAAACCACTTATAAACTGTTCTAATCAAAGGTGCAGAGTCACTGTAATGTTTATCAAGCTTCTCTTTAGTCTCCTGAGGCGTTTTGCCTTTCAGAAAGTAATGTTTAATCACCACATGAATTTCTTTTTCGTTCAATTTTTGACAGCCACTCGACTTCCTTGGTTCACACAAATGCTAAACACAAAGGAATAGACCAATATGGCTGAAACTTGCTGTGCATTCTTTCCAAAGATGGTACTAACTAAACATGATCTTGATACGCATCGGTGGGCCATCTCTCACACTTTGCACGGATTTTTCAAATGCTCCTCGTATATTAAAAATGTATAGCCTTTGTCCATCCAAATATTCATTAAAGCATTGTGTAAAAATTTGAAGTAAGTTGGTCAAGAACTTTTCAAGATTTTTGTAAACAACTTTAAACAATGTCTTGTCTTGACATAGTGGTATAGGTTCTGGCAACTCATGTCTTATTTATTACGCAAAACTGAACTGAATTTTATGACAAAACCCATCATCAGATGATCTGTAACAGAACATCTTATACATTTTGGTATATTTGTTGCATTACATGTAAGTTACTTGTGAATAATATCATTTTACATACATTTTCAAGTCCTGACTTCCATGTAGTATTGTTTATGTTGCTGTCTATTTGTTACTGATTATATTTTATGTAAATGTTTTATGGAATGTTCTGACTTTTCTGGTAGTAGTGTTGATAAATGAGTCTTAGTTTGTAGTTGACAGTTAGCGACAGCAGTTGTGACAAATAAACAAATTGA
Organism: Schistocerca gregaria; assembly: GCF_023897955.1. Taxonomy (NCBI): domain Eukaryota; kingdom Metazoa; phylum Arthropoda; class Insecta; order Orthoptera; family Acrididae; genus Schistocerca; species Schistocerca gregaria. Next base: position 158,789,111 of record NC_064928.1, read on the forward strand.
TCTGAAATATAAACACTTTATCAAAAACTTTAGTGACGTCGTCCACCAAGATCCAGGATAAACCATAATACAACCAGAGACAAAATTTAACTTAAATAAAACAGATATCCATTCAGTATAACCCAATAACATCACAGGTAGAATTGTCAACAAGTGCAACAAGTGCATGTAACCATACAATATTGCTGATTGTCTGACATAATTCCTGTCACAAAATTTCAGCTGGGAACTAAGTTTATTTCTGACCATGATTAATAACATTTCAGACAGTAACACACAGCTGATTGCTGCTAGAATAACAACAAAAGAATATAATTTGTAACCAAATAGACAGCAACAGAAATAACAAAATCACTGATCATATGTCACATCTGCTGTCACTAAATGTATTTTGTATTGTACTGTATTTATTGGTTCTGTTGTTTACAAAAGTATCTTTTGCATAAGACATTGGACAACTCATCAGACTAAAACTTATTTCAGAATACTCCTAAAAGAAAAGTCAGAACATACCACAAAACTGGTTATTGTTTCCACATTTATATAAAATATAATCAGTAACAAATGGACAGCGACAGAAACAACGATATTGCATGGAAGTTGTGACTTGAAAACATATGTAAAGTCACATTATTCATAAGTAACTTACTTGTAATACAATAGATGTACCACAATTTATGAGATGTTTCATTACAGATAACCTGATTATGGCTGTACATCCAAAATAGGCCTACAGTTAAAATGAAAATAATATGCATAGCAGAATAACTAGTTATATAAATATATTATGTCCTTGAAAGACATTTATTACACAGCGGGCCCAGAAGATTACCAAAAAAAGGAGTAGTTATTGGCGCTTTGTAACTTATTCCTCATGTGTGAGCACAAAATATGGTCCATAATTGTACAACAAATTTATGTCAATGTTTTCAGTTCCGTATATCTGTTATGTAGCTTTTCTTAAAAACTGAAATGACAGGGAAAAGGAAAGCTTTGCAGTTCCGGCCACTAACAGCCAATCTGATCCAGTTGCCTGCTGCGCCCTCTGCAGCAAGTAGCATCGTTGAGATGCTCGTTAGATTAGCAGACCTGGTACTGATACTACTCGGTGAAGCAGTATCACGAAGCGAGTGCACTCACCAAGGAAAAATCTCTGGCAGTACCGAGAATTGAACCTGAGTCCCCCACATACTGCACGGCAGTAACCCACACTGTTCAATTGGCTACAGAAGCAGACCCAAAAGAAACAAAAACTGGAAGGGCATGTACTACTTTCTGGTCAAAATGGCATACAATAGAAAATAAATGTTTTCCTTCCTTATTTCATTTACATTTCTAAATTCTGCCATTTTGCATACATTGTCATTAGGTACTTCAGTTTTGAACCCAGATTGAAGGCCATTCTGCTGCAAAACCCTTTGTATTTCCTAAATATATCAGGTCAACTTAATTGGGGTATAATAATCATAGTTCTGAAAATGAACTGAAAAGTAGAAAATACTGTTCACGAAAAGAGGATTGCAGCTTATTTATCTAATCCAGCCACCGAGTTTAGATTTTCCACACTTTTCAGAAATCATTCCAGATTAATGCTGAGATGATTGATACTGATAGTCGAATTATGCCCCTTTTCTTATCCATTTTTAAACATGTTGTTGTTGTTGTTGTCTTCAGTCCTGAGACTGGTTTGATGCAGCTCTCCATGCTACTCTATCCTGTGCAAGCTGCTTCATCTCCCAGTACCTACTGCAACCTACATCCTCCTCAATCTGCTTGGTGTATTCATCTCTTGGTCTCCCTCTACGATTTTTACCCTCCACACTGCCCTCCAATGCTAAATTTGTGATCCGTTGATGCCTCAAAACATGTCCTACCAACCGATCACTTCTTCTAGTCAAGTTGTGCCACAAACTTCTCTTCTCCCCAATCCTATTCAATACCTCCTCATTAGTTACGTGATCTACCCATCTAATCTTCAGCATTCTTCTGTAGCACCACATTTCGAAAGCATCTATTCTCTTCTTGTCCAAACTAGTTATCGTCCATGTTTCACTTCCATACATGGCTACACTCCAAACAAATACACTCCTGGAAATGGAAAAAAGAACACATTGACACCGGTGTGTCAGACCCACCATACTTGCTCCGGGCACTGTGAGAGGGCTGTACAAGCAATGATCACACGCACGGCACAGCGGACACACCAGGAACCGCGGTGTTGGCCGTCGAATGGCGCTAGCTGCGCAGCATTTGTGCACCGCCGCCGTCAGTGTCAGCCAGTTTGCCGTGGCATACGGAGCTCCATCGCAGTCTTTAACACTGGTAGCATGCTGCGACGGTGTGGACGTGAACCGTATGTGCAGTTGACGGACTTTGAGCGAGGGCGTATAGTGGGCATGCGGGAGGCCGGGTGGACGTACCGCCGAATTGCTCAACACGTGGGGCGTGAGGTCTCCACAGTACATCGATGTTGTCGCCAGTGGTCGGCGGAAGGTGCACGTGCCCGTCGACCTGGGACCGGACCGCAGCGACGCACGGATGCACGCCAAGACCGTAGGATCCTACGCAGTGCCGTAGGGGACCGCACCGCCACTTCCCAGCAAATTAGGGACACTGTTGCTCCTGGGGTATCGGCGAGGACCATTCGCAACCGTCTCCATGAAGCTGGGCTACGGTCCCGCACACCGTTAGGCCGTTTTCCGCTCACGCCCCAACATCGTGCAGCCCGCCTCCAGTGGTGTCGCGACAGGCGTGAATGGAGGGACGAATGGAGATGTGTCGTAGTCAGCGATGAGAGTCGCTTCTGCCTTGGTGCCAATGATGGTCGTATGCGTGTTTGGCGCCGTGCAAGTGAGCGCCACAATCAGGACTGCATACGACCGAGGCACACAGGGCCAACACCTGGCATCATGGTGTGGGGAGCGATCTCCTACACTGGCCGTACACCTCTGGTGATCGTTGAGGGGACACTGAATAGTGCACGGTACATCCAAACCGTCATCGAACCCATCGTTCTACCATTTCTAGACCGGCAAGGGAACTTGCTGTTCCAACAGGACAATGCACGTCCGCATGTATCCCATGTCACCCAACGTGCTCTAGAAGGTGTAAGTCAACTACCCTGACCAGCAAGATCTCCGGATCTGTCCCCCATTGAGCATGTTTGGGACTGGATGAAGCGTCGTCTCACGCAGTCTGCACGTCCAGCACGAACGCTGGTCCAACTGAGGCGCCAGGTGGAAATGGCATGGCAAGCCATTCCACAGGACTACATCCAGCATCTCTATGATCATCTCCATGGGAGAATAGCAGCCTGCATTGCTGCGAAAGGTGGATATACACTGTACTAGTGCCGACATTGTGCATGCTCTGTTGCCTGTGTCTATGTGCCTGTGGTTCTGTCAGAGTGATCATGTGATGTATCTGACCCCAGGAACGTGTCAATAAAGTTTCCCCTTCCTGGGACAATGAATTCACGGTGTTCTTATTTCAATTTCCAGGAGTGTACTTTCAGAAACGACTTCCTGATGCATAAATCTATATTCGATGTTAACCAATTTCTCTTCTTCAGAAACGCTTTCCTTGCCATTGCCAGTCTACATTTTATATCCTCTCTACTTCAACCATGATCAGTTATTTTACTTCCTAAATAGCAAAACTCCTTTACTACTTTAAGTGTCTCATTTCCTAATCTAATTCCCTCAACATCACCCGACTTAATTTGATTACATTCCATTATCCTCGTTTTGCTTTTGTTGATGTTCATCTTATATCCTCTTTTCAAGACACTGTCCATTCTGTTCAACTGCTCTTCCAAGTCCTTTGCTGTCTCTGACAGAATTACAATGTCATCGGTGAACCTCAAAGTTTTTACTTCTTCTCCATGAATTTTAATACCTACTCCAAATTTTTCTTTTGTTTCCTTTACTGCTTGCTCAATATACAGATTGAATAACATCGGGGAGAGGCTACAACCCTGTCTCACTCCTTTCCCAACCACTGCTTCCCTTTCATGCCCCTCGACTCTTATAACTGCCATCTGGTTTCTGTAGAAATTGTAAATAGCCTTTCGCTCCCTGTATTTTACCCCTGCCAACTTTAGAATTGGAAAGAGAGTATTCTAGTCAACATTGTCAAAAGCTTTCTCTAAGTCTACAAATGCTAGAAACGTAGGTTTGCCTTTTCTTAATCTTTCTTTTAAGATAAGTCGTAAGGTCAGTATTGCCTCACGTGTTCCAACATTTCTACGGAATCCAAACTGATCCTCCCCGAGGTCCGCATCTACCAGTTTTTCCATTCGTCTGTAAAGAATTCGCGTTAGTATTTTGCAGCTGTGACTTATTAAACTGATAGTTCGGTAATTTTCACATCTGTCAGCACCTGCTTTCTTTGGGATTGGAATTATTATATTCTTCTTGAAGTCTGAGGGTGTTTCACCTGTCTCATACATCTTGCTCACCATCTGGTAGAGTTTTGTCATGACTGGCTCTCCCAAGGCCGTCAGTAGTTCTAATGGAATGTTGTCTACTCCGGGGGCCTTGTTTCGACTCAGGTCTTTCAGTGCTCTGTCAAAGTCTTCACGCAGTATCTTACCTCCCATTTCGTCTTCATCTACATCCTCTTCCATTTCCATAATATTGTCCTCAAGTACATCGCCCTTGTATAAACCTTCTATATACTCCTTCCACCTTTTTGCCTTCCCTTCTTTGCTTAGAACTGGGTTGCCATCTGAGCTCTTGATATTCATACACGTGGTTCTCTTCTCTCCAAAGGTCTCTTTAATTTTCCTGTAGGCAGTATCTATCTTACCCCTAGTGAGATAAGCTTCTACATCCTTACATTTGTCCTCTAGCCATCCCTGCTTAGCCATTTTGCACTTCCTGTCAATCTCATTTTTGAGACGTTTGTATTCCTTTTTGCCTGCTTCATTTACTGCATTTTTATATTTTCTCCTTTCATCAATTAAATTCAATATTTCTTCTGTTACCCAAGGATTTCTAGCAGCCCTCATCTTTTTACCTACTTTATCCTCTGCTGCCTTCAGTACTTCATCCCTCAGAGCTACCCATTCTTCTTTTACTGTGTGTCTTTCCCCCATTGCTGTCAATTGTTCCCTTATGCTCTCCTTGAAACTCTGTACAACCTCTGGTTCTTTCAGCTTATCCAGATCCCTTGTCCTTAAATTCCCACCTTTTTGCAGTTTCTTCAGTTTTAACCTACAGGTCATAACCAATAGATTGTAGTCAGAGTCCACATCTGCCCCTGGAAATGTCCTACAATTTAAAACCTGATTCCTAAATCTCTGTCTTACTACTATATAATCTATCTGATACCTTTTAGTATCTCCAGGATTCTTCCATGTATACAACCTGCTTTTATGATTCTTGAACCAAGTGTTAGCTATGATTAAGTTATGCTCTGTGCAAAATTCTACCAGACGGCTTCCTCTTTCATTTCTTAGCCCCAATCCATAATCACCTACTATGTTTCCTTCTCTCCCTTTTCCTACTGACGAATTCCAGTCACCCATGACTATTAATTTTTCGTCTCCCTTCACTAGCTGCATAATTTCTTTTATCTCATCATACATTTCATCAATTTCTTCATCATCTGCAGAGCTAGTTGGCATATAAACTTGTACTACTGTAGTAGGCATGGGCTTTGTGTCTATCTGGGCCACAATAATGCGTTCACTATGCTGTTTGTAGTAGCTTACCCGCACTCCTATTTTTTTATTCATTATTAAACCTACTCCTGCATTACCCCTATTTGATTTTGTATTTATAACCCTGTATTCACCTGACCAAAAGTCTTGTTCCTCCTGCCACCGAACTTCACTAATTCCCACTATATCTTACTTTAACCTATCCATTTCCCTTTTTAAATTTTCTAACCTACCTGCCCTATTAAGGGCTCTGACATTCCACGCTCCGATCCGTAGAATGCTAGTTTTTAAACATTGTAGAATGAAAAAAATATTTATGCTGCTTTTGGTTATTGTTATAATTTTCGTTTTAACATTTCTTAGGCAAACATTATGAGCATCCTGATTTTCTTCTCTTAAAAGTTCCAGGTGTGTAATGTGTTCGATGGTCTTCTTCCATCGATGAAAATAGGCTGACTAGAAAATAATTTCAATTTTTGTGTAACTTGGGAAGGGAGGGGACAGGGGAGCAAGCACACTACACTGCCTCGTACAGTAGATTCAATGTGCTTTAGAGTTGTGATTGTGAGACAGCCACATTTGCCTATGTAACTGTTCAGAATGAGACTTGCAATTTAAAGGCCTCCAAATGTGAAATCTATTTTGTAATAAAGTTTTTAATGGTGAAAATCTCAAAGGTAAAGATACTCATCACAAAATCCGTGCTCTGTATGGACAGAATGTGGTTAGTGGTGGCTGTGGTGGTGGTGGTTGTGATGACAAAAGTGGCAGTGTATCTGTAATCAGCAATGAACTGGTACAGAAAATTGAAGAAAAAACACTCAAAACACATGATTCACAATATTTCATGCGTGGAATAACTTTTCATGGGTTTCTCGGTGATAGTTACATGGGTGAAGTAGCGACTCAGATGCTTCAAAAAATTGCAACAGAGCACACAAGGGGGGACAGATTAAAAGAGCAACATAAGGTGCACAACTCTGTGCCCATGCCTATAGAATATATAGGGAATGTGCCAAAGAAAATAGTGCAACAATGTCAAAAAATGGGGTTGAGAATAGACTTTGGTGCAAGTGAAACTCTTCATTGTAAGCTAAAACGTGATACACATAAACAAAGTTGTGAATTTAGTACATCGGACATTGGATACGTGCAATATTAACTTAATGACTGTAATTAACAGTGCATAGGTCAGACTGGTGGAACTTTTGAGATCAGATTTAAAAAACACACTTTACTATGAAATGACAAGAGAGCATTTGGAGAACATCTAAGAGAAGCTAAACACTCAGTAGGACCAATGGAGGCACATTCTGAAATGTTACACACAACATCTTAAGGGACTTTTTTGACCGTCTTGGAAGAACTTGAAATATATGGACATCATATGAAAGAAACAGATAAATAGTCTTCAGAGTGGCTTCAGGAATTCGGTGTATTTCAAGAATTTTGACAAAGTCCTCAGACAGCTCAGTCGGGAGCAATGTGCTATGCCCTCCCGCAGCAGAAGACAACTTCTGCAGCTTGCTGCACTTGCTGGCTGTGTGGGTCCAGGCAATTGAGCCCGATGTACACAAGCATAACATACCTCAGATGCCCTCTGATGAAGAACTTTGTGCACTCAATGTTTTAATTTAATTGTAAATTTTGATAAGATGTTTCACTTATTAGTGTTAGGTGCATTATCTAAATTATTCCATGAAGTTTCAGGATTCCATTGGATGACATAGTCAGTTTGTGATGGTATTTCGGCCAACAACCATTCAGCATCTTCAGATGAGTGTGTTACACATGGCAATATGTAGATGATAGCTTCTGTAGTGCTGTCCCACAGTGAAGAACTGTCACACTTTCTGCAGCACCTGAAATCAATGCACAAGAAAATCAAATTTGCGATGGAAGTGGAAAAAGGTGGCTGTCTGTTGTTTTGGATGTTTTGGTCAGTCAGAAAGTGGATGGATCATTGCAGCATTCCGGTTATCGTAGTTCCACACTGATAGACCTGCATTTGCAGGTATCTAGTTGCCACCATCCATCACAAAGTATGGGCGTCCTTCAAACACTGGTGCATTGGACACAAGTTGTGTCTGGTGCAGACAGCCTTGCAAAAACATCTACAGTTTGTGTTCAAACATAATGGATATTCTGCACATCAGGCCAGCACAACTTAAGGCAGAAGATATGTGACCACCTGAGCATGGATTATTCTGCCATGAAAATCTCGGCCTCAGCAAGATCCTTCTGGGATTCAGTTATTAGAGAATCAGTGGAAATTCATTTGGCAGAAGATTTTATTAATCCTGATGGCGGCTTTCAGCCGGATAAGGTGTGGGGCCCGCTGAATTCTTTAATGTCTTCAGAAAGAAAACATTTTACTTGTAATGACCCATCTAGTGACAGTTAAATTTTTTAATACCACATCTGAATTTCACATCCACAAGCCCACATCCTGAAAGAGAGCTTGCATGTGAGTCACCATTATGCATGCACCTGTGCGCCGTGTATGAAGCAATATTCAAAGAGGGTGTGAAACTTGACAGAGGTCTCTCGTGTAGCGACTGCCTTAGCACTTGCATCTCTGCACTAATTTTTGGTATAAAATTAGTGATGTGAACTATAACTCTCCAGTGCGAAACACTCCCGAAGAAAGGTTGTCAGCTATCCAAAATAACTGAGAATTTCATTGTAAAAATCAGAAACTATATTTGCATCATAATCTCCCCAGTCACCTCCAGAGTAGTCACCTCGCTGGTAAACAATATGTCCTTTAAATATGAGGGTTGTCCAGAAAGTTTGTGACAACAAAGCTATAAATTTCACACAGCTGCCCTGTTAGGATGATGACGATGGTGATCAAAAATATGGGTGGCACAGACGACAGTCTAAACAAGAAAAGCAGTAAAGATAAAAATTAATGTAAACAATTTATTTCAGTTTATTTTATTTCTCATTGTTTTATGAAAATGTATACAACCAATAAATGTCATATGCTTAGTACAGGTGTAATGGCCACCACAGTGAAAACCCGATGAAGCTTTGCACAGATGTGTTGGACAGTGTCTCTAGTATGACCGTTGATCGCATCAAGACACTCTTTGCAGTTGTGAGCACACTGTGAGCGAGTAAAGATACCTAGAACAACGATGTCTCCCACCAGGTAGGAGGGCCCGCTGAGAGGCTTCACCTTAATGAATCCAGTCCACCTTACACAACTGTCATGCACTTCCTTCTCCATGGTAATCCTCAGCCGCACTCTGCAGGGGCAGTGAAGAAGCTCCTGGAGCCGTTTCGATGGGAAGTGTTCGATCACCCACAACACAGTCGTAATCGGCTCATCCTGAGTATCATCTCTCTTCACATGAAACACTGGATACGAAAACAAAACTTGGACGCAGGCTACACGCTATAGGCCAGCATAGAGAATTATCGGAAAGCACAGGCGGCTGCCTTCTATGACGATGGTGTTCGAAATTTGCTATAACGCTAAGTTGGAGCGGCGACTATGTAGAGAAGTATCTGCAAAGTTTAGCTAACTCTTGCAGATAATATGTTTCTGATTTTCACTGTGGTTTCAGTTTAGTGACTGATCAGAACTTACTTTCTGGACAGCCCTCGTAAAACCCTAGTAAAAATTACGTACTTCTATTGATGTAAGGTATCTCCCTAAAAAGTTACCATTACACCTGTACTAAACATATGACATTTATTGGTTGTATACATTTTCGTAAAACAATGAGAAATAAAATAAACAGAAACAAATTATTTACATTAATTTTTATCTTCGCTGCTTTTCTTGTTTAGACTGTCGTCCATGCCACCCATATTTTTAATCACCGTTGTCATCATCCTAACAGGGCAGCTGTATGAAATTTATATCTTTGTTGTCACAAATATTGGGCTGTTTCTTCTGAATGTGTTGTGTGGTTTTTTCTTACACACACACACACACACACAAACACAAACACACGCACGCAGTTTGGATTTCGCTTCTATTCTGGCCTTAGAATGTTACAATGTCTTTTGCTAGAAAAATATATTTTATGCCTGCCACTCTCTAATTGGCTGTGTAGAACCAGCAGCTGACACATCCCCTTGTCATTTGTGTCAGACCTCACAGTGAGTGTCGACAACATTGCTGCATGGAACAAGCAAGTACATAGTTGGCCCCAGTCTAGACTTTTAACATCTCCTTCAGAAATGTATGCTACTGTTAAGGAGTTGTCCAGTTTTAAAATCAGTTCAATTCTGAGTGCAAATGTATTCAGGTAAACTACAGTTTGTCAGTTCTGTGCGATTTGTGTTAGTAGACATTTAATTTTGGATTAATTTTCTTTCTCATTTCATATGAATGTCATCATCTTGTTCTAAATCTGATTTAAAAGCTGTTAACATTTTCTGATTTTCACCTTTGAATGTTACCTTTACTTAAAAATCAGCATAAATGTATTTGAGCAGTATTTATGTATGCATGAGAACCAGTGGCGGATACAGAAAACCCTCAAGGAGGGGGCACTAAAAATATCTTGAGCTACCTGTACTTTTACTGTAATAAAAAATAATCAACTCACATGAAAAGTTTAAGAAATTCTTATTTAAACTGATTATACACATATGCAAGACAATGCCATCTTATGATATAAAAAAGTTACAGTTGTGGTTCTCTTCCCTAAATGATGCATTCTATGCGCCTATTCTTTCTGGTAAATTGGTTATGCCACAATGTTGAAAATCTTCTTTCTATTGTAGCAGTAGATCCAGGTAGACAAGCAAATATTTTGTACAGTGTGTGCAAAGTATGATAGACAGATCTAGGACAAGCAGACATCACTTACATAACGAAGCACAATCATTAATGGTGTTTATGCTCGTTTCCTTGTATTGAAGAATCTCTCTCATTAGTCTCTTTTTAATCTCAAAACAGTAGAATATTCACAACTTGTCCCGAACAAATGACAGACAGAATAATGTATTGAGATCTCGTAGGTATGTGTTAGCTATCTGTGTGCCAGACAGAAACGTATAAAATACAATGATGCGGACACTCATGCTGCATAGGAAAGTACAACTACCTGATAACTCGATTCAGTCGAGTTGATTGATGAAAGAAATGAATGAATAGCGTGCGGGCTGACTGGCAGGAGCAGTGTGGTTGGCAATGCAGGCAGCCCCGCAAGGGGGTGATATGTATCCGCCGCTGATGAGAACCTCTATTGCGAACCTATTCAAATACAACATAAGTTTGTGAGTTGATAGAATTTAATTCTATTTCCTCTTGCATTTCACAAAAGTGTCAATTTTTTTTTTGCGCAAATCATTAGATTGTTGTATTTAATTCATAGTGTCTCAAAAATCCATCTGTTGCACTAACACCATGATGAAATGTCACATGATTGATTGAGCAAGATCAATACTGTATCAAGCGCCTCTGCATATTGGGAAATCTTGGGCCTATTCAAACTCAAGTATTATTTGCGAAGTTCTATCCTTCAGAACTCTTCAAAATAAATTTTTTAAAAACGTCAATAGGCACAGCTTCATATATGAATATAAGACAACCCCTATATTAATCTATTAAACACTGTGAAAAAGTTTACCTCAGCAGAAATGCTTTAACCTGCAAATACAAGATGACCCCATATTTTTCAGCAGATGAATTTGAGAAAAACCTTGTCTCATGATCGGGTGATATGGTAATAGCTAAGATGGAGGCGAAGAAAACGCCACCACCGCACTAACTCCGTTGATGATAAAGAAATTGAAGAGAATGTATGAAAAGTTAAAAGAAATTATTTCATTAGATGAGGGAGATGAAAATTTAGTTGTAAACAGGACTGGAATTCTATAGCAGGAAAGTAATTAGAAGGAAGAATAGTAGGAGAACATGGACTGTAGAAAAGGAATGAAATGGGAAACCTCCAGTCACAATTTTGCACTCAGCACTATTTTATAATTGCTTATACTTTGTTCAAAAATGGTGACAGAAGGTGATTTTACAGTATGACATTGCACCATACCCAGAGAACTTTTATGTCACCTGACTTCAGCCGCAGAGGCCTAATCAATTATAATATGGCCTTTCTGTTGCCAGGCTGTTTATTAATGTGCGGTCAGACACCTACCCTGGTATTCGTGGAGGGTTCCTGGCCCGGTGGGCCGAACGGGGGAGGTGGCGACGGGAGCGGCATTCCCGGAGGCCCACCTCAGCTGCAGGGACATCCCGGAATGCACCTCCAACCACACCCGGGTCCTGGCCCTGTACCCGGAGGCCCACCGTACCCGCCGGGCCTACCGTGGCAGTACCAGTGCCCGCGCTGCGACCGCCGCTTCGCGACCCTCCAGGAGCTGCGCTCGCACGAGCCCGGCAGTGGCGTGCTCTGCCGCACGCCTACTATGGGCCCGCCGCCCGTGCCTCCCGGTCCCGGCAGTACGAGGGGCGGCCTCGCACCCCGCGGGCGGGGTGGAAGAGGTGGCGGGCGTACCCCGAGGAAGAAGAAGGCACCTGGCAACAGTGGTGGCCCGGGTCGAGCTGGAGGAGACGGTGCGGAGACCAAGGAGGAGCCGACCGGTAGATTTGTGTGTTCTGTCTGCGAGAAGGTCAGTCGACACCTACATAAATAGCCTGCGAGCCCCTGTAAAGTGTGTGGTGGAGGGCAATTAACAGTTTTCTTTGCTGTTCTATTCACATATTGAGAAAGAGGAAAATGATTTTGTAAATGTCTCTGTATGAGCCTTAATCTCTCATATCTTTTTCTCAAGAGCTTTAAGCAAGAGATCTTTTGCAGTTATGAAAGCATATACAGGGTGGGGTGTGGAAAATAAGGCATCACAATTTTTCGTAAGGTGACTGCAAGTCACAGAGTGGTCAGACCAGTTGGGGAGGGGGGGGGGGGGGGGAGGGGGGCTAGCTTTCCAGTGGCAGGGCACTCAGTTGCATGTGTGCTCTTGGACGTTTGGGACAGCTTCTTCTGTGAACCTCTACATAGTGGTTGTGTCGCACTTACTTTAGAGAAATCTGTTAAAGTGACACTATGCAATAAAATTTTGCATGAAGCTCAACAAGATGCCACTGAAAAATTTTAGAATGCTTAAGGAAGCATTCTGGGATGATTGCCTTTCCAGATCTCAGTCAAACAGGTGGCAGAAGATGTTGTTTCTCAGGACCTCTAAGCAAGAGATCAAGTTCAGTTATGGCAGCACATATAAGGTGTGGTGTGGAAAGTAACGCGTCGCAGGGGGGGAGAGGTTGCCAACGAGGCCCATGCCAGATGCCTGTCAACATCACGAGCAGACGACTTTCTGACTTGTGTGCTCCAGTTACTGAATTCAGACTGTCAAATGACTGTTTGCTTGATGTCAGAAATATTAGACTTGCCAAAAATGGTTGTTCATGAGATTGTATCAAAGGAATTGGCCATGTGGAAAATTTGTGCAAAATCTGCACTCAAACTTTTGACTGATGTGTGGAAGTAACACCAAGTGGGACTGTGAAGAACTCGAGCAACTCTGTGACACTGATCCCAATTTCCTGGACAATGTGATCACCAGTGATGTCATGGGTCTTTTAGTATAATCCAGAGTCAAATAGACAGAGTACAGAATGGCATAAGACATCGCTGCCGTGTCAGAAGGAGGCTCTCATGAGCAACTCCCCGGTGAAATGGTGCTACAGCCACCCTGTAGTCTTGATCTGGCCCTTGGGGACTTTTTGTTTCCTTGGCTGAGAAGGGGCATCAAAGGAAAGCATCTGGGCTTGGTGGACGATGTGCAAGCTACTTTGACGACTTCCCTGAAGAGTATCCCGGTGATGATGCACGGAAATCACAGTGGCAAAACTGTATCAATGCAGAAGGGTTATACTTCAAAGAATATTAAGTTGGTGACGCAATACTTTCCGGACAGAAAGTGTAATTCACTCAGAGCTACACAGAACACTATTTGACCTTGACTGACACTTGCAGTGTATTGAGGACAATGCATGACTCCCATTTGTGATTAAATACAACAGGGTGATTTCATTTCAAATCATACAGGGCTTGTCAACTTGTGGTCATGGATGTCTCCAGAAAAATATATGTTAGATCTCTGTATCATAAGATTTAAGAAATAAAGTATTTTCATTTTATCTTAATTTATGTAAATGGTATGGCCCTTTGAAAATGTATATTTTGTATATAACTCTTATAACACTAGAGAGCAAAAAAATACAACTAATAAACCAAAAGTATTGGAGACCTGGCATATATTTTGTGTCAAAGCTCTCTTTTAGTGTGCAGAAATTTAGTTGACACCCACACACTTATGGGCTTCCTTTAACTTACAAATTAAGGATGATAATACAAAATCTAAGTTAATTTTTCCGCGTCTTTTTTTCTGGTTTTTAAAGTCACAGAATGCCATCTTTTCTGTCATATTACCAGATACAGCCCCCCATCCCCCCCCCCCCCCCCCCCCCTCACGTACCCTGGACCTTGCCGTTGGTGGGAAGGCTTGCGTGCCTCAGCGATACAGCTAGCCATACTGTAGGTGCAACCATAATGGAGGGGTACCTGTTGAGATTCCAGACAAATGAGAGGGGCAGCAGCCTTTTCAGTAGTTGCAGGGGCAGCAGTGTGTATGATTGACTGATCTGGCCTTGTAACTTTAACCAAAACGGCCTTGCTGTGCTGGTGCTGTGAACAGCTGAAGGCAAGACAAAACTACAGCCATAATTTAAAAAGGGAAATGGATAGTTTAAAGTTAGATATAGTGGGAACTAGTGAAGTTTGGTGGCAGGAGGAACAAGACTTCCGATCAGAAGAGTACAGGGTTATAAATACAAAATCAAATGTAGAAAATGCTGGAGTAGGTTTAATAATGAATATAAAATTAGGAGTGCGGGTAAGCTACTACAAACAGCATAGTGAACGCATTATTGTGGCCAAGATCGGCACGAAGCCCACGCCTTCTGCAGTTGTACAAGTTTATATGCCTACTAGCTCTGCAGATGATGAAGAGGTTGATGAAATTTATGATGAGATAAAAGAAATTATTCAGATAGTGAAGGGAGACAAAAATTTAGTAGTCATGAGTGACTGGAATTCAACAGTAGGAAAAGGAAGAGAAGGAAACATAGTGGGTGAATATGGATTGGGGGTAAGAAATGAAAGAGGAAGCCGCCTGGTAGAATTTTGCACAGAGCATAACTTAATCATAGCTAACACTTGGTTCAAGAATCATAAAAGAAGGTTGTATACATGGAAGAAACCCGGAGATACTGGAAGGTTTCAAATAGATTATATAATGGTAAGAAAGAGATTTAGGAACAAGGTTTTAAATTGTAAGACATTTACAGGGGCAGGTGTGGGCTCTGACCACAATCTATTGGTTCTGAACTGTAGATTAAAACTGAAGAAACTGCAAAAAGGTGTGAATTTAAGGAGATGGGACCTGGATAAACTGACTAAACCAGAGGTTGTACGGAGTTTCAGGGAGAGCATAAGGGAATGATTGACAAGAATTGGGGAAAGAAATACAGTAGAAGAAGAATGGGTAGCTTTGAGGGATGAAGTAGTGAAGGCAGCAGAGGATCAAGTAGGTAAAAAGACGAGGGCTAGTAGAAATCCTTGGGTAACAGAAGATGGGACCTGGATAAACTGACTAAACCAGAGGTTGTACGGAGTTTCAGGGAGAGCATAAGGGAATGATTGACAAGAATTGGGGAAAGAAATACAGTAGAAGAAGAATGGGTAGCTTTGAGGGATGAAGTAGTGAAGGCAGCAGAGGATCAAGCAGGTAAAAAGACGAGGGCTAGTAGAAATCCTTGGGTAACAGAAGAAATATTGAATTTAATTGATACAAGGAGAAAATATAAAAATGCAGTAAATGAAGCAGGCGAAAAGGAATACAAAGTCTCAAAAATGAGATCGACAGGAAGTGCAAAATGGCTAAGCAGAGATGGCTAGAGGACAAATGTAAGGATGTAGAGGCATATATCACTAGGGGTAAGATAGATACTGCCTACAGGAAAATTAAAGAGACCTTTGGAGAAAAGAGAACCACTTGTATGAATATCAAGAGCTCAAATGGAAACCCAGTTCTAAGAAAAGAGGGGAAAGCAGAAAGGTGGAAGGAGTATATAGAGGATCTGTACAAGGGCGATGTACTTGATGACAATATAAATGGAAATGGAAGAGGATGTAGATGAAGATGAAATGGGAGATATGATTCTGCGTGAAGAGTTCGACAGAGCACTGACAGACCTAAGTCCAAACAAGGCCCTGGGAGTAGACAACATTCCATTAGAACTACTGATAGCCTTGGGAGAGCCAGCCCTGACAAAACTGTACCATCTGGTGAGCAAGATGTATGAGACAGGCGAAATACCCTCAGACTTCAAGAAGAATATAATAATTCCAATCCCAAAAAAAGCGTGTGTTGACAGTTGTGAAAATTACAAACTGTCAGTTTAATAAGTTACAGCTGCAAAATACTAACGCAAATTCTTTACAAACGAATGGAAATACTCATAGAAACTGACCTCAGGGAAGATCAGTTTGGATTCCGTAGAAGTATTGGAACACGTGAGGCAATATTGACCCTACGACTTATCTTAGAAGATAGATTAAGGAACAGCAAACCTACCCGCCAGTACCTCATCTCCTACCTTCCACACTTTACAGAAGCTCTCCTATGAACCTTGAAGAACTAGCACTCCTGAAAGAAAGGATATGCATTTGGAAGGTAGGAGATGAGGTACCGGCAGAAGTAAAGCTGTGAGGACGGGGCTCTGATTGTACATTCCCTAAGTACAACGACCAATTAATGTACCATGAAATTTTTAGAATATTTAAGATAGAAGGGTTTGGAAAAAAGAATTTCTAAATAACCAAAAAATTTCATATTCTTCCATCTTTATGTACAAATATTTTGATAGTTTAAGAATTTCATGCATTACTATCATAGCTGACAGTTAGTTTCTCAAGACAGTTAACATCCTGTGACTATTCATATTTCCAAAACATAATTTTGAAATTCACAAATAGTTACAAATTTTCATAATTTATTTTTAAAAACATGAAAAAAGCTCAGAAGTGTGCGTGTGTTAATCATGTCTCAAAGCATTTATGGAAAATAAATTCAGATCTCTATCACTTTCAGTTTCTTTATTACAGTTTTTCAATTTCCACTTTTATTATGACACTTTCACATATACTCTTATTTAGAGAGATCTGTAGCATTTTAACAAATCATCAGAAAATCAAAATTTTGTAGTTTTGGAGATGTATCATGTGGAACTTAACATATATTTTTTTCAACAAACTTTGAAATAGTGATGTGACACATTCACTCTTGACCTGTGTGATTTGAGATGAAATCGCCCAACAGTGCAACCTGCAGGCTTTTCTAGAATCTGCATTTCTGTGCAAGCATACTTTTCTTGTTGTGGTTCAACATTTTGTGGTTCAACATTTTTGTCAAACTTCTATATACTGGGAACATTAGAGCTGCTATTACACTTCATTGTGGGATGCCTGACGTTGTTTTCACTTCTGTGAAACTTTCAGCACCCAGTATAATGTGTTCCCCAGCCAGTCACCTATTTGTGAAGATACTCTGTATGATCATAATTAACTTCAGTTTGCCGCTCTACAAGCAGGTTCTTGTTGTCTCTACTTTTTGTGGTCAGCCACTTGTTGCTCCAGGTTTTGGTATTTACAGTCATTCACTGAGCAGATCGTATCCTTGTAAACCAGTTTTTAAATTCAGTAATTCTTTGTCAGTACCAGTTAGTTTCTTTGTCAATATTCATTTACATCCAGTAACTGCCTTACTTCTTGTGCTGGTCGTCAGCACCTCTTTCTTTGTCACTCTGCTTACTCATTTTTTTTTCATTCTCTATCATACATACATTGTAGAGGCCTCCAGCCAATTCCTTTCTTTTTCTACTGCCTTCTTATCCTTTTTCTTCAGTTATTTATTTTTTTTTATTTTATTAATGTATCCGAATGGTTTCATGTGGCACATAGAGACAGTGGTGGATATATATTTTATTGATAAAAGTCCATCAGCTATCTACATTACAGTGTTTGAGGTTTTTATGTGACATATTTATTTCTGAGAAAGAACTCCATAGTCAGGGTATTCAAGATCCATTCAAAGTTTTTCATCATTACCTGGCAAAACAGATGGATTTGCACACTCGGAGAACTTGCTACACTGGTGGTCAGTGCCGAATTTCTTCCATTTTATCAAATGAAAGTACAAATTCCTGTAATGAGTCATATTTTAGTTTCATTGTAAATACACACTGCTATAGCAAGAATAAGCATGATTTTATCAAGAACAAGCAAGATTTATGAAACATGTACTGTACAGAGCAACATGTAAGATACAGTGAAGTATAGGTTGTGCGTAGCACTGAACATATTGACTAGACAACAGTAATACAGGTTACAGAATAGGCCGAGCACTCATTTGCAATAACTTAAATAATACTTTTTAATTGGTGGCTCACTAGAGCGCACCAGGGGCTGATTCAGGTGGCCTCTATAAGCGGGCATGTGAACTGTATGGATGTGTGACCTCTGAAATCTTGCACATCATGAGTGAAGGTACACCAGTCCTCCCTACTAGGGAGTGGGAAAACTACATACATTCATACATACATACATACATAAAAACAAAAGGAACAAAAATATGTGGTGCAGAAAAAATAATGGTACAGAAAAAGCACTGATACCAAAAAACTCTGGTACGATGAAAAAAGCACTGATCTCACAAGGCTCTGAGATTACAAGCTACAGAAAACACCAATGACAGAGCTGACGCCCTTTCATCGCCCGACAACAGTGGCTGCTTCAGCATGTGGTCGTGACAGAGGTGATGAGGGGGCAGGTTAGCACTCTGTCCCACCCCTCTAGAGAGGCTGTGGGGCTGGACAAGGGAGAGCATCTCCATAGCGACATCCTTGTCAAGGTCAGCAGACAGTGCTGGAGGTGTCACCAGGAGTGTTTGAGACAACGGCCATATAGGACCCAGCATCAGGGGCGGCAGCTGCTGTGGCGTCAGGAGCAGCGGGGGCTGTGCTGGCAATGGCAGTCAAAGAGTGGGGGCGGAGGCAGTAACCCCAGAGAGCAATCTGCCAGGCAGTGATCCCTACTGCTGTGTGAACCCGACTGTCTGTGACACAGGAACAGGCATCGGTGGGTGCGCAGGAGGTAATGGCCCCTCTAGAACAGATATCCCCTCCCCTGTATGTGGCCACAAGTGGTTGAACTGATGCTACATCTGCCCATCAGGAGTGCAGATGATGCACAGGTACCAACTGCAGTGAGACTCAATGGCAGCAGGAAACTAGTTCAGCCAGTGGCCGAAACCATGACCCCAGACAGGTGCACCCAGCCAGAAACGTTGCGGAGCCGGCAATGCCGTCGGACATGGCGTGGAGTGAAGCAGGTGAAGGAGTGTCCAGCTCCACTGGGTTCATGTCCCCCCGCTGGAGTGAAATGATATGAACTAGGAAAAAAAACAAAAACAAAGGGTCTAAAACAGCTTCGGGGGACCTACTGGATACATATGAGTTTTAAACATCCAAACCATGCACTTAGATTGAGGATGAAACAGGGGAACATCACTATCCTGACAAAAAGACGCAAATTCTCATGAAACAGACTGGGTTCCATTATTGGTAATTACAGTATACAGAAGTCCCTCAATTTTAAAAATCTTAGATAGGGCCGAAATAGTGGTCACCATGGATGTGGATGGGCAGTGTGCCATGTAGGGAAATTGGGAATAGATGTCCACTGTAATGAGTCAATACCAATTAGGAAGGGCCCAGTAAAATCAACATATAGATGCTCTCACAGGTGCTGCGCTGTCAGCCAGGGGGGAAAAAGATACTCTTAGGGCTGCTTGTTGCTGAACCCAGTTATACAAGCACAATAAGCCATGCATTGTCCTGATATATGCTCAGGCAATACACATGCCCGCAGGGCAAAGTTATGGTGCGAGAGGGACGGATGTGCAGAAGCTGCTGTACAGTACGGCATAAGGAGGCAGGAGTCACAAGCCAGGGAGCAGCATCCTCCATAGCTAACGAAAGAACCCCATCAAACACACAAAAGGTGGGGCTAGAGGAAGAAGTAATTATGCAAGGAACCCAAGGCATGGCACAGGGGTTTTCCTGGCCAACCATGGTACACAGAAGAGAGGACAAGACGACCTGACTAAGCACAGGATTTGCAATGACAACCGGTGCTGTTGTGGCACTAGTGATGGGAAAACCATCAACCACATTCTGGTTCACAGGACCTAAATGGAAACAAAGCAACTCGTCGTGATTGAACTCCAGATTCAGCCAGATCAGAGATAAGGCATCAGTGTTGGCATGTTGCACTGTTGGCCAGTAAAGGATCTGTTAATGATAAGAGGAGAGCACACTGGTGCAAATTATGTGTCACCTCATCCAGCGCGGAAGCCGTAGGGTTGAAAAGAGCAACCAGTTGCTTGTGATGATTAAATGGAACTTAGAACCATACTAGAAAGTGTGAAATTTCATGAGGATGAACGCAATTGCTAAAGCATCCTTTATAATCTGAGACTGCCTCTGCTGAGCAGGATTTAAGGTCTTAGAAGCATAAGCAACAGGTCATTTTGCCGTGGTTTATTTGTGTACCAAGACCATGCTGAGACTGTGCTGACCTAGCTGAAAAGTGGCCAGACATGGGGCAAACTGAAGCTTAGATTTTAGCAAAGTGAACACTCAGTCACCAGCTGGGGACCAAGAGAAAGGCGCATTTTTACACAAAAGTGTTTTCAGGGTCCGAGCAATAGTGAGTGCACCTGGTAATAACGTTTGGTAGTATGCAGCTTAAACTAGAAACAGCTTTAGTTCATTAATGGAGGTCAGCCACAGCAAAGCCGAGATTGTGTCAGCAGGGTGATGCAACAACTTGAATACAGGACAAGAAACCTCAAAACCTAGATATTCAATTGATGGCTGAAAAAAATTGAGGTTTGGCAAGATTGCACTTGAGACCCAGAGACTGCAAATAGAAAACAGTGAACCGAGTTTGCTAAGGCAGTGTTCTGTGGAAGAACCTACACAGTGATGTCACTGAGGTAGCTGATGCTGAAAAATTGCAGATGTACTAGTGATACCAAAAGGCAAGTTTGATGTTGTTATATGCTGAACAGTGTATTGTCAACGATGAGGGGCCTAGTGGCATCATCTGACAGGAGCTGGAGGTGTGCTTCTGACAAATCAATCTTGGAAAAGTAGTGGCTATCTGATAATTATGTGAGCAGCTTGTGAGGGCTGGGCAAAGGTATGTATTTATCACAGACTATGCATTAATGATATGAATATAATAGAGGGAAACATTCCACGTGGGAAAAATATATCTAAAAACAAAGATGATGGGACTTACCAAACAAAAGCGCTGGCAGGTCGATAGACACACAAACAAACACAAACATACACACAAAATTCTAGCTTTCGCAACCAATGGTTGCTTCTTGAGGAAAGAGGGAAGGAGAGGGAAAGACGAAAGGATGTGGGTTTTAAGGGAGAGGGTAAGGAGTCATTCCAATCCCGGGAGCGGAAAGACTTACCTTAGGGGGGAAAAAGGACAGGTGTACACTCACACACACACACATATCCATCCGCACGCATTAATCGTGACACTGGAGGTATTTGGATGTGGTTGTATCTGAGGCTGTCTGGAAGTACTTTTGTTATTTGGTGTGTTTAACCAGTTAGCAGGCTGAGTTTTTGAGGGATTATTTTTCTGTTGGTAATGTCAAAGGCTTTGCTGTAGTCTATAAAGACTAAGAAATATTTTTCCCTGGATTCCTTAGTGTATCTTGAGCTTGCTCTGTTATGTAGTTCACTGCATGTAGTTTGCTTATTCCCTTACCAGATTGGTTTTAGCATTTGTGCATTTACTTCAGCAGAAAGCCTGCTGGTGAATATTTCCATGAAATTTTGAAAGGTATATTTTCCAGGGCTGACCCTCTGTATGGATCTGGGTTGCAGGTTTCTCTTTACCTGGTGAAAAGAATTTTCATCGTTGATGTTATCTATTGCTCTGGAATTTTCCCTTTGCGCAAGCAGTTATTGAATAGTTCTATCAAGTAGTCTTCCACCATGTGATATTTTTCGAGCTGTCCTATATATATGTTGTCTGGCCCTGAAGATTTTTGCCTTTGGTAACGATTGGTACATTTCTTGTCTTGTTGGAGGGATGTGACTTTCTGTTATTTCTGTTGTACTGTGTTCACAGCCTGTTTCCTCATGCTCGAGGTTATGCATATAATGCTCATTGTGTAGCACCTTCTTCTGTATGGTCGACCTTCCTCTTCTCTATTAGTGTTTTGTATGACCTCCTGTGCCTGGCATATAGCGACAGGTCGTATTGTTGCATAGTGGTTTCGGCTTGATGTAGTGCAAACAGCATCTTCTGCTGGTCATTATAACATTCATTATCAAATTGTGATTGTGATTTCCTGTCTTTTATTTAAGTTTGACAGGATTGTAGAGTCGTTGTTCATAGTTACATTGCTTCCTTTGCCTGTTGTAGCTGTATTAAACATGTAGCTTTTTCTGTTTTTCCTAGGCTTTCTTTAACTTGCCTATGTGTAATTTGCCGGATATCCTCTTTTACTTGGGATAGTTAACAGTAATGGCCAATTAAATTCAACAGTTGTTGTGATGCGTATATGTTTTCTTATTGGGGCTACCGGTAATGCCCCACGTGCTTTTGGCTATTGCTATTATGCTTTCATTTTTAAATAATACAAAGTCTATTGTGCTTGTTCCATTAGATGCTTTGTAGGTTTTGAGCTTGGGTTTGTTGATACTGCTCTTTCAAGGGTTTCAAAGATCACTTCTGTTTTAGTGTTTGGTTTGTGTATCCTTTCATTGAGATTGCCTGCAAGGATTACTCTGTTGACAACCTTTGCTTGTGTTAGTATCTACACCTACATCTATACTCTGCAAACCAGTGTGGAGTGCATAGCAAAGGGTATGCCCCGTTGTACTGATTATCAAGGTATCTTCACACTCTATTCATGTATGGAGCGTTGGAAGAAAGATTGTTTGAATGCCTCTGTGCATGCTGGAATTATTCTAATTTTGTCCTCGTGATCCCCATGTGCGTGATACATAGGGGTTGTAGTACATTTCTGGAGTCATCATTTAAAACTGTTTCTTGAAGCTTCATTTGTAGGCCTTCTCAGGATAATTTATGTCTATCTTCAAGAGTCTGCTAGATCAGTTTCAGCAGCACCTCTGTGATACTCTTCCAAGTGTCAAACAAACCTATGACCATCCGTGCTGACATTCTCTGTATATGTTCAATATCCCACCTTGTTCTAATTGGTAAACATCCCACACACTTGAGCAACATTCTAGACTGGGTTACAAGAGTGATTTGTAGACTGATTGCCCTTCCACAGTATCCTACCCGTAAACCGAAGTCTACCACCTGCTTTACCCATTACTGGACGTACATGTTCATTCCATTTCATATCTGTACAAAGTGTTACACCCAGGTATCTGTATGTACTTCTGTTATTCTTTCAATTTCATCTTCTACCGCCATCTGTGGTTGAAAATGCACCTATTATTCTGATGCGATTTGTCTTAACAATAATTGTGTTGTCATCACATTTACATTATACTTTCCATTAGGCATTTCTGAGGATTATATTATTATAATCTGCTGATTTAATGTCAGTTAAAGAGCCATGGAAACGCTTTACGTATGACCTTTGGGAAATCTGTGGCACTACCTTATTAACGGTCTGAGGTTTGTTTAGATGGTGTACTATACACTGAGTGAAGCAAAGATGGCAGGTAGCATATTTATTTATGAGGAGAACACAGCAGGTGCCATACCCTGATTTCTCAGAAACTTTTCTCAGTTGACAAGGAGTGAAAATAAGCGAACAAGTGTCTTTGGCTTATCCGTAGATACTCAACCGTTTCTGAGTAAACAACCATCAAAGTTCTTGATGTAATTTTGATGCCTTTCAACATGCAGTTGGTTCTGCCCAATTCCAACTGGTAGCACAGTGGCTAACATTGTGGACTTCCAGTTTTTCATTCTGTGTTCGAAACCTCATTATTCCTTTTTTACTTTATTTCCTATTTTTCATTTATCTACCCATGTCCAAAGAAGGTTACTACAAGAATGTTTCTTATCAAGTTAGGGAATACAAGGACATTTTTAATTGTAAAATTACCACTGAGTTTCGCAATAAGTGTCATACACCTATTGTATAATACACACATCAAAAAAAGTTTTGCATCACCCCAGTTCACAGAACTCCTGAAGATGCACTTTCACTGTGGATATAGTATCACAAACACAATCCCTTTGACTGTTCAGAGATGTCGATAAACCTGCCCAAAGATGTAAACAACCACTTATGAGCAACACCTATTAGACGGAGGGGATCCAACAGCCGATCAGTTCCAGTCGTTCCACCAAGATGGAGATACACGGCTCATGTTGTCTGTAGTTCAACCATGCCTAGACGGTTAATACCATGGTTCGATCGCATATGCATTGTTACTTTGTGCCAGAAAGGGCTCCTAACAAGGGAAGTGCCCAGGCATTTCGCAATAAACCAAAGTGGCGTTGTTCGGACATGGAGGAGATACGGAGATGACATGCCTCACTCAGGCCGCCCAAGGGCTACTACTGCAGTGGATGACCGCTACCTACGGATTATGGCTAGGAGCAACCCTGACAGCAATGCCACCATGTTGAATAATGCTTTTCGTGCAGCCATAGGACATTGCGTTAAGACTCAAACTGTGCACAATAGGCTGCATGATGTGCAACTTCATTCTCAACGTCCACGGTGAGGTCCTTCTTTTGCAACCACGACACCATGCAGTGCATTACAGATGGGCCTATCAACATGCCAAATGGACCGCTCAGGATTGTCATCATATTCTCGTCACCAATGAGTGTCACATTTGCCTTCAATCAGACAATCGTCGTAGACATGTTTGGAGGCAACAGGGTCAGGCTGAATGCCTTAGACACACTGTCCAAGAGTGCAGCAAGGTGAAGGTTCCCTGCTGTTTTGGGGTGGCATTATGCGGGGCAACGTATGCCACTGTTGGTATTGGAAGACGCCGTAACAACTGTACGATATGTGAATGTCATCCTCCAACCAATAGTGCAACCATATCAGCAACATATTAGCAAAGCATCCGTCTTTCATGGATGACAATTCACAACCCCATCATGCATATTTTGTGAATGACTTCCTTCAGGATAATGACATCTCTCGACTAGAGTGGTCAGCATGTTCCCCAGACTTGAATACTATCGAACATGCCTGGAATAAATTGAAAAGGGCTGCTTATAGACGACATGACCCCCAACCACTCTGAGGGATCTATGCCGAATCGCCGTTGAGGACAATCTGGACCAACAGTGCCTTGATGAGCTTGTGGATAGTATGCCATGACAAGTACAGGCATGCAACAATGCAGGAGGACGTGCTACTGGGTATTAGAGGTTCTGGTGTGTACAGCAGTCTGGACCTCCACGTCTGAAGGGCTCGTTGTATGGTGGTACAACATGCAGTGTGTGGTTTTCATGAGCAATAAAAAGAGCAGAAATGATATTTATGTTGATCTCTATTCCAATTTTCTGTAGTGTTCCGGAACTCTCAGAACCAAGGTGATGCAAAACTTTTTTGATGTGGGTATATGTCTATGGTGTTTTCAGTGCTTACAACTTTTTATCAATTGTCATATTTTTCTATTTAAATCTTTTATCATTTCTTAATTCTTCTATTTTATTCTTATGTGTGTGCTTCAGTAAGATTTGGTACATTCCCTTGGATGATACTGATCATATAACATTTGAAACATAGAAACTGCGAATACCATAAGGTCAGGTTTGCCACAGTGAGATTTCTTCATATGAATATCACTTGGGGGAAGGAACATCATTGCTGAAGATTTCATTGGCAATAATTTTCTGGCAATATGATGGATTACATTTCTGAGAACTGGCACTTGCAATTGATTATGGATTGAGAGATACACTACATGAATTTCAGCGGTAACAATTCCAAATAATTTTCCACTCTTTTTTTCTCCCCTTCAAGCATACACACAAATAAGGCAGGGTTGCCATAGGTTCTGGAAATCAGGGACTATCAAACATGTCAGGAAAACCAGGGAAATTTGAAAAAAAAAAACACTGAAAAATCTCATTTTTGTTTCTGTAAATGAAATGATTTGTTTACTAAGGTGTTGTGCATCGTCACTGGCTGGATGCAGCTGAGTGCATGTACACTTCCTTACTCTCTTATTACCACTTCCCACTCCCCTCAGCTCTCAGTCAGTGCTGCCATCACTTCTTGTCACTAGCCTAGCAGCTGTCAACGAGAGGCAGGGAGGCATGAGGAGTGGTTTGTTTGGATCTGATTCTCGGAGACTGTAGACCCAGTGGTTGGAGATGGCAGTCATGTGTGCATGAGGTGAGTCTGAGTGATTGTGTGAATGTGTGTGTGCTCTGTGTTTTCTGACAAAAGCTATGGCTGAAAATTAAATTGAGAGAGTGTGACTGTCTTTTCTATGTGTCTGTTTGCGGCTCAGCAATAATCTTTACAGTGAGTTGCGACCTATTCTCATTATTATTGGTTCTCAGAGTATTTGAACAAGTTATCTGTTGCATGGATTGATCACCATGGTCTCATTTCATCAACATGTTGTCTGCATCTTGCGAATAGCTGGCCACGAGATTAGATTTTCCTAACAAGTCAAAACTGCATGCCGTTTCTGTTATGGAATTTGTGTGTGATGTAATGCAGTGCGTTTTCATGGTTATGGGCCCAGGACTGCAGTGCTTCTCAGCAGGCCAGAGGCCATGAGCGATGGATTTCAGGAATTGCGACTGTCTTACTACAAATACGTTTCACAGTGTGGCGTTTTATAGACATCTTATTTGTTCTAGTAGATTTTGGCACTTCATCATTAGTTTATATGTTAGAAAGTATGGACAATAAGAAGTAGAAAATTGTGTCAGTCACTTGCGGTTTGTATGCTATGTACTCATATATTTCTTGAAAGAAAAATCACAATATACCTGTAAAATAATAGATATAACACAGTGGGTATAATCAGCAATAAGGAACATTTTATTGGCAGTCATCTACAGTGTTAGTTTACACAATTCTTCCCCACCTTATACACTTCTTTCAAGAGGCCTGCCTTTTTTCTGAGTTTGTTTCTGAAATCAGTAAAGGTATTTTAAATCTGTCTTATGACTCCAAGAAAATGTGTACTTTTGTCACTAAATGTATTTTGTTTTATTGAACTAGAAAACACCAATGGTGATAATGAAACACATATACTATTTGGTTTGCTTTCTCCATCTAAAAACAGTTCATTACAAAAGGTGTTGATGATAGTACTTAAGATTTTTGCACGCATCAGGAATCAGTCTTTACTATAAAAAGCTGACATGTTTTTATTATAATTTACAAATAACACAGTACCTCATGGTACCAGTGATAAAGAGATATTAAATTCTAAAATTGCAAACTTTAATACTTATTTCAGCAGGAGCAAATAATGGTCCAGGTTTTGCAGTTGAATAACTTGACACTTAAGTGTAAACTTTGATTTAGTAAAGTATGAGACAAGACAAAATCATACAGCCTAGTTATCCAATTACTGTACACAGAAATTACCCTCCATGGCCTCTGCCACATATACATTTATATTTCCATAACAATCAGATAATAACTGTACATTGTTAGAAGATTCATCCAATTCACTTCACTGCTTTCCACTGATTTGATGTGGTTTGTTGCATTATAAGTTGCTTACTTTTCTCTTTCACTTTAAACAATCTCATAATATTTTGGAAACTAGTACTCTTACTATAGAATATTAGTCTTTTAATACAGTTGTCCTGATTCTGAGTTACTATTCATTTTTCAGTATGTCTCTCATATATTTAATAATTATTTTATATTCTACTTATATACACATTTTCTTTTTGTAATAGAGTTTCTTTTTGAAAAAGTACAATAAAAAGAAATTTCCTATCACTGGATCATACATCATTATTATAATAGCTTATAAAATTAGAGCATTTATAATGAGCTTCCCTGTGTTCTGCTGATTCGTAGTTTGCATTTTCTGCACAATATTTTGACATGTGGCCCAGCTGTCTTCTTCAGCTTCTGCGAGTTAATAATACTGGCACACCTATGTACCAGCTAGCAAAATACCAAAATGCATCTTCAGCAAATATTTGGGGAAGTGCGAACTCCACATTCGCAAAAAATGGTTCAAATGGCTCTGAGCACTATGGGACTCAACTGATGTGGTCATTAGTCCCCTAGAACTTAGAACTACTTAAACCTAACTAACCTAAGGACATCACACACATCCATGCCCGAGGCAGGATTCGAACCTGCGACCGTAGCAGTCACACGGTTCCGGACTGCATGCCTAGAACCGCGAGACCACCGCGGCCGGCTCCAAATTCACAGTTCCACTGCCTTTTTACATACCCACATTCAATTGTGGCTCTGGGATGCAGATATTATGACCAGTTTCGAGACTTCACTTTCAGATTCCTTATAACAAAATCACAGAAAAGTTAGATGATTGTCTCACTGAACTTTTTAGCTCTGATATCTTCTTATTTCCTGCTCACTGGAAAATATTACGAAGAAATCGATTGTGTGACACTGGGTAGGAACACTGAAACAAAGGCACTAGAATCCTCCAAGTTAAAACCAGTGTATTTCTGTCAGTAAGTAAAAGACATGTTTGTGATGTGGGCATGTGGAGCAGAGAAGCTTCAAGAGTTCCTGGAATATTTAAACTGTTTCCATTGTAATATAAAATTCATGATGGAACTTGAAAAGAGGGCCAACTACCTTTCATCAACATGTTAGTTAAGAGAAGAACAGGCAGATCCTTGTGTCAGTTTGTTAGTTAGGTCACAGTGTTCGTATTAGTACCTCCATTATTCTTTTGATTTCATCTTCTACCATCATCTGTGTGGTTGAGCATACATGTCTAACATAGTGATGTTAGTTGTTTTAACAAGTATTGTGTTTTCATTGCATTTACAATTGCTTTCCACTACACATTTCAAAAAGAATGTACTACTATCATTTGTCAGTTAAAGGGCCATGGATGTATTTTGTGAAGCCTACATATATGCATCCCATAGCATTTTATGGCAGTCTGTGTAAATGTAGAAATAGTCCACAAGCCACTGTACTGTGCATGGTAGAGGATACATTGGACCCATATTATGTTTTCTTTGTTAGTCTATTTGTGTACTGAAAACCAGAAAAATGACTTTCTAAATGCACCTGTACACGCTGTAATGTCTCATATCTTTTTATCGAGATCTCGTAGTGAGGGATCCCTTGCTACCTAGGTTATGGAACCACAGTAATGTACTCGTAGCTACACAGAACACTATTATGACCTTTCAGAGTTTCATACACTGATCTCTATTTCCACACCTTGAGCCATCATGTATCACAAAAAAAAAAAAAAAATTGTGCTAAAGACTCTTGTCCATAAAGTTCAAACACTTCCAGACAAGGAAAGCCCTGTCAGGGCTCAGTACTCATATCATTAAATTGAATGGGCTATGCAGTCAAAGTCAATAATGCCTGAGTGAGAGGTTGAGGCTGAGACTGTGGAAGAGAAGCCAAAAATCGCTTTTGTTCAATTTATTTTGCTCACTTCAGCTATGATAAAAAGTGAGTTGTGTATCACATTCCATGCAAATGTTGCATGTCTTACATTGGTCAGACTCTCAGAAGACTCAAGGGGAGACACGAGGAAAGAGAGTGACAGACCTGACCAAAGCAACTGGGCAAGTCAGGTGTTACCAAGCAAAGCCTCAAATATAATCATGAAATGAAGTATGGTGAGATAGTATTGAGCTGCAAATGCCAAGTTTATGGGGCAGCATAATTAAGGAGTCTATTGAAATAAAGATGTCAGAAAACCTATTAAAAGAGGGATGGAGGTTTAAATTTAAATAATGCTCGGGGCCCTCCACTCAATTTATTAAAATCTCAACAGCAATCACATCTGTCAGAGCTGGAAAACACTGAGAGAATTTGCATTCACAGAAGGCAGACCGAATCAATTTTCCTTCTCATCCCGTATGGCAAGTCTCCCCTGACCCACAGTTCTGGGCGACTTTCCCAAAATCTTCGCCTTTTCCTAGACCTCTCCAGTCCTTTTCCTTCAGTCCTCTTCTTTCCAATTCAACCCTGCTGCCCGAAAAAGGAACTACCAGCTCCAAAAGCCACACCAACTACAACTGTCTTTTACGCGTATGTTCTTCCGCTGCTTTATAACATTTTTATTTACATATAATATGAAAAATATGTTATGTCATGGACCAGATTGTTATACATTAATTATTTAATTATTATTATTATTATTATTATTATTATTATTATTATTATCATAATATTGCTTTCTTATACTTCACACAGTACATTATAAATGCAATGTTTCTGATGGTTCACGCACAGGCATCAGATGGTCAAACAGTATTCCATGTTGGACAGTTTCTTTACTTGTAATTGAGTCATTTATGTTAAATTACATTATGTGATTAGATGTGCACAAGACATTTATCTATACTCTCATTTGCATGGTCTCTTTTTTTGTCACACGTGTAATGTATTATTCACACATTTTCAGGTTTTCTCCGAAGAGCAGTATTACGACGTTCACATGCGCATGAATACCTTCAAGCCATTTCCGTGCACAATATGCAAGTCACACTTTGGATCGGAGTCATCACTCAGCAATCATACAAAGCACTTCCACAAGGAGAAACACAAGTGCCCATTCTGCACTCGTCAGTATACATGGAAGATAAGGCTCCACAACCACATGAAGGAGCACATGGAAGAGCAGATTCTGGTCGGTGTGTTTGGAACGTGAATAAGTGCCAGTCAGCAAATGTAATGGTTCACTTCTAATGTGGAACACGTTGCCTGTGCACAGGAACAGTTCACGTCTTGTAGCTGTATATCTTCTGGCTGTAGGCAAGAATGAGTTCTTTTTTTAAAATGCGGCCTAGCTGTACCTGGCTTTTTGGGGGCAGTAAAAGGAGGCTTGTTTAAGTAGCAACGGCAATTAGCATCCATTATAAGTGTACTGACTGAGAACACTGGAGCAGGTTAGCTGTCATTATTGTGATACATATAATTCTTCATATTTCTGTTCTCGATTTGATGCCAAGTATCGGGAAGTTACTAGTTAAATGAAATTACTGTATAATGTGCATACGTGCAATGCTTTTCTTGAAATACGTCAATGATCTGCTAAAATTGTTCAAAATGGTTCAAATGGCTCTAAGCCCTATGGGACTTAACGTCTGAGGTCATCAGTCCCCTAGACTTAGTACCACTTAAACCTAACTAACCTAAGGACATCACACACATCCATGCCCAAGGCAGGATTCGAACCTGAGATTGTAGCAGCAGCGTGGTTCCGGACTAAAGCGCCTAGAACCACTCGGAGACAGCGGCTGGCCACAGTTGTTCTCTTCACAGTGACATAAGGGCTATTGTGAAAGACTCGGAATGGAATGCAAATGAGCTGACTAATAGGATAATTGGTAACATCAGCATGTGGTTTTCAGAGAACAGATTAGCACTTAAATGTGGCAAAATGCAGTTCATATATTGGGTTGGTGCATAATTTTGTGGTATTTTTCCATAATTTTAATAAACAAACAAATACATGTAACAGGAATTTAGTCATCAGTAATATATTCTTCTTCACTATTTACAACAATCTGCCAAAGATGGGGAAACTTTTCGATTCCAAAATTGTAGAAATCATGTTATTTTGAGGCGAAGAATTTGCCGAGCCATGTTCGGAGAGCATTTTCGTCTGCTAAGGAAATTCCTTGAAGGTTGTTTGATAGAAAATGGAGAAGGTGATAGTCTGAAGATGCGAGGTCAGATGAATAAGATGTGTGTGGAATGATTCCCAACCTAACTGCTTTATTACTTCCTTGGATTGTGTTTGCAAGGTATCTCAGGTCTTTACAGTAAATGTCAGCAATGATGGTTACACCTCAGGGAAGCAATTTGTAGCACACCACACCGTCACTGTTCCACCAGATGCATAACATTAACTTTTGTGGATACAGGTCTTCGAATGGAGAGTTGCTCCTTTGTTTGAACTCAACCATTCCTTTCTTTTCCTTATGTTAGCAAAAGGACACCATTTTCTCATCACCAGTAATGATACAGGATAGGAATGGTCAGTACTGCACATGAGGCAGCTGATGATGAGCAAACAGAGATACACAAATGACCAGCTGCTGATTTTTGTGATTTTGGCTTAGAGCATGTGGTACCCATACACCCAATTTTTGAACCTTCTCTTTTGCATGGAAACGTCACACAATAGTGGAATGCCCAGTTCGTCACATTTGATGTTTATCGAGTACACTGACATGGATCATTGCGGATTAATGCATTTATTAATGATTGTGAACAAACCCTGAAGCTCTTCCTGAACATGGAGAGTCAGTAACGTCAAAATGGTCCTCCTCAAAAGAGAAAAACAGTTTCTTGCCATGCTCCATCCAGTGGCATTATCCCTATACACAGTGCAAATGTTTCTAGCTGTTCCACTGCTGTCAACCCTCTGTTGAACTCAAACAGAAGAATATGTCTGAAATATTCAGATTTCTCCACTTGGTACTCCATATTCTAGCATCCACAGCTTCACTCACTGTCTCCAAATGACAATATGTTAACTCAAATGTCAACAGTTAACCACAAATAAAAAATGACAACCTATAAATAAACCCATAGCAACCGGAATACCAACAGCCAAAACAAAAACACTACGAACTTATGAACCAACCTGCAAGTTTCTGAAATGGAACTCATGTAAAAGTGAAATTTTAGTGTCTAAGATGGTCAAAGTGTCTGTAAAGTCAACCATTTTAAATTCTTAGAGGTTAGATGGATAGCTTTCTTGAGAATATCATGTTCAAGATGATGTGGAGAAGCCGATTGCTGGTATCTTCCCTATAAGAATAATCTACACTGTGCCTGGCACTGAAACGTGAAGGCTTGCTCACTTTGCTTGCTTTCACACTGTTCCCTTGTATGGTGTTGTATTGTGTGGCAGATCTGTGCACTTAGCTCAGTGATCAGCAGTGTTAATTCACATACTTTGTGAAAGCCATTGTCCAGGTAACTCAGAATTCTAAGTCTGCTATCTCTGAACATATATTTTCATCAAGGGACTTATTGTCATCAGCACTGACTCATTCAGAAGAAACTACAACATTGATGTAGTGAACACTAAACAGTAAAAGAATACACATACAAACAGCATTCCTTAAGCATTGTGTAGAAAGGTGTGCACTGTTCGACAGGTTTTATTTGCAGTAGGCTTCCAGAGGAAACAAAAACATTGAAAGGTAAACCCTAAATCTAAGTTGAAAAGTTTGCTTGTGGCACACTCCTATTCTTCACACTGATTCATTCCATGACCAAATAGCTTTGGCTCATGTGATCTCACGGAACCTGATAAATAAAAATAAATAAAGAAAATTCCCCTGAACGCAGTTTAAAATCAATGTGGCTCAAGAATTTAACACTGTCCCAGGGATGCCCTAAGTATGAAGAACTAAATGAGAAATGCATTGTATGTTTGAAAGTAACGTGAGAAGCATTGCGGAAGACGTAGAAATTGTTTAGATGTTTTGTGAGAGTATAATCCTAACTGATGTGCAGTTATTTTCTGACACATATGCAGAAACTTGTTACATGTTGTGAGAGTTGTGTGTTTAAATTATTTTCGAAATGAGATAATTGTCAATGCAACATGATCTCCCATGTAACTGCTATATACTTCCTCCCTCTGAATGTAATAGGATACAAGCCTTTAGGTAACAATAATTAATTACTGAACAAAATAGTGCTGAAAGACGTATTCTGAGGTGCACTGCCAGATAAAGAATTCGCAGAGGTGCCTCACATGCAGGAAGCATTTACCCATACCATGGTTCATGCGGAGTCAAGAATGCTTACTAAATGAGAACATACTTTACTATTTGATGCTATCCATACTGTACTTCAACAATATTAGCCCAAATGTTGGTCATGTCTGTTACATCTACGTCTGCAACTACATACATATTCCACAAGCCACCGTATGGTGCTTCACGGAGGATATCTCGTATCACTACTGGTCGTTTCCTTTCCTGTTGCACTCGCAAATAGAGCAAGGCAAAAATGTCTCTGTCTATATGCCTCCATACAAGCCGTAATTTCTGTTACCTTTGTGGTCCTTAAGTGAAATGTACAATGGTGACAGTAGAATCGTACTGTGGTCAACTTCAAATACCATTTCTCTAAATTTTCTCAGCACTGTTTCACGAGAAGAATGTCATTCTATCTCTATGGATTCTCATTTGTGTTCATGAAGTGTACTCATGTGTTGAGTGAACCTACCAGTAACGAATGTAGCAGCCTGCCTTTGAATTACTTTGATGTCTTTCTTTAATTCAACCTGGTGGGGGATCCCAAACACCCGAACAATACTCAAGAATGGGTCACAGTAGTCTTCTACATCAGTCTCCTTTATAGATGAACCACACTTCCCTGAGCATTCACCTTCCCTAATACAATCCTTCCATGCAGTTTCCACTTCATATCACTTTGCAACATTACACCAAGATATTTAATTGATGTTACTGTGTCAAGCAGTAAACTACTAATGCTGTATTTGACAATGCGAGATTCCCCCCCCCTCCCCCCCCCCTACACATCAATGTTAACTCTCTCTCTCTCTCTCTCTCTCTCTCTCTCTTTCTCTCTCTCTCTCTCTCTCTCTCTCTCTCTCTCTTTGCAAGATTCCATTCAACACACCAACCACAGAAATTCTGTCTGAGTCACCTTGTATCCTCCTACAATTGCTCAACAATGGTACCTTCTCATGCATCACAGCGACATCAGCAAGTTGCCACAGATGGCTGCTTACCCTACCCTTCAAATCAGTTATGCATATAGAGAACAAGATCAGTCCTATTGCACTTCCCTGTGGCACTCCAGACAGTGCCCTCGTCTCTGACGAACTCTCACCCTCGAGGACAACATACTGGTTTCTATTACTGAAGAAGTTTGCAAGCCACTCACATATCTGGCAGCCTTTTGTGTATGCTCATATCTTCATTAAGAGTCTGTAGTTGAGAACCATATCAAACGCTTTCTGGAAATCTAGGGGATATGAAATGTGCATGTTATGCTTCATCCCTGGCACTATATTGTGCGAGAAAAGGGGAAGCTGAGTTCCACCCGAGTGATGCTTTCTAAGTCTGTGTGCTGATTTATGGACAGAAGCTTTATCTTAAGGAAATTTACTGTAGCAGTGAGTGACAGACTGCTCCAGCTGGTGGTGAGTGGTGACCTTACTGATCCAGGCGTGTCTGAGCTCTGCAGTGTAGCAAGGTTAGGTTGGTGGCCCATGGTGGCTGACAGAAAGTGCACAGACACCTGCTGACCCCAGGATCCCTGGAGACTGGCTGGAGTGTCAGGCGATGGTACCCACTATGTAAGATGGATCTACAAGGATTAGAATATGTCCAGCTAATGCAGACAAATGTGCTACTGTGCATTTTATTGTGTACTTTTTTTATGATAGAACACTCATCTGTGAGCATTATGTATATGAACATGGCCATGTACACAAGGTAATTTTTCATTTTAAATGTTTTATTTATAACAAACCTTTTGTGCTATATTTTATCTACATGACATCTTGGCATGAGGTCCTACTCAAAATGAACACATTTCATAACAAAAAATTTTGAACACCTGAAGATGTCAGCAGAGCCTGTCAAAGCTGGTAAATAAAGAACTGTTTATGTGCTCTTGGCTTTATCAAGTTTCTACCACAGATGAGGAAGCTTGCACAGTATAGACTGGAGTGAAGATCAGCATCAAATCACTTTTCAGACTGAATAACAGTAGTGTTACAGAACATCAGAGGGAGGAATAAAGCAGCTCCTAACTTCTTAAACTGAAGCACATGAGAAGGGCAGATATTTTCTCTGCTGTTCATTCTTACAATTTAAAAAATTTAAAGAAAGTAACTTTACATGAGTGTAATTGATGATTGAGTCAGTTAAACTGTACAGTTAAACTAGTGATTAGTTCATCATCTGCTCAGTTCAGAGCAATCTTTTACTTTGTTAGCTATTTCTGGAGTTTATTAGGGCAGTAACTGGTGTGAGTAGGTGTTGGCAGATTTTCTTGTAATAAAACCATTTGGCCCAATGTCACTTTTAAGTAATTGCAGGCCTTTGGCTACTAAGTCTGTGTTTACATATACCTACCCTATCCTTACTGCAGGAAATGCTTAGCCGTACCCTGTGCTCATTTTGTTACTGCCTGTTGAGTACAGTACAGCTACATACATACTCTGCTCGCCACCACATGCCGCATTTCAGAGTCTACCTTGTACTAACTGCAAGTCATTCCTTGTCTTGTTACATTCACAAATGGAGTACTAGAAAAATGAACATCTATATGCCTACCGCGTGATTCATTAGAACAGTACAGTAAATGAGTGCCGCAATGGAAATGCTACATGATGCTCCACAAACACTTCTTAGGTTGGCCCTGTACAGGGCCCTGGCATCTTAAGACCACTGTTAACAACATCCGACTAAGATGACTATCTCATTTGTCAAAATATTGCATATGAAAATGGAATTGCCAGCATGGTTAAACACCCAGAAACATGTCTTCTATAAAGTGTGTCAGGAATGAAGCTGTCTGTCAGATTAAAACTGTGTGTCAACTGGGACTCGAACCCAGAACTTTGCCTTTCACAGGCAGTGCATGTACCCACTGAGCTACCCAGGCACAACTGGTGATTCTCCCTCACAACTTCACTTTTGCATGTACCTCTCTCATACATTCCGGAGAACTGCCCACAAAAAGTAATGTTCCAAGTTTGAGTCCTGGTCCGCCACACGGTTTTAAACTACAAAAAAGTTTCATAATGGCACACATTTCTTGTAGAGTGAAAGATTTGTTTTGTGTCATAAATCTTTCAGAACTCAACTGTACTGAAATGAAAGTTACAGATGTTGATTACTGCATAACATTGGGCATTCCACTTAATCATCCATGCAGAAGACATAACATAGCTTCCCTCTCATTCCCTTGCCGCCCCCTCCCCAATGTAACTAGTGCTCAAAGTCAAATTCAAAATGAATGATGTTTGAGTAGGGATGATGCTCTTTTAAAATAAAATTTAAAGGAACTTTCGTGAAGGAAGTCATTTTCCTGCATTGACTGTTTTTATTTTTGAAATAATCACTTGATGTTTTTATTATTTAGCTGTTAGTTAATTTTGTCCCCGTGGGCTTTTCAAGCTTCCTCTGTTACTTCTATCACAGTAAAAAAAATGTAATCATATACCTTCTTATATTCCACACATCTGTATGAAGAAAGGAACATCTGGTGGTGTCCTTAATAACAGTTATTATGATCATGATAGGTACAGGCACAACTATCTCAGATGCCATCTCAGTATACAAAAATAAAAGTGTAATCCTTACACAAGTTTTGTTACTGCCAGTGTATGACACATTAAAATATGATAACTTCGCATTCCAATCGCATTTTTCTCTTTTTGCATATGGAATTCAGTTATGCCCATAACTACCATGACCTTCAGATGTTGCTTTGTCCACGCAGATCTATATAATGCAAGATGGTATATGATAACAATTTTTTACTGTGATACAAGTAACAGAGGAAGCTTGAAAATGTTCAAGCTAAATCATGAAATGAAGTGATTATTTCAAAAATAAAAACAACCTAAGATGAAAAGCGAGTGCCCTCAAGAAATTCTCAGTGACTGTAGATCCATGTATACAGTAGAGTAAAAGTGGCAGAAACGTTAAAATATCAAGCTACTTGCAGTTTATGTCTCTCACCAAAAACACATTTTGAAGTACCCATAAGAATAGTGAAGTACCCTGTGGCAGTTGAGCTCATCAAGAGTAAATGAACAATGGTGACAGTTATTGTGGTCAGATAAGCACGCTGCAAATTCATTGCAATTGTTCGCTTCATTAATTACTCTTACCTAATCTGTATTTAGAAATGTTAAAAGGCAAGTATGTAGAGGCAGTCATGCATTGTTCATTATCCCCATTTGTTCACTTTGAACACTGCATTACAAGCTTTATGTTTTTATTTCATTTGATATAAAGAATCTAACTTTTTTCCTTTATTTATAGCTGAAAATTTGCAAGTAAAAAGTACTGATATTTATGTGGTGTAATCGCATGCGGTGGAACATTAAGACTAGGCTAAGTAGAAATGAGTATCTATGTAGTGGTCAAAGGAATTGGGCATGCAATATAGTACATAGTGTGGATACATAAAATGACTCTCAAATTAATTAAGCTCATTACATGCATAGTAATAGTGACTGAGAAAGAATAATGCTAAAAAAGATGAGATTTAAGATCATACAGCTTCCTATCTGAAGTATATTGCTCAGTTTTGAAAACTGCAATTTTTGTTTTGACCTCTATTGATAGTGCAGTTTTGTGTATCAGTTGATAATATTGAAGTCTTAAAGAGTCCTGTATGTATTAGGGAGAATAAAATCATGTAGTGCTAACTCCATGCTAAATAAGCAATAATAATAAAATTCAGTAAAATACTGGTATGTCACAGTAAAATACTGGTATGTCACGTGCTGTTTCTGGCAACAGAAAAATTATTAGATCTGAACAAAAATTGATACTGCAAAATGTTGATAGTTATACAATCTCTCAAATATTTGTTGTTATGTACCATTCAATGTACAAATATTTGAAGTATATATATGATAAATTTTGTCTGCTACTGTTGTCTTAGAGTATAATTTTAAGTCATTGTGTTCTAAACAGTTGTGCAATTTTATTAGCTTATTTGTTTTTCTGTCATAGCAGTCATTACTGCATTGTTTGACTCATCTATACAGCATTTAAGTAGCATTATTATTTTCTTTGGCTTATGTTGTGGAACAAGTGTTCCTTGGTGGTGTCACTTATTCAGTTTGTCAGAAATAACTGTTTTTGTTTGGGTGACTATGAGTACTTGTAAAGCAAAGCGTTTCATTTGTTACTGATGGCAATGAGGGGGGGAAAGAAAAGTATGAAGTTCTGTACTGCCACATAGCATGCTGCACATGGCTGGACATTTCTGTACCAAGTGAGGTGGCACAGTGGTTACCACACTGGATTCACATTCAGGAGGATGACAATCCAAATCCACATCTGACAGTCCTGATTTAGGTTTGCTGTGATTTCCCTAAGTCGCTCCACGCAAATAGCAGGATGGTTCCTTTGAAAGGGCTCAGCAGATTTCCTTTCTCATCCTTGAAATAATCTGAGCTTTCCTCTGTGTCTGATGAGCTCGATTTTGTTACACTCTAATCTTCCTTCCTTCCTTTCCATGTTTCTTTAGGATAAATACTTTTTACATATGAGTCATAAAAGGTCATTGGTTTCAGTTACTTTAGTCATTGGGCCAGTGTCAGATAGCATATGAGGAAGGCGAAAAGTCATGTCACCAAAATATTGATCAAGAAAGGTGATAATATCTGACACCCAACAACTCAAGAATATCAGAAAACCACCAGAAAATCATGAAGAACTACATATGTTTATACTTGCTGCAGACAGCTTTGTACATTGTCCTCTATTTATCCAGTCACTTGCATGACATGGTGGGACAGTGAGTAATAAGTCACACTTCCTAGATTTACCAGAGATCATCATCATAAATGTTGAAGTAATCATTGTGGAATTTTTTTCTCATTCAGAATCTTGTCTGTTTCTTTATTTTGACAGTATATATACATGCAATTCGTCTAGCACATAAAGATACCACTCTTTGTTGGCTCTATGCAAAAATCCATATTACATTCTTATGACTGTGATTCTGTGTGTGTGTATTGACAAACGTCTGTCTAGTTCAGTTTTATTTTTTGTTTAAATAGATTCATTAAAGCAAGTTTTAAATGTTTGACCTGTCTGTCCATTGTATTGTATATTGTCATCACAAATAATCTTTTGATAATGGAGTGTAGGAACATTTACTTTTTTTGCCCCTAGCTTTCTTAAATTCAAGTATGCTATTGCTTGAGAAGGAAAAAAATGATGTAATACTTTCACCACTAACTATTTTATCATTTGTTATGATGAATATTCTACCTTTTATATCACAATTGGAAAGTTATGAGGGACATTCAATAACTGAAGAGACAGACTGATGCAGAAAACTATTTTTACAAAATTAGACTTCTCAACATAATCCCCACTAATATTAATATTCTTGTCCCAGTGATGAACCCGATTTTTTTTTTTTTTTTACCTGCTCGCAAGGAGAATTTTTCTTGTGGTCTGAGCCACTTTTCCCACAAAATGTTTTATCCCCATATTGTTGTTGAACTTTTTTCTGCGTAATACACCCTCAAGTGATCCAGAGAAATGGAAATCTGAAGGAGTCAAATATGGACCACATTTTTTATGGTTTTTTGGTCAACTGGGCAGTGTGAGGGCGAGCAATGTCACGTAGCAAGTTCATGTCTTTTCTTTATGAGATCGATGGCATTTTTCTCTCAATGCTGGCTTTACTTTGTTCATCAGCATGTCTTAGTAGTGGGCACTTTTTATTGTATGCTCATCTTCGAAATAATCACAGAAGATGACACTTTGGGGGCATCCCAAATGATGGTCAACATAACTTTTTCCACTGGTTCTTGCATCCTATATTTCTTTCAGGCAGGTGAGCTGGTGTGTTTTCCTTCCATGCTTTACATTTGGACTCTTGTTCAAAATGGGTAAGCCAAGCTTAATAGCACATTACAATCTTGTTTCGAAAGGGTCCCCTTCACCTGCATAGTGTTCTGTCAAGTCTACACATTTTGAATCTTGCTTCCATTGCATTAACTCTTTCGGGATCCACCATGCATATTTATTTTGTTGTACTTGGGCTTGTTACCGATAATGTTGTGAACTGTGGTACCACTTACTGCAACTGTTTCTGCTATATGTTCAGCTTCATTAATAATGTCATCAGTGCAGGTTTCATGTGAAGTAGTTGACACTTCAAATGACTGATAAAGAGTTTGCTCTTCAATCATGGAGGTTGGACCGTTTTTGAACTGTCCTACTGGCTTATAAAAATTTCTGTGGTTCATACAACTTTCACAATACTGTAAAATCATTCAGGAAAAGATTTTAGCTGGTTTTTCACCTTCTGAAAGCAGAAAATGGATCACAGGACATTGTTCAACTGATGTTGAAATTTCGACTGGACACACCATCATTA
This sequence comes from Schistocerca gregaria, assembly GCF_023897955.1. NCBI lineage: Eukaryota > Metazoa > Arthropoda > Insecta > Orthoptera > Acrididae > Schistocerca > Schistocerca gregaria. Next base: position 158,830,173 of record NC_064928.1, read on the forward strand.
TATGCCAGATTGAGGCTATAAACAAAATAATTTTTATCCATCAGCTGTTCTCAGAGCTCATCCCAGTAAATCCAGCCTAAAGTTATGAAAGTACAAAACTGTTACAAATTGTTTTTCTTCTTCAGCAATTTGTCTCTTTAATTACTGAATGTCCATTGTATAGTTTGGTTGGGATGTAAGCTTATCCAGTGCTCTTCTCTCTTCCTAAGCAGCTGAGGCAAATGTTGGGATGACCACTTCAAAAAGGATGCAGTCAATTTCCTGCTCCATCCTTCCTGTATCCAAGTTTGTGTTTTGTCTCAAATGACCTCTTTGTCGACAAAATATTAGAGCCTGATGTGCCTCTGCTGCTTTTCAACTGGGATGAGCATCTTGAAATGTTATTTTATGTTGCTGGCACAGGTTGTCAGCTGACTCTGATATACTGTGCTGCTATGTAGCCTCATACAATTGTAACATCAATATCACACTATTTATACTTTTCATTCTGGTTCTTTTAGGAGAAAAGATTGCTTTGTAAGTATCCAGGGAACGTGGCAATCGATATAGTGATGAAGGATAACTGTTTTTAATTTTTTGTTTATGCTGTTGCTGAAGTGCCAATAGCAATGTATTTTACATGAAGTGTCTGAGATATTGCTTGACTTCATAACTTTATTAAATTATTTTTTTGTAGTGCACGGTAGATTTATCATCAGGATATCACTCCTCTTTTCCCTTTTGTTAAAATTTGTAATATTCAAAATCTTGTTAGTGTTCTAGATGGCAGATATTTCCACATATTCTGAAGACTAGCCCTTTGGTTTATACACCTAGTAACGCAGTAATAATATTGTTATTTAATTTTTTCTTTGTATACTTCTCCAAGAGTACTGGAAAATATGACAGATAAGTTCTTCAGGCACCATAGTTTATTTTTTCACTGCTCCAATAAAATATTTATTTTTATTTTTGGTTAGTTTAAATTCACGGTTACAACTGTGTTACATTTGTCATCAACATTATATGGACTCTGGTAAGAGACAGAAACGGCAACTAACCAGTACAACATGTTTATTGCAAGTCATTCACAGTATCTTTTCTATAACCAGTACAACATGTTTATTGCAAGTTATTCATAGTATTCATTTTTATGTTTTACTGTTACACAATGATTAGATAAAGATCACAGGGAATGAGAACAAAATGACAGTATAGAATGAAATTTTCACTCTACAGCGGAGTGTGCGCTGATATGAAACCGAGTTTAAGTCCGGCACACAGTTTTAATCTGCCAGGAAGTTTCAAAATGACAGTATCTTTTCATCATCATTGGACATTGCCTAAATGTGGTTGGTTCTTTGATGGATATGGCAACTGTCTACTCTCAAATGAGCAGACAAAGCCATTTTGCTTCAATCCCCACTCTTTCAACATGAAACATTTTATAGTTATTTCCAAATTATAGTAGCCAAATTTCATTTAATGTGTTTTACAAATAAATGTTTTACCTTACATCACATAGGCAGCAAAGACAGCAGCAGTGTGACTGAAAATATTGCCACATTACAACCTTTTGTTTTGAAGCTGTTTTCTTAACTGTACAATCTATCTTATGGTTGAGTTATTGGTCCTTTCTTTCTGTCTAGTGAGAGGGAGGATTGTGGCATATTTGTTTGCTGTTCCTCTCTGTAGGCATTTGATATTTTCTCTGTCTTTGTTTTTATTTTCATTGATGAGGAGGATCTAAAAATATGCAGATTTTCTTTATAAAAAAAACACATTTTTTCCCAAACACAACTTTAATTTCATTCAAAATACTCTCCATTAGCACTAATGCACTTGTCCAATTGTTCGTTCCAATGTTGGAAGCATTTGTTAAATTTATCCTCTCTGATACCTGCTAACATTGTCACGACTGTATTTTACATTGTCAACATCGGCAAAATGCTTTCCCTCTAAGTTCCTTCTCATCTTCGGGAAGAGGAAGAAGCTGCAGGAGCTAAATCTAGTAAACAGGGTGTGTCGGACATGGAACTGTTGTTGTTGAGGACGAAGACAGGCAGGCACTAAGGGTATGTGTATGTTATCACCTCGTTGTTGTCGCACCAAATCGTGCTACTTGCCAGGAGCCTTGTTACATTTATGATGCTCAGCCTCACTGCTCTATGAGAGTAACTACCCTTCAGCTGTTCACATAACAAGCAGATTCAAACATGGGGCTGCTGGAGAGACCTTGAAGCAGCCAGTCACAGCTCAAGTTTCAGGGCATGTGGCGATATGCACAAACCTTCTCGATCTCATCACCTAGCAAGGGATGCTGCAGTCAGCAGGGCAAGTAGCAATGGAACAGGTTAAATAGGCCAGTAAGACTCTCTTTGCCATGCCAGTGAAAAGTGAGGTGGCAGCATAAACACACCCAGAGAGCCATGTGTACAGTAGTGTTGTTATGATGCAGGAACCACTAGGAATTTCACAAAATCATACATTTTCAACTAAATTTGTGTGCAAACTTTTCATAATCTGTAAATAGAATTGTCAGTTCACTGTCTGCTTTTGAGGGATGAATTCTGTGTGTACAGTTCTTTTGATGCACACACGCACAATAAAAACACCACACACATTGTCTTCAGATTTGATTTCACCTGACTAACTTTTTTTAGACGAGGTGAGCCAGGTCACTTCCATTAACTTGACTGTTGTTCACTTTCTGGATCATACCTATTGCACCGTCTCTCATCGCTTATGGTGATTTTGTTGAAAAACTTGGATCTTCTTTGAATACGTCCTTCATTGTATGAAAGACTTCAGCACTTTGGTCCCTTTGATTGCTGGTGAGAACTTTGGACACAGTTTTCTGCTGCCATTGTTCACATTACCAAATCGATGTTCAAAATGTGCTGAATTGTGCTCCAGTCTTATAGTTCGCCAATCTTCCTGTGTCAGTCTTCACTGATGAGATTACAGATTTTGCCAATGTGTTCGTTGGTTCAAGCACTTTATCAAAATTGAGCTGATTTTCAATGGCCATTTCCCCAATTTTAAGGCAAAAAAGCAATTCGTACACTCGAGTTCCACTAAGAGCATGTTCTTTGTATGCTGTTTGCATCCTCACAGCATTTTCTGCTGCATTATTGTTGAGTATGAAACAAAACTTCACAGCTGCATATTTCTTCATGTCATGATTCACTACAGATGGCACACAGAAAAATGCTCCAGGGATCACACTTGTCATTTTCGAGTGACATTGCTCACCAGAATGACTCTGGAGAGGTTCTACAGCAGTCTCCCATGGTGCAGCCTAGATCATTATGATTCCAACTGCTTTTGGATCCCCCTCTCACATATGTGACTATACTGGGTCATTCTGTGTTGTGGCATGGAGCATGTGTTAGGTAATGGCGTATAATGGATCAATGATTTTTGAAACATTATTTTTTTCATTGCAACTCATGTGTCTGTAGTAGAGGGTCTCAAGTGAGCAGAATGGGAATACCTGTGGTTTCTCTTAACATGTAGAAAGTTGTTCCTGAGTAGACACTTGGCCAAGTATTAACTGGAAGTCACATCCATATCCTTACTTTTTAAAGTCTCAATGCACTTAGCGTACTGGGCTACCCTTACATTCTGCATGATACAGATCCAGGTTTGAGTCCTCATCCAGTAGACAGATTTTTTAGACAAAGTGAGCCACGTTACTTCCATTGTCTTGACTGTTGTTTACTCTGTCAAGAAGTATCATACAGGTGTACATTCTTCTGTAGAAAGAAAGAACCATTTAGTTAAAAACAGCTGTGACTGTGTTGTATTCAGTCACACAGCTTATTGTGTTGGGAGGGTTGTGTCTGTAATTGTTTACTCTGTTCAGTCACTTCACTAATGGATGTGGTAATGTTTTCATAACTGGTACTGATCTAGTGGACTGCTGCAAATGTGAGTGGAATGGAGCAGTGGTTATTAATGCACTGGACTTATACTCAAGAAGTGCAGGGTTCAAATCTCAATTTGACCATCCAGATTTAGGTTTTCCATCTTCTTCTTCTTCAGTAGCACTACAGCCCTTGGTGAGCCTTGGCTTCTTCAACAATCTTCCTCCACGCTTCTTGGTTATTTGCTGCTCTTTTCCACCTCCGAACTCCCATACTGGTGATATTCATTATTACCTCGTCGATCCATCTCCTTGTAGATCTCCCTTTTTGCATAGCTGAATGAATCACACATTTCATCATTTCCTTTCGAATTCCATCCCCTGACATTCTCTCCAAGTGTCCTAGCTATCGTATTCGCTGTGATTTCACAAATTTTACTATGTCCCTGCCTTGTATTAACTCTTATAATTCGGCATTGTATCGTATTCTCCAGCCTTGTCCTCCCTTATTGGCCCATCGATTTTGCATAATATTTTCCGCTCAGTGGTTCTTAGTACATTTTTATCGTGTTCTGTCAACGTCCATACCTCTGACCGAAATGTGATAACTGGGTGGACTAGGGAATTGTATATTAGCCATTTTGCTTTTCTTGTAACAAGGCTGTTTTTGAAAAGTTTTCCATGGTTTCCCCGAACTGTTGAAGACAAATACTGGGATGTTTTCTTTGAAAATGACAGAGCCAGTTCCTTCCTCACCCTTGTCCCATCCAAGCTCGTGCTTTGTATATAACAATCTCGTCTTGAACAGGATATTAAACCCAATTTTCCTTCTGTTATAAATATGTTTCTGTTTTCTCTCTGAAAGAGTTTGACTAGTAGCTGTGACATGGAATTTATGACAGGCAGTTTCTTAAAAACCTGTCGTGGAAATGTTAATAATTTTTATTACTAACTTTTGCAGTTGAAGTATCTTATGAGCTTTTGCATATTATTGATGCTTAAATCTGAGAGAGTGTGTTACGTAAGTATTATGAAAATAATGCTTTATAGTTCTCTGTATTCTTTCTAGAGATTTTAAAGACTGAATTTTGTATGAATGCATTTATCAAAAAAATATCCTCTCTTTTCCACTGCTCTCAACAGTTTCTGCAATATGACTGTATATCAAATCATGCAGGAAAAATGTTCTTTAAATTCACAACTATTCTGAATCTATTCGCATTAGGCTTTCATTGTGCAATTTTTGTGATTATATGTTGTTGTAAAATTAAAAATTAACAATGTATTGTTTGTTTACTAATAACTGTTCTTATATAGAAAATGAGATATAAATAATTGTTTTAAATGAACTGTGCCACATGCTCTCATATGTTATAAAACATAAAAGTTTGAAAACATGTTAAAATACTTGTTTCCATGTAAAATGAATGCTGTCAAAAGGCACTGGCACAGCCTATGATCTTGGCACGTTTAAATATTTAATAAGTATTAAAATATTTTATTGTAAATTGTTTTTTATTCTTGTTTTGTTTTGTCATTTCAGATTTAATGTTCTCTCTGAGATGGCATTTTAGAATGTTGCAATAAATACTGAAGTACAAATTCTTTTAAATGTGATGGCTTTATTATGTAGTTGTTTCATGCCTGCCATAACTATAATACTGCTGTCGTTTGTTTACTAATAACTGTTCTTATATACAAAATGAGATATAAATAATTGTTTTAAATGAATTGTGCCACATGCCTTCATACATTGTAGGTCATAAAAGTTGAAAACATGTTAAAATACTTGTTTCTGTGTAAAATGAATGCTGTCAAAAGCTTGATGTTTATTTTATAATCTATTTACAAGACAGTATCCGTTTCACTCATCTGTTCTTCCAAATCCTCTGCCATCTCTGACAGAATGACAGCGTCATCAGCAAACCTTAAAGTTTATATTTCTTCTCCATTAAATCAGTATCTCTCTTATAATGGCATCAGTGATAAACCTAGTTTTACATTTCTCCTTAATTGGAGAAATGAGGTCTGCCACCTCACCATACAGCCCACCTTCCTCTCACCATATGTGCCATCACTTGGAAAATAATAGCTTTTCCAATTTGCACCCAGGAGTTAAAGTAAAATACTAGTGTGAGTGACATCTCCTTAAGTGACTGTAACTCAACTGGTTGTGACCTGGGATCTCCTTTGTGACTTCCACCATGCTGGTCATTTGGTTGTTTTAATCTGGACCCCAGATATATAGGGAACCCAGGATGGCCCGGATGGCCCAGTTGGCTGCCAGGATGCTAATTTTGGAGGTGAGGATACAGGAACCAGACCCTGGTCGATTCTATGTCATCAGTTGTTGGAGGCTTGCAACGTGGATTAGTGTGCCGCAATTTCACCAAATAAACTGCAAACCATAAAGGAGACCGCAGCAATGTGGCAGTCTTCCCTTCATTCATCTCGCAGGGAATCTACTATTCTCAGTCAGCTTTGCACCGGCCACACTTGGCTGACCCATAACCACATCCTACAACATGAGGATCCACCCCACTGGCAGTGTGGTGCCTGTCTTACAACTGCCCACATCCTACTGGATTGCCCTAATTAGACCACCTTACAGTGAAACATTAAACTTACTGACATAGAGCCTCTCATGCCAGCGGATGATGCCAAAGTGGCTTATCTCATTTTACATTTTACCTGTGAAAGCAGATTGTTACACTTCACTGTGACATGGGGCACATCAGCCGTGTCAGCTGCCTGAGGGATTGGAGGAGTGCCCTGTCACCTGCTCCAACCCAGAGGACCCCATGCGTGCCCTTGTTCAGTGTTTCAGCGTGGCCTCTGCCCTTCGCACCTTTTCAATTCTTCTTTTACATCTGTTGTCGGTTTATTGTCTGACCATCATTGTTCTCTCTCCTAAGATTTTGTCAACATTGTCCGTGTTATCTGGGACAGCTTTTTCACCTTCACCCTTTTACCCCTCTCTCACTTCTATTTGCTTGTAACTCTTGGTTTTGTTGATTTTTGTATAAAGTCAGGATTTGTCTTTTGTGTCCTTTGCCTCTGGAGACTATTCTCAGCTTGACACACAGGCAATTGAGGGACTGATGACAATATAGTTTGGTCCCTTTAACCCCATCAATACATCTCCATTAACTTTAATCAATGGACAAAGACATCAGCATTAAATTCCTTTTCACTCAACATCCAGTTATTCTTCTTTCCTTATTGATTTTTTGGTGTGGTCAGATTATCACAGCAATAATCTTTTACTCCTAGTAGTATCAAGGAAGATTCAACATTCAACAGAGAAAACTAATAAAAATTATTGGACAGAATTGCTGGTCAGAATTACATTTTAGAGGCTAATGTGTAGTATTGCAGACACACACACACAAAAGTAAAAGTGGACACTATCCTAGCCTCTAGCTTTAGGAACTTATAGTTCCCTTATCAAGCAGAAGATAAGGTGCCTTCCCTTGTCCTTACTAAGTGGTTCTCACTCATCCTGGGGTCTGAGTGACCTGCTCTTCATTTTTATACTCCCACAACCTATCCTTTCCTCCTCCGCCCTTAAGAAACTTGTCATGTTCATGAAATACACATGGTGTCTAACCTTCCTCAAACCTAGGCTAAACCAGTTTATTGCAGTTCAAGAAGTGTTGTTCCAGCAAGATGGAGCAACATCCCACACCTCTCAGTATTCTATGGAAATGTTGCGCGAGTTGGTTCCTGGTCATCTTGTCTCTTTGCGACAAGACATCGCATGCTCCTCGAGGTTGCCTGATTAACTGCCTTGTAATTTTTTTTCTTTGGGGCCATTTAAAGGCTCTAGTGTACAAACATTGTTCCAAAACACTGGAAGCACTTTAAGAGGCCATTACCCAAGAAGTGGCTGCCATTCCAAGAGAAATGACATGAAGATGTACAGAAAACTTTTTGAGAGACTTCGTCAATGTGTCAACAATGGAGGACATAATTTAGCAGATATAATTTTTTAAACCAAATAATCCAAAATGGCAAAATATGTATTTTTCATAAATTAAAGTAATTTTTCTCTATCATATTTACATTTTCTGTGACAAGCTATAAATATGAGGAAGGTTTTATTGCTCGACCCTGTAAATGTCCATTCAGGCTTTGCTGGGGATGACAGTCGATAAGTTCTGATGCTGCCTTGAGGCATAATTGTTACACGCACAATGTGAAACTGGTCAGATGCTTTGTGACTCAGAGCAGATACTGGCTGAGTGGAACTGTGTGTCCATTTATACCTGTGATTAGTACATAGATGAGCATTCATTTGAGAACTATTTGTGTGATGTCAGATGGAAGCAGAGTACAGCATTGGACCATAACTGTGGCAGATGGAGAGGACTATTTGAGTGATGTATGCTAGAAGCATAACACAGTCCATGTCTTGTGTGTCATTTATGGTATTTGACCATAACTGTCTTCTGCCACTATTGATGATGGCATTTGCCGTGTGGCATCCTCTTTGTGTATGGCTGTGTAATGTCTCTACTGGTGAACACAGCAAAACCATTATTTATGAAAAATAGGATTTCCATTGTTTGATTGTGGCACTTTAACATTTATATGTTTATTGGCAGAAACACACATTTGAACTATTATGTAATGGTGAGTTTTGTAAATTCCCAGGTGACAGTTTATCATGGCACAGAATCGTCTGCACCACACATGAGCTCTGCCATTTTTCCTCCCTCCTGCCCCCCCCCCCCCCCCTCTCTCTCTCTCTCTCTCTCTCTCTCTCTCTCTCTCTCTCTCTCTCTCTCTCTCGTTCTCCCTCCCTGTCCCTCCCCACTCCCTCCCCCTGTCTCTGTCCTCCCCTCCATCAGTCATCTGACTAGTTTGATGAGGCCCACCGCAACTTCTTCTCCTATGCCAGCCTTTCCATATCAGAGTAGCACTTGTATCCTATGTACTCAATTATTTGTTGGATTTATTCCAATCTCCTCCTCCTACAGTTTTTACTGTCTACAGCTCATTCTAGTACCATGGACATTATTCTATGATGTCTTAACATATGTCCTGTCATTCTGACCTTTATTCTTGTTAATGTTTTCCACATATTTCTATCCTTGCAAATACTGCAGAGAACCTCTCATTCCTTATCTTATTAGTCTTCCCAATCTGCAGCACTGTTCTATATCACAAAATCTCAAACACTTTCGATTCTCTTTTTTTTTTTTTCAACATTATCATAGTTCATGATTCACTACCAAACAATTCTATGCTACAAATGGCTTTCCCACTGCCTGCTATACACAATGTATCAGCAAAAAGATGCAATGAAATAAAGTACATACATTCTCAAACAAAAAAACAGCACCACAAAGGAGTTATGCAAATTGGTCACAAATTGATATTCATATGGGTATTGACAATAAATGCAAATTTGTAATCTTTGGTGGGGAATGGATGAGTGCATGATGCTGCAGCCCAGTTTCACTGTACAGTTGCTGAGCATAGTAAATAGGGGACATGTTGATACCAGGGCATAACATCTTTGTGAATTTAATTCAGTCTACTCAGCTGGACAGTAACTGTGCCTCACAGACAGGGTCATAAGTAACATAAGCAGATGTCAGCACTTAAGAGAGGACATATAGGAGGGCTCGTAGCGGCCAGTTGGTGTAGTCAGTGAATCGCTTGAGATTTGAATAGGAGAATTGCCACTATTTGACAATGTTGGCAAGAATGGATGAACCATGGCTGAACACAGTGTCAAAAAGGATGCAGTCATCCTAGATGGATGACAGTACATGATGACCAAGCAGTCATCAGAGAGTCAATCATTAGCATCGATCCAGCATACAACTGGTGCTTCAGTGACTACAAGGGGCATTAATAAGTGGCTCACAGAAAGGGGGCTGAGCTCATGATGCCTTTTATGCTGACTACCATTGACCTCCATACACCAACAAGTGCGTTTTGCAGTGGTGTGGGGCACATTCAGCCTGGAATCTCTTTCACTGGAGTAGAATTGTCTTCAGTGATGTTTCCCTCCTCAAACTGAACCTCATGACCAGTGAAGATATGTCTGCCCAGTGGCCAGAAGTGATGGTTTGGAGTGCCATTTCATTTCATAGCAGGGATCCTTTGTTGGTCATATTCAGCACCATTACAACACAGCAGTACGTCAGTGATATTCTACACCCTGTTCCGTTGCTCTTCATGGCAGGCCATATTGGGTCTACATTTCAGCAAGATAATGCCTATCTGCACACAGTGAGAGTTTCCACTGTTAGGCTTCATGCTTGCCAAACCTTAGCCAGCTAGGTTGCCGGATCTCTCCCCAATTCAGAATGTTTGGAGCATTATGGGTGGGGTCCTTCAACCAGTTCAGTATTTTGACTAGCTTATGCATCAGTCGGACAGAATTTGGCATGGTATCACTCAGGGGGACATATAACAACTGTATCAATCAATCCCAAGCCAAATAACTGCTTGCATAAAGGCCAGAGGTGAACCAATGTGTTACTGACTTGCTCAATTTATGAAGTTCTTTTTCTTGAGTAAATCATCCAATTTTTCTGAAATTGTACTCTAATTGTTTGTTTGTACATGTAGATCTCATCTACTGATCTCCATCCCGTTCAGATATTTCTTTCATGGTACGTCCATCTTTTTCCCCCTTAAGAATGTAGTTCACAAGCTCCTTTTGGATCTGAGCTTATTATATTTTAACTTCTCACATAAAACAGTCAGTTTTATATAACAAGGGTAAGTACATTTTACTACATCTTCATTTAGATCAATTCAGAAAAATTGTGTGTGTAGAGTGATTTAGCTGCCTCTGCCTGTGGGTTTTATGTAACTTGCAATGCCTTCAAGTGCCATACACAAGATTTTCGTGTTCTCTCTCTTGCTACAAGCAAACTTCCTATAAAAAAAACTAACAGAACCTTCTAGTAGGAAATTCAATGTAGTTCAATTTTGTACTGGGATACATTTTCACTAGAGGCTGTAGTTTTTTAATTATTCAAGAAAAAGTTAGCTTCAAACATATTTTTCTTGTATAACTCGAAAACCATGACCTACAACGAAAATGTATCACAGTACAAACTTTAACTATGTGAAATTTTCTACAAAAAGGTCTTGTTCATTTTTTCTGTAGGACTAATAGTTTGCATGTAGCCAGTGAGAGAACATGAAATATCACATGAGGTTTTTGAAGGCATTGCAGGTTGCATAAAATTTATTGGTAGGGGCAGCTAAATCATGCTGTATATTACTCTACAAATAACACATCACCAATGGATGGCTGGGTTACATTGTATAAACTAATAATACTGAACAGCGTTACAATTGTGTTTTGTCTAATAGTGATGACACAGTTTTGGTCAGTCATATGGTGCACCTCGTAGCAAGTGCATGCTCTTGGTCCATTTTATGAAAGGCCTTGGTGTTAAAGTGTTACACTTATAGACACCTCTCTTCTTCATAGAGGGCAGTCTGCTACATGGCCTCACAATCAGTGAAGAATAAACTACAACTGCACTCTTTTCCTCAAGAAAACTCACACGTGAAATAAATAATCAGGAATAATGAATGGACATAAAAACTGTCTCTTTGCCCTGAGGAGTTTGCTAATTTTTGTTGAACCTATGCTTCTTTGGGCACTGTCAGAGAATATTTGAGAAACATAAATTATTAACTGTTAAACAATTTGAAAGCTTTGAGGCATTCTATTACCTCATGCTAGTCTCCCTGTATTTGTTAGTAACTGTTCCACTGGTGATTTCAAGGAAGTCAGGCTTTTTTCTGAGAGTTATAGTACTTATTAATGTAACAGTACTATGAAAAGGATAGTTGCTACTCACCATATAGTACAGATGCTGAGTCACAGATAGGCAAAATAAGCTTTCGGCCACAAGACCTTTGTCAAAAATAGATGAAGCATGCAAACTATAGCAAATACAAATCAAACACATGACTACAATCTCTGGCAACTGAAGCCAGAAGTTGGGTATTTTGTGACAGTCTTTTTGTGGTGCCTACCTGCAACTCAGCATCTGTGCTATATGGTGAGTAGCAACTATCCTTTTCATAGTACTGTTAAATTCCAGCCTAGATTTTCCATTTTTGACATACTAATGTAACTATGTTAATGGGAAAAAAAACAAATTTTTAAAAATACTTATGGAGAACTGATTCAGAAAAGGAAATTCATATTTAGAGCAATACGTAAAATAAGGGAAAGGCAACCACTCACCTGTAGTGGACCAATGCATGGAGCACAGAAACGTGTAAAGGGAAACAGAATTCACACTAACTTTCCAGTTCTCTTGCTCTTTTTTTGCAAAAGTACACACATTCACACACACAACCATACAGAAATACAAACGCACACTTCCTTGGCCACATGAGTCGTCTCATGGCCACAGGATTGTGTGTTTGGGTGTTTGTGTGTGTGAATGGGTGTACTTTTGCTATAAAAAGAGCAAGAGCTCGAAACCTAGTGTGAATGCTGTTTCCTGTTACACGTTTATGTGCTCCATGTATTGGTCCACGATAGATGAGTGGTTGCCTTTCCCTTATTTTAGGTACTGATTCAGTAAATGTAATGATTAAAAGCACCATGCGGGGACAAAGTAGAAATCCCATGTTATTGTTGTTGTTTTCTTCAGTGCAGTCCAGTCGAGTCCGAAGACTGGTCTGATGCAGGTCTCCATGCTGCTCTATCCTGTGCAAGCATCTTCATCTCTGATTAACTACTGCAGCCTCCATCTTTCTGAGTCTGCTTACTGTATTCATCTCCTTCTGTCATTTTTACACTCAAATATTAAATTGGTGATCCCTTGATGTCGCAAATGTGCCCTATCGACTGATCCCGTCTTTTGGTCTAGTTGTGCCACAAATTTATTGTCTCCCCAATTGTACTCAGTACATCCTCGTTAGTTACCTGATCATCCTATCTAATCTTCAACATTCTCCCCAATTGTACTCAGTACATCCTCGTTAGTTACCTGATCATCCTATCTAATCTTCAACATTCTTCTGTAGCACCACATTTCAAAAGCTTCTGTTCTCTTTTTGTCTAAAATTTCATCATCTGTGTTTCACTTCCATACATGTGTGACGCCGATGTGATCGACACCAGTATCAATCTTAGTATCATCTTGGACTAAGCAAATTATCTTTGTGTAGTTCCGCCATCCAGTTCTGTGTAATCCTTTCTTGTGTGAAGATGTGAATAAATGAACTCCTGTTATAAGGTGTTGTTTGGTGTATCTCACCCGAGCATCCAACTCACTGGTGACCCCAGGTTGTAATGTCTTCCGTTTTCGCCGTTTTACTGTGTCCGTGGCCTCCGCATTGGTTATTTTCATCTGTATTACATCAACACAACATTCGAACAATGTCTTCAGCCCAATGCCTAACGCCAGATTTTGTGATCGACATGCATCATGTTGCGGGCGATGTACACCTGCCAGGACTGCAACACGATGCCTTGTACTCGTCGATTACACTGATTTCGCTGGACGTTTTCGTGCCTGCAACAATAAGTGAGGTTAGGAGTGTGCATGACTCCGCCCACCAGCCATTCCTGCCCTAAGGTTCACGTTCCGAAATCTCTGAACAATTGCGAGTACGTCATGCACCGAGATGACACTGTCTGTGCTCCCCTCCAACCCCTATATTTCGGCCCGTACCGAGTCCTCCAACCCTCAGCCAACATCCATGACATCCAGATAAAAGATTCAGGTGTTACAGTCTCTCTCAACAGACTTAAGCCTGCTCATGTCGAGCCCGCTTCTACCCCCTTTCAGGCCCCGACTACGCCACTCTGTTGTGGCTCACGACACTCCGACCATTCCCTCCACATCGGACTTACTCACTCTGTCAAGAGATCACATGCTCCCCACATCGAGCTCCCATATGATCACGCCCTCACCGCTGGGCCCCTCTCCGGTCCCTTCGACCTCTCCCCCGTCACCTGCCTTGCCCTGTTGAGGTTTCTCATGCCCCCCCATCTTGGACGTGCCCTCGCTTGAGGTGTTTGTGCCTGTCCCCCCGGACATAATCCACGACATCTCTGTAACACTACATGATGACACACTGTTCATCGTGTGTTTTCCTTCATCCGGTGCTCATGACACAACCTCTGCGATTCCCTGCCACCTGGTGAAATGTGTTCCCTTCTCGCCCGATGTCGACCTGGGCATGCTTTGTGTGTTTGCCACGCCCACTGGAGACATTGTCGTCATCGCTCCGTTCCTCCCGCAAACCGCCGGCCTACCTGTCGTCGCACAACCATCATGCCAGTACAACGCCCGGCGTGTGCTTCAACAACTTCCAGGTTCGGTGGCCAGACCTTCCTTCACGACATCTACCCACACAGCTCTCCAACGATACTATCGAGCTGACTGTGGTCTGGGTCCCGCGGACGACACCTGCCGACATCTTAGTCATCCACCCCCCCCCCCTCCCTGCCTCTCAGAAGTACTCTGCACTGCTTCGAGGGAGGGGGGGGGGGGGTAGAGGGGGGCTATGTGGCGCCGAGAAGATTGACACCAGTATCGATCATAGTATCATCTTTGGACTAAGCAGAACATTATCTTTGTGTAGTTCCGCCATCCAGTTCTGTGTAATCCTTTCTTGTGTGAAGATGTGAATAAATGAACTCCTGATTATAAGGTGTTGTTTAGTGTATCTCACCCGAGCATCCAAGTCACATGGCTACACTCCAGACAAATACCTTCAAAAAAGACTTCCTAACATTTACATCTATATTTGATGTTGATAAATTTCTCTTCTTCTCTTTCTTGCAATTGGTAGTCTACATTTGATATCCTCTCTAGTAAAGCCATCATCAGTTATTTTGATACCCAAATAGCAAAACTCATATACTTCATTCAAGTCTCTCATTTCCTAATCTTATTCCCTGAGCATCACCTGATTTAATTGAGCTATGTTCCATTATGCTTGTTTTGCTTTCATTGATGTTCATCTTACATACTCCCTTCAAGACACTGTCCATTCTATTCAACTGCTCTTACAAGTCTTTTGCTGTCTCTGACAGAATCACAATGTCATTGGCAATCCTCAAAGTTTTTATTTATTCTCTCTGAACTTTAATTCCTTCACATTTTTTTTTCTTTTGCCTACTTTACTGTTTGTTCAATGTGCATAGCGAGTAACATTAGGAATAGGCTACAAACCTGTCTCACTCCGCCGGCCGGAGTGGCCGTGCGGTTCTAGGCAGTACAGTCTGGAACCGGGCGACCGCTACGGTCACAGTTTCGAATCCTGCCTCAGGCATGGATGTGTGTGATGTCCTTAGGTTAGTTAAGTTTAATTAGTTCTAAGTTGTATGCGACTGATGACCTCAGAAGTTAAGTCGCATAGTTCTCAGAGCCATATGAATCATTTGTATCACTCCATTCTCAACTACTGCTCCTCTTTCATGCCCCGTATGGTTTATATACAAAGTTGTAAATAGCCCTTTTCTCCCTGTATTTTACCCATGCTATCTTCAGAATTTCAAAGAGAATATCCCAGTCAACATTGTCAAAAGCCATCTCCAAGTCTAAAAATATTATAAATGTAGGTATGCCTTTCCTTAACCTGTCTTCTAAGATAAGTCATAGGATCAGTGTTGCCTCATGTGTTCCTACATTTCTCCGGAATTCAAACTGATCTTCCCCAAGGTCAGCTTTTACCAATTTTTCCATTCTTCTGCAAAGAATTTATTGCTAGTATTATGCAACTGTGACTTAAACTGAGGGTTTGGTAATTTTCGCACCTGTCAGCACCTGCTTACTTTGGAATTGGAATTACTACATTCATCTTGAAGTCTGAGGGTACTCTGCCTGTCTCATACATCTTGCACACCAGATGGAAGAGCTTTGTCATGGCTGGCTCTTCCAAGACTATCAGTAGTTCTGACAGTGTGTCATCTACTCCCTTGTTTCAAAAATGCTTTTGCAAAACATAACCTCAAAAACAGGCAGAATGATATAGTTATTAGCTCAAACAAATGAGGATGCTGCACATAAGGAAGAAACTTGTATGGAAGTTGCAAGAACCAAAAATAAATACAAGTGGACAAGTGTAATGAAAAATATAGTGAAAAAATGAATTCCTTGTAATAGGTGATTTTCGGCTGAAAAATGTGGCAGTGCCAAATTTCACAATAGACATTCGTCCAGGAATCAAGAACCACCAGTTGAGGAAACACTTTAGCAACATATATAGCTCGCAGGACGGTTCAGCAGAGGCATCTCAGAAGAATTACAAAGGACAAAGGAGTCTTCATCCACATAGGTACAATTTTTTTTTGAAGCTGTACTGAAGAGTAAACTGTTAGTGAAACAAAAAATTTAATTCAATTGGCCAGTAACCTCTACAAAATCAGGGTGAGTGGTATTATCTACAGGTCAGTCAGTGATCGATATGTTGAGAGAATAAACCCTGATTTAAACAAAAATTGTAATAATCTAGCAGCTGTGTTTATAAATCTGAACAAATTCTTAAGCAATAAATGCTTGGCTAAAGACGGTCTGCATTTAAATAGGTTAGGATCCAAAATTTTTAGTAAAATGTTCACTGATACATATAAAATTCTGCAAAATAGGGGAAACATATATGAAACGATGGGGATGAGAAATAGTGTTTGGCAACGAAAACAGCAAGACTGAAATGGTACCCAAGAAAGAGTATGCTTGAGACCATAAATAGAAAAGAAAGACACTACATAAAGCACTTGGACTTAAATGGTCCAAGTGCTGCCTTTTCAAACAAAAGTCATAAAGTGGACAAACTACAAATTATTCTATCTGAATGTAGAAATATCAAAGTTATTTGCCTCAATGAACATTGGCTTACATCTAACAACATTAAAATTCTTAATAAAATTAGCCAACCACTTTTGTAGATGAGAGAAATCACATGGAGGCTCTTACATACTTACTCATTCTGATATAAAATACGAAAAAAGAAATGATTTTAATCATTTGAATGAAGAGTGTATATTTGAAAGCTGCTGTATCAAGTTGAGAGATCTAAATATCATAGTAATTTCTATTTATAGAGCACCAGACAAAGCTACAATTGAAGCTCTTCTGGTGAAATTTCATTGACTGTTTGAAAAAGTCTGTAAAAAAAGCAAAAACATAGTAATAGCTGCTGACTTTAATATTAATATCATAGTTGAAAGCAATGTACAGTCGCAGCACTCCTGCATAAATTCAAATGGGAGGTTCTCAGCAATCCTCCATACAGTCTGGACCTCTCTCCCTGTGATTATGCCCTTCTTGGTCCCCTTAAAAAGGTTCGGAGGGGCAAACAATTCACCTCAGACAATGACGTCCAGCTGTACTTGCCGAACTGGTTAACATCCCAGCCCCGGGAATTTTATGAGACAGCCATTCACTGCCTTGCGTCACAGTGGGACAAGTGTGTCAACAGCCAGGGTCAATACTTCTAATACACAGGTATATTAAAAACAAAGATTCCAAGACTTACCAAGCGGGAAAGTGCTGGTAGAGAGGCACAATAAATAAAACACACAAACACACACACAGAACTTCTAGCTTTCGCAACCGACGGTTGCTTCTTCAGGAAAGAGGGAAGGAGAGTGAAAGACGAAATGATGTGGGTTTTAAGGGAGAATGTCTGCTTGTGTCTGTGTATGTGCGGATGGATATGTGCGTGTGTGCGAGTGTACACCTGTCCTTTCTTCCCCCTAAGGTAAGTCTTTCCGCTCCCGGGATTGGAATAACTCCTTACCCTCTCCCTTATATATATATTAAAAACAAAGATTCCAAGACTTACCAAGCGGGAAAACGCCGGCAGACAGGCACAAGAACAAAACACACAAACACACACACAGAATTACTAGCTTTCGCAACCGATGGTTGCTTCTTCAGGAAGGAGAGGGAAAGACGAAAGGATGTGGGTTTTAAGGGAGAGGGTAAGGAGTTATTCCAATCCCGGGAGCGGAAAGACTTCCCTTAGGGGGAAAAAAAGGACAGGTGTACACTCGCGCACACACACACACGCACACATATCCATCCGCACATACACAAACACAAGCAGACATATTTAGGCAAAGAGTAAGGGCAGAAATGTCAGTCGAGGCGGAAGTACAGAGGCAAAGAAGTTGTTGAAAGACAGGTGAAGTATGAGCGGCGGCAACTTGAAATTAGCGGAGGTTGAGGCCTGGCGGATATCGAGAAGAGAGGATATACTGTATCTCTGCCTACGTAGATCAACACCTTCAACCCATTACATGCAGTCTCCCATCCTTCATCAAAGACACCAACCACTTTCTCGAACGCCTGGAATCTGTACCCAGTCTGTTACCCCCGGAAACCATCCTTGTAACCATTGATGCCACTTCCCTATACACGAATATCCCGCACGTCCAGGGCCTCGCTGCAATGGAGCACTTCCTTTCACGCCGATCATCTGCCACCCTACCCAAAACCTCTTTCCTCGTCACCTTAGCCAGCTTCATCCTGACCCACAACTTCTTCACTTTTGAAGGCCAGACATACCAACAATTAAAGGGAACAGCCATGGGTACCAGGATGGCCCCCTCGTATGCTAACCTATTTATGGGTCGCTTACAGGAAGCCTTCTTGGTTACCCAAGCCTGCCAGCCCAAAGTTTGGTACAGATTTATTGATGACATCTTCATGATCTGGACTCACAGTGAAGAACAACTCCAGAATTTCCTCTCCAACCTCAACTCCTTTGGTTCCATCAGATTCACCTGGTCCTACTTCAAATCCCATGCCACTTTCCTAGACGTTGACCTCCATCTGTCCAATGGCCAACTTCACACATCCGTCCACATCAAACCCACCAACAAGCAACAGTACCTCCATTATGACAGCTGCCACCCATTCCATATCAAACGGTCCCTTCCCTACAGCCTAGGCCTTTGTGGCAAACACATCTGCTCCAGTCCTGAATCCTTCGACCATTACACCAACAACCTGAAAACAGCTTTCGCATCCCGCAACTACCCTCCCGACCTGGTACAGAAGCAGATAACCAGAGCCACTTCCTCATCCCCTCAAACCCAGAACCTCTCACAGAAGAACCCCAAAAGTGCCCCACTTGTGACAGAATACTTCCCGGTACTGGATCAGACCTTGAATGTGGCTCTCCAGCAGGGATACGACTTCCTAAAATCCTGCCCCGAAATGAGATCCATCCTTCATGAAATCCTCCCCACTCCACCAAGAGTGTCTTTCCGCCGTCCACCTAACCTTCATAACCTCTTGGTTCATCCCTATGAAATCCCCAAACCACCTTCCCTACCCTCTGGCTCCTACCCTTGCAGCCGCCCCCAGTGTAAAACCTGTCCTATGCACGCTCCCACCACCACCTACTCCAGTCCTGTAACCCGGAAGGTGTACACGATCAAAGGGAGAGCCACGTGTGAAAGCACCCACGTGATTTACCAACTGACCTGCCTGCACTGTGACGCTTTCTATGTGGGAATGACCAGCAACAAACTGTCCATTCGCATGAATGGACACAGGCAGACAGTGTTTGTTGGTAATGAGGATCACCCTGTGGCTAAACATGCCTTGGTGCACGGCCAGCACATCTTGGCACAGTGTTACACCGTCCGAGTTATCTGGATACTTCCCACCAACACCAACCTATCCGAACTCCGGAGATGGGAACTCGCCCTTCAGTATATCCTCTCTTCTCGATATCCGCCAGGCCTCAACCTCCGCTAATTTCAAGTTGCCGCCGCTCATACTTCACCTGTCTTTCAACAACTTCTTTGCCTCTGTACTTCCGCCTCGACTGACATCTCTGCCCTTACTCTTTGCCTAAATATGTCTGCTTGTGTCTGTGTATGTGCGGATGGATATGTGTGCGTGTGTGTGTGTGCGCGAGTGTACACCTGTCCTTTTTTTCCCCCTAAGGGAAGTCTTTCCGCTCCTGGGATTGGAATGACTCCTTACCCTCTCCCTTAAAACCCACATCCTTTCGTCTTTCCCTCTCCTTCCTGAAGAAGCAACCATCGGTTGCGAAAGCTAGTAATTCTGTGTGTGAGTTTGTGTGTTTTGTTCTTGTGCCTGTCTGCCGGCGTTTTCCCGCTTGGTAAGTCTTGGAATCTTTGTTTTTAATATATTTTTCCCATGTGGAAGTTTCTTTCTATTATATATATATATATATATATATATATATATATATATATATATATATATATATATATATATATATATATATATAAGTGTGTGTGTGTGTGTGTGTGTTCAGTAAACTAGATTTAAAAAATCAGTTGTGTCATTTCTCAATGAGGAACTTGAAACTTTCAGCACATGTCAGGTGGATGTAGAAGAAGTCTCGCTCAGGCCTAAAAGAGTAACTGACCAGGCACTGGATAGATATGTGCCCAGTAGAACAGTTCATATGTGAGGGATCCTCCATGGTATACATTGCTATTAAGAAACTTCTATAAAGAAACAGAGATTACTGCATAATAGGTGTGAAACAAAGCAGAGGGCTGTATATAGGGAGATCCTGAATGAAGTGCATTTGGCTGTCAAGAGAGCGATGTGTGAAGTCTTCAGTGACTACCGTAGCAACTAATTGTCAAATGATCTTTCACAGAATCCAAAGAAATTCTGGTTGTTGTAAAGGTTGTTAGTGACACCCCAGTTAGCGTCAGATCCCTAGTGAAAGAGACAGGAACTGGTATTGAGGGTACCAAAGCAAAATCCTGTTTTAAAATGTTCCTTTCCAGAAGAATTTCCCCAATTTAATCCTCATTTCACTGGAGAGATGAGCTTGGAATCCTAATCAGATTATATACCGAATTTTCAGCTGAGCTAGCTCCTCTTCTAACTATATCATAGATACCTCAAACAAACAAATGTGCTCAGATCCTGGAAAAAAAAAAAAAGAAAGCAGGTCACACCCACCTACAAGTATCCTTGACATTGATTAGTTGCAGAAACTTATAACATAAAGAGGTATCTAGAACAGAATGACCTCCTTCATGCCAACCAGCATGGATTCCAAAAACACTTATCATGTGAAACCCAGCACAGACTTTTCTCACACTAGCACTTTTCTCACATGACATACCGTAAGCTTTGGAACAAGGCAACCAGATAGAAGCAGTATTTCTTGATTTCAAAAAAGCGTTTGACTCATTACCGTATCTATGCTTATTGTCAAAAGTATGATGATATGGGGCCTCAAGTGAAATTTCTGACTGGACTGAGGACTTTTTGATAGGGAGGATGCACCATGTTATTTTGGATGGAGAGTCATTGTCAGACGTAGAAGTAACTTTGGGAGTGCCTCAGGGAAGTGAGTTGGGACACTTGTTGTTCATGGGATCATAAGGATAAGATTACAATAATTACAGCATGCACAATCAATCATTCTTCCCATGTTCCATATGAAAATGGAACGGGATGAAACCCTAGCAACTGGGACAGTGGGATGTACCCTCTGCCATGTACTTCACGTGGTTTGCAGAGTGTAGGTGCAGATGTAGGTGTCCTCAAGGGGGCGGGCAAGGGGAGCACTTGCCGCCGCCTCCCCCCCCCCCCCCCCCTTTCCCGACAAATCTTGAGTACTAAATATTTTTCTATTGCGCTATAGCCATCAATTCAATTCTCTGTATATGGAGAGTTTTTTGTGCCATCAATATAATTTAGTTCTTACGGCTTGACATATCACGAAATTGGCCAAGACATACAAAAAATGGCAATTTTTTAATCCCGCCTGGAAAAATTTCTGCGCACACCCTAAATAACACGACATTCCGAGAACCGAGTGACAAATTCCTTGCGGTATGTTCCTGTTACCCATATTAACCTGAGATTAAGCGAGCATGAAAGTACGAACACTGCTGTCAAATTTTGTTACGGCGTCTACTGTGTGCAAGCGTTCTTATACTGGAACACAATTTTCAGCTCTATGAATGATTCCGGCTTTGAGAATTATCCAAAGAACTATATTCCACTATAGTGTGATGGCATATGTCGCAATAGTGCAATAAATGACCGTAAAACCGGATCTGAGAGACCGTTCTACCAAAATGCACTAGAAATAACTCGAGTTATGAATTACACAAAATGACACTTTGAGGAATAGTGTACAGCGACAATGCTACGCATTTTCACTCATTTCCATACACGAAACAGTAAGGACATCCGAAGAGGACAAATGGGAGAATTCTCGGACAATCTAACTTTTCCGCAACCATTTTCCACTAGCTTCGTTTCGTTCTTTTTTTCACCAGATGTCTTTTTTGCAGGTTATGTTGGCTATGCTGCAAAAGTATGTTACTTCTGCTTTCGAAGTACAAACGAGTTTCGTTGAAAGCATTGTTGGATAACGCAACAGGTTATTACATTCTTGTCGGTCAATAATTGATAAAGGAAAGTTTTATTAAAATGACTTGATAACTTTGACCCTGAAATGTGTGTTGGTCTCAGTAATGGAAAAGAAATGACTGGCCGCAGGTGTGAATGCTCGACGTTTCTATATACATATATTTTTGTGTCGTGTTTTTGTTCAGTTTTTGTGAAGATGACAGTTTTACTAATGCAGCTAAGACGAAGAATCTTTATACTTATATTACAAGACATAACCTGTATAGTTGTATTGCTCTCGAAAATGAGTGGAAAACGCAACAAATGTATCTTATTCCATAGCATAAGAAACATACCTTTACATTTTAAGGAACTTTAAGTTAGCGAAAACGCGTCATAGTCTGATGGATGCCTTGTTGTTTCCAGATAACTCAAAGTTTGAGGCTGCAAACGAACGCGCTATGTACAATGGCATCGCCTGTAAAAAGAGTAAGTTACTCCATGTTCAAATAACGGTGGAGGATATAGTCTAATGTGTGATTGCACTGCAACACTTCAGTAATATCTGTTAAATTTTGCGTATCTTCTAACTAAAGAACAGATATTTGTTGTAAATCATAACAACTACCATGATCTGTGTAATTGTCTTTCCATTGCTTTATAATCTGAGCAGTTAAGTTTGTGTAAGCCCCTTTCATATTTAGTTTTAATCGTTGTTTTCATCTTGTAAGATACAAGAGTTGTTAAAAATTTAGTTAGTGAGAACCTATCAATTGTCGTTGGTGTCCACACTGATGAGCTCTAGAAAAATTCCCTTGTCCCTTTGAAATCTGAACTTAGAGCCTATGTACTCCCACGTACTGGACATACTATCGTTATTAGCCCTACAAGCTGAGTGGGGTTGTAATCATGTTACTTTCAGTGGAATGAATTGAAGTTTGTTGTAATAAATAGATACTGTTATGTCACATTTCTGGGAGCTGTATGCTCATTTTGATATGTGTAGTTCGAACTTGATTGTGCATCATTCTGTAGCTCTGCAAAGACTGCAGATATCCACCTTGATGATTCATCCAGTCAGTGACATGACAACTTTCTTAGCTCTGTTCTAAGTGCCGTTTCACTTTATGTCAGATAATGGTACATTGTTTCAAAGTAAAGAGTTCAGTGTGAATGTCAGAAAGAGAAAGCGACCTGGAATTGTATGGGAAAGGGTCACACTGAATAATAACACTGATGTTACAGCATGTTGTTGTGTTGTTTTTTCTGTCATTCCTCCCAGAAGTTTATGATGAATGTTCTGAACATAATTAATAATGAACCAAAATTATGCACTTTAAAACTGATCATGACTTGTTAGTATTAAGGTTTTTATTTTCCACAATGAAATTAAATTATAAACATTATAAATTATCTTGCATCAGTGCATTGGGTGCTAGAATGTTTATTTATATAATGTTAAGGTATCAACTGTCATTTGACAGAAGTAATGGCATGGAGTTTCTCACCATATCATCTTAAGGTCCTCACTTTTTCTTTTGTAGAAAGTACTTGCAGCTCAGAATCAGCGTAAAGGCTTTCGAGTAACCTGTGCATAAAATATAAAAGGACACAAAACAAAAACAGGTCGACAGCCATATTGTCATGGAATTATAACTTTTAAAAACCTGACACACACACACACACACACACACACACACACACACACACACACACACACACACACACACACACTCTCTCTCTCTCTCTCTCTCTCTCTCTCTCTCTCTCTCTCTCTCTCTCTCTCTCTCGCTCTCTCTCTCTCTCTCTCTTTCTGTTGTTAGTAATTTGTCAGAAAGCATGAAAAGTTCAGAAACTATTAAAAGTAGAGTTAAAAACAAGCTTGAAGAATTTCTCGGTGTCTGCCTCCATTTACAACTTGCATAGCAGGATTGATTGGTGTTCTAATATAAATACGTTGACATGTGTGGGACCACTGGCGGACATGGCGGGTTACAGATCCACCACTAGTGGATTCGCGACAGTCAACAAGTTAATAACAAAATAATGTAAGGTGAAATCCATATAATGTTCAGTTGCCACATAGCTTAGGGTTAGCTGCATTATCGGTAACACTACACTGATGACATGTGGATTCTAGACTGCTATACATCTTGCATTCTGACACCATTTGAGAGGCTTGTGTTTATTGCTTTCAATGCTAAACTTGTGAGGCAGCTTCTCATTTGGAATTGACTGAGTGGACCCCTTTGGAGAACTCCCCAACTTGGAAACACCCGTTATGGTCGGAGATTAGACTCGAGAACTTCCCATTAGTAGATACTGGTGATAACTAGTAGATCACCGAGGCAGTAGACAGTGTCAGTAAACGGTAGGCATAAATCATGCTGGAATTTCAGTAAAACTGAAAACTCGTGCATCTGGTTATACACATTTGTGTAATGGTTAAATTGCATAAAATAAATAATTGACGCTTTAATTGGTACATGTAAATGATACCATCATCACATTTGGCATTAAATTACTTATTAGTATAGAGTTGGAGAGAGAGTTATGTTTGCAACATGTGACTCACTAACATTCCCAATTTTAATGATCACTTTCAGCTCATGATGCAGAAAATTGGGATGCATGTAAACTTGTCATTTGTTTGAATTACTTTTCTTGTTACTGTGCATACTTGTTCCTCTTAAATGGAAGTACCAGCAGTGCAGAGAGATCTCATTCCAAACATCTACAGCTATCGTGTACAAAAAACACAGAGAAGGGTATGGTGACATTTTGTTCCATTCATATATGGAGCAGGAAAGAGTAATTACATAAAAGCCTCAGTGCATGCTGTAATTAGTCTCTGACTTGTAGCAAGTAATACCATGTGACTATTATATTCATTCTTCTATGATCCTACATCACTTAATTACACAGTTTTGGTCACGTGTTGTGACACATAATAGTCCGTTCACTGCTGTGAGCCTTGTTGAGAGAGTTTAAGAAAAGTGATTGGTGTATTTGTATGTAGTAAACCAAATGCTGTGTTATTGCACATTGTTCATTGTCATTGTTTTGTCTGAGAGGAAAGCAATGACTGTATTTTCACTGAAATTTCTCCTTCTATCCCTATATTAGATAGAAAGGAAACTTTACTGCAAGAGTAAGCTAACTTCTGTTATTGAAGAGTAAATGAGTTTTGTTGATAGCACATTTGGTTAGTTATTACATGCTTGCTCATCAATATTTGGTAGACGAACCTGATGAATCATTTTATTTGTTCGCTTTTTTGCTTTTCATGTACTCTGTTGGCCAAAAGTCCCCAGGCATTTAACATATTTTTATGTTAAGCTGTGTATTCAAGGGCATTTAAGTGTAGGTAGATTACATCAATATTGAGAACATTTAAACTTTCAGACTGAGTAAACATAGAGAACTGAGTGAGTTTGTACTTAGGCTTGAATACAGATTTCAACTAATTTGGGAAATCAGTTACAGATATCTTACAGGAATTGTATGTTACTAAGTCAACGTTAGAGATGATATAGTTTCCTGGATTGCCAAGGTAGGCTCATGAAGTTGACCAGCAGGGTCTGCTAAAACTGTAAAATACAGTATGTGAAGCAATAGCCAGAAATGCTTGTCATCTTTTTCACAGGACTTCTATTGTCAGTAAGGAACAGAGAAAGAATGATCACCAGACAGGCATTTACATTATCTAAAGCAGGTACATTTCCTCATGATGCTTTCCTCTGTGGAATGGTGATTTATACACATCAGCCATTTGACTATCTCTGCTGGATAAATTTCTTTTCTACACTTTTCCGTGCATTACAATCTTTTTAAGTATTCACATACATCTTGTTACAGCATTGTTTTTTTAATGCCGTCTACCTACCTTCCATTAGATCGTGGTCTCTTGTCTTTTCTTATCTCAGCACACTTGGCTTGCATTTGGAGGGATGACAGTTCAAATCTGTGTCCAGCCATCCAGCTTTAGGTTTTCTATGATTTTACTAAATGACATCAAGGCAAATGGTGGGATGGTTCCTTTGAAAGGGTATGGCTGATTTCCTTCCCTACCCTTGCCACTCTCCGACCTTATTCTCTGTCTCTAATGATCATGATGTCAATGTGATGTTAAACCCAATCTTCCTTTCCTTTCGTTTTCTTATCTCTTGTGATCCATCCATTTCCACTGTGCAACTCTCACTTGCACGCACACAGCAATGGAGCCCCTCCATGCCTTCACTTGTGTGGTGACCATCATAAAAAGTTGTTCTATCACCTCCACGACGGGATTAGTTTTCTATCGGGTTCAATGGATGCAGGTCTCTGTCCGTGGACCTGGTTCTGTATGTGCTTTAATGTGGTACTGTCAAGGAGGTGGTTGTCAAGAAGATTTTGGAAGGTAGTGGTTTTGGGTACGATATTCTGCTTGCGCTTAACCGTGATATCAGGTGGTGAAGTAATGACTGATCAGGAGCTAAGACTTCCTATTAGTCAATCATGCTTGCCTTATTATTTCCGTACATTTGCCCATATCTTCTGATTGAACTCAATTTCTCAAAGTTTTACAGTTGCTGCTGGAAGTTAAGAGTATAAATCCAACATCCAATTCTCAAAATACAGTGCTTCTCATAAACATTGTATCATGTAGTATACTTTTTTACGTTACCCGTGCATTGCATAGTTCCTTCATTATTCAGGATATCATGAGTGCACTGGTGAAGTCTAAGTTCTTAAATGGTCTGACTTATTTAACAGATTTCAACTGTGTAAGTATATAATAAGTTTTCTTTTATCCACATGTTGCCTCCTTCGCATTTTCACAGCCAGTGCTTCTCCATGGCTTGCACCATATCTCCAAGGGAGGGCCCATCAACACCCAACCAGCATGTACCGCGAACATGATAATGATGTTTATTATTGGCCCAGCATACAGGTACACTACGTTCATCCATTTCATAATACATATACATAAATGAAGAAACATGCATCCAAAGAGTAGCTTACAGCTGATTCATTACAAAAATAAACTTTTTCTGGTGGCGATATTGATTACGAAAATAACTTTTTCTGTTGGCGATCATCATTTGTCAGTTTTGAAAAATGTTAGTGGATCATTCCATCCCAAATGATCACATTTTTCAAATGTTTCCCACTCTTCCATTTCTGATTTTGTTTAAATTTATCATAGGTTCACATATTCATTTGAGCTCATAATACCCAATATGTTGGAAACTGCGGCCCTATGTTCGAGAAGCTCTTTGACAAAGGTGTGGTGAAAGCAAGCAAATTCCAGAGTTTGAACCTTACACTCTGCAAACCAGTGTGAAATGCATAGCAGAGGGTACACCTTAGTGTATCGGTTATCATGGTTTCTTCACGTTCCATTCATGCATTGAACATGGGAAGAATGATTGTCTCAGTGTCTCTGTGTATGCTGTAATTATTCTAATATTATCCACACGATCCCTGTGTGAGCAATATGTAGGGGGTTGTTGCATATTCCTAGAGCAATCATTTAAAGCAGATTCTTGAAACAGTGTTAAGAAACTTTCTCCGAATAGTTTACATCTATCTTCAAGAGACTGCCAATTCAGTTTCTTCAGTATCTCTGTGACACTCTCCCATGGATTAAACAAACATGTGTCCATTATTGCTGCCCTTCTTTGCATACGTTCAACATTCCCTGCTAGTCCTCCCTGGTACGAGTCCCACACACTTGAGCAATATTCTCGAACCAGTCACACAAGTGATTTGTAAGCAATATTCTTTGTAGACTGATTGCACTTCCCCAGTCTTCTACCAGTAAACTGAAGTCTACCACCTACTTTACCCATGACTGAATCTGTGTGATCATTCCATTTCATATCCCTACAAAGTGTCAACGCCAGGTATTTTTTTGAGTTGATTCCAACAGTGACTCATTGGTATTATAGTCATACAATATTAATTTTTTTTCATTTTGTAAAAGTGCAAAATTTTACATTTCCAAATATTTAGAGCAAGTTGCCGATCTCTTGCACCTTGTTGAAATCTTATCAAGATCTGGCTCAATACTTATGCAGCCTCTTTGAGATAGTACTTCATTGTAGACAACTGCATCATCTGAAAAAAAGCCTGGTTTTACTATTAATATTGTCTGCAGGGTCGTTAATGTAGAACATGAACAGCAACAGACTAACCTGGGGCACACCTGAAGTTACTTCTACATCTGACTATGGCTCTCCATCCAAGATAACATGCTATGTCCTCTCTACGAAAAAGGCCTCAATGAACTCACAAATTCTGGCTCAAGTTTAAAAGAATAGTTGACAATGCACTGGATAGATATGTACTCAGTAGAACAGTTCACATTGGGAGGAACCTCCATGTTATAAAGTCACTGTAGAGAAACTTCTAAAGAAACAGAGATTACTTCATAATAGGTATAAAACAAAGCATAGGGGTACAGATAGAGTGATGCTGAATGAAACGCATTTGGCCATCAACACAGCAACACACGATGCCTTCAATGACTACTGTAGAAAATATTATCACATGATATTTCACCGAACCAAAAGAAATTCTGGTAATACATGAAGGCTGTTAGTGGCACCACAGTTAATGGCACCCTCTGTGATCGTACTTTTGACAATAAGTGTAGGTGTGGTACTGAGTCAAATGCTTTTTGGAAATCAAGAAATACTGCATCTACCTGGTTGCCCTGATCCAAAGCTTGCAGTATGTCATGAGGAAAGTGCGAATTGAATTTCACATGGCCACTGGCATGGAGAAGGGAAGTCTGTTCTACATACCTCATTATGTTATGCTCAGAATATGTTCTAAGTTTCTACAAAAAATTGATGTCAAGGATATTGGATGATAGTTTTGTGAATCACTTCTACTGCTCTTCTTGTAGGTGGGTTTGACTTGTGCCTTTGTCGAAGAACTGGGCACAGTTTTTTGTTGAGTGAACTACAACAGATTATAGTTAGAAGAGGGGCTAAGTCAGCTGAAAATTCAGTATAGAATCTGACAGGGATTCCATTGGGCACTGGAGCTGTGTTCAATTTTAATGTTTTCAGCTATTTCTTAACACCACTAACACTAATACTTATTTCATCCATCTTTTCAGTGGTATGAGGTTTAAACTGTGACAACTCTTGTGGGTTTCCTCTGTAAATGAACGTTTGAAAATGGAGTTGAGCATTTCAGCTTTTGCTGTGCTACCCTCAATTTCAGTTCCTGTCTCATTTTCTAGGGACCTAAAGTAACTGTGGTGCCACTAACAGCCTTTATGTATGACCAGAATTTCTTTTGGTTCTGTGAAATATCATGATAATATTTTCTACAGTAGTCATTGAAGGCATTATGCATTGCTGTCGTGGTGGCCAAATGCGTTTCTTACAGCATTGCTCTATCTGTACCCCTATGCTTTGTTTATGATGTAATATCTGTTTCTTTAGAAGTTTCTCTACAGTGACTTTATACCAGGGAAGTTCCTCCCATTATGAACTGTTCTATTGGGTACATATCTACCCAGTGCATTGTCAACTATTGTTTTAAATTTGATCCAGAATTGCTCTACATGCTCCTCCCTTGTGCTGAAAGTTTCAAATTCCTCATTGAGATGCGACGCTAGTGATATTTTATCTAATTTGCGGAACATATGTATCTCTTTGCTTATTTTAATTGTCCTTTGTGCTGTGCCAGTCATTGTCGCTACAACCATGTCATGGTCATTTTGATGTGGACATCCTCAAAGAAGTCAGGTCTATTTGTTGCCATTAGAGGCAGTATATTTCTATCATGAGTGGGCTTCTCTGTCCTAGTTAGTTTTCAGAGTTTCACAGGATGTCTTATTTCGACCCACCACTAACAAAACTGTAATGTTCCCATTTAATTGTTGGATGATTAAAATATTAACTGATGATTACAGATGATTGGGGAACTTACAGACAAGTGAACTGAGATTTTCTCTAAAGTTTTCAGCTACATCAGGAGATGAGGCTTGTTGGTGATAAAAGGATCCAATTATCATTTTATACTGAACTTGGCCCATTTATTGTGATTTTAAATTCAATGCCCTGTTTGTGATTGAGTATAATCAAAAATAATTGACTAAGCAGGAAGATATGCCAATAGAATCGCATCCCAGGCATTGTCAACAAGTGTGCCAAGTTGTAGTTCCTTTGAATTTTTTCTTCCTGAGATATCTGACTCCAAAGAGGATCAAAAAATCTGTGAATTTTTCTCTGCAGGTTTTTTGAGTCCCAAGGTCATCACTAGAGAGGTCAGTTTGATTATAAAATGGTGTAGAAAGTTATGTGGATTTTGTTTGCATTTAGGTGTGTTTGACTTTTCTGTCAAAGCCAGGTGATAAACTAAGCGCAGCTGGCGGTGCAAGTCAGATTTTCTGTGATAAGACGACTACACCATATTGCATCGTCTGCATGCCCAGTTTAAGCTCCTCGTAGACGTTTACCAATCCCTAAAGAAAAGTGTTCTTGGCCTTTTAGGCTTCCGCCTGTGGTTACGATTGTAGTTCCCCAGATTGAAGATGAAGGGGTGGTTCGAATGTCTCAACTTTCTATCCAGTTATGTCGTGAGTTTCTCAAATACCTCCACAAAGGTCTCAAAGTGGAATCCATTGTGCACTTCAGTGTTGTATGTATATTATGCAGTCTCTCATATTATTTGTAGGACCTTGTTCTGTATGGCCTGCAGGCCACACAGATGTATTAGGGCTGTGTGTGTCATCATCGGTCTAATGAGAGTGATGTTACATGGACTCTTTACATCCAGGTCATTCCATACAAAGTGATCCAGGAAAAAAATAATTGGTTGCTCGACCATGTCAGAAAAATTTCATATTTGTTGGGTGAATTCCCTAATGTTTAGTGGGCTCAAAAACATTAAAAAATTTTTTATTGTTTTTAATTTATAAACTGACCATTTTTGTTTCAGCCTGCAATTAGTTTTTTTGCATTTACAAGCATGTGTGGTTTTTTTAAATTATTCAATAATAGGTTGCCCCAGACCTTACAAATAAGAAGTATTTAGTTCAGTACACACTGGACTATAAATTAAAACCATGATCACCTAACTGCATTTATTCCTTAATATATTTTGATGGCTCAAAGTTATTTGTTACAAATTAAAAAACTCATTTTTGAACAGTATTTTTCCAAACAAGGGGTAATTCCTCAGCCTTAAAATTTTTTTTTGTGCTTTGCTCTACGCAGTATAGTTGCTTTTGTAGAGTATCAATGGTGAGAAGCTTACACTTTTTTCCATCTTTGCATCTTTTTTTGGGGGGGGGGGGGGGTGCAGATAAAAATCTGAAAATTGCACACTTAATAGACCTTTACGTTATCAAACTTCAGTATAAAGTAAAACTTCGAGATTCGATGGGACTAATGAAAAAAAGTATATCAATTATATACTTTAAACACATGAAAAAATACATGAAACTAAAGTAATGAATGATTATTTATTGAAACAGTCCTCTGCAGGCTTGCGGATAGCACCTGCAACTCTGTAACAAGATGGTACAAGTCTGTGCATTGTCTTTCCCCTTCAGCAACATCTGTTAACAATGAGCTCTTGAAGTGTGCAGTTTAACAGTGGAGTCTCAGTGTTCTACAGGTGTTCCTATTAATAAAGCCTGCCATAAAAGTGTGTATGGAGTGTTTCCTTAAGACATTGCTTTATTTAAAGATTACAGTGAAGAAGAAAGAGTGTTTTATTTACGAGTTAGCTCAGAGGTTAACTCAACTTTCAAGTACAGTGAATTTAAATACTTAAAGAAATTTCAAAACCTTTTTAGCCTGTCTTGCTTGGACCCTTTCAAGAAACATAAAAAGCCTATAACAGAAGTTCTGAGAGAAATAACATTTTGTCATTATTTTGAAAATAAAAGCCTTTTTATCAATAAAATAACAGAAAGTCATTGTATCCAACATGTTATTCAAAGATATTTGTCAGTAACGAAGGAGGGGGTGGTGATAGTTTAGATAAAGAATTTTGTGACTCAAGAGAAACTATGAAAAAAGTAGGTTTACCTTGTGAAATCCTAGGTGCATCACCCACCAGTAAAACAAGAAAACTAAGTGAAGAAAAAAGTACTTTCGCATTGATTGCAAAAATTGAAAAAGTGGCAACTGTTGTCAAAAGAAAGTTGCATGAAACCAGATGGAAGTTCTAAAAATTCTCTGAGCGAATATAATGATTTGATAGAAAAGCTAAAAACGAAATGTCATATTTCAAACAAAGAGAACAAAGTTAATATTACCAGTTTACTACCAAATTCTTGGAGTTGAGCAAAAGTTAGTGACATTTAATAAGTTAGAACATTGCTCAAATTAACAGTGCAGTTAGTAAGTAAAACTGCAGGGAGTTTCACCAGTGTTACAAAAGAAAACTGCATCTAATGTCATAGATGCAATCAGGATTGAAAAAGTTATTAGGTTTTATGAAGATGACAATAACAGCCATTTGATGCCTGGCAAAAAAAAGATTGTGTTTCTGTGGAAGAAAATGGTACTAAGAAGCAGAGATAAAAAAGATAAATATTGTGAAATTTAAATGAACTGTTCACTGAGAATTCAAAAAAGAAAATTGTGACATTAAAGTTGAAAGGTCGAAATTTTGTGAGTTGATACTGACATAGTGTATTGTTGCTGGGGTATCTAGCACCCATAATGTTTATGTTTGTTTGTATCACCAGAATATAAAGTTGGTGAAAATATTGGACCTATCTTAGAGTTGACTACAAAGACCTTTTGGAAGTTTTGGTTTGCAATATTGACAGTTATAGTTGTATGATCATGGGGAAATGTCAAGATTGTCCAGACAAACAGGCTTTACTTGACATATTTGTAGAATCAGAAGAAGACAGTTTGATGCCTGACAGTATAGAATAAAAGCAATGGGTTACACATGGCAGAACGGAAATTGTGACAATTACAAAACGACAAGAAGAGTTTTTTTGAAGTGTTGGTACCTAACCCTGAAAATCTGAAAATGCGTTATTTTACTGTCAAAGCTCAGGGTAAATTTCTGCTAAAAGCTAAAAGCAAACTTTGGCAGTTGATGAATGCTTAGTTCTTGCCAACTTTTTCGAAAACTATTCCTTTGTTGTTCAAGATGTTAGAATAGTTAGGAAGTATGTGATAATGGAGGGTTTTTGCATTTTTTGACATGTCCTATATTACATGCACATTCACTGTACGCCATGTAACCGTATGGGATCAAATAAAATTCAATTATAATTCA
The DNA here is from genome assembly GCF_023897955.1 of Schistocerca gregaria. NCBI lineage: Eukaryota > Metazoa > Arthropoda > Insecta > Orthoptera > Acrididae > Schistocerca > Schistocerca gregaria. Next base: position 158,863,596 of record NC_064928.1, read on the forward strand.
AGATCAAGTACAAGGGCACCATGGGGTAAACAAACAGGCCACAGCTCATCCATTTGTGTTCTAATATAAAGATCAAGGTAACCTAAAGATCCACAGTTTTTGTTTCATAGGAGACTACATTGACCACAATGTGACAGCAGTGCATGCTTTTCAGTTGCAGTTAAGAAACTACATAAAACAGCACCACTCTTGTATAAACAAACAGATCTACTTCTGCAATGGTGCTGCGAGCAAATATACAAACAAAATTTTTTTTTAACTTCTCCTCTCACAAAGAAGACTGTCGACTTCATGCAGAATGGCACTTTTTTGCATCATGCCATGGGAAGAATGTGTGTTGATGGTGTCTGGTACAAAAAAGTTAGCTGTCATAAAAGCTAGTCTCCAGAAGACCTATGAGAACCAGATCTTGGCACTTCAAGAAATGTTTAAATTTTGTAAAGAACTTGTAAAAGGGATTGCCAATGTTTTTGTAAAATGTGAGGAAATACAAGAACTCACTGCCATTGTCTTGTAAGAAAGATCCGACACTTGTCAGAAGATTTAAGGTACCCTGTCTTTTCATTGTTTTATACACTATGCAATCAAAAGTATCCGGACACCTGGCTGAAAATGACTTAAAAGTTCGTGGCACCCTCCATCGGTAATTCTGGAATTCACAGTGGTGTTGGCCGCCCCTTAGCCTTGATGACAGCTTCCACTCTTGCAGGCATATGTTCAGTTAGGTTCTGGGAGATTTCTTGGGGAATGGCGGCCCATTCTTCACGGAGGAAAGGTATCGATGTTGGTCGGTTAGGCCTGGCATGAAGTTGGCAGTCAAAAACATCCCAAAGGTGTTCTATAGGATTCAGGTCAGGACTCTGTGCACGCAGTCCATTACAGGGATGTTATTCTTGTGTAACCACCCCGTCATAGGCCATGCATTATGAACAGGTGCTCGATCGTGTTGAAAGTTGTAATCGCCATCCCCAAATTACTCTTCAACAGTGGGAAGCAAGAAGCTGCTTAAAACATCAGTGTAGGCCTGTGCTGTGATAGTGCCATTCAAAACAACAATATTACTGTTGGCACTACACATCCTGGTAGGTGATGTTCACTGGGCATTTGCCATACCCACACCCTGCCATCAGATCACCACATTGTGTACTATGATTCGCCAGTCCACACAACGCTTTTCCACTGTTCAGTCGTCCAATGTTTACGCTTCTTACATCAAGTGAGGCGTCATTTGGCATTTGCTGGTGTGATGTATGGCTTATGAGCTGCCCACTACCATGAAATCGAAATTTTCTCACCTCCTACCTAACTGTCATAGTACTTGCAGTGGATCCTGATGCAGTTTGGAATTCCTGTGTGATGGTGTGCATAGATGTCTGTCTGTTACACGTTACGACCCTCTTCGACTGTCGGCAGTCTGTGTCAGTCAACAGACGAGGTCAGCCTGTACACTTTTGTGCTGTACATGCCCCTTCACATTTCCACTTCACTATCATCTCAGAAGCAGTGGACCTAGGAGTGTTTAGGAATGTGGAAATCTTGCATACAGATGTATGACACAAGTGACACCCAATCACCTGACCACATTTGAAGTCCGTGAGTTCCGCAGAGCGCCCCCTTGCGCTCTCTCATGTTGTCTAATGATTACTGAGGCCGCTGATATGGAGTACCTGGCAGTAGGTGGCAGCACAGTGCACCTGATATGAAAAATATATGTTTTGGTGGTTGTCTGGATACTTATGACCACATAGTGTACCTCAGTCACATATCTTGCTCATGTGTAAGTTCATGTCAGCATCCCCTTATAGTGAACTTCATCGATGTGGAAAACTTGTACCACTGACACTTGAAAATAAGGACATAGTGGCTTATATTTATGGTGGACAGTGGCGGAGTGCTGAAGTTGATAATATTGATTGTAAAACCAAGACGTGCTTGTTACATTTTACCACCCACAAGAACTGAAGACCTAGTTCAAAAAATTTGAAAAGGATCAAGTGTGGATGCAGGTTAAAAATGTACTGAAGAAGCTGTCTCCCCTAGAATTTACAGCTGCAACTGGGTAAACTTTTAATGTAATGCCCAAACTGAGTGAAGGAATTTCTCTGTTGTTCAGTGAACAATGTAGTAAAAACAAGTAAGGTGAGAACAAGATATTGTAATGAATTCTCTCTCTCTCTCTCTCTCTCTCTCTCTCTCTCTCTCTCTATCTCTCTCTCTCTCCCCTTCTTCTTCTTCTTCTCCTTTTTTTAAGTGAGCATAGATATGTTTAAATTATGTAACTGATACACTTTATCCATTACTCCTAGTATTGCAGATGCTAAAAAACTTTTTGATTCATATTTGTAACTTTTTTATAACTTCCCATTGAATCTCGAGAGTTGAAATTTATACTGAAGTTTGATATCAAAAAGGCATGTTAAGTGTGTAATTTTCAGATATTTCTGTGGCTTGATTCTAAAAGGGCCAATGTCAAGAATCTTTGTTTTAAGTTATAAGCGTCTTAATATTTTCTGTATTAAAAACAAAGATTCCAAGCCTTACCAAGCGGGAAAGCGCCGGTAGATAGGCACAAAAAATAAAACACACAAACACACACACACAGAATTTCTAGCTTTCACAACCGACGGTTGCTTCTTCAGGAAAGAGGGAAGGAGAGGGAAAGACGAAAGGATGTGGGTTTTAAGGGAGAGGGTAAGGAGTCATTCCAATCCCGGGAGCGGAAAGACTTCCCTTAGGGGGAAAAAAGGATAGGTGTACACTCACACACACAAACACACACATATCCATCCGCACATACACAGACACAAGCAGACATTTGTAAAGGCAAAGAGTTTGGCCAGAAATGTCAGTCGAGGCGGAAGTACAGAGGCCCCAGACTTACCAAGCGGAAAAGTGCCGGTAGATAGGCACAATAAATAAAACACACAAACACACACATAGAATTTCTAGCTTTCGCAACTGACGGTTGCTTCTTCAGGAAAGAGAGAAGGAGAGGGAAAGACGAAAGGATGTGGTTTTCTGTCATTTTCTGACAGCTTTTGACAGTATATTTTGGGCTGTTTGTTACTTTCATTATAGTAAATCATCTTAACTAATGCTTATTTTGAAATAATAAATTTCTAAAACTTTAAGCCTCAAAATAAAAGGACTTAAGACATTGACCTTTTTTAAAATCAAGAACTCTCTTAAATTATTTGAAATTGGCCATTTGGTTATCAGGGTCAGGTACACTGAATAACCAGAAATAGGTAATTTTAGGATAAATATGTCCTTGTACTCATTGATTAAATCACTTTATTCATTCCTCTAGAATTTAATAACTGATAGCACTCAGTGTCTGGTTCGACTGGACACTAAGATGGACGATTCAGAATACACTACCAACAGAGCACATACAAGGCTTGAACAATTCTACCCAATGCTTAACCAGCAGAATACACAAACATGAGGATGGGTCAATCCACTCCAAGTGGACCAGCACTGGTTGCCTGACCATCTCACAAAAAAATTATATTCGTTGCGTGAATTCCCTCATGTTTGGTAGACTCAAAAATATTTTTATTGGTTAACATTTAGAAACAGCCACAAGCACTTTTTTGCATTTACAGTCATCTGCGGTTTTTAAATTATTCAGTAATGAGTTGCTCCAGACCTTTCAGACAAGAAGCACTTAGTTAAGCACACAATGGACTATAAATTAAAACCATGATCACCTAACTGATTGTATTCCTTAATATATTTTTAATAGTTCAAAGTTATTGGTTCCAAAGGTATTTTTCCAAAGTTACTTTTTAGAGTATCAATGGCGAGAAGCTTGCACTTACAAAATACATTATTAAAAAACAGATTTTTTTGAATTTTTTTCATTCTTTGGTTTGCAATATCTTTGTTAGGGGACCAGATAAATCTGTGGCTTGGTTCTAAAAGGGCCAATGTCAATATTTGTCAGCACTGGTTTTTTTGGTGTACACCATATGCTCTTCATTGTGTTAAAATGGCCAATGTCTAAGCCACATAGGATGAGAGATACTGGGGTTTTAAGTTGTAAGCCCCAAAGTGTTTTATCAAGTTTCCAATTGGACTCTTACTAACAGATGGTTTCAACAATTGAAACAGTGCTGTGATATTGGACTTATATCTGGTGGGAATACACAATAATAAGAGTTGTTCCTTTAAAAATTCCTCTTACCATTCGGCACATTGTTAGTGAAGAGTCTAGACAGTCTTGGTGGGCACAAACATGTTTCACAGAGGCGATAAGGAAGAGCTTGAGGCACAAACTGCATCTGAAATATCACTGCTAAAGTCATCACTTTGCCTTGAAGGTAAGTTTGCTAAAATAAATTGGTATCACGAGCATTTATCTCTAATTTTTCCAACACAAGACCATAAATTGACTGGTATCTCTACTTAATGCCAATCTAAAATATCATCTACTGCCTTTTTAATTTATTTCATTTTTATTTGCTTTAAGGTCATCCCAGTACCAGTACAGAAGGAAATGCATGTTCGTCATTATTGATAGACATGATTTCAAGTTCTGATGAAGATTTATCTGAAGATTCTGATGAATATGTTCCAAATGGTGGCAAAAGTAGTGTTGAAAGCAATGACAGGGGGAATATAGCTGTACGAAAGACAGTTAAGAAATCTTCAAGGATTGAAGGAATTGATCTAATTCAACAGCAGCCTGGCAATGAAACAACAGAGTTCAGTGGAAGGGGAGGAAGAAATGTGATCCACAGGATTCGTCCAGAATTAATTGCATCAGAAATAGGTGCAAGTTTGGGCATAGACAAGCATTGAGTTTTCTTTCTGTTCAGATCTATCATCTGGAATGGTTCTTCTGAGGAGCAACTGTGTTTGTAGGAGACAATTCCCGACATATCTGAGTGATAATTCATCCATTTTATCTTGTTCCAAACAATAGGATTCCTTTCTGTGTTAATTTTCTTGAATTCTCACCAGGTCTTTAAAGTTGTAGAAGTCCTTTTGCTCCAGCTCTATTGCAGTTATGGGTGGCTTTCGGGGAACCATGTATATTAATTTGGCCCAGTCTCTTGGCAGTTCTACTCCAACAGTTGTTGTTTTCTATGTCTTCTCAATGGCTGTTGAATTGAGTCAGCTTCAGGTGAGTATGTCCAATTTTAAGAAACTTATGATTGATTTCCAAAAGTCTTCCCTGAATCATGAATTCTTCCACTACTCTCAGAAACATGATGGCAATAAAATATTTCGGTTTTGTCCGGTACATGAATCGCTGTACAGGTGTACCTCAACAATTTCATTGGCCAGTTTCATCAAATAATCATATAGACAAGAAGCTATTTCTTGGTCACCTCTTCCTGCCATTGTTTCATTCCAAATGTAACATACTGGAGAACATTCTTTGTCTCTTTACATAGATGGTTGAAGGTCCAAAGTTGTCTTCTGTGAAACCCCACACTACATTGTAAAAAGGGAGTGGGTAGACATTTCTGCAAATCAAAGGCCAGAGTTACTACATTGAAATTCTGTTCAGCTTTCTTTTTATCACTGTCTTTCTGATGGTAAGCAGCCTGGGCTAAATCCAAATGTTGCTGTTGTTCCACTCCAACCTTACAATGTTCAGCATCATCAGTACAATTCTTGAGCATCACGACGTATTGTTCGCATTTTGCACAAGTGTCAGTCTTCGGTTTGTGGAAGCTAAGATTGAAACAGTTCACAAAAACTCTTCGATAACAAGCTTCACTTCTTGGCTTCACACCTTTGCTACAGCAAAATTCTTGATAGAGCCAGTACATTGCTGAAATATTCAAGTCTGTAGGTAAATATTTTTTAGAAAAATGAGATCGAGAATAATGGCTTTCGTAGGAAGGAAACATGTTAATGTGTTCCTTTATGAAATCAGTGTTGTCAGATGGTACTTTCAGATGTTTAGAATGTTTACCACGTCCATCTTCAGAACACACTCCTCTTTCAGAGCCCGATCTTTTCTCCACAATTATTCTTACCTTCTTTTGTGTTAAAGAAAATGTACTAAGGAACATATTCTGACATACTTCTATCTTAGTCTGCAAAGAAGGACTGTAAAGAAAGTACTTCCTGGAATATTTTCACCAGCTTGCAGTTCCCTCAGGTTTGTTCCTTAAACACTCCACATGTTTCTTTTACTCAGACACATGATTAGCTATGAAGGGATTTTGAGCTTCTGGGGACAATTTGTAATATTCTATGAACATTTTCTTTGTCTCATCGTCATTTACTTTTCCTCCACAATTAATAATATAGTTGACAACAGTTGTTGCTTATAACTGAATCCAACTGTCATGTCCTTGCAGTTACTATCAGTCAAACAGTGTTCAACATCTTATAACTCCAACTACATTCTGCCCTATTGTCTCATGAATTTCTGTGAAGGAATGGAATATATCGGAATGGTTTCTGTCTTATATGTGGCTACATTATGAGGAAAATAGCAACAGCATTCTCTGCTATGACTTCATTAGGTCTATAGACATTAGTGAACAGTAGATGACAGCAGAAAGAAAGAGCTCAAAAAGAAGTTCCTGTCACTGAAAAAAAGCTGCAGAAAAGTTAAAAATATATGTGGTGAACCTGATCATTGACAATGAAAATAGCACACATGCTGTGGAAGTATCTTGGACCTTGTAGCTACAAACAGCTCAGACCGTATTGATGGCATCAATTTAGAGATGGGGATTAGTGATCATGATGTCGTCATAGCAACTATGGTTACGAAAGTTAATAAACAAGTCAAGAGGGCTAGGAGAGTGTTTCTGCTAGAAAGAGCAGATAAACAGTTGTTGGCATCTCACTTAGACAATGAACTGCATCATTTAGTTCTAGAATGGTGGCCATAATGAATTATGAGCAAAGCACAAACAGATTGAAAATTGTGCTGTGGACAAGTATGTGCCTAATAAGTGGGTGTAGGACGGAAAAGACCCAGTGTGGTTTAATAATGATATTTGGAAAATGCTGCGGAAGCGAAGGCTGTTGCACTTTCGGTTCAAAAGAGGATGTGTGAATGATGACAGGCAAAGATTAGCTTAGATTTGTGTTTCAGTGAAAAGATCTATGCGTGAAGCATGTAACAGCTACCACCGTCTTACCTTGGCTAAAGATCTGGCAGAGAACCCAAAAACATTCTGGTCCTAAGGAAAATCACGAAGCGAGTCGCTAAGGCTTCCATCCAGTCACTTGTTGACCAGTATGGATCGGCAGTAGAAGATAGCAAAAGGAAGGCTGAAGTTTTGAATTCCACGTTTAAGAAATTTTTCACGCCGGAAAATCGTACAAACATACCATTGTTTGACCATTGCATGGAATCCCATATGAATGACATAGTAATAAGTATCCATAGCATAGACAAACAGCTGAAAGAGTTGAAAATAAATAAATCTCCAGGTCCAAATGGAATCCCAATTTTGTTTTACAAAGATTACTCTACATCATGGGCCCCTTATTTAATTTGCATTTATCGTGGATCTCTCGACCAACACAAAGTGCCAAGTGACTAGAAAAAAGTACAAGTGCCAGCTGTATGTAATAAGGGTAAAAAAACGGACCCATAAAAGTACAGACCAATATCCTTAACATTGGTTTGCTGTGGAATTGTAGAGCATGTTCCGAGTTTGAATATAATAAATTTTCTAGAGACCGCAAAGCTCATGTCTTTAAACCATTATGGCTTTAGAAAGCATCACTTGTGTGAAACCCAGCTTGCTCTTTTCTCACATAATGTACTGCAAACTATTGATGAAGGGCAACAAGCAATCCATATTTATAGATTTCCAAAACGCATTCGACACAGTATCCCACTGCAGACTGTTAACAAAGTTACATCCATATGGAATAGGCTCCCAGATATGTGAGTGGCTCAAAGACTTATTATGTAATAGAACCCAGTATGTTGTCCTCAGTGGCGAGCGTTCATCGGAGAGATGGGTAACATCAGGAGTGCCACAGGGAAGTGTGATAAGGCAGTGGCTATTTTCTGTATACATAAATAATCTGCCAGTCAAGGTTGGTAACAATCTGTAGTTGTTCGCTGATGACATTGTGGTTTACAGGAAGGTGTCAAAGATAAATAACTATAGGTTGATACAAGATGACCTAGACAAAATTTCTAGACGGTGCAAGAATGGTAGCTGTTTCTTGATGTAGAAAACTGTGATGTAATGCGGGTGAGTAGAAAAACAGACCTTTAGTGTTCGCGTACAGCATGAGTAGTGCCCTGCTTGACACAGTCACGTTGTTTAAATATCTGGTTGTAATGTCGTGAAGCGATATGAAATGGAACAAACATTGAGGGTTGTGGTAGGGAAGGCAAATAGTCGACTTTGGTTTATTGGGGAAATTTTAGTAAAGTGTTGTTCATTTGTAAAGGAGGCTGCATATAGGATGCTAGTGCGATTTATTCTTGAGTACTGCTTATGTGTTTGGGATCTGCACCAGGTCAGATTGGAAGAAGACATCGAAGCATTTTAAGGCAAGCTGCTAGTTTTGATACCGGTAGGTTTGATCAGCATGCAAGTGTTATCGATTTGCTTCAGGTGCTCAAGTGGGAGGCCTTGGAGTGATGAAGACATTAATTTCGATAAACACTTCTGAGAAAATTCAGAGTACCGACATTTGAAGCAGACTGCAGAACAATCCTACTGCCACCGACTAACATTTCACATAGGGACCACGGAGATAAGGGGCAAGAAATTAGGGCTCATACAGAGGCATGTAGACAGTCGTTTTTCCCTCACTTTGTCTGTAAGTGAAAAGGAAACAACTAGTTGTGGTAAAGGGTAAGCTCCACCACACACTGTATGGTATCTTGCAGAGTATGTATGTGTATGTAGATGTAAATAGCTATAAGCACCATACTAGTAAATATCAGTTCACTGAGGTTCATGGGTTGAACTAAGAAGTCATGAAACGATCATTGTGCAGCAAATAAAAGGTTCTCCACGTTATGGAATTATGCCAAATTCTATGAGAGACATGACTAGTCAGGAACACCTCACTCTTCATGTATGGTGCTTCAACCCAGAAATGCTCAAAGTAAGAGAATATTTTCTGGGGTTATACAGTCTACTGGACTTGGGGGCAGAATTGCTTTCAAAAAATAATCTTTCTAAGTGGGAGTAGTGTTTCTTCATACCCATTGTTTAGCTGGTGCAGCCAATATGGCTGTGCAGAACAAGGGTATGAAGGAAATCTTTTCTTCAAGATCGGCCAAAGAGCTGTTGTACCTACTGCAGTAATCATTGTTTGGATCTTTCAAAAATCTGTGATCCATTGTGTGATGTCTTGGTAACTGTCAAAGACATCTCAGATTTAGTTATTTAATCCCCAAAAATGAAAAATATGTACGCTGTTGTTGTGCTACCATATGGTGCCGCTAAGATGAATCCAGATCCACAACTTCAGTGGCTAATTACAATGTTACCGACTCAGAGAGCTCTAAGGCTAAAATTTTTGAAATATTTTAGGATAAACTATAACCAGGTCTAGGAAACAATAACTGAAATATTGAATGCACAGAGCTCAAATGGAGAGAAAAGACAGTCAGTCCTGCGGGGTAGGTGAATTGGCTCGGGAAGTGTAAGTTAAATTTTTTAAATGAGAGTCACTGTTGACGTGTTTGGTCCATGCTAAGAACCGGCCAGATCTGCATAGAATCCAATTTTTAGTGCAGTCAGACAGAGCTCTTGCAAATCTTAGAACTGCATAAGCATTTGGTGCGCTGTTAGAAAAAGCCACAGATTATTCTAAGTACCTAAATCTGAAAGACGTAAATACCCCATCAATTCAGAAAGTTTTGAGACTGGATTAACAAAAATTATAAGGAAATTTAAAAAGGCTGTTTTAATGCTTCAAGTGTTCCACATAGCCTCCTCCCTCCCCCATCCTCTACACACACACACACACACACACACACACACACACACACACACACACACACAAAATTAAGTACAAAGCACATAACATTAATACAATCATGTGAAACTGTCTCTTTGTGGAATGTTGTCACATGTCACACTGGTTTGAATGACAATTACATCGTCAGATTGTTGACACATCGTGTGAATTTGTGCACTTTGCCATTTTGTGTTAGATTTGTATTGATAACACTTAGTCCCAGCACCTGTGGTGATTTTTTACAGAAAAGCATGTCCTCAAGTTGTGGCAGGCATCCACGCATTGCTTTTGTTTGGTAGTTAAGGCGTACAGGACAACTTTTTACACAGTTTTGTCTTCTTCAAAACCTTCTAGAGAATGTTTTGAACTCTAAATTTAGAGATGTTGCCATATTGAGATTTGTGACAGAACAGTGTTGACACACTATGGCCACACGCTCACTGCTTCACACAAGTCCATACCTGTTGTTTACAGTTGTTAGTTCAAGTAAGCAGTGTACTGAACCGTGCTGACATTGCTTGTTCGCCAAGAAGGAAATCAGTCTTGGAACTTTTTAGGTGTACTCTGTATCTCACAGCTAAGAAACATATTAGTGGGATTGAAACACATGGAAACATCTTCTGTTCGTGAAGAATTGTTTCATGGATATCGTTTTATGGAAAATGTGTTTAAAATTCTGAAAGAGATTGAGCGAAGATTCAACCGAGAGGATCGAAAGCGACTATCCCACTTTGAAGAGATACTTGTTAGGTCCTCCCACACAACTTCCATCTGCAAGACATTTATAAGAGTTGCATGGAGAACACACACAACAAGCTTTAACCTCTACAGGCTTTATGCACAACTTGAAATGCTGTCAACCATTATGACTGGTGTAATGCCACGCAATGTCTCATCTGTTGGAAAACAATTTAGTCTTGAATGTGATAGGGTTAAGGAACTGTTTCAAGAATCTATTTGCTTAGTTATTCTGATTAAGGTTGTTGATAAAATATCGATATTGATAGTTTTTCCGAAAAATATCGATATTTACCGGTGATATATCGATATCAAAATGGAAATATCGGGTGCTGATATTTTTATTTTATATTTTTTTTTCACAATTTTCATTTAATATTTCAAGTTATGCTTTTGAAACCATAGTAAAACATAATTTTAAAATCCCTGTTTGAAGGAGTCTTACCATTTTTTGAGCTTCCATCACATCTAGTCTATTTCTTTGACTCAACAGTATTATGAAAAGGAAAGTTGCTCCTCACCATATAGTGGAGATGCTAAGTAGCAGATCACAAACAAGCATTTCACCAGCAAGGCTTTGTCAAAAATAGAGTACACACACACACACACACACACACACACACACACACACACACACACACACACACACACACAAACGGACTCACACAAACACAGTTCACAACACACACACACGGACTCACACACACATGACTGCAGCCTCTGGCAACTGAAGCCACACTGCGAGCAGCAGCACCAGAGTGTGATGGGAGTGGTGCCAGTGTGGAGGTGACGAGGAGGCTCAGGCAGGGAGGAGGAGGAGGGATAGTAGGGGTAGGGGTGGGGGACAGTGAAGTGTTGCCGGGGAGCATGTATGGACGAGGTAGAGAGAGGGTAAGGCAGCTGTGTGCAGTCAGAAGGTTAGACGGTGGGCAGGGGAGAGGTTTTTTTTGGGTTGGGGGGGGGTGGGGGTGGGGAAAAAGGTGAGATGTAAAAAACACTGGGTGCAATGGTGGTTTTAGCCTGTGTAATGCTGGGATGGGAACAGGGAAGGGGCTGGATAGGTGAGGAAAATGACTAATGAAGGTTGAGGCCAGGAAGATTATGGGAATGTAGGATATATTGCAGAGAAAGTTCCCACCTGCGCAATTCAGAAAAGCTGGTGTTGGTGGGTAGGATCCATATGGCACAGGCTGTGAAGCAGTCAATGAAATGAAGGATGTGTTGGGCAGCATACTCAGCAACAGGGTGGTCCACTTGTTTGCCAACCACAGTTGTCGGTGGTCATTCATGCGGACAGACAGCTTGTTGGTTGTCATGCCCACATAGACTGCAGCGCAGCAATTACCCCTTAGCTTGTAGATCACATGACTGGTTTCGCAGGTAGCCCTACATTTGATGGGATAGGTGATGTTTGTGACTGGAGTGGAGTAGGTGGTGGTGGGAGGATGTATGGGACAGGTCTCGCATCTAACTCATATTATAGGGATATGAGCCATGGGGTTAGTGGTTGGGAGCAGGAGTTGTGTAGGATGGATGAGTATATTACGTAGGTTCGTTGAACAGCAGAATACCACTGTGGGAGGGATGGGTAGTAGGGAGGACGTTCCTCATTTCAGGGCACGACAAATGATAGTCGAAACCTTGGCGGGGAATGTAATTCAGTTGCTCCAGTCCTGGGTAGTACTGAGTTACGAGGGGAATGTTCCTCTGTGGCCAGACGGTGAGACTTTGGGAGGTGATGGGAGACTGGAAATATAAGGCATGAGAGATTGATTTTGTACGAGACTGGGAGGATAATTACAATCTATGAAGGCTTCACTGAGACCCTCGGTATATTTTGAGAGGGACTGCTCCTCACTGCAGATGCGACGACCGTGAGTGGCTAGGCTGTATGGAAGGGACTTCTCAGTATGGAATATGTGAAACAAGTATATGTGGCACAAAAGTAGCCGTCCGATTGCCACGGGGAGGGGGGGGGGGGGGGCGTGGTTACCAGGGTGAATGGAATGACATTATTTCCAATATGAAGAAATAACACAAATAGTGTGCTATTTCTTCACATCGGCATTCTTCAAAAACAGCTGCTGAAAATGATGAACAGAACTCTAAATGGTAAGATTGGTTTTTATGGTGGGTGAAGACATGTCGGGAAATGCTGATGTAATCGGCACTCGGCGTTACCGACAGAAATTGCAGTGTTTAGGATCACCACACAGTTTTGACACAGCGACTGCTAGGTCACTGGCATTTGCAGAAACGAAGAAACAAGGAAGTCAACATGAACTGTTGTGGACAAATCCGATGCATGACAAAACCAAACGACGGACCCATCAGACACCTTTTGTTGTATCACTTAATGCATTTACCATTGTTATCAAAATGATTATCGTCAAGTGTGAATGTGCATTGTTTTCCTTTCAGTTCCTGCTCTAAGGGGGATAGGCAGGCTGTTAGCTTGTTCATGCACAGAGTATCTAATAATAATATGTAAATATACAGCTCTAAAAAAAGCAGTATATTTACAATGTGCAGTTGATATTTTTATAGGCAGGTATGTCGAATTTTTTTCTGTCAGTATATCGATACATCAGATTCCCGGTATTTTTAAAAATATCAACAGTTCTAATTCTGACCCACCCAGCTACGAGTCCTTCATCTTCGTCAAGGCAGGACTGGGTTAAATTGACCATGTGGATGTCCTGAAAGAGTTTGTTCACCATGTTGTGCGAAGGAAAGCTATGTTCAGAAATTCTATATAAATTTTTTGCGTATAAAAAGAAACAAAATAAGTACCTTCTTCATTTTCAAAGAAATTATGATTTTCTTCCAATAAGACAACACACAGTGTTTCTAATAGTGTATAGTAGTAGCAGCAACAACAACAATAAAGTTATCAACAGCTGATTGTTATGGTGGTCTACAGTAATTCTGAACTACTGTTTGTAAGAGGTCTCAGAGAAGCAGAATTAATGATTTCCCACTATGTGATGTCTTTTTCAAAATTAAGTGAATGAAATTTTTTCTGTGCAGCAGTACTTATAAAATTGGGTCTGTATTTGCAATTTTTAGTGTTAATGAATTTTTCTTCATAGAACAACATAGCCTTGCCTACCTAGTATCTTCTCACACTATTAGTACACGTATTTGATTAACAGTTGTTCATTAAACAAAAACAATGCATATGTTTGATCACCTCCTCCCCCTTCCCAAATAAAATAATAGTTGGTACTCCAATCCCCTACACACACACACACACACACACACACACACACACACACACTTATACAATTGTTATCAGTGTCAGCTTAAAAAAGTTAAATACAGTTGCATCACAGGTGACAAGTTTGTTATGTATAGAGGCATGGCCATGAAGCCAACAGAGGGCAGCCAATGTTGACCAGCTGTTGCAGAAGTTGACTTGCAGTATCCTTTCTATTCAGAGAGGCAATTGCATAATGGGGATGCCACCAAGCCAATGTGATGGTGTTTTCTGTAGCAACTGTGGTTGGGCATGAGATATGTTCTAGTGGAGCACAGTAATTCTGGAACAATCTGTGTGTATTGTGTTTGTATGATTCTTGCTATTCTGTGTCCACTTTTCTGCTTTCACTATATTGATGATGTTTAAAAGATTTGCAGCTGGTACTCCTGCACATTTCCTCTCTCCATCCTAGACGACTGCTTTATCGATCTTGCCTGTCGTTTCATTTCCAGGAATGACATAATGAGCTTTTACTCTGTACATGTTTCCTAGTTGTGAGTTTTAACATCAAGTTCTCGATGCCATAAGCCACAGGATTGTGCACTGTAAACATATCTCAGTAATTGAAGTGGGAGGTTGGAATCACAGAGGATAGCAACCTAATCATGCATATGCTTATCAGTGTTCAGAGAGTAAGCGTTGTTTATTTGTGGGCTCAGCTTTTTATGTTCTTGATCTTGATATCATGCAAGGATACTTTTGGACTGATACTCTGACAGCACTTTTATTGCTGTTAAGAGAATCTGTACCACAGTTCTAACCTCTGTAGAATAACAAAGAAGTCGTTTGTGTCAATAATCCATATACTGAAGTTACAGAAACAGATGTAGGTACACACATTCTTCTGGAGAGTTATGTCTACAAGCTGCGTTTGCAGTAAGTGCAACCATGTCCACCTTGTAATGCCCACACAGGTGCTTTCAGCTGTCCTAAATACAAAAACATATCAACTGGACCTATGACTTGGCTGTGAATTTGTATTACTATTTTTTCGATGTGTTCATTCTTATTTAAGTTGAATTTCAGTCCTACTTACAGGCTTGTTCTATTAAGTACTTCTATTTGTTGTCCCACGACCATAGCTGAGGTCACTGATGCACATCTTTGCAGTGACGCTCGACTCTGAGGCAAACCGGTTTGGATCCTGATGGTGGAAAATTTTCACTACCAGTATTTGTCCGGCAAGAGGAGGAGGGATGATGGCGTAAAGTTCCTAATCACCAGACTTTGTGCGGATGTCTGGATTAAATTCCAATCCTCTCCATCGTTTCTCATGAGATGGGGGAATGTGACACTGTTGATGGTGATCTATCTGCTACACAGGTATGTTTGGTTTGGCAGCTCCCTTTGGGCTAACCAAGAGGAGTAGGATAGGTCTGGCCACTGGGTTTCACTCTCTCCCTTCCCTTCATTCACAACAACACAAACCCAACACTACACTATACAAGCCTCATCACAGTGATCCACAAGCGGACGACTGTTCAAAGCCGCATCCGGCCGTCCAGATCTAGTTCTTCCGCAATTTCCCTAAATTGCTCCAGGCAGATGCTGGGATGGTTCCTTTGAAAGGGGGTGGCCAATTTTCTTCCCCATTCTTGACACAATCTGAGCTTGCTCTCAGTCTCTAATGATCTCGATATCGATGGTACATTAAACCCAACCTCCCTTCCTTTCCATCATCTGCAAGACACAATACACACTTGGCACTTCATATCAGGCCAGGGGAAGGGTATGGCAAGCTACCCGCACTAAAGCCCCACTTAGAGTGATGTTGCTGGATTCCTGCACCATGCCCATTCCCTGGGTGTGGTACAGCTTCTACTTTTTGGGTTTATTTTTGAAGTCTACCTATGCAAGAGGCAAACAGTACAGTGCCAATATCAAAGTTGAAGTGGTTGATTAAGATTTGACATATTGTCAAATGGAAACATGTGGCCGTGTGAATGTTGATATAATTGTTAATTACTTTAGGATTGCCTAATTACAACCAATAGTCACATTACTGGTTCTGCATTTCATTACCTTATTCAGATATGATCATAATCTACAAACTACAGATTGTAGTTATATATGTAGTGAACTTCTTGAAAAATGGTATAACACATGTCAATAAAAGATGCACCATTTCATTACTTTGTATAAGAGACTTATCATGTCACAGCGAGATGCGTGCTCAATTTATGTGTTTTATATCATTGTCACTATGTTCATACATATAGCTGTAAAACATGATGAAACAGTTGGTGGATTTTTGTTGCATCTGAAAATGGCAATAAATTTCCGAAAATCATGTCAGTGTTTACAGTAATTTGGTGATGTATACATAATAAATTATTATACAAAAGTGGTTAGTATACAATGCAATAAGACAGAATATGCCTTCATTTCTCAATTTGTGCATCTAAAACTTTCTCTAGAGCTGTTGAGAATAGTTTTGGTGATAAGGAATCTCCTCACGTCTCCTCTTTCAGTTACGATTTCCTTACTATCGTGATGTAAATTAATGGAAGTTACAGCATTGACATATGTGTTCTTTAGTATATCTTGCTAGTATACTCATATTGTAATGGAAGTATCAAGGTTTTGGTTTATGTCACTTTTCTTAGTATTTTTATTTCGAAGATATTAAGATGGACATTTGAGAATAGGTGAGAATGGATATATTCCTGACATACTTACACATAGAGGTGAACACACAATAAACTATGTAAAGATAATGGACTAAATTGATACACAGATAGGAAGATGAAGATGATCAAAGTATGGGAGCCTCTCAGTATTTAGTTTTGTTTATTGTATACCAGAATAACTGGCAACTACAACAATAATAAACAAGCAAAGAAATCAGTGGGAAATCATGCCAGTTCTGTAAATTTTCACAATAGTGTTTTGCGCAAAGATCGTATTCTTCGCTCCAAGACTCCTGTTACCTCATTGAGAAATTCCTAAATACTTTCTTATTGATTGGACCTACTGGTAACAAATTTAGCAGCACGCCTGTGATTGCTTCAACGTCTTCCTTTAATTTAATCTGATAGTGTACCCTAACACTCGAGCAGCACTCAACCATGGCTTGCAGTAGGTTTCTGTACACAGACATCTGTGGAGGTGAACTACACTTCTGTAGATTTTCCCCAACAAACTGAAGAGTTGACCATTCACTTTCTCTATTACCGAACTTATATGCTCACTCCATTTTTTGTCACTTTGCAACATTACACCTGGATATTTAATTAACGTGACTGTCAAGCAGCACATCACTAATACTGTATTTAAAAAACTAAAGGGTTGTTTTTCTTAATGATTTCCATTATCTTACATTTTTCTGTATTTTGAGGAAGCTGCCATTCATTACACCAAATAACAATTCTGTGGAAATCGTCCTGAGTTGTCCTACAATCACTCAGTGATGACACTTTTCCATACACTTAGCATCATCAGCAAACAGTTTCAGTGTGGTGATCAGCCCAACTGTCTGATCGTTCATATACAGGGTGTTTATACATTAGTTATATAAAAGTAACCTGTGATTGTGAAAATGTAAATAACTTACCGAAATTTCTGGTGTAGACTGAATGCAGTATATCGTCAAGTTTTATTTACAAATGGTAATGTGGTTACCTTTTGTAATGCATGAAATGTCCTATCTCCAATGAATTTGATGCCAAATCCTATGAAGCCAGTCTTAATGTATGGTGGCTGTTGTTACCCATTGACACAGCTCGTTTTCTGGAAGTGGAGAAACAAACACTCTGTCTTTAATGTAACACCATACACAAAAGTCCATTGTGGTTAAATGAGGTGATCATGGTGGCCATGCTCTGCATTGTTATACAACTCGATGATGAATGCTGGAATAACTCATCTGTCCATGCCACCTAACAAGAACATTGGGAACTTACAGTTTGGCGGGAATAAAACTTTAAAGTATATTGCATTCAGTGCTGTATCTAACATTTATATAAATGGAAACTCCAGGTAGGAATATCAACAATATACGGAAAGAGATAGGGTGCTACTCACCATAAAGATGGTACATTGAGTTGCAGATAGGCACAATGAAAAAGTAAAAACAAACAAACACACACACACACACACACACACACACACACACACACACACACCCATTGGACCAGAATGCCAGTACAAGCTGCCAGAGATGCCACTTGTGTGTGCATAAGGTGTGCTTATTTGTGTGAATGTCTCTGTGTTTTCTTTTCTGAAGAAGGCTTTGGCCAAAACTAAATGTGTAAAAATCTTTTTGCTGTGCCTGTTTGCAACTCAGCATGCGAGTAGCAATCTGTCCTTTTCCTTGTATTGAAAACTTTCTATAAGTTATTTACCCTTTTCAGAATTAAAGATTACTCTTTTGTAAGTAATTCATAAATGCCCTGTATATAGAATCAATGTTTCCTCAGTTAACACTGAATAAGAAGATCATTGAGGATGTGGAACATGTTACATATCCTAAAAGATCTAAAGATTCTAAGTGAGATGCTCCTGAACGGCGTGGAATACTGTTGCTCTGAAATACATGTAGGTCATTAAAAATCTGAAATACAGGCAGTTGGTGATTTTGTATTAATAATTTTTGTATTTTGTTCACGTTCATTCAGATAAAGGATTTGATTCGCTTAAAAATATTGTTTTCCTTGGTTTGTTTACTAATATTGAATATATTGTAATTGATTTGTCTTTATTTTATTTTTAATTTGTTTGTTGATACAGGAAATGGTATACATTGATGACCCCCTTGCACTTACTCAAGCAGATGTAAAACAAGAGAATTCGTTCGATGTTAGTATTATGCATGTTTCATTTTCTATAATGGACAATTTACTTTATAAATAACATAGTTCGGCCCATGTCTGTCATAGAGCTCATTATATTTTCTTTATATATTTGTAGATAACAACAGAATGCAGCATAGAAGACAACAGTTCACAAGATTGGCAAAACTCAGTCCTGATAAAGGAGGAGATTGAGGTACCGTCTTTAACATAAATTTCCTTGTAATGACTCATTTTAAGAATAGTAACATGTTGAGCTTCTGAGTTTGTAGAGCATTATTTTCCTGTATTTTCCTAGTAAAATTGTATTAAATGGCTGTTGGTTAATTTCATTGCAATTTCTTTCAGATTGCAGAGGGCTGGGAACTAGCTGGAGAAGAAGCAAGTATATATTTCGAACCAGAGATGTGCATTACAGTGAGTTTCTGAAAAGTCAGCATCTTTAAATTTTTGTTGTCTCAAATTACATGATACATATGTCCCTCAGATTTGTAGCTGCCTGAAAACAATGTTGTGGAATTTATGTGATCAAAGTCAGTGAGAAAAAAACTGTATGTGTAGTAGTAGTAGTAGTAGTAGTAGTAGTAGTAGCAGTAGCAGTAGTCGTAGTAGTAATTTTGGAAGTGGATCAAATTGTTTGACAAGATTGGATCCAACTTATTTAATTTTTTTGTGTCCAGAAAATTTCCTCTTAAAGTTTTTCAGCCAAATATCAGGACATAGCCAGTGCTTCTTTCTTGTCCGGCCATGTGTGTCAAGGGCACATCTTGTTAGACAACTGGGACATTGCAGATGATGTTCCATGTCCTGGACTTGACCAAAGGCATGTTTGTTGTCTGCTTCATCTTTAAGGCTCCTTTTAATTAGATTTGTTTTGAGTGGTGCTACACCCATTCTGATGTGATTCAGCATTCTCCAAATCTTTCGCCGGCCGTGGTGGTCTCGCGGTTCTAGGCGCGCAGTCCGGAACCGTGACTGCTACGGTCGCAGGTTCGAATCCTGCCTCGGGCATGGATGTGTGTGATGTCCTTAGGTTAGTTAGGTTTAAGTAGTTCTAAATTCTAGGGGACTGATGACCACAGCAGTTGAGTCCCATAGTGCTCAGAGCCATTTGAACCATTTTTGAACCAAATCTTTCAGTTTGATATATTGTCACTGGACATCTTTTTGTGAGCCTGGATAATCCTTTGCGGGTTTCTTTAGGTCAGTATTATAAGGGATTTTATGTGGGATTTAAGCCTGCCATGTCTGCACGTAGCACTGTGTGTGCGGTAGCAGTCATTGAAAGTCTGTTTAAATTATTCTGTATGCTCATGTGCAGTTCTTCTCAATTCAGAATCAGAGAATCTGGTTGCTTACATAGCTTCCCAAGCTGCGCAATTCAATTGGTTAGATAAAAAATCTGTTCACCAAGTGATGGCATGAGAAAACACACATAAAAGTTGAGGAAGTGTGCAAGCTTTCAGAGTCATTAGCTCTTTCTTCTGGCAGAAAAGTTGAAAGGGAAGGAAGAGGGATGAAGGAAAAGAACTGACAAATTTTAGGAAGTGGGGACTGTTGTGTTCTGCCTATTCGTCTGATATAGGGTGCCTAGGAAAATTGCTTTCTCGGATCGCTAGACAACAGTTCAAGCAAATCTATTAATTAAGTTTATTATAGTAAGATAAATGACAATACTTATCTTTGTGTATCCACAAAGTTGTGTCACAAGCAAATGGCAATATGCAATTAATCAGTGTACTTCAGTATATACAATTCCAATGCAAGCAAATTAATACAGTTCATAAGTCACTGCTGTAGTGTTCGGAGGACAGCTTGTTTTCAACTCTGGCCGTGGCCAGGTGTAGCAGCGCTTATCTTCTCTTTGTGTAGAGGTTGCACCTGTCTCCGTGTCATACTAGAGAGGGGCCCGTCAGCGTACTATTGGCTGACGTCGTCTCAAAGCCCTCTCTACTGTAATGTTCCAGGCCTGCGTGCCGGCACTTGATGTTACACTGGAACAGGGAGAGTGATGGAAGAGTTGCACAGATATGTTGGTAAGAGGAGACTTACCGGATAGAATGAGAAGGAAAGTCTTATTGTTGGGGAATGCACTGGCCAAGATTTGAAAACCTGAGAGCTTAAACTTTGAATTCAGTTATTTCTGTATTGCTTAATGTCCTGTCTTCCACCTGTAAGCTCTCAGATTTTGAAATCTCTTGGTGCAGTCTCCAACAATCAGTCTGTCCTTCCCATCTCACCCAGCCAATGGGGATCTGGGCGATTTTTTCATAACTCTCCCATTTCCTAACCTTGCCAGTCCTTTTCCTTCATCTCTCTTCCTTCCTATTCAAATCTTCCAGTAGCCCTGAAAGCCTGCACATTTCCTTAATTTCTATATGTGTTTTCTCCTGCCATCTCATGATGAGTAGACGTTTTTATCAATCCAAATATATTTTCAAAAAGTGATTTTTTTTTTTTTTTTTTTTTTTTTTTTTTTTTTTTTTTTTTTTTTTTTTTTTATCCCCAAGAGATTTGAGTTTCACGCATGCTGTTGTTAGCCTACGTATGTCTTATTAAACTTGTATCGACGTTCATGGCATGTGCAAATCTGGACCATATGGGGCATGCATATTCTGCCATGGAGAAGCAAAGTGTTATTGGTAATATTCAGACGAGATGTTAATGAGTTTTCTAGTTCCATTCTACTTCTTCAAAGATGTTTCTTTGTGTGGTGATAGCCAGATCATTGGCACACAAAGAAATAGGTAGTATGGACTGGCGTTGGTTGATTGTTTGCTATAGGTTAAATAAAAGAAGAATACAACCTGAAACACAGTATCAGTGTTAGTACATAGTATCAATGTTAGTACAGCAAACCACTTAAGGTGTGTGGTGGAGTATACTTTTTTTTTATCACTATCAGCATCTAGTACCTCCACCCCTTTTCATATTTTTTTCATGACTGGTGTTTGGAGAGGACAACAGTCAGTAAGCCTTTGTACGAGCACTGATCTCTCGACTCTTCTGGGAGTGGATACTCTCAGAATTTTGACAGTAAACCTTTTCATGATACACAACACCTCTCTTGTAAGGTCCGCACTGGAGTTTCTTGAGCATCTCTGTGTTGCTCTCACACTTAGTAAATGACCCTGTGCTGAAATTTCCCACTTGGTTTCTAATCTTCATTATCATACCTGTTAAACCTCCCTGGTAAGGACACAAACTGAGGAGGAATATTCAAATATCGATCAAACTGCTTTGATGCTGTTGTATCAGTAGTTCATATAAGGTGGTGTGTTCATCTAAATTAGTCCAAACATTTATTAAGTGGTTAAAACATGAGCATATGTATTTACACATGTACAAGGTAGTTGAAAATATATGTAATTTTGATATCCTTGGTTGTATTTGTTCCACACTGGTCCTGGTACAGTAATGTTGATCACTTGCTGGCTGTTTCAGTATACAGCCACTTACTAGCTGTTACAATATTAGGAGTGTCATACTTGGTACATAGTAGTTATTTCATTGCCAGTCTTCCAAAATTGGACGGAGCTCTTAGTGCTGCATCTTAAAATGACACACGGACAGATACACTTCCTGGGAGTGAGTAGAAGCAAAGACGGTGTGCTCTGATGACATTCATAGCCCGCTACATAGGAAGGCAGCTTTGCTTGTGGTAGTACAATGGTGGCCTATTTAAATTTATCTTCTTACACAGAGATTTGAGCCGTATACCACATGAGGTTAGAAAGACACCTTTGATACTGCAGTAATGAAGTATTGTCTGGAAAAAGGTGCAGAAATATTCAGTCAGATCTTTGATAACACTGTGCAGTGGCATGAAGATTGTCAGCTTGCTTTAAATGAGCAGAAACGTAAAATTATGTACTACACAAAATGAAAAAACTTAATATCCTGTGACTGCAATATGAATAATTCACAATTAGAATCAGTCAACTTGTAAAAATACCTGTGCTTAACAATTTGTAGGTATATTAAATGGAATTTTCACATAGGCCCAGTTACAGCTAAGGAAGGTGACAGGCTTTGGTTCATTGACAGGATGTTGGGAAGATGCAGTCAGTCTACGAGGACATTTGTGTACAGATCCCTCGTTTGTCCCATCTTAGAATACTGCTAGAGTGTGTGGGACCCGTCCTAAAAAGTACAGGGTATACAGAAGGTTTACAAAGAAGGGAGCATGAATAATCACAGGTTTGTTTGACTCACGGGCAAGCATCATTGAAATGTTGAAAAATCTAAAATTGGTGTACTCTTGGAGATGGAAGAAAATTATCTTGCAGAAGCCTATTTGCAGAATTTAAAAAACTGGTGTTAAGTGAAGAATCTAGATATATTCTTCACTCGCCTACATATCACTCCTGTGAGGATCATGAGGTACAAGATCAAACTAATTACAACATGCCCAGAAGCATTTTAGCAGGCATTCTTCAATGCTCCGTACACAGTTGGAACAGGAAGAAACCCCAACAAATTGTTTCGTGGTAAGTAACCTCTTCCGTGTACTTTACTTTGTTTTTCAAAGTAGATATCCAAATGTGGAGCTAGCATTTTGTAAGTCTTTTTTCCATAAATGAATTGCAGTGTCTGCAGCTTCTTTCATTGAGTCTTGGCCTGGCAGCTGCTTTTCCTTTATGAGTTTTTGCCTTTAGGTTGCTCTAAATGGTAAGTCCTAATCCATGTACTGACCAAGCCTGGTGGCATTGCTCTAAATGGCTACTAATTCGTGTACTGACTGAGTGTGTCTGCCACGTGTAGCAGTTTGTATGCAGCAAACCTGTACATGCTCATGACCGGCAGCCTCACTTTGTTGAAATGTGGCGGGTGCTCACTGCTGATTGCTAGTTGTTCATTGCGTGCGAGAACACCCTCAATACCAAACATGTATCAGCTGCTTTCATACTGATGTATAACATCAAAACCAATAGGAAACCGAAATGAAAAATGCATTGATGGATTAGAGAATTCTATTGGCAAAGAATGCAGAATGAAAACAGACTTTTGCATGATATGAATTTCAAAGTGATAAATTTTACTCAGTTATCTTTACATGATTGCGAACAATTAAATGTGGTGATAGGGGGAGGGGGGGGGAGCAGTAATCTGAGGGAGAGGTTCTTCTCGCTTCTGGAAGAAGCCAGTTTAAAATATTTTCTTTTTTAGCTCCTGAGTTGGCATTTTCATTTAGTTTCTTATCCTTTCCACCCTGGCTTTCAAATTTTTTTCTCTCAGGGTGGAAAGGGGTATGTCCAGCCATGCGTCCTCAATCTTATTTTTGGTGTGGTAGTCTCTGTCCTTTGGATTGTGCAACACAGAACCATATCTTGAATTTCATTTTTGTCATGCGTGAGCAGCAGAAATACCGTCTCAACTGCACAAGTGGAGCATTCGGAACTCTCTGTACTGCAGGATGATAGACCTCTGTGATTCATATCACTGTGCGGCAAGTTCGACTGTGGAAGCCACGGGCCGCAACACGGTATCAACTGCGTGAGGTACAGCTGCAAATGCTGCTGCGAGCTGCTGCTGTGAATCGCTGCCCCACTCAGCAGATATGCGGATACATGTGTTTTGTAATAGATTATGTTTCCAGCACTTTATGGCGAATAGTGCAATCAAATAATAATGGCCCCCTCTGTATATTTCTGCACAGTATTGCATTTATTTACATTGAGTGTCAGTTATCACGCCCATTACCAAGTGTTGATCATCAGCATGTCCTCTTGCATTTTGGTACAGTTATCTGGCATTGCTGCTTCCCTGTATGCAACAGCATCATCTGTGAGTAACCTTGAGGAGCTTCCTATGTTATCTACCAACTCATTTATGTGTATATGAACAGTTTGATAAATATGCCTAATCCGTTCCCACTACTTTACTCATGCCAGATTTATGCTCTTCCTTGTTATTACAGGAGGACCAGTGGACACTAGAGAATTTGCAGGACAAATTTCCTAATGGAGAAAATCGGTTAGCTGCTCAAAGTAATCAGAAGGAGAGCTGTGGTGATGATATTGAAGTCATTGACTTGGCCTCTGATGATAATGTTGAGGAAACAACAATGGATGTTAAACCTAAAACTGGTAATAATAAAACTCACAAATAGGCAGTATTTAGCTAGTTGTATTTTAATATATCATTAAAGAGTTAAAATATTTTTTGGAATGCAGTTTCTGTGGATCACGCACATCTTCTTTTTATAACACTGAAATGTGTCAAAGGGGGTGACGGAGGCTACTAGTACATTTCTGTTTGATGATGTATTTCATTGCATCATCACTGCATTGTCTTGATGCTTAACCCTTTCACTGCTGTGGATGTATATACACATCCTGCTCTGCCATTCCCCAGGCAACTGTTCACACGTATATGCATGCCGCTTAGGTTTTCCTACAGTGCTGTTTAAGTCTGTATGTGTCCTGAGCCACTGACCTCTCACTGCTGTGGATAAGTTATCTCCACATCTCAACGAATAAAAAAGTTTTGAGAATTTATAATAAAACATATGTGCCTCTTTGTGTGATATTATTTGCAAAAAACCTCATTCTGATATCTTGAACCATTTGTGAAATATGACAATTGTTGTGACCACATAATTCCCTATGTGCAGGGATGGAAATGGGCAGATTGTGCACAACGGTCCAATGGAAGTAAAAATCAATAACTCAATAATGTAATGATATATCTTTCTGCTCTCTGTTTTAAATAAAATTTTGATGTCTTACCTACAATTTATACATTGCTAAAATCAACCATACAACACTGTGTTCCTTCACATTGTCATGCCATTAAGGACATAACCAACAACATTTTTTTAGACTTTAGGTGATTAGCATTAATTATATTAAAATGAGAACACCTTCACATTACAAATGCTGAATCAATTCTCTTTGCATCAAGGTACAAAGGATACTTCTCCCACACACATTTTGTGAACAAATGGCAGTAATGGCATATATTCCATTTCATCATAAGAGTTAAGCCACATGGTTGCCTCAGACAATTATGTTATTGGGAAGAGAAAATTAAACAAACCACGTTCAGTAAGCACTCAGTGGATTGCTGTATGATGGGAGGAAGAGTTAGCAGTAGTGGGTTAGTTTGTTTTATGTTGCAGAAGAATTTACAGATACAGCTACCAAAATAGCACAATGAAATTGTACATTTAAAGGGAAATGCACATGGCAGCTATTATTCTGCCTCAGATTTTGCTTTCCCACTAAGGCATTTTATCAGTCTCCATTACAACCATAGACCATATATAACATAGACCGTGCAGTTCCGTATCTCTGCTGTGTAAAGGCTTGAAACCAACATCTAAGTCACATGACACGGGGCAGAAAGCCAAGTTCCTGTCAGTATGCATCGTGTTAAGTGGAGCTGACAGTTACGGTTTTCCCCATTTATAGCTGAAATCAAGCATTGGTTTTGACAATCCAACGAACTGTAGTACTACTGTTACACATGTAGTAGTGCAGTTAACCTAGTTTCTCCGAAATTCCTGATAATAAAGTAGTAGTTATCGATTATACATGTGGTCAAGTTGAAACATATTGACTATTCTTTTTAACAAGCGACAGATTCACTGTTCTTCAGTGAATACCGTATTTAGTTGAATCTAAGCCGCACCTGAAAAATAAGACTCGAAATCAAGGGAAAAAAAATTTCCCGAATCTAAGCCGCACCTGAAATTTGAGACTCGAAATTCAAGGTGAAAGAAAAGTTTTAGGCCGCATCTCCAAATCAAAACAAAGTTGATCCATTGTAATATGAGACAAAATTTAGGTCGAATGAATGACGATACAGCTACAGTAGTTTGGTTCGAGTCATAAGCTTAGCAGTTAAGCTTTACCAGGTAGCCATTGCTATGCGTCAGGCGCTCCGTCTGTATTTATACGGATACCCTTCCTTTTTCACATGCTTCGTCTAGTTTGAATTGATTGCTTATTTTTCTTTGATCTGATAAGTGCCGTTCTCTTTGTTATAGGTGTTAACGTCACTCTAAGCTGAAAATGCATTACTGTACTGTGTCATGCATTGTTTGTCATATTCTGATAATGAGTGTTTACAACCTGTCGCCGCTCTCGGCAAGACTTGTTTTGTGTGCGCTACCGCAGCTAACAATAAGAAAAAAGAGAGGAATCGTCTCATTAGCAAAACAATGGCAAGAGACTGCTATTTGTTGTTACACTGCTGATTTCTTTGATAATGATCAACAAGAACCAAATAATAGACTGCGTATGTTAGAAGATGTCCTGAACAAGAGTTTAGCGAAAATTTTTCTCCGTTTGAAAATCTTTACGGGTGCCTCTTTAGTACATTACATTCTGCACAGAAATTAGAGTCATCTTAGATTTAAAAATCTAGTCAATTGACGTGCTTCATTTCTGACTGTATCACTTTTACGCATAAGAATAATACCAATATAAACATGACATGATATGTATATTCTTCCGTGTTTACTGTTGTCTCACTCTAGTTTCGTAGTTTATTAGGCAGACAGGATTTCAATGAGATAGCAGCAAAAACAAAAGAATACATGGCAAAATGTTTATATTCGCATTATTCTTATGATGAAGAGAATACTGCATGTGATAACAATTCATAAAAAGTTCCTATTAGCAACCATCTCTTCTCACAGGTAGGGAAAAATTCAGAACGTAGAGTTGGCCATATTGACAAACATCCCAAACAGCCTTGCCAGTTGCATTTTCGTAGTACATTGAAATGCTGCTACATTCGAAGATAAACAATACGGAATTTGTATTTACTTAATTGGATAATGTATGAAAATGCAGTGGTCGAAACTCGGCGTGGAGAAAAAAAGCTCGTCTTCCACCTTTTTTTTTTTAAATTTATTTACTGACGCAGAGGTTTTGGTGCCAGTATTTATCTTTGTGCCTGCAAAGCATGCCTGTGTAGCTCTACATATATTCGACGGCAGAAGTTAGTTTTGGCGGCACCTACCAATGTTTTTCAGAACTTCCACTTGCTTTGCACTCGATTCTAAGCCACAGGCGGTTTTTTGGATTACAAAAATCGGAAGAAAAGTGCGGCTTAGATTCGAGTAAATACGATACATCTCTCTCTCTCTCTCTCTCTCTCTCTCTCTCTCTCTCTCTCTCTCTCTCTCTCTCTGTCTGTCTGTCTCTCTCTCATTCCCCCTCCCCCTTTTCCTCCTCCCCCCTCTCCCCATTGTGAATTCCGATACTTTACCCCTTCCAAAGGATTGGAAGACAAATAACAATTTTGCATGCAGCATTCGTTAGTTTTCTAACGATTCCACAAGAATATATGTGAAATGTTTTAGCATGCTTTTGTAAGGAAGGAAATAAGCCCATATATTTTCTGACTTTCGCTTAATACAATGCAGGTACGGAAACGATAGGAAGATAGGAAGCATAATGTACAACAAAACGTTGATTATACTTGTGTATTGAGCTAGATATTAACAACATATCATCTCAAAATATTAGTCATTCATCAAGTTTTACATCCAGGGATCAGTATCCACCCTAACTTTCAACACATGGAAATACCTCTGCATGGATTTTGAAATAGTTTCCTTTCACAGTTTAGATTTTCATATGTTTGTGAATTGTGTAGGCCCAAAAGAAGATTTCTTTGCATATATGAAGGTAATTAATTATGCTGCTAAAACCTGTAATGAAATTACACTGTAGATAGAGAACTCTCATGGATGTGGAATGAATCAAGATCTTCAGTAACAATAAGCAGATTGTAGACAGTCTGTATTAACATTAATATACCAACCCCTATACTGCATAGTTATATTCATAACTGTTGTTGTTGTGGTGGTCTTCAGTCCTGAGACTGGTTTGATGCAGCTCTCCATGCTAATCTATCCTGTGCAAGCTTCTTCATCTCCCAGTACCTACTGCAGCCTACATCCTTCTGAATCTGCTTAGTGTATTCATCTCTTGGTCTCCCTCTACGATTTTTACCCTCCACGCTGCCCTCCAGTGCTAAATTTGTGATCCCTTGATGCCTCAAAACATGTCCTACCAACCGATCCCTTCTTCTAGTCAAGTTGTGCCACAAACTTCTCTTCTCCCCAATCCTATTCAATACCTCCTCATTAGTTACATGATCTACCCACCTAATCTTCAACATTCTTCTCTAGCACCACCAATCGAAAGCTCCTATTCTCTTCTTGTCCAAACTATTTATTTTCCATGTTTCACTTCCATACATGGCTACACTCCATACAAATACTTTCAGAAATGACTTTCTGACACTTAAATCTAGAATCGTTGTTAACAACTTTCTCTTCTTCAGAAACGCTTTCCTTGCCATTGCCAGTCTACATTTCATATCCTCTCTACTTCGACCATCATCAGTTATTTTGCTCCCCAAATAGCAAAACTCCTTTACTACTTTAAGTGTCTCATTTCCTAATCTAATTCCCTCAGCATCACCCAACTTAATTCGACTGCATTCCATTATCCTTGTTTTGCTTTTGTTGTTCATCTTATATCCTCCTTTCAAGACACTGTCCATTCCGTTCAACTGCTCTTCCAAGTCCTTTGCTGTCTCTGACAGAATTACAATGTCATCTACGAACCTCAAAGTTTTTATTTCTTCTCCCTGGATTTTAATACCTACTCCAAACTTTTCTTTTGTTTCCTTTCCTGCTTGCTCAATACACAGATTGAATAACATCGGGAAGAGGCTACAGCCCTGTCTCACTCCCTTCCCAACCACTGCTTCCCTTTCATGCCCCTCGACTCTTATAACTGCCATCTGGTTTCTGTACAAATTGTAAATAGCCTTTTGCTCCCTGTATTTTACCCCTGCCACCTTTATAATTTGAAAGAGAGTATTCCAGTCTACATTGTCAAAAGCTTTCTCTAAGTCTACAAATGCTAGAAACGTAGGTTTGCCTTTTCTTAATCTTTCTTCTAAGATAAGTCGTAAGGTCAGTATTGCCTCGCGTGTTCCAACATTTCTACGGAATCCAAACTGATCTTCCCCTAGGTCGGCTTCTACCAGTTTTTCCATTCGCCTGTAAATTATTCGCGTTAGTATTTTGCAGCTGTGACTTATTAAACTGATAGTTCGGTAATTTTCGTATCTGTCAACACCTGCTTTCTTTGGGACTGGAATAATTATATTCTTCTTGAAGTCTGAGGGTATTTTGCCTGTCTCGTACATCTTGCTCACCAGATGGTAGAGTTTTGTCAGGACTGGCTCTCCCAAGGCCGTCAATAGTTCTAATGGAATGTTTCGACTCAGATCATCTTAAAAATTAAGATGATAACACAGTTTTAAGGCATAGGAATTTGGAAACTGCTATTCAGAATTTCACTAAAACAAACACATTAATTTCTCAGTTGTCAGCAACAGGGTGTAAGAAACGTACAGAGAAGGTATACAGAATGGGACTCAAATTCATTAATTTATTTCACACAAACAAACCCAAAAACTACAGTTCAAGCTAAGATGATATGACTTCTGCAGCTGTAAGTGCCATCACATGTGTATGTAATTTTATTTTCAAAACAATCACCAAATCTCTGATTATTAAACAAAACTATTTTTGTGTGGGTGCTTCTAATCAGACCACGATGTAGCTTCTGGATGTGGCGCCTCACTTCATCATGTAGCCTTGTTTTACTACTCAACTAGTAAAGCTTTATTTCTTCAGTTGATGAATGTGATTATCAAGGGGAGGAATGTTTGAAATGTGTTTATTTAGCTGAAGGAAAGCATCATTCCATATGTCGTGAAAAGCTGAGGTAACTAATTTCTGAAAAGAGTTTTTCATATTAAAGATGGATGTTTGTCTGATCTGGCCCACTGTACACAGGTAAACATGGTTATGAAATATAATACATAAGCCACCTCTATTTTTTCTGCTCAAGGGACTGGTACTAAAAATTTTAGAACGTGGTGAAATTTTCCAAATGTGGCACTTCAGTTTTTTGTCCAGTTTCCTAACCAGATACGAAGTGTAAGAAACTGGATGAGATAGATAATCATAGTCATTATTTATTACAATGGCAGAGCAATCAGCACTAGTAGATGTATCGGTCTGAATGTGTAACAAAAATCCCTTGGAAGCAGCTTTGTACTGCTAGACTGATATTCTGCTCTTCCACGATTTACCACAGTATTAAGAAACACTTCCATCAGGTCTTGAGTAATTTTATATGCAAGTGTGAAAGTCTTTCATGGTGCAGATATGCTTCTGACAGTGTCATACACAATTAAAGATGAATGTAGACTGTTAACTATGCGTATAAAATCGTTCCTTGATGAGTGAACCAGTTAAGTTGCCACAGAAGATTCTCTTAACATAAACTGGAAATCTTTTACTTGCTTTACATACTGGTTTCACTAAGTGGAAAGTCATAACCTATGGTTATAAATGGATTTCATTTCTTATAAAAGCATAACAAAACATTTCTCACATTTGTTTGAGAAATCGTCAGTCAAGTAATGTTGCCTACCAAACTGATCCTTTGTGTTCCTCTCCTGTGGAAACAGCAGACTAAAAGACACACAGTGCAACAAAAACAAGTATTCACTAGAGAACTGTAATTTTCTTGCTTGTAAACACACCTGTCAGTATGTTTCATGTGGCCACATGTATAAACGATAATCATCTCATTAATATTAGGAATTTCAGAGAAATCAGGTTAACTGCACTATTACATCCAAGTCACGTGACTTAAATGTTGGTTTCAGTGTAATGACATCATGTGCAGTCTATGGTGTTTACGGCCTATGCTTACAATATAATTAGTCATTGCATCTCCGATTTATAACACCTTTTCTCTTTTATCCAAGTTTGTGGCAGACTTAAATCCTTTAGCAGTAAATGTGCCTTCTAATTGTTGATCATCTCTCAGAAAACAGTATGCTTTAGTTATAGGAAAATACAGTTTCAGATTCATCACTTGTAAGGTCACACGTGATTTATGTCAACAAAAACAATTAATTTTTTCTGAATGAAACTGTTAATGCAGATAAGAAAATTTTTAAGAAATGAGAGAAAGAAAAGAAAACCAGTCAAATGTTTTGTAAAATAATTTGTCAAAAAACAAGAAATAAAATAGATTGGAGCAATGTTTGACGCACCTTTGAATGATGTTTGAAATCATGTACTTTTTGTTTATCGTGAGAAGTGATTGAGCAAGAACAATTTTAAAGGAGACATTATGTCTTGGACCCACATACAACCTCTTTCCTGATATTTGAAAGATTCTGTACTGAAACATTTTAATGTTTCTGAGACTTAAAACTTGATGGATATCCCCCCCAGTTCGGGCATAGATGATCGAAAAAATCAAGGCACACTAGACTGCAAGGTCTGTGATTTCACAAAATGTTTGACCTCTTTTTCTTTTTTTCCGCGTTTTTCTTTAAAAAGCAGGGAATACAAAATATTTAAATTTTGGTTGATTTTCTGTTGCTAAGAATATATAGACCACAAAAAAGCAGAGAAGTTTCAATTTATGCTGTGATTTGATATTTATCTTCTTTTTTTAACATGAAAAACAGGAATCCACAATTTGTAATGTGATGAAAAGTGGAATTCTGATACGTTCTTCTGCTTGATATTAATTTATGACATCTCTTCTCTGATCACAATAACATCAGCATCCATAAGATTTCGTGGCAGCTGCTAGAATACTTCCTCCATGATTTGTGGGATGTGACAGACCGCTTTTTTATTTATTTGAATTACTCCATGATACTTTTGGATGTTGATAAGTGCATGGAGTAACACAAGATGTTTTCTCCAAATGAAAAGTCAGTAAGACACACCACATTTCTAAAATTCCATTTTGTTGCAATTTGTTGGAGAAGGAATGTGATGACTAATCAATAATTGATGACATCGCGTGGCTAATTTTCCATCATCATTGACAGGCTTATTGTTATCTGCTTGCAGCTGGAAAATCTTGGTGTTATCTGCATGCCATACTGAAAGATGTGGAAACATTTGGCTGTTGAAAATACAGCAAGATTGGGTCGCGAAAGTGTCAATGTTTTGCTAGTAATTTTCTCACTACTCTCTTAGGTAATTCCGTGCTCCTGGATGATTGTTTCTGCCCTCCGTCCTTCTCACAGTTTCTCTGCCTTCGACAATGGGGGAAGACCTTCCATGTTTGTCAGGTATCTTTTGTGGTCAGCCATGCTTTTGTACCTCAAGTAGTCATTGATAGCATTTAGTGCATAATTTTCCATCATTGTCAATAGACACACTGTTATCCACCACCAGTTTATGTCTCCTTTTGTTATCTGCAAGTCATATGAAAAGGTGTGAGAACAGTGGGTCAGTTGGCAAGCCAAAGAATTTGTGGAAAACACTGACAAAAAGAAGGGACAGGAGGGATAGGAAATGTGTTAGTACATCAGGGAATAACTTCATGATATTAGAGGGAGCTGTAGAGGGTAAAAACTATAGGGTAAGAAAAAGACTTGGATACATACAACAAGCCGGCCAGAGTGGCCGAGTAGCTCCAGGCGCTACAGTCTGGAACCGCACGACCGCTACGGTCACAGGTTCGAATCCTGCCTCAGGCATGGATGTGTGTGATGTTCTTAGGTTACATTTAAGTAGTTCTAAGTTCTAGGGGACTGATGACTTTAGAAGTTAAGTCCTATAGTGCTCAGAGCCATTTGAACCATTTTTACATCCAACAGAGTTGACGACATAGGGTGTAAGTACTACTCTGAGATGAAGCCTGTTCCTCTCCTTCCTTTCCCCTCTCCCTACCCTTCCCCCCTCTCCCTCTCCGTTTTCCCTCCACTTCTAAATTGACAATTCCTTGATGCTTCAGGATGTGGCCTAGCAGCTGAGCTGTTTGTGCCACAAATTTCTGGTCTCCCCAATTTCAATCAGTACCTCCTCCATAGTTATCCAGTCTGCCTACACAATCTTCAACATTCTTCTGTACTACTGGTTGCTTCTTGTCTGAAATACTTATTGTCCATGTTTTACTGCCATGTCCGCCCCTGTAGCTGAGTGGTCAGCATGTCTGACTGCCATGCTGTGGACATGGGTTCGATTCCCGGTTGCGTCGAAAATTTCCTCTGCTTGGGGTTTGGTTGTTGTGTTGTCCTGATCATCATTTCATCATCGTTGACATGCAAGTTGCCCAATGTGGTATTAACAGAAAAGACTTGCAGCTTGTCAGCTGAACTTCCCCAGGTGGGGCCTCTGGCCATCAGTGTCATACAATCATTTCATGTCACTGCTGTACAAAACTACATTCCAGACAGATATCTGCAGGGAAGGTTTCCTAACATTTAAAATCTTATTTGATGTTTACAAATACCTCTTTTTCACAAACACTTTTCGTGTAGGTTCATTTTATAACCTCTTTACAAGATACTACCATTCTGTTCAACTGCTCTTTTTCGGTCCTTTGCCATCTTTGAGAGAATTACGGTGTCGTTGTCAAATTCATTTTCTTCCTTCCTGAATTTAATTCCCTTTGTGAATTTCTTGTTGGTTTCCTTCACAACTTGTTCAGTGTACAGATTGAATAATGTTGGGGAGAGGCCACAGTCCTGCCTGACTCCATTCTGATTTACTGCTCCTCTTCCAGGCCCTTTCACTCTTACTGCTTAGTCTGGCATATCTACATGTTGTAGATGACTTTAATTTTATATATATATATATATATATATATATATATATATATATATATATATATATATATATATATCCCTGCATCCTTGTTACATCAGTGGGAGCATCCTTGTTGCATCTGTGGGAATAAGACTAATAGGCCTATGCTTACTATAATCTCTCCCCTGTCTCATATCACTGCCTGCCAAGGATGCAAATGTATATTTAATGTTAGATCATCATTTTTACTACACATTTGGGAGAGTTGCGCAGAAAATTATAACCACGACATAAAAGAGATAACATTTATTCTGTATAACTTTATAAACTGTTAATTACACAAATGAAAAAGGGAGCCCCATGCTCTGAGGGTAACTCAAAATAAGTCGGATGCAGGGAAGTGCATTCTGCTGTTTGACATGTGTAAGGAATGCTGTCACTAAGGTGGCTACCATTCGAGTCTTCTGTCCAGCTTTGGTTCACTAAGTAAACAGTAAACCTGCACTCTGCCAAACAGGGTTAGTAGCCTCTGATGTGCCGCCATTATTCTTGAGAGGTGGGTGCCAACTGCACCCTTTAACTCACTTCCAAGGCCTCAGACGATAGACTCATCTAATTCATGACTTTTCCAGAAATCTCTTTTTCCAAATGCATATAAAATTTCTGTTTCCCCTTCCATTCCTCACCTAAGACCAGTGCTTTGGTTAGCATTGATATGATTGGCAGAGTTCTTGTCTTCTGCAACATGAGATCCTGTGAACCATGGATGAGGGCAACAGGCAGATTCCATATTCCTAGATTTCTGTAAATCATTTGGCACAGTGCCACACAGCTGACTTTTAATGATGGTACAAGCATACGGAATAGATTCTCGTGTATGTGAGTGATTCAAAGACTTCTTAAGTAACAGAATGCAGTAGGTTGTCCTTGACATCAAGTGTCCTGTAGAGATAAGGGTATTGTCAGGAGTTCTACAGGGAACTGTGATAGGACTGCTGTTATTTTCTATACCCGTAAATGATCTGGCAGACATTATACATAAACGATCTGGTGGACAAGGTAAGCAGCAATCTGTGACTATTTGCTGATGATCTTAAGGAGTATGGCAAGGTGTTGTCAGTGAGTGACTGTAGGAGGAACAATATGACTTAGGCAATGTGTCTAGTTGGTGTGGAGAATGGCAGCTAGTTCTAAATGTAGAACAGTGTAGATTAATGCAGGTGAATAGGAGAAAAAATCCCATGCTGTTCGGGTCCCACATTAGCAGTGTGCTGCTTGACACAGTTATGTTGATTAAGCAGCTAGGTGTAATGTTGCAAAGCAATATAAAATGGAATGCGCATGTAAGGACTGTATAATAGGAAATACGAATGATTGACTTCAGTGTTTTTGGGAGAATTTGAGGAAAGTGTCGTTCATCTACAAAGGAAACCACATTACACACATCAAAAAAAGTTTTGCATCAACTCGGTTCCCTGAAATCCTGAAGATACACGTTGGCTGTGGATATTGTATCCCAGACACAGTCCCTTTGACTGTCAGAGATGGCACTAAACCCACCCAAAGATGTAAACAACCATACATGAGCAGTGCCTATTAGACAGAGGGGGTCCAACAGTCTTATCAGTTCCAGTCATTCCACCAGGAAGAAGGTACACAGCTCGTGTTGTCTGTAGTTCAACCATGCCTAGACAGTCAATACCGTGGTTCGATCGCATTCGCATTGTTACTTTGTGCCGGGAAGGGATCTCAACAAGGGAAGTGTCGAGGCATCTCGGAGTTAACCAAGTGTTGTTCGGACATGGAGGAGATACAGACAGACAGAAACTGTTGATGACATGTTCACTCATGCTGCCCAAGGGCTACTACGGTAGTGGATGACCGCTACCTACGGCTTACGGGTCGGAGGAACCCGGACAGCAATGCCACCATGTTGAATAACGCTTTATGTGCAGCCATAAGATGTCGTTATGACTCAAACTGTGCGCAATAGACTACATGATGCACAACTTCACTCCCGATGTCCATGGCTCAGAATGGGCATCACGTTCTCTTCACTGATGAGTGTCGCATAGACCTTCAACCAGACAATCGTCAGAGATGTGTTGGGAGGCAACCCGCTCAGGCTGACTGCATTAGACACACTGTAGAGCTAGTGAAGCAAGGTGGATGTTCCCTGCTGTTTTGGGGTGGCATTATGTGGGGCTGACGTACACCGCTGATGGTCGTGGAAGGCACCATAACAGCTGTACGATACATGAAGCCATCCTCCGACCTATAGTGCAACCATATCAACAGCATATTGGCGAGGCATTCATGGGCAACAATTCACACCCCCATCGTGCACATCTTGTGAATGACTTCCTTCAGGATAACAACATCGCTCGACTATAGTAGCAAGCATGGTCTCCAGACATGAACCCTATTGAACATGCCTGGATAGATTGAAAAGGGCTGTATATGAGTGACGTGACCACCAACCACTCTGAGGGACTACACTGAATCGCTGTAGAGGAGTGGCACAATCTCGACCAACAGTGCCTTGATGAACTTGTGCTTAGTATGCTACGACGAATATAGGCATGTATCAATGCAAGAGGATGTGCTACTGGGTATTAGAGGTACCAGTGTCTACAGTAGTCGGGACCATCACCTCTGAAGATCTGGTATGGTGGCACAACATGCAGTATGTGGTTTTCATGAGCAATAAAAAGGGCAAAAATGATGTTCATGTTGATCTATATACCAATTTTCTGTACAGGTTCCGGAACCCTCAGAACCGAGAAGATGCAGAACTTCTTTGATGTGTGTAATACACTACTACCCATTGTTGAGTTCTGTTCGAGTGTTTGGGATCTGCATCATGTCAGATTAAAGGGAGACATTGTAGCATTTAGAGGTGGGCTGCTGTATTTGTTACTGGTAGGTTTGAACAACATGCAGGTATTATGGAGATGCTTCAGTAACTCAAATGGGAATCACTGGAAGGAAGGCGACATTCTTTTTGAGAAGCGCTATTAAGAAGATTTAGAGTGTTGGCATTTGAGGCTGACAGCAGAACGGTTCTGCTGCCGCTAACGTACATTTTGTATAAGGACCATGAAGATAAGATTAGAGAAATTAGGACTCATACAGAGGGACATAGGCAGTCAAACTAGTAGTGGTACAGGCCACCCTTTGCCATGTGCCATACAGTGGCTTGCAGAGTATCTATGTTGATGTACAATGATCCCCACCATTGTACTAAGAACATCTCTCCCTCTCATTTCTCCTTACCGTTAACAGTTTTTTCCTTAGGAGTTCGTTGCCACCACGCCTTGGAAGCGTCTCACGTTACATGTACTTCCTAACTAGCATGTCTTCCCACTGCCTCCTGCCACAGCATATTGAATTGTATAGACATTGGTTTGTCATGCTCTGTATGTTGCGCAATGGTGTTTACTTGAAATTGCACGCAACCACATTAAAGCATGACTGAGAGGAATCTGTTGTTTGTCATAAACTATTCATTCTCAAGTGTTGAAGTCATCAGCAGCGTAACGGATAGAGCCTGGTCCTGAGCGACAGGGGCCGTGATGCAAATGCTAATGGTAGCCTCCCACAGAGAGCTCATTTCCGTACATTACGTCAAGTCGACAATGTTAAAGCATCATCTACATCTACAAATGCCATAGGTGTGGCAGTGTTACACATTAGCTGACGACACTCTATTTGTTTTCCGGCAGCTCCGATACTGCGCCGACTATTGGAACAGGGCCCGGCGTGGGACGAACCCGGGACGGAGGAGGAGCCCGCATTCTCCTGCAAACAGTGCGGCGCCGCTGCCGAGAGTGCCTCGGAGCTGGCCACACTGTGCGCGTGGCACACTGGCGAGCGGCCCTTCTCGTGCACGACCTGTGAAAAGCGGTTCGCTACGCGAGTGCAGCTCTGCATACACAGCATCGCACACTCGCGGGGGCAGCCCTTCCCCTGCCTTGTTTGCGGCGAAGAGATATCGCGGATGGCCCACTTCCGCCACCACATGGTGCTGCACGACGACTCCAGGAACCGTCCGCCCCGGCGCTGCCTCCACTGCCGCCGCACTTTCCGCGGGGACCGTGAGTGGCAGCGGCACCTGCTGCGTGCACACCGCATCAACCGCCGCTCTTCTGTGAGCCGAACACAACCCGGTAGTCCGAAAACACCTGTAGGGAGCTGCTGCCACTGTGGGCGAGAATTCACGAACAGGTGATCAGTTAATATGTCATTTGTTATTGTGTTTATACTTCCGAAGATAGAAGCTCTTGTGATCTTTTGGAAGGAAATAGGGAAGTGTATGTGTTGGCAAAAATGAGTAGAGAACCTGCAATAGTTGTATGCAACAAAAACTACTCAAAGTTACTAAGGACGGTTATTAAAAAAATCAAAGAACATACACATAATGTCATAAATCAGTACTTCTGACAATAGATTTAAGGCTTTATGAAATGTAGTAAAGGGTAAATGACATGAGGGTTCAGCCTACTGGCCACATGCGGCCCAAAGTGAGTATCAGTGCAAGAAGTGAACATCTATCACATAATCAGTAAAAGAAATTCCATGAAATTCTGTATATTTTAAGTTATGAAATCTCACATAAAAAATCTCAAATTAATTTCACCTTGCTTTTTAAGAATAAGTAATTGTAAATTGATCTAAATTACTTCAATGTGTTAACTATATACCTTGCACTGCCCCTCCCCCTCCAACCCTTCTTTTCCCCCTCAGCAGTTATTGTTAGTGTCAGGTATACAACTTGTGGCCAGAAGATATTGGTCTTCTTCCAACTGGCCCACGTAAGCTGAAAGTTATCAATTTCCCTACACATACGGCTCAGGACAGTAGGATGCTAATAGATAATGTATTTGTACAGAAAGAGGATGTAAAACAAACATAATGCTTTCTCTGTGGGAAATGGATTGTCAGACCATGATGCACAAGTGATTAACTTACAAAACCTAACAGGGTGTACAGTTCAGAAAACATTAAGTAAAAGTGTGAGGTCACTCAACC
This sequence comes from Schistocerca gregaria, assembly GCF_023897955.1. Classification (NCBI taxonomy): domain Eukaryota; kingdom Metazoa; phylum Arthropoda; class Insecta; order Orthoptera; family Acrididae; genus Schistocerca; species Schistocerca gregaria. Next base: position 158,902,951 of record NC_064928.1, read on the forward strand.
CATTATCTATACAGCACTTCAGAGAAAGTTTACGAAATGTTAATTGGGGAGAAGTATATAATGAGCCAAATGCTAATGATAAGTGCAGCATATTTCTTGATAAATGTATATCCCTCTTTGAACATTGTTTGCTCAAAGAAAATTACTAAGAGTAACTTCACACGCTTTTCAAAGAAACCTTGGATTATTACAGGTATTAAAGTGTCCTTATAAAAAAAAAAAAAAAAAAAAAAAAAAAAAAAAAAAAAAAAAAAAAAAAAGAGAGAGAGAGAGAGAGAGAGAGGGATAGAGAGAGAGACAGCGAGAACTACTAAAGATCCAGAAGTAGTTTCACACTATAAAAATTATTGTAATATACTGAGAAAAGTTGTAAGGAAGTCAAGAAATATGTATGTTAGAGAAGAAATGTAACAACTCTGGCAATAAAATCAAATCAGTATGGAATGTTATTAGAAGGGAGACAGAAAGAGTAACCACTGGGACAGGTTGTATTACTGTTAAAGAGAACGAGACCATCCCAACCAACAGTACACAAGTAGCTAATGTATTTAACAACCATTTCTTAAGTGTAGGAGAAAAAATTGGTAAGTACAGTTCAAAAGAAAAATCCAGGCAGTAAATGGAAGAGTGTTTTGAAAAAAAAAAAAATAGTCAGATTAAATTTCACCTAACAACCTCTTGTGAAATAAGTAAAATTATTAAATCTTTGAAAAATAAATGTGAGGAAGTAATAAATAGGTGAAAACTTCAAAAAAATTTAAGGTAAATATTGATGAGAATTTAAACTGGAAGAAGTGCATTTTGGAATTCCTAAAACTGTTTTGTTCAACCACATTTCCACTTAGAATGATAGGAAATCATAAGTAAACATATTTTGCATATTTTCATTCAATAATATTATAAGGAATAATGGTCTGGCGTAACTCATCATTAAGAAAGAAAGTATTCATTGCTCAAAAATATGCTGTAAGAATAATGTGTGGTGCCCGCCCATGATTATCTTCTAGACATCTGTTTGAGGAGTTTGGGATTATGACTATGTCTTCACAGTATATTTATTCCCTCGTGAAGTTTGTGTAAATAATCCACTGCAGTTCGAAAGGAGCAATGATTTACATAATTACAATACCAGAAGGAGAAATGATATTTGTTACTCCACATTAAGATTGTCTTTAGCACAAAAAGGTCTGCACAATGCTTTTTGATCACTTACCAAATGGTATAAAATGTCTGACCGAAAGCAAAGAAAAATTTGAAAACAAACTGAGAAAGTTTCTCATTGACAACTGCTTCTACCACTTAGAAGAATTTCCACTATTGTATTGTATTGTATTGTATTGTATTGTAATGTGTGAAAGCTGGTGGGAAAGAATTGCTAACTCAGAAAGCTTATAAACATGCAACATGTTTCCATATTTACAAATTAGAATAATTCATCATGTGACTTTAAAATGACTCGTTCCACATCATCATGATTTACCATGCAAATTATCTGTGGAACATAAAACTAACTAACTAGCTCATGCTGTGCTAGTCACTTATTTCAGTGAATTTATAAGTCATTCAGTACCACTTCCTTTCTTTCTTTTTCAACTGCTCATTTACAAAACAAGCCAGAACTTTATAATCACTGCCCACTGTGAGACTGAATGACACCCTAGTGGTGCTGTAGACATATAATAGAATAATGATAGTATAGAAGTAGAGCAGAGACAATTGAGGACTCATTCTGGCAACAGTGGGTTCTGCAAGTAGGGAACTCCACTGACATAAGCAACTGTGACAGAGGGCAGATTGTTATGAACTGGTGCCTTGGCACTAGCATTTCAGAAACATCGAAGCTTGTTTGCTATTTGCATGTCACTGTTGTGAGCACCTTTGGACATAGGTTGAAAAACAGTGAAATAACGAGTAAATGACAAGGTATCAGACATCCATACCTCATAATGGAACGTAGAGGTCAGAGGCTTGCCTGGTCTATAAGCAAGATAGGTGCTGATTCGTGGCAGCTCTAAGGACAGAACACAATGTCGATACGAACTCGAGTCTTCCGGAACATACTGTTCAGCGCACATTGTTGAACGTAGGGCTCTGCAGCTGGTGACTGCAATGTGTTCCCATGTTGCTCCAATAACATTGTTAATTACAACTGCACTGGACATACGATCGTTGAGGCTGGACTGTAGATCAGTTGAAACGTTTGTCCAGGTTGGAAGAATCTTGTTTATTGTTACACCTGGTCGGCAGTTGTGTCCGAGAATGTCATCATCTAGGGGAATGGTTTTGCGCGAAGTGTTGTCTGTGGTGGACATTCACCTGGGCTTCCATTGGACCTGTGGTATCAATCGAACTCACGATGTCAGCTATGGATTACATGAATGTTATTGTGAACCACCTGTATCCCTTAATGCTTGAGGTCTTTCGCAACTGTGATGTGTAATATAATGTGGCAAAAAAATTATTTTGTGGGGGTGAAGTTTGGGACGTGTATTACTGCTTAACACAAGAACCCAATTAACAGGTCATATTTTGGATATCTTCCACCAAATAAATTTCACGTATCTTGTGTAATCAGAGTGCTGCTTCTTAATGATACCGTAGGTTCATCTTGATGTTACTGCATTGCCACTCAGGAATAAGCTCCAGGAATTCATGTTCTCAACGAGTTTAATTTCGCACGCTAGATGTTCGGCGGCGAACTACATGTAAAATTGACTTGAGACTGTCTCGTGACTGACGTCAAACAACTCCAACTGGGATATGGCAGTGTACAAATCAGTTCTATTTATATGATTTTAAACAATTACTGACATTGTCACATATTAAATTTTTAGGTTTAACAATTAAAGCTTTTTACACACATCTTCCCAGATCACTTAGAAATTTACGTGAAATTAAAGTGAATAATTTCATACAAAGACAGGAAAGAATCTGTTTCTATTAAGACTGTAAATTAGATGTTGTATCATTACAACAATATATTTCATTAATTTGCATATAACATTTTATTTACGTAAAGGATAATCATCCTATCATTTTCAGGTGATCCAAGGGATTAGTTTTATTGAATGAATAGTCAAGACTCAATTAATTAAATTTTGCACAAGTAAAACTTTACATTTCTATAGAGTCAAAATTACAATTCCACTAACAAACACCAATTAAAACAGTATGGTTAATTCTCACATGAAAAATTATCATGTCGTGTTTCTATTCTGGATAAAATTTGTTTTTTAGTTTGTAAACATGAAAATAGTGGTTTTTCAATGACTAGAAATATCGGAACTTTAATCGATAATTACTCCACTATTACAATAGCAATTTTATCCCTACCATGTGCCTGATGTTTGTATAATGTACAAATTGTGATGGTACACCAGCTCTTAACCCAACAAGTTTCTTTCATTCAGCATATTGGTGAGGCTCAAAGTAAACAATGTCAAAACAATAGCTTAAATTAATGCAAATTATTAATTTGCTCCAAAAGAAAATCTTCAGTGTATTCAAATACAGATAACCAGAAAAGACAAAATCAAAGCAGCATACTGATAATACACATATTCCCTCTTTGGGAAAGTGGGGATGAGACTGGTAAAAGGATATAGGGTCCCAAAGGGTTGTGGTATTATAGATGCCATTTTCCAGCGTGATAATTGTCCATATCGAGACCAGATTCCTTCTACAGTGTTTCCAAGAATGAGATAGTGAACTTACCTCTGACATCTTGGCTACCAAATTCAGTTGATCAGAACCTTGTGGAACACATTAGGAACAATATCAGATGCCAGCTCAGTGCCCGCAAATCAGAGGCCCTTAATTTACAGGAATTACGTGAGCTGCGCTTAGATATCTGGTGTAACAAACCTCTGTGAACCTACCAAGGGCTTGTTGAATCCATGCTACACAGAATTGCTGCTTATTATGTTCAAAAGGTGGATAAACACTTTTATTAAGGGAGTGGTCATTGTGTTTTGACATATCATTGTATTTTATAACATCATCCAGCAACAGCTGGTTAAGCTGTATTCAGTGAGTAAAATATAATGTTACTACCTTTCTTGAACCAAATAATGCACCATGGTGTTCCACCAACACAAAAAGATGTATAGAAGTCACAATTTTATCTTGTTCATTGCTCAGATTTCCACCTTCCCTTGAAAATCTGCAAGTTATGCAAGACTCTTGACAGGGCTATACGCTTCCCACAGTTGTTACATATAAATGCACTGGGTTTAACTTTTCTTGAAGCATTGGTTGCAACATAAGACGGCCATTTTTTGACATGAAATGAAAAGGGAGGGGGAGGAGCTTCGTGATCTGGGCGCCGTAAAACTGTTATAAATTTGAGGATCACAGACCCCAAAAGACTATGTCACTGTTTAAAGTCACCTGAATTTGTTGTGCTGTCCATGGTGTTTCACTGCATGATGAATGAAATTAAATATTGCCACACTAAAAGGATTCAAAGGTAAGCTGAATTACATATCTTTTATTTTTTAACAGATATTTCCATATACATAAAAATATTTTTTTTTCTTTTATGTCCAGAGCAGATAATCCAATAGTTGGTCACTTGTACAGTCCATATTATGCAAACTGCAATTTTCATTTTTCTTATTTACTTTTACATTTTTTCTGTTTATTTATCTCATTGGTTCTCTCAAATTGCAGTCGATAGCTGTAATGTATTTTTGGAAGATCAAAACCATTTTGTCCACCATAGCCTGGTCAGTTTATTGGAACCAGTTGCACCTTTATGTTTCAGAATTTATGTTGCATTATGACCTAGTTTTGGCATGATACTGTTTTCAAATGCTTATTTACAGCAATTATTTTTATGTAATCACATTTTAAACAAACTTTAGCTATGTGAAAACAGAAATTTGTTAAGAGACACAAATCAGATTTCCTAGTATACAGGGTGTTTCAAAAAGGTACAGCCAAATTTTCAGGAAACATTCCTCAAACACAAATAAAGAAAAGATGTTATGTGGACATGTGTCCGGAAACACTTAATTTCCATGTTAGAGCTCATTTTAGTTTCGTCAGTATGTACTGTATTTTCTCGATTCACCGCCATGATTTCATACGGGATACTCTACCTGTGCTGCTAGAACATGTGCCTTTACAAGTACGACACAACATGTGGTTCATGCACGATGGAACTCCTACACATTTCAGTCAAAGTGTTCGTATGCTTCTCACAACAGATTCGGTGACCGATGGATTGGTAGAGGCGGACCAATTCCGTGGCCTCCACGCTCTCCTGACCTCAACCCTTTTGACTTTTATTTATGGAGGCATTTGAAAGTTCTTGTCTACGCAACCCCAGTACCAAATGTAGAGACTCTTCGTGCTCGTATTGTGGACGGCTGTGATACAATACGCCATTCTCCAGGGCTGCATCAGGGATTCCATGCGACGGAGGGTGGATGCATGTATCCTCGCTAACAGAGGACATTTTGAACATTTCCTGTAACAAAGTGTTTGAAGTCACGCTGGTACGTTCTGTTGCTGTGTGTTTCCATTCCATGATTAATGTGATTTGAAGAGAAGTAATAAAATGAGCTCTAACATGGAAAGTAAGCGTTTCCAGACACATGTCCACATAACATATTTTCTTTCTTTGTGTGTGAGGAATGTTTCCTGAAAGTTTGGCCGTACCTTTTTGTAACACCCTGTATAAACAGCAAATTCACTGCCATACGACATGCACTGCAATGTGTGCTCATAATTATTCACATTTATGTTCAGGAAAATTTGATTTGAGTGTGGGAACAAATTCCTGTTTCCCTTGTGACACAAAGTGGTTATAGGTATGATGATGCAGGCCATTGGTGTAAAATTTTCATGGGCTGACTAGCCAGTAATGTAAAACATAAAACTCTGAGGTAAAAGTGTTTCAGTAAATTAAACAACCTTTGGTGGACAGCTGCTTTTGAACTTCAGGTAATTTATTTGATTGTTTTTCTGCAACCTGTGTTCCACTAGTAAAGACACATTATTATTGTTAACAGGGGAGGCTTGCGTCGTCACGAGCTGGCTTGCAGCAATGGCAACATGCTGCTCAAACAAGAGGAATGTAGCACAGAGGGACTAAGGATCGACATAGACAGGATTATTCACCAGCAGGATTTGTCTCTGGCGTGACAAGAGTCCATGTCCTGTTTTCCTCGGTCGACTGTCACAGAGCAGTCTACGTCGTTGCCAGTTCCTACAGGTGTGGCTGTGGCAGCACTGAGGAGGAAACTACAGGATAAGAGTAGAAGTCTCTCTGGTGATCAGACAACATGACCCTCTGTAATAAACTCAAACACTTGCTTCATCAGCTCAGATCTCAAAAGGCTTATTGCTTAGTCTTGTGTGTCTTTGTTCTTTGATTGCCATATTCACATCATTTCTTCAAGAAATGATAATGATTGTGTCTTGTGTAAAGACAGTATTTTTTTAGCTTGGGTTTTTCCTGGATTTTATACAAGGGAGGAGAGTATGTCTGTGTTGAAGAGAGTAGTTTACTTGTCAAGTGCCTTGCTTTAGCCAAATTATTTGCCAGGTGGTTTGAGAGAAAGAAGCTGTTGACTGTTCATGTTGAACAAGTGTTTGTTATAATGCAAATAGTAGTGTAAAATAATGCGCAGTTGTAAATTTAAAATCATTCGCTGTTTATACTGTTTTTGTGGAAAGACCAAATGAACGGATGCATTGGGAAGACACAAATTACATTTGAGAGGAAGGAGGTTCAAATCTCTGTACAACTATACAGATTTAGATTTTCCACAGTTTCCAGAAATTGTTTAAGTAAAATCTTGGGATTACTATATGAAGAGGACACGGCCAATTTCCTTCTCCGACTTGAGTTTTCGCTTAGTTTCTAATAACCTCACTGTTGGTAGGACATTAAAACCCAATCTTCATCTCACACTGTGGAAATCAATGTGTGAAATACTTATTAAAGGGCAGCAAACTCGTTAGTTGCTCGTGACCTTTGTAGCTGCTCAGGGATAGTGAGTAACTTGTGGATTGCGCACAAATGCTTGCGAGTGAGGCAGCTTGGTGATACTCGTAGTGGTAGGGAAATCAGTGAAGTATAATAAATGATGTGCAATGAAAACTGCATGCATTATGTTACTTTCAACTTTGCATCTTTACAAATCTCATAGTATCAGAAACTATCCATAGTTTCCATTCGTGAGCATTGCTTCGAAAGGAAATTTTTGACTACCGCAATCATACTCAATTTATGAAATACTTCATGATTTCAGTAGTACTCCAAAGATATTATGATATGTGTAATGCTTTTTGTCCCTCTCTTTGGCACTGAACATAACCCACAGAGTCACAAGTATCCCTTTCCCCCAATATCTGAAACTAAAAATAGTGTTAATAACAGTGTATTCTATTGAATACTGGTCCTACGTCTTTCTCTTACCTCTACAAAATAATGAAGGAACTTTTTTCAAAACTAGAGGACAAGAAGAAAAAGCAGAGAGGAAAATATTATGTTCATTCCTGTAACAGTTCCAAGCTGAAACGTTGTGCGCAGTTGCTTCAGTAAGCAAGAATCATTATTCAGATTTCTTTTATGAAAATGAATGAATACCTTTTCTAAAACCATTCTCAAAATTTATGTTACATTAGCTTCTGTTTTAACTTTCTTCAATGCGAGGAGTGGCAGTAATCCAGACCCGTCTTCCGTGATTGAACTCTTTCAGCTTGATGTGGAATGGAGAAACTTTAATAAGATGATGACCAAGAGAAATACATCTGTTTTTTTTTTTTTTAATAATTTTCTCACATGACTGATTTTAAACTGTAAGACTTGCGATAACAGGTTGCAAGAAGTACTACATACGGTGCCTGAACATGGATAAACTGTGCCAGCATGTTCTTGTGTAATTGCTTTTGGTCAAAAGGTGGTAATTATGAAACCAGCGTACACACAACCTTTTCATGACAATATTTTCATATAAGAAGTAGTGTTTCATTCATTTGAAATTCCAACAAAGTTAGTAAGCTTACACTTTTCGATCTGTGATCTTCTGTTACTGTATCATGAGCTTTTTTGGTGGTTTTCTAAGACGCTTCCTCAGTTGGCCAGCCTAAAAGTGAACCAGTCGCAAACTAACACATTCTGAATAGATGGGCATAAATACCAGTACATGGTCACCATGAACCTCGCCAAACTCAGTTTTCATCTGTGTAGCTGCCCATCTACACAAATGAAAGTGTTTAATTAGATTTGGAAATTAGTTGTAAGTTCCTATGGGACCAAACTGCGGATGTCATCAGTCCTAGGCTTACACACTACTTAAACTAACTTACACTTAGTACAACACACACACCCAAGCCCGAGGGAGGACTCAAACCTCCAACGGAATTAGATTTGATTTAACCAGGGAGACAAAACACTAATGGCCATAAACCCTGTTGCTCCCACCGAAACTAAGTTTACTGTGCAGATTCTTTCCCTGTCATTCTAGTAAAGCCAGTCAGTATCCTTGAAGAGCAGCAGGAGACTTTTTACTAGGTATTTGTTAGGAATTAAAGACCCAAATATATTGTGTCTTTTAGTCTCTATTGCTTCGCATTGGAAGATTAAATATGGTGTGCTTTCATCTCCCACACCTCGTAAAATGTTATCATAGTAAGGCAAGACCCTTTCCTTTTTACACTTTGCCTCTTCAGAAGGGTTTGCCCTTAAAAACTACACGGTGCATCTGTATGAATCTCAACAAAACCATTTGTGAATCATGCTTAACCACCCCGATGTATTGTACCAAAGTTTCACACTTTCTTTTATTGAAATTTATCGGACTTTGCTAAGATTACAGGAGTTTTGCCATTCGCATTTGGCAATAAAGCTTGTTACTTATTCTTCAGAGTAAAATTCAGTTATCAGTTCCAAGTATGTTTTTATTACACTGAGGAATTAATTTGTCGTCTTCATAAGCTTAATATCTTCATGAAAGTGTGATGCTATGGCAGGTCCACAAATTTACAAATTGTATGTGATTATGTAAACATAGATTGGCAATTTACAGTAACAGAATCCCATCTATGTGTCTGTTGTTTGTTAAGTCCTTAACAATGTTGAGTCCTGGTGTGTGTGTGTGTGTGTGTGTGTGTGTGTGTGTGTGTGTGTGTGTGTGTGCGCGTGCGTATGCATGGGCGCATGCATATTCTTCTGTTTTAAAGTTTTTTAATTTTGGAGAGTAATTTAAAATTCGTGGTGTAATACACAAAAGCTTATAGTGCAAATTATGAATGATGAAATATGTTTCTGATCTGTTTGCTGAGAAATTAAACCTCTTTGCAAATTGTTATTTAAGAAACAAAATTATGTTGCTAGTTTGTTTGTGTGTGCATGTGGAGGGAGAGCAAATTTGGATATGTGCACATGCCTGAATGAAAGCGAAGTTACTTGGCTGTGGATTAAATTTATACTTAGAAATTTTGAGTACCAGAAGTTTTGTGATGAAGATGTTGGCTAATGTGATACTAAAGGGGTATTTTGAACACAAATTTGAATTCTTGGCACTTTTACTTTATGTAAATGGTTTACACCTCCACACATATACTCCATAAACTGCTGTTCATTACATGGTAGTGAGTATGATACCAGTATTAGCCACAGTAAAATTGGGGAGTCAAGTTTTTTGTCTCCTCTCATCCTCACTATAGGTGGATACCTCTCATCGAGGGTTTTGAGTGATCCACCCCTCCTTTCTGACATACCCAAGCTATGTCTTTGGCTTCCCTGACGAAAATGTGGTTTTACCTCCTAATTTTTTCAAGTTGAGAGATTCAGTATGGGGTTACAGCAGTTCAAATACATTTCCAGCCCTCGAGATTTACATGGGGAACTTATAGCTTGGCCGTCTTTGATTTGCTTCATACTTATGTGATTTGAATGCCATTGCCTGGTCATTGGTTTCCCACAGCAGTATGATACAATTTAAAAACATTGCTTTTAAAGATTAGATGATTTTTAATGCCATTAAGTAGAAAACATTTGGTGAATGTGTTCTGCAAAAATCTTAAAATCTCTCAGTAACATATCACTCTTTTTTTTAATTCTGTATGTTTTAACAAATAAAAATTTTAATTAACCAATATTGAATCACAATCCATACATGTTATAAAAATGTGTGTGTGTATGCATTTTACAAATTTCCGCCTACACTACTGAAGTGATTTCCCTGTTTAAAAGGCAAAGGAATGATGATAAGTAAAATGTGTTGCAATTTACTCGATTTTACCACTACTGTTTAGTAGAACACCTAGGTTGCAGGGATTTATCAACTGTTTCTTAAACTGATCAAAATATAGCTTATGTTTTATACATATTATTTTTCCTTGATGCTTCCCCATAGAAAAAGGTTTAGGACGTAATCGATAATAGTCGTTTCACTTTTTATACTCGATAATCACAAAATAAATTTTAATCCAGGCTTAAGTTGGCAAGCTTTAGGAGTACTAAGTGCTATTGAAATATATGGTCTGAAATGTCCAGAGTGCTGCAAAATGTGGTTTTACTTCATAATTTTTTCAATTTTTTTTCAATGGGTTCTCTCATTTAGATCCCCTTGTGGTCTATAATGTATCTAGTGAGTCATCCCCTCCAATAATTTAGTGCTGGTGATGCATGTGGCAGCTGGGACAGGAAACTAAATAAATAACAAAATACAGTTGCTGGTTGCTTATGCCATCACATCATTTGAATTACACATGAATAATGTTTTTACTTTAACAGAAATGCATTTTAATAAATATGTATCACATTTTAATTCATTTTCATGCAGCCAGTAATTAAAAAGTTATTTTTATTAAAAAATTATGATTCAACATTTGTTAATTAGCACTTCTATTTGATGATAAATATGAAATTAAAATAATAATAATCATAATAGTAAGTTGCTCCTAACAAATTCTGAAACAGCAATCGTATAATTACCAAACTTTTACATAGTGCACTCACCTATTCTCGATGACTATTTTAATAACTACAAATCTTTTGTACTTAACAGCACTTGGAAATTATCTAACCTTCAAAAGCAATTTTTATGACATTTTTGAGAGTTGCATCATACTGCTTTGGGAAGTTGGGCTCTGGGCATTGCCCATCAAATCATATAAGTGTGAATAAGGAAGGAAGACTGTTTAATGTTCTGTTGCCATCGGTGTCACTAGAGATGGGGCACACATTTGGATTGTTTCAAGGCTGGGGTAGGAAATCTGCTGTGCCCTTTCAAAGGAACCATCCCAACATTTGCCTCGAGTGATTTAAGGAAATAACTGAAAACCTAAATTTGGGAGGCTGGACATGGGTTGAACATTTGTCCTCCCAAGTGCGAGTCCAAGTATGAAAAAAAGAAACAAAGAGTGCCAGTCCATGAGGTCTCCTTGTCATGTTGTCTCCAGGGAATCTAAATGTTTCATGTAGTCTTCAGGGAATCAAAATATAGCAGCAATTCATGGATCACGTGAACAGCATATGCCGTTATGTGAAGTTGACTGCAGAAATGGAGAAGTTGTAGGTCAGTTGTCTGTATGGACACCCAGTGTATCGTAAATCGACCCACACAGACAGTTATCTCAGTGGGCACATTTTCCATTGTCCTGCCTCAAAGAGGGCTGTGATGAACATGCTGACATGTAGTACTAGAAGCACATGCGACAAAAACCGTCTTGGTCTCAAAATAAATCTCCAACCTCTTCGTTCCGAGAAAATGTGCATCAGTCACATGAAATAAAGTTAGCCCCCTCCATAAAATGCAAATCCAAGTGGTTGAGTGACATGACAAGATTAGCACACAATGTTCAGTCCATTCTGTGGAGCAACATCGACTGAAATAGAGGAAATTTTATGCAGACATTTTAAATCCCATGTCTGCAATTTAAACCATCTTTAGCTACATGGGACAGTCTATTCGAACTGTCTCCCACTTCTGTACCCAGCATCAGCAGCACATCGAGTACGGGAACCTGGAAAAATCTTCTGTTGTTGAACACAGCCTTACGAATAAGCACAAAATTTTGTTTGAACTGACACAGATTATGACCCAAACTTCAAGCTACTGGGACTCAGTCTGCACCTATGTCCACTATGCAAATTACTGTGAAACACATGGCAGAGAGTACTTCCTATTGTACCTATTGTACCAGTTATTAGGGTCATGTATGGAGTGTGGGAACAACTGTTCAAATCCTTCTGTGCATGCTGATTAATCTAATCTTGTCTTCATGATCCCTGTGGGATCAATGTGTAGTATATTCCTAGATTCATCACTTAAAGCTGGTTTCTGTGCTTAATAAGTACACTTCCTCAGGATAGTTCTCAACTGTCTTCAAGTATCTGCCAGTTCATTTCTTCAACATGTCTGTAACACTCTTGCACAGACCAAACAAATGTGACCATTTGTGCTGCTCTTCTCTGTTTATGTTCAATATCCCCTGTTAGTCGTATTTGGCACGGATTCCATGTACCTCAGCAATATTCTAGGATGAGATGCACTAGTATTTTGTAAGGAGTTTCCTTTGTAAACTGATTACATTTCCCTAATATTCTACAAATAAACAAGTCTGGCCCCTGCTTTATAGGAACTGAGCCTTTGGGATCATTCTATTTAATATCCCTACAAATTGTTATACCAAGGTATGAGGTGACTGATTACAGTTGTGACTTGTCGTATTGTAGTCATGGGATACAACACTTTTTTGTCTTATGAAGTTCACAATTTTACATTTTAGAACATTTGAAGCAAGTTGGCAATTTTTTCACCACTTTTATATATTATCAGCACATGTCTGAATATTTGGGCAACTTTTTCCACACAGTACTTCATCATAGATAACTGAATCGTCTGTACAAAATCTGAAGTTACTATTAATATCGTCCCTAAGGTCATTCATATACAAGAGGAAGAGAAAGGTCCATACACATCTCCCTGACACACACCTGAAGTTACTTTTCCATTTTTCTATGGCTCTCCACCCACATAACATGCTGTGTTCTCCCTACCAAGAAACCTTCAGACCAGTACAAATTTCACACTGAGCAGTTTGTGGAAGTGGCCACTTGGCACTGAGAGATTGCATAGAAATGTGAACCAAATTGTACGCCATGATGGAAACAAAGGCGTTTGAAGGGCTGTTTCATCAATGAAGCCAGTGTGATCTCTGGTCGATATAGGCTTTACTACATCCATGTGATTCAGTTAATTCTAAGACATTGTTTCACTTTTCTGATGAGAACAATATTGGTTACTGTCGCGTGCTTAGATTTGTATTGAGAATTAATGTTATAAATGCACCGAGCACAGTTTATACAATAAATCAGTTCCAAAAGACTTTGTGGTTACACACAGATTTAGGTTTTTCATTATTAACCTAAACTCTTTAGGCAGATGACAGTATGGTTCCTTTGAAAGATTATGGTGGATTTCCTTATCCAGTCCAAGTTGGGTGCCTGTAATGATCTTGTCCAAGGGGGCATTTCACCTTGTCTTCCTTCTTTCATTTTGAGGAAGGAGCTAACAGGCATAGTTCTTTCTTCCTTTAAAATTTTTCTGTCAGTAATATTTGAAATTGTCACACACACACACACACACACACACACACACACACACACACTTTGTCCTGTTTCATTCACATGTAGTGACATAACAGTAAACATCATTATGCCTTTGTATGTCACTGATTATAGCACACACCAAAAGCACTCCGTCTTTAGGCCACAAGCAGCCCATCGGCGCTATCCAACTGCCATGTCATTCTCAGCTGAGGCTGTGAATAGGAGGGGCGTGTGATCAGCACACCGCTCTCCTGGTCATTACGATGGTGTTCTTTGACCGGAGCCTCTACTATTTGGTCGAGTAGCTCCTCAGTTGGGATCAAGAGGCTGAGTGCACCCCGAGAAATGGCAACAGTGCATGGCGGCCCAGATAAAGTCACCCATCCAAGTGCCGACCATGCCTGACAGCGCGTAACTTTGGTGGTCTGACGGTTCCTTTGTTCAGACATTCATTATGTTCAAGAAACACACAATAATATCCAAAAGTGTTGGGATTCCAGCTTAATAGCTAATTCAACTGGGCTGAACACACCACACAACCGCTCTTAACTTCTTTTCCACAAATGTATTCATATTTAGCCTTCACGTTACCACGCATCCTCTGTGGTAGAACTGCAAAGATTGATATAGCACATACCAAGGCAGAACCTTATTCACACAATGAGTTATACAGTAGAAACAGCAGAAATATTCCACAGCCGTCCATCAATACCAGTTCCCTAAACTTATTCAGTACGGTTTTGCAACAACAATGCCTGGCTTCAAAAGATTCTCAAGTGAGTTCCCAGAACATCTCTGTTATACTTTTGTGTGACCTAGCTCATCCCATTGTAATCCCACTAGAACTCTCTGAATTTCTGTGACATTTTTCATCAGTCTGCCTTTACAAAAACTCCAAACAGTTGAGTGGTACTCAAGAATCAGTTGCATTCGAGTCTTCTATGCTGTTTCCCCAGCAGTCTTGTGTCCAGTCTTGAGTCTTCTATTTTGCGTCCCCAGAATAGTACGCATTTCTTTTTCTGGTCTTGTAGAGTTGAAGATAATTTCTCACGGGCAGGTGCTGTTTTCTGGTGTGAGCATGCACATAGATGTTTTAGAAGAGAAATGATTCACCAGTAACTTGTCCAAAACTTGTTTATTAATATTGTGGTACAAACTCTTAATATATTTCTAAGTTATCCTATTTTATTTTATTTTTAATTTTATGATGTTTACAGAGCACTGTGTGCTAGAAACCTTTGACAAAAGTACAATGTTTCTGTATTAGTTATATAAAATTTTTATGTAAATTTGAAAATTATCATAACTAACAACATGTTATGCTAATGAAATGAATATTGGGCAGCTACTATATATCAGCCTACATTTAACACAATACTACTGCTAATTCTTTTCTGAGAAATAAGTTTTGTGTTGAGAATATTGTTAGTGTTGCATAACAGTCAGTTTAACACTATCATTCATTTATCTTCTGTGTTGTTCCAAATAGGTAATGAAACCCTGCTGTATATTGTATTTTGATAACATAGTATTTTTTATGCATGTTGCTGATTTGTGTTTTATATGGTTTGTCTTCTTACAAAGAAGGAACTCGGCATTTTGAATGTCACTGTTATCCTCTTCCAGACGAGAATTCCTTGTAAGTTGTGTCCTCACAGATGTGATATTTGTTGTGATTGATTGCCAGAGAATATTTGTAAAATAATGCTATTAATTGTTGACTGTGTTGTTCATTGTTTACAAAAGTTTATTTAATAAAATAATGTACGATTTTTCAAAAACATTCTGTTTGTGTGTCATCATATTCTATAAATTTCATCTTGGATGAGAAGATTCAGGAAGGAGCCAAGATGTACATTAAGAAACGCAAGCAGTTGTTAGATAGTGCATGAAGATTTGCACAGACGAAATAAATAAATTACTTTGTGTTATGTTTGAGGTGTGATATCGTGGCTTTTTGAGCAATGAATCCATATCTGACGTGGCTTAAAACGTGCAACAGATCCACATGTATGAGCTTTTAGCTGATGAGTTGTAAAAGATAAATTACAAGTTGACATTAATTATTCTTAATTTCAACTTTTTTGAGAATGAGATGCTAGAAGCTTAAGAACAGCAGTTAAATAAATCGTACACATTTCTTGGAATGATGAAAAATGGTGTCAACAAAATCGGTTCAGTTCTTCATAACGGGACACATTACGCCACCTAAGTTACTACATATTCTTAGTTTCTTATTCTAGACTAGAAAATAAGTATGAACTAGACTGATCTCTTTAGACACCTAAGAATGGATTAAGCACAGCAAAATCAATCAGTTTCTTTTTTATTAAGTAACGATAAAAAGAGCAGGAGGTTTAATGATAAAAAGAGCAGGAGATTTACTACCTACAGATATCATGATAGCCATAACATCCTCCTCTGAATACTAATACTCACAAGAAATCAGTCATGAGAAAAAGTAAGATAGGGGCTCTTCAATGAAGGGGCATCATTGGGAAGCACATGGATGCAGAAAAAAGTATTTAGTTAGATAAGTGTTATGTGAATATGGAACCCAGTAGAATATTGTCATGTGCCTGTATTTAAGAATGAGATGCATACAACATCCCATAAGGTAAATATGATGTAAAGAAATTGGCATGAGTAAGGGAGAGTCGGGAATAGTAGATAACACAGTGCTAACTTGATTTCCCCCCGCCTGCTATGTATTAAGCTTTAAGAAAACCCATCTCTCGAACAGGTTCTCCAGTGAGGTAGCATGAGGTACAGCAAATATAGCGCTGCAGTTTAGTCTGTAATACATTTTTATGTGTTATGGAAAAAAAGGTTTAAAATAAATTTTCAGGAAAAATGTATATTTCAAGTACAAATTGAAATGTGGTGCCATACTTTCCAAATCTCATTCTTACACTTTAATAATTGACATAAACCTTAAGAATATTAGATTAATTATATGTAGTTAAACACTGAATCTTTTGATCATTGGGGACTATAACTTCTATCTGTGTGAATTGGGCAGGGCAGCATCTGGAGAAGAGGGCTGTGTCTGTCTACAATAACCCGTTGTATATAATGCAGTTGTAATTGAGGTTCCATATGACTCTGGTTATGTAGTGTAACATGTCATATCATTAGTAAATGCCATGGTACACTCGTAGGCCCTTCAAGAAATGGAAGATATTTACATGAATGTAGAGAGAGAAAAAATATTATTTTAAGTTAATTGAACTAGATTGGAGCAAACACAGTCACTGTGCTTCTGTTTATGCAGAGCCAATTATCCAGTAATTTTAGTAGGAGTGGCACCTCTCATGGGCATAATTGGTGAACGGAAGTCGTCACTTGCTGCGGTGGACATGTTATTGTGTGCAGCCACTGATGGAAGGTGTTATGGGTGACTGACAAGGAATAACCAATGAGCCTGCATTAGTAATGAAGGTTATGTAAAATGTTATGTAATTGTCTTACCTTATTGTATACAGACCAGAGGGAAGGAGCAGCCTGTTGCTCTTTGTTATGTACATTGTAATTATTGTTAATCTGACAAGATGGGGTTGAAATGATGGAACTCTGGTTAGAAGTGCTTTACGTTATTTGAGGACAGAAACTCTACAAGATGAATTTATAGGCAACCATAGTATCCAGTAATTTTAACAAACAAATTGAATGTACTGAAGTTGTGTGCTATTTCAGGAGGATGTATGTAACAGTGGCTTTTCATGTGGTCAAACAGCTTGTTAGTTGTCACACCCACATAGAAAGCAGCACATTGGTTGCAGCTTAGTTTGTAGATCACAGGACTGTTTTCACAGGTAGCCCTGACGTTGATGTGATAGAAGATACCTGTGACCAGAGTGGAATAGATGGCGGTGGGAGGATGTCTGGGACACATCTATTTCAGGGATATGAAGCATGGGGTTGAGACAGTAGTGGAGTAGGGATGGACAAGGATACGGTGTGGGTTTAGTTGTTGGCAGAATGCCGAAGTTGGAGGGCTCCGAAGGATAGTGGGTAGGATATTCCTCATTTCAGGGCATAACGAGAGGTAGCCAAAACCCAGATGGAGAATGAGATTCAGACCAGATGGTGGGGATGTGGAAGGTGGTAGGTAACTGAAGAGATATAAGACATGCGAAATCTGCTTCTGTGTAACATTGCGTGGGTAATTTCCGTCTCTGAAGGTGTCGGTGAGATCCCTCATATAATTCTCTCATGGATTATTTGTCACTGCGAGTGATGGCCAGAGCTGTATAGGCTGCATGGATTGGTCTTCTTGGTATGGGATGGGTGTCAAAGTGGAGATATTCCTGGTGGTTGGTAGGTTTGATATGGAGAGAGGCATTCTTAACCTCAAAGCTTGCCTCACCGTCATTCTCCAAATTCCTCTACATGGAAACAAACCTTACATCTGCCGAAAGAACTGCAACATTTGTCTAAAAACTAATCCCAGCTTTATACTCTTACCTACTGACAAAGGTTCCACCACTGTGGCTTTGAACTGTATTCATTATTTAGCTGAGGTTTCCTGCTAGCAATCAGATTCATCCACTCCAAATCCTGCCACAGTGGCCCAATTGCAGAAATCCGTCAGGATCTGCCGTACCTCCCAAATTGTAAGGCCCATCACAGAAACTCTACCCTAAGTCAATTGCTTTCCTAACCCCCATCACTCCTACTTTCTGCGTGCTTCCTAAAGTCCATAAACCCAACCACCCAGGACACCCCATTGTGCCCAGTTAAGAAGAGAATTCCTGCTCTCGCGGACCAATGCCTTCAGTCCATTAACCATAATCTACCCTCGTATATTAAAAGACACTAAACAATTCCTCCACCAAGTCTTCCTGTTCCTTTACCTCAAAGCACCCTTCTCGTCACTGTTGATCCCAAAATCCTCCACACTAACATCCCCACTGCCCATGGCCTTGATGCTATTGAACACTACCTTTCCCAATGCCTGAATGACTCCAAACCTACACCCTCCTTCCTCATAACCTTGACCAACAATATACCTTTATCCATAATTACTTTTCTTTTCAAGATAACACTTACAAAGAAATGGGCACTCGCATTGATCCACCCTGTGCTAACTTATTCATGGGTCACCTAGAGGAATCCTTCCTAACCACCCAGAATCCCAACCCTCCCCCCTTTCTCCCTGTCATATTTCATTGACAACATCTTCCTGATCAGGACTGAGAGTGAGGACATCCTATTCACTTTCCTCCAGAACCTCATATTTGTTTCACTTGGTCTTCCTCAACCCAACAAACCACCTTTCTGGATGTTTACCTACACCTCAAGGGTGGCTACCTTAGCACCTCCATCCTTATCAAACCTACCAACCACCAGCAGTACCTTCACTTCAACACCTGCCAACCATTCCATACAAAATAGTCCCATCTATACAGCCTACCCAACCGTGCTCGTTGCTTCTGCAGTGACAAGCAGTCTATCTCCAAATATATCAGGATCTCACTGAGACCTTCACAGACTGAAACTATACACACAACCTTGTGCGGAAACTGATTTCCCGTACCCACTGTTCAGCCACAAAGGAGTATTTCCCTCATGCCTCAGTACCACCTAGGACTGCAGCAATTGAATCACACACTCCACCTGGGTTTCAACTACCTCTAATCATGCCCTGAAATGAGGAAAATCCCGCCCACTGTCCTTCCCACCGCTGCCACAGAGGTATTCCAGTGCCCACCAAACCTACACTACATCCTCGTCCATCCGTACTCAGCCCCTGCTCAGAACTCCATACCTCATAGCTCATATCTTGGTAATAGACCTAGATGCGATAAGTGTCCCATACATCCTCCCAACACCATTTATTCCAGTCTTAGGCATCTCCTATCCTATCAGAGGCAGTGCAACATGTGAAAGCAATAATGTGATCTACAAACCACTGCAACCCCTGCTGCTTTCTACGTGGGCAGACAGCTAACAAGCTGGCTGTCCCCATGACTTCCCATTGTTAAACTGTGGCTAAAAGTC
Organism: Schistocerca gregaria; assembly: GCF_023897955.1. Taxonomy (NCBI): domain Eukaryota; kingdom Metazoa; phylum Arthropoda; class Insecta; order Orthoptera; family Acrididae; genus Schistocerca; species Schistocerca gregaria. The sequence continues at coordinate 158,922,527 of NC_064928.1, forward strand.
AACTGCACCACCTAGTTGCTGAAAATGCTGTCCAACACAATGTGCTTCGCTTCAGTGACTGCTTCACAGCGTGCAGCAGGGTTGTAGATGGTGGCAGGTTGTAGGGGACAAATCTGACTGCTGGCAGAGACCCTGCACAAGCTAATCCCTGTAGTTCAAAGCCAGAGTGGTGGAACTTCAGTTGGCAGGTAGGATTATAACGATGGGATTAGTTTTTAAGTGGTGGAGTGCAGTTCTTTCTGCACATGTAAGGCTCTTTTCCATTTAGAGGAATTTGGGGAATGATGGTGAGGCAAGATTTGAGGTTAAGAATATCTCTGTCCCTATGAAACCTTCCAACCACCAGCAATACCTCCAGTTCAACACCTGATACCATTTCATACCATGCAGCCTACCCAACTGTGGCTGTCACTTCTGCAGTGATAAGCAGTCCCTCTCCAAATATACCAGTGACCTCACTGAGGCCTCCAGAGGCCGAAATTACTCAATCAAACTTGTACAGAAGCAGATCTTCTGTGACTTGTCTCTCCAGCCACCTACCACCCCAAACATACCCAGCCACAAAGGTGCATTTCCTTTGTGAATCAGTACTGCCCAGGAGTGAAACAACTGAATTACATTCTCCACTAGGGTTCTGACTACTTCTCGTTGTGCCCTGAAAAGAGGAATATCCCACCTATTATCCTTCTGACCCCTGCCACAGTGCCATTCTGCCTACAACTAAACCCACACCATATCCTTTTCCATCTGTAGTCCACCCCTGCCTCCAACTCAATGCTTCATATCCCTGCAATAGACTTTGATGCATGACATGTCACAATATCTTCGCATCGCCACCTACTCCACTCGGGTCACAGGCATCTCAGCTGTCTGTCTGCATGACTTGCCATTGACAAACCGTGTTTAAAAGTCAAATGGACCACCCAGTTGCTGAAAATGCTGCCCAACACCATCCTTCACTTCAGTGACTGCTACACAGCCTGTGCCATCTGGTTCCTTCCTACCAACTCCAGCTTCTCTTAACTGCACTCTCCCCTGCAGTATATGCTATATCCCCATAATTTCCCTGGCCTCAACCTTCATTGGTTCCTGCCCTGCACTTAACCTATCCCTTTCTCTGCTTCCAGTCCACCAAAACACAGTCTTCTACTTCTGCAACTCACCCACTAGTCGTTTTCCTCTTCTCTAATTCTCTCCTTTTCCACTTCCCTTCCACCCTCCTCCCGCCCCTTACGCCTGCACCTAGCAGCCCTACCCAGACACCACCCTGCTATCCCCCCTCCCCCAACCCTCTTCTTTACCCCGACCATCGGATTGCTGCTTCCTTCAGCTACCATAGACTGTGGTCGTGTGTGTGTGAGGAGCATAGTCATCAAACATAAACCATTAAAATACATTACCACTCTTAAATTATCTTACCACTGAGTGAGGCTAACAAACACATTTGTAGCATTTCATTCGGTTAACACAAAAATACCTGAGTGACTTCACTATATCTGGTAAAAAGTGAATAACATACGAATTACATGAGGATGAACAGTTCTTGGACAAAATCATCTTTTCTGACGAATCGACTTTTTACTTAAGTGGTACGGTTAACACACACACAACTGTAGGATTTAGGGCAGTGGAAATCCACATCAAACGTTGCAACATGTTCGTAATAGCCCTAAACTGAAGGCTTTTTGTGCATTGAGCAAGAACAAAGTGTACGATCCCATTTTTTCCGTGAGAGAACCATCAACAGGATAGTTTACCTGGATTTGTTACAACAATTTGTGATGTAGATCGATGAGGATGACAAAGAACGAAATGTTTACGTCATGTGAGATGGCGCACCATCCCACGATCTGGCCGACATTCGGGATTTTCTCATTGACAGCTTCCCAGGTCAATGGATTGATTGTGATGCACCAATTGCATGGCCCTCACGTTCCCAAATCCTGACACCACTCGATTTTTTTTAAAAAACGGGGTTTATCAAGGACATCGTGTTTGTACCTCCTGTGCCGGCTTCGTTACCTTAACTTAGATCCAGAATTTACGCCGCCACTGAGCAAGTTACAGCTGCAATGTTACAGTGAGCTTGGGAAGAAACTGACTTCCGATGGGATGAGTGCAGAATAACCGACGGAAGCCACAGACAACATCTTTAATTTAAGGTAAAAAAAACCTTGATGTGTTTCCCTACAAAATACCACTAAACCCAGCTCTATTTCTTCATTCAATAAATCTGTATGAATTTTTAAAGTTGTAAAATCCTTTTTGAAGCACCCTGTAATTGGGGAACAGCTTGGATCCAGAAACTGGATTTGGACGGACTCAAACTCATCCCTCTCTCCAGCTCACATGTAACGATCGCCACTCCAGAAAAAATATTGCTACCGATTTTCGCGGCAGCAGTCAGGGTCGCGAAAGAAAATGTATGTACACGAGCTTTCGAGGGCAAACTGCACTAAAGTTATTCTTCAACGATTTGACAGAAAATTATGAGGATGATTCTATGTAATAATTATATACAACAGCTTATTTAATGTTCAACAGAGACTGTGGTATTTTAGTTGTACATATGATGATTGTAAATTATTATAAAGGCAGTAATTGTTGACTCATTCTACAACAATTCCTAATTCATGAGGAATGATTTCGATTACACAGCAAACAAAAAACTGTATAATGGAACTGTTCTGAACCAGTAAATATCAGTTTTAAAAAGAATTTATCTCTCTCTTGGACTTTCTGATTTTTCATTTTATGTAGGTTGGAACTTAAATAGTGGCAACACTGCTGTGGAGACAATATGCAATGGAATCTACTATTGTCGCTGATAGCACACGTTGTTGACATGTCTACCTTACCTCCGAGGACTCGCCCGTCCCACGTCACCAGCGTGCGCACAATCGAGGGAAACACGAGCACTTGTGAGTGAACGGTCTAACATAACGATGTCACTTGGTTTTCGAAACAGGAACAACGGAGCTGGATCAAGATTGAATCTGCCAGAGGTCTTACAGCACGACAGTGTCATCAAGGTCTTCAAGAGGCGTGCAGGGAATCAGCATTGCCGTACAAAACAGTGGCACCTTGGGTAAAAGCCTTCAATGAAGGTTGGCAAACTGTGGCAGACATGAGGTCGTCCTAGCGTCTCCGAAGAAGAACTGCATGTTGTTGCCACGTTTGTGGACAGTGATCGACGCCATACAATTCGTGAGTTCGACCACGAAACCGGATTAGCGCATGCGACAGTGCTTCGCATCTTGAAGGAACACCTAGACATGTGAAAAATTGCGTCACAATGCGTTCCACAAGAACTGACGGATATGTAGAAATGGATGCGTTACGACGCTGCTCAGATGCGCTGGGAGTGTTATGAGCATGAAGGAGAGGCTTTCTTACACTGTATCGTAACGCTGGATGAGACGTGGGCCACAGCGTACCAGCCAAAACTGAAACTCCAATCCAACGAATGACATCATTATGGGTCGCCACGAAAGTCGAAAGTGCGTCAGAGCCCCAGTATGGTGAAAGTTATGCTGATTCTCGTGTACGACTGTGATGGTGTTATCCAAATGCATTACATTCCTCCACAGCAGACTGTCAATGAACAGTATTACTGTTCATGTTTGGAGCATCACGTGCAACCAGCTTTGCGAATGAAGTGTCGACACATTCTGCGCAACCCACCCATCATTTTGCACGACAATTCGTGGGCGCATACAGCGTAAGCAGTGGCTGCTCTGTTCGGTCGATGCGACTGGTAAGTACTGTAACCAGCCACCATACTCCCCGGACTTAAGTCCTTGTGACTTTGATTTGATTCCGAAGATGAGGGAACCACTTCGTGGCATTCGCTTTAGAACTGTTTCAGATATTCGACAGGCAGTAAGCCGCTCCATTCGCACCATCAACAGAACAGGCTCTGCTAACAGCATACTACGCCTTCCATATCGCTGGCTGGCAACGGGTTCTACACAACGCTGGTGACTACTTTGAAGGACAGTAACAGGTGCAAACTTGTAACTCTTTTGTATCGGTTGTGAATAAATAGTTGCCACTATTTAAGTTCCAACCTTTGTAGTACTAAGTGCTACATATATGTTTGTGTCTTAATAAAAGACAAGTAGTTGTGGAGGAGTAGAAGAAAGGTTAACCTGAATTAAAATCGAAGCTGAAAATTCTGCCAACCTTGCTGGCTAATAAATTTTTAGTCTGCCGCATAGAATGTTTTAGAAACTTGTTATGATGATTAAAACGTGCATATGACGTGCCCTGAAGAGGATTTCATTAGAAATATCCTTTCTCATAAAAGATATCTTCGAAAAATAAACTATTCTTCGTAAAAGAATGGAAAAAGTTAAAAAAATTATATCATGGAGTGGAGGAGAGCGATGCTCCCTCGCCATGTGAGGGAAATTTTCTGTTTCTTACTAATAAATCCTCTATGAGTGTTTTCCCAAAGTTTCAAAACTTTATTAATTATTTCTCCCATTTTTCCTAATTTGCCTTGGGTAAAAGAGGAGAGATTGGATTTTACGGCAAGGGAAGATAATGACGAGATGGGCTCACGTTACGTGGTGAAACTGTTCACATGTTGTACGTCAGCGATGACAGACATGGATTGGGGGCGACTGCATAACTGATCTTTTAACATCGAGATGATGGCGGATTTATACGAGGGACGTTCAATAAGCAGTACAACACTTTTTTTTCTGAGAGCAGGTTGGTTTTATTCAGGATTCCAATACACCACATTATTCCCTACTCTTTTGGCTGAAAAACCCAATTTTTGAACATAATCTCCGTTCAATGTGACGTTCCTCCGCCTTACTGGGAGGGCCTGTATATCCGCATGGTACCACTCTCCTGGTCGACGTCAGAGCCAACATTTTGTTGCATTAATAACCGCCCATCATCTGTGAACTGCTTTTCGGGTGTGCATCCTCCACTGGGCCAAACAGATACCAGAAGCGGAAGGTGCAAGATCTGTGCTGTAGTGTGGATGAGTGAGAACAGTACAATGAAGTTTGCTGAGCTCCTATCAGGTGAACAGCCTTGTGTGAGGTCTTGCATTGTCTTGGAGAAGGAGAAGTTGGTTTTCATTTTTGTGCCGACGAACGCACTGAAGTCGTTTATTCGATTTCCTGGGGTTAGCACAATACATTTCAGAGTTGATTGTTGCACCACTAGGGAGGACATAAAACAGAATAGTCCTTCAGAGTTCTAAAAGACCGTTGCCATGACTTTACTGGCTTAGGGTGTGGCTTTGAACTGTTTCTTCAGAGGAGAGCTGGTGTCGCACCACTCCATGGTTCAAATGGCTCTGAGCACTATGGGACTCAACTGCTGTGGTCATCAGTCCCCTAGAACTTAGAACTATTTAAACCTAACTAACCTAAGGACATCACACACATCCATGCCCGAGGCAGGATTCGAACCTGCGACCGTAGCAGTCACACGGTTCCGGACTGCGCGCCTAGAACCGCGAGACCACCGCTGCCGGCACCACTCCATGTTTTGCCAATTTATTTCCATTTCAAAGTGATGAACCCATGTTTCATTACCCATGACAATGTTCGAACAAAAATTGTCACTTTCACCCTTGTAACATGCAAGCAATTCCACGCACATCGTCTTTCGTTGTTTTTTACGGTCTTCTGTTAGGCGGGAAGGAATCCTACAGGCACACAACTTTGAATAGCCCATCTGGTGGACGACTGTGTCAGCACTGCCATCAGAGACATTCAGTTGAGCACCGAGGGTTTTTATTATAATCTGTCGATCGCCTGGACTGAGAGTGTCTGCACTTTCCAACATTCCAGGAGTCAGAGCTGTGAGCGGCCGGTTAGCACGCGGAAGATCAGGCAGATTGCGCGACCTTGTTGCGATGATGACCTCGCCCAACGACTCACCATGCTTTTGTTCACTGACAGGTCTCCGTAGACATTCTGCAAGCGCCTGTGAACGTATGCAATACTCTGGTTTTCCACCAAAAGAAACTCAAGTGACAGCTCTCTGCTTGGAACGCACCTGTGTCAGGCTGCATTTTGAAGGCTACGTGTAGCACCACCACTTATGGGAATTTTATGAAGCTATAGGGCTGAAGCAGGTATGTCGGGTGTATCAAAAATAATCATCCGATTTAAAAAAAATCTAAACTATTATGTTATTTCAGATATGTGTATGAACGACAGTTGGAAAGAGAAAAGTCTCGAGTCTTACATGGTTCCCGCTAGGTAGCAGCAGTGTGCGCCCACTTCAGTTCTAGTAAAAATGGTGTCGGGACAACAGAAAGCATTTTGTGTTTTACGTTTTGCACAGTGCGAGTCAGTAATAACTGTTCAGTGTGGTGTGGATCCTCCTACAGCACAGAGCATTAGACGAAGACGTGAACAATTCCGAGAAACGGGTTGTTTGTGTAAAGGCAAATCGTCGGACCGTACCCGATTGCCTGACACGGGCGTCGAACGCATCCACCATAGTTTTCACAAGGAGTGCGCAGAAATCACTCCTAATGCGTACTCCCAGATAATTTATGGAATTAACTGCCTCCAGTTGCTAACTTATATTGTTGCTAAATTATAAGGAATCTTTCTTTCTGTGTATTCGCAGCACATTACACTTGTCTACATCGAAATTCAATTGCCATTCCCTACACCATGCGTCAATTCGCTGCAGATCCTCCTGCATTTCAATACAATTTTCCATTGTTGCAACCTCTCGATATACCACAGCATCATCCGCAAAAAGCCTCAGTGAACTTCCAATGTCATCCACAAGGACATTTATGTATATTGTGAATAGCAACGGGCCTACGACATTCCCCTGCGGCACACCTGAAATCACTCTTACTTCTGAAGACTTCTCTCCATTGAGAATGACATGCTGCGTTCTGTTACCTAGGAACTCTTCAATCCAATCACACAATTGGTCGGATAGTCCATATGGTCTTACTTTATTCATTAAACGACTGTGGGGAACTGTAACGAACGCCTTGCGGAAGTCAAGAAACACGGCATCTACCTGGGAACCTGTGTCTTTGGCCCTCTGAGTCTCGTGGACGAACAGCGCGAGCTGGGTTTCACACGATCGTCTTTTTCGAAACCCATGCTGATTCCTACAGAGTAGATTTCTAGTCTCCAGAAAAGTCATTATACTCGAACATAATAGGTGTTCCAAAATTCTACAACTGATAGACGTTAGAGATATAGGTATATAGTTCTGTACGACTGTTCGACGTCCCTATGGTGAAGATACCGATAATTCGGGGGGCTCTGCCGTCTCCTAATCACAGCACACCCAGTCTGAGGTGATCTCAATTGAAAGTTGCTTCTCAAACTTCCACCCCACAGGGCTGCAAAAATCCTGCAAGTTAGAAACCAGACGCCAATTTTCTTTTGACAAAACCCGTAACTCGAATACGAGAAAAATCCCTCTCTGCACTATTCAGCACAGAGGAACAATTCGCGTCTTAGATCTTGCCGGATGTGTCCTAACTCGCCGACGTCCAAGACACCGTCTCCAAGTCCGCACAGCTCGATGGCTGTAGGCAAAGTCCTCTTTCTCCACAGTTCTCCCGCCTTCCACGGGTACGAAACCGCGGCGGAAGAATACTCAGTTTCGGTCAATGTCGAACGCTCTAACATCGCCGAAATCCCTCCAACGGCATTTTTGACATTCTGCCCAATGATCGTGTCGGTCATATTGCCGCTAGACAAACGAAATTCCCGTCTTCGCCACGTGTTGCCCATCACAGGTGGCTCTGTAGGCCGGGCTTCCCCCACAGGCGCCGTATCATCCCGCGTTTCCGGTGACCGCTACCTACCGGCTACGGTGGCCTGGCTGGCTAGGCCAGCTGCAGACTTTATATTCTACAATTCTCAACTTCGACACTTTTCACCAACGCTTTAAGTTAGAAACTTAATCATGCAGACACGCAGGGAATACTACTCAAGAATGCCTCATATTCATCAAAAGTCAATAAAGTCATGGCCTGATGCCCTTGCCAGTCCTTTTATTATTGATGCTAATGTTGGCAAGCTAACGTGTAAGTTCCCAAATCCTGGCACCTTACGGGTTGACCACTGACAGCACCTCCCCCTCTTTTATCTTTCAGTACCCTGTTAAATTTTAATGTTACTTAACACTTTATTAGTGCTCTTAATACTGCTCACTACCTTAAGCAATTAACTTTCACTTAAATTTATTGCACTTTCTATCACTTTCAATTTTCCTTGATCCGCTGTAATCGATTCCAAAAGTATACTGAAGCGTAGTCCGTATACTGAAGCGTAGTCCCCTCGTCAACTATACACTGTTTGATTAAAAATATCTGGACACCTATTAGTGGACATTAATATAGCCTCCTTATTGGTGACTTGAACTCTGCTTGGAGCACTTCGAATGACGTATCTGAAAACCTGCGGAGGAGTAACAGCCCATTCCTCCTCAGGTGCCGAAACCGGAGGAGTTAAGAATCTAGGGAGATGGAGCGAAGTCGACCTTCTGAAAGGTGTAGCACAGGATTCATGTTATAGCTCTGTTCAATCCAGTCCATTTCAGCAATGTTATTGTCCACAAACTACTGCTTCATAGACACTACTTTATGATGGGGTGCATCGTCGTGCAGGTACAAACTCTAGGTCTCCGAACTGTTACTCTACTGTACACAATAAACAGTGCTTTTAAAATGTGTTCATATCCTTCCGCATTTAGCGTTTTCCTAAGCGCAGTGAGGGGATCACATTCTAACCACGAAAAACACCTCCGACCTTCGCTATTGGCGCTAGACGTGATGGCATGTAACATTCTTCAGGCATTCATCAAACCCAATGCCTTCCATCCGACTGTCGCAAAGTATAGCGCGATTCATCAGTCCTCATCACTTGCTTACAGTCATCCAATATCAGTGGCGTCGATCTTTGCACCACCTCAAGTGTTGCTCAGTACTGCCTACAAAAATGTGTGGCTTGTCAAGCGCTGCTCTACCATTATACTCCATTGGTTTCAACTCCCTCAGCACAGTCACTATGCTACCTGGGTTGCTGGTGGGACTGGAACTCAAGAATGATTCCTTATACTGATTTCATGCTATTTTTACAACCACTTCCTGCAGCGCTCAGCGGTTTCCGTCGATCAGTACATGAGATATTTCTGGCCTTGGTTTGTATGTATGCATTAAACTGGGGACCTAGAAACGACGGACAGGCTTCGTCTTGCCAAGGCCCTCAGCGATTCACAACCCCACAACAGGCTACAGCAGTTCACCCACCCCACCGCCACCCCACATCGAACCCAGAGTTATTGAGCGGTTCGGTCCCCAGTGGACCCCCCACCCCCCAGGAATGTCTCATGCCAGACGAGTGTAACCCCAAAAGTTTGAGTGGTAGAATAATTATGGTGTAAGCTTAAGAGGAAACGGTGTTTGCGCAGCAATTGCCGACACAGTGTAACTGAGGCGGAGGTATACGGAATACCGCCTTAAAAACCAGCCACAGGCTGGCTGGCACACCGGACCTCGACACTAATCCGCCTGGTGGATTCATGCTAGGGACTGGCACGCCTTCCCGCTCGGGAAACAGCGGGTTAGACCACGCGGCTAGCCAGGCGGGCTGGTTTTGCTTTAGTTGTGGTTGTTCCTTCGCGTTGTCACTTTACAGGCACCTCATCAACACGGCATGGGTAGATTTAGATATATTGAAATGTCTCTAACAGATTTTTTATTCAGATGTCATCTAATTACTAACCCACATTTGAAGTCCGTGAGCTCTGCTGACAACACAATACTTCGCACCTCCTTTTATACTGGCAAGTATGCATCTCCTGACATCTAGTGGTGTCTGGATACTTTTGATTACATTGTGTGGTAGCAGCTATGTCTTTAACGACAAAAAGAGGTCCTGCGCAACATTACTGAAACAGAGACTGTTTTTCTAGAGCTCTGAACATAAATTGGTAAAACCGAAACCATTATAGCATCAGTACGTTGTCCGTATGTGAGTGTGTCTACCTATCAGTTCAGTTGGTTAGACCCTTTTTCTCAGAACAGGTAGGCGTATCAAGTTCAAATTCAAGTTATATATTAAGGTCTATGGTCCCTTGGTCATCTCCAGCGGTAATTCGTTTGAATACCGCCCTTTGATTGTGCTGTTACGGTACCAATCGAAGCGATAGGTGTTGCAGGTTCCAGCCAGCCAGCCAGCTAGCCAGCCCGCCAGTCAGCCCGTCGACGTGCAGCAGTCGAGCCAGCAGCGGTCCCCGCCAGCGCCGGTCGCAGCCAGCAGTCAGCAGCCAGTAGCCATCGGTGGTCCTAGCTGCCTACAGCAGCAACAGCAGCAGCAGCGGAGGCGTCCCCACAGGCCAGCCAGCCGGGTCGCCCCCACCGCCAGCGACAGCAGAGTGGGGCTTCGGCCCCAATCTCCTTTGTCCTTCGTCATTCTTCGTCCCCTTCCCCTCTGTGTCTCTCGTCGCCCTGCCCGTCTCTCGTTTGCTTCCTTGTCTTGTCCTGTGTTTTTCCTCTTATCATAATGTCAAACCCCACCACCTCTTCGACAGCCACCACCACTGCCATTCTATACACCTCCCCCTCAGCCGCTGCCACCACTATCACATGGTGTGCCGCATCACTCCCCCTCCGTCCATCCCCCCCACTCCTCACTCTCCCATCTCCCTCCCTATTTGTTGCCCCCTCCCTGGCTCCTCCCTCCCGTGCCTCCTCTGATCCCTTCCCTCCCCTCCCTCCCTCTGCTCCTTCCGTTTCTGCGGCCCCCTCTAGGGTGGTTGTCGGAGAGCTACGGCTCAAACTCACCCATCCCCCTCGCCTTCATCGTCGTCATCTTCACCGTCGCCTTCACCATCGCCCTCATCATCTTCGGCGCCACCTCCTGCACTGGGACCTGTCACTCCCCGCCACATTCCAGTCACTCCCATCCCCCACACTTCCTCTGCCGCCGTCAAGAGCCCCAGTGGCACCCCTGCCTCCTCTACTCCCAAAAAGACTCCGCCTCGTCCCCCTTCCGTAATCCATGATGCCATGTGTGTCTCCCCCCCTGCCCCCTCCTCCTCCACCTCGTCCTTCTCCACCCCCTCCTCCTACCGCTACCTACTCAGCCGTCCTGATCTCTCCTTTCTTCAAGCCCGGAACCTCACCCTCTTCCTTCACCAGAATTTTCCTGGTGCCCCCATCTCCCTCCTCACTCCTCCCCGTGATTCGGTGCTCATCTCCTCCCCCAGCCCTACCCTCCACACGGACCTCCTTTCCCGCATCCCTGTCACCTGCTTTGGCTCTAATGCCTCCCTCACCCATGCTCCTTCCCCATCTCCCTCCCGCCAACCCCAACCCCCCCCCCCCCCTGTGGCCCGCCGACCCTCACCGCCGTGATCACTCGGCTTAGTTCGGCGATCACGGAGGAGAAGGTGTTGGCGGAGCTCAAGGCGCTTCCCCATCTGGAGGTGAGCGCGGTTCGCCACATCCATAACTCTGCCAGCCCCATCCGCCTTATGTGGGTCTTTTCCGCACCCACCCCCTCTGTCGACTGTCTCCTGAAGGAGGGTGCCCTTCTCCTTCACCGCCGCTACCAAGTTGACCCTTTCCGTTCCCCTCCTCAATCCCTTCACTGCCAAAGGTGCTTGCGGTATAATGCACACCCGACATCAGAATGCCGCGAGGCCCCAACCTGCCCGCACTGTAGGCAAGCCCACTTTCTAAGGCAGTGCCCCAATCTTCAGTCCCCCCCCCCCCTCCTGTAATACCTGTAACCTCCCTCATCCTACTTACTCCCAGAAAAGCAGGGCCCTACCCCCTCCTACCACTCCTGAGCTCACCGTTCTTGTCCGCCCTCTGGACGCCCCCACCCCTCCCGACAATTCTCTTCGTCCACCCCCTACCGCTGAGAACATCATCAGATTCCTCACCATCGTCCTTCAGAATGTTAATCCTTTTCGGCGCCCCACACCCTCCAACAGATATCCCTCGCCGCCCGTTCCATTTTCCACCTAAAAATGTGCGCCACCTACTCCAACAAGCATGCCCATTTCACCTTCTCCTGTCTTGACACCCTTGTCTAAATCCCGGTCATGGCGCGACAGCACCGTATCCTTTTCAACAACATCCACTCCCTTCCTGCCAACAAGAACCCCTTCCTGCACACCCTTGCCACACACAGCGTGGATGCCTTCCTCCTCAATGAAACCTTCCTCCAATCCCACCACACCGTCCACACTTCGCCCTACCTCCTTCGCCATTCCAATAATCCCCTCCCGATTGCGTGTGGTGGAGTTGCCATTGGTCACCACCACCAGATCCCTGTTCGGCTCCAACCTCTCCTTCCCGACCCCACCGAACACCTGATCCTTAGTCTCTTCTTCCCCGGCCTTACCGTTACCTGCTCCACCATCTATGTCCGCCCTAATGACCCTATTTACCTTCGACTACCTCTCCCACATTGACCGTACCTTCTCCTCCTACGTGATCGCCGCCGACCTCAACATCCACAGTCATTCCGCCGCCCAGTTACGGCAGTTGCATCGGTTCCTCTCCTCCCTTCAAGGCGACCTCCTCCCCATCCCCGAGCACACCTGTCCCGAATCCAACTCCACTCCTGATGTTATCCTTTCCTCCCCCGACCTTCTTGGCCACATAACGGTGGATGTCCTGGAACCTATTGGTAGCGACCATCTCTCTGTGCTCCTCACCGTTTCAGACGGTCGTCGCCCCCACCCCGACCGTCATAAAAACCCTCCCCCTAAGTACATCCATGACTATTCCCATGCCAACTGGAATGACTACCGGGATACTTTCTCCACCCAGGTCGATAGCCACCCCTTCACCTACCACCACCCTGACAATGTAACTCATGCCGCCTCCTTTCTCCAGCAGACCTTGTCTGAGGCCGTGGAGGCCCACGTCCCTACTGTCGCCATCCACCCCCACCATCTTACCTTACCCCCACAGGCTGTCCTCCTCCTCCGTGAATCCCGCCGTCTCTACCGTGCCTTCCTCCACACACGTGACCCGGACACACTACGACGCCACCGGCAACTCCAGCGACACATTCGTAATTTGCTCGCGGCCAAGAAACACCGGGACTGGTGACAAACATGCACCTGTTTTACTGGTACCCTACCTATCAACTCGTCCAAGTTCTGGTCAGCCTTCCGTCGCCTTACCCCTACTATCCTCTTCTCCATGATGATCACCCCTTCCCTGACACCCTTAGTAAGGCCAATCACTTCGCTTCCTACCTGTCTGGTGTATTTTCCATCCCCGATGATCCCCAGTTCGATTACTCTCTCTTCCCAGATGTCCGCGATCGAACTGACACCTCTGTCCCTCCCCTCGCACCTGGTTTCCAGTACTTGGACAACATTGCACACACGGAACTCAATGCTCCTATCACTACACAGGATCTCATTGCTACACTCCGCACAAAATGCAACACGGCTCCTGGTCACTATCGTGTCACCTACCGTCACTTTCATGAAGCTCCTGTCTCCTTCCTCTCCACCTTGGCCAGGCTCTACAATGTCCACCAGTTACTACCCCAACCTGTGGAAAACCTCCCATATCCTGATGTTCCTTAAACCTGGCAAACCGCGGTCCGCCGTCTCTTCGTACCGTCACATCAGCCTTACCTCGGTCTTCAGCAAGGTCCTGGAGTCCATCCTCACCCGACGCATCCACCAGCATCTCCGTCAGCACCGCCTCCTTCCCGTTACCCAGTGTGGCTTTCGGCCGTCCTTCTCTTCCGACGACCTTCTCCTTCACCTTACTCATCTCCTTTCTGACCAGCTTAATTCCCGTCGCTCTGCTATCTTCCTCTCTCTGGACCTCGAACGCGCTTATGACTGCGTATGGCATTCCGGCCTCCTCTTCAAGCTCCAAACCTTCGCCCTTCCCATTAACTACATCCGTCTGATCGGCTCCTTTCTCTCCCACTGTCCTTCCTACGTCACCATCCATAACACGGATTCCTACACCTTTTTTCCCTCCGCCAATGTGACCCAAGGCTCCGTCCTCTCCCCACTTCTGTACCTTTTGTATACGGCGGACATGCCGCCGCCGTCACCCCCCCGTCCACCTTCTCCAGTTTGCCGATGACACTGCCTTCCTTGCCCTTGCCCCCACCCTGCAGCACCCCCAACAGCTTTTCCAATCCCATCTTGACCGGTTCACTGCTTGGTGCGACCAGTGGTTGCTCAAGATCAATCCCTCCAAAACCCAGGCGATCATTGTAGGCAAAACCACCCCTTCCGTCCGCCTCCTTGATTTCTATCTCACCATCTATGGCCATCCTATCGCTCTCATCCCCACCCTCAAGTACCTTGGCGTCACCCTCGACCATCGCCTCTCCTGGACCCCCCATCTCCGGACAATCCAAGCCAAGGCACACTCCCGACTCCGTCTCCTCAAGCTCCTTTCCGGCCATACGTGATGTCTAGACCCCTCCACACCTATAAATCCCTCATCCGCCCTATCCTTTGTTACGCCCATCCGGCTTGGATCTCCGCCCCCCCCCCTTACCTTTTATAAATCCCTCAAAATCCTGCCGCGCCTGTATTCCCACGTCCCACCCTGTCTCCATCTCTCCACCCTCCTTACCCTCTCCCAAGGTGGCTTCCGCCAGCTCCCCCTCCCTGACGATGTCCTCCTCCCCTCCATCTACCCCTCCTATCAACTTTGATCCTCCCTGCCCCCACTGCCTGTGTCCTCTCCTTTAGGCACCCTCCCTCCCTTCTCTTTCCTTTTCCCCCGTACCCATCCTCCACCACTCTTCCCCCGGGCTCACCCCCTTTTCCGCCCCTCCCCCTCTCTCCCCTGCCCATGGCATCTGCTCTCTCCTCTCCCCTCCCTCTCCCACCCCCTCCCCCTCCTCCTCTCTTGGCAAGTCCCCGGACTCGTACACGATTAGTGAACATTCGCGCGCTGGAAATCGACGCCTCGTGTTTCTGTGTGTGCCGTCGTTTTGTGCTTACGTGGTTCAGTGTTATTCGTTTCGTGCACCTACGTTCACGTGTGACAATTTTCGTCTATGTCTGTGTCCAAGTGTCTGAACAACTTTTATCTTGGACTCTACGGTCGTGAACGGCTCCATGTATTTTAAAAAGTGTTTGTCTCCGTTTATATGTCCACTGTATTTTTATCTCACATTGTCATTATTTGTATCTTTTATGTTTCTCTGCGGCCGAAGAGCGAAGTAGTATGCTGCTGCAGTCCTGCCTGTAAACAGGTTTGAAAATAACAATAAAAAAAGGTCCCTTGGTGGCTTAAAGAATTTAAGCTTGTAAGTGAATGCAATAAAAGACGTGGCCACTTAAGTCATGTATTTTGATCCTTGGAAACTCATTCCTCAGAATCTGTAGAGATTGTTCCTGGTGACGTAGAATCATGAAATTTGTCAAGATACAAGGTTCATCAGTACAAGTGAAGGAAAAAATCCTAAAATGGCAAATTGTAATTATATCACACGAAAGAAACATTTTTTGTCGTTTGTTATCTGTCTGTTTATTAATGCCCCTTTTTCTCAGGAACAGGTAGAGCTGTTCAAATTTATGGTCTGCATTCCCTTGGCGCTGTAAAAATTTTAAGCTTCAGAGTCAGTGCAATCAAAAGATACAGCCATTTACGTCACATGTCTGAATACTCGCAATTTCACTCATGTAAGCCTGTCGCGTACTTCCTGTTGACCTAGAATCACGAAGTTTGGCAAGATGCACGGTTTCGGAGCACATGTTACGGAAAAAATCCGAAAAATCGTTTTGGAATTGATCTCGAAGATCTTGGAATTTCCAGAACCGATATCTTGCTAATATTGATATCAATAACAGTCATCTATATTTTCGATTCTCAGGATGGATGAACTATCTACACACATAATTACGTTTGCTCGGAAACTTAGTGCTCAAGACCTACTCGTTCTTATCCGGATTATATTTATTTTAAATGTACGTAGTGCTGGTCTCAAGGCTCCACGTTTGTCGAGTCACGCTGTGATGCGGCCACCAACGTGCCACTGGAAAGGGGAAGGTTGCATTCAATTTACTAAGAGCAGAAGGGCTGCACTGAGTTACTGAGCCGTGGCGCCATTGAGTTAGTAGACTGTTCTGTCTGACGCCACTGCTTCTGGTGTAGGATTGACTATCCACCTTGTGGTCCCATTGGCAATATCTACGAGGAAGATTTTGTATTTGTGGGTTGTGCCCATAGAAGGTCTTTGCTTGCCGATATACGGGGTTCGCTGGTCTGAAAGAGAGGCACGAAGTTTGGGGATTGGCAGCAGCGTCGCGACAAAAGGTGGTCACATGGTCCGAGCGGCCGAGGCCACAAGCTGCGCAAGGAGGGCCTGAGCGGAGCGAAGATACGGAGTACTTTACCGAGGTCAGCGTCGAGTATAAGCAGCACGCCGACATACCGTCGGTCGGTTGGCAACATTCGTGTCGCACGAGCGCTCGTAACCTGGCTGCCCTCTTCTATCTGGCTTTCATCGGCACCACTCAGTAACCGCTGTGACGCACCGTAGATCCATGGAACTGCTTGCTGATAAAGGGGAGCAACATTCTGTAATCCTCGTGGTGATTTGTGCCATTGTCTACCTCTCAGAGTTTTACTCGGTCAGCTCTTTGGTCGTAAATATAGGCCGTAGTATTGTACTAATACACCAGTTATCGCTTGAAAATTTGTCCAGCTATTATATTGCCTTTCCTTATTATTTTCTGGGTTGTACGTGACGCTCAGAGTTTTACTCGGGTGGCTCTTTCGTCATAAATATAGGCCATAAGACTAAGACAGTAGTTTTTGAAAATTTGTTCCGATATTATGTTGTCTTTCATTTCTGGTTCGTACCCGATCTTCAATGTTCTAATGAATCAGTTACTGGTGGTAAATACAACCGGAATAATTGTACTAAGGCACAGGTTGCCGTTAAACAAAAGAGGGACCTTGTGGTTACATTTAGATTTTTAACCGGTTCAGTTCATTGATTGTAATTGCATTTGTCAGTCATTAGTTTTTATCTGAACAACCAGTTGTGCTACGCTGTTCGTTTCTGTGTTTGAAAGACCGGCTCATTGTTGGTGTATTTTAGCTGGATCTTGTGCATCTGCTGAGTGAGGTCTCTTGTAATAAGTGTTCACAAATAATGTCTTAAAACGTTCCTTCAGAGGGGTGTTAATAACCGACAATCAGTTTAACAATGATAATATTAACAGCCAGCTGTCACCAGGTCTTTAGTCAAAATAAAATTGTCAGAAGCGACGGGTTGCGATCCAGTCGCATCTGGGTTGTCAATTGAACTTAAGAGGTCGGTTGCTTTGAAGTAAACCTTATCATTGCCATATTGTTTCCTAATCTGTTTAACCTTTAAGCACAAGTGTGGATCTTAGCTTTCAGATTAAAAGGTAAGTCATCTTTTTTGAGCAACTGAATCACTCTTGTCACCAAAGGTGCTCATATAGTTTTCATGCGTTGCAGAAGAGCATTTAATAAGACAGACTGTGTCCAGCGAGGTAGTAAGTACCTAGTAACGGGCGGGTTGCAGGTCCGGCCGTCTTGTAATCATTGTTATATTGTTTGCTGTTTTGCAATACACTATTTCAAAAAAACAAAAATGGCTCTGAGCACTATGGGACTCAACTTCTGAGGTCATTAGTCCCCTAGAACTTAGAACTACTTAAACCTAACTAACCTAAGGACATCACACACATCCATGCCCGAGGCAGGATTCGAACCTCCGACCGTAGCGGTCTCGCGGTTCCAGACTACAGCGCCTAGAACCGCACGGCCACTTCGGCCGGCTACAGTAATTCAGATTTCTTTTGCAAAAGCTTATTCAACTTGAGGTTTAAGGTCAAAAGAATTGAGCAAATTCGTTCATTTTGTTAAAGAAAATTTTGTGGTTTTACATTGTTAAGATACTAAAAGGTATCGGATAGATTATACAATGGTAAGGCAGAGATTTAGGAATCAGGTTTTAAATTGTAGGATATTTCCAGGGGCGGATGTGGACTCTGACCACAATCTATTGGTTGTGACCTGTAGGTTAAAACTGAAGAAACTACAAAAAGGTGGGAATTTAAGGACATGGGATCTGGATAAGCTGAAAGAACCAGAGGTTGTACAGAGTTTCAAGGAGAGCATAAGGGAACAATTGACAGGAATGTGGGAAAGAAACACAGTAGAAGAAGAATGGGTAGCTCTGAAGGGATGAAGTCGTGAAGGCAGCAGAGGATAAAGTAGGTACAAAGACGAGGGCTGCTAGAAATCCTTGGGTAACAGAAGAAATATTAAATTTAATTGATGAAAGCAGAAAATATAAAAATGCAGTAAATGAAGCAGGTAAAAAGGAATACAAACGTCTCAAAAATGAGATCGACAGGAAGTGCAAAATGGCTAAGCAGGGATGCCTAGAGGACAAATGTAAGAATGTAGAGGCTTATCTCACTAGGGGTAAGATAGATACTGCCTACAGGAAAATTAAAGAGACCTTTGGAGAGAAGAGAACCACGTGTATGAATATCAATAGCTCAGATGGCAACCCAGTTATAAGCAAAGAAGGGAAGGCAGAAAAGTGGAAGGAGTATATATAAGGTTTATACAAGGGCGACGTACTTGAGAACAATATTATGGAAATGGAAGAGGATGTAGATGAAGGCGAAATGAGAGATAAGATACTGCCTGAAGAGTTTGACAGAGCACTGAAAGACCTGAGTCGAAACAAGGCCCACGGAGTAGACAACATTCCATTAGAACTACTGACGGCCTTGGGAGAGCCAGTCATGACAAAACTCTACCAGCTGGTGAGCAAGATGTATGAGACAGGCGAAATACCCTCAGACTTCAAGAAGAATATAATAATTCCAATCCCAAAGAAAGCAGGTGTTGACAGAGGTGAAAATTACCGAACAATCAGTTTAATAAGTCACAGCTGCAAAATACTAACGCGAATTCTTTACAGACGAATGGAAAAACTGGTAGATGCGGACCTCGGGGAGGATCAGTTTGGATTCCGTAGAAATGTTGGAACACGTGAGGCAATACTGACCTTACGACGTATCTTAAAAGAAAGATTAAGAAAAGGCAAACCTACGTTTCTAGCATTTGTAGACTTAGAGACAGCTTTTGACAATGTTGACTGGAATACTCACTTTCAAATTCTGAAGGTGGCAGGGGTAAAATACAGGGAGCGTAAGGCTATTTACAATTTGTACAGAAACCAGATATCAGTCATAAGAGTCGAGGGGCATGAAAGGGAAGCAGTGGTTGGGAAAGGAGTGAGACAGGGTTGTAGCCTCTCCCCGATTTTATTCAATCTGTATACTGAGCAAGCAGTAAAGGAAACAAAAGAAAAATTCGGAGTAGGTATTAAAATTCATGGAGAAGAAGTAAAAACTTTCAGGTTCGCCGATGACATTGCAATTCTGTCAGAGACAGCAAAGGACTTGGAAGAGCAGTTGAATGGAATGGACAGTGTCTTGAAAGGAGGATATAAGATGGACATCAACAAAAGAAAAACGAGGAAAATGGAATGTAGTCAAATTAAATCGGGTGATGCTGAGGGAATTAGATTAGGAAATGAGACACTTAAAGTAGTAAAGGAGTTTTCCTATTTAGGAAGTAAAATAACTGATGGTCGAAGTAGAGAGGATATAAAATGTAGACTGGCAATGGCAAGGAAAGCGTTTCTGAAGAAGAGAAATTTGTTGACATCGAATATAGATTTATGTATCAGGAAGTCGTTTCTGAAAGTATTTGTTTGGAGTGTAGCCATGTATGGAAGTGAAACATGGACGATAACTAGTTTGGACAAGAAGAGAATAGAAGCTTTCGAAATGTGGTGCTACAGAAGAATGCTGAAGATAAGGTGGATAGATCACGTAACTAATGAGGAGGTATTGAATAGGATTGGGGAGAAGAGAAGTTTGTGGCACAACTTGACTAGAAGAAGGGATCGGTTGGTAGGACATGTTTTGAGGCATCAAGGGATCACAAATTTAGCACTGGAGGGCAGCGTGAAGGGTAAAAATCGTAGAGGGAGACCAAGAGATGAATACACTAAGCAGATTCAGAAGGATGTAGGTTGCAGTAGGTACTGGGAGATGAAGGAACTTGCACAGGATAGAGTAGCATGGAGAACTGCATCAAACCAGTCTCAGGACTGAAGACAACTACAACAAACAACATTGTTAAATAAACTGGTTGTGTGAAAAGAAAGTTATATTAGCGGATCCTGCCTTCCACGTTTTCCTTAATTCCAGTGAGAACCACGTATCAGGTACATTAAAGGAACCCCACCTGACAGTTGGACGACTTGTGCCGACTCAGGTCCTCATTACATGGAGCGGACGGGAGCGAACACTGGCGAATGCGTATTTGCAGACAGCTCGTCCGTGTTCTTTACCATTCGCTTCTATCTACACTGAGGGAGGAAGAGGAGGGGAGGACGGAAGAGAAAGCGACACGACGAATGTTGCCTACGAACGCTGCACTTCATTTTTTTGGCGCTTATAATCAACACAACACTATACACTCGGTCTGGTCACATTAATCGACGTGAAATAACGGACGGCAGCATTAGCAAAAAATGGTTCAAATGGCTCTGAGCACTATGCGACTTAACTTGTTTGGTTGGTTTGTGGGATTAAAGGGACCAGACTACCATGGTCATCGGTCCCGCGACTTAACTGCTGAGGTCATCAGTCGCCTAGAACTTAGAACTCATTAGACCTAACTAACCTAAGGACATCACATACATCCATGCCCGAGGCAGGATTCGAACCTGCGACCGTAGCGGTCGCTCGGTTCCAGACTGTAGTGCCTAGAACCGCACGGCCACTCCGGCCGGCGCAGCATTAGCAGTAGAGGGTGTATACAGCGTGTCAGGGGAGGTGGAAAACAGTGCAGGCGTTGTCGTAATGCGGAAACGCAGCGATTTACCTGATGTCCAAAAGGGCATGATCGTTGGCTTTCAGGCCATGGGCGGAACCATTTGCGAAGCGGCTGTTTGCGTGCCACCCTGGCAAAATGTCGCTGTCCAAAACCGGCACCGAGGCAGCCTTGGCGCACCAGCAAAATGACGGAGGGCAGAAAAAATTAAGCGTCTTTCTACGCAACTGTGAAATGCTTCGAGGTACTGTACATACAACGGAAACTCGCCACGCACCCTCTTAGCTTTAGTGGTAAGAGGCCCCAGTGGATAGCCCATCAAAAACTGAACACAGATCAAGCATGAAAATAGGAAGATGGTGTATGAACTGTAAAAAAAAAAGGCAAAATGAAAACAGCTTAATAAGTGCTACATTGAGAAAGGAAGACAAGTGGCGTCTTGTTTGAGTGGTCATGGTGCAAAGCGGTCACGTGATTTTGATTTGCTTATTTCCTATGCAGATGTCTAAAGTCCCTTGCCTATGAGAC
Source organism: Schistocerca gregaria (assembly GCF_023897955.1). Classification (NCBI taxonomy): domain Eukaryota; kingdom Metazoa; phylum Arthropoda; class Insecta; order Orthoptera; family Acrididae; genus Schistocerca; species Schistocerca gregaria. The sequence continues at coordinate 158,943,930 of NC_064928.1, forward strand.
CCCAGTGGATATGGAGATGGAATTAGTTGCCAGAATTGTAACTGCGTAATATGAGGTGAAAATTTTGGTTTCAGGCGAGGAGTGGTAACTAGAGACGCCATTGGCCTACTGAGAGTGATAGGGGAGAGGTGCATGGAGAAGAAAAGGAAGGTGTGTGTTGTGTTCATTGATCTTGAGAAGGCTTTTGACTGTGTCAGATGGTACAAACTGTTGGAAATCCCAAGTAAACATGGAGTTGACTGGAGGGATAGACAGCTAATCATAAATTGATATTTGAACCAGAGACCAAGAGTAAGTATAGGAGGTGTGATGAGTGAAGAAGTTGAACTCGGAGGTGTAAGACAAGGTTGCTGCTTATCGCCAACACTGTTCAATATCTATCTGGAGGTAAATATTAATGAAAGTTGTTATGGGAGGAGAGGAGTTTGTATAGAGGGTCGGAGAGTGGGGTGTATAAGATTTGCACACAACAGGGTTGTGATGGCAGAGACTGTAAGAGAGTCGGAACAGATGTTAGAGGATCTAAACACAAAACTAGAAGAATATGGAATGAAGATTAACAAGAGCAAAACGAAAAAAATGGTTCAAATGGCTCTGAGCACTACGGGACTTAACAACTGAGGTCATCAGTTCCCCTAGAACATAGAACTACTGAAACCTAACTAACCTAAGGAAATCACACACATCTATGCCCGAGGCAGAATTCGAACCTGCGACCGTAGCAGCCACGTGGTTCCGGACTGAAGCGCCTAGAACCGCTCGGCCACCGCGGCCGGCAGAAAGTGAAAAGCATGGTAAATTGACGAAAGGGGAGAAAATGCCGTATGAAAATAGAGGGAGAGTAAATAGAGCAAGTGAGTAACTTCAATTACTTGGGAAGTGTAATAATGGGTGATATGTATTGCTCAACAGTAATTAGGAAAAGAATTGCAAAGGCAAAAGAAAGAGTCAAGAGGAAACAAAAATTACTTTGCGGACCACTAAACAAAGATCTGAGTAAAAGACTTGGCAAATGTTACATCTGGAGCGTTGCACTGTATGGAGCGGAGAGCTAGACTTTAAGGAAGGAAGATGGAAGAAGATTGGAGGCACTAGAGATGTGGATATGGAGAAGAACGGAAAAAGTGAAACGGGAAGACCGGTAAGGAAAGAAGAAGTATTAAGAAGAGTTGGAGAAGAAAGAAACATGCTGAAAGTCATCTTCTTCTTCTTTAGTGTTCAACCCTGAGGTTGGTTTGCAGCAGAGCGCCATTCCTCTCTTCTGTCTGCTTTCCTCTTCATTTCCACATATGTGTTACATCCAACGTCATTCATGATCTGTTGCATGTATGATATCCTTGGTCGCCCCCGCCGATTCCTTCCCTCAATAACTCCTTCTGCTATTGTTCCAATGATATTGTTGTGTCGTAGGATGTGCCCTACAAGTTTGTCTCTTCTTGTTTGGATGTGCCTCCACAGAGATCTGGTTTCCTGTGCTCTTCTAAGCACCTCTTCATTTGTTACTTTGTCTGTCCAGCTGATCTTCACCATCCTTCTATAGCACCACATCTCCAGGGCCTCTAGCCGTCTTCTCTCTGCTCTTCCAACTGTCCAAGTTTCACATCCATATAGGGCCACACTCCAAACGAAACCTTTCATGATGCGTTTCCTTATTTTCAGACTGATGTTGTTGCTGGTGAGTAAGTTCCTTCTCCGATTAAATGCAATTTTGGCCTTTTGTATTCTGGTCGCAATTTCTTTCCGGCTTCTACCATCCCTTGTGATTTTGCTTCCCAGGTAAGTAAATTCCTGTATCACTTCCAGCTCCTCTCTTCCAATTCTAATTCTCGGAGGTTCATATTCTGCTCCTGTACTGCATACCATCAGTAACAGAAACAGAAAACGGAACTGGATTGGACATTGTTTGAGTAGGGACTGTTCATTGGAGGAAGGAATAGTAGGAATGGTGGAAGGAAAAAGGGGAAAAAGAAGATATCAAATGGTGGACAGTAGCAAAGGGGACAAAGATTAAGAAATGGAAAGACTGTCTATGGACAGACATAAGTGGAAGGGGCGTAACCCATGACAAGGCCGACCTAAGGCACAATACCATACTAGTGCTACGACCACTACTGCTGTGATGTGATTCGAAACATACCGGGGTCCTTTGTCAGGGTGGGTCAAAATTTTCTTCGCTGATGTCATGCTTTCTTTGAGGTTGATGGCCGTCAGTTTCAGCACATTTTGTAAGACACAGTGCAAATGCTACGTTCATTGTGTCAATGATGGTATTTTCAGTCAACTGTAACTAATGTAAATAAAAAAATACACGCCAATATGGTTTTATTCCTATTAGCTTGCGAAGATGACCTCTCCGACCTCAGGTTCCCTACCTCAAATTGCACAGTAGAGTATCCTCTATGCTCTGTTAATTTTTTGCATGCTCTTATGCAAACACCCTGTATACAAAGTATTGTAGAACACAGTTTGTTGGAGAGCAGATAATATGATCCCAGGTGAACCGTATTTATTTATCATCAAAAATCTCTAAAATGACAGAGATAGATCATCTATGTAATCACAGATACGATGAACATAAGCAACGAGAATGATCAGATACCGAGCGAGGTGGCGCAGTGGTTAGCACTCGGGAGAACGATGTTCAAACCTGATTTCGATTTTCCCCAATTTCCCTAAATCGCTTCAGGTAAATGTCGGTATGGTTCCTTTGAAAGGGTATGGCCGACTTCCTTCCCCATCCTTCCCTAATTCCTAATCCGATGGGACCGATGAACTCGCTGTCTGGTCCCCTCCACCCCCCCCCCCCCCCCCCAACCAATCAACCAATGACCAGATCTTTTGTACATTAAAATTAAAAACGCCGCAAATTTGCGCTTGTTTACTTTCAAGGAAGTTTAAGGAACTTTTCCTGTTTTATAACAAAATACAGTGGTTGTGCTTATTTACTACATTACTGCGCAATGGAAGCATCTAATGAATTTATCGTCAATCTCACATCCCCTGTAGGATCTTTGATTGATTCAACAACTCTCTACTAATCACGTTTGTGCTGTGGATCTCTTGGATCCCAGGAAGGTGTACACTGAGGTGACAAAACTAATGGTATACGTCCTAATATCGATTTGGACCTCCTGAGGCGTAGTGCAGTAACTCGCATTGGCATGGACTGAACAAGTAGTTGGACGTCCCCTGCAATGATATTAGGCCTCACTGCCTTTATAGCCGTATATAATCGCGAAAGTATTACGTGTGCAGGATTTTGTGCACAAACTGACCTCTCGATTATGCCCCACAAATGTTAGATGGGATTCATGTCAGGCAATTTGGACGGCCATTTCATTCGTCCGCATTGTCCAGAAATGTTGTTCAAATCAATCGCGAGCTGTTGTGGCCCAGTGATATGGTGCATTACCATCCATAAAAATTCCATCTTTGTTTCGGAACTGAAGTTAATGAATGGCTGCAGATGGTCTCCAAGTAGCTAATTCTAGTCTCTGATCGGTTCAGTTGGACAAGTGGACCCAGTCCATTTCATGCAAACACAGAGGACATCATTATGGAGCCACCGCGAGCTTGCGAAATGCTTTGTTGACAACTTTGTTCCATGGCTTCGTGGGATCTGCGCCGTACTCGTACCCTACCATCAGCTCTTACCAACTGAAACTGGGGCTCATCTGACCCGTCAACGATTTTCCAGTCGTCTAGGGTGTAACGCATATGGTCACGAGTCCAGGAGAGTACTGCAGGTGATGTGGTGTTAGCAAAAGGCACTCGCGTCGATCGTCTGCTGCCATAGCCTGTTAATCCAAATTTCGCCCCACTATTCTAATGGATATGTTCGTCGTACGTCCCACTTTTGATCTGCGGTTATTTCATGAACTGTTGCTTGTCTGCTAGCACTGACAACTCTAACCAAACGCCGTTGCTCTCGGTCGTTATGTGAAGGCCGTCGGTCACTGCGTTGTCAGTGGTGACAGATAATGCCTGAAATGTGATATTCTCGGCATACTCTTGACACTGTGGATCTTGGAATATTGAATTCTGTAGCGATCGCTGGTATGGAATGTCCTGTGAGTCTAGCTCCAGCCACCATTCCGCATTCAAAGTCCGTTAATTCCCATCGTGTGCCCATAATCACATCGGAAGCTTTTCACGTGAGTCACCTGAGTTTACATGACAGCTCCACCAATGCACAGCACTCTTATAGCTTGTATACGTGATACTACCATTGTCTGTATACGTGCATATCGCTGTAGCATGACTTTTGTCACGTAAGTTGATGATATGTATGTTCTTCTGTCAGCAAGATCCATTTCAACAGCACAACTAGTCTACACAGGGCACGACAGCTTTCGAGAGGAACACGAGCGAACGTTAGCGACTGCGAACCGAACGCGACCGAATGCCGTTGGCTCGCGATCGGCTATCGCTCACAACTTCTGATGCTAGTTCGCTTGTGGTAACCGATCTCAGAATAGAAAACCAAGTACAATCAGTTTTTAGTGGAAGGCGTCAGGACTAGCTGAGATATCTGCAAGATTCTACAAAGAATACGCGAATGGACTTGCTCCTCTTCTAGTAGCAGTTTATCGTACGCCGCTGGAGCAACGAAGGGTACCTGGCGACAGGAGAAAAGCACTGGTGTTACCCGTTTTCAAGAAAACTTGTAACACGCACGCACAAAAGACACTACTGGCCATTAAAATTACTATACCAAGAAGAAATGCAGATGATAAACGGGTATTCATTGGACAAATATATTATACTAGAACTGACATTTGGTTACATTTTCACGCCATTTGGGTGCATAGATCCGGAGAAATCAGTACCCAGAACAACCACCTCTGGCCGTAATAACGGCCTTAATACGCCTCGGCATTGCGTCAAACAGAGCTTGGATGGCGTGTATAGGTACAGCTGCCCATGCAGCTTCAACACCATACCACAGTTCATCAAGACTAGTGACTGGCTTATTGTGACGAGCCAGTTGCTCGGCCACCCTTGACCAGACGTTTCCAGTTGGTGAGAGATCTGGAGAATGTGCTGACCAGGGCGGCAGTCGAACATTTTCTGTATCCAGAAAGGCCCGCACAGGACCTGCAACATGCGTTCGTGCATTATCCTGCTAAAATGTAGGGTTTTGCAGGGATCGAATGAAGGGTAGAGCCACGGATCGTAACTCATCTGAAATGTAACGTCCACTGTTCAAAGTGCCGTCAATGCGAACAAGAGGTGACCGAGACGTGGCCCTATCACGCCAGGGAATACACACTTTCAATGTGCGTTCACCGCGATGTCGCCAAACACGGATGCGACCATCATGATGCTGTAAACAGAACCTGGATTCATCCGAAAAAATGACGTTTTGTCATTCGTGGACCCAGGTTCGTCGTCGAGTACACCATCGCAGGCGCTCCTGTCCGTGATGCAGCGTCAAGGGTAACCGCAGCCATGGTTTCCGAGCTGACAGTCTATGCTGCTGCAAACGTCGTCGAACCGTTCGTGCAGATGGTTGTTGTCTTGCAAACGTCCCCATCTGTTGACTCAGGGATCGAGACGTGGCTGCATGATCCCCCCAGCCATGCGAATAAGATGCCTGTCATCTGGACTGCTTGTGATACGAGGCCGTTAGGATCCAGCACGGCGTTCGTCTTACCCTCCTCAATCCACCGATTCCATATTCTGCAACCAGTCATTGAATCTCGACCAACGCGAGCAGCAATGTCGCGATACGATAAACCGCAAACGCGATAGGCTACAAAACTACCTTTATCAAAGTCTGAAACGTGATGGTACGCGTTTCTCCTCCTTACACGAGGCATCACAACAACGTTTCACCAGGCAACGCCGGTCAACTGCTGTTGGTGTATCAGAAATCGGTTGGAAACTTTCCTCATGTCAGGACGTTGTAGGTGTCGCCAGCGGCAAGCTAATCATTTGCATATAACAGCATCTTCTTCCTGTCGGTTAAATTTCACGTCTGTAGCACATCATCAAATTTAATGGCCAGTAGCGTAACAGGCCTATATCTTTGACGTCTATCTGTTGTAGAATTATGGAACATGTTTCATGCTCATGTGTTTTTGGAGAACGAATATTTCCTCTACAAAAATCAATGCTGATTCCACAAACAGAGATCTTGCGATACATAGCTCGCTGTGTTCCTTCGTAAGGTCCATGGGCTTCAGACATCGGCGCTCACATGTACCTCGCTTTCAGGAAGGCATTTGACACCGTCACGCACTGCCGTTTAGTGAAAAAAAATGAGCTTATCGAGTATCGGACCAGATTTGCGAGTGGATTCAAGACTTCCTTGCAGACAGAACTGAACACGTCAGTCTTAACGGAACAAATTCGACACATGCAATTTCTGAAGTACAGAAAGGAAGGGTGACAGGACCGTTAGTGTTTACGTTGTATATAAATGACCTAGTGGAACGCTTCGGAGGTTCTGTAAGGCTGTTCGCAGATGATGCGCTTGTCTGTAAGAAGGTAGAAACACCAGAACACAGTAGCGATATGCAGAAGGACCTAAAGAGGATTGTTTAATTGTGCAGGGCCTGGCAGTTAATCCTAACACAAATAAATGTTACATACAGCGCGTACATAGAGAAAGAAATCCCCAACTGTACAACTGCCGGCCGCTGTGGTTGAGCGGTTCTAGGCGCTTCAGTCTGAAACCACGCGGCTGCTACGGTCGCAGGTTCGAATCCTGCCTCGGGAATGGATGTATGGGATGTCCTTAGGTTAGTTAGGTTAAGTAGTTCTAAGTCTAGGGGACTAATGACCTCAGATATTAAGTCCCATAGTGCTTAGAGCCATTTGAACCTTTTTTTTTTTTTTTTTTTTTTTTTTTTTTTTTTTTTTTTTTTTTTTTTTGACGCGGTGCCCCACTACAGGCTGTTAACGAAGGTACGAGCATATGGAATAACTTCACAGATATGTGAGTGGTTCGAATAATTCTTTACAACCCAGTATGTTGTCCTCGATGGCGAATGCTCATCAGAGACAAGAGCATCGTCAAGAGTGCCGCAGGGAAGTGTGATAGAACCGCTGTTGATCTCTACGTCCATAAATGTTTTGGCAGACAGGGCGGGCAGCAATCTGCGGTTGTCTGGTGATGCCGTGATGTTCAGTAAGGTGTAGAAGTTGAGTGAACGTAGGAAGATACAAGACGACTCAGAAAAAATTTCCAGTTGGTGTGATGAATGGCAGTTAGCCCTAAATGTGCAAAAATGAGTAGGAAGATCAAACCTGTAGTGTTTGGATACAGTATTGCTAACGCTCTACTTGGCATAGTCAATTCGTTCAAATATCTGGACGTAACGTTGCAAGGCGACATGATGTGGAATGAGCATGTGAGAACTGTGGTAGGGAAGACGGATGGTCGACTTCGCGTTATTGGAAGAATTTTATGAAAGAGTGATCCATCTGTAAAGGAAACTGCATATAGGACGCTGGTGCGACCTATTTCTGAGTACTGCTCGAATGTTTGGGATCCGTACCAGGTCGGACTGATGGAAGACATCGAAGCGATTCAGAGGCGGGCTGCTAGATTTGTTACCGGTAGGTTCGAACGACACGTAAGTGTTACGGAGATATTTCGAGAACTCGAATGGAAATCCATGGTGAGAAGGCGGCGTTTTCTTCGAGTAACACTAAATAAGGGGTTCGTAAGGGGTTCATTACTATTCGTAGCGCACTTGAGCAGATGTAATTTCGATGGATTGCTTACGCGTTACATGGGATATGGAATATCTATGCTACACTAGAATCGCAGGTCAGAGCAGTTGAGTTTAGTAGATCGCAGAGAGCAGTCGTGTTTTGTAGCTCGCACACAGCACTTGAGTTCTGGAGTTCGGACACGGCAGTCCAGCGGTTGACTTGTGCTGGGACGGTCGTGCAGAACGATTGCAGTGCCTGAGCGATGCAGTATAAGGTAATAAAAAATTGTTCTTTGTTGCCGCGCGCATATGTTAATTGCCACAACTGATTTAACCACAATCGTAATGTTAAAGTCCCATGTAATTCATTGCACAAATGTTTCAATAATAACTTTTGTTCTGAAGAAAACTTTTGCCAGTCATTTATCTGAGTTTAAAGATTTTACGAATTTTTCCTGTGTATACCGGTACTCATGTTGATTAAGCAAAAGAAAATCAGTTATTTTCCTACAAATGAAAATCTAGTGGCCTTTTTCAGTTTATTCAGGATGATTTCACAGGGCCATGACGCTGCGCTGCTGACGCCAAAACTTATTAATCTCGATATGCAGTCATTTTTTAATGGAAGGTCACATTAAAACTTGAAATTTTATTATTGATAAGAAATTTTTCTGTTGGGAACTTAAACGAGGTTTTTTCTGTTGGGAGGTTACACTAAATGTGAATATTATAATTATTTTTCTGTTGGGAGGTTACAACTAGTGAGAAAGTTTAGAGAACAGGCCTATTGAAACTGACTGCGTACGATTCTACTGCCGCCAACATACATTGCGCGTAAGGACGACGAAGATAAGATACATACAGTGCTCACATGGAGGCATATAGACAGTCGTTTTTTCCTCGCTCTACCTGCGAGTGAAACAGGAAAGGAAGTGGCGTGTAGTGGTAGAGGGTTCTATCCGCCACCCACCGAACGGCGGCTTGCGGAGTATTGATGTAGATAGTGGGAAAAGCAGACGCCAGACTGACAGTGAAATTCATAGGAAGAGTCTTAAGGAACTGTAATTCATCCATTCAAGTAGTGGCTTACAAGGCGTTTGTTCGACCGATCCTTGAGAATTGTCCGTCGATCTGGAACCCTTACCATACGGGACTGATTGAAGAGACAGAGAAGATGCAACGAAGAGCGGCGCGTTTCGTCACTGGAGCGTTTAATCCGCGCGACTGCGTTACAGCGTTGACCATCTGCTCAGCAAATTGCAGCAGCAGGCGCTACAAGAGAGGTGTTGTGCATCACAGAGAAGTTTACTCTCCAAATTCCGAGACAGGAAGAGTCGGACGACATACTACTTCCTGCCACATACGTGTCGCGAACACAACGAGAAAATTATAGAAATTGGAGCTGACACAGAGGCTTACCGACAACCATTCCTCCAACGCGTCATTCCCAATGGAAGATGGAAGGGGGAATCAGTTAGTGGTATTACCCTCCGCCAAACACCGTCAGGAAGCTTGAGGGGTATTGATGTACACTGAAGAGTCTGAGAAACGTGGAGTGGAGATCTTTACTAAACAGCACGTTGCATGGCATCCCAGATGTGCTCCATAATGTTCATGTCGGGGGACTATGGGGACCAGCGGAAGTGTTTAAACTCGAATAGTGTTCTTGGAGCCGCTCTGTACCAATTCTGGACGTGTGGGTGTCGCATTGTCCTGCTGGAATTGCCCGAGTCCGTCGGAATGCACAATGGACATGAATGCCTGGAGGTGATCAGACCGAATTCTTACGTACGTGTCACCTGTCAGAATCGTATCTAGACGTTCAGGGGTCCCATAACTCTCCTACTGCACACGCCTCACAAGGTTACAGAGCCTCCATCAGCCTCGTTGGTCCCGTTCTTGCAGGATCTTTTTCCGGCCGCAGCGATGTTGGGGATTTGATGTTTTACCGGACTCCCACAGTACACTCGTCAAATAGTCGTACGGGAAAATCCCCACTTCATCACTACCTCGGAGGTGTGCCCCATCGCTCGTGCGCCGACTATAATACGACGTTCAAACTCACTTAAATCTTGATAACCTGCCATTGTAGCAGCAGTAGGCGATCTAACAATTGCGCCAGACATACGTATTATATAGGCGTTGCCGACGGCAGCGCCGTATTCTCCCTTTTTACATACACTAATGGCCATTAAAATTGCTACACCACGAAGATGAGGTGCTACAGACGCGAAATTTAAACGACAGGAAGAAGTTGCTGTGATATACTTTTCAGAGCATTCACACAAGGTTGGCGCCGGTGGCGACACCTAAAACGTGCTCACATAAGGAAAGTTTCCAACCGATTTCTCATACACACACAGCAGTTGACCGGCGAAGCCTCGTGTAAGGTGGAGAAATGCGTACCATCACGTTTCCGACTTTAATAAAGGTCGGATTGTAGCCATTCGCGAATGCGGTTTATCGCATCGCACGATTGCTGCTCGCGTTGGTCGAGATCCCATGACTGTTAGCAGAATATGGAATCGGTGGGTTCAGGAGGGTAATACGGAACGCCGTGCTGGATCCCAACGGCCTCGTATCACTAGCAGTCGAGATGACAGGCGTCTTATCCGCATGGCTGTAACGGATCGTGCAGCCACGTTTCGATCCCTGAGCCAACAGATGGGGACTTTTGTGCGAGACAACAACCATCTGCATGAACAGTTCGACGACGTTTGCAGCAGCATGGACTATCAGCTCGGAGACCGTGGCTGCAGTTACCCTTGATGCTGCATCACAGACAGGAGCGCCTGCGATGGTGTACTCAACGACGAATCTGGGTGCACGAAGGGAAAAACGTCATTTTTTCGGATGAATCCAGGTTCTGTTTACAGCATCATGATGGTCGCATCCGTGTTTGGCGACATTGCTGTGAACGCACATTGGAAGCGTGTTTCCGTCATCGCCATACTGGCTTATCACCTGGCGTAATGGTATGGGGTGCCATTGGCTTGGAACAGTGGACGTTACATTCCAGATGTGTTACGACGCGTGGCTCTGCCCTTAATTCGATCCCTGCGAAACTCTACATTTCAGCAGGATAATACACGACCGCATGTTGCAGGTCCTGTAAGGGCCTTTCTGAATACAGAAAATGTTCGACTGCTGCCCTGGCCAGCACATTCACCAGATCTCTCACCAACTGAAAACGTCTAGTCAATGGTGGGTGAGCAACTGGCTCATCATCACTACTCTTGATGAACTGTGGTATCGTGTTGAAGCTGCATGGGCAGCTGTACCTGTACACGCCATCCAAGCTCTGTTTGACTCAATGCCCAGGCGTATCAAGACCGTTATTACGGCCAGAGGTGGTTGTTCTGGGTACTGATTTCTCAGGATCTATGCACCCAAATTGCGTGAAAATGTAATCGCCTATGAGTTATAATATAATATATTTGTCCAATGAATACCCGTTTATTATCTGCATTTCTTCTTGGTGTACCAATTTTAATGGCCAGTAGTGTATGTCTGCGTTTAAATACGCATGCCTATATCAGTTTCTTCGGCGCTTCAGTGTAGATGTAGATACAGATGCGTTCCGGTGTGAGCCAGAGATACAGGCGCTGTGTTGGAATGGCACCTATAGTCGTGAGAGAATGCACGGTATCGGATCTCAATCGTTTGGGTGTGTGGCGGAGCTATCAGCTCTCCAGATGACAGCCGATGCGATAACGGCGCCTGCAGCAGACGACAGTCATGGACGGCGAGGCCGCAGAATCGGCAGTGTGAGCTCACCCACGCGCGGGGGCGTTTCGGTCCGGCGTGCTGTCACCTGTCTGCAGCCGGTGCTGCCGCCAACACCGCAGAGATTAGTCTCAGCTGGGCGTCTGGCTACGTCATTACATCAGTCGCATTCCGTGCATACCACGGAGAGCGCTCTCAGGAAACCAGTCAAACACGCAACTTTTTACTCAAGTGCAGTAACAGCGAAAAGGGAACGCTGCAGAATCATTACTGTTCACTGCATCCGAGGTCTGTTCAGAAAGTAACGTGACTTTTCAAATTGCGCGGGCAACGTACATTCGATTATCGGATTATCGGTCTTTTTTTTTTGTTATATTGGTACGCATGTCCCGAACATATGTTCACAGTGTCAAGCGTACAGCATACTTCGTTTATGTTTGACACATAGAAATATTAGACGTCTCTTAGTGTGCTCGGCCATTTTCGATGATTACAAAAAATGGGGCAAAGAATTTGTATCTAATTTTGTGTGAAAAATGGAATCAAATGCACTAAAACACTTGAAATATTGACGGTGGTTCTGTGAGTCTGCTCTAAGCAAAAAAAAAAAAAAAATTACAAATGGTACAAGCTCTTCCAAGATGGCCGAGAAGATGCCAATGACGAACCTCGTTCTGGACGCCCCAGCACACTAACAGATGAAAACGTCAAAGCTGTGAAGAAAATTGTTTTGGAATGTCGTCGAATTACCCTAAGAGAAGTTGCTGAGGATGTTGGCATATCGGTCGGCTCATGCCATGCAATTTTTTCGGGTGTTTTGGGCATGAGACGTGTGTCAGCGAAGTTTGTTCCAAAACTTCTCAATTTTGACCAAAAGAACCATCGCATGACATCGCTCAGGAGCTCTTGAATGACGCCAGTGATGATCCTGATTTACTCATATGTATCATAACTGGTGACGAAATTTGGGTTTCCGGTTATGACGTTGAAAACAAAGCCCAGTAGTCCCAATGGACGTATCCCGGAGAGCCAATACCGACAAAAGCACGCCAAGTTCCATCAAACGTCCAAGTTTTGCTCACTGTTTTTTCCGATTACCGTGGCGTAATGCATCATGAATTTTTGCCTCAAGGTCGTACGGTGAATAAGGAGTATTACCTTGACGTTATGCGGCGTTTGCGAGAAGCAAAACCCGAAAAACGTCAGGAATTGTGGAAAAACAATTCATGGCTTTTGCATCACGACAATGCACCTGCTCATTCATCGTTGCTGGTGAGAGTTTTTTGGCGAAAAACAAAACGACAATCATGCCTCAGTCACCATATTGATCGGATTCGGCCCCCTGCGACTTTTTCCTGCTCCCAAAACTGAAGAGACCTATGAAAGGTCGAAGATTTTCAACGATTGAGGAAATAAAAAGTGCATCGCTGAAAGAACTCAAGGCTGTACCAAAATTGCTTCTGAGAAGTGCTTTGATGATTGGAAAAAGCGTTGGCACAAGTGTATAAGACCTAAAGGGGATTACTTTGAAGGGAACAACATGAATATTGATGAAAATATTTTTTCATAAAAATATTAAGTCATCTTATTTCTTGAACACAGCTCGAATATTAGTGGCGTAACAGATAACGTCGGAAGTTACACGAGAGTTTTCGAGCAGTATTTGATTTGATGTGATTTAGGCAGGCAGACGAAACACAATAGTGAACACACTGAGATTAACAAGGCGTTTGAATGTGTAGATCCTGTTACACTCTTAGAACAATTGAACTTTTACGGAACTGGTCGCTTTACACACAGATGGTTTGAATCATACTTTACAAAGAGAATGCAACACCTCGTGCTGAATACTTTAGTTTTGGTAGGGTAGAAAATTTTATTGTCTTTGGAGTAATCACAAAGGGAGACCCGTAGGGTTCAATTTTGGGTCCATTCCTATTTCTTACGTATGTAAGTGACCTTCCACTTAACATTCAACGAGCAGAATTAGTACTTTTTACAGATGATACTAGTGTTATAGTAAATCCCAGTATAGAGAAAGCAACAGAAGGGTTGGTAAATCATATTTTCCATAGAATTATTTATTGGTTTCCTGAAAATGGACTCTCCCCAACTTTTTTAGAAAACCCACTATATTCATTTCTGTACAACAAATAAAGTCTACTTTCTCTCTTCGTGTAGTTGATAGTCTTGGAAAGAAACGAATTAACCTACTGATACATTTTGCGTCTTTCCATTCAATAATGTCTTATGGAATAATTTTCAGGGTAACTCATCACTTAGAAAGAAAGTATTGATTGCGCAAAAGCGGGCAGTAAGAATAATAAGTGATGCTCACCCCCAGTCCTCTTCAAGGAGTTTGGCAACTTAACTGCACAGCCGCAGTACATATATCAGCAAGTGAAATTCATTCTAAATAATCCATCTTAGTTTGAAAAGAAGAGTGATGTACATACCTCCAACACTAGATGTAGAAATAACGACCTTACCCGCTACTAAAGCTGTCAGAAGCCCAGAAAGGAGTGCAGTATAAGGCAACAAAAACTATGTTTCAGATGGTTCTGAGCAGTATGGGACAGTCCCCTAGAACTTAGAACTACTTAAACCTAACTAACATAAGGACATCACACACATCCATGCCCGAGGCAGGATTCGAACCTGCAACCGTAGCGGTCGCGCGGTTCCAGACTGTAGCGCCTAGAACAAAAACTATGATAATTTGCTTAATACCATAAAATGTCTAACAAGCAGTGTAAGTAGGATGTTTAGGTTCTTATATTTGTAACGCCACCGCCACGTAGCGCTCTGTATGAAAATCACTGCCTGTACTGTGTGCAGTCTGTGGCTAGTTTGCAATGTTGTCTGCCATTGTAGTGTTGGGCAGCTGGATGTTAACGGCGCGTAGCGTTGCGCAGTTGGAGGTGAGCCGCCAGCGGTGGTGGATGTGGGGAGAGAAATGGCGGAGTTTTGAAAGTTGTAAGACTGGATGTCATGAACTGCTATATATATTATGACTTTTGAACTCTATTAAGGTAAATACATTGTTTGTTCTCTATCAAAATCTTTCATTTGCTAAGTATGCCTATCAGTAGTTAGTACCTTCCGTAGTTTGAATCTTTTATTTAGCTGGCAGTAGTGGCGCTCCCTGTATTGCAGTAGTTCGAATAACGAAGATTTTTGTGAGGTAAGTGATTTGTGAAAGGTATATGTTAATGTTAGTCAGCGCCATTCTTTTGTAGGGATTATTGAAAGTCAGATCGAGTTGCGCTAAAAATATTGTGTGTCTGTTTAAGCATAGTCTTGTGTAATTGTTCAAAGGGGACGTTTCAGCAGCAAGCATGTTCTAAATCTAACTTAAAATCGACTCGACTGGAAATATTGATTGGTAACTGTCAAAAGCCAAGAAAGCAAAAAATATTTTTTATTCAAGACAACCGGTTTCAGCAGTCTTAGCTTTCTTCGTCAGGTCTTAAACATTTTTATAGTAAAACATGTTCATTTTATGCTGTACCTCATGTACAAGACGTAAAGTGGATAAAATTCAGTCCATTTGGACAAGGAGCTGCGTGTCTTTAAATATTTCAGCGATGACAAACGTTTATAATGTGATGAGTTTTATCCACTTGACACCTTGTGCTTGAGGTTCAGCGTAAAATGAACGTGATTTACTACAAAAAAATGTTGAAGACCTGAAGATGACAGCTACGGCTGTTGAAACCGGTTGTCTTGAATAAAAAATATTTCGTGCAAATTTGGCTTTTGGATGGTTTTTAACAATCTGGACATATCCTTCTATTCCTGGGACGGATTTCTATTTAAAAACTGACACCCTGGACTTTGAATGTAGTTTCAAGAATAGGACTAACAATAAAATAATGTCTCAGCTAATGTTAAAACCTAGTCATGTACACGTGTCTTGTAAAGTAACTCGTTCAACATAATTGCGACATAAGACTCCTACAAATAATTTATGAAACACGTAACTTACTAAGTAATACGTTTGTAGTGCGATATCTCCCTCTGTCATTCTAGAAAATCCAACCAGTACCATTAAACATTAGCAGGAGTTCCCTTTCTAGATCTCCATTCCCCACAGTTTCGTCAGGAATGAAAGATCCTAACGTTTTGTGCCTTTTGGCTTCGAATGCTTTGCGCTGGAAGATTGAATGTGGCGTGCGCATTCATCTCCCGTAGCACACAATCTGCTCTCAGAGACTTCTTCATATATTCCCAATGTATGCAGGTGCTTCCTAGAGCTCGCTTGACCAGGCATTACACCTTTCATGTGTTAATATGCCTCCTGTATAAGCCCAGGAGGACACAGGGGAACTCATAGCGAAATGGGATACTTACTGCCCGCATCTCGTGGTCGTGCGGTAGCGTTCTCGCTTCCCACGCCCGGGTTCGATTCCTGGCGGGGTCAGAGATTTTCTCTGCCTCGTGATGGCTGGATGTTATGTGATGTCCTTAGGTTAGTTAGGTTTAAGTAGTTCTGAGTTCTATGGGACTGATGACCATAGCTGTTAAGTCACGTAGTGCTCAGAGCCATTTTGTGATACTTACTGATTAAAAATTCTTGTAAAATAAAGGAGCACAAAAAAATGCTTCATAAAGGTGAAAAAATCATCTTGTAGTATAATCTAACGTACCTTACTTGAATATCGCTTACAATTCTACGTTTTGAATTTTTTTACATGTTTTCAAACAAGTGCTTGCATGATTCTTGAAGTTTTCCCGGCCGACATAATGTTCCATGTTCGGGCGTGCACTCGGGAAATGAAGGTGAGTCAGTCTCCGGCTCGCCTTGAAGATGGCTGGGAGGTTTCTAGCCGACATATCGCAAGAAGAATTGTCGCTGTCCCGAGTGAACGCCCGAAAGATGATGGAAAAAGTGCTTGCATATTCCCCATTCTGCCCCACCTACTGGGCAAATTGGGATAAGGCAATTTCTTGCGAAATTCTTGCACAAAAGTTGAAATTACTAGAAAGACTATCTTAAAATTAGGACATGAAGTTGTTTAGTGAACAATTTTTACTCAAGAATATGGAATCTTTAAAACAACGTTAGGACTAAGAAAATATTTTAGTGTCAATCCTTAAAATGTATAATTATTTTTAATGTTTAGTACCATGTTACTATTGTTGTTGTTGTTGTGGTCTTCAGTTCTGAGACTGGTTTGATGTAGCTCTCCATGCTACCCTATCCTGTGCAAGCTTCTTCATCTCCCCGTACATACTGCAACCTACATCCTTCTGAATCTGCTTAGTGTATTCATCTCTTGGTCTCCCTCTACGACGATTTTTACCTTCCATGCTGCCCTCCAATCCTAAATTTGTGATCCCTTGATGCCTCAGAACATGTCCTACCAACTGGTCCCTTCTTCTTGTCAAATTGTGCCACAAACTCCTCTTCTTCCCAGTTCTATTCATTACCTCCTCATTAGTTATGTGATCTACCCATCTAATCTTCAGCATTCTTCTGAAGCATCACAAGCTTCTATTCTCTTCTTGTCAAATTATTTATCGTCCATGTTTCACTTCCATACAAGGCTACACTCCATAGAAATACTTTCAGAAACGACTTCCTGACACTTAAATCTATACTCGATGTTAACAACTTTCTCTTCTTCAGAAACGCTTTCCTTGCCATTGCCAGTCTACATTTTATATCCTCTCTTCTTTGACCATCATCATTTATTTTGTCCGCAAATGGCAAAACTCCTTTACTACTTTAAGTGTCTCATTTCCTATTCTAATTCCCTCAGCAACACCCGATTTAATTCGACTACATTCCATTGTCGTCGTTTTCCTTTTGTTGATGTCCATCTTATACCCTCCTTTCATGACACTGTCCATTCCATTCAACTGCTCTTCCTAGTCCTTTGCTGTGTCTGACACAATTACAATGTCATCGGCGAACCTCAAAGTTTTTATTTCTTCTCCAAGCATTTTAATACCTACTCCGAATTTTTCTTTTGCTTCCTTTACTGTTTGCTCATTATACAGATTGTATAACATTGGGGAGAGGCTAAAATCCTGTCTCACTCCTTTCCCAACCACTGCTTCCCTTTCCTGCCACTCGACTCTTATAACTGCCATCTGGTTTCTGTACAAATTGGAAATAACTTTTCGCTCCCTGTATTTTACCCTGCCACCTTTATAATTTGTAAGAGAATATTCCAGTCAATATTTTCAAAAGCTTTCTCTAAGTCTACAAATGCTAGAAACGTGGGTTTGCCTTTTCTTTATCAGATAAGTCGTAGGGTCAGTATTGCCTCACGTGTTCATATATTTCTACAGAACCCAAACTGATCTTCCCCGAGGTCGGCTTCTACCAGTTTTTCCATTCGTCAATAAGGAATTCGTGTCAGTATTTAAACTAACGAAGCGAAAGTAGATTGCCAGAAGAACATTTCTACGAATTCCAGAAAGTCTATTTCCCTGCCAGGGAAATGTTGTCCTATATAACACTTTCACACATAATGCATTAAAAAAAACCAATCATTGGGATTTAAACCCCGGACCCTTCGTACAACGACTCTTCGCTACCTACTCACCCACGGTAACGACAGACAACAAAGCTCACAGGTATGCTTTTCATGTGATCTCGTAGTTCTGGTGTTACCTTTAATTAACGTTTACGCCCGTCCTGCTTTACGACAGCACATAGTGCGCACTAAATCGCAGTTTTGATTGACACTCTATCTACATACGTCTGCTCCAGATTTGAGTGTCTGACATCTGGAGGTCTGGGTGTGAGCTTTTGTCGGCTTGTGGGGGGTGGGGGGGGGGGGGGGGGGGGAGGAGTCGGCAGGGTTTGGTGATTTTTTTTTTTTGGGGGGGGGGGGGTGTAATCTTGGTCACTAGTGTATCCCCGAACGAAAAAAGTCACAAGGGGTTGGGCCAAGCTATCTGCGTGGTCAAAGGAAAGAGCCACTTGGCTTCTAGGCGCTTCTGTCCGGAACCGCACTGCTGCTACAGCCGCAGGTTCGAATCCTGCCTCAGGCATAGATGTGTGTGATGTCCTTAGGTTAGTTAGGTTTACGTAGTTCTGAGTCTAGGGGACTGATGACCTCAGATGTTAAATCCCATAGTGCTCAGAGCCATTTGAACCATTTTTTGATACAAAAGTGTTCCTTGTTTGCACCTGTTACTGTCCTTCAAAGTAGTAACCAGCATAGTGTAGAACCCGTTTCCAGCGATATGGAAGGCGTAGTATACCGTTAGCAGAGCCTGTTCTGTTGATAGGCGAATGGAGCGGTCTAAAGTTATGATGATTATCGTGTACGACTGTGATGGTGTTATCCTAACGCATTACGTCCCTCCACTGCAGACCGTCAGTGCACAGTATTACTGTTCGTTTTTGGAGGATCACCAGTGACAAGCTTTGCGATAGAAGCGAAGACACTTTCTGTGCAACCCATCCATCATTTTACACGACAATGCGTGGGCGCATACAGCGCAAGCTGTGGCTGTACTGTTCGGTCGATGGGACTGGGAAGTACTGTACCATCCACCATACTTCCCGGACTTAAGTCCCTGTGACTTTGATTTAATTACGAAGATGAAGGAGCCACTTCGTGGCATTCGCTTCAGAACTGTTGCAGAGATTCGACAGGCAGTAGACGGCTCCATTCGCACCACCAACAGAACAGGCTCTGCTAATGGTATACTATGCCATCCACGTTGCTGGTAACAGGTTTTACACAACGCTGGTGACTACTTTGAAGGACAGTAACAGGTGCAAACATGTAACTCTCTTGTATTGGTTGTGAATAAATAGTTGCCACTATTGAACTTCCAACCCTCGTACATTACAAAGTACGTAGAGTCAAAATAGTAGATAAAATACGTGAATACAAGAAACCTTTGTCCGTCCACTTGGTCTCAAAAAGTAATGAGTGGTTCCATATTACAAAAAAATCACCGGTGTTCTCCAATATTAATTTTTTGAAGAATTGATCAAGAATCATGTTGTATCGAGTATCATACCATTGTCAGGGCTTTTTCAAGGACTGGAAACAGGAATTGCTTATTATGCAGACACATGCAGCAGATGAACTACTTTCTATTTTTGTTATAAATCACGAATGAATTGTTAAGATTTTAATTTATACTGTTGCCTTTATTTCCTTTCCCCTTCATTATTTCATAGAAACGGTAAACAGATAACAAGCTGTTGTGTAAAACTTGTAGAATTCTTCTTCCTCAAATATATCGAATGAAAAACCCGTATTGTAATCAGATATTTTCATTTACTTTTAGCAGCAACTTGAATATATTTGATTTTTTGTTGACGAAATATAAAACTGCTCACTCAAAAAATTCAAATTAATAATTTAGATAGTCGACAAAATACACTCCTGGAAATTGAAATAAGAACACCGTGAATTCATTGTCCCAGGAAGGGGAAACTTTATTGACACATTCCTGGGGTCAGATACATCACATGATCACACTGACAGAACCACAGGCACATAGACACAGGCAACAGAGCATGCACAATGTCGGCACTAGTACAGTGTATATCCACCTTTCGCAGCAATGCAGGCTGCTATTCTCCCATGGAGACGATCGTAGAGATGCTGGATGTAGTCCTGCGCAGCTAGCGCCATTCGACGGCCAACACCGCGGTTCCTGGTGTGTCCGCTGTGCCGTGCGTGTGATCATTGCTTGTACAGCCCTCTCACAGTGTCCGGAGCAAGTATGGTGGGTCTGACACACCGGTGTCAATGTGTTCTTTTTTCCATTTCCGGGAGTGTATTTCTAGTACCTCGAGCATAGTGCATAATTTATAGTCTATCTCTATGCGGATGGGACTCACAAACATTCTCGCAGTCTTAGGATAAAATTAGAGACTGAAGGACCCCTTTGCACTGTTTTTGACCAGCCCACCGTGCAGCACCATCAGCGATTTAATCTGCAGCTGACCAGAAGTAGACCGCTACACTCCGCGTCTCGTGAATGACTGGAGCTAGCCGAGTCCTCGCCCATCCAAGTACACTAGATTTCTCCAGATGCCTCCTTTGTTCGCAGTTGCTGTGAACGTGGTGTGCTTGCTGCAGTACCTTTTCCTCAGCGTGTGGGCCAACCGGCTGTCCTGTGGGGACGCTACCCAATTCGATGGTCTGCTAGAGGAGCCGATGGAGGACGAGCTGGTGGCGGCCTGTGCACTGACAGATGGACCTGCTCCGCCCAGTGGACCTCTGGTGGACCCGGGCCTCACTGGAGGCTCCATAAAACTCTGATCTGACACGTCTCCGTGGTAGGCATCGCATAGTGGTGTCTCTTCTGTAAGTGGACAGTAGAGATGTGCAGAGCACTGTTGTAATGAGAAAGGCATCTGTACTGCTGTGAGACCCTGAGCATTGATAACAGAGGCTGGGATGACACGATGCTAATAATTTCAAAGTGTAATTGTTACAGTTAAAATAGTGTTGCAGAAAGGGACTCCCAAAAGTTTCTTCCCAACACATAAAAATTTATGCACCATGTCTCTCTTGGTAAACATCTGACAAATAATATACGTCATCGAGATCATTTTGTAGCAAGTCTCGGTGAACCACAGACCACAGTTCAGCAGTACTGTTGCAGATGGTGGTAGGAATATCTCGTCGGTTATGACGCTACAAGTGTTCACAGAAGAATTAAGTATTATGAGAAAATAAGTTCAGAAGCTGTCGATAGTGCCATCCACTACGTGATTCACATAACGCAGTACGATGTTACGTTAAAAACATTTAGCTAATGGCAACTTGGCATAAAGCAACTTTCCTGAGGCAATAGTTTGTCGACAATAAAATTCCTATAATGAACCGGCCTGGCCCAGAGTTCCGACCAGAACTCGATGGAACATTTCTGGGTTTGGGCAACAGATTGTTCAATTTTCTTCTGCCTTACGGGAATAGTACAAGGATTTGGCTTGGAAGCAGCGTCCTCGAGACAAGTCTACAAGAGGAAAGCCAGGTTGAAATATACCAGAAAACTGAGGACGCCACAAATACCTCAGATCATTTGTCCACAAAAGCACTGTTACAAGAAAGTCATGGTATTGTTAAATGTATAAAATGTAGCGTCTTCCTGCTGAAACCTCAAGTTCCATAACTGATTTTCAGGTATAGCAGTTACATATTGCTGCACCATCTCTCTATAACGCTCCATGTTCACAGTGCAACGAGAAAAAATTGAAATTGGTCCAAGCACTATGTGACTTAACATCTGAGGTCATCAGTCCCCTAGACTTAGAACTACTTAAACCTAACTAACCTAAATGCATCGCACACATCCATGCTCGAGGCAGGTTTTGAACCTGCGACAGTAGCAGCAGCGCGGTTCCGGACTGAAGCACCTATAACCGCTCGGCCACAGCGGTCGGCCACCACGAGAAAATGCTGTGAACATTCGCCTACGTGACATCGCACATTCGACACCAATTTTTGCTACACGGAAATAGGACTACTGCAGCTGATTTGGACTTTCTGTGCCGAACTGTGAATTCGTGTATTCTGGATATTCACTTACCAGTCGGGTAGACCGTTCGCCAAGTCCCTGAACGGAGAAAATCTCCGATCCAGCCGGGAGTCGCACTCAGGCCCTGAGGATTTACATTCTGTCGCGGTGACCACTCAGCTACCGGGGGAGGACACCAGTCAAGATCGAACCAGGCATTGTCATACCTGAAACAACATAGAGTTCTCCCCAATCTGTAAGTACAGATAACGGATCGAGTGACAGAAAATTGTACGTTTTCCAGATTTTCAGGTAGTAATTCGTGAATACCACGGATTCGGTACAGTTACGCCTTCAACCTGTTAATGTTTCAATATATTTATATACGAAATAAAAATGAAAGAAATCGTTATAGAAGCAGCCGAAACGCGCGGGAGACGGCTGCACATGTCAGAAGCGTTGGTAGCTTCCTGTAGAATCTGCATCTATTGGCACTTGTGCTCAGAACCAGTTAACGTTACATTACTTTATCTGCGTCGCTTTGGTGAATGTGCACATTCAGCCATGTGATCACCACTAACGTAGAGATCGTACTGACTAGAAAAGCTTCGCACAGATTTCGCAGGATTCAAAGTACATGCGACTTGCACATCGATCAACCTTTTCTTCGTGTCTCCGCTTTCGGCCGACTACTTCTGGTTGCATTTGTCACATTTCCTGTCTTATGGAACATGTCATACATTCGCATACTTTCCTCTGAAAATATTTTGTGTCTGGTACAAATAACGTACAGTATGACAATGAATACTCTTTGACGTAAAGTGTAATCTAATTTCTCCCTTAGTTAAATAAGCACCATAAAAGCAATAAAAAAGAAGCGTTCTTCCATAAGGCTGTGTCAGCTTTCGAACACCCTGCATATGAGAAGAAATCGTAAGAAGTGAACTGATATGACAGTGGTGGCCAGTGCAGCATCTCATAATAGACATAAGTACGCCCCGACCTATTGTTGCTCAGTTGATCATTTGGTGGTTAAGAGAGCTAGAGTAGAAGTTTGGATGGCCTTTTCGTTTAAAATAATGATTTCGTGCTCTACCCCAGAGGGTAAACTGGGCTTTTCGAGATGTTGCCTATTGTAAATTTTGGTTCTTCCCAGCCAAATCGCTGTAAGGTGGATGTGGAGCAGAGGGGTTTCCTTTTGTCGTATCTGCAACATCCCATGCTTCTAGAGTATAAAGTCAATATTTTGCTCTTCCATTTGGGAGAATAGTGATTGGTCTCTGTATCAGGCTAGGTAGCCACTGTCACAGTAATTTCAACAAAGAAAAAGGGGTAACAAATCATTCAGTGAGAAATCATACAAAACACATCCAGCTTTGGTAGACTATGGTCATGTTCCATGAACATGAGGTGGTTTTCTGATTTCTGACCCTGTATGTGATGTGTGTTCTCTTTCCTTGAAATGTGGAAAGTTGTTTCATCGCTAAGCACATGAAAATAGTTGTCCCTCATCAGCTGAAAATAAGCACATAGCCAATGATCTTTGTCTTTAGTAGCCAGAGCCTATTTCAGCTGCAGACAGTAGGGTTTCCTTACAGAACGTTTCTTTACACTCACCTAACTGTTTTCTGTGATATTACCACCTCTTCAACTAGTTCAGCACGAAACCTTTACGAAATTTGTGCTGAGGCATTCCAACCCTACTTCGGCTGGTAATGAATGCCCATTTGAATTTCTTTTGCAAAGATCTACTCCAAATTTGGTCCAGGAATAACGTAGAATAATTACGACAAACTGGTTTTTATGAAAATCTGGAATGTAGAACGTTTCGCGCTCTCTGCTTTGATCATATTTTAAGTGCATTGCTAGTACTATACTTGACAGATAAAATTTTACCTTTGAGTGGTGAGGGCTCTGGTTGATGTTGACAATGAAAACACTCCAACGCTGACAGAGGTGGGGCTGTAGGTACCCTCTGCTTCAAAACGCCGTTGACGCAGGGAAAACAGATATGTTCATATCACACACTTATAATTCATAAAAGAAAACGTATTATTCACCAATGATACTTCTTATTGAGTACTGTACCCAGCTGCAAATCTTACGCTCTTAAACTGTGGTTTCATCATTGCTGCCGCTGTCCCGATTACTGCCTTCGTTAATGTTTTCACTTCAAACCTTTATTGCAAGCTTTCATTTTCCTCTTACATTCACGATGCCAATGTTTCGTCAGCGAAAGATTGTACAGTTATTGTTTAGTTATGTGCCTGATCAGGTCAAGTGATATTAGTTTGCCAGCTGTAGTGGCCGTGCGGTTCTAGGCGCTCTAGTCTGGGACCGCGAGACCGCTACGGTCACAGGTTCGAATCCTTCCTCGGACATGGATGTGTGTGATGTCCTTAGGTTAGTTGGGTTTAACTAGTTCTAGGGGACTAATGAGCTCAGAAGTTAAGTCCCATAGTGCTCAGAGCCATTTGAACCATTTTGATATTAGTTTGAACTGGTAGAGAGGCAACTGTAGAAGAGAAACGTCCGTCTTCTTTAAAATTATATCATGCTACACCACTGTCTGGATCCGTTTACATGAACAGTTGGTAAAAAAATCTCTTTATCCCGAATCTTGTGTCACTGAGATGTTTCTCAAACATGACAACATATTTTCCTTTAGAAGCGATGTATGAAGCTACAAGTGGAGCTTTGTCAAGGACACCACAACGTCTAGCCGAGAGATGGGAAGTCTGTTATACGTCGTTCCTTAAATCATTTAACGTAATTTGTACTAATATTCTCATAAACTTTCCATAATAGAACAGTGACGCCACTCTATTTCTATTATGTACAGAACCTAAGAATACCGTACACAAACTATATTCTCTGAAGTCATTAAACTAGCGAAGAATTTCTTTGGAGATGAGCAGACGATAAATATTTTTTTTATAAAACAAAGAGCTGGATATTTTGTGATATGATCTGTTAAATGCAGTAAATAACATAGGTTAGAGAAGCATTTGACTTGCTTTTGAATGACGTTCAAACTCATATCCAGCAAATGAAATGAGGTGCCGACTGCGAATTTGAAGTTCAATTTTTAACTTAAAATTTTAACGTGTACTATAGGATATTTGTATGGTATTTTAGAGTGCTGGAGGATATTTATTCGGTGGTCGATATAGTCCGCCAGACAAAGATCCTCTAGTATTCTACAATTCCACATAAATATCCTGTTGAATACTTTAAAATTCCAAGATCCTAAGTTAAAAATTGAATTTTAAATGCTCAATCGGCACTTCATTTGCTGTTCATTAGTTTGAGCACCATTCAAAGGAACGTCAAACGTTTCTGTAACTTTTTTTATTTCTTACTTTTAGACAAATAATTTCACAAAACACTTGACAGTTTCTTAAATTTATTTTATTTTCTAGTTTTGTTCAGAATGGATGAAACACCACACCAATGTAATCTGTTGCGTGCAAAACAGTAGCCTTTGAAGAGATGATTTTTTTACATTTCACTTACACAGCAAGCAGCAGCTTTTCTGAAATATTTCAATTTTCCCGCAAATCGCTAATTATATTTTTCTTAGTTATCATGATTATTTTAAAGCAATTAAATACTCTTTTGCAAAACTGTACCTCACGTTGGTGAAGTTAATGCCCTAGTTTTCCACTTCCCACTTTTCATCTGGCTACGAAAATTAGGACAAATATTTTCCGTCAATCAGTAATTAAGTTGCTCAAGCAATTACACTTGTTTTGCAAAACGGCATCTCAAAGCTGGTCAATTTGATATCCCATTTGTCTATTTCCCACTCTTCGTTTGAATGAAAATTTCGAGAAAATTCGATTCTGTTATTTCCACGGAGTCTTGTTTTCGCTCTGTTAAATAATGTGACCAAAAATGACGCAGACATGCTGCAGTATACATGTATAACTGTTACAATAATCAAAGGCAGACTTATGTACTGTGAAGAAAAGCAGCACGTAATTCCCCCTCTCCCTGGCACTTGACAGCTTCGATATTTGCCGCAGGTAAATGTATGTATTTGAGAGGGGCAATATCTACACTACACTACATGCACAGGAGTCCAGTGCCATGTTGAATGTGTGCCATGTGATATGTGGTGTCAAATTTAATATTTGTAATATGCTGGAAAAAACGTTTTGGTTATTTCTTTCTATCAATATCTCTTTTGTTGTAATGATTTACTTTTTACACAAACAAATGTTTTTTTTTTTTTTTTTTTTAAATCAGGAATAACAGTTTCACCCATCTTGCGTTCCTTTTGTCAGTTTATGAAGGCTGTTGGAGGGTGGTCAGTAACTGCCCTCAAAGAGCAGCAATGGAGCGGCTGTTATGCAGACAAAAGGACTACAGCCTACCTTTACCTTCCACTGATCATAGTCTACCAATTGTGGAATCTATTAACACTGGACTTGTAGCGTTTTGTTTCAGTTTTAACAGCAACGTCGCAACTGTGCGATTGCCCACACCTCAACCATTATTAGTATAGCATCAACAATATCTTAAGCTGCTGTTTATTAGATGACTGATGTATTTTTTTTCTCTTTTATACAAGGCTCCAAAGTCAGCAATGGCCTAACCCAAAACTTGGAAAAATCATTTGCTTTTGCATTTTCAGCATTTCTAACACAATTTATGAGCGGTAGTTTATATTAAAATTAACATGTGGGAGTAGTGTGATTTAAGAGAGGAAAGAAACTTCCTTATTTCTGTGAACACAAGAACTCAACCTAAGGCTGAATAGCCTATGTGCTCTAGGCAACGGCAAGAGGAGAGTTATGAAACTTAATTTACAAGCCTTTTTCTGTGGTCATCATATTTGCCTAACAGTCATGATATTGCTTTTATACTACAGAGATAAAAGTAGTTTACCAAACGTGGTTGTTGCTATTGATTGTGTTAATGTAAGAACAAGACAAATGATGATGGATACTCATATGAGGAAAGATGGCTTCTTAACTGGAAAGAATCACATATGTAAAGCTTGAACTGAATTGTACTGGAAATGTGTAAAACGTCATGAGGAGTGGTCAATGTAATACTATTTACATATTATACAAAAATGTTATTAAGAATGATAAATTTATTCAACTTTTTAGAGGTCTCCTATTGACTTTCAGTGTTCATAAATAAACTACATCTGTCTTTCAGCTAGGGAATTGAATCATTAATGGAAAAATGGATCACATCAAACCACTATATTACAGTCCACCCATCTCTACATATCTGTTCTTAAAAACAGAAATTGTAATCTGTATTACATATAGCTATTATTGCATTATTAGTATTCTGTAACAAAATATTCAAAGACTAATTTTGTCATAATAAACTATTTGTACATAATTCATAAAATAAATGAGAAATATAATGTCACAAGCATACACTGCAGTACTCAGGAACAACAACAAAAGTTAGGTGAACTAAGTACCTGAGAGCTGAGAAGAGTAGACAAACACATAATATGTTTACTGTCAATAAAAAAGTGGTATACACCATCAGATCATCTGTGACCAGCACATTCAAAAAGTGGCCTAACATACTTTTTTATTTCTACTATATTTAATATTAAAATAAAGTCAACAGAGAATAATTTAATTCCATAATATATTATTCCACTGGCCAATCTGTATTAGGAACAACAAAAAAGTTAGGTGAACTAAATATCTGAGAGCTGAGAAGAGTAGACAAACACATAATATGTGTACTGTCAATAAAAAAGTGGTTTACACCATGAGATCACCTGTGACCAGCACATTCAAAAAGTGGCCTAACATACTTTTTTATGTCTACTATATTTAAAATTAAAAGAAAGTCAACAGAGAATAATTTAATTCCATAATATATCATTCTAATATCCAATCTGTCTAAGAATTATGTACTATAAAAAACCAGGACAAAAATTTGACAAGTATATAATATGTACAATATTTCATCAGACTGAATTGTGTTAGATGGCAAACCGAGCCACTGTTGTTTGACATACTTGCATGTTGATATAAGGTCATTCATGCATTACACTGAATTGTGTTCTGCTCAATGACATATTTATTGCTATTACGTTTTTCAATGTTTTTGTAAAGGGAGAAGAATTTTTACGCAACTTAGCGATGATCTGAGTGAAAAAAGTAAGTGCAGACTAAGTAAAGATTGAATTGAAAGTAGCAGATCAATAAAAAGAATAAAACAAAAAGGAATCATTGCAAGCTTTAAGCCACTTAATTTTTTTGGGTGTTTCGACCTCAGTATGAATGAAGTAGTGCTTGTGTTGACAGAACATCGTCTACGTTTACTTTTTCTGCAGTTATAATTACTTACCTTTGCTAAATGCGTTATTGTAGGATGAAGTGAGGATTTGATTCAAGCCATCCGACTTCCATTTGGTTTTAACACATAATCTAATTTCAATATTACTATCTGAACGCTATGTATATTATTGTGTTATGAATACGCTGCAGCTATTTTTCAAATAGGATAGCTTGAAGTCATCATAAGTCCAAGCAGTTACATGTACCACAGCGTGACTCACAGAAAATGGTATATTTCCAGTTGCCCAAATTGCTACAATGTAGATGTGCTCGGGCTATTTACAGCCTTTTAACGGATCTACAGAGCGTCGCACTCACTTCATTATAGAACGTTGGCCATGCAGATGCGTAATGAAGCTGTGGAGGAGTTCTGTCATGATTAGAGGGTTGCGACTGTCCAACGGGCAAAGCTCCACGCAAGACACCGCGATTTCTGCATTCCTGACGTAAGGACAGTATCCAGGTGAATAAAACAATGACGTGAGATGCGTTCTGTAACCAACGCCAATCAAAAGGAACCGGAAATGATAGTTTGAAAGCTGGAAAATATATAACAAGTTCATGCAGCTCTGTGAAAAACCTCATGGTGATTTATCTGTCAACGGCCATTGTGGCCGAGCGGTTCTAGGCGCTTCAGTCCGGAACCGCGCGACTGCTACACTCGCAGGTTTGAATCCTGCCTCGGGCACGGATGTGTGTGATGTCCTTAGGTTAGTTAGGTTTAAGGAGTTCTAAGTTCTAGCCGCGGGGGATTAGCCGAGCGGTCTAAGGCGCTGCAGTCATGGACTGTGCTGTTGATCCCGGCGGAGGTTCGAGTACTCCCTCGGGCATGGATGTGTGTGTTTGTCCTTAAGATAATTTAAGTAGTGTGTAAGCTTAGGGACTGATGACCTTCGCAGTTAAGTCCCATAAGATTTCACACACATTTGAACATTTCTAAGTTCTAGGGGACTGATGACCTTAGATGTTAAGTCCCATAGTGCTCAGAGCCATTTGAAACGTGTGTAAGTGCAATTTCTGTGCAACATTCCGGTCAGCATTAACCTGGGTGACTCATTTCTGACAAAACTTCTGATGTCTGATGGGGCAAATTTTCGCCTGAATGGTAAGTGAAAAGCAAAACTTTCGATAATACTCAACACAAACCAATAACTCATTCACGAAAAAGACCGTCGCTTTGGTGTGCTAATGGACAACCCGTACTTTTTGAAGATGATAATGACTGTCCAATAACTGCCAATTCCGAGCGACACGCGGCCACAGCGAGCACAGCAAAATTGCCGTCTAAATGCAGTATGCTTTCAGCAAGATCGGGATGCATCCCATAATTCAGTGACTACCCTGGGGCGCCAGTTTCCACTTCAATTACTCTCAAGATTCGGTAATACACCCTGACCAACAAAATCATCTGAGCTTTAAGACGTTAATTTTTTCCTGTGGAGTAATCGCAAGAACAAAACTTTTTTTACGGTGACTCCACAACAGTGATACGCTGAAAGCCACAATCTGGAAAGAAGTAGAGGCCATTCCTCAAGAAATGACTGAGAATACAATGAGGACCTTTGGCTAAAGTCTTCAACAATGCATTACCATTGATGGAAGCCATCTGTGTGATACACATTTTAATGACAATGTGTAGAAAAGTTATCTACAACTTATGTAGGTGTGAATATACGCAAAACCCGATAATAAGCAAGTGAAAATGTTCTACTTCCTGTAGTCCGCCGGCCGGGGCGACCGACCGGTTCTAGGCGCTACAGTCAGGAACCGCGCGACCGCTACGGTCGCAGGTTCGAATCCTGCCTCGGGCATGGATGTGTGTGATGTTCTTAGGTTGGTTACGTTAAAGTAGTTCTAAGTTCTAGGGGACTAATGACCTCAGAAGTTAAGTCCCATAGTGCTCAGAGGCATTTAAACCATTTTGAACTAGCAGTCCACACGGTATTACTCTCCACTTACTACAGAGCGAGGTGGCTCAGTGGTTAGCACACTGGACTCGCATTCGGGAGGACGACAGCTCAAGCCCACGTCTGGCCATTCTGATTTAGGTTTTCCTTGATTTCCCTAAATCGCTTCACGCAAATGCTGGGACGTTTCCTGTGTAAGGGCACGGCTGACTTCCTTCTCTAATCCGATTGGACCGATGATCTCGCTGTTTGGTCCCCTCCCCCAAACCAACCAACCAACCTGCCCTATTACTAATCAGTCACATTTAAATGAAAGTAGATTATCATGATGTACCTTCATGTTATCAAGATAGTTCACACAACTGCGTGCCTATGGAGTATCGCCTTAGTTGTGCGAATGTATTCGTGATTTCCTGTCAGAAAGGTCACAGTTCGTAGTAATAGACGGAAAGTCATCGAGTAAAACAGAAGTAATTGTGGTGTCACCGCCAGACACCACGCCTGCTAGGTGGTAGTCTTTCAATCGGCCGCGGTCCGTTAGTATTCGTCGGACCCGCGTGTCGCCACTATCAGTAATTGCAGACAGAGCGCCGCCACACGGCATGTCTAGAGAGACTTCCTAGCACTCGCCCCAGTTGTACAGCCGACTTTGCTAGCGATGATTCACTGACAAAATACGCTCTCATTTGCCGAGACGGTAGTTAGCACAGCCTTCAGCTACGTTATTTGCTACGACCTAGCAAGGTGCCATATTCAGTTACCATTGATATTGTGAATTATGTACTGTCACAAGCGACGTTCATGTTTAATGGATTAAAGTTAAGTATTCCACCAGCTACGTCCGTTTTTCTCAATTCTAATTCCCTTGTCATGTTCCAGACCTCACGCCAGCCTGCGTGAGCTAAAACGCGTGCATTTCGGCCTCCTTTAGTAACACGGTGTTGGCTCTCCTGCCAACCACAACAGTAATATCCGGCGTTCCCCAAGGAAATGTTATAGGCCCTCTATTGTTCCTGATCTATATTAACGACATAGGAGACTATCTGAGTAGCCCTCTTAGATTGTTTGCAGATGATGCTGTCATTTACCGTCTTGTAAAGTCATCAGATGATCAAAACGACTTGCAAAATGATTTAGATAAGATATCTGTATGGTGCGAAAAGTGGCAATTGACCCTGAACAAAGAAAAGTTTGAAGTTATTCACACGAGTACTAAAAGAAATCAGCTAAATTTCGATTACGCTATAAGTCACACAAATCTGAGGGCTATAAATTCAGGTAAATACTTAGGGATACAATTACAAATAACCTAAATTTGAACGATCACATAGATAAAGACTGCGATTCATTGGCAGAACACTTAGAAGGTGCAACAGGTCTGCCAAAGGGACTGCTGGAGTATTCCTGCGCGGTGTGGGATCCGCATCAGGTGGGACTGACGGATGACATCGAAAAAGTACAACAAAGGGCAGCTCGTTTTGTATCATCGCGAAATCGGGGATATAGTGTTACAGACATGATATGTGAATTGGAGTGGAAATCGTTAAAAGAAAGGCGTTTTTCGTTGCGACGGGATCTTCTCGTGAAATTTCAATCACCAGTTTTCTCCTCCGATTGCGAAAACATTCTGTTAGCACCCACCTACATAGGGAGAAATGATCATAACGATAAATAAGAGAAATCAGAGCTTGCACAGAAAAATTTAAGTGCTCGTTTTCCCCGCGTGCCGTTCGAGAGTGGAACGGTAAAGAGACAGCAAGAAGGTGGTTCCTTGAACCCTATGCCAGGCACTTTGTGAATTTCAGAGTAATCACGTAGATGTACATGTAGATGTAGATGTAGAGGGGACGGGGGTTAGAGTATTCAATCTCGCTACGACAATCCTGTGTCCACTAATCCCTGCATCCTTCTTGATGATCGTTATTAACTCAGGATTATTTGTTGCTAAGACGTCTAGTGCGTTTTCACGACCGTTTACAACTCGCGTGGGCTCATGAACTATCTGCTCGAAATAATTTTCAGAGAATGCATTAAGCACAATTTCGGATGATGTTTAATGCGTATCACCGGGTTTAAACACGTATTTTGGCCAACATATAGAGGGTAAATTAACTTAAGTTTTCTTTGAACCTTTAACAACTGTATCATCTGAGTTGGGAGGTCGGTAAAAGGATGCAATTAGTATTTTATTTCGGTTGCTAAGGATGATCTCTGTCAAAACTAACTCACAGGAATTATCTGTTTCATTTTCGGTACACGGCAAACTACTTCTAACAGCAACAAACAAACACGCCACCGCCAACTGTGTTTGGCCTATCCTGTCGGAAAGCCATTAGGATCTTCGCAAAAATTTCGGCTGAACTTATTTCCGGCTTTAGCCAGCTTTCAGTGCCTATAAAGAATTGAGGATCAGTGCTTTCTATTAGCGCTTGGAGCTCTGATACATTCCCAACACAACTACGACAATTTACAACTGCTATACCGATGGTTCCTGTATCTACGTTCTTCCTATTTCAACCTACACCCTTTGTGACTGAACGCCCTTTTGTATTTCCCTGAGACACTCTAACCTAAAAAGTCGCCCAGTCCACGCCACACAGCCCCTTCTGCCTGTGTAGCCACATCCTGCGTGTAATGGGCTTCTGATCTATTCAGCGGAACCCAAAACCCAACCGTCCTATGGCGCTAGTCAGGGAATCTGCAGCCTACAAGGTCGCAGAACTCTCTGCTGCAGGCCATCCACTCGGCTACGTACCAAAGGTCTGCAATCGCTTCTGTCTACTATGCTGTAAATGGAGACTCCTGCTTTCATCTCACAACCAAGACTGGCAGCCTTTACCACTTCTATTAGCCACTTGAAACCAGAGAGAATATCTTCTGATCCAAAGTGACACACATCAATGGTACTGACGTGAGCCACCACCTGCAGTTGGCTGCGTCCTGTTCTCTTCATGGCATCCGAAAGCACCCTTTGCTCGTCTGGAATGACTCTACCCAGTATGCACACGGAGTGCACACTGGCTTTCTTCCCCTCGTTGGCAGCCATGTCCCTAAGCGGCCCCATAACGCGCCTAACGTTGGAACTTCCATCTACCAATAAGTGTGATTGTCCAAATCTTGCAGGCAGAGAGGTTCCCTCCAAACCAGGACATGTGACTGCATCTGGTTGAGGGACAATGTGAGCCACAGACAACACCTGGAAGCTGTTGTCAGACTAACATGGAGGCCTTACATCCAGTCCTCTCACTCAACCACAGGTGAGGGGTCAACCTCAGTGTGAGCAGTAACTGGACTGGTCACCGGTGTGCGCCAATCGGCTGACTCCCAAGGGTTGGACCACAACAGTGATGTCCATCCACTGCAGCTTTAAGTTGTGTAACTGAAGTCATCACAGCCTGGAGCTGAGAGCGAAGTGTCACCAACTCAGCTTCCAAATGCACACATCACAGTTCCTATCCATACTAAAGACTGTAGAAAACAATACTATACAGACAACGAAGGACATCGGCATGCGCTACAGAATTCCACTGTAGACACGGAGGAAAATACAATCTAACAAATTAGATTCACATGCAGGGATTCAAAAACTGAACTACCAGACCACTCAGGTGGAACTAAATAATTCGCTCCTGATTAGAAACTTGTAATATGTCACAAAATCGCTTTACTTTCGATGTAAACGAAAACGTGAGAAGTGTGTCTATTAAGTATTAAATTAACATGCAGAAACTCAAGAAACTAAACTACCAAAGGACACAGATGAAACTATACAATTCGCTCCTGGTTAGGAACTGGCAAAATGCCACAAAATCAGTTACATCGCTGTGGCTGCTTGTGTCTTCTTTTTCTTCTTTGGGCCACGTGGAATGGCTGCGCGGTTTGAGGCGTCCTGTCACGAGCTGCACGGCGGTTTAAGTCCTCCCTCGGGCATGGGTGTGTGTGTTGTTCTTAGCATAAATTAGATTAAGTAGTGTGTAAGCCTAGGGACCGATGACCTCAGCAGTTTGCTCCCTTAGGAATTCACACACAGTTGAACGTTTTTTTCTTCCTTGGAACGAGAATTGTCGTAATAGCAAGGGACGTTGAGAAAACGTGTTAAAGACTCAGAAACTGCAATAGAAATAAGTTTTGACGTATCTCACCTTATAGCAAAAAATTTCTGGCCATTAATGATTGCTGATTTTGTCAAAACCTGAAAACTAATGAAAATATTTGCCTGTGATCGGTTGAACATTTTGAGAAAATTGAGTTAAACTGGTTGATTGATAAAAGAAGAATTACTGCAGCGTCAGCAGTTACATTCTAAGAACAAAAAAGAATATAAAAAGAAACGCTCCACGAAGGAATTATCCCAGAATGACGGAAATCGGTAAATGTAATTTACTCATAGAGACAAACAACTGATTACAATTTCAGAAAAACTGGATGATTTGTTTCACAAATCGAGCAAGTTAATAATGCTTTGGTCCATCTCTAGCCCTTATGTATGTAGTTATTCGCCTTGGCATTGATTGATACATTTATTTGATGTCCTTCTGAGGGATATCGTGCCCATTTCTGTCCAATTGGCATGTTCCAACATCAAAATCCCGAGCTGGTTGGAGGGCCCCGCACATA
This sequence comes from Schistocerca gregaria, assembly GCF_023897955.1. Classification (NCBI taxonomy): domain Eukaryota; kingdom Metazoa; phylum Arthropoda; class Insecta; order Orthoptera; family Acrididae; genus Schistocerca; species Schistocerca gregaria. The sequence goes on from NC_064928.1 coordinate 158,978,619, forward strand.
ATGCTCCAAGCATTCTAAATTAAATTGGGAAGATATTTGGACATCTTGCTCGCCAAGGTTGAGTTTGGCAAGCATGAAGACAAATGCAAAAATTCTCGCTGTTTGTGAGTGGAGGGGTGGGGGTAGAGACGAAGGGAGCGGCATTATGTTGCTGAAATGTGAATGCAGTATGGTTTGCCATGAAGGGTAACAAAACAGGGCATAGAATGTCGTCGATGTTCACTGTGCTGCAAGGGTGCCACTGACGACAGCCAAAGGAGTCCTGCTATGAAATAAAATGGCACCTGGAACATCAGTCCTGGTTGTTGGGCTGTGTGGCAGGCAATGGTTAGGTTTGTATCGCACAACTGTCTGGGGCATCTCCTGACATGGCTTAGCTGGCCATCAGGACTGTATCTGAAGTCTGATTCAGACCCTCCACTCGCACTTATCACTGCACACAACTCTACTCCAGTCAATGAGATTCCAAATCTGACACCACAGCAAATATATTGTTGGTGTACATAGGTGAATGGTAGACAGCACAAGGGGCGTCGCGTGCTTAGCCCTTTATCAGCCGCCTATTAATAGTTATCATCGACACTGAAGTGCCAATTGCACGTTGGATCGATGATAATGATGAATCTGGAGCTCTGAGTGCCTTTCCGACAACTGTTCTGTCGTCCCTCTAGGTCGACTGCTTCCTTCTCGACATAGTGTCTGACCATGGTTCACCCAATCCTGCCAACGTTGTTGAATGGTGGCATCGCTCCTATTCAAATGTTGAGCGATTCGCCGATTACTCCAAAATGACTTCTTCAAGCTCACCTACATGTTCTCTTTCAAAATCAGACATCACCTGCCTGTCTGTGGGACTTAGCTACTGTCCAACTGTGTACACTGAATGTAATTCACAAAGGCTTTAACCGTGGTATTGACATGTCCCCTTGCCAACTGAGCGGTAAAATTGGGCTACACTCACCCATCAGCCTTTAAAATTTACAGTGTTGGATTTTCCGCCAATACCCGTGCATACATGTCAATTTCGGTCAAACTGAATAGCTCCTTCAATGTGCGTCAGGATTTTTTCCTTTGAGTGTAAAGAACCAGTTAAACTCTCTCACAGAAATTTTCTTACTTTTCATTGGCTGTAAATGAGTCAATTGACATCACTTCCACACAGTAATTGTAGTATTTGCATGGGGGATAATGCACAAGTTTGAAACATGTGAAGAGTTGTGTAAGGTGGCGTGGTCTCCTGATCTTCGTTTCTTACATATTCCGTCCTCACAATCATACTCTGCACATCAAGACGCTTCATTCGAACCCAAACTTGATAAGGTAGAGTCAGTTTTGTATGAATTCATTTAAGCGAAATATAAATCTAATAAGTAAATAGCAAGTGCACACCAAGGTAGAAAAAGTCGATGCTGGCATACACAACATGACAGCCACAGGAATTTTCGTTCTAAAGAGAAAACCAGCCCGCTGGGAAGACCGTCCCTTCAGAGGGCTGGGTCAACAACAAACCTACTTCGGCTGAAGTGACCGCCCAGATAGAAGATAGCTTTTGCCGGAGCAAAGGGATAACGACCCCCATGTTCGACTTAAAAGCAAATTCCGCTACATTGTGTGGGAGCGCCCAGAAGACGCATTTTTTCACGGACCAGCTGCATAGTTACGCAGTTCTCACAGTATACGCCTAATGGAGATGTTACAGACTTCCGCATTGGTCGACTTAAACGAAACGTCATTATCCCCTATAAAAAAGCAACACTGATTGGTGGAATATTTCTGACACAAAGAGTCAGAAGAGTGAGGGAAGGCAGCAAGTGATATACCCTTGCAACTTTTCCAGAAAAAACGGCTGTTCCGTTGTCGCTCTTGGAGTGGGAACACATTACAAGAGTGAGTGCGCTCGTATGTGTATGCAAAGAGCGATGAACAAAGTCTCTCCTCAGTACTTCACTGGGAGAGCATCTCTGTCATTAGTGAATCGGAGTGACACTATATTGAGTCACTCGCGATTAAGTATTATTCACTGTGTTCGCCGCCACACTTACTGTGCGGATCAAATGGCTCTGAGCACTATGGAACTTAACATCTAAGGTCATCAGTCCCCTGGAACATAGAACTACTTAAACGTAAGGACATTACACACATTCATGCCCAAGGCAGGATTAGAACCTGCATCGTAGCGGTCACGTGGTACCAGACTGTAGCGCCTAGAACTGCACGGCCACCCCAGAAGGCTTATTGTGCAGTGTGTACACGGACAGAGTACTAGGTAAACACCTGTGAGAGAGTATTGAGTGGCATCACAGTGGACTGGTTACCTGACCGGTGTACCGCGCCAATAGTTAGACTAGGGGCGGATAGGAGTCCTTGACTTCATCAAGGCGTAGGGAGAGTTTGATTGGCGAAGGTCAATCCAGATAGAAAGAGATAATTGTGTTATTTGTCAGCAGCAAGCAATGCAGGCGGCAGTCGCAGCTCACGGTATTGTTGTGCTACAGCTATGTGAGCCCCATCTGTTCTCCCTAACAATACACTCCACTAGATTTCTCACGCGACAGCCTTGACCGTACCTAGAAAAGTTATTCAAGTTGTGTAGGTGCAGCTCTCGGCCATTCTGCCGAGTAAATAACATTCTTAAAGATAAGGGAGAAAAGAACCTTTCCATACTTTGTAAAAATAATAGCATTCCTATCCATAAGAGGCAATCTACTGTTCCAAAAAGAACCTGGAAATTTATTATTATTTTATAGGAAAAAGTTTCATTTGATTTTGCAGAATTTTTTGTAATAAATAATATTTTTCGTTCGTCTAATATTTTTCTTACACTAACTAGCAATGCTCTTGTACCCAAGCATTCCACTAGTTACATAAGAATGTAGAGAACATTTTTGTGTCTTTTCCTTACAGCGGACGACTCCAGAAGATATTTGTTGCTGAATGTTTTTCAAGCAGTTCTTGTTGGTACATGAGGAGTGTCTGTCTGACTTCTGTAGTAGTGTGAGGTGGAAATTGTTTCTTGCAGGAAGAAAGGGTACTTGTTGGCTCAATCCATTGCACAACTTGACAGAATAAATCCCACATTATCACAGTGGATTGGAATGAGTTCATTGTCAAGGCAAATTAGGGGTAATGACATGTTCACTAGACTCTTGGAACAGTCTTCCAACATTGATTTAGATCTGACTAAATTAGTAGGTATTATGAGTGACAGAATGCCTTCCATGAAAAGAAATAGTTCTCAATTCATATCATTACTAAAACAGATTTAGTAGTTCAAAGTAAAGATATGGTACAATTACACTGTATAATCCACGAGGAGACTTTGTGTCCAAAGAAATAAGGCTTTCAACATATCATAGAAGTTCTGATTTACCAACTAATTTCATAAAATCTCATGGTCTCAATTACTGGCAGTTTAAAACTTCTTGAAGACTCTGACAGCGAAGAAAGTGTTTTTTTTACATAAAAATGAGATGTCTAGTTCTCAGTAAAACTCTGGCGCAGTTTCTGAACTTAACTGATGACTTTTTCATTACTTAAAAGAACGGAAATATCTCTGACTGAAATTACTAATTATTTAAACATGTTAAATACGTAGCTCCAAGCCAAAAGTAAATTCACTGCTCCACTTTATATTCAAATTACACCTGTTCAGTGTAAGTTTAATCTGTTTCAAACCCAACAGAAGCTGAACAGTTACATCCATTTCCTCAGTTACAAGAAAGTGTCAGGAAAGTTAAGAGCCACCTTTAAGAGTATGCATGATTAAAAAGTTGATAACTAGGTAATATAGATTTACATTTCCTTAACCTATCTTCCAAGGTAAGTCTTATGGCCAGCATTGGCAGTGTATGCCCAACATTCTACGAAATTCAAACTGATCTTCCCCGAGGGTGGCTTCTACTAGTTTTTCCATTCTCCTGTATAGAATTCGTGTTAGTATTTTGCAACCATGACGTATTAAACTGATAGTTCGGTAATTTTCACACCTGTCAGCAAAATCTTACAAATCTCGCTCATTTTTTCATTCTATTCACTAATGTTTTACACCTCACATTGCACAAAATTCTAAGTGAAACACATTCATGCGCCGCTGCTCACAAATGCTTTTTGAAAATGGACAAATTGATAAGTAATTTTATTCACTGCCAACAACACTCGTGCGCCATTGACACGGCTGGGCTAACAGGACAGAGTGGATTAGTTTGTGGAAAGGGGTCAAAAAAGGGTTGCTGTCAGTTCCACTCGACATACAAACTTTATTTATCAACACACAATATTACAACAAAGATGCAAAACACTCAAAACTTTAATCGACCTCCTTTGATTAATCTTAGATCGGCTGTAGGCCATACTCAGATCCAAGACACAAGGTCTAAACAAGAAATTGAAATACAATGTTCTTCTGGAGGTTTTACCCAAAAATATTTTCGAAATCTTCAATCTAAACAGGCTGAAGACCTTAGCAATTTGATTATAATGGAACTTGGCTGGAGGCCACATGTTAAGCAGTAAGAAGAGTTACAACGAAAAAGCAGGCCTTATCTTAAAACAAATGGCAAGACAAGAACATTAATTTTAGAAATATTAAAACTAGGCTAAAGGCCACATATCAACCAAATATGTTTAATGGCTTAAGGCCTAGAAAAGAGTTTCAATTTAAAAGGCAGAAGGCCTTATCTTAAAACATTTCATGCAAAGGGGAAGAGAAGAATATTAATTTAAGAAATATAAAAACTCGGCTGAAGGCTGCACATCAACGAAATAACTAAATCCTAAACAGGGAAATTACTATGTAGCACAGAAGGTACGGAGCTCAGAATTTCCAAGGGTTGGCCTGGTATTGTAACACAAATGCCCATTTAAGTGCGACAGGCAGCCTGTCCAGTGACTTCTTAATCTGACGGCAACCCAACTGACAGACAGCCGATCGACCAATCAACCAAATCAGTTCCACTCGATGCAACCAGCAAAACGCCCACAAGGTTTCAATACAACGGCACACAGAATCAAATGAAGAAATGTAAACAGTTGAGGCTCGATAGTAAGTTAAGTGGGGACTGAACTTTCACGTCCAAGATCGGTGGGCGACGAACTTCGTAGCACTCGCAAGCAGCACCTCACACACCGACCGCATGTGCACGCCACCAGCGGCTCCAGTCCGACTCCACGCAACGGGGCTTGCTTGCTGCTCGACACCAACCGACCGACTGGACTGCTGGTCCGTCCGCGACCTCCGTCATGACTGCACTGCTGTTGCATCTCCAACTCACTGACTTCCTTCGAATGGACGACGTCCCACAGACACTGGCTCGGACCCAACCATGAACAGGGAACACAACCGATATCTCTGCACAGGAAAGAACCGACCCAAATATACGTCGTCGATGAGACGACCGACCGAACGACCAACCAGCGGTCGTCCCCGCTGGTACTGGCTGTGCGGACCTCGCTGGGTCTCCGTCTCCGAGAGCATTCCTGCTGCGACCCGACTGCACTGCTGGTCCGACTCGAACCGAAGTCCCAGACACATGACGACCCGGAAATACTATCGGTCGCTCCGGAGATGGTACGACAGTGCACTTATCGATACGTGCTGCTGCTGCCGCTCATGGGCAAGTAAGGCAGGAAGTCAGTGACGCCAGTAAATGGAATAAGAATACGAGGTGGCAGTACCGTAACAGCAGATGAAAAACAATAAATGGCATGAACACGAGCTGTGCGCAGCTCAGCCATATTGGTGTGCTGAGTTTCGTGAAACCACATTATAGAGACGTTCTTGTTTAAATGTGGCGCTTACTTGCAGTAGTGATGGTGAAATTATTAAATGAAGGTTGCTGTACAACAATTTCTCAATGAGTTCCACCTGCTGTTATATCACAAACGTTGGCAGTAGTTCAAATGATGACGACTTCCTGCTTCTACCGAGACGTACCAATCAGTGGCTCTTCAGGAAATGAAAAAAAGAAAAAAAAAACTAGCGCTTGGCAGTTATTAACCATTATTTGAATTTTGAAGGAGTAGGCTTCCTTGACGTGTGTTTTGTTATGCAACTGCTTTGTTGCGTTAAGAGCCAGTTGAGGTTTATCAAGATGTGTGGTTCTGGTGACATGCAATGTGGGAGGCTGTCTTTTTCGTATACAAACGTGCATGCACAGTGCTGAACAGTTTCTGGATGTGTGATGGAGTTGCATGTTTATTGCACTTGGTCACTCAATACATGGACAGTTAATTTTGGTTGTGGACGACAGTGGAGTTGCCGGCCGATGATGTCACATAATTCCTGGCAGATTAAAATTGTGTGCCAGACCAAGACTCGAACTCTGGACCTTTGCCTTTCGCGGGCAAGTGCTCTACCATCTGAGCTTCCCAAGCACGACTCACGACCCATCCTCCCACCTTCAATTCTGCCAGTTTCATAACAGCGCACTCCCCTGTGCAGAATGAAAATCTCATTCTGGAAACATCACCCAGGCTTTGGCTAAGCCACGTCTCTGCAATATCCTTTCTTCCAGTAGTGCTAGTTCTTCAAGGTTAGCAGGAGCGCTTCTGTGTAGTTTGGAAAGTAGGAGACGATGTACTGGCAGAATTGAAGCTGTGAGGGCGTGTCGTGAGTCGTGCTCGGGTAGCTCAGATGGTAGAGCACTTGCCCGTGAAAGGCAAAGGTCCAGAGTACGAGTCTCGGTGCGGCACACAGTTTTAATCTCCCAGGAAGTTTCATAACAGTGCACACTCCACTGAAGAGTGAAAATCTCATTCTAGATGAAAATCTGATGAAGCCAGGTCGGAACTGCATGGAGGATGATCGATGACAGTGAATCCAAACCGTCGGATTGTTGCAGATGTCGCGGCGCTGGTGTGTGATCTGGCTTTGTCTTGCTAAAGGAGAGGGTGCTCCATGTGTGGACGAACTCTTCGCATTCGAAATATGATTACAGCACGCTGTTTCTCGCGCACCGACATACTTACGTTACATGTTACGCGCTAGAATTCGGAGCCCTCTACCGGCAGAGGACTATAACATGTAAACATCAAGACTAAAGGTGTAGAATATTAATAATATGGTTTTATTTAATAGGCTTTAAGAGTTCTCACATAAAAAATTCGGAGCCGCCACTTTTCAGCATGCCCCCGTAGGTATATACAGGGTGTTACAAAAAGGTACGGCCAAACTTTCAGGAAACATTCCTCACACACAAAGAAAGAAAATATGTTATGTAGACATGTGTCCGGAAACGCTTACTTTCCATGTTAGGGCTCATTTTATTACTTCTCTTCAAATCTCATTAATCATGGAATAGAAACACACAGCAACATAACGTACCAGCGTGACTTCAAACACTTTGTTACAGGAAATGTTCAAAATGTCCTCCATTAGCGACGATACCTGCATCCACCCTCCATCGCATGGAATCCCTAATGTGCTGATGCAGCCCTGGAGAATGGCGTATTGTATCACAGCCGTCCACAATACGAGCACGAAGAGTCTCTACATTTGGTACTGGGGTTTCGTAGACAAGAGCTATCAAATGCCCCCATAATTCAAAGTCAAGAGGGTTGAGGTCAGGAGAGCGTGGAGGCCACGGAATTGGTCCGCCTCTACCAATCCATCGGTCACCGAATCTGTTGTTGAGAAGCGTACGAACACTTCGACTGAAATGTGCAGGAGCTCCATCGTGCATCAACCACATGTGCCGTACTTGTAAAGGCACATGTTCTAGCAGCACAGGTAGAGTATCCCGTAATAAATCATGATAACATGCTCCATTGAGCGTAGGTGGAAGAACACGGGGCTCAATCAAGACATCACCAACAATGCCTGTCCAAACTTTCACAGAAAATGTGTTGATGACGTGATTGCACAATTGTGTGCGGATTCTCGTCAGCCCACACATGTTGATTGGGAAAATTTACAATTTGATCGCGTTGGAATGAAGCCTCATCCGTAAAGAGAACATTTGCACTTAAATGAGCATTGACACATTGTTGGATGAACCATTCGCAGAAGTGTACCCATGAAGGCCAATCAGCTGCTGAGAGTGCCTGCACACGCTGTACACGGTACGGAAATAACTGGTTCTCCCGTAGCACTCTCCATACAGTGACGTGGTCAACGTTACCTTGTACAGCAGCAACTTCACTGACGCTGACATTAGGGTTATCGTCAACTGCACGAAGAATTGCCTCGTCCATTACAGGTGTCCTCGTCGCTCTAGGTCTTCCTCAGTCGCGAGTCATAGGCTGGAATGTTCCGTGCTCCCTAAGACGCCGATCAATTGCTTCGAACGTCTTCCTGTCGGGACACCTTCGTTCTGGAAATCTGTCTCAATACAAACGTACCGCGCCACGGCTATTGCCCCGTGCTAATCCATACATCAAATGGGCATCTGCCAACGCATTTGTAAACATTACACTGACTGCAAAACCACGTTCGTGTTGAACACTAACCTGTTGATGCTATGTACTGATGTACTTGATGCTAGTACTGTAGAGCAACGAGTCGCATATCAACACAAGCACCGAAGTCAACATTACCTTCCTTCAATTGTGCCAAGTGGCGGTGAATGGAGGAAGTACAGTACATAATAACGAAACTAAAATGAGTTCTAACATGGAAATTAAGCGTTTCCGGACTCATGTCCACATAACATCTTTACTTTATTTGTGTGTGAGGAATGTTTCCTGAAAGTTTCGCCGTACCTTTTTGTAACACCCTGTAGATGCTTATGGGACAAAGCTGTTAAAATTCTAAATCCTTGTAACTTGTTCCTAATGTCAGGAATCGCAGTGCAACTATTAGCCGTTCATGTGATGAAATTACTCTCCTCATTGAAATATTTTGTCGTGTTAAATGGGGGTTACGAGTGTCAATACATTTCTCCATGTCCATTTGCAAATACATTCACCAAGTCACTCGGTTCGCCATGTTGCTCGCGAAGTAAATTAATATACCAATAATTGGCGCCATTTAAGGAGTCACTATCTTGACTGCCTAGATCGTTCTTCAGGACTCTGACACTTGACATTTTTTTAACGATTGTTCCGAATGCATACCACAGCCGGATTAACTGCGTAACGTGTTAGTGTACGGAAGTGAAATATCCTTTGTGAGAGGGCAACCTCTTGCTGCTGAAAGTTCGTTCCAGACCGACAGATGATAAGCACACAGCAGATTAAAACCATAGTCTAACATAGGAGTATCCAACATTTTAGCTTACCTGGGCTACAAGGAAAACGAAAAGCAATTTTGGACGGCGCATTTGAAAATATTCGATTTATCACAACTTTACATGAATGGAATTTTATGGATTTTTTTCCGATCGTTCACTTCTTGAGCTGCATTGATACTCGCTTTGGGCAGCAGGTTGGGCATCTCTGATCTAATAAATACAGTCGCGAAAGTTGTTATGGTTTGGCAGCTGGAGAGGCACTAGCACTTTTAATTCTTTTTCTGCTTAATTAACGTAATAATTACTATATTTTTGGGTTCCATTCATTAGTAAATTACCAAGAGGCACGATTTATCATGAAATAAATACGAAAACAGTCGAATCTCACTCATTCAATGACGTAAGATACAATTATTCATGAAGTAACACTTGGAAATATGTGTATAACAGCAGTTTACTCCGCTGAAAACAAGGGATATAAATACACTGAAGCGTCAGAGAAACTGGTATAGGCATGCGTATTCAACCACAGAGATACGTAACAGGCAGAATACGGCGCAATTGTTAGGTCGGTTACTTTGGCTACAATTGCAGGTTATCAAGATATAAGCGAGTTTGAACGTGGCGTTATAGTCGGCGCAAGAGCTATGCGACACGGCACCCCTGAGGTAACGATGAAGTGGGGATTTTCCCATACGACCATTTCACAGTGTACCGTGAATATCAGAAATCCGGTAAAACATCAAATGTCCGACATCGCTGCGGCCGGAAAAAGATCCTGCAAGAACGGAACCAGAAACGACTGAAGAGAGTCGTTTAACGTGACAAAAATGCAACCCTTCCGCAAACTGCTGCAGATTTCGATGCTGGGCCATCATCGGATTTCGGAGCCGAAGGCCCACACATGTACCTTGAAGGCTGCACAACACAAAGCTTTACGCCTCGTCTGGACCCATCAACGCCGACATTGGACTGTTGATGACTGGAAACATGTTGCATGGTCAGACGAATCTCTTTCACATTGTATCAAGCAGATGGAAGTGTACGGGTATGGAAACCACCTCATGAATCCATGGACCCTGAATGTCAGCAGGGAACTGTTCAAGCTGATGGAGGCTCTGAAATTGAGTGGGGCATGTGAAGTGATCCCTGATACGTGTAGATACGACTCTGCCAGGTGACATGTAAGCATCCTGTCTGACCACCTGCATCCATTCATGTCCCGTGTTCATTCCGACGGACTTGGAAAGTTCCAGCAGGATAACGCCTCCAGAGTTGCTACAAAGTGGCTCCAGGAACACTCTTCTGAGTTTAAAAACATCCGCTTACTTCCAATCTCCAAAAAGATGAACATTGTCGAGCATATCTGGGACGCCTTGCAACGTGCTGTTCAGAAGAGATCTCCACCCTCTCGTACTCTAACGGATTTATGGATAGCCCTGCAGTATTCATGGTGTCAGTCCCTCCAGCACTACTTCAGACTTTAGTCATGTCTACGTCACGTCGTGGTGTGACACTTCTGCATGCTCGCGGGGCCCCTACACTATATTAGGCAAGTGCACCAGTTTCTTCGGCTCTTCAGTGTATAAACATATTTCGTGCTTGAGGAGTACATATTTCTGTTCTCTGTTCTTATTATGATCGGCGCTTTCCTTGACAAGTAATTTTTTATAGGTTATAATGATTCGGCCATTTTTGCACGTCACTCACCTTTCTAATAGGCGAATATTTTTGTAAATGTACTTACTTTTGCTTCAACAGCGAATTTGTTGAAGATTTTTTCCGTTTGTGGCTCAGATGTATAACAATAACAGGTAAGAATATTGTGGAATTGGTCTTTTCTGTGTTGGGAAACGGTTTTATTGCTTTTCACAGTCTGTTATCACGGCTATGTAGTTCTCTCTTCAGCTACAGGTGTGCTGACTTAATCCGCACGTTAAATAATGTGGCCATTACATTCCTTACATTGCACATTCACTGACCTGGCTGGAAGTGTAGCATATGTTTATGATGTCTTTGTGCAAAATGACAGGTCTGGCGTTTAGCAGCATTTTTATCTTAAAGCATAACGACATTCTTCAGTAAATATCTATACGCTGTAAGAGAACTGGAAATAAACCGTTCTGTAGTATACCGTTTCGTACCTCCCAGGGTCCTTCGGGAACTAAAGAAATGCAAATGTTGTGTCAGTTTTTAGTTACTGCGGATTTTTATAGCATTACACACGTTTCATATTGTAAAAACTATATTACAAATCGATACAAACGATACTATTGGTACTCATTTGATACCGATTTTAGAAGCGCAGCTTGCAGGCCGCTCGATGCGTTGCCATCACAGAGGGTAACGAAACCGAGATTGTGTATCGCGATTCTTACGTTAGACTGTGTTGAAACTGTTGTGTAACCACACGAGATTTAAGGCGATCCGCTGCATTCCAGACACGTCGTTGCACGTGGCGAACCCTGTAGGGTGATGTAAGATCAAAATCGATTATCTAAGCAAACTTGATCATGACACCTAACAAAAGACTCTTTGACTCTATCTAAATTTATAACAACTAAATTCCGTTTTTAAAAATATATATAGATAAGATAAATTTGAAATGACAACACAACATTGCTAATTGTTCTCTGACTCTATAGATATTTTATCTGTGTGTAGGATTCCTGTAAGACATCCGTTTTTCTAAAGTTAAAACTAGTTAATTCATGACCCCAAATTTTGCTTGGACCTCCGTACGAACAAGGAGGTTAGAATAGTAATTTTGGAAACTTGACTCTCGGAGAAAAACAATGGTCTAGCTAAAATACTTTAAAAATGGATTAAAAACAGTCTTGACCACAGTAATACGTAGATTTATTTGCAATGGTTACGGCTTTCGGTCAGAAAGCGACCAACTTCAGACCATTTACACTTAAATATAAATACAGAAAGTATTTAGAGGGAAGTCTGATAATAGAAGAAACAAATAAAAAAAACACGATCCATAACCAAATTTAAAAGAAATTATACCTATGACCGTAAGCAGTAGCAGTGAACGGAGGAAGTATTGTGGTTCCACAAATGTGAACTGCTAAGAAGACCTGCGTAGATAAAAAACTAAAATTTTTTGTATGGCTGGAGCAGCAACTGAAGAATGAAATCTTGTAGAAACAGGAAAGCAGGTAATCAGTTACAAACTGGAAGGTTTATTAAAACCCCTCTACCATGACTTCAGCGTATCTCCTTCAAACGTTGAAGCCATGGCAAAGGGGTTTTAATAAACCTTCAACTTCCAACTGATTGGCTTTTTTACTATTTCTACAAGAAAATTTCAATCTACAATTGCTACTCCAGCCATGTACAGAATTTTAAAATTTTTACCTGCCCAGGTATCAAAGGCTGTTTCTACATATTTATGGACACTTTGTTGACATTTTCAAAACAGGTTGTCCATATTTTCCTTCTGAAGAAGACGTTTTATCAATCTTGAAACCGTGCTAAAGGGGTTTAATAAACCTTGTAATTTGCATCTGATTGGCTGTTTTACTTTTTACAGAAGAAAAAAATTAAATGTTACTTTGAACATAATTGTTTAGTCATATAAATCGATAAAATAACAACAAAAATGAAATTAAAATTATTGTCTGGAGAAATAAAGAACGGAACAAACTGTCACAGCTTGGAAATCGTCTTCTGCTGGATGGCTCAGAACGATACATCGGCATCGTCCCCATTGGAAGCAGTGGCTCAGCTTAACCACTATCTTTGCTGCCATATGATCAATGAGATTTTGCCAAATCCCCACAGATGGCTATCGGTGTTCTCACACCTGATTATTATTGGTTCTCTCTTCTTTGTATGCTGACGAAATGCTGTCTGTGGCATTTATTTTGTATAACGAAATGTTCCTATTTCTTCGTTTCTTATGATCTTTTGTGTAACTATTCTGTATACACCTTATTGTAACAACTGTTTCACATCCTGTTGGCCTGACGCTATCACTAACATAATTCGGTATGTGGTTGGAGAACATTGAATGTTTCAGCTGACGTTTGTAGAGTTGCCGCCATTGCCTGCCACTGTGTAGAATTCATTCTTTAACCCTTTATTTCCTGACATAAGAAAAAAATTTACTTTTTAACATTTTCTTTGCAGAATTCATGCTATTGTGGCCTCAAATAACGGTAGGATTTTTTGTGAAATTTTATTTTTTACAACTTTTTTCACTCCTGGTATTCAGAAGTTCTGTCAGACTCCATGGACAGAATGCTCCAATTTGTATAACTTGTACTTTATTCCACATAAATATTAATTATTTTTACATTAGAAAATAAATTAACAAAAATATTAAATTTCTGACTTTTTTTAAAATTTCGCATAAATTTACCTTCTGGAGCAACTTTACAATACATAGTAACTTAGCTATACATTTTTGACAGTATATTCATATCACATATTTAGTGACACCTCATGAAATTGTAGGAAACAGTTCTTTTTCTCATTGCAGCACAAATACACTTAACATTGTGAATGTGGTCTCAACTGAATTTTATTTTTCGCACACATTTCGCATCGTCCTCTTTTGCAACTGAACACTAAAAATGGTTTCCTTGGTTGCCAAAACGTACATCCTTTGGGGGGGTTATTTCATCTTTACTAGGGTTTCTCTTTTTGAGATTTGGCACTTGCTGTTCATTCATTAGCCCTAGTGCCGCAGCACGCCTGAATTCCAGCAGTGGCAGTGCTCCATGTAGATCACTGAAAATGACGTAAGCGTTGACAAAAGCAATTCCTATTGCTCCCCAGAAGAGACGGTGCCACCATTTCTTTGATCGCCTGTCAAGACCATAAGTTGAACGTAATCTGTCTGCCGGATCCACACCACCCATGTTTTTATTGTAATCACATACAATAACTGGACATGGTATAGTCATATTAGTTCCATCTTTCTGTTTTCTTGACACTATGCTCTGTTCAGTGCCATGGAAGTCTGACGCAAAATACTGTTAGGTCTAAAGATGACACATTGTGATTCCCCACGCTTTAGACATTTTTCTTTAGGTAAATTCGCTGACAAACCTTTCCTGTTTGTTCTAATTGTTCCACAGGCAAATAAAATGTATTTACGGATTTTCATTTCTCCAAAAGTGGAATAGAAGTAAAAAAAATTGTCAAAGTACAATTTTCTGTACTGACCCCAATACGGTTTAGACAATTTCAGTATTACTCTCTCCCCTAAACCGTACCCTTCAAAGCCCTTTTCCAGTGTCTCATTTCTACCTTGATACAGTTCAAAATTGAGTGTGTATCCTTTTTGATCACAAATTGCCCATAGTTTATAGCCTCTTTTGATTGGTTTTAATGGATTATATTGCTTTATGATACTTCTACTATCATTGATTCATCAATACTGAGTTCTCTACTGCCCCTGTATGTGGACATAAATTGCTTATTCAAAGCAGTCAGAAGTGGGCGTATTTTATACAATTTATCAGTGTTCCTTTCTGGAATTTTTGTGTTATCATTAAGATGTAAATTACTAAAAAAAAATCAAACCTGTTCCTACTCATGCATCGCCTTACAATAGAAATACCAAGGTCATCACATGCAGACCAGTAGCGTTTCCACGATGGCAGCTTGTGGTAACCCAGAAATAAATTAATTCCCAAAAAAGCAAACAGCTCATGTTCCTTCAGATTTAAATTTTTCCCTTCGGTGTTGCATATAGATTGCTCTTGAAAATTATGTCTTCTACAATTGGCTTCAAAATGAAAAGAAAAACATCAGTAGCTGTGAGGCAATCCTGAAATAATTCTTCCACAGGCCCTGCAAAACGAATACATGAATGGAAATAGTACTGCAGTTGTCCTGGCCGTACAGGATTCTAGAGTAATTCGTGATATGAAAAAGAAGAAATTGACTAATGCTGAAAAAGAATTTATGATAATCTAAGTGTAAGAAGATACCTTCACTATATCTGTATTCACAGTCCCTTGTTTCAATGTGTTTGTCTCTCCACATTCTGTTTGTCCAATATTCACATTGAGGTGACGATGTAAACGGCAAAGAACTCTCTGACGCATCATTATCTGAACAAATGGAGTTTGTTTCACAATCTGCCTCTTGCAAATTGCACGACAAAATTATTAACATTTTCGCCGTCATCTTCGATGTCAGTATCCTCTGCAATATCAGAGGGAATGTCCTCATACAAAATTGCTTCAATCTCTGCATCACTCAAAGGTCAAATGTAGCCACCAGTTTTACGATTTTCGTCCATCTGTGTGAGAAAAAGTGGAGGTAACGCACTGTTGCTACAATAAAGTGTTCGCACAACCTGGCGGTACTAATAAGTCCACTTCATATTTTCTACTTTATCTCATTCACTTGTAACGTAATGCTTCAAACTATTATAAAAAACAAATAAGTACTTACAAAGGAAAACTCAACGGAAGTTTCAATAAATTGCGCACAAATTCAGGGCAACACCATGGATACAAACACATAGAATCTTCTGTTTTTACTGCAGCGCGCGAAAAACAATTTCAAGCTCTGACCGTCAGAGAGGTCGGTGTATTGCACAATAACGTCTCTGAAACAGTATACCAGAGCTACTGTTACGTACCGACAGGCTCTCAGCTCACGAAACTGCACCACGAGAAAATTATGAGAGTCAAAATTTATTGGTACTTTTAAGTACCGTCAGGAAACAAAGGGATAAATGTTGGCTTTATATCATGTACTTTATAAGTTACTATTATTATCAGGCTTCCTCGAAATAAATTTTATATTTATATTTCAGTATAAATGGTCTGAAGGTGGTTACATCCTGAGTGAAACAGGTAACCATTGCAAATGAATATTTTAATGCAGTCAAGACTGTTTATAATCTATTTTTTGAGGTTAGAATAACCTTCTTGGTATGAATAATCCCAGCAGACGACTTACTGAAAACATTGCAAAGCAAATTTTGACAGTAATGTGTGTAAGGAGCAGCTCACGACGCTATTGCTGTGTCAACCATCAATTCAATTTCTGTGGCATCACTTTTGTTACATGTGGAGACCTGGCGTAAGGAACTATACGAATCAGACCATACTAGATTTTATAGCAGGTGGGGGCTACTCATTTGGCTAATTTCAAAACTGCATCACCTATTAATGGAGGGAAGTTGTTTTAATATTCAAACAAATGACTGTTTTGAAAAGTGATGTTCATTCAACTAATACTTGAAGACAAGACGTTTTATATATATAATCATTACCCAGACACATCAGCTGAATTAATATTAAAAACAGAAATCATAATACTTAATTCTCAATAACTTCAGAAACATTATAAACTCGCAAAATCTAAACCCCATTTTGGGATCAGCTGGAAAATTTCTTTAAGACGAGAAATTCCAAACACATTCTCAGTTATTCTAAATTTTTTAAAAAAATTCATTAATTTTATTTTGCTAAGATGGCAGATAGGCTTATGGAAGTAATTGTGGACTCGTGTAGCAACTTTGATTAGTAATCCAAATGTACTGGGTCTCTGGTTCGAACCTCGCCACTGTTTAAATTGTGAATAAAACTCATCAACAATGACAGCCAATGACTTCGAGCATTAGAAGCCATCTGGTTCGAACCTCGCCACTGTTTAAATTGTGAATAAAACTCATCAACAATGACAGCCAATGACTTCCAGCATTAGAAGCCATCTGCGTTCTGTCAACGGCCTTGTCAAAGAGGGCAGAGGAGTGGACAGAGGTACAAATCACTCTTGCCCTTAGGATGGAAAACTGTCCTAAACGGTGGAGATCAGCAATGATCAACGACATGAGGATGCAAAAGACAACGAAAACCACTGCGTTAAAGATACATAATACGTATGGAAAGGACACATGGCCTGTAATTGCAAAAGTGTAATGATAATCTCTCCATTGTCAAAAGATTCCGTAATACTCCCCTATTCGGATCTCCAGAAGGGGAGTGCACATGAGAAAATGATTGAATAGCCAATGTAAGGGTAATGGTCTACAGATATGGGCGTGGAATGTCAGAAATTTGAACTTGATAGGGAAGTCAGAAAATCTGAAAGGGAAATTCTAAAGCTCCATCTAAATATAGTGGGGGTCAGTAAAATGAAATGGAAAGAAGAAAAGGATTTCTTGTCAGAAGAGTACAGGGTAATATCAAAAGCGGGAGAAAATGATATAACAGAAGTAGTATTTGTTATGAATAGGAAGTTAGGGCAGGGAGTGAGTTATTGTGAAAAGCTCAGTGATAGCATTATTATCGTCAGAATCGACAGCAAACCAACACCGGCAACAATAGTTCAGGCATACAGACCAACATTGCAAGCAGGAGATGGAGAGACAGAGAAAGTATAAAAACATATTAAATGGGTAATTCAGTAAGTATGGCAGATGAGAATCTAATAATCATGGGGGATTAGAATATGGTTATAGGGAAAGAATAGAAGAAAGGGTTGCAGGAGAATGTGGACTTGGTAGTAGGAACGAGACAGAAACAACACTAATTGAGTTCTGTACAAATTTCAGTTAGTAATAGCGAATACTCTGTTCAAGACACACACGAATAGGAGATATACTTGGAAAAGGCCTGGTGACAGCAAGTTTCCAAACCGATCGAACATCATGGTCAGGCAGAGATTCTAAAATCAGATTTTGGATTGTAAGGCATGCTCAGGAGCATATACAGACTGAGTCACAGTTTAGTAATGATGAATATTAGGCTGAAGTTCAAAAGACTAGTCAAGAAGAATCAACGAGCAAAAAGATGGGAAACAGATATGCTAAGGAATGAAGAGATGTGCTTGAAGTTCTCTGATGCTACAGATACTCAGATAATGAATAGGTCAGTAGTCATTTCAATTCAAAAGGAATAGACAGGAAGTTGTAAAGTAGATCATATGTATAAGGAAGATAACTGTGAAGAAACTATGGGTAACAGAAGAAAAATATCAGCAGATCGATGAAAGGAGGAACTACAACAATAATAAGGGAAATTGAGGAATATGGAAATACAAGTTACTTCAAAATGAAATAAACAGGAAGTGCAGGGAAGCTAAGGTGAAATGGCTGCGCGAAAAAAGTGAAGAAATCGAAAAAGAAATGATTGTCAGAAGGACTAACTCACCAAATAGAGAAATCAAAACAACGTTTTGTAAAATTAAAAACACGGGCGGCAACATTAAGAATGCATGGGAATACCACTGTTAGATGGGGAGGAGAGACTTGATAGGTGGAAAAAGTACATCGAAGGCATCTGTGAGGAGGAGTGTAGTATAACGTGGGTTATTCATGAGGATGACTTATACTCCACAGAGGACGTTCATGCTTGTGAAAGACTGTTGTGGTTCATACAAACATTCTTTGGCATGGTGCGTATGCAGTGATATAACATAGCAGCGGCAAGGCGCAGCATAGATTGTGTGGTAGCACTTTCCGGATGAGGATGTTTATGCCTCTGTGACACCCCTTGAAGGTGTCATGAACACCTCAGAAAAAACTGACAACCTACAATGTAAATGCTCAAGACAAATGAAGATTGTAAATCTTAGATCTTAATTTGAGTTAGTTGTGATCGGCCATATTGATTGATGTGTTTGGGTTTAGCAGCTTTCTTGACATGAAGTGAAGAAGAATAAGTTCACGGACGGTCTTCGTATAGAGTTACTAGACCATGAGAACAAAAAGCTAAAAGTCAACCGCATTGGAAGAACAATCAAAGGTAATTTGGACCAAATCATGATGAGAGATCCACCACACCGTGGTCCTACTCACAGTGCTACAGCCAAGTTGCAGCACACGCACACATACGGGAGGAAACACAGTATTTAGCGACCGTGACAGCACGAGCAAACTGTAGTGTTGGAAGCAAGAGTTCTGGTAAAAATTTGAGTAATTATTTCGAAGAAATACTTGGTTGCCTGGACAATTCAAGAATCAATATCGGAACTTTTGTGAGCAAGCAGATGGTGTGTGGGTCCCCAAAATGCTACCTAACGAAATCACACCAGCATTGTTCTACTGTACATCATTGGGGAGGAAATATAAATTACCAAGCCACATACCAAAACTATGAGATGAACATTTATCTAATATTCTAATGTTTTAGAATGCATCTATGTCTGCAGTCGTTTCTAGGCAGACAATTTTTGGCGCAGCTCACCGATAATTCTTGCATATATACAGGGTGGCCCATTGATAGTGACCGGGCCAAGTATCTCACGAAAGAAGCGTCAAACAAAAAAACTACAAAGAACGAAACTTGTCTAGCTTGAAGGGTGAAACCAGATGGTGCTATGGTTGGCCCACCAGATGGCGCTGCCATAGGTCAAACGGATATCAACCACATTTTTTTAAAAATAGGAACCCCCATTTTTTATTACATATTTGTGTAGTACATAAAGAAATATGAATGTTTTAGTTGGACCACCTTTTTGGCTTTGTGATAGATGGTGCTGTAATAGTCACAAACATATGGCTCACAATTTTAGATGAACATTTGGTAACAGGTAGGTTTTTTAAATTAAAATACAGAACATAGGTACGTTTCAACATTTTATTTCGGTTGTTCCAATGTGATACATGTACCTTTGTCAACTTATCATTTCTGAGGAAGCATGCTGTTACAGTGTGATTACCTGTAATACCACATTAATGCAATAAATACTCAAAATGATGTCCATCAACCTCAATGCATTTGGCAATACGTGTAACAACATTCATCTCAACAGCCAGTAGTTCGCCTTCCGTAATGTTTGCACATGCAATGACAATGCATGATGCATGTTGTCAGGCATCGTAGGTGGCTCATGATAGCAATATCCTTCAACTTTCCCCACAGAAAGAAATCCGAGGTCGTCAGATCCGGCGAATGTGCGGGCCATGGTATGGTGCTTTGATGACCAATCCACCTGTCATGAATATGCTATTCGATACCACTTCAACTGCACAAGAGCTATGTGCCGGACTTCCATCATGTTGGAAGTACATCGCCATTCTGTCATGCAGTGAAACATCTTGTAGTAAGATCTGTAAAACATTACATGGGAAATCAACATACATTGCAATATTTAGATTGCCATCGATAAAATGGGGGGCAATTATCCTTCCTCCCATAATTCCGCACCATACATTAACCCACCAAGATCGCTGATGTTCCACTTGTCACAGCCATCATGGATTTTCTGTAGCCCAGTAGTGCATATTATGTCGGTTTACATTACCACTGTTGGTGAATGACACTTCGGCGCTAAATAGAACGCGTGCAAAAAATCTGTCATCGTCCCATAATTTCTCTTGTGCGCAGTGACAGAACTGTACATGATGTTCAGAGTCGTTGCCATGCAATTCCTGGTGCATAGAAGTATGGTATGGGTGCAATCGATGTTGGTATAGCATTCTATACACTGACATTTCTGAGATTCCCGATTCTCGCGCAATTTGTCTGCTACTGATGTGCGGATTAGCCACGACAGCAGCTAAAACACCTACTTGTTGCAGGTCGTGGTTGAAGTTTCACACGTGGCTGAATACTTCCCTTTTCCTTAAATAACATAACTATCCGGCGAACGGTCTGGACACTTGGAGATGATGTCATCCAGGATACCGAGCAGCACACATAGCACATCCAGGGGTTGGGAATTTTGACTACAATAGCCATACATCAACACGATATCGACCTTTCCGCAATTGGTAAACGGTCCATTTTAACACGGGTAATGTATCACAAAACAAATACTGTCCGCACTGGTGGAATGATGCGCGATACAACGTACTTACATCTTTGCGACTATTACAGCGCCACCTATCACAAAACGAAAAAAGTGGTCCAACTAAAACATTCATATTTATTTACGTACTACATGAATATGTATTAAAAAATACGGGTTCCTATTTTAAAAAACGCATTTGATATCCGTCTGACCTATGGCAACGCTATGTAGTGGGCCAGCCATAGCGCCATCTGGTTTCCCCTTTCAAGCTAGACAAGTTTCATTCTTTGTAGTTTTTTCGTTTGATGCTTATTTCATGAGATATTTGGTCAGGTCACTATCAATAGACCACCCTGTAGATGTGTGTAAGATTTAATGAATACTTTTTATTAATTTGGAGAACTCCATACTGGCTAATTGATGCCATCTGTTTAGCTAATTTGGCAAGAATGGAATTATACTTTTTAAATCATGTTTTATAATTTGGCTTTGCCTGTATATATTATAAGGACCATCAGTCTTTTTATAAATATAAAGACAAAAAAAATTATAAAATATAAAAATCTGAAAGCAAAGTCCCCAACAATACCACTACCTTTTGTCTAAGTACATTTTTGTAAATTTTTTAAATTTAGCAGTTACTCAACACACAGATTTCTCATATGTTTCAGTAGTGGCACAGAACCTTTTCTCGTAAGTTTGGAGCTATGTGGTGAGTGTACCATTAAAAATATTTTTTAACCTTTTAATTTATTATCTTTTGCTCTCATGTTGTAAAACATATACGTCTTCTTGTGTGCTCTTTTTATCTTAACTGCAGATATCAGACGTTCGCAGCAGCCAAAACATTGTACTAAGTATAGAAATTTTAACAGGCAATCTACACAGTGTTTTCACGAAAGTATTCACGATTGCAGTCTTGTGCAGGAAACGTATTTCGTTTATTAATAAAACTAAACAATCGATTATTGAGAACAAATTATAATGGAAGAACACAGCAATCACCACAGTCTGCTGTTTGACAACAGCGACCATCCCACCCTCCATCTACAAATAGCTGCTGTCACCAGCCAACACCCTAGGCCAGTTTCACTGGGACCTAAACAACTCCATCCACAGCACTACGCACAGACCTCCACCATATGTGCAGCCTTGCCTGGTGCTGCTTACAGATCCTGGCACTGGTCCCCAGCTGATGCTACTTCTTTCACTCAATCTCAATTCACTCCTCGCTGTGAATACAGCCATATCTAGCCTCAGTGTGACGATGTGTTCAGAGAACTAGTAGATATGTGGTATCTGCCATGGCCAGAAAGCATGACCTGTGATGGTGCCAACTGCCAGTCAAGGCAGGAATTGAACTGTGCCGCGAATTGCTAATTCATAGCATACCTTAATGCTTCTTCGAAGTACAGATTGAACAGCACTTATGAAAGAATAAATCCTTGTGTTATATCCTTTATAATCCGAGCATTTCATTCTGGATTTTCCATTCTTGTTTTCCCTCTTGGTGCTTGTATATATTGTATATTACATGTCTGGTACCGCGCGCTGCAGAATTTGAATCCACGCCAGACGTCTTGGATGTTGAACACCCCTAGAGATCTCTGCACCATTGCGCCGTAAGCTGTGGCAGTGCGCCTTCTGCCCCACTTTTAGTGTGAGGGCGCCACAGTGGAACACGTGGTTCCAAATGCCAATAGCGGCGTCCCCGATCGAGTACTTAAGTGCCTGCCTGTAGCTCAAGCAGCCAGTCAAACATTGTGTACGTCTGTGGACACATCGCCTCACGTTAGACAGCTTAGTTACTTTCTTGTTCTGCGAATGAGTGGGCATGTTTGTTAGGTTTCCTTGGGACTTCATTGTTCGATCCTGTTGTTGTTCATTCTCTCCTTCATTAGTTGTGTCCAGTCCATTGTCTCCCATTATGTTGTTGTTCATGGACCTCTCCGCAGGTCCTGTTGCACTTTCCCTATTTCAACCCCGCAACTGTCCTGGTTGCAGTTACATTCTTTAAAAAAAAGAATGCGCTGTTTAGGCGCGCTGGATGTCCTTGGGCATGATGGTGCCACGCATGGCGCGGATTGTGCACAGATGGGTGTCTTCGAAGAGGCCAATGACGTAGTCCTTGCTGGCCTCCTGCAGGGCCATGATGGCAGAGCTCTTGAAGCGCAGGTCGGTCTTGAAGTCCTGGGCGATGTCGTGCACTGGGCGCTGGAAGGGCAGCTTGCAGATGAGCAGCTCTGTGGTCTTCTGGTGGCGCCTGATTTCTCTCAGAGCAACGGTGCCCGGCCTGTAGTGGTGGGGCTCCTTGATGCCGTCGGTGGCGGGCGCACTTTTCCTCGCCGCTTTGGTGGCGAGTTGTTTGCACATCACCAGGCAACCCCCCTCAGTCGTTGGCACCCTGGCCTGTGCCTCGCCAGCAATGGGATCGCATCCATATCGATTTTGCGAGTCCGTTTTAGGGGGCCATGTGGTTACTCATCGTTGATGCCTACTCCAAATACCCATATATTGTCCGCATGGCATCCACCACCATGGAGGCTACACTCATGGCCCTGGCCAAAGTTCTCGCCATTGAGGGACTGCGACACACATAGGTCTCCAATAATGGTCCCCAATTCACGGCACCCTCCTCCCACGACTTCTGTCAGGCCAACGGTATCATATCTGTAGCCCCCCTTTCCACCCTTCGTCCAATGATGTGGTGGAGAGGCTTGTCTGCACTTTTAAACACTAGATGACTAAGGCGATAGACACATTTCCAACCACGTCAGCCCTCACCCTGTTTCTGAGTACCTATTGCACTACGCCAATTGACGGGTGCAGTCCGTCAGAGCTCCTTCATGGGCGATAGCTGCACACCCTGCTCCTTTTGCTGATGCCTTCTCCTCCCTCCCCTCGCAGCATTATTCCCCCGGCAGGGCTGTGTGGGCCCACAAGTACAGGCACAAGGCGTGTTGGACACCCGCCATGGTCATTGCGGCTCATGGGCGGCATGTGACGTCAGTGCAGACGTTGAAAGGGTTGGAGCACCGCCATCAGAATCAGCTCTGCCCTCGTGCTGCCACGGGATTTGCACTGCCGCCTCTTTCCCTACCTACTTCAGGTACAGACATTGTCCTGGTTGTTGCTGTCGTCCTGCAGGCCTGTTGCCGGCCATCTCCGCCTCCGGGTAGATTGGTGGCTCCCTCCCCCGCCCTGGACTCTGGATCAGCTGTCATGGATACTCGCGTGTCTCTTCCTCCCCGCCACATGTGATTGATGCACCCAGTTCCTCTTCCCACTGCTGCCCACCTTGGCACCGTCTGGGGCATTTCTGCCCCTATGCGCAAGTTTCAGGGGGGAGGGATCTGGTACCGCGTGCTGCGGAATTTGAATCTGCGCCAGATGTCATGGACAACGAAGACCCCTAGAGGTCTCTGCAAAATTGCGCTGTACGCTGTGGCGGCGTGCGCCTCCGGCCCGCTTTTAGTGCGAGGGCGCCACAGTGGAACACGTGGTTCCAGCGGCCAATAGCAGCGCCCACGATAGAGTACTTAGACGCCTGCCTCTTGCTCAACCAGCCAGTCTAATCTCGCGTACGTCAGTGGACACATCGCCTCACGTAAGACATGTTGTGGTTGGCAGGAGAGCCAACCGTGTTCCTAAAGGAGGCCGAAATGCACGCGTCTCAGCTCACGCAGGCTGGCGTGAGGTCTGGAACATGACAAGGAAATTAGAATTGATAAAAACGGACGTAGCTAGTAGAATACTTAACTTTAATCTATTAATGACAAACGTCGCTCTTTATGGTACATGATTCACAATATCAATAGTACAGATACTGGCGCCTTGCTAGGTCGTAGCAAATAACGTAGCTGAAGGCTATGCTAACTATAGTCTCGGCAAATGAGAGCGTAGAAGTCAGTGAACGATCGCTAGCAAAGTCGGCTGTACAACCGGGGCGAGTGCTAGAAAGTCTCTCTAGACCTGCCGTGTGGCGGCGCTCTGTCTGCAATCACTAATAGTGGCGACACGCGGGTCCGAGGTATACTACCGAACCGCGGCCGATTTAAAGGCTACCACCTAGCAAGTATGGTGTCTGGCAGTGACACCACAAGACAGCTTACTTACTTTCTTGTTCTGTGTACGAGTGGACATGTTTGTTAGGTTTCCTTGTGACTCAGTTGTTCGATCTTGTTGTTGCTGTTGGTTTTTCTATCCTTTGTTGGTCATGCCCGTCCTCTCCCATTGTATTGTTGTCCACGGGTCCCGTCGCGCTTTCCGTCATTTCAACCTCGCGATCGTGCCGGTCACAGTTACAACAACCTGTCTTCTATAGCTTAGATATATTTTCCAGAAAATTTTGAATATCTTGCATTACTTTACACTGTTGAACATTTTTCTAGGTTGACGAATCCTAAGCATATATCATGATTTTTCTTAAATCTTGCTCCATCATCAAGGACAATGTCAGAAATCCCTCTCTAGAGCCCTTACCTGTCCTAAAGCCAAAAGAATCATCATCCAAGAGTTCCAGAGACTTTTTTTCATTCTTCTGTACATTATTTTTGTTGGCAACTTAGATGTGTGAGTGGTCAAGCACATTATGGGATAGTTCTCGCACTTATCTGCTCTTGCTATCTTCTGGTCTGTGTGGATGGTACTATTTCCCAGTCATAGATTCTACAAACCAACTTGAATATTTGTTTGCTTACCACTGCCATCACTGATTTTTGAAATTGTAATGTTATCTGTGCCTTCTGCTTTATTTGATAACCAGTCTTTCAAAGCTGTTAGACTCTGACTATAATACTTCATCCCGTTTGTGTTTACATATTGACCCCCAATTACTCTTATGCTATGTCATCAAACAGTTCCTTCCCTTTGCAGAGGCCTTCAATGTACTCTTCCCACCTATCCACTCTCTTCTTTGCTTTCAACAGTGCAATTCCTCTTGCACTCTCAATCTTGACCCCTCTCCTTTTAACTTGACCGACAGCTATTTTGATTTTTCTATACACTGAATCCATCTTTCAAAAGACTATCCAACAATGGAAAATCCAGGATGGAATGTAACAATATTAGAGAAGGAAAGTTGCTACTCACCATATAGCGGAGATGCTGAGTCACAATAGGCACAACAAAAATATTCACACAATTAGTGCTTTCGGCCATTAAGGCCTTTGTCAGCAATAGACACACATTCACACATGCACAAACACACAACCTCCCGCAAATGCAACTTGCACACAAGTATGCAGTCTCAGACAACTAAGACTGCAGACGTGTGCGCAAGTTACTTTTGCGTGAGAGAGAGGAGACATATATAGTATCAATTTTCCTTCTCTAATATTGTTACATCTTTAAAAGACTATTTCTGTTTCAATTTCTACACATTGTTTCTGCAGGCATTTCACTTTGGTTTCTGCAGGCATTTCACTTTGGCTTCTGCAGGCATTTCACTTTGGCTTCCTTGCATTTCCTATTTATTCCATTCCAATGCAACTTACATTGTTGTATTCCTTTCTTTTCCTGACATTTTTGTCTATCAACTGAAGCATTCCTTCTGTGCTCCAAGCTTTATTCAGTTTCCTTTCTTGTACCTGTATTGGCCCATACATCTTTCGTCATTGCTCTTTTTAGAAATGCCCCTTCCTTTTCAACTAAACTGCTTTTGTAGTATTTATTATTGCAGAGTCTACAGCCTTAGAGAACGTCAAATGTGACTCATTATTCCTCAATAGATCAGTATCCCATTTCTTTGCACATTGATTCTCCCAGATGATTTTCTTAAACCTCAGGCTACTCTTTCACACTACTAAATTGTGGTTCAAGTCTATATCTGCTCCTGCATACACCCTATAAGCCAACGTCTGATTTTGGAATCCTTATCTGCCTATTATGTAATCCAGCAGCAGTCTTCCCATGTCCTTGGGCCTTTTTCGAGTATACCTCTTTCTCTTGTGAGTTTTGCACCCTTGTGCATCCATATCCGTACACTGTAAACCACAGTGATGTGCATAGCTCAAGGTCCTTCCCAGTGCACCCATTGTTAGAGCTGCTTCCTATTCCATCCAGGTGCATGAATGTGTTTGCTGTGACTAGCTGAAATTTATGGCACCAGTAAATCAGTCTTGTACTCTCTCATTCCTACCTCCAAACCCAGTTCTCCTGTAACTCTGTCTTCTATTACTTCCCCTAGGATGGCATTCAAGTCACCCACGAATATTAAACTTCCATTTCCTTTTACATAATGAATTACTGGTTCAGTATCTTCATACACAGTGACACACTGAAGTCTCGCAGGTGGCTATGCATCAGCACCCCTTTGCAGCAGCAAACACCGATCTGCGCTCATTCCACATGTTGGTAAATGCTCCAGACGACAACACGAACCTGTCAATCTGTTGTCCACAGAATCCCCTGCCAGCAGCCACGAGGCATGCCAAATCCACTGTCAGCAGAGCGTGCTTCCAAGACCACACTGTGCTGTGACTGCAGACACTATTTTTCTGCAACACAACACATGGCCACTAGCAGCTTGCTCCATACGTGTGTGTCGCAAGAGGCCGGCATTCAACCACAGATCAGCCGTTAAGTCTCAGCTGTCGAACAACTTATTCCTTGGAGTTCTCTGGGGGATGCGTTGGCTAAATCTGCAGCCCACGAGTCGCAGCTCTCACAAGGAAGCATCACCTGGCAGTTGCCGTGCAATGTTTTTTCTTTTAATCCCTATTGAGCTTAGGGCAGTGACTTTTCTCTCCTGACATTGGTCTTACACCAACTACGTGCATATAGCCTCCCTTTGCTGAGACTATGACTGATTGTGTCATTAACTTCTGAACATCCCAAGTGATCTGGAATTGAACCTTTTTGTTACTCTTTTTAGTCTTCAGCCACTTAATCATTATTTGTCTTTCTTGTTAGGGATTCCAAGTGCCAAACAAACTTTCCTTTGTATACAATTTAACACTCCACAAAGGAGACTTACACTCTTTACTATTAAAATAAAACTTTTCTATACTGTGCACCTGGGCAGTGTTCTTATAGCATCTCCACTGACAATATGTATCAATAACTAAACTTCAACAATTGGTGTTTATTTGTTATCAATTCTGATGCGAATAATACTATCACTGAAATGTTCGCAGCAACCCATTCCACCATTTTCTGCTACTACTGAAATTGTCTATACTGACTTTACAACTTATCTTAGAAGAGAGATTAAGGAAAGGCAAACCTACATTTCTAGCATTTGTAGACTTAGAGAAAGCTTTTGACAACGTTGACTGAAATACTCTCTTTCAAATTCTAAAGGTGGCAGGGGTAAAATACAGGGAGCGTAAGGCTATTTACAATTTGTACAGAAACCAGATGGCAGTTATTAGAGTCGAGGAACATGAAAGGGAAGCAGTGGTTGGGAAAGGAGTGAGACAGGGTTGTAGCCTCTCCCCGATGTTACTCAATCTGTATATTGAGCAAGCAGTAAAGGAAACAAAAGAAAAGTTCGGAGTAGGAATTAAAATCCATGGAGAAGAAATAAAAATTTTGAGGTTCGCCGATGAATTTGTAATTCTGTCAGAGACAGCAAAGGACTTGGAAGAGCAGTTGAACGGAATGGACAGTCTTGAAAGGAGGATATAAGATGAACATCAACAAAAGCAAGACGAGGATAGTGGAATGTAGTTGAATTAAGTCGGGTGATGCTTAGGGAATTAGATTAGGAAATGAGACACTTAAAGTAGTAAAGGAGTTTTGCTATCTGGGGAGCAAAATAACTGATGATGGTCGAAGTAGAGAGGATATAAAATGTAGACTGGTAATGGCAAGGAAAGTGTTTCTGAAGAAGAGAAATTTGTTAACATCGAGTATAGATTCAAATGTCAGGAAGTCGTTTCTGAAAGTATTTGTATGGAGTATAGCCATGTACGGAAGTGAAACATGGACGATAACTAGTTTGGACAAGAAGAGAATAGAAGCTTTCGAAATGTGGTGCTACAGAAGAATGCTGAAGATTAGATGGGTAAATCACATAACTAATGAGGAGGCATTGAATAGGATTGGGGAGAAGAGAAGTTTGTGGCACAACTTGACAAAAAGAAGGGACCGGTTGGTAGGACATGTTTTGAGGCATCAAGGGATCTCCAATTTAGTATTGGAGCGCAGTGTGGAGGGTAAAAATCGTAGAGGGAGACCAAGAGATGAACACTCTAAGCAGATTCAGAGGGATGTAGGTTGCAGTAGGTACTGGGAGATGAAGAAGCTCGCACAGGATAGAGTAGCATGGAGAGCTGCATCAAACCAGCCTCAGGACTGAAGACCACAACAACAACAACAACTAAACTTGAACGATTATCATTGGTGTTTATTTGTTATCAATTTTGATGCGAATAATACTATCACTGAAATGTTCGCAGCAACCCATTCCACCATTTTCTGCTACTACTGAAATTGTCTAATCCTGGACGCAAGACACAGGATTGAGATCAACATTGGACTGGGCAACAGAGTGGACTTGAAATCACTTCAAGTGCATGAAGACCTCTTAGGTTGTTTTCAACGGTGTTATACGAACATCTTCCCTAATAGGCTTCACAACCTGTACCCATTCAGCCAGCATGCTGCCTTGGAAATTCTGCTGCCACGGCCACCATACTGCAGAGCAAGTACAGTACAAGAACCACTCCAGCTCTGATGCGGCCCTTTATGTGACTAGAAGCAGTGTCTTTTCATAATAAAACTGCACTGAGTTCATATAATTGGCTTCAAATGTGGCCTATGGTGAGAGTTGCTCCACTCTGCACCCCAATTGTCAACCTGAAGTGAGCTGTCTACTCCCTTCTACAGCTGCTGCTAATTGTCAGCCTCTGGGGTGCCCATAGATTTTTTTTTTTTTTTTTTTTTTTTTTGGTGCATTCACTCTGACAATTTTGGTGAGTGTCGAGCACATTACAGAGAGAAATATGATACATCTACAGCTGTTTGTGCAGAGGGATAACTGGAGCATTGTCCAACTTTTGGGAATTTGTCTTCCTCAGTAGGCATTCTCCAAATAAGTATGCATTCTCCTTTTGTATTACTTTTCCTGCAAAATTTTGTCATTTCCATTGTAACACCATAATCTACTGGCCCATCTTTCACATATCAAATATGTTTACAACATTCATCCGATATTTCTTTTGGAATTTTGAAGCTTTCATTAACGACGTGTACAATAAGAATATCTCCCAGAAGCTTCTTCAAGATGCTAGGTATTTTTACACTGACATGCTAATACACAAGCTCACCAAGCAAAACATTAGCCACCCCTTAAAACAGCATATTTGTCACTTTGGAGCACTTTATGTAATGCAGAACCCATAATGGGCCATCACGTGATCCCGCCCTCCGTACCACTGGTAGGCGTAAGTGTGTATGCCAGTCAGTGGTACAGAATCTGTGCAGTAAGATAGGTTGACTTGACAAAATACTTGAAAGGAGGTATCGTGTTTGGATTTACTTGTGACCACACTGTGAAAGAAGCTGCTCGATTTGTTAATGTATGAGCACAGACTATCCAATGTGTCTACAAGGAACAGTGTACCACCTACAGCTTAAGATCCTAACTGACATGGACTAGAGACGAGTGGCATGCCTTCTCAAGGACAACCAGTTCAACGCCGTCAGTGAACACTGGTCTATTTCAACCAGCTTACTTGGAACACTGTGAAGGGAACTGCATGCAGTTGGCATCTGGAGTCTGGTACACAGCAAAAGGCCATTGCTCAGACACATACCACTGCACATCTTCTATGGGCCCAACAAGACAGAAAGTGAACAATAGCTGACTTGACATATATACTCTTCGCTGACGAGTTATGACTTTGCATCTTTTGGAATGATGCAGGGCAACGAGTGCCCTGATATCCCAGTGAGGTGTCTTACTACAGTGTATGGGTGCTGTAGTTCAGCCTGTAGGTGGTTTTGGGACTTTTAGAGGTGTTTTTTGTACCATGACTTGGGCCAACTCATTCAGGGTACTGTGAACCTCAACTCTGATGTTTATTTCCACATTCTCAATGACCAAATGTTGCCCTTTCATCTACATCTTCATGGTGGATGTACTGTGGATACTCTCTACTTTAGAAAAGACAACAGACATGTACACAGGGCTGCAAATGTATCTTAATGGTTTTCCGCACACTCTGGTGCCCTATAGCATCTCGGCTGCCATGCAAAATCACCTTTTTTTTATCCCACAGAAAATGTCTGGGGCTTCTTGGAGCAGTGTGTAAAACACACATCCCCACTGTTTGGTAGTTCTATAGGATGAGATGAATCCATTATCATAGCTCGAATGGCATTATACGCTATAAGTGTGATGTCTCCTAGTAGGGAGGGGGGGGGGGGGTGACTAATCTTTTTGACAGTGGGTTTACACTGAAGTGACAAAAGTTCAAAAATGGTTCAAATGGCTCTGAGCACTATGGGACTTAACATCTGTGGTCATCAGTCCCCTAGAACTAAGAACTACTGAAGCCTAACTAACCTAAGGACATCCACACATATCCATGCCCGAGGCAGGATTCGAAGCTGCGACCGCAGCGGTCGCGCGACTGCGGACTGAGCGCCTAGAACCGCGAGACCACCACGGCCGGCTGACAAAAGTTATGGGATACTTCCTAATATTATGTCGGACCTTCTTTTGCCTGGTATAATGCAGGAACTCAATGTGGTATGAACTCAACAAGTTGTTGGAAGTCCCCAGCGGAAATACTGAGCCATGCTGCCTCTATAGCTTCCATAATTGTGAAAGTGTTGTTGGTGCAGGATTTTGTGCGCAAACTGACCTCTCGATTATGCCCTGTAAATGTTTGATGGGACTCATGTCGGGCAATCTGGGTGATGCTAGAATTGTCCAGAATATTCTTAAAACCAATCACGAACAATTGTGATATGATGAAGTGGTATACTGTCATCCACACATGAATGGCTGCAAATGATCTGCAAGTAGCCGAACATAACCATTTCCAGTCAATGATCAGTTCAGCTGAAGCACAGGACCCAGCCAATTCCACATAAACACAGCTAACACCATTAAGGAGCCACCACGAGCTTGCAAAGTGCCTTGTTGACAACTTGGGCCCATGGATTCAAGGGATCTGCATCACACTCAAAATCTACCACCAGCTCTTACCAAGTGAAATTGGGACTCATTTGACCAGACCAGGTTCCTGTCACGTAGGGTCCAACTGATATGGTCACAAGCCGAGGAGAGACACTACAAGTGGCACTCGCACCAATTGTCTGCTACCATAGTTCATTAACACCAATTTCACCACACTGTCCTACCAAATACATTTGTCGTACATCTGAAATTGATTTCTGCAGTTATTCCATGCAGTGTTGCTTGCCTGTCAGCACTGACAACTCTACGCAAGAACGACTGCTCTCCGTTGTTAAGTGAAGGCCACTGGGCACTGTGTTGTCCATGGTGGGATGTAATACCTGGAATTTGATATCTCAGCACACTCTGAACCCTGTGGATTTCAGAATATTGACTTCCCTACCAATGTCTCCTACTACCACCTACTCCAGTTCTGTCACAGGCACCTCCTACCAATTCAAAGGCAGGAAACCTATGAAAGCAGCCACATGGTCTACCAACTTACCTGCAGCCACTGTGCAGCATTCCAAATAGGCATGACCACTAACAAGCTGCCTGTCCTCTTTAACAGTTGCTAAGCTGTAGCTGAGAGACTGCCAGGCACCCAACTGCAAATGCTGTGCTAGACTTCAACAACTGCTTCACAGCCTGTGCCTTCCAGATTCTTACCACCAAAAACAGTTTTTCTGAACTGTGCAGGTGGGAACTCTTCTTGCAACACATCCTTTGTCCACTGGTGTCAGCTTTCGCCAGACCTTATCTCCACCTGCCTGTGTCCCCTTCCTTGATCCAACTCCAGCCTTACAGTTGCCTGTTGTCTCCCCCCCCCCCCCCCCCCCACCACACACACACACACACACACACACACACACACACACACACACAATTCAGCTGCCCAATGCCACACCTAGCAGCCCACCATCCTCTCCTGTCACAACCTTACCGACAGCAATTACACCATTTTTCCCCATTCCTATCCTGCTACCCATCTCCTCCCTGCCTCACTCCTCTCCTGTAACATGTAACAACTCTCTTCCCCCCCACCCCCCCCGGCCTTACACCTGACCACCTCAGATGGCTGCTCAACAGTGTCAGGTCTCGTAACCTGGAGACTGAAATTTCTGTTACAAAAGGGACAATTTAAATTAATGTATTTGGTTATAATAAAATTCATTTTAGTGCTGTAATGTTACAAACTTCCATACCTTTATTAAACTGCAATAAAATGAAATTTATATCTTCCATATCCCAGAGACTCCTAGGATCCCTAGAATATAATTCATGTAATGTATGTATAAAAATGTATGTATGTAATGTATGTATAAAAATGTATGTATGTAATGTATGTATAAAAATGTATGTATGTAATGTATGATTAAATGATGATGTCGTCCTCTTGGGTAAAATATTCCGGAGGTAAAATAGTCCCCCATTCGTATCTCCGGGCGGGGACTACTCAAGAGGACGTCGTTATCAGGAGAAAGAAAACTGGCGTTCTACGGATTGGAGCATGGAATGTCAGATCCCTTAATCGGGCAGGTAGGTTAGAAAATTTAAAAAGGGAAATGGATAGGTTAAAGTTAGATATAGTGGGAATTAGTGAAGTTCGGTGACAGGAGGAACAAGACTTTTGGTCAGGTGAATACAGGGTTATAAATACAAAATCAGATAGGGGTTATGCAGGAGTAGGTTTAATAATGAATAAAAAAAAATAGGAGTGCAGGTAAGCTACTACAAACAGCATAGTGAACACATTATTGTGGCCAAGATAGACACAAAGCCCACGCCTACTACAGTAGTACAAGTTTATATGCCAACTAGCTCTGCAGATGATTAAGAAATTGAGGAAATGTATGATGAGATAAAAGAAATTATTCAGGTAGTGAAGGGAGACGAAAATTTAATAGTAATGGGTGACTGGAATTCGAGTGTAGGAAAAGGGAGAGAAGGAAACATAGTAGGTGAATATGGATTGGGGCTAAGAAATGAAAGAGGAAGCCGCCTAGCAGAATTTTGCACAGAGCACAACTTAATCATAGCTAACACTTGGTTTAAGAATCATGAAAGAAGGTTGTATACGTGGAAGAACCCTGGAGATACTAAAAGGTATCAGATAGATTATATAATGGTAAGACAGAGATTTAGGAACCAGGTTTTAAGTTGTAAGACATTTCCAGGGGCAGATGTGGACTCTGACCACAATCTATTGGTTATGACCTGTACATTAAAACTGAAGAAACTGCAAAAATGTGGGAAATTAAGGAGATGGGACCTGGATAAACTGAAAGAACCAGAGGTTGTACAGAGTTTCAGGGAGAGCATAAGGGAACAATTGACAGGAATAGGGGAAAAAGTACAGTAGAAGAAGAATGGGTAGCTCTGAGGGATGTAGTAGTGAAGGCAGCAGAGGATAAAGTAGGTACAAAGACGAGGGCTGCTAGAAATCCTTGGGTAACAGAAGAAATATTGAATTTAATTGATGAAAGGAGAAAATATAAAAATGCAGTAAATGAAGCAGGCAAAAAGGAATACAAACGTCTCAAAAATGAGATCGACAGGAAGTGCAAAATGGCTAAACAGGGATGGCTAGAGGACAAATGTAAGGATGTAGAAGCTTATCTCACTAGGGGTAAGATAGATACTGCCTACAGGAAAATTAAAGAGACCTTTGGAGAGAAGAGAACCACGTGTATGAATATCAATAGCTCAGATGGCAACCCAGTTATAAGCAAAGAAGGGAAGGCAGAAAAGTGGAAGGAGTATATATAAGGTTTATACAAGGGCGACGTACTTGAGAACAATATTATGGAAATGGAAGAGGATGTAGATGAAGGCGAAATGAGAGATAAGATACTGCCTGAAGAGTTTGACAGAGCACTGAAAGACCTGAGTCGAAACAAGGCCCCCGGAGTAGACAACATTCCATTAGAACTACTGACGGCCTTCGGACAACCAGTCCTGACAAAACTCTACCAGCTGGTGAGCAAGATGTATGAGACAGGCGAAATACCCTCAGACTTCAAGAAGAATATAATAATTCCAATCCCAAAGAAAGCAGGTGCTGACAGATGTGAAAATTACCGAACTATCAGTTTAATAAGCCACGGCTGCAAAATACAAACGCGAATTCTTTACAGACGAATGGAAAAACTGGTAGATGCAGACCTCGGGGAGGATCAGTTTGGATTCCGTTGAAATGTTGGAACACGTGAGGCAATACTAACCTTACGACTTATCTTAGAAGAAAGATTAAGAAAAGGCAAACCTACGTTTGCAGCATTTGTAGACTTAGAGAAAGCTTTTGACAATGTTGACTGGAATACTCTCTTTCAAATTCTAAAGGTGGCAGGGGTAAAATACAGGGAGTGTAAGGCTATTTACAATTTGTACAGAAACCAGATGGCAGTCATAAGAGTCGAGGGGCATGAAAGGGAAGCAGTGGTTTGGAAGGGAGTGAGACAGGGTTGTAGCCTCTCCCCGATGTTATTCAATCTGTATATTGAGCAAGCAGTAAAGGAAACAAAAGAAAAATTTGGAGGATGTATTAAAATTCATGGAGAAGAAATAAAAACTTTGAAGTTCGCCGATGACTTTGTAATTCTGTCAGAGACAGCAAAGGACTTGGAAGAGCAGTTGAACGGAATGGACAGTGTCTTGAAAGGAGGATATAAGATGAACATCAACAAAAGCAAAACGAGGATAATGGAATGTAGTTGAATTAAGTCGAGTGATGCTGAGGGAATTAGATTAGGAAATGAGACACTTAAAGTAGTAAAGGAGTTTTGCTATTTAGGGAGTAAAATAACTGATGATGGTCGAAGTAGAGAGGATATAAAATGTAGACTGGCAATGGCAAGGAAAGCGTTTCTGAAGAAGAGAAATTTGTTAACATCGAGTATAGATTTAAATGTCAGGAATTCGTTTCTGAAAGTATTTGTATGGAGTGTAGCCATGTATTGAAGTGAAACATGGACGATAACTAGTTTGGACAAGAAGAGAATAGAAGCTTTCGAAATGTGGTGCTACAGAAGAATGCTGAAGATTAGATGGGTAGATCACATAACTAATGAGGAGGCATTGAATACAATTGGATAGAAGAGGAGTTTGTGGCACAACTTGACAAAAAGAAGGGACCGGTTGGTAGGACATGTTTTGAGGCATCAAGGGATCACAAATTTAGCATTGGAGGGCAGAGTGGATGGTAAAAATTGTATAGGGAGACCAAGAGATGAATACACTAAGCAGATTCAGAAGGATGTAGGTTGCAGTAAGTACTGGGAGATGAAGAAGCTTGCACAGGATAGAGTAGCATGGAGAGCTGCATCAAACCAGTCTCAGGACTGAAGACCACAACAACAACAACAACATGTATAAAAATAAAAAAATCTTTACGTATAACATATTTACAAGACATACTTTCATCTGACTCAACATTATGTTTCTAGACTGATTTCACATAAGAAATCTTTTATTTACATACAATCTAATCAAGATTACATGAAATTACAGACACAATTACTTGCCAGTACATACTTTCATGAAGCTAAATATTTAGTTTCACTGATACATATAAAAGAAAATGTACACGGCATTATATACACTTTCACAGAAATTAGTTCCTTTATCGGGTAGGAGAAAAAAATAGATTGTGGAAGGTAGAAAGGAATGGCAGGTTAGGCAGACAATAAGACAAGAGTGAGCCATCAGCCAGTATGAGGTTACAAATTTGTGCATGTAAGTTACATTGCAATGCCACCCAGCATTGTACATTCAGCCAGCACAGTTTAGTGGGAATTGTAGGGGTAGGGGTAGGTGTAGGTGTAGATTGTGTGTGTGTGTGTGTGTGTGTGTGTGTGTGTGTGTGTGTGTGTGTGTGTGTGTATGTGTTTGTCCCCACTCTATCTTGTTAAATAATTTGTCCAAAAGCTAACAACAAAGTTTTCATTCTTTTTTGTGTTACTATTAACGACTTCAACTATTTGGCGAACTTTACTCCTATGTTAGTCATGTTCTGCCACAACATTCCTTGGCATATTTAGTCAAAGAGAGGCTTGGTTAAACATTATCTCAAACACTGAAAATCCATTCACGATGAGCTGGCCGTTCTCTCTCATCATGGTGTCTGAGTGACCTGTCCTCCCTTATTAACCTTTTGCCACACACCTTTTCTCTAATTCTCAAGTAAGGAACTGATCGTTCCTAAAGCCAGGACAGTGTTGGGTCCTTTAGCTTTTGTGTGTGTATCAGTGTACTGAAGCTAATTACGGCTCAGCAATCTGTCTCATAATTTAACAGTTACCTTGATTAAATTTTTCTTTTGGTACAGTCAACATTACATTAACTGTTATCAGGATACAGTTCCCTGATTATGTTCTTGCATTAACCATTCACTCAAAAAAACTTTACACTGAATATGCTTTTTCTGTAACAATCTTGAAGCAGAAACTATGACATTCACAAAGTGTGCAACATTTCTCAGCAACTGCTTCAATTGCTATACAGTCACATATATTCAAAGTGGGCAAAACCATTCTCACTTTTACAATTCTGCTGTTTTTTGGTTTATGAATCCAGCAGCTGGAATTTTGCCCACTTTATACATTTCAGTGAATGTTTGGAGGGCTTCTATTAGGTCCCAGCCCACAGCATCCAGGCACCTGAAAAGAAAATGAGTGTTATTTATTGCGTAAGGGAACGCAATCCTCCAAAATCCAAAATATTAATGACAAATGTCTTTCCCTGACAGCCTTTATACAAGCCTGTACATATAAGCAAGTATCTAAACATGTACAAAAGAGAATTTCAGTAAGCATTCATGTATGGAATAGACACACCTTTTTCCTCCCTCCAAAAATAAATTATTTTTCTATGTCCACATGATTATTCTGCAATTCATACTTAAGTGTTTATCAGAGAGTGCATAGAATCACTTTTAGACTCTGCACCAACATTCCACACACCAATAGATTGTCGGAAAAATGAAGACCTAAATCTTTCTATGTGAGCGCTGATGACAGACTTGCACTTGGCCTCAACTTTTGTCTGCTGAAGCCTACACTTGATTTTGACACTAAAATATAGCCAACAATTAATTAACATAAAATTTCAGTCACATAAAATTTAAACTCAGTTCTTTCTGCATCTAAGGGTGGCACAAAATATTTTTGTTCATTCTTTACGTTTATGGCCTTTTACTGAGAAAAAAAAAAAAAAAAAAATTGACCCTTGGAAAATAGCCATGAGTTTGGTTATCATGGGATCCTTGACTGATATGCACATTAGGTTAGGTTAGGTTAGGTTAGTGTTGTTTAACGTCCCGTCGACAACGAGGTCATTAGAGATGGAGCGCAAGCTCGGGTTAGGGAAGGATGGGGAAGGAAATCGGCCGTGCCCTTTCAAAGGAACCATCCTGGCATTTGCCTGAAACGATTTAGGGAAATCACGGAAAACCTAAATCAGGATGGCTGGGGATGGGATTGAACCGTCGTCCTCCCGAATGCGAGTCCAGTGTGCTAACCACTGCGCCACCTCGCTGGGGACAGAATAATGATTCCATGCAAATCACACCCAAGTGACTTTATACTGAGCCTGTACAAGGCGTATAACACAATCTTATAATGATCTTAATTTAAATCTTGTATGGGGTGGATAGCCTCTCATATAATTTATTTATTAAATTAACTGATCGCAGTTCCCCTCCAAAAATGATGATAACAGAGAATTCAGTGAGTGTGACTGTTTACCAGATAAATGTCAACCTCAAAAATTACAATTACATTTATTATATTTAACTGAAACACAAGATTGAGCATGGATTTGTACAAGGAAGAATCATGTATATTAACATAAACCAAACATGTAAATGGTCCTCATCCAACAGAGGTGTTGGCAAGAACTTATTACAAATGACTCTGGCTGGAATCTAAAAGGGGAGTGAAGAGAACAGGTTAAATGTATAATGCCGACAAACAAGTGGGTAATCTGATGCAATACCACAATATCATGTAAGGAGGCAAAGCAGTTCTATAGATGCCACCAATAAGAAACCTCAATTTGAAGTTTGGGCAGCTGAATAATCAACTGAAACCCTACAAGCCTGAGATGAGCATATTACCAACAATGCGGTACAAGGCAGTGTACTGATAACAGATGCTGTTGGTGATAAGTTCTGCTGCATGGAGATCGGTTCTGCCTTGGATGCTGATTGAAGCACAAATTCAAAAAGGTCTTAGTGTTTGTCAGGTTGGCTGGACAAGTGAAACTGCAAATGAAATTACAGTGCACCAAGGACAGCAAAGATGAGGCAGACTCCTGCAGCAGCAAGCAACCAGTCCCTCAAAATTCTCTTCTGTCCTTCGGCTAGAGCGCGACTGTTCCCCCGTGACAGAACTCGGCCACTCACCATCGATAAACAAAGCTTTTGCTAATTATGGTCTTACAAAAAATTTGTCTAGACTCCCACTACTGTATTCCGTCAACCTAGGCACCAATAAAATTCCTTCTTGCCAATTCTCAATGGCACTGATACTGATGTAACAGTCAAGCAGCCTACCACAGCCTCTGCCAGGACTTTGAGCAGGAAGCTTTCTGATGAAGAGCACCTACAGAATATGATAATTGGGGCGCTAGTGTGGTGCCATCCCATTGGCTGTCTCACGGAGCTCGGCGACCATTTCTCTGAAACATCCCGCACAGCAGCACAGCCGTGGCGCCAAGCTGGTACGTTCCTATCCAAAACATAAGGCTTTCATGAGAAAACTGCCTCAGCTATTGTAAAAATGTAGAGCTTCCATTACGCTGGCCCCTGAGACTCTAACATCAAAAGAGAAAGCCAACAAAAACGAATGGCCTCAGGACTCAGTCCGCAATTTCCAATTATAGGATGTTCCCCAGACCATTCGTTG
This sequence comes from Schistocerca gregaria, assembly GCF_023897955.1. Lineage (NCBI taxonomy): Eukaryota > Metazoa > Arthropoda > Insecta > Orthoptera > Acrididae > Schistocerca > Schistocerca gregaria. The sequence goes on from NC_064928.1 coordinate 159,018,536, forward strand.
CTACTGTGAGTGGTTGGCCTTCTCATAGCCCAAAAGTTCCCCCTGTTCTCCAACGTGAAATGAACAGAATTATGAAATGCATGCATTGTATTACCAATCATGTACATTCTGGTATGCAGCATCCAATTACCTACTTTGCATGACAGTGTAATACAGTAGCAAAATGACATTAATTTGCATGTATGCAAATTCAGATTTTAGAAATGCAAGATGGCCTGGTTTGGTGTCCCTTACTACTGGTATGAAGGAGCCAGAGAGCCTACCATTTTGCACTCTTTTGTTTAATATTGTGACAGAATGTCCTTGCAATTTGCATTTCACAGAATTTCTCTTAGTTTAGTTTGATGATTATTTCTCACAGTGTACATGGTAATCAAAAAACCATTACAGCATCTGCAGGAGAAAGTTGGCAATTGAAATTTCATAAAAAGATTTCAATTGCAACTAAATATGCTTTTGTTTTAATGACTGCTGCCCCAACTTGATTATTTTATCCATAGCTTTCTCTCTCTTATTTCACAGTAATGGAAAATGATTTACTCTTCTTGGAACTTTTTCAATTTTCTCAATCAGTCCTTTCTGGTAAGCATCCCACAGTGCCTAGCAATACTCTATAAGAGAAGAAATATGAGTAATGCACATAGTGTCTTCAGCAGATTTGCTGTAACTTACGAGTGTTCTGCAAATATATTGCACCGAGTTGACAACCTTTAAATTTGTTTGATGTACCATTGGTGCATGTAAGTGGAATTCAATGGAATTTTTTTTCAGTACATGTTTTATGGTTCAGGGTCAACTGCTCCTTGTCAGATTATGCATGTAACTTTTCTAAATCATTTTGTAATTTGTTTTGATCTTATCACTTTTCTGGACAGCAAATGACAGCATCGCCTGCTGACAGTCTAAGAGGGCTTCTCAGATTGTCTCCTAAATCTATACTAGTATATACGCGGGAACATTTTTAAAACTCTCAAAACGTTCTTCACCAGTTTGTTTCAAATTATTACATGATACCCTAATAAACATTTGGGCAGACATAGGTTATACAGTTTGTTAAACAACAATGAACATGTTTTCTCTTAAAACTGACTGCAAGACAGCAAATGTTATGCTGTACAGTGCTTTCCTGTAAAAATGTGCAGTTTTATTTTCTTTCTCACAATCCGTTTTAACTACGGTAGCTGAACTGAATGGATAAATTGGTTGGGATCACGGGTATATGAGGTATGAGAGAGACCACTCTAGTTGCTGGCTCTGTGAGAACAATAGCTTCAATGACATTATTTCACATAGTTTCAACCTGCAAATGAGTAGCATAATACAGTACTGATTGGGTTGTACAGTAATATTCTAATCATAATGAATAAGCCATAAATACAGCCCACCTAAAAAAATAGTTTACAGACAAAAATGACAGTAAGGAAGAAAACAAAACAGCACACTGTTGTGTATATATATTTGTTTAACATTATCTATATGAAGTAACAATTTGTCTCTCATGATTTACAGCCCTGCTGTCAGAGTTAAAATACTATGAGTGAAAGAAAGAAAATGAAACTGCACATTTTCATAGCCTAGCATTTTCTTTCTGGCAATTGGTTTTAATACAAAACCCATAGATTGTTGTTTAAAAAAATACAGTTTATGCCCTTCTGAATGTTTATTAGAGTGTCATGAAAAATTTGAAGTAAATCACTCAAGAACCTTTCAAGACATTTTTGATTCACATTCTACAAGATCTACTACAATTTCTGGTTTCATACATCCAAACTCAGCAAAGTTTGCAACGAGGAGGTTTGAATTTACATCCTGACACAAATTCCAGGTATACCCAAGATTAAGATGTAATCCAGTTCCCACACATATTTAGAAATTGCAAAAAAATTGTAGATTTGCTAGTCATTTATACACATTGAGAACAGCAGAGGGCCTGTAACACTTCGTTGAGAAATCTCAGACATCACTTCAGTTTCATAAGATGACTTCTTATCAGTTATTAAGAATTGTGAACCTTAAACTGACTATCAAGAATCCAGTCACATAGCTGAGATGATACTCCAAAAGCACACAATGTGGATACAAGCAGCTTGTGAGGAACAGTGGCTAAAGCCTTCTGGAAATCTATAAATCTGTAATCAATCTGATATTCACTGCAAATACCACTCACTAATTCGAGTGAATAAAGTGCCAGTCCTGTTTCCCAAGAATGATGTTACCTGGTTCCATTCTTCTTGTGTGTCACACAGACCATTTTCTTCAAGGTACTTCATAACATTACAGCACAATTTATGTGCACTGGTGTACAAAAATGTGGAAACACCACAAATGCAACACAATGCCATGCATAATACAGTTTAATACAGTGGTGCATTCAAAACAGTTTTCAGTCACTTTAGAACAGATAAACGTAAGTCCTGCTTTGTTTTCCATGGAGTATTGTACCAATCTTCCTCAAAAATAGTGGAAAGTTCAAGAAAAGATAATGGCAGTGGATAGCAATCACGCACCCTTCTCCCCAAAGTAGGATACCAAGAATCAATAGTATTGAGATCTGATGACTGTGATTGCCAGGGGAGATGTGACAAATCATCCTGACAATTCATCCAGAGAACTGAGCAGCTCAATAGAGGAAAGCTCATTACCCACTAACAAAAACTATCTGAATATGGTCAATGTTGTATCCGTAATTGGAGAAACAACAAATAATGACTGGTGTGAGTTCCAACTTCTGTTTATTGCCAACAGTTCCACAATAACAAAACAACTTGGTGCTTGATCAAGAGCAGAGACTGGGCTGCAGAGACCAAGTGCGGTATGGTAAACAGTCGTAGTGTAGCGTCGTTCCGGGGCGCGACGTCGACGTAGCACGGAGGTAGCCCAACATGAGACTGCCAGGCGTGGCGGCGTATGCGGCTATATAGGGCGAGTGGCAGAGGAATATCTCTCGGGAGGACGCCGGCTGAGGTTGCCCTGACAGCGCGGAGGCACTCAGTTTGTGAGGCCCACACCTGCGCTGTACAGCTGTGCAGACCTGCGCATAAGCAGGGGGTGCCGGCTGTTGGCTGTATGATGTAAAGACCGCGGCCATACAGCTGCAGGCGCCACGGTGTGGGCATTGACTATACCACAGTCAATATTAACCACGCTTTCACATTTTATTATACAGATAAATTACTCAAAAATACCAGGCTTCTAATCACAATCTTCACTGACACAACTGTCAACTTCACTACCTGTAATTTTTATCATGATTGTCAATATATTTGCCACCCTCCCCAGAAAATACTTTGTCCTTGCTACCAACCAGAACATTGAACACACAGTATTTCTTGCAACGAACTTTTTGAAAGCTTCTCTATTAGGCATACTCTTTGCATTACAAATAACTACGAGTTTGACATTTGCCTCATAATTGTACCTAAATTTGAAATCTGTCGATTTTCTTTCTTCATTAAATTTTACTCTTTACTTAGAGAACAACTGTACCACTTGTGTCATGTAAAATAGCAGAGCATTGAAATGTTAACAATCAAAGACAGCTACATGCTACCTCATAAACAACAATTCCTCTGCAAACAACAGTGATATTGTTGCTCTGTTTCAAACTAAGGAAGAAGTACTACAGGAAAAGTTTTTATGATGTGAAAATATACCAGTACTTGTAGAGCCACAAGTATAAACAGCAAATTCACTTTTTGCAATCACATTTTAGTGAAACACTGTGACTTGTATTCAAGCAAATATAGTAATTTGTTTGCTTTGGCTTACAAAAAAATATGTTGTCACAAAAACTAATATATCAATGAAAATAATCAAATTTTTGAAAATATAATACAATTGGATAGGTAAAGAACCTACCAACCAAGCAGCAGCAGGAAAATGTAGAAGCTTTTGGAGCAAGTGGCTCCTTCTTCTGGCAGAAGGGTTGAAGGGGGAGGCAGAGGAATCAAGAAAAAGGACTGGCAAGGTTTCTCATCCTGTCCAGAAAGCCTCCTCAACATCTCGGCAACTTTTCCGATTTGTCCCCATTTCCTAAAACTCGCCAGTCATTTTCCTTCATCCCTCTTCCTTACCCTTCAATCTGTCTGCCAGAAGAAGGAACCAAAGGCTCCAAAAGCTTGCACATTTCCATTGTGTAGTGAAAAGATATTTTATCCATCAACATAGATTAATTTAAAAAAAAAAAGTGTTGTGATCTCTCAATTTTTTCTGATGTGATTAATTAATGGTGTGCTTCAGGATATTCATCCACAGTTCTTGTTTTGATTTTATGCACAATATTTTGATGGTCCACTCAGCTGTCGTCCTCAAGTGCTGTGTTTTGGTATTATGTTACTTGCTGCTACGAGTCCAGTATGACTAGGAGCTATTGTTGGTCTTGCGTTGCTGATGCCCACTAAGCCCACTGATATGCTTTTGCTTTTCAGAGTCCATAAATATATTCCATAAAATGTACGTTCACTCAATGATTCCCTGTAACACACCAGACTAAAACAACTGGGCAAATCACTTGTTGCTGAGCACTGCCTCAAATATAATCTTGAAATTAAATAAGATGAGACCAGTATCATCAAGCAAACGCTGAGTTTGTGGGACAGTGTAATTAAGGTGTGTATAGAAATCAACTGAGCAAGATGGCGCAGTGGTTAGCACATTGGACTCGCATTTGGGAGGACAACAGTTTAAACCCTCGTCCCGCCGTCATTCTTTAGATTTCCGTGATTTCCCTAAATCGCTTCAGGCAAAAAACAGGATGATTTCTTTGAAAGGACAAAGCTGACTTACTTCCCCATCCTTCCCTAATCCGATGGGACCGGTGACCTCGCTGTTTGTCCCCTCTTTTTTCAAATCAACTGACCAATTATTGTATTCAAATCAAAATGTTGGAAAATCAAATAATCATGGCAGTGGTCTAATTATAAACAAGGCTTCAGGTCCAGCACACAATCTATTAAGATCTCACCAGCCATCACTTCCACAAGAATTGGAAAATACTGTGAGCCTGTACATTTTACGGAATATTGGTGTGAGCTCTGGAAAATAAAAGTAACCCCAACAGGTGTAGTAGACATCTGTAAATTGTGACATGAGACCAACAATAGTTCACAGACTGGCTGAAATTTAGACAGCAAGTACACACAACAACAAAACACACAGCACCTAAAGATGATGATTGGCTGGACTTTGAAACATTGTGCACAAGATGGAAATAACAGCTAAATTGAACTCCTGTAAGTACACCATGAAAAAACATATGTTATTACTGGTTGTGTAGTCACTCATTTTTCTGTAACTGGTGACTTCAGGTTTCACCTTTGCTATAGTATAGTATTGGCCAAGCAATATGATCAAATTACTGCAAACACCTCAGTTATGGTGCTTATTTTCTAACGTATCTGCAGCACACAAGCATAATATATTGTTACCCATTCGCATCACATCATAGTGAAGAAGTGTTCTGAACAATCCGCACATCTCCAATAATCACAGGGCTGTGTCAATCTGCTCGCAAACGGAGTGAACACAAAGGAGAGGCCTCAGTTGTCGAAGGGAAACACAACCTGGAGTACTGATCAATGGAAGCACGCAATGTGGCCCACATGTTTTTGCAGTGACATACATGACAAAATCACTAGTGCAAGTATGAAAGGCCTCCAACTACGAGGCACGATGGAGATTCTCATACTCAGGTGATAGTTTACAGTAGGCCCAGTGGCCACAGTGAAAGGAAATATAGCTGCCGGTGTAGCCAACGGCCTGGCTTCATCAAATATGGTGGGTCTCAGATCACCGAAGTTGAGCAATGTTAGGCATGGTCCATACTTGGTTAGGTAACTACATGAGTACATAATGTAGTGTTGGCTGCTTTTATTGAGGGGTGGTGGTGTAGAGTCACTGATCGCCAGTCTTTGCCCCAATGTCCAGGAGATTAAAGCCAAATCTCTCTTCTGTGTCTCACGAAGTGACCGCATGTAGCATGGTTGATGGTGATTGCTTGGTGCTAGTCCAGAGGAGGACACTGTGCTGGCACTGGGCTTCATAATCTACTTTCCATCATCATCATCATCATCATCATCATCATCATCATAATCGTCATCCTCCACACACCCATTACAGATGCCTACAATTATCAGGTACATATAAACATACAACACTCACACTTCGTGAAGAAAAGGTGCCATTGTGCGTGCAGGACAGAAAAACCTCTCCAGTTGGGTGCCAGAACCTACACTTCAGGGCCCCTAGCCAACATTGTCACATGACTTTTCTTTACTGCTAACGTGTTTGAAACCGCTTTGGTTGAACACATTAATTCAATGGTATTCTCAAGTTTATTTAACTGCTGTACCAGAGTTTGCAACTATACCGCATCAATCAGGATGCCAAGTTCTTCAGTGAGACAAAAATCAGCTGGGTGCTATCATTCAACAACGCAGGTTTGTCTAGCTGAGCACGTGTGTGTTTTCAGGTAGACAGTATGAGTCAAGAGAGTTGAGTTTGGAAGTGTGGCATGATGGTAGGTGCAGGGAATCTTAAGTGGTAGGAGTTATAATGAATGTTGTGACTGGTCGTCGTGAGATAAATGCTGTTGGAAGGTAAGTAGTGGAAGTAAGATAAAACGGAACTTATTAGTTAAACAATTCACAAGGAATTGATGTAATGAAGAGTTACAAACAAAACATGTCACTAGTTTGCTGATTCAAGATTTAAGATTCATGATCAAATGTGCACCGTGAGAAGTGGTACTTCTTCAAAACAAGAAGTGATTTTAAATTCACTAAATTTCATGGGAAATATTCCAGAGTGAGTGAACGTACGATAAAACTAATGTTGTTAACAGAATGCTGAGTGTGAGGGCAAGCCGGAATACTGTTAGGCTGAAGTTGTTATTTAATTAACAGTAACTTTAATTGCAAGCACTTCTTATTGACTGACCGATTAGCCATCAACTGGCTATTAATAATAGACAAATGCTTTTAGCTGAATAGTGATTGTGTGGTTGAAAAAACAGATTTTTAATTTCACTCAGTCTCTGTTGTGCAAGCAACTGAAATGGTTGGTGTTCCTGTGTCTCTTGCCAGTTGTGAAGTATGTTCTGCCATTCTCATCCAGTAAGCACGAGGAGTCAGTTCCACAGAGTTTCACTGTCAAATGTTGTGTGTATGGGGATGAAGTTATGAGTGACAGTGGTGCGAGGGTATGGTGCAGAGAATCGAGGTTGGTCACACAGTGGTGCACGATGGATGTTGTAGAGTAAGACGTTCATATGCAACAGACAAGCTGACGAAGCTGTGCATGTGAGATATCGGTCTGCAACTTCCAACCTTCCTGAAGGTATGTCTCAGCCTTCAAGGATCTTTAATATTGTCATGAAGAGATTAAGTTAGCCTAAGCTTTGTGAACGGTGTGTATGAAAATGTCCAAATGGTATTCACAGAACTGAAAGCAAAGGTTCAACCTTGACCTTCCTCCAGCACTACCACAAAGAAGAGGAAGCAATTTCTGAACAGAATAATGACCGAGGACATGGGTGCAGTATTTGGGCCTTGAAACTAAGAATCAATCCAAACAGTGGGTGTACACTCATTCTCTCAATAAGTTCAAAAATTCAGGCAGGCAATGTCAAACTCCAAAATAATGGTTACAACTTTTTTTGGATGCATAAAGTAATTTTGATAAAAGATTCATTGAGAGTAATGAATGGTAATACAAGGTTACTGTGAGTCTAAGAATCTCTGAAGGTCAGTCTAAAACAAATGGCATGGGATGATTACTGGTGAATCATTGTTCTTCATGACAATGCACAACCACAAACTTCAAATGGAACAAAGAAGAAGAAAAAAAAAAAAAAATCAGAGAGATTTTTTGACATCCTCCATATAGTCCAGACATGGCACCAAATCAGATGAACACCTCGCTGGACACTCGGCACTTCATGACTGATCATGAGCTCGAGGATGCTGTCAACAACTGGTTGAAGCAGGATATGGCACCATTCTTTCATGAAGTGATAAATAAGCTTGTCTCATGGTATGGAAAGTCTGAAAGTCTGAATTAGGGTGGTAATTATGTGGAGAAGTAATGTCAACATGAACAGACTGTGTTTAAAAAGTTTGCTATTTTTTCCTTTCTTAATATAAATTTGATGTTAATTCATGAATAGCTGTCATATTAATATGCCTAAGAACATTATACTAACTATTAATTTTCAACATAAAACTGTTGCCAATTATATGAAAAGACTGGAACTACGACATGGGATTGGTAATGCACACATGGTCACAGCTCTCAACCTCCTCTTGCTCAACCTTGTTCACCTGTATGCATACAAGAACCTCAGTTTCTGCACTAGGTGAGACCTGATGTAATCAGTATTTCCAAAAATGTGGATAATCTGTAAATAATCAACTAAATGCAAAAATCTCTAGCACATACTACAATGTACAAACCTTTTATTTTGGCACTAGCAAAAAACACTTTTTTGGCACTTAAACTCTATATTTACTGTAGTCTACTCAGATTTATTTACTGAAATAGTGTGTAATTACCCCCCTCCCCCCCCCCCCCCCTGGCATTTGAGAGCAGGACGAATGCACATATGTATCACTAACATTAGTTTGGCTGGAGTAGTTTCTGGTTTACCGAGAGTTTTTACAGCTGTGGTGTTGCCTCTGCATGAAGTGTTATTTTTTCCATAGACAGCAATATAACTTTCGTCATCGGTTATCATTCCGTACTCAGTATGACTGTCATTCTGTAACAATATCATGCTAGCACAGCTTCTTAGCTCTGTGAGGAACAGATCCACACTGACCATAATAATAGTAGCTGGAAGTGTGGGACCGGTGATCTCCCTGTCATCTGTGGTGACAATATAACAACTGCACATGTATCGCACCATAGCAATTGTTTACCACACATTTTAACAAAAAAGGAAGAAGAATCTGAGTAAACCAGAAATCTGGATTAAGGAGGGGTAACTGCTTTGCCCCAACTAAATCATTTCCTATAGTCATGCTTCAAAATTTGTGACTGCTATATGAATGTTTTAAATATAGCAAGAGAAAGAACAGAGTTACAAACTTCAGTATTTGAATAAACACTAATAAGCATATTCTGTGTGATAGACAACTAGAAGACAGATGCTACACCACTGAATGGTACGATGGGATGACAGGAAGTGTTCCATCTAAGGGGGCTAATAGAGGTGACATTAACAACAGCCATAAATAAAATCAGAATCTATATGAGTGAAATACTTCTAAAACTTACACATCAAAGTATCAGAATGTAGCAAGCCATTCAAAACTAATGAAAATGGAAAGCAGAGAGAGAAGGAAAGCTGGAACTGGGGAAGGATTTTAGTCAGAAGCTTAGCAATTTTCCAACTTCATTGTGTGTCTGCCAACTATTGAGAGCCTCATCTACATGGTGAAAATTGATTCAGGTAACATGTCTGTTATGACTGCAAACCCATTCACAGGAAGACAATCAATTTGCTTCCAACTGCAACTGATTGTGTAATAAATGCTCATATTTATAGATTAACCTGCAGGTGGGTGTCAAATGAATGTTATGTTGGTTTTTGCTGCTGCTGCTATTCTTGTTGGTGTTCATAATGATGACGACGATGATGATGTTGCATTGAAATCTACTGATGAAATGTAAAGCTGTGCTTTTAGAGAAATATCAGGATGCTTGCACTTTACAGTAAATCTACATCATTTGTTCTCTCACATAAGTTGAAAGCTTCCTTCCTGGAAAGCTTTTTCTGCAGAAATACCATAAGTCAACATTTTTGCATTGAGAATGTCACTCATTAAAATCAGCTACACTGTCCATGTACAAATATTTTGCATCAAATGTAGCTCTTCAAAAAGTATCAAAAAATATGAAAGTTTGTTCAGGATATTTACCTAACCCACATCTGCGGTGTCTGGTTTCCCCAAGTAATTCCAGGCAAATGATATGAAACTTTCTACTGTAGACCATAATCGAAATCCTACTGTTCTGTTATATTTGGTTACATTTGTGAAATGACAGAATTTTTCTTGTGTACTATATTTATTGGCATCGTCATGATTGTATTATCATTACTGTTACTCTGAAATTACACAGTTCAAATACTACTATTTACTTCTATCCCAGTTACTTCTTCTTACCGTTAAGAAGTTCTGGATATGTTGCCACAAGTTTCATTATCTTGACATTTTAACTGAGTTCTAACTGTATAAAAATAAAATAGAAGAAAGTGATATGCTCTACTTTCTCTGTAGGGACCCAGTACAAAAATAAGTATACATACTTGCGTGACCACTCGGATCTCATGTCAGTAAGCGTCATATATATTTTCGTCATAGTATTTTTTTCACTCTCCGTCACATGCCTCTGTGGCCTAATTATCTTTGGGTTTGTATATGGCTTCGTGTACTTAAATGCCAACTGCAAGGAAAGGCAGACAAAAAAAGGTCACATTATTATACTGTACATACACTTAGTTTTGTTTCACTAGCCTAAAAGGTTAATGAAGAAACATAACAAACACAGTTGTACAATTTATTTGCAGCATCCACCAGAAAAGAATAAAGTCCCTGTGGCACAGAACTAACTGTTGTACAAATGAGCAACTGAAAGTATCAGACTAGTACAACAAAATTATCAAGGAAAAACAAACACGGGTATACACTTCTACTGTGAGTGGATTCCACCATATGTTATCCACCTTTAGTAAGCATAAGCCTTAAGCAGGAATCATATGCAACAGTTTTGTTAATCAATTAGAAAGGACTTCTTTCAAAGATGATTTGGATGGTGTTACTAATGTCACTTATTATAAAAAAAGCAGAGCGATAGTTAAATTATTCTTTACAAAACGGAAAAAAGTGCAAATACGGAATGTATAAGAGAAAGTCCCCACGAGTGAGATCGACTTTCTGAAACCAGTTCAGTAGGACCCCAGGTACACAGTCTACAGCCATTCATTTATCAGGAGAGAAAAAAAATCTCGTGATCCACTGCAGCCTCAAAAATAACATCAGTTTCTGACATGGCACCATAGCCTAGCAGTTAAGTTATGTAGCTGCTGCTCAAAAAGTTGTTGAGTACCCTATTTTTTTAAAAAATCTTTATGCTAATGATTGAGATCACTATTTTTATTCAACTAACTTGTTTAACTATAAATACTTTATTTCTAATCCTTTGTCATGTCATTTTAATCATCATCATAGTAATTTTTTATTTGTTCTCACTCTTTTTTGATTCTTTTCATTTTATTTTCAATTGGAATATTTTTATCTATCTATCGTGATATTTAATAATGGAAACTCCACATAGGAATATCAACAATGTAGGAAAATACAGATTGCTACTTAACGTAAATAAGACACTACTATTCCTGCCCCTTCCCGATTGCTGCTGCTATCCCTTGTGATAGTTGAATTCTGGCCTGAGCTGCAGGAGTTGGTGGGCATGTGTATGTGCGCTTGCCTGTGTGTATGTCTCTCTGTTTGTCTTTTCCTGATGAAGGCTGTGGACAAAATATTTGTGTATACTTGTCTTAACTGTGCCTGTCTGCAGCTTAGCGTGTCTTCTTTATGGTAAGTAGCAATCTATCTTTTCCTACATTGTTGTTGTCATTATATTTATACATTTAAAAACCTGAACTAGAAATTAAAAAACAAAAGATGAAATATTCTATTTATATTGCCTGTGCAATACTGTCAAAATTTTATTTTTCATTACAAGATGTATACGTTTTGGACGGTAATCCTCCATACAAACATTCAAAACACAGATTCTCCTCACACCATGGAGAAAGTAATGCAGACAAAGATTTAAACAAAATGATGTTTTATTTATAAAACAACATTCAAGCTGAGTAATAGAAGTAACGACTGGAAAAACAGGTCAAAAATATAAAAGGATAAAAAGAAATGAGTACATAAAAAGGAATAAGTACATAAAAAGAATTACAATCACATGAAAAAGATTTCAAATGAGAAAAAAATCAGAGAGCAAATAAAAAAGTTAATACAGAGATTAAAATGAGATGGCCGAAAAGAAATAAATTTTACTTATACCAATTTACTGAATAAAAATGACAATCAGGCATTTCAACAAAGATGTAAACACGAATAGAGCACCCTGATGAGACTAACACACAACCTTCAGTGTCTGCCATTTCAACAAACAGTTTTAGTACTGTAATCGGACATTATCACACTTGCAACCAGGATATGTACCCTAAAAGGATGTAAAAAACATAACAAAATTCTGATAAACAAACACAAACAATCTGCATACTGACTATGACTGATGGTGACCCCAACACTTAGAGGTCATTTGTGTTTATTTATCATAGTTTTATTGTGTATTTAAATCTTTGGTCAGTGCCTATCTTGGCAACAAGTTTTTTATGTTTCATGTACTAGTTTCTAGATGGTCATCTAGACTGAAACTTATTATAAAATAAAAGATAAAATTTTGTGATCAAAGACTTTTATTTTCTAAAAAAGATAGATTTAGCATTTCACTAAAGTTATTCATCACAAAAAATCATTGTTTAGAAATGCAAGAATCAACATTACAAGGTGGTAAGGTGTTTAGAATGCACAAATGCATCAGAACCACAAATGTTAAGATCAATAAAGGAAAATAAAAAACAATAAAAAGGAAAGAAAAATTGCGAGGAAGATGTTAGGAAATAGAACAGTGGCAGAAACATTTAAATTGAGAAGTGATACTGAAATACACTTTGTCACTAAAAAAGGAAAGAACCCATAAGATGCCGAAAAATGAAACAACAATACCGTCACATGAGAGGTAAGACACGGGAATGCAGGATGTCTGCGCCATCAGATTCCCCTCGACCACTATCGGCAGTGGCCGGAAGTCGTACCTGATGGCTCCGCACACCATGACGGCTGGAGTAACACTGCTGTGCCTCTCCAAAACATTGGAAGAGTGGGACTTCTCGCCAGGTCGCAACCAAACTTGCCAAAAGTGGACGTATGGAACAGTGCAGAATAACAATTCATTGTAGGTCACAGTGCGATGGCAGTTATCAGCAGTCTACACTTCCTAGTCACAGCACCACTCCAAACAAAGTTGGGCTACAGATTTATTGGAATGTAGTCCAATTAAGTCGAGTGATGCTGAGGGAATTAGATTAGGAAATGAGACACTTAGAGTAGTAAAGGAGTTTTGCTATTTGGGGAGCAAAATAACTGATGATGGTCGAAGTAGAGAGGATATAAAATGTAGACTGGCAATGGCAAGGAAAGTGTTTCTGAAGAAGAGAAATTTGTTAACATCGAGTATAGATTTAAGTGTCAGGAAGTCGTTTCTGAAAGTATTTGTATGGAGTGTAGCCATGTATAGAAGTGAAACATGGACGATAAATAGTTTGGACAAGAAGAGAATAGAAGCTTTCGAAATGTGGTGTTACAGAAGAATGCTGAAGATTAGATGGGTAGATCACATAACTAATGAGGACGTATTGAATAGGATTGGGGAGGAGAGAAGTTTGTGGCACAACTTGACAAAAAGAAGGGACCGGTTGGTAGGACATGTTTTGAGGCGTCAAGGGATCACCAATTTAGTATTGGAGGGCAGCGGGGAGGGTAAAAATCGTAGAGGGAGACCAAGAGATGAATACACTAAGCAGATTCAGAAGGATGTAGGTTGCAGTAGGTACTGGGAGATGAAGAAGCTTGCACAGGATAGAGTAGCATGGAGAGCTGCATCAAACCAGTCTCAGGACTGAAGACCACAACAACAACAACAACAACATGTAGAACAGTAATTCCTTGCGCAGCTGCTGTCAGTCTCTGCCCAAAGGTGTGGGATGGCACAAAATGTTGCAGAGAGTTCATTATTTGTCTTCTGACAGTAGATGCAAATCTGAAGGTGTTAGTATTGCATGGTATACAAAATGGCGATTCTCCTCTGTGGCGTCACATGTAGTCGACCGGAACTTTGACAGTGAGTACACCCGATCTCACGTACCCGAGCAGCCGACAAGAGCCACTGTCACATCTGAAAGCTCCACAAATCTGGTTACTGCACAGTTCTAACAGCCGACAAAATTGGGGCCCACAAACACTGTCAGTTGGTGATAACATCGTCTCACATGAGTACATGGCATCTCAGTTTTGTTCATGGTGTTTTTGCTCAACATCTGATGCTCATATCCATTATAATATATCGTACCAGTCCTAGTATCTATACTAAACACAAACAACATTAATGTACTCTGGTGGCTGTTCTAGCTGTTGTTAAGAATTGCAACTCTAACTCTAATGATTTACATCCCTGCCAATGGTGTGTTACACTGACATCTGACCATGTCTTCTGTGTGCTTCACCTTTTTGTCAGGCACTGTATAATACAGGTCAAATTACGAAAAGATGACTTAAGTGCTACGGGCACATCAGGAGAACGGGTCCAAACACACACCAAAAATATTGTGCAGCATTCTGAAAAATTAAAATGCAAAGATAATTTGCTTATAGAAGTGTATGAACACCTAGGACAAATTGGCATAAATAAGCAAGAAGGGGAGACAAAACAAAACTAAGATGTGGAAAGGTTTCCAAGACAAAACAGCTCCAAGATAACACAGAACAAAGTGGACAGAAAAAGGTGGGAAAAAAGTTAAGAGATGGAGTACTGGGGGAAAGCGTGAAGCTAGCCCCAGCTCACCTTTAGCAAAAAATTTAGTAGTAGTAGTAGTAGTAGTAGTAGTAGTAGTAGTAGTAGTTGAAGAATGCAAGCTCTGCTGATAAATATTAATATATACATATAAGCCAAATGCTATTAACATCTACTCTATATCCTTAAGTTCCTAATCTACCTCAGCAAGCCTTGCACATCACCTCCGCGGAATTAAAATTTCTACATGTCTTTAAATCATTTAATACACCTCTTTAACCCATCTGATGAGTTCTGGCAGTAGGCTAGCTCTTGGCCTGAATTATTTCCAGCTGCTAAGCTTATGGTCCTCTGCTGGGAACTGGAATGCCAGTCAAAACAAATTTAAATTAATATCTGTCTCTCAGTTGCACACAAACAAAATTATAGTTTATTTGCGTTCGAGACACTTTGACATGGGAAAATCCTGGGCTCATTTTGCATTATCAGCAAACATATCTTGTAGCTTACATTCCACATAACAATAATATAGAAGACAGTCATGGTCAAATTTCAACGCAACATGAATGCTTACTCATAACGATGCTTTTTTTGTGATCATGTAAAACCGTCACAAGTTACCTATGTAAGATATCTGAATCTTTTAACTACAAACCTCCACAAAGAAGCTGTATTGTACTTTCTTTTACCAGCAATATTCTTCTTCCGCGTTTGTTCATGGCATGCTCCACTAGTGATGCCTATCCGATCTACGACTTGTCAGTTTATTTATTTATTTTTATTTATATATACACAGGGTGATCATTATTAAAGTTTAAATGATGCTTCTTTTAATATTTTCTGGGTATGCATCCGGATCCCGTCGACATTCTGGCACGATATTTCGGCCCAGAGACGTCCGGTCATCATCAGGTCAGTACACAACTACTGAAGAAGAAATATGCTGGGAAAATTTCAAAAGTCACATCAATAATGATGCTGAGGTAAGTAACTCAGCATAAGGTACAAGGGGTCACAAATAATGGGAAATACCCCAAAAAGGGAAGACAAATGTTGAACATGTGATGCCACCAGATGATACACCTTGCTACATGTGCAGCAGTTGAGCCTACTGATCTGTTGCTGCTACCATCTCAACCCAAGTAAAGTGTTCAAGCTCTAGGCCCACAGGTGCAACTTAAGAGTATGGGGCTCAGAGTTCGTGTCTTGTACCTGGCAGGCAGTATTTTTTCATTACAATGGACAAATAAGTGTTTACAATGAGGTAAGATTTATTATTTTATATACTGGTCTTGTGGTCTCCTCTGGTTTATTGCAAAGCATAGTACTGTACAACATAAATCTACCTTACTGAATCACAAGTAATTGAGATTAAGATTTTGAATTGCTCATATCAGTAAATGATCTAAATTTTCTTTGCAAATATTGTCTGCAAAAACAAAAACAAGGGACAAAAGAAAAGAACCACAAAAGAGCAGCAGCTTTACTTCGTTACAGCGAGGACATGTCTCAGCATCACCTACCTAGCTTTGGGGTTTTTTAAAGATTAATAACAATCACACTGTACATATTTCAGCACGTTTATGCCTTTCTTATCACCCAGACTGTCAATTACTCAGAGAGAGAGAGGAAAATTGTGACCACAATCAAACTGTGTGTCAATATCAGAATTTTTCTGCTGGGCACATTTGTATTTAACCAGTTTGTGTGCTATATTCTGTGGCAGAAATGAAGAGCCAGTGCAGAAAGGTATGGAAAACTGCTGCAATCAGACTGAGACGTGTAGCAGAACAATGGCCATTCATGTGACGAAACAGATTTAAAAAGTGGATAGAAGAATAAAAAGTAAACGATGTAGTAACAGGGTACAGAAATAAGTAGTGGTAAATATTAAGAAATATCTAATCTGTCTTAAAGTTTTTTGTACCCACGTCATCAATAAATGAGCAAGTTGTTGTTAAGGCAATTGTACGGTCCAATTTAATAATAACTGAAAGGAATCTAAATGTGCAAGTACACCGAGAAGTTCTGTTTCTTATATGTGAATTTTTTTTAATATTATTACACTGGTTTTATGTTTTAATATTTTGTTTGAAGTATCCCTCGAGTTAAGTGTGGCATATAGACTTAGCTAGCAGAAGGTGCAGTACAGAGTGCTGCGAGGGACGTCACATTACTCCAATCCAATGTACTTCTACAGATCTCTTAAGACAACAGTTTCATATATTCTGGGTATAGAAACTGAAAGCTGTTATAAGAGTTGGTACAAGTCTAGACTGTGTTCATCAGAGAACAGCACAATGTAAACCGTTACCTGTTTGTTTGATAAACTGAGAAATTAATTATTTGGTTAAAACTAAACAAATGAAAAAATTATTTAATTAATCAGGAATGAGCATGAATAAAGCAGAAGTGCTGTTATTGGAAATTAAAGCTGAAGCAGTTTGCTTCTTATCATACACACACAGTTTGCTGTTTTCTGACTCCAAAGGAAGAATCACTGTACAGTCATTCTGTGTCTCATCATTTGCATTATGTACCTCACACACAATGACACCTTCAGTAGTAAAGCACACTTAATATCTAAATTCAATCTAGGATATAAACACATTACAGAACATAACTCAACTTACCTCTGCTTCTGCCGTTGTTGCATTTGTAACGTACATGATGTCGTTAACTATCTGGTATTCATCATTTGCTCGTCTGATGAGAACAAAGGTACGCATAAAATGTCTAAGCGATATGTTCTTTTTCATAGATTGCTCTTTGAACACACCCGTAACAGTCAGTATAGTACTTACATCCTGTAAAAATAAAATAATTCATTTAGAAGAAAACGTTCATTGCAAGAACATATTGCAATCAAAAGATGCATTCTAATATTTAGTTTGGGCTTGAAAACTTTTTTTTAAGGGAGATCTGGATAGACTGGTATGCGTTAAAGCAAGAGTAGATATACAGACAGTCTATGCCTGAAACTGTGTTACTAATGTATAGCTACTGAAGATCAGAAATGAGTTCTGTATACTCATCAGTGGGTCCTATGACATCACCTCCAAACTTGCTGTCTCATCCAATTATTTGAAAACCAGCCACATGAGTCTGTTGCTGGGTACAAGTGGACTATACCAGAATAGAAAAGACCGCAAGTACACCAGTCATACGCGACTATTGGGCACTGTGTGTGTGTGTGTGTGTGTGTGTGTGTGTGTGTTATGCGGAACGTTTTGAAAGACTACTGTAAGTTTATTTTAACATCTAATATTACACAAGACAGTATCCAAAATAGCACTTCAAATATTGTATTAGAAGACTCATTTGATGGAAAATTTAGATCAAAACATCAGATTACCAGTACAAATCAAATGACATTTGATGGAAAATTTAGATCAAACTATCAGATCACCACTACAAATGAAATATGGGAAAATTTCATGTGTGTGTGTGTGTGTTTTTTTTTAAATACCCCAGAGAAAAATACAGTACCATCTGGATTGACAGTGTAGCCAATTTAGAAAGACACACCAAACTTAAGAAAGCGTACAGAGTAACATGGAATCACTATAATAATTGAGTGATATGATTTACATTCTGTAAAGCAAAACTTCGGCATTACAAGAAAACTGTTTTGCCTGAAGCATTATGTGCATCAGAACCTACATCTCTAAGAGGTCACTCAAAAATAGATGATATTCGAAAGGAAAACTGAAAAATTCTCAGGTTAACTTATGGTCCCATTAATATAAATAGCACATGGATTAAAAGAGAAACTATACACCTACATGTGACAATAGCCAAGTGCACTGAAGCAAAAGGCACTTTAACTTCTATGGTCACATCTGCTGAATGAACAACACTAGTTTAACCCTTTGTGCGTCACATTTAGAAAAAAAAAATGGGGAAAATTTTTTGTATGATGAATATTTACTGTATATGTTGCACATACGCCATATCCATTGCAGAAGTTCTTTTGAAGCTATTGGTTAATAAATAAAATAATGATTCCAAATGGCATCATTAGAAAGTACATAATAATTACTCAAAAAAATGCATACATAACTGTATTGTAAACTTACCATATTTTTTTCCCTTGCCCTTGAGGAACTACGTAAAGTTGGTTCCATAACCAAGAATTTCAGCACACACAGAACACAACAGTTACTGTTCACTCACAAATGCAGTAGCACAAGTCAAGACACTTCTCTGTTCTGCAGTGAGTCATGAAAGCAAACGCCACTGTGATCTGTTGGCCAAACTTTGAACTACATGAAGCGATGGCAAACGGTATCATTGAAGCATTGGGAAGCTCAAAAAAGCCAGGAATAATTAATGATGACATTTGGAACCGCATTAACCACAGTAAAAATTGCCTGGTTAGAAGCTAAGTAAGTCTTCTGAGAAATGAACCCCACAGAAAAATCATCAGAGAATGCAAAGCCTTTGGAATCTTAGTTGCAAATCACACATTTGCAGAGGATGCTAATAAAAGAAGACTGGGAAGCAGTGAGGGACACAAGAAACAACACAGTATATTCATGAAGTTTCAGGAAGAAAGGGAAAGGAAGCTCTCAGACCAAGCTAACAAGTTTGAACACTCTCTTTAGCTTGGCATAAAGAAAGAAGAAGAAAAAACTCTATTCAGCAAATGTCAAACAATTACGTTAACATACACACTCTTTTGACACATTACTGAGCTCTGTGACAATAGTACAGGAAAACAGGATTCAAGGTTAATTACTGAAATAAACTTAGTCTTCAAAAAGTTACAAAAATTAATGACAAGTCACAGAGATACCTATAGCCCATAAACACAAGTTGACATGAACAAAAGAATATACAAACAGCACATTTTTGGATGGTAGGGACATAAAAGTGATGTTGCTCTATACTCTGTTCCTGCACGACAGATAATATACAGGGGTTGGACAAAACATATGGAAACACCAAAAACACAACATATTACCATGCCTATTACAGTGTAGAAAACCCACTGGCATTCAAAACAGCTTACAGTCATCTCAGAATGGATAAATACAACTGTATGGTTTTCAAGGGAATGTTATACTGTGCTTCCCACAAAACAATGGCAAGCTCAGGTAATAATGATGGAGGTGGATAGCAATCACACAAAGGCTGAACAGGACTGAGATCTGGTGACCGTGGCGGCCAGGAGAAATTTGACGATTCCTGCTCGTACTTACAAAACCAATCGTGAACAATGTCAGTAGTGTGAACAGGGGCCCTGTAGTCTTGGAACACAGTATCACATTTGAGGAACAAACATCACAACATTCAATGGCCTAGTCAGCTAAAATGGTCACATAATCCTAAGCAGCAATGCTACCTTGCAACATAACCATGGTGCTCATGGAATACCACAATATGGTTGCCCAAATCACTAAAGAGCCACCACAGTTCACTCTTAAATATTAGAAACGTAAACTCGGCCAGAACTTGGATACAGTATGAAACAAGACTAACTCGATCAAGTATCATTCTTCCTTTGCTACACAGTCCAGATTTTATGTCTTCAGAACCACATTTTTCCCCATAGAACTCCCACTTGCCCTACAATTTCCTGCTTCTGGAGCTTCCTCGAGTTGTTTTAGTGCAGACACAATTTGCAACTGCAACATTCAGTTCTGCGGTGACTTTTGCAGCTGTCTTCCTCTTATTTTTTGTCACAATCCTATTCAGTGTTGTCTGCCACGATCGATCGACAAACACTTTTGTCCGCGTTATGACTTAGTGGATGATGTTTTTCACTTTCCCTGTATGAGGTATAAATCTCCAATACGGTGCCTCTCGAAAGAACCGACACTTCATCCACCTCAGTTACAGAAGCCCCCACCACAAGAGTGCCAACAACTCACCCATGTTCAAATTACTTATCTCTGACATAATGCACCCACAACTATACGGAACACTGTTTTGACCACAACTGACACTTGCAATGTATTGAGGACATAGTAGAGTTACTTTACACAGTCAAATACAGCAGCGCCACGTGCAGGCAATCTTCATTTTTGCTCAAGCGTGTATCTGTTGCAGTGTTTCCATACTTTTGTCCATCCCTTGCATGTTGTCTCATGGTGGAAGCAGAATAAACAGAATATAACCATTTTGTTTGAATTGGCCAAACTTTGTACGTTTTCATCAGAAGTGCTGCCTATAGCAACGAACTTTTCCCAGACATGACTCTTCCTCTAATGAAGTACTTTACAACTGTATACACTGCATCTTTCACTTTTTATCTTACATCCTCCACAGTCTCACAAAGCACAGCTTCTCTGGGGCAATTTGATCCTGACTAAGTCACGACTACATTTACACACATACTTCGCAAGCCACTGTACGGTGTGTGGTGGAGGATACCCTATTCTAATACTAGAAATTTTTTTCCTTGTTCCACTCGCAAACAGACCGAGGGACAAATGACTATCTATATACCTACGTTTGAGTCCCAATTCTCATATCTTATCTTCGTGTTCCTTATACGAAATGTACTTTGGCAGCAGGAGTATCATTCTGCAGTCAGCTTCAAATGCCAGTTCTCTAAATTTTCTCAATAGTGTTCCTGGAAAATAACTTTGTCTTGCATCTAGGGCTCTCTCTTGAGTTCCCAAAGAATCTCCATAACACTCCTGCACGCTTCAGTAAGTGAGAACAAGTCGACAAATAGGACGCGACTGCAGTGCCACTGTTTCAGACTCGTCATACTCACAGAACTACATTGGCAAGGGAGGAACGAAATCGTTATACCAGTGACGTAATAGTGGTTCTCTGATTTCAAATGTATGCAACCCTCAACATTGGACTATTTCTAATCTCTAATAGCTACATAATCTCTCTGTAATGCATGTTCTTGGCCCAGAAAATGCAAGGCAAAGTAAAATAACCATATCATGTGTAAAATGAATCCCTGATTGCAGTGGAACATATATGGGATCAGGAGTCATATGACTGAACTGTTGCTCTCACCACAGACAAAGCCACTGCATCTGTGTTACCAAGAGGAGGCTATAGTACCCACATAAAGTATAACATCAGTGGAGAGAAGGCCAAAGATGGTGCGATGATATTTCTCCAAGTAGAATACCCTTTCTCAGTTCTCCTCTACACATCAGTTGCAATCAGTTCTGCAACAGTGCACATGACTTGAGGCCACCAGGTAAAAAAATTGTCATCCCAACAAGACATCACATAATATCATATTACGTAGCCTATAGTCTTGGTAATGGCTTCCATTTGGCAAGAAAGAATGTCTCCAGGCCTCTTCAGGCACACCATATAAGCTGAAGCCATTTGCTGATGACTATATCCCGTGGACCTGCTGAATTGCAGACATGTTGATTCTAACATATCACCTGCATTTCCAAACTGGCACAGATATTTCCTACAGGATTAAGATCACATGATTCAGAGAGCCAGTCAAGGTGTCTTGGAAGACACGAGTGACCACAGCTTACTCACTATAAAGGTGTAGAAGAAAGGACTGCAATCACAGACAGTTTTGAAATAAACAGCCCGGTTCATGTCTCTTGTAACCTGCAGGAGTGGATCCACATACTGGTACAAAAAACACCCCCAAAACATCACAAACCACTGCCAGCCTGGACTACAACCTCACACTGAGGGTTAAATGCTTCATCGCGCCATCAGTGCACTTGATGCCTCACATCGTTTCAGAAGAGTCAAAATCGTTACTCGGAAGACGACACTATGTGCCCCCTGTCAGCTCATCTACTGTTTCTGTGTTATCGAAGACAGGCAGCTTCAGGTACCACTGTGAGCAACGGCCTTTTGCAAAGCACAATATTCCCAACATCCATTGAACCCAGTTCCCTTCATAACGTTTACTCAGAAACTAGTTAACATTCAACTGCTGACAGCAGAAATTCCTCTCTGGTCTGAAACTGAATTTCATTGTCAAAGTGTGACCCCTCTTTCTGGCCCTGTCAGTTAAGATCTTTCTATGACCACATTTCTTATTTCATTTCACGTGGCTGCGAGTGGTACATCAGTCCTTGTAGACACGACAAAAAAATCGGACATCATCATTCACAATGTGGTCTCGTGCACATCCAAACAAGGTAATGCCTGTTCTTTCACACAGCTACATAAAAACACTTTACTTTGCTGTTTCCATTCAACTGACTGGTGCATACATATCAGTCCTCTGCCGGGACTTACATCAGCATGAGAACAAAACGAATGCCTGGCACCAGTTTTCGCCATTTACAGCAATTCCGAAGTGACCGAGTTACTTTTTTAAGGGAGTGACTAATATTGTGCACAGTGCCCTTACATTTGTCGTAGTCTTCAGTCTGAGGACCAGCCTGATACAGCTTTCCTCATTAGTGTATCATGTGCAGGTGTTAACATCTATTGCAACCTACATTAATTTGAGCCAGTTGTTTTGTATTCAAGTGTTGGTCTCCTTATATATCCCCACCCCACCTCCACAACACCTTCATGCTTACACATTCTCCTCTATTCCAAATTAATTATCTTTGAGAGTGCAATAAGTGTCCTATCAACATATTTCTTTAACCATATTGCACCATAAAGCTACCGTTCTCTCTCTCTCTCTCTCTCTCTCTCTCTCTCTCTCTCTCTCTCTCCTACTCCAATGTCCTTTCATTAGTTCTCTAATCCACCCATCTAAACTTCAGCACTCTTCTGTGAAAGCAGATTTCTAAACCTTCTATTTCAATTATTGTCTACCTTTTGCTTCCACATAAAGCTACACTCCATACAAATACTTCCACATGAGGCTTTCTAATACTGAAATTTGAACTGACGTCACCACATTTCTATTTATCAGAAAGGTCTCTCTAGCTATTTCCAGTCTATACATGGAGTGAGTATATTCAGCCCGTATCTGCAGCTTAACTTAGCTCTTAAAAATTTCAACACATAGCTCCCCCAAATATTTCTTCTTTGTGTATTTTAATGGACACATCTCTCTGGATCTGCCATCACATACTCATAGGGTAGACACACACAGAATCTCACAAAGGGACAATAATTCTGTCTTTTGAATACGGGGCAGATCACTGCACAGCAGCACCACTACAGGGCTATTTTCAAGCACTGGTGAGTTGGAGCAAAATTAATTATAAGAAATATCTGTAGGCAGTTTCACAGCCAACAAAGTGCAAAAGAAGAAAGGAAAAAAGGAAAAAAACAAGTTGAAGAACTGAAACGGTTTTTCCAGAAGCTTAAAAAAATTCATAATAGTTCACTGTATCTGTTCAAATATTGTCACCGAGTTCATTTTTAACAGCTTTATTTCCATATGTATGAAGTTATTGTTCTTTATATAGTATCATCTTATGCCTTTTGCTTAATGCAGACAGTATCTTACGACTGCTGTGAGCACTGTCCTATTTGACAACCAAGAGATTGTTGACAAAGACGTAGAACACAGTTTCAGTTATTATCTAGTTCTTAATCAGAGGCCTTACAATGCAATCTATTAATGACAAAAGTAAAACAGATCACACTTAAGTTATCTGCCCTTGAGTCAGCCAAAGGAGGAGGAGGAGGAAAAAAGAATAGAATGTATCTCTTTCACCATTAAGCAATAATGGTTTTCTCTACACTATTTGCATCAGCCCTCAAAATTACAATGACTAAGTAGAAAAGATACTCACAAATGATGAAATGGTGAAGAAGGGATAATACAGCAGTGGTAAAGGTTTTCTACTCACGGAATGTTGTAGTAGATCCACAGTGAAGGAATACACATCGTGTCGAGTCTGTGGCAGCTTCTGAAGTTTTGCGAGGACCTTCTCATCACCGTGGCACAATGCAGCCTTTGACTTCAGCCTGTCAGACGAGTATAAGAGGTTACTGTGCCCTGCTATGTAGGAGCTCAACCTAGAAAATAATTAGAAAATGAGTGACAGTTATAACAAAGGTAAAACATGCCATATTATCCTGCCACCATTTTGCAGAATCTCTGAGACGGTGATGTGCTCCAGAACAGTATGCTACTTGAGTAATAATAATATCATTGTAAACCACAGTTTGGATTTAAGGACTGTTGCTCAACTGTGAATGCCATTTACATGTTCACTCACCAGGTTTTACAAATTTAAATAACACTGTTTGGTATTTTCTGTGGCCTACCTAAAGCATTTCACTATGTGATCACAGTGCCCTTCAATATAAACTGGTTTTATAGTACTGACCGTACAGCAAAGAAATGGACAATTTCATATTAAATAAAATTAATGTGCACAGTTGCACTTAATAATTCAACCAACAAAACAAGGGGAGACCCAGATTCTTCTGATGGGGAGAGACATAGCGAGTTGGGTTCCACAAGGTTCAATCTTAGGTCCACTATTGTTTCTCATATATGTTAACAATATTCCTGCTAACATACGCCAAGCAGAATTAGTTCTCTTTGCAGATGACACTTTATCTACATCTACATACATACTCCACAAGCCACTGTACGGTGGATGGTACCAGATACAACTACTAGTCATTTTGTTTCCCGTTCCACCCGTAAATAGCGCGAAGAAGAAATGACTGTCACAAGTCCCCTTGTGAGCCCTAATATCTCTCCTGTTATCTTCATGATCCTTACGTAAAATGTACAGTGATGGCAGCAGAATCATCTTGCAGTCGGCCTCAGACGTCTGTTCTCTAAATTTCTTCAACAGAGCCTAACACGAAGAATTATGTCTTCCCTACAGGGACTCCCAATCGAGTTCACAGTGCATCTCCTTAATATTTTTGTCTGATCAAATCTACTGGTAACAAATCTAACAGCATTCCTCTGAACTGCAGCAATGTCCTCCTTTAACCCAACCTGGTGAGGATCCTAAACATTCGAGCAGCTACGCTTACCTAACATTCTTACAAAACAATGAAGTTGACCATTTGCCTTACCTAATGTGTTCATACATTTTTACATCACTTTGCAACATTACGCTTAGATATTTAATCGATGTGACTGTGTGAAGCTGTAGCCTAGTAATGCTGTCTTCCTACTCATCTGCATTACCTTACATTTTTCTACATTTAGAGCAAGCTGCCATTCTTTACACCAACTAGAAAGTCTGTCCTAGTCACTGAATGATGAGACCTTCTTGCACACCACAGTGTCAGCAAACAGTCTTAAATTGCTGCTCTTCCTGTCTGTCAGATTATTTATGCATATAGAGAATAAGGGTAGTCATATCACATTTACCTGTATCACTCCCGACGATACCCTTGCCTCTGTCGAACACCTGCCTTCGAGGATAATTTACTGGGTTATATTATTTAAGAAATCTTCGAGCCACTTACATTACATTAGTAATGTAATCAATTCAAACATTTATAGAACAACAGAAACAATCAATTTTTTACAAAATAAATTAAGTGGATAGATAAAAATATACTTACTAATCGGGGGCAGATCACACATGTAAAATAAGGTTATAATTGTGGACGCTTTCGGAGCCAGAGGCTCCTTCTTCAGGCAAAAGAGTTGAAAGGAAAGAAGAGGGGTAAAGGAAATGGACTGGAGGGGTTTAGGAAAATAGGAAGGTTTCGGGAAAGTCAACCAGAACCGTGGGAGAGGGGAGACTTACTGGATGGGATGAGAAGGAAAGAGCAACAGAAGAAATGGTAAATAATGTTCTTAAAGAATTATGGAATGTTTTTCTGCAACTGATCTTGTTCTCAATGTCAAAATTACACAACATTTTTAGTTCTTCATATCTGGAGGTACTACACCAAGTATAACATGCAGTGAGGAAATAATAACTAAGCAAGACCTTCAAAAGTTATATTTTTAGATAGTTGTGAAGATTTAAATTTGAAAATACCCATTTTTGAGTCATATAACAATTTCGTTCAGCCACATTTGAACTTCAAATCTTTGCATTTTTGAGGAGAGATAAATCAGTAAATTGCCATATTTTGCAAAATTTTAATTCAATAATGTCATATGAAATAATTTTCTGGGTAACACATGTTTAAAAAAGGTTTTATCTGCCCATAAATGCACAGTAAAACTTGTATGTGATGCTCATCCACGATCATTTGTGGGCATCTATTCCAGAAGTTAGACATTTTGACTGTTACTTCACGGTATATTTATTCCCACATGAACTTTATTGTAAATACACCATTAAATTTCAATAGGAACATTTATGTACAATTAGAATACCAGAAGGTAAAAATAACATTCATTATTCCGCATTCTGGATGTATTTACAACAAAAAGGGGTGCACAATGCAGCCCCCAAAGCTTTTGATCATTTACCCAATGAAATAGAATGCCTGACAGACAGAAAACTTAAATTTAAAAAGAAACGGAACAAGTTTCTCCTTGACAATCCTTTCTATTCCTCCATGGAATTTCTGTTTATGTAATATGTAAAAGGAGGTAGAGAGGAATTGATAACTCACAGGTGTATTAATAAAAACAAAAGTCGTAAACGTCAGAACATCAGCCTGTATACGATTGTGTGATTGAATGTAAAATTATTTGTTTCAAATCATCATGCTTAAGTCTACAAATGGCCCATGGAACATAAAACTACGTACCAATAATTAACTAGCTATCTGGGAGAGTATTAAATGAAAAGGGGGGGGGGGGGGGGGGCATGATCCAAAGGAACTATTATGAACTATTCACATTACACAAACGATCAATTGGATTGCAATGTTTCATTTTCCTTTGTATGTTCTCTCTGTGTTTTATTTGTATGCAAGACAGTCCTGTATTATCATCATTCAACAGTGTTCCACCAATTTTTCATCCCACTGCAGAATTCATAGCTTTTTATACTGTACTGATCTTGCTGTATTCTTGTGGTAAAACCTTAATTGAGCCTGGTATTATCACCTTAGTCATAATGGGAAAAATAGCTGTTCATATGACAAGGGAGAGTTTTCACTTTGACACATTAGATGGCTGTCTAGATCTTAGTAAGTTTATTGTCAAAGTCTAAGTCCTGCCTAAGCTGAAACCTACAACCATATTTATCAGGTTTTCTTACAGTATTATTCTGACCTCTTCTCTCTCTGTAAGTGCCACACCCACCACACCCAATCTCTCACAAAATGGTGATCACTATGCAATGCACACATCAACCTTATGCCTACACATTGTTCACTTTACTTTCAAAACAAAATTTAGAGATTTGTATTTTTCGTTATGCACTACATGTGCCAGGTACACAGTCTCCCTGTGAATCGTGACACTTGGCACCCCTGTCTGGCAGTTTGACTACAACATTACTTTTTCACAGCCAGTGTGTTCTACCCATGAGACCTTACGACATTCTCTTATGAAGTCACAGTTCCTCATTTTCCCATCATTTTTCCGTGGCCCATTTAATGTCCAACTTTTTGCTCCATACAGCAGAGCATTTCACCACACAGTGACAAAATTTTAAATTTAGGACTTCATCATGCAGTAACAGTCTTAAATTACCTGATAGCTGAACAGTGTCTACAGGGTCAAGACTTGAACGCAGACCTCCCCTTACCCAGACACGACTCATGAGCCATCTTCTCCATTCCAGTTTTGGCATATCTACTCTTCTATCACTCAGACGACTTTGTGTGGCAAGGTATGCAGGACAGAAAATACCACTTCTTTGTCCTCATTTCCTGTGACTATCACTACTTTAATTGTAAAATGAAGACAACAGACACAAAAAATGATACAAATTTAACTTTTGTAACAGGCAGTTCCAATTTGTATCACACACCAAAGGTTGTCTGCCTTCTAACTTACTGGAAAACTGTAAAATGTTGATTGTAACAGCAATGCATGTGTTAACTGTGACTTTACACTCATGCAAAATGTGAAAATACATATTTTAGTGGGGAAGTGTGCAAATAAACTACACTGTGTGAAAAATTTATTTTGTCAGATTTCCCACATGTTTTGGAAGCTTTAAATGACTCATGAAAACAAAGTATTTCCATAAAGTTACAAGAGATGAAACAGCAAAAGATTGTACCTCAAAGAGATTGTGGTGTCACCAAACTCCAAGGAGTCCAAAGCTGCCGTTAAAGAAGAGGTGGATTTGAGTGACCAACAATTGTTGCCATTAGTTATGAGTAACTTCTAGCAAAGATCTGACAGAATTGCTGAGACAATGCTGCTACCACGAATAAAGGTGTTTTTATTAAAAGTCAATATACTAGCATTCATTTGAAAATTATTAATTTCCAATAGGTCACCTGCACTTGCACTTAAAATATATGCTCGAGAAGCACGTAATATATAATGAGAGAATATTGGTGAAAGTGCACACACCTCGCATGTAATGATGTGCTCTGTCCAGGAAGGTACATGCTAGACAGGGAAAAGTAGGCATCTTTGTGGTACAGGCCACGAAGACACGCCCGATCCTCACTGTCATACAGCGTGAAAAAGTGCTCGACGAACTGGTCAGCGAGCTCACCTGAGTCGCCGTGACTGCTACAGAAAATGTAATTAGGCCGCCACTGTGGCAAGCCCGGTATGCAATGCAGGTAAGTCCCATCCTAGAGTGAGGATCAAACAGATACATCAAATAGTATGAAAAAAATAAATAAATAAAAATAAAAAAGGTCAATGTAAATATTTTTTCTGCATTACAGCTTAGTCAATGTAGCAGACAAGCTATATTTACAGATAGATAATTTTTATTTGCTCCCAAATGTGGCTGTTGCCAACACTAACATTTTTAAACGATATAATTATTTTATATCCTTAGTATTATTATAGAATGATGATGTGATTGTATGGCATTACTGGCCAGGAGACCCAGTCTGCGGTTGTTCAGCAGCCTGGTGCAAGTCTTTCTATTTGACATCACTTCAGCAACTTTCAAGTCAATGAAGGCGAAATAAAGTGATTAGGACATTACAAATACCCATTCCCGCATGCGCACACGCGCACCACCCACACCCACATGCACACCCACACCCACACCCACACACAAAAACGCAACTTGCACACACGTCTGCAGTCTCAGAGAGCTGAGACCACACTGCGAACAGCAGCACCAGTGCATGATGGGAGTGGCGACTGGGTGGGGGTAAGGAGGAGGCTGAGGAGGGGAGGGGGAAGGATAGTATGGTGGGAGTGGCGGACAGTCGAGTGTTGCAGTTTATTTCTCTTCTTTCCGCTACTTACCCCCCCACCCTCCGCACCTTCTCTCCTGCCTGCACTGGTGCTGCTGTTCGCAGTGTGGTCTCAGCTCTCTGAGACTGCAGACATGTGTGCAAGTTGTGTGTGTGTGTGTGTGTGTGTGTGTGTGTGTGTGTGTGTGTGTGTGTGTGTGTGTGTGTGTGTGCGCGCGCGCACTAGTCTACTGCTGACAAACGCCTTAATGGCCAAAAGCTTCAACTGTGTGAATCTTTTTATTGTACCTATCGCAACTCAGCATCATCTCCGCTATATGGTGAGTAACAATATAGTTATCTTTGATGCAGAATATAATGGTTCAAAGTTGGTGTCATAAATCAATAACCTGACATATTTATTTTGATAACATCTTTTTCATTTCTTCCAGGTGCAAAACACTGTTGTAACACCGTTGGCTTCTTACACTCATATACCAACTTGCTTGCACAACAATCAGTGCTACCATCTACACAATGCAGCTCTCATTCAATCAAATACTGTTCTCAAAAGCTAACCAATTGAAAAATATGTGTCGAACACAGTTTTCAAATACCGACTAACCAAACATTGCTTCGCTGTTACAAGGGCAGGCTGAAAACTAATACTTCTGAATTTTTTATGTGAATACCCTTAAAGCCTTTCAAATGAAAGAAACTTTATTAACTTTCCACATCTTCAGTTTTCATATCTAAATATGTATTTCTCAACATAGTTACCCAGGCTACAAACACATTTCTCCCAATGAGAGACCACTTTATTGATACCATCACTACAGAATGTTTTACTTTGCTGACAGAGCCACAACCCTACCTCTGCTTGTTCTGCTTCATCACTATCAAACTGAAGTCCTCGAACGTGTTCTTTAAATTTTAGAAGCAGATGAAAATCAGAGGGGCCAATGGAGAATGACTGATGACAGTGAACCCGAGGTGTCTAATTCCTGCAGGTGTCACAGTGTTTGTGTATGGTCTGACACTGTCCTGCTGAAGGAGAGGGTGCTCCATGTGTGGATGATGTTTTCTGCAGTTAGAAACTCAATTACAGCAAGCTGTTTCTCACACACTAACTTAGTTACGTTACGTACCACCATGTCACATGCTACAATTAGTAGCAGAGGGCTGCAACTTGTGTCAAAGAAGCGCCTGAGTTATGTGCTTCACGTGTAATACCTTAAGTGATATTGAGAACAGAATAAAAAAAACTTGGAAGCATTACTTTTCAACATGCCCTCAATTTATAAACTGGTAACAAGCTTAACTGCAATAGAAGTTATTGAGTCATCAACTTCCCACGGCATTTGTGTGTGTTTAAATCTCAGCTGTTTGTCAATTTTGAAGTACATAATAGTCAGTTAATTGCAGCATTGTATTTTAAATTGGTAACACACTCATTCCAAAATAAGTATAAATATTTTCAGAAGCATTTTATGCCATTCTTTACACTTTTGTATAAGCAAATCTTCGAATAAAATTTTCACTATTCCAGAAAGTTAAGTTGAAAGCTACTGAAACAACAAGAAAAGATTACAAAAGTTTGTGGCACATTCTATATAAACTATTACAACTCAGACTAAAATGCACAGAAAAATCAATTTTTAGAAATAAATTAAGAGGTTATCTATCTCTTCATCTCTGTATAGCCAAAAAGAATACATATTAAACAGGAAAGAGGATATCCTTTAATCAAGAAATTCTTACAACAACTATGTATCCAAACACCACAAAGTACAAATATAAATGTAAGTACTTCCTGATTATGAGTCTGATGCTACTAAGTTTTTTTGTTTGTTCCAGTTGCCTTGGACAGACATGAGGCTCCAAGATGAGGCTGCCAGAGTGTAAGGCACTGAAGATTAATGAGTACATCCTGTACAATGCAAAGAAAAAATGGTGCTAATGTATAACTGTGAAAATGCAAATGGGCAGCCCATGTCAAGTGGCGTAGTTTCGGAAAAAGTTCCCACATGACCGTCACGTATTTTAATGAAATTCTGTGTGAAGATCCGCACATGTTCCCAATGGACACTGGTAAATTTTCACAAAAACCAATTCAACATTTGTTGTTGTGGTCTTCAGTCCTGAGACTGGTTTGATGCAGCTCTCCGTGCTACTCTATCCTGTGCAAGCTTCTTCATCTCCCAGTACCTACTGCAGCCTACATCCTTCTGAATCTGCTTAGTGTATTCATCTCTTGGTCTCCTCCTACGATTTTTACCCTCCATGCTGCCCTCCAATAGTGAATTGGTGATCCCTCGATGTCTCAGAACATGTCCTACCAACCGATCCCTCCTTCTAGTCAAGTTGTGCCACAAGCTCCTCTTCTCCACAATTCTCTTAAACACCTCCTCATTGGTTATGTGATCTACCCATCTAATCTTCAGCATTCTTCTGTAGCACCACATTTCGAAAGCTTCTATTCTCTTCTTCTCCAAACTATTTATCGTCCACTTTTCACTTCCATACATGGCTACACTCCATACAAATACTTTCAGAAACGACTTCCTTACACTTAAATCTACACTCAATGTTAACAAATTTTTCTTCTTCAGAAACGCTTTCCTTGCCATTGCCAGTCTACATTTTATATCCTCCCTACTTCGACCATCATCAGTTATTTTGCTCCCCAAATAGCAAAACTCCTTTACTACTTTAAGTGTCTCATTTCCTAATCTAATTCCCTCAGCATCACCCGACATAATTAGACTACATTCCACTATCCTCATTTTGCTTTTGTTGATGTTCATCTTATACCCTCCCTTCAAGACACTGTCCATTCCGTTCAACTGCTCTTCCAAGTCCTTTGCTGTCTCTGACAGAATTACAATGTCATTGGCGAACTTCAAAGTTTTTATTTCTTCTCCATGCATTTTAATTCCTACTCCAAACTTTTCTTTTGTTTCCTGTACTGCTTGCTCAATATACAGATTGAATAACATCGGGGAGAGGCTACAACCCTGTCTCACTCCCTTCCCAACTACTGCTTCCCTTTCATAACCCTCGACTCTTATAACTGCCACCTGCTTTCTGTACAAAGCCTTTCGCTCCCTATTTTAGCCATGCCACCTTCAGAATTTGAAAGAGAGTATTCCAATCAACATTTATGGAGGTATATTGATTTGTTTGACTCCATAGCCATCTTACAACAGTACATCCGAGTCCTTAGAAACTTTGAGACATAATATCTCCAGTAATATTTTCTTGAAAGAAACAAAACAAGGGCATTTTGTACAACGTTTTGCATCCTCTTATGAAAAATAATAAAAAAAATCTCTTGAACAATTTTCATGTGGATAATTGGAGGGCAGGGGGGGGGGGGGAGGGGAAGCATCAAAAAAATTTTAAGTTTAGCTTTTTATATTGTGCGATAAACCTAACCTGGAGTTAGGAAATAGTAAAACAGTACCAAAAGTTTGACTGAGGCCATATGGATGTGGGTGACACTGACCACAAGCATTAGTGGCAATTTGTGCTGTGCAACACTAACATCACTGTGCACTGCCCTCAAGAACAAGTTGGATGGAAAATTAAACAGAGGCATTGTCCACTTGTGTGAACTTTTACACCACACGGCATGCACAACACAAGTTGTGTTTTCAATGGAAGTTTCAGAAGTACCCACCTTACAATCCAGACCTTGTTCTGTGCCATTTCCATCTTTTTGGTAAGTTGAGATAATACTTGCAGGGAAAGAGGTTTTGTTATAATGAGAATGTTCACCCAGGGATTACTGAATGGCTCCATTGCTGAGCTGCGGATTTCTATCATCGAGAAATTGAATGATTGGTAGAAAGTTGAGACCGTTGTTTACAGAGATTTGTGGACTATGTTGAAAATAGCGCCATGTATCTACAGCACTTTGAAGTGTAGTGCAGGATTTGATAAAAGTTACTTGGCCTGCCATAACAATGTGTAACTTAATTTTTTGAAGGCCCTTTGTACATTAATATGGTAAAAAAAAAAACATTATTTTACCTGGCTGAGCTACGGTTAAATGATTTCAGAATTATTTATATTTATTTTGTGCTAATATCAGTTCTTATAACATTTTATGTTTTGTTGAAATCTGCTCAGAGATAGAAGGGTACTCATTTATTTACAAATAATAGAGCACAGCAATCAGTTGCAATTTTTTTTTTTTTGAGGTTCTATGTGGCAAATTTAGATTTCGGCTAGTGCCTAGCCATTATTAATGCATTATTTCATAGTATCAAGGTATGTCAGTTCCCTGTTTTTCGGGCGCCTATCGCAGTTCTTTCAAGGCTCAATAATTAGTCATTAATTCATCTGTAGACAATTTCCATTGTATAGATATACTCAGGACATATATAAATCCAATTATATTTGTGCATTTAGCTTATTGCAGATGCACCTCAATTCAGTCAAAGGTTAAATTAATCACCCTGAAATGAATACCCAACACCAGGTTAAGATTTCCTTAACACAAGCTGAATAAGATAAAAACATGAATAATTACACTTTGATGAGCACAGGAATTCACACAGTTATATTCAGGACAAGTAGTCAAGAGCTCCCCACATCCCCCATGAACCATCATGAATTTTGATAAAATTTTGTGTGAACATTCACAGGTTTTCCAGTAAACACATGTAAACTCTATGAATTATCAATTCAATACTTGTGGCTGTGTAGTCATTTATTTGATCCCATAGTGCAGCTTTCAGCAGTGAAGCCCTGAGTTTTCAGCAACTTTGAGACATAACATCTTCAGGGATATTTGCTTGAAAGAAACAAAATGAGGTCATCTTGCACAATGTTTTGCCCTCTCTTAAGTGAAATAATACAAAAACAAATTTGGTAGTACTACATAATGAAGCCAGTGATAAGATCCTAAATCTGTTAAAACAGCTAGAGATATACATCCATAAAACCAAATATCAGAATTTATGTTAAACGAACAAACAGATTTTGCATGCCATTGTTATTTCAGTAATTTTAAAGACCTATTCTAAAGTTATTGCCAGCATATGTCAATTTTAATAATTGGATCTCAGACACTAAGAATAAATTCATCTTTGATACCTGTATAAAAATATCTGTGAAGTGTTTACAAACATATGTACACAAATGTGCCTCTTGATTGAAGTGATATGTATGAACAGATTGGAGAAAAGTTAAAAATGCTTTTCTTGGATTGGGTGGCAAGTTTACACTGTTCATTTTTGCCACTATTTCGTACATATTTTCTGCGTCTGACTTCATAACCTAACATCAGACCTTTTTGTGACATTAATATGCATCTTTTAATTCGTACTTCCAGTGGAGTGAACACAGTCACGGTTGAACCTGCAAATACATATATACACGAACAATTCTGATAAGGATAATTTGACAAAAGGTCAGCAAAAAAAGCCAGATGCTTCAAAAAAGTTTTATATCTCTGGAAGAAAGTGTGAGATAAATGAGAAACTTTGCATATAATAACTTCCCAGTACAAGTTTTTAGGAAAAAAAAATTCATACTGCTACACTGACAACAAGGTGGAAGTGCATTGAAAACAATCCATTATTCCGCTGGTACTAAGATTAAACCTGACATATTTTATTACATTCCACAATTGTCTAGTACTCACTGGGAAACGTAATATCAAAAGTCCTGATGACTAGGGTGTGAGACTGATTTGGAGTAACTTGAGAAACATAAAAAAAAGTGGTGTCTGTTGTAACAACATATTGATGAATATTTTTCTGCTATAATAACTACAGGGTCAAACTGGTTATAAACTACAAAATTTCACTGTGCACCACTGAGACACTGGACATATGGCAGTAAAATTTTCCTACACTGGTTTCAACAAATATGGTATAAAGTGCCATCAAGTCTTACACGATTGTCTTGTGATGTAAATTTTGGTGAAATTTGCCTGACTTTTTTGAATGGACTTACTTTATAGAGAATTTTGAGTATGTCTTTTTGTTGTACAATGCCATTGATGTGATAGTTTTATTTTGGTTTAAAGTGTAGCATATTTTGTGTTTGGTTAGTTTGTAGATTATGTGGAATGTTAGTGTACTAATGAAAGTGTGCACAGATACAATTCACAGGCCTACTTATAGAGGCTTCCTCAGTTGGCCCACTGGTGCACTCTGGTGGGCCACCAAAGAATTGTTCTATAAAGTACTATACTCCATAAATTGTGTTTGTTCTTTCTATAACAAACTTGACAACAAGTGAGGGTTACGTTCCTTCACGTGTTAGTGTCAGTGCTATTAGCAAATGTCTTGATGGAAGAAATACTCCAATGAAATACTTCAAAGTCTCATTGCCCAGCAACAAGTTTTCACAGAACAATAGGAGCCCCCGCCACCACCCTCAATCAAGTGCTGTCTGCGTGTTTGCGCAGTTTACTCTCCTGTCATTGCGATTGTTGCTCTTTCTGGCATAAGATGAATCATCTGAAGATTGGGACTCTTGTGAGACATGGCTATGCCAACATTTCCAAGTTTTTCGCATGGGCGATGAAAAACTGAGTAGCATTTTCTTTCATTCTTTCCTGTCTTTCAACATGCAAATATCAGTTGTTGTACCAACTTGCGCCTTTGCAAGAACCGGCAGCTTATCATTAGATGAAACGTACAAGCTTCTCCCTAACTACTACTGTGACAGAACCCACCTCATTGTGATGTGTGTATATCAGAAATACCCAAACCAATCTTACAAAGCCAGGGCTAGAGAATTACATGGGTTGAGCTGTCTTTGCAAATTTGTCACTAGAATCCATCATGAATCCTATGTTGAACACATGGTGCATAATGTTGTTATCCTTCTGGCCCCAAATAGGGAAGTCCATGAGAAGGTGTTGGAACACGAGAATACGATGCTTAAGAATGTGTTCACTATAGTACAGTCCTTTCAAGTGTCAAAGTGCCATGGGCTGCAAATGATTAGATAGTTGTGTATCGGAAGTTGCTCAGTCAGCCCCTGTTAGGCACATTGGAAGTGTTCAGGATGATGGGGAAGCCATTGCAGCAATACAGCCTTCAACTCAGCAGCACATGGAGCAGCATTCGTTATGGCCAAAGCAACGACAGGCCACGTTGCAGCAGCAGCAGCAGCGCGAGGTTGTAATATTCAATCAATGGGGACAAGAGCTCGGTGGAGGTGCTACATGGATGCCAACCACAGACCCTCTTCCACCTGCTGTATCTGACGCTGCGTCCGCCAGCTCCACTACGGTGGGGGACGGGTGGGTCTGTTTGTGCTCGTGACTTCGGCCCCTGATTCAACTGGGCTCCTGTTGTCATCAAGGGTCGTCAGGGCCAGCGCCTGTGTGTCGTCCGCACTCCTGACTGACAGACATGCACGTCCAGCTGCAGAAGTACTCAGCAGGGCCTTTTCCAGAGGGCCCACCGCCTCCCCCACCCTTGTCGATGCCTGTTTCTGTGTTCCAAATGGTCCAGTTCACACCACAGAGAGGTTTGCTGCGTGGCAGATCACTGGCTGGGGTCTCTGCCTCTGAACCCACTTCTCGACTGCTGCCCCTAGTGCAGCCCCCATTGTACCTGACACCACCACCACCACCACCACCGTTGCTCGGTCTTGTGTGGCCGTCGTCTCCAGTGTACTGGCTGATGCCTCTGACACCAACTGCTGACTTCAACAAGGACTTTGCTACGGAGATGCGGTCCCCGGTCCCGCCCTACGATCTCCCACGGGAGGGCAGACAGCATGCCAGTCCGTCGCCTATCACTTCCGCCCTTACTCGCCAGTGTCTGCCCGATAATGCTGCTGTAGCCACTGTTGCCGTGCAATGAAATGGACTTCAGCACCATCCTTGGTGTTTTCCATAACTTTTAACCTCAGTGCCTTGTGGATCAGTTTTTTTTTTTTTTTTTTTTTTTGCTGACGATGCCAGTGCTTTTTCGGCAAGAGTTTTTTTTTTCTGTACCGTGCATTTTTCTGTGCCTAGTATTTTTTATGTATTTACGTATGTATGTATAAATATGGTTTTCTACCCCCTAGAAGAGAGGAGTGATTTATCTTCCCTCGCCATGTGCACAATTTCAGAGTGCGTGCTTCTATACAGTCCACAGGCCCGCTTGTAGAAGTCACCTGGGTTGGCCCTCTGTCACGCTCCATTGAATTGCCAAAGAAACAGCATTATTTAAGTAATCACAACTGAGTGCTCGGTTTAGTCTTCACGCTATATTACTGTTTTCTAGTCAATGTGTTCAGCCCTAAGCACAAGCTGTATCTTAGGTATTGTTCTATAAAGTATTTTGTTCCATAAATCGAGTGTGTTATTGATATAACACACTGCTGGTTTGTTTTAAAGTGAGAAAACTAGGATCCCCATCACCACAGGGGCCATCGTGCGATTATGTCACCATGCACCATAGCAGCACATTTCAACAATTTTTCATCAGTGCATTAATGTTCTGCAGAAGCTGCAAATTATACAAACACAAAATATGTCTTACTTTAAACTGTAATAAAACTGCTACATCAATAGTATTGCACAATAAAATTACATACTCCAAGTTCTCTATAACCTGAGTCCTTTACAAAAAAATTCCAGGCAGATTGCTATGACTTCCACCAAAATGTACATCATGTGACAGTGGTGGAAAACTTGGAGGCAGTTTATACGATATGTTTACAGCTGATGTGCAACAATTTTTTTGGCATGTGTCTAGTGTCTTGGTACTGCAAAGTGAAATTGAAGTTTGATTTTGTAATTATTATAGCAAAGCAAAAAGGCTGCAATATGTCCTGTTTCGTGACAAAAGACAGAATATGCAGAACACAGGCTCACTGTAACACTCCAATACCTTGCTACATAAGAGTGTTGGGTTAGGTTAGGTTAGGTTAGGTCTCCAATCTTCTTAATCTATTTTTGTATTCAGGGTGCCTCACATTGTAAAGCGCCTCCTCAGTTTCATACATCTCTATTAATTTTTTAGTTGTCAGTACACACCAATTGTATTTACCGGCAATGTTTATTTGACAAAAGATAATGGGCAAAGAAATTAGATAGTGTAATACCAGTCTAACAACAGATGGAACACCACTGATTTAAGGTATCTTACTGGTCATTTTCGTTAAATCACATTTTTGCAATGGCCAATTATTCCTATATTTTCTCATATCATTATCAATTCACTTGTGAAAATATTGTTATTGGCTCTTGTCTAATCAGTCCACTTTCCATCATCATGATGACACTAGTAAACCAAGTTTGTGACCATGTACACAGGTATCAGATAGGGTACAATAATTCATCAACAGCCTTTTAACAAGTTCATTGCTAGCATTTTGCTTCACCATACTTCCCCACAACACAGACCAATTGTCCAACTGATTACACATGTAAAATATGTATATATATAGTATTTACTTCTATTTGTTATTAGCTAGTTTCTAGTTATGTGGTCTTTTCACAAAAAAGACAAAATACAGGGAATGTTGTTACACACAGATGCCTGAATGTTAGATATTAATCCTGACCTGCCAAGATGCATGAAACTGTAATATTGCTTGAGAAAGAATTCTATCCACGGGCTCGGACATTGTGGTGTTAATCAGTTAGTGTGGATTCCTCACAAATAGAATTTAACATCACGGTTTGCAATTGGTGACTTTTTACATATAAGAGCAGGCGCTGACACACAGATGTTAACTGACTGAATTCTAACCACGACTGAAGATTCACCGTCTGGAGGGGGTATAAATATTCAGTGAAATTGGTCATTAGTATTGATGTCAGATGAGCTATTTGATTGTCTCAGTGTATACAATTTCTAAATTAGTGGCTTACTTGGATAACCAAAGGAACTATCCATTTCAGAAAAATTAGGGCAAAACAAAAGTATAATGACAAATCTGGGAAATAAGCAAGCTTAAAGATTCAAACAGCAAAAAGTATTTTTGACAATATGATGTAATTATATAGATAAAAGATGTACTCACCAAGTGGTGGCAGAACAACCACATAAAAGAAGGTTACACTTATGCAATCTTTCAGAAGAAGAGTTGAAGAGGAAGGAAGAGGAAGAGGAGTCGAGGAAAAGGACTGGACAGGTTTACAAAAGTGGTAGGTATTGGAAAAGTCACCCAGAAGTGCAGGTCAGGGGAGACTTATTTTTTGAACAAAGAGTCATTAGCTCATACCTGGGAACAATTTCAATTATCACTTTATCTTAAAAGAAAATGTTTTATGAAAAATTAACTATCCCAATTGAAGCAGCAGACTGTATATTAAAATGTGGATAACAAGAAAATATAATGCATGAATAACAATTTGGCAAATCTGTGTACACATGGAATGTGAATTGTGGATATAATTGAAATCAGTTGAAAGACAAGAAAAAAAAAATTGTTATATGAAGGAGTAGCACGATAGAACTGGAGTAATTCCACTGTACTACATTTCACTGTGGCTCCAGCAAACCCTGAACATGTACCCACTAGTTGTGCAAGGGTCTAAGTGTGACATGATGTGCGCAGTTTACCTTTGGAACTTTCTACATAAGTAGAAAAAATGCACACAGTAGCAAGTTGTTTACTAACTAGGAAACATGATCTCCAATATTATCAAAGATTGACACTTGCACTACAATCTTCACCCACATATATGCTTGGTAAACTCTTTCCAAGTATAGCTCCTAGCCTTTTTTTGCAAGGATCTCCCACTTCAGTTTTCTAACAATTTCTGTAACACTCCTTGTTGTTCTTTAGTCTCTCACTATACACCAGGCTGCTCTCTGCCGCAGACATAACTGCTTTGACAGGTATGTTTCTCTTTGCTGGGGATTCTATTTCCCTGCTGTGTACCCCGACTGGTGTCTTATAAGAGATGTCAACTTTCTCTTTTATACTCTCACCCACACTGCCCAAAGACTTGTACGCTGGTCTACTGCCTCCCCTACACGTAGGCACCAGTGTAGTCCCCCAGTACTCGGCGTCACACCCAGGTATCGGCACTGATGTCCTGCCGCAGTGTTGTCAGTCCCAGCTTTTAGTCATATCTTATAGCACTCCTGCTGTTTGAGAAATTTATCAGTTGACTCTTCTCTATATTTGACAACATCCCATTTCTCTGGATCTTAACCTGCCTCCAGTGCAAGATAAACCGATAACTGAGCACAGCAAAAAGTTCAGCCATCTACTAACCCTTTAATTCTCTGAGTAAAGTAAAAATATAAAATAATATTGTAAATGGGCAATTTTCTGCACTCTGACACTTTCAAAGCGGCTCAACCTTTCAGTAAAGGATGCATTGTCAGTGAGGTGGCAAGTTCTTAAAGTATTCTAGGACCTTATGCATTAATAACAAACTAATTCAAGAAATAACATGCAAGCTGAGGTTATAAAGATTATGCACACTTCTTAACTTACCAATTTAGTGAGACATGGAAAGTCCCTCATGATGACTCTGGAATGAAAAGCAAAACTTTTATTGTCATTTGTCAGCTCTTTTATTTATGTAAAACATTAGTTATGACTGGGCTCTTAAAGTAATTGCACATTAGAATTAAATTTAGTGGCTCTGGGCTGTGAGTTTGGAGTTAGGCTTTCAATTTTAAAACTCCTGGTGCCAATATGAAATCTACTTTCACTAGATCAGAACAATGGCTATAGCCATAACATTAAACACTTCTTAATTTAAGATGGGAGGGAAGAAAGAAGGGAGGGAGGGAGGGAATGTGGTTGGCCAGGGCACTCTGGAGGTGTAGAGTTGGAGCATGTAAAGTGCCAGTCGACTGGTGGTCTGGCTATAGGAAGGAAGAAATAGTGTGCATCACAAATCTTTAAAATACCATGTTATTATTGTACTCAGAAAGAGTTTTCAGTCAGATCACTGGGATGCCAACTCTGTATCACTCAAAAGTGACAGATATTTTTTCCTAAAAACATATAAGTGACACATGAACTGTTTCTGACTGATTTTTAATAAGTTTCTGCACTTACATTTCACTGGAGGACTTGCAGCAATTTCACACATTTGTGGAGCTAACAAGAATTACAAGACTGCATGAGTACGACTTGCAGAAAAAAAGACAGCAAATGTCAAATGAGAATTGAAACGAGAACTAAATAAGTTGAGTATCCGACTTGCAATACTTCTTTGTGTCACTTACACAGAAATAACAATGAAATAACTTATATATATAAGTAGTGTGTGTTCCCAGTGGGGTCACAACATGTGCACTAAATGCATTGCATCTGCTGAGCAGGCATTTATTTGCATTGGGATTGAACTTATGATGAACAAAGCAAAGGGATATGCTGCCCCGCACCAACATATTACATTTACATGGTGATTCAGCTAAGATATTCATTCACCTTAAATATTTATGAAATTGCATAAGATGATTCTGTTTTTAGGCAAATGATTTGTGAGAATGTCCTGAACAAACGATGTACAGTCACTTTTTATAGCTGTTTTAATTATAGAGGGATCAACATCAATTCTAGAATGAGATTTTCACTCTGCAGCGGAGTGTGCGCAGATACGAAACTTCCTGGCAGATTAAAACTGTGTGCCCGACCGAGACTCGAACTCGGGACCTTTGCCTTTCGCGGGCAAGTGCTCTACCAACTGAGCTACCGAAGCACGACTCACGCCCGGTACTCACAGCTTTACTTCTGCCAGTATCCGTCTCCTACCTTCCAAACTTTACAGAAGCTCTTCTGCGAAACATGCAGAACTA
The DNA here is from genome assembly GCF_023897955.1 of Schistocerca gregaria. NCBI lineage: Eukaryota > Metazoa > Arthropoda > Insecta > Orthoptera > Acrididae > Schistocerca > Schistocerca gregaria. The sequence goes on from NC_064928.1 coordinate 159,060,997, forward strand.
GCACTCCTGAAAGAAAGGATACTGTGGAGACATGGCTTAGCCACAGCCTGGGGGATGTTTCCAGAATGAGGTTTTCACTCTGCAGCGGAGTGTGCGCTGATATGAAACTTCCTGGCAGATTAAAACTGTGTGCCCGACCGAGACTCGAACTCGGGACCTTTGCCTTTCGCGGGCAAGTGCTCTACCAACTGAGCTACCGAAGCACGACTCACGCCCGGTACTCACAGCTTTACTTCTGCCAGTATCCGTCTCCTACCTTCCAAACTTTACAGAAGCTCTTCTGCGAAACATGCAGAACTAGCACTCCTGAAAGAAAGGATACTGTGGAGACATGGCTTAGCCACAGCCTGGGGGATGTTTCCAGAATGAGATTTTCACTCTGCAGCGGAGTGTGCGCTGATATGAAACTTCCTGGCAGATTAAAACTGTGTGCCTGACCGAGACTCGAACTCGGGACCTTTGCCTTTCGCGGGCAAGTGCTCTACCAACTGAGCTACCGAAGCACGACTCACGCCCGGTACTCACAGCTTTACTTCTGCCAGTATCCGTCTCCTACCTTCCAAACTTTACAGAAGCTCTTCTGCGAAACATGCAGAACTAGCACTCCTGAGAGAAAGGATACTGTGGAGACATGGCTTAGCCACAGCCTGGGGGATGTTTCCAGAATGAGATTTTCACTCTGCAGCGGAGTGTGCGCTGATATGAAACTTCCTGGCAGATTAAAACTGTGTGCCCGACCGAGACTCGAACTCGGGACCTTTGCCTTTCGCGGGCAAGTGCTCTACCAACTGAGCTACCGAAGCACGACTCACGCCCGGTACTCACAGCTTTACTTCTGCCAGTATCCGTCTCCTACCTTCCAAACTTTACAGAAGCTCTTCTGCGAAACATGCAGAACTAGCACTCCTGAAAGAAAGGATACTGTGGAGACATGGCTTAGCCACAGCCTGGGGGATGTTTCCAGAATGAGATTTTCACTCTGCAGCGGAGTGTGCGCTGATATGAAACTTCCTGGCAGATTAAAACTGTGTGCCCGACCGAGACTCGAACTCGGGACCTTTGCCTTTCGCGGGCAAGTGCTCTACCAACTGAGCTACCGAAGCACGACTCACGCCCGGTACTCACAGCTCAGTGCTAGTTCTGCATGTTTCGCAGAAGAGCTTCTGTAAAGTTTGGAAGGTTAGAGACGGATACTGGCAGAAGTAAAGCTGTGAGTACCGGGCGTGAGTCGTGCTTCGGTAGCTCAGTTGGTAGAGCACTTGCCCGCGAAAGGCAAAGGTCCCTAGTTCGAGTCTCGGTCGGGCACACAGTTTTAATCTGCCAGGAAGTTTAACATCAATTCTGTTTTTTCAACTACAATTATAGCAGTTTCAGCTGCTAATTTTACTTCTAAGAGAGGCTGTTCATTCTTCAAAATCTGATTATTAGTTTTTTAATAACTGCAATATTTAGAACTTAGGATTCCTCTGTTTTGAACATAACATATTGCTGTCATATGTGAAAATTTGTGATTTCATACTCAAATCAGGAAATACAGGCAGGGGCAAATAATTGTGTCTCGAGCGAGTGATACCATTTGTGGCAGCATTAATGGAGGAGGAAAATATCGTCCAAAAGGGTGGAGCAACTGTCCATACAGCTGGCCAAACCTCTGAGCACATTTACACAATCTTCATGCCTGACAGCCTTATTAGCGGAGGTCTGTCGGGTTGCGGTCCTAGCTGGCCACCCATGTCACCTGATCTGTCAGTGAGCAACTACTTTGTGTGGAGAGCTGTCAAGATTAAGGTGTACCGCAAAAACCCTCACAGTCTTCAAAGATCATAGCAGAACATTTCGGATGAAATTGCAGCAATTCAAGGTCTCCAGCTTTGATCCACCATATAGTGTAAACTGTGCATTGCACCACCACAGTACTTGTATAAAATGGACACAGAAGAGAAGTAGCTTTCATTCTTAGAGAGAGAGAGAGAGAGAGAGAGAGAGAGAGAGAGAGAGAGAGAGAGAGAGAGAGAGAGAGTGTGTGTGTGTGTGTGTGTGTGTGTGTGTGTGTGTGTGTGTGTGTGTGTGTGTGTGTCATAAAAAAAGTGGAATAAATTGGTTTCTGATAGCACTCCACACACACGAATGATGTGGACAGAATAAAACTATGTCTCCCCCACATTATTTTTCGGCCAATATTGTAGCAGCACTACACTGCTTTTTATCCTCATTCCCTCATTTGGATATGACACCACAAATTTCATGTTCAAAACAGACACATCTTAGGTTATAAGTATTCCAATTTCTCCAAAAACTACTTGTCATATTCTGAAAAGAGTGAAATGCCGTCAGATTTGTCTCTTTCAGAAGAGCGATACTAGCAGCTGTTTACTATAATTCTATTTGAAAAGCTGCTTTTGATACCAATATCTTTCTAATTCATATCACTATGAAAAGGGACAGTACATCACTAAAGGGGACATTTTCAAATTTCATTTGGATGAAAATAGCATTGCAATATGTTCAGGAGTTCAGGAAGTATCTGAGGTGAAAAGTGTAGCTGACTCACCCTGTGAATATCCTTAAAACTGATTTGTTCCACAGTACTATAGTAAAAGATGTGGATACAATCTGCAGAAACAGGAGAGACTGCCTAACCTCTTTGCCTCTATCATTTATCATGAAGCTATCAACGGGAACTCACAGACTGGCACTCTTTGATTTTCTTCATATTTATCTGACTTGAAGGCAAGTGCACAAACATCAATTTCCTTAAGCGGTACAATGCAATCCTAAAGAGAGAGAGAGAGAGAGAGAGAGAGAGAGATAAAATTTTTAAGATTCCAAGCATTGCTCAGTACAAAATACTTTGCTACATTCAAATGTATTACATGGCGTTAGGTGCATAGTGTTTCAGTCTTGGAATCACTAGGTCCCTGGTACAATACTTGATAGACGCAGCTTTTTTAAATTTTAATTGAATTCATATTTATTATAAAACTAGAATGTTAATTAGCAGATAGTTACATGAATCATAACATTTTAATCAAACTAATATATTTCCGTCTTTAATTACCAATCACATAGAAAAGGAAGTATCAGTAATAAATAAAACATACTTTGTAATACATTAAAAACAAAGATTCCAAGACTTACCAAGCGGGAAAGCGCCGGCAGACAGGCACATGAACAAAACACACACACAGAATTACGAGCTTTCGCAACTGGCAGTTGCTTCGTCAGGAAGGAAGGAAGGAGAGGGAAAAATGAAAGGATGTGGGTTTTAAGGGAGAGGGTAAGGAGTCATTCCAATCCCGGGAGCGGAAAGACTTCCCTTAGGGGATGGATGGATGTGTGTGTGTGTGTGTGTGTGTGTGTGTGTGTGTGTGTGTGTGTGTGTGTGTGTGTGTGTGTGTGCGAGTGTACACCTGTCCTTTTTTTCCCCTAAGGGAAGTCTTTCCGCTCCCGGGATTGGAATGACTCCTTACCCTCTCCCTTAAAACCCACATCCTTTCATTTTTCCCTCTCCTTCCTTCCTTCCTGACGAAGCAACTGCCAGTTGCGAAAGCTCGTAATTCTGTGTGTGTGTTTGTGTGTTTTGTTCATGTGCCCGTCTGCCGGCGCTTTCCCGCTTGGTAAGTCTTGGAATCTATGTTTTTAATATATTTTTCCCATGTGGAAGTTTCTTTCTGTTTTATTTACATCATCAATACTTTGTAATACAGTATTTGTGTTTTTAATATTATGCTTGTGCTCCTATAACATACGCAAATAAAGAAAAGTATTTCGATGTCTATTTGATGTTTCCTATTCCCATTCCAAATATTAATTCAATATGAAAATGAAAATATGTTATTTTGATTAAAAAATATGATTCACCTCAATAACGTTCCAATTTAGCAGCAAATATGGAATTAAAAAATTGGCCAAGTGCAAGTAGGATTTGTGCACAGAGGGTTCCAGAAAAACTGAATTATGTAATTATAACAGAGGGAAACATTCCACGTGGGAAAAATATATCTAAAAACAAAGATGATGTGACTTACCAAACAAAAGCGCTGGCAGGTCGATAGACACACAAACAAACACAAACATGCACACAAAATTCTAGCTTTCACAACCAACGGTTACTTCTTCAGGAAAGAGGGAAGGAGAGGGAAAGACGAAAGAATGTGGGTTTTAAGGGAGAGGGTAAGGAGTCATTCCAATCCCGGGAGTGGAAAGACCTACCCTAGGGGGAAAAAAAGCACACACACACACACACACACACACACACACACACACACACACACACACACACACACACATACACACACATTTTCATTGACAGTACCCATGGTCTAGGGGTTGCGTCTTTGATTCCTAATCAAAACGTCTTCGGTCCCGGGTTCGATCCCCGCCACTGCCTAAATTTTGATAAATAATCAGCATTGGCGGCCGAAGACTTCCGGCATAAGAAGTCAGCCTCATTCTGCCAACGGCCTTGTCAAAGAGGGCGGAGGAGTGGATAGAGGTTCAGGGCACTCTCTTGTCCTAGGGGTGGGAAATTGCCCCTAAAGGCGGAAGAATCAGCAATGATCAACGACATGAGGATGCAAAAGGCAATGGAAACCACTGCATTAAAGACACATAACGTGTATCCACAGGACATGTGGCCTGTAGTTGAAGAAGTGTCATGATGATGTCTCCATTGGCAAAAGATTCCGGAATAGTCCCCCATTCGGATCTCCGGGAGGGGACTGCCAAGGGGGAGGTTACCATGAGAAAAAGATTGAATAATCAACGAAAGGATAATGTTCTACGAGTCGGGGCGTGGAATGTCAGAAGCTTGAACGTGGTAGGGAAAGTAGAAAATCTGAAAAGGGAAATGCAAAGGCTCAATCTAGATATAGTATGGGTCAGTGAAGTGAAGTGGAAGGAACACAAGGATTTCTGGTTAGATGAGTATCGGGTAATATCAACAGCAGCAGAAAATGGTATAACACGTGTAGGATTCGTTATGAATAGGAAGGTAGGGCAGAGGGTGTGTTACTGTGAACAGTTCAGTGACCGGGTTGTTCTAATCAGAATCGACAGCAGACCAACACCGACAACGATAGTTCAGGTGTACAAGCCGACATCGCAAGCTGAAGATGAACAGATAGAGAAAGTGTATGAGGATATTGAAAGGGTAATGCAGTATGTAAAGGGGGACGAAAATCTAATAGTCAAGGGCGACTGGAATGCAGTTGTAGGGGAAGGAGTAGAAGAAAATGTTACAGGTGAATATGGGCTTGGGACAAGGAATGAAAGAGGAGAAAGACTAATTGAGTTCTGTAACAAGTTTCAGCTAGTAATAGCGAATACCCCGTTCAAGAATCACAAGAGGAGGAGGTATACTTGGAAAAGGCTGGGAGATACGGGAAGATTTCAATTAGATTACATCATGGTCAGACAGAGATTCCTAAATCAGATATTGGATTGTAAGGCGTACCCAGGAGCAGATATAGACTCAGATCACAATATAGTAGTGATGAAAAGTAGGCTGAAGTTCAAGACATTAGTCAGGAAGAATCAATACGCAAAGAAGTGGGATACAGAAGTTCTAAGGAATGACAAGATACATTTGAAGTTCTCTAACTCTATAGATACAGCAATAAGGAATAGCACAGTAGGCAGCACAGTTGAAGAGGAATGGGCATCTCTAAAAAGGGCCATCACAGAAGTTGGGAAGGAAAACATAGGTACAAACAAGGTAGCTGCGAAGAAGCCATGGGTAACAGAAGAAATACTTCAGTTGATTGATGAAAGGAGGAAGTACAAACATGTTCCGGGAAAATCAGGAATACAGAAATACAAGTTGCTGAGGAATGAAATAAATAGGAAGTGCAGGGAAGCTAAGACGAAATGGCTGCAGGAAAAATGTGAAGATGTCGAAAAAGATATGATTGTCGGAAGGACAGACTCAGCATACAGGAAAGTCAAAACAACCTTTGGTGACATTAAAAGCAACGGTGGTAACATTAAGAGTGCAACGGGAATTTCACTGTTAAATGCAGAGGAGAGAGCAGATAGGTGGAAAGAATACATTGAAAGCCTCTATGAGGGTGAAGATTTGTCTGATGTGATAGAAGAAGAAACAGGAGTTGATTTAGAAGAGATAGGGGATCCAGTATTAGAATCGGAATTTAAAAGAGCTTTGGAGGACTTACGGTCAAATAAGGCAGAAGGGATAGATAACATTCCATCAGAATTTGTAAAATCATTAGGGGAAGTGGCAACAAAACGACTATTCACGTTGGTGTGTAGAATATATGAGTCTGGCGACATACCATCTAACATTCGGAAAAGCATCATCCACACAATTCCGAAGACGGCAAGAGCTGACAAGTGCGAGAATTATCGCACAATCAGCTTAACAGCTCATGCATCGAAGCTGCTTACAAGAATAATATACAGAAGAATGCAAAAGAAAATTGAGAATGCGTTAGGTGATGATCAGTTTGGCTTTAGGAAAAGTAAAGGCATGAGAGAGGCAATTCTGACGTTACGGCTAATAATGGAAGCAAGGCTAAAGAAAAATCAAGACACGTTCATAGGATTTGTCGATCTGGAAAAAGTGTTCAATAATATAAAATGGTGCAAGCTTTTCAAGATTCTGAAAAAAGTAGGGGTAAGCTATAGGGAGAGATAGGTCATATACAATATGTACAACAACAAAGAGGGAATAATAAGAGTGGACGATCAAGAACGAAGTGCTCGTTTTAAGAAGGGTGTAAGACAAGGATGTAGCCTTTCCCCCCTACTCTTCAATCTGTACATCGAGGAAGCAATGATGGAAATAAGAGAAAGGTTCAGGAGTGGAATTCAAATACAAGGTGAAAGGATATCAATGATACGATTCGCTGATGACATTGCTATCCTGAGTGAAAGTGAAGAAGAATTAAATTATCTGCTGAATGGAATGAACAGTCTAATGAGTACACAGTATGGTTTGAGAGTAAATCGGAGAAAGACGAAGGTAATGAGAAGTAGTAGAAATGAGAACAGCGAGAAACTTAACATCAGGATTGATGGTCACGAAGTCAATGAAGTTAAGGAATTCTGCTACCTAGGCAGTAAAATAACCAATGACAGACGGAGCAAGGAAGACATCAAAAGCAGACTCACTATGGCAAAAAAGGCATTTCTGACCAAGAGAAGTCTACTAATATCAAATACCGGCCTTAATTTGAGGAAGAAATTTCTGAGGATGTACGTCTGGAGTACAGCATTGTATGGTAGTGAAACATGGACTGTGGGAAAACTAGAACAGAAGAGAATCGAAGCATTTGAGATGTGGTGCTATAGACGAATGTTGAAAATTAAATGGACTGATAAGGTAAGGAATGAGGAGGTTACACGCAGAATGGGAGACGAAAGGAATATGTGGAAAACACTGATAAGGAGAAGGGACAGGATGATAGGACATCTGCTAAGACATGAGGGAATGACTTCCATGGTACTAGAGGGAGCTGTAGAGGGCAAAAACTGTAGAGAAAGACAGAGATTGGAATACGCCAAGCAAATAATTGAGGACGTAGGTTGCAAGTGCTACTCTGAGATGAAGAGGTTAGCACAGGAAAGGAATTCGTGGCGGGCCGCATCAAACCAGTCAGTAGACTGATGGTGGGTGGGGTGGGGGTGGGGGGGTGGGGGGGGTGGGTGGGGGGGGGGGAAGGGGGGGGTAGGTCTTTCCGCTCCCGGGATTGGAATGACTCCTTACCCCCTCCCTTAAAACCCACATCCTTTCGTCTTTCCCTCTCCTTCCCTCTTTCCTGAAGAAGCAACCGTTGGTTGCGAAAGCTAGAATTTTGTGTGTATGTTTGTGTTTGTTTGTGTGTCTATCGACCTGTTTGTTTGGTAGGTCACATCATCTTTGTTTTTAGAATTATGTAATTATGTATATTGTGAAAAGGAAAGTTGCAAACTCACTATAAAGCGAAGGTGCTGAATTGCCGATAGGCACAACAAAAAGACTGCTTTCAGCGAGTAAGGCCTCTGTCAGAATTAGATGGCAAACACACATATACACGCTCAGGTAAGCGCAACTCACACACACGTGACTGCAGTCTCGGGCAACTGAGGCCACAATGTGAGCAGCAGCAGCACCAGTGCATGATGGGAGTGCCAATTGGGTGGGGTATGGAGGAGGTTGGGACAGGGAAGGGGAGGAACAATAGGGTAGGCTGTTAGGGAGTGATGAGGGACCAGGTGGAGAGAGGGTAGGGCAGCTATGTGCAGTCAAGAGGTCAGACGGAGGGAGCAGAGAGATAGGGGAAGGGGGGGGGGGGGGGGGATAGCGGAAAAGGAGAGAAGTAAAAAGACTGGGTGCAATGGAGGAATGAGGGCTGTGTAGTGCTGGAATGGGAACAGAGAAGGGGCTGGATGGGAGAGGACAATGACTAACAAAGGTTGAGGCCAGGAGGGTTACAGGAACATAGGATGTATTGCAGGGAGAATTCCCACCTGCACAATTCAGAAAAGCTGGTGTTGGTGGGAAGGATCCATATGGCACAGGCTGTGAAGCAGACATTGAAATAAAGGATGTCATGTTTGGCAGCGTGCTCAGTAACAGGGTAGTCCACTTATTTCTTGCCCACAGTTTGTTGGTGGCCATTCATGTGGACAGACAGCTTGTTGGCTTTCATGCCCACATAGAATGCAGCATAGTGGTTAGCTTTTAGATAACATGACTGGTTTCACAGTTAGCCCTGCCTTTGATGGGATGGGTGATGTTTGTGACTGGACTGGAGTAGGTGGTCGTTGGAAGATGTACAGGACAGGTCTTGCATCTAGCTGTATGAGCTATGAGGTGAGGGGTTGGGAGCAGTGTTGGTGTAAGGATGGATGAGTATATATTTATATGCGCATAAGCACGATTAAAAACTGGTGGAAAAACACTAAACTGGAAATTGACGAATCTATACTCAAAGGAGCTGCACTCCATTTAAACACCCTAAAAATGGCAACTTAATAGTTACCTAGAGTAACAAAATTAAGAACAGCATGTTTATATATTGACTAAAATAAAGGAATAAATAACACATACACGGCTTCTGACAGCTGACAAACTATGTTGGGCAATTGAGCAGTGATTAATTTAAACTAGCCACAACATACGCTAACCATGTTAGTGGCATATTTAAAGACAAGCATTGAGCAAGAACCCTGATCAGAAAGGTAATGGAACTAGTACTAATTTACAACTAACTATAGCATTAAAATCAACTGACGACAGGTTGACCATTACCCATGTGGCATACGATGGACACTCAACAGACTGAACACTCAGCTAAAACCCAAGTACAATGCTGAGGGGCAAAACACCCAGCCTAAAGCATGTTTAGCACAAACAATCAGTTTGAGAACAAAACAACCATGAAACAACACGATGATATTGCAGCTTGCAGTACAAATGCCAGAGCCCGAATATAGTCTTAACCCAAAGCAGGACTAAGGTGTAGTTGTGTAGTGCGTGCAGCTGTACAAAACCACTGTGCAAGGGTGGCATAGTGGTTAGCCTATCAGCCTAAGGAGCAAGGGATGTGGGTTCGAATTCCGTCCTCGATTTGTCGATTGAATCTGCATATATACATAATACCTAATACTTAACGTCCTGAGTGTACACCATTAAAGTTTACTAAACAATCAAAACTAGCAGGATTCCCATACACGGCAGACGTGCAAACACTTCCGTTCATACCCCAGAATCAACTAGGGCAACATAAATCATTGACACATTTCAGATAATATTTTAAAACAACATACTTAAATACCTTTGTTTACCGCAAACTTTAATTAGTTAACAGGTTAGGCTCTGTTATTGATGCGACACAAATGAGGTAGCAAGTTAAGGTCTACAATTCTACTTTGCCATTTAACACACGTCGTGATGAGGAAAGAAAGAATCCAGCTATTTAATTGAAAGTCACTACTTGGATTCAGTATTTGACAACACACTTCAAATTAACATAAAAAGGTGAGAGTCAAGTATACACTCGCAAGCAGCACATGCAGAACACGAGCATAAGGTGAGCATTAAATATACTGCTCCTTGTTCAATCATTTACTCACTGACGAAACAAATAATCTTCACCGAATTACAGCAGATGCTGGAATCCCCAGTTGCTTGGGAATGACACAAATAGTGGTCAAATGTTTTAGTTTAAGTCCCATGACATCCGTTAGGATAGGAGTTTCAATGGACAACTGGGCCTCATCCCCTTGGATCTACCTGCGACCAAGACAGTAACATTGGTTGCTAACATGGCTTTAACGATGCATGACACCTGACACGAGTCATATCAAACCATCAATAAACGGTGTGGCCTCCTGTACACTCCCAGACGTCTGCAATCAGAGTTCCTCCTCCCGACCAATGCTCTCCCGCAAACACGGCAAGCAACCGGCCACAGTGCCCTCTGGCTAGGGTAAGAAAACAGCAGAATGTGGAGTGGCAATTTAAAAAGGAACGCGCTACAGACAAGGAGGAAATGCAGAGAACCTACCATGACATTTCGTCACAATTCACTCCCACCCAGTCACCATTCCGGTCATGCACCAATGCTGCTGCTCACAGTGTGGCCTCAGTTGTCTGAGACTGCAGTCGTGTGTGAGTGAGTTGCATCTGCATGAGTGTGTGTAAGTGTGTTTGCCATCTTATTCTGATGTTGGCCTTACTGGCCGAAAACTATATTTGTAACAGTCTTTTTGTTGTGCCTATCTGTGACTCAGCATCTCCGTTGTATGGTGAGTAGCAATTTTCCTCTTAAGAATATTGTTACATTCCATCCTGGATTTTCCACTGTTTAATTATGTATATACAGTAGATAGTTAATTCATACTGGAAATCAAGAATATCGACAGTTTCTGCCGATTGTTGATATCCATAACAGTAAGATATCGGTCACACGAATCTCTGCAGTGGTTCCCGAGACTAGCCCAAACATACAGACAGAAGCAAACAGGAGACTTCAGTGGAGATATGTAGGGAGAGAGGATATAATACGATATTTTTTATTTACTTACCAAAACACGTCTACGACACTTTATGTCTGAATGCAGTAATATTTTTATATTACATTTCTGTAACTTATTAGTTAATGTTACTGTCAGAGTTGCAAATACTATTTTTATTTGTGACTCATTCCGAGCTTTTTGTCCATTCTCAAACCAAAACATTTTGTGTGCACAGATTACAGCAGTGCACGAAATCTTCTGTGACATACTTGCATTTGTGGTGTTTCACTGTATACAATAGATTTGTCTTTAGATCAGATCAATATAAAAAGGTTTACTGACTGTATTAAGATTGTCTTAAGACATTCCAAATTTGGTATGCACCTTTAGTTGAAGAAAATTAAAAATATGACAGGCACCTTCAGTTGTTTATTATTGTGTGTCCACATGCTCTGTCTCTCAGAAATCAATGTTCCAACTAAATACCCATGCTGTATTGGTAAAGTTGTCAGACATTATTGCACTGTTTTATAAATTACTGATATATCATAAGTTAACTGCTTTCTTGACTCATGAATTATTTTTAAAAAAAGGATTTAATTCAGACTGTTCGTTCATCAATTTTTCCGACGACCTAATTTTCCATTCTTCAAGCACGTTTAATTTCATTCCTTTAGGTGTCATGTGTAAAATGATGACTGCAATGCAACTTCTAATGACAAAAAGATTTTTATGTGAAATAATTACAATTTAACAAATTTTGAATTTTTCCCTTGATTTGTACTGTGAAACCTTCTTTCTGGCCAAACATGATTCTAGGTCAACAGGAAGCACTACATAGCTTTTTATAAATAAGTTTGCAAGTATCAAAATGCATGACGGAAATTGCCATATCTTTTGATTTACCGACTTAGAAGTTTAACTTATATATACTACTAAGAGACTAAATATTGGTATGTTATGTAAATTTCAACTTCATACATCCACCCATTCTTGAGAAAATGGTTCTTAACAATCAGACAGACAGACAATAAAGCGATTGGGGATTCCATTTTTACTGACAGAGGTATAGAACCCTAAAAAACATTAAAAGCTCTGTATTTAGTGGAAATCAAACCTAAGACCTTGTGATTACAAAGCTAAACAGTAAAATACAGGCGATTTGATTAAATCGGATTGGTATGAATGTTTAGGTTCCATCAGCACTGGGAAAACTTCTAAGTCCATTATTTCAGTACATGGTACTGCTTTAGGAAACTGGTGTCCAGCAACTACCTTAAAGTACTACGAGTTTGAAGGAAATGGAAGGAAGCTGATCTGTAAGGTGCCCTCGAACAATGTGACTCATAGACCCTGATGGTATGTTTACACCATATGCACATGAACACAAAACAAACCTAAAGCTACATTTTGTATTTTGGTAGTAGACATCTCTCAGTTTCAACTTGTGAGACAAATATTTAGGGATAAAGGAGAAGTAAACCACACTAACCTTATGTAGGACTGGCCGTTGCTATATCTCCCACACACAGGATTTTTGTGCAAGTATAATTCTGTAATAGGTATAGACTTCAAGGCCACCAGTCTAGAAACACTGTCAATCTGAAAACCATTGCAAATGTTAGGAACATCGAGTAGCACACACAGGCTACTGCACATTAACAACTCACTTTATTCATAGAATTACCTTGGAATATCACCATTCATATTATGCATATGTGGTAACTATAAAAGAATCATTAGACTTAAACATCCTATTACTTTGGGGAATGTGCAATGCGCTCATTTTCCTTAACACACAGTGAAACAGCACATCCTATTTTCGGAGCTGTCACTTTTACAAACTCTGTGGTGACCAGCCAGGTCACCAAGCTGTAGCATTTTCAGCTTAATTGTTTCATATGCAGCTCCTCAGTCTATTTCTTCGTGCTTTATTTCTAAATATGTTGCTTCATTATTACATTTCTTGTATCTTGATGACATCTAATACTTCAGTTTCAACTCTTGTAAATTAATTTTGATAAGAAAACAAGTTTTTGGTGACTTTCTCCATTGTGTTGGTGTACAGCAACTGTGTCAGGGCTGCTGATGCCTTTTATAGCCAGTAGTCAGCCAATGATTCACCAATCTTTGTCACAGTGACATCTTGCTGAAGGCAAGGACACAGATATGCTTCCAGACAATAAATAGGGTGACCGATGGAAAAACGGAAGTTTTTAGATCAACTAGTACACCGCTGTCAGTGGTGGGCAGAAGACACATATGTCATTCACTTCCAGACTGTCCGCCGTTTCTGTAGCAGTGGGACAACAGTGACAGAGCATTACATTTTCACATACTTTAGCTCTACATACCAGACTACCATGGCAATATGGCAGATATTTCATCACCATACAATGCTATGGTGGATTACATCTTTCAGAACAACAGGAAATATTAATAATAGGAGGAAGCCATTGGGCCCTGATAAAATGTGAGGATGTCTGATAACAACACTATTGTGAGAGAGGTAATGGCAATAGTGAATCTGAAATGATCCACACATTGGCATGTAAAAGTAATTTGTTTGTCTCACAACATAAACTGTTAAAACTGTCTGATTTGTTACGCAGGAGACAAGTCAATTTGAAAAAGAAACATAATTTTCTTTTCCAGGCAAAAAATTAAATAGATGAAAAGAAAATACAAAAGAATGAAACATATGTTGTCAGTTTAAAGCATTACTGCAGTATCATTCATGATTATAATCTGTTTTACAGGAGCAAGCAATACAATAAAACATAATTTATTTAATTTTTTACACTGAAATGTTTTAATTATTTTACAGGTTTATCACACTACAATAAAGGCAATACCATTTTTAATTGTACTTACAGATGCATTTTTTGGTTGAAATCTTCTTCTATAAATTGTTCTATGGAATAATATCATTTATCTAATGAAAGGATGTACAGCTGTTATTTCAGTAAGGCAAGCTCAATGTTAAATATATTCCTGCATTTTAGTTTATTATGAATTATTAGTCCTGTATATAGAGGTGTCTGGGCATTTAGTTTTTTAATCCTTGTGTTGAATGTTTCAAATTTTCTTTGTGTCTAGTGCTATAATTGTGCTGGAATGGTAATTTTCAGATGTATGTTGGTTATTCTAAAGAAAAATAAACATCCTATAAATGTATAAAAAGGGAATGGTTGGTATTTTTAAATATTTAAGGAATGGGCAACATGAATTCACTTGTTGGGCCACACTATTTTCTGGTGATTTGCTTTGGTACCATTAGAAGTACAATGTTTTTCAATGAATTTCCCTAGAAGATTATGTCATATTTAAGAAATGACACAAAGCAGCGATGATACACCACTTTTCTTGGGCTTTTGTGAGTAGCTCACACTGAAGAAGCTAAGCTTTTCATTCAGTTTGCTATGATGTCTACATGTGCCTTCAAATTTAAATTTTTTTACAGACTGAGGTCTACAAACTGTAGGTGGCTTACTTCTCACATTCTCTAATCATTCTTAGCTGATTTTTATTCAAACCATGCCTGGTAATTCAGCTCTAAACTGAATTATGTGGATCTTTGTTACATTTTTGGTCCATTATTATGAATCTATAATTCCAGATTTTGTATTGTATTTTGTTTACTAATTGAGAGCTTTTTGGTAACACCATTTTCAATTAGGACAGAGGTGTTATCTGCAGAAACATAAATATTTAACAGCAAGTAATTTATATGCATCACAGAAAAGATAAGGACTCAGTACAGATCCCCGAAGGATCACTTCGCAAATTTTCTTCCAGTCAGATAAGTAATTGCTTGTGTTTATTGTTATAGTCATTCTTTGCTTTCTTTCCATCAAGTATGACTTGCAGCAAGTTCTCTGATTAACCTCCAGCACATGAGAAAAATTTTACAACTGGATTTAAAATTCCAATGGAGGGTTCGCCAGATCAAAGAGTAAAGCTTCCAAAAAAAAAAAAAACGTTGGCAAACATATGCAAGCAATCATTGAAGATGACTCAAATTCAATACTGTCTATACTGCTATGAGCAACGAGGCACATTTTCACCTAAATGGGTTAGTTAGCAAACATGACAATATATAGAGCATTTTAAAATTACATCAACAAACACTGAATTATGCTCTGCAGAAATAACAAATACGAGAGCTCTGAAGAGTCAGAAGTCTTCTAATTTTATCTAGCAGAACCATTACACCATAAAAACTGGACACGTGACATACAGTGTGTTTCAAAATTACATTGACAAACTTTGAGGAGCTATAGAAGGTGTCTTGGGAAACAAAATGAGGACAGGAACCCTTGTCCAGAAACATCATCCACCGACAAATAATGTGTCAAAGTTACAGGTGCCGTCACCTGTATGTGTATGTATATAAAGGGTAATTCCGTAAAAAAGTAAATGTATCATTCTGAGGTAAGGGACCCTGCAAAACAACGAGTCGGAAGGTGTAAAGGGAAATGATTCTGATACCTCTGACAATAAAACATATTTAATGGTACTGTTATTGCTAAGAATGTAGGGAAGGCAACTTTCAGAGGTTGTAATATGGAGAGACGAAAAAAAAAAAAGGCTAGTAAAATAGGCTCTCAAATGCATACCTAATGAGCTATAATCACTTCTTCAATCTTTACAGTAACTAAGGTGAACAATTGCTCCTCGCATATGCATTTTAGAGTCTATGTCTAATGGACATCTTTTTCTTGTTTTGGTCCATATTACCACTTCTGAAAGTTGCATACCCTACAATCTGAACAACATTACCAGTACCTGTACCTACTGTCAGAGATATCAGAATGGCTTTCACTTAAACTTTCGACTTGTTTGTTTATGAACCAGAGCCCTGACCCTCAAATTGATACATTTATCCTTTTCCATCATCCCTGAAAGTCTGTAGCACCATCATGAAACTCCCAGTATACGCACACATATACAGATGCCAGTGCCTGCAACTTCAATGCTCTGTAGCATCACTGGATGACATTTCCAGACATGTGACCCTATCCCCATTTTGTTCCTCAAGGCACCTTCTACATCCCCTCGAATTTTTAGGTCTAATTTTCAAATACTATTTATACTAAAATCAGTCTAAACTCCTCCTCCTGAAAGACACTGTATTTTACACATGGGTTTAAATAATGACAATCAACTTTTTTTTTAAATGTTGATGTTCTCTGATGGTTTTCAAAAAGCTCATGGCTATTCATAAGACTGCACCTCAAAATGCTGGTTAGTTCCATGTAGCATAGCTTTGCAAGTGTATGGAAGATAGTTTTCCCACATAATTTTCATGTTATGCTGCTTACAACAAAGAGAAATCAACAGGCTGGCTGTACCTTAACTCTGAAATCCCTGTCTCAGTACCTCTCTATTATGCTTTGATGTATAATTAATAAACATGTAATATTAATGTTTCAACAGTTTTAAAGATACTTCTTTTAAAGATACTTATTTCCTTATTTCAATATTACAAAAAGGACAGTTGCTACTCACCATATAGCGGAGATACTTAGTTGCAGACAGTTACAACAAATAGACTGTCAGAACATGAGCTTTTGACCAACAAGGCCTTTCTCGGAGATAGAACACACACACACACACACACACACACACACACACACACACACACACACACAGAAATGTAACTCGCACACATAACCATATTCTATGGCTGCTTATTTTCCTTAATTTATTTATAGCTGCTATTTTTCAGCAACCGTAGTATGAATTTCAGAATAAAATTCAGTCGTCAATTGCATAGATATTTTTATTTCGCTTTACCAGTTTCGACAAATTAACCTGTCCTGCTGTGTTCTCAGTGCCAACACAGATGGGCCTCCTCCAAGTCAGAGAGTCCAACTACCAACAATGATATCTAGTAAATTGAAACTGGTCATCCACAAACAAAAAGTAACAACTTATATGCAAACACAACCATGTTTACTAAATAATTATAATATTAATAGGTTGCTGTTTCAGTTTCCTGAAACAATATTGAAAAAAGTTTTAGATGGGTATTGATTGGCACTGGCAGCCTAGTTGGCACCTTGGAGGAGGGCACAGGCATATGTATGCGGACTTATGTGTGTGTGTGTTTGTTGGCACTATAGCTCGTCAAAGGATAACTCCACAAGTCTTTTGTGTGTGCCTATCGATAACTCAAAGCTTCTGTTATTCGGTGAGTGGTCTCCTTTAATCCTCAAGTAAGACCTATCCTACAACATTTATATTACCTACTGGCTCTTTTCCTTCCAAACCTTGTGTCGTCCTTCCTTTGTTACTGTCCATAATCTGCATCTTGTTTGTTACTCCTGTACTGTCTGTCCACATTTTTTCTACATTTTCCCACTGCCTTTGTTATGAAAACATTCCACCCATGCCGACCCATATGGTCGAGTGCATTTTTTGTGACACTCCATTGCATCAGTCGCGGCCATTACAAATGCACTGCATGCTGTTTGACGTAACACCCATCCAACGAATCACAATTATAGCATCTTCCAGCAACCAAACACTCCAACCAAGTTTCCCCTTCCTCCATCCTTAACCCCCTCCCAATTCATGTCGTCACATTGCCTTGAGTGTATGGCACTTTCCACTGGTTACAACTATAACTGCCACCCCTCCCTCCTGAATTCCTAACTGTCAAACCCACCTCCCTCCCAGTCACTAGCCACCCACCACCATGTACTCTAGCTCATCAAAGGATAACTCCGAAAACTAGAAAGTTTTCCTTCTTTTGTGGATGCCTATCAACAACATATTGCTTCTGCTTTTTGGTGAGTGGCTTCCTTTAATTTTAAACTATTTACTTTCTACACGATTTTTGCTATAATATTTAAGTGCATACCTGCCTACCCACAATTTATCAGACAGATAAGGCTCCTAAGGATATACATTGAACAACAAAGAAATTTTACTGATATTTGATTGTTCGGAATTGGCAATCAATATTAATACCAAGTATTTCAATCTAAACAGTCTGCATAAATAAAGCACAAAAAATTTCTTAGGGCCGGCAGGAGGGGGGAATCAAGATGTTTTGTGAAATAATTGGTCTAAAAGTAAGAAATAAACAGACTAGAGAAACATTTGATGTGCCTCATTTATTTTATTCAAATTTTATTCAGAAAACATTTGCCTTCCTAGCACCTTATGTCCTCAAAATGTCCTAAATCTAGTTTCTGATTCAAAGGACACCTTTTCTGCAATTAAATATCACACCAATGTATCTTTCCAAAATAGCTAGGCCTTGAAGAGCTGAACATTTTGACATTTTATATACATAGCTACCAGCAGTTGCCCATATAATATTTCCATTTTTCCTCATGTCACTAAATTTTCTTAATTATCATCACTACTTTCAAATAATTAAATATTTTTATGCAAAACTAGACCTCAAGCACGTCAATTTGATACTCCATTTGGACATTTCTCATTCTTGGTTTGGCTATGAAAATTTGCACATAAACCATTTGTGTAATTTGTAGGGAGACCTGTTTCTGCTCAACTCAAACATTTGACAAGAAAGTTTGGAGTGTTAATTATACAACAAAATATGTGCCTCTTTTTGTGTGACCATGTGCAAAAAATCTTTCTTCAATATGTTGAACCGTTTATGAAATATGATGATTTTTACAACTGCACGATTCTTGATGTCCAGGAACGAAATTGGCCTTGCCACGCATGATCCGTGCATCACATATACGATTCAAAATCTTGAGAACTAATAGAGATATCATTCTGCTCTTAAAATAAAATACAATTTTGATATGATGGCTACATTTCAATCACAAAAATGTATGACCTAAAATGAATGACATGTCTACACAATGGGTTTTCACCTTTGTAAACTCTTAAATATTGTGTGCAGTGATTTACTCAGTTTCATGCAGCACAGGAACTATTACAAACAATGATAAGAAGTTCAGTCCTTTATTGAGTGTGAAGATATCAAGCTGTAAGATGTGAAAGTATCAAACTTTTGCACATACCATAAGTATTTCATACCTGCTGGCACATCTGCTCCGGCACTTTGACGAGAGATCTCATAGCTGTCAGTATCACAGGTGCTACAGTGATAAGTTTCAAACACGTTTGAATTCAAACTTCGCCAGTTATAGCAGATGTCAAGCAGTGCCATGGGTTTCATCAACCCTGCAAACTTGCATTGCTATACCTGCAATAGCGTTTCATCACATGAAGCTGCCGCGCACTGGCGTTCGCTTCTGTCACTCATGCAGGATGCAGTCTAAGGCAGACAACATTCAGGTACTGTGGAATAACTTCCACATCCACATTTTTAATTGTTTTGATACCAGC
Source organism: Schistocerca gregaria (assembly GCF_023897955.1). Taxonomy (NCBI): domain Eukaryota; kingdom Metazoa; phylum Arthropoda; class Insecta; order Orthoptera; family Acrididae; genus Schistocerca; species Schistocerca gregaria. The sequence continues at coordinate 159,080,299 of NC_064928.1, forward strand.
TTATAGCATAAGTGAAAAAACACTTGGAGTAGAAGGTCCAAAGCTACTGGAAGCTTTTAGAACCCAGTCACGTGGCTGTTTCAGCTGCAAGGTCAATAGCAGCAAACTGAGAAATAGTTTTGAGTTTTCACAACAAATGTCTTTGTGTGCACTTGGAGCTAGTCAGTATACACTACATGTTCTCAGTTTCTTCAAACTCAAGATTAATTTTTATATTTGTATGGTGGGGCAAGATGTAAGGTCAAATTGAAAGATTGCGTGGATGGATTAGAGGGGAGAGGGGAGAAGGGAAAAAGGAAAGGTGGCCTTCAATCACCCATTGCTGCATACACTCGTGCTCGGAATAACAAAATGGCACAAAGCATTTTCTTTTGTTAATGATTCATGAATACACAGTTGAAAAGAATGTGGCACTGGGTTGGGAACTATTTCTCTCAGTTTCCTGGACAGTCAGAAAAATGGCCTAATGACTTGTCCGTCCCGGACTAAGCCTAGTTTATTAAATGAAATCCCATAGAAAGTTAAAAACTCTGATGGTGAAATGTCTTGTAATTGTTTACATCTTTACATTTTTTAATTCTCACAAAGCACAAAACTAATGTGTCCGTCACAGTAGACTTTGTAGTGAAAAAAGTTTTAGATATTTAACTTCGAAAACTAGGCAGTCCTCTTCGGTAATCACCATAGCTCTCTTTTAACTTGGGTGATTACACAATGACAGTGAGGTGTGTCATTGTGCACATGTTTGTAGCACACAGATGGATAGGCTGACAACCTAATTTATTTACATCTACATATCTTGAAATTCCAACTTTCCTTCTCTCTCCACCTTAAACTGTGAGCTAGATATTGAAAAGTACGCTTACTCACAAGAGTAAAGGGTTTCTGAAGAAAATATATGCCGTGTGATCAGATGTTGATGAAAAATAAAGAAGAGAGAAATATATCTACACTCTGCAACCCCCTGTGAAATGCATGGCAGAGAGTACTGCACATCTACTAGTTACGAGGACATCTTCATGTTTCATTCACGGATGGAGTGTGGGTAGAAGGACTGTTTAAATGTCATTTTAGTGCAGTAATTAGACTAGCTGACTTCATGAACCCTATGCCAGCAATATGCCAGGGTGTGCAATACATTCCTAGATTCATAGCCAATATCCATTACAGTAGTACAAGTTTATTTGCCAACTAGTTCCAGAGATGATGAAGAAATGAAAAAGTATAATGAGATAAAAGAAATTGTCTCCTATCAACATACCAACGCTTACGTTTGGTAAGTAACAGCATATTTATTTTTAGATATAAATTATTCAATTAATTGAATGAAAGGAAAACTTAATTGTGTCAAGTGACAAAATCAGTGGCAGTGAGAGTAAGAGAAGGAAAAATAATAGGAGAATATGGAGTGTGGAAAGAAATGAAAGAGGAAGCTGCCTGGCAGATTTTTGACAGAGCATGTGATTAATTGTCACTTGAATTAAGAGTCATGAAAGAAGGTTTTATGGAGACACTGGAAGGCTTCAGATAGATATGGGCTAGTGACGAACTTAAGTGCTTAATGCAACAATTTTGTCAACATTCGCAGTGAGGTATGGTGGGAGTGAAAGGGGTTGTGTCAGCTGCTAGTTTTATGAAGGCAATGAGGTAGCAGTGGTCAGACAACATGTTTGAAAGTGATAGATGAAGGAATGTTGTCACTTTCTCACTTGTATATAATGGGTATCTCTCCTAAGAGGCATCAGGTGCATTTTCTCTGCTGTTAGGGCAGATATCTGTAATTCAGTGTTTGCAATGTGTAGCTGAAGTCAGCCCAAACACACACAACTCATCATGTTTTTCACGTGACTCCCAGTGTCAACTAAAAGTGTCAATTTGTTTTCTGTTACAAACAAAATGTTTTTTAATGCACAACATTTTGTGCTCATTCGGAAGGGCAGTCTCAAATTAGTCTAATGTGATATCTGCTTTATAGGTATGTATTATCAGGTACAACAAAAAACAATGGATAACCAGTTCTCCAGTAGTGAGTGAGAAGAGCTACAGTATGGCAGTTGCTGTCAGCGTGTCAGGATGGTGCTGTTACTGCTAGGCTACTGGTTACTCTTGGTTATTCTTCATGTTTTACTGTCCCTGTCAATAAGCATCTACACAAGAAACACCACAATAGACTAATCTGGGACCACACTATCACATGAGAAAGTAAATTTCCACTTTAAAAATCATTTTGTTTGTAAAGGGAAACAAACTGACACTTTCCACCACCACAGGGCACCGCATGACAGACGTGATGTGCATTATTTGTTTTGATTGACTCCAGCTACACACTGAAAAAGCAAAATTATAGGTATCTCCCAAGACACCAGAGGAAAAGTGCCTGACAACTCTTTGGGGAGAGACCCGGCAGGCGCAAAATTTGCTACGCATTCACAAAAAAAAAAAAAAAAAAAAAAAAAAAAAAAAAAAAAAAAAAAAAAAAAAAAAAGTGTTATCACGTAACACCCTTAACTTCCACCTTAGAAATGGCAATATATTCAGAGCAGACAGTCAAATATTTGTGACAATCAAGATTGTAAGTTTGATTTCTGCTCATACATAGAAATGAGGATGATGATGATGACGACGATGAAGAGATGGTGGTGGTAGTGTTTCTTAAAAACAGTGACACCTAAGCTGACAGACTTGCAAGGAGACCAGAAGGCAATTATATATATATATATATATATATATATATATATATATATATATATATATATATATATATATACAGAAAGAAACTTCCACATGGGAAAAATATATTAAAAACAAAGATTCCAAGACTTACCAAGCGGGAAAGCGCCGGCAGACAGGCACATGAACAAAACACACAAACACACACACAGAATTACGAGCTTTCGCAACTGGCAGTTGCTTCGTCAGGAAGGAAGGAAGGAGAGGGAAAAATGAAAGGATGTGGGTTTTAAGGGAGAGGGTAAGGAGTCATTCCAATCCCGGGAGCGGAAAGACTTCCCTTAGGGGAAAAAAGGACAGGTGTACACTCGCACACACACACACATATCCATCCGCACATACACAGACACAAGCAGACATCCTTTCATTTTTCCCTCTCCTTCCCTCTTTCCTGACGAAGCAACTGCCAGTTGCGAAAGCTCGTAATTCTGTGTGTGTGTTTTTGTGTGTTTTGTTCATGTGCCTGTCTGCCGGCGCTTTCCCGCTTGGTAAGTCTTGGAATCTTTGTTTTAATACATTTTTCCCATGTGGAAGTTTCTTTCTGTTTTTTATATTACTTATGTTAAGGTCAGAGCTCAAATGACAGTACCCCAAAGCATTTAATGCATCTCTAAAAAATTATGGAAAAATATCAACTCTGAAATTTTCTAATCATTTTTAATTCACTCAAAGTTCAAAAAATTTTTCGAAGGACCACGTGGCTCTTTGGTAGAATTCTTGCTTGCCAAATGAGCAGCCCAGGTTCAATTCCCTACTGAAGTAAATTTTTAAAGAAGGGTGTATGTTGTACAAGAATTTCTGTGAAGCATAAAATACATAAAGATGGAGGGGGGTGGGGGGGTGGGGGGAGAGATCAGTAGCACTTGAGACCAGTAATCGCTGGTTCGACTCTTGTTTTGCCACTTCCCCCCCCCCCCCCCCCCTCTCAATTAGAAGACCTATGCCAGTTAAATATAAAAATTCATCAAATTAACATATCTAATTATTATTTTCATGAAATTTGCATTTTGGATGAGGAGAAATGAGATAAAAATGCAGCATTTAACAGTGAGCTTGAAGCCATGAAACCTATTGTTTTCTGTGTTTTTACAATGTTTATTACTCTGGTTCATGTGAGATCACACCTGTAGTATAAAACAATGAACTCAGTCAAAATAGACCACTTTGATTTTTAATTCTTTTCCCAAAAATTTAATTTATAATTTATTTGAAATTCAAATGACCTTTGTTAACAACCTTTTACAAAACAAAGGCTAATTACAAATTTATATTTGCAATGAAAACTGGAATTTTTTGTGCAGTATGTGGTCACAAAAAAGAAGACATGCATTATTCATACAAAGTTATAATTAAATATGTCGGTTAGCATACATTTGATGAATTTTATATTTAAATGACATTGAAAAAGAAGATTGACATGAGTTTCAAACCAGGTGTTACCAGTAACCAGTAAGAACCGCTACCAATTTTTTTATCTTTATGCATTTTCCACTTACGGAAATCCTTATAGAACATTCACGTTGTTTAAAAATGCGCACTGGCTGGGAATTTAACCTAGGCCCCCACATGCTAGGCAAGCATCCTACCACATAGCCACATGGCCCATTGAAAACTTGTTTGAATCTTTAGTGAATTAAAGACACTCAGAAAATTTAAGAGTCGATTTTCTCGAGAATTTTTGAGATCTGCATTGAACTGCTTTGGACTAATGTTTGAGCTCTGAACTTCGCGTAATACGAATACAAAAAACCAATTCCCACATTGTCTCCTTGTTAGATAGTAAGAAAAAAATGGAAATAAAAACAAAAATTAAGGCAAACCATTCCTTTTTGTTTATTTTTCCTTGCATTATCAAAAAGTAAACAATCAATGAACAGCATAAGTTTAAAATAGGTCAGATAACTTTTCAGGCAGATACTTTATATCACTAAAACAGTCAGATTACATTAAAAATAAAATTTGCTCATGGAGCCTCTTATAAAAAGGGGATCATCTTATACTGAGGTCCGTCTTCTGTCCAGGTAAATACAGTGTACCATTTTTGTCATGTGAGGATACAATTAATGCCTCAGCTAGAAAATGATATAAAGCTGTTCTGTTGGAAATAATTAATGCCCTTATTACTACAGTCCCAATAATATAGTCAATTACATTAACCAGTTTTTTAATTTATATTTTCATGTTTCAACTTAACTGACTCAGTAATTAACTGATCTGATCATTAACACCTATTGCCTATGCTTCCATTCTTATGTACAAGATTGTTATTATTGAACTTTCACTACTTGTGAGGCGGCACCTCCCCCCCCCCCCCCCCCCCCCCACCCACACACACACACACAAGTGATCATAGGAGAACAAATTTTTTTGGAAACATTTGTTAGGACATGCAGAAGAGATATACTTAATAAACCATTGAAAGAAACAAATTTCCACACGAGGGGGTTCAAATCTGGTGGTGTTGGTGGACACACAACATGCAATAATCAGCCAATGATTCAGTTTTGTCCAAACGAAGTGCAGTGTAACTAGTGACCTCATATGCAAGGGGAGGTGGAGCTCCATCATGCAGCAAAGGAACTGAGTCCAAAGCAACTCTCCCCCTTAGAACAAAGATCATATGTTGGTGAAGCCATTTACAGTTAACACTTTTCAAACATTGGGCCATGGAATATTCAGCTGTTGTAACACAACTCACATACTGCGTCAGGATCACACATTGTGAGCAGCGCTCTCAGCCACGGCAACAGTAACTTCTTCAACAATCTATGGTGCAATTGGCCATCGGCCTCTACCAGGAGCAAATCTAATCTTAGCCGATCATTCTAAACTGTATAACCAGATTATCAGATCAGTACCCTCTCACAAAGCAATTAAAATATGTTTCTCTCAATGGTTTATGTTATTTCTCTTCTGAGTGTCCTTACAAATCCACAAAGTTTCATTGGTCTGAGATCACTTGCTTTTCATGAGGCCCCCTCAAGTAGTGGGAAAGGTAATAATAACGACCCTGTAAGTTCATAAAGCTACTCTGTCCTGACTATTAATGTACTCTCTTCAGCATGCCTCCACTGTCTGCACTATTAATTTAAATGGGATGTAACAAAATATGCAAAAAAAAAAAACATCTAAATTTGTCATAACATGAATATGGAAAGCCCAATATGGAATACCAACATTATTATGGCAAGTACAGATAGCTAGTCACAATATAAATGAGATGCTGAGTTGCAGACAGGCATAACAAAAAGACTGCAATAGCAATCATAATGTACATAGTTTTATTGCACAAACATGGAATGAAGTATAAAATAGTATATGTGCTAACAAGATATGTCATTAGTTCTTACATGAAGACATTTTGCAAAATTTGTGAAAGAAGTCTTAACTCTTATCATAGAGCCTTTTGGAACTACTTTCCTTTAGAAAGTTATTGCTTTATTGTCTCTTGCACTATGTGTAGTAAAAGTTACAAATTTTATAGTTTCTTAAATCATAATCCCAGACAAGGTATGTACGTGGCTAAATGAGAAAAACTTTAAAGAAACGAAACAAAAGGTGTAATTCTTCATGCTTTCCTGGCGATCTGTTGAAATCTTGGATATTTGGGAATCCAGCCGGATGTTCGCGTCGTTCTCGCACAATATTTCAACAGCGTGGCTCGCTGTCTTCTTCAGGTGCTACCTGAGACAGTCTCAGGTAGCACCTGAAGAAGACAGCGAGGCACGCTGTTGAAATATCGTGCGAGAACGACGCGAATATCCGGCTGGATTCCCGAATATCCAAGAAACAAAAGGTGTTCAACTGAATTTTCAGAATGTTCGAAATATTAGTCATAATGTGCACAAGCAAAATATTTTTGTAGATGATGATAATAATATAGGTTTTTCCTTTAAATGGTGGATCTTAAGAGCATCCTAATGGATCAAGCTTATTACAGTTTGAGGTGAGAATGTCAGTTTAGTTTCAAAAAAAAAATAAAATAAAATAAAATAAAATAAAATAAAATAAAATAAAATAAAATAAAAAAAAAATAAATAAATGGAAAAAAATGCATTTTGAACCCAAGACCCCTACTCAACAGTGACAAATTGAGACCAGAAGTTATGGAATTCAAAGGTAAGGTAAGAGAAAAGAGCTCATTCTGCAAAAAGAAACATTTTTGGAAAAGGAGGGAGGAAAAGAGAAATAAATAGTTGTCATTAGTTTGCCTATAACTACATTTAAAACACATTTTCACACAGGGGAGCACAAATACTGTACAGATCACAATTTTCTTTGTATATGAAAAATCACGCTAAGGGACAACACGCGTGTTCAAGATGAGACAGCAATTGCAGTAACTTCACGAGTATCTGTGTGGTCACAAACACCAAAGTTGAGTATCACCGACCTACTTCAGAGAAGTTCCAAGACCTCAGAGAATATACAGTTTTGACAACAGTTGTGACATCAGTTCACACAAATGAAATGTCCCATTCAGATTCATTCATTTTATGTAGAGACTAACTCTCAGACATTAATGTTGACAGAAGTTTTGATGGTGTCCATTTAAAAATGTATATGTTTACAGACAATATACAAATTACAAATACAAATTGTTATACGAGAGCAGTTAGAGAAGTGGTACCGAATTCCTTTACAGCAGTTACGATGGAGTCAGTAAAGAAAGAAGTAGTCTACAGCAGCCTTTTAAGAGGAAATGCCCGTAGAAAAAATAAAATGTACTACAAAGGAGTTGTGCAAACTGGTCACAAACTGATACAGGTATCAATAGAAAATGTAAAACTGTAAATTTTGGCAGCCCATGGACGAATGTGTGATGCTGCAGTGCAATTTCACAAAGCAACAGACAATGGTAGTAAACAGGGAACATGTCAATATCAGGGCATAAAACTATGACTCACAAACAGGAATGTGAACAATGTACAGACATCAGTATTTGAGAGAGGATATGTAATTGGGCTCAAAGAAGCTGGTTGGAGTAATAAGTGAATTGCTTGACATTTGAATAGGATTAATGTCACTATTTGACGACACTGGCAGAAATGGGTGAACCACGGCTAAACACACATCAAGAAGGACTAGGTCAACCTTGAGAGATGACAGCACGTCAGAACTGAGCAATCTTCACAGAAGCATTCAGAGCCCTGTATTCATCATTATCATCAATCCAACGTGCAACTGCCACTTCAGTGACCACAATGACCATTAACAGACAGCTCATAGAAAGACGGTTGAGCTCACGATGCTTCTAGCGCCAACTACCATTGACCTCTGTACAGCAACAAGTCTGTCTGCAGCGGTGTTGGGAACATTTGACTTGAAATCTCACTGACTGGAGTAGAATCATCTTCAGTGAGAAGTCTTGCTTCAAATCAGAGCTCAATGACCAGCAATAACGTGTCTGGAGATGCCCCAGACAGGGGTGGGCTACTAACCCGATTGTTGCCTTCCATACAGTCTGACAACTGGGAGAGATGATCTGTGATGCTATTTCATTTCGTAGCAAGACCCCTTTGGTTGTCATCTGTAGCACTCTTACAGCACAGTGGTACGTCAACCATTTTCTACATCCTGTTATGTTGTACTTTATGACAAGCCATCCTGGACTTACATGTCAGCAAGACAATGTCAGCCAGCAAACGGTGACAGTTTCTACCGCTTGTCATTACATTTGCCAAATCCTTCCTTTGTCGGCAAGTTCATTGGCGCTCTCTCTCCAATTGAGAATTATGGGCAGGGCACTAACCAGCTCAGGATTTCGACGATCAATGACACCAATTGGAGACAATCTAATGCATCAATTGAATAGAATTTGGCATGATATCCCTCAAGAGGACATCCAAAAACTCTACTGATCAACGCCCAGCCAAAAAATTGTTTGTGTAAGGGCCAAATGTGAACCAAAGCATTATTGATTTTGCTCAATTTGTGAAGCTGTTTCACTTCAATAAATCATCATATTTTTATGAAACTGAAATTATTTGTTTTGTCTAAATATGTACATTAGATCTACCAATTTCCACCGCATTTGCACAATTCCTTCATGGTGTATCCTTTTTTTCTTTTGTCTTAGAGTGTATAATGATGTACTAAAGAATCTGTACAGAATAACACACTCAATGAAGTAAAACATGCCCTTCAATCCAGCAAATGTACCAGCCTCAATCTTCTCTAGAACTGGCCCACAGCCACACCCACATCCACCACTACCTCTGTCCTTGTGCCTCCCTCTTCATTCAGGCAAGGTGTCTTTACACCTGTGCAGCTTTCTGTGCACACTAGGTGCATGCTATCTTCGAACAAAGGGGCATGGAGGTGCAGGCACCGTCACACACACCCCTGAATTGTGCGCACGGGCCTCTGTGCACGGGTGCAGGAGTCTCCTACCCAATACAGGTGGACACGTGCAACAGCCATGCAACTGTCAGCAGTTTTCTTCATTTGTTGCTTTGTTTCACCTCAGTTTTTCCAAGCATTCAAATTTTTCCTCACATTAGCACTTTGGCCAACTGATCTGACAAAACACAAAACAAACTTGAATAGTATTATTGTGTGTTTCCTTTTTTCTGATTTGTTAATTCCACAAATTTTACAGACAGAGTGAAAGTATATACCTGTCCACTATTCCACACAAATAAGAACAACCTGCAAACAACAATCACCAGCCAGAATAAAATGAAAAGCCTTCATTCAAACTTCTGACGAATACGTGTTGAAGAAGAGGAGTGATTCTGTGGCCCTCAATGTGCTGAAGCCATCACAGTTCCTTTACAAGCCACTCTGATTCGTAAATAGTTTGTGTTGATGGGAGCACATAAAAGAACTCTGAAAACTCCAGCAGAAATGCACATCCATTGGTTACATTTTGATTTGCAAATGGAATCTGAAATGTGACATCAAATGGCTGGTATTTCTTTATTAGCTCTTCCATTAACATGAGCTTCGCCGTTCAGAAGGACCATGTTGGTATATTGTGCAAACATGTACTCAGTCATGTTGCTTTAACACTAACAGACACACGAATGAGGCTTGAACGAAGTCAGAGAGGTAGGATACACATCAAATGACATCAGCCAATCCGAGGTAACCATACATCTACATCTATATCTACATAGAAACTCTGCAAGCCGCTGCAAGGTGCATGGTGGAGGGTACCATGTATCTCTGCTTGACATTTCCCCATCTGTTCACTCACAAATAGGGTGAGGGGTAAACGACTGTCTATACACTTCTCTATGAGCCCTGATTTCTTCTATCTTATCTTCATGGTCCTTAGGTGTGATGAATGGTGGGGGAGGGGGGGGAGTAGAATCGTTCAAAAGTCAGCTTCAAATGCCGGTTCTTTAAATTTTCTCACAAGTGTTTTCCAAAAAGAATGCCACCTTCCCTCCAGGGATCTCCATTTGAGTTCCCGAAGCATTTCTGTAACACTTACATTTTGTTTGAACCTACCAATAACAAATCTAGCAGCCCTCCTCTGAATTGCTTTGATGCCTTCCATCAATCTGACCTGGTACATATCACAAACACTCAAGCAGTAATCAAGAACAGATCTTACCAGTGTCTTATACATGATCTCCTTTACAGGCGAACCACTCTTTCCTAAAATTCTCCCAATAAACCGACGTCGATGCAACATTATGCCCAGATATTTAAAGGAGTTGACTGTGTCAAGCTGGAGATTAGTAATACTGTATCCGAACATTACAGGTTTGCTCTTCCAACCCATCCACATTAGCTTACATTTTTACACATTTAGGGGTAGCTGCCATCCATCACACCAACTGGAAATTTTGTCTAAGTCATCTCATATCTTTCTACAGTCACTCAACTTCTACACCTTACCATACACCTAGGCATCACGAGCAAACAAGTGCAGACTGTTGCCGAAACTGTCCGCCAAATCATTTACGTATATACAGAAGAGCAGTATCCCTATCACACTGGAGCACTCCTGACAATACCCTTGTCTGTGATGAACACTTGCTGTCGAGGACAGTATACTCGGTTCTATTACTTATGAATTCTTCAAGCCAATCACATATCTGTGAACATATTACATATGCTCGTATCTTCGTTAACAGCCAGCAATGGGGCATCCTGTCAAATGATTTCTGGAAATCTAGAAATATGTAATCTGCCTGTTACCCTTTATCCATAATTCTCAGCATATCATGTGATAAAATGGCAAGCTAAGTTTTGTACAAGCGATGCTTTCTAAAACTGTGCTGATTTGTTCTAGAAAGCATCACACGTGGAAACCTGCCACCATGGCTACAGTGTTGCATACGTACCTAGCAAACATTTTCAAGATGGCTGTCACACGTACATGGTACATTTCCGGATATCGATTCCTTTTCAAAATATTACGTACTCACTATACTGTAGAAGTCCTAGAAGTTTGTAATGGAAACACACTGTATAAAGTTTTGTCACATGCAGAATTCATCATTATGATTAGAAATTTTGCAAGATAAATAAAACATACATAGTGGCACGTTCTTCACCTGTTCATTATAAATGTTAAGAATCTAGCAAATTTTTTCTTCCTTGGAGCAAGTAGTGTTAGGTGGTGCTCAGCACACACTTAGAGAGTGTGTTTATGCTGCAGCCTGCCCACTAGTCAGCCACACAGGGGCAAATAATCTATGCTGCAGCTCAATCAGTGGAACAGCATGCTCAGTTCTCTCTAGATTTGAACAGAATTGCTCCTACGCACAAGTTGAGAAAGAGCCACGCATTGACATGCGTGTTTCTACTCGCGCGTGGGGTAAGGACAGGCGCATGACACACAGGTGTAAACGCACCTTTAATCTACACTCAAACTTTCCTGTCCACAGTCTTCCACTCCGTCTAGCCTGTCTGCCACCCCTGCTTCCTAGTTCCCTCATCCACTTCATCGTGTGCCACACACAATTGTCTGTGCCTGCAGCAGAGTGAGCTCACCAGTGCTACATACTCGTCCCATTTCTTCACAACCTCTCCCTACTGCTCCCACAATCATTCAAAACACTTCCACAGCTTCTCACCCACGTCATCTAACACGACTCTCCAAACCGACTGGGCTAATGGGTGAGATGACGTGTCAATAAGACACTGCACTCTCATTTAATGTATGGGGGTACAAATGACCCATTGGGGGACTGAGTTTCACGTTTTCCAGTTTCCAAAAATTGCAAATTGCTTAAGGCAGAACAGTCACTTGGAAAAGGACACACCTGATTTTCTTCAAAAATGTGCTTGGTAACACACATCTCCAAAATCTCAACTTCTAGCTTTCTAACACAGATAAAAACCAGGATGCATGCAATGATCACAAATGATCAATTTGGATTTTTTGAACATGTGCAGGCACAAGAGAAGCAGTACTCAAGTTACGCTTAATTCTCGAGAAAAGACTAAGAACGCCCCGAGACATATATATTGCTTTTGTTAACTTAGAAATTGCATTACAGGGTAGACTGGTGAGAGATTTTTGATGTGCCGTGAGAGAGAGAGAGAGAGAGAGAGAGAGAGAGAGAGGGGGGGGGGGCATAAAGTGTGGAGCAAATGAGTAGTGTAGAGACTGTATAGAGAACAGGTGGCTGAGATAAGAAATTCAAGAAGAAGCTAGTATTAAGTAGGGTGTATGGCAGGGCTGCTCATTCTCTCCTACTTAGGGAGCAAAATTACATCAGACGGAAGATCGAGGAAGATTATGTCTAGCGGATCTCACCTCGCAAAAGCCGCTTTTAACAAGAGAAGAAACTTTTCACACCCAGGTGCACATCTCACGAAAGATCTCAGCGAAAACCTGTGGTACGGAACTGAAACACAGACACTCGGAGAAGCACATTAATAGCCTTCGAGGTGAGGTGCTTCCACAGAATGTTCAAGATTTCCTGAGCAGACAGGATATCAAATGCAGACGTGCTCCACAGAGTGGAGGAAGAGAAGACGTGTCTCTAGAAGCTTATTCAGCACAGCAGTGACACATGGGTCAGTGCTGATCACTGAATGGCCAGTACAAGGCGAGAGCACAAGAGGCAGACTGAGACTGGAATACATCAACCAGATCATCCTGGGTACCACCTGCACCATCCATACCGCTCTCAACAGGAAAGCTAAAGACAAAATGCATAGTGAGCAGCTGCTAACCAATCAGAAGGTTGGAGAATAATAATAATAATAATAATAATAATAATAATAATAATAATAAGAAGAAGAAGAAGAAGAAGAAGTTGTCTCAGAGTATGTGTTATTGCCAGTTATATCCAAAACACACACACACACACACACACACACACACACACACACACACACGTTACGAGAATCATCAAAATGTACCTGAACTTAACAAAAAAGAAACTTGCAAGTAATGCATTTCATCAATTAAACACCACTTGCGAACTAGGCATTTGTTAGCAACTGAAAGTAATGAGACACATTTCGTGCCCTTATGAAAGGTATTGACACATTATGTTACGTGGTGTCACACACCACTCCAGAGGATTGAATGGTATCCCTACGTATTCCTATTGAGAAATGATACTTTCGAATGAAGGCCGTAACAAAGTTATTGTGATGGAAAGCACAAATATTGTGCCAGTTAGTTGTTTAATTTGCACATGGAGATCCTTGACAAGGGACAATGTGTGTCTAAGAGACAGGATGATGATCAAAGAAGCTCCAAGGGAGGAAGCACCTGTGTGGGTGTGATTACAGGAGATCCTAACATTTCTGGCCTAATTTGGAGAAGCACAAAGCCTTCGGAACATATAAATTTCAGACAATAGTCACAATAGTGACTTAACGAAATGAAACGTCATACTGTATATAACCTCATTTATGGAAATTTCGTGTTGGATAGTCTGAGTTGACATTCGACATTATCCAAAGGGTGTCATATACGTTAGTGGACAGCATACAGATTATATACACGAAATAAATCCATATAGCTATTTGAGAAGAGTAATTGCAGTGGTACATTTCCTCACAGCAAAACCCAACTGAGAAGATGATGAAATTCTTATCATCACATTCGAAGCAATGGTTGAGCAAAATAAGAGGTAAAGAAAAACCATATTAAACTTTTTTTTTAATTAATTCACATTGCCTAACACAGCTGGAACACTACAGTTATACTCGAGCACGGTATTTTCAAATTTAATTTGCCTTTACTACACTGGACAGACATACCAACGCCACAAACTGAAAATGTATCTTCAAAACAATCAAATCATTGACACCAAATGTCAATTAAAGGTACATCAAAACGAAATGGAGAGGTAATGAGACAGAGTAAAGGATAAGCCACTCTTGTTCCGATTCCTTTTTTGTGTAAGCAGTGGAATGAGAAATTCAATGTGGTGATTGGTGCGGCTCCTTTCGGCTCAGTTACTTTAGGCTATAAGAGCTGCACTCCACAAAGTCACATCCCTCAACCTCTGTTACATGCAACATACCAGCATTTCAAGGAACAGGCATAAGACTAGATACTACCAGTCTGAAAAACACCACTCAAAATTTACAGTTCGGAAACACCTGACAGTCATCTTTTAAATACATGAGGAAAACATCCTAAATAATTCCTGATTCTGCACAACATTATTGACAAATATACATCTTTTGGATCATCTCCACCTCTGAGCCATCAACTATGAGCACCAATCAGAGCTTCTGTTCAGTCTCTAATGACCTAGTCGTTGACCAAACATCCCTCTCCCAGTTTGGATGCCACACAGTTCCAAAGCGGAACATTACCTGAAAGCTCAGTGATCTTCCCAATCTTGTTTATCTACTTTCTGATTGCCTAATGCCTCAGCCACATGATGGATGTTTCCTCCTTCCATTACGTGCATTCCATGCATGAGGGCCCAGTACCATGTAAACAAATAAAAATCAGTACACACTTGCCTTGTTGTCGGTCAGATCTAACACTCTCAGTGACCACCATTTGGGTTTATTTGCAAAGACGCTTGTAAGATGGTCCAGTGTCCACAGCTCATTTCCTGCAAGACTGAGGCTGATGAGGTTCGGAGCCACCTCCTGTACCATTTTCATCAACTGCGGCAGTAAATGGGTTTGTGATGGGTCATACATCACCTGCTGAAATTCTAAAAAAAGTACAGAAACAATAATTCATGCACAACAGCTATATAAAAAAAATTTAATTGATAAAAGATGTGCAAGCTCCGTTACTGTACAACAGGGCTTCACAGCAATGTGCCTAGCAAGTGGATGGCAAGTGCCGGTCTGTGACCAATGATTACTGTACCCCCTCTGTTATCACAGGGAATGGGTGGAGACTTGTGTGAACAAGGAAATCAATCCCGAAGGAAATTCTTGGAGAGATCTAGAATATCTTCATATTCCTTGTCAATTTATGGACCACTCACTTCACACTTCAAATCAGCGCCAATTGAGAGCCAGTAGCATTTTTATTTTGCCATTCATTTGCACACTGAATCCTGATTTTTTTTGTCCCCCAATACGACTGGCACTCTGCTTGCACACGCACGCGTACACCCATGCCCACGCCCACGCACACGCCCACGCGCACGCGCACACACTAATAAATTTCATGACAAACCCATATTTTTTACATTTTCTTGAACACTGCCAAGAATGTGACATTCACCTATGAGCCTCCAGTATCTACACTTTCGTAGAGCACAAAAGAATCTGCAACAAGCTCTTTACAAAAAAATTGCAAACTAGCTTCAAACATCATTTGCCATTACCTGCGTGCCACACACAAGTATCACTATTGGTAACGGCACCACACAAAATTGTTCTACGTGAAGTGTACGTAACTTACCGTCTGTGAAAGGGCACAAGCACTTTGCAAAAAGCAGTGGAATTACATAGCTTGCCTGAGTGGCACACTTACGTGATTTTTCTTCCTCTTCAGAGAGACCCCTTTTAAGTTCTAAAATTTCTTATATACCATCAGGTTAATGATATTTTCCAATCTCACATTCTTTGATGTGGTAAGAGTTTTACTGCCTTCGTAAACTGAATGTCCCGAAAGTATTCACCATTTTACAATACACTAAACATTTTGCGAACATGTCTTTCTGTATAAAAGAATAAGACTTCTCACACTGCAGATTCAAGTGCAAATACACTGTTGGTGCAGCACAATACCAACTACCATTGCTGCTATTAGATGGCATCACCCTCCCCTATTTCACAGTTAGCACATCTCCCGTGCTGTCACGGCCATGTGATGCACACGCATTTCCCTCACTCCCATAATGCCACAACTGCTCTGCTCATGAGCAAGAGCATTAGCAGGAGCAAGTGCTCATGCTCAAAATCAGCAAGTTGTTAAGACCTTTTTTACAAAAACAATACACAAGACAAACTCCAAACTCCCTTTTATTTATTTATTTCATTTCTAAAACAATTTTTGGATGATCAATATTATTATTATTATTATTATTATTATTATTATTATTTACATTTTATGGCCTTCATTGGACCACTCTAGCCAACTTTATACGAAGAATATTTCATTTTCCCATCAGCCCAGTACTTCTTCATTCTCTCGGATCTCATCCCTCTTTCTTCATTGGAAATTACACTTCCTATGTTGTTTGTTGATTCTAGTTTGCATTCTGGTTTGTTTGTCTGTGAGTTTCCTGATTTCGTCAGTTTGGTTTCTTATGTCTCCCAATGTAATCTGTAGCTCATGCATATCTTCCTTGATTTCTGTAATCCACTTAATGTTGCCATTACTATTCCACAATTTTTCTATTATTCTCCTGATGATCCTGTTCTCTGGTGTTCTGATTAGATGTCCGAAAAATGAAATGCATTTCTTCTTGATTGTACTCATTACTGGTTCTATTCCTTGTATACTGTATTTGTAGCTACTCTCCAGTGTCCATCTTTCTGGTACGATTTGTTGATGCATGTTCTGATGATTCTTCTCTCTATTTTGAGTATTTTGTCTATTTGTGCAGTGTTAGTTGTTTTGAAGACGGTTTCACTTGAGTATGTTATTTCTGGTGACTGTTTTGCAGTGTTTTAATTTTGTTGCTATTGTCTGGCTCTTTTTGTTGTAGGTGTTCTTGCTGATATATTGTGCTCTAGTCAATTTGTTTATTCTATTATTCCATGTTGGCTTTTCATTGAGGTTATATGTTATGATTTCTGCCAGATATTTAAATTTATCTACAATTTTGATTTCTTGGTTTCCTATGGCCATTTTGTTAATGAGTGGTAGGTCAGTTAACATGATGACTGTTTTATCAAATGATATTCCAAGACCAATTCTCTGTGCTATTTCCTGTAGTGAGGTAACTTCTTGTTTGGTTTCCTGAATACTGTTGGACAAGAGAGCAAGGTCGTCAGCAAATCCTACACAATTTAAACTTATGTTTCTTCCAATTTTCATGTTCTTTTGGTTAATCTTGTACCATTCCCAGATTATATATTGTAAGCACAGTTGAACAGCAAGGGTGCCAAGCAAACTCCTTGTCTTAAACCTGTTTTTATGATGAATGCCTCAGAGAGTCCCCCCCCCCCCATGAACTTTACTTTTGATACATTGTTGCTTAAGGTGAGTTCTATAAATCTGACTAATTTTGTATGGAGCCCGAAATTTCTCAAGATTTTTAACATTGAAGGTCTATTGATACAGTAATTTTTATGGATACAGCATTTTTAAAGTCCATGAAGGTTATTACAAGAGGTTTATTTCATTTCTTGTAATATGCTACAGCTAATTTTAAAGTGATTATCTGTTCTGCAGAGCTTCTCCCAGGTCTGAAGCCTCCTTGGTATTCACCTAATTCTTCCTCTAGTTGCTCTTCGATCCTCTTGTACACGATTCTGGAGAAAATCTTGTATGTGCAGGCTACGAGAGAGATACCACTGTCATTATCTGGGTTGCTATTATCTCCTTTTTTGTGGAGTGGGTGGATTATGGGTGTGGTCCAATGTTCGGGAAACTTTTCTGCTATCCAGATTTCTGTTAGGGCTATGTGTAAGGATGTTAAAACTGTATCACTGGGTAATTTCCACATTTCTGCAAAAACTTGGTCTTCTCTTCATACCTTATAATTTTTCATCTCTCTGAGTGCCGTTTCCACCTCATGCATTGTTGGAGGATTTATGAGATCAGGTGTAGTCTTGATGGGTGTGTGTGTATTAATTGCTAAAAGTTCCTGGGGTTCTTCACAATTCAAAAGTTTACTAAATGCTTTTGCCATGATTTTGGCATTTTCCTTGTCATTATGTGCCATTTTTCCATCTCCCCTTTTCAGCATTAACATGGGAGGGGCAAATTTACGTAACTGTCTTCCAAGCTTTTATAAAAGTCTCTGAAATTGGTTTTATGGTAATTTTCTTCTATTGAGTCGATATGATCTTTCTGTGATTGTCTCTTTGTCTCTTTGTTTTCCAGATAATCTGTGTACCTTTTTTTGATATTTTCGAGGTTGGTTGCATTTTCTTCTGCGTGTTTGAAATTGATCAATATTATCAAATGAGTTTATTATTTTTAGGTTGCCTAGAGTGTTAATGCATATATTTAATGTAAAAGATTCTGACAGTGACTCATCAGGTCATTGTCTTTCATCTCCTGCTGAATCTTTTTCTACATTTAACAGCATTTTAGGAACATCATTTTCAAATATTTACACAAATCTACTACAGGATACATTGAATTTAGCATCAGCATCTTTTTTTACATATACCTTGTCCCATACCACTTATTTCGACTTAATATTAAAACATTGTATCCTATTCTCAAAACAAACCTCATATTTTGTATAAACCTGCCTCAGGGCGGTAAGTTGCTACATTGTTTGTTTCCATTAACTGTGGATCATGAATCTGTCCACTGAGTACACATTGACTATTTTTGTCCGAGTGCTTCAACTATTCTGTTGCACATGAGTTGGTAAATTAACTACTGAAATTAGACTGAAATAATGATTCCAGTTCATTTTTCCTGGCTATTTATTTTAAGAACTCTTCACTGAAATCTCAATAACTCTCATAACTAGCTGAAAGTTTCCTAGATGGGGTCTGTAAACTGTTACAATTACCAGAGAAGTATTATGCAGTAACAACTCAGAAGCACATATTTCTAGGTTCTAATTAACAGAACAACTGTTTGTTTCAATATTTCTGACTACGTGTCCAACTTTTATATACATCACAACTCATCCTTTTTCACTGTTAACTCTACACAAAAAGGATGCTAGTCTATAAACCCTGATATTTAACATCTCCATCCCAGTATGGTGTTCAAAGACGCACAGAACATCTATCACTTCTTCAGAATTTTCCACATCTTCTAGACACAAAAAAGTTCCCTCTTATATTGTTTTTCTGCCTCCTAATGCTCTGGTGAAACACATCAATTTAAATTTTTCTGGAAACTGTTACATATGATGTGTGTAACAGAAATGTTTTAATTTTGTGGGCTTTATTATTCAATTTTCATTTTTTTATATTGTTGGTACACATGTTCTTGATGTATGCTGCATTTTCAGCTGTTTTGAAAACTTCATTTATTGTTGACAGTCGAAAAAGATGGCTCAAAGAATTTGCATTACGTTTTGCTTGAAACATGGAATAAATTGCAGCACAGCATCTGATACACTATGTGATCAAAAGTATCTGAACACCCCCAAAAACCGGCAATCATATGTGAAGGTTCTTCTCATTGTTTTCTTCAATAGAAAATGGATAGTGCATCATAAGTTCCCACCTTATGGTTGTACTGTCAATAAGTAATAATACCTGGAAGTTACGTGTCGTTTGCATGAAGCAATCCGTAGAAAACAATCAGAATTGTGGTAAAACCACGCATGGAAATTTCATCACAATAATGACCCCATCAAATCTTAATGCTTGTTTATGATCTTTTGGGGGAAAAAAAAAAAAAAAACAAAATGTTATGTTGCTTCAGCCACCATATTTGCCAGACATGGGCCCCTCCCTGTGACTTCTTCCTATTCCCAAGGCTGAAGAGCACCACGTTCTGCCACCAATGATGAGATAAAAACTGAAGGAGCTGAACACCATAGTGAAAAGCGAGTACCAGATGAGCTTCCAAGATAGCAAAAAATTCCGGCACAAGTGTATCACATTTGAGGGGGATTACTTGGAAGGAGACAAAGCTGTTGATGATGATGCATAAAGACTCTTTAAGAAAAACAAAAATTTCCGTTACTTTTTTTATCAAACCTCACACATATTTATGCCACATCTGATGATGAATGCTGAGGACAACACAGCGATTGGTCAACAATCGCGTGGCCTTCAGGGCCTCATTGCAGGTCTTTTTGTTAGATACATTATGGTCCTGTTCTGTTTTAATTTGTTTCAAGACTGACTGTTTATAACCAGAATCTAACCTAAAAAAAATTTACCCCTCTGACTCCAGTAATGACATTGATTTTGTCTTGTGTGCTTGTGGCTGGCTCCCCTCACACTTTTTGGACGATGCTCAGCTAATGTGTCCTTCGCCCTCCTATTCACGTGCAGGCCATGATTTGAATATCCCCATCTCCCAACTGCAGCAACATGAACAGCAAAGAGAGGAGATTTCATTTCACTCAAAAACAATCGAATCAGCTCTCTGTTTATGCGGCTGACAGCTGTGTTAACTCGGACTGGTCACAGCACTGTAAAACCTCCACAAACCAAATACGAGTGTGGTCACCCTCAATACCATACTCTAAGTTGCCAACCAGGCAGTTTCCTGCTCTTCCTGTTATAAGTAACTGATACTCTACATCAAAATCTCTGCACAAAGCACCTACACTTTCTGTCGCCTGGCTAAGCTCAGCACTAGGCTTCACAGTGGTTGTGACCTGGTATTCTACTCCTAGTTTTTCCTGCAGCATTTGGCCCACAGCCCACCCACGACTGCTACCTATCATCTAATTTGAGAGTCAACTGTAAAGTCTTTGCACAAAATGTCACTCCTAAGCAGGGCTTCCTGCATTTCACTTTAGTTTTACGATACTGAGGCTTCTCCGTATATGACAGCACATAGCTTTGTGAAGCTTCCAATATCCCCCACAAGGTCGTTTGTAAGCACACCAACAAAACATTAGTTACTCTCACATTACTGTATAATACTGCCTGTAGCCCTGATAATTGCCTCAACTTGCTAAGGAACAGCATCTTGAGTTTCTCTAGCTATGACATATAAAGCAATTCATTGCCAATTAGGTCCCATACAGTTACAAAATTTCTGCAATGTTGATTGTTGGATTTCACTCTCAGATATTTCCTATGGAATTGAGATTGCTCAATATTTGGCCAGTTAAGGCAAGATAGGATGTCCAAGTGTCAATGAAACCTCAGTTACATGCGTGCCACCCACACAAACACAGCTCTGACATCTTGCAATACATGTGTCTGCAGGGTACTCATAATGAAGCCGTAGCAGAACAACAACATTCAGTCACTGAGTGTGTTGACAGGAAGTCCTAATTCATGTTCATGTTAATCTGACTGAGTAGGCCCACATCATGACACGAAAAGCACCTCTCAAAAAATCACCAGAATGTATATGCAGACAAGAAAAAAAATCCCAAATTTTTCCCAGATTTCTCAGTTAAAAATACACTCTTTCCTGGGTGAAAATACACTATATCCCTAGTGAAAGTACATTTTTTTCTGTGTTAAGTGACAATACACTTTCTCTCGGAGCTGTAAAACTTACCAATCCTTCAAATGGCAAAGATTTTATACATCAGCATACAGCTTCCTGACACTTTAGCAAACAAAACCTGACAAAAAACAATGCTTTTGGAAAGACCTTCTATGTGCAGCAACACGTACACTGCATATTCTCGCATTACAAAACATAAATATTAATTCCACCACATACAGCACAGTAGCTTCAGAAGTACTGAAGTCGAGATCATGACACGCTTTTGTCAGCCAACCATAGCTCATGTCACATGACCTTGCCAGCCAATGATGGCAGATATTCAGAGCACATGACACATGACGTAGTCAGCCAACAGCAACATCACTGTTAACTATTGCGAACACACAAATGGGAAAAGTTCGTAGTTTAAATAAAGATACATACACGATGGCTACACAAAAATCTAAGCTTTCACATATAATATTGGCCTTTTTCTTAAGCTATGAAAATCACAACCCAACAACAAACAATGCATCTGGAAAGCCTTTCGATGCGTGGCAACACGTACACTGCATATTATTGTATTATGAAAACAGAAATACAAATTCCCCCAAAAATAGTACAGTAGCTTCAAAAGCACTGAACCACACTCCGTGATTTCAGAAATTCACCACACATTCTCACAAATAACATAATTCATCTTACATAAAAAGAAATTTACTTCAAACCACCATTCACAATATTTTCGCAGAACCTGTTAGAAATGTAAACAGTTGCGACATCACGCTCATCAAATGCAGTCTGTCTTACGAAGTATTGCACAGTCTTTGCCCTAAAGCCTTTTACACAGTTTGCTGTTGGCACTGTGTTTTAGCGTTGCAAAATGTGCATTTCCTTTGCAACTGAAGTTTCCTATTTTGGTGTTCTCTCATTTATGTTTATTGCTGTAGTATTATTCTTTTGCAATGGGTTAATGTAAAATTCTTTGTTAGGGCATCAGTTCTTATGAGCCAAAATTATAAGGATGTAACTGGAAATTAAAACAATGAAAAATTCTCAGAATTCTAAAAAAATTCTTGGGTTTTTCCCATATAAAAAATTTCCTTGTTCTTCCTGCATAAAAAAAATTATCAAATTTTTCCTGAATTTCCCGGAGCATATACACCCTAATCACAGAACTACCTCCACCATGAAGTGTACCCTCTGTATACTGTGAGTTAAAGGCCTCACTGGGCTGTTGATCCATTCTGCTCTTTGTATCATTTGAAAAGAGGAAAAAACACAAATCGTCAAACTACAATACATTCCTCCAGTCCAGTTTCTGAGGTGTTTGGCCCACTAATGATCTGCAGGTTCGTGTGGCACCCGGCGCAATGTTTTTATACAAGTTGCCCACTCTGAGCCTCCATTTTGCGCTGCTCCTTACACTATATTCACTTGGAAACTGGTTGAAATGAAACAGTATTCACAAACAGCAATAATATGTGTCATGTTTGAAACTGTCACTGACAATGTGTGACGCTCATCACCCAGGATGTTTTTATGACCGCTGTTCTTCTGTCATGTTACATTGCTTTGTGTGGTAAACCACTCCTTTCAGACGTGTCGGACATGTCCTTGTCAATATGACAGTATGGTATATGGCACATCCAAACATGGTAACTTGCCTTTGTCATTTTGTCACGTTTCTGCATCAAATTGTCTTAATATACTGATTCCAAACAATCGAATGCAACATACATGTCACTCCACTGCCAGAAGTTACATCAGCAGTGGACAGCCACAGGAGTACGTGGTAGCAGTTCTACACCATCTGCATTGCTCAATCCTCCTTTAAGAGAATGACTAATTTTATATATATGAGGCATGACCATAAAATAAGGTAGTCAAGGTGCTGAAGCTGTGAGGAGCACTTTTATGATAGATATGTCAACACTGGCTTGTAGCTCGGCTCCCTCCCTTCAAACCCCCACCATCCTGAGCCCACTGTGATGCTTGGTCTTGACTAGGCAACCTTCACAATGGAACTACCCTTTGCTTCTCCCACCAGGTGCGAGTTGCGTGCAGTGATCTGTTTTATAATTCTGAGGGCAACTGACATTTCATCGTCAGTTATGAGAAGTCTATGGGTTACTGTGTATGGACATAAAAAACAAGCAAAAGTGGGTCAGAGGATTCAGGGACAGACATACAGATGTCCACAACAAAGAGCATTCTGGTCAGCCTTTGGTTTCGGCTGAAACAATTGCAAAAATTGGAGAAAGAAATGCTTGAAGATCAGCATGTGATGGTTTGCGGGCAGTGCCAATTATTTCCGGGCGTCAATAAGAGTACAACTGACGAGATTTTGATCAAACATCTGCACTATTGTAAGGTGCGTGAAGGTAGGTTCCCCAAAATGCTCACTGAAGACTATAAACATCAATCTGTTGAAGGGGCCTGCAGATTCCTGGAGTGCTCTGCAAAACATGGCGGGGAATTTTTAGAATCAGTTGTCACTGGCAACAAAACCTGGGTATCTTACACCGCACCTGAAACCAAGGAAAAAATCTTGTCAGTGGTGGCATTTGAATTCAGCAAAGTTGCAAAAGTTCAAACAAACATGTCTGCCAGCAAAGCAATGACTAGCGTGTTCTCGGACAGAAAAGGTTTATTACTGCACGAGTTTGTGCCTACCAAAACAACAATAAACACTGCTTGCTACAAACTACATCATGCCATTCAAAATTGAAGAGGGGAAATGCTGATGAAGGACTGAATTTTCATTACGACAATGCTCATCCCTATACTGCCCATCAAATAGCCAATCTCCTGGCCCCAATTTGGATGGGACACCCTCACCCTGGACTTAGCAGATTTTCATCTGCTTTCCGAGTTTAAGTCAAACCTGGGTGGACATATTTCGAGATCAACAAGGAGTTGAAAAATGAGGTTGGGGATGTTCTATGACAAGGTCATAAGAAAATGTACACTGATCGCAATGATGAATACATCGAAAAATAACTGAAGTCCAGTTTTTCCATCAATGTAACATTCATTGCCAATAAACGTGTTTTCTATTTTCTTAAAAAATGGAAATCTTATTTTACCGACATGACTCATATGTTAATATTTGATAACTGTCGTATTTATTTATTTAATTTAGTTATTTAATCGTATGGCTACGGCCCCCCATCAAGCAGGCCATTCGCCGGGTGACGGTCTTTCAATTTGACTCTACTTCGGTGACCTGCAGTCAATGAGGATGATAGGAGGAGGAGGAGGAGGAGGAGGAGGAGGAGGATGATAATAATAATACTAATAATAATGACAGCACAACACCCAGGCCCTGGGCAGAGAAAATTCCCCGACCCAGCCAGGAATCGAACCTGGGCCCAGAGGATTGATAATCCGTCACTCTGACCACTAAGCTACCACGGGCAGACAAAGAGTGTTTATTCAGGATAACCACCAACAGAAAAATTAAAATTAAAATTTAAAAAAGTTGCCACCAAACTATCAAAGCAATACTGGAGGTAAGATGCATTCAATACCTTTGACATACGCCACAGCAAAATAGCATATAATTGCTTTCACAACAAATATAAATTTTATTGAAAAGCACAGTCAAAAGGCATAAAATTTACACACAGAACCATAGCACTGACATATATGTTGAAGGCACATACTCACCAGGAATGCTAGTCAGGTTTGACAGATCTAAGCACGTTTTCCAAGAACTGAGTCTATTACTGATAATTCTCTGCAGAATTGCAGAGAGGTCGACTTTCTTGGCATGAAGCTGGACTTTCAATACAATCTGTATTAGATAGCACAGAGAAAATTATCTAAGTAAGCTGAAGGAAAAAAACAACACAGCAAATAAAAAGTAAATTATAACTTCACAGACAACTAAATTAAACAAATTTAATGGGTAAAGATGCAAAGTGTCAAAAACAATATAAAATGCTGAGATGGTTTTGTGAAAAAGGAACTATTGTAAATATTAAATATTACAGAAACAAATCATATAAATAGTTTCACTCTGGAATACAATGGAACGAAAGTTGTGAGCAACTATTTGTTACAAGTGAAATTCAAAGAGCGTAGCAAAAATTTACAAGTTTATATAACTACAAGCTATGCAAATGATGACAAGCCAGAAAGAATGTATGATGACACAAAGGAAGTTATTCAGATAGTTGAAGGATACAAATTAAATTGTAAAAGGAGGTTGGAATGCAATAGTAGGACACACAGAGGACTCACAACAAATTGTGCAATTGTGCCAGTGAAAAAGATTTTCTGTCAATGTTTGGGCCAGTGCTGTCGGTGATTGATTGTTAGAGCCTCATGTTCTTCCGCTTGGGCTCAACAAGGAAACTTATTATGCTTTCTTAGAGAACACTCTACTTGTTCTGCTAGAACAAGTGCCTTTTCAAGTTCAACACACAGTGTACTCCATGCAGAGTGGAGCTGTTCCTCATTTCAGCGTTAATGCCATAGGCTTCTAAACAATGGATTACATGTGGATGGACAGGCAGAGGCGGACCAGTTCCTTCGTCTCTACACTCTATGGACCTAAAGCCACTAGACTTTTATCGGTGAGGGAGTTTGAAAGCTCCTGCGTATTGAACACTGGTACGAGATGTACAGAGTCTTTGTCCCTATATTGTGGAAGTGTCTTAATAAGTGCAATAAACAGTGTACTTCATGCACAATGGAGCTGCTGCTCATTTCAGTATTAATGCCATAGGCCTCTAAACAATGGATTACATGATGGATGGACAGGTGGAGTTGGGCCAGTTCCTTAGTCTGCACACTCTCTGGACCTAAACCCACTAGTCTGTTATCAGCGAGGAAATTTGAAAGCTATTGTGTATGGTACACTGGTATAACATGTACAGTGTCTACATGTCCATATTGTGGAAGGCTGTAAAACAATACAAGATTCCCCAGGGATATGTCAACGCATCAAGACCTTACATGATTACATAACAATGTATACATCTGTAAATCTCACACTTGGATCTCTTCCCTTTCTCGTATACTAGTTGTTAGCGAGCATATGGAGATGTGTGCAATGGTCCAGCAGTGTAAAAAGATGGTGGGAACACAAGCATCCAAGTTGAGCCTCAGAGCAGTTGCCCTCGGACTGTCTCCACAGCAGGCACCTAGGAAAGAGCTAATAAGTTCATTAGAGAAAGTAACTGCATAACTGTGTGACAGTTCTTGTATGATGAAACAGACCATGAAAAAATAATCTCTGTTGATCCATTGTGTGTACAAGCCAGCGGACGATCAAATATTTACCAAGGAAAGTCACCAAGCAGCCAAATGTTTTGAGAAGTTATTTTATTTACACAACCGTTTCGACACCTCATTAATGACATCTTCAGGCCCCTACACACTCCCTGTGTACCTGCATAACTGGAGCCATCAATATCTTGGATGGCTCCAGTTATGCAGGTATCAATATACTGACTGTCTATACATGGAGCGCATAGGGGCCTGAAGATAGCATTAATGAGATGCTGAAATTTGTTGTATAAAGGAAGTAACTTCTCAAGCGATACAACTGTTTTGAGATTTTCCTTGGTAAATGAAAAAATTAAATTCAGATAAAGTGCAAAAACACCACAGCAGGAATGGCTAGAGCGTAAATGGAAGGTTGTTGAAGTATGCATGATTATTCTAGTTCATTAGTTACTGTGGCCTGAAGAAATTCAAAATTATGATGCATCATTTTTCATCTCAGGGACTAGCCAATACATGAAAAAGCTTGGGACTGTTTTAAAAGTGCTTTTTCCAATTGTGCTTTACGCGGCCTGTGTAGCACAAGGTTTTCACTGAGTGTCAGAAGAGTTATATGACACATCTCTACAGATATTGATAAATTAATGTCCAATATTCAGAAGATCCTTGTGAAAGTTCTGTCAGCAATTCAGACATATACAGACATGGCACCAGATGCACTTCTACATCCTCAACCTGTCATAGCAAGATAGGGCACATGGATTGTAGCAGCAGTTTTCTATGCTTCAAATATCCCAAGTACAATAACATCTACCATAGAGGAGTTCTCAAATCTTCAGAAAGGAGAAAGGACTTAACTTTCATTGGGGCAGAGTTTGGTTTCCCCCACAAGTAATTTGTCAGATTCAAGAAACAGAGCAGCCTTTACAATGTCAGTGAAAATGGTGAATGATGTAGTGAAAAGATTGGAGAGTATGCTAAGAAAATTGAGTACATTATAGTCCAATTAAAATTACTTGACAGTTGACATTTGTCACCAGCTGCTAGTGTTGCCACATCCACTGCCGGTTACCACTCAGTTATAAGCGACATACATGGCAGGTCACTTCACAGATGCTGTTAATGTGTAATGTTGAACAATATTGGAAATGGCCCCCGTGAAGTATGACGGAAATAGGGAGATGCTCTGTCGACAGCAAAACAGTCAACAGCAGGATGGCAACAGAGGCAATAACCAACACTGTCAGCACCCGTATGCCCCGTGCAACAACAATAATACAAAAAATAATTATGATAACAAGGGAAACTGGAAGTACAAACTAGACTTCAGAGGAAATCACACACAGAACTGCAACACACCAGCTTAAACCGAACAGAAGGGCTGTGGCCAACAAGTTCACAATGCGCCCTCAGCAGCCAGCAATAACCAATAAAGTAATTGGCAGGAAGTGGCCGCAAGTAGACCATCTTTAGTTCACATGGCAAATACAATCAATGGAATAACAATTATATATCCAGTGGGGATCAAGGTCAAGAAGAATTTAATTCCAGGGCAATAAACACCACAACTTGGCAGGGTCAAACCCACAACATACCAGACGTTGAAGATACGAAAACTTAACAGGTCGCGATAAGCCTCCATTCGCAGACCCACACGAGGGGTGGGGGGCAGCAATTTTTTCCAAATTATTTTCTTGGATATGATCAAGGAGTAGATATGAAAGAAGAATTGGGTCAGGAAGATATAAACAACTTAGACAAGGAAAATGAGAAGTCAGTGCAAGCTGTTATTAAAGCCCGGATGTGTTATCTAGATGTATCTGTGGTACTTGAGACTGGTGCATTGACATATGTAATATCACAAGGTCTGTTTAACGAGCTGCAAAAGACTATGTAATACATCATTTTTCTGGTGAACAATTATCGTATTCTGACCACAGTGTGGAGCAAGTCAAAACGAGTTAAGCTTCAGGCATGTATGCCTATTGCTATCAGCAATGTCTCTCTAAATTGTACTGTATTGTAAAACTTGGAGTAAACTTTCTTATTGTAAAGGGTATCTTTAGACAATACAGAGTACAGACTGATGTAGGGCAACAAAAATGGTTTTTTTATGATCAATGAACAGAGGTTATCAGTAAACTTAGCTATAACCAGCATAACTGAAAATATACACAAAAGATTACTTATATCGGAGGACACCTGTCATATCCAAACAATCTGTTTCTTGGTACACAAAAGGGTGAGCACCTCTTTGAAGAAGACATGAACCCAGAGACTGTCCGAATTGAGGTGAGTGAATCACGAGGAGGAGTTAAAAGAAGTACGCACAAGCATTTAGAAGACGCCCAAGTGTAGTAAAGGGTTGCGAGTAGAAGATGCACACAAGACATTCTGCTTTTCTTCATATCCAATTTCTTGGACAAAAAGAGAATCTGAGGAAAGAAACTGAATGGATTATGAATCGGAGAAGCATACAACCTTCCAATTTCCCATATTGTTGCCCTATTTCAGCTGTTGCCAAGCCCGATGGTAGTGTCAGGCTTATGCTTGATACCCGAAGTATAAACAAAATCATTACTCATGTCAGGACAAGCCCTGACAACCTTGAAGAAGAGTTACTGAAATTTCACAATGTTAAGGCATATCTGGGTTCATTTTTTTAGAAAATTCGTTCCAGATCAGTTACTGAATAGTGAATGCATTGCTGAATCTTTTGAGGAAAAACAATCCATGGATATGGACCAATCAATGTCAAGCAGTCTACGACAAAATAAAGGAAGCCTTACTATGTGCAAACATATTACACAACCTGTCATGCCACAGTATTTTTGATTGAGTACAGATGCAGCTGCAATGAGACTAGAAGCATGCTTATTTCAGATCACTGAAAATGATAGGAAACTGACACCTAAGATAAACAGTTTTGCTAGTTGAACACTTTCTGAATCGGAGTAGTCATATTCCATGAGAGAGCTCAAGGCCCTCAGGGTTGTATGAACATTTAAGGAATATGAGAACTACTTATGCCACTAGCACACTAAAGTCTCCATCAAGAACTTTCTTTTCAGTTGACATGCAAATTATTACATTTACAGTTAGCCCGGTGGTGCATGTACCTGCAGGAGTTCAGTTTTGAAATCATATACATCAAGACTAAACAAAACGTAATTGCAGACCCTTATCACGATTACCTCAAGTGTTCGATGAATTCTTAGAATTCACAGAACAAAACTCTGAAATTAGGGTTCTGTTTATGCAGGTTAAGACACAACAACCATATTACGTAACAATGTGTAAGAGTTTGGAGCAATTGCGAGAGAGAGATACGTGATGGAGAAACTGTCTGAAATTAATGATGAGAATTTGAAGAAATTCTGTACAACATCCAAGTGTGTTCTGTTTAATGGCGTGTACTGAATCAAGCACAGTAGTATGTTTATCAAAGAGTTATGTAGTTGATTTCATTTCGCACACTCACAATTTATGGGGACAGTATGGGGGTTTCCAAATACACCAACAAGATAAATATGTACTGTTTTTTTCGCAACTTGCGGAGAAGTGTTCACCGAGTAATTCGGAAGTGCATTACTCTTGCCAAAAATGAAGAACTGAAACAAGTCAAAATTGATTCAACTACACCCTACAGGATTGGGGAGAAGAGAAGTTTGTGGCACAACTTGACCAGAAGAAGGGATCGGTTGGTAGGACATGTTCTGAGGCATCAAGGGATCACCAATTTAGTATTGGAGGGCAGCATGGAGGGTAAAAATCACAGAGGGAGACCAAGAGATGAATACACTAAGCAGACTCAGAAGGATGTAGGTTGCAGTAGGTACTGGGAGATGAAGAAACTTGCACAGGGCAGAGTAGCATGGAGAGCTGCATCAAACCAGTCTCAGGACTGAAGACCACAACAACAACAACAACACCCTACAGTGCCCACAAAACCTTTAGAATTAGTGTCCTTGGAAGCAGCTGGACCCTATCTGCAGGAGAAGGGACACATCAAATATGTTATTGCCTTCTATGTTGTTTTCACAAAGTATGTTAAGATGGATGTAGTGCAGTCTGTGATTGCAGGCTCTATTATTAGGATTACAGAAAATTCTCCCCCGAGATTGGGGAAGTCACAGATATTGTTAAGGGACAATGCACTGTTCGTCGTAGGCAATATATGGAAAAATTTACTAACACAAATAATATAAAACCTATATTAATATCCAGATTTCACCTTGAAACATGCCCAATAGAAAATATATTCAAAGATTTAACATGTTTCTATGCACCTATACACCCCTGAAGCACACAAAATGGGTTGAGTTTGTCTCACCATTTCAACACAACATGAACAACTTACCACTCTCTTCCACCTGTTTTGATGTTTAAAAAGAGAGAAGTTGACTGGTGTGAAAAATCACTGACCAAGATACCCAGGAGAGAGATGTCTTTTGAGGAAAAAGTATGCCTGGTTTTCATTAATCTGGACAAAAGGCTGAACAGAGGAAAAAGTTGTACGACAAAAGATTAGGGCGCACTGTACTGGTATTACAACAAATGCACCCTAAATCTACTAAGTATGGGAAGCTCAATTGTAAATGGCTGCTTTTGTACACTGGGCTATTTGTAATTACTAAATTCCCACATTCATGTACGTATAGATTAGCCTACCATAACAGCAGAAAGGACAAGGGACTTTATCCACCCATGGAACTAAGAGAATTTGTACACTAAGCAGATTGGACAAAGGTCAAACCTCACGTAACGTGCTGTACATGAACAAATGAAATATTTCAATATAATGCTTAGTTTTAAGAGAAAATTTTGATTTCATTTATTTATATGTTTTTAAGTGGAAGCAAGGTAAGTTAAAATAATTCACGATTCTGTTAAATGGCAAAAGGCTATAAGAAGCCTGAAAATCAAACAGAATCGCAGTGGTGTTGATTCATTCTACAATACATACATTTCCCAAATACATTGTAATAATTCAGCTGACGTAAAGACGTGAAGTAGAACTGTGATACGGAGAGGAGGTGCAGCCATAGTAGAAGCTAACACACAGGTCAGTCCAACACACCACCTATCTACAAACCATACTACTGTTTACCGTAACAACAGCATTGTTCACTGCAGGCAGAAGATATGATTTGTTGGCACTGCACATTTTAGCAATTTTGATCAAGATAAACTTATGCTGCAATGTTGTTCTTCAGCATGCCAGTGTAGAAGTATGCACAGAATAAGCTAAGTGAAAAATCCATGAAATATACACATTTATTTATATGTAAAAGCTGACTTATGAGCTTTCCCTTGTGTGGGACCACTTGTACAAGTTTGTGTGACAATTTAAAGTTCTATATTTTACTGTTCGTGCCACTTCTTGTGCGTAATCTTTCACTGATTTTATCAACATCCATTTTTATTGTGAAATTTCAAACATTTGTGAGTGCCGCAATAAATAGTATTGTTATCACCAATAGTAGGCTTAAATTAAATTGTGCTCTTTTAAAATTTTTAAGCACAGTAGACCTATCCTCACTCAAAACAATCTTTCTCTAATTTCATTGTACAATTATATGAGAAACAACTTAGTTTCAGAATTTTTGGACTCTTATGAAACTATATTTTCGTAAGTTAGTGACACGAGTTTTTTGGATAATTAATTAATTTAATTCCTAAAAATCAGCATTTTTGGTTCACAGTTCAGCCAGAGAATACAACGCCCCTCAATTTCGTTGTATATCAATACAAACAAACTAGCATTTTTGAGAATTTTTGGAAGCTACCAAAGTCCTTTATATATTCTACGAGCAATTTGTAACAAATTGTGGTTTGTGAGTTAGTTACAGTAGCAGATTTTCTAACTAACAGTTTGTTTTAGATTTAGTTTTCGTTTAAAGAGGAGTGTCCCCATATATTATCTGCATTTATTGTAAATTAACATGGTTTACGAGTTTGACAACAACTATAATTAACATCAAAACATTTTATGAAAATTGTAATTTTTAGTGCAGGTTTTTATGTGGCCTTAATAGAAATCTTGTTTTACGTATCTGCTGTAATTCTTATAGGGAATTAGCAACTTTTTAGCTGAAAAGGTTAAAAGATAATCAGCAGGTTTAATTTAAAGATCTTTGTTCACTGCCTTGCAATACATTGCACCAACCAAAATGCAGCCTCCCTGTGAATGCTGTTCTCCAACACGGGATGAGCTGGTTGACGTTTGTAAGCAGCTGGAAATCGCTTTCACTTCTGACAAACGATTGACAGCTGCTGCGAATCAGTGTATTGGAAGAGCTCCCAAGAGTCGTGTACCTGCGATACCTGTACCAGAGGTACCTCAAGAATTATCCTCTCCTGTGAATCCTGTCTCCTCTGCTGAAAGTACAGGATCTGTCATTACCCATCCACTTCACTGTGAGTGGTTGAGTGGTGTGGCAATGGTAGGTCTAGGCGTTCTGTACATGTTGGACGGGAACCGGGGAGGACTCTGAGTGTTGTACTGATCCCCCTAATCAAGAGGTTTGAGGTGCTGTCTTTCATGAAACTGAGTCAGTGGGACACACTTCACTTGTTTTAAGGAAATCTGTTTTGTCCGGCACTAGGAGGAGACAAACACAAAAGGGTAGGGGCCTATTAACTGTCAGCAGCTCAAATGTACGGCGAATGATGGTGCCCCTCAGGGAAATGCCAGCAAGGGAGTGAAAGGACGCCAGGTACACTCAGTGTGTATTCCAGGGTACCTCATTCAACATGGTGAAGAAGCTACTCTGGCAGCCACTGAGGGAACAGGCTGCAACGAACTGCAGATTGAGATCCACATTGGAACAAATTATGCCTGTTGTCTGGCCTCTGAAGTCATCCTTGGGTCGTTCCAAGGACTGGCAGAGAAGGTTGAGAAGACCAGCCTTGGATACGAAGTTTCAACGAAGCTCACAGTGTGCATCATTGTCCCCATAAAGGATCATGGCCCTCTGGTTCTGAGTCAAGGAGAAGGACCGAACCAGAGATTTCAAAAGTTCTGTGACAAGCTAGGTTGTGACTTCCTCAACTTGCACCATAGGGTTGAGAACTGTAAGGTCCCACTAAATAGGTCAGGTGTCCATTACACATCAGGGTCTGCTACTCAGTTAGCTGACTGTGTGTGGAGTGCACACAAGGGTTTTTTAGATTAGGTGACTCTCCATCAAACTCAGATAATGATAGCTGTAGGTAACCCAGAAGTATCAGTGTAAGATTGAAAGAAATGCCTTCCACAGGCAAAAGTATTTAAGTCCTAGTGGTAAATGGCTGAATCATTTGCAGAAAACTGCCACAATTTGAAGCGCTCATGAAAAGCGGTGAAGTTCACATAACACTAAGTACAGAAAACTGGTTGAAACCTGCAATTGATTGCACTGAGGTTTTTGAGGAACATTTAAATGTATATCTAAAGGATACACAAATGGGAAATGGAGGTAGTGTATTTGTTGCCGTAGAAAAGAAACTCAAATCCACCGAGATTGAAGCTGAGTGTGAGACTGATTGGGGTAAGACTCAGTATCAGGGGTGGGCATAACATGATAACTGGATCCTTCTATCGCCCACCAGACTCGTCTTCAGAGAAAATCTCAATTCACTTTTATGTAAGTTCCCCAATTATACTGTAATCATCGGTGGAGACTTTAATCACCTAACAATAGATCGAGAAAATTTATATTTTGCTAGTGGTGGGCATGATAAGGCACCCTGTGAAACTTTACTAAACACGTTCTCTGAAAATTATGTAGAACAGATATTAGGAAACCTACTCATGATGGAAATATATTGGATCTAATGGCAATAAATAGACCATACCTCTTTAAGGATATCTATGTCAAAACTGGTATCAGTAACCATGCCACGGTTGTGATAATAACGATTACCAAAGAACAAAGGACAACTAAAACAAGTGAACAGATATACATGTTCAATAAACTAGATAAAAATGAGTCAGTACTGTCATATCTCAATGAAGAACTTGAAACTTACAGCACAGGTCAGGAGCATGTAAAGGAACACTGGCACAAGTTTAAAAGAATAGTTAACCACCCATTGAATAGATATGTACCCAGCACAACAGTTCATAATGGGAGGAAACCTCCATGGTACACTGTCACCGTAAAGAAACTTCTAAAGAAACAGATATACCAGCATAGCAGATGTAGAACAAAGTGTAGGGCTATATATAGAGAGATGCTGAATAAAATCCATTTGGCTGTCAAGAGAGCAATGCAAAATGGCTTCAATGACTACCATAGCAAAATATAGTCAAGTGACCTTTCATGGAAACAGAGAAATTCTGGTCATATGTACAGGCTGTTAGTGGCACGAAAGTCAGTGTCCAGTCTCTACTGAATGAGACAAAAACTGAAATTGAGGATAGCAAAGCAAAAAGCTGAAATTATTAACTCCATTTTCAAATTTTTTTTACAACGGAAAACCCATAAGAACTGCTCCAATTTAATCCTCATACCTCTGGAAAAATGAATGTAATAAGTATTAACATCAGTGGTGTTGAGAAACAGCTGAAATTGTTAAAATTGAACAAAGTTCCAGGCCCTGTAGGAATCCCTGTCAGATTCCATCTGAATTTGTGGCTAAGTTAGCCACTCTTCTCACTATAATCTATCACAGATCTCTCAAACATGAAAAAAGCACAGTTCTTGGAATAATGCATAGGTTACACCTGTGTACAAGAAGGTAAGTGGCAGTGATCCACAAACCTACCATCCAATATCCTTGACACTGATTAGCTGAGAATGTTATACTATATTCTGAACTCAAACTTAATTACGCATCTTGAACAGAATGACCTTCTCAATGCCAATGAGCATGGCTTCCGAAAACACCAATCATGTGAAACCCAACTTGCACTTTTATCACATGACATACTGAAAGCTTTGGATCAAGGCAACCAGATAGATGCAATATTTCTTGATTTCCGAAAAGCATTTGACTCGGTATTGCACTTATGCTTATTGTCGAAAGTACAATCAAATGGGTATTATGTGAAAGTTGTGACTGGATTAAGAACATTTTGGTAGGATGGACACAGTATGTTATCTCAGATGGAAAGGCATCGTCAGATGTAGAACTAACTGCAAGTGTGCTCCAGAGATTTGTTTTGGGACCCTTCATGTTCATATTTTACATTAATGACCTTGTCAACAATATTAAATAATAAAATCAGACTTTTTTCAGATGATGAAGTTATCTATAACAAAGTACTATCCAAAAGAAGATGTATAAATATTAAGTGAGATCTTGACAAGATTTCAACATGGTGCAGAGATTGGCAACTTGCCCTAAATTTTTGTAAATGTAAAATTTTGCCCTTCACAAAACTAAAAATTGTTGTATCCTATGGCTGTAATATCAATGAGTCATAGCTGGAATTGGCCTGCTCATACAAATACCTGGGTGTAACACTTTGTAGGGATATGAAATGGAATGATCACATAGTTTAGTTGTGGGTAAGGCAGGTGGTAGACTTTGGTTTATTGGTAAAATACTGGAAAAGTGCACTCAGTCTACAAAGGAGATTGCTTACAAATCACTCATGCATCTGGTTCTAGAATATAGCTCAAGGATGTGGGACCTATACCAAATGGCACTAATATAAGATATTGAATGTATACAGAGAAGGGCAGCACAAATGGTCTTAGCTTTGTTTAATCCATGGGAGAATGTCACACACATACTGAAGGAACTGAACTGAAAGATTCTTGAAGATAGATTTAAATTATCCTAAGGACGTCAACAACAAAGTTTCAAGACGTGGCTTTAAATGATTGCTCTGCGAATAGACTACAAACTCCAATGTATCGTTCACTGGGATCGTGAGGATAAGATTAGAATAATTACTGCATGCACAGGGGTATTCAAACAATCATTCTTCATGCGCTCCAAACATGAATAGAACAGGAAGAAACCCTAATAACTGGTACAATGGACGTACCTTCTGCCATGAACCTTACTGTGGTTTGCAGAAATAGATGCTGAGAGAGAGTGTGGGAGGAGAAAATGTATAGAGAGTGGGGGAGGTGATGGAGAGAGAGGGTGGGAGGAGAAGATGGACAGAGAGAGAGAGAGAGAGGAGGAAATGATAGTCGGTGGGGGGAGGGGGGGGGGGGGAGTGAAGGAGATTGACAAAGGAGGAGATGGACAAGGTAGGGAAGGCAAGAAGATTAGGGCACAGATCCAATTCCTATACATATCAAAAATGTGTGCTGTCTCTTTTATTTCTTCTCCATTTAAGCGGACTGAGACACAGCAAAGAGTCGCTGGGTACAGCCAGTCCATAATAGGAATTTATGTAGTGAACTACCATGTAGCAACTGTTCTGCAAAGAATGCAATGACAGCGAAGACAGACCAACAAAATTTTTAAGTTACGTGACACTCACTGCTGAACACTGACTACATTTAAACAGTATCCTTTCCTGTCGAGACAAAGTTTTTATTTCATCAGCTGCTTGGAATTTTATTCAAGTTTAAATTCACTGAGGACAGTTTATACAAGGAATCCACCATCAGTTACACATACTAATAGTACACCAAGAACCATCAAAAACTTACCTTACGAGGATAAAATGGTACTTTAAGGTTTTGTTTGAACAATGCTGTCATGGCAGCACTGCAATTATTCACCAGGAATGTTATGTGTTCTTTCTCCATGCGAAACTAAAAAAAAAGAAAAGGAAGTACGTAACATTACGGGAAAACAAGACATGTATTACACAGTACTTTTAACTCCATAGTATTATTTAAAATTAATATAACCAGTATATCATCCAATTTATTACCAACTACAGTTAACAGGGCATTAAGTACACCTGCAGAGAATACAAAGAGTCTGCCTATAGAAGAGTCTTCTACAGAGACTTCAAGATAAGCAGTTTGTCACTGACTGCCTTCAGTTATTACAAAAGAAACACGACTTCCTGAATGATAGGCAACAATGGGTTCCCTGCAAGCAGTTCCCTTACGCAATGTTTGCTGATTGGAAGCTGCTATCCCTTGTGCATAATGTCAACAATAAATTTCACAAAGAAATGGATGTACTGCAGTAGCTGCAGAGGAATTCCCACATTATTAAACAAAGGACTACAAATTAACATTGTACATTGCCAGATGGCACACTTTTGGTCATATTTTAAGTGCTTGGTTTGAGTTAATGTAATGACCAGTGTTACGTGCAAGTTTTTTGCTACTTTTAAACAGGTTAGGATTAAAACATGAAGAAATTTTCAGAACAGCTACAGTCTTTTATCTATACATACAAAAGGCAATTGCCTGAGTGATTGACTGTCTGACTGACTCCATCATTCAGCCCAAATCGCTGAGGACAGAAACTTGAAAATTGGAGAGGGTGTCGATCTTATACTGTAGGTGTCATTTAAGAAGGGATTTTTCGAAATTCTATCCCTAAGGGTATGAAATAACGGACAAAAAGTTTTTTGAAAATACGTTGCTATTAAGGCAATTCTATGAAAATTGGTATTTAGTTTCTCAATCGGAAAAAAAGACATTCTTGTTTCAGAATTTTCGGAAATTCAACACCAAAGAGATGGAGGGGGGATATGGGGTTACATATTTTTTAAATAAATTATTTTTAAAGGGCTGTTAAAATGTTTTCAAAGTTTTATCGATGAGAATCGGTATTTGCTTCTTGGTTATAAATAAAAAAAAACACACACATGTTCAGAAAAAACAGAACACCTGGAACAACTAGAAATAAGTTGCTCATATCACAGGACTTGTATATTATATGTTCTGCAGAAATGAGCCGCATTTGAACGATGTTGGTCTGCGGATTCAAGGTCAACAGCGCAACACAACCCACTAGTAAAATGTGCCTGTGGCTCACACTGTCGCTATAAACCAAAGGTAATGGATCAATGTGACTTGAGTAGATAGGCAGGATGCCTTGCAGATGTACGTGCGAACCATACTGTCAAATCAGAGTTTGAAAGAGGGCGCATTGTTGGCATGAGAATGTGATGCATCCATCTGGGAAATTACTGCTCATGTACGACCAAGTACTTCGGCAGTGCGACATGTGTATGCAGAAATTGTTCACAGAAGGCCGTAGAACACAACAAGAAGGGTCAGGTCACACCACCCAGACCATTCAACGAGAATATCGGCACCTCATCCTAATGTCATTGCAAGAGAGATCTGCGCCCTCCTCGGCTCTGGTACGACAGTGGAACAGTGTAGCACACGTACACTTATTATGGCACAAGCTACATGCACATCGTCCACTTCTCCACCTACCTCTGACAAATGTCCAGAATCATGCTGGAAGGTAATATGTATGAACTGAAGTCACAGTGGACAGGAATGGCAACAGGTGGTGTTTTCGGATGAATCCAGGTCCGGTTTGTTTGAAAATTATGGCCATATTTTAGGTCACTACTGACAGAGGGGGCAGTATCACAGTGACTGCATTCACACAAGACATACAATGCCAACAAGGTCTTACGGTGTGGAGTGCTGTATGGTACAACCACAAATCACAGTTGATTCATGTCCAGAGCACTATGACCAGTGTGACCTATGCCAATGACATACTGCGACACATAGCCATACTCTTTCTGCACAACTCAGACACCATTTTTCAGCAAGCAAATGCACGACCACATGTTGCTGCAGGACCAAGTGCCTTCTTGATGTCACAGGATGTCACCCTTTTGCCCTGGCCCACCCGACTTCCATCAATCGAAAATGTGTAGGATATGGTGAAATGAGGGGTGCAGTGCTGTGACCCAATGCCAACAACCAAAGATGAACTTTGGAAACAGGTGGATGCAGCATGGACTGCTATACCACAGGACGTAAGTCATGCCTTAGACATTTCGATGCCATCACACATGGAACAAGCTTTCGAGACCCATGGCAGACTCTGTGCTTCCTAAGCAACACGACACATGCTGAAATGAGGTGACTGAAATGCTGATCATTTCTGCAGAACATACTAATGTACATGTCCTGTAAATATGAATGTTCTGTCTCTAGTCGTGCAACGTGATATGAACATGATTGTACGTATTTTAGTGTTTTTGCAACTTCAGTCCCTAAGATGGTGAAACATGGGATAAAAGTTTTCATGGAAATATTTCATTACACAAGCATTTTTGAAGCAAATAAGAAATTAAAAAACAAAACAACATTTCACTGTTTAGGGAACTTCAACCTCTAAGAGGGTGAAATAGGGGATGACATGTTTTACAAAAATATTTCATTGTGAAAGAATTTTTAAAGCCAAATCTATGAGAATTAATGTGTGTCTTCTCAGATAGAAACAAACAAAAAGGTATTTCACTGTTTTTGGACATTCAACCCCTCACAGGGGAAATGGGCAAGCCCAAACTACTATGGATAGAAACTTGAAATTTGAAGAGGGTGTGGAAGAGATTGTTTGAAATACCGCACACAAAGGAGTGAAATAAGGGATGAAATACATTTTGAAAAGTAAATCTCTATTAAGTAAATTTTTAAGCTGCAACTACAAAAGCTGGTACTCTGTTTCTCGGTCAGAAAAAAAAAAAACAACGTGCTACAGCATTTTTGGCCAGTCAGGGGGCAAAATAGTGGGTAAAAGCTTTTTTTTTTTAATAAATAGGTCATTTTTAAAGCAACACCTATGAAAATTGGTATTTAACTTTTCAGCTAAAATAAAAAAAAATTATTTGTTTCAGTGATTTTGTAAATTAAATTCAACCCCTAAGGATGGTGAACAAAAAGATGAAAATTTTTATGAAAATATTTCAATATGAAAGCATTTTTAAAGCTACATGAAGAAAATTTTTATCTAGCTTCTCAATAAGTAATGAGACTGATCTTTGCAAGATGTGGCAACCCTACAGGCTTGAGTAGGTTCAATATCTTTGACATTGCTCTACAAGCTGCTTCTAGTCCAAGCAGCACATCGATGCAACTGCTCAGTCATGATTTGTGCTGTAATAAGTTAACATGTATTTGTGTCTCTCATCATGGAAATTGAACCGCATGATATTGCACAACATTATGCAATTTCTTTTTGCGTTAAATTGGGTGAAAACGCAACGACAACTTACGGTAAGTTTCAGAAGGCTTTTGGAAAGGAGGTTATGTCAAGAGCTCAAATTTTTCGTTGGCATAAAATGTTTAGTGAAGGCAGAACAAATGCTGAAGATGAAGATCACAGTGGACGACCATCAACCTCACAGACGGATGTCAACTTGCCAAGGGGGCATGAACTCATGCGATCTGATCGAAGATTATCCGTGAAAATGATTGCAGAAGAACTGAACATCAATCAAGAAACGTTTTTTCTAGTAATAGCAGAAGTTCTTGGTATGAGAAAGATTTGTGCAAAAATGGTCCCCAAAAATCTCGCACCACAACAGCAAGAAACACGGAAAAATGTGGCAGCTGATATGTTAGAGCAAATGGAAATCAATCCAGAATTGTTGAGCCGTGTTATCACTGGTGACAAAATGCCAAAGTTCGCAATGGTGCTCAAAGGGATCACCCAAATAAAAAAAAGCTCACATGTCAAAGTCAAAGGTGAAATACATGCTTGTGTGCTTCTTTGATTCCAAGGGAATTGTTCATAAAGAGTGGATGCCTCCTGGACAAACAGTTAAAAACTATTACTACAAAGAAATTTTAGAAAGACTTTGTACAAGAGTTCTTCGTGTCCGTGCCAACATTGCTGATAATTGGATTCTGCAACACAATAATGTGCCATCCCATACTGCTCAGTCAGTGCAGCAATTTTTAACCTCAAAACAGATTTCAGTACTAACACAGCCACCATATTCACCAGATATCACTCCGTGCGTCTTTTTTTCTATTTCCAAGAGTCAAAATGACAGTCAAAGGACACCATTTTCAAACAATACAAGATGTCCAAAAAGCTGTGACATGGGTCTTCGAGGATATTACAGAAAACGAGTTCCAGAAATGTTACCATCAATGGCAGAAGCACTGGAAAAAGTGTGAGCAGTCAGAAGGAGATAACACTAGGCTTGACTAAAACGGCAAGCAATATTTTTTTCACATCAGTCTCATTACTTTATTGTCACACCTTGTATAAGAAAAAACTGTTTCAGTGTTTTTCATAATTCAACCCCTAACTGGGTAAAGTAGAGGTTGGCAGTTTTAACGCAAGTTTTTCATTACAAAAATATTTTGGAACTAAATCTCTGAAAATTTATATTTGGGCCTCACTCGTTTTTTTTTTTTAATTCAACCCCAGGGGTAAAACAGAGGATGAAAATTTTTATCAAAATATTTCAGTAAATCTGCGAAAATTGGTATTGGACTTCTAAGGAAATGGGTATTAGGGTAAGATAGTTTCTATGGAACCAAAGGACTAAAAAGGCCTGATTAACAAAGATCTCTGACTTCATCAACAAGGAATCGCTTTTCAGTCAAAAGTACATTTGGAAATGGCCATGCTTCTATGCTCTTAACTAGCATGAAAAGTTTAGAAGATGTTACAATTTGTGAACAATATAAAAATTTGTTAAAGATACACAAAAAAAGTCTGTGACCCCACACAGTCAAAGCAAGTGAATCTTCCACAACAAAAAATTACTACATAATGTACACCCCAAATATTTAGGTGTGACTCTCAATGTATCTAATGTTTAAAAAATGACTAGAACATACAAAAGCTAAAATCAAGACATAACATATAAAGGAAACTGGCACTCAGAGAGATGAAAAATTATAAGGCATGTGGAGAAGACCAAGTTTTTGCTAAAATGTGGAAATTAACCAGTGATACGGTTCGAACATCCTTACACATAGCCCTCACAAAAATCTGGGTAGCAGAAAAGTTTCCTGAACATTGGACCACACCCATAACCCACTCACTCCACAAAAAAGGAGATAAAAGCAACCCAGATAATTACAGAGGCATCTCTCTCTTAGACTGCACGTACAAGATTTTCTCCAGAATCCTATACAAGAGGATCGAAGAGCAACTAGAGGAAGAATTAGGTGAATACCAAGGAGGCTTCAGACCTTGGAGAAGCTGTGCGGAACAGATCATCACTTTAAAATTAGTGATAGCATATTACAAGAAACGAAATAAACCTCTTGTAATAACCTCCATGGGCTATAAAAAAAAAAGCATGTGACTGTATCCATAGACCTTCGATGTTAAAAATCTTAAGAAGTTTCGGGCTCCATACAAAATTAATCAGATTTATAGAACTCACACCTTAAGTGACAATGTATCAAAAGTAAAGTTCAGGGGGGGACACTCTGAGGCATTCATCATAAAAACATGTTTAAGACATGGAATTTGCTTGGCAACCCTGCTGTTCAACTGTGTTTTAGAATACACAATGAGGGAATGGTACAAGATTAACCAAAAGAACATCCAAATTGGAAGACCCAAAGATAACATAAGTTTAAATTGTGTAGGATTTGCTGATGACCTTGCTCTCTTGTCCAACGGTATTAAAGAAACCAAACAACAAGTTATCTCACTACAGGAAATAGCACAGTCATCATGTTAACTGACCTACCACTCATAAACAAAGTCCCACAAGAACCAAGAAATCAAAATTGTAGATAAATATAAATATCTGGGAGAAATCATAACATATAACCTCAATGAAAAGCCAACATGGCATAACATAATAAACAAATTGACTAGAGCACAATATGTCATCAAGAACACCTACAACATAAAGAGCCTGTCAATAGCAACAAAATTAAACCACTACAAAACAGATTTCGCATGGCTTATACTAAAGAAGTTCCATTCGTCCTTAATACTGAAATCATTTTTATGGTAGTATAAATTTACAAAGTTCTTGTAGTTTTTACATTGTGCCACTAAGCCATCATTGACGTAGTATATTTTGGTAACATTTGTTCGAGTCACCAACAATTTGATAAACTTTTGAATACACAAGTGTGCAGAGACAGTATCATGTTGCAGTTTATCACAAATTGTGCAACAGTTATCGACTTGCAAGGTGCCCATGTTATTGACGTACTAAGCAACAAATGGATGCCCCTGTGGCCTGCAAATTATCCCAATGAAATCCCTGGGCAACAACTATCAATTCTGTTTCTTTTAAGACAGTCTTAAATGATTTAAATTATTTCTTCTGATGTTTTGCAACAAAATGATTGCCTAGCAGCTTCCAAATGCTG
Organism: Schistocerca gregaria; assembly: GCF_023897955.1. Lineage (NCBI taxonomy): Eukaryota > Metazoa > Arthropoda > Insecta > Orthoptera > Acrididae > Schistocerca > Schistocerca gregaria. The sequence continues at coordinate 159,124,066 of NC_064928.1, forward strand.
CTTGAGAGTCTTTCAATAAATTTCTTCACTGTTAAGACATTATTTTCTAGTGCTTCACAGTCAGTGTGAACTCACTGTTTGGATTCAATTGATTCCTCTGCATCCCAGCCCTGGAATATTTCTTCTAGGTAAAGTTTACTTGCATCATAACCAGGGCAGTTTTGACAATGATGCAGCACACAGTCCTTGTCACTCGGATCACAAACTGCCTTATTGATTAGCATTTTGAAGCCATCCTTTATATTAGCACTTTGCAGCAGAAGCTTAATACTCTGATGTATGGTGCATGTGCAGACGGAATGCCTGAAGCACCAACAGTTACACACCACTTTTGCCTGAGATCACAGAATTTGGAGAAACTAATTTCAGCTCCATATTTATTGTGATATTCCACTAAAACTCTTCAGTACTGCACAGGAGCAACTGGTCCTGTTTTTGTAGTTTAATACCACCAAGCTGAACTGAAAAACAATCTTTTTTGGCAGGATACATCCTGCTGCATTTGTTGTCTTCATAGAAATTGTTGACAATCAGCGACTTCCTTTGACAATGGTCTGCCAATCTCTGCATCAGGTAATGCACCAATACCTTTTTCTGCCTTAACTTTTCTGGCTGTTTTGATCCTGCATTCAGAAATTCCAAACATGAGTTTCCTTTACTGACCAACTTTTTGGGGCCATAGTCAGTAACTGAACTTTCGTTGATGTATTGGATATTTCAATTTTTCCTTTCATTTCGTTGACAAGGTCAGTGTAATCATTACACAAACTGGATTCAGCTGAGTGACTAGATTGTGCAATGTCTTCAGTTACTCCAGAGGCAGACATTATTTTTTCTGCTACTGTATTTTGCACATGTTCAGACTTTTGTTTCATATAGCCAGCTTTGTCTCTGCTGCTTAATCTTCACATTTCCACTGGAGAAGTGCCTGAATCAGTCAAGCTTTCATCCAAACTCTCTGAAGTGTCTGGATCAGAATTTTCACAAGATGAAGTTGATGTTGCCTCAGCCATAGAAATGTATTTTGCTTTGCACTTGACGCAAATTTTCTGGCCTGGCCTTTACATTCATTTTGATAACTTTATTCAATTTCTTGGAGATGGCTAAAGCGACTTTTAAAAAAATCACCTTTGACAATGTAATTCAGCTTTTCAAATGGATTGTAACATGACTTTTGGCTTATTTCACATTTATGGCGGTACTTTTCTCAGTGATACAAGCAGATCTGGTCATTGTCCATAAGATCAACTTCTGATCATACAATAATACGTAATTTTTCCATTTCCTAATAAGCTGCTAACATAGATGAGCCCAATTTTGTTCAAATAAAATGAGCCACATGGTATTGTGATGACAATTTATGACCAACAGTGCATTCGACTATAGGATAATCATTACCAGTTGCTTCACTGATGTTCATTTCGAACTGTTCTAATTAGCAAACTAATATTAATGCAAAACTGAAAATCTGTATACTAGGTTACATACATACTTGTTTATGTTTGGAATTTGCGGTGGATTCCCAAAATGATGTAGAACACCACCACAAAATGGAATGAATACAACAATGGACTCCACAGAACACCTGAGAGCAAAATAATACATATTTTGAAACAAACATGGCGGCACAGTGCCAAGAAAGCTGGTACCGCACATGTGTACCTTCTGTGACCTGTTCAAATTTGGCCCTCTTTTTTTGACACTGTATGCCAGTATTAGTTAATCAAATCCACTTTTCTAGGATGTTCAAAACATGCCTTTACTAATGAGAATGGTTTTAAAATAATTCTACAAGATACTTTTGTGCAAGATGGGATTGAAAATATCCTATTTTTAGCCTTTTTACAAGAATCGTCAACTTTACACTAAATTCTCAAAGCAACAGAAACAGTTAGTAACATCAAATTATAAATTTTTTAAGAACAACTTGTAGGTATACTAGGCATCAAATTTGACATCTATTACTTAATTAATTAGCGAAGCTATATGTAACTTGAAAGTTTAATTTTTTCAGTATGCCAGTTTTTTAAGCCGACTCTGACATACTGTACGTGGTCAAGGTATGGGGGTGAAACAAATGGCTATATCTCAACAAGTATTCCACTGGAGGATCTAAGACTTAACCAAAGTTCATCCGAGACATGTAGTACTTCAAAATTTCAGCAAATCCAAGACGACGCTTTCCAAAAATTAGACCACTTGATTTGGAACATCTCCTCTGCAATTCATATGTAAGTGCCCGGCAGAGGGTCCTTCGAACCACCTTCAGACAATCTCACTACCATTCCACTATCTAAGAGCATGCAAGAAAAATGAGCACTTAAATCTTCCTATAAGAGTTTTGACTTTTTTTATTATGATGATCATTTCTCCCTATGTAGGCTGGTGACAATTAAATATTCACATTCAGAGGAGAAAATGGTGACTGAAAATTTATGAAAAGATCTCATCACAACAAAAAATATCTTTGGTTTTAACGAATACCACCTCAACTCGCTTATCATATAAAATACATACAAAAATAATAATGTTCCTATCAAATCCCTGTGACAACCCAACACTGCATTCATCCCCTGTGAGGTGGTTGGCACAGCACTATACACTGTCAGATAGATGTTGGGTGCAAACAATATCATTGTACACCTCTTAAAGATTCCTTCCAAGCACAACATTAAAATTAAAAATTAGAGTGGAATAAAACAGTTTTGTCTGCCTGCATCTATAAACTTACAAAATATGGAGTGAGCTTCAGTGGAGAAATTCTCCTGTTGATGGCATTGAGAACAGCCATTCTGTTATACACAGCTGATACCACCTGCAAATAAAATGCAATAATGACTAGTAATTGTACATGTAACTTCAGCAACAACAAGTTTAAATCTCTAAAATATTTTTTGTGTCAAAGTTTCGATAATTACAACAAAAAATTCAAAATGAGACTGTGAAAATTGCTGATGGTATCAAGTCTCCCTCTATACTTTCACCCATCAATGCGACACATTTTTCCCAATGATGACTTGCTGGAGACTTTGGTTACAGAAGTCTGTACTCTGGCTTTTCAGGAAACTTTACATCTCGAATTTATCTCATTATCATTCTGGAAATGCCTGCATCCGAAGAAAGAGAGGAAAAAAAGGTCACTACGTGGTGCATCAGGAGAATGCAGTGTTAGACAAAATTGGATAACCTGAATAAGCAGTATGAGTGACTGTGTCCCATGCAGCAAGAGGTGGGTCTTTGCCTCAGAACAGAAATACCCCTCAGACAGCTTCGAGTGATGAACTGTCTTGACAGCCTTCTATAACCTAATCAGGACATATGGGAAACACACCTTTTATGAGCATAATCTATCAGCATCACACTGTGCCCTTAAAAAGAAACATTCAGCATCACTTTTCCTACTGATGGTCGGCTCTTCACCTTTATCGATTGTAGTGAATCCACATTGCCACTGCTTCCTCTTCTCTTTGCTACACCCAGCACTTGCCTACAGCTGCATCTACACCTTACTCAGAAACCACTGTGAAGTGCACAGCAGAGGGTACCTCCCATTGCACCAATTATTAGAGTATCTTCCTAGTACATTCACAAATGGAGCATGGGTAGAATTACTGTTTAAACAACCCTGTAATTAATATAATCTTGTTCTCACAATCCCCACAGGAGTGAAATGTAGGTGATTGTGGTATATTTCTAAGAGTCATCATTTAAAGATGGCTCTAGAAACACTGTAAGTAGCCTTTCTCAGGATAGTTTGTGTCTATCCTAAAATGTGCACAAGTGCAATTTCTTCAGGTTCTCCACAACACTCATTGTTTATACAAATCTCTAATACTTCATGCTGCCCTTTACTGTGTACATTCAATATCCTCCATTGCACCTATTTGATGCAGGTCCCACACACTTGAACAGTATTCTAGGACAGGTCACACAGGTGTTTTGTAGGTAATTTCCTTTATATACTGACTGCATTTCCCCAGTATTCCACTAATAAACAACAGTCTGCCACCTACTTTACCTGTGACTGAGTCTATGTGATTGTTCCAGCTCACATCCTTAGAAAGTTGTACGCTAACAAATTTGTGTGAGTCAAACAATACTCTATTGCTAGGATTAGATTTCTCTGTATCTGTCTCTCTCTCTCTCTCTCTCTCTCTCTCTTATTCTTTATTTTGCACAAAGGGCACAACTTACAATTGTGAAGACGTAAAATGAGTTGCCAATCTTTGTAGCACTGAAATTTTATCAAAATCTGACTCAATATTTGTGCAGCTGTTTTCAGACAGTACTACAGATAGCTGCATCATCTGTGTCAAGTCTTAAGTTACTACTGATATTGTCTGCAAGGTCATAAACATACAGCAACGGTTCCAACACACTTCTCTGGGGTAAACTAGAGATTACTTCTACATCTAGCAATGGCTCTCGATTCAAACTAACAAATTAAATATCTATGTAACTTTTTTATGTTAATTAACACTTTACGACTATCCACTGTACTTATTTGGCACTGGAGACAAACTCAATATACCCACTCAGTTTGTTTAAACTGTTATTATTGTTATTGTTGTTGTTATTATTATTATTGTTGAGACTTGTAAAAGCTAAAATCACACACACACACACACACACACACACACTTATGGTTTCGTAGATTTACACAATACACTAAGTTTTTATGGAATTCAGACACATTAGGTTGTTCTATCAGTTTCGTTGTATAGACCAAGGGATGTGCCCAACATCTGTAGCTAAATGGAAGTGGCCTGGTTGCACATTAGCTGCAATCTCTTCACAGGATAGTATCTCCAAAACAAGATAGAAGAACAGTCATTTATTAAAGTACTGTATGTACTTCAAAATAATATACTCGGATTTTGCTTTGTGATAAGGTGTGGCACTGACGAACCTAATGTAACCTAACACAGCATATGATTTATAGCTATCTAATTAAAGTTCATAGAGGTCAAGTTCAATCTCTGAATACGTAATCACTTTATCACCACTCGGGGTACTGAGAGACCTTCGGTGCAAACTGTATTGTGACTATACCGGTCGCCACTGCAGATAACTTATTGGAAACTGTAGACAACTGAAGCCAATGACAGCTGAGTGATAACTGTGTTTTAACGGACGGAACTGGAACAGTCGATAACTGAAACTGTCGATAACTGAAAATGGCCGAATATCAGCATGTGATTGCTTAAATGATGTGCTCAGCACACAAATGTCACTCTGTGAACTACCTTGGTGGATGCATCAAATAGTTCCAGGTTTCAGAACTCCCTGTGGTGACATTTGTTATACTGGTGGACGCATGGCCTATTTGAATGTCTTGGAGCAGAAGCACAATGTAGTTCTTAGTATGAGCACCATCTGAGACTGGACTTGTGTGTGTTGGGCTCATAAAGTTGTGCAACATGTCTGTCAGAGACACAACAACTTTTTAACACATATAGCGTATAATGTTCTCCATCACACATTAATTTCAAATTTACTTAAATGATAATGTAAATTCAACCATTTAAGGCTTCTGCTCAAAGTATTCCTTGAAGCAACATATGACATTGAGGTATCCCTGTCAGACCTGTGCTGGCGTCACAGCATCGCCTGCTGCGCCCACAACAGCACACAAAGTCCAACGTACCTCAAAGAGAAATTATAAAATACAAGCAGAAGGATAACTTAGCACGTAACACAAATAATATAGTATGTCTGCTCATTCATAATCAAAGCCGAGAGTACAGAAATTGTAAATCGAAAAAAAACATTCTTATGGATCTCCCACAACAAAACTTCAAAATTTCTGCACTCTCTCACAGTCTCGATAAGTGCTTTAATCATTTCTACACTGAATTCATCTCATCCAATTGTTTGCTATTTTCCAATTTAGACTGTGCAGTTTATACTTAAAATTGTGGCCAACTATCTGTAATTATGTTACCAAACTTGTGTTGCTAGCTCACTGACCAAAGAACCATCACTTTCATGAACTCTTTTGTGGTTTAAAACCATTTTACACATACTTCAAAAAAATAAAAATTCAAACATGGTCTTCATTTATGTCCAGTATTACTCCTTCATTTTTAATTTTTTTAGAAGTAGACCAATTTCAAAAATCATGAGGTCAGATAGATGGGTCCCACCAAGTTAAATTGGTCCAAGTTTTCACTGGAAAGTATTACTTTCAAAGCTCAATTTTTCATTTCTGGAGAGACTTTGACAGAGTGCTAAGTGAGAAAACCACATGACAAGTCAGTGTCAAAACACACTTATCACTGCAAGAGTGAAAAAGTGATGTATCGAACACAAATTTTCAACAAAAAATCTGAACATGGTTTTAATGTACTGTACCAACGATTTTCACGTTTATGAAATTTGCTGAGACACTCATGTCCCACTACCTAACAAATAATGTATAATCCATCATACTTGCAAATGAGTGCAGCAATGCATGTAGTGTGTAAGGTAACACAATTATTCATTAAGACCTTCCTGAAGTAGAGAAGATGACAATTTGATTTTCGTAAAACAGATGTCCTATACAAGCGGTAAGCACATGCCGCTTCACTTGATCACTATCGGCATTCTATGCATCCAGCAGATGCTCCCTAGTACTTTTCTACAAATTCCAAAAGCTTGCTAATGGCAGCACTGCTCAGAGCTGAGATATGGACCTTCCAATACAAAAAACTATGTACTAATTTTAGGAGAACACTTGTAGCACATTAACCACAAAAGTGTCAAAGTGCAATAGCACAATAAACAAATGGTTACAATATTAGCATCTCCTCTCACATGGGAAGGAAAACAAAAAGGTGTGTGTTTCCACAATAAGTGTCCCAGAGGATTAGGGTTAGAACAGTTACTGATTATGGAGCTCGTTCTTCAATAAATACTGATAAGGCCCAAGGATTATTGAAAGCTGACACTGTTATACATGAAAACCTTTATCGTGGCCTGTGAAAACCATCGAAATTATGATCCTACAGCAATGAAACAGTGAACTTTAGAGCACTGTTAGGTTAGAAGACCACAATCTCAGACACAAAACAAGCTGTCATTGGTGGCATGAACCAGTGCTAATGACTGTTTCTAATTAGATCAATTAATTTAAACAGTCATACAATTACAGTAAATCTAACACAGTGCAAAAGTGTAACTGAGTTCTGTCTGAAAAAAAAAAAACATGTCACACATATTCAGTCAGAGCTTGGTAAGACTTCAAAGTGATGCAATGATTGACAACTTTATTTCATCTTAACTCTCAGAGAACAAGTTCTTGCAGAAATTGGATGCATTCATGTTCACGTAGTACATGATCGCCAACACTATTTCACCTTTTTTTGTGCCATCCCCTTTCGCTAGCTTTAAGTACTAGGACACACAACACGCAATGATCTTCTGCCGGTGTCTGATAAGTCCAGAACAGAAAGATGATAGCAACATTGCATGCATGCATACTAGTTAACCTCACATTTAGTCCAGCAATAGACTCATGCAACAGCAGTCTGTAGCAGTGCTGGTCGCATAAGCCACCAATGGCATAACGGCACCAGCTGCAGCTTTCAGCTGTTGCAGCAGTTCGCAACTGAGGTCAGCTTCAGTATATTGGTACCAACAGTAGGTCAGCGAAATACAGTTTTAGCAAACCTGAAGCACTGCAACAGGGGATTTATGTGGCACTGGGGCATTCACATTTCAATATGCCTGGCCCTGGGACATACAACCACTGGTCGCACAGCTGGCAGAGAGCATCGCGCCTGCGACTGCTGTGGAGCGGGCTACTTCCTCGTGGCCAGGGAAAGTACAGTCGCTCTACCACTGCCCTCTGGTGGAGTCAGTGACATTTGCAAACCTGTAGGACAATCAGCCGTACAGTCTGGCACTGGCTCAGATGGGCTGAGGGTCAAATAAGTCTGGCAAAAAAGCACGTAAAGATGTTTGTTTCGTAAAGTCCTCCCCTTACTTTTCGACAGTCTACTTTGAGGGACACACACTTGATCCCGTAAACCTCCAGCTTTACCAAATGACTGGAGAAAAAATAGATTCTGTCAATTTCTGCAAAATACTCATTTACTGCAACATTGCTTTCAATTTGATGAAAACTTCTTCCCGGTAATGCAAAGTTTCAAGTTGGGGAAAAGGAAAAAGTCACTTGGGGCTAAGTCCAGTGAACAGGATTGATGAGGAACCAATTTAAAGCCCAGCTCATACACTTTCACCATTGCTATCACTCAAGTATTGCATGAAGTATTATTGTGGTGAAAAAATACTGTTTTGGGTACCAACCTCAATCTTTTTCTGGGCAATGAAAGTTTCAAATGATCCAACAATGAAGCATAATAAGGACCAGTTGTGGTTCTGCCTTTTTTAAATAATCTACGAGGAATACTCCTTGGAAATCCCCAAAACAGTGGCCATCACCTTACCAGCTGACAAAATGGTTTCTGTCTTCTTCGCTGCACTTTCACTAGCCTTTGTCCTGTTTTGACTGCACTTCTGACTCTGGCATGTAATGATGGATCCAGGTTTCAACAGTAATAAATCAGTTCAAAATGTCTCATGGATTTCAATTAAACATCACCAGACATTGTATTGAAATGTTCTGCCAGATGCACTCTCAGTTGAGTTTGAGCAATCGTGGCACTTACCCCAAACACAACTTCTTCATAGCCAATTCTCCGTGCAGGATATTAAGCACTCTCTCATTGTGATGCCTCTAGACTCTGCAATCTCAAAAATCTTTATTCAACAGACTCATATTACCATATGACAGATTTTGTCAATGGTCTCCTTTGTAGTGACACGAATGGCTGCAGCACTTGTCTGGCCACATTTAAATCAAAAAGCAAATGGTCTTCAATGAAGGTGCAGTGTCTGTGTGAATCTCATCCAATTCTGTTTTAATTTGTATGGTAGTCCAACCCTTTAACAGAAAATATTTAATAACAGCACGAAACTCTTTTTTCTCCATTTGCAATTGCAGTCAACATATTGACCAATTAAGACAGCTGTCAACAATGATCTGTATGCTGCACATCATTGCTCTATACGATCAATGGAATAATCGAGCTTACCAGCCATGAAGGCACAACAAAAACGTTCAATACCTTCATGATTATTTACCAGACTTATCAAACCGCTCTCACGGAACACTTCTAGCTGGCAACCCACTTACTGACTACTATCACTGGAAGCTGATACCCAAATTTCAGGAGCCAGAGTTTACTCCCCAAATGTCACCATCCTCTCTGCAAGTCACTGCCAGTTCGACCAACATCTGCGCACCTTCTGCCTGCCCAGTGAGCGCACACTGCTGCAAGTCAAACTGCACTGTTTACCAGCTGTGGCTGGGATACCAACAGAGCACCCAGTCGAGAACTGGTTCATTCGACACCTTACCCTGCCCCCCCCCCCCCCCCCCCAATCCATACCACCACCACTACCTGCTGAACAAAGACATCAAATCTGACAAATGTTGCACTGAAAAAATAAATCAACTAATTCCAAACTGAGTGTGGCTGGATTTTTCTAAAACAAGCACACCTGGGTTGGTACCACAATTTTCAATGAGTATACTTCGCCTTAAGAGATTTAATTTTTGTTTGGGAAAAGGATAAAGAAATCTACAGTTTAAGTCCATAGGTAAGATTCTTGGAATTTTAATTGGGCAGTTGCTGTTGACAGATGGAGCATTACACTACTAGTCTCATTACTTTATTTACCGATATTGAATGTTAATCTCCACACACTATGTTACCCAAGTGGAGTTACTTACGATAATTTTATGCCAGATGTCGGGTGAGGTATCTGACAGAATTTCGGGCTGCGTGGCGAGTAAGTGAGCAGCACTGAAACTGTCCACCTCTATAATTTCATTTGTATCCTCCATCTCAATCTCTATCACTTCTTTTGGAGTTGTTGCTCTTTCTAGAAATAAAAAAGAAAGATTTACTAATTTATTTGGTTCAAAAAATTATGTGAAACTCCAGTTGCACAATAACATTAGCAACATACATAGAGTCAAAAAGTTACATATAATTGGAAGACAAAAATGCAAAGAAAGAAGGAAGGAAAACTTTAGTTTTCATTACAAACTTGAAAAGATTTGTGAAGGACAGGCGTCATATCCATGTATAAGAAATCAAGCCCTGACATTGTTAAAGAAAGTGCTATAGAAAGATAGACCTTGGGCTTAGGCAGAAAAGTAGGCCCGGCATCACAGTGTCCTGCCACAGCATATACAACATGAGGCCCACGGTCAGCTGGTGTGAGAAAGATGTCAAATGTCTGACAAACAGAGGGGTAACTGTTGTCCGCCTCTGTAGCCAGTGATCTGACTGTAATATGGAGAATCCAAGTTCAGTTCCTGCTACGACCAAGGATTTGTTCTCGGAGAAAGGGCTGAAATGGAGTCCACTTGGCTTCGTAAAACCAGCTCGAGAGGTACTCCAGTGAGAAGTAGACCCTCCACAGCACTACCAAATGATGCTATATGGCAGAGGGTGACATGGCGCTCCGTCAGCACTGAACGGTTCATCAGCACTGCGACACAGAACTGGTTGGGGCCCTTGTTGGGTATCACGTGTATTGTGTTTGAACAGTAGGTGTGAATAATGGCCAGATGCCAAGATAGATGAAAGATAAAACTTTCATCTGAGCATAACAAGCATGTTTGGAGCAGATAAAGTATCGCTTATCACCTTGAAAAAATAAAGTTAAATTTTAATCTTTTATTTGTCTCCTGGTATGCAAAGGAATCCCCACGACGGCACCATAGCATTTCACTAGAGAAGCCACAACAAAAAATGCACAGACCACTGGTACAGTGGAGTATCGTGTCTACCCATCGGTAGATCACATAACTAATGAGGAGGTATTGAATAGAATTGGGGAGAAGAGGAGTTTGTGGCACAACTTGACTAGAAGAAGGGATCGGTTGGTAGGACATGTTCTGAGGCATGAAGGGATCACCATTTAGTATTAGAGGGCAGCGTGGAGGTAAAAGTCGTAGAGGAGACCAAGAGATGAATACACTAAGCAGATTCAGAAGAATGTAGGCTGCAGTAGGTACTGGGAGCTGAAGAAGCTTGCACAGGATAGAGTAGCATGGAGAGCTGCAGCAAACCAAGACAACAACAACAACAACAACAACAACAACAACAAGTGAAGGAGAACAAGAAGCCAACAATCCACGTCAAGTCTGTGTTTGGAAACAATTCTACATCACATGACGCTGTGGTTAGTGGATGCAGACATTTCTGATGTTGTCAAACAAATCTCAATGGCAGACAATGAAGTGGCAGACCACCTCTCTAATAGTAAGTATTATTCAGCAGCCATTCTGTCTCATTGTAATATTTTTACACAGCCAGCCATTAAAATTGTAACACTCAGAGTGGTAGTAAAAAATGAAATCTTATTTACTGTGCATATACAGGAGTTGGACAAAAATATGGATACACCACAAGGAATGCATGCTTGAACACAAATACAGATGATAGCCAAACCTGCAGATAGCACTGTTGTATCTGACCACGAATGACTCATATGCAAAGCCCTCAACACATCTGAAATGTCAGTCATGGTCAGAACAGTGTTGTATGTAGTTGTGAGTGAATTACATCTGAGCCAAGTGAATTCAAACATGGCAAAATTGTCAGTCCTTCTACAGTGGGTGATTCCGTACCTGAAGTGTTCGGTGTTTCGAGAGGCAGCGTAGCGAAGATTTACATCACTGTCAGCCAAAGTGGACAAAACATCATTTACTAAGTCAACATGCAAGCAAAAGAATGTGTCAAGTGATCATAACAACCAGCCACCGAAGACAATTGTGACAATAAATAAAACAACAGCTTCAAAAGTCACTGCAGAACCAAATGTCGCACTCTCGAACCCCGTCAGTACCGAAACACCACGAAGGAAGCTCCCTGTAAATGGACTCGCATTGTGGGCTGTAATTTCGAAACCTCTCACCAATGATGCAAATATCCGTAACAGAAAAATGTGGTGCAATAGCAATAAAATCTGGACTACGGAGCAACGGAAATGTATAATTTGGTCCAACGAGTCTCGTATCACATTATTTCCAATTTCTGGCCGAGTTTATGTTCGAGGAGTGAAACATAGCGGGGTTCGATAACGATTTGGGCAGCCACATTGTGGTATGCCTTAGGACCTACACAGTTACTCTGTAGTACTGCATTACTACCGAGGATTGTGTGACCATTTTGGCTGATCAGGTCCATCCCTCAGTACAATATTATGTTCCACAATGGAGATGCTCTGTTTCGAGAGGCCAGGGCCCCTGTTGCCACAGCAGACACAATCCAGGACCAGTTTTGTGAACACGGGGATGAACTGTTGTATTTCCTCTGGCCACTGAAGTCATCAGATCTCAGTATTATTGAGCCTTTGTTGTCTACTTTGGAGAGAACAGTGTGTGATCGCTATCCACATCCAGAATCGTTACCTGTGCTTGGTAGTATTTTGGAGGGAGAAAGGTATAACTTTCTCTTGAAAATCATACAGGACTTGTAGTTACCCACTAAAGGTGACCAGAGGCGGTTTTGAACAGCAGCATATTTTCTGCACGGTAATTTGTTGAGTTATTGGGATTTCCATATTTCTGTCCACACCCTGTACAGTAAAGCAGAAGAATCTGTGATTTGAAGGTACACAGGGTGAGGGAGTGCTGAAAAATAATACCTCTGAATTTTTTACTTGGTCAACATTTCTGCTTTGCTGACTAAAGTTGCACCTCTCTTTTGCTAGAGAGCTCTGAACTGTAGTATATAACACGGTGATGTGTAACATAACTATGTCAACGTGTCAGAAAAAGAATACTGTAATCGAATTTCCAATCTGAAAAGTACGTTATCATCCAGAAACTGCGGTGCACATCAAAATCGGCAATGTGAATGGATACCACAGACATCAGCGAGGACTTATTACAATCTGCAACGACATATCAGAAGCACCCCTGAATAGCACGACTCCCCTCTCAGCATAGCAACGTCCTCACACTGAGTCTATAGCATCAATCTAGCGTGACCTTTGCCCCAGTTCGAGAATTCACTACAGCAATCACTGTCTACAGTTTGTTAATTAGTGCATCAAGTGACTCTTTGTTGCTAGTCCATTACAGTTTTAAATTATCCAGTACTCCTGTGGTAAAGAAGTGTGGCAAAGTTAAGTGAATCTTTTATTCGTGTCTATAATACAATGAACTAATATTTCGAATGCTCTAGTTTGATGAGCCTTCACCCAGAGCAATCAAAGACGAAAGTAGTTTCCCGTGCTCACAACAACGAGATCGTCCACACAAGGAGCATCCTCTCCTTCAGCAGGACAGTGCTAGATCGCACACAAGCATTGAGACATCTGCAGCAATCTGACGCCTTCGGTCCACTGTCACAGATTGTCCACCACACAGTCTCAGCTCAGCTCCATTCAATTTTCATCTTTTTCTGAGACTTAAAGAACACTTTTGAATCCTTCTCTTTGATAGTGATGGAGCAGTGCTAGCAGAGGAGAGGTTGTGGCTCTGTAAAAAAGTCAAACATTCCACAGTGACTATATCAACTATTTGTCGGGAGAAATGTGTCTGCTGCCAGGGTGACTATGCTGAGAAATAAATATGCAGATGTGAAGGATAAATACGTACAATGTTAACGAATTTGTTCTATTTGAAAAGCTTTCACGTAAAACAATTCGAAGGCACTACTTTTCGGCATGCCCTCGTAGTTGAAAGAAAATGTTGTGTAGACCTCAACAATAGGGCACAGCCCTGGCCTCAACACATCAGAAACATAATGCCTGCTGTGTAAATTACTGACTAAGAACCAGAGGTGATCACGTCACGTGCCTAATGGCACCGCACGTTGTCATGATACGTGCTGAGCTCAAATGACGGAAAAGAACACAGCCTGTAAATGTCCATTCTTCTCAGAGAATATGAAGAATGGATGATTATTGGTCCTAGTTGTACCTGGAAAATGACGTACAGAAGGTCGAGATGCTCCATTCATTCTTGTACTAATCTGACTAATCCTACAGCACTATCAAGTCAAAATGATTCTTTGATTAATAAATTACTGAACTGAATTATGATTCCATGTTATATATTCTAATTTTAGAAATGGTACCACTGGACTAGCTCAGCTAATGTTCAAAATTTATGTGCATATTTGACAGAAGGCCAATGGAAGACGTAGGAATTTCTATCGCAGCTAATGAAACACCAGCAAATCTTGTAAGGTGGGAAAATGGTCTGCAAGCATGGCGCAGTCTGGCAAAAGTTGTGATTAAACTGTCATGTGGAGCTCTGTAAGAAACTGATTCCTGTTATGGTTCAGCTTCTGATCAAGTAGTGTAGATAGAAGCACGAGAAAATTTTAACAGCAATTTCATTTCTCCTATAGTTTTTGATTTTGAAATTCAAACCATCAGTAAATGTGATTTAAAAGGCTACATTCAATGCAACTTCCCATCAGGCACAGAACTTAGTAAAGCTATGTAATTAAGACCCACCTGCGTGCGCGCATCTGCATGCATCAAAATACTTGTTAGAACTTGTCCATCACCTATTATAGATTTTCTGACTTTTTCCCACAGTTTTTGATTTTATAATAAAAAGTCTATTACAATTGGCAAAGTGCATTGAACACGGCACACGTTAAACATGGCAGGCTCTGCAACAGATCATGTTGATACAATGTTTGTTTCGTATTCACATTCATTGGATTCATCTACTCAGAACCAGATCGTCATCATCTCATGTAACCTAGACCTTGGGTTAGACTACAGATCAGTTTATAGCTACAGCCACAATTTGGAGAGGAGGTGGTCCGAGAGGGTAGGATGCCCACGACCACCTTTCAGCTCAAAGCTTAATAGGCAGTCAAACGGCCTGTGGTAATGGCTTTGACATTGTCATCAATGAGTTGTTAATTCATCAATGAAATTTAACTAGAAGTCTGAGCTGTCAGGGTGGGTCCTAGCTGTGTAACTCAGTTTTTGGAACATTTGGCTGGCAAAGGAAAAGGTTCCAGGTTTGGAATCCAGTTCAGCACACAGTTTTAATTTGCTAGGAAGTTTCAAATCAACATGCAGGCTGCTGCAGAGTGAAAATTCATTCTGGAAAAATCCCCAACTCTGTGGCTGAATACTATGGCACTTCAAATATGGCCAACTTTTTTTACCACCTTTAGGACTTGGCAATTAGGGATGATACTGTGCTCTTTCATGGTTCTTCTGAATTGTGTGTAGTGGATTCTGTTGCACAGAACTCACATCAGTTTACTGCATTTGAAAAAGGGGAATTTTTCTACAAAATACTGCAAAGAAACAGACTTGTATTGGAGACTACCTTTTTTTTAATACTGAAATGACAATAAAAATGCCTCTGAGCACTATGGGACTCAACTGCTGTGGTCATTAGTCCCCTAGAACTTAGAACTACTTAAACCTAACTAACCTAAGGACATCACACACATCCATGCCCGAGGCAGGATTCGAACCTGCTACCGTAGCAGTCGCACGGTTCCGGACTGCGCGCCTAGAACCGCGAGACCACCACGGCCGGCGAAATGTTGTTTTTGAAATGACAAATATTTTTTTCATCTTGTTTTTATAATTAGAAATTTTTGGTACAAAAATGAAAACTATTTGAAAATGTGGGTTTTGACTGAAAATTACTTAGTTACTTTTGTCTTAGTATGAAAAATTTTGGAGCATTTTGGAAAACAAATTTCCTACTTCAAATTTGTTACAATAGTGCTCAATATCTTTTCTTACCACTCACCTAGAACTTGTCTAGCTTCATTCTGCAAAAGCCTTATATCTCCTCTGATGAAATTTTGACGTTGCTGTAGCTGAAATCAATTTAGGAAGACTGTCGTCTACAAAGCCTATTTATAAGTGAACAATTTTGAGTGGAAGTTCATTCAGTTAGGTGTCCTTTGTTTATCAAAGTCGCTGCCAATTCAGTAAGTAATCACCAAGGTGTGGTAGAAGGCCTTGCCTTTTTACGTAAAATATACGAATTTTACATCAATATTATGAAAAAGATAGACTGCTACTCAACACGTATCAGAGGTGCCGAGTCAGAGATAGGCACAACAAAAAGACTGTCAAACAAATAAGCTTTCAGTCAAAAAGATCTTCATCAGAAATAGATAACAAACAAACACACACTCACGCAAACAAAACTCAAACTCACATGACCACAGCTTCTGGCTGTCGAGGCCAGACTGTGAGCAACAGCGCATGAAACCTCAATCTTTACGTGGCAGACGATCTCTAACAGCTGTCAGATTTATCCACCTACAAACCCTGCCAGTGACCCCATTCCAGAAATACAGCGGGATCTCCAGTCTCTCCTCACATCCTTAGGCCTAACCCATAACCTCTGGCTGAAGTCCATCTCTCCATCGCTACATTATACATGCTTCCTTAAGTCCATAAACCAAACAACCCAGGATGCCCCATTATAGCCAGGTACTGTGCCCTCACTAAGAGAATCTGTGCTCTCATAGATGAACAGCTTCAGCCTATTACCCGCAGTCGAATCTCCTGTATAAAAGATACCAACCTTTTCTTTCGCTGACACTCTACAATTCCTGTTCTTTTATCACATGGTGCCCTGCTCATCACTATTGATACTACCTCCCATTACACTAACATCTCTAATGTCCTAGGCCTTGCTGCTACCTTTCCCAATGGTCGACAGATTTCGAACCAACAACCTACTTCCTAGTCACCATGACCTCCCATATCCTCAACCACAATTACTTCTCCTTCGAAGGCATCACCTGCATGCAAATCTGGGATATGGCAAGATATGGCACTGGGCACCCATGTGGCACAATCCTCTACTAATCTATTCATGAGCCATCTAGAGGAACCCTTCCTGACCACTCAGAATCCCAAATCCCTCACCATATTCACTGATGACACCTTTGTGATCTGCATCAAGAGTAAAGACACCCTTTCCACATTCCTCCAGCAACTCAACATGTTCTCCCCCAATTGCTTCACCTGGTCCTCCTCCAACCCAACAAGCCATCTTCCTTGACACTGACCTCCACCTCAAAGATGGCTACATCAGTACCTCCATCCATATCAAACCTACCAACCACCAGCAATATCTCCGCTTGGACAGCTGCCACCAGTTCCATAACAAAAAGTCTCTTTCATACAACCTAGCCACCTGTGGCTGCCACATCTGTAGCAATGAGCAGTCCCTCTCTAAATATACCAAGGGTTTCACTAGGGCCTTCACAGACTGTAATTAACCTCTTAACATTGTACAGAAACAGATCTCCCTTGTCTTACCTCTCCAGTCATTTCCCAAAGTCCCGCCACAGAGGAGCATTCGCCTTGTGTCTCAGTACCACCCAGGACTTGAGCAACAACCACATTCTCCACCAGGGTTTCAACTACTTCTTTTCATGCCCTGAAATGAGGAATGTCCTACTCACTATCCTTCCCATCACTGTCACAGTGGTATTTTGCCGCCCACCGAACATACATCACATTTTTTGTTGTGCCTATCTGCGACTCAACATCTCCACTATGTGGTGGGTTGCAATCTATCTATTTCATAATATTGTCTCCATTCCACCCTGGATTTTCCATATTTTGAATTACTAATATCATCGTGAAACTGTGGAGAGAAAGAAAAAAAAACTTCCTTTCATCACTTTAATTTGCCTCCTCTCCAAAGGGCAGTAGCGTATCAGCTGATCTCCATGACCCACAGAAGCCTTGTTTTTATTATAATCCAATATAAATGCAGGTTTTATCTTCCCCATCACTCCTAATTTTGTTCTGACATTGACATTGGATGCAGCCATTTCGTGTTTTGTCACTGAAAGAAACACATTCCTAATGACTTTCCATTTCACAAACAGCAAATGGTCTCACCTGTGACAGTTCACTCTCTTTCAGCTTCTGCACAATTAAATCTTTTCTATTTTTCACTACTGTACTGTCAGGCCATCTTAAAAATAAATACAGTGCATGTTGCAGACAGCAATCAATGCCCTTTGCACTGGGTGTGGGCTTGTGAGGTATGTCTAACAGCAACACGGGAAACTTAAATGCTGCAAACCAAGTAACACACAATGTTGTCTGTACTCCTCTCCCGCCGATACAAGTGACAGGTGCTGCAAGTGTGTGTTTTCGTGGAAATACAAGCATTATAAAGTACCTTTACACAGAGGATAGACATGTCAAATTTTGGAATATATTTACAAAGCTGAGAAACGATTGGCGTAGGTCCTACAACGCTCATCTTTTTGGAGCATAATTTTTGCAACGTAGAAGCTACCTACGTTGCTAGTCTCCAAAAAGTTAAAATTTCTTTGCAATATTTTTGCTTCCTTCACTTGAGTGGCTCCTATTAACAAAGAGTTAAAATTTATGGGCCAGAAATTTGTATGCCATCCTTTGGCTGTTTAACAAGCCTGCACATCAAATTTGGGTTTAATCAAAATGGATGTTGTTAATGGATGGAGATTTAATTTTTGCTTCACATTTGTTATTAGTTATGGATACAGTAAGGTCAATTTGAAGGTAACAGCAATCCAAAGTATGACAATATGTAAAAAGCATAACAGTCTATGATCGCAACTATTTGTTTTATTCAATTGATGATCAGTTTCAATAGTAATGACAACTTCAGTTTGATCTAAAAAAGGAAGGACTGTGCATACCCCACAAGTAATACCATTATAATAAGTTATTAAACCTATAAATAGTAATGTGATTAATTGTCTGAGGAGGCACTAACAAACATACCTGTGCCTTTGAAGTTTGTTAGAGGCAAATAAAATATATAGCCTTGATTGGCATCATTATATGGTGTAAAAACATGATAAAATTATAACAAATACGCATGGCCTGTAAAATACGGCCGATATTAGCGCATAGAGCTTACAGCTGCAGTACAAACAACTGATGGAGCTTGGCCACAAGGAGCCACACGTTACAAAGTTAGGGATAAGATCTTTAACATTCAACAGGAAATAAAATAGGATAAATTAAAATGCAATAGAAAGGAGATAGAACTTAAGCACGGGTCCACAGTAAAGTGTTGGCAAAAATTATAAATGTTAGCTCTCAAATAGACGCCTGTACCGAACACAGTACACAATGTTAAGAAATACTTGCAATCATAGACTGCTTCGGTTTTTACACATTGAATTCAGTAATAGGTCATTTCAAACAGCATTGTAGGAAGTGTGGTATGTGTATGAAATTCATGTATACAATTGTGTCTTAATTATAAATGAAAATTTATGTTAATAGATTTTTTTTATGAATCTGTGAACTGTGTTACTACTTGCAGTAAATAAATATTTATTAAGATTGGTAGGTATCATGGAGTCTGTTCCACTTGTTTCAGTAAAGTCTGGTTTTCAATGACGGATCAGCCAGTTTCAACTTTTCAGTATTGTGGACCTTGTTTTAGCTGCTTTTGTTAAGTGAGGTTCTTGGTAACAGTATTGGTTAAAAACAGTCTTGCCTGCAATTTTTATTTTTTTATTTTTCAACTAAGTGTTTCACCTTATTTAGGCAGCTTCAAGTTGATCTTAATTTTGTATTTCTTAGAATGATCTTTTAGACAGTGTAGCCAAAGGGCATCGTCGAATACATAAGGTCAAAATCGCCTTCGTTAAACTCAGTAAAAACTTCCTAGATGGACATGGGTGACTCCAAGAGCTGCATAACATGTTCCTGTTCACAGGAGTGAGTAATAGAATTTTCTATTACTCCCTCCTGTGAACCAGAACGCGTTATGCAGGACTTGGAGTTGCTCACATCCATCTAGGAAGTTTTTACCGAGTTTAACGAAGGCGATGTTGACCTGAAGAATTTTTTGGTAACAGCTAGTGCAGCGAGGTTTTTCTTTTTCAGTCAAGTGAACTTTGCAATGCCAGCTTTGTGGTTTAATGTATGTCTGTGATTCCAATATTGTGGATTCAGTGTAAAGTTGGGTCATTGGATTTTTGCATAAGGTTTTGCTTGCATCTTTATTTATTAAGCAGCTTTTGGTGTACATCTATGGAGCATGTTCAAGTACATATTTACGCAGAAATACATTATTTTTACTGATTCTATCTGCAGATTTGCTTAGGTGGCTAACAGATTTTAACCATAATACTTCTGCAAATTTCCATAATAGTTACATAATTTTAGGTACAGTACATCAAACAGGTTTTATGAGATGTCATTCTGTGTACATAAATGCAACAAAATTTCAATGCAATAATTCTCTACCATAGTTACATCATTTTATATATTGGCATAAAACAGTCATATAGGGCAGATATATTATAGCTCCAGTTATGTTTATATTAACAAAAAATTTAAAAGCAATAATACTATACCATAGTTACAACATTTAGATATAATAATGCTGTTAAGAATTTACCTCATTTTCCTTTTTCTCTCTTCCTGTGTATGTTAGTTTCATCTGAAAGAAATTCTCTGATTGAATACAATGTGGTCTCTAACAATAGTTGTTTGATCAAATGTTTAACTTTAATTTTCAATTTGGCATTAGTGATGAGGGGTGGTAAACAATTGTACAACTTCATTGTCACGTAATCAATGCTCCTCTCATGTTAAAATGTGTTATGCTGCAAAATTCTTAATTTTGTGTAGTTTCTATTGTAGTGGTGGCCCATATCTTCATTATTGTTTTAACTTATCTTTATGACCCCCAAGTAAGGAGCAGAATTCTGTATATGTACAAACTGTAGAAAGTTGGACTCATATTTTTTGAATTCAGGTTTGCTACTGTCTATCATTCTTGTGTTTTCTATTATTCTCTTTTGTAATTTCAATATCTTAATTGCATCAGTAAAGTGGCTCCAGATCTCTATCTCATAGCTCATTACAGCACCAAAGAAGCATGAAAAATACACCCTGCACAGATCATCTCTTGTTATTAGTGACAATCAGTCTGAGAGATAAAACAGCACTGCTAAGTTTGTTGTTTATGTTGGCAATATGATCTTTCCATCCTAAACTACGATTTATAGCAACCCCTAAAAATTTTGTACCTTCAACTACTCTTACATCTAGCTCTTGCAATTTGGTCAGTTAATTTGTTTTTATTCTGTTGTTTCTAAACAGCATTGCATTAGTTTTTCTCATAATTGAGAATTAGCCTATTCACGTCAAGCCAAGGAGTTCAGTTGTTTGATTGCTTAAAAACCATAAGTCACCACCGAGGAGGAGAAGGGACATCAAAAGAGAGCGACAAATTTCTGACAGAGGAAATGAATTATTCCACTTAGATACATTATTCAAGCACTTTGTAGTGATGCATTGTCATATAGCATGGGACTTCAGACAAGAAAGGTCTAAATTATAAAGAATGTAGCAACCAGTTGCGGAATCATAATTTATCTATCTTGTTGCAAATCAATTTTGAACGATATCAATCATCATCGGTGCATTTTTCTAACCGATACATGCCATAAATAGAAGTATTGTCCTTGGCAGATTTCTATCATGATCATGATGACTGATATCAGTCAAAATCAATTTGCAACAAGATAAATAAATTATGCTTCCATGACTGGGTGCTACATTCTTTATTATTTTATATTCCATGGTCGCTGCACAGAAAGGGAACCTCATGGAGCCCAACATTCAAATGGCTGAATTGTGCAATATAAACCCCGACTTCCTAATGGAAATAAAAATTAGGACAGCTTAATGCCATGAGAAGCCCAGTGTATTGCACAAGGATAGAAGAGTGGCAGAAACCTGTTTCAGTAACTTCTCCAGTTTTTTCACTTCTATTGGGAGATTGTTGACTTTAACATGAATTCTATTTACGAAGTAAGGTATGGGGAAAGTAATATACTCTTCTTTTGTATGCCTACTTCTTATCAGATGTCTTAAGGCTGTGGAACAAGTTTTTGGCTTGACGGAATCCAAACTGATCTTCCCAGAGGTCGGCTTCTACCAGTTTTTCCATTTGCCTGTAAAGAATTCACGTTAGTATTTTGCTGCTGTGACTTATTAAACTGATAGTTCGGTAATTTTCACATCTGTCAACACCGGCTTTCTTTGGGATTGGAATTATTATATTCTTCTTAAAGTCTTAGGTTATTTCGCCTGTTTCATACATTTTGCTCACCAGATGGTAGAGTTTTATCAGGACTGGCTCTCCCAAGGCTGTCAGTTGTTCTAATGCAATTGCTCCTTTGTGCTCTCCCTGAAACACTGTACAACCTCTGGTTTAGTCAGTTTATCCAGGCCCCATCTCCTTAAATTCCCACCTTTTTGCAGTTTCTTCAGTTTTAATCTACAGTTCATAACCAATAGATTGTGGTCAGAGTCCACATCTGCCCCTGGAATGTCCTACAATTTAAAACCTTGTTCCTAAACCTCTGCCTTACCATTATATAATCTATCTGAAGCCTGTCAATATCTCCAGGATTCTTCCATGTATACAACCTTCTTTTATGATTCTTGATCCAAGTGTTAGCTATGATTAAGTTATGCTCTGTGCAAAATTCTACCAGACGGCTTCCTCTTTCATTTCTTCTCCCCAATCCATATTCACCTACTACGTTTCCTTCTCCCCGTTTTCCTACTATCGAACTCCAACCACCCATGACTATTAAATTTTTGTCTCCCTTCACTACCTGAATAATTTC
Organism: Schistocerca gregaria; assembly: GCF_023897955.1. Lineage (NCBI taxonomy): Eukaryota > Metazoa > Arthropoda > Insecta > Orthoptera > Acrididae > Schistocerca > Schistocerca gregaria. The sequence goes on from NC_064928.1 coordinate 159,146,754, forward strand.
TTTTATCTCATCATACACTTCTTCAATTTCTTCATCATCTGCAGAGCTAATTGGCATATAAACTTTTACTACTGTAGTAGGCGTGGGCTTCATGTCTATCTTGGCCACAATAATGTGTTCACTAAGCTGTTTGTAGTAGCTTACCTGCACTCCTATTTTTTTATTCATTATTAAACCTACTCCTGCATTAACTCTATTTGATTTTCTATTTGTAACCCTGTATTCACCTGACCCCCCCCCCCCCCAATCAACCTTGCCGTTGGTGGGGAGCCTTCAGGCCTTAGCGATACAGATAGCCGTACCGTAGGTGCAACCACAATGGAGGGGTATCTGTTGAGAGGCCAGACAAACGTGTGGTTCCTGAAGAGGGGCAGCAGCCTTTTCAGTAGCTGCAGGGGCAACAGTCTGGATGATTGACTGATCTGGCCTTGTAACAATAACCAAAACAGCCTTGCTGTGCTGGTACTGCGAACGGGTGAAAGCAAGGGGAAACTACAGCCGTAATTTTTCCCGAGGGCATGCAGCTTTACTGTATGATTAAATGATGATGGCATCCTCTTGGGTAAAATATTCCGGAGGTAAAATAGTCCCCCATTCGGATCTCCGGGCGGGGACTACTCAAGAGGATGTCGTTATCAGGAGAAAGAAAACTGGCGTTCTACGGGTCGGAGCGTGAAATGTCAGATTCCTTAATCGGGCAGGTAGGTTAGAAAATTTAAAAAGGGAAATGGATAGATTAAAGTTAGATATAGTGGGAATTAGTGAAGTTCGGTGGCAGGAGGAACAAGACTTCTGGTCAGGTGACTACAGGGTTATAAACACAAAATCAAATAGGGGTAATGCAGGAGTAGGTTTAATAATGAATAGGAAAATAGGAATGCGGGTAAGCTGCTACAAACAACATAGTGAACGCATTATTGTGGCCAAGATAGATACGAAGCCCACACCTACTACAGTAGTACAAGTTTATATGCCAACTAGCTCTGCAGATGACGAAGAAATTGAAGAAATGTATGATCAAATAAAAGAAATTATTCAGATAGTGAAGGGTGACGAAAATTTAATAGTCATGGGTGACTGCAATTCGGTAGTAGGAAAAGGGAGAGAAGGAAACATAGTAGGTGAATATGGACTGGGGCAAAGAAATGAAAGAGGAAGCCGCATGGTAGATATTTGCACGGAGCACAACTTAATCATAGGTAACACTTGATTCAAGAATCATAAAAGAAGGCTGTATACATGGAAGAAGGCTGGAGATACTGACAGGTTTCAGATAGATTATATAATGGTAAGACAGAGATTTAGGAACCAGGTTTTAAATTGTAAGACATTTCCAGGGGCAGATGTGGACTCTGACTACAATCTGCAGATTAAAACTGAAGAAACTGCAAGAAGGTGGGAATTTAGGGAGATGGGACCTGGATAAACTAAAAGAACCAGAGGTTGTACGGAGTTTGAAGGAGAGCATAAGGGAACAATTGACAGGAATGCGGGAAAGAAATACAATAGAAGAAGAATGGGTAGCTTTGAGGGATGAAGCAGTGAAGGCAGCAGAGGATCAAATAGGTAAAAAGATGAGGGCTAGTAGAAATCCTTGGGTAACAGAAGAAATATTGAATTTAATTGATGAAAGGAGAAAATATAAAAATGCAGTAAATGAAGCAGGCAAAAAGGAATACAAACTTCTCAAAAATGACATCGACAGGAAGTGCAAAAGGGCTAAGCAGGGATGGCTAGAGGACAAATGTAAGGATGTAGAGGCTTATCTCACTAGGGGTAAGATAGATACTGCCTACAGGAAAATTAAAGAGACCTTTGGAGATAAGAGAACCACTTGTATGAACATCAAGAGCTCAGATAGAAACCCAGTTCTAAGCAAAGAAAGGTGGAAGGAGTATATAGAGGGTCTATACAAGGGCGATGTACTTGAGGACAATATTATGGAAATGGAAGAGGATGGATGAAGATGAAATGGGAGATACGATACTGTGTGAAGAGCTTGACAGAGCACTGAAAGATCTGAGTCGAAACAAGACCCCTGGAGTAGACAACATTCCATTGGAACTACTGACGGCCTTGGGAGAGCCAGTCCTGGCAAAACTCTACAATCTGGTGAGCAAGATGTATGAGACAGGCAAAATACCCTCAGACTTCAAGAAGAATATAATAATTCCAATCCCAAAGAAAGCAGGTGTTGACAGATGTGAAAATTAACCTATCCATTTCCCCTTTTAAACTTTCTAACCTACCTGCCAAAATTAGGGATCTGACATTCCACACTCCGATCTGTAGAATGCCAGTTTTCTTTCTCCTGATAACGACATCCTCTTGAGTAGTCCCTGCCCGGAGATCCGAATGGGAGACTATTTTAACTCCGGAATATTTTACCCAAGAGGACACCATCATCATTTAACCATACAGTAAAGCTGCATGCCCTCTAAAATCATATAGCATTGATCAGAGGGAATTTGGTAATGTTTATGACGCTAACAGCAGCAGCATGTGTTCCTCATGCTAGTATTGTACATCACACACAACAAACTAAATTTTAGAAAACTTTAATGCTTGGTGCTCCTCAGTTTGTAAATACAGGATGGCACATGAATAACATTGTCGCTCACTAACTGTCAATCTATTGTTTCGAAGTTGTTGCTTGCATTAACTTACTTGTGATTTTTTTAAATTACTGCTACACGTTTACCTGTTTGTTGTATCTCCTAATGGTGGACAACAACTTGTGTTAATTGGAGCATTCTGTATTTGGGACAGCTTTTCATGTGCCACCCTGTATGTGTTAAAGGACATCTTCTAAACACCATGAGCTAAACTTACAATGTTAAATAACATTCTCACATTCTGCTGTATAGCCCGTCAGTGGCAGCTAACACAGACGACAACCAGCAACAGTGTGTAAATTGTTATGACATATATGTAACAGCACAAACATAAATCTACTTACATTATCTATCTCTAAGTCAATAACAAACATGCCAGCTAAAACATATTTGTGATGTTTACTCGCCTAGAAAAGAGCACACAAGTTGTCATTTATATTGCCACTTTCAAATCTTAGGCTGATATCTATTGGTAACATTTGACATACTGTCAATTGTCACGTAATGTACACACAGAACTGACAGATTGGCCAAAGAGTCTACATTCTGTATGTTTTGTTACTTCTGGCACATTTATAGACAACTGTGCACACTTTCATACAGGTATAATACTAAGTCTGGAAAATTAGTAGATAGCCTACATGAAAGGTAGAAAATTGTAAAATATACACATATATATAGATGAAAATTGGTGTTAATTGTCATCAGTGACACACTGAGCAAGTTGGCCTTAATGCAAAATCTGTCTCTTTTGCATGATGAAGTTTGAAGTTGTCAGTTTGGGTTTAGTTCTAATGAAATTGCACCGAATTAGACAATTTTGAATGCAAGATAGAGAGACATGTCCTTACTCAGCTAAAACGTTGTTGAAGTTTTGTATAAACATCTCATTCCAGAATTCTGCTTCTTCAATACATATATCATCAGGACGCTTTGTCATGTGAGTATATATACGTAAATTTCCTATTGAATGTTTAGTAATTTACATTTACCTTTTACGAACATTAGTGACGTTTTTATTAACATCATTAGCAGAATCTTGCAGTCTTAAACCAGCTTTGGATGATGCAGGTTTGGCTTCAGTAACATGTTGTGACACGGGGGAGAGGGACTTCAAAATGTGATTCAGAACATTTCTACTCAGTAAGTGACTATGTTCCAAATACAAAAAACTGGAAATAGGCATACAGTGGAACACAATAAAAATTTGCATAGGTAGATGGGTCATAAATTTAAGATGTGTTGATATACATGGTGTAACAGAAATAAAAATTGCACAGGTAAACTGTACAGTACAACAAAATGCTTAATTATATAGGATACTATTGTGTTTTCAAATGATATACCTATTATAATTAAATAGGATTAGTGTACGTATTTATTATTTTGTAAAACTGACAACGCAAACATTTGCTTAGATCCGATCTATATATGTACATCCAACGCTGCTAAATAAATAAATACGTAAATCGACCTGAATCTATGTACATATCCATCGAAACCATTTTGTAACCTAATAAAAAAAAAAAGTCATTCAATTCGGAAATGGTCGAGCTAGGACGATAGCCCTTCTGCGTCAGTAATTAGCCTACCTGCTCTTGCAGATGTGCTAGTCACAGCAGTCGACGAATCTGAACTCGGCAGTGAAGACTGCAAGTTTGATGCGTGATCCGACGATGACGGCAGATGCTGAATATTCCAACCAGGGGGCTGCGTTTCCCTCTGCTTTAAATATATATTCGGATCAGGGCACTGCACATATTGCGCCACAGCTTCTGAACACTCTACATACTGTTCTACAGCTTCTGCATTATTTGACTGCGCTGTCACTTTCTGCACATACGTTTTTGGAAACTCCACATCCTTAACAGGGCTGCAAAACACAGGCAGAATATAAGCTTCCCAATAAGCGAAAAAGGATTACATTAATATGCATCGTGAACATGATAAACATACGTTAACCAAATATGGGGCTTAATTCCTTTCAGGGCCTGCTTTTCCTGCATACATTTAACACTGTCCTGAAGATATGTCTGTGGAAACGCCGTAGCAGGAATATAAGCTTTCCTATCATCAACGAAACAGAGTCGTACTAATACGTAATGTTAAGAAGTTATATATACGTTAAATTAGGTCGCGCAGATGTCTTGGTCCCCATTCTCATAGAAAATGCAGTTCAAATTTCAGACTTCAATACACTGTCATATTCATCGTACTTTCGTGTCACAACTGTATTCAAATCTAAGCCAGCTTCGGCGGGAGTTACAAAGATCACAAACGCACTACTTAGACAGCGCCTTGAAATCTTTCTTCAATCACCACGAAAAGTTAAAACAACAACAAAATATATATTCTCCACTCTTCATGCACTAAAAACTTAACTTCCCACTGCTGTGGCATTGTTTACAACACGGAAAAACTTCAAATATTGTGAAGTGTGAACAATTGCTATACGCTGACCGCTACGTTTAGTAAATACTATGGAGTTTGGGCATGCAGAGTGACCAACTAAAGTCATCTGGTAGGTAACGCGGCTGAATGGGGAACCACTCAGATGAGTTTGGAACGAGTTCCAGAAAATACGTAAAAAGAAATATTGCTTGAAAAGCACACAAGGAAGGTTAAGCAGAAATTGCAGTTATGTAAGTAAAATTAAAAAAAATCACGCTTAAAGTGGTGTTTCAATGACCTCAAGCACACATAATGTGATGGGTATGATCTAGCCACTCATTACTGCAGAACAAGTAAGGAGAAAGGTGGTGCTGTAATTTATATAGACAGTAAAATCATTTATAAATCTTTAGATCTAAGTAAGTATTGTGTAGATCAACATTTTGAAGTTTGCGGGACTGAAATTTCTGCAAAGGACATGTTACTTACTGTGCTTGCAATTTACAGAGCTCCAGCAGGGAAGTTTTGCATCTTTATGAATAAGTTAGAATCTCTTTTGACCAAATTGTTCTCTAAAACTAGAAATTTAATAATTGTAGGTGACTTTAATGTCAACTTCTTAACTGATAACAACCTCAAAACTGACCTGGACCACTTAATGAATTCTTACAACTTGGCTGCGATGGTTACCTGGCCCACTAGAGTTACAGAAAATTGCAAGAGCCTTCTAGATAATATTTTCATTGACAAGAATAGAGTCAACAGTGCTAGTGTGAGCAAAGTAATTTATGGCCTGTCTGACCATGATGGACAACTTCTGAAAGTAAATAACATCAGTTTGTGCAATAAAATCTCCCACACCTATAGGTCCTATAGATGTATAAACACTGAAACTGTGTCTGCCTTTAACGACTATTTGTCACAGATAGATTGGGAGCCAGTGTACAGCACATCAGATGTTAATGATAAATTTAACCTTTTTTTAAATGAATTTATATCTGTATTTGAAATGGCTTTCCCAAAAAAAAAACTGTCAGAAAGAACAATGAGGTTTCTTCCAGTAAACCATGGATTACTGGAGGTATAAAAATTTCTTGCAGGACTAAGAGGGAGTTACATGCCTCACTAAGAGTATCAAATGATCCCCTTGAAAGGTCTCATTATAAGTTATATTGTAAAATTTTAAAAAGGGTGATAAACAAATCCAAGAGCCTGTATATTAAGTCTGAAGTTGATAAATCTGAGAACAAAATAAAAGCAGTTTGGAATGTTATAAAGAGAGAGTGTGGCAAGAGTAACAAGAATGTTAATACCACAGAGATAAGCTATAAGGATGAGGTTATTCATAATCCTGTAACAGTTTCCAACATATTCAACAATCACTTCATAACTGCAGCAGAACAAGTAGGTTGTAACGGTTCCTTAAATGCTGCTACGCATTTATTACACAGAGCTAACCCTAACACGTATGACCCAATTTGTATTGCCCCAGTTACTATTACTGAAGTTAAAAATACCATCAAGGACTTAAAAAATAAAAATTCCACTGGTATTGACAACATTTCACCAAAAATACTGAAGCATTGTAGTGACCACATATGTCAAGTCCTGTGTCACATTTTTAATGAGTCTATCCAGCAAGGTGTTGTCCCAGAGAGATTAAAGCTTGCCGTTGTGAAACCACTTTTCAAGAAGGGTGACAAAACTAATTTATCGAACTACCGTCCAATATCACTACTAAGTAGTTTCTCAAAAGTATTAGAGAAACTAATGTATACAAGAATTGTAGAACATCTTAACAGCCACAACATACTCAACAGAAACCAGTTTGGTTTCCAAAAAGGTAGATCAACTGAGCAGGCTATTTTTTCTCTCACAAATGAAATTTTAGAGTCAATAAATAATAAAATGTCACCTATTGGAATTTTTTGTGACTTGTCTAAGGCCTTTGACTGTGTGGACCACAACATTCTCTTACATAAGGCTAATTTTTATGGCTTGCGAGGTAGCATTGGTAGATGGATAGAATCATATCTGCAAAACAGAAAACAGAAGGTGATAATTAATGGTGCCAATGATAGTCCCATTTCTTCTGATTGGGGCACATTAAAGCGTGGTGTGCCTCAGGGGTCCATCCTAGGACCTTTGCTTTTCCTTATCTTCATCAATGATCTCCCACTTTGCACAGACACCGAGTGTAAATTTACTCTTTTTGCCGATGACACCACTATTCTGCTTGAAAGTCGAACTAACAGTGACCTAGAAAATAAATGTAATGTTGTACTCATTGACATCCTACACTGGTTTAAGTGCAACGGACTAACTCTAAACATTCAGAAAACTCAGTATATGCAATTTCACACATCTCAACAAGAAAATGAAGTATGCCACTTAAACTGTGGTAACCAAAATATACTATACTGTGAATCATCTAAGTTCTTGGGCATTCTAATTGATGGCAAGCTGAACTGGTCTGAGCATATCTTAGACCTACATAGAAGGCTCAGTGTGGCAACTTATGCTCTGCGTGTAATCACCCCCATTGGTGATGAGGACGCTACTAAAGCTGCCTACTTTGGTTATTTTCATTCTATCATGTCGTATGGCATAATATTTTGGGGCAACAAGCCTTTAGCCAAAAAAATATTTACTGCACAGAAGAGAGCTGTTAGAATCATGAGTGGTGTTCATCCAAGATATTCTTGCAGAAGTCTGTTTCATAAGTTACAAATATTAACACTTACCTCTCAATTCATATTTTCTTTGATGATTTTTGTTTCTAACAACCTATCTCTTTTAAAACTAATAGTGAATGTCATGATCATAATACTAGGTCTAAAAATGATCTACACAGGGATCTGAAACATTTAAGTCTTGTTCAGAAAGGTGTTCATTATTCAGCCACAAAAATTTTCAACTCCCTTCCATCAGGTACTAAAGATCACATTAATGTCTTACCTACTTTTAAATGTAAATTGAGAGAATACCTAATGGTAAATTCCTTCTATTCTCTTGATGAGTATCTACAGATAAAGCAATGATTTTTTATACAGATAAAAATTTGTTTGCTATAGATCACATTAACTGTTTAATTTGGAAAATGTACTATATTTCCTTTTTAGGTATTGTTTTATATTACTTGAGCTATACCTTTGATTTGATTTTAACCTACAAACTTATTCATAATCTTATGGTACATTTTTGTCATTTTATATATGTGTATTATTTGTTTAATTTGGAAAATGTACTATATTTCCTTTTTAGGTATTGTTTTATATTACTTGAGCTATACCTTTGATTTGATTTTAACCTACAAACTTATTCATAATCTTATGGTACATTTTTGTCATTTTATATATGTGTATTATGTCTGTTGTATGTAATCATGACTCATTCCACATCCTTGTGATTTATCACAATACGGATTAATGGAATACGAATAAAATAAATAAATAAATAAATAATCAAACTTAGAGCGTGTGTGTGTGTGTGTGTGTGTGTGTGTGTGTGTGTGTGTGTGTGTTGAGAAACGTATGTATGCAGAGACGTATCCTGGTATACATTCTCCACGCCACTGGCACGGAGAAATAACATTTAAGTGTCGTGTAGATGCTCAGGAGAGTCTGCAGTTTTTCCAGATTTGGCGAATTCACGATCGCTAGGTTCTGAATTAACTGCTTCAGTCATTCCTATTTTGTTTCTCCTGTAGCAGTTTCTTGTACTCTTATCTTCCTATCACCTATGAATGAGTTTTCCTTCTACTACCCTATCACGCCAACATATACAGAAGACGCAGGAAAGATAAGTACGCCGAACACAGATACAAACTACTACAGACGCAAAATTAAATAAATTAGTTGTTGTTGTCGCGGTCTTCAGTCCAGAGACTGGTTTGATTTGGCTCTCCATGCTACTCTATCCTGTGCAAGCTTCTTCATTTCCAAGAAACTACTGCAACCTACATCATTCTGGGTCTGCGTGGTCTCCCTCTACGAATTTTCCCTCTACGCTGCCCTCCAATACTAAACTGGTGATCCCTTGATGCCACAGAACATGACCTACCAACCGATCCCCTCGTCTAGTCAAGTTGTGCCACAAATTCATCTTCTCCCCAAGTCTATTCAGTACCTCTTCATAGGTTATGTTATCTACCCTCCTAATCTTTAGTATTCTTCTGTAGCACCACATTGCGAACGCTTCTATTCTTTTCTTGTCTAAACTATTTATTGTCCATGTTTCATTCCATACATGGCTACATTCCATACAAATACTTTCAGAAACGACTTCCTGACACTTAAATCAATACTCAATGTTAACAAATTTCTCTTCTCCAGAAACGCTTTCCTTACCATTGCCAGTCTACATTTTATATCCTCTCTACTTCGACCATCATCAGTTATTTTGCTCCCCAAATAGCAAAACTCATCTACGAGTTTAAGTGTCTCATTTCCTAACCTAATTCCCTCACCATCGCCTGACTTAATTCGACTATGTTCCAGTATCCTCGTTTTGCTTTTGTTGATGTTCATCTTATATCCTGCTTTCAAGACACTGTTCAAACCGTTCAACTGCTCTTTCAAGTCCTTTGCTGTTTTTTTATTTCTGCTCCATGGATTTTAATTACTACTCAAAATTTTGCTTTTGTTTTCTTTACTGCTTGCTCATTATACAGGGTGATTCACGAAGATATGCAAATATTTTAATATGTTATTCTACAAGTAAAACTATAGATAAAAGTTCGTATAAACATAGGGCCTCAAATGTTTAGTTCCAGAGTTACGGCTAATAAAAGATTTTGCCTGAAATTTAGCAACATCACTAATATGAAGCCATCGCAAAACTGTACGAGCTTAAAGTAAAGCGCGATTTCCATTCATTTTGCTGTTATTGGTCTGGTGAAGCTAATAAAATAAGTCCTAGACATTTATCTGCAGTAGTTTTCCAGAATATGCCGAGAAGCAAAATTTTTATATCAGTAAATTTGTTTACTATCCATTAAGAATGTAGAAACGTTTATATAATTGTTGGCAACTGTTAGTGAGTTGTTTCAATCGTTTCCTAATCTTGAAACGAGTTGTATTGTTCAGTGAAAGAACGTAGTAACAGCAGTGTATTTAAGTGAAACCACATATTAACTGTTGTAGTTTGTAGATTATTTACATAATAGGGATGCATTTCAAATGTACGATGGAGGAATATGCCGGTATGGTGTTTATTTATGGCAAATGTGATGGTAATACTACAGCTGCAGTTAATGAATATAGTGTACATAAGGCTCAGTGGATGATGCGATAGCCCTTCTGCATAAAGCTAACAATGCCAGTGTTTGCCAGATGCAGATAACCCCTGTAACAATTAGTGAGATCAATAAGACAATCAGAGAGACGAAGTCAAAAAACTCTTGTGGGGTTCAAAATATTTAAACTAAGATACTTAAGCACTGTCATGGCTATATTAATGCAGTATTGTGTCATATTTTTAATGAATCCCTAAATAAGGTATTGTTCCACTTAGATTAAAATATGCATGTTTGAAATCACTTTTCCAGAAAGGTGAAAAAAATGATGTAAGAAACTACCACCCAATATCCGTGCTAACAAGTTTTTCAGAGGTCATTGAGAAACTGGTATACAGAGGAATTGTTAATTAGTTGAACAGCCATAACATTCTCAATCAATGTCAGTTTGGTTTCCGACGAGGCCTATTAATCGATGGTGCTATTTTCTCTTTCACTGATAAAATTCTCGAATCTCTTAACAGAAAATTAGCACCAATTAGAATCCTATGTGACCTATCCAAAGCTTTTTGCTAAATAAAGCAGACTACTATGGGTTAAGTGGAATAATGGGGCATGGATTAAATACCACCTTACATATAGGAAACAAAGGGTAATAATTACTGACAGTAATGGAATTTTATTGAAGTGGGGCACGGTCAACATGAGTGCCTCAAGACTCGGTACTGTGACCCTTACTGTTGCTTATACATATAAATGACTTCCCACACTGCACCACCTCAGAGAGCAAATTCAGCCTATTCGCTGACATTACTTCTAGTTGATAAAGCAACAGCGAACAACAAGGAAACATCTGCAAACAATGCATTTGTAAACATTCTGAAATCAGTTAACTGTAATGGAGTCTCTCTGAAAATCATAAAAATTCATTATGTACAGTTTCACATGGGACATAAAGAACCATATGATATAAATGTAGAATGTAATGGACAACAAATAAAGCGAGTCGACTCAACTAAGTTCCTGGCTGGGTACATAGACTGCAAACTAAATTGGTCCAACCATATTCTAGATCCACTAAAAAGGCTACATTCTGCAACATTTGCCTTATGCATAATTTCATCAACCACACATAAGGACGCCATAAGTGCTGCTTATTTGGGATATTTCCATGCACTTTTGTCTTACCGTCTCACCTTCTGGGGCAGTTAACCATCGGCAAAAAAAAGAATGTTTTTATTGCTCAGAAGAGAGCTAAACGTATCATGAATGGTGTACAACCAAGGCACTCATGCAGGAATCTGTTGAGGAAGCTACAGGTATTGTTAAGTGTTAATTATTTTCTGTGTCTTGTAATACGTTATGCGAGGAGTTTTTACATATGTTCCATGCCCCATGCAATAAATACGATACGAGGCAGTCAGCTACTCAAAACTGTATGCATATTCAAGAATATGCGAAAGATTTAATAGCGGAAGGCGAAGCCGTGAAACAGAGCTGGATTATGTCACCAATTCTTGCGATGTTACCGCCGAAACTTCACCACTTCCGTACTGAATGGGATAATGTAGCGGCAGCTGACAAAAATCTTGAAACATTATTTGAATGTTTGCGTATGGAGGAAGATAGGTTAAATAAGACAGAACAGTTAAGCACGTCCCACACTAATGATTTTGTCTTGAAACAAAGTAAACAATTTGTCAAAGCAGGTCAGCAGGAAACGTCTACAATTCAATGTTTCAAATGCGGCAAAAACGCTCATGTAAAGAAACACTGCACAAGTAAACTATGTGCCAAATATTTAGTATACTATAGAGAGAATTATTTATGTAACAACTTCAAACAAAAGGGTCATTTTGCAATGGAATGTCCAAGTCCAAAGTTAGACAGAAATAAGACAAGCGCTAAACTTGACGGTAAAGAATCAAAAGCTTATAAACATTAAGCACTGGTCACTGTTGGATTATCTGTTGCCAGTATAAATGAAATAAATTTGCAATCGAGTCGTGAGAACATTTGGTACTAAGAGTGTGGTGCCACGCCACATATTACATGTAGAAGGGACTGGTTAATAAATCAAGTAAAATAAAATCACTGTCCAAAAATTTTAATTGGTGATGCAACCGAATTAGTAGGAATTGGGGAGTGAGACGTCCAATTAAAGGCTTTCGATGGAGAACAGTGGTATGGTGTAGTTCTGGAGAATGTTCTATACGTACCGAACATAAACTTTAATTTTCTTTCTGTTACTCAAGTCTTAGACAAAGGCTACGTTCAGACTGCAAATACAGATCTCTCAGTTTTCAAAACCGTTGACAATCTGGAAACTGTAGCAGTATGTCGACGCGAACGACAACTGTACAAAATGTTGTTTCTTGTGTGAAATGAATCTTATGTCGTTAGGAGGAGCGAGATATTTCTTGTTATTTAAAGATGATTTTTCTCATTTCCGAACTATTTTATTTTCTCAAGACGAAAGATGAGGCTGTTTCCAAATTAGAAACTTTCATGAAAATGGTAGAAAATCAGTTTGGGAGGAAAGTAAAATGTTTAAAGTCAGATAATGGGACCGACATCAAGAATGCACTCACTAAAAGGCTTCTAGACGTATTTTGTGTTTTTCACATCAAGGCGAACACATACACACCTCAGCAAAATGACAGAACTGAAAGAGTAATGCACACAGTTGTCGAGTCAGCACAATCAGCAATACAGGCACGAAACCTGAATGAGAATCTTTGGGCTGAAGCGATAAATTATGACGTCTTAACGGTAAATCAAACTGGTAGAAGGTCACTTAAAGGAGAAAATCCCACTGAATTGTGGTTTGGACGAAAAATAGATTCTGATAAGTTAAGAAGTTTTGGATGTAACTGCTATGTTCCAACTGAAGATCACAAACGAAGAAACACTGAAAAGAAATCAAAGAAAGTGTTGTAAAAAAGGAAAAATGTTTTTAACGTTCAATGTAGTATTCCTTGGTATTTTCATGAAGTATGTTTTGTATATATAGGATCTCCTTGAAGTTTTTTTTTTTCATTTAAATGCCTGTATGCTAAAGAAATACACCATTTTAAATGAAACTGTTTTGTTCAGACTTAATAATTTGCAACACGTTATGGGCCCAGGCTACATGAAACTGAACAAAATACAGTTTTCTTCAAGTTTGATTCAATTCAGTGTGTGCTGGTAGAAGCTATTGTTGTTGAATCGAGCTGTACGGTAAGAATATGGCTACAAACGGAGACTATAAAGTGATTATCGACAAACTCGACGGGCCTAAAGATTGGGCAAAATGGAAATGGTATATCTCTATGGTACTCCGGAAGACATTATCGGCACACGCAAACCCGCGGTGCTGTCTCGGGAACCAACAAGTGAACAAAAGGCAGCGTACGAAGAATGGCGAAAGAATGACGCGAAAGCGCAAGTTTGATAGCAAATGTGCTAAGCAAACCAGTAGCTGAGCTTGTATTCACGTGCAGAAACGCTAAAGAAAAATGGGACAAACTACATGTTAATTAAAACATTCTTCCGTGTCAAACGTGACAAAGCAGAAGATGTTCGTTCACATGTTGCTAAGCTACAAAAGTTATTTGTAGATTTAAATGATGAATTAACGCCATGGTTGCATCTACTGTAATTTATATTGACGAAAATAAATGGTATTGTGATAGTGGTGCTACGAAGCCCATCACCCCGAATAAACAGTACTTCGTCTTGTACAGCGAATTTGATGTTCCTGAAGTGGTTTCATTAGGAAGACAAGGTACTAACACGCATGCACTTGGTAAAGGCACAGTTTACATCGAAATAAGACAAAACAATGAGTGGTATAGGGGCAGGTTGAAAAATGTTTTGTATGTGCCTGATGTAAGCGCTCATTTGTTCTCTGCCAGAGCAGCTGCAGGTAACGGCTAAAGTATAATATTCCATTATAAACGTGTTATGATTCAAAGAAATCAGCAGCAAAGTCGCCATGACAGGCTATGTGGAATATGGTCTGTACGTGTTGAATATGGGTGTTGTCAGGCCAGAAAACAGTGATCAAGTAAATATAGCGACATCTGAAACGCTGCAAATGTACCATGAAAGATTCGTTCATCGAAATAAGCAACACATCAAGAACATTTTGAAGAAACTTAACATCAGTGTAGAAGATTGTAATGATGAATTTTGTAAAGGTTGCGCATTAGGAAACATGCATAGAATACCATTCAAACTAGGAACAAACTGCTCCACAATTACTGGCGAATTAATTCACGCAGATGTCCATGGACCAATGAGTACAGAGTCGTTTGGAGGTGCTCGATCTTATGTGTGCTTTAAAGACGATAACAGTAAATTTCGTCGAGTTTTCGTTCTTAAACACAAACATGAAGTGTATGATATGCTTAAGCAGTTTTTAAATGAAGTACAAACCAGAGGACATGTTGTTAAACAATTTCGATGTGATGGAGGCAAGGAATTTAACAACAACATGATTAAGAAATTGCTCATGGATAAAGGAATAGAAGTACTGATTCCTTCACCGTATACTCCTGAACAAAATGGTGTGGCCGAACGTGAAAACAGAACAATAGTTCAAGCTGCACATGCGATGCTAAACGCAAGTAAGCTACCAAGAGGACAGAGGGGAGAAGCATGCAATACAGCAGTCTATATTTTAAATCCTACTGGAAGGTCTTCAGTTCCAGACAAATTTTCATATGAGCTGTGGTACAATCGATCAGTGGGAAAACTTGATCATCTCAGAAATTTTGGCACAGGTTGCTATGTTAATATAAGCAAACAATTCCTTTAAAAATTTGATGACAAGGCAGTTTTGGGACAACTCGCTGGGTATGTCAATGACAAAGATGGATTTAGAGTCTGGGTTCCTTCCAAAAGGAAAGTAGTCTTGAGTCATGATATAAAATTTAAACCAGAGATAGTGTGTAGCTCCCACAGTGATCACATTACCTTAGACATTCCTTGGCAGTTTGCTTCTGGAGGAAGTCAAAGTGAAGAAAGCTTTAACATACTTGAATCTGGAGGAAGCTAGGAATCAGATGGCAATAACAAAAATCATCAGAATTACTGAAAGCCAAAGCAGCAGAATCTTCTAACGTAGATGAACTGGATAACAGAAGATTATGAAGAAAACCAGCCTTGATAGAAAGTGGTGAGTTCTTGATGTTTTCAAAACAACAAGATCCAAAACAACAAAAAGATCCAAACTGTTTTTCTGATGTATTACAGTCGAATGAGAAATAAAATTGGATGCAAGCTATCAATGAAGAACTAGAATGACTAAAGAGATACAATACTTGGTTGTTAGTTGAACATCCTATGAATGCGAAAGTATTACGAAATCACTGGGTTCTACGTCGAATAGTTTCAGCTGATGGAAACACTCACTTCAAAGCCCGATTAGATGCTAAAGGATATATTCAGCAAGCAGGAACAGATTATGAATATACATTTAGTCCTGTTGCACGTTATGACACCATTAGAGTTTTGGCAGCGGTAGCTGCTTAAAAAAAACTGTTGTTGAAAGAATTTGATGTGAAGACGGCATTTTTGAATGGAATACTTCAAGATGAAGTATACATGGAATAACCAGAGGGCTTTGAAGATAGTACGCATCGAGTGTGTCTCCTGAAACAGAGTCTCTACGGACTAAAACAATCACCACAGTGCTGGAACAAACAGTTTATGAGAATTAAAGAGAAAGCAGGTTTTGGGAACAGTGCTGCAGATCCTTGTTTGTTTTATCACAAATGCAATGAAAAACGACTTTATGTAGCTATTTATGTTGATGATGACCTAATTGTTGGCAGTGACGAAGATGAAATAACAGCATTTCTGAACACTTTACAATGTGAATTTGATATAACATTGGGGACACTTGACAGTTTTCTTGGCATAAAAATAAAACAAAAGGAAAATGGGGCAATTATGATAAGTAAAGAAAAGTACACAAAAGAAATATTGGAAAGATTTCGAATCTAACATGAATTCAAATACCATTGGATATGAAGAAAATGATCAGAATGAAACAGAAGCAATTTCGTCCTCTGTTCGCTATAGCGAGGCAATTTGATGTCTTATGTATCTCTCAATAGCAACTCGTCCAGAGATAAGTTCTGCAGTCAATAAAACTGCTCGAGCTATGAGAAAACCAACTGCTTCAGACTGGAACCGAGTTAAACGCATATTTCGGAATCTGAAAAGTACATTAAATTATGTCATTAGCTATGATAGAGAAGAAAATATAAGAATTTACAGTGATGCTGATTTTGCTGGAGACAAACAGAGAAGACGAAACTTCCTGGCAGATTAAAACTGTGTGCCCGACCGAGACTCGAACTCGGGACCTTTGCCTTTCGCGGGCAAGTGCTCTACCAACTGAGCTACCGAAGCACGACTCACGACCGGTACTCACAGCTTTACTTCTGCCAGTATCCGTCTCCTACCTTCCAAACTTTACAGAAGCTCTTCTGCGAAACATGCAGAACTAGCACTCCTGAAAGAAAGGATACTGTGGAGACATGGCTTAGCCACAGCCTGGGGGATGTTTCCAGAATGATGAGTGAAAATCTCATTCTGGAAACATCCCCCAGGCTGTGGCTAAGCCATGTCTCCACAGTATCCTTTCTTTCAGGAGTGCTAGTTCTGCATGTTTCGCAGAAGAGCTTCTGTAAAGTTTGGAAGGTAGGAGACGGATACTGGCAGAAGTAAAGCTGTGAGTACCGGTCGTGAGTCGTGCTTCGGTAGCTCAGTTGGTAGAGCACTTGCCCGCGAAAGGCAAAGGTCCCGAGTTCGAGTCTCGGTCGGGCACACAGTTTTAATCTGCCAGGAAGTTTCATATCAGCGCACACTCCGCTGCAGAGTGAAAATCTCATTCTGGAAACATCCCCCAGGCTGTGGCTAAGCCATGTCTCCACAGTATCCTTTCTTTCAGGAGTGCTAGTTCTGCATGTTTCGCAGAAGAGCTTCTGTAAAGTTTGGAAGGTAGGAGACGGATACTGGCAGAAGTAAAGCTGTGAGTACTGGTCGTGAGTCGTGCTTCGGCAGCTCAGGTGGTAGAGCACTTGCCCGCGAAAGGCAAAGGTCCCGAGTTCGAGTCTCGGTCGGGCACACAGTTTTAATCTGCCAGGAAGTTTCATATCAGCGCACACTCCGCTGCAGAGTGAAAATCTCATTCTGGAAACAGAGAAGACATTCAACAACTGGATTGTGGCAAAGTACCATGGAGAGACAATATCATGGACATGTCAGTTGCTGAAGGTAGTGGCTACATCTACAACTGAAGCAGAAATCATTTCAGCAAGTGAAGGAGCCAAATAAATGATTTGGTTACAGCGTTTACTAAGTGATTTGGTTGAAATGCCGGATCAACCTCCAGCACTTCATATTGACAATGCCAGTGCACTAAAATTGACAAAAGACCTTGAATATCATCGTCTGTCAAAACACATAGAGGTCTGACACTTCTATGTTCGTGAAAGATTTCTGAATGGTGAAATTTTGGTAGAACATATAGATGGAAAAAGCCAGTTAGCTGATCTGCTGACAATTTCACTTGAACGAGTTCTATTTAATTTGCTGAGTACAGAGATTTGTGTTAAGGAAGTCAAACAGTAACTCTTTGTTTTCATATGACTGGTTTATTTATCCCTTTGGAGGAAGTGTTGTAAAAAAGGAAAAATCTTTTTAATGTTCAATGTAGTGCTCCTTGGTATTTTCTTGAAGTTCGTTTTTTTTTCAGTTAAGTGTCAAATCTGAATCCTAAAGAAATATACTGTTTTAAATGAAACTGTTTTGTTCAGACTTAATAATTTGCAACAGAAAGGAACCTTTGTTGGGTATGATTTTCATTCACCCAGCTACAGAATCTATCTACCTGATGAAAAGGACGGAGTTACCTCTGATAATGTCATATTTGACAATAGAATAGAAGATAGAGAAGGAGCTAGTTTAATTAATCTTTCACAGGAGAAAAGGATGAATTAAAATATCCAGAAGAAACACAAATATCTGATGATTGTTTCTCTGATGTCTCTGAAGATTGTAGTATGTCATCTGATAACATAAAACGAAATGAAGTCTCACCACCAACATTACAGGACTGACGAAACCTTAGGCAACCTGTCAGATTTACAGACTATGGAATGGATCTCATGCAACACAATAATAATGCAAACTCTGGCATGATTGGCGAAGTTGAAGACATTTCTGTTTCAAATACCTTGAAAGATAAGAACTGGTATAAAGCAATGTCTGAAGAATACAAACCGCTAATAAAATTAAACAGTTGGAGTCTCATAGAACTTCCAAAGAATGCAAAACCTTTAACCTGTCGCAGGGTATTGTGTAAAAAGCAAGATGGGCGATATAATGCCAGACTAGTTGCTAGAGGTTTTGAGCAAGAAAAAGAACTGGATTATTCAGAAACTTTTAGTCCTCTAACACGAGATGAATCAATTAGACTAATTCTTAGTATTGCAGCTACAAATAAAATGAAAATAGCAACATTTGATGTGAAGACAGCATTTCTATTCAGGAATCTGCAAGAGAAAGTCTACATGAATCAATCTGCTGGTTTCAACAATTGTACAAATATTGTTTGTAAGCTAAAGAAGAGATGATATAGCCTAAAACAACCTCCAAAGAACTGGAACGAGAAATTCTCAAATTATCTGATGGAAAGTGGAAAGAGCATTTGGCTTCATTGGCCAGGAGGCCCCTTGCAGGGCAAGTCTGGCCGTCTTGGTCCAGGTCTTATTACATTCGACGCCACATTGGGCAACCTGCGCGCTGGATGGGGATGAAATGATGAGGACAACAGAACACCCAGTCCCTGAGCGGAAAAAAATCTCCAATCCATCGAACTCGGGCCCATAGGATGGCAATCCGTCGCACTGACCACTCAGCTATCAGGGTGGAAAAATTTTCTGATGACATTAGGATTTGAAAATACAGACGATGATCCTTGTATCTATTACAGTGAAGACAGAAGCATCATTACAGCATTTTTGTTTGCTGATGGACTAGTTATTGGGAGGATGACAGACAACATCAATGAAGTTTTGAACAAACTTAATCAGATGTTCAAAATAACATTTGACAGGAAAATGCGAAATCAAGTGACATAACTTGGAATGGAAATTAAAATAAGTTCACAAGGAATCTATGTACATCAATCCACATCTACATCTACAAAGAAAATCTTAAGACAATTTAAGTTTGATGATTTGAATTCAGTTGCCACACCTATGGAGCATTAAATGATGATAGTTGAAGTAAATCTTGTCAATCATGAACCATTGGAAAGGACTGAACCTTATAGATAAGCTAAAGGCTGTCTACTGTATCTTGCAACAATATCACATCCAGATATTAGTTTTGCTGTTAATTACTTAAGCAGATTCAGTAACAAACCAATGGTTAGTCACTGGAAAATGGTGAAAAGAATTTTTCAGTACCTAAAAAGGAACTATGAAGTATGGCTTATGATATGATGCAGGCTCAACATTGCTTGCTTATACTGATTCTAATTATGGTGGTGATATTGCAATCAGATGCTCCACCAGCGGAGTTTTTACTATGTGAGGAGGGCCCATTGTCTGGTATGCTCGAAGGCAATGTCTTGTGGCAACTTCACCTGCTGAAGCAGTATACCGAACTGCTGTCTCTTCAGCTGATGATCGAATAAACCAACAGAACTCTGTGTTGATAATCAAGCTGTAAGAGGCAAGAAACATATCGAAATTTCACGAAAGTTTATGCGACAACACATGGGAACGACTGTCAAACTGAAATATGTCAACTTGCTGACATACTCACTAAGTCACAGACTGTAAAAGTGTTTCAAGAAATAAGAAGAAAACTAATTAAGGAGGAGTGTTAAGTGTTAATTATTTTCTGTGTCTTGTAATATGTTATGGAAGGTGTTTTTATATATGTTCCAAGTTCCATGCAATATCCAAGCATGCTGTAGTGCTATATATAAGTGAATGATATATTAAAGTTTTCTCTTTTATATACAACAAAATAGTTACTTGTCTATAAAACAAGTATTTATCATATCTCAGTACATATACTCCCTTGTATGTTTCATCAATAAAAACCACTCTCTCTTAAAAACCAATAGTGAATATCATGGTCACAACACAAGGTCAAAACAGAACTTTCATAGTAACCGTTCAAACTATACCCTTGAACAGAAAGGAGTAAATTATATGGGCATTAAAACTTAAAATGCTCTACCTGGTGTAATCAAAAGTTTTTCCCCTGAAACACAGAAGTTCAAGAGCAAGCTGAAGGAATACCTAATACGAATGTTTTCTATAGAAACAGAGCACTCCATGCAGAGTCAGACAGATTCTCGGAAACCAAGGGAAAAGGAGGATTGATTTCTATGGACCCATACTCTGAATGAATCCTGACGGACTAACTAAACAAATCTTTGACATCTTTTACAAAAAAGGCCTGAACCCAACTGCTTTAAGGAAGTGGCAAAGGATTTGAGAGAACTCCAGATTATCGAAGTCATGTTAAAGAATAGTACAGCCAAGACTGTGAACAAAGATAAAACTAAGAGATTCCAAGTTAAGATCAACAGCAGGAAACCGCTGCAGATATAAGAGGAGGAAAGAAAGAAGAATTAAGATAGAATGAAGAGCTATTTGGAGAAAAAGTGGAGACCGTACGCATTTAAAAAGTGGTTGATCTAATGTACCCCAAAGATGGGTGATTCGAAGTGAAAAAAAAAGATTCTAAATGCAAGAACCATTAGCGCAGTAGAATGTAAACTGAAATGAGCAATACAATCTGTTCATACACATGCAGCTAAATGCATTGAACTCAGTGGAGACATATTTTAACATTTATTGTGGATGTATTGTGAAATTTTATGTACACTGTACAACTTCCTTAACATGGAGCTTTGTTTTTTGCAGTTTAACCTGAACTCATGTGTGCTATGTGTAAATAAAAGCAGATTATCTGCACTTTCATACAGATTCAGTTAACGTTATTACCATTATTTTTCCAAAATTAAATTCTTTACAGGTTCTGTTGAAAACTTTGAGCAATTGACTAGAATTTAAGAAACAAACTCGGCCAAGTAGTTACTAAATTTAAAAAAATACGAAATTACTTCTTTGCTTCTCTGGATGTTCTAGAAAACCACAGCAGATACACGTCTGGGACATGTTTTATTAGGATTCAGCAGATCAATAACAACAAAATAAATGTAAACTGTGCTTTACTTTAAGGTCGTACAGTTTTGTGATGGCTTCATATCATCAAAGTTACCAAATTTCACGCAAAATCTTTTATTAACCACGACTTCGTAACTATACATTTGTGGACCAATGTTTGTATGAACTTTTTTCGTTAGATTTACGTGTAAAATAATATATGAAAATTTTTGCATATCTTCATGAATCACCCTGCAGAGATTGAATAACATCGGAGATATGCTACAACCCTGTCTCACTCCCTTCCCATCCACTGCTTCCCTCCCATGCCCCTCGACTCTTATAACTGCAATCTGGTTTCTGTACAAATGGTAAATAGCCTTTCGCACCCGGTATTTGACCCGTGCCACCTTCAGAATATGAAAGAGAGTATTCCAGTCAACATTGTCAAAAACTTTATCTAAGTCTACAAATGCTAGAAACGTAGTTTGCCTTTCTTAACATACCTTCTAACATAAGCTGTATTGCCTCACATGCTCCAACATTTCATCGGAATCCAAACTGATCTTTCCAGAGGTCGGCTTTTACCAGTTTTCCATTCGTCTATAAAGAATTCGTGTTAGTATTTTGCAGGTGTGACTTATTAAACTGATAGTTTGGTAATTTTCACATCTGTCAACACCTGCTTTCTTAGGATTGGTATTGTTCTATACTTCATGAATTCTGAGGTATTTCGCCTGTCTCATATATCTTGGTCACCAGATGGTGGAGTTTTGTCAGGACTGGCTCTCCCAAGCCTCTCAGTAGTACTAATGGCATGTTGTCTACTCCTGGGGCCTTGTTTCGACTTAGGTCTTTCAGTGCCCTGTCAAACTGTTGACGCAGTATCATATCTCCCATCTCGTCTTCATCTACATCAACTCTTTCATCTCCATAATATTGCCCTCAAGTAGGCAACATCGCCCTTATATATACTCCTTCCACCTTTCTGCTTTTCCTTCTTTGCTTAGAACTGGTTTTCCATCTGAGCTCTTGATATTGATACAAGTAGTTCTCTTTTCTCCAAAAGTCTCTTTAATTTTCCTGTAGGCAGTGTCTATCTTACCCCTAGTGAGATAACCCTCTACATCCTTACATTTTGCACTTCCTGTCGATCTCATTTTTGAGATGATTGTATTCCTTTTTGCCTGCTTCATTCACTGCATTTTTATATTTTCCCCTTTCATCAATTAAATTCAATATCTCTTCTGTTACCCAAGGATTCCTACTAAGCGCTCATCTTTTTACTTACTTGATCCTCTGCCGCCTTCACTATTTTATCTCTCAAAGCTACCCATTCTTCTTTACTATATTTCTTTCCCTCGTTATTGTCAGTCGTT
The DNA here is from genome assembly GCF_023897955.1 of Schistocerca gregaria. Classification (NCBI taxonomy): domain Eukaryota; kingdom Metazoa; phylum Arthropoda; class Insecta; order Orthoptera; family Acrididae; genus Schistocerca; species Schistocerca gregaria. The sequence goes on from NC_064928.1 coordinate 159,169,564, forward strand.
CCCTAATGCCCTCTCTGAATCTCTCTACAACCTGTGGTTCTCTCAGTTTATGCAGGTCTCCTTAATTCTCTCCTTTTTTTTATTAGTTAGCAAATGGTAATTATATTTACTGAACTTCTTTGGCTGTAAGAACCTGACGTTCACGTCATGTAGGAAGGCGGCCCTATTTTCAGCCGTTCTGCACATCCACCAACAGTAACTGCCAGCAGCCTATAAGATTCATTCTCTCTCTGAGCGGCTAACCGCGAGTTACAAACTAGACTGCGAGAACCTCTCTCCCTCAAGGTGCGCTGTTGGCGTATTTCGCGACAGTGTTGTTTCATTCATGTAGCGACCGAATTATTTATTCAGATGTCGATGTTACTTTCTTGTAACAGTATAGCTGCGATTGTGTACCTGTGAACGTTTTAGTGTGATTTCCAAATGAATATGTCAGGTGAAGGCATTAGACGTGAAGTTCCTCACAAATAACTTTATAGTTATTTGTGCGACTAGATGGTTCCCTCTCAGAAAGGTCACAGTACACAGTAATCGATAGAAAATCGCCGAGTGAATCATAAGTGATAACTGGCATTTGCAAGAAAGTGTTGTAGGCTTTCTGGCGTTCCTGGTCTCTCAAACTATTAGGAGATAATCTGAGCGCTCATCTTAGACTATTTGCCCATGATGGTGTGATTTACGGTCTTATAAAGTCATCAAACGATTAAAACAAATTACAAAACGATTTAGACAAGATATCTGTGTGGTAAGGAAAATGGCAATTGACTCTAAATAATGAAAACTCTGAAGACATCCACATGAGTACTAAAAGAAATCGACGAAATTTCAGTTTACAGGATAAAACACAGAAATCTAAAAGCTGTAAATTCAACTAAATACTTCTGGATTACAATTGCAAATATCTTAAATTATAACAGTCACATGGATAACGTTGTGTGGAAATCAAACCAAAGACTGCGGTTCATTCGTAGAACACTTAGAAAATGTAACACCTACATATGGAGGAGTGATCACCATAACAAGATAAGAGAAATTAGAGCTCTCACGGGAAGATGAAAGCGTTTGTGTTTTCTGCCCGCTGTCCGAGAGTGAACGGTAGAGAAATAGCTTGAAGGAGGTTTGGTGAACCCCCTGCCAGGCACTTAAGTATGAATTGCAAAGTAATCATGTGATGTAGATGCAGATACTTCACAAGCAGTCGAGGAGGTTTATGTCCCGCATTTATAATTTTTTCAAATGTGAATCTGAAAGCGAGACCTCTTATTTTTGACAATTTGAAAACTCAAGAATGAACTACAGAAGCGCTTGTTGTCAACAGAACTGTACAGAGAATACTGAACAGAAGTGTCCGAGCTATAGAAACCTCAGAAAAATTTGTTTTCATGTCACCTGGAAAGTAGCGAAATTGCAAGAAACCTGTAACACAATGGATGGTTTTGATTACATTATTTTAAAGCACTCCATGTTTGAAATGTAAATAAGCAAGCACTCCATGTTTGAAATGTAAATAAGCAGGGAATACCAGACATAAAAAGTATTACAATTATGTCTCAGAAAATTGGCTTCAAACGCTTCGTCAATTCAATGAATTTTAAAATACATGGGTTCCAAATCTGTTAAGAAGAGAGTTTTTGACTGAAAAAAGCGATATATAGAAGCAGCACGAACCACGTCCGTTATAAAGATGCACGATACAAGAAGGGGAGGTAGTTTTACAGTGTATTACACTGATGAAACGCGGATGAATCAGAATCATTCCATTAATACCTGCTGGAATACGAGCGATGATACTGGCGGTTTAATATCCCATAAAAAAAGGTTATCTCATATTTATTCTTCATGTTGGCTCTTCTTCTGATTTGGTTCCTGAGAGTAAGTATGTATTTAGGCGAAAGAAAATCAGCAGTGGCTACCATTCGCAAACGAACGCTGTCAGCTTCAAAAAGTGGTTCTCTCAACAGTTCTTGCCTTGCTCGCTTCGAAGTCGACCATTGTAATTACCATGGCAATTATCATTCAGTTGCATTCATTACGATCACCAGGAAATGGGATATTATGCTCTAGCTGAAAAATAAAAATATCCCGGCAATATAAGCCAGACTCATGCTAAACTCCTGCAACTCGTTACTTTATAAAAGTCACGCGACACGTTATACAAATTCTACTTTCTTGCATATGAACTTGGTGACACAGTTTTGCGTCTACTCACATACCACTGTCAGTATAATCCGATAGAATTAATCTGCGCACAGGTTAGAAGCTGTATGTGGAAACGATAACACATTCAAGATAACAGACTCTGGAAACGCTTGTGCACGCAGCAATAGACAGCATTACCCTTCATCGTGCGTACACTGCATGCGGCATGCTGAAAAGTCTCATAAATAAGACTTTGACAGGGAGGTGAAGATGGATAAAAGCGCTGAACCTATCATCATAAATTTGCAATCAGATGATTCGGACGTGGATCCGGATAGCAGACGGTAGTAATAATCTTTCTTGGTTCTAAGTATTCATGGTTTAAAAATGTTTTTGTCAACATATCAACTGCATACATAGTACATGGGAATTTCCAAGGCTTTATGGATCGGGGATATGTACCCTATGAAGTATTCACACTATAATGCTCAGCACATTGCCCAAGGTGAAGTTAAGTTTTTCACAGGGTGTTGTAGCTCTAATTACTCACGAGAATGTGGCCGGATAAATTCGTCAAAAACTGCAATATTTCGACAAGTAAACCCCTATCATTTTCAAGGAAAATACCTTAATATGAAAGGGAAAGTTACCTGCCGAGATATCGGTGGTTCTCGACGTTATCGTGAGCATTCCGTCGAGCTATTCCCAGAAGATGGTTAATTGTTCAAATCGATCATAAATGCGTTTGCCGCCTGACACCGAAAAATATTACACACTGACAATTTTTACGATAGTTTTTTGCACTAATCTTTGCAACCAGTAATTTTTCTTCACGCATAATGATTTACATTGAACTGCAGTGAAACGTATCCATATACGCGCATTATATACGTTTAAAAAATTACATGGAGTAGAAGCAACTGTCAAACAAATGTAGTGATTTTGGGTTGAGTTCGAAGTTTATTTTGTTGTGTATTACATTTTTACTTATAATATAGTCCAAATGGCAATAAATGGCAATTACTGCAACCATTATCTATGATTTTGTCGTTAGAAAATTGTCGTTTTGGAAAAAAAAACGACTTGGCAATTTCACAAAGCTGCATCAGCTGTTCTGTCCTACAGAGTTCACTCAGATAACTGCTTTGGAGTGGTGGACACAATCTCAAGATGTGATGTACAACCTCTCTCACGTAGGAGACTGGTTGAAATCCATTTTAAAATATTATTCCCTCATAGATTTGACCGTATAATACGATATACCGGCGGCGAATGAGCCTGATTCTTGTCCGCAGCAACACGCTTTGATACATGGACCTTGTTTGACCGCTCTCTGCCACCACACATGAGCAGACCTCATCTCCTCCACGCTCCCCTATCGCCCTGCCTCTATGCGCAGAAGCGACGTTCTACTTGATGCAGGATATAGTTGTTTACGATGTAATAAGTTGATCCACATTGAAGTCATCGAGTGAACCTTCAATGTCATTATTTTGTGATCTGTCAAAGGCATTTGACTGTGTAAATCACAATATCTTTTAAGTAAATTAGAATATTATGGTGTTACAGGAAATGCTTCAAACTGGTTCAAATCTTATACATTTAGCAGGAAACAGAGGGTGTTATTAGGAAAGAAACATGTATTAAACTATCAGGTATCATCCAACTGGAAACTAATTACATGTGGGGTCCCACAGGGTTCCATCTTAGTGCCCTTACTTTTTCTTGCGTATATCAATGACCTTTAATCAGTAACATTACCAGATGCCAAGTTTGCTTTGCTTGCCAAAGATACAAACACTGCAATAAACAGTAAATGAAGTGTAGTCTTAGAAACATCGACTAATCGAATATTTGTGGGAATTCATCAGTGGTTTCTAGCCAATTCATTCTCACTAAACCTTGAAAAAACACATTACATGCAGTTCAGAACTTGTAACAGGTGTCCCACGAGTACATGCCTAACATATGATGACATGCTGATAAAAGAAGTGGACAGTGTTAAATGCTTGGGGTTACAGTTTGATAATAAATTCAACTAGGAGGAGCACACCACAGAACTGCTGAAAGTGTCTAAACAAATCTTTATTTGCAGTGAGAGTTCTGTCAGACATAGGGGATATAAAAATGAAAAAGCTGGCATACTATGCATACTTTTGCTTCATAATGTCATATGGGATTCTTCTTTGGTGTAATTCATCAAGTCAAGCTAAAGTTTTCCAGCACAAAAATGTGCAATATGAGTTATATGTGGTGTGAACTCCAGAAAATCCTGCAGAGGCCTGTTTAGGGAACTAGGAATACTAACTACAGCTTCCCAATATATATATATATATATATATATATATATATATATATATATATATATATATATTCCTTAATTAAATTTGTTGTTAAAAATATATCACTTTTTCAAACCAACAGCTCAGTTCATAGAATCAATACAAGAAATAAGAATAATCTTCAGAAGGATTTAAAGTCACTTACCCTTGTACAGAAAGATGTGCATTGTTTAGGAACACACATTTTCAATAACTTGCCAGCAGCCATAAAAAGCTTAACAACCAATGAAATTCAGTTTAAGAGAAGCCTAAAGGATTTTGTGTGTGTGTGTATGTGTGTGTGTTTGTTTTGTACAATCTGACTTCTGCTCCATTTCAGTGCAGTAATGTGTTCATTGTAAATAAGTATTGTAGTAGTTCTGTAATATGTTTAATACCTTATAAATAAAAAAACTTTTTTTTAAAATTTTTTTATTCATTTCATTAATGCGGTCGCAGTAAATAAGTGTTGTAAATTGCTCCTTTCATATAGTCTTCATTAAAAAAAATGATGATCATTCGACTTCGGACCTGTGAAAGGTGTATTAGCTTCTTTGTTTTAGTTGTAAATATTTGTCATGTATTAGCCTTTTTCTGACATTTTCTACATCCTGGAGGGATTCCCCACTACATATGAATTGTAATCAAAGTAAATCTAATCTAATCTAAAATGCTAAGGAGCAACTGAAGTACTTTCTCGCAGTTCAAAACTGAACATTTGGTCAATAAATATCAGGTTGACCATTTTATTTTTGCCGCAGAGAATGAGGGCACTTCAGTCGGCTCATAGTGAGCCTTTATCGTGATCTTTCATAACACTCGGAACCACTTGATAGCATATGCACAACTGTCTTGAAACCATTCAAATGTGATGCGCACTTTCCTTAGTAGCTACTGCATTTGTTTGCTAAAATGTCACCATGTTTCTGACAACAGCCAACGAAGGCTAACTGCATTAATATTGTGGTTGGGTAATATAGTCTTGAAAATAATCATAAAGTCAGTACAGTTTTGGTTAACTTCTTGATTAGAATCTTAACAATTTTTATGATAAATTGTATATGTGCAACTTAACTCCGCCTGAAAAGGCCACGAAGGTCCAATGGTACCATTTTTTGTATTGGAAGTTAAATGGGCAAACAGGTAATTGTAACCCATTAGATGACTTTACCTGCCTAAAAAATTCACACTGATAATCATACAATTAAACTGGCCATATCCTATTACAAAATGTGTCCTTTTTTACATGTTGTCACTCACTCTCCTTTGGCTCATGAAGAGTTGGGGGGAGGGCGAACTATTATGATCACTTTTTGAGGCCTGTATGGGTGAAGCGATGGAAGTCTGTTCTGTAGGATATGGTGACCTTCATCTTTGGCTATTCAGTGAATAACATGTGCGGTATGGTATCTTGAGGTGAGAGGGTGGTACGGAAAGCAATCTTTGAGGTCTGTCTTCTATCCTTCTTCGATCCTAATACTCCTAGTCTTAGTATGAGATTTTCACTCTGTGCAGAGTGTGCGCTGATATGAAACTTCCTGGCAGATTAAAATTGTGTACCGGACCAAGACTCGAACTCAGAACCTTTTCCTCTACCAAGCACGACTCACGCCTCGTCCTCACAGCGTTACTTCCCCTATGCCGAGGCTAATCCACGTCTCCGCAATAGCCTTTCTTTCAGGAGTGCTAGTCCTGCATGGGTCGCAGGAGAGCTTCTGTAAAGTTTGGAAGGTAGGAGATGAGGTACTGGTGGAAGTAAAGCTGTGAGGACGGGGCATGAGTCATGCTTGGGTAGCTCAGTTGGTAGAGCACTTGCCCGCGAAAGGAAAAGGTGAGTCGTGCTTGGGTAGCTCAGTTGGTAGAGCACTTGCCCGCGAAAGGAAAAGGTGAGTCGTGCTTGGGTAGCTCAGTTCGTAGAGCACTTACCTGTGAAAGGCAAAGGTCCCGAGTTCAAGTCTCAGCTCGGTACACAGTTTTAATCTGCCAGGAAGTTTCACACCTAGTCTTACTTTTTCTTTCTTTCTTCTCTAACAGGACTACTGGCTCTATTCTCCTCCTATCAATATTCAATAGTTTCTATCGCAGAAACCATTCTTAATTCCATTGCACAATCCACAAGAATGTCTCAGGAGGAACACACAAATTGCCTAGGAGTAAATGAAAGTGTGACATCAGATGAGTCAAGAAACATATGACTTATGATCATCCACCAAGAACTTTAACACAGAAATGTAGGTGAAAGTTTTTATGGTCAGGAGAAAGGAGGAAATGGTCATTCGTAAATAGATTTTAACAGATCAGCCGAATTAATACCTGTAAGGAGCAATTTCTACAAACATAGAAATAGGAACAGTGGTGGTGGTGGTATTGTGTGGTGTGTGAGTGTGAGTGTGAGTGTGAGTGTGTGTGTGTGTGTGTGTGTGTGTGTGTGTGTGTGGAGCGTACCTCGCAAAAACTGTATGTTGTAGAAAAGGTTAGGTGGGCCCATAGAAGGGAAGAAATGTACTGTGTGTGGCGCTGTTCTTTCTCGGCTCGATGGTGATGGGTGTCCCAGTCAAGATGACGTGGAACCAGTCAAGATGACGTGGAACGGTGTCCGTCGATCACGACAACGCCAATCTGTAACTATAAAAAAAGATAATAAAAATAAAAAAATCAACCTCCTCGCGTGGATTGGTTATTTTCATATACTGTATCTCGAAAATAATATCACTGGAACAGCACGCCAGAGTGTGTGCGCACCGCCCTTGCTTGTAATGAAAGCAATTGTGTTCATTGTCTGTCGATCTTCTTCACTTATAAATGTAGTTACTGCACCACTCGATAACGCGATGCCTCATTTGACCTGAAATAACCAAAAGTCCCTAGCATGTTTACGCTAACTTGCTGACTATAGTTCTTATGCCCGGTTTGAGAATGGTTATTCAAACTTTAGAAAATAGTATCTTTAATCATCATTCCATCACTCAAGCCAAGGCCAAATTATGAATTTTGCGAGGATATTAATTTCTTAATTATTATTGCGTCGTCAAGGTGTCGCTACGTCGCGTATTCAACAACTACACAACATAACTCCAGAGATAATATACCATTGGGCAATATTCAGAATGCGTCGTACGTTTAGTGAAAAGTTATTACTGTTCACAGTTAAATTGTAACTAAATCACTTAGCAATTTTATGTTATCAGAATAATCAGTTAATTTCACGAATACACCTTAAATGTTAAATGTCCCTTAAATGATGTAGGCGACACGAAAAATTAAAGATGAATTAAGGTTTATTTTCTTTCATAATTATTGTTTGTCCCCTTCGCTGAGCACACACACCGATATTTCATTCAGGGAACTGCATATGTTAACATCAGTAATTCTTGACGTCGACTCCTGACAACACGGCGAAATTGCAATTTCTTCGTGATTGCGTTTCGTTGTAGTCTACTCAAGTGTAACAATGGAGTTTATGTCGGCGATCAGTCTCTTTCTGTGTTCTTTGATGTTCGTGGCTATTGAGTATCACGAAGGATAAGACTAATCACAAATCGGTAATCACATGATTCACTTTTCTGCCACATACACCGAAATCCCGTTATTTGTCTAACGGTAAAGATGATCTTACTTTAGTCTGACTTCTGACTAATATTTCCAGTCTACATCGTAAAAATTTAAACTTCAAATCAGTTTTAAAACAATTTAGCAGCTCTTAACATGCGTACTACTGTTGCAGAATACAAGAGAGAAGTTAACATTTCCATTGCTGAGTTGCACTGTAGTCACAGTGAACTTACAGCACGATGCGGCTACAACTCTCTTGTGGGATAAATGTTGTCTTTGGTTGATTTATGGTCTGGGCTGTAACCTTTGTAAATAATAATTTTTGAATTCTTTCTTCAAAGTTTCTGTTTTGTATCACGTGGTATACTTTCATTCGGTCCTTTCTTTATGATAAGCATTAGTACCGGTTTTTATAAACATTCCAGTTAATCAAACTGAAAAGAGTGTTCATTATGGGTTCTGTATTTGGGGTGTTGCATATGTTAGGGAGATGGATAGATGGATTTTTAGAGTAACAATAGTACTGTAAAGATTGTTTGTGACTGAGAAGTATCTGCCTACAGAAGAAAGTGTCTGAGCAGTTCCTACAGAAGTAAGGAGTGATAGTGAATTTTGTTTCCCAATTGCGAAGAGTTCTCCAAATTAGTAAAGTACATAGAAACATGAATACACGCGTTAGTGAATGAGGTATTTCTATACATGCGTTAATGTAAAGGCAGATGTCAGAGATCTGTGACAGCCGATGCGGGGTGATGATTACCTCACAGTGTGTAACTCCCTACATATGATGAAGCAAAGTAAATATAAACGGCCTTTGTATCAGCTTCTGTATTGTTTCAATAAATATTAATAATCTTCCACTAGCAATGTCACAGTTTATCAATTTTATTCATCTTGCACATAATCCAAGATTAATAATAAAAATAATGCTGGCCCTTATTGATGGAATTCTTAATTAAATTTTGGATGTTTCAACATATATGGACTGCCAATAAATTTTGATTCTACTAAATACTTATAAGTTACGAAATTATTATTTGTGTAAACATTGTGAGCAAAAGGGCATTTCAGAACATGTCAGGTGCCAATCCTAAAACTTTCAAAAAGAATTCAGACAATTATGCCCAATGAGTGGAGGGGTAAAATGGCCACTCAAAGGGAAATTGAATTTTCACCAAACCATGGTTATTGATAGAAGTTTGCCCGATACACATTTGGCATCTACATGTTATAAACTATCACACCAAATATTTTTAACTGAAAAAGAAAGTAATACGTAGGAAGTCTGAAGGCTTACATAATGACCACTTTTCTTTACATGGAAAAAGGGGGGTGGGGTTGGTTAGACCATCAATGAGGCAGCTCCTTCTGATTCTACAGGAGAACAGGCAAGTACAGTATTTGTTTGAAAATTATTTTTATGAGCTCCAACCAGGAGTGACTTATTTTTAGTCACCCGAATGGTTACTAGTTTGTTTCTTAAATAGCTTGTGTGTCTGTGTGCATACTAGGTGCAGTCTAGCATTTTAAAAACTGTGTATGGTAGAATTTTGCCATAGGGACTGTGATTGCTCTGTAATGGATGCAGGTGAGTTGGTGCCCCTTGCTCATAGCTCCAGGTGTTGTTGGTTGTGATCATGCAGATTGAGACTGTTGCATCACTACATCACTGTTTGAAGCCAGACGACAAAATCCAAGGAATGCCCAGCACATTGCTTGATTCCCCCATCAGCCCACTACTGTTGATGTTCCAGTTACTGCCCACACGAGGTTGATCCCTCACCACTGGTTGAGTGGGAGATTGTTCCAACGTGCGAAAGGCATTAAAGACTTTTCAGGATGATAATTGAAAGGCCTCCCCAGTTTGTCTGACAAATAGGTTAACACCCTATCTGTGACTGATGTAGACCCTGAGCCAGATGTGGTCACTTCATTTCTTTAAGAGGAAGCCTTTCAGCCTACTAGATCTGGGCCGTCACGGAGGGCAGGATTACTGGTATTTGGGAACTCCAATGTTAGGTATGTAATGGGGACCCTTAGGGACACGTCTGCCAAAGAGTTGAAGAAATACAGTATGCACACCAGGGAGAATCATCCAAGTTTTGTAAATTGTCCTTCCACACACACAGGGTGCAGCCAACTACAGGTGATGGCTCATGTTGATACTAATGATGCATGCCACTTGTCTTGTAAGAGGTTCTCTCTGGTTTCGAGTAGCTAGCTGAATTGGTAAGGACTGCCAGTCTTGCTTGCGAGATGAAGGCAGAGCTCACCATCTGTAGCATCTCTGACAGGACCGATTGTGGACCTTTGCACAGAGTGAGGTGAAGGAACTGAATCAGAGGCTCAGACAGTTCTGTGACTGTGTATGCTGCAGATCCCTCGACTTACGCCGTAAGGTGATACGCTATTGGGTCTTGCTTAATAGGTCAGGGATCCACCACATACAGAAAGTGGCCACAAGGGTAGCAAGGGCTGTTTGAAGTGTTATGGGCTGTTTTTTAGGTTAGCAGGTTCAGAGAGTCTTGGGAGAGAACCAAAAGAGTTTTAGTTTCAATGGGCACATGCCAAACACGACTGGTGCTGACATAGGAACAATAGGTATTGTGCAAGTAAACTTTGTGGTTCTGTTGGGTAACAATCAGAGCTTCATGCAATAATAGAAATGCACTGAACCAAAATCATTATTGGTACTGAAATATAGCTAAAACTGAAGATAAGTTCAGCAAAATTTTTACAAAGGACCTGACTGTGTTCAGGAAGGATAGATTAAATACAGTTGGTGGTGGCACGTTTGTTGCTCTTAGAAGTAGTCTATATTGTAGCGAAATTGAAATAGAACCTGTGCATTAGTATGGGTAGATGTTATACTTGACAACAAGACTGAATTAATAACAACATTCAAAGAAAATGATCTACTAACATTACCTAACAGCTAACATGGATTCAGAAAATATCGTTCATCTGAAACACAACAAAGTCTCTATTTTCATGAAGTACTGAGTGTTACCAAAAGGGGATGTCAAACTGACTTGTATTTTTAGATTTCCAGATGGATTTTGACAATGTTTCTCACATGTGGCTTATAATCAAGTTGCCTGCCTATGGAGTATCATTTCAGTTATGCGATTGGATTTGTGATTTCCTATCAGAAAGACCACAGTTCATAATAATTGACTGTGTTATCTGACGTTCCCCAAGGAAGTGTTATAGGCTCTCTGGCATTCCTAATCTATCTAAATGACTTAGGAGACAATCTGGAGAGCCATATTTGATTGTTCGCATATGATGCTGTCACTTATCATCTAGTAAAGTCATCAGAAGATCAAAACCAGTTGGAGAATAACTTGAGATGAGATATCTGTATGGTGTACAAAGTGGCAGTTGACCCGAAATAATGGAAACAAATAACTTAAACTGGAACAATCAGATAGATAATGTGGAGAAAGAAATCCAATGACTGCAATTTATTGGCAGAACTTAGACAATACAATAGGCCTACCAAAAATACTGCCTTGACTAATCTTGTACGTCCGCTTCTGCAGTATTGCTTTGCAGTATGGGATCCTCAGCAGATTGGAAGGATGGAGGACATCGAAAAAATTCAAGGAAGGATAGCTCGTTAATGCAAAATAGGGGAGAAAGAGTCGCGGATACAATATGCGAGTTTGGGTTAGGAAATCGTTAAAGCGAAGGTGTTTTTCGTGGCACCAAGATATTTTCATGAAATTTCAATCTGTAACATTCTCCTCTGAATGCAAAAATATTTTTTTGAACCCACCTACATAGGGAGAAATGATCATTGTCTACATCTATATACATCTACATGGATACTCTGCAAATCACATTTAAGCGCCTGGCAGGAGTTCATCAAACCACCTTCACAATTCTCTATTATTCCAATCTTGTACAGCGTGCAGAAATAATGAACACCTATATCTTTCCATACGAGCTCTGATTTCTCTTATTTTATCATGGTGATCGTTCCTCCCTATGTAGGTCGGTGTCAACAAAATATTTTTGCATTTGGAGGAGAAAGTTGGTGCTTCGAAAAACGCCTTTCTTTTACTGATGTCCAGCCCATATTCTGTATCATTTCTGTGAATTGTCTCCCATATTTTGCGGTAATACAAAATGTGTTGCCTTTCTTTGAACGTTTTTTATGTACTCCATCAGTCCTATCTGGTAAGGATCCCACACCGTGCAGCAGTATTCTAAAAGAGGATGGACAAGTGTAGTATAGGCAGTCTCCGTAGTAGGTCTGTTACATTTTTTAAGTGGCCTACCAATAAAATACAGTGTTTGGTTAGCCTTCCCCACAACATTTTCTATGTGCTCCTTCCAATTTAAGTTGTTGTAATAAAATACGAGAAATCAGAGCTTGCAGTGAAACATTTAAGTGTTCATTCCTCCTGTGTGTTGTCAGAGAGTGGAACAGAAGAGAAATAGTGTGAAACTGGTTTGATGAACCTTCTGCCAGGCATTTAAATGTAAATTGCAGAATAGTCATGCAGAGGTAGATGTAAATGTAGTGTGTCCAGTGCCATCACAGCAGCATCCCAAGTTTATTGTTCTGATTTCCAGACATGTTTTCTAGGCAACTTGATGTTGCCATACCTGACACAGTATTAGGCTGCTGGAGCAGACCATTTTCAGTCGAACTTTTTTATTACTCTAAATATAATAGAACAGAGAGTGTTATAAGTAATACATATTAATTTAAAATCATCACAAAGGACTAAAATGACAGTAATAGTTTTTTATATGAAAGGGTCGAACTCAATCTGATCTGTAGATCATATCGTCTGCAGCCCAGTTCCTCGACACACTGCTTCACCTACGCATTTGCTGCTCACTGACATCACACTGCAGCAAGCTGTTTTCATCAGCCGGTGAGCTTCATTTAGACCAGAACTGACATTTCGTGTGATTTGTTTACGTTTAAACTTTCAAAGAATTGAATTGGTGTAGAAGGGTAAATGAGAAGCGATGTTACTGAAGTGCTTTTAAATCTAAATATACATATGTGGGAGGTAACGCAAATAATACTAATGGCTATCGTATGTCAGGTGCCTGAAAATCAGAAAAGCTTTTACTAAAAAAAATAACAGAACAAACCTCCTCTATCAAATGCACTGGCAACAAGGAATTGTGTATCAGAACTTGTCAGGCAACTGCACTGCTCAGGGCAAAGAATATGAAATGGCTACTTTACCCAGCCTGGCCACTGAAGTGTGACATGACATGTATAGGATGGCATGTCCCAGTCCCCAGCTTTGGTGACAGCAAAAGATGTCTGTGACATTTAGTAATGAATAAGTATTGCGGAGTGCCTCTATAGGACACATTACTATGATATGTGCAGGTGGGAAAACAGCTCGAATCCACCGCTTCTACAGTGTGAGATGGCGAGTGAGCATCTCCTACTGCTGTGTGGGGCCGTTTATTCTTTGGCATCAAGCTTTATAAGTATTTAAAAAGATGACGAAAAAAGAAGAGAAAACTCACAACTAAAATAGTCCTGTGACAAATGACTGTTGAATCGGTTTATTTAAGGAGATACTTCTTGTCTTGATCTTTCACAAGCTACATACAGGGTGAGACAGGAGAAAACATATTTGCTTTGAGGGGTGACAGTATTAATGCTTCTTAACAAAAATATTCATACGAACATATGCACTTTTTTTAACTGTATCTGCAAATGGCTGTTTGAAAATTGCAAGCATCAGTCGCGTGTCGTACTTCACCAACACTCACATGCGAATCCAACCAAACTGACATTAGGTCACATAGTGTTGTCTTTACTGACCATTTCAGTGTGCACTTCACTTGCATACTTACAGCCAGTGACACAGTGAAACATATCCTGGGCATCGGATCGACTGCCACAGTGTCATTTCTTGGCCACTGAGGTCACCTGATCTTACTCCATTAGATTACTTTTTGTGGGACTGGCTTAAGGGTAAGGTCTACAAGCAAAGAGTGGACACAAAAGATAAACTTCATGCTCATATTTTACATGAGTGTGGTCAAGTAAAGAACTGCACAAATGGCTCGTGTCAGCAACACAGCAGCTGTCTACAAGAGCTCCAAAATTCACTGCAGTTGTGAGGAAACATACACAATTAAATAAAACATTTGATCACAATGTTTCATTTATCCTGTTCACCATTGTTTTCATTAGTTTCCTCAGAAATGGTTAAGAACAGGACATATGTTCATATTACTTTTCTGTTCAAAATCACTAATACAGTCACCCCTCAAAGCATGTACCTTTCCGAATTACTCACCCTGTATGTTTTAAGATGATGTGCAAACCTGCTTAGTAGATGATATTGTGGTCTGAAAGATGATGATGTTAAAGAAATTTTGAGTACAGAAGGTTTAAAGTGCAGAAGAGTATGTTATTCAAGCAGCTCGGAAAAGCTGGTGTCGGTGCTCTCTTTCAGCATCCATCCACACTTAAAGAAAAGGAGTCCTGTGAAGACTGCTGGAACATATTAGGTGATATCGAATAGCAGTTTCAGCTCAGCAAAAATCAAGAAAGCTGATCAAAAGAAATTTTATTGAATAAATCTACTGATATCAAACACAAGAGGGTTACAGACTACACACAAAAATGTAACATTGATGCTATACCAAAAAAACTATCCGTGTTCCATTTCTTATCTGATGCTACATATCATCCCACTACCACCTTCCCAGTTCTGTCACAGGCACATCTTACCCCACCAGTGGCTGGACCACCTGTGAGAGTGGGCATGTGGTCTACTGATTTAGCTGAAACCCTGTGGAACTCTACGTGGGCGCAACCACCAACAAGCTGCTTGTCTATACGAACGGTCACTTCCAAACAGTCTGTAAGAGTTACCAAGCGTGCCACCTGACACTGTGTTTCCAACTTTGAACTGCTTCACAGCCGATGCTGTTTAGATTCTACATCTACATCAATACTCCCCAAGCCACCTGACGGTGTGTGGCGGAGGGTACCTTGAGTACCTCTATTGTTTCTCCCTTCTATCCCAGTCTCGTATTGTTCATGGAAAGAAGGATTGTCGGTATGCTTCTGTGTGGGCTCTGATCTCTCTGATTTTATCCTCACGGTCTCTTCGCGAGATATACATAGGAGGGAGCAATATACTGCTTGACTCTTCGGTGAAGGTATGTTCTCGAAACTTTAACAAAAGCCTGTACCGAGCTACTGAGCGACTCTCCTGCAGAGTCTTCCACTGGAGTTTATCTATCATCTCCGTAACGCTTTCACGATTACTAAATGATCCTGTAACGAAGTGCACTATTCTCTGTTGGATCTTCTCTATCTCTTTTATCAACCCAAGCAGTATTCAAGCAGTGAGCAAACAAGCATACTGCAACCTACTTCCTTTGTTTTCGGATTGAATTTCCTTATGATTCTTCAAAGGAATCTCAGTCTGGCATCTGCTTTACCTACGATCAACTTTATATGATCATTCCATTTTAAATCACTCCTAATGCGCACGCCCAGATAATTTACGGAATTAACTGCTTCCAGTTGCTGACCTACTATTTTGTAGCTCAATGATAAGGGATCTATCTTTCTATGTATTCGCAGCACATTACACTTGTCTACATTGAGATTCAATTGCCATTCCCTGCACCATGCATCAGTTCGCTGCAGATCCTCCTGCATTTACAGTACAATTTTCCATTGTTACAACCTCTCGATACACCACAGCATCATCTGCAAAAAGCCTCAGTGAAGTTCCGGTGTCATCTCAAGGTCTTTCCACTAACACCAGCTTTTTCTGAATTAAGCAGGTGGGAACTGTTCCTCTGTTCCCGCCACCCTGGTCTCTACTTCTGCTAGTCCCTGTTCCCACCTTCCTCTGTCCCCTTCCCTGCTTCATCTCCAGCCTCAAACGTGTGTGATGTACCCTGCTGCACCTGCACAATCCCTTCTCTACCTCCCATATTCTCATCCAGCACAGCATCCCGTGCTGCAGCTAGGGGCCCACTATCTTGTCCCCACTGTCGCCTTACACACTCCCAGAGACAGCAGTGCACCATCTTCCCCCACTCCTACTCCAGTATCCCTCTCTTTTCCTACACCACACCTCTCCTGTTCCACCACAACACACCTACCCAATATTGCTGCTCACTACAGTCAGACATCAGTAACTGGAAATGATAGTGTCGATGTGTATAAGAGTTGAAACATCCTGGCAGATTAAAACTGTGTGCTGGACCGAGACTGAAACTCGGGACCTTTGCCTTTCGTGGGCAAGTGCTCTACCAACTGAGCTATCCAAGCACGACTCACGCCCCGTCTTCACAACTTTACTTCTGCCAGTACCTCGTCTCCTACCTTCCAAACTACAGAAGCTCTCCACAACCAACTTCCCGAGTTCGAGTCTCGGTCCAGCACACAGTTTTAATCTGCCAGGAAGTTTCATATCAGCACACACTCCGCTGCAGAGTGAAAATCTCATTCTGGGAACATCCTCCAGGCTGTGGCAAAGC
Organism: Schistocerca gregaria; assembly: GCF_023897955.1. NCBI lineage: Eukaryota > Metazoa > Arthropoda > Insecta > Orthoptera > Acrididae > Schistocerca > Schistocerca gregaria. The sequence continues at coordinate 159,186,075 of NC_064928.1, forward strand.
CATGTCTCCGCAATACCTTTCTTTCAGAAAGGGAAAGGTCCCGAGTTCGAGTCTCGGTCTGGCACACAGTTTTAATCTGCCAGGAAGTTTCATATCAGCGCACACTCCGCTGCAAGTGAAAATCTCATTTTGTATAAAAGTTGTTCCTCAGTGTGTGTGTGTGTATGTGTGTGTGTGTGTGTGTGTGTGTGTGTGTGTGTGTGTGAAACTATAGTAGACTTAGGAGTTGATCAGAGAAATTTCTGTTATGCAAGGAACGATTTAAATTCATGTATTTGGGTGTATTAAAATTCATATTAGCACAGTTATATTCCAACTTCTCTATCTTTATTGTAGTGAACTAAAATGAAATTTACATTTTTCACATCACATAGACTCCTACAGGCCACAGAACATAACTCATGTAATGTATGTACAAAGACAAAAAATATAGCTGGCTTCGAGATTATGTTTTAAGGCTGATTTCACATACGAAATCGTTTACTTACTTACAGTCTAATGGTCATTACATTTAATTATCAGACAAAATTACTAGCCAGTGCTTACTTTCAGGAGGCCAAATATTTAGTGTTGCCAATAAACACGCATAAAAGAAAATGTACATGACACATACTAGCTTTCAGAACTATTAAATCCTTCCTCAGAGAAGGAGAGAGAAATAAGCTATGGAAAATTCAAACGGGAGGGAAAATCACTCACACTACAAGATGAGAGGGTGCTATGACACAGTGTGGGGCTACAAATTTGTGCTTATAAATTATGTCTCTCAAAGGCCGCCACATGTGACATCAAAGTAAAATATATATAACAAAGGGTTGCTTGAAAAAATTATGTTGTTAACTATCTTGAGTAATTAACTTCAGCATTATTTTATGTTAGAATAGCTAGTGCTAGTAATTTATTCGGATGGTATTTGAGGTCCCCAGGTGTCCGAGAAGCAACAACACACAGCCAAGGTAGCAGTGACAGATGAGCATACGCATTTTGTAGCTCCCCAGTTTTGGGATGTCATGGAAACTATGGATCTTGTATTTACAAAATATAATTTAATAATATGAATGTTGCATGTAACAAATTAATATTGAAGAATAATCAATGATACTTTGTTTATGTAGGTTACTGAGCCAAAGCGATGTCAGTTGGCACCAGGTTTTGGTTAATAAACTTGTGTTGTCTGAAGACTTTGTCTTCTTAGTGTAATTTGGTGTAAACTGCTGATTTTATTTTCTGTGAAGCCTGTTATGAGACCTACATCCAGCATAAATGACAGATATTCACTGGCATTGGCAAGGCACACAGGTCAAAGTTAATTGAAGAGGGAGATAAATAATTTAGAGGTAAAGGAGACAAAATAATTTAGAAGTAAAGGAGACAACTAGCCAAATAGAAGAAGTGTTGAGTTGTCAACTGGTGTTGACATGTGCCCCCCCCCCCCCCCCCTCCCTCCAAGCACACGCACATGTATGCATGTATGACAGGTAGACTAGGGTGAGGGGTTGTGTCTAGTGGTGTGGATAGAGGGACAAGGGGGGCAGAAGTGGGGGTAGGGTTTGTGGGAGAATGGCCGACTGCTCAGCTGCACAGGATAAGAAAGAGACACATGGGCACAGGAGCTGGTGAGTTTGTGCAGTGCACAATGCTGTTGATGTGGAAGAGTGGATTGGGAAGGGCGACAGGACATAGGAAGGGGAGCCTGTTGGGTAGAAGGTGTCTGCAGTGGGGTTGGAGAAACTGAGGCCAGGGGGATTATGGAATAAAGGGCGTGTTGTGAGGAAATGCCCATTTATGTAGTTTTAAAAAAACTGGTGCTGGGAGGAAGCATCCAGATGGCAAGGGCTGGGAAGCAGCCATTTAATGTTTTCCACTACTGGGTGGTCAACTCTGCTCTCATTTCTGAGCCACACAGGTAGCAATTATTCTCATAACACTTTCATTCCCATAATCCTTCCAGCCTAAACCTTCGCTAACTCACTGCACCACACTCTCTACCCAACAGTCTCCCCTTCCTGTCACCCCCCTCCAATCCACACCTCCACATAACTGGCACTGTCCATTACGTGAACTTACTGGTTCTGGTGCCCACGTGTCTCACTCTTATCTCACACACAGACTGTCTCCTCTGAGCTGTCAGCCAGCCTTTCCCAATGCTCCTCCCACTTTCCACAAATTTCTGTCTCTACCTGTCGTACTCCACACAACCCCTCGCCCCTGTTTGGCAGGTTGTCTCCTTTACTCCTAAACTATTTACACTCTGCCAGAACATTCCTTACCATACTTAGGTCAACAGCGATTTGGTTAAACATCACCACAAGCACTGACGATCCATCCTCAATGACCTGCTCATTCCTTCTCATCCTCAGGTCAGAGTGCTCTGAACTTCCTTTTTAGCCTTCCCCAGGATATGCCCTTCTAAACTCTGTGAAAGAAACTGACAGTTCCAAAAGTTAGGATAGTATGTATCAGTAGTGCTGACGGTAAGGACTGCCTAGTAATTTTGTCTCATAATTTAATATTTTTTTGAACTGAATTTTTCTTTTGACACAATGTACATTAGATTAACTACTCTCAGCACACTGCTCCCTGCTGATAAACCTGCAGCATCTTTTTCTGCAGTTACAGCAATTACCACATTCACAATGAGTGTAACGTTTGTCAGTAGCTGGTTCAAGTACTATACAGACACAGGTATTTGAAGAAGGTCTACAGATTTTCCCTTTTTAAGATTTTGCAGCTTCTTTTGCTTTTATGAATCTTTCTACTGGAATTTTGCCTGCTTTGTACATTTCAATGAATGATAGGAGTGCTTTTCTTAGGTCCCAGTGGGCAGTTTCCAGGCACCTGAAAAGAAAAAGAGCGTTTTTTACTATTTAAGGCACCAGAATCTTCTGAAACATGAATGAGAGCTGCTTCTTGTAGTTTTTTAGACAATCTCTACACATGCCTATATGAAAAACAAGTATCCAAACAAGCATATATGGGAAATTCATTAAACACCTTTGTTAGGGAAGGAGAAATAATTTTTTCCAAAACAAATGGTTTAATTTTTTGATATCTATAACTACATAATAACTCTTCAGCTCATGCTTAAGTGTTTAGCAGAGTGTGCATAAAACCCCTTCAGACTATATCTCCAGTTCCATTCTCAAATAGTATTGTGGGAAAAATGAACACCTAAATTTGTCCAGCCACTAAATCACAATAAAGCTTCGGACATATTAGATTTAAACTCATTTCTTTCCCTACCTAAGTCCATTACTTATGTTTAAGGCCTTTTGCGAATAAAACATTGCATACTCATCTTGTTACACTTTACTTGATGTCCTCTTCCACACCTGTATGCAGCTTCTTCACACCGATCAAATAATTTCCAATGGCATAGATTAAATTTGTGACAATTCAATGAACATTATAAATATAGAAAGGGAGGGAAGAGTGTTACAAACTTCAGTATACAAATCAACAGTAATGAGTAAATACTGTGTGACAGACAACTAGAACACTGGTGCTACACAACCTGATTGTGTATGATGGGAAGCATTCTGTTGTGGGTGACTAATTACAGATGAAATCAGCAATGGTCTCATCAGAATGCAACAAAACCCACTGAAAGCTAATGAAAGTGGAAAGCTGAGGGAGGCGGGCAGGGGAGGGTAGGGTAGGGTAGGAGGGAGAAGTGCAGGGACAGAGAGAGAGAGAGAAAGAGAGAAACAGAGAGAGAGAGAGAGAGAGAGAGAGAGAGAGAGAGAGAGAGAGAGAGAGAGAGAGAGAAGGAAAGCTGGAACGTGGGGAGGATTTTAGTCAGAAGTTCAGGGATTTTCTGAAGTCTCTATGTGTCTCTCAATTGTTGGGAGCCTTATCCATGTGGTTAAAAGTGATTCAGGTAACATGCCTGTTATGAGGAATAACAATATTGCAAAGTATTCAGGGATGACTGGAACACTCATTTGAAGCAAAAGACTTCACATGGACAAATGCACTGTTCCAAATTATTTCAAGAGACAGGACACATTTAATGTACATTTGTTTCCGGGCTAAGGGCGCACACATAAACATCGTACCCCTCTGACATCTTCAATGTTTTATTCTAGATAAACCCGCTTGTTGCTTTTAACCTCTTTGCCTGGGATATCTTCCTGCTTTTAAAACTGGCCCACTGAACATTTAGCTGTCCACAATGTGTTGCCAGTGAAGTAGTGTGAGGGATTGAGAATGTATCAGAGAGAAGCATCGATTAAGTGAGTATGTACACACACTGGCTAAATTGCCACATATCTATAGTGCGTATTTACGGTATCTGCTATGGTAGTGCTACTGCTGCTGTCACAGAATCATGTTGGTTGTTTCTGATGCATCAAATTATTGATAGTAGAGGGTTTACAAGTGTGAAACAGGTATCCTTCCAAGTTCCCATTTTTGTTCAGAACATGAAGGTCAACAACTTGAGGAGTAACAGCAACACATTGATGAAACAGTGTACCATATCCCTACTAGCAGCACACAACAACTTTCTGCATGTATCAATATCCAACAAACATGTTTAAGACAAACATTAAATGCGCAAACCTTGTACACATTTCACATACACATCAATAGTTTTCACATTGGCAACAGTTCACATGACTTGAATTTTGTCACTGGTTAAATGACAATTGTCATTTGCTGATGAAGCCACACTTACACAAAATTAAATCAACAACATCCATAATAACCATTGATGGTCACAGGAAAATCCATACACCACAGTGGACCCCAATTTTAAAGTTCATTTTTAGATCAATCTTTGGTGCGGAATGATCTGTAACACATTGATAGGTCTAGTTATTCTAGAAGAATGAATGATGGGATAGAATTATTTATATGTTTTGGAAAATTCATTTGTAGAGTACCCTGAGCAGATTCCTTTGGCCACGTACAATTTACTTCTAGCATGACAGAGCTGTCCACATTTTGCGGGATGTGTGAGATTGTCCGATGAAGTTTGAGGTGTACAAACAAAATGTGAATATGCAGGATGAACACTTTGGTCACATCACGGACACTGCTGCCCTTGTGAAGGAATGTGCAGAGCCAATCATACAAGCAAAAAAATCTTCTCCCTAGAGCACACAAATGCAGTGAAGTTGACAATAGCATATTCAAACACTTAATTTGAACTGTGCAACAGCTGTAATGTGACGTGAACAATAATGCATAGAGGAGAATGTGTTAAAAATATGTACTTTTCAATTGATACTTTGAAAATGCAAGTTGTAATGTTTACTGACAATCTATTGAGTAATAAAGAAAGTAAACAACAATGTACACTACATGCATTCTATCTTGGAAACCATTCAGAACACATCATATGCCCATATGAAGTTTTTTGCTTCAAATGATTATACCTGCCATATCCCTGGATACTGACCATTCCTCGTGGGACACCACAGTTGATGCAGCTGTGTTGTTGTTAATGATTATGATGGACTTAAGTCTACTAATAAGATGTACAGCTATGCCTTTAGAGAAAAATCACAATGCTCGCACATTACAATAAATCTGCATGACTAGTTCTCAAGCACACCTTCCTGGATAATTACCACTACTCCCTGTACGAATACTATTACATTGTGACAATGTTATTCACCAAAATCAATAATTTTATCCATGTTTATGTTGTACTTAAGTTAAGTATAGCTAATCAAAATGTACAATAAAATATGAAAATTTATTCTGGCTCATTTACCTAACCCAGCCCCACTGAGCTCCCAAGTCATATCAGCCAAATGATAGAAAAATTTCCACTATAGACCATAATCAAAATCCTACAGTTTCATTGTATTTGTAAAATGACAGAAATTATTCTTACATACCATACTTACTATCATTGTTGTTATATTATCATTATTTTAATCATTCTTTTAATCTCACAGATCAACATTTTATTATTCTACTTCTATCAAATTTTCTTCTTCTTACCCTTAACAAGTTATGGATGTGTTGCTACAAATTTAATTATCTTTACATTAAAACAGACGTGTAACTCAATAAAAGTAAAGTAGAAGAAAGTGAAATGCAAAATTTTCCCTATATGAACTCAGTACAAAAATGGTGTACATACCTGTGTGACCACTCAGACGTCATGTTGGTAAGTTGTGAATACTTTTCTGTCATGGAATTTTTATCACTCTCTGTTACTTCCCTTGGTGGCCTGATTTTCTTTAGGTTTGTATTTGGCTTTGTGAATCTAAATGCATCCTGCAGAGAAAGATAAATAATTAACCATTGTGTCATCATACAGTATCTACAGTTATTGTTTAACAATACTAAAAAGTTAACAAGGACACAGCAAACAAACCTGTACAAACCATTTGCAACAATCACTAGGAAACAATAAACTGTATGTCATAAGAGAACTAACATGTATACAAATGACACGCTGAAAGTGTCAGAATGGTAAAACAAAATTATTCGTAACTGGATTCTGTCACAAAATGGCCACCTTCAACAAGCATAAGTCTTAAGCAGGTATCATATCAGGGATTTTTGTTAATCAGATAAAGGGTACTTTTCTCAAAGATGATTTTGATGTTGTTGCTAACATCACTCATCATAAATGATAAGGTGATGGTTCAATTACTCTTTACGAAGGGAACAGGAAGCAAACTGTGTACTTACAAAGGGACATTCCCAATAATGAGATCAACTTTTTGAAACCACCATTATAGTAGGTTCACAGGTACACACCCTACAGCCATTCACCCTGCTAGTCCCTTGTATGTGAGTTATTGATAAAAAAGAAGTTCTCATGATCCATCACAGCTTTGAGAATACAATGATCTCAGAAATGGGGTCATAGGCAAGCGGTCGAGTTGCCTAGCGAGTGTGAGAAGGTTGTGGGCTTGAGATCTGTTGAGTGCAATCTTTTTTTTTTTATTTTTTTAATTTTTTTAAAGAAATCTTTATGGAAATGATTGAGATAATTATTTTTATTTAATTAACGTGTTAAAAATACATATTTTATTTCTAATTCTTTGCCACGGCCTTTCTATCATTGTGGTAACTTTTTCATTTACTCTCTTTTTTCCCCTTATTTTCATTCTTTTTTTCTTTCGGTATCTTTGCCCCAAGAACCGTGTATCTTGACATGGTACGTTGGCTTGCATGCCTCAACGATACAGATAGTCACACTGTAGGTGCAACCACAGTGGAGAGGTATCTGTCGAGATGCCACATAAACATGTGATTCCTGAAGAGGATCAAGCAACCTCTTCAGTAGTTGCAGGGGCAACAGTCTAGATGACAGACTGATCTGAACTTGTAATAACATCAACCAACACGGCCCTGCTGTGCTGATCTGTGAACAGCTGAAAGAAAGGCGAACTACAGATGTCATTTTTCCCTAGAGCATGCAGCTCTATTATATGGTTAAATGATGATAGCATCCCTTTGGATAAAAAATCATGAATATAAAATAGCCTCCTGTTTGGACCTCTAAGTGGGGCTTCTCATGAGAATGCTATCATCAAGAAAAAGAAAACTGTCATTTTATGGATCAGAGTGTGGGATGCTATATCCCTTAATCGGGTAAGTAGGGCAGAAAATTTAAAAAGGGAAGTGGACTGGTTGAAGTTAAGATATAGTAGTAACATTCAGTGGCATTCAGTGGTAGACTCATCAGGACTTCTGATCTGGTGAGTACAGGGTTATAAATAAGATACTTTTCTTCTCATCCCGTATGGCAAGTCTCCCCTGACCTGCTGTTATAGATGACTTTCCCAAAATCTACCACTTTTCTTAGACCTCTCCAATCCTTTTCCTTCACCCCTCTTCCTACCCCTTCAACCTTCCTGCCTGAAGAAGAAGCCACTGGCTCCAAAGGATTGCCAGTTACAACTGTCTTTTATGTGTGTGTTCTGCCGCCGCTTGGTGAGTAGATTTTTTAAAATCTAGAATGAGATTTTCACTCTACAGCGGAGTGTGTGCTCAGTCCTGCATACAGTTTTAATCTGCCAAGAAGTTTCAGATTTTTTATCTATCCAATTAAATAAAATTAAATACAGGTAATACATAAATAAGAAAATAGGAATGTGGGTAAGTTACTTTGAACAGCATAGTGAACACATTATTGTAACCAAGATAGACACAAATCGAACACTCACCGCGATAGTACAAGTTTACATGTCAACTAGCTCCACAGGTAGTGAACTGATTGAAAAATGTATGATGAAATGAAAGAAATTGTCCATCTAGTTAAGGGAGACAAAAACTAAATTGTGATGGTAGACTGTAATTCGACAATGGGAAAAGGAAGAGAAGGAAAAATAGTAGGCGAATATGGACTGGGGAAAAGATACGAAAGAGGACGCAGCCTGGTAAAATTTTGCACACAGCATAATTTAACGATCACCATCACTTCATTTAAAAATCATGAAAGAAGGCTGTACACATGAAAGAGATCTGGAGACACTGGAAGGTTTTGGACTGATTATGTAATAACTGAGATTTCAGAATCAGATTTTAAACTGCAGGACGTTGTCAGGGGTGGAAAAGGACTCTGACCACAATTTACTGGTTATGAAACACAGATTAAAACTGAAGAAATTGCAACTGAGGAACTAAAGAGAAGGGACCCAGATCAGTTGCAGAAATGCAGAAGCTGTTCAGAGTTTCAAAGGGAGCATTAGGCAACAGTTGACCGAAACAGGGGGAAGGAATACAGCAGGAAACAGGAGGCTAGCTTTGAGAGCTGAAATTGTGAAGGCACCTGAGGAAGAAATACATAAAAAGGCAAGGCCTACAAGATATCCTTGAATATCAAGGAGAAATTGAATTTCATTGTTGAAAGGAAAAAATTAAAAATGCAGCAAATTTAGCAGGCAAAAGGGAATACAAACAGCTAAGAAATAAGAATGATAGAAAGTGCAAAATGACAAAGCAGGAATGGATAGAGAACAAAAGCAAGTTTTTAGAAGTATGTATAGCTCTAGGAAAGATAGGTACTGCATATAGGAAAATTAAAGAGGCCTTTGAGAAAAAAGAAGCAGCTGCATAAATATCAAGAGCTCCAAGGGAAAAACTGGTTTAAGCAAAGAAGGAAAAGCTCAAAGTAGGGAGGAATATATACACGGAAATAAACTTGAAGGAAGTATTATAGAAATGGAAGAGGACATTGGTGAAGATGAATGGGAGATAAAATACTGTGAGAAGAATTTGACAGAACACTAAAAGACCTAAGTCAAAACAAGCCTCTGAAGTAGATGATATTCTGACACAATTACTGATTTCCCTGGGACAGCAAGTCGTAAGAACAACTGCAACTAGTATGCAAGATGTACGAGGCAGGTGAAACACATTTAGACTACAAGAAGAACATGAGAATTACAATTAAAAAGAAAAAAAGCAGGCACTGACAGGTCTGGACATTACCGAGCTATCAGTTTAATAAGTCAAGTTTGCAAAATACTAACACCAATTATTTACAAAGAATGGAAAAACTGGTAGAGGACAATCTCACGGAAGATCAGTTTGGATTCTGGAGAAACGTAGGAACAAAAGAGGCAATACTGACCCTATGTCTTCTCTTAGAAGTTTATTCCAGGTTTGTAGACTCACAGAAAGTTTTTGACATATTGACTGAAATACACACTTTCAAATTCTGAAAGTGGCACTGTAAAATTCAGGGGCAAAAGGCTGTTTACAACTTGTACAGAAATCAGACAGCAGTTATAAGAGGAGATGGGCATGAAAGGAAAACAATGGTTGAGAAGAGAGTGAGACTGGGTTGTACCTATCCCCGATGCTATTCAATCTGTACAGTTCTGTGAGAAGAAATTAAAATTTTAAGCTCTGATCATGACATTATAATACTATTATAGACAGCAAAGGACATGGAAGAGCAGCTGAATAGACTGGACAGTGTTTTGAAAGAAGGATATGAGATGATTATTAATAAAAGCAAAATACGGTTAATGGAATGTACGCGAATGCTGAGGAAGATAGATTACGAAATGAGACACTGAAAGTAGAAGATAAGTTTTGTCACTTGGGCTGTAAAATAACTGATGATGGTTGAAGTAGAGAGGATATAAAATCTAGACTGACAATGGCAAGAAAAATGTTTCTAAGAAAAGAAATTTTTAACATCAAATATAAAATTTAGGAAATATTTTCCGGACGTATTTTTCTAGAATGTAGCCTTAAATGGAAATTAAATATGAATGATGAACAGATCAGACAATAAGAGAAAAGTAGCTTTTGAAATGTGGTTCTACAGAAGAATGTTGAAGATTAGATGGGTAGATCAAACAAGTAATGAGGAAATACTGAATAGAATTGGGGAGGAAAGACTAAAAGAAGGGAATGAGTGATAGGACACATTCTGAGTCATCAAGGTATCACCATTTAGGAGGAGAGGTGTGTACATATCGCAAAGGGATACCAAGAGATGAATATAGTAAGCAGGTTCAAAAGGATGTCTGTTACAGTATGTATTTGGAGATGAAGAGGCTTGCACACGATGTCGTAGGATGGAGAACTGTATTAAATCAGGTCTCAAAATACTGACATATCGATTAAAAAACAAAAGTTGAAATAATCTATTTCTGCTGGCTGTACAATATGGTCAAAAATTACTTTTCATTGTTAAGTGTGTATTTTTTGGCTGTCATTCCTCATTCAGTCATTTAAGCATAAAGGATTACATATGAAAGAAATTGTAACTAAACAAATTGACTGAATAAAACTGATTATCAGTCATTTCAATAAAGATGTTAACATAAACAGAGGAGCTCGAGACTGGTTTGATACAGCTCTCCATGCTACTCTATCCTGTGCAAGCCTCTTCATCTCCCAGTACCTACTGCAGCCTACATCCTTCTGAATCTGCTTACTGTATTCATCTCTTGGTCTCCCTCTACGATTTTTACCCTCCACACTGCCCTCCAGTAATAAATTGGTGATCCCTTGATGCCTCAGAACACGTCCGATCCCTTCTTCTAGTCAAGTTGTGCCACAAACTCCTCTTCTCCCCAATTCTGTTCAATACTTCCTTATTAGTTATGTGACCTACCCATCTAATCTTCAGCATTCTTCTGTAGCACCATATTTCGAAAGCTTCTATTTTCTTCTTGTCTCAACTATTTATTGTCCAAGTCCTTAGCTGTCTCTGACAGAATCACAATGCCATCAGTGAACCTCAAAGTTTTTATCTCTTCTCCATGGATTTTAATACCTACTCCAAAATTTTCTTTTGTTTCCTTTATTTCTTGCTCAATATACAGATTGAACAGTAACGGGGAGAGGCTACAACCCTGTCTCACTTCCTTCCCAACCACTGCTTCCCTTTCATGTCCCTTGACACTTATAACTGCCATCCGGTTTCTGTACAAATTGTAAATAGCCTTTCGCTCCCTGAATTTTACCCCTGCCACCTTTAAAATTTGAAAAAGAGTTTTCCAGTCAACATTGTCAAAAGTTTTCTCTGAGTCTACAAATGCTAGAAACATAGGTTTGCCTTTTCTTAATCTTTCTTCTAAGATAAGTCGTAGAGTCAGTATTGTCTCACGTGTTCCAACATTTCTACAGAATCCAAACTGATCTTCCCCGAGGTCGGCCTCTGCCAGTTTTTCCATTCGTCTGTAAAGAATTCGTGTTAGTATTTTGCTGCTGTGACTTATTAAACTGATAGTTCGGTATTTTTCACATCTGTCAACACCTGCTTTCTTTGGGATTAGAATTACTATATTCTTCTTGAAGTCTGAGGGTATTTCGCCTGTCTCATACATCTTGCTCACCAGATGGTAGAGTTTTGTTAGGCCTGGCTCTCCCAAGGCTGTCAGAAGTTCTAATGGAATGTTGTCTACTCCCGGGGCCTTGTTTCGACTTAGGTCTTTCAGTGCTCTGTCAAACTCTTCACGCAGTATCATATCTCCCGTTTCATCTTCATCTACCTCCTGTTCCATTTCCATAATATTGTCCTCAAGAACATTGCCCCTGTGTAGACCCTCTATATACTCCTTCCACCTTTCTACTTTCCCTCCTTTGCTTAGAACTGGTTTTCCATTTGAGCTCTTGATATTCATGAGCCCATGAATTATCTTAGAAGATAGGGTAAGGGAAGGCAAACCTCCATATACAGAATTTGTAGACTTGGAGAAAACTTTTGACAATGTTGACTGGAATATTCTGTTTGAAATTCTGAATTTAACATGGTTTAAATACAGGGAGCAAAAGGCTATTTACAATGGAAGCCAGACAACTGGTATGAGTTGAAAGGCATGAAAGATTAGGAAACGGGACACTTAATGTAGTAGATGAGGTTCGCTATTTCGGCAGCGTAATAACCGAAATTGGGGGGGGGGGGGGGCAGATAACTTATTTAACCAATAAGGAAATACTGAGTAGAATTAGGGAAATCAGAAATGCATGGCACAGCTTGACTAAAGAAAGCATTTGTTGACAGAAAATATTCTGGGTTGGGGGGGGGGGGGGGTGGAAATTGTACAGGGAAGCCAGCAGATGAATACAGTAAGCAGAGACATAAAAATGTATGTTGCAGTAATTATTTGGAGATGAAGAGGCTTGCATAAGATAGAATAGTGTGGAGACATGCATCTTTAGATTGATGACCACGAAAACAACAGTGACAACATGAACAACAACATTAAGTATATATGGCTATTTTTCATATGTTTGCTTAAACAGTCTCATGTGTATATGAATAAAATGTAAAAAAAAAAAATATATATAAAAAATTAAACAAATTTAAAAAAAATAAAGAATACAAAACAAAATAATAAAATTAATGAGGCTCGTGTGCCCTGAGAACACAGAAGGCTATAGTGACCAGGTTCAATGATACCAGGCGAATAACCATAGGGGAGCCAGGTTAACAATGCCCAACTCAAGCAACACGGTTCAAAAGACAATAAACAAACCTACAATGAATCATTCATCAGCTGAATCAACAAAATTTACATCAGGTGTTGAGCTATGCCAGTCTAACGTGAAAATTATGGTAGAGTAAAGTAGGGAACCAGAATGAAAAAATGCTTGTATTGTAGCACCAAAAAGGCAAATATATTCTGGGCACAGTTAGGGATGCAAAATAAGGGAAATAGCTTTCTGACTTATCCGGCAGCTTCAAAGACATTAAATAAAAACATCTTGACATATTAGTATTTCTTATGAGTTAAACCTACTTCCCCAGCAGAGTAACTTCTCTTAGCTGCAAGGTGTTGGCACACCTGAATATTGCAATTTATAGACTAAGGTCCTTGATCCCCTGCCCAAAATCCAGAAGATTCGTCAGCTATAGTAAACAATATATAATATCATAGGCTGAAGAGCATATGCGTAATATCCCTCATGCTGTCATGAACATATTCGACTTTTTTGTGCTATGACAGTAGTATTTCTCATCCATGTTTTTTATTCAACAAAAACCCGACATCACGACAGGTGCTGCAAGAATGCCGAGGGGGACCTCACTGTACTCTAATCAAATTTACTTCTACAGATAACCACGACAACAATTACATAGTAAAACTCGAACGATGTGAAGAGGAGAATCCTCATCTTGGCATCCTGTTTACAGATAAAGAACTATTTGTCTGATGAAAATGCTTGGATGACATGAGATCAGAGCAAACAAAGTCCTTTGGCCCTGTAACTATCAACTGAATCCTGAACATCATGAACACTTGTGTTGCTAAAATGATAATCCCAAGGATCTGGCATAAGGAGAAAGTTGTGGTCAGGCAAAAACACGAATAACCCAAGTAACTACATACATACTCCGCAAGCCACCATATGGCATGTGGTGGAAGGTGCACTGTACTGTTACTACTCACTTCTTTTCCCGTTCCACTCCCAAACAGTGTGAGCGGAAAAAAAAAAAAGAAAAACCACTGTCTATATGCCTCCCCAGAAGCCCTAATCATCATCATGGTCCTTATGCAAAATATGCACTGACGGCGGTAGAATCTTCCTGCAATCCGTTTTAAATGCTGGTTCTCTAAATTTTCTCCTCTCAAAAAGAATGTCACCTTCTCACCAGGAATTCCAATTTGAGTTCCCAAAGCATCTCCATAATACTTGCACACTGAACATAACAGTAACAAAACTAGCAACCCACTCCTAAATTGCTTCAATGTCTTTCTGTAATATGGCTTGGTGTATTTTTCCGAAAGTCAGATGATATGTCGCCAGACTCATACATTCTGCACACCAACATGAATAGTCATTTTGTTGCCACTTCCCCCAGTGATTTTAGAAATTCATCTGACTATAAGTCCTCCAAAGCTGTCTTAAATTATGATTTTAATACTGCATATCCTATCTCTTCTAAATTGATTCCTGTTCCTTGTTCTATCATGCCAGACAAATCTTTCTCCTCATAGAGGTTTTCAATGTACTTTTTCCACCTATCAGTTCTCCTCTCTGCACTCTTAATGTTATCACGCTTGCTTTTAATTTTATCAAATGTTCCTATATGCTGAGTCACTTCTTCTGATAATCATATCTTTTTCAATTTCTTCACATTTCTCACTTCATCTTAGCTTCCCTGCACACCTTATTTATTTCATTCCTCAGCAAGCTGTACTTCTGCATTCCTGTATTTCCCTGGAAATTTTTGTACTTCCTTCTTTCATCAATCAACTCATGATTTCTTCCCAGTTACCTTCTTTCTTTCTATGTTTTTCTTTCCAACTTCTGTGATTGCCCCCCCCCCCCTTTTTTTTTTTTTTGGAGATGTGCATTCCTCTTCAACTGCACTGCCTACTGAACTATTCCCTGAACTTCAGGCGTATCTCGTCATTCCATAGTACTTCCATATCCCACTTCTTTGTGTATTGATTCTTCCTGCTAATCCCTTAAATGCGTATGATACTGTGAATCATAAGAAACTAACAAATAAGCTGAACATAACAACTAAGGATGCAGAACAGGAGGCTTTTATGTCTCTCTAAATGACAGAAAGTCACTGGAGAATGCAAAAGAATGGCTTTCCCCAGTGAAGCGTGTTGCCTCCAATATTACTTTATATATCGATGATCAGCCATTTAATGCTGGAACCACCTTCATCTATGCAGATGACACAGCTGTTGCTGCTCAAGGTATGACACTTGCAGAAGCAGAATCCAAGATAACATGTAATGTCAAAGAACTTGCCTCCTACTACTACAACAACCACTTGAAACTCGTGTGTTCCACCCATGCAATAAGGATGCAAGAAGAAAATTGTACATCATTTGGAAAGGATAAAATCTAAATCCCTGTGTCTACCTCCAATACCTAGGATACCTTAAACTGCCAATATCCAATAACTGACAAACACCACATGGGGAGCACGGTCCAACATCCTCTGCACCTCTCCACTGACTCACTGCTTCTCTGCTGTCTCTTCATGAGATGAGCCAAATAGCCACAGGGTGCCTACGACCAGCTCCCCTTCCCCCCCACTCATCAAGATATTTCCACTAATGGGAGCAAGCACCTCCAGATGTAAGAAGACAGGTAGCAGCACAAAATGAAAAGAAGCAGCACGAAAGAGATCCAGATTTTAAAAAAATTCCCACTTACAATAGCATCAGTTTCAAGTCCACCAGAAGCCCGCCGAACTGAACTGTAGCAAACAAAGACTCTTGGAGAATTATGGACAACAAACAGATGCTACAATCAAGCTGTTATCTCAAATGTGGGACCTGGAAGGCACTCAACATGTTAAGAATAGGAGTGATGAGGTGCAAGACTAATTTAAAGAAGTGGGTTATCAGTAATGATGAATTTTGTGAATGTGGGGCAAGACTTAGGACTCTGAACAGTTCTCAGTTTGCAATAATCTGAGCAAACCACATGACACCGAAGACTTGTTTGCAGCGAATGACTACGTCATTCTGACTGCTGAACAAAGGACTCATAAAATGTCAAATTCTTTGTGATTAATACTATACTGTAATTTTAAATTATATTGTGGTGTAGTGTTCTTCGGACTTGGATAAAGAAATAAAAATGACGTAGATACTGGCCACAGAAACAGAAACAGTTCGTGGGAGCCTAGACTGTATTCATGAAAGAATAGCAGATTGTAAATTATTACAAGTTTGTCTTGAATAAGTGGAAGTACTTACGACAATCTGAGAAACTAATTATTTATTACACAAAGAACAGGAAAGGAAAAAAAAAATATTCATGGATGGGAATGGAGAAAGTGGAGGTGCTCCAATCGGAGAATTAAAGCAGAAGTAGTTCAACTTGAACCATACATACATGGTTCATTTTTCAAAGACTCCAGAACGACAAATCCAAGTACAATATTTCTGCATCTCATCATCTACATTACACCCCCGATGCACAGTCAAACTTGTCCAAATGCAGCCTAGGATATAGATACATGAGACATAATACAATTATAGTAATGCAGCTTACCTCCGCCTCATCTGTTGTTGCATTTGTAACATACATGATATCATTAGCTATCTGGTATTCACCATTTGGTCGTCTGACCAGGACAAAAGTACGCATAAAATGTCGAGGCGATGTCTTCTGTTTTGGATTTTGCTCTTTGAACACACCCGTAACAGTCAATATAGTACTTTTGTCCTGTAAAAATAAATACAATTATGGGAAATGATCATTGCGATATCTTACAATCATTAGACCATTCTAATGGATACTTCAGACACTTAAATAAAAATTAGATTTTTATAGAGACCACAAAATCATGTACCTCCAAAAATTCTTGATCAATTGCATGAAAAATTAGACCCAGCATTGCATTCTAAAACAGGCATGTTTTTAGGTACCTATGTCTTTAATATATAATGTGTATATATGTAACTTTTATATATTCTTTGGAACATTGTTCCCTATTACTAAATTTATAAAAACTTTATATTACATACATTTTAAAAAATAGGTATATAAAAACACACACATATTCCAATGCAACACTGTGACAAAATTTCAAACATTCAGCAAAAATTTTTGGAGAATTGCAATTAAGAACATTCATAGTTTCTACATAAGTACAAATGTAGATGTTCAAACAATCAAGACTCCAGGTAGGAATATCAACATTGTAGTTTCCTACACTGCTACTGTGGATCTTCATTTCATCAACATTCAAATCTTCAAAAGTTCTTCATGGACTGCTTTGAAATTTTGACACAACATTGCATTCAAATACTCACGTGTTTTCATATAACTACTGGAACACCTTTTTGCATATAGGTAACAGGACAGGAAACATTATAAAAATGTAAATGTTGGTTTGTTCAAGTCTCTTATCTCTGAAAGTACTTGACTGATTGCTTTGAAATTCTGATAGAATGCTGAATTCTGTAATGAGTGTATTTCCATGTACCTAATACTTCAGTACATGTAAATTTTTAATACATATGATATATAATATATAAAGGTGAAACACTGTTACCAAAACGTTTCAAAATGTAGCTTTCTGATTTACTTCAGATTTTTACATGTTACTGTGATAAACGTACTTTTTAACATATAGCTGAAGAAACATTGTTAGCAAACAGGAAAGTTTATTTATAGCTTACTGGTTTATGATTAGTATACTATTGAATTGAATTTTAAATAACAATAAACAAGGCTCAAGGTTAGAGAGAGAGAGAGAGAGAGAGAGAGAGAGAGAGAGAGAGAGAGAGAGAGAGAGAGAGAGAGAGCAGGGTGAGGGGGGGGGGGTGGAGGAGGAGGGGAACAGATGGACAGAGTGTTGGGAGGAAACAGACATAGAAGGTGAGAAGGAGGAGATGGACAGAAAGAAGGGCAGGAGGAGATGGAGAGAGGGTGGGGGGATGGACCAAAAGGAAGGGGGGGAGGAGGAGGAGATGGACAAAGAAAGGGGAAGGGGGGATGGACAGACAGGGGATGAGGAAATTTGGATGGACAAAGAAAGGGGGAGGGGGAGATGGACAGACCCAGGGGGGGGGGGGGGGGGATTTGGATGTACAACCAATTCCCATATATATATTTGAAATGTCTACTTCCTCTTTTCTTCTTTTTCATTTAAGCACACTGAGCTGCAGCAAAGTGTGTTCCAGTACATGTGGTATTCTAATACATGCTACAGCAAGAGTAGATACACAGGTGGCATATACTCAAAATTCTATTACTTATGTATAACTACATAATCTCTCAGCAAAGGGTGCTCTCCTCCTTGGTAAATTGCACAAAGCAAAGAGAAAGAATCATTTTCTGAACAAAACGGCTCCCACACGGATGGGATCAGCAGTCATAAGAAGGAACTGCCACGCTTGGCACAGAAAAAGCCCCTGTGTCTGTGTAAACAAGAGATGCAGATGCTTTTATCTGGAGATGCTGTAGCCACCACAGAAAGAATGACCTCAATAGGAAAACAGCCAATTGCTGCCACCTTATGCGATGTACCCACATGTGAAAATCCAGTAGTCATTATGCAGTGAATGGTTCACTGTTGTTATTATTGCTTTGTTGGAAATTATCTTAAATGGTGAACTGGAGTGCGCATATTACAAAGAGCAGATTCTTGACTACTATAAGTGTGATGTGAAGTTAAACTTGACTGTGTGACATTGATTGTCTTTTAAGTTAACCATGAAGTGATTTGTATGGCACGAAGCTCCTACCTCAAATGATGCAGATAAAAAATTCTAAACCTACACTTGACAGCGAGTATAATGAAAACTACCATAAAAGTTTAATAAATTCTTTAAGTGTTTAAACGTAATTCATCTCTTATTCATTCATATTACTTGCTACAAGTAAGTACCGCATGTGGACATGAACAACTCTGTAAAAAACCCCTTCCATAAAACCTTACGACTTGTGTGTATCACTTTTCTATCCTACACGATAGTCAATCGGCAACCATACAGATGTTGCCAGCACTGAGCAAAATGGCGAAAACTGTCTCCCCCCCCCCTACTGTTCCTGATCCTGTATCAGTCATTGACTGACCTTCAGAAACCATCTCTCCCAATCAGTGTTTGTTAAAAGGAGAACAATCTATCACGGTACACATAAAATTTTTAAGATGTCAAGTGGTGCATAGTGAGAAGAAGTCTGGGAACCCCTGTTCTACAGGACTGAGATCGCGTTGTTTAGTGGGCCACTCAAGGTGAGATAGTGTGCCCCATTGATTGCCATGGAACATATGCTTGCAGTCCTGTGAATACAGTTACTGCTATTTCAAACAATGAAAAGTCCAGGTCGGAATATCGACAATATTATGAAAAGGATAGATTGCTACTCAATGTAAAGATGACACACGGAATTGCAGACGTGCAAGACTGTTACACATTTCATCTTTTAGCCAATGACTTCTTGGGAAAGGGAAACACACAATTCACACAAACAAGCACACCTCGTGCACAAATGACTGCTACCCTCCAGCCAGAATAGCAGTCACATGGGCATGAAGTGTGCTCACTCATGTGTGTTTTCCGTTTTGAGGGAGGCTTTGTCCAAAAGCTCAAATGTGCAACAGGCTTCGTATCATCTTGTCTGCAACTCGACACATCATCTGTATGGTGAGTAGTAATCTATTTTTTTTTTTTTTTCATCTTGGAAGATGTGAGCAACTGCAACTTATTTGTAATGAAGATAGTGGAACCAAGTCTCGGTACAAAAAAACACCCCCACAACATCACACATCCTCCTCCAGCCCAAACTACATCCTCCACACACTGTGGGTTGCAACACTTCATCGGGCCAGCAGCACACTTGACACATCACACTGTTTAAAAAAAAGGCAAAACCATGATTCAGCAGACCACACTACATGCTCCCCCTCCCCCACTCACACCATCTCCTGGATGTTGTCAGTTTTTATGACCTGGAGCCACTGCTTCTCAATCTAGTAGCACCTCAACTGGCATCACGAGTCTCACTGCACCCCATGTCACCCCCCCACCCCCCCACCCCTCCGGAGAAAAATTCCCTCATAGAGTCAGGAATCGAACAGGAGTCCACCACACGGCAGCTGACTGGACTGACCACTCGGCTACAGAGGTAAGACTTTTGTGAGGCACCCATCTCCGAATGTACGAGGTGTGACCCAAGAGTAAAGGGAATTTCTAATTTCGCAGGCTTTATACATCAGATTCTAAAAAACATATTTTTATCTTGTTGGTATACGTGTTCCTGATGTATGTCTGCATTCGCAGCTGTACCGAACATTTATTTTATTGATGACAGTAGATAAGGTTATACGTGTTTTCGAGTGACTGGTGAATTTTTACTTTCTGAAAAGATGGATTAATGGATTTGTGTAAAATTTTTCTTGAAAAACAGAATAAAGTGAAGCACCAAATTTGAAATGTTGCCGGTGGCTTTTGGCAAATCTACTTTGAGTAGGACAAGAGTTTACGAGTGGAATAAACATTTCAGAAAGGGTCGAGAAGACATTGAAGACGGCAATCACACTGGACACCCAAGCATATCAATTTATGACAACAATGTCAGCATATCCTTTGGCTCGTGCAAAGCAATTTTTTGGGTGTTTTGGGCACGATAAGTATAGCAGCAAAGTTTGTTCCGAAACTGTTGTACTTTGACCAAAAACGACGCTGCGTACACAAATCTCAGGAATTGCCGAATGAAGTCGACAATGGTCCAGAACACAGATGATGAAACGTGGATATACTGGTATGACATAAAAACTGAGGCCTAACTGTCCCAACGGAAACTGTCTGAAGAGATGAGACCGAAAAAATTTTGATGGCTTCTATCATGTGTGAATGTTCTTCTCACTGATTTCTTCAATTACAATGGGACAGTGCATCATGAGTTCCTGTCTTACAATTGTACAGTCAATAAGGAATACTAACTGGACATTACACGCTGTTTGCGTGAAGCAATCTGAAGAAAAGAACCAGAATTGTGACAAAACAATTCGCAGAAACTGCAGTACAATAATGCTCTCATTCATAACTCAATGCATATTAATGATTTTTTGGCATAAAACAAAATCATTATTTTGCCTTAGCCACTATATTTCCCGGACATGGCCGCCTGTGACTTCTTTCTATTCCCGAGGCTGAAGAGAACTGTGAAACAATTTTGCTTTGCCACAGATAAAAATAGAATCACTGAAGGAGCTGAATACTATAATGAAAAGTGAGTTCCAGAAGTGCTTTCAAGATTAGAAAAAGTGATGGTACAAGTCTATTATATCTGGGAGGAATTACTTTGAAGGGGAGAAAGTTATTGTTGATGAACAAATAAATCTTCTTAAAGAAAAACAAAAGTTCCCACTACATTCTGATCACCTCATATGTTACATGCAGTTACTATAACAATTTTTGCTCATTGACTGTCTGAGATTTAACGCATTCACTGAAAGCAGAAAATCCTTCATTACCTGATTTTGTAGCTGTCACATTCAGGGTCATTCACTGTACCATCCACCATATTCCCCAGACTTAAGTCCATGTGACATTGATTTGATTCTGAAGATGAAAGAACCACTTCGTGGCATTTGCTTCAGAACTGTTCCAGAGATTCGACAGGCAGTACAGCACTCCATTCACACCATCAACAGAACTGGCTCTGCCAGCGGAATACTACGCCTTTCACATAATAGGCAATGGGTTCTACACAGCGCTGGTGACTACTTTGAAGGACAGTAACAGGTGCAGACATGTAACTCTTTTGTATCGGTTATGAATAAATAATTGTCACTATTTAAGTTTCAACCCTCGTATTTACAAAACAAGTGCCTGTATCTCTGTGTGGAAACAATTGCCATACACCACAACAAAAGTGGACACAGAATCATCAATCTTCTTTTATATGTGATTCTGTCCTGATCTTATGTACTGCATTGCATAAGAATGACTTTTCATACATCATCTAGTTATACAGTAAAAAATCTAACTCTTGCAGAGCGTGTTGGATCAAAGCAACACGTGAAACTGGGGAAGCAGGGGCTGCGCTTAGACTCAAAGCTAAACAGAATATATATTTAAACATTTGAGAGGCTAGCAAAACTGTACTTGTACAAATGTAGCTTGCTTTAATAAAGCAAAAATGTATATGGTTTTTAAGGGTACTAAAGCAAAACCATTTTCTTAAGACTAGCTTATTAGAACATGACATATATAAATATGTAATAAGGTTGCATTATCTTGTGCCAAGTACTTTTTCTATTATTGATTCCAAAAGTACTGGAAGAATATTGGTAATTATATGTTGTGCAACTGTACTACTAAGTACTGCAGGTATTACAATAAACAGTTTATATCGTGGAAAGTCAGCTGAGAATATATCAGGTCTTTATTTTCTTTTCTGAACATAAATATACTATAGTTCCAGGGGAATAGTTCAACCCCTTATTATCTAGCAATAAGAAGCAGTGAATCTTCTGATTCAATGCACAGGTTAAAATGGCTGCATCACTGATCGTTACAGCACTTTGGCTCTATGTCACAGTTTACTGTCCAAACAGAGCTTAAATTAGAAATCCAGCATTTTTGCTCTATTCTCCTTATAACTATTATTTACATATTTTTATATACGAATTAGTTTTTGAACTACTTAGGCAGTACTCAGCCTAGCAAATAACATATTCAACACACACAGTGAGTAAGTAGAAATGATCATCCTGGATACTATTAGCCTAAACTTCCTTCTTCAAATGAACGTCCAAATACTAGCAGCATTAGCCTCCTAGAATTTCTCCAGTTCATATAGTATCTTTCTTGCATTCAGCACAAAGTTTTCCACAGACAACACTAATCTATTCAGTCACAGATTATAAATAATACTTACATTCAAACACAAAATATCACATGTAATGTAAATAACTCCATTCATTTGTGTAAGTATTTTTTCAAGTCCTGGTAGGAATACAATTCCATAATCTTATTGGTCTTATAATTAACTTAGAGAGATCCACTTCATATAGGAACGTATAATATGCCGTTGGAACAATCAATGCAAGAGTTACAATCACTGTATGTGGGCAGAAACTGTCCGCAGCTGCATGGTAGGAATGCCAACCGCTACGAATAGTTAACTTAGTTTAAGTGGAATTCTCACTATCTTGTATGCAACCATATACAGAAGTTGCCATTTACAGTTTCTTTTATGAAGAAGTGAAGATTTCAGATGAGTTTTCGACAGAATATACTCTCCTACTTGATTTCTCTGCATTGGTCTGAATCTTCTATCACATGAATTTTTTTCAGCTGTGTCTTCTTGGTAAGAGAGACTAAAACTTTTCTTACCTTCTCTACCCAGGATAAAACTTCTCCATGTAGATGCGAAGAGGATATATGCAATCATCTTTCTACATCCATCCACCTTAATCTAAGGACACATTTTTGTTTCTTACAATATTTGAAATAATAACCACAGTATTTTGATGCATTCAGTGTTTATTTTACAGTAGTCAATAGATTCTGTTATTAATGATAAGTCCTAAAATTTTCTGTATTTCAGTTCTGATTACGTCAGGAAAAGATCGATTCGGAGACATGTCAATTTGTGTTCCATATGCATGCAATAATGTGCATATTTGCATTCTATATAAATCTAACCTTACAATCTAAATTTCTTGTCGTGAAGTCCAATCAATGTTTGTTGTGTAATGCAAAACATTCTTTCACATCACATTTCGTAACATTGCAGTCTGCTGTCACCAAGCTTATACAGTTTCCAACGACAACTACAAAATTAGGTAACGGAAACATTTTATTTGGCCATCAGTATGAGAATGGGTAGCTTTGAGGGACGAAGTAGTGAAGGCAGCAGAGGATCAAGAAGGGTAAAAAGATGAGGGCTAGTAGAAATCCTTGAGTAACAGAAGAAATATTGAATTTAATTGATGAAAGGAGAAAATAAAAAAATGCAGTGAATGAAGCAGGCAAAAAGGAATACAAACATATCAAAAATGAGATCGA
Organism: Schistocerca gregaria; assembly: GCF_023897955.1. Lineage (NCBI taxonomy): Eukaryota > Metazoa > Arthropoda > Insecta > Orthoptera > Acrididae > Schistocerca > Schistocerca gregaria. Next base: position 159,209,960 of record NC_064928.1, read on the forward strand.
CAGGAAGTGCAAAATGGCTAATCAGGGATGGCTAGAGGACAAATGTAAGGATGTAGAGGGTTATCTCACTAGGGGTAAGATAGACACTGCCTACAGGAAAATTAACGACACCTTTGGAGATAAGAGAACCACTTGTATGAATATCAAGAGCTCAGATGGAAACCCAGTTATAACCAAACAAGGGAAAGCAGAAAGGTGGAAGGAGTATATAGAGGGTCTATACAGGGGCAATGTTCTTGAGGACAATATTATGGAAATGGAAGAGGATGTAGATGAAGATGAAATGGGAGATGCGATGCGTGAAGAGTTTGACAGAGCACTGAAAGACCTGAGTCGAAACAGGGCCCTGGGAGTAGACAACATTCCATTAGAACTACTGACGGCCTTGGGAGAGCCAGTCCTGACAAAACTCTACCATCTGGTGAGCAAGATGTATGAGACAGGCGAAATACCCTCAGACTTCAAGAAGAATATAGTAATTCTAATCCCAAAGAAAGCAGGTGTTGACAGATGTGAAAATTACCGAACAATCAGTTTAATAAGCCACAGCTCTTAAATACTAACACGAATTCTTTACAGACGAATGGAAAAACTGGTAGAAGCCGACCTCGGGGAAGATCAGTTAGGATTCCATAGAAATACTGGAACACGTGAGGCAATACTGACCTTACGACTTATCTTAGAAGAAAGATTAAGGAAAGGCAAACCTATGTTTCTAGCATTTGTAGACTCAGAGAAAACTTTTGACAATGTTGACTGGAAAACTCTTTTTCAAATTTTAAAGGTGGCAGGGGTAAAATTCAGGGAGCGAAAGGCTATTTACAATTTGTACAGAAACCGGATGGCAGCTATAAGAGTCGAGGAAAATGAAAGGGAAGCAGTGGTTGGGAAGGGAGTGAGACAGGGTTGTAGCCTCTCCCCGATGTTATTCAACCTGTATACTGAGCAAGCAGTAAAGGAAACAAAAGAAAAATTTGGAGTAGGTATTAAAATCTACGGAGAAGAAATAAAAACTTTGAGGTTCGCCGATGACATTGTAATTCTGTCAGAGACAGCAAAGGACTTGGAAGAGCAGTTGAATGGAATTGACAGTGTCTTGAAAGGAGGATATAAGATGAACATCAAGAAAAGCAAAACGAGGATAATGGAATGTAGTCGAATTACGTCGGGTGATGCTGAGGGAATTAGATTAGAAAATGAGACACTTAAAGTAGTAATGGAGTTTTGCTATTTGGGGAGCAAAATATCTGATGATGGTCGAAGTAGAGAGGATATAAAATGTAGATTGGCAATGGCAAGGAAAGCTTTTCTGAAGAAGACAAATTTGTTAACATCGAGTATAGATTTAAGTGTCAGGAAGCCATTTCTGAAAGTATTTGTATGGAGTGTAGCCATGTATGGAAGTGAAACATGGACGATAAATAGTTTGGACAAGAAGAGAATAGAAGCTTTCGAAATGTGATGCTACAGAAGAATGCTGAAGATTAGATGGGTAGATCACATAACTAATGAGCAAGAGGAGTTTGTGGCACAACTTGACCAGAAGAAGGGATTGGTTGGTAGGACATGTTCTGAGACATCAAGAGATCACCAATTTAGTACTGGAGGGTAGTGTGGAGGGTAGAAATCGTAGAGGGAAACCAAGAGATGAATACACTAAGCAGATTCAGAAGGATGTAGGTTGCAGTAGGTACTGGGAGATGAAGAAGCTTGCACAGGATAGAGTAGCATGGAGAGCTGCATCAAACCAGTCTCAGGACTGAAGACCACAACAACAACAACGAGAATTTATTCAATATTGAACTCATTACACTGTATCATTCCTTGTTCTGATCCTTCTGTGGTCACAGTGAGGCATCCTGACTCCGAACTATTAGTTTTTGGAGGAATTAAGAACATTTATTACTTTTCAATCACATTTCTTCTTTTATTCTGAAAGGGATACAATACAACTGATCCCGTACAACCCACAGGCACACACACTGTTTCAATGCCACAACTTGTATCGCTGGAGTAGGGTAACATGACCACCTAGTGGCAGTTTTGCACAGCAACAACTCTAAAATGTGACCACAGCAGACTTTTATAGAGGTGACTAATATTTTGTCTTTTACAGAGGTGCCTAATATTTTATCCAGTGCCCTTATGTTTGCTGTAATCTTCAACCTGAAGACCAGTCAGATGTAGATTTCCACATTAGTCTATCATGTGCCAGTGCATTCGTCTCAGCATAATTACCACAACTAACATCAATTTGAGCCTGTTTATTGTATTCAAGTTTCGGTCTCCATACATGACATTTGTTAGAAAATAAGTGAACATTTTGAATTACTTGTCAACAGAGGTATTCAATGATATTCGGTTGGCACCACTGCCTTACGCATGATCACCTTCGTAACCACATGTTTTCAGATTGTCGATATCTCTTTTAGTTTTCGTGATATTGTTATTTAAGCACAATGTGTTTAAGTTTAGAGGCAATTTTCGAAATATGGAATTTTCTGAGTAATGATGCAATGTAAAGTGCTGTGTGAAACGAAGAATAATTTTTACAGAAATTGTTTCAAATTTTGAAAAGAGTTTATGGATATGACACTCTGGGCCGTAAGCGGTGTTACAAAAGGCTTTCACAATTTAAAAGTGGTTGTCAGATAATTGGAGGTGATCCTGGTCCAGGAAGGCCACCCACTTGAACTGATTACTCACATTTTTAGGAAATCAATGATCTGATGTGCACAACTCACCAACTGATTGCCAAACAAACTGGAGGAGGGATTAGCATGTAAACTGGGTCACAGCATGAAATTTCGATGGAAAAAACAAAGTGTGTCGAGTTGCAGCAAAATTTGTTTCCTATTTGCTGACAGAACAACAAAAAGAAAATCAAGTGGATATTACTCAGAAAATCCTTGAATGAACCAATGACAATGAAATAATCATGCAAAGTATTTAATAGGAGATGAAAGCTCTGTTCACGACTATGACACTGAGCTAAAAGTTCTATCTTCACAAAGGATTGGAAAAAGATTCTGTGGATATTTTCCAGCAGGTTCAAATGGCTTTGAGCGCTATGTGACTTAACTTCTGAGGTCATCAGTCCCCTAGAACTACTTAAACCTAACTAACCTAAGGACATCACACACATCCATGCCCGAGGCAGGATTCGAACCTGCGACCGCAGCGGTCGCGCGGTTCCAGACTGTAGCACATAGAACCGCTCAGCCACTCTGGCCGTCTTTCCAACAGGATAACACTCGCCCACATACTGGTGTTTTAACCCAACATGCTGCACAGAGTGTCATAACTCCGCCTTGGCCTGCTCGATCATCAGACCTGTCACCAATCGAGCACACATGGGGCATCATCGGACAACAGCTCCAGCATAATCCACAACCAGCATTAACTGTACCTGTATTCACTGACCAAGTGCAACATGCATTGACCTCCATCTCACAAACTGACATCCAAGACCTGTACAGCACCATGCACTCATGTTTGCATGCTTGCATTCACCATTCTGGTTATTAATGTACCACCATTTTGTATTTGCAATGGTCTATCTTGCACTTACACTGTTTTGGGAACTTTCAACGTTAATCAGTTAAATGTATTGTGTAGATGTATTCCCAAAATTTCATTATTCTACATTAAATATTTTTTGGTGTCACAAATTTTTTCCGTCAGTGTGTTTACTTCATTACAATGGTATTTCTCCATAAACTGATGATAGGTTCCATTCGTGAGCTTTACAGATTTTGTGGCTCTTCTGCATACATTCTGAAGCCATTTCATTAATTGCTTTTCATTTTGCTCATCTCGAAGACCAATTTTGCCACTGATTTCTTGGTAACTGGTTTCTGTAATGTATCAATGTATAGAAATAAAAAGGTTCCAACTTTTCAGAAAATGCTTCAATATGCATAGTTTGCTGCAAAATTCTCTCTTCATCATGAGCTATTTAGCTACATTAAAGAGATTACTTTTCCTAATGATAACCACACTAAAAAATCTGATTGTGGCACATATGCCTTTGTACAATACTCAAGGTGTTCCAAAATTTTTATGTTTTTTATGAGAGATATTGCCCTGGGAACGAGAATTTATATGTTTTTCATTTTCAATTACTGTCAATTATTTAAGGTTCCATCAGTTATGTGATCATAAAATGTGTTTTCATTAAGGTCTGAAATGCTTATTTCTTTCATCAATAATTCAATTGTATTCCACGATGACACAAATTTTCATGATCTGGACTCAGGGCCAAGGCACCCTATCCTCATTCTTCCACAAGCTCAACACCTTCTCTACCATCTGCTTCAATTTGCCCTCCTAAATTCTACATATCACTTTCCTGGAAGTTGATCTTAACCTCTCTGATGGCTCCAATCACATCTATATCCATATTAAACCCCATTAATGACCAACAGACCTTCACTTCAACAGCTGCCATCCCTTCCATACCAAAAAGTCCCTTCCACACAGCCTCACCACCCCTGGACAGTGTATCTACCATGCCAAGAATTCCTTTGCCCAGTATAATGAAAGTTTCACAAGGGTTTTCACAGATACAGTACCACCCAAACCTTGTCCACAAAAAGGTTTCCCATGCCATATCCTCACAGACCCCTAGTCCCCTGACAACACCCACAAATGAGCTTCAAATGAGCTCCCCTAGTCATCCAGTCCCACCCTGGATTGGAACAGCTGACTAACATCCTTCACCAGTGCTTTCATTATCTGTCATCATGAAATGACATAAATGATCGTACAGTATTGAAGGCCGGGAGTCTCCACCAAGGGAGAATCGGCCACCAATTGAAAGTCTTTTCAGTTGACATCACATTGGGCGACTTGTGTATCAATTATGATGAAATAATGATGAGGGCAACACAACAGCCAGTCCCCGAGTGGAGAAAATCTCCAACTCAGCTGGTAATCAAGCCCAGGCCCACTGCATGGCAGTTGGATGCTCTGACCCCTCAGCTGAGAGTGCAGATGTATCTGTCGTTGTGTCCTGAGGTGAGGGACATCCTGCATAAGATCCTTACCACCATCTAAAGCATCATCCTGTCACCCTCTCAATCTACACAACACCCTCGTCCATCTTTATGCCACTCCCACTCCCAGTCCCAGTCCTTTGCCACAGAGATCATATCCCTGTAGCAGATCAATGTCCAAGACCTGTCCAATTCACTCGCCCAGTACCTCCCACTCCAGTCTTGTCACACACTTATCCTACCCCATAAGAGTCTGAGCGACTCGTGAAAGCAGCGGTGTCGTATCAGCTCTTCTGCAAACACTGCACAGTTTTTTATGTCGATATGACTACCAACCAGCTGTCCACCAGACAGAATGGCCACTGCCAAACTTGCCAAGAACAACGTTGGCCATCCAGTGGCACCACATGCAGCTGAGCACAACTGACTCACTTTCTTTGTGTGTGTGTGTGTGTGTGTGTGTGTGTGTGTGTGTGTGTGTGTGTGTATTGGGGGGGGGGGAGGGGTGGGGGAGGGTGACTGTATCTCAAGAAAGGACTGATTCTGAAAGCTGGCGAGTTTCCTTTTTCTTCTGCTTGTACCTGTTAGTGACTCAATGCTTCTGCTATTCAGTGAGTGGTCTTTTTTTACTCCTAAATAATTAAATAATTTACAAATTATTGTTAATTGGTTTACTGGATTGAGAAGCTTACCACAAAAAGTATTAAGGCTTGTTAATGATCCCTAGTGAGCAAAATCAAATACAGATGGAGGAATATATTATGTATCGGTGGAAATAACAGGCCACCATTTTTTTGGTACTAGATCGCAACTAAATCTTTTCTGAGTTAACTGCCTTTCCTCAAACTGAGCTTGCCATTTGAAAGAAAATCTCAAGAAAGAGAGTCATTATAGGAAACTGTTCACAAGATTAGATTGTTGATGTGAGCTGTTTGCTAGGGAAAGCCTTGAAGAGATTAAGAGTACATATCAAGGAATTAGGTGTAGAAACAGATACATTCACATGAAAGTCTAAACTGGAAGCAAGGAATGGCTGATGTGGATGGAGAGGCATTTTGAAGTTGAGATATTGCAGTTTAGTACCCCCCCTTTCACAATAACAACATTTCATAATTTATTCCTTTTTATTTTAATTCTGCCTCCTGTCTTTCTTTAACAACCCCTCCCATCTTCTCTGTCTGTCTGTCTCTGTCTTCCCTGTTCCTTCCTACCTACTTTTTTAAAATGCATTATTCTGTACAATTTTCATTTATCTTTCTCTTTAATGCAACTTTACTTGTCACTTTGCCCCTTTTATAATCTCTGAACTGAAGATGGCACAGTGCTTATTAACATACTGTTCTGAGGAAGAATATAGGAGGAGAAAAGAAAAGGATGCATCTCTTTAACAAGTCAGTGATAATGATTTTCTCTTGCATCACCCCTCAGAATTACAACAACAGAGTAAAAACAATACTGGCAAATCATGAAATCATAAGGAAGGGATAATACAGCAATAGTAATTGTTTTCTACTCACAGAATCATGTAGAAGATCTACAGTGAAGGAGTACGGGTCATGTCGAGTCCTCGGTAGCTTCTCTAATCTCATGACGACCTTCTCCGCCCCATGGGCCAGTGCAGTCTTTGACCTCAGTTTGGCAGATGTGTGCAAGAGGTTACGGCACTCTGCTATGTATGAGCTCAGCCTACAGGAAGAAGAGAACATGAGTGACAAGTATAACATTGGTAAAACAAGGCATATTAAGCTGATCTAATTTTTCAAGATTTGCATTCTAGAACAGCATATCATCTGAGCAAAAATAGGATCACTGGCAGAAATCAGTTTGTATTTCCAAACAGTTGCGAAACTGAGAATGTCACTTGCACATGCATATACCAAATTTTACAAGTTCTAAATAGCAAAACAGTACCATCTGATGTTTTCTGAGACTTACCTAAGGCATTTGACTATGTGAATCACAACATCCACCTAGATAATGTGAGGTGTTAAAGAACTGATGTACAGCCAAGAAATTGGTAATGTCATATCTAATAAAATGAATGCAGAAATTTGAACTCAATAATTCAACCAATAAAACCGGGGGAGTTAACGCTGACTGGGAAGAAATCACTTACGGAGTCACACGAGACTCAATCTGAGGTCCACACTTTTGATCTCATAATGTAAACTACCTTCCACCTAACATACAAAAACAGAATTAAGTCCTTTTGTCGATGCCACTAGTAATTTAATCAATTGAAACGTACAATGGCCATCCAAAAAGTTCTGAGACTGATTTTATTCTTGGTATATAAGTCTCGGCAGCACAGTACCAAGTGGCAGCACAAACTAACAACTGTAAGCAACAGGTGTGCATTCAAACACTTGTCGAACTATTCGTATGCCTAAATGTGTTACAAGATTTCAAAATTTTAAAAGTTCATATAAAACAAAGGAATGTCATATTTCCTCTTTTCAGCAACATGCTGTAGCATTAAAATCCACCAGACTCAACATCTTGTGGAAGTTTTTGAAAGAGAATGTCTATTTTACAACCGTGTGCTAAAAAATAATTAAGTAAGTCTGTTCTCAATATCGGTTGACATATTACAAGTCACGCATATTACTCGGCTGACTTTCCCACTTCACTGACACAAGCTGCAACTATCTCCCACTTGAGGGCTCTTAATTGTAGCTTGTAGCATGGCAGTGTGGAATGTAACTATGTTCGAGCATGAGAAAAAGCCTGCTGTAAACAACATCCTAACTGCAGAAAATGTGCTCCTATTGAATTTCATAGAAGAGTGACATATGTGTACAGTGATGATTGTATTGGCATTAACAATGCCCAAAATTGGATTGCTCATACTTGTAATGAAGAGAACTGTGCTGTTTACCCCATAGTGTGAGAGAGTTCAAAAGGATTACAACATAAGTCAACTGACATGACTCATCGGGATTGGTTGCAGTCCTCAGAAGGAATCGTTGACTAACACAGATACAGCTCTCAGGTAAGTTTGGCATATCATATGAGCACATACAGGCTGTCACTGCAGATCTGTCGTACGGCAAACTGTGTGCAAAATAGGTGCCTCAAATGCTCGCTCCAGACACAAAACAGAAGAGATTTGACATTTGTAGACAATTTCTTTTGCATTTTGAATGTGAGGGTGATCATTCCTTAACAACATTGTGGCAGGTGATGAAAGTCTGGTTCACCTCTTTGACCCTGAAAACAAGAGAGCACCACTGAAGTTCCACCACAAGGGATCACTGACACAAAAAAGTTCAAGATCATGTCAACAAGAGGTAACACATGTTCTGGGATGTTCAAAATGTGAGGCATTTAGAATTCATGCCTAAAGGCAATGCACGCCATAAATTTTGGAAGGTACTGTGACACCCTCAGAAAACTGAAAGCACAAGTTTGAAGAATTCATTTGCACATGGGGCATGACAAAGTGAGGCCACATGTGAGTGCTGCAACATCTGCAACAATCCAATGCCTTGGGTTCATTGCCCACTGATCGTCCTCCCCCAACACAGACTTGATTTTCATATTGCAGGGTGGCATTCTAACGATGCTGGGGTCACACTGTTAATGAACTACTAGGTAGCTGTTTTTGTCAATATTTACGGCATTGTCAGCTTTTGCTGAGGTGCTACTTTGTATTATATTTATTGATAATTTCTATTCCTTTATGCTTTTGGGTAATTATAAAAATATTTAGTAAGTGAAATACTCGCATTCAGTAAAACTAGTCATCCAGCCACTTTTAACCTCAAATTAAAAGGAAACCATTTAAAAATAATAATCAATTTCAATACAAGTTACATTTTTCAATAAAACATGAATTTCTATTTTTCAAATGTACAAAATTCAATCAATGTAACTTCTCAGAAAAATTATCTCAGTGTATATATGACCCTGGACAACTGGGAGATATGGGAAAAATTAGGGAATTTTTTCATCTGGGAGAAAACTGGGAAAAATCCAGGAATTTTTCATTGTTTTAGTTTTCAGTTAGATTTTGGCAATTTTGGCTGGTAGGAATCGATATTTTAACAAAGGATGTTACTGTATTCCGGTACTGCAGAATAATACTGCAGTAATAAAACATTAACGAGACAAAAAAAGGAAATAAAACCTAAGCTGCAAAAGGAAATGTGTCATATACAACAACAAAACACAGTGCTCATACCAGCGTCTGCCAACAGCAAAATGTGTCAAAGGCTGTACGAAGACTATGCAATGCTTCAGTACAACAAATTGTCTCCCACGAGTGTTACGTTACAACTGTTTACATTAGATTCGCTTGAGGAAGATCTGGGAGAGGGGGGCGGCAGGGGGGGGGGGGGGGGGAGCAACTGGAGTATCTGTCTCAGGTGGCACTTTCAGGGGCAGTGGGAAGGGGAGGGGAGGGGGGCGGGGGGGCAAATTCATATTCTTGAGGAAAATACCTTGTTTCCCAAAGCACCTAGCATCCAGCACACGTTGGTCTATCGATTATCTGTATGATGTAAATAAAATAGAAAGTAACTTCCACATGGGGAAAAATATATTAAAAACAAAGATTCCAAGACTTACCAAGCGGGAAAGCGCCGGCAGACAGGCACAATGAACAAAACACACAAACTCCGGCGGAGATGGGAACTCGCCCTTCAGTATATCCTCTCTTCTCGATATCCGCCAGGCCTCAACCTCCGCTAATTTCAAGTTGCCGCCGCTCATACCTCACTTGTCTTTCAACAACTTCTTTGCCTCTGTACTTCCACCTCGACTGACATCTCTGCCCTTACTCTTTGCCTTTAAATATGTCTGCTTGTGTCTGTGTATGTGCGGGTGGATATGTGTGTGTGTGTGTGTGTGCGAGTGTACATCTGTCCTTTTTTCCCCATAAGGGAAGTCTTTCCGCTCCCGAGATTGGAATGACTCCTTACCCTCTCCCTTAAAACCCACATCCTTTCGTCTTTCCCTCTCCTTCCCTCTTTCCTGAAGAAGCAACCATCGGTTGTGAAAGCTAGTAATTCTGTGTGTGTGATTGTGTGTTTTGTTCATTGTGCCTGTCTGCTGGCGCTTTTCCGCTTGGTAAGTCTTGGAATCTTTGTTTTTAATAGATTATCTGTATGATTTTGAAACGCATCCCTGTTGGTCGTTGAACATTTTTGAATACATGTTGTTGTTGTTATTGTTGTTGTGGTCTTCAGTGCTGAGACTGGTTCTATGCAGCTCTCCATGCTACTCTATCCTGTGCAAGCTTCTTCATCTGCCAATACATACTGCAGCCTACATCCCTCTGAATCTGTTTAGTGTATTCATTTCTTGGTCTCCCTCTACGATTTTTACCCTCCACACTGCCCTCCAATACTAACTTGGTGATCCCTAGCCTCAGAACATGTCCTACCAACCGATCCCTTCTTCTTGTCAAGTTGTGTCACAAACTCCTCTTCTCCCCAATTCTATTCAATACTTCCTCATTAGTTACGTGATTTACCCATCTAATCTTCAGCATTCTTCTGTAGCACCACATTTCAAAGTCTTCTATTCTTTTCTTGTCCAAACTATTTATCGACCACGTTTCACTTCCATAAATGGCTACACTCCATACAAATACTTTCAGAAACAGCTTTCTGACATTTAAATCTATACTCGATGTTAACAAATTTCTCTTCTTCAGAAATGCTTTCCTTGCCATTGCCAGTCTACATTTTACATCCTCTCTACTTCGACCATCATCAGTTATTTTGCTCCCCAAATAGCAAAACTCCATTACTACTTTAAGTGTCTCATTTCCTAATCTAATACCCTCAGCATCACCAGACTTAATTCGACTACATTCCATTATTCTCGTTTTGCTTTTGTTGATGTTCATTTTATATCTTCCTTTCAAAACACTGTCCATTCCATTCAACTGCTCTTCCAAGTCCTTTGCTGTCTCTGACGGAATTACAATGTCATCGGCGAACCTCAAAGTTTTTATTTCTTCTCCATGGATTTTAATACCTACTCCGAACTTTTGTTTCCTTTACTGCTTGTGCTCAATATACAGATTGAATAACATCGGGGAGAGGCTACAACCCTGTCTCACTCCCTTCCCAACCACTGCTTCCCTGTCATGTCCCTCGACTTTTATAACTGCCATCTGCTTTCTGTACAAATTGTAAATAGCGTTTCGCTCCCTGTATTTTACCCCTGCCACCTTCAGAATTTGAAAGAGAGTATTCCAGTCAACATTGTCAAATGCTTTCTCCAAGTCTACAAATGCTAGAAACGTAGGTTTGCCTTTTCTTAATCTAGTTTCTAAGATAAGTCGTAGGGTCAGTACTGCCTCACTTGTTCCCATATTTCTACGGAATCCAAACTGATCTTCCCCGAGGTTGGCTTCTACCAGTTTTTCCATTTGTCTTTACAGAATTCGCGTTAGTATTTTGCATCCGTGCCTTATTATTTTGCATCTGTGACTTATTAAACTGACAGTTCGGTAATTTTCACATCTGTCAACACCTGCTTTCTTTGGGATTGGAATTACTATATTCTTCTTGAAGTCTGAGGGTATTTCGCCTGTCTCATACATCTTGCTCACCAGATGGTAGAGTTTTGTCAGGACTGGCTCTCCCAAGCCCGTCAGTAGTTCTAATGGAATGTTGTCTACTCCCGGTGCCTTGTTTCAACTTAGGTCTTTCAGTGCTCTGTCAAACTCTTCACGCAGTATCGTATCTCCCATTTCATCTTCATCTACATCCTCTTCCATTTCCATAATATTGTCCTCAAGAACATCGCCCTTGTATAGTCCCTCTATATACTCCTTTCACCTTTCTGCTTTCCCTTCTTTGCTTAGAACTGGGTTTCCATCTGAGCCCTTGATATTGATACAAGTGGTTCTCTTTTCTCCAAAGGTCTCTCTAATTTTCCTGTAGGCAGTATCTACCTTACCCCTAGTGAGGTAAGCCTCTACATCCTTACATTTGTCCTCTAGCCATCCCTGCTTAGCTATTTTGCACTTCCAGTTGATCTCCTTTTTGAGACGTTTGTATTCCTTTTTGACGGCTTCATTTACTGCATTTTTATATTTTCTTCTTTCATCAATTAAATTCAGTATTTCTTCTGTCACCCAAGGATTTCTACTAGCCCTCATCTTTTCACCTATTTGATCCTCTGCTGCCTTCATCACTTCATCCCCCAAAGCTATCCATTCTTTTTCTACTGTATTTCTTTCCCCCATTCTTGTCAATTGTTCCTTTATGCTCTTCCTGAAACTCTCTACAACCTCTGGTTCCTTCCGTTTATCTAGGTCCCATCTCCTCAAATTCCCACCTTTTTGCAGTTTCTTCAGTTTTAATGTACAGGTCATAACCAATAGATTGTGGTCAGAGTCCACATCTGCCCCTGGAAATGTCTTACAATTTAAAACCTGTTTCCTAAATCTGTGTCTTACCATTATATAATCTATCTGATATATTCTAGTATCTCCAGGGTTCTTCCGTGTATACAACCTTCTTCTTTCATGATTATTGAACCACGTGTTAGCTATGATTAAGTTATGCTCTGCACAAAATTCTACCAGGCGGTTTCCTCTTTCATTTCTTAGCCCCAATCCATATTCACCTACTATGTTTCCTTCTCTCCCTTTTCCTACTCTTGAATTCCAATCACCCATGACTGTTAAATTTTCGTCTCCCTTCACTAGCTGAATAATTTCTTTTATCTCATCATACATTTCATCAATTTCTTCGTCATCTGCAGAGCTAGTTGGCATATAAACTTGTACTACTGTTGTAGGTGTGGACTTCGTGTCTCCTTATATCCTAAGTTGATTTCTGAATGAATCGTACGTTGATTTTTGAGTGTGTGCATAGTGTATGTGATGTCTCTGCCAGGTGAATCCCCATCGCATCTAGAAATAAACTTTCCTAAAGACAAAAGAGGATTGGGCTATAAGAGCTGAGCGGAATAAAGCTGAACAGGTGAATGCCAATCGCTGTCTGTTTATGTGGTTGATTGGGTTTGCGAATGATCAGCATTGTTATAATTACTAGCGAAAGCCATAGATTCAGACTATCAGAAAGGAAATAAATGACTAACAGAAATAACATCCAAGAACATGAAATTTTGACAGTTTTTAGTCAGACTGCTACACTAGTAAGGGACAGTTGTACAGTACCCAGCTTGCCGGCACTTAAGTTCTATTCTGGGAGTAGTACAGAAAACATGTTGTAAGAACATGTAATAATGCCTAACTGGAGAATAAAAGTGTGATAACTAAACCAGTGACTGGGGCAGGGTTAGTGAAGTTAACTGGAGGATAAGTTTTGACAATGGCAGGAATAGTTACAGAATTAGTAATGACTAGATTGTTTGTTAGAACAAGGAAGTAGAAGAAAAGTTTATGGAAGAACATGAAGATCCCAAAGTTATATAAAAATTTCATAATAATATTTTTCGATCTCATACCGGAGAAGCTGGAGCATATGAATGAAATGTGAAATTATTTCCTATCATAAAGCTTTTTGCTTGTAGTAGGCCTAATAAGCATTTGATATTGGTACTTCATGAATTATATTCTGTCGTGTCATAAAAATGACCATTTGTTCCAAAACAGTTTCATTTATTTGGCATATATTGCAATTGCTACAATATTTGACAGGCGAATTTCATTCTAACTAGCAGACAGTGACAAAATACTCATAATCAGCTCAAGAAACCACACCAGTCTTGGGTACTATTTGTATTAACAGCTTCATCAGTATTAGACAACGACATTCCGTCCTTTAATGTAACAAAACGTTTAACGAACTTTGATGACGTAATAGATTCTTTCGCAGAAAGGAAAGCACGCAATGTAAAGTCGTAGCAAGATTAGAGAGAAAAAAAATGCTAGGATTTAAGTATTGAAGAAATGTGTACTGTCTTGCTTGCCTCTTGTCTTCACTGGTTTTAGTTATCCTATATTTAATTTTATGTCGTACAAAACAGCAAGTATTAGCTAATAGGCAATAAAGAGTGAAAATTTTCCAAAGAGTTCTTGTTCTCCTGGTTACAAATAATCCCATCCAGTATTTGTTGCGAATCTCTCTCTCTCTCTCTCTCTCTCTCTCTCTCTCTCTCTCTCTCTCTCTAAAAAAAGAGGGTGGGGCAGGATGTCAAACTGGCCAACTGGGAGCAAGAGATGCACCACAGGACATTTTAATTTCCACTGTCCTGCATATGTTTTGTGGTATCCATTACAAAATATGCGTGTCTGATTTCGACAGAGTGAAATACAATGACACATGATTGAAGAACGCAGTGTGAGGAGGCGTGTCACTGCACTTTGGCACATTTAAGACCAAATAACATGTCTTACATGTCCTCAAAGATGTATGTATTACGCATCAGATTCTTCAGAAAGATGTGGGCTGTAAAACAAACATTTTTTTGAAAAGTTGATTTAATTTTTAGCGTCCTACCTCAAATACTGGAGGAAGAGGGAGGGGGGTGAGGTGTTCCACTACCTAGTATTGCTCCGCTTCAGAAATATAGATCTGCTACTGATACACGGAGCAGTCAGAGTTTTAGTGAGAAGGTGGGCAGTCTTCACATGACGCGCATTTTTGTTTAGTGATTTTGCTGTTTCCTCTTCGTTTATTGCTCTTCTGTTAAATGAAAACAAAATGGGGTTCTGTGGTCGGGAGCTATCAAGTGAACGAAAATACATTCACATAATTACAGAAGGCTAAAATAAGTGATTAGTTTCAGATTTTATTTTATTTTCACCTTTCTGAGAGTCAAGCATTAATTTCTTTGCAGAACAATAAAGTTATTTTTGTCGGTTTGCTAAAGAAATTTGGTTTTTATTACTCTTTTCTGCTGAGGCATCCCATTTATCTGATACGAAGTGTTTGATTCCACACTGTTGGCTACTTTCAACTGTTCGCTACATTTCAAGTACACGTATTCATCTTCTATTACTTATGGCATTATGCCATAATAAAAAACCAAACATGAGATAATACAGTACTGATACTCCAAGAAAATTTACATCTCAATCTGGACATACGACTGTGCACTTTAAGCCAAATTATGCATTTTAGTACGAGTCATGAAATTTCCATGCTCTTAGAGTACCCTCTCATGTCTTGTTTCTCTTATGACATAATGTAAGATCTTTTAATGTTTTGCACACATGAATACATGGCTTCGTGCATCATCGTAGCTGCACAAGTGCAGTGACGCCTGTTATATGGCACTCTCTGGCAACTCCTGAAATGAACCTATTTCTAACACGTTGAGGGGAAATATTGTGTAAATTTCCTTTTACGCAAAATGAACTATATGTGAAAATGTATGATGAATTTCTTAAATCACAGAGCATTTGACTCTAATTTAAAAATCGACTCTTCGAGGACAACCATAAGAAGAATTTCAAGTCCAGATGGTCAGACATTTATATCTTTATTAAAAATTTTACTGGCACTATTCGGTGATGTATCATAAGTGTAACACACACAAAAAAGATCAACATTTTATGTGAAAGCTTAGATTTTCTTGCAGCTTATTAATCTTTGAGACCAATATTATATGTGAAAGCTTTGGTTCTCTTGTAGCAACACTATGTGTGTTAATTAAAACCATTAACTTTTCCTATTTGTGTGGTTGCACTACTTAACAGTAATTTAGCTTTTGGCTGATTTCATTACGTGTCCTATGTTCTGAATATTCGCTGTCATCGGCTGGCGAGATCACGTACATGAGCTATAACTGGCTTACAAAAGCGCATTGCAATCTCAATTTCAAATCTTCAGAAAGTAACATGCGGTGTTTGGTGGAATTTGAAATTATACTTTTGCAGTACAAAAATATGCAGCATACATGTTGTTGCACATCACAGATCTTTCCAAAACATGTTTTTTTTTTCCTCCAAGTTTCATTTTTTCAAGTGCTGGGATATTCTATGCTGGTGTATAGAACTATAACCATTGAATGGACTGATAAGTTTTACAGTTCCAAGGAAAAGTATACTGTCCTAACATGGGAAAAGTGTATTTTCACCCGGGAGAAAGTGTATTTTTAACCGGGAAACCCAGGATTTTTTTTCCCTTGTCCGCATATACACCCTGCATCTGTGATACATGGGAGTCTTGGGTTGCTAGCTGTTACAATGTGGAAATAGTCTGTGTTATGTCTCTGGAGTAGTCTCTTGAAAAAATATTGCTGAATTCTAAAATGATGAGACTGACCTGAAGAATTTATATGATGAGAATGGAATGTACTGTCTGTGTAATAAGAACACGAAGCGGTTTTTGCTGGGTTTAATAAACAGCCAAGTAGGAAGCTTGTGTTTCAGTCACACAACTGATAAAAATACAGATGATTATTAAGCCCAGGTTAACAGAAGAAATGAAGCAAGGATGCCAAAATTATCTCCACTCAGTTATGAAATGTACTCCACTCTCAAGTAATTGGAAGTGCAAAATAGAAGTAATCAACACTAAAATTCCTTTATTAAGTAATTGTTTCTAATGAACTAGGTACATTTCAGTCTGTTTCACTTAAAAACACCTTCGATAACTTCACTTTGTGATAGGGATGAACCGGTGCAAGAATAAGAGAGGTTGCGGCCCCATCAACGAAGTTTAACACTCTGCAGTGACAGTATCAACTAACAGATCTCTCTATGGAAGAAATGTGTTCATTACCAAGGTGGCTATATTGAGAAACACAAGGTGCCACCCAAAATATCTGAGAAATTCATTGTAAAAAACAGAAAACTATACTTACATCCTAATGCCCTACACCTTCAAGTAGTCACTTCGGGCATATACACAACGATTCCTGTGCTGTTCCCATTCTTGTAAGCACTCTTGGAAGTCCACACGGCAAAGGGTGCTCAGGACCCATTGTGATTCCACTCAGAATTATGTGGATGCATTGTCATGGTGCATCAACCACTTTCTTTTTCCACAAATATGGCCATTTGTACTGAACATTTTCCCTCAGTTACTTCAAAACCTCACTAATTCTCAAGTTGGTGCTTTATTTGAAATTTCATTATTTTACATGTTCTAATTCTGTAGTACAGTCTGAAGTTATGCAACCATCCACTGCTTCCCTTCAAATCACTGTAATCTATGTTGTGTGCAATTTGATGTCCATAACATAGTAAATTGTATCAAGCATGCTTGCAATACACAGAGGAAGACTGCACTGTAGTTCCTTCTTTAGATTGTCGCACAGATGAGAAAATGGTAGATATCGAAATAGACGACAGAGGGATAGAGAAACAATTAAAATCACTCACAATAGGAAAGGCCGCTGGACCTTATGGGATACCAGTTCGATTTTATCCAGAGTACGTGAAGGAACTTGCCCCCCCCCCCCCCCCCCTTCTTGCAGCGGTGTAAATATGTCTCTAGAAGAGCATAGCGTTCCAAAGGATTGGAAAAGGGCACAGGTCATCCCCGTTTTCAAGAAGGGACATCGAACAGATGTGCAGAACTATAGACCTATATCTCTAACATCGATCAGTTGTAGAATTTTGGATCACGTATTATGTTCGAGTATAATGACTTTTCTGGAGACTAGAAATCTACTCTGTAGGAATCAGCGTGGGTTTCAAAAAAAGACGGTCATGTGAAACCCAGCTCACACTATTCGTCCACGAGACTCAGAGGGCCATAGACACCGGTTCCCAGGTAGATGCCGTGTTTCTTGACTTCCGCAAGGTGTTCGATACAGTTCCCCACAGTCGTTTAATGAACAAAGTAAGAGCATATGCACTATCAGACCAATTGTGTGATTGGATTGAGGAGT
Organism: Schistocerca gregaria; assembly: GCF_023897955.1. NCBI lineage: Eukaryota > Metazoa > Arthropoda > Insecta > Orthoptera > Acrididae > Schistocerca > Schistocerca gregaria. The sequence goes on from NC_064928.1 coordinate 159,227,728, forward strand.
TCCTACATAACAGAACGCACCAAGTCATTCTCAATGGAGAGAAGTCTTCCGAGGTAGAGTGATTTCAGGTGTGCCGCAGGGGAGTGTCATAGGACCGTTGCTATTCACAATATACATAAATGACCTGGTGGATGACATCAGAATTTCACTGAGGCTTTTTGCAGATGATGCTGTGGTGTATAGAGAGGTTGTAACAATGTGAAATTGTACTGAAATGCGGGCGGATCTGCAGCGAATTGATGCATGGTGCAGGGAATGGCAATTGAATCTCAATGTAGACAAGTGTAATGTGCTGCGAATACATAGAAAGATAGATCCCTTATCATTTAGCTACAAAATAGCAGGTCAGCAACTGGAAGCAGTTAATTCCATAAATTATCTGGGAGTAGGCATTAGGAGCAATTTAAAATGGAATGATTATATAAAGTTGATCGTTGGTAAAGCACATGCCAGACTGAGATTCATTGGAAGAATCATAAGGACATGCAATCCGAAAACAAAGGAAGTAGTTTACAGTACACTTGTTCGCCCACTGCTTGAATACTACTCAGCAGTGTGGGATCCATACCAGATAGGGTTGATAGAAGAGATAGAGAAGATCCAACAGAGAGCAGCGCACTTCGTTACAGGATCATTTAGTAATAACGAAAGCGTTACGGAGATGATAGATAAACTCCAGAGGAAGACTATGCAGGAGAGACGCTCAGTAGCTCGGTATGGGCTTTTTTTAAAGTTTCGAGAACATTCACTGAAGAGTCAAGCAGTATATTGCTCCCTCCTATGTATATCGCGCTAGAGACCATGAGGGTAAAATCAGAGAGATTAGAGCCCACACGGAAGCATACCGACAATCCTCCTTTCCACGAACAATACGAGACTGGAATAGAAGGGAGAACCGATAGAGGTACTCAGGGTACCCTCCGCCACACACCGTCAGGTGGCTTGGGGAGTATGGATGTAGATGTAGATGTAGATGTAGAAACACAACTTTTTGTAACAAGTGTGCCCTCTCTTGAATATTTGTAGTTTTTATGATGCACTACACAGTCTTATTGCTGTGGACTTATTCAAAACGTGTTCACAATTGTCTTTTTACAGTGCTACAGATGATCTTCCATGTGCGGAATTACGTTTAGTACCTGCACCTCGGACAACGATTATCCTTTATTATGTTTCACTGAAAACAGAATTTGTGATCTCAGTCTGACAAGGATGATGAATTAGGTGTCTCAACACCTGTTTCAGTATCATTTTCACTTGTTAAGCACATATCGTCATCACTGTACTCCTCACGTCCATTTTTTGTACAGACAAGCGTATACGACGCAACACATTCCATTGATTCTTCTTGCAAAAAAAATAATATTTTATCTGCCAATTCTTTGTCATTCTGTGAAATTTCTCAGGTTTCTTTCTGACAAAATGACAACTTCAGCAGCTGCTGTTGTAGATATGATGCAATGTTTGCTTTTTTCACTATTGCCATTGCTCTGCTTTGCATCAACAGCACTAGCACTGTTGTGAGTTACTCATTGCCAAAGTAGTTCAACTGTGTTCCACAGCCGTATGCTGCGCTTGCCACTGGATACCTTCAGTTCTTTCCCCTGCTGCTGTTAGCAACTAATATGGTGGCTGTGTGGTAGACAATATCTGGGATGTCAAATGCTATAAAAATCATAGTCATTTTGCAACCTTGCTCTCAAGTGGTTCCTTGTAAGCTATGTACCTCACGACATCTGGTGACAGAATGCCGTACTGTTACTGGTTTGACCAGTGCAATGGAATTCTCATATATTTTGGGTAGCACCTCGAAAATATGCAAACATGAAGAATAAAGGTATAGAATGTTATTAAAGTCTGTTTTATTTAAATCATCAAAACTTTTTGCATAAAAAAAATCAGAGGCATTACTTTTCAGCATGCACTCATAACAAACCAAAATTTTAATGGAACTGAAGGCTGCCATTTAAGATGAGGTGTGTTTGACTGACCTGCTGGCCTGAGTTACAAGTAATTTATAGCTAAGAGTTGAAAATTGTGTTTGAGAGAATGGCTGCCACCATGATGACATAATTTCTTGAGTGACCATGTAAATATAATATATATGACATTAATCTTTGATTTTGTGTAAATAAACGTGTTTTTCTTAAAAATCTGTTCACTACCGCACTTTTGAAAACCATCAATGTTCCATAGGCCACACTGTATTTGTGCTTAGAATAGACTAGGAGCCAACATCAGATAATGAGAGAATACCGGTGGAGGTGTACTTACCTTGCATCGCGTGATGTGCTCTGATCAGGAAGGTACATGCTAGAGAGTGAGAAGTAGGCATCCTCGTGGTAGAGTTCCCACAGCCACGTCCGATCGTCACCATCGTACAGCGTGAAAAAGTGCTCGAGAAACTGGTCGGCGAGCTCACCCGAGTTGCCCCCGCTCCTACAGAAAATGTAATTAGGCCGCCACCGAGGCAAGCCCGGAGTGCGTTGAAGGTAAGCCCCATCCTAAAGAGAAGATCAATCATAAATATACATTCCAAAATCATACAGTTTGATAAAAGTACAGTACATAATTTCTTTTGTTTTAAAACTTAGTCATCACAGCAGATAAGCTTTGTTTTTTGTCAGATAATTTTTATTTGCTCTTAACTATGGCTGTTGCCAAATTGGTGAACATAACATTTTTAAATCATGTAATCTCTATGTATCCCTAGTATTATTATTCAATCAGTTACCATAACCATATTTCCATAATCTTTGCTATGTTGCCACTATTGGACTGGTATTAAAATTTAGGGGTGCTATTTTAAAATGGACTGAGGGTATCTGCTGGCAAATTGTTTCACGCCTTTACTCCCTATCCCGTTTAAAAGTGATTACCTCCATTGCTGTTCCATGATTCTACACTTACTTGGCTCTGATGGTCTTTCCTTCCCTACACTTACGTCATGGATCCATCTTCTAATGTAATCCATTTTCACTTTTACATAAAATTAACTTGCAGGTGATTTTTCTTGATACAATAACCAAAATCTCTACCCACATGGCAGAATTAAAAATGGATGTTGTTAGAACAATAAAAATAATTTACTCATCTTCTATACAGGATGTACTGGTCCAGGTTTATTTTCATAAATAAATAACCTCACACATTTATTTTGATAACTTCTTTATTTTTCCATGCACAAAATATCATTATAAATATCTTCAAACTTAGATTCTTCCATTCACATAGCAATATGCACAGAAACCAGTGTTATTTTTTACACATGGCAGTGCTCACCTGATCAAATACTGTTCTTGAATACTGACTCATCAAATACTGTACTTTGAGTACAGCTTTTCAAAACTGACAATCCAAATACTGCAACACAGATATAAGTGTGTGACACATTTATAAAATTTTTAATAATAAAATTCATATTCCATTGTAACAAGCTTAAATACAATTAAATCTGGTTATTTATTAAGAATTGTTGACTTCTCGTGATATATGTATGTTTCTAAATATCAATCTCAATGTCTGAACATACAACTGTTTATGAACTTTGAAAACTAAGTGATGAAACAGATAATGATTGGTTAATTATAGCATTGTACACACATCAACGAACATTTTGTGTCAACCCTTTATTTTGAAATTTATCGCACAGAAAACAAAAATTAGCTCTGAAACATCTATTACTCATTTACATGTCCAAATCACAAAAAAACACCAACAACAACACTTGTGTGATGAAAGAACAACCTGCTTCTCATGGGTTTTTTCATAGCCTCCCAATCAACGTCAATACATGGTGGAATGTCCCATTGCTCAAATGCTGCATTGAATCTCTTGAAGCACAGCACCTCATAGAAATCTCTCCACTCTTCAGTGGGTATTCTGTATATGTGTGACAGAGTAAGTGATCACTGTTAATATCCAAAAACAGACTGTTTCAATTGATCACACCCATGTTTGTTTGGGTTCACGTACAAGGGACAGGAAGGCCATCCCATTCTGGTTATCACAGTGTGCAGAAGGAATGTGTTCACAAGAACAGCGCGACGAGCATGCAACTTACTTGTCCATCAAAATATGACTGTCACAAAAATAATGGTAAGACTGTCCCACTATTGATTGCAGAATCTCATCCCTGTACCACATAGCAGTGAGACTACCCTCAACAACCATGAGAGCTGTACACTGACCACATGTAAAGCCACCCCAGGACATCACCATAATCTTGCTGCACATGTAGGACATAGTGTTGGAGGCATTTGATACTGCTGGGTTGTCTCCAAACATGTTGTCTCACCAAACATGTTGTCTGCGATCATAAGTGTACAAACAGATCCACATTTCTACAATATTTCTTGCCCATCTGTAATGGAATCCACAATGTCGTATACAATGTGGTGCTTTCCACCGTCATTGGAAATGGAGATCCACATCATGTAATCATCTCCTAAGATTTTGATGCAAACCATGACACCACTAAGCCTTTCTGAATGCTGAATTCAATTCTAGAGCTGTCAGCCCATATATCCTTTGACTTAAAAAAAATCACAGATATCAATCATCCTATGTGCCTTTCAAACAGGAACAAATTTCCTGAAAACTGCCAACTACCTGTCAACTGGAACTGATTCCATGTCTGCACCACATCGCTTTGACTCCAGTGCTCGTGTATGGGCAACTTCCCCAGTCAACAAACTTTCTGCGTTCCACAGACATCTGTAATGCGTCCCTACTGGTGCTTTATTCTCAACTGAAATGCTGCAATTGGTCCAAGTTCACTCTTCTACCTATAGATAGCACTTGTGATAACTGTGTGTATTTACAAAAGTCAGGATGACCTTCTGGCTGGTGCAGGAACAATCACAACAGCAACACATTTACATGACAAAGGGGTGATGCAATGCTTTTATTGATGTATGGTATTACATAGGTACTTAATTCATTTCAAAAGCAACATTTTCAGAAGTATTTTATGTCATTCTTTACAATTCAGTAAAAATAAATTTTCAATTAACATTTTTATTATTCCTGATAGTTTATTTGTAATCTATTGAAACAATGAGTGTCTTTTATTTATGAGCAGTTATTAACAAAAATAATATTTTACAAGAACTGCTATTATCACAAAATAAATATAAATCACATGGGAAAAAAGTAGAACCTTGCTAATTTGTCCCCTATGAGGCTGGGAACCCAAAAAGAGGTCAGATTATCAGAAGAAAACTTTTATTGACCCATAATAGCACAAAACAGCTCAATACAACATTCATTTTCAACTAGAAATACAATCTGAAATATTGCAGTATGTTAAAACAGTGACAATACAAATATAAAAAGTTGACACACTTAAAAATCTTACAGGAAAGTGTAACAAACAGTAGTGCCTATAGTGTAGAATATATCTGTATCATATAATAAGATAATGTTCCTGTGAGTGAAAGTTTAACATCTGTACAAATTTTATTACAGTACTCCACTGACACACAACTGAACTGTTTAAAACATGAGAAATCAAATGGTAAAAAATTTAAAAAAGGAAAGAAGATTGCTGTTTAATGTTCAGTCACTATAAAAATGTCCTGTTCTTAGGCAGGATGAAAAAAGTCTAGAAAGTTCTTTTGCTTACCAGACGATAACCTCCATTTTGATGCAATGTTCTTTCACTTCCTAATCCATAAAATGTCTATTGGGGTAGACACAGCACTTTGTTTGATATACTGAAGGGTTAAATCAATCACATTTTTAGCATCTGTATGTTATACTCAAGCCATGAGTTCATTATCTTTGTTGCTGTTATCATTATTCTCATTAGTTGTTCAAATTATAGCACCAATTATATGCTCATCAGTTAATTCTGCTTCCATTGTGCAGCCAGTGTCAGCTGTACTGATCCATCCATTTATGTCACTGAGCTCAATGTCCAATTGTAAAAACAATGTCATATGTTTATGTTTAGCTGGTGCCACCGTTTAGTATTACAATGTTTAAGAACATTGTCACTAATTTATAAAACAAACGTGTGCTCAACAACACTTATTGATCGAATTAGAAACAAGTTCTTCCACACTAAAAGTGACTGAACTATCACACTTAGCAATGGTCAGCTGCCTACTGATTGATATCTCAGGTGATGAGCCACCAACAAGTCCAGTTGTGACTGTAGCAGTGGTCCTTGTACGTAAACAAACACTGGAAATGGAGTGTGACTCAGGGAAGAGGCAAAATCTAAAATGAACAGTCCAGCAACAATTCATCAAAATGGGAAAGTTCCTAGTGGCTCTGTCGCAAGTTTGCAACTGAGAATCAGAATGGTTGGGTGCAATAAGCTCTCTGTTTTCCTAGACGAGTGGGCAAGTTGAACCTCGGACCCGACTACAAAAAATGAATTAAGGTCTTTGAAATTACATCTATCTTCAGAGTGAATTTCCTCTCTGCAGCACAGTACACACAGATTTGAAACACTGCAGGCGTAATGATGTCTTGTACCGTTCCGCAGTAGTTTTAAATTAGCAGCCTGTACCTATTCCTTCATTGTTGCTTCAGAAGTTGTGTTGTGACACAGTCAATTGAAAAGCATTAATGTAAAATAAACAGCAAGCTAGGTGGGAAAAATTTACAATACGCCCCAGTTTCTGAGGTGACAGCACAATCCCACAAAGAGGCAGTTTTCTATAATTAGTAATTGAATAAGCATATGCCTGGTATACAACACAACAGCATTGTTTAATATGCCAATGGGTCATTACTGAGCAGTAACACTTGTATGCAGCAACAGAGTGATACAATGACAATTTACTGCTACTTTATTATTATTTAATTAAACAGTAACTCATCTCATATAATCAAAGTTGGTTTTATTATTGTTTAATTAAACTACGATTAAACTGTGAGTTTGCTCATACATGTTTACCTTACATTTGTACATAGTATGCCACATGCTCACTTGTGTTATAAAAATTGATATGCCCACTTGAGGGTTAAACTGTGTGCTGAACCAGGACTCTGAATGAAAACATTGCCTTTCTGGGGAAAATGCTCCACCGGCTGAGCTATGCAGCCACAATTCACAGCCTGCCTTTCTTCCACTAGCACCCCTCTCCTGGTTTCCAGCCTTCACACAAGTTCTGCAGCACACCTTGTTCAACTAGTCCTTTTGCAGGAAACAACACTGCAGAGAAATGGCTGAGTTGCAGCCTAAGAGACTGTTTATATAATGAATTTTCAGCCTGCAGTAGGGTGCTGATTTGTACTGTTGTCTTGTGCATACACACTGTGTAATGTAGTAGAATGGGCAGTATATATAACGAACAGGTCAATACCGAGCATTTTGGAGATTGTGATTCTATTGCTTGATGTTTACATGACACATAACTTTCAATTGTAGTGTCTTACACTTATTATATCTCTGAAAATTATTTAACTTATAACAAAATTAGGTGAATAATATTCAAATCCAACGGACTTACATTGTAGTGTATGCACAAAATATGTTAGACTAAATGTGAATACGCACCGAGAATATTTGCAGGAACAGGACACAAAAGAGCACTAAGACTAATTATAGAACTTAATGAAAGGACAGTAAAATCATGTTAGTATCAAAACTCATGGTTTAATTACAGAGTAATTAAATGATGTAGCCAACCAATAGACAACAGTCAATAATTGGTGGAACTTTGATATGAAAATTGATTTATTTCAACATATTAATTATATCAAACTGGGTGCATCTATGTGTCAGACTAAATTTTGTCATCAGTTTCATGGAAATTCATATATTTCAATTTCAAGTTTAATTAAGTACAATTCAAACAATACATAGAAAACTCAAATTTGTGCCTGTCTTTGTGAAAATAAATACATGGAAGATAAACTTCCAATGTGTCACCTACATTGTTCAAAAATTAGTGTACCACAAACACTGTCTTGAGAATGCTAGAGATGAATACCAGGCATGTTTTATATAGCAAAGGAAATTTATTGTAGAGCTACACCACCTAGTCAACAAAAAGCAGATCTGAAAATTAAGTATCAAGATTGTTCCCAGAACCATCGAAATATTTTGACAATACGCTAACAATATCAAATGTGAAAGTCCACTACCAAAAGAAAAAGCAAAATGTACCACTACATTATATAAATCAAAGAAAAACACAGTACTGAGGAGACATTATGAGAGAATGTGGGATATCAATTATTAGAGTTTGTTATCGAGTGACAATATATGACGAAAATTCTATTGGAAGATGGAGAAACTCAATGCTGAAAGAACGTCAAAGATGGCACAGCAGTACATCAGAAGTAGTTTTCCACTGTGTACTGTGAACATTAGAGGTAACTACGTGGATCACCTACCTTTCCCAGCAGGTGTGTGACGTGTTTCTGGACATAGGGAGGGACAGACCGTACTTTGTGGCATTGTGAGTTTGTCATCTGTCTCTGTCTGAAGGCACAAGCTTTGGGCATTGCTTATCTGTGAAATTGCAAAACTCTGACAGGAGCAGAGTTGAAAGTAAATGATTAGTATTTGCTTTTCAATATGTCTTTCCTACATTCTGGATTTTCGTAACAACAACTGTGTAATATACATCGAAGATCGACTCTTCTTTTTTTAGTTTCTTTTACCAATTACTTAGCTTTTCAATATATTCAGTACAAAAATCAACAACAATAATGGTTTAGAGATTTATTATTATTCTATCATATATCAATTAAAATATTTTATTTCATCTCTGAATTTTGATGAACTATTTTACATGTACATGAGTACTCACATCTGGCTTGAGAGGCAACTAAGCACTTTTAGGCACAAACTGGGATGCAGTCGATGGAGGGCTGGGCAGGGCAGTGCAACCAAAGAAATACTTCATGGCACAGTGTGTGCACATACTGGGAAGCAGTTTCCACTGTTGCACCACTCATATGCCAACTGTCAGCTTCGTGGCACCTGCACAATAAACTGTGCCCCAGACATAACCCTGTCCTGCACCTCAATTTGCACTGTCATATTTACACCTGTGAGTCACAAAAACCTTCACTGCTCTGTCCTGACCCATTCTTCGTCGGCTGCACCCCAATGTGCAACTGGCCTAAAAGTTTTACTCTAATTATTGTTTGTTCTTAATTTATATTGTAGTTTTCCACAGTGCAGAATTACACAGGATGACATACACTGAGGTCCTCGTTGTCACTATGTGCAGCATTGGTAGCCCCGTGAACACCATCTATGATGAAGGAACTACATCCACTCCTTGACTTCCAAGGAGTGCCTCGAACAAAGAACAACAATACAAAAACTAATATTTAAACATGTACAGGATATCATATCCATAAAAGTAACAACTTTTAAGACTACTCTTGTTCTTTTGATGTTAGTTGTATTAGTTGGACACACGCTAGCTCTTTTATAGATGATGAGGATACGGAAACTTTCACGACTATAATGCTTGTGGGAAAAATTCAGAATTTAATTTAGTCAGATTCTGTATGCTCATATATTAAGCCCCATATAAATGGATAAGACTGTTTCTATTTTCTAAGCTATGCAAGAGTCCGTCACCATCAAACACTTCTGAACTTAGTAAAAGTCGTCAGGTTCCTGACTGATACTCCATAGTTATTCATTAATTTGGAACGCTATTTGAAGATAAATGCATTATTTATTCTTTTCTTAGCATACTGTGACTCTGATTTTCAATGAGTCTAATATTTAACTGACAAAATAAATGAAATTACAAAATAACATCAACAGTCAACATTATTGTTTGTCAGACATTTGGGTCATCATTGTTCCTCAGAGCAGCATATAATGTGGAGATCTCTTCGCTTTACTTGTGATGACATCAGGCGCCACTCATCTACTCTCGTCACTACATGAATCCCAAAAGGAATACCTCATACAGAGCAACAACAGAATGTGATCTAAACTAACATTGATACAAAATATAGTTAACTTTAAATCTCATGAATATGGATTTACCTAACTTCCGAATATATTCCCAGTAATGCAAGATTTGTCACGCTTGTTCATTTGTGCACAACTACAGTATCGGAGTTTCTGATTAACCGACTAACTGTAACCAGAATTATTACCATGGAAAATTTTCTACCCCTTCCGCCAACTATATTCAAATATGAAATATCACAACAAGAGTTGTCATTTTAATTATACAATAAATATTTCAACCACTCTCTAAGTCTAAGAGACCTGTCACATTTGGCCATACCACAAACTTCCTCTTATTTTACTCTATTAAAAAATATACACTCAATATTTGATAGACACAATTTTTAATATAATATTTAATAAGGATTCATTTTTACAAAAATCTTAATTTCTTTCCAGCACAATACCATATAAAAAGAGATTGGAAACTATTATAACTGTTATTGTCATATTGTACTATTGATAGAATCACAGAACTAAAATTTATTTGTCACCACTGTCAACTGTTTACAATGCACTGAGGGAAACACTATGAGGTGATAATTAGACCACGGATTTTTAGGTCATAAAAAAGTGTGTTTTAGGCAGCTAAAATAGGCTCCTTCAGTAGTTCATTTAGGCTATATAAATCCTAAAATATGCTCTAATAAAAATGATGCAGAGAAAATAAAAATAAATTAAAATACACAGTGTTGACAGTATGAACATGTTATTAGTGGCCGCCTCTTCTGAACAAGCGAATGGAATCGACCGGTGCTTCAGATGAAAACATCTCACTACTGGCAAATTATTTTTCGAACCAGAGAATTCACGTATAATACCTTTCACGAAACAGAGTAGTTTGATAGGACTGCTTGTAGACATCAGCGAGAAAATGCGTGAAGGGCAGTAATTTAGCTATAGAGGGCGTCTACGATTAACATCGTGATTTTTTAATCCGTGCTCAGCTTAAGGCCTATGAAACCGTTTCTTTGCGATAATACACAGCTGGCCAGAATCCTACGAACTTTTAGTACTCCCACGTTCGATTCTAATGTGTAACTCAAATCTTTGACCGGTTCCCATTCGCTCACCAAAGTTAAGCACTGTCGCACTTGGCGCGTAGTTGGATGGGTGACCATTCAACCGTGTCAAGTGCTGTTGGTAGTAAGGCAACAAAGGAATTGTTAACAGTCTCTAACGAACTTCGCCTTCGACGAGACGTAAAGCCTTAAGTTTACTTCCTCTTCTAATCATTGAAAACACAAGAACTCTATGTCAGATTAACAAAATAGGTACTTTTTGGGATTTTGATGCCGAAATAGGCAAAATTAGGCGTCAATGTCAAAATACGCAATTTTAGGTCCTATAGAACTAACGGTATTCAGTTTAGTTAGTCATGAAATGCATAAGTACCAACTTATATGCAAATTGGAGCTTAGCAAAAATATATGTTTTAACCTAAAGATCCATGATCTATTTTTTACATATGAATAATAAAACACCTATAAAGAGTATTTGGTATTAACAGGGATAGCGATATAAAAAAATAAAAAAAGACCGAAGTGTTAGGCAAATACGAAGCATGATCGCTTATCAACTAGCCACCTTGCTGCACACTGGGCAGAAAATATTTTTTTCCATCTGTCGTATAGTGTGGAAAAACTTAGAACCACTGTCTTATATGATGAAATAGGCACTTTTTAGGATATCAAAGCCAAAATAGGCAAAAATAGGCACTAACGTCAAAATAGGCTTTTTTAGGTCCTATAGAATTAACTCTATTAAGTGTAAATAGTCATGAAACGCATAAGTACAAATTTTTATGCAAATAATAACTCAGGAACAAAATAGATTTTTACCTAAAATCCGCGGTCTACTGATAACAAGAACACTGAAACACCGATAATGATATATGACAAGAACACACATTTAATGACAAATACACAACTTTGTACCAATTGTCTCAGGCAGCAGATCCTGAAGTTCAACTACTTCCAGAAGTTAAGGTTAGATAATAAACAGTTCTTGTCCAACTATAATGTTCACTACAGACCAGAAGTTAAGGTTGGATAATAAACAGTTCTTGTCCAACTATAATGTTCACTACAGATGAGCTGGCATGACTCACTAGAAGCAGACGGTGTGGCACGAAGTACGATGTGGCAAGAAGTACACAAGTAGAAGGTGATCTTCTCAATAGTCGATCTGACTCGCAACTGCCCGCTCTGCTGTAGCACAGGCACATATCATTTCTCTGGCGATGCCACTGTTGCGACATATTGGTGGGGCAATTGCTGGGCTGTACACTGTCTCTGGAGTGGGTTGCCGAACTATCAGTGCCTATCGTGCTGCCTGGTAGTGTGTACTGTGCTTACGACACCACAGCCTCAACTCTGGCAGATCTCTAAAAACAGGTTTTGAGTATACTGGAAAGCAGACAGGTTCATGCAGTGGAATATTTGAACATGGATAACAAGACAATAGAATCGTACCCATAAGGGGAGTAAGAAATGAAAAGAAAGGTTAGAGATGTTAGGACTGAATACAAAAAGAAGACAACCCCGAAGATAGATGCCTTTCCCATCCGCTACACCAGGATCCCTTCCTGGGAGGTTCTTTGTAGGTGGACCAGAGGATATAGGTGCTCATCAAACCCACAGGACAGATGCCACCGGCTTAATCCCCAAATAACCAGAAAAAGGTTCTTACACTCTATTAAGGAAAGCCTATGGAGAATGATGCTATAACACTTCAGTTTGACATTTGAACCAGACTACAAACCGGTATGAGTAATTAGTGATACATGCAGCCCTTTCTTAAATTTGTTTCATATGACAAAAATGAGAACAGGCAGGAAGTTACATTGCTGTTAAGCTAATCAGCCTCAGAAAATTATATAAACTCATCCATATTGTCATTCATAAAATTCCAGAAAGTGTAAATTCTCTTTGTACAAAACCTATACCACATTAGTGTTATCAATCTGTAGAAATACGTACAAACCCTTAATAAAGTCGTCGCTCAATAAATCGAACCTTCAAAACCCCACTACACAAAATAAGTAAAATTATAAACCAGTAATCTTAATTTAGAAACTTGTCAGGGAATTGATTCTCTCACTCATTAGAGCTTATCTCTCAGAGGGGGGAGAATCCCAAAGGATTTTCTCCTTCCTCTCACATTGCCGATACTAGCATTATATTATCTGGTAGACTCTTCTGTATAAGCTAAATTCCAACCAGGAAATTGGTACTTCTCTGTCTCAAGTAAAAAATATTACTATAACGGATAGAATTTTTCAACTATTTTCTCACTTTTTATACTGTGCTTATGACTTTGAACAACAACTAATTCCCTCAAAGGGCACTGCACAGGGGTCTCATGTTTCCATCTTTCCTTCTGTTTCTCTCCCACACTGATAAACATCCGTTGACAAATACCACCACTTCCTGGTCATGAGGCATTCTGGTATAACTGGCTATGGAATAGTATGTATGTGTGAAGTAATTACTTTAAGACTCATGCTACATGTTTTCAGTATTTTATATACTATTCTAAAATTAATAATGTTTTTTATACACATTCTGGAGCCAAATAAAAATCCTCTAATTATTAGCTTAAATCACTTCTGACAGGTTCTTTTTGACATGTGAATCCCATGTAGCAGGTCATTTATACACATCATTTTTTAATGAGGTTCCAATCTCAGCTTGTACAGTAGTAACAGCGGAGATCAACTTATCCTCTATCAAATCTTTATTGGAACCAGTTTCCAGTTTTCCCACTCAAGGTTCTAATCACTGTAAGCATTTCAAAATCCTTAGTTGTGACTTGTTCTAAGTTATCCTTTGTCTCCAGTTCAGTCAGAATGCTGGTTTAATGCAGCTTTCCACACTACTCTCATCTCTGAATAACTACTGAAACCTACATCCTTCTGAATCTGCTTACTGTATTCTTCTCTTGGTCTCTCTCTATGATTTTTACCCCTCACATTTCCCTCCATTACTAATTTGATGATCCGTTGACATCTTAGAACGTGTTCTGTCAACTGATCCCTTCTTTTTGTCAAGTTGTGCTATAAATTTCTTGTCTCTCCAATCCTATTTAGTACCTCCTCATTAGTTATGTGATCAACCCATATAATCTTCCGCACCACATTTTAAAAGCTTTTATTCTCTTCTTATCTAAACTATTTATCATAATGTTTCAGTTACATACATGGCTACACTCCATACAAATACTTTCAGAAACGACTTCCTGACACTTAAATCTATACTCCATGTTAGCAAATTTCTCTTCTTCAGAAATGCTAACCTTGCATTCACCAGTTTACATTTTATATCCTCTCTATTCTGGCAGTCATCAGTTATTTTGCTGCCCAGATACCAAAACTCATCTACTATTATAAGGGTCTCATTTCCTAATCTAATTCCCTCAGCATCACCTGCTTTTATTTGACTACATTTCATTAACCTTGTTTTGTTTTTGTTGATGTTCATCTTATATTCTCCTTTCAAGACAACATCCATCTTGTAGAACTTTTTCTGGTACTTGTTCTCTATTCACCAGATGATATGTAAATGTGCAACTTTACTTTCTAATTTTTCTTCCACCAGATCTAGATGATCATTTAAATCAGGTATGTATTTTAATGCTCATTCCACTCTCTTTTCTAGTTTATATGTTGCCCCATTTAATTTTGAACCTAAATCAGGGTTTATAATCTGTGCCACAAACACTTCCAGAATCTCTTGTCTCTCTGAGAAAACCTTGCATCAATTACTGAGTATCTGTTGTCAGTATCAGAAAATCCTTTGTGCATTCTTGTTGTCAAGTGTGACACTGCCCATATAAATTTTTTGAATGCTTTCTTTTCCCCTTTTCCCACTTTCAGAACTACATTTGTCAATCTCCTCACAAATAACATTTAAAAAGACAATAATTGACATTACAATAATTAAGAACTTACTAATAGTACATGTTATACACTTCTTTTTATCTAAGACTTATAAACTAATGACCATATATCAGAGATGCTGAGTCGCATATAGGCACAACAAAAAGACAGTCACAAATAAAGCTTTTGGCCAGTAAGCCCTTCGTAAAAAAACTGCAGTCTCACGCAACTGCAGCCACATCATTACATTCCATCCTGGATTTTCCATTGTTTGATTATAAACTAATGACATTCGCTGAACAGTTACACTGTCTAAACTGAAATTTGTCTCTCAAGGTAACTGTGTAAATTGAAATTTATCTAACAAGGTCACCATATAAATTGAAATTAATGCTCCACTACACAATTAAACTCACAAGTTCTGGTAAAGTGAACCCCAATTAGAGTTTGTACAGGCCATGTCGGCTGTCCAACTATAGAGGCTGTGTGAACCAGGCGATCACCAGATGCTGCACTGTGCCGGCTGCCTCGGCTGGGTGCGAATTGTTGCTAGGTGGGTGTAGCACGTCCACTGCACTCTCTGTGACCACTGCCCCAGGCATTTTTTCACAGTAAATAAGCTACTTGTCCATCACAGGTATGGTGTACGCAAAGCTTCCATATGTGCAGCTCCAACTTTCACATTTGATCCTTTCTCCTTCGAGACCATTCAAAAATATATTAAATTTTGAGAATTCCTCCCTCATATTTAATAGTGACTGGAACATGCTGCGGAACAATAGTTTTTACTTTTTGACCTCACTGTTGAATGTCTGAAGGCTCCTTTTTGAGTACTGTTGCTATGAAAAATTCACCCTTATATAGTCTGTGATGGCAATATTAACTATTATAAAATGGGACTTAACTGCCTAGGTCATCAGTCCCTAAGCTTACACAGTACTTAACCTAAATTATCCTAAGGACAAACACACACACCCATGCCTGAGGGAGGACTCGAACCTCTGCCGGGACTAGCCGCACAGCCCACGACTGCAGCGCCTCAGACCGCTCGGCTAATACCGCGCAGCTTAACTATTATAAGGCTGGCTTCCGACATTATACTCCGAGGTCGACCTTGGCAGTCACTGACAGCACCTGCTACGATGTAGGAATGTCTGCTGTCAAACTTGTTTACCGCATGCTGCCCCAGGAGTATCTCAAATAAATAATGAAAATACCAAACAAATTTTTGAACATTTATAGAATATCATCCACATACAAATAACAACATTTTGTACCACCCTTGTCCTATTTAATCATTATTGAAATTATAATAAAATTAGTTATGCACACATTAGCTCATTTGTAGACGATGAGAGTACAGAAAATCTCATCTCTAATGTTTATGTGAATTCTGTACACTCACACCTGGCAATTGGTAATGTCCTCCTTCCCTCCTTCCTTTTTAAATATACCTCTTAGTGTAATCCATCAAAGTATAAAGGTATAGAATAACATTAATAATGGATGCCTTCTTGGCACGATCACAAATTCTTGCAGTATTCTAAGAACTAATATATGAATAACAAACTAATTCAAAAAATATCAAGAAGCTGAAATTATAAAGATCATGGATGCATACTTTGTAACTTACCAATTTAATAAGATGAGGGAAGTTCACTCTGATGACACTGGAATGAAAACAACAATATTAAAATTACTTGCCAGCTGTTTTACTTAAGTGAGACATAAGAAACAACAAACTTCCATAGCACCTGTCAATTAAACATGCACCATGTATGGCGACAGTATTTAAAAACTGTTGGTGTGCCCATTCAGTAACATCCCTTAAAAAGATCAAATACCTAGGCTCATTACAGTGTTATGGTTGGGCTCTTAAAGTAACTGCATCTTGCAATTAAATCTGGCAGATATGGGTTGCAACGTTGGGGTTAGGCTACTCTACTTTGAGGTTCTTCACAAATTCTGTTCTGCATAAATTTCTACTTTCAGTATGTCAGAATAACACCAACAGTAACAGTATAAAATAATTCCTGATTCACATTAAATTGATGTGGCTAGCTCATAACCAATATAATAATGGTAAATACCTACACATTGTGAGGGTACACAATTTAGCTGAATTAAATTAGCTTTTTCCCCTGAAAGTGTTAATGGTGCAAAGTTTTCTATACCCTCATCATCTATAAATGAGTAAGCACATCTGAAATTAATGTTATTAAAAAGAGTATGATGTTTAAATATCACATAAATGTGTCACTTTTAAGTATAAATTCTGTAATATTTCAAATATTTGTTGGAGGTACTCCTGGTGCAGCACACTGCAGTAGGAGTTTGTCAGAAGATGCTCGTACAGCACAGCAGATGCTGCATAGTGCTCCCGACACCACAAGGCCTGCCGAGGAGGGACTCAGAGAACTTAGTATCTGCTCAATATTCAACTCTGTATGTAAGCTTGTAATAAACGTTGATTTATATAAATGAAAACAACATTTGAAAATATAGTATAATGTGTGGAGATAAAAAAATCTACTCACCACGTGGTGACAGGAGAAAAATATATAAAAGGTATGCAAATGTGCGACCTTTCAGAGTAACTAGCTCCTTCTGACAGAAGGACTGAAAGGAAAGGAAGAGGGATGAAGGACAGGAATTGACAAGGTTTAGGAAATGGGGAGACTTATATCATCCCAGTGCAGACACCAACAATCAGTCTTTCCTTCTCATCTCATTCAGTAAATCTCTCCAGACCAGGATTATTGGCAATTTTTCCATAACTTTTCCCCTGTCCTAATCCTCACCAGTCCTTCTCTTTCATCCCTCATACTTTCCCTTCAACCCTTCTGCCAAAAACAGCCACTGGCTCCAAAAGCTTGGGCATTGCCGTATAATTTTGTGCATTTTCTCCTGTAATCGCTTAATAAATGTTGGTTAGTCAATAAAACTGTTGGAAGTCATTTTGGAAATGATTAATATAGAAAGATCACCAGTTAATTTCAATTTGATGAAGAAACTCTTTAATATCATCGTCGTCATTATCATCATCATCATAGTTCTGTTATGTTAGAGCGTCTTTTACATCCCCAATTCTAGCGGTCCATATCTTTCTTCTTAACAGCCATTGGTGCTGCCATCCAGTACTTTGTACAGAATCTGTAATCTCTTCTTTGCATGTCTTCTACATGCCCTTCTCAGGCTGTTTTCACACACACCTCCTCCTTTCATAAAACATGCCCTATTCAGTTTCTCTTCTCTCTTTTTATTACGCTCAGTAATCATCTCCACTCTCTTACTCTTCTCAGTAATGCCTCATTTTCACCCTATTCATCCAATTGATTTTTGCAGTCTTCCTCCAAGTCCATATCTCAAAACCCCACCGGCTCACTCCCTCTCTCTTCATAATTGCGCCATTTCAGCACTGTACACAACACTCCATACAAAGCACTTCATCAGTCTTTTCCTTAAACCACATTCCATATTGCTTCAGAAAACTCTCCTTCTCTTATAAAGTGCCTCTTTCCCCATTGCTATTCTGGCTTTACTTTTTGTGCTTCACTTCCAGTCACAGTTTATTCCACTTCCTATGTACTTAAGACTTCGTAAATGTTCTGATGTTCCCTAGTTCTGAATTGTCTTTACATTTTTATTTTCACTTACATAAAATTACCTTTTTATTTCCTCCTAGATAAAATTAGACTTAATTAAAAGTTAATACAAGCACTTAAATTGTTTCTGATGTGGATGACATGATGACTGCTAATACAAAAAACGAGACATTCAGATAGATGTTACAATGTATGCTTCAATATCTCAAAGAGGATTTATGATGCTACACAAAATTATTCACTCTCACCTAAACTACAGCACAAATTCCTGTTTTCCAATAACCAACTGCAATAACAGTTCACTCTTTGCATCACTGCTATTTTTCGAGGCGAACCAATCACTGGAAACTGTCAAATCTATTAAATATCTGGGAGAATATTTATGGAATTACCTGAATTGCAACAACCACGTAAAACTAGTTATAGGAAAAATAAATAATACTGAAATTTGGCAAAAAGAGTCCTTGCAAAATGTTTAGCCCAGTGTCAAAGGAAACAGTTTGCAAATCAATAGTTTGACCAATACTTGAGCACTGCTCCTCAGTCTAGGATCTAGTCTCATGGTGTGTGCTTACTGTCCAAAGAAAATTCTGAGAGCATATGTTCACAAAAGCTTTAAGCATTCTCCTACATAAATCTCACATAAGGGTTATAAAGGTAAACTCACAGAAATTTCAGGTAATATGGAGGCTTATGAACAGTTGTTTTTCTCATACACTGTTAGTGACTGACTCTATATCGGCAAGACTCAGCGGAGCAGCGCCTCTGAGGAAGTCCAGCGCAGTCCTGGACGAAACGTAAGGAGCAGAAAAAGTTCTTGGACCACGACCTCACATCCCGGAAAGTATATCAACAGCCATCAGCCCTTTTCTTTCATCGCTCTTCCTCCTCCTCCAATCCTTCTGCCAGAAGAAGGGGCCACAGGGTAAGAAAGCTTGCAAATTGCAATACTTTTATATATGTTTTCTCCTGCCACTGTCTGGTGAGTAGATTTTTTTTCCCTTCCAATTATGATTACTACAGTCTGCAGCTGCACCGTCCTCCCCATCTCTGGGATCCGAGGCACGAGATGGTCAAGCTACAGCTGTAGAATCAATGTACAATAACAGCCAAACAAAAAAGTCAAATTCTCTATATATGTGATTTGTAAAAGTAGTACACAGTAGGCAAATTAGAACTTTGAATTACATTTAGTACAATTTATAAGTACAATAAAAAGCTAATGTGTATAATGCCATAATACACTTTACAAGTGAAAGTTATGAGAGACTGGACAGCAGACAAACATAGCATATTTTATTTACGTAAAACACACTTAATGTAAAAACAGATTGTCGAGACTTCATTGTATGACCAAATACTAAAGCCAAATATGATGATACTTACAATCAGTCAACAGTCATCTGGTAATCTCACAACTCCTTTTGTAGCAGGATTCAAGGAATCCAGTTCACAACTGATGCTGTCATCTGCAACACAGATGACAAGCTGATCGACAGCGACATGTGTGAAGCCATCCAATTCTCACACCTGCTCCTTCGATTGCATAGAAAATCACGCAAAATTGTCACATTTTCTTATCACACACAACTGCTGACTTCTCGTGTTGTCAGCAGTAGTCAGTGGACGAGCGTCCAATTTTTTTTTTCTGCGTACTTAATATACTGAAGACAGAAACTCCAGTAAGCTCACATATCATTAGTGAATTCCGCTGTACCAGTAATGACGAATTGTTTCCCTACATAGTTTTCAATGACACTAAGCACCATCTGTTTCTTGCTGTTTTATCTGTGGATTTCCATACCTCTCATTCTCTGCAGAACACACAGCAATTTCATACGTTATCACAGCTGATACAAACGACAGGACCGTACACATGCAACTAGCAGACAAGAGAAAGCAACCGTTAAATTAGAATTGAAATGAGAATTAAACTCGTTAAGCACCTAATATAATGGCTGGTAAAAACAGTGAAAACTTGCAATGCTTTGTGTGTCTTATTGTGCCACTTACATAAGAATAAAAATGAAGTAACTAATAGATAAGTAGCATCTGTTTTCAGTGGTGTCACAACATCTGGTTTAAATGCATTGCACTTGCTGAGCAGGAATTTGTTTACATTTGATTTGAATTTATGACAAACAAAGTAGAGGTGTATGTAGCCCCATACCAACACATTATGTTTATTGGGTGATCAGCCAAGACATTCACCTTAAATATTTACAGAAATACGTAAGATATCATGATTCCGTTTTTACCCAGATGATGTATGAAAATGCCCTGAATGAATTACATATAGTCACTTTTTATAGCTTTTTTAATTATAGAGATATCAGCATCAATTTTGTTTTTCTACTAATATTATAGCAATTTAAGCAGCTAATCGTACAATATGTCATTTAGTGAGGACTTTTTCACTATTTATTTGAGTGAAAACTGTATTATGGTATCTTAAACTGTTCATGAAATATCAAGGCAAATTATTTAGCTGAATCACCATGTATATAACAGAAAAACTTATTTTTTTCCACAATTTTATAATAAAAGGTGGGCATATGATCTTTGCAACTAAGGAGTGACTGCCTGTCTAACCTCAGTGCCTCTATCAGAATATCTAACAGCAGAACCAGGATGAAACTATCAACGTGACCTCACAGACTGGCACTTTTGATTTTCATCCCATTTATATGACTTGTAGGTAATGGATAAACATAAATATCCTAAAGCAGTATGGTGCAATTCTCAAAAATAATTTTAAAAAAAATAGGGTTTAAAAATTTTAAGATTCCAAGTGCTGTTCAACACAAAACATTCAAGTGTATTGGTTGTGGTTATGCTTGTAGTGCTTCGGTGTACTTACCACACAGTCATTAAATATAATCCTGCTACCGGTAGATGTTTTTAAGTTTTATTTAAATTCATATGTACTATAAAGCTGCAATATTAATTACAAATAGTGATGTGGATCATACTGTATTAACGAAACTAACATTTTTCATTGTTCATTACTAATCACACAAAAAGGGTCATTGTCATCTTTGTTTCCTCTTTATCCAGCATCAGGCTCAGCTAGGACATTTATGGTACTTTTCCTCTTTCCTCTGTCCTCCCAGCATTCTCCTTCTATAACAGTTTTGTTCCAGTCCTGATTCTTTCTTCTTAAACTTATCCTTACTTAGTCACTCCATCTTGCTCCACGACTCCCTCTTGCCCTCAAACTTGGTCTCCATCACTCATTTTGGTATTCTTCCATCTTCCATTCTCTTTACACGTGCAAACCACGTTAACCTGTTCTTCTCAATTCTGTCATTCAGGATTCCTTATCTAATTTCATTCTTAACATCTTCATTTCTCACTTTCTCTCTCCTTATTTTCCATAACATATTTCTTAAGAACTTCATTTCATTTCACTAACTTGAATTCTACTCTACCCTCTTCTTGTCGTTGCATACCGGTATGTCAGTAATGGCGTAAAGTATGTCTAGTACAGCACTTCCTTGCACTTCGTAGGCACCCGTCTTCCCCACACTAATCCTCCCCATGCATTGGTAAAATGTAATGCTATGTTGTACCGTTTTGCTAATTTCTTCCTTCATTCTTGCATTTTCTATCATCACAATTCATACTATTTAATGTTACCCACAGCTTCAACATCCTGTGCTTTAATGTTAATTTGTTCTCTGTCTCCTCTGGTTACCACCATGGTCTTGCTTTTCTTCACATTGCATTTCATTCCATATATCTTAATATTTTTATGTAGCATGTCTCTTTGTTCCTTTACCTCCCAACTGTGGTTACCCACATCATTATATGATTGGTGAATAGCAACAACTTCATCTCCCTTCTTCTATGAGCTCCTTTTGTCTCTTTCACAATTTCATCCTTCACCATCTGTATACATAAAATTCAATCGCCACATGCATGAAAGGTCATCACTTGAGAACGGTTTCGGTGATTTGGTTGATATATTTTTTGTGTTCATAATTTTTGGAACAAGATTTGCATGAAAGAAATTTAAGAATATTCTTGGAAAATCCACCAGAAAAGTTGGCAATTTTTGGTATTTTTGTTTGAAAATTTCAATAAAAGAAATGTGATAGTTTTGACAGTTCTACTATCATATGTTTTCATAACAATACAAAAAAATGTAATGTCTAGATTGACAGCTCTACTGTCACATATTTTCATAACAACTACAAATTCCACATTGAATATTGATATTTTTCAAAAAAGAGTATGACTGAATGGGATATTTCAGTGTGTTATCGATGGTGATAATATTTTTGGTGTGCTGGGAAGACTGAAGTGATGTTAGTTCATCATAATTTGGTGTGTTACAAACACCCGATTTCAGTTCATGGTTTCTTTCCTTGGAAATAATGTCACCAGTGAGGCATCTGTCAGCACACACACACACCACAAGCCAACTACACATCTGTTGAGTCAATGAGAACTGACAGAGTGTAGACGGTGTATGGAGACAAATAAAATAATTTATCAAGCGTGATCCATCATGGTGTGTGCAATTGAGTCTGACTTCCTCAGTAGAAGCTTACACACAAAATAATTTGGAACATCGACAAAACAGATGGCCAAACAACACAATTCGAGCTGAACACTTGGTGTTCAAATAAAATCCAACAGTTGATTATGCCACGAATATATTGGTCGACTTCGGAACAATGAATAATGCTTGTCAACATTGCAATGCTTTGAGGTTTTGACATGGACTGCCAGGATTATGTTGTGTGAGCAAAATGGTAAAATTACCACAATTGACACCACCATCAGATTGACTGGCGGCTTTGCTTTCTGGCCAAGAACCTCGACTGAAGCATTTCTTGCAGAACATACAAAGGTTTCTAATGACATCACTTCAGGCAATATTATCAAACAACAATTTATTTCACTCCAATGAATTCATGATCTTACTGGAATTGTTTCGTATCATTTCACACAAATTCAAGGAAAGATTCAGTAGGATGAATCCCTTATCAACTGACTGACAGACAATGCAAAGCCTAAACAATTGGGGACAGAGACATATTATGAAATAAAACTTCCAGTTAAACCAGCTGCGAGAAAGAACACACTAAGCTGTGCTGTGAAATAGTGCAGTTTTGTTTTCCTCTTCACAGTAATTTTTAACAGAACATAAGAAAATTGTGTTTTGGCTGACTTTATAATCCTACCTGTCCGTAAATTACAACCATGTGAAATTCTGTCATTAGTGCTACTGTCCTCAAAGATCAAAAACGGTCTCTCATATTCCATGTACTAATCGTTTCAACTGATTTAACCATTCATTTTGACTTCTATTCCCAATCGAGGTCCTGTTTGCAATAACAATAAACAAGGTCAGTGAGACAGGGAAAGAGATGGACAGATAGGGGGCAGAGGAGGAGATGGACAAAAGGAGAGGGGAGAAGGGGGAGGACGACGATACAATGTATGTCCAATTCCAATACATCTTTAGCAATTGCGTATTTCCGGGTTCGCTAATTATATATAACAATGGCGACACCACACTTCCTTATCTCAATTGATTAACATTACTAAGCCAATCAGTTCTTCCAACTTGGGTCTGGACACATCTGAAGTTTCTGTCACACATTCCTTGAAGAATTCCAGTAGTTTGTTTTCCAACTCCCAATACCTTTTCTCTCAGGACATGATTAAAGCCCTCAACTAAGTCATGAAATGTCTGCACCAAACCTTTCCCATACTCAATACAAATAAAACATTTTTAAGAATTTAATATTTGCATTTTTGAAATTATGTTGGTATTTTTAAAATCTCCTCAAACAAGAAAATATTTTAACTTCTTTTTGATTCTGCCCATTTTTGTACCAAATATTAATTAATTACAAAAATGAAAATATATTATTTTTATTAAAAAATATGAATCACATCAAAATTTGTTAATTAAAATTTCAATTTATTAATAAATATGGAATTGATACACAACTTCAAGAAATCTGTATTTGCTGAGAATCGTACCAGTGAACTGATAACAACACGACTGCAACACTATGCGCTATGCTACATGCATTCTGCTTAGAATGGTAGGAAAATTTTGACTGTGAAAGCACTTCAAAGTACATTATTTCGAGTATCTTTGAGAACTGTATTGTGCTGGATTACAACATTGATGTTTGGACTCTGTCTCATGACCTACGAGTCTGGAATAAATCAAAGACGGCCATTCTGACAGGTTCTAACATCTCTCTTGATAAAGATACGACAGGTTCTAACATATCTCTTGATAAAGATACAAGGGTGAACTCTTATGCTTGACTGAACAGTCACTAAGGGACTGTAGTGGCATATGTGGGCAGGCAAATAATGGAAACTGATTAATAATTGCTGCTTGAATAATTGGAAAAAAAAAGATTGGAAAGAAGAGTTAAAAGATATTGGAAGGTAGTTTATGAATCTGTAGACATATCCTGGTTGAACTTTAACTGATACCAATATCAAAAGACTTTCAGTATCAATACATTCATGGTCAATATTCACGATTTGCGTTACTATCATCTTCACATTAATTCCATTGCGTGTAGTCTCGATTATAACAATGCCGATGAAGGATCGCTCCTCTGCTCCTTGTGCAAATTCTTCTCGCCTGCTCCTAACCTCACGATGCAGGATCTCGGCGGCAGGCAAAATGATGAACAGACAGTGACACACATCTCACATATGTCAATTAATTTCATCTTCCTGATAACTTTTTATAACACTAATGTACAGTTGAGACACACATTTTTTAACAATGCTGGTATGAAAGAGCCAAGCATACGTCTGCATGCTGCTACTTATAGAAACTAAGAGGTGAAGATGCAGCAATTAAAAAACTGAAGAGAATATTTCTTTGTTTTTTTTCCCATGCAGATGTATCAAAACATTATCTTTGTCACAAAACAACTCATTAATTTACATTTGGCATTGTGTATATATAGCTTACATGTATGAAAGAAAGGGGGGAAAAATTACAATTCAACATATTCTCCCCCTCCCCGCATTAACAGATGTCATACGGAGGTGCACAGTGTCTAAGCTTATTTCCCTTTTTTTGGGTTGATAATCCTGGCTGGTATGGGCATAGCCTTTATTTCCAGCCATTGGAGTTATCCTGAATGGTTATCAATTTATATAGGCATGTCAGCTTATTTTAACACATATAAGTTCTCCCTCCTAACAAAGTGCTTGTAACCGCATAGCCCATTTGTTGTTCAGTCAGCATCTGCACAGTGTTCAACTTGCAACGCATACACCCGCAATGCAACATCTGTTATCGGCACAGTTTGTGCTCACATGTTCAATACGACGTGGCCAGAGTGTCTGTCTCATGCATTTACAGTTGATTTCACTACACAAATTCATGAAACTTGTGTTCAGCAGCATGATCCTTTGTGAAATCTTTGATGCAGTGACAACTGGTTTCCATATCGGCGGCCTGAGGAATTTATTTCACCTCGTCACTCTCACTTATGCAGTGGGGACACCAGCCGTACATCTGACATCCGTCGATAAGGTAAGCTCTTTGGAGCTTTTATGACATTTTCAAACACAGAAAATTCGTGTTACACGAAGTATTTATCATGTCCACAACCACATATTCTTTTATCACATGCACACTTAACCAGGTTTCGAATGTTTTTGCGCTTTGTTTTTGAATGTCTTTCATAAAGCTGCATTACATAAAGTTTTTGTAGTGTTCTTTCCACATACTACACACATAATAAAATACAAATACAGTTACAAAATACACCTATTTATTTCCTGCCATGCCATTATCACCACTTATATACATTAGGGTCTGTAAGATATTTTCTCTCCTTTTTAAATATAGTGTCATTACATGTCATTTTGTTTTCATTTTTGTTACTTTATTCAATTCCAATTATTTGAGTACACATTTTACTCTCATTTGGTTATACATCTTTCGTATAACTTTCATACAATAATAGATTGAGTTTTCATTTATGGCATAGATTGATATACATCTCCTTTCAATGTACAATAATTTCTTGTGGAAGTATATTTATCATTTCAAAAGAATCAAAGAAGTAAACAAAAGATGTAGCAGCTTCCTACCCTTACCATTGAAAATTCAAAATCAGCATTCCTGGCGTGTCTCGTTTGTAGACAGAATTTAATTTTAATTTGCTCCTTCAATGTTTTTACAATTCCCAATCTCGCAGGCTTGTAAAAAATACAGTGAAAGTTTCATTAGTTTCTTGTAACAATAAAATGATTCATTTATCTTAAAAAAAAATTTATCTCAACAATTGAAAGTACATTCATATTTCACTCGGCACCGTACCTTAAACGGTCGGTACTGAATAGTGGCATATGTGAGCGGGCAAATAATGGGAACTGATTAATAACTGCTGCTTGAATAAATGGAAAAAATTGATTGGAAAGAAGAGTTGAAAGAGATTGCAAGGTAATTTATAAATCTGTACACATATCCTGGGTGAACTATAACTGACACCAATATCAACAGATCTTCAATATCAATACATTCAAGGTCAATCTTCATAATTTGCCTTACGTACTGTTTCACAATAATTCCATTGGGCGGAGTCTTGATTATAACAATAGCAATGCAGAATCATTCCTTTTCTGCTTGTGCAAATTCCTCTTCTCTGCTCCAAGCCTCCTGATGCAGGATCTCGGCAGAGGGCGAAATGATGAACAGACGGGGACACACATCTCACATATGCGAATTAATTTTACCTTTCTGATAATTTCCTATAGCACCTTTAATGTACGGTTGAGACACAAATTTTTTTAACAGTGCTGGTATAATGGATCCAAGAATACGTCTGCATGCTACTACTTATGGAAACAAACTCGTGAAAATACAGGAATTAATAATTTGAAGAGCGTGTTTCTCCTTTTTTTTCATGGAGATGTATCAAAACATTATCTTTGCAGCAAAACAACTCTTTGGCGTTATCTGTATATAGCTTACATGTATAAAAGAAAAGAACAATATATATATAAAATAGAAAGAAACTTCCACATGGGAAAAACATATTAAAAACAAAGATTCCAAGACTTACCAAGCGGGAAAGTGCCGGTAGACAGGCACAATAAATAAAACACACAAACACACACACAGAATTTCTAGCTTTCGCAACCAACGGTTGCTTCTTCAGGAAAGAGGGAAGGAGAGGGAAAGATGAATGGATGTGGGGTTTAAGGGAGAGGGTAAGGAGTCATTCCAATCCCGGGAGCGGAAAGACTTAACTTAGGGGGAAAAAGGACAGGTGTACACTCGCACACACACACACATATCCATCCGCACATACACAGACACAAGCAGACAACTGTCAGTCGAGGCGAAGGTGTGGAGGCAAAGATGATGTTGAATGACAGTTGAGGTATGAGTGGTGGCAACTTGAAATTAGTGGAGATTGAGGCCTGGTGGATAACAAGAAGAGAGTATATATTGAAGGGCAAGTTCCCATCTCCGGAGTTCGGATAGGTTGGTGATGGTAGGAAGTATCCAGATAACTCGGACGGTGTAACACTGTGCCAAGATGTGATCCTCATTACCAACAAACACTGTCTGCCTGTGTCCATTCATGCGAATGGACAATTTGTTGCTGGTCATTCCCACATAGAAAGCGTCACAGTGTAGGCAGGTCAGTTGGTAAAAAATCACATGGGTGCTTTCACACGTGGCTCTGCCTTTGATCGTGTACACCTTCCGTGTTACAGGACTGGATTAGGTGGTGGTGGTGGGAGGGTGCATAGGACAGGTTTTACACCGGGTGAAGTTACAAGGGTAGGAGCCAGAGGGTAGGGAAGGTGGTTTGGGGATTTCATATGTATTTGAAAGAAACTTCCACATGATGTGTGTGTGTGTGTGTGTGTGTGTGTGTGTGTGTGTGTGTGTGTGTGTGTGTGTGTGGGTGTGCGCGCGCGCGTGTGCGTGCTAGTATATACCTATCCTTTTTTTCCCCCTAAGGTAAGTCTTTCCGCTCCCGGGATTGGAATGACTGCTTACCCTCTCCCTAACCCACATCCTTTCATCTTTCCTTTTCCTTCCCTCTTTCCTGACGAAGCAGCCGCCGGTTGCGAAAGCTCGAAATTCTGTGTGTGTGTTTGTGCGTTTTATTTATTGTGCCTATCTACCGGCGCTTTCCCGCTTGGCCTGCACCCTCCCACCACCACCACCTACTCCAGTCCTGTAACCCAGAAGGTGTACACGATCAAAGGCAGAGCCACGTGTGAAAGCACCCACGTGATTTACCAACTGACCTGCCTACACTGTGAAGCTTTCTATGTGGGAATGACCAGCAACAAACTGTCCATTCGCATGAATGGACACAGGCAGACAGTGTTTGTTGGTAATGAGGATAACCCTGTGGCTAAACATGCCTTGGTGCACGACCAGCACATCTTGGCACAGTTTTACACCGTCCGAGTTATCTGGATACTTCCCACTAAGACCAACCTGTCAGAACTCTGGAGATGGGAACTTGCCCTTCAGTATATCCTCTCTTCTCGATATCCGCCAGGCCTCAACCTCCGCTAATTTCAAGTTGCCACTGCTCATCACTCACCTGTCTTTCAACAACTTCTTTGCCTCTGTACTTCTGCCTCGACTGACATCTCTGCCCAAACTCTTTGCCTTTACAAATGTCTACTTGTGTCTGTGTATGTGCGGATGGATGTGTGTGTGTGTGTGTGCACGAGTGTATACCTATCCTTTTTCCCCCTAAGGTAAGTCTTTCCGCTCCCGGGATTGGAATGACTCCTTACCCTCTCCCTTAAAACCCACATCCTTTCATCTTTCCTTTTCCTTCCCTCTTTCCTGACGAAGCAGGCCAAGTGGTAAAGTGCCGGTAGATAGGCACAATAAATAAAACACACAAACACACACACACAGAATTTCAAGCTTTCACAACCGGCAGCTGCTTCGTCAGGAAAGAGGGAAGGAAAAGGAAAGATGAAAGGATGTGGTTTTAAGGGAGAGGGTAAGGAGTCATTCCAATCCCAGGAGTGGAAAGACTTACCTTAGGGGGAAAATAAAGGATAGGTATATACTCGCGCGCGCACACACACACACACACACACACACACACACACACACACACACACCACATATTCATCCATACATACACAGACACAAGCAGACATATTTAAAGGCATATTTACATATTATGTCAATTATGTTGAATAAACAGCAAAAAAGCTATTTCTTTTGGTTGTACTTATGAAAAAGCAAAGTCTTGAAAAAAATTATACACAGCACACTGATGCTATAAAAATCTTTGTTGTCCGATAATTATAATTCTTGTATCTGTGAAATGCGAGACATTAGGTTGTCTTATTGGTGTCATTCTGGCATTGATACTTTAAGGATGTGAACTGTATCTTTTTGCCAATAATTATTGGAAAGTTGAAATTTACACATTTTTCACTCAGTAATAAGACAAACCTCTCTGCAGTTCTGTTTTATTTAAATTGTGCAATTAATTTTTTGCTATTTAAATTAAACTGGGTGTGCTCGTTTGTTGATGCCATGATCAAGCGCCATAAGCATCATTGGTTATTTTATTACAAAAAATTGAGCCTGCGTCTTAATTTGAAGTCCGATTAACTTTTACAAATAACTATTTTTGTATGGACATTAACTACATACACAGTCGACTGCCACCAAGTCGTTAATCAACAGTGACTTTTTGGCCAGAAGCTCATTTTCATTCATTCTATTAAAGTAAATGAATATAATTTCATTTAAAATTAAAATAATCAGTATTTTCAAGAATTTCAATCACAAATGAGAATAGTTGCACTTTCTTTTGTTTATCGCCTTTGGAGTGGATCCTATTGTTCAAGGCTTTAAGTACCTTACACTCTGGAAAATTATTTTATATGAAAGGGACTCAGAAACCAATGGTATCCTTCAAATATAAACCCATTGTGTATCTAAATTAACACAAAACAAACAATGAACAAAATTTTGTAATTTGGTAGTACACATCACTCACTTTCAATCTACAAAACATTCTACTGAAAAATATACAGGGATAAAGGAGAAGTAGACACCACTAACCTTATGTAGGTCTCATCGTTTCTGTGTTTCCCGCACACAGCATTTTTGTTCAAATACAATTCTCTGATAGGTATAGAACTGAAGATCGCCAAATCAGAAGTTGTTGTAATCTGAAAACCATTCCAGAGTTAATGAACATGAAGTAGCACACACTCTCTATTGCACATTAACAATTTACTTTTTTCACACAACTAGGCTGAACAACAACCATTCATATTATGCATACATGGTAAAAATTAGAAAAGAAACATCAGATGCCAACATCCTGTAACTCTGGGAAAAGCACAGTGACATATTTTTCTCAAAACACAGTGAAACAGCACATCTCATTTTTGGAGCTTCCACTTTACAAAATTCCTGCTGACAAGCCTGGTTGTAGCACTTTCAGTTGAATTATTTTACATACATCATCTCAAATCTATTTCTTAGCACTGGATTTTAAATACATTGCTTGATTATTACATTTATTGTTCTTTAATGACAGGTAATGACTCAATTTCAAGCCCTGTAAATTAAGTATAAAAATTTAAAAACCTTCTGGTAACTTTTCCATGGTCGCAACCTGAGGCAGCTCTTTGTTAGGGTTGCTGACGCCTTTTATAACCAGCATCCAGGCAATGATTTGTGATCTATATTGGTGCAGGTAAGGAAGCATATGCTGCCACACAATACAAACAGTGATGTACAGAAAATTGATTTTTTCAGATTGGCTAGTTCAGAGCTGTCAGTGGTGGGTAGGAGACGGCACATATGTCATTCACTTCAGAACTGTTTGGTATTTCCGTAGCAGCGGAACACAGGACAATAGGGCACTGCATTTTTGCATACCTTGTCCTAAATACCGCACCAGCTATTGCAAGATGGCAGATATTTCATTGCAATATGATGCTATGATGGACTACAACGTGACACATTATTAATAAGAAGCCACTGGGTCCCAATAAAAGTGTGAGGGCATCTGAAAACATCACAACTGTCAGCAATTGTGGGTGGGAGGGGTGGGGACTGGGGAGTGGGAGAGGACTGTGGGGCAGATGCCCCCTTGTGGCAAGGTTTTTAGGGGCGCAAAAAACTGTAAGATACAATATTTAACACAAAAAAAACAATATTTCTGGGATCACACAGAATCTGCATCATAACTGATGTCCTATGTTAATGTTTTTACAACAGTTATTATTTTACACATCTGGCCGTGGTAGTGGGTGACATCACCACCCTCAACCCTTCCCCGGGAACATCGTGAGAAGTACATGGCTGAACATACACTACTGGCCACTAAAATTGCTACACCACAAAGATCACGTGCTACAGAAGCGAAACTTAACTGACAGGAAGAAGATGCTGTGATATGCAAATGATTAGCTATTCAGGGCATTCACACAAGGTTGGGATCGGTGGCGACACCTACAATGTGCTGACATGAGGAAAGTTCCAACCGATTTCTCATACACAAACAGCAGTTGACCAGCATTGCCTGGTGAAACGTCGTTGTGATGCCTCGTGTAAGGAGTAGAAATGCGTACCATCACATTTCCGACCTTGATAAAGATCAGATTGTAGCCTATCGTGATTGCAGTTTATCGTACCGTGACTTTGCTCTTCGTGTTGGTCGAGATCCAATGACTGTTAGCAGAATATGGAATCAGTGGTTTCAGGAGGGTAATACGGAGCGCCGTGCTGGATCCCAACGGCCTCGTATCACTAGCAGTCGAGATCACAGGCATCTTATCCACATGGCTGTAACGGATCGTGCAGCCATGTCTCGATCCCTGAGACAACAGATGGGGACATTTGCAAGACAACAACCATCTGCACGAACAGTTCGATGATGTTTGCAGCAGCATGGACTACCAGCTCGGAGACCGTGGCTGCGGTTACCCTTGACGCTGCATCACAGACAGGAGTGCCTGTGATGGTGCATTCAATGACGAACTTGGGTGCGCAAACGGCAAAACGTAATTTTTTTGGATGAATCCAAGTTCTGTTTACAGCATCATGATGGTCGCATCCGTGTTTGTTGTATTCGTCGTCGCCATACTGGCGTATCACCTGGCGTGATGGTATGGGGTGCCATTGGTTACACGTCTCGGTCACCTCTAGTTCGCATTGATTGCACTTTGAACAGTGGATGTTACATTTCAGATGTGTTACGACTCGTGGCTCTACCCTTCATTCGATCTCTGCGAAACCCTACATTTCGGCAGGATAATGCACGACCGCATGTTGCAGGTCCTGTACAGGCCTTTCTGGATACAAAAAATGTTTGACTGCTGCCCTGGCCAACACATTCTACAGATCTCTCACCAACTGAAAACGTCTGGTCAATGGTGGCCGAGCAACTGGCTCGTCACTATATGCCAGTCACTACCCTTGATGAACTGTGGTATCTTGTTGAAGCTGCATGGTCAGCTGTACCTGTAAACGCCATCCAAGCTCTGTTTGACTCAATGCCCAGGCATATCACGGCCGTTATTATGGCCAGAGGTGGTTGTTCAGGGTACTGATTTCTCAGGATCTATGCACCCAAATTGCATTAAAATGTAATCATAAGTCAGTTCTAGTATAATGTAATTGTTTAATGAATACCCGTTTATCATCTGCACTTCTTTTTGGTGTAGCAATTTTAATGGGCAGTAGTGTACTTCTCTCCTTTTCCTCAACCCCCCCTCCCCATTCTCCCCTGCCCACCATCTAACTTCCCAACTGCACATAGCTGTCCTACCCTCTCTCCAACTTGTCCCTACATGCTCCCCAGCAGCACCTCACTGTTCCCCACCCCTACCCTACTATCCCTCCCCCCTTCCCACCCCTCCCTGCTCCTTACCCCCACCCAGTTGCTACTCTCATCGTGCACTGGTGCTGTTGCTTGCAGTGTGGCTTCAGTTGCCTGAGACTGCAGTTTTGTTTGTGTGTGTGTCTGTGTGTGTGTGTGTGTGTGTGTGTGTGTGTGTGTGTGTGTGTGTGTGTGTGTGTGTCGCCTATGCCTGATGAAGGCCTTGTCGTTAAAGCTTATTTGTTAAAGTCTTTTTGTTGTGCCTATCTGCAACTCAGCATCTACATTTCACAGTGAGTAGCAAATTTTCTTTTCATAATATTGCTACATTCCAGCCTGGATTTTTCATTGTCTGTGAGGGGTATTACAGTTACCCCAAGCAAGTTTTTTTGTTCACAATTTATTAGTTATTGCGAATAATGCATTACATTTTTTGCATTTTCACACTGAAACATTTGTCAAAAGAAAAAATTGTAATTTAATGTAGACCAGAAAAATAAAAATCTAAAGAAGTAAGCTGCAGTAGCATGGATACACAGTGTACCTTGTAACAGTGATTTCTGACTAACTACAGGGCTTATTTTGCACGTCTTGTCCTGCTTACCATTTCTGTCCTTACTTGTAAATATGTACCACAACCTACTGTGCCCCAGTAGTCTTCTTGCCTTCACCAGTGCTGCTGTGCCAATTAAAAACTTTCTACATCAGTTAGCTATTAGTTGTGTTAATTTATTAGTCATTTATATGCACTCTTTACAATTATTTTTTCATAATGTACCTCACCCATAACGCCTTTAAGAAAGAAATCTGGTAGTGAATGCAGGAAAGGTAAAATGCAGAACAGGAACTGCTTTCTAAACGAACTGGAAGTCGTGACAGATTTACTGTGAAAACTGCTCCAGTTCTAAGTACACCAGAACTTACAAGCTCATACAATCTGAAGTCCATACGCTGTTCACTCTCTACAGCACAAGCAGAGACAACTTTGCCCGAAAATGCTTTGACGACTATGCAGAAAATCACTCTCTAAGAGCAGACTGATTTGAAAGTTTTCACCGACATTAGCAATCGGACAGAAAATGGTAAGACTTTGAAAAATGAATTAAGAGAGGGACATGTGAAAACAGAATAAAGACTCATTTTTTGAACAGATAAAACATATTAATCTGAGGATTGTTTTTGTATGAAACTAGAAAATGGTGAGAGGAATTTAAGGATACAGTCGTGGTATTCTCCTGTGTGTCACTTACTGCTTTTCTCACATGCTTATAAAAAAGTAAAGGAACAAGTTCTTCTGTACAGTCACACTGTTCTAAAACATGGAAAAAGTTTAAACTCTGAGTATTAAACCATAAAAAAAACTGCCATCACATTGAAGGGTTTGAAAACTGGAAAGAAATCTTTCAAGCTCCATGTAAAATACGAACCTGTTGTGAATCGTCATCTTCACAAAGCTCAGCACACAGATGACTGTGTTGTATCTTATCTTTCTTCACAAAGCCAAAATGAATTCATTAAACTTTGTGGTGGTGACATCAGAACAGAGATATTTAAGGAATTGCTAACAAGTATGGCTAAGTGTTTCTCCATCACAATTGGTAGGGTACCAGATATATCGCATACCAAGCAAATGTCTCGAGTAATTGTTGTGTATACAAATACATATTGAAGGTTCAGCAGTCACTGTATAGAAATCTTCATTGACTTCATCCTATTACATTGGAAATCATCTAATGAAATTGCACAACAAATTTGTGAAAAGTTGTAATACGGTGGTCTAAGACTGGAGTAGTACTGTGGACAATGTGGATATGACAATGCTGCAACTGTGGCTGGACACATTAGTGGTGTTCAGATATATATTTTGGGTGTGACGTTAACAATTACTCACTTAATCTTGTTGGCGTACTTGCAGCTAGTGTCGGAACAAAGTCTACCCTTTTTTTTTTTGGCACTGTGCAAAATGCGTACTCATTGTAACAACATTATCTACGTGATTGTTCCAATTTAAGTTTTCCGTAATTGTAATCTCTCAGTATTTACTTGAATCCACAGCCTTCAGATTTGTGTGATTTATCATGTAACTGGAATTTAGCAGATTTCTGTTAGTACTCATGAGAATGACTTCACACTTTTTTGTTATTTTGAGTCAATTGCCACTTTTTGTCTAAATCATTTTGATGATCTAATGACTTAAAAAGACAGTACATGACAGGGCCATCTGGAAACAATCTACAACAGCTGCTCAGATTGTCACCAAGCCATTTACATAGATGAGGAACAGCAGAGGGCCTATAACACTTCCTCAGAGAATGCCATATATTACTACTGTTCTACTCAAAACTTTCCATAAATTACTATGAACTGTGACCTTTCTGACAGAAATCGTGAATCTGGCCACACAATTGACATGATACTCTGTAGACACACAATTTGATTAGAAATCACTTGTGAGGAATGATGTGAAACCAATCTGACATCCCCTGTCGACGGCACTCATTACTTCAACTGAATTAAGAGAGAGTTATGTCCCACAAAAAGATATTTTCCAAGTTGGGTTGCTTTGGGGTAGGAGACCAAACACTGGGGTCATCGGTCTCATCGGATTAGGAAAACATGAGGAAGGAAGTCGGCCATGCCCTGTCACAGGAATCGTATCCCACCATTTGCCTGAGGCAATTTAGGGAAAGCGTGGAAAACTTAAATCAGGGTGGCCAGACACATGATTGAACCATTGTCTTGTGTGTGTGTGTGTGTGTGTGTGTGTGTGTGTGTGTGTGTGTGTGTGTGAGACGACAGGTGGAGTGGGTTACATGTGGGCATCTGGATCAGTGGGGTCCACTGGAATAATCAAGTTCTAAATTCAAGCAAGTGCCCCAAAGGATTTATTCACGATAACAGGGGGTACAACTGAGGCACATGAGGAAGCTACTAATTGCTTGGAAAAGTAGCTAATATGACCTAAGTCCCACGAATGGTGTGAAAGTGCAGAAGAGGCCCGTGTTAGCTGGTCTGAGTCCAGTGAGCGAGAGGGTGAAGTGATGGTGCTCCATCCCTCGCCACCCGTGTCTGGCACACCCCCGTGACTCTCTTCTGCACCCCCACTGGCCAGAGATTGTGAACAGAGTCCCCCTAAGTGTGTACGACAACATGTCAGTAGCACATCGCAAAGCCACAGGTGGGCCATGGAAAGTCTTCACATTGTCTCAACTTGAAACATATGAATGAATGTTCCCGGCAAATTTTTTTGAAATTTTCTGTCTCTACCTCTTTTGAGCATGTGGTTCCCAAACAAACAATTTTGTGTGTGTGTGTGTGTGTGTGTGTGTGTGTGTGTGTGTGTGATGACAGGTGGAGTGGGTTATATGTGGGCATCTAGATCCAAAGCACGACATTGCTTGAAAGCTCAGTTACTACTGCAATCTCATTCACACAGTTACGTAGATGCGTCAACTATATGCTGAATGCTGTACCCTGGTTGTATTCGACCCAGGACGCTCCAGTGTTGTATTAAAAAACTAAAAATTAGTGCATACTTACCTTGTTGTCAGTCAGATCTAATACTTTTAGTGAGCACCACTTCAGTTTATCAGCAAAGACAGTGGCGAGATGGCTCAGTGTGAACAGCCCATTTCCTGCAAGACTGAGACTAACGACGTTCGGGAACATTTCTCCTGTTTTCAGCAACTGCTGCTGCAAATGGACGTTTTCTGATGGGTCGTACATCACTTGTTGGAATTCTAAAAAGAAAAGGAAAAGAAACAACAATTTATGCAAATAAGTATGTAAAGGAAGTTTAATGCACACAAGATGTGCACACTTTATTACTGTACGAAAACTATAAATGAAATAAACTGCAACACAATTATTAGAAACATTTTGGTCAACAACATCAAATGAGCTTAACACTTTTAGTTCAACTTCAGTGTCATTAAATATATTTAACGTAAAACATCTGCTGTCGAGTCATCAGGACCTTGACGGAAATGTCTTAAATATCTCCCGCTGAGCTGTTACGGCACAGACTACAGTCAGTGCCCGCAGCCATCTCTAGGATGCAGTGGTTGCCAGATCCTGCAGTCAATGAACTGACCACACGGCAACTCGGCAGAAGCCAGCCACTTCCATTATATCCTCTTTCAGGAGGCAACAGTCGGGTCTACAACAATGATCCCCTTTCAGGAATCTTCAGTGATAGCTGGAGGGTTCATTGGCACAAAGGAATACGGCAGTGAGGTTCCTCCTGCCAGTGTTCCCACCAGATAGCTGTACTTAAACCCCACAGGGTGTTCCAACCACCATTCACACAGCTGGGCAATGTTATGACACAGTCGCCACCGCCGTCACCGTGCCTACACTGCCCGACTGCCTCGGCATTTGGTGGCTCTGCAGTCTGCTGGCTTCACAGGACTGTGCCACATGGATTTTACCATCACCTTTCAGTGTCAGGTACAAATGACGGACTTCGCAGCTCAATCCCCTCGGGGCCTGCCTGCCGCTCGCCACTGCTCTCCAGAGTTTAACTGGGAACAATGCTGTTGTGTGCTGGTGCTCTGGAAGAAGCTGCCAGCTGCCTCCTACCGGCAGCAGAGACGCGTCCAGTGCTTTGGCCACAGCCACCCCACCTCTACTGGCCGTATCCACATCTGTCGTGTCCACTACCCCCCCTTCCAGCTGCCCACAGGGACATTACGGGATGACACCGGGCCGCTATCAGGATGAGAATGCACATGTTACTGTTTGAGTCTATCAGAATAATAAAGAATTGTTAAATTCACTGACTGTTTTGCTGCAGTCTCCTACAAGATCCTCCAGTTTTCCTCAACATCATCTAAAAGGGGGATGTGCAAGTGGGAGTCAAGTGCCTACTGACAATCAGGAACCCAGTTCCTGGCAAAAACCAGCAATCATTCCACGACCCATCCATACATTTCTGGATTTAGAAGTGTAAAGGCCCAGAGTCCAATCAATCAACAAAAAAGAATAAGAAACTTTTTGTCAGATCAAAACTGTGTGCTGGACGGAGACTCAAACTAGGAACCTCTGCCTTTCACAGCAAAGTTTCACAGGAGAACTTCTGTGAAATTTGGAAGGAAGGAGATGAAGTACTGGCAGGAGTAAAGCTGCGAGGACAGGTCGTGAGTCGTGCTCGGGTAGCTGAGTCGGTAGGGTGCTCGCCTGTGAAAGGCAAAGGTCCTGAGTTCAAGTCTCAGTCCATCACTCGGTTTAAATCTGCCAGGAAGTGTCATCTCAGTGTACACATGCTGCAGAGTAAAAATTTCTTCCTGGAAGCATCATCCAGGCTGTGGCTAAGCCATGTCTCCATAATTTCCTTTCTTCCAGGAGTGCTACTCTTGTATGTTTCCCAAGAGAATTTCTGTGAAGTCTGATATATAGGAAATAAGGTACTGGCGGAAGTAAAGCTGTGAGGATGAGTTGTAAGTTGTGCTTGTATAGTTCAATCAGTGGAGCCCTTGACCACAAAAGGTAAAGGTCCCACGTTTGAATCTCTGTTCTGCTGACAGTTTTAATCAGCCAGGAAATTTCATGTCAGCCCACACTCTGCTGCCGAGTCAAAATTTCATTCAAGAAGAATAAGGCTTGCTTCATTCTGGTGACAGAAGCAGACAGAGACTGCAAATGGTGGTTTGTCTTAGACAAAAACAACATATCCAAGTAATAGATCAGATTTTGGGTTTTCACTCGGATATTCTTATACACTTGGTTCTGTTCCATTATGTCAGTTTAGATAAAGTGGCAGTATTGGTTAAAAGCCAGAGGGCCGAACCATTAACTCCTGCAACATAAACTCCATTCAATTTACCAGGGCCCACATGCCCCGTGCACAAGTTGCACGATGTAGTTTCTCAAAGGAAAGGGCATTACGCCACCCAGTGCCGAGAGTGTGCCTGGCTCAGGCTTGGGTTTGTGAAAGC
Organism: Schistocerca gregaria; assembly: GCF_023897955.1. Lineage (NCBI taxonomy): Eukaryota > Metazoa > Arthropoda > Insecta > Orthoptera > Acrididae > Schistocerca > Schistocerca gregaria. Next base: position 159,266,943 of record NC_064928.1, read on the forward strand.
TTAGGAATAAGCTAGAATAGCCATAAGGATTTTCCTGTGAATAGGAATTTTGCAAAGCAGAGAGAGAACTGGGGATTGTTAAACTGTGCCTTTAGGTAAGAAATTAAAGGAACTTTTAGTTGATACTTCTATTAGCTGGAATTTGTACAGTGGCAATGTAAATAGTAGAAAGTTAGTGTGTTTAATTTAGTAGGAATCAACTGGTATCTCATAGTGTGATATTTCGAATATTTAGTAAAGTGTGTACTAATTGGTATGATATCCACCAGGACAACAGGTAGTGAATGCTAGTTAATTTGCAGATGTGAGATAGACACCAAGGTAGATGTAAAATGTGGTACAACACCCATCAGGTATGACACAGTCTAAGTGGCACAACAGTATCAGATGGTTAGGATTTCCTGTATTTGTACCATGTGACACTGCCTCAGAAAAGCAACATGCTAAGATACCAACCACATGGGTACAAGATGATAATTAGACACGATGCCATCACACTCCAGATCCCTTGAGATGTAATGAGCACAATAGCAGAAAATTTGCCTACAGGATACATACAAATTTGACATTATGGAGAACAAGAGGCTTATCCCCATTCAAAACAATCATTTCTCTGACTTCATTGCACAATTATGTGAGAAACAGAACAATGGGAAATCCAAGATGGAATGTTATGTGAGAAATAGGTTAGTTTTGAGAATTTTCAAATGCTTACAAAACTACACTGATGGAAAAAAAATCACAATACCAAGAATGACTTGTGTGACATATACAAAAGATGGTAGGTGTGTTTCTAAATCTGAAAAATAACGTCTATTTAAATTACACACCAATCACATAAGAGAGACATTAATAGTGGCACTTTGGGGATGCAAATTAGATTTGCTTTAAATACACACTGTAACGGTCATCAGCATTAGTTAGAATTGAGACTGAACGTGGTGAGTTGATGTTAGAGAAGAATGCCTGTAAGGTGAAGAAGACTCCACTTTCAACACCATACTGAGTTTGAATTAGGTTGTGTAATGGTAATACAATAAGGTGTATGTTCTTTCTGTGATACTGCAGAAAGACTTGGCAGGAATGAAGCCGCTGTACACAATTGCTGGCAGCAGTGGTCACAAGAAGTGTGGTCACAAGAAGTGTGGTCACAAGAAGACAGGGCTCCAGATGGCCGCGTGGCACTACTGAGAGAGAACACCATTGTGTTTTGTATATGGCTCTTGCACACTGTACTGCATCTGCAGCAGCAATCTGAGTAGCAGCTGGCACCACAACGACACAATGAACTGTTACAAATTGGCTATTTCAGGACAGCTTCGAGCCAGATGTTCTGTTGCGTGCATTCCACTAACCCTGAGCCACCACAACTGGCTACTTCAGTGATATCATTGGAGGGCATGGTGGAGGTCCCTTGTGATTTCTGATGGAACTTGGTTCTGCCTCGGTGCCAGTGATGACCGTATGTTGGTTAGGACGAGGCAATTTGAAGGCCTGTAACAAACCTGCCTGCATGCTTGTCACACTGGATCTATATCTGGAGTTACGGTCTAAGGTGCAATTTCGTATGACAGCAGAGGCGCTCTTGTGGTTATCCCACACACCCTGATGGCAAATGTGTACGTCAATCTGATGAGTCAACCCATAGTGCTGCCGTTCCTCAACAGCATTTCAGGGTGTGTTCTCCAACAGGATAACACATGCCCACATACTGCTGTTGTAATCCAATGTGCTCCACAGAATGTCAACCTGTTGCACTGGCCTGCTTGATCGATAACTGCCACTGTATTTACCAATGAAGTGCAACACAAATGTCGCTCCCTCACACTAACTGACATCCGGCACCTGTACAATACAATGTGTGCACATTTGCATGCTTGCACTAAATATTCTGGCAGTTATACTGGTTATTAATGTACCAACATTTCACGTTTGCAGTAGCTTACCTCATGCTTACATTACACTGTGATCTTGCAATGTTAACCATTTCATTGCATTACCTAGACAAATATATTCTGAAAATTTTATTTCTTGTATTATTTTTTGGTGTTGGGATTTTTCCCCCATCAGTGTATATTTTTGAAAAGTTTTGTTAATTATGAGAGTTGTGGTTAATTTATTTTTCACCAAATCAGTATCTGTCGCTCACATCAATGCAAATAAACATACACTTCTGATAATTTTTGGAAGTTACCACTGTCCTGTGCATAAACTAATTTGTAGTATTAAATCAGCATTTGTGATTTAGTTAATGTATCAGATATGGTAGGCAACATATGGTGTAACATTTAGTTTTTCCTTTCAAGAGGAGTTGGCTATATATTATCTACATTTATCATAAATTAACTCTTATTTTCAAGTCTGTTAGCAACTATAATTGAGCTCGACAAGTTTTAGGAAACTAGTAATTTTTACCACAGGTTTTTCTGTTGCCTAAACAGAAATCTCTATTTGTTTACTTGCTTCAGTTGTACAGAATTGGCAATCTTTTAATTTAATAGATTAAAATATAGTCAGCAAGCTTAGTTTAAAGTTATTTGTTCATTGTCATGTAAAACACTGCACCACCCACAATGCAGCTCCATTGTCAATTGTACGTGCTGTTCTCGAACACAGGATGATTTAGTTGATATTCGTAAGCAGTTAGAAATCATAATTTAAATAATATAAACTGTAACAGTTACTTATTTTTTTATGCTTATCATAACAGGTTTCCAGAATTTATTCTCATTTCCAGGTGCATGTTTGCATTTGTTTACATGAATATGTTTTGTGATGTTTGCATGCACAATTTTCTGCTTCCTTTGCACCTTTTTGAAGTTAGACTGCAATTGGAAAATCCGACAAAATGAATCTTTGAGTGTTTTTAAATGCTAATGTTAGAAATGGTATTCTTGTTTACCTGCTTACAGGTGTTGTGCCTCCTCTATTATACAGAATATCAAACAAACGCAAATCATCACATGCATTGTGTTTTCAAAACATGCTACAAAGATATTACGACAATATGGCTTCACAAAGAGTTTGTACACAGCCAGCGTTGTTGCAGTTAAGGTTGTAAATTATAAAACATATTTTATACCGCTAATGACAACTAAACTATAGATTACTTTTTTCTTAATGATGAAATGTACATATTTATGAAAATTGTTACAGTTATCATAGGAAGGAGAAACACCTGAAGAAATTAACTGAATCACTATCTAGTTTGTCCCTGAGAATTTTCTCTCTTAGGGTTTGTGGTGTACATAAAATTTAAAGCTCCCTCATTAAATTCATTGTATAATATTTTCAAAAGTGGCAGAGTATCTTAAGATCTTCTTGTGTGATTCTGAATGGGTGTCGACTGTTTTTTTAGGTGTGTGGCTATTGCGGATTTGTAAATTGGTTATGTGTGAAACAGCTGACATGTTCTTTGTATCTAATTTGAAAATTCCTGCTACTTTGTCCTATTAGTAGCTTGAGTAAGTTTTACATGTTATTTTGTGTATTCCTGAGCCAGAGAATTTATCTTTTTATTATTTAATGTGTGGACTAGTTACGGTTGTAGTTTATTGTTTGTGGAGACAGCTAGTTTTACTTTACGTGACCTAAGTAGGTTTGCTATTTTTTGAGAAATGTTACTTATGTAAGGTATGCTGGCAATAAATTTGGTCATATTATTGGTTCCTTCGAAAGAACCAGGAATTTCTTTCATGTCTCTGCATACTGTGCATCACTGAGCTGGGAGGTCATTGGCCACTGCAATTTGCTTAATGATCTCTAATTCTTTCTCCTTGTTCTTACTGTTCATTGGGATTTTGTTTGCTCTGTTTATCACCATTTTGTATGTAGCTTTCTTGTATACATCTGGGAGACATGATGTGGCAGGGATTTTGCTAGCTGAGGTTGTCTTTTTTCTGTGCACAAATCTAGAAAATTAATGGTACTTTTTTGTAATCAGCAGTGAAATTTATTTCCTTATGTATATCATTAAACTAATCTATGGTGTTACTGGTGTCATTTTTTAGTAAAATTAAGGTATCATCCACGTATCTTTTTTAGTATACTATGTTTTGTAAGCAGTGTTCCTGGTTGCTGAATATTTTCTGTTTTAGGTCGTTTATGAAAAAATCTAATATTGTGCCAGACATGGATGAGTCCACGGGTAGCTCATATGTTTGTCGATAAATGTTGCCACTGAATGGGTTTGCGATGTCTAGTGATATTAAGTAGGCACAATCTGGATTGTTTATTTCTTTTATTTCAGTGACTAGTGTGGTACTGTTTTTTACGTTGTATGTTGTTTCACATGTGTGAGAAACTGCTTTAGCTTGTGAGATAGTTTGTATGTAGAGCTGTTCATACTTTTAATTACAGGCCCTATAGAACATCCTTCCTTGCGTACTTTAGATTTGGTTCTTAATAGGGGAGCCTTAGAAGTCATACAGGTGATGTATTTCTTCCCATACTCTGTCAGTAAGAAATGTATTTTCTTTAATTGTCCTTTGATTTTGCTGTGGAATTGTTTCGTTGGATCTTTGTTAAGTTGTACTATGTTGCTTTCTGTGAACAATGTATTCACTTTCTTTCATAATGACAATTGTGTGACTTTTACCTGATTTTAAGGTTAATGTCTGATTTTCTCCAAGTTTTTTTTTTTTTTGTTTATATCAGTGAATTTGAAAAATGAAATTAAGCTAGAAATTGCCCTGACTGACATCAAACTGGCACCTGCTGTGGTGTGCTGCAACAGCCCCCCTAGAGTCGTGTACCTGTGCTAACAAAGATATAAAGTATTATCCTCACCTGAGGATCCTCTCTCCTCTGCACGAAGTATGGGATCTGTCATTACTCGTCCACTCGACTGTGAGTGTCGTGTCATTGGTATATCTAGGTGTCCCGTATGGGACGGACAGGGACCTGAGAGGACTCAAGGTGTTATACCGATCTCCCTAACCAAGAAGTTTGAAGTGCTGTCTTTCAATGAAACTGAGCCAGTGGGGCTTACTTCACCTGTTTTGGGAAAACCTGCTTCATCTTGTGTAGAGAGGATGCAAAACCAAGAGGGCAGGGTCTCTTAATCATCGGCAGTTCTGACACATGGCAAATAATGGTACCATGTAGAGAAAAGCGACAGAAGGGAACACCAGGTGCACTCAAAGTGTATGCCTCATTCGACATGTTGAAGAGACTATCTGTCAGCCACTGAGGAAACAGAGCTCAACCAATTGCAGATTGTGACGCATTTCGGAACAAACGATACCTGCGTCTGTGCTCCAAGGTCATACCCGGATCATTTCAGTGACTGGCAGAGAAAGTTGCAAAGACAAGCCAAGTGAAAGGAGTTTCAACGATGTTCACAGTTTGAAGCATTGTCCCCAGAACTGATTGTGGCCCTTCGGTTCAGAGTCAAATCGAAGGATCAAACTGAAGGCTCTGAGGGTTCTGTGAAAAGCTAGGCCACAACTTCCTGGATTTGTGCCATAGGACTAAGAACTGTAGATATAAATGAAGGAATGACCCAAAGTATAAGTAGGGAAGAAGTTGAAAACATGATTAAGAAAATGAAAAATGTGAAGGGCCTAGGGGCAGACCAAATCCCAACAGAAGCATGGGAAAGTCTGGGAGAACAGCGAACTGATATTCTCTGGGATATAATGCAAACGATCTGGAAAGGAGAAAGAATGCCGGTTCTCATACATCAGGGGAAAGGGGATATCCACAACTGCAGCAATTATAGAGAGATAAAACTTAGACCGAGCGGTTCTAGGTGCTACAGTCTGGAACCGAGTGACCGCTACGGTCACACGTTCGAACCCTGCCTCTGGCATGGATGTGTGTGATGTCCTTAGGTTAGTTAGGTTTAATTAGTTCTAAGTTAGGTTTAATTAGTTCTAAGTTCTAGGGGACTGATGATCTCAGCAGTTAAGTCCCATAGTGCTCAGAGCCATTTGAACCATTTGATAAAACTTATGTGCCACACAATGAAGATCTGGGAAAGGATAATTGAGAAAAGGTTACGTCTAGAAACTGAAGTACGTGAAGAACAGTTTGGATTTATGCCGGGAAGAGGAACAACTGATGCAATATTTGCACTAAGGCAACTGATGGAGAGGCACAGACAAATACAAGCCAAAATGCATATGGCCTTTATTGATCTTGAGAAAGCCTGTGACAGAGTGCTGAGGCAAGAGATATGGAGATGTCTGAGAACTAAATGCCTGCCGGAAAAATATATCAGGGTGGTAGAAGACATGTATGAAGGTGCAACAAGGGCATTTCCAGTGAGAGTTGGACTACATCGGGGATCTGCTCTCAGCCCATATCTCTTTGACCTTGTCATGGATGTACTAGTCAAAGATGTGCTAAAAAAGAGGCACCTTGGAGCATGATGTTTGCCGATGATGATGTAATCTGTGAACCCACCCAGGAGGCACTTCAAGAAAAGCTTGACAGTGGAGAAAAGCTCTAGAGGAACGGGGAATGAGAATAAGCAGGGTGAAAACAGGGTATATGTGTACAAAGGATACCAAAGATCTATATATTAACCTACAAGGAGTACAACTGACACTAGTCAAGAAATTTAAATACCTAGGCTGTTACATACAAAGTGATGGAGGACTGGAGGCCAAAATACAGCACAGGATAAATAGTGGATGGATGAACTGGAGGAAACTGAGCGGAGTACTGTGTGATAAGAAGGTTAGCTGCAGAATGAAAGGAAAGCTTTACAAGTCTGCGGTGAGGTCTGTGATTCTGTATAGCGCAGAAACTTGGCCAATTACAAAAGCCCAAGAGAAAAAGATAAAAGTGTCAGATATGAGAATGTGAAAGTGGATGAGTGGGGTGGCACGAAAGGATAGACTAAGGAATGAGTCCATCAGGGGAACATTGAAAGTGGGGCCCATAGGGAAGAAGATCCAAGAAAGTAGACTGTGGTATGGACATGTGCAGAGAAGAGGAGAGTACTTTGTGGGGAGAAGAGTTGCACGCCTAGAAATTGAAGAATCAAGGAGAAGAGGAAGACTGAAACTGAAATGGAAAGAAAAGGTAGCAGGGGACCTACAGGAGAGAGGATGGCTCGGAGAATAAGCACTGGATAGGCATTTATGGAAGAGAAGGATCCAGCAGAGCAACACTGACCCCACATGACTTGGGAAAACGCCAAGAAGAAGAAGAAGAAAGAGAAGAAGAAGAAGAAAGAGAAGAAGAAGAAGAAGAAGAAGGAGGAGGAGGAGGAGGAGGAGGAGGAAAAAAAAGAAAAAGAAGGAGGAGGAGGAGGAGGAGGAGGAGGAGGAGGAGGAGGAAAAAAAGAAAAAGAAGGAGGAGGAGGAGGAGGAGGAGGAGGAGGAGGAAAAAAAGAAAAAGAAGAAGAAGCAGAAGCAGAAGAAGCAGCTGAGAACTGTAGGGTTCCTCAAAGTGGATCAAGTGTGCTACCCACTGTAGGCTGCCACCCAGCTACCTGGCTCTGTGCGGGGTGCAGAAAAGGGTTTCTTACATTAGGTGACTCTCCATCTAGCCCAGATAATGATAGCTGAAGGAGACCCATAAGAATAAGAGGAGGATCGAAAAGAACACCACCCCTCCTTCACAGAAGAGATTATTAAAATCCTAGTAGTTAACTATTAAATCAATTGCAATAGTGTCAGAGGCTGAAGTGCTCCAGAAAAGTGTGAAGCTCACATAACACTACATACAGAAAGCTGTCTGAAACCTGAACCTGATAGGTGGGACATTTTTGGGAAAATTTTAAGTGTTTCTCAAAATGAGAGGCTAATGGGAAATGGAGGAGTGGTATTTATCTCAGAGACAAACCTACATCCACTGAGGCACTAATTGAAGCTGTATGTGAGACTGTTTGGACAAAAGTCAGTATCAGGGATGGGCATAATGGGCATAAAATGATAGTTGGAACTTTCTATCACCCACCACTCACTTCCTAATGTAACCAACATTTTTAGAGAAACCTTAATATGCTTGTAAGTCGAACAATCATCTGGGAAAATTACAGTTTTGTGAGTGGTTGACACGGCAAGATACCCTGCCAAACTTTACTAAATGTCTTCTCTGAAAACTATATAGAAGAGACAGGTCAGAACGCTACTCAAGATGGATATATATCTATAAACAACAAACAGACATGAAAGTTTTGAGGACCTCCACATTGAAACTGGTATCAGTGACCAAGAGGCGGTTGTGGAAACAATGATGACTGAAATAAGAAAAACATATAAAACAAGTAGAAAGGTACGTCTTTCAGTAAAGTAGATAAAAAAGTAGATAAAAAAGCAGTAGTGTTATATATGAAAAAGGAAGATGAAACTTTTAGCACAAGAGAAGAGCATGTAGAGGAACTATGGCTCAAGTTGAAAAGAACAGCTGACTATGCACTAGACAGATAGGTATCCAGCAGAACAATTCACGATAGAAGGGACCCTCCATGGTACACAGTCACTGTAAAGAAACTTCTAAAAAATAGATACTATTGCATAATAGCTGTAAACTAAGCGCAGAACTACAGATAGAGAGAGATGCTGAATGAAAAACATTTGGCTGTCAAGAGAGCAATGAGAGAAGCTTTTGATGACTATCTTAGCAGAATATTGTCAAATGATCTTTCACAAAACCCAAATAAATTCAGATTGTACATGAAGGCCATTGGTGGTGCCACATTTCTGTCCAGTCACTCCCAAATGAGACAGGAACTGAGATTGAGGGTGCCCAAGGCAAAGTTGAAATAGTGTCAGTGGTCTTAACAAACAGGTGAAATTGTTAAAATTGAAGAAAGCTCCAGGGCCCAAAGGAATCCCAATCAGATTCTATAATGAATTTGAGGCTGATTTAGCACCTCTTTTAACTATAACCTATTGTAGATTGCTCAAACAAAAACCATATCCAGTGTTGGAAGAAAGCACAAGTCACAGCTGTTTGCAATAGCTGTAATAGAAAGAGTCCACAAAACTACCATCCAACATCCTTGGCATCAGTTTGTTGTAGAATCTAAGAACATATTCTGAGCTCAAACACAGAGAGGTATCTTGAACAGAGTGATCTCCTCCATGCCAACCAGCACAGATTCCAAAAACATTGATCACATGAAACCCAACTCATATTTTCTCGCATGACATACTGAAAGCTTTGGGTCAAGGCAACCGAGTAAGATGTAGTATATCTTGGTTTCTGAAAAGTGTTCGACTTAGTGCCACGTCTATGGTTACTTCAAAAGTTCCATTATATGGGATACTAAGTGAAATTTGTGACTGGATTGAGGACTTTTTGCTACGGAGGACACAGCAATTTATCTTGAATCGAGAGTCAACATCAGATGTAGAAGTAACTTCAAGTGTTACACAGGAAAGTGGGCTGGGATCCTTGCACACCATGTTGTATATTAATAACTTTGCAGAGAATATTAACAGTAACCTCAGACGTTTTGCAGATGATGCAGTTATCTATAATGAGGTACTGTCAAAAAGAAGCTACATAAATATTTAGTCAGATCTTGATAAGATTTCAAAGTGATCCAGAGATTGCCAACTTGCTTCAAATGTTCAGAAATGTAAAAATGCACAATTAATTAAAGAAAAAAACATAGTAAACTTTGAATATAATATTAATGAGTCATGCTGGACTTGGCCAGCTCATACAAATACGTGGGTGTAACACTTCGTAGGGATATGAAATGAAATCACCACATGGGCTCAGTCATTAGTAAAGCAGGCAATAGACTTCAGTTTATTGATAGAATACTGGGAAAACAAAGGAGAATGGTTACAAATCACTCATGTGACCCATTCTGGAATATTGCTCATGTGTGTGGAACCTGTACCAAATAGGTCTAACAGGAGATATCAAACGTATACAGAGAAGAGCAGCACAAATGGTCGAACGTATGTTTAACCTGTGGGAAAGTGTCAGAGAGGTGCTGAAGAAACTGAACTGGCAGATTCCTGAAGACAGATATAAACTAACCAGAGTAAATCTACTGAAAACTTTCAAGAACCGGTTTTAAATGATGGTTCTGTATATATACTACAATCCCCTACATATTGCTCACATAAGACTTGTGAGGACACGATTAGATTAATTACTGTACATACAGAGGTATTCAAACAATCATTCTTCCCATGCTCTACACATGTATGAAACAGAAAGAAATCCTAGTAACTTGTACAATGGCAGGTATCCTCTGGCCTGCACATCACAGTGGTTTGCAGGGTATAGATGTGTACGTAGATGATCACAACCTGTAGAGTTACCAAATTTTGCCTGCTGTTCCAAATAGTCTCAGATATTTTCTATTGAATTAAGAAAGGGTGATTTCTGTGGACCAGTTAAGGTGAGACGGGGTGCCCTAATGTGTGTCAGACTGTGATTGTACGAGGTGTGATCGAAAAGTAAGAGGAATTTTTGTTTTTCTTAAACAACATTTATTTATTCATCAACATCAACTATGTTCCCTTTAAAGTAATCTCCTTAGATATAAAACACTTGTGACAATGCTCTTTCCAGTCTTGGAAGTACTTTTGGAACTCACTCTTTGTTTTCATGTTCAGTTCATCATCAGCAATTCTGTTCTTATCTCATGGCAAAATAATGTCCATTGATGGTTCTCTCCAGTCTCAGGAATAGAAAGATGTTGCAAGAGGCCACATCTGATGGATCGGGTGGATGATGAAACATAACGTTTTTGTTTTTTTGCCAAAAAATCGCAAACTAGTATTGAGGTGTCAGCAGGAGCATTATCATGATGTAATTTTCACAAGCAGTTCTGCCACAATTCTGGCTGATTTATTTGCATTGCTTCACAAAAATGGCACATAACTTCCAGGTATTATTCCTTACTGGTGTACAACCATAAGGCAGTCTTCATGATGCACTCAAAGAAAACAGTAAGAAAACCTACACATGTGATAACATTTGTCAAATTTTTTATGGTCTTGGGTCTTCTGTGTCCACTTGACATTCAACGATTTGGGAACAAACTCTGCTGCTACATGTTTCACATCCAAAAAATTGCTTGGTATGAGCCGAAGGACATGCCGGCACTATCAGCAACCTCTCTGATGGGGAATTGGCAGTTTTCCAGAGCCATTTTCTTTACTTCTTCCACATCGTCACCAGTAACTGATCCACTAGGGTGTCCACAGCAGTTGTCATTTTCAATGTCTTCTCAACCCTCTTTGAATCATTTATACCACCTGTAAACTCTTGTCTTACTCATAGTAAATTCGGCAAAAGCCACAGTCAATGTTTCCAATGCGTTGCAGCACTTTATTACATTTTCAAGCAAAGTTTAATGCATATTCTTTGATCTATCTTTTTCGAAAGTAATAATCTGCTGTGCACTCACAAACATGTATTACCTCTACGAGTGTCAACAATAAACTAAATATTCAAAACTGTTGAAAATGCAAAGATACATTGGAAACATGTAAGCGAACAATGTAAGTAAACATTTAAAATCAGATGTATAAAGCCTGTGAAATTAAAATATGATTGTTTCTTTTTGATCACACATTTTATGCATGTACACCCGTGAATACAGTTCTTGAAATCTTGGAAAATGTGTCCACAACATACTCATCATGAAGTTGCTGTAGGAAGAACAACACTCCGTCACTGAGAATGTTGAAATAAACATTGTAATTCATGTTCACATGTTGTGACATGGAAAGCATCACCAGAAATGTCATAGAACTATCTCTGGCCAGAACTGCATGCTTCACACATCATGGGTTAAAGGCATCACTAGGCCATCAAGGTGTTTGATACTCTGCAACAGTTGAAAAGAGGCAGAACTGTGACTTGTCATACAACAGTGTACACCTCCTGTCAGGCACAATCCAGTTTGTGTATTGCTTGGATCACTGAAGACACGAAGCTTTGTGTATCACTGTGAGCAATGGTATTTTGCACGACACCCTACTCCAAATCTCCACTGTGTGCACTTACATAGGCATTTGGAAACTATGAGTCATGACACTTGTCTCCGATCCCTGTCGGTCAGGAGCTCATAATGAACAATGTGTTGACGTTGTTTTGCATTGCTTTGAGTGATATGCCATTCCTTTTAGACAAATTCAACAGTCTTTCTCGATACGACAAATTGGGCAGCTTCAGTCACGGTATGGTAACAGGTACATTTCCGCACGCTAATTACCTCCTGTCATTTTGTCACATGTCCACATCAACACACAGTAATGTGCCAATTCCAAGTGTAGTTCCATGACAGTCTTTGGCCAGAAAATCATTTGTTTTTAACAAAAGTAAGGAGAAGTAGCACTGTTGTGGCACAGAAGGTCAGGTCAGCAGTGGCAGGTCTAAAGCTGCCAGTGTGAGACATAATAACAAATACGCCAGTGGATCGCGCAGCAAAGGCAACCAAGCTCAGCAGTAATAGTGTCACACTGCGGAAGCCGCGTGACGAGGCAGGCAGTGTCACCACACCGGGGCGAGTCTCTGGTTATGGCAACGTGACTAGGCACCGGGTTTTAGTGAAACAGGTGAGCACTAGAGGCACACAAACGAGTCTGGATTTTCACGACACGGATCACCCGTCATCACCAGACGCCGACAGTACTGCCACACTGATGCCAGACGCTGAGACGACTGGACTCTGCCAGTTGTGCAGTTCGAGACCGGGCTGTGCCTGCAGTCTGCACTAAATCCTTCTTGGGACTCGGTGTCGCAGCCCAGCCGATCCGCCATCCACTCTTGCCAACTATGTTGCTGACTTACTTGTGTGATTTAGCACCACAAAGTCAGCTGCCGGCCGATGCCCGTCCGAGGGAAGCAGGTCACAGCCCACGCGCAGCAAGATCCTCACACTACCATCGCTTCCACGTGCATAGCCGATGGGCCGTCTCCCGACTGGGAAACCGTCACAGCATAACATGGCACAACACCGATGTCGACAGAGGGTGACAGCTCCAGCAGCACAAGGTGCTACGTGGAAGCTGCCACCTGTATGATAGCCCCAGCTAACGTAAATGAGGAGAAGTGTGTCAGCCTCATTACGCCCCATATCGAGATCACTGAAGCTCTTTGTAATTGTTAAGAGTGTTTGTGCTGGGCTCCATGGCCTGTCATCAACACTCACTCACCACCCCAAACAGCGTGCCCAGCGTGCTAAGGAGCAGTGTCTGGAGGAACGATGTTGCTGCAACCACAGCACATCGTTTGAGCTGCAGCCCACACTATCATGGTTAGAGTGAGTAAGATTATTTTTGCTCTTGCGTGGTGGCACTCATGGGGTCGAAGTTTATGAGTCGTAATTATGCGAGGGTTACCTTTTCGAGGGCACAGGAGCCGGCTGACTGATCACTTCAAGGAAAACTTTAGAGATGAATGTTTGGTGCCTGTGTGTTGTACTCAGTGTAATTTAGTTGGGCTCTCTGCCTGTTGTGCAGAATCAGTAGTAGTGAATTGCTTTCCGTTTTAATTGTTTTGGGCATACAGCTAGACAGTGTACAACATCCAGGTGGCTCACAATCAGGCAAAAGTAGTAGGTTCTGCAACTAGCTGTTCTACCTATATTAGTTTTGTGGTTTCCCATTGTTTGTTTGACAAGGAGAGGTCCCAAGGAGTGGGACTGACTTTGAAATCATCTATATGCTGATGTAGGTCAAGGCCTCAGATATATAATTCTGCAGCCATTCACCCTGGTGGGCTCTTGTTTGCAAATAATCAACAAAAAAACTGTAATTTTGTGTGACACTCTAGAACTTTAATATTGATAACACTAGATATGACAGTGTTGTAGAACAGTTAAACTGCATGACCTGCAGAAGGTTGTGGGTTTGAATCTGGAGCTTCAAAATGTTTTGTTTTTAAATAGTTATTGAAATAATTAATCACCATTTTTATTCAGTTAACTTGTTTAAATGTATTTTCTATAAATTTCTAATCCATTGTCACAACATTTTAATCAACAAGTAAACTTTTTCATTTGCTCTTCCTTTTTCTTTCTATCATTCTGGTTTCATTTGGAATCTTTGTGCAAAGGATTTTTTTTGTTTATCTAGTTATCTATTTTTTATCTACACTATGTGATCAAAAGTATCCTGACTCCTAGCTGAAAATTACTTACAAGTTCGTGGCACCCTCTATCGGTAATGCTAGAATCCAATATTGTGTTGGCCCACTCATAGCCTTGTACTTGCAGTGAATCCTGATTCAGTTTGTAATTCCTGTGTGATGGTCTGGAGAGATGTCTGCATATTACATATTATGACCCTCTTCAACTGCGGGCAGTCTATGTCAGTCAATAGATGACATCGGCCTGTACGCTTTTGTGCTGTACATGTCCTTTCATGCTGTGACTTCAGTATCACATGGGAAAAAGTGCACCTAGAGATGTTTGGGAGAGCGGAAATCTCACGTACAAGTGTATGACATAAGTGACACTCAATCACCTGACCACATTCTCTGTCTGCGAGTTCTGCAGAGTGCCCCATTCTGCTCTCTGATGATGTCTAATGACTACCGAGGTCACTGGTATGGAGTACCTGGCAGTAGGTGGCAGCAGAATGCACCTAATATGGAAAACGTGTGTTTTGGGGGTGTATTTATTTATTCACTTATGAATATAATAGAGGGAAACATTCCATGTGGGAAAAATATATCTAAAAACAAAGATGATGTGACTTACCAAACAAAAGCGCTGACAGGTCGATAGACACACAAGCAAACACAAACATACACACAAAATTCAAGCTTTCACAACCAGCAGTTGCTTCTTCAGGAAAGAGGGAAGGAGAGGGAAAGACGAAAGGATGTGGGTTTTAAGGGAGAGGGTAAGGAGTCATTCCAATCCCGGGAGCGGAAAGACTTACCTTGGGGGGGATAAAGGACAAGTATACACTCGCACACACACACATATCCATCCGCACATACACAGACTCAAGTAGACATTTGTGAACGCACAGAGTTTGGGCAGAGATGTCAGTCAAGGCGGAAGTACAGAGGCAAAGATGTTGTTGAAAGACAGGTGGGGTATGAGTGGCGGCAACTTGAAATTAGCGGAGGTTGAGGCCTGGCGGATAACGAGAAGAGAGGATATACTGAGGGGCAAGTTCCCATCTCCGGAGTTCTGACAGGTTGGCGTTAGTGGGAAGTATCCAGATAACCGGGACAGTGTAACAGTGTGCCAAGATGTGCTGGCCGTGCACCAAGGCATGTTTAGCCACAGGGTGATCCTCATTACCAACAAACACTGTCTGCCTGTGTCCATTCATGCAAATGGACAGTTTGTTGCTGGTCATTCCCACATAGAAAGCTTCACAGTGTAGGCAGGTCAGTAGGTAAATCACATGGGTGCTTTCACACGTCGCTCTGCCTTTGATCGTGTACACCTTGCGGGTTACAGGACTGGAGTAGGTGGTGGTGGGAGGGTGCATGGGACAGGTTTTACACCGGGAGTGGTTACAAGGGTAGGAGCCAGAGGGTAGGGAAGGTGGTTTGGGGATTTCATAGGGATGAACCAAGAGGTTATGAAGGTTAGGTGGACGGCGGAAAGACACTCTTGGTGGAGTGGGGAGGATTTCATGAAGGATGGATCTCATTTCAGAGTAGGATTTGAGGAAGTCGTATCCCTGCTGGAGAGCCACATTCAGAGTCTGATCCAGTCCCGGAAAGTATCCTGTCACAAGTGGGGCACTTTTGTGGTTCTTCTGTGGGAGGTTCTGGGTTTGCGGAGATGAGGAAGTGGCTCTGGTTATTTACTTCTGTACCAGGTCGGGAGGGTAGTTGTGGGGTACGAAAGCTGTTTTCAAGTTGGTGTAATGGTTCAGGGATTCCGGACTGGGGCAGATTCGTTTTCCACGAAGGCCTAGGCTGTAGGGAAGGGACTGTTTGATGTGGAATGGGTGGCAGCTGTCATAATGGAGGTACTGTTGCTTGTTGGTGGGTTTGATGTGGATGGATGTGAGGCAAGCCAAATAGTGTATATGTTCATTAGGACCACTGACGTTATTTTATTTCAATAAAACGAAACACATCTGGTGACAAAAATACACATTTCCTTGGAGTCGCAAGACAGATTTAAAATATCTTCACCGATTTCAGAAATAACCTCAGAAAAAAATAGGGCCCTTTGAAAAAAGTGTATAAGGAAGGGGAGAATTTGTAAACTAACACTGTAAGAGACCACCCATAAAATGTTGGTTCTCCTATGTTCGCTATTGTCGGTTATTACCCACTGTGTTATATCTATTATTTTACATGAATTGTGTGATTTTCTTTCAAGAAATATATCAGTACATAGTGTCCAAACTGCCATCAGCTGACACAATTTTCTTCTTCTTATCATCCATACTTTCTAACATATAAACTACTTTCGAAGTCCCAAAATGTACTAGAACAAATAAAATATCTATCAAACGCCACGCTGCACAACGTACTTGTGGTGAGACAGTTCCAATTCCTGAAATTGACCAAACATGGCCTCTGACTTGCTGAGGAGCACTGCGGTCCTGGGTCCATGGATGAACCACGAAAATCTGCTGCATTATGCAACACTTAAACAGACCCAAGCCTGTGGGCAGATCAATGAGACTAGATCGGGTAGGCAGGGCCTGCACATTAGTAGAAACCGAATGGCTTCAGATCGGCAGGCCCAATCCATTATAGACACCTGCAGAAACGGCCTGCAGTTTTGGCCCATCACAGAAATCCACTCTTGTGGCCAGCTGTTCATGAGCCACAGGCAGCATGTCAATGAAATGAGACGGAGGTGATCAATTCGTGCAACAGATAACTTGATCAAATACTCTGAGAAACAATAATGAGGATAGGTAGTAACTCATTGTAAAGATGATTGCTGAGCCACCAACAGGCACAGAAAAAGACCATCATCCAGTTGAACAGAATGGGCAGTGTCTTGAAAGGAGGATACAGGGTGAACATCAAAAAATGAGGCTAATGGAATGTAGTCGAATTAAATCTGTTGATGCTCAGGGACTCAGATTAGGAAATGAGACACTTAAATTAGTAGATGAGTTTTGCTATTTGGGGAGCAAAATAACTGATGATGGTTGAAGTGAAGAGGATAAAAAATGTAGACGGGCAATGGCAAGGGAAGCATTTCTGAAGAAGAGTTTTGTTAACATCGAGTATAGATTTAAGTGTCAGGAAGTTTTTTCTGAAACTATTTGTATGGAGTGCAGCCACCTACGGAAGTGAAACACCGATGATAAATAGTTTAGACAAGAAGAGAATAGAAGTTTCCAAACTGTGGTGCTACAGAAGAATGCTGAAGATTAGATGGGTAAATCACGTAATTAATGAGGAGGTATTGAATAGAATTGGGGAGAAGAGGAGTTTGTGGCACAACTTGAGTAGGAGAAGGGATCGGTTAGTAGGACATGTTCTGAGGCATCAAGTGATCACCGATTTAGTACTGGAGGGCAGTGTGGAGCGTAAATATCTTAGAGGGAGACCAAGAGATGAATATACTAAGCAGGTTCAGAAGGATGTAGGTTGCAGTAGGTACTTGGAGACGAAGAATCTTGCATAGGATAGAGTAGCATGGAGAGCAGCATCAAACCAGTCTACAGACTGAAAACCACAACCACAACAACAACAACAACAACAACTAGTTTTACAGGTTGAGGGTAGAAGTAATTATAACAGAAAACTGGGCTGGGGTAGGACCCAAGAAACTGGGTCTTCTCTATAGAGGAGGGCAGCGTAGTGCTGCAACCCAGTCTTTGATAAAAAAGTTATTTAGTCTTTACAATAAGGAGAAGTAGCACAGAAGCACCATATAGCATACGGCCGGCAGCGACATGTCGGTAGCTGCCAGAGCGGTGGCAGATGGGTCACAATAACGCACACACCAGCAGATTCTGCAGCGAGGATAGCCAAGCTCAGCAGTAAGAATAGCAGTGCTTGGCAATAATAGTACCATACAGTGGTAGCCAAATGGAAAGACAGGCACTGTCATGACACGGGGGCGAATCTATGGTTATGGCAACATGACTAGCTGCTGGGTTTTTGAGAAACAAATGAGCACCGGAGGCATATAAACAAATCTGGATTTTAAGGCAGGGATCACTCGTCATCACTGGAGGCTAGCTTTACCACCACACAGCCAGAATAACGCTGGACGGCAAGACAAACTGGACTCTGCCAGTTGCAGCCATAGGTCCACGACTGCCGCCTCTGGCACCGAGTTCCTACCGTGACTCGGCTCTGCGATGTGAGGTGGCAGCCGACACCTGTCCGAGGGCAGCGAGTAGTACTCCGTGCACAGAAACCTCCTCACACCACCCCTGTACCTTCGTGCATAGCCGAGGGCCGTCTCCCACGGAGGCTGCTGACCCAGCAGCAAGAGGCGCCTGCTCGGCAGCAGCGCCCGTACAACAGCCCCAGCCGAGGTCAACGACAAGAGGCGTGCCCCCACCTCACTATGCTATGTATCAAGATTAATAAAACTCTTTGCAATCGTTAAAAAGAGTTTTCACCGGGCCCCACGGACTGTCAGCACCTATCCCTGCCCTCCACCTCCTTCCATTCCCAGCACACTTCACAAACAGACTGGCACATAATGCTGCTTCACTACCCTGATTTACATCCAAAAGTGCATGGCCAAGGAACTACCTGTCTGCAGTGCTCAAATCAACCACAGTGATCTCTTAAGAAGGTGACTAATTTTGATGGTGTGGCTATATACAGTAATATTTCATTAATTTTCACCTCTCAAAATCTTATTTAATTGGGGAAATGACCAAAGAAAAAATTAGAACCTTCTTTTTTTTTCAAAAAAAAAAGGGGGGGGGGGGGTCTGGCAACAACCTACGCAAATACAAAATATAACAATGGAAAATCCAGGATGGAATGTAGCCTAAGCAATAAAGGGGACATGATGCATTCATCACTTATTACATAAGCCACTGTAAATACCTTACCATATAAATGTTTCCAGAAGCAATATAGACTTTGTTGAGAAGCACAGCCATAAAGTGCATAAAATTTACACACAGCTCTTAACACTAACATGTATGATGAAGTCATATGCTCACCAGGAATGCTAGTCAGGTGTGACAGGTCTAAGAAAGTCCCATCAGAGCTGAGCCTTTCACTGATAATTTTCCGCAGAATTGCAGAGAGGTTCACTTTCTTGGCACGAAGCTCGACTTTCAATTCAATCTGTTGTCATTAAAAATATGTATTAGACAGCATAGAAAACTACCAAAATTTCCTGAAAGAATAAAACACAACACCAAATGATCACTTCAAATGCCAAAGACAACACAAAAATCCTGTGCAAAAGGAGCTACTGTAAATGTTAAATACTAGACAAACTATGTAAATGGTTTCTCTACAGAATATATGACCACAACCAAAGTTGAAAGCAACAATTTTTAAACTCAAATTCCAAAGGTGTAACAAAAATTTACAAGTTTAGATGTCTACAATCTGCACAGACAATGAAAAGACTGAAAAAATATATGATGAGAAAAAGGATATTATTGGAATAGCGAAGTGAAGAATAGCTGAGAGCCCTGCAGACTCTGGAAGTGTTTGGTACAATATATAATGATAAAAGAGAGACTTCAAACCCAGATTTCAAATTGTAAAACTTTTCCCTAGGGTGCTGTGGATTCTGATAATAATCTAACGGTGTTAACTGCAGATTAAAACTGAAGAAATTAAGGGAAGATAGGAAATGAAGGAGATGGAGTCTGGATAAATTGAAAGAACCAGAGAGTATTTAGAGCTAAAACTTGGAAAGGAATACAATAAAAGAAGAATAGTATGTTAGTTCTGGTTTGGTCAATTTTGGAATGACCGCACTTGGAGGCAGCACAACAGCTAACACAAAGAGTATGAATCAGCATGAAATTTACGTAATGAGAGATAATTATCACGATAAAGAATGACAGCCAAAAACAGTTGCACGATAAAGATTTTATTAAAATTCTTGACCAAGGTTTCGGTTCATATAAATATACCTTCATCAGAAGTAAAAAATCCTGAACAGGAAGACACTTTCATTAGAAAAGCCTTAGCATCGGAAGTGAGAAACACAAAAGCTTAAATAACAGTAAAATTACCAGAGTAATACAGGCATAAAATCTTTAGTTACTTACTAAAATTACATCATGCAGTGGAGATTAATAAAAGAATTGTGCCAAAGGCGTCATCAATAATTGAGACATCATCTCCATCTGTACAACATGACTTTGGGCACAGGGTCAAAGCGAACAGTTTAGCACCATTACTTCGCCTATGAACTATCGAGACAAGAGTGTGAAAGCACTAGGGCAGATGGTTTTGCTGAGAGAGGGCACTTGTATGTGCCAGACAATCGCGCAAATTAAAATCCATGAATACATACAAAAGCGCATCAAAAATTATTAATACGCCACGTGAACTCGACGACGTAGAGTTGCTTCATGAAGTGAATAAAGGTTACAAACTGGACTTGCTCGAAGAATTAGAGATTTTCAAGCATCTGTCTCTAAAAGATGGTTTTGTTCTTAATGAACAGGTGCAGCTTAGAAACAATTTTTTTTTAGACTGTTTCAAACCCCTACTTGCCTTAATGTAATATAGTCTGGCTGACTAGAAGTTAGTTTTCTTGCTTGTTGATGCCGGTGAAATGCGCTTTTCCTGTCTTGTTGGGATTTTACGAATTTTTGATGTTTGTTGTTTGTGATTTTCGATGTGTATGTGTGGTTAATTGACTAGTATGTTTTTATTCACAACGATAGATGGTTTCGTTTTATTATAACATTTTAGTTGTTTTTGCTAGTATGTATTTCACAGCTCCGTTACGCGAGATTCTCGCGCAATACACTAGTGCCCTCTCACGTTATATGTTCCATAGCGCAAGCTTTATCTGTTTGACACTAGGACACATGTAAATTGGTTCAATACTTTCTAGTTTACATAAATGTTTTTAAATGGTCTGATATGTTTTATTTATTAAGACAGAAAGTTTGATTTAACACAACACTTAATAATTTTTGATGCGCTTTTGTATGTATTCATGGATTTTAATTTGCGCGATTGTCTGGCACATACAAGTGCCCTCTCTCAGCAAAACCATCTGCCCTAGTGCTTTCACACTCTTGTCTCGATAGTTCATAGGCGAAGTAATGGTGCTAAACTGTTCGCTTTGACCCTGTGCCCAAAGTCATGTTGTACAGATGGAGATGATGTCTCAATTATTGACGACACCTTTGGCACAATTGTTTTATTAATCTCCATTGCATGATGTAATTTTAGTAAGTAACTAAAGATTTTATGCCTGTATTACTCTGGTAATTTCACTGTTATTTAAGCTTTTGTGTTTCTCACTTCCGATGCTAAGGCTTTTCTAATGAAAGTGTCTTCCTGTTCAGGATTTTTTACTTCTGATGAAGGTATATTTATATGAACCGAAACCTTGGTCAAGAATTTTAATAAAATTTTTATCCTGCAACTGTTTTTGGCTGTCATCCTTTATCGTGAAGAATTTCAACAGTTGCTGTTGCAGCCATGTTTAAAATCTTGAGATAATTATCACTTGCAGTACTGGAATTAAAGCACGAATTCTTGTTGAAACTAAATTGGTGCCACAAACAATCTTCCTCGCAATGTAACAAAAATACAATGCAACATACCAACACTGTTGTCACGCTAACTGTAATTTGCAGCAAACTTGGTGCTTAACAAAAAGTCAATTGCTTGATTATATTACACTGACATTATTAAACTGCCTCTAATTTTCTGTGGTTGCCGATCATACAATTAATCCACTATATATTGTTTGTATTTTTATCACGCATAACAATTACTACACACATCATTGACGCATGAGTAAAAATTACATATCCTTTTTGTGTGAGATATAAAACAGAAGTACTCTCAAGCAAGATTGAAACAAAAGCTGTCAAAAAATGAATATTCTTTGGACATTGTTCTACTGTTACCAAGATAAATTTAAAAGCCTATCTTTGCCGTCTTCTGTGACAGTGTACCAATTTCTTCTTACTAACGAGGAAAAGAAAACATTCATATAAATTGATATTGCAAGAAAAATCAAAAACAGTATTACACGATGGTTCCACACTGTACACTGACATTGTATGGAGGTGTATAGTGTTAGGCAGTATCATATGATTAACTGGATGCTATATTACCAATGTGGGGCGGGGGGATCAAAGCCCTTTAATTCTCGATCTTTTAGATAGACTTACATCAGGTTAAGTGGAGATGTCAGCTTTACCTTATTATATCTACTTATACTAATACAAATAATTAAAAGGAAAACAAGTTATAAAAAAAGGGAGGGGTACAAATATCAAATACTGTGCATATTCAACAACACTTGGCCAAGTCTCTTTCATTACTTCACCCACGCGTGTACCAAGTAGTTGGCGGCCTGGCATTGGGACTTTAACAGTTGCGTTCTCGCTGAACACTTTTATAACTCGTGCGTGTCCATTTAACGTGCAGTGAGACAGCGAAGTTGTTGTGTATTGCACCATGGATTCTTCCACAAATATTTATTCATTTCTTGGAAACGGTTGGTGTCGATGTGGTAATTTTGATGCTGTGGCAGAATACCTCCAATTTTACGGCCCGGGACCCACTGTTTACCCGTCATAATGTGCTTATTCAGCAGAGAAGAAATCCGTTGATCAGCACCTGACAATAAGGTAAGTTCCTTATAAATACTTCTCCATTTATTCAGAGCTGAGTGTGGTTTAATAAAAAATTTTGTAGGTCTGGACATGCATACTAAGTGTCAACACACTCCACTTTTGGAGAAAAAAAATCACTATTACACAGGTTCTTTACTGAATTGCCATCAAACTCTATTAATCACTTATTTTGCATAGCATGTCTGCTTTCGTATGCTCTTACTCTTTAAACAAACTTATTTACATAGTTACAATTTTACTACATTCATATTTTACATATTATTGCTGACATTCCACTCGCTCTTACTTCATAAACAGTATATAAGTAAAGTTTGTAAATAATAGATTCATTTACATTCATATTATAGAATAAACATGCATAACCTCAGTTACATTGATCATCCTTATATAACGGGTGATAAAAAAGTCAGTGTACATTTGAAAACGTAATAAACCACGGAATAATGTAGATAGAGAGGTAAAAATTGACACACATGCTTGGAATGACATGGGGTTTTATTAGAACCAAAAAAAAAAGAAACACCCCATTTTGCTAGACGCGTGAAAGAACTCTTGCGCGCGTCGTTTGGTGATGATCGTGTGCTCAGCCGCCAGTTTCGTCATGCTTGGCCTCCCAGGTCCCCAGACCTCAGTCTGTGTGACTATTGGCTCTGGGGTTACCTGACGTAGCAAGTCTATCGTGATCGACCGACATCTCTAGGGATGCTGAAAGACATCATCCGACGCCAATGCCTCACCATAACTCCGGACATGCTTTACAGTGCTGTTCACAACATTATTCCTCGACCACAGCTATTGATGAGGAATGATGGTGGACATATTGAGCATTTCCTGTAAAGAACATCATCTTTGCTTTGTTATGCTAATTATTGCTGTTCTGACCAGATGAAGCACAATCTGTCGGATATTTTTTGACTATTTGTATTTTTTTGGTTCTAATAAAACCCCATGTCATTCCAAGTGATGTGTGTCAATTTATACCTCTCTATCTACATTGTTCCGTGATTTATTCAGTTTTCAAATTTATACTGACTTTTTAATCACCCGGTACATATATACATCCGTATGTTTGGCTATCACAAATTTTTGCATGAGAAATGTTATACATAATTCCTTGCACATTATTCATAGGAACTGCTTGTTTATCTATGGAGCAGGTGGGAAAGCATCGGCATCTACTTCAAATGCACTGTGCGCTGCTTGTCTAACCACACTCAGTATCGCCTTTAGGAATTAAGGAAGGAATCGATTTGACTACAGGTCCAGCGGATTACCAAGGAAAGAACACAAGACTCCTATGTTGTGCAACAAGAAGACTCTCAGCCAGCATTATTCATGGTAGACCCTCGTTATGTTGCGACTGCACGAAATAGACATAGTTTACTACAAATGACATGTGACTTAAGTATTCATGACGTGTTTAACTGTCATAAATGTTGTTGTTTATAATCATCACTTACATATACATATAAACATACTGTAAAGAGAAAAATGGGTGTTGGGGGTTTCTGAAGCAGTGACTGTACCCTGTGTGCAGGTCAGCCCCTTACTTGTTTGGTAGCATCAAACCTACACAATGTGATCAAAAGTATCTGGACACCCCTAAAAACATACATTTTTTTACTATTAAGCACATTGTGTTGCCACCTTTTGACAATGTTGACTGGAATACTCTCTTTCAAATTCTAAAGGTGGCAGGGGTAAAATACAGGGAGCGAAAGCCTATTTACAATTTGTACAGAAACCAGATGGCAGTTATTAGAGTCGAGGGGCATGAAAGGAAAGCAGTGGTTGGGAAGGGAGTGAGACAGGGTTGTAGCCTCTCCCCGATGTTACTCAATCTGTATATTGAGCAAGCAGTAAAGGAAGCAAAGGAAAAATTCGGAGTAGGTATTAAAATCCATGGAGAAGAAATAAAAACTTTGAGGTTCGCCGATGACATTGTAATTCTGTCAGAGACACCAAAGGACCTGGAAGAGCAGTTGAATGGCATGGACAGTGTCTTGAACGGAGGATAGAAGATGAACATCAACAAAAACAAAACGAGGGTAATGGAATGTAGTCGAATTAAGTCGGGTGATGCTGAGGGAATTAGATTAGGAAATGAGACACTTAAAGTAGTAAAGGAGTTTTGCTATTTGGGGAGCAAAATAACTGATGATGGTCAAAGTAGAGAGGATATAAAATGTAGACTGGCAATGGCAAGGAAAGCGTTTCTGAAGAAGAGAAATTTGTTAACATCGAGTATGGATGTAAGTGTCAGGAAGTCGTTTCTGAAAGCATTTGTATGGAGTGTAACCATGTATGGAAGTGAAACATGGACTATCAATAGTTTAGACAAGAAGAGAATAGAAGCTTTCGAAATGTTGTGCTACAGAAGAATGCTGAAGATTAGATGGGTAGATCACATAACTAATGAAGAAGTATTGAATAGTATTGGGGAGAAGGGAAGTTTGTGCCACAACTTGATGAGAAGAAAGGACCAGTTGGTAGGACATGTCCTGAAGCATCAAGGGATCACAAATTTAGCACTGGAGGACAGCGTGGAGGGTAAAAATCGTAGAGGGGGACCAAGAGATGAATACGCTAAGCAGATTCAGAAGGATGTAAGTTCCAGTAGATACTGGGAGATGAAGAAGCTTGCACAGGATAGAGTAGCATGGAGAGCTGCATCAAATCAGTCTCAGGACTGAAGACCACAACAACAACTACTATTGCCAGGTATTTCATACCAGCAACCTCAGTAGCCATTAGACATCATTAGAGAGCAGCATGGGGCATTCTGCGAAACTCACGACTTCGAACATGGTCAGCTGATTGGGTGTCACTTGTGTCATACGTCTGTATGCGAGTTTTCCACACACCTAAACATCCCTAGGTCCACTGTTTCCAATGTGATAGTGAAGTGGAAACATGAAGGGACACGTACAGCACAAAAGCATGCAGACCGACCTCGTCTGTTGACAGAGAGACCACCGACAGTTGAAGAGGATCGTAATGTGGAAACACCTAGAACCAGAAATTTCCTGTAAATCACTTTTCGATAAATTCGTGTCAATTTGTCAAAAAGTATTACGACACAAATGATTGAAATTTTCATAATAATTTACACTATACTGATGAATCAACATTTGGTATGATTTTTGAGTCCTTTCGATTAATTAATTTTCTACTGTGGAAACGGTGAGGAAAAAGGAAAGAAAGCTAAATATGACTAGACAGGTGCTACTAAACGTAATCATGCAAGCTATTGTGCAAATTTCCTAGCCCCTCTGCAAACTCAGACAGCTGACTTACATCTCCCGTTGGTTGCTAAATTGTCTTTTTAATTCTCTACTCCTCAATTTCATATAATATGGATTTTGTTGCAAATGTATTCATGCAATAAGAAAGTAGACAAAATTTATTTTTTTCTTTTACAAAATAATGACAAAATTTTTGGGTATGAGTCATTTAACATTTGCTAGAAAAAGTCTGTTCATTTTTAGCTATGACTCTGAACTGGAAAATCAGTTGCCAATTGTGTCAGTTCTGTTTTGTGTGATTTGGAATAACCATGCTGGGACGTGGCCCAACAGCTAACACAAAGAGTATGAATCGGCATGAAATTTATGTAATGAGAGATAATTACTACTTGCAGTACTGAATTAAAGCATGAATTCTTGTTGAAACTAAATTGTTGCCATGAAGAGCCTTCCTTGCAGCGCAAGAAAAATACAATACAATGTACCAATATTGAAGTCACACAAATCATAATGTGCAGCAAACTTGGTGCTTAACAAAAAGTCAATTGTTCGATTATTACAGATATATATATTTAATAGAAGTCACTATTAAGTTACGCTGACACTATAAAGTTACCTCTAGTTTTCTGTGGGTGCTGATCATACAGTCCATCCACTAAATCTTGATGATTAACACATATATATTTTAAAATGTGTTGCAGGATGGAAGAAATTACTGTCTCTTCTTATGGTTGCACATAACGAGTCATGTTTGTAAATAAAAATATTCTTGCATCTATAATAACTCTTAGTGTATATATATTTTTTTGTTTGCATTTTTATCACACATATCATTTACTACACATATTGTTGACACACGAGTAAAAATTACATGTCCTTTTTGTGTGAGATCTAAAACATAAGTACTCTCAAGTAAGACTGAAACAAAAGTTGTTAAAAAAAAAAACTGAATATTCTCCAAACATTGTTCTTTTGTTGCAAAGATAATTTTAAAAGCCTATCTTTGCCATCTTCTGCAGCAATGTACCAATTTCTTCTTACTAATGAGGAAAAGAAAACATTCATATAAATTGATATTGCGAGAAAAAATAAAAATAAAGATATTACACAATGGGTAGTTTTGTGAGATGAAATAATGAAAGCAGCAAATTACTTATAAACCTGAATATGTGACCCTGAATATAAGACGATCCCCTCTTCTTAAGTGGCTCCCCGAGAAAAATTTATTTTTTAAAATGTCCTCCTTAATCAAAATTACAATTTTTTGTGATGTAAGGTCTCTGCCTAAAAGGTTAATAATTAATCCATTCCAAACTTAAGCACTGCCTACATTTTGATAATACTAGCAGAAATAGAACAAGCAAAAAGAAATAGTTTACATTATCTTCACTGACTTCTTTGTTTATTGTCATCTGTGGTATCTTTTTTTTTAATTATCATAATAATAGGACAGCTGTGAAACTTTTCTCTTCGTTGTCACAAATATTTGGCTATTTCTTCCGAATATGTTGCAATTTGTAAGATTATGATTACAGTGGGACCCGAGAACGCAGCTGTTTTTTTCTGAACACATAGTGGATTTCACTTCTACACTGATGTGAGAATATTACAATGTCCCTTGCTTCTGATCATATTGTCTGCCAACCGCTATCTCACTGGCCCCCTGCTGTTTCCATCGTACCTCACAGTGAGTGTCGACAACACCGCTGCATGAAATATGTAAGTATGCCACTCAATCTAGACTTTTAGCATCTCTTACAGAAATGTATGCTATTGATGACTATTTGTCAAATTTTAAACTCAGTTTGGTTCCAAGTACAAACAGATTCACTTAAACTGAATTTTAAACATGGTAGATGTTCATAAAAAGCCAAAGTACACAGTATATAAAGTACACAGCATAGGTTCCTGTGGTTGGCACCATGACAAAATTTGCTGCCTGCTCAACAGTCCCCTTCCCGTGCTCATCATATTTCTCAGCCAAGTTGGTTTCACTGTTCCTCCTCCAACCCTTCTGTAGTGCTGTGCTTGTGCAATAGTGAAACACAGATGGCAATGCCTTCTTGGGTGCAGGTCATATGCAACAATAGCAACTATACAGAAATAAAAGATCACAATCATTATACAGTCCAATTTTTATAACTTCTCTTGTCCTGCGAGCCAGGATGTCTGTTGCTACTACCTTCACAATGTGTCTTTCCGCTGTAATATATTCTTGCAGTAACAATTGCAGTCTGTTTGATGTGACTTATTCCATTTGTCAGACATTCAATACTGGATTAATTTTCTTTCTTCTTCCATCTAAATGTCTACATCTTGTTCTAAAGCTGATTAAAAGCTGGGTGAAGTTTTCCCATGGTATTCTAATACGTGAACAGCAAAGGAATTTCTAATTTGCAACCCTCTCAGTAAATCATTACATTTTCTCATAACCAAATAAAATACTGACTTGCATTTAGAATCAAGTAATGATTTATAAGGAACAAGATTTTCACCTTTGAATGTTATCTTTATTTAAAAACCAGCATAACTGTATGTGTATGGTATCCATATGTGTATGAGGACTTTTATTGCAAACATGTTCAAATGCAACAAAGGTTTGTAAGTCAGTAGAATTTAATGCTATTTCCTCCAATGTATCACATAATTGTCAATTTTTTATGCAGAGCATTAGGTTGTTGTAGTGGCTAGTTCACAGTTTCTCACTGATCCCTTGCACTAGTTCTGCGAGCCAAATATCATGTGACTGTTCGAGCGAGGTCTATACTGTATAGAGTTCTTTGGCATATCGGAAACACTCGAGCCTCTTCAAATGTAAGCATTGTTTGATAAACGCTACCCTTGAGAATTCTTCAAAATAAATTTGTATGAAACCTCAGTAACCACAGCTTCGTTTGTAAATATAATATGAGCCCTAGATTAATCTATTAAATACTATAAAAATGTTAACCTCAGCAGCAATAATTTAATCTGCAAATATATAACAACCCTGTACTTTTTGAATGATGAATTTGGAAAAAACCCTTGTTTTGTAATCGGGTAAATATATTAAGTAGGTAGAAACATGAGACTTATTTGAAATCCTTGGATATCAAACAAGATGTTGAATTTAACTGATGAAATAAAAATAAAAATGCAGCAGATGGAAATAGGCAAAAGAGGGCACAGGATGTAAAAAATGAGACTGACAGAAAGTGCAAAAGAGCTATGCATGCTCAGCTTGAGGAAAAATGCAAGGCTGCACAAGCAGGCATATGTAGGGGGGAAAGGGGGAGTGGTGGCAGAGGGGGGAGGTGGGGGAAAGGGAGAGTGGTGGCAGAGGGGGGAGGTGGGGGAAAGGGAGAGTGGTGGCAGAGGGGGGAGGTGGGGGAAAGGGAGAGTGGGGGAAAGGGAGAGGGGGCAGACGGGGGGCAGACGGGGGGCAGACGGGGGGCAGACGGGGGGCAGACGGGGGGCAGACGGGGGGCAGACGGGGGGCAGACGGGGGGCAGACGGGGGGCAGACGGGGGGCAGACGGGGGGCAGACGGGGGGCAGACGGGGGGCAGACGGGGGGCAGACGGGGGGCAGACGGGGGGCAGACGGGGGGCAGACGGGGGGCAGACGGGGGGCAGACGGGGGGCAGACGGGGGGCAGACGGGGGGCAGACGGGGGGCAGACGGGGGGCAGACGGGGGGCAGACGGGGGGCAGACGGGGGGCAGACGGGGGGCAGACGGGGGGCAGACGGGGGGCAGACGGGGGGCAGACGGGGGGCAGACGGGGGGCAGACGGGGGGCAGACGGGGGGCAGACGGGGGGCAGACGGGGGGCAGACGGGGGGCAGACGGGGGGCAGACGGGGGGCAGACGGGGGGCAGACGGGGGGCAGACGGGGGGGAGACGGGGGGGAGACGGGGGGGAGACACAGTAACTTGAAATGCATCGTCTTGCCGCCAAGTTTGTCCTAAGGCTCACGAATCAATACCAGAAAGACCTTTGCCTCACAAGCTGTGAAGAGCTTTTAGGTAACGAGATGTTCCTTATGAGAATCATAACTGGTGATGAGATGTTGGTCTACAGTTATGATGTTGAGACCAAGGTTCAATCATCACAATGGATTGGGAAAGGTTCCCAAAGACCAAAAAAAGCTCGTAGGTCAGGTAAAATGTCAAATCCACTCTGATAGATTTCTGTGACTTTGAAGAATTAGTTCATGAATTCGTGCCAGAGGGACAAACTGTTAATCAGTGGTACTATGGAAATGTGCAGTGATGTCTGTGAGAAAATTTGAGAAGGCAACATCCTGAAATGTAATGACATCATTCATGGCTCTTGCATCATGACAATGCACTTGCACACTATTTGCTGTTGGTGCATGACTATTGCACAAAAAACAAAATTACTCTGCTGCCTCATCCTCCACACTCTCCAAACCTGGTCCCTGCAAACTTTTTTTTTTTATTTCCAAAGTTGAAAATCACATTGACAGGACGAAGATTTGCAATAACATACGGCACAAAAGAAAATTCACAGTCAGCGTTTAGCACAATCCGGCAAGAGGTATATTGTGACTGCTTCTCGAAGTGGAAATGGTGTGAGGAGCAATGTATCGACTGTGTGAGAGAGTATTTTGAAGGAGACCACGCACAATAATTAAAAGGTAAGCAGAGAAAAATTTTGTGGACAAAGTTCCGGAATTTTGAACAGACTTCATATATAAGGCTGAGAAATGAATTTCAAAAGACTAGGTTTAAGTAATAACAGATTTAGGTAAAAGGAAATTAGGTTATGTTTGGATTGGTGTGGTAATTTATATTGGAGATATTCTGGAGGTGCCAGATGGCTGCTCATGGAATCAGAGCAGGTACGGCTCAAGGTACTATTTCGCTGCGACTGTCCGCCGTAGCGGCGGGCAGTAACTGCCAGCCGTAACTGCTGACCGTCACTGCCTGTGTATTTCGTTGAGACTGCTGACCGCAGCGGCCACGCCACTCAGTGAGTTACCTCTGTGAAAGGAACACGCACGTTAAGTAATAACAGATTTAGGTAAAAGGAAATTAGGTTATGTTTGGATTGGTGTGGTAATTTATATTGGAGATATTCTGGAGGTGCCAGATGGCTGCTCATGGAATCAGAGCAGGTACGGCTCAAGGTACTATTTCGCTGCGACTGTCCGCCGTAGCGGCGGGCAGTAACTGCCAGCCGTAACTGCTGACCGTCACTGCCTGTGTATTTCGTTGAGACTGCTGACCGCAGCGGCCACGCCACTCAGTGAGTTACCTCTGTGAAAGGAACACGCACGTTAAGTAATAACAGATTTAGGTAAAAGGAAATTAGGTTATGTTTGGATTGGTGTGGTAATTTATATTGGAGATATTCTGGAGGTGCCAGATGGCTGCTCATGGAATCAGAGCAGGTACGGCTCAAGGTACTATTTCGCTGCGACTGTCCGCCGTAGCGGCGGGCAGTAACTGCCAGCCGTAACTGCTGACCGTCACTGCCTGTGTATTTCGTTGAGACTGCTGACCGCAGCGGCCACGCCACTCAGTGAGTTACCTCTGTGAAAGGAACACGCACGTGAGTTCGCAACGTGGATGCTAACACCATTTAGGTTTTTGGTGGACGAGGAAGAAGAAGAGGCAATTATTGCAATTCTTACAAGATCTTCTCCCCACAACATTTTCCAAACAGGGAAAAGTGAAAGAATTTATGCTAACTTAGTAACCGGTCACTTGTGAAACGATGAAGAGAGGTTCAGAAATTTCTTTAGACTCAGTTCGATTTTGATTTAAGTCTGGTAAAAGAAGATAATAGCAGGAACAGCTACCAGTGCAGTGCAAACTCCAGTAGAAGCCGACGAAAAAATGGCAGTGACTTTACAGTAAATAGCTATATACAAACATACATCAACAATGGTTTAAAATGGATAATTTTTTATCTCTATGAAATAACGTAAATTTCTATTAAAATAATAGGTTTATTTGGAAATGACTCAGGGCCTGTACAGTTTGTTGTCTATTTTCACATTATCTTTACACTGTGTTTACATTATGATTAGTAATTAATTTCAAAAGTAGTATCACCTGCTCGTGGTTCGATGTTTATTAATGGGGTGAAAGTGTACGTATCGTCTCCAACCGATGAAGTTCGTTCGAAAGGGGATGAAAGGGAAGACGAGCCGGAAGAGACTGACGCTGACAGGTAGTGGCACAAGAGATGATTCTGAAGAACTGTCAAGTCCCGTAACATAACTTAAAATGTCAATTTTCGCTTTATTAATGAGATGACGTGGTAGTTTCCTAATGGACGCTGCTATGCTTCTCGTGAACAGGCCCACATCATCTTCCGGCTCCCGATTATTAGCCAAGCGCTGCAGCAATTCCAGTCGTTGTTGGCCCCTTTGGTTGACTGAATCCCAGTGTGTTTTCCTCGATCTGCGAGCTGAGATGGAAGAGTTGGCAGCAGCTGCGTCACTAGAGGACAAGGAAGCGATGGCTTGTGGAGTGTGAGGTCCTGTTTCATTGGCATTTTGTCCGTCTTCATCACGTAGCAGTCCTTCAACAAGTGTCGGCTCCTTTAGCGGGACACTACAGAAAGACGACCGCTCCCTTTCTACATCTCTCAAAAAGTCTCGTCTGTTGAACAACGCCCATTTTGTTGTTGAACTTGGTGCTGCAGAACCTGTTTGCAGTTGTTCTTTTCGAACAGTTTTCCAGTAGTTATCTCTGATGTCTTTCCATCTCTTCTTACACTGGTTACCTAAAACGGAACGATATTTGTTTAGCTGTGTAATTAGGACAAGACATATTATTTATGTTTCATGTATTAATAATAATTAAGGTGCGAAAGAATTCTACACTCTTTGGGGTTTCCCTAACTGCTGTGCTGCGATTGATGGGAAACATATAAGGATGCGGTGTCCTGTAAAAAGTGGTTCCCTTTTCTGGAATTACAAAGGGTACTTCTCCATAGTACTTTTGGCATTGGTTGGTGTGAACCATAAATACATTGCGATAGACGTAGGTTCATATGGAAAGGAAGGAGACAGTGGCACATTAAATAAATCAGCAATGGGGAAAATGATCATGAAAGGAGATGTGTTTCCAGCAGATGAAAAGCTTCCATTAACTGACATCAAGATGTCATTTGTTATAGTAGGCGACAAGGCATTCTGCTTGCAAAAGCATATTCTCAAGACTTACACTCGCTCATCTGCCCAGCAAGATAAATCAAAAGTGACCTTCCACTATAAACTGTCACGAGCGCATCAAGTTTCTGAAAACGCTTTAGGACTTTTGTGTCAGGTATTTCGAGTTTTCTACACAAATCTGAAACTTCAACCTAACACATGTGATAAACTCGTTACAGCTTGTTGCTGTCTGCACAATCTCCTAAGGGACGCCTATTTTTTTAAAAAAAAAAAAAAAAAAAGAGGACGAGATTTTTATGAACTTGACCATGACGTGAGTTTACCACTGAACATTATTCCCCTGTCCTGAACAGGGAAATTCTGCTTCTGTGAACCTACAAATCAATGATTACAACCCGGAAAAGAACTAAGGCTCAAATAAAGGAAATAAATTATTGTTATTACTTGTAATGACTATTGTTGTAATAGTTTGGTGACAGGAAGAAGGGAAGTATTGTCATAGCCTCCATATTGTACAATTTGTCACAGTAGGGAAAAACATAAATAAATGAATGAATGTCTACATGCAAAACACTTACCATCTTTTTTCATTGCTTCTCCTATCTTCTTCCACACCTTTTCCTTTGCCAACACATTTCTGAAATCTGTATGCTTATGATCATACAGTGTAGAGTATCTGCTCACATACTCCACTAACTGTTCGTCATCGTCATCGTGAAAACCTTTCTTCGACATACCGCGTCGTCGATTTCTGCAGTCGTCTCACACCTGGCAGTCGCGACCCAACTGCTTGACTTCTTCTGCAGCGGCCAAGACGTGGCAGTTGCAATGACGTCACGACCGCTGACTGCCGAGCAGTTACAACGACATATGTTCCATTGCTTTGTCTAAGATCAGTAGTCAACTGCCCGCAGTCACTGCCGGCCGCTACGGCCGGCAGTTGCAGCGAAATAGTACCGTCAGAGTCTGCCGAGCAGCTGGCACGCCATGGAGCTCCATCTGTGGAAAAGTCCTGTGATTGTGGACTTGGTGACCAGGGAAACATATGGGTAACAAAGAACTGAATTTGACTCAGAAACTTCACGAGAGTCTGCTCTTGTTATTGAGTGTAAGAAGTTGTTGTCAGTCAGAAGTGAAACCAATTTGTAATTGGAATAATAAACCCTTGTTTGTGAACCCACCAGTGACTTTTACTACATAATAGTAGTCATTCCACAGGAGGAGTCTGGTGAAAGGCAAGGTCCCTCCAAACAAGTAAGAAGATCATATTAAGGAGGAGAGAATTCTCACACTTTTTCCCCACATTGACATGCCTTACAGAAAAAATAAATTCCTGCAAGAATAATGTCCACCTACTATGTAGCAACTTACTTTTTGAGAGTAGCGTTAAAGATGTGTGAGCACTACGGACGATGTTACTGTGTCCTGCTAATAGGTATTTAAACCTTTTCAAAAGCCTGTATTACTGGTAATGTCTCTTTTTTCATTATGCCATAATTTCTTTCAGTATACGTAAGCATGTGCCTGACAGATGCTGTAAGTGTGTTTACAACTATAACATCCAATCATGTTTCTCAGTACAACTGGGCCCCAAAGCCATCGTTTGAGGCATCTGTTGCGAGATGAAACGGTTAGTTGTAATTGGGATGTACCAGTAATGGTGTTGATACTAAAGTTTCCCTAATAGCTAAGAGCTCTGCTGTGCATTCTTGTGGCCATTGCCACAATGAATATTATTTCAATAATTTGTTCAAAAACTTTCTGTAAAATTGTGCCAGCTCTAAATATGCTCACAGTTGGTTTTTGTTGAACAGTTGTGAACATTTAGTAATCTTGTCTAATTTATATGGTCTGGTCTTACTTCCCTATTTATCACATATCCTACAAATTTAACTTCAATCCTACCAAACTTAGGCTAACAAAGTTTCAGGGCAATTCCCTGTGAATTTAATTGAGGTATTAGTTTATCCAATGTGCATATGTGATTCTCCTAGGTTTTCGATACAATTACAATGTCATCTATGTATACCAAGACTTTGTGTTTCAGATCACCTCCAATTGCGTTATCAATAACTCTTTATGAAGGCAAGCACTGAGAAGTTCAAGCCAAGTAGTAAAACCTTGAATTGATGTGCTCTACTCTCAAACAGAAATGCTGTATATTCAAGTGGCATCTATGTCATTTAATTTGCCCATATCCATATGTTAAATCCATAATACTAATGTACTTCACACTGCAAATCTTGTCAACAGCCCATCTATTATGGGTGGTCCTATTTAGAGTCCTTGCACCGAGCACTAGCCTGACTGTTCCATCTTGTTTCTTAACAACAGCCAGTGGGTTGTTATAACAACTATTAGATACTTCTATTACATCCCAATCTACCATCCTATTAATTTCATGCCTTGCCATATCCTTTAATGCTACTGGTACCTTGTAAGGTCACACATAGAACAGATCATGAGGTTTTATCTTTAGTGTGCATGTGAAATCTTTAAATGGTTTCAGTGAAAATATCTCTTTAAGACTGGTAAGTAACTGAATAATCTCTACTTTCTCATTTGCATTAAGTCCTCATGATTTATCAATATTAGCAACTATATCCTTTAGTGCTATTGTTTCCATATATGTAGGGACCATATGTATCTCTGTTTCATGTATCATAGTTTCTATTGTGAGTATTACATTCATTTGACTAGCTGCCATGGACATTAAATGAAACAACAATTTTACTGTTACCAGTCACAGTTTATTTATCTCCATGATACATTTCAAAGGTTTAAACCTTCATCATCAGATGGATTTACATTTGTTAGTGTGACATTTGTGTGTGTGTTGTATTATGATTTTTTGGAGGAGCTTGTGGCACAAGTGGAGGTTTGAACCTTTAAAATGCATCATTGAGATAAATAAACAGTGCCTGGTAACATAAACCTATTGTTTCATTTAATGTCAATAACAGTCCGAGTAAAGCCTAACCTAAAATGTTTGCATTTAAAGTTGCCATGGAATCGAGTGGTAATGATACTAGTTGCTGAGTGTCACCAT
Source organism: Schistocerca gregaria (assembly GCF_023897955.1). Taxonomy (NCBI): domain Eukaryota; kingdom Metazoa; phylum Arthropoda; class Insecta; order Orthoptera; family Acrididae; genus Schistocerca; species Schistocerca gregaria. The sequence goes on from NC_064928.1 coordinate 159,303,003, forward strand.
ATAGAAAAGTAACATGTCTCTACAAAAGTCTAAAATAGTTTTCGCATCTAATACCCAGCCTGTTCCCTGAAGAATGGGGATGTTTAAATCAGATAAATGGAACATCGGGTAACTAGACTTCCATGACCCATAAAAAAATGAACTAATATTTTTGCCTACATTGATTTACCATCTTTTCCTATAATTCCTATCAACTTCACTCCCATGACCAGCAGTGTCAGGAATATATGCATCGAATATATGCATCAAATTATAAGTCATTAGAAAATTGTGGTCAACAACACAAATTTCACGGCCTAAATCCATAATTGTATATACTGGTATCTCACCTATTGTGCCACGTAGCTTTGGTCGGATGTAATTTTGAGTTATACATAGTTTCTCATCTAACAAAACATTCATCATCATATTACCTCTATCATATCTAATCACATGGGATTCCAATTATGCTGGCTCAATTGCAACAGCTCCAGAAGACTGAGCCTCTCTTCCAAAGCTTATCAGTTTTCCCTCTGTGTGTTGTTATGAAATTCTTGGGTGTCTCAACTTCCATCAGGAGTAATTCGATTGCCATCTCTCCATCTATTGTTACATTATTATTATATTCATTTCTCTGTTCTCTTTGTCCGTAAATTGACTGTTAGTCTGAACTTATCTACTGTCCCTAATCATGTTTACATGATTATTTTTCCAGCATTCTGACAGGCTTTCTATTGTATCCAGCTGTTACAAATATTCTAAAAGGCTTTCCCTAATAACTTATCTTGTACTCTATAAGGTAGGTGGCTAATAACTTCTAATAAGCGCTCCTCACAAATCGGATCATTGAGGTATTTGGCTTTGTTTAGTTCAAATTCAACAAAATTTCTGTATTCCACCCATTCATTTCTATTATATGGTTTCAACCAAAATAATTCCAAGCAAAGTTTCTTTTGTGATCTCTCATCCAGTATTTAGTTTTGAATTCTCTGAAAATCAATTAAAGACTTGTAATCATCTACCCTCAAGCATACCTCATTGTGCTGACCAGAAATCTAATTTTGCTGTATCTGACCAAGTGCTGGGTAACATACCTTAGAATGCCTTGAGGAATAACACAAGACTCATATCTCCACCCAGTCTAAATTTAGGAAATGTATGGCTGATTTCATTACTAAGTGTTGATATAAAATAATCATACTCACTACTGTACTGATTGCTCTTAATTCATTCCTCATCCCTATTCTTTCTTTCTGGTTGTGAGCAGTACTGAGTGGATGTATTGTCATTATCAGACAATAAATGTACGAGTCTGTTGTTACTGTTACAAGTAGTTGACCTGATGTCTGCCGGTCTGACTACAATGTCTGAATATGGGATGTCTCGTATGTTTGAGGTATTATTCGGCTGTGACAGTAATGTAGTTTCTTTGTGCACATTACGACATTCTAACATTTGTACACGGACGTCAATTTCATTATTTAAGAACAATATTGTATTTACATCTCTATCTTCCAACTTTTGCATATTTGTTATTGTCTCTAGTACTCTGATTTCTGCTGTTTGGATCCTGTTAATTATCATGTCTTGGGTTGTCTTAACCTTGTTGTCTAACAATTCTAATTGTATGTCTATTTCTTCCATGTGTCTGAACCCTAGGTCGAGTCCAGTTTGCAATCTATCCATTCTCCCATTGACCTGTGTCGTAAGATTTCTGATATTTAATTCCATCTGTTGTAATTTGGTATCCATTTTGCTTAACCTTGAATCTAATAGGATAAATCTGTTATTCATCTGATCTGTCATTGTTACCACAAACTGATGACAATGCAATTTCATCTGTCAAAATCGTGATTCCATCTGTGACAACTTCTCATTGATCTGTAACATGAATGTATGTAAAAACACTTCAGCTGTACGGTGCTGATCTATGAGAGTTATGGTTGTTAAACTCTTGCCCTAACTATTTGGTATATTGACACAAAGTTATTACTATACTATCATATTAAACAGGTAAGGCCTTGACTTTAAAAGAACTTTAGAGATCAGACGTCTTCTATTAGTCCCTGACTACTAGTTAGGCATCGAATTCTTTCAATACAAGGTATTTATCATAATACAAACAAACAAACATATCTCATTTTTGAACCACTGGATATTTGAGCTAGCAACAGGCTGCGCTGCTGAAAAGTGTTGACATGAAAGGCTGGAATGTGTGCCCACTACAGCTAGTGTGTGGTCATAACGCTGCGTGCTGATGCAGACAGCTGATGTACCCATATTCAGCAACTCTTCATAGTTGGTTGGTTGGTTTGTGGCATTAAAGGGACCAGACTACTATGGTCATCGGTCCCTTGTTCCATAAAAACTAAAACCACCCGAAGAGAATAAAAAACGAACAACAGGAAAGACAGCAGATGAAACAGGACATGAAATACTCTGACAGAGACCAGACAAAACAAATTAAAACACAAAGTGTGACGGTGGTTGGCCGACCGTAGAGAAAAAGAGGAAAAGCCAACCACCAAGAACACTTTAAAAACTCAGTTTAAAATCAGAGGCTAAAAGCCAGAATCAACACTAAAAAACTCAGATTAAAGGATAAAAACCCCCTGCCCGAATAAAACACAAAACCAAGTCTACCATGGCAGAGTTATCTGATAAAAGAGCAGAGAGTGTGTCAGGCACTGCAAAAGTCTGCCTGAGCACGGTTAAAAGGGCGCACTCCGACAGAATATGGACCACAGTCAAGGACGCCCCACAACGACAAAGAGGGGGATCCTCACGACACAGTAAATAACTGTGCGTGAGTCGGGTGTGGCCAATGCGGAGCCGACACAGAACGACTGAGTCCCTGCGGTTGGCTCGCATGGATGACCGCCACACAGCTGTCGTGTCCTTGACGGCACGGAGTTTGTTAGGGGTGGTCAGACCGCGCCATTCAGCATCGAAAAACGAGAGAACTTTGCAGTGTAAGACTGCCCGCAAATCAGCCGCCAGAGATGGCGCACTGGTGGCCTCTTTCGCCAGGCAGTCAACAGTTTCATTGCCGGGTATACCAACATGGCCTGGGGTCCAAACAAAGACCACAGACCTGCCGCTATGGGCGAGAGTATGCAGGGACTCCTGGATAGCCATCACCAGACGAGAACGAGGGAAACACTGGTCGAGAGCTCATAAACCGCTCAGGGAATAACTACAGATAACGAAGGACTCACCTGAGCAGGAGCGGATATACTCTAGGGCACGAAAGATGGCGACCAGCTCAGCAGTGTAAACACTGCAGCCAGCCGGCAACGAACGTTGTTCAGAATGGTCCCTAGAGTTAGTTCATAACCGACTAGACCAGCAACCATCGAACCGTCAGTGTAGACAACTCCAGAGCCCTGATACGTGGCCAGGATGGAATAAAAGCGGCGTTGGAAGGCCTCCGGAGGGACTGACTCCTTCGGGCCATGTGCCAAGTCGAGCCGAAGGCAAGGGCGAGGCACGCACCACGGGGGTGTACGCAGAGGGGCCCAGAAAGGAGGTGGAACACGGAAACACCCAAGCCAGGAAAGAAGCTGTTTGACACGTACGGCGATCGGACAACCCAACCGGGGCCGACGTTCTGGCAGATGAATGACTGACTGCGGGAAGAGGACACGATAATTTGGATGCCCGGGCAAGCTAAAAACATGGGCAGCATAAGCAGCCAGTAATTGTTGGCATCGTAACCGCAGTGGAGGGACACCTGCCTCCACAAGTATGCTGTCCACAGGGCTGGTTCGGAAGGCACCAGTGGCAAGGCGTATCCCGCTGTGGAGGATTGGGTCCAGCACCCGCAACGCAGATGGGGATGCTGAGCCATAAGCCAGACTCCCGTAGTTCAGACGGGACTGCATTAATGCCTGGTAAAGCCGTAGGAGAGTAGATCGGTCGGCGCCCCACCTGGTGTGGCTCAGGCATCGCATAGCATTTAGATGCCGCCAAAACGCCTGTTTAAGCTGCCGAATATGAGGCAGCCAAGTCAACCGGGCATCAAAAGCCATCCCCAAAAACCTATGTGGCTCCACCACTTTAAGAAGCTCGCCGTCAAGATAAAGCCGCGGCTCCGGGTGAACAGTGCGTTGCCGGCAGAAATGCACAACGCAGGTCTTGGCTGCGGAAAACTGAAAACCAAGCGCTACAGCCCAAGACTGCACCTTGCGGATTGCGCCCTGTAGCCAACGTTCAGCAGCTGCAATGCCAATAGAGCTGTAGTAAAGGCAGAAGTCATCAGCATACAGGGAAGCGGAGACAGTATTTCCCACGGCCGCAGCGAGCCCGTTAATAGCTATTAAAAACAGACACACACTGAGAACAGAACCCTGTGGCACACCGTTCTCCTGGACTTGGGAGGAACTATATGAGGCCGCGACATGCACGCGGAAGGTACGATACGACAGAAAATTGCGGATATAGATCGCCAGAGGGCCCCGAAGACCCCATCCATGAAGCGTAGAAAGGATGTGATGACGCCATGTCATATCATACTCCTTCCGCATGTCCAAAAAGACAGCAACCAGATGCTGACGGTGGGCAAAGGCAGTACGGATGGCCGACTCCAGGCTCACCAGATTGTCGGCGGCGGAGCGGCCTTTACGGAACCCACCCTGAGATGGAGCCAGAAGGCCTCGAGACTCCAGTACCCAATTCAAGCGCCGGCTCACCATCCGTTCAAGCAACTTGCAAAGAACGTTGGTGAGGCTAATGGGATGGTAGCTCTCCACCTCCAACGGGTTCTTCCCTGGTTTCTGAATCGGGACAACAAGACTTTCCCGCCATTGCGACAGAAACTCACCCTCGACCCAAATGCGGTTGTAAAGATCGAGGAGGCGTCGTTGGCAGTCCACTGAAAGGTGTTTCAGCATCTGAGAGTGGATGCTATCTGGCCCAGGAGCGGTATCAGGACAAGCGGCGAGGGCACTTCGAAATTCCCACTCACTGAATGGAACATTGTACAATTCAGTATGGTGAGTGCGAAAAGAAAGACTCCGACGTTCTATCCGCTCCTTAATGGAGCGGAAGCCCAAGGGGTAGTTGGCACAAGCGGAAGTCATAGCAAAGTGCTCTGCCAAGCGGTTTGCAATGACATCGGAGTCAGTACAAACTGCTCCATTCAGTGAGAGCGCAGGGACACTGACAGGGGTCCGATAGCCATAGAGGCGGCAAATCTTGGCCCAGACCTGCGATGGAGTGACATGGAGGCCAATGGTGGACACATACCATTCCCAGCACTCCTGCTTGCGTTGGCGGATAATGCAGCGGGCTCGCGCACACAGCCGTTTGAAGGCAATAAGGTGGTCGATTGAGGGATGTCGCTTGTGACGCTGGAGCGTCCGCCGGCGAGCTTTAATCGCTTCAGCAATCTCAGGCGACCACCAAGGCACAGTCCGCCGCCGAAGGGACCCAGTAGAATGGGGAATGGCAGATTCGGCGGCAGTAACGATGCCGGTGGTGACCGACTGAACCATTGCATCAATGGCGTCGTTAGAGAGAGGCTCAATAGCGGCAGTGGAGGAGAACAAGTCCCAGTCAGCCTGATTCAAAGCCCATCTACTAGGGCGCCCAGAAGACTGACGCTGTGGCAGTGACAGAAAGATCGGAAAGTGGTCACTACCACACAGGTCGTCATGCACTCTCCATTGGACAGACAGCAAGAGGCTAGGGCTACACATGGAAAGGTTAATGGCGGAGTATGTGCCATGCGCCACACTGAAGTGTGTGAAGGCACCATCATTTAAGATCGAGAGATCGAGCTGCGCCAATAAATGCTCAACGATGGCGCCTTGACCTGTTGCCACTGACCCACCCCACAGATGGTTATGGGCGTTAAAGTCGCCCAGTAACAGGAAAGGTGGAGGCAATTGAGCTATCAGAGCAGCCAGAACATGCTGCGCAACATCACCATCCGGTGGAAGGTAAAGACTGCAGACGGTAACAGCCTGTGGCGTCCACACACGAACACCGACAGCCTCTAAAGGTGTGTGGAGAGGTACAGACTCGCTGTGAAGAGAGTTCAGGACATAAATGCAGACGCCACCAGACACCCTTTCATAAACTGCCCGGTTCTTATAATAACCGCGATAGCCACAGAGGGCGGGGGTTCGCATTGCCGGAAACCAAGTTTCCTGCAGAGCAATGCAGAGGAAAGGGTGAAGGCTGATAAGTTGGCGGAGCTCAGCTAGATGGTGGAAGAAACCACTGCAGTTCCACTGGAGGATGGTGTTGTCCATGGCTGAGAAAGGCTTGACAGGACTGGGAAGGGAGATTACGCCACTGGGTCACCTGCTGCCTCCGATTTAGCACCTGTGATAGTGCTTTCCATGGCGTCTGATGGACAGGCGAGATCGAGGTCCTCAGCGGACGCCAGAATCTCCACCGCATCCTCAGACGCAGAGCTGGAAGGTTGCGGTGGGATGGCTGCCACCGCGAGTTCCTTTGGCTGAGAGCTCTTCTTGGGTTTCTCACACCGTTCCTTGGGTCGCACCGGCTGGGAGGGCTTCACCGATTCAGTCTCCGGGACGAAGGAAGATCGTGAAGCCCTACGACCAGCTGATTGCGGGCACTTACGCCATTGTCGGTCGTCAGGCTTCTCGCTGGCGGAAACCTGGGAAGGGAGGGACCCAAGGGACCCCTTGCAAGCGTGAGAAGCCGAAGAAGTTGGACACTTCTCCGGCTTAGAAGTGGGGACGGACGTCCCCGATGAGTGGGATGGTGTTGCTCCTGAGGTAGGTGGCGCAGGAGCAACCCGGTGGGTAGAGCCCCCCACTGGCGAGGGGGCAGGAGGAGCTTTACTACTCGTCGATCCGGCCACAATTGGAGAAACAGACAGGGCTAGCATAGGTGTTGTAGCAGCAGTGTAGGAAGATGTCATTCTCACAGGATGGAATCGGTCACATTTCCTCTTGGCCTCAGTATAGGTTAGTCGGTCCAGGGTCATGTATTCCTTTTTTTTTACTGGAAAATTCGGCAGTCTGGCGAGCAAGGTGAATGGCACTCCCCGCAGTTGACACAGATGGGAGGAGGGGCACATGGAGTATTGGGATGTGATGGGCCTCCGCAATCTCGACATGTGAGGCTGGAAGTGCAGCGAGAAGACATATGGCCGAACTTCCAGCACTTAAAGCACCGCATCGGGGGAGGGATATAGGGCTTAACGTCACATCGGTAGGCCATCACCTTGACTTTTTCCGGTTATGTATCCCCTTCGAAGGCAAAGATGAAGGCACCGGTAGCAATCTGATTTTCCTTCGGACCCCGATGAACGCGCCGGACGAAATGTACACCTCGGCGTTCTAAATTGGCGTGCAGCTCTTCATCAGACTGCAACATCCCCCAACTTGTCACAAGCGAGTAACCGTCGTGACTGGGCAGAGGATGCCATTTGTATGAGGACTGACCCAGAGCGCATTTTTGACAAGCCCTCCAGCACCCTAAACTTGTCCTCTAAATGCTTGATGAAGAACTGAGGCTTTGTGGAGAGAAAAGACTCCCCATCAACCCTTGTACAAACTAAGAAGCGGGGCGAATAACTGCTACTGCCATCCTGAGACTTGCGTTCCTCTCACGGTGTGGCCAGGGAGGGGAACGTTTTCGGATCGTATTTCTGAGCGTTAAACTGAGCCCGAGAACGCTTAGAGACTGCTGGCGGCTGGCCACCAGCGAGAGACGATGTACCATGCTTCATTGCGGGTCATCAGCCCTGATGCCACCTACTCCAACCAAGGGCCCTCCCCACAGGCACCACCCAGCCACTTCAAGAGCCACCTGGCAGGGTGGCCGTTGCCGGGAGTCCCGATACCCCAGGAGGATAGGAATCTACTCCTTCGCATACGTGGGGAGTTAACGGCGCAGGCATCAGTAGAGCGATCCCTGAGTTGTCAGGAGGCTACAACGAACAGGGTACATGGCGGCCCCACCACAACGGACTGGCTACCGTGCTGGATGTTAGGTAACATGTGGTCCATGGTCGCCGTCGGTGCAGAAAGAGGCACTGCACAGTGCAAGGTGTTATCTGCACGCAGCAAAAGAGTCATGCCCAAGAGATGGAGAGCGGACAGGACTGCAGTTCAATGGTGTATAAGCTGGCAAAAGGTCTGATCGCAAGATGGACACAATGCACCAAGTAAGGCGCCCTTCCCCAATCGGCTCACTCTTCGGAAAATTTTGAGAGATGGAGGTCAAACCCAACAGGGGACCATCATATAAGGCCGAAAAGTTTGAGACTCCTTTTAGTCGCCTCTTACGACAGGCAGGAATACTGCAGGCCTATTCTAACCCCCGAACCTGCAGGGGGCAAATTCTTCATAGTTTTGAAATGGCATGCTCAAAATGTCCTGATGTATTGCTTGACTCATATTTAGCTGTGACACAACACACATAAAAGAATGTTGCAATTAGGCAAACTTTTGGAGGCAGTGCCTTCTTCAGGCAGAAGGGTTTAAGGAGAAGGAAGAGAGGTGAAGGAAAAGAACTGAACAGGTCTAGGGAAAGAGATAGATTTTTGGAAAGTCAACCAGAAGCACAAGTCAGTGGAGACTCACCACATGGGACGAGTCTTCCTTCTCACCCCGGGCAGTAAGTCTCCCCCGCAGTTCTGGGTCACTTTACCAAAATCTACCCCTTTCCCAAGACCTCTCCAGTCCTTTTCCTTCACCCCGCTTCCTTTTCCCTTCAATCTTTCTGCCTGAAAAAGGAGCCACTGGCTCTGAAAGCTTGCCCAATTACAACCTTCTTTTATGTATGCACTTTGCCACTGCTTGGTGAGTAGATTTATTATCTATCCAGTTAAATTATTCTGTCAACAATTGATTGCCTTTGTTGTTATATTGATTAATATTTAATAATCTGTAGATGCAAACCGGCCTCATTGTCTGATACTATCAATGGATCAACTCATTACCAGTTGTTTATATGCATGGCAATACGTCATTGATTCTTATTACTACGGTTATTCTTAAACAATGAAAATTATAGTTTTCCCTGGTGATTATTAATATTCCATGATATAACAGAGTACAACACTTTCAGTTGCAAAATTAATGTGATTCTTACTGTTTCTTGTGTTGTAATTGCACACACTGTATTGTCTTTATAAATATCCGTTTTTATAACTGCAATTGTAATTGTAATTGGACTTTGCAGATTAGTACCACCTATTTATACTTTTTTTTGTGAATTTTCCGCACACTTGTCAGCAGATATCTTTTGACTGCTTATTATGTCTTCTTTACTTCTGTGAAATGTTGTATAAGAGTTTGTATTATTTTTCTTTTTCCTGAATCAGATTTTGTCTCCCTTAACGTTCATAGGTTCACAAATCCACAGTCGTCATGTGCAAGAGTTCTCTCCTTATTAAATGATCTTCTTACACATTTTGGAGGGACACTGCCTTCCACAAGATGCCTCCTGCAAAAGGAGTACTATTATGCAGTAACAGTTGCTGGCGGGTTCACAAACAAGGGTTTGTTATTCCAATTACAAATGAGTTTTGCTTCTGAGTGGCAATAACTTCTTACAATCGATAACAAGAACAGACTCTTATGTTGCTTTTGAGTCAAATTTGGTTGTGTGTTATCTATGTCGGCCTGGTCATCAAATCTCGCTATCACAGAACTTCACCATGGATGGAGCTCCATGGAGCACTTCACTGCTCTGCAGACTCATCCCATACGATCTCACAACTCAAATCAGCAGTAAGGGTGCATTTGGTCAACTCTCATTGACCATGTGCATTTGTGCCGTTACAAATGACATCAAAGCAAGATAGACTTCTGATTACAGATGTCATTTTGCGATATGACACCGCTTTATCTCATACCGCCCATGCAACACTTGCAACCGAGTCAACGACCCGCACTTTGATACTCTGCCACATCTTCCATACTCACCAGACCTCGCAATGAGAAATTACCACATATCGGACCATTCAAAGAGGTGGCGGGAGGAAAGAAACTTCATTCTGATGAAGAGATGCAGCAGGTGGTGCACAAGTTGCTCGCTGCGCACATAACCAAAAGTATTTTTTCCAGAGCAATCTGTGTACTTCCTATAGACTAGAAGAAGTGTGTCGAATGGCAGGAAGACTGTGTTGAAAAATGATACATAACAAAAAAATTTTAAAAAATGTTTTTATCCGCTCATCAGTTGTTCAGACAAACTTACAACTTGTGGCCACTATGACTAATGATCTTTGGCACAGAGATGAAGCAGACTGGAGCAACATACTTGTTGCCGGACCTCAGTTCAACTCGGCACTTGGCTGGGTCGGAGCTGCAGTTGTTGCCACAGGCGAGAGCTGTGTACTACGTTTCGCACCATATATTTCATCGACAGCTTGGCATTTTATCCAGATTTAAATTCATTGGGAGCAAATTATATGATACAGCCACTGACAGTTACACATACTAATTTATAGTACAAAGAGGGCCATCAAAAACTTACCTTAGTAGGACCGTATTGCACTTGAAGGTTCTGTTTGAACAATGCTGTGAGGGCAGCACTGCAGTTTTTCACTAAGAATGTTATATGTCCATCCTCCATACAATACTGCAAAAAAAATGAAGTATTCAAAATTCTCTACTACAATGTGCTTATAATAACCTAGCAGTATTATGTAATAATAATAATATATCCCAAATAACATGCACTTTACTAAAGGGCATTAGGCATTCACTGCAGAGAATAGAAAGAGTTAGCCTACATAAAAGTCTTCAACTTGAACTTAAAAATACGCAGATTGTCAGTCACTGTCTTCAGCTTTTGCAGAAGATACAAGCCTATGCCAATGAGAGAGAACAATGTATTCCCTGCATGTAGATCACTTGCCCAATGTTTGATGACTGTATTCTTCTGTTCCTTTCTAACAAGGACACATTGTCAACAAATTTCATAAGGGAAAGACTTCCTGCAATGTCTCCTAAAGAGTCCCCAGATTATAAATCAGTGGATTAAAAATGAGTACCATGCATAGCCCACAAGTGGGAAATTCTTGGTCTAAAATGTATCCTACATGCCTGGAATGAGATAACACTAGATTGCCCAGCTTCAAACTATCACTTAAAACACACAACGATGGCCAACTGACCGCTAAGGTTTCCATAGCATTTTTGAGCATTTTCTTTTCTTTTTTTCCCCTCCAAAATGTAACGGTACTTCATATTTTTGTCTTTAATATTACTTTTATTATTTTTCCATGTATGATGATTATAAGGCGACATTTTTATTTGAACCTGATATATTTTATTTCCACATTACAACAGACAAACATAAGTGTCACTGTGTTAAGAGCTACATACAACTGCTTACATTTCCAGTGTTTGAGGTTTACATTATGTAACGGTAGGTAACAAATGATGTTATCATGAACAGACATAGAAATCACCACTTTAATTGCAAGGCATTTATTTTTAAATTCACAACCAGTTTCGATACAACAAATGTCCATCATCAAGGGCGATTACTAAAACAAATAAGAGATGCTTGTGGGCATAAAATAAAACAAATGAGGGCTATCATTTAATTAATTCTAGCAGCAGTCTGGCTAGATATAGTGGAAAGTGAGAGAGGAATAAGTCACATTACCGTGGCGACACCTAATAATAAACTAGAGAAACCACATTATGCCATCAGATTTTGAGTTAAACCTGGGGAATTCATGAGTGTGACCTTCAAAAAGTTGAAACAGGTCTATGGGGAACATTCCTTATCAAGATCACAAGTTTTTCCATGGCACAAATCATTTTTGGAATGCCAAAAACACACTGCAGATGGACCTAGCTCAGAGAGATCTTCAAAGATCAAAGCACTGCTGATCTGTTTTTTTTTTTTTTTTTTTTTTTTTTTTTTTTTTTTTTTTTTTACAGTAAGGGCATCACACATAAGGAATTTGTTCCTGCAGGGAAACCTGTCACCTGAGTGTTTTACAAATACATCCTTCAAAGCCTGTAGAAAAGAGTGAATTGAGTCAGATCAGACATTTCACACAAGACGATGCCGCATCGTGGCAACGCCCCATGTTATATGGTCACTTTCATTACAGAATATTTGCCCTCAAATACATTTCCCTTGTTCTGTAGCGCCCCCCCCCCCCCCTCCCCCTCCTCCCAAATTAACAATTCACCTGATCGAAGTCCTTGTGAGATTTTTCTTTCCCAGAAATTGAAAAGTATCTTAAAAAGACACTGATTTGGGACTCTGGAGGACATCCAAAAGAGTGGGAGAGGATGTTAAAGGCCCTGCCACTCAAAGCCTCTAAGAGCTGTTATCAAGACTGGTGTATAGCTGCCAAAGGGAACGACTTTGAAGGGGACAATATTGTTGTTTGAAATAAACACAAACTATGGCAGATAAAAAAATCAGTGTCATTACTTTTCTCATAACATAAGAACCATAACACTTCCATCGTGTGCTGTGACCCTGAGTGACACGAGACTGGTTAGGACATAGGCGACCACCACGAGTGAGTGCAGAGCGCGGAGTTGTGCAAGTCATAAGTCTTACTATATATCTGATCATTATAGCTCATAAATCAGATTCTTCTTTGCTCAACAACTGCACAACAGCAACTAGGCATCTACTATTTACCACTATAGTGTGCTCGTCCATTGCTAGACACATTTTAAAAGGTACTACCACTAAATTAAAATCAGTTTTTCAAGACAATAATTCAGTCTAAAAATCTAACATCATGTTGTATTTCAATAACCAATCCTCATCAAATTATACTTGTAAATTAACATTAGGTTCTATTAGTAAAGATGGCATAAACTGAAAATGGCCTACATTTATAGGTAGACATGTTTCTTGTTTGATTAACTTGCCTTTACTTCCAGCAATTCCCACAACATATACACCGGTAACAGGTAGCATGGACACACATCTTTATTTTTTATTGTTTATAATATATCATGGGAGATCAGTGAAATTCAGTACCAGAATCTATATAAATATCCACTTTTCTACTATATACCCCACCCCCGATTATTATTATTATAAGATTTTGTATGACTTACTTCTTCTTCCTCATCCTAACCCAACAACCACTCTTATATAGGTATCTTATGCATCAAAACAACACACATTTTAATTGCTCTGTTATCTGACACATATATATATGATAGGTATTGCATTATCATACCATTGTTGACTGCATTTCGTATGTTTGGTACAAACACTTGTGACTGTATACTATTCATTCCCCAATATTTTAACTGATTATTGTCTTGATTATGAATGTGACATAAATTAGATTCTCTTTACCATAAAAATTGATTGGAAAAATGCTTACCCTCAGGGTTCAGTTAATTTATAAATTACCGCATCACTGGTCTTCAGCTCTGAGAAATCTTTGAACACCCAACTTTTTGATAATTCTTTTTATATCTGGAGAAGAATTCAACTTCTACCAAAACCAGGACTCATCAACTCTGATTTGTAGGAAGGCTTTTATTGTGCCTTTAATTACAAACATTATCTGAAGTTAACCAACTATTTGAATCTCATTTTTAACAAACTCCACACTTCCGAAGAAAAAACAAGAATGTCAATGCATCATATTTACATTATTATTCTAATTTTCTGGTCAATGGTATTGCATGACATTGTGGTTTGTGTAGAAGATTCTTTGCCACCTTGACTACTTTCCATGTCATGATGCCAATTGCAGCTTTAATGTTGTTGGGACAGAACAGAGCTCATGTGGAATACATCAGACGAAAATAATAAAACATGAAACACAAGACTTGTTCCTTAATAAATCCTCTTACATAATAATTAAAGTTTTCACCTCTGGGTGGTTTTTCCACACAAACAAATGAACAGAACTTCTGCTAATAAAGCTTGTTCATTTATATTCAAAAATGATACAAGATTTCACCCTCAATAAAGGAAATGATTTAATTAGAAAAACCTTTGCTACAAAACATCTGAGAAATCTTGTACTGCCGCACCCTTCATGTTATTATTATTGCCTCGGTTTTCTCCCTGAGTATTTTCATTACATTATTTAAAGTGTCTGCCCTTCCACGAAGGCCAGTAAATCACTTACAGTTGTACACCCACTGTATCAAATTTCCTTTATAACACTGTGTGGTAATCTGCGTACCAACGACCACACGGATCGATTCTTAGATTGGGTTATCTAAATATTTAGATCGAATTAAATGGCATTCAGTGTATTTTTTATAACTTCCCCAATAACTACTGTAATATTTTGGATCTAATAATTCTACAATCAACTTTTGTTGTGTGTTGGACAAGAAGTATTTCCTCTCAAAATTTATCTGAAACTTATCCCACAATTTAAAATCTTCTGAATGAGCAGTTCCCCATTCTGTGGCATACCCTACCAAATAAATATGTGTAAAATCTATTTTTCTATGATCTTCCCATTTACTGGTACAATATCCCTGAGCTCAAGCATGTGCTAGTTTGTAGTTTGCAACATTCTATCGTTTGTTATAATAAAGCTGAGCCAACCAGCTGATGGTTCACTGACCTTTCAATTGTCAAGGTGAAAATATGTACAATACAGCAGGTTAGAGCATTTTGCCTGTGGGAGAAATGCATTTACTCTGTGACATACAGTTGCTCTAGGGTGAGTGGATCACTTGGGCAAAAAATTAGCAATCAACGGGGTCTCTGTTATGAGAGACGCTAGTGTGAATAGGTATATGATTCTGATGCTAATAACTGTGTATCAGTAGATGCCATTTGTAAAATAGATTAGAACTGAATTATTTAATGAGCACAGAAAGGGATAAAGAAGCCATTAGTGTAAGTTTCAGCAAGAATATACTGCTATGCTAAAATGCAATTCTGCCAGTTTTAATTATTTCCAGAAATAGAATTTGTGGAAAGCGCATTTGTGCAAGCTCCTATATAGGAACTTCAGACATTTGGTTAATGATGTCTGGTGGTGAATTTGCAAGCACAGTCAAGGAAATTTGGAAAGTATTTTCCTGCAATTAATAGAAATCTGCTTTAAGGCTACACACCATAAAACCAAATAGCACTGAATCAGTATCTGAGTACTCTATATATATGTCCCTAGTTATGAACAGTAAATTCACAGGCAACTGGAGATCATCGGCAGCTGCTTCTGTACCACAAGATCGACGAGTTTCCATAACTGCAGTTTTATTACTAACAGCTGAGGACAATTTTATTTCAGTACATTATATCACACAGTTCTGGCAATGACATAATGATTAATGCTTGTGTTCTGCACGAATTTGACAATATGATACAAAACCATCAGGCCTTGCTACATTAGTTTGGACTTTGGATAATTAATTAGAATAATTTCATTTAATTATCAGATTAACTTTTATAGCAGTAGCCACAAATCATTACAGCTACACATACTTAGTTTTTTAAAGTTTAATTACTTTAGCCAATCATTATGCATATCTTTAATGTACCACATACATTATGTATGCACATACATACATACGTACGTACATATACAAGGTGGTCCATTGATAGTGACCGGGCCAAATATCTCACGAAATAAGCATCACACCAAAAAACTACAAAGAACAAAACTCGTCTAGCTTGAGGGGGGAATCCAGATGGCGCTATGGTTGGCCCGCTAGATGGCGCTGCCAAAGGTCAAATGGATATCAACTGCATTTTTTAAAATAGGAACCCCCATTTTTTATTACACATTTGTGTAGTACGTAAAGAAATATTGTTTTAGTTGGGCCACTTTTTTTGTTTTGTGATAGATGGCGCTGTACTAGACACAAAAGCACAAGTATGCGGTATCATGTAACATTCTGCCAGTGTGGACGGTACTTGTTCGTGATACATTACCAGTGTTAAAATGGACTGTTTACCAATTGCAGAAAAGGTTGATATCGTGTTTATGTATGCCTATTGAGACCAAAATTCCCAACAGGCGTGTGCTACGTATGCTGCTGGGTATCCTGGACGACATCATCCAAGTGTTCGGACCGTTCACCGGATAGTTACGTTATTTAAGGAAACAGAAAGTGTTCAGCCACGTGTAAAAGAGGTCACAGCTAACCCGCACATCAGTAGCAGACAAACTGCAGGAGAATCAGGAATCTCAAAAATGTCGGTGTTGAGAATGGACCCGTACCATATTTCTATGCACCAGGGAACGACTTTGAACGTTGTTTACAGTTCTGCCGCTGGGCACAAGAGAAATTACGGGACAGTGACAGATTTTTTGCACGCGTGCTATTTAGCGACGAAGCGTCATTCACCAACAGTGGTAACGTAGACTGGCATAATATGCAGTACTGGGCAACGGAAAATCCACGATGGCTGTGACAAGTAGAACATCAGCGACCTTCGTGGGTTAATGTACGGTGCGGCATTATGAGAGGAAAGATAATTGGCCCCCATTTTATCGATAGCAACCTAAATGGTGCAATGTATGCTGATTTCCTACGAATGTTCTACTGATGTTACTACAAGATGTTTCACTGCATGATAGTATGGCAATGTACTTCCAACATGATGGATGTCCGGCACATAGTTCGCGTGCGGTTGAAGCGGTATTGAATAGCACATTTCAAGACAGGTGGATTGGTCGTTGAAGCACCATACCATGGCCTGCACATCCAGCAGATCGAACATCCCTGGATTTCTTTCTGTGGGTAAAGTTGAAGGATATTTACCATCATTATCCACCGACAACCCCTGACAACATGCGACAGCGCATTGTCAATGCATGTGCGAATATTATGGAAGGCGAACTACTCGTTGTTGAGAGAAATGTCATTACATGTATTGTAAATGCATTGACTTTGACGGACACCATTTTGAGCATTTATTGCATTAATGTTTTATTTACAGGTAATTACACTGTAACAGCATGCATTCTCAGAAATGATAAGTTCACAAAGGTACATGTATCACAATGGAACAAGCGAAATAAAATGTTCAAACATACCTACATTCTGTATTTTAATTTAAAAAACCTACCTGTTATCAACTGTTTGTCTAAAATTGTGAGCCATATGTTTGTGACTATTACAGCACCATCTTTCACAAAGCGATGAAAGTGGTCCAACTAAAACATTCATATTTTTTTACGTACTACATGAATATGTAATAAAAAATGGGGGTTCCTATATAAAAAAAAATGCAGTTGATATCCGTTTGACCTATGGCAGCGCCATCTAGTGGGCCAACCATAGTGCAATCTGGTTTCCCCCTTCAAGCTAGACAAGTTTCGTTCTTTGCAGTTTTTTCATTTGACACTTATTTCGTGAGATATTTGGCCCGTGCACGATCAATGCACCACCCTGTATACATAGAGACACCTGTACAAGCTAGCGTTACACTACAATATATGATCTAGAAAATACAAGAACTAACTTGGATGTACCTGTCTGTCAGGTCCAAATTTTGGAAACTGTTTTGATCAATTCACGCAATTTCCTAACTGCTGTTCTATGAAATCACTCGATACCCCAGTGTTACTGACAATCATTTTCTTATTCTCTCTGGGTATCTTTCAATGCTTCCCATAACTTCTGAATTTCCTTCTTGTGTTCTACAGCATTCTCCAAAGAATTACTTGAAGCACTAGTAGATTCTACTTTCTTTTGTACCTTTTGTTCAACTAATACCATAGATGCCCCTCCAATGTGATTAAAGTGTTTGGGGCACCAATTAATTACATATAACTCCGAATTCCCAGGTCGACTATTCCTCTATTTGTTGCACGTTAGCATTTACTTCTTTAAACGGTTTTTTAACATCAATTCTGGTCTAAATGGCATTATTTTTCTATTTCACCTTATAACTTTTTAGGTAACTTTAATAAGGTCGCATAGATATATTAAAAACAAGGATTCCAAGACTTACCAAGCGGGAAAGCGCCGGCAGACAGGCAAAATGAACAAAACAAACACACACACACACACACACACACACACACACACACACACACACACACACAGAATAACTAGCTTTTGTAACCGATGGTTGCTTCTTCAGGAAAGAGGGAAGGAGGGGGAAAGACGAAAGGATGTGGGTTTTTTAAGGGAGAGGGTAAGGAGTCGTTCCAATCCCGGGAGCCGAAAGACTTCCCTTAGGGAGAAAAAAGGACAGGTGTACACTCGCACACACACACACACACACACACACACACACACACACACACACACACATATCCATCCGCACATACACATATTTAAAGGCAAAGGCAAAGAGTCACACTGACTCTTTGCCTTTAAATATGTCTGCTTGTGTCTGTGTATGTGCGGATGGATATGTGTGTGTGTGTGTGTGCGCGAGTGTACACCTGTCCTTTTTTCTCCCTAAGGGAAGTCTTTCCGCTCCCGGGATTGGAATGACTCCTTACCCTCTCCCTTAAAACCCACATCCTTTCGTCTTTCCCTCTCCTTCTCTCTTTCCTGAAGAAGCAACCATCGGTTGTGAAAGCTAGTTATTCTGTGTGTGTGTTTGTGTGTTTTATTCATTGTGCCTGTCTGCCGGCGCTTTCCCGCTTGGGAAGTCTTGGAATCTTTGTTTTTAATATATTTTTCCCATGTGGAAGTTTGTTTCTATTTTGTAGATATCTCCTCCCCTTGCATTTTTAAATTTGTGAAATTTGTATTTAAGTTTTTTTTTCTTTTTCTTTCTTTTTTTTTTTTGTTTTTTAAAAAATCCTCTCCTCAAGTTGTAATACTATTAGAGAACTCATCTAAATTTTTAATTTCTCTGCTTGAGCCTTCATTAGAGCCATTAATTCTTCCATTTTCCTAGTCTGAATGAGCATATAACTCTAACAACAATGGGTAAAATTTCATTCATATTTAAACGATGACATTTGATTCCAACACAACTATTCAAATCTGGTGAAATGCAACTTTATGTTTCCTCACAAAATAATTACAGTTCACCTAAGAAGGCATACTGTTAGCCACACAGTGCTGTCTATGCTTTATGCACAGGCTAAGTGACGCACTGACGAGCCACTTCATAGCCATTGCATTGACAGCTGACCGACTGCTCACTGCGAAGTGATGCTGCACAGTAGTTGTGCTGGCCAGCTGCCACAGACCACTGCTGCATCTACAGTCTTGAAATTGCCACACAGAATTCTTCTGTCATTCATTCCACTCCCTGTACGATCTGTCACCCGCTGCATGTGTTACAACTTAACAAATAATTTGCGGTCGCCATTCTTGAAGTTCACTGCTTCAGTGAACCTGGTATGCAGTGCCATTAAACCGTGCCATGTTACTTCACCACCTCTTGTAGTTAGGGTGCGTGCTGAAAGTGTGTTTCGATCAGTTCTATCAACTAAGTAATGAAAATAATTTTGTGACAACTCTTCTATATTGTAATAACAATTTCTTCTCTGGACAATTACTCTTACACACACTAGGGGTACAGACTGCTAACACATCATAGTTCACAAAAGATCATAACATGTATATATGCTGATTTGGCAGTATAGCTCGAGTGAGAGTTCTCTTGTATTCTTAATTTGCCAGAGCTTTTACATTCTTGCCTGCACCCCTTTTCTCCACGACTTCCACGGCACCACCAGACTGCAGTGTGAAACTATAAGCAGGCCTCCACAGCAATGGAGATGAGCATTCACCCTCACACCTTGTTGATACGATGAGATGATTTCCTTTTCACCCACCTGCACATACACCCAACCAAGGCATGCACAGTGGGATGTTCCTCACTTAATAACTACCTAACTATCTTTTCAGTTTTTACGAACATTTTTTGTCAGCCTAAGTGTTTAAAAGAGGAACATGATATTCCACAGAATCATCCTGTTACACCAACATTGGGATTTCTAGTGTTAATGTGATGGAACAGTGTTGTGCTCACATTCTTTGCTCAGGAAGAGAAAACTATTTGAAAACAGGCTAAGGTTAAAATTGGAAGAAATATACAGAACAAATGGGTAAAGTCTTTTACGGGTAATTAAAACTGCTGGAGTTTTATGTGGATTGAGTTTCCTAACTATATTCTGTACTGTCTCTGATAAGGCAAGTGAATCAGCACTGATGGCTCTCTTCAGGTTGGTAAGTCTTAAACTTATAAATCAAGGTCATGAGTATATAAGTGACAGGTGCACTGGGTGGATACAACTGCCACAGTCTTAACATTCAAAAATATTACCTAAAGGTCCTAGAATGAATTTCTTTTAGAGGTCCAGCACTAACTGTCCTCTGTGAGCCAGCTGGCACAAATATTACAGTCAGTAGTGTACGAACAAGATCACTGTATACCACTAAAGATTCCTTCCAAGCATAACATTAAAATTAAAAATCAGGGTGGATAAGACAGTATTGTCTGCCTGCAGCTATGAACTTACAAAATATGGAATGAGCTTCCGTGGAGAAATTTGCCTGTTGATGGCATAGAGAACAGCTACTCTGTCACCTCCTGCTGGTTTCACCTGGAAACAAAAGGCAATAATCACTAGAAAATGTAAATGTATATAAGGCAACAACAAGTTTAAATGCTCTAAAACATTACATGAAATGTGGTAATTAAAAACATAAGAAATACATGTTGACACTTATGTGATAGTTCCTTAACTATAGAGTATGATTTGACATTTATTTGACAGTTCATTTACGCGTTGTATTTTTATGAAGTATAACTAGCTAAACTACAATAATATTATATTTCACTGATTGGATTTTTCTGTGAATTATATCTTTAATCTGAGTATGTTTTATTGTCCATATGTACTATACTATTTCCCATGTTCCAGTCTGTCGATGATATTTTACAGATAATATTTATGTTTAAAGTCTGTGTGTTCATTTAGTATTTCGTGTAGATAGTCTTTGGTACATATTTCCAGTTCTTCAAACATGTTCATACCGAGTCCTTTTGGTACTCTGTGCACTATTTGTAATCCTGTTTCAATTTTATCGGCTGTGTGATATTGGTTTTTTAGATGTGAAAAGCAGCTAGATTGAATACAGTTGTGGTTTCTGATGTGTTCTTTGAATCTGATATAAAATTTTGTCCCATTTGGCGAATAAAAATTATATTGATTGTCACAAGTGATTTTTCATACTCCTGGATTGTATTATTCTGAGATTTTGGCCTTGCCAGAATGTAGTTTTGTTATGAGATTGTTATTACTACATTATTTTCATCATGGCAGCGACAACAGCAACAGTTACGAAATTGTCTTGAATGAAAAACAGCCCACAGTTGCACTAAATTATGTTTAAAATAAACCTTGAGCATGGCTTCTGCTATAATAATATAGCCTTCTTCGGAAGTCCTAAAAAATGATCAAAATAACATCTAGACCAGGGATACAATCTACACATAAACTTCAAAATTCGGTAGGTGATAATGTATTACTTACATACACACTAATAAATGAAAAATGTCTTAGCCCAGCGGCTGCACCAAGACCAATAAAACAACTTCAACAGACATAAGCCTGTTTCAAACATAAATAAAATTACATATGGCACCGTACGTTCTCTGCCACTATCAGTGGTATACTGGTCACATTTTCTTGGAGTTGCAAGACATTTAAAATACCTTCACCAATTTCAGAAATAACCTCAGAAAAAAGTAGGCCTCTTAAAAGGAGTGTATCGGGCAGGGAAGAGTTGTGTAAACCAACACTACAGGTGACTGCCAATAAAATGTTGGGTCTACTATGTTTGTTATTGTTTGTTATTACCCACTGTGTTATGTCTATATTTTACAGGTATTGTTGGAGAAATATATGAGTACATAGCATACAAACTGCCAGTGACTGCCACAATTTTCTTCTTCTTATTGTCCAGACTTTCTGTTATATAAACTACTTTCAAAGTGTCAAAATGTAAAACAATAAATAAAATTGTCTATAAAATGCCAGACTGTCCAATGTACTTGCGGTGAGATAGTCACAATTCCTGAAACCCATCGCCCGTGGCCTGCCAAGGAGCACCTCGGTCCTGGGTCCATAGATAAACCACGAAAAATCACTGCATTATACTACACACAAACAGAGCTGGCCAGCCGGTTGATGGGTGAGATTTGATCCAATGGCATGTCCTGCACATCAGTGGGGATTGATGGGCTTCAGATCAGCAGGCCTGATACATTAGAGATAGCAGTAGAAATGGCCAGTCGCGAGACTCCACTCGTGTGGCCAGCTATCCATGTGTCACAGACAGCATATTGATGAAATGAGACCACAGTGATCAATCCAAGCAACTGATAACTTGGTCAAATACTCTGAGAATCAATACCAATGAGGACAGGTAGCAAATCACCGTAAAGATGATCATCGAGAGCCGCAGTCAGACACATAGAAAAGACGATCACACTCTTACAACTACATTTTTGGCCATAACGTTTGCCAGAAAATGAGAGCGCACACACATTCACACAATAGGTCGACCGAAGTGTCCGATCCCACCCGTCGGCTTTGACCCGTGACTTAAGGCTGTTGTTGTGTGTGACGTCACGACGGCGCGGAAGTTAGTTTGCGAGACTGGCGTGTTTGTAGGTATCGTTTTGATGCGATCGGTGGTGCTCTCTGGTGGTGTGTTAGGTGATGTTTTTGGTTTAGTTTGTGAGTGTGGCGTCTTGTGTGAATTTTGGTAAATTGCTTTTTTATGTCTTTGGTAGGTATGGATATGACTGACAGGGTCAACAGTTTTCGGGATGGGGGACAATGCGTTGTCTGTAATAAAATTTTTTCAACTATTCGGATTTTTTGATGAAGTCGTGAACTGTTCAGTATGTCGTGAAGAAATGCGGCTTACTTAAAGTTCCAACGTCTCGAACCAGGGACGGCTGTATGTGGAGGTGATGTAAGGACAACAGGTCAAGGGAAGTGTTCGACCCCAATGTGTGGCTGTGAATGTTGGTATTGGTACCGGGAGATGTTTTTGAGCTATATACGCCAAGGGAAGTGTTAGGTCCTAATTTATGGGATCGGGAGCTGCTGTTGAGCTATATAGGTCAAGGGAAGTGTCTGATTCCAGATGATATTGTGTTTAGTGGTATTTGGGGAGTTTCGTGATGTCGGTGATTTTCGTTTTTTTGCATGGTTTTGTATGGGGGTGGGTGCCTAAATTTGTTTATATTTAGTATGTCCCCACCCAAAAGCCCCCTATTACCTGCACTTGATCTGTTAGTGTCATTAGGCTTTTTGTGGAACGTGTGTGTTTTTGCTTTTCGATGTATTTTCGTCCTCATACTGTGTATGTAACGATTTTATATGCACCATATTGGAATAGTGGTTTATGGTAGTTTCTGCCATATTTGTGACATCATGGGTCAAAGCAGACGGGCAGGATCAGACGCTTCCGTATTTCCCACACAATTACGACACACACACACATGACCAGCGTCTACAGCTGCTGGGTCAACAATCTCTAAGAATCAATTACAAACAAATCACTCCTCACACCTCCCATCCTCTTGTCCACATCTACTAGGCTAGCAGCAAGAAGTGGATGCAGTGCTGACTACAAGCTGAGGGGAGTGGTATGAAGGGGAGGAAAGGGAAGCAGCACATGTTCTTAGCTGCGTACAGCCAGTAACGATGCATGACATCTCAGTAAAGAAACCATTTCATCTAATGAGACAAAAATGAGACTTTTCCAGTGTTTCTCTCTCTCTCTCCCTCTCTCTCTCTTTTTTTTTTTTTTTTTTTTTTTTTTTTTTCAAGTTTCCCTGACACTTCTGAAATTCCCCGATTTCCAGAACTTGTGGCAACCGTGCAAATGTTTAGTCATTGTCGTTTTTGCTAAATTTGAGGCCGTGATAATTTATTTAATTTTAGGTTTGTATTACCATGGTAAATTTGATTTTGAGATGTAGGTTGTATGTAGATTTCTTGGATGTCTTTATTATTTACATCAATCAGCTTTATGGTGTCACGTACCTATCTATAATAGTAAACGATTTTATTAAGTGTTAAAACTGAGAGTTGAGCATTTTCTTTTTCTGGTGTGTTGTTTATCAGCTATCCAATGTAGTATTTGTAATGCAGTTTAAATTTTCTAAGCAGTGTGGTGCTGGTCTTTTATATGTGAGAAGAAACTAGATTGATTACTGTCACTGCTTCTGGTGTGTTTCTGTAAATGAGTTCTAAAATATTTTTGTGTCAAAGTTTTAATTATCACCACAAAAATTAGAGGTGAGACCATCGCGTCAAGTCCTCCTCTATGAATTCACCCCCCCTCCCCAATGGGATACATTTTTCCCCAATGGTGAATGACTTGCTGGAGAAAATTGTTGCAGAAGTCCACACTTAGACTTTTTGGTAAACTTTTAAACTAAAAATTATCTCACTATCATTCTGGAAATGCCTGCTATGCAACAGTTTATGCATATAAGGATGAGAATGAAGTCACTAGGTGCGGCGTCAGGAGGTTGCAGGGATGAGACAAAATCTGGTAACCCAAAGAAGCAGTGTCTTTGACTATGTTCTGTGCAGAATGATATAATATTGTGCCCTGCCCACAACATAATAACATACTATTTTCTTTTTCTATCAGAATACTAAGGTTTAAAGATATAATTTAACCACCTAGTCAATGAACTGCACTGAAAGTCAGCGAATATGCATGCCCAGAATAATGAGAGTGGCGTATCATTGCCATCTGTATTTTGTTCAATATAGGAATGCACACTCTTCTTTTCTCTCCCTTCTCTAATCGCTTGCCTTCCCAACAGCATCTTATGCTATCAGATTCCTATTTTCTTTCATTTTGTTCAAATGAACTAAACTTATATTCATACTGGGAATTTATTTAATCATTCTATTATTATTGCCAATTGCGAGTACTAATATGACCTTATTATGGATGTTTTATTCTTTCGCTCCAGAGTTGAGCTACGATTATTGTAATTTCCAAGTATTTAGCCAAAATACAGTGATTCTTTGTTATGTTCTAAACTGTGAGAATTATTCACAAAATGTTAGATTTCTGTACAATTTACTTACTTACTAGCTAATTTGGTGGTTAACAATTTAAGTTCAGATGCATTTTTACAAATTTACTGATTTCTGTTCATAATTTTACTTTCTTCATGGAAACAAGATGTGGCTTATCCTTTTACCATAAGTATAATTTGATGTCTTCATTATATGTATTTGGAGGAAATGTATTTTTAGAGTAGTCGAGATTAAACTTTAGGCTCATATTAGTTGTTTACAAGTTTCTGAAACATTTAGCTACATTCGTACACTCACTGCTGCAAATCTCTCCAAGTGCTTTAATCAGTTCTTCAGTCAATTCATCTCATACAATAGTTTGCCATTTTCCAGTTTAGATAATGCAATCTATACCTCAAACTGTAACATGTTGCACACTTTAATTCTATTAAAACTCACTTTATACATATTTGAAAACTGAAAGGTCATACACTATCATCACCCATCATCAATATCACTAATGCAGTTTTGTTACAAAAAAGGATAAAAAATATATAGACCGATTACAGTTTTAGCACATAGTTCAGGTTCTTCAAATTTTAGAATGGCAGCTGCTGTTGCCAGTCGGAGTGCTACACTACCAGTCTTGTTACTTTATTTACTGACTTGGAATGTCACTCTGCATGCAGTACGATGCACAAGTGTGTTACTTACGGTAACTTTATGCCAGAGATCAGGTGAGGTATCTGACAGAATACTGGGTTGCGTAGTGAGTAGCTCGGCTGCATTCGTAGTGTTCACCTCTATCACTTCATTTGTACTCTCCACTTCTGTCACTTCTTTAGTAAGGTCCACAACTATTGCTTCATTTGTTTGTTTCACATTTAGCACTTCATCCGTAGGGTCCACTTCTATCGCTTCCTTTGGGGTAGCTGTACTTCCTAAAAAATAAAATTGTAGCACTTAGCAATTTATTTAGTGCATGACAATCATATGAAATTCACATAAAACGATGTGCCCAGTGGCACAGAACACCTACAACATACAGTGGTGTCAAAAAGTTGCACATAACTGGATGAGGAAACTGAAAAGACGGCAGGAAGGAAGAATGAAGTTTAAGATTCCTCTGATGACAAGGCCATTAGAGAATCAAAAGGATT
This sequence comes from Schistocerca gregaria, assembly GCF_023897955.1. Taxonomy (NCBI): domain Eukaryota; kingdom Metazoa; phylum Arthropoda; class Insecta; order Orthoptera; family Acrididae; genus Schistocerca; species Schistocerca gregaria. Next base: position 159,329,031 of record NC_064928.1, read on the forward strand.
AGGGAAGGACAGTTCTCATATCCACGGATAAGAAGTCAAGTTTTGACTTTATTAAACAAAATGCTATCAAAAGATAGGACTCTAGGCTCAATCGGAAAAGTAGGCCTAGAACCACACCGTCACACCAAAGCACAGATAACATAAGACCCGCAATCAGTTGGAACGAGAAAGATGTATTAGAATGTTTAGCAAATAGGGGAGTCACTGTTATCTGCCACATTTGTTGTGTTTAGGCAGTTGGTATGAACACTGCTAATATGTCAAGATAAAAACATTGAAAGAACATAACAAGCATATGAGGTTAATTACTTTTTATCACTCTGAAAAGAAAGTTTTTAATTTGTTGGCAGGTTCATGCTGCAGTCCTGTTACACACTTAAATCAATACGCCACAAAATCGTTGCATGGCAAAAGAGGAGCCAAAACATAATTGCGCAGACTGCCGGTATAGTGGAGTAACATGCAGTAATTTGTTTTCTGCGTTTGAAGAACAATGCTGCAACAGTCCATGGTGAGACCTGGAGCCACATCATATGTCACATGGGTCAGGTGGCACAGAAACTTTTGATGTGGTCAGACAAGTATGAATGGCAAAGAACGAAGTGGCACAGCATCTCTCTGTGAAGAACTGGGAATCACACGAGAAATGGAGGAGTTGACACTTGAAGACCTGCGTATCGGAATCGAGGCTGTAGAGGAATAAGTGTAAATCAGTAACAGATTGAGTTTCAACATTTCTGATGATATTTCGTACAAACATTTCATTACCCTCTGGGGTCCACAACTACTTACTTCTGACAAACCGAGGCAGCTGTGTCGGGCCAATCTGCACGACTTCTTGGCTGTCTAATAACCACTGATATAACAACGAAAACAACCAATTGTCAACAAAATTATTTAATTGGATAGATAAAAAATCTACTCACCAAGCGGCGGCACGACATACCCATAAAAGACGGTTGTAATTGGTAAGCTTTCCAATCCAGTGGTTCCTTCTCCAAGCAGAAAGGTTGAAAGGGGAGGAAGAGGGATGGACTGAAGAGATGTATAAAAAGGCGTAGCTTTCAGGAAAGTCACCCAGAACTGCGGGTCAGGGGAGACCTACCGTAAGGTATGAGACGGAAAGACTAATTGTTGGGGACTGCATTGGACGAGATTTAAAAACCTAAGAGCTTAAAGGTGGACGACAGGATAATATGCACACAGAGATTACTGCTAAAATCATGCATAAAAGATAATAATGACAAGCTAAGTGCATTGTATGTAACAGAGTTGGGAGGGGGATGGTGTAAAACAGATGGGAAAGACAATGAAAGATGTAGGTAACTAAAACAGAGTGATGCAAAGTGTAGTTACAGTGAAGAAATGCTAAGACAGAAGAAATTAACATAAATTAAGGCCAGGTGGGTGGCAAGAGCCAAGGACATGTCATAGTGCTGGTTGCCACCTGTGGGTCTCTGAGAAACTTGGGGAAGAATCCGGGTGGCACTTATGCTGAAACAGGCAATGATGTCACAAATGTCATGTCATAGCGCATTCTCTGCAACAGGACATTTCAGGTTGATAGTACGTGCCCTCTGCCTATGCTCACTAAACCGAATTGATAATTTGGTGGTAATCGTGTTGATGTAGAAGGCCGAACAGTGTTTACATAACAGCTGGTATATGACATGTCGTTTCACAGGTGGCTCTCCCTTTGACAGTATGTTTTGCCAGTTACAGTACTGCTATAAGTAGTGGCAGGAGGGTGAATATGGCAAGTCTTGCAGTGGGGACGAGCACAGGCGTAGGAGCCACAGGGAAGGAAGATGGGTGCAGAAGGAGTAACAGAAAGCTATTTTATGTGTGGTATACAAAATTTCAGACAGAATGGATCTCATTTCAGGGCATTCTTGGTCCTGGTGAAGTAGCTGATTAACACGTATTCCACACCAGTATAATACTGAGTCACCAATGGTGTGGTCCAAAGTTGGTTTTTGGAGGGATCAGCAGTACCATAATTGGATGTGATGGCCCAGGAAATCTGCTCTTTAACTAAGAGTTGGGGTAATTATGTGCAGTGAAGCCTGTGGTGAGCTTATCTGCCAACCACATGGTATTTCTCCCACAATAATTTGTGATGCACTCATACACACTGTGCTCACTTTACTGGCCTACATAATGAGGACACTTTCCAGTCAATCTTTCAGTCTCACTCAAAAGATGTCTTAATGAAACATTAGCAGCAGACATAGTTTCATTATAGCTAAAGTCCCACAACTTACTGGGTCAATGACATGATCCTTCGGCTAGCAACATACACTTTCAGAAACTGAGCACATTTTCCACCCTTCCTTATTAACAGTCATCGGGAACAAGAAATATTATCCATGCTACCCTTCGTCCTCTCAATAGATGGGCCACTTTCAGGCTGACATTTGTGGAACCTATCCCTTCTTTCTCACCTTGCACAACCTGTCCATCTTTTCTCCCTGAAGAAGGAACTGTCAGTTACAGAAGCTAAAATAGTTTTTCAACTTTTGTATGCATCTGTCAGAAGTCCACCCCAATAGCTGAGTGATCACCTTTAATCTGTACTGAGCTCAGACGACAAATAAAGGGTACGACATCCCATACTGCTACAACTCTAAGCCAAGTGCATCAGTCATAGGAGCTGGCGAGCAGTGGCAAGCGAGTCTCTTGGAAACTCGTGACAAGGTGTTTTCAGTGTGAGAACAAGCTGGAAAATGTGCTGCCAGGCAACTATGTAGCTCATGGTAGCATTGGTAATAAGTGGCTAATTATGTTCTTGTTTGATAAATAATGTCACAGAGACCTTAAAAACAGGGTGCAACTATTAGTTTAAAAATGTCAGAAATATAATGGCTGCAGTCAAAATTACCACTAATTGGTAAAAGAGGTGGTCATTCTGTGTTTCCAGTAGCACAACATACCACAATTTCAGGCACTGAGCTTGACAAATGCGATCATTTACTGTCAATTCTCCTTAGAGAGTAACAGGTACAGCAAAAAGAGAAATTGCTAATGAGTGGGTCCAGCACATACAGAGATAGCTCACACTGCATTGTAGTAAACTGACTAATCATACATCACTCAACAATAATACATGAATGACTAATTAGTATAATATACTGAATTGTGATTCCAAGTCAGGTAGCCTAATTTTAGAGATGTTCACTCAACTATCACATATAATGTTCAAAATTCATGTACGTATTTGATAAACAGCCAATGGAAGACATAAGACTTTTTAGCCCAGCAAATGAACCAATGAACAAATCAGTTCAGCAAAAGTTGTGGTTGACCTGACATGTGGAAATCTGTAACAAATAGACTCCCGTTACAATTTAACCTTTTGATGAAGTTGCGTAGACAGAAGGACATGCGAAATTGAACAGCAGTTTGAGTTCTCTTTGAGTTCCCCTTACTGAACTTCAGAGGGTCAGTAAATGCTAACACAGTCATGCACAAGGCTTTGTAAAAGTTGTGTCGGGTATATCCTTGCTTTTTTGTGGTTTATGAATCATACAAAGGCCTATACATGATATGAATCAAAATACAATGTGACTTTTCCCCAGAGTTTTAGCTTTTGTAACAAAAAGTTCGCTAGGGCTACACATGGCAACGTATGTTAAACACTGCACAAATATTAACATCACGCTAGAGATGCACCAGTCACCACAACCTTTAATTCGCGTTCACAATCGTTCGCTTCGCCAGTTAGAACAAAACTTTCGCCTTTGAACTTAACCTAAACCCAAGACTATACTACAGAAAAGTCTAATACTAGAAAATATAGAAATAGCAGACGTAGGCCTAGGTGTAGAAATTTACTTAATATAAATGAGTTCACTATATACAATAAAAGATTCGTTTGCATTGTAATTCAAATACGGTCTGTTCAGCACTCCATCTGCAATTACCTGCTCCTGCAGATGTACTAGCCACAGTAGCTGAAGAATTCTTACCAGACAATGTGTGACACGACTCTGATGCCAGTTGCTGAGTACTTCTCACATAGGGCTGTGGTTTCCGCTTTAAATATGTCTGCTGTTTCGGTTGCTGGCTGCAACACAGATAGATCATGAGTTGTTTTCAAATCGTCGGCGGTGATGAATCACGTTAATAAGTGTTTTTTAATAACTTTTACGTACTTAAAATCAGCGCTGACAGGGTTAAATCCTTTCGGGCCTGTACGCTTCCTCGCCCTTATCCTCTTCCTCCCCATTCTCACTTCAGTATAATGTCCTACTATAAATCTGTTTCCCGTCACATTCTCATTATTTTCTAGATAAAACCACTACACAAACACTTTTAGCGTGAATTTTACAAATCACCCATACACTATTACAATAGCGAACTGATATCTTTCCTCGGTCAACGTGCAAAGCTCAATTAACAGCAAAATATTTCCTGTACCCTCTTTACATACTGAATCCTGATCATCGAGTGATGTGTTGTCACCGATTTGTTTACACACAAAACATCGTGCACCAGAACAATTGCCGTCTGCTAAGAGCCACGTAAAGGCCAAAGATTTTCTGGTTTATTATTTTTTTATTTGCTTATTTCACTTTGGATACACACCATTCAATTATTTATATGTAATAAATAATGCTTTGTACACTTCTGAAAAATCTAGTACAATCTGTGTGCTCATTATAGTTTATTATCGACATTTATATCTTGATTGTGCCCACTACGAAGCACTGCAACTACTTGTATCGACAGAAAAAATCGATTGTAATAAATCCCTGCTTGTTGTACAATCGATAAGTTCTTATAGATTGCTATGGTAATATCGGCCCCAAAATTAAATACCGCAACATTTTCGGCAAGGTTTTGGTTTGGTGTTTCACGAGGATGACACGGTGCTCGTATGGTCCCGATGGGCCACTTGTGGCCTGAAGATGGAGTGCTTTGTGTTTCACAGAAGTGTGACAGCATTTAATAGACACGCGCTGCATCTGATTTAAAAAGGCATTTAAACACAAAAATGATGAAGTAATCTATATAAAGTACATATTTTTGGAAGCAGGAAGAATCACAGAACTCCATTAAACTAAAAATAAAATATCCCTTTTTTATTCCTGATGACGTCTAGGTTCCCTTAGAAACCTTTCCCAAATTTTAAAAGATTTATCAGAACCAGCGTTTAAACAAACACTGCTTGATTGGCTACTCGTGCACCCGCTCTATGACATAAAGTACCAGTATTTTATCAACTGTAATATAATACTGTAATGTTAATAACTAACCTGTGGGTTCTTTTAAATATCTATTTCATTGCACTATATGCGTGACATTGTTTATTGCTGAAACAGCCTAATGACAGAAAAATCATTATTAGTAAGCTTTTTCGGCGAAAGTGGTAAGTGTTGATAATCTCGTAGCATTTCCCTACACAGGGAGCGGGGCATCGGCCGATATGTGACGTGCATCGATAGGTGGCTTGCTTAAAGCAACTGTTAACTCATAGGGATCAGCTACGTGGTGCTACATTTGGCTAAATGTGAGGTCTCCCGGATCGTGGGAAATCACTTCTAGAAGTGTATATAAACTTTGTAATGAACAAAAGATCTATGTATGAGGATGCCTATGTATATCCTATAAGATATCAGATGCTGGACCATCAACACACACAAGGTTACGATTTTAATGTTCAACCCCAATTCTCCGAACAAGTTCTCGTGAGTGATCTTTGACAGCCCTTGACCAAATTTGTCATCGGCTTCTTTTCTGCTTGCAACAATGCACGGCAATTATCACACGAGCAGCAGCTCTATCTTCAACATTTCGAACCACAATCTTATTGCACAATTTTATTGAACTGTCAGGGAGTACGCCAATAATATTGAATAACATTATTGTGATGTATTATTGTCCGTCTAGGACACGCTTAATAATCCTGTAGATCCAAGGATCTCGCTAAACGTGGCAGTCTGTAGACGGCAACTGTTCTTGCTAGTTATACTAGTATAAACAAATAGGTGGAAACTAGCTTTTTTAGCTTAAAGAGGGTAGAAAAACGACTTGTTTGTTTAACTTCGCATGGTAATCGAGAAAAGATTTCTATGCGCTATTATAGTGGTGTGCCGGTGGTTTTTAAAACCACCGCTGAGATCTTTCGGTTTGAGTAATGATTGTATCACGAAAATGAATGTGACTGGATACAAAGGTTATACTAGGACACTGTATTAAAGTTTGAAATTCAAACTCCATTTTCCGTGGGAATGGGGAATAAAAGCGAGAGAGAACAAGAGCTAGGGCGTGGGCTCAGAAAAGAAGGTAGGCGAATAAGGACTTAATGTGCATATATGTACTTAACACACCTGTACACATGTGAATGAACTTTTTCTTTAACGATATAAAAAGCTCATATTCTGCCCGTTTTGCAGATGTACAGATTTATAGCAAGACTGTACAACGCCCTGGCACTGATGTGTATATACAACCCCCGAGAGCACAGTCAGAATACGAGGCAGATTCAAAGAAGGAGATCAGGACCGCTGGGAAGAATATTCAGAAGCCGGCATCACAGACAAGTCGCACACCAATCACGAATTCATCAGTGCCAAGTCAAGATTTGCCAGCTGCTGTGACTAGCACGTCTGGAGGACCAGGTAACTTAATTGCTGAATTAATGCTGAATAGAGTCACAGTGTGAATGAAATTTTTAATGTAGATTTCTATGGAAACTTTTATAGTGATTTCATGTATAGTAGGTAAATTTTTACATCTACTTCTGCTGTTTTTATATTTTCTGATATTCGACTTTTTCTGTAGCTTAGTCCAATGTCTAGGTAAGGTTGAAAGCCTATAATTTGGTTGTGAGTGGCGAAGCGAATGGTTATGGTAACAGATTGATCTGTAGCACAGCCAGATGTCGATGTTTGTGTCATGTTTCACAGGCTCTTGTTACGAAAGCTAAAACTGAAGAAAAAATTCGTAGTAAATCGGTCTTTGTGATTTAGTTACTACAAGAGATATTGTAACCGACAAATTGTGCTGCATGTAGTTTTCCCTTCAAGAGGAGGATACACAGGAGGTTTATAATTAAAAGTTCAATTTCAAAACGCCATAGAAAGAGAATCACTGCTCAGAATGACGTCATGTTTGAGGAAACGCCATGGAAAAAAAATAAAATAATAATTTCACGAAACTTTGATCAACAGATGGCACTGTAAGCTCCAGAATATGCACTCAGCTGTTCCTCACCTTGCATCTGAGGCGTCCAACTTGTCTCCATGAAGGATTACTCGCCATTGGTAAGCCTTTCTTGCAAGAACAGTGATTGTCGGGCATAGTCCGATGTCTGCTAAAGGTCTGGAGAAAAAGATTACAAAATCTGAAAAGTTAGGTTCTTATGAAGTTGAATGTGGCAGAGGCAGGAAAACAGTTGACCCGACGTCTGTTGGAGATTTAGTCACAGCATTGCAGGAGGGGTCGAGCGGCGATGTGCAAACATGCAGTGCACAGGAAATTGCCCCAAAATTGGCCATTCCTGCGAACACGATGCCTAAAACCCTACGAAACGTCCATACAAAATGACCAATGTTCAGGAGTTGGTTCCTACTGAACCGCCAACAAGACAAACGTTCGCACTGGAATTTCTTGCTCACGTGAAAGTGGATAATGAATGGCCACGGAAGTGATAAGACCGTTAATCTGCCAGACGTACTGTAACTAACGCAGAACTGCAGAATTTGGGCAATGGGAAGTACGCACGCGCATCAACAGCTATCACTTCATTCTGCAAAGGTGACTTTGTGGTGCAAGTAAACGGCATCATTTATTGTATAATCCGTTCATCATAAGAATAAACCTGATACAAACAAACACAAACGCGATGATTGGTCAAAAGCCGTAGCACACGTACACTGGTGTTGTTACGCTCTTGGAATAGGTCCTACTTATGTATTAGATATCTTATTACGAAGTTACGCTAAATTAAACTTTAAGATATTCAAATGTATTAACAGCCATCAATGTTTTTCTTAATCACGCTTTAGCTACGTAGTTTTTATTTCAAAAATCGTGTAGTCACTGCCTCTACTGCGTTGTGCTCTGATTGCCGTGCTGTTAGCTCGTAGCGTGAAAATGGCTGAGGCTGCTTTCTGTTCTGTAGTGAAACACGCAAGTGGAATACGGTTAAAAAGTACCGAGGAACAGGCTGTACTTAATGTTTTTCATAAATTTTACGGAGATAATCAGCTTTGAAGTTTTCCCAGCATTATACAGGGTGTCCCAGCTATCTTGTCCACCCAAAATATCTCTGGAACAATAGCAGCTATTGGAAAACGACTTTCACCGGTATCAATGTAGGGCTGGGGCCCATGAATGTACATATTTGGAAACGTTCTAAAACGAAAGCATATGTGTTTTTTAACACAAACTTATGTTTTTTTAAATGGACCTCCTGTATTTTTTCTTCAGAAATCCATAGCATGACAAAGCACATACACAATGGAGTTGATTGCATCGGAATATTCTTATTACATCAGGCGTGAACCCCATGCTGCCCGTAATCGCGATGTGATTGACATGCGTAATCACACTTTCATACTTATCAAGAGGTCCGAAACGAATAATACGGTCTGCTGCCATCCTGCTGCGATTACGGGCAGCATGGGGTTCACGCCTGAGCCTCAGGACGTGCGCTAGCAGCGCATGTCGGGTGTTTCAAGCGTCAACTTCGCGTCTCAATATCTCGGGATGTGATGGGAATATTGCGATGCAATCAACGCCATTGTGTATGTGCTTTGTCATGCTATGGATTGCTGAAGAAAAAATATAGGAGGTCCATTTAAAAAAAACATAAGTTTGTGTTAAAAAACACATATGCTATCGCTTTAGAATGTTTCCAAATATGTACATTCATGGGCCTCAGCCCCATTGATACCGGTGAAAGTCGTTTTCCAATAGCTGTTATTGTTCCAGAGATATTTTGGGTGGACAAGATAGCTGGAACACCCTGTATATACTGCAGTTAATAACCGTAAACTTATCGAACATATAGCGCAGTCGGTAGCGTAGTGCAATGCTGTTATTCGTGCCTTGGTTCAGATCTCTACCATAACATTCTTTTTTTTGCGTTCAATTTGAAACGGTTATATCACGTAATTATAAAACTCTCATAATTTTTATGAATAATTCACGTCTTCTTGTTTTTAATTACATATTGGACACGAAATTCCTGTTTCCATTTCAAATACAAATTCTTAATTATGGATCTTTTATGAAAGACTTCATAAAAGTTGTTTAAATTAAGAAATCATAACAATCAAAATTTTTAAGGCAAAAATAAAAAACCAGGTCCTCTATATTTGGACTTTTTTCATCGTTTTATACCACATAGGTAGATAAGTTTCGTAGAAACATGAAAAATAATCGTTTTCACAGCATCGAGCACATCATACAAATGTCTCAGTCTTACATTTGCTACTGTACCATTGCAATATGAACCCAACAGAACTGATATGGAGCCAAGAGGACTTGGCCCGAGAAGTGACAAGACTGTTAAGCTGACAGACGTACTGTAACTAAAGCACGCAACTTTTCTCACACTTCACTGCCGAACGCTGGCGGGATATAGAACAGCTCGTCATAAAAGAAGAGAAAATGCTGGTTGGCTTCGTAGTTTCTGTTGTTGATAGGTTCGTTGTCAACGTAGCAGGTGATACTTCCAGAACTGACAAGTAATCGGATAAGGAAGGAGCTAAGAGATTACCAGACGACTGACTATAAGTAAATACCTTCAGTGGCTTGAATATATAACTAAACAGTGAAATCCTTCAGTACTCTCTTACGTTACACACAGCTTATGCAGAAAAATTACCCCGTGGTTAAGTCAGGAATTTTCATCATTCTTGTTTTTAATTTCAATAGTACGTTAGCTAAAAACGATCACGTGTTGGTGTTTTCGTATAGTCGTCAAAGGAGCATATTGTGGGAGAATTGCAGTATATTATTTCATTCTGCTTAAAAATTAAATGACATTCGGAGCTGTATTTCTCCTCTGCTCGTCTCTTTTTATGTGTTAACTGCAGCTGGCCATGTCATTGCAGGCTAGCTGTACCAGCTGATCGGTCAGTGCTGTCCAACTTAAATGCGCCGGTAAAGCTGTTGTCCCGTATTATCTCTAAGTAGATGCACGCGTAACGCAGAACACAAAACGTATCCTTATTATTGTACTTGACTGTACTCGCGACAGCTTGGCTGCAGTCCCACGTGAAACGGAAATCCAATGATGTTCCAGCAAACGCGGAAGAATACAAAACAATGGTTCAAATGGCTCTGAGCACTATGGGACTCAACATCTGTGGTCATAAGTCCCCTAGAACTTAGAACTACTTAAACCTAACTAACCTAAGGACATCACACACATCCATGCCCGAGGCAGAATTCGAACCTGCGACCGTAACGGTCGCACGGTTCCGGACTGAGCACCTAGAACCGCTAGACCACCGCGGCCGGCGCGGAAGAATACATAGTGCGATGTTTACATCAGGTTTATTCTTATGATTAACGGATTTATAGGTCGTATTTTTCGAGGATATGAGTCCTGCGGGTCTTTGAGAGCCTTTTACGCAAAAACGTTATTCGAACCCTTAAAAACAGCGTGGATGTGTGCGTAGTCATTGTTCTGCAAAATGGCGCTCCTCCGCGCATTGTGCAGCCAGTGAAGCGGCTACTGCAGAGGCATTTCGACAAGTGCAAGAATTATCATCCGTCATTTCTCCACAGTCTAACCGTCCAGATCGCCTGATTAGATCCGCGGGCCTTCTGGCTGTGGGCTTATTTAAAAATATTTTGTTCTGTGCTTACAAAAACAGCTGAAATGAAGGCACGCGGTACGCAATGCGCTTTGCACGTGACTCCTATCTGTTGTGAAACATACTATTTCTCGATTTCAACTTGTGGCAGAAAACGGTGAAAAGCATATTGAACATGTTTTTCGCTAGTCTCACGATAGTTAGAGACCGATGTTATTTTGCTATGTATGCGGTTTTTGGCCAGAGGACAACTAAAAATTCGAGTCTTTTGCCTTTTATATTGTTTTTGACGTCTGGACAATTAAAAGCCTATTTTTCCCATCCAATATGATACGACCTTGCTGTGTTGGATGGGCTTACGTAACTAACAGTGCCACAACTGTTGATACCGGAACTTTTCAGTATTGCACACTGAACAGTACATATGGCACAATGCGCAACTCAAACCATAGCCATCGTATTGAAATTCATTTGTTATTTGTAGCAGACCCCAATCACGAGAAGTCTCTTTCAGCACCATCTATTGGTTTTATTTTCCATGACAATTCCCCTTTGTCAATAATATGCTGTTCAATTTTGATGTCATTCTAATTAGTGGTTCTCTTCCTACAGCGTTTGGAAACTGGAACATAAATTATGGATACAACTCTCATTTCGAGTTTGTTCAAAAATGGTTCAAATGACTCTGAGCACTATGGGACTTAACATCTGAGGTCATCAGTCCCCTTTAACTTAGAATTACTTAAACCTAACTAACCTAAGGACATCACACACGTCCATGCCCGAGGCAGGATTCAAACCTGCGGCCTCGACAGTAGCAGTCGCGCGGTTCCAGACTGAAGCGCCTAGAACTGCTCCGCCACAGCGGCCGGCTTTCGAGTTTGTTAATGACTATAAATAACCTCAAAAGCTTTTAGGAACATAGTAATATTTACCACCGATTTTTACTGAGTCTTGCCCATACCTACTCACATGAAGCTTCAATTACTACCTTGGTGGATTTGAGTTTCTTGTCTATTGCGACAAGTACATGTCTCCCATTTCCTATTTCAATATACACTTAAATTTTCCCCAAGAATCCCACTATCAATTTCAGCTTTCTGTACCTAGTATTACATGAGCTTCACTGCTTTTCACGAGTGCTTTAAACTCTGGCATTTTCTTGTGAATGCTCGGCAGTTTACCATTAGGATTTTAACACTCTCTCTCACAGAACCATCTCTGGTTCAGTCCTTCCACTTGACTCAGGAGACAATGGTGCAAATTGTGAACTTTGCTGAAACTCCAAACGGAAGGCTGGTCTTACCAACCTTCTCTTCCAGTTGCTGGAATGACCCAACAGTGACCTTGGAGCCCAGACTTGGGGCATCATTTGTTCCAACATGTCCCACAATCTGCGGTTGGTTGCAACCTATACACTTAATGGCTGCTGGAATAGCCTCTTCAACACAGGAAACAGTGGCGTTTTGTAGCACAGGTGTTTCGGGACGGTTTTCTAAACTTATCACCAATACCGTGGACTTAGAGATCTGTATCGTGTGTGTTCCCCATGCGCCTATGCTATTAGCGCCGGTTTTGTGTAGTGCCACGTTGTATGGTACCACATTCTTCAATTATTCTTAATTTTTGAGCACGAGTGTAGTTTAAGCCTACAATTGACGATAACAGTACTAGTTTATCGCTGCACACGCGAATGTTTGAAATTTCACAATATATCACAATACAAACAGGTAATGGTATAATCAATGAAAGATTACACAGAAGATGCGGTGCGAACAGTAAAATGTGTGAATCAAGAACTTTAGATCGTCACACGATCTTGCACAAGCGGTCTCAAAGAAGGGAAAGTTCCTAAGTCGGCTTTTGCATGTAAATGAATATGCGCATTACACGGACTTCTCACTTAGCTGATTCTGTGCACACTTCTACACTGGCGTGCCAAAGAAGAACACTGCAGTGCAACTTTTGAAATTTTCCCGGCGTATTTGTTCTTCTAATAATTTCCGGGTATGCAGCCGGATCCCGTCGACATTCTGCCACGATATTTCGGCCCAGAGACGTCCGGCCATCATCAGGTGAGTACACAACTACTGAAGAGCCCAGGTGCAGTCGCGGTATTTATGCCGAATCTCGCGCATGCAAAATGTACTGGCATCCTACAGCGCATGCGTCACGTGTTGACATGCGCGGCACAGCCGAGTTGTACGTGCTGCCCTCGGTGGTGAAAGTAAAAGATCGTCTAGTCATTGAGTATTGAATGACGCTGTCTATTCCACTGTGAATGTATAATTTTAATAACAGGATTCCAATTTTTATCCAGTTGAAAGCTGTTGTCACGTTTTATAAGATTATCGGCAAGACGTATTTCCACTGATTCCTTGATTACGGAATCCCAAAATCCTGATGATGGCCGGACGTCTCTGGGCCGAAATATCGTGGCAGAATGTCGACGGGATCCGGCTGCATACCTGGAAATTATTAGAAGGACTGCAGTGTAAGTTTATCTCGATCAAAATCGCTAAAATGTGGAGCACCAACAAACCATGTCTTCTGCCTGTTGCACTAACAATCACGTTTTGTGTATTTGTTTCAATTCGTATAAGGAATAAGTAATTTTTTTAGCTCAACAGATTGAAATATGCAGCAGGCTTAGCTTAAACTTATTTTTTCATTGTACAGTAATACATTGCACCACGTACTTGGAATGCTGTTCTCGAATATGGAAAGAATTAGTTGTTATTCGCAAGATGCTGGAGATCTCCACGACGGGCTAAAAATTGGTCTAGTATGCTCTGCTGTGGATCTTGTCTCCTCTGCAGGGTGTTACGGGATCTTCAGTACTTGTACACTTGACTGCGAGTGGGGTGTCAGTGGTAGATTAAGGCATCTGGTGCACAGTAGGATTCAGGGTATTATACAATAAGTTCAAGGTGCTGTTTTACAATGAAACTGTAACTGGGCCAGTGGACTTAGTCCATTCTGGGAGTAACCTGCTTAATCCTGTATCAAGCAGTGCCAGATACAGATAAACCTCAAGGAGGGAGCCCTAAGGATATCTTGCACTACCTTTACTTTTGCAGTAGTAAAAAATAATCAAGTCACATGAAAGTTTTATTTAAACTGATTATACACATATACAAGACAATGCCATATTGTTTTTTTTAAAAAGTTACGATTGTGGTTATCTTCCTTAAATGATGAATTCTATGCGCCTATTCTTCCTGGCAAATTGGTTAATTACATCGCCAATAGGACAGTCAATGTCAGGGCGAGTATTCAACAGAGCTAAGCCATTAAGTCGAGCCTCCTTCATTGTCGACCTCAGCCATGTCTTTGTACGGCGCAATGTTAAAAAATATTATGAGTTCGGTATGGGACACTATTGTTACGTTATTAGTAAAAAGTATTGATACAAGTCTCGTAACAATAGTTTTACTGAAGAAGTACTATGAATTACTATTATTAATACTTCACAATCAACTGATAACTCTCACTCTTGACTAATCTTCACACTTGCACTTGATACAACTAGGGTTTTCATTCTTCAGTCTTAATATTTCTGCTTCTGAATGCAAACTAGCTTCCTATTCGGCGAGTAGTCGGTATTTATAAATGCTATGTATCGAAGGTTCTTTGTACAAGAAAACAGTAGAATATTCACGACTTTTCTCGAATAAATGCCAGATAGAATGATGTACCGAGATCACTACAATGGCCGCGACTTTTCTCTTAGGTATGTGTTAGCCATCTATTTGCCAGACAGAAACGTGTAAAATACGATAACGCGGACGTGCGTTTTGCATAGGAAAGTACAACTACTCGATTCAGTCGAGTTGACTGATGAAAGAAATGAGCAAATAGCGTGTGATCTGACTTCCGGGGGCGGCACGGGTAGCAACGTACGCGAGGTGGGGGCATGACCCGGCGCCCAACAGGCCCCACATATGTATCCATCACTGTGTCAGGGGTGGCAAACACAAAAGGACAGGGGTCTATTTATTATCAGCAGTTCTAACATTGGGTGAATAATGCTATGCTTTAGGGTAACGGCAGCAAGGGACAGGAAAGAACACTAGGTGCACTCAGTATGTTATGAGGGAAGAGGGTGCAACCAACTGCAGACTGTGGTCCATGTTGGAGCAAACGATCCCTGTTATCTGGGCTTTGATGTTACACTTGGATCATTCCAGCGGGCGGAAGAGAAGGTTGAGAAGATTAGCCTTGTGCACAGAGTTTCAGTAAATCTCACAATTTGCAGCTTTGTCCTTAGAACAGATCATGGCCCTTTTGTTCTGAGGTGAATGGAAGGACTGAGCCAGATACTTCGAAGGTTCAGTGACAAACTAGGCTGCAACTTCCAACACTTGCAACATGGGGTTGAGAATTTAAGTTCCCTCTAAAAGGGCAAGTATGCACTACACATCAGAGCCTACTACTCAGGCAGCTGATTGTGTGTGGGACGCACCCAAAGGATTTTTAAATTAGGCGACTCTCCAACCAATCCAGATAGTGAGAGCCAAGGAAATCCAAAAGTATACGTGTCAGGTTCAAGAGAATAACCCCCCCCCCCCCCCCCCTCACCGAAATCCCAGGTGAGAGTATTAAAATCCTAGCCGTTAACCACCAAAGTGGTGAAATTTTTTGGGAAAATGTAAGAGTTTTTTGAAGGGAGCTGAGGGCATTGTGTTTTTGCAATAGACGAGATGCTCACATCCACCAAGACAGAAATTGAAGCTACATGTGAGATTTTCTCTCACAAGACTCAGTATCAGAGGATGGCATAAAATGGCACTAGTGTCATATCTGAATGAGAAACTTGAAACTTTCAGCACAGGACAAGGGCATATGGAGGAACTGTAGCTCAAGTTCCAGAGAATAGTTGAACATGCACTGGATAGATATGTACCTAGCGGAGCAGTTCATAAAGGGGGGTTACCCTCGGTGGTATACATTCGCTGTACAGAAACTTGTAGAGAAACAGAGAGAGATGTGTATGGCTGTCAGTGCAATGTGTGAAGCCTTCAATGACTACTGCCATAGCAGAATATTGTCAAATGATCTTTTACAAAACCCAAAGGAATTCTGGTTGCATGTAAAGCTTGTTAGTGGCACCAAAGTTAATGTCCTGTCCCTAGTGAATGATACAAGAAGTGAAATTCAGGGTAGCACAGGTAAAGCTGAAATGCTTACCTTCATTTTCAAATGTTCCTTTACAAAGTAAAACCTAGGAGACTTGCCCCAATTTAATGCTCATGCTACTGGAAAGACAAATGAAATAGGTATTAGAATCAGAGGTGTTGAGAAATATCTGAAATTTTTAAAATTGAACAAAGCTCCAGGCACTGATGGGATCCCTGTCAGATTCTGTATTCAATTTGTGGCTGAGTTAGCCTCTCTTCTCATGATAATCTGTCATAGACCCCTCAAACAAAAATCCATGTCCAGTTCTCAGAAAAAAGCAAATGTCACACCCACTTACAAAAAGGGTAGTAGAAGAGATCCACAAAACTACTGTCCAATATCCTTGGCATCAATTTGTTGTAGAATCTTAGTACATATTCTGAGCTCAAACATAATCACATATCTTGAACAGAATGACCTCCTTCATGCCAATCAGCATCAATTTCTAAAATACTGATCATACAATACCCAACTTGCACTTTCGTCACATGACATACTGAAAGCTGTGGATCAAGGCAGTCAGGTGAATACAGTATTTCTTGATTTCTGACAAGCTCAGACTCGGTACCAATTCTATACTTCTTGTCAAAACTATGAGCATATAGTGTATCAAGTGAAATCTTGTGACTGGGCTGATTTTTTTTAATAGGGAGGACACAGCGTGTTATCATGGATAGAGATACGTCATCAGATATAGAAGTTGGGTGTGCCCCAAGGAAGTGTGTTGGGTCCCCTGCTGTTCGTGTTGTATATTTATGATCTTGGGAACAATATTAATAATAACCTCATACTTTTTGCAGATGAAGCAGGCATTTATAATGAAGTACTGGGTGCCATTTATTATTGAGTAACAAAATGTTTGTTATAAGAAGTGATATTAACATGCTGTTGTTGTTGTGGTCTTCAGTCCTGAGACTGGTTTGATGCAGCTCCCCATGCTACTCTATCCTGTGCAAGCTGCTTCATCTCTCAGTACCTACTGCAACCTACATCCTTCTGAATCTGCTTGTTGTATTCATCTCTTAGTCTCTCTCTATGATTTTTACCCTCCACACTGCCCCCCAATACTAAATTGGTGATCCCTTGATGCCTCAAAACATGTCCTACCAACCGATCCCTTCTTCTGGTCATGTTGTGTCACAAACTTCTCTTCTCCCCAGTCCTATTCAACACCTCCTCATTAGTTATGTGATCTACCCATCTAATCTTCAGCATTCTACTGTAGCACCACATTTTGAAAGTTCTATTGTCTTCTTGTCTAAAATATTTGTCATCCATGTTTCACTTCCGTACATGGCTACACTCCATACAAATACTTTCAGAAATGACTTCCTGACCCTTAAATCTATACTCAATGTTAACAAATTTCTCTTCTTCAGAAACGCTTTCCTTGCCATTGCCTGTCTACATTTTATATCCTCTCTACTTTGACCATCATCAGTTATTTTGCTCCCCAAGTAGCAAAACTCCTTTACTACTTTAAGTGTCTCATTTCCTAATCTAATTCCCTCAGCATCAACAGATTTAATTCGACTACATTCCATTATCCTCGTTTTACTTTTGTTGGTGTTCATCTTATATCCTCCTTTCAAGACACTGTCCATTCCTTTCAACTGCTCTTCCAAGTCCTTTGCTGTCTCTGACAGAATTACAATGTCATCGGCGAACCTCAAAGTTTTTATTTCTTCTCCCTGGATTTTAATACCTACTCCAAATTATTTTTTGTTTCCTTTACTGCTTGCTCAATATACAGATTGAATAACATTGGGGAGAGGCTACAACCCTGTCTCACTCCCTTCCCAACCACTGCTTCCCTTTCATGCCCAACTCATATAACTGCCATTTGGTTTCTATACAAATTGTAAATAGCCTTTTGCTCCCTATTTTTACCCCTGCCACCTTCAGAATTTGAAAGAGAGTATTCCAGTCAACATTGTCAAACGCGTTCTCCAAGTCTACAAATGCTAGAAACATAGGTTTGCCTTTCCTTAATCTAGCTTCTAAGATAAGTCTTAGGGTCAGTATTTCCTCACGTGTTCCAATATTTCTACGGAATCCAAATTTACGTTCCCCTTGGTGGGCTTCTACTAGTTATTCCATTCGTCTGTAAAGAATTTGTGTTATTATTTTGCAGCTGTGACTTATTAAACTGATAGTTCAGTAATTTTCACATCTGTCAACACCTGCTCTTTGGGATTGGAATTGTTATATTCTTCTTGAAGTCTGAGGGTATTTCGCCTGTCTCATACATCTTGCTCACCAGATGGTAGAGTTTTGTCAGGACTGGCTCTCCCAAGGCCGTCACAAGTTCTAATGGAATGTTGTCTACTCCCGGTGCTTTGTTTCGACTTAGGTCTTTCAGTGCTCTGTCAAACTCTTCACGCAGTATCGTATCTCTCATTTCATCTTCATCTAAATCCTCTTCCATTTCCATAATATTGTCCTCAAGTGCATCGCCCTTGTATAGACCCTCTATATACTCCTTCCACCTTTCTGCTTTCTCCTCTTTGCTTAGAACTGGGTTTCCATCTGAGCTCTTGATATTCATGCAAGTGGCTCTCTTTTCTCCAAAAGTCTCTTTAATTTTCCTGTAGGCTGTATCTATCTTACCCCCTAGTGAAAACAAAGATTCCAAGACTTACCAAGCGGGAAAGCGCCGGCAGACAGGCACATGAACAAAACACACAAACACACACACAGAATTGCTAGCTTTCGCAACCGATGGTTGCTTCTTCAGGAAGGAGAGGGAAAGACGAAAGGATGTAGGTTTTAAGGGAGAGGGTAAGGAGTCATTCCAATCCCGGGAGCGGAAAGACTTCCCTTAGGGGAAAAAAAGGACAGATGTACACTCGCGCGCACACACACACACGCACACATATCCATCCGCACATACACAGACACAGGCTTGTGTCTGTGTATGTGCGGATGGATATGTGTGTGTGTGTGTGTGTGTGTGTGTGTGCGCGAGTGTACATCTGTCCTTTTTTTCCCCTAAGGGAAGTCTTTCCGCTCCCGGGATTGGAATGACTCCTTACCCTCTCCCTTAAAACCTACATCCTTTCGTCTTTCCCTCTCCTTCCTGAAGAAGCAACCATCGGTTGCGAAAGTTAGCAATTCTGTGTTTGTGTTTGTGTGTTTTGTTCATGTGCCTGTCTGCCGGCGCTTTCCCGCTTGGTAAGTCTTGGAATCTTTGTTTTTAATATATTTTTCCCATGTGGAAGTTTCTTTCTGTTTTATTTACCCCCTAGTGATATGCGCATCTACATTCTTACATTTATCCTCTAGCCAATACTGCTTAGCCCTTTTGCACTTCCTGTTGACCTCACTTTTGAAATGTTTGTATTCATTTTTGCCTGCTTCATTTACTGCATTTTTATATTTTCTACTTTCATCAATTAAATTCAATATTTCTGCTGTTACCCACTGATTTCTACTAGCCCTCATCTTATTACCTACTTGATTCTCCGCTGCCTTCACTATTTCATTCCTCAAAGCTACCCATTCTTCTTCTACTGTATTTATTTCCCCCATTCCTGTCAATTGTTCCCTTATGCTCTCCCTGAAACTCTGTACAACCTCTGGTTTAGTCAGTTTATCCATGTCCCATCTCGTTAAATTCCCACCTTTTTGCTGTTTCTTCAGTTTTAATCTACAGTTCATAACCAATAGATTGTGGTCAGAGTCTACATCTGCCCCTGGAAATGTCTTACAATTTAAAACCTGGTTCCTAAATCTCTGTCTTACCATTATATAATCTATCTGATATCTGTCAGTATCTCCAGGCTTCTTCCATGTATACAGCCTTCTTTTATGATGCTTAAACTAAGTGTTAGCTATGATTAAGTTGTGCTCAGTGCAAAATTCTACCAGATGGCTTCCTCTTTCGTTTCTTACCCCCAATCCATATTCACCTACCACGTTTCCTTCTCTCCCTTTTCCTACTACCGAATTCCAGTCACCCATGACTATTAAATTTCCATCTCCCTGAGTAATTTCTTTTTATTTCTCCCTGAGTAATTTCTCCATCATCTGCAGACCCAATTGGCATATAAACTTGTACTACTGTAGCAGGTGTTGGCTTCGTGTCTATCTTGGCCACAATAATGCGTTCACTATGCTGTTTGTAGTAGCTTACCCGCATTCCTATTTTTTTATTCATGATTAAACCTACTCATGCATGACCCCTATTTGACTTTGTATTTATAACCCTGTATTCGCCTGACCAAAAGTCTTGTTCCTCCTGCCACCGAACTTCACTAATTCCCACTATATCTAACTTTAACCTATCCATTTCCCTTTTTAAATTTTCTAACCTACCTGCCCGATTAAGGGATCTCACATTCCATGCTCTGATCCATAGAACGACAGTTTTCTTTCTCCTGATAACTACGTCCCCTTGAGTAGTCCCCACCCGCAGATTTGAATGAGGGGCTATTTTACCTCTGGAATATTTTACCCAAGAGGACGCCATCATCATTAACCATACAGTAAAGCTGCATGCCCTCGGAAAAAATTACGGCTGTAGTTTCCCCTTGCTTTCAACCGTTCGCAGTACCAGCACAGCAAGGCTGTTTTGGTAAGTTTTACAAGGCCAGATCAGTCAATCATCCAGACTGTTGCCCCTGCAACTACTGAAAAGGCTGCTGCTCCTCTTCAGGAACCACGCATTTATCTGGCCTCTCAACAGATACCCCTCCATTTTGGTTGCACCTGCGGTACGGCTATCTGTATCACTGAGGCACACAAGCCTCCCCACCAATGGCAGGGTCCATGGTTCATGGGAGGGGGAGACCGTCAGATCTTGATAAGATTTCAGCATGGAGAAAATATTGTCAGCTTGCTTTAAATGTTCAGAAATGTAAAATAGTGCACTTCACAAAATGATAAAACCTAGTATACTATGACTATAATATCAATGAGTCACAGCTGTAATTAGTTAACTCATACAATGATTTGAGTGTAATGCTTTGTAGGTATACAAAATAGAATAATCATACAGCTCAGTTGTGGGTGAAGCTGGTGGCAGGCTTTGGTTTATTAGGAGTGTCGTGTATGACTTCATACACAATGGTGAGGGATGTGGGCCACAGACAACTGACATCGTAGAAGAACTGGACAGGAACAGAAATGATTTGTGAACAAGTAACATAGTAAAACAGAAAATTTATTTAACATGTTTTTTCCCAGATGTGCAAAGACTCATTACAAGTGATGCAACAAGAAATAGAGTCCAGCAATCTCGATGTCAACAAGGATTAGGACCTCTGTACTACAGCACAAAGTGTGGTGTCCAAGGGAGGATGCTCCAATGGCAAGTGGGGTACCTGGCTGGCGCCATCTGTCCTGTATTTTAATGCCAGAGTGTTCTCAAGGTGCCGAGGTGGTAGAGGTGTGGTTCAGTGGGCATACTCCATTGGGTCTGCCAGATCCTGCATGACCACTATCGGTGCACTCAGAAACTTGCTGTTCCGCTGCTACGACACCCGTGGGGTGGTATCAGTACGTGATACCGTATCCCTTCCCCCACACCTCCTCACCATCATCGTGTAGACTAGATGAGCAAACAGTGAAGAGTGGTGGAGGGCTAGATGCAGGTGGCTGAAAGGAGATGGGACCTGAAACTGATGCAGATGCCAAGCTCTCGCCCATGACCTGGCATACATGTTGAGTCTGTCCAGGAACACGAGCCAAAAAACTGAGCAGAGGGCACACACCCACATTCAGTGGCAGAGCAGCAAATGGTGATGGAGCCAATTCAATGACTGTAGAGGGCCAGAGGCAGCATGCAGGACAGCCACCAGGAAGAGGGGCCCATCTCAGATTCTCTGCAGTATGGCACAAACTATGGTGTCGAAGTGAGGAGGCTCCAAGTGCGAGTGGGCACGTCACTGCCAGTTGCCGTCTTATATTGCGGCAGCAGAGGGTGCTCATGATACCAGGCCACTAAGGCACGGCTCATCAGACATGCTGTGTTGGGTTTGCCAGATCCTGCATGAGTGCTGTGAGCTTCTCACATAACCTTGCAGTTCTGTTGCTATGATGCCCATAGAATGGTACCAATACATGAAACACAGGAAGAATACTGAGCAAATGCAATCAGTCTAGAAAGAAGATGGCTTGCGAATCACCCTTTGTAGTAGAGGTGGGCCAAACGGTTATTCTGGAGTAACCGTTATCACAGTTTCAGTTATTCTTTGATAACCATTATCGTTAATGGTTATTAATAACTGCCAAGTTATTTTTCGCTAGCGAATACTGAATACTCTGAGGCTCTACAGTTAAATAACGACATAGTTGGAATCCATCAGTTTAGTTATCAGTATAACTGCGAGCAGAGTGAAATGGCATGAATGTCATATGAATCATGTCATAACGTTAGCTTATTAACTCCGGGTATATTTTAGTTGATGTTAGAACGATTATTAGTGTTTCATATTATACGTTTGTAGGTTATCGGTCGCTATTAGAAATATTATCTTCGCAGCTGCGATAGAAAGTATGCAGAACTTCCTCACAGCACTGTTTAAGTAAAATGTTAACAATGTGCGTTTTTAAGTATGAAGTAATATGTCAACTGAGTACTGTAGGTTAAATTCGAAGCTTAATTTCTTGTGCTGCTCACATAATAGAATAAGGTGTACAGCCTTGTAATACAACAAAAAATATACGTAATGTGACAGATTCGTTTACTCCTGTGCTGTAAAAGCTAGTCCTATTGGGGAAAGTGTGAGTATGCTAATCCAAGTTTTATGTCAGATTTGGAAACTGCTCGATTTCTCCAGCTACAGCATGTTTATAACATGTGAAGACATGCAGATCGAAAAGGTTAACAGTGTTACATTTCTGGGACTACAACTTGATAATAAATTCAGTTGGGAAGGGCATACCACATTATTTCATAAGGGAGCATATTCTATGGTAACTTATCAAACGTAGCAAAAGGTTTTCGCATGTAAAGCGTGTAATAAAAATCGTTTGTGGTATAAATTCAAGAACATCATGTAGGAACCTGTTCAAGGAACTTTGTATTCTAACCACTGCTACCTAGTATATTTATTTCTTAATGAAATTTGTTACAAGTATTTCCAACCAATAGCTCAATACATAATATCGGTACTAGAAATGGGAACAGCAATCTACATAAAGACCTAAAATCACTATCTTGGTCCAAAAGGGGTCCAATATTTAGGAACATGCATTTTCAATAAACAGCCAGCAAGTCACCAACCATTAAAAACTTGGTTTCAGATAAAGCACGGTTTACAGTGTGTTTGAAAGACTGTTTGATACAGAAGTGTCTGATTCCACCAGTCATCAATATGCTGGAACTGTTGACATTAGACAGTTATTGAAATAACTGCCTGTATCAGAGGAACGGTTATCGCAGTAACCGTTACTTTTCAGTAACCGGTTATTTCCATCAGTTACGTTATTTTTTGCCACCTTTACTTTGTAGAATATTGCTCACGTGTTTGCGACCTATCCCAAATAGGATTAACTGGGGATATTAAATGTATACAGACAGCATGAATACTCACAGGTTTGTTTGACCCATTGGAGAGCATCACAGAAATGCTGAAGAAACTCTTGAAGATAGACGGAAACTATCCTGAGAAAGACTACTTACAAAGTTTCAAGAACCAGTATCAAACAATGAGTCTAAGAATATACGACAACCCTCTGTGTATTACTCACATTGGATTGTGAGGACAGGATTAGAGTAATTATGGCATGCACAGAGGAATTTAAACAATTATTCCTCCCACACTCCATATGCGAATGGAACAGGAAGAAACCCTAATAAATGGTACAACAGTATGTACCCTCTGCCATGCACTTTTCAGTGGTTTGCAGAGTATAGATGTAGATGTAGATTTAGATGTAAAAGTCAGAATAGAAAATCCTCTGACTGTTTTGGTGCATATTAAGTATGTATACTATACAAGAACTACAAAGAATGCAAGGGGATCCATGACATAACTTTTACCAAGATCTGGCCTGATTAAGTTTTCATTTACTCTGAAGTTCAATAAGAGAAGATCTAAGAGAACTAAAACTGCTCTTAAACCAGTATATCGCTCCTTCCTTTCCAATATGCAATTGCTTCATATGGGTACTCCAGGTACAAACAGAGCTATGTGACCAAAAACCAAAATTGATTTAGAACCACCCCCTTGTACAGTATTTCACTGACTATTAAATGTGGTATCTATCAGGCTGCAAAAATGACACTAAGATATTCAAGGTGGGACAATGGTGCCCAGATGCAAGGGTGGCCATGTCTTCAGTCTGCTGGGTAGCAAAACCGGCCAAATCCTTATTGTTTGCAAAAGATACCAAGTCTTAAGGAATCATCACCGCTCATAAAGGATATGGATGCAGAACCAGACATGTCATCTAGCCATACATTACACTTTATTAAAGCTGTGATTTGTAGCAGCCTTTGACTAAAATGTTCAGGTTGGCAGTATTGGAATGAATCTCATACGTTTATTGCTGCTATTACTCCCTTGTAAGAACGAAAATACGAGAAGGTGCGCTCATTTCATTGTTCATTTTAGAAGGACTTTGTGGTCAGCTTTATTGTAGGGTAGTCTGAAATGGACAAGAATAATGAAGAGAAAACTTCTACTATTGAAAAAAAAATTTCAGCGGGGCTGACATAAACAGCACTGAAACAGCATTAGTGATGACAGGGAAGACGGCTCAAGAAACTGTAGTTCCAGGAAGAGACAAAGAAATATAGAGGAATGAAAATAAAATGTCAAGAAAAGTGCTCTAGGATAGGAATGGCTGCGAAGTGAGAGACTGGAAGTAGCTCACTGATGACATCATCAAAGCTCCTGAGCTCCTGGATCTTGGAACTTTCAGAAGAAGAAAAAATTCCTCACAAAGATGGCAAACAGGAACTCATCCATTGTACAGGGAGAGCCCCAATCTCCAATTTTTAGAATGCAGAGCCAAAATCTGTTTTTAAAAGAGGCAAAAATTTCACAAAACGAGATTACAAAAGGAGTGCCACTGAAGAAAGCTAAAATTATGGATGTCAAGTGTCTCCTAGCAGTTCAGTGGAGAGAGATGTGGCCCGAGGAGGAAAAGTTAAAATTATACACTGACACAGCAGGAGCTCATGGAAATATTTTCATTTTCTGAAGATTAGTGTCCAAAGATTATCCATTTCCATGAAAGGTACTGTTAACATTAAGACTGAACTGAATGATTAAGACTGTTTAAAATTATTACTATAACTCATAATAGAGCAAATATAGCAATGAAAGTAACCAATTATTGACAATATAATGTAAATTGATAGATAAAAAAATCTACTCACCAAGTGGCAACACGCAAATATATGCATACAAAAGGGCTCAACTTTTGAAAGCTTTCCAAGCCGGTGGTTTCTTCTTCTGGCAAAAAAGTGGAAGGGGAAGGAAGAGTGGTAAAGGAAAAGGACTGGAGAAGTTTAGAGAAAGGGGTAAAGTTCAGAAAAGTCATCCAGAACTCTAGATCAGGGGAGACTTACCAAACAGGATGAGAAGGAGAAGCAAATTGTAGAGGACCACACCAAACAAGATTTGAGAAGCTGAGAGCTTAAAGGTGGAAGACAGGGTAACATGCAAGACAGAGATTACTACTAAAACATCATGCACAAGTTAATAATAGTGAAAAGCAAAGTGCATTGTATGTAACAGAGTTGGGAGGAGGGACACCAAAAAATAGACAGTTAGAAAATGAAATATGTAGATAACTAAAATGGATTGAAGAAAGAAGTAGTTACTGTGAAGAAATGCTGAGATGGAAGGATTAACATAAATTAAGGCCAGGTGGGTGGCAAGAACTGAGGATGTGTTGTAGTACTACTTTCTGCCTGTGGAGTTCTGAGAAACCCATGTCTGGGGGAAAAATCCAGATGACGCATGTGGTGAAACAGGCACCGAGGTCATGACTGTCATGTTACACACCATGCTCTGCAACAGGATAGTGTGTGTTGCGTGTGTACACCCTCTGCCTATGCCCATTCACCCTGACTGATAACTAGGTGGTAGTCATGCCGATATAAAAGGCCGAACAGTGTTTACATGACAACTGGTATATGATGTGTGTCATTTCACAGGTGGCTCTCCCTTCGATAGCATATGTTTTGCCAGTTGTAGGGCTGGAATAGGTGTTGGTAGGAGGGTGCATAGGGCAAGTCCTGCAGCAGGACTGGTCACTGGAGTATGAGCCATAGGTTAGGGAGATGGGTGCACAAGGAGCCTAGATCTGGCGAGGGTATTGTGGAGATTGGGAGGGCAACAAAGAGCTATTCTAGGTGTGGCGGCAAAATCTCAGACACAATGGATCTCATATCAGGGCATGATTTTAGGAAGTCATGGCCTTGTCAAAAACTACACACTTCAAAGAAGGCCAGCTACACACTTCTGTGTACATCAAATCTACTAAAAAGCAACAGTACATTATGACAGTTGCCCAACAATCAGTCCTTCCTTCTCATCCCATTTGATAAGTCTCCTCTGACCTTGGATTCTGGTTGACTTTTCTGAACTGAACCCCTTTTTCTAAACCTCCCCAGTCGTTTTCCTTCACCTCTCCTTCTCCTTCAACTCTTCTGCCACAAGAAGGAGTCACCAGCTTCAATAGCTTGTAAAAATTAAACTGTTTTGTGTGTGTTCCCGTGCTACTGCTTCACAATAGAGCAAGTTTTGTATTCTTATGTAAAGCTTTAAATGTCTTTAAAGATTTAAAATAAAAGGATATTTCAGCATTTTGTTCATTTAAACTTCTTCCTTTCACATTATTTTAAAATACTGCTGCAGTCTACTGTACTTCCTAACATAGCCAGATATGGACCCAAATCACTTTTGCCGCAAATTTTGCAACTGACTACATTTCCATCATGACCACTGATGCAATTGTCTAAGTGATTAATTTGCCCATTCAATTGCAAAACATGCTAAGCATAAACTAAAAAAAATAATTAGCCAATTAATGTAGGATTGTAGTATTGTACATCATTAGGTTTTCGTGACTTTTTTGTTTTTATTGAGAAATAATCACCTTTGTAACACAGCCATGAGAGTGAAGGTACACTTTTTTGCTCTACTCCAAAATCTTTTAACTCTGACTTAGCTGTGTTTGCACCTGGGCTGCTCATATATGTACTACATGAACATACATAAATTTGTCATTTATTCTGTAAGATGTGTTGTGACTCGCCGATCATTCAAAGCGCTGCCGTGCAATTACGCGCGTCCTCTACGTGGGGTGCTGTCTGCCAGCCATGCAGGAGCTGCGCCACCTAAGCGGCCAGCCGAGAGGCGGCCACTAGACTGGGACTCAGTGCTCATTCGAATGCTAATGTGTACACATGTCTTGCTTGTCAACTTACTCTGTGACTTATATGTGTTGTGTCGTTCTGAAATGTATGTGTTCAACTTGACATTATAACAATTGGCGATGATTGTCGTTGCTAAGCCAAATGGTGATATTCGTCTCTGTGGCGATTTCAAAGCCACTGTAAATGCTCAATGGCTCATCGACACTTATCCTATGCCCCGACCTGAAGAACTGTTCACTAAACTTGCTGGAGGCCAGCATTTTTCTAAAATTGACCTGTCGGAAGCCTATCATCAACTTCCTCTCGACGCTGCTTCCTGGCAGTTTCTGGTCCTTAACACGCCTCTTGGCCTCTATCAATACCAATGCTTGCCATTCAGGGTTGCTAGCGCCCCTGCTCTTCAGCTTCTTGGAACAATTACTGCTCCCTGTCCCTGGGTGCATCAATTACATGGACGACATTGTTGTCACTGGCTCCACCACTGGAGAACACCTTCATAATCTCCGCACACTTTTTCATGTCTTACAGTGTAATCTTCAGAAATAACAATTTTTTCAGGCATCTATCATGTACTTGGGGTTTCAACTCTCTCGAGATGGTATTTGTCCACTTCAGCAAACTGTCACTGTGATCGATGCCCTTCCTCGCCCTACATCTGTTAAGGGACTGCAGGCCTTCTTGGGGAAAATAGCATACTATCACAAGTTTTACCATCTACGGCTTCGGTGGCTCAGCTGTTGCATCACCTGTTACATAAAAATGTGCCTTTTCACTGGTCCGCATCACGCGATCTGGCTTTCCAGAAATTGAAGACTATGCTGAAACAGGCCCTGTGCCTGGCTACTTATCGACCTGGCCAACATCTTGTTCTTGCCACAGATGCCTCTCAATACGGAGTCGGTGCAGTCCTTGCGCACCGTTTTTCTGACAGTTCAGAACAACCCATTGCTTATGCCTCCAAAATGCTCACGGATGCCCAACAAAAGTATTCTCAAACTGAAAAAGAAGCTTTGGCCATTATTTATGCTCTTCATAAGTTTGGTGTTTTTCTCTATGGCTCCAAATTTCATCTTGTTATGGATCACAAACCACTTGTTTCCTTGTTTCATCCATCACATCAAGGGTGCTCACCGCATCCAGCAGTTTTCTCTTTACTTGTCTCGTTTCAATGGCTCAACATGCAAATGCTGATGCTCTGTCTCACCTTCCCATGGGTCCTGATCTGGCATTCGATAGGGCTGAACTTTTGTGTTTCCACCTGGATGTTACCGAGCAGTGGGTTGTGGACGGGTTCCTCATCACTGGGGACACACTGGCGGCTGCTACGGGTTCTGACCCTACCCACTCCCGGGTTTTATGCTGTATTCAGAAGGGTTGGTCAGATCGCCCATCTGCTAAGACTTCTGATCTGTTCCGGAACTACTACGCTTTGCACTACCGCCTCACGGCTAGGGATGGTGTTATCCTCCTTTCCACTGACAATGCTTCGCCGCGTGTTGTGGTACCTGAGTCTTTGCATGCTTCGGTCTTGCACCTCCTTCACCAACGGCACTGGGATGTGTCTCGCACAAAATCTCTGGTGCGCCGTCATGTGTACTGGCCTGGCATCGACTCTGAAATAGCACACATGGTCGCTGCCTGCAGCCCTTGTGTGTCACAGGCCGCTGCCCCGAAGTCATCTTTGTCACCGTGGCCTTCGCCTGAGAAGCCCTGGGAGCTCATTCATGCTGATTTTGTGGGACCTTTTTTAGGTACTTATTGGCTTCTCGTTATTGACGCCTACTCTAACTTTCCTTTCATTGTCCGTTGCACATCGCCCACCACCGCATCAACCACCAGTGCTCTCACCCGTATCTTTTCTTTGGAACGCCTCCCCTCTACTCTTGTTACTGATAATGGTCCACATTTTGCCTCTTCCGAATTTGCAGATTTTTGTGCTCGCCACGGCATTATGCATTTCACGGCCCCGCCATTCCATCCACAATCAAATGGTGAGGCTGAACGACTGGTCCGCACATTTAAGGCTCAGATGCGGAAACATCTGACTTCTTCTGCGGCTGATGATGCACTTCTCCAGTTTCTGGCATCTTACCGTTTCACCCCCATGGGCGACCTCAGCCCAGCTGAGCTCTTACATGGCCGACAGCCCCGCACACTACTTCATCTTCTGCGGCCTTCCACCTCACGGCCGCGGGTACCTTCACTTGGCTGGTTCACCGCCGATGACCTCGTCTGGGTACAGGGATATGGCAGGCGACCAAAATGGGGCCCGGGCCTCATCTTACGACACCGTGGCCAATGCCTGTCTGAAATCCAGACGGACACGGGTGTTGCAGTGCGTCATTCGGACCAGCTGCAGCCTCGTGTGCTGGCAACACCTGTTCTGAATGCCACTACATCACTTTTGGCTCTACCTGACGCTCGCAATCTTGGCATCTCTCAATACTCACAACGCAGCCCTCTCACCATCATCGCAATGCCAGCACATGAACGGACGCCACCAGGAGACGTGCCCATGCAGGAACCGGATTACCATCCTCTGTCAGAGCCAATCTACTCACCTCCTCCTCTAAAGGACCCATGTCTCCTGTTATATCAACTGGACTTGCCGCAACGGGCAGATTGGTGCATGGGGCCCAGCAGATTCGACCCCTACGTCTCCTGTCATCTCGACCCGTTATCATCAGGGTCACTTCCGTCCATACGGGAAGCCTCCTCCTCGAGACTTTATGGCGAGTCAAACAATGCCTATGGACGTTAGCCATCTCCAGGACAGCTCCATCAGGACCAGTGCAACACTTTCAAGTGGGGGAAAAGTGTTGTGTCTCGCCGATCATTCAAAGCGCCGCCATGCAATTACGCGCATCCTCTATGTGTGGCGCTGTCTGCCAGCCATGCAGCAGCTGCACCACCTAAGCGGCAAGCCCAGCAGCGGCCACTAGACTGGGACTCAGTGCTCATTCGAATGCTAACGTGTACACATATCTTGGTTGTCAACTTACTCTGTGACTTATATGTGTTGTGTTGTTCTGAAATATATGTGTTCAATTTGACGTTCCAACAAGATGTTAATGCCATACAGTTCAGCACAAAATCTGAAAGTTAATTCTTGACTCATTGCTATGACATCACTCTGACGTAGTACTCCCTGTCCCATGGCACATGGCGTGTCTCCAAGACATGCACCATGACACAAAATAAACTTCCAAACTAGCACATACTGCAAAGCACAGTAAAGCTGCTTTTGTCATCCCACCCTGCAGACATGATGGACCCATCCTTGCAGAGATAAGAATTAACTTCCAAACAGCAGTTGTTTGTAAAATAATAATTATTAAAATGATGCAAACATTAATCGTCAGGTAGGTAGACACTGGGTAACGTATCACTTTGTCAAGATGACATGCTACACCACAACTTCTACTTCACACAGCCTATAATTTGTACAGCACGTATTACATTTCTGATGTGTTAAGGTGTACATGATGCTCTCTTTCTACTTGCGAAATCAGTCTGTTTTACATAATTGGATGAGAATTTCAGTGGGAACACAATAGCTTCTTTATTGTCCTTCTGAAAGCCAAAAAAACTGTTTGTCACAATTTATAATTACAAATTAACTCCACCTCTTTTGCAGTTTCAGCCAAAATACCATTCTGGGGATTTGGCTGCAACTGTCTCGCTGGAGCTGGAATAGACACTGAAATGACCAGCACTCGAAAACCTGCTTTCCGACGCAGAAGCCTACTTCTCGGTGTTGCACTGTCATCACTGATGGTACGTTGATGAGATTACAATTAACAGATTGCAAGCAATTGACACATTAATCGGCCAGCTCTCATTGATGAGAATTGTCTACAGTGATCCCTGGATTTCTTTAAATAGCTATTCTTAGTAAGAGATGTGCTGCTCCCCATTAACTCATGACTGCATGTAGGCATCATCTTGCAATGTAGCCAACGACCTCTTGCTGTTGCCTGATGAGGTACTTAGTGATCTGTAGCTCTCAGTGCACCTTTTGGCAGTCTGCAGTCTGGGGTACACTTGAAAATCCTGTGTGTCTGCTATGGACCGTGTGAGCATTGCTTTCCATTACTTGCATCTTATACCTATTGTGTGTGTTGTGGCTGGTACCCCTGGGCACCCTAGCACTACTAGATGATGCAATAGCACTAGTTTCCTTTGCTGTCCTGATACACCTTGATTCAGACAGTGTTCGACTGTTGCCCTGACAGCAGAATTCACAGATCTCACACAATGGAAACATCTGATCACTAGTTGACGAGAGACTCACTCACCGCTCTCTGTGACCAGCGAACTCTGGCATAGAGCTGAAGCTGCAGAGAATGGCATACTGTTTTTTGTCATCTGAGCTGTTTGGCTTAGTGCCCAGCCAGATTAGAGGATTGTTTCTGCTAGAGGTGGCACTTTCGTGTGCTAAATTACTCACCCTGTATACACCAAATCATAAATGTAGAGTTGCATTCTTTGTACTATACTGTATATGAACAATGAGTAAAATTTCATTATTTGTATCATTGCAAGTGTTGCAATTTGAATGGTCTGAAGTGTAAATATAAGGTTAGAAGGAGACAGAATGGCTGGCCAGTACTTACATACAAGACACAAAATTCCATTACTGTTGATCGGCACTTATAAGAGTAAACAGAAGCGTTCCAGCTTCAGCAACTACCAGTTTATTCTTCAGGGAGAAAAGGACAGGTTGTGGAAGTGGTAAAACAGCACTTAACAGTGTCAGTGGCTTTTGCATTGCATGCTGCAGTTGGTAACTATCTGCACATTGATGATCTTAGACCTATCATGAAGGATCATGAAGAATAATGACTCAGACAATTAGACCACATGAAGAACCAATGAAAAAGTAGTGTTCGATAAAAGTTATCATGATGTGAAGTGTATGAAAGTACATGGCAGAGTAATGGAACATATTATGTAGAATGTTGTCATGTAAAACAGAGTATTTTGTAAAATTTACCTGTATGCTTAGATTCTTGCATAGCCCCACAACCTCATAAATCAGGACATTAAAAAACTAACCAACAAAATTTTCAAAATGAACATTGGGCTACACCACAGATCAATTTTTCACCACTGCTAGTTTTCCCTCATTCACAATTGTTGGCTTTGATGAGTCGCTACCAAACTGTTATATTTCAACCTAACCTAGACATAGAGCTACGCTACAGAACTGTCCATTACCACAACCAGTCACATTTATTGACATCACTAACTCACAACCAAATTATAACTTTGGACTGTGATACAACATCCCAGGAAATTCTGTAATATTCTGAGAAATGTACAACACAAGCTACAGGTACAAAAACCAGTTACCGATTTTATAATTCTTAATAGCCAGATCAATAATCATCAGTCTAGTGCTATCCATGTTAAAAACAAAAGTAATCAAATTGTATCTTCCACTGAAACAAGTCATTAGATTCAGTGATTCTCATTCACTAGTCTATACTCTCACTTGACTGGCTATGACCAGTGGAAACAAATTCAAATTGCCCACAGTAGAAGTGCAGCCAACACTCTAAATGCACTTGAGCCATGGGAGGTGAGAAAGATCCTCTTCACAAAATTACATGCAAAACTATCCTTACAGTTTGTATTCACATTATGTAGTCATCTAGAATCACAAATTGCTAATGTGGCACGTCTTTTAAGTTCATAAAAAGAGAAAACATGTATTAAAAAAAATTCTATGAATAATAATGTAAAGAAAGATGTACTCACCTTAGTGTTTGTCCTTAATACAGTGCTCATCATATTGCTAGAAGATGTCAAGCCTTGGACTTGTTACTGACAAAATGAAGGCACTTTTTCATGATATGACGTCACAAATTTTATTTTACATTGTA
This sequence comes from Schistocerca gregaria, assembly GCF_023897955.1. Taxonomy (NCBI): domain Eukaryota; kingdom Metazoa; phylum Arthropoda; class Insecta; order Orthoptera; family Acrididae; genus Schistocerca; species Schistocerca gregaria. Next base: position 159,362,213 of record NC_064928.1, read on the forward strand.
ACTTGTCACAATCGCAAAAATACACCATTCATATTTTCACCAAAAGATGTGTTATGGGGTTCATGAAACAAAAATTAATGCACCTACTGACTGACAACTGCTAGTCAGCATGTATTGAGTTCTATATCTTAAAATATGAACTTCTAGACTGTGTTTGACACATCCTCTATAAGTATATGTAAGCCTGGCAGCTTGACACTTGAATGAAGGAATATCTTCTTCTCTTTGTGCACACACATCTTGCTATATTGTTACATTGTTTGTATTTATTCGTGGAGTGCTGCACTACTCCATCTTATGACAACTATGCAAGGAATATACACTAAGCGCATACAGGTTTTTCATCTCATGGAGATACTGCAATCATGTAGGCATGCATTGGCCCCCCATACACTCATTACATGCTAAAACTGGTAACAAAACCTGCAACCAGTTTCATATTGTTAATGACTAAAATTGTTATATCATTTAAAGATTGTGACTATCATTCATCGGCTAGAAAGACATAGGGTTACAGTCATTCAACAGTGATGTGTAACACCACATGGGATGTGAAATATTTAATGTTGTTAAAATTAAATACAAATATTTGCCATATATGTTTCCCTGACAACTTTCAGATGGATGTTGATTATTCATGAGATACATGTTTAAATTCCTCCCTGACTTCATACAATACAAATATTTTCTGTGACATGGTCCATATCCACTGTCAACCTACTCATGAAGTATAGTAAACATTTTCATTACATCAGTTGCAAAGCTTTTGTTTTCAATTATATTTTAATTACTGTAACAAAGCACAACAAGGCTCTAGGAAATGCAGATTCCATATCCTTACAGTCAATGGCCATTGGCTGAAAAATTGTCATGTCTTGATGTGCAAAGTGCTTTATCCACAGATAAATATGATGTCCCTTTATCATGATCTCATGAACTCCATTTGAAACAGAAAACAACCAAATTTGTGTGACTATTTGGAAATCAATCTAATATTAACACATTGAAATACAATTTTATGCATACTTGTCTAACATTGCTCAGGTGGGAAGGACTGCAGTGCTGTTGTCAGCATGTGTACACAACTCAACCAGAACTAGCAGCATATGTCCACGGCTACTGCACTTCAGACAGCTGCGCACACAGTAAACTAGAGTGTGGGGCTCTGATCACTTCTTCTGACTGCTTGGCCCTGATTTGACTGATGTCTTGAGGCCTCTCTCCTGAGATTTAGCACACACTCCCATCAGACCTTCTTTGCCTTGCAGTGATCTCAGGTTATGGAGAGAGAGAGGTGCTCTGATTTCTGTTGGCGGCTGATGAGTTATTCCTAGCATCTCCTGCCTTCTTTGACTACCTGTAACATTACAGAGTCCTCTTCCTGACCCACATCCCTGCTCTCTTACCTTACACTCTCTGTCACAATTTGAATGCTGGCTCAGCATCTTAACTACCCTTCTAGGTGTAAGCATAATGTTTTAATTATTACTTCAAAAAACCTGAGCTATGTCAATGAAACTTGGTGACAGTTTTAGCACTCAGCCTTTTCTTGCTTCAGTGTGCCACATTTGTCCTAAAGATAACTGATTATAGTCGAGTCAGTGTAGATTGATCCCTGACACCTACCATAGACTGTGCACAGCAGTTTTGTGTGCATGTCACTTCCAATCACATAACACGATTTTGTAAACGTCTCTGTGGGAACACCATAACATTGTCACAGATCAACAGATGGCTTTTGTTCTTGCCTACAGGTGTTTGAGCCTTGCAGTTAAAAGCTGGCAACAGTGCCACCAGCCGTCGGGGATCCTCATACAGTGTCTCCACTGTAGATGGAGCTCTGTGTTGTAGAAGTCTGCATTCTGGCTGTTCAGGAAATGTCACCTAGTCATCATTGTGGGTATGTCTGCCACACAATAGTTTCATTATCTGAGGAAAGAGGAAAAAGGCACCGGCTGCAATAAGGAGGTGCTAGGTGGATGGAGGGAGAGGGGCATAAGTGAATAGCTCTAAGAAGCAGCATGTCTGACTGTGCCCTGTGCTAAGTCAAGGAGCATTGGACAGCTTTGCATGACCTTTCTTGTTGACAACCTCCTGTAGGCTCGTCAAGATGCTTCGATAGAATGCCTGTGACAGTTGGCCACTTACAAGTATAATCTGATAGCATCACATTGCAGTCCCAAAAACACACGGTGTCCACTTGTCTGATGAAGGTTGCATCTTCATCTTCTTCCTGTTCCTATTTCTCTAGTCAGAGCGTTTATAATCTCTCAGCTGGTAGCATTTTGTTTAATGATGTCAGGATTTGACTTTTCATCCATGGATACAACACCCAACCTTTCTTAATCTTTTGAACTTTCTCAATGCCTCATTATCAGTGGAATCTTCAACTTCAATTTGCCTGCCTTCCTTCTTTCCATCTTCCTCTACTGATTACGTGTAATTTTTTTGACAGTTTTGTGTGTTTGAAACTTACTGCACCACTAGAAACACCTTTTATATGAATTTCATGTAACTGGAATGAACTAAATAAATTACTAAATGTTCCATTTTTTTATTGCTGGAAATCACAGATGCTCAAAATGAAGTGGTTGACCATACAAATGAAGTGACAGAGGTGGAGAGCACAAATGAAGTGGTAGAGGTGAACAGCACGAATGCTGCCCAGCTATTCGCTGCACGGCCCCACATTCTGTCAGATACCACACCTGACATCTGGCATAAAGTTACCGTAAGTAACACACTGGTTTATCATACTGTGTACAGAGCAATATTACAAGTCAGTAAATAAAGTAAAACTAGCAGTTAATGCTCCATCTGGCAACAGCTACTGCCCTTGTAAAATTCCAAGAATCTTACCAGTGGGCTTAAATTGTAAAACACTATATATAAATTTATCATTTTTTGTAAGAATAATAAAATGTCATAAGATGAAATAAACTATATACTTCACATAAAAAACTGTAAAAGTCATGTGGAGTTTGTGGCACACTTACCTCCAGTAAACATCGGGAACTTGTAAGGCTCGTAAAATCTTTGACACTGTCCATTTATTTCCTCAGTGTAGTATACATTGGAGAATTGTTGCCTGTGTCCAGCAGGTGGGGCTCAGAGTCCTCAGTGGTGACACACTATCATCCTGGCCACAGCTTGTAAACACACAGCTTGATCACTGCGCAGGCATCAACTGTGGCCGGCACCAATTCGTTGCCGGGCAGCAGGTCCCACGTTCGAGCTGAGTGATGACTGAGCAGTTGTGGCTCTCAGCCAGGCAGTGGCTTGCAGTAAGGGTGGTACCGTTTGTGGAGGGAACTCCAGCTCACTACATCTGGCTCGTAGACTCTGGCAACAGTAGCCACTAAACGTGTCGGTGGCTAGGAGTGTTCTATTTTAAATCTCAGGCTGTCTGAGCCACTGCTGGACTATTTTGCAGGCAGTCCTGTAGGTTGACTGGCATAGATGACTACATTAGTGGATGACAGTAGAGCATTCTGCTTCTCCTGGACACAAAACGGTAACCTGCTCTGCAGAAGCCAGCCACTCTGTTTATCCTGGACCTCATAGTGACACCAGTCACTGACTGGGCTTCTGCCGGCACACCTCGGTATCCCACACCATAGTAGCTGCTGGCTGTGCTTCTCGTAGCCCCAAAGCAGTAGCTGTACAGCAGTAGGCCAGTCCACAGTGGTCGCCAACAGATACTTCTGGCCACACAGTGGTGGCCCGCACCACAGTGGTGACCGACTGGTTCTCCCGGCCACATAGCAGTAGCCTGCCCCACAGCAGTTGCCGACTGCTTCTCCAAGGCACACGGTAGTAGTCCACTCCTCAATGGTCACTAACTGCTTTTCCTGACTACATGGTGGTAGCCTGCTCCACAGTGGTCACTGACTCCTTGTAGCAGTTCTGCCTGCTTTCTTTATTTTGTTGATCATTTGTTGTCCTCGGTATTAAACTGGCTGAAAAATGGGTTGTAGATTCCAACACTGACTACTGTAAATAATGTAGCTGACATGTGCACAGTTGCATTTCACAGTACTTTAATTCTGCTGTTCACAACCCCATAATAATACACAGTTATATGGCCAGTGCACTATTGTTTAACTTTGGATAAAACTCATTAATAGGTTGCAGGCTAACCTCCACTAACTGCTACAATAGTTTACTGTTGTACATCTATGAGCAGTAAAAACCTAACCATGAAGTTCACAGTTCTTGAATAATAGAAAGGTACATATGTAGCAGACACTGTCATTGTTTTTACTCATGGCCTAATTGTTTAACACTTATTTCACAGTTAAGTTGAAGTGTTGTTGTTCTAACCTACACAGGTTTCTCGTCTGAGACTTGGCTGTGGACTGACTGTCTCATAACTGAAAATTGGGCCTTTATACATCATCACAATAATAGGTGCTGAAACTACACGTTGTTCAAAGTTCAATTTGCATAAATTACAATTAAAACTTAACTCATTAAATTAAATGAATACATTGAAAAATTCATTCTTTTTAACAGTTTCTTCTACTACAATGGTTATGCTGAATTATTTGTTTAAATTATTAAATTTACAAAACTGTTAATTAATTTGGAATTAATGATGGGCTGGTTTGCCAACATGTTTTTGACTAGAGCCAAATAGATATTTTAAGAATAGCATTTTGTCTTCCAAATTACAATTATTAGAGAATTTATATTTGTTTATATGTCAACAATAGAATTTAAGTTGTGAAACAATTACTGATGTTATCCTACAACAAAAGATACTAACTAGGAATAGTTGAAATAAATTAGAAAATCAATTACATACATAAAACTAAGCACAAAATTAGATCTCTTGTTATATTCTTTAAAACTGAGGGTCAACCTTTCTCTTTTATGAAAATGCTGATTATATTCACGTATGTTAATGGGTAATCAGTTGAAATTGTAGAAATGAATTTTAAGGAGGCAGATGGCAAAACAAGAGGGAAGAAAAAATATCCCAGCTTTCTTCATCACATGCTCTTCCTGGCTGCATGGCAGTAGTTTTCTCCGCGGTTGTCACTGCTTCCCCTGTCCACATAATGGTAGTCCACTCCACAGTGGTCACTGACTGCTTTTGTTGGCCACACGGCAGTAGTCCATTCCAGAGTGGTCACTGACTGTTTCTCCTGGCCACATAGTAGTAGTCCAGTCCACAGTGGTCACCGACTGTGCTTCACCTGGCCACATGGCAGTAGTCCACTCCACAGCTGTTGCCAATTCTGCTGGACATGCAGCCAGTCCTTGCACACACCAAGTCAGCAGATGCCCCAAGCATGCTATAGTTCCCTTGCTATGGGTGTCTTCAATATTTTGGTAACACTGCTGGTTACTGATAGGGTGGCTGTACCAATATACAGAGGCCAACCTTGTTGATCAAATGCTGTGACAGCAATTGCTGTAATTGGAACTGTTACAGAATTGGTGGCATGTTTTGAGCAATGCAGCTACAGACTATTGCTGCATTAATTAACAGCTGGAATAAATGCCATATTAAGTATAGGGCAAATAATGCTGCTTTCACCTCTGTTGGACATCCCAGACACTGGCAAATAATGGCATTGGTGGTTATATAGTTTAGCATTGAACACTTGCCAAAGGAAGTAGTAGAAAGAATGGAGAAATACTGTTTTCATTCATACACTAAGTGGACATTTGTTTATTCAGTTTCCCTCATAATGTCTTCTCTGGAAGTGAAGTTTTTGTAAAGATGGAGTTATGGTCCAGGGTGTGATTTTGTATGGCAGCAGAAGCACCCTCATGGTTATCCCATGCACCCTGGCTGCAAATTTTTATGTCTTTCTGGTGACTTCACCTGCTGTGCTGCCATTCATGAACCCCATTCTAGGTGATGTTTCCCAACAGAATAATACTCAGCTACATACTGCTGTTGTAACCCAACAACCTTTACAGTATGCTGACATGTTTCCTTGGCCTGCTCTCTCACAAGATATATCTCCAATTGAGCACATGCAGGACAGCATTGGACGACAACTTCAGCATCATCCATAAACAGCATTAACCATTTCTTTTTTGACCAACCAAGTGAAACAGACACGGAACTCCATCCCACAAACTGACATCTGGCACCTGTATGACATAATGCATGAATGTTTGCATGCTTGCATTCAACATTCTGGTGGTTACAGTGGTTATTAATGCACCAGCATTCCACATTTGCAATGGCTTTTCTCACACTTACATTAACCTGTGAACTTTCAACATTAATCAGTTAAATATGTTGTGTAGACAATGTATTCCCTAAATTTAATTCCTCTACATTAATTAATTAATTTTTTTGGTATTGGAATTTTTTCCAACAGTGTTTGTTCACTGTTTCATTACTGTAGGAATTTCATTGTTTCTGTTCTGCCATAACCACAAATGCCAGAACAAAGAGGTGAAATGCAAGAGCAGAGAAGGCAGTGAAGAAAGGGCAGCCAATGGTGCGTGGAATCAGACCATGCTGCACCAGGCACACCCACTGCATCAAGTAAATATATATGCATCTCTTGCTAGCCTCGGCTGCTTAGATCGGTCCAAGTCTGCAACGTGTTTAGTGCTTCGCTATCAGACTGTATTGTTTTCATGTCTCCTCTCACTAGCAACATTTGCTATTGTCAAGTTAAGTGTTGTCAATCTGCTTTCTGGAAATAAAACTGCTAATGTTATTTGATTGAATTGTTATATAGCGTTCCGAGGATGCTGCAACCTGTAGGCACCCTATTAGCAATGTGTGGGCAAGGCATCACAGTTTCTATGGCTTTCACAGGTCACAATAAAAATTTTTGCATATAACAAAGTTAGTTTGCAGTAACCTTCGCCTTTTTTTTTTTGTATTCATTCAAGTATGAGCACACCAATGAATCACAGTTTGAAACCAAACACTCTGCAAAAATTATTGTACAAATGAAAATATTAAGTTGCTGCCACACAGTTCTTGTGCAGAATTGTCAAGAGACATTTCATAGGCTTCTACAAAACACTAACAGGTTACATAACTCTCTGTCACAAGCAATATTCATGATCCAGAATACTGTTTGTCAATCAGTCACAGAGCTTTACTTACTTCAGTAGTATGCAACAATTCCCCCTTCACCTTGAATCGTTGTTCTATACAGGGTGAACATAAATAAAACTGACAAACTGCAGGGATGGATTACTGACTGAAAATGGAAGAAAAAAGGTCCTATGAACATGTGTCCAGAAATGACTGGTGTGTGTGCAACAACAACAAATTGCCCTGGAATACAGTACAGAGCTGCACTGAATCAATGTCAGAACTGATGTCCATAGTCACCTCCATTGGATGCAATGTGTGCATTCACACCACCACATCATGGACTGCTGCACACTTTTGCATGTTCCAACCTCTCTCTGAATAGTGTCACAGGCATAGAATCTGGTCCTCCAAGTTTGGTGTATGACAGTCTGCTGCCTCCCTGCACATTTGTCTGTCTAAAAGGACCCATGACCATACAAACACATAAAAAGAGCTTGAAATGTTATATGATGTTGTTGGTGTCTAAGAGGATACTTGTTTTGGTATAGCCATGCTGCCCCTTGACTGTTTCCATTGGTTGGCCATGCACAAACACCAACTCGGCTTCTTCCCGACGTGGATACTGGGCTATTCTGCTGCTTACAGTATGCTGTATCAATCACACAGTTTGAAACACACAAGGAACTCACAGCACGAGATCAGAGGAGCTTTCATTCATCAGTGCCATCTACTGTGGCAATGATACATTTCCAGATACATGTTCATAGGACCTTTTTTCCTCCATTTCCAATTATGAATCTGTCCATGCAGTTTGACAGCATCATTAATGTTCACTGTGTATACAGGGTAGTCAGAAACAGTATCAAAAACTTGTAATGGTGTTGCACTGGAGGTTGTGCTTTTACAAAGTGTAGAATCTGCCTACTACTAAACTGCTGCACATACCAGACTGCCACCTCTTGTGGAAGGACACAAATAAACAGATCACATCAGCATAACTCACAGGTCTGTTTACAATCTTAACCTCACTCAGCTCGTGTTATTTATGTTGTAACTTTATACAACTTTCACTGTGTCCAGTGGCACTAATCTTGCCAGCAGGCACTGTGCCTATCGTGGTCGCGAGTGCCATAATCAGAGCACCACTTTCTTATGTCATGTCAGGTGCCTATTGAGTGCCACACAGGAGTCTGTCCACTGGAGGGTAATTAGGCTTCTGGTGAACCATGCTAAATTCAGTGCACACTCCAGGCTTCACACCAGCTGCACCAGCAGCCAAACAATCAGAGCCATCATCTTCACTGTCAGCACCAGTTGACAATGCTCTGGATCTTTGGTGCTCCCAGGTCCTTCACCTCACTGGACATCATCCTACCAGCAGCCATCATCATCGAGCCATAGTCAACAACACCCACTGATGCCAACGGTGTAGGAGCATCATCGTCCCACCAACAGCTAATGTCGTTGAGCCAAGCCTCTAAATTCTGCCAGCACCTCATGCCCCAGAAGCATCATCTTAGTCAAGGGCAGTAAAGGCAACGTCTAGGAGTGCCATTTCTGTTTGCACTTTAGTAGTGTGGACATTCGTCCAGGGACACTATATTTTAGTTCCATTTTTTATATCAATAATAAACAGTTGTTGTGGTACTTGCACATTTCATTGGTAGTCCGTAGCACTCCAGGGCCATGGACAGAAAACTTGCAACAGGTCTTTGCTTCATGTATATTAAACTGTGTTTAGTGTCACTGTTAACTGTTGCTGTCTCCTACCCTTGTCTACCATACTCAGCTGGCGATGAGACTGTTCTTTGCATTGCCTATGCTACTTGTTCTCTTGCTGGAGCAGTCTTCTTTTTATAATAGCCTACATTCTTATGTGTGTTTGGAGATGAAGATTATGTTCAGACATCTTTGACACACTTTTTTGTCTACCACATGTGAAACAGGCTATGGGGTTGCTCAGATTCAGTAAAGGTGTGTGTTGATTGGGTGTCATTGATTTGGTGCACACTGTATTTGTAGTTTCTCCCATTACAGTCAATGCAGTGCACCACTGTGTTTCTTCTGGAGTGGCCCATTTGCTCAGCTACAGTTTTGTCCTTACTGTGACCACGCCGTTGCCCTACTTTGCAGACCTATGATAACATTGTGAAGCCTTGAACGGCTTTCATTGTCCACCTGGAATAGTACTTCATGACCTTGATGATCCATAAAGACTTTCATCATTGACTGTTTCTCCTCTCCTGGTCTGGCATTTTGACGTACAGTATCCTTCAGTTTCTTAACCTGAGGTTGACTTTTCCTCCATTTCTTATGTGCACCAGCAGGACAAGCAGCCAGCCTACTATGCTGCACTTTATCAGTTTTGTTCCCAGGATCCTCGGCTACTTCTTTTCACTCAAGGATCTGTCAACATGACTTCCAGCACTTTCAATGCACTAATGTCATCCTGAGCGTCTGCAAGGATACCTTTCCTCAGCAGCCCCCAACACTGGCTGTAGGTGTCAATGAAGCTCCATCTACATACAGCTGCCACTGCCTTAAATGCCATGGGCCCTTTGCAGCCACTCCAATCGCTGTTCTGGTGTCAGCCTCGGTGACTGTGGAAGTGCCTCTGACCCCCCTACCCCCAACACCAATTGCCATCAGCCCCTTTGCAGCTGCCACTCTCACTGTGCCAGTGTTGGTCCATGTGCCTACATGGATGCTTTCACCTCAACTGTCCATGCCGCCACTCACCACCACCTATCTTTCAGCCACCACTGTCACTGAATGAGTTTCAGGGCTAGCATGTGTGGCGACGTTTTCTCCTGTGCTGCCTGGCACCATTCACAGCTGTCACTGGCCCTTCCCCCAACAGCCAGGTCACTGCCAGCCTTAGTGCAACTGGCTTTAGCACCACCACCACCACCACTAGTTTTGCCACCACATTCCTCTCTGCTACTGCTGCAGCCAACCCTGTGGGTGATGCTGTTGCAGCCAACACAGCAGCAGTCTCATTGTCCTCTTTGAGTCACCCGTTCCTCAGTCTTCCTCGGTTTCACCCAGTGCTGTGTTCCCCATGCCTCTTGGTCCTGCTAAGCACATGTGCTTCAGGGGCTTTACCATTCTGTTCTGTGGTATTCCTTTCTGTTTTTTTTTTATTTATTTATTTTTTTTTTTTTTTGTTGCTGTACTGACCGTGGTTGCTCCTCTATGTCACTGTGCATCGGTTTTAGTGCTCATGGAAACTTTGCCACTAACTCAGTGATGCTGGGCTCTACTGTGTGACAAGGCCAGGCATCCAGCTGGTCTTTCTCTTTGCAGATCCTGTCCATCTTTGGTTTTTCAGGTCCACAGTTGAAGTGGCCTTTGTCGGCTGCATCTGATTCCCCACTGGCCCGTCAGTGTCGTCGCCTTCCAGCTGGCCTCTATTGATAGAGATTGCTCCCTTTGACCACCTTCACCTGACAACACTGTCTCCAGTTTGCCATTCCTGGGCTCCTCTTCCTGGTGACAGCTGCTTCACCTTCAAGCTGGCTGCACCACCTCTTTTATGGTGGGACTAGAATACTTTTCATTTGGGAAGATGACGGTTCAATCTGCATCCAGCCATCCAGATTTAAGTCATATGTGATTTCCCTAAATTGCTCCAGGCAATGTCAGGATGGTTCCTTTGAAAGAGCATGGCTAATTTGCTTCCCCATCCCTGACACAACCCAAGCTCGTGCTCCATCTCTAAAGACCTTGATGTCAACAGGTTGTTAAAGCCCATCTTCCTTCTTTGTTTGCTAGAACTACATGCATACCAGGCATGTATTGTAGGCTGCTGCTTGTCCTCGATAAGAGGCATAAAAAGCTCACATCAACATAATTCACCGATCTGTTTACAAGTCTAGCCTTATGTGGCTTGAGTTGCTTACGTACTAGCTTTACACATCTTTCAAGGTGTCCATCAGTGCCAACCTTGCCAATAGACAGTGTGCCTGTCATGGAGAGAGCACTGTAGTCAGAGCATCACTTTCTTGTGCCATTTCATGTGCCAACTCAGTGCCACAGGGTATGCCTCTGCTGGAGGGTATTTAGGCTGCCACCAGACCATGCTGTGGCTGGTGTATACTCCAGGATTCACGCCTGCCGCACCAGCAGTCTATGGGTCCATGAGCACCTGCCAGTGACACTCTGGTGGACTGTTGTCTGCCACCTCCAGGTGTCACCCTCACTACACATTGTCCCACCAGTGGCTGCCGTTATTGAGCCATCAGCTCCGACATCTACCAGTGCCCAATATCCCAGAAGCATCTTTGTCCCAACTGCAGTTATTGTTGTTGAGGCATTGCCTCTGGCATCTGGTAACACTCAGCATCCTGGAAGCACTATCATCCAATCTCCCAATGGCAGCTATCATTATTGAGCCACACCTTGAGATATGCCGGTGCCTCATGTCTCAGAAGTACCGACACCCCAGAAACACTGTCATCCCGCCAACAGCTATTATCCTCGAGTCTCACATCAGACATCCACTGATGACCAGAGCTCTGGAAGCATCATCTTATTGTGGACACACTTCCATGTGCTAAGTTGGATCCTATCATCGATCATCCTCAGTCTCTTCTGCTCTGCCATCTACTACGACTCATGGACTCCTTCATGTAGGTGAATTTCTGTCAACGTCTAGATGTGACAGTTCTGTTTGTACTTAAGTAATGTGGACATTCATCCAGAGACACTGTATTTTAGTTCCATTTCTTATATCGATAATAAACACTTGTGGCACTTATTTCATTGGTAGTCCATGACACCCAATGGCCACAGACACAGAACAAATAATTTAAATTAAAATCATTTTCAAGTTATTGCACAGCATGTAATATAAAATGGATTTCATAATCAGGAAGCTTAGTACTTCAAAACAGTTCCCTTATCCCCTTAGCTCAACATTCCAGTGAAATTTATTAGTGAAACTGAATTTTTTGGAGTACAAGGTACTACAAAATTTGAAATATCGAATTCCTCTGTAAAATTGCCCGTCATATGTGCATGAGGTGTGCTTGCTTGTGTGTATGAATGGTGTGTGTTTCTCTGTTTCTCTTTTGCTGATGAAGGCTGTGGTCAAAAGCTTTGTGCAAGTGTCTTTTAATTGTGCCTATCTGTAACATAATGTGTCTTCTTTACGGTAACTATTAATCTATTTCATCCTCCATCATTGTTCATAGAGGAGGTTGCTTACAAATCACTCATGCAACTACCTCTAGAATATTGTTCAAATGTGTGGGATCTGTGCCAAATAGGACTAATAGGGGAAACTGAACATATACAGAGAAGAGCAGGAAAAACGTTCACTGGGTTGTTTGATCCATGAGAGAGTACCACAAAGATACGGAAGGAATTTAACCGGAAGATAATTGAATATAGACATAAACTATCCCAAGAAAGTGTATTTACAAAGATTCAAGAACCAGCTTTAAGTGATCACTCTGGGAATATACTAGAACCCCCTAAATATCACTCACATAGGGATTGCAAGAATAAAATTAGAATAATTACATCATGCGCAGAGGCATTCAAACAATGTTCTTCCTGCACTCCATATGTGGATGGAAGGGGAAGAAATGTTAATAACTGGTACAATGGGAGGTATCTGCCATGCATTTCACAGTGGTTTACAGAGTATAGTTGTAGAAACAGATGTTGAGGCTGCATCAGTAGCAAGACAAAATTGAAAATCTAGGTGGTATAGTATATTAGATCTGATGAAGGTTTGTTTAACTTTATCAGATACCACTTGGAATCCATGTATCATAATTCATGTTTTTTCAGCAAATTTATCATAGGTTCACAATTTAACAGCTGATGTGGTACAAATTTTGTGTAGAATAATGACAATATGTGGTATTTTTTAATTGTTTCTTAGTTGGAGGTGTCATAAATTTTTTTATTGCATTTAATTTATCTCGGCAAGAATCTCCAGGAAAGAAAAAAATGAGGAACACCAAAATAATAAGGAGAATGGAAATAAAAGAAAGAATATATGACATAATGGATAGGAAGAAATTACAATGGTACGGGCATGTATGATGAATGGAGAAAACCAGAATACCAAAATTGATACTGGAGTGGGAACCAGATGGGAGAAGAAGAAGAGGATGACCTGTGACCACCTGGCTCCAAAATGTACAGCACACAATCATTTTATAAATGTAGTGGAAAATATAGGCACCAGCTGCTCACCAGATAGGGCAGAACTCTATATGAAAGAGGCATTCCCAGTGCAAACAAATGAAATTGAAATCCTACCCACCTCACCGTCTGAAATTAAGAAAATAATAAATTCACTTAAGAATAAAAACTCACATGGAACTGATGGTATCTCCAATAGAATACTAAAATCTTGTCCACACCTGATAAGTCGAGTTCTTAGCCACATATGTAATAGCTCATTGAATCAGGGAATATTTCCTGACAGATTGAAATATGCCATAGTTAAACCCTTGTATAAAAAAGGTGACAAGACAGACGTCAACAATTATCGTCCTATTTCACTTCTGACATCCTTCTCAAAAGTGTTTGAAAAAGTAATGTACTCAAGAGTAACTTTACACATTAGTGGGAATAACGTTTTAACAAAATGTCAGTTCGGTTTTCAGAAAGGTGTTTCAACAGATAGTGCTATACACGCTTTCACTGATCAAATTTTAAATGCTCTGGATAGTAGAACGTCACAAATTGGGATTTTCTGTGATCTCTCTAAGGCTTTTGATTGTGTGGATCATGAAATCCTCTTAGATAAGCTGAAGTACTATAGAATAAATGGTTCAGTACACAGATGGTTCACTTCATATTTAACTGGTAGAATGCAGAAGGTTGAAACAGTAAACCCACATAGTACACCAAGGGCAGCAGATTATTCAGACTGGGGATGTATCAAGAATGGGGTACCACAGGGTTCTGTCTTGGGGCCTTTATTGTTTTTAATATATGTTAATGACTTGCCTAATTATATTCATGAAGATGCAAACTTGGTTCTCTTTGCAGATGACACAAGTATTGTAATCAAGCCTAAAAAGCAAGAATCAGCTGAGGAAAATGCAAATAATGTTTTTTAAAGAGTTATTAGGTGGTTTTCCGCAAATGGACTTTCATTGAACTTTGAAAAAACACTGTACATACAGTTCAGTACAGGGAAAGGCATAACACCGGAAATAAATATAGAGTGTGGGGGAAAATCTTTAGCTAAAGCAGATTGTTCAAAATTTCTGGGTGTCTGTATTGATCAGAATTTAAACTGGAAGACACACATTGACAATCTACTGAAACGATTGAGCTCAGCTTCCTATGCTATTAGTGTCATTGCAAATTTTGGAGACAAGCACATCAGTAAGTTAGCTTACCATGCATATTTTCATTCATTGCTTTCTTACGGAATCATCTTTTGGGGCAATTCATCACTAATAAAGAAGGTATTTATTGCACAAAAACGTGTTATCAGAATAATGTCTGGGGCTCATCCAAGATCATCTTGTAGACAATTATTTAAAGAATTAGGGATATTGCCAGTAGCTTCACAATATGTATACAGCCTAATGAAATTTGTTGTTAGTAACCCAGATCACTTCAGAATTAATAGCATAGTCCACAGCTACAATACTAGGAGACAGGGTGACCTTCACTACCGTTCATTGAATTTGACATTGGCACAAAAAGGGGTGAATCATACTGCCACAAAGATTTTTGATCAATTGCCAAACAATATCAAAAGTCTGACAGACAACCAATCGGCATTCAAAAGTAAGTTAAGGGAATTCCTGAATGACAACTCATTCTACTCCATAGATGAATTTTTAGACATGGGCCAAAGAAATACAGTAAGCATTAACAATTGTAACGTATATAAGACTAAGAATGATTATTTGGGATAAATGAATCTTGTGTACTTTGACACGTTCCACATCATTATGAAAGAATCGTGTTCATGATCCATGGAACAAGTAACTAACTAACTAACTGAGGAGAATGGGTGCAGAGGAAGAGGACACACCTGGAGGAATATTTTGATAATATAGTTTAAGAACGTTTATTCTTTGTATTGTAATTTCCAAGTAAATTATTATATTGGAGATAAGCCCCTGTAATGAGGAAACACTCAAAATAAAAAAAAAAAATTATTATTGTCCAGGAGTATGATATGAGGTGTAATTAAATGTTCTGAGAATATGATCTTCTTGTTACTGTTTATATAACTAGGGCAGCACATATGATTCTGTCCTTTTTTGTTTACACTTATTAGAAGATTTGTGGAGATTGATAATATTACACAGTTTGCTCAGTATGTTGTCATGTTGCTCGGTGTGATAGGCAAGATGATTCACATTCAAATAATCATAGACATATTATGATTATTGTTGTTGTTGATGTTGTTGTTATGGTTTTTCAGACTGTTTGTTCCTGCATGTGCATTCTTGGAATGAAACTGATATAATCAAATACAGACATGAATTCATCTAGATTTGGTTCTGGTACATTGATTAATTTCTCTCTTATGTGTATCAGCAATTTTGCATTAAGTATTCTGACTATGTCACAATAACATTTGGATACAAGCCACTATCTTATTTTGTTGGTGTTCTTTTCTAAGTACTTTCTTAGGATTCCCTGTTGGGTGTGAAATAGTTATGAGCTGGAAACCATCTTGCAGAGTCATTCTTGTGTCCTTTTAGACCAATACATTTAGCTGTCTCAGTAGACCAGAAGGTAGCATCTCCTTGAATATACCCACTTGCAAAACTTGACTTCTGTACTATCTATAGCTACTGCTTGCACCTTTGTCCCACATTTTACGCAGGGTTGGTGTGGTTAAATTGGATTTGGCATGTTAAGTTGAAAGGGTGGCCAGATGCCCTTCCTGCCACCACCCCATACCCCCCGGGACGGAATCTGAGTACAAAGTCTGACCTGCCCCAGAAAATTACACTATACCTAATGACATACACAAAATATGGTATGCTATTTTTCACATACTCATGTCAGTAAAATTTGTTAGTATTTCCATTGCAAAAGCAAGACTATGAAGTGGTTCATAAAGTCTGAAAGAAAGGGAATCAACTTCAAAGTTGGTAGAAAAGAGAGAGATACAATTCTAATTTCTACTGGAACTTGTAAATACTGTTATTCTTACTTTGAATAAAATCTGACCTCCTGAATTTACTATCTAAAATGAAAATTAAATTCAGGTCAAAATAGGCATTGTTGTTTAACAAGCTGCTTGATGATGAATGTCCATGTATGCAGTAGGCATTCATACTAAGGAAAATACTTTATAAAAAGTTTAGACCTCAAATAAAGAAGCAGGGTCAACTTTGAAAATATAAAATAACTAGCAATAGATGATTTATAGTGCTCCATTATTGTATCACCAACCAAGTCACTTCCAACTTAAAATGAAATGCCATAAATTACTTGCTTCATATAACTAACACAGGGAAACAGAAAGACTGATCATACTACAAAATAAAAATGCATTTTGAAATGAAATTCTCCAAGTATTATTGGCAAAATATTACAGCAAAGACATATACATCTCTATTATGCTGCTGTGAAAAGGAGCTGAAGGAAACAAACTCATCTCAGTTTTTACATAGATAACATGATTATACATTTGTAAACAAAGATTATTACAATATCGGGAGTTTACAGATTTGCATTTTTTGAAAAGTCTTTGTCATTTTATAAGTACAGTTCTTTGGTGTTCATTTAGGGTAACTGCCATAATTCCACGAACATTTTAATCAGCAGACTAGCCCATCTTCTTGACTTCATCAAAATATGTGCTATTACTTCTTAGTTTATTTGATAGGGAGTCAATATGTGTATTCTAAGGAATTTGATTGTGTCAACTTCTTCCATAAGTTAATTGCTATGTTGTGCTGTAAGCCCTATGCATTTCAAATGTTTGGTTTTGAAGTGCACCATTTGGGCTTTAGCAGTGTTCAGTTTCAACCCATTTAAATGGCACTGATACTTCGGTACAGTTTTGTAGGCCATCCAGTGAGCTCATGATAGAGCTTGGAATTTTTTCTGTGTTGTCATTTTCAGTTAAAACAGAAGTATCACCTGAAAAAAGGATGTACAGAGGAATTTATAAGATAATTTTACTGTCATTAGCCTGTTAACAGCAATAAACGAATTTTTTATACTCCATAATCATTACATTAGTAAAGAAAACAGTACATCATGTCAGTTGTTAGCTTACAATTCCATGTCAGAGTCAAAAGACTCTTTTAATTCATAAATGAGGTTGACAACAAGCCATGTATTTAATGTTTTCCTAAATATACACTCTGGAAGGTCTTGTACCATCTGTGAAAGCTTATTAAATAGTTTATGGCAAACTAGCTCATAGCTGTTGATTGTCTTTAGTAGTCTGTGGTATGATGTATGTATGGACTTAGGTTTCCTCATGTTGTGACTGTGAATATTATTTATATGTTTTACTTCATGCAGATTCTTTCTTGATAAGTTAACACTTGGTATATAAATGTGTTTATAACAGTCATTATTTTACATTCAGAAAACAAGGGTTTATGTTGTGCTTTATGTTGAGAACACGCAACGACTCTGATTGCTTTCTCCTGCATAAGCAGTATGTATTCAACATGGCTTGAGTTTCCCCAGAGAATAAGTCCATATGACGTAATACTTTGAAAAAGTGAAAATAAAATATTTTAACATAGGCTTCTGGTATACATTTCATAAGTCACCTTAGTAAATAAATTATTCTAGACAGTTTAACACTAATGTATTGCTCCCAGTACAGTTTGTCATTGAAATTTACACACAAGAACTTTATATGACTGGGACTGTTAAAAGGGCTTAGACTAAATATCATTTTTTGTGTTTTGTTCCCGTTAAGGAGAAACCCATTTGACTTAAGCCAATATGATGCTTGTGCAAGTGTAATGTCGACAGAATTTTTTAGCTTATTTAGATATTGTTATAATTTAGGAAGGAAATGCATTTTATATAGAATAGGAACAGGATTAGCCCTGAAATGGAGCCTTGATGCACACCTTGTTATACTACACTCCATTTAGAATAATGATTAACTGCATTTGAAGTAATAATTTACAAAAAAGCAAAGTGCAGACTACTGAAGCTGAGGTCTCCAGCAAGTCATCCATCATTGTAAGAAATTTGTTGCATTGAAGGGTGAATGTGTAGCAGAGGACTTGACACCATCACCAATTTTCATAGCTTCACTTGAAATTTTTTATGATGATAATTAAAACTTTATGACTATCCATCACAAATAAAAAGTTAATATTAGAGTACATAAACCTGTTGTTGGCATAGTTGCTTACATTTACTAGTGATTATTGCATTTTATTTCCAGGTGAAATCAGCTGTGGTTGACAGAGTAGCTGTTCTCCGTGCTATCAACAGGCGAATTTCTCCACTGAAACTAATTCCATATTTTGTAAGTTCATAGCTGCAGGCTGATAATGCTGTCTTTTCTACCCTAATTTTTAATTGTAATGTTATGCTTGGAATGGAATCTTTTAAGTGGTACACAGGAATATTGATTGTATCCTAAAGCAAGCTGACGCTGTGCAGTGTTTGGGCCGGCCAACTCACAGGGGAGGGTTGTAATACTGGGTCCTCACAGGATTCATCCTATGATTATTACTATTTTTGAGTTACAAGTTTAAGACTATCTCACCTGAAGACAGTCATCCTGTATGTCAGTGCTGGCTCACTTGCCTTACCAGAGAGGACAGAGAATATAGTTATGAAACATGGTACATTGAAAAATTTAGTTATTTTGTTCTGGAAATTTCTTCCTCTTTTAACATTATATATAATTGATTTTATATTATATATAATTAATTTTCCCTTCCTGAGCAAAGAATGTGAACATAAAAGTGGGCTATCACATTAACTCAACCCAGGCACATAGGATATTTTTAGACTGGAAGTGGGCCATCTGGCCTATGTGCAGTGATATTTAGTAGTCTACTATTTAATAACCTAGGAATTTTTTTGAAGACAGTGTAATAAATATATTCCTGTATGAAATTTGTCGTTGACTTTGTGTACTTGTTTGAAAGAAACTGCAGTATCCATTCAGCAAACACTGGATAATTGATGTACATGCAGGGAGCACATTGTTGCCTATCATTCAGTAAGTCTATGTCCTCTCCAATAATAGAAGACAGTCAGTTACAAACTGCATATTTTTAAATCCAAGTTGAAGACTCTTCTAGAGGAAAATTCTTTCTATTCTCTACAGGAATATAATGTCCTTTGAACTGTGCTTGTTACTAAATAAAATGGTATTTTGTATGTATTATTTTTACAAGTTCCGTCGAGTAATTATAAGCACAGTGTAGTAGATAGCCTTGTTTTCTCAAAATGTGGTGTCCTTCTTTTTACAGTTTTGTATGGAGGATGGAAATTTAACATTCCTAGTGAATAACTGCAATGCTCCCCTGGCAACATTGTTCAAACAGAATCTTAAAGTACCATTTCATTCTATTCAGGTAAGTTTTTGATGGCTCTAGGTGTGCTATTAGTATGTGTAACTTGTATGAATTCCTCTGAGTAATTTTGAAATTGGATAAAATTCCAAGCTGCTGGTGAAATAACAGCATTGTTCCAATCAAGAAAGCTAATGTTCAAATATAGTCAACATTTCATATTGTGTTTCACCATATTCAAAAATTTTGTCGGTCTACTTTGATAACTAAGCCATTTCATAGGACAAAATCACTGCATGCTAGTACACTATATAAATTCCTGTTTAAGATTTAGAAACCATTTAAAAGCTTGCCATTTGATCCTATACCCTGTCACCTCTTCCCCCTGGTTAGTATTCCATATTACTTTAAATTTTCCCCATTGAGTGGATGGCACAGTGATTAGCCATCTGGACTTGTATTCCAAAAACAGAGTTTCAAATCTCCACCCATGCTTAAATTTTCTATGCTTTCCCTAAATCAGTCCAAGCAAATGCTGGGATGGTTCTTTCGGAAGGGCAAAACTGATTTCATCTTCAGTGGTCCTTTGAATGGTCCCCTAGCCCATGGCTTCTCAGCCTTTATTGTTGGTGAGTCCTTTCTTACAGGCACATTTTCTAGCAAACCTAACTCACTGCCTTATGTGTAATTATTACTGACAGTATACAGGATGGAGAAAAATTATGTCACAAAATTTTAAGTCTGGATAGCTGATACCAACAGGAACTAAAGTTACTAATGTTGTGCAGGTCACCAATCGGAGAACGTGGCACCAAGTTTCTGTAGTTTAAAAATTGTGCATTGCCGACCTACACAATTTTAGCAATTTTGATCCCTACTGGCATCAGCTATCCAGGGCTAAAATTTCGTGACACAATTTTTCTCCACCCTTTATATGAACAGTGCTGAATTTCCATGCATACACTCAGAGATATGCCTTTTAACTTTTCGAATCTTCAGAGCAGGAACAAAGCTACATTTTATTTATATGAAAAGGCAGAAAAATTGCTCATCAGTGACATTATTAATGAAAGCAGGTAATTATATTAGATTTCATTTATATCTGGGGCATTTGAAAATGGTTTGTTGGTATTCCTTTTAGGTGTCTTGCTAGCCAATCTCACAGCCTTTTCAAAGCATGACTAGAACATTGATCTTATTGAAATTTTTCCACTTGTGCATATGAAGAGCCTTGGAGATAAATGTCTTATGTGGCCAGATTTTAAAATGTGTTTGAGAAGTCATTGCTTCCATTGTTATGCAGTGATTATGTAATGTTATTTGATCATTGCCTTATTCAGTGTCAGAGAGGTGAAGGCAAAAGGTGGAATTCCATTAGAGTTTCAGAGTCAAAATAAACCATATGATTATGTGGTAGTTCTCATGCCCAATTAATAAAAATATTAAGCTGTTTGAGGGTGATGATGAAAATTGATCATGAAAGGAAGACACCTGGCTCCAAACAGCAGAACTAAGGAGTGGAAGAAGGAGAAATATGACAGTGAGATTCTGATCCTGATTTAGAACTGCTTTAAACAATCAGGTTCACCATTAAGATACCTCTTTTAACCTTAAGTCTCAAGTTACCTCTTTTAACCTTACTTCCACAAATTATACAGGGTGAGTCACAAGTTTTTCCCCTCGTTTCTGTAGGGTATTCCTTAGGTTATTTGGAACAAAAAATGTAAATAAAGTAATGGGATCAGATCCATAATTAAGGAGCTACAGTAATCGAAAAACTTTTTGTAATTTCACATGCTCGTTCGTTATTAACGTTGCGGCACTGAAAATGCATTGTATCAATTCTTCTCATGTTTCCAACATAACTTCTTACATGATGTCTTTGATCTATCCTCAGATGCAGTAATCTAGGGGTGCTGATCTGGGAATCTGGCAGCTCAGTTGATAGAGCCCCTGTGACCTATCCGTTGGTGTGGGAATTGCTGATTAAGATAAGCTGTCACCACATGGTGGAAGTGTGCAGGTGCCCCATCATGTTGGACGTACATGTGGTGTCTTGTTTCCAGAGGAACATCTTTTCCCCAGTTATTATGGTTGCCTCAAGTTCTGAAACTCAGGGAACTTCAAGCATGTCAAGGAATTCAGGGAAATTAAAAAAAAAAAGAACACTGGAAAAATTGTTTTTGGGTCAACAGATGAAATGGTCTGTTGACAGAGATGCCACATCATCACTGGATGAGCACAGATGTGTAGCTGCTGGGTGTTGTGCATCCTTTCTATCTCTTCTCCCCTCTTCCCCATTCCCCTCAGCTTGCACTCAGTGCTGCCACCTCTGCTTACCACTAGCTGAGAAGCTTTCAAAGAGATCAGCAAGGAGGGGTGAGAAGTTGTTTGTCTGAATCTTGGAGTATTCACACGGATTGATCACTGCGATCTCAGTTCATCAACATGCTGTCAGTCACTCAAGACACAAGCAGATGTTTACAAAGGGCCAGTTCTTCAGGATCCCTGACGGATCTGGCCCACCAATATGAAGCTCATTCCTTCCCACTAAAACTGCTGTGCATGCTCAACCGGCTGGCAGCCATGGGTAAAGTGTTTCAGAAGTTGCAATTGTGTATCACCATAAGTATTTTGCATAGCACCACATTTTATATGCACTTTATTTACTGTAGTACATTTTAACACTCTGAAAGCAGTGTATATACTTGAGAGAAAGTATGGACTATGCTAGGAAGAAAATTATGGCAGTCATTGGAAGTTTGCACAATGTGTAATCATATATTTCTTGAAAGAAATATCACACAACATCAGTAAAAAAACTGACGTAAGACAGTGGGTAATAGCCTACGACAATTAACATAGTACATGCAGCATTTTGTTGGCACTCACTATAGTGAGTGTTGGTCTATACAGCCCAGCCCCCCCTCTCGCCCCTCCTCTCTCTGTACTGTTCTTTCAAGAGGCTTTCTGAGCTAATTTCTGGAATGAAAACCTTGTCATATTGATTCCAAAAATACTATTTTTATTAATGAAAAGCATCCTGTAATGAATGACATTACATATTAACATAAAAAGATAGCTTCTAAATCTCAAAATAATGAGTTACAAAATTTTGAGGATCACCAGTAATAAAATCCCAAGTATACTTGTGCACCGGACTTTGACAAAAATATCCTGAAACTTGAAATCATATTTAGTATCTGTGTAGCTATGAGGTCCAACCATGTTTTTGCAATGGTTTCCTGTGAATATAAATCTTGGAGGAACTGGCTCAGACACAGTGCATGTATTTATCTCATACCATTGGTGAGCAGTTTTCACTCCTCTGGTGAAGTGCCATCACTTTCAGTCTCTAATGAAGCAACATCACATTCTTCTTCACTTTCTGAGCCACTAAATTAAATTTCAAATTCAAGATCACATAGCCAACAACAATACAGGAGATTGGCTGAAAGCATGTCATTTGTTGTCAAGTATCCAAAGGTGCACACAGTAAAGACAATATATAATGGCAGCCACCTCAACCAAGACATAGCAGCCAGGCTACAAATGTAGAATCAAATGTTCTTTAGCATCTAAGCACTTTAACTATAAGTGCTAGAATGGGTATAAGTGGGGTTTTAATTTTTCAAATATCTGTTCTTAAATTGCCCAAGTACACTCAGAATTTTTAGTTTCTGTCAAATTAATGAAAATAAGATTACTCGGGGTTTCATGTTAAGGTGTTTAATAAGATATTTTGAATCTGTCTTTGCAACTACAAGAATCTGTAATTTTGTCACCAAATGAGTTTTGTTGTATTGAAATAAAATATCAGTGATCTGCAATGAAACATTTACAATATGGCTTGCTTTCTATATCCAAAAACGGATTAGTTTGTTATAAAAGATGTAGATGTTACTTATGATACATTATGTCCAATTTTTGCTCACATCAGGAAACACCATCTGCTTGCACATTGTTTTAGGTATTCTCTCATTTGGTTTGGCACTGTTGTTTCTTGTACTTTAGTTGCAAGGCAGATTTAAGGTGTCGACAGCTATGGACAATACACCCCCCCACCACGCATGAATCATAGACCTTGTCATTGGTGGGGAGACTTGAGTGCCTCAGCGATACAGATAGCTGAACCATAGGTGCAATCACAGAGGAGTGATATCTGTTGAGAGGCCAGACAAATGTGTGGCTCCTGAAGAGGGGCAGCAGCCTTTTCTATAGTTGCAGGGGCAACAGTCTGGATGATTGACTGATCTGGACTTGTAACATTAACCAAAACGGCCTTGCTATGCTGGTACTGTGAATGCCTGAAAGCAAGGGGAAACTATAACCATAATTTTTCACAAGGTCATGCAGCTTTACTACATGGTTAAATGATGGTGGTGTCCTCTTGAGTAAAGTATTCTGGAGGTAAAATAGTCCCCCACTTGGATCTCCGGGTCGAGAATACTCAGGAGGATGTCGTTATCAGAAGAAAGAAAACTGGCGATCTGCTGATCGGAGTGTGGAATGTCAGATCCCTTAATCGGGTAGGTAAGTTAGAAAATTTAAAAAGGGAAATGGATAGGTTAAGTTAGATATAGTGGGACTTAATGAAGTTTTGTGGCTGGAGGAACAAGACTTCTGGTCAGGTTGAATACGGGATTGTAAATACAAAATCAAATATGGGCAATGCAGGAGTAGGTTTAGTAATGAATTAAAAAACAGGAGTGCAGGTAAGCAATTATGAACACCATAGTGAACGCATTATTGTAGCCAAGATAGACATGAAGCCCACACCTGCCACAGTAGTACAAGTTTATATGCCAACTAGCTCCACAGATGACGAAGAGATTGAAGAAATGTATGATCAGATAAAAGAAATTATGCATATAGTGAAGGGATGTTTTAAGCACCTTCTTGCTTCCCACTGTTGAAGAGCAATTCGGGGATGGCGATTGCATTGCATTGCACCTGTTCATAATGCATGGCCTGTGGCAGAGTGGTTACACGACAATAACATCTGTGTAATGGACTGCCCAGCACAGAGTCCTGACCTGAATCCTGTACAACACCTTTGGGATGTTTTGGAATGCCAACTTCATGCCAGGCCTCACTGACTGACATCAATACCTCTTCAGTGTGTCACTCTTTGAAGAATGGGCTGCCATTCCCCAAGAAACCTTCCAGCATCTAATTGAACGTATACTTGTGAGATTTGAAGTTGTCATCAAGGCTAAGGGTGAACCAACACCATAATGAATTCCAGCATTACCGATGGAGGTCGCCACGAACTTGTAAGTCATTTTCAGCCAGGTGTCTGGATGCTTTTGATCACATAGTGTAGCTTGTATAGTTGTGTTTGCTATGTTTTCCCATTATCCATTTAGTGTTGTGAAACATCAACTAATTCTAGCTACTTTATGATAACATGGCAGTTTTTGATCTTTCCTGCAGGATGCCTTTAGATACACAAAGCCAGAAACAAATTTAAAGAACATTAGGCCACTGATGCGGTTGAGAGAGGGTGATGAAAATTCCATGATAGAAATGTATTCACACCTAACGAACATGACAACTGAGTGGTCACACAAGTATGTATACTTATTTTTGTACTGTATTCCTACAGAAAAAACAGTGTGTTTCACTCTCTTCTATTTTACTTCTACTACAGACTGTTTTAATATTAAGGTAATGAACTTACTGAACTGGACCACGGTCAAGGAAGTATGATTTGCTAATGTCATGTACTAATAAAATTTCTTGGGGTCATCTATTTTGACATTTTGCTGATTCAGACCGGCAAGACAGGGCCAAATAACCATCTGCAGTAGCAGCTTACGGACTTTATACCCTTTTGTGTTGCTTGGATGCTGAAAGAGAGCACGGGCTCTCTTCCATACTATCACAATAACTCAGAAGAATTCAACATTGAACTCCAGTATTACCTCCTCTTAATACAATGATTTATTACTTACATTCACAGTAAATTTCACAATCTTCAAAATTTGTTGCTATGACTGACTGATATTTATATCATCTTAGTTCAGACAAGAGTCAACTGGTGGTTCATTACATTTTTCCTTGTCACACCATTTCCACTGTTGTCATAATAACACTTTTCCCTGTGGCTACAAAACACCTCCAAGCCATGGTGTCAAGTGGCCCAACAGCAGGTTGAGAAGCTGTCTCACCATCCCATCTTGTAGATGAGATGAAGTATTCTTACCGCAGTGTGATGTCCAGAATTTAACTATTAATAAAATAAACTTCCTCCAGATCTCACAAGCATTTTCCAGCAATATAAAGTCTTGATGGATGTGATATATTTCTTTCAAAATTGACATGTCACATTTCATACCCCCCACTGAGATGAAAGTTTTCCTGCTTAACTTAAACAACTGGCAATTCATTGAATACAAGTTAAAATACTACTAACTCTTATCCATACAGTTCTTTATAATGCCACACATACAACTTTTATTCACAGCCACAAACTTAGACAAGAGCATGGCTCTTCTGCTTATTAACAACATTAGTACATTCTTTCATCACTTTTCATTTCTGGGTTCTTTCTCTACAGAACACCTGTTTAAGTATTTTTCATTTAAATATTTGTTTTACTATGTATCCCAGTCTCTCCCTTTCAGTTAAGTCAATGATTTCTTCATTTCCTCATAAACATAACATTTAGCTTGTATATGCTGTAGTGCATATCCACAAATGTTCTGAAAAAGGTATAATTCCTTTAACAACACATATCTTTCATTATTTTGTTCCTACAACTTAAATGTCTTAATTATACACTCCTGGAAATAGAAAAAAGAACACATTGACACCGGTGTGTCAGACCCACCATACTTGCTCCGGACATACTGCGAAAGGGCTGTACAAGCAATGATCACACGCACGGCACAGCGGACACACCAGGAACCGCGGTGTTGGCCGTCGAATGGCGCTAGCTGCGCAGCATTTGTGCACCGCCGCCGTCAGTGTCAGCCAGTTTGCCGTGGCATACGGAGCTCCATCGCAGTCTTTAACACTGGTAGCATGCCGCGACAGCGTGGACGTGAACCGAATGTGCAGTTGACGGACTTTGAGCGAGAGCGTATAGTGGGCATGCGGGAGGCCGGGTGGACGTACCTCCGAATTGCTCAACACGTGGGGCGTGAGGTCTCCACAATACATCGATGTTGTCGCCAGTGGTCGGCGGAAGGTGTACGTGCCCGTCGACCTGGGACCAGACCGCAGCGACGCACGGATGCACGCCAAGACCGTAGGATCCTATGCAGTGCTGTAGGGGACCGCACTGCCACTTCCCAGCAAATTAGGGACACTGTTGCTCCTAGGGTATCGGCGAGGACCATTCGCAACCGTCTCCATGAAGCTGGGCTACGGTCCCGCACACCATTAGGCCGTCTTCCGCTCACGCCCCAACATCGTGCAGCCCGCCTCCAGTGGTGTCGCGACAGGCGTGAATGGAGGGACGAATGGAGACGTGTCGTCTTCAGCGATGAGAGTCGCTTCTGCCTTGGTGCCAATGATGGTCATATGCGTGTTTGGCGCCGTGCAGGTGAGCGCCACAATCAGGACTGCATACGACCGAGGCACACAGGGCCAACACCCGGCATCATGGTGTGTGGGGAGCGATCTCCTACACTGGCCGTACACCTCTGGTGATCGTCGAGGGGACACTGAATAGTGCACGGTACATCCAAACTGTCATCGAACCCATTGTTCTACCATTCCTAGACCGGCAAGGGAACTTACTGTTCTAACAGGACAATGCACGTCCGCATGTATCCCGTGCCACCCAACGTGCTCTAGAAGGTGTAAGTCAACTACCCTGGCCAGCAAGATCTCCGGATCTGTCCCCCATTGAGCATGTTTGGGACTGGATGAAGCGTCGTCTCACGCGGTCTGCACGTCCAGCACGAACGCTTGTCCAACTGAGGCGCCAGGTGGAAATGGCATGGCAAGCCGTTCCACAGGACTACATCCAGCATCTCTACGATCGTCTCCATGGGAGAATAGCAGCCTGCATTGCTGCGAAAGGTGGATATACACTGTACTAGTGCCGACATTGTGCATGCTCTGTTGCCTGTGTCTATGTGCCTGTGGTTCTGTCAGTGTGATCATGTGATGTATCTGACCCCAGGAATGTGTCAATAAAGTTTCCCCTTCCTGGGACAATGAATTCACGGTGTTCTTATTTCAATTTCCAGGAGTGTACATGTATCTTCTTTGTGTAGTCTACTTCAGTTTCATACTCTCATTTTCTTGAGTTTGTTTCATTATATACTGTTATTAATGTGTAGAATTATCATGAAATCTGTGGAGAGCCCAGCTTTATTTTCTTCTATTCAGAAAGTATTAATGAGTACCATTTAACCTTTTATCAATTTATAGATCTTATTACTGTGGTTGCCATACCCTTGAGTTTCAGATGTGAAGAGAAATTAACAAGATCATTTTACTTTTCCACTTCACATTCACCATATATTTGTAGTCTCTTTCTTCTAAATGATGCAATCACAGCTATGTTTCATAAGTTTACTGAACACCTATACACAGGTTACTTACATTACTTTTAAAAATACTTGGTTCGATTGCACTCAGGAAATACATAATGCATGATGCAAGTTGCAAGATAATCGTCAGCCATCATTGTTAACTGCAAAACTCTGAGGTCAATTATGTCACGCATGTAAAGAAATGTATCTGCCATAGATTAGCATTGTGCAGTTAAGTCTATTTATAGTCTTTGAACTGGGGGCAATGAGATTTAGTTATAATTTTTTTTTAATTTGTAGAAATAACGGTAAGTCTTCAAAAATATCTGGGAAGGGCGGCTATTGTAACATTCACCTGAAACACTACTTATTCTCATTAATGTCTTGTAAAGTAATGTCCACAGAAGTTATCACTTTACCTCATTTCTACTTGATGGCAGCAACTCTTCTTCTGCAGCCTTCCTGTTACTAGATAAATAAATTTCTTCTGACCATTCATATTGATAAGGCATTGTCTTCGTGATATAAAATTTTTGTAGAAGGAATCTTGATGGATGCAGGTTTTTCCTCCAAATAAATAAAACCCCACTCCAAACATGTAATAAAAACTGTATTGAATACTTTTTAACAGAAGTTTACACTTTTTTGCTTCACACAAAAGATGGAGCATCTCCATAAATCATCCTACCATGGAAGTGTCCAAAACAAGAGAAGTGATTAATAAAAGGAAACTTTTAACAAATGAACATTTAAAAAATTGAAATTACTGAAATAACATGCATTCTATACTGCATATTGTACCATCTTGTTAGGTTTATCTTCCTATAACTCATGAGGAAGAGAGAGACAAACAATTTAAAAATTACTGTCTTTCGGTTATCCCAATTAGGTACACTGCTCCTTCCAGTTTGGAGAATTCTTCATGAATGAGAACTACAATTACATTACAGTTTCTTATCTCTGTAAGAACTGCTTATACCTTCTTCTGTGGGAACACACTTCTCAGTCATCTGTTATGTGTATGATGCTAGTGTCCTTCTTCCAATCCTACTGCCTTAAAGCAGTAGGTCATCCTTTCCATGGGCTCATCTAACATAGGCATAGGCCATCCCTTTCATGGATTCACCTTCCCTCTCCTCACCAATATATAATTGTATGAAGTACACTGTGTCCCAAAAACTAACAATAATCAAAGTATCCCACCCTTTCCCATATTCATTTTATTGTAGAAATTTCTCCTTGTGGTTTTAATTTCCCCTTAATGTCTTTAAACTGTCACTTCCGAGCTCCTTTATAAACACACTTTCACCTATACTTCCTCCAATGTTTTTATAAACTTATAACCATCACATTAACATACCTACAGTCTCCTTCTCACAATATTGTGCACTAAATTTCTCAACCTTTCTTTTATACTCTATCTCTATGGTTTACTCATTACTTCTATAATTTCACATTAATATATAATATACTGATTCCGAATTTTTCCTAGCCAAATATTGTTGTGTTTATGTCAGATATTTTATTCATCCCTAAAAAGTACATATAGGCCCTATTCAATATGAGTACTAAGTAAATACTTTGTTTAATATCTAACCCCTTTGAATAAATGATCTGTGATGTATACTTTATCATGTCCAAAAAAACATTCAATAATAAATTTATATGTATCTTCTCCTCATTAAGTATCCTACAATTCCTGTGTGCAATGGCCACAAATGTGATAATCCCTCATTTCCCTTCCTTCAATAAAGACTCAGTATTTTCTCAACATTCACATTTTTAAAATAGAAGATTATTCTGCACATTCACATGTGCACTCCCACTGGAGATAACAATAATCTTAGCGCTATTTCACTGCTACAGCAGCAAACAATTTACTCACAATAGCACTTTTTCACTTGCATATCAGCATGTCATACTACACTTAGGGAATGGTTTCCTTTCCCTTCATCTTTCCCCTGTTCATATGGTGTTGCCAGCATGTCATACACCTTAAGCTTTATAAATGATAAATTTCATGGTATATGTATCCTGTCTACATCTACATTTATACACCACAAGCAATCCAACAGTGTGTGGCGGAGGGCGCATTATGTGCCACTGTCATTTCCTCCCTTTCCTGTTCCAGTCGCATATGGTTCGCGGGAAGAACGACTGCCAGAAAGCCTCCGTGTGAGCTCAAATGTCTAATTTTACGTTCGTGATCTCCTCCGGAGGTATGAGTAGGGGGGAAGCAATATATTCTATACCTCATCCAGAAATGCACCCTCTCAAAACCTAGACAGCAAGCTACACCACGATGCAGAGCGCCTCTCTTGCAGAGTCTGCCACTTGAGTTTGCGAAACATCTCTGTAACGCTATCACGCTTACCAAACAACCCTGTGATGAAACGCCCTGCTCTTCTTTGGATCTTCTCTATCTCCTCTGTCAACCCTACCTGGTATGGATCCCACACTGATGAGCAATACTCAAGTCTAGGTCGAATGAGTGTTTTGTAAGCCACCTCCTTCGTTGATGAACTACATTTTCTAAGGACTCTCCCAATGAATCTCAACCTGGCACCCGCATTACCAACAATTAATTTTATATGATCATTCCACTCCCGCACGCATACTCCCAGATATTTTACGGAAGTAACTGCTACCAGTGTTTGTTCCGCTATCATATAATCATACAATAAAGGATCCTTCTTTCTATGTATTCAAAATACATTACATTTGTCTATGCTAAGGGTCAGTTGCCACTCACTGCAACAAGGCCCTATCCGCTGCAGATCTTCCTGCATTTCACTGCAATTTTCTAATGCTGCAACTTCTCTGATACTACAGCATCATCCGCGAAAACCCGCATGGAACTTCCGAATCTATCTACTAGGTCATTTATATATATTGTGAAAAGCAATGGTCCCATAACACTCCCCTGTGGCACGCCAGAGGTTACTTTATTGTTTGTAGATGTCTCTCCATTGAGAACAACATACTGTGTTCTGTTTGCTAAAAACTCTTCAATCCAGCCACACAGTTGGTCTGATACTCCGTA
The DNA here is from genome assembly GCF_023897955.1 of Schistocerca gregaria. Classification (NCBI taxonomy): domain Eukaryota; kingdom Metazoa; phylum Arthropoda; class Insecta; order Orthoptera; family Acrididae; genus Schistocerca; species Schistocerca gregaria. Next base: position 159,393,224 of record NC_064928.1, read on the forward strand.
GGCTCTTACTTTGTTTATCAGGCGACAGTGCGGAACTGTATCGAACATCTTCCGGAAGTCAAGGAAAATGGCATCTACCTGGGAGCCTGTATCTAATATTTTCTGGGTCTCATGAACAAATAAAGCGAGTTGGGTCTCACACGATCGCTGTTTCTGGAATCCATGTTGATTCCTACAGAGTAGATTCTGGGTTTCCAAAAACGATGTGATACGCGAGCAAAAAACATTTTCTAAAATTCTACAACAGATCGACATCAAAGATATAGGTCTATAGTTTTGTGCATCTGCTCGACGCCTCTTCGTGAAGACTGGGACTACCTGTGCTCTTTTCCAATCATTTGGAACCTTCTGTTCCTCTAGAGACTTGCAGTACACGACTGTTAGAAGGGGGGCAAGTTATTTCCCATACTCTGTGTAGAATCGAATTGGTATCCCATCACGTCCAGCGGACTTTCCCTCTGTTGAGTGATTTCAGTTGCTTTTCTATTCCTTGGACACTTATTTCAATGTACGCCATTTTTTCATTTGTATGAGGATTTAGAGAAGGAACTGCAGTACAGTCTTCCTCTGTGAAACAGCTTTAGAAAACGGTGTTTAGAGTTTCAGCTTTACGCATGTCATCCTCTTTTTCAATGCCATCATCATCCCAGAGCGTCTGGATATGCTGTTTTGAGCCACTTACTGATTTTACATAAAACCAGAACTACCTAGGATTTTCTGTCAAGTCGGTACATGGAATTTTACTTTCGAATTCACTAAACACTTCACGCATAGCCCTCCTTACCCTAACTTTGACATCATTTAGCTTCTGTTTGTCTCAGAGGTTATGGCCGCATTTAAACTTCCAGTGAAGCTCTCTTTGCTTTCACAGTAGTTTCCTAACTATCCACGGTGGGTTTATCCTGTCCCTCACAGTCTTACTTAGCATGTACCTGTCTAAAATGCTTTTTATGATTGCCTTGTACTTTTTCCATAAACACTCAACATTGTCAGTGTTGGAACATAAATTTTCATTTTGATCTGTTACGTAGTCTGAAATCTGCCTGCTATTACTCATGCTAAACAGATAAACCTTCCTCCCTTTTTTATATTCCTATTTACTTCCATGTTCAGGGATGCTGCAACGGCCTTATGATCACTGATTCCCTGTTCTGCGCTTACAGAGTCGAAAAATTTGGATCTGTTTGTTATCCGTAGGTCCAAGATGTTATCTCCCCAAGTCAGTTCTCTGTTTAATTGCTCCAGGTAATTTTTGGATAGTGCACTCAGTATAATGTCACTCGATGCTCTGTCCCTACCACCTGTTCTAAACATCTGAGTGTCCCAGTCTATATCTGGTAAACTGAAATCTCCACCTAAGGCTATAATATGCTGAGAAAATTTATGTGAAATGTATTCCAGATTTTCTCTTAGTTGTTCTGCCACTAATGCTGCTGAGTGGGGAGGTCGGTAAAAGGAGCCAATTATTAACCTAACTCGGTTGTTGAGTGTAACCTCCACCCATAATAATTCAAAGGAACTATCCGCTTCTACTCCACTACAGGATAAACTACTACTAACAGTGACAAACACGCCACCACTGGTTGCATGCAATCTATCCTTTCTAAACACCTTCTGTGCCTTTGTAAAAATTTCGGCAGAATTTATCTCTGGCTTCAGCCAGCTTTCTGTACCTATAACGATTTCAGCTTCGGTGCTTTCTATCAGTGCTTGAAGTTCCAGTACTTTACCAATGCAGCTTTGACAGTTTATAATTACAATACCGATTGCTGCTTGGTCCCCGCATGTCCTGACTTTGCCCCACGCCCTTTGAGGCTGTTGCCCTTTCTGTATTTGCCCGAGGCCATCTAACCTAAAAAACCACCCAGTCCACGTCACACAACCCCTGCTACCCATGTAGCCACCTGCTGTGTTTAGTGGACTCCTGACCTATCCATCTGTCTTGGTGTGGTATGTGTTACTCAACTTGGCTTTCCTGTGAAAACAAGTCATAACTATCATTATGTGATACAGATTTAAGAAGCACAGATTACCATACCAATCCTCTATCGTGAGATCCCCTCGTCTCTTCACCAATACACCATTGGATGAATGTTTGGGATACCCTACAGAATCAACATGTACTGGCTCCACCCACACAGGCCCCAAGAATTGACCCCCACACCCCTTTGTTGTTAGACTGTAGAGAGCACGCAACTACATTACTAAAAAAAAAAAATGTTGTAAGAAGTAACTGTCTCATAGATCTGTATGTAATTGTTCACTTGTAGCATTCGACCTTTCCTATAAAAGGTAAAGTAAACCCAAAAATTAATGTTATAAAAGAGAAAGATCTTGTACTAAATCCCCCAAGGAAAACATGCAGTTTAACCTTTCAATCAATACAAGAAATTTCTGCAGAACATTTTCTATATTTTATGGCTTTTGTGTGTGACCGAGCCCACGTAATCACACTTTAAAAGAAAAATCATCATTGATTAATATACACTCCTGTAAATGGAAAAAAGAACACATTGACACCGGTGTGTCAGACCCACCATACTTGCTCCGGACACTGCGAGAGGGCTGTACAAGCAATGATCACACGCACGGCACAGCGGACACACCAGGAACCGCGGTGTTGGCCGTCAAATGGCGCTAGCTGCGCAGCATTTGTGCACCGCCGCCGTCAGTGTCAGCCAGTTTGCCGTGGCATACGGAGCTCCATCGTAGTCTTTAACACTGGTAGCATGCCGCGACAGCGTGGAAGTGAACCGTATGTGCAGTTGACGGACTTTGAGCGAGGGTGTATAGTGGGCATGCGGGAGGCCGGGTGGACATACCGCCGAATTGCTCAACACGTGGGGCGTGAGGTCTCCACAGTACATAGATGTTGTCGCCAGTGGTCGGCGGAAGGTGCACGTGCCCGTCAACCTGGGACCGGACCGCAGCCACGCACGGATGCACGCCAAGACCATAGGATCCTACGCAGTGCCGTAGGGGACCGCACCGCCACTTCCCAGCAAATTAGGGACACTGTTGCTCCTGGGGTATCGGCGAGGACCATTCGCAACCGTCTCCATGAAGCTGGGCTACGGTCCCGCACACCGTTAGGCCATCTTCCGCTCATGACCCAACATCGTGCAGCCCGCCTCCAGTGGTGTCGCGACAGGCGTGAATGGAGGGACGAATGGAGACGTGTCGCCTTCAGCGATGAGAGTCGCTTCTGCCTTGGTGCCAATGATGGTCATATGCGTGTTTGGCGCCGTGCAGGTGAGTGCAACAATCAGGACTGCATACGACCGAAGTCACACAGGGCCAACACCCGGCATCATGGTGTGGGCAGCGATCTTCTACGCTGGCCGTACACCTCTGGTGATCGTCGAGGGGACACTGAATAGTGCACGGTACATCCAAACCGTCATCGAACCCATCGTTCTACCATTCCTAGACCGGCAAGGGAACTTGCTGTTCCAACAGGACAATGCACGTCTGCAAGTATCCCGTGCCACCCAACGTGCTCTAGAAGGTATACGTCAACTACCCTGGCCAGCAAGATCTCCGGATCTGTCCCCCACTGAGCATGTTTGGGACTGGATGAAGCGTCGTCTCACGCGGTCTGCACGTCCAGCACGAACGCTGGTCCAACTGAGGCGCCAGGTGGAAATGGCATGGCAAGCCGTTCCACAGGACTACATCCAGCATCTCTACGATCGTCTCCATGGGAGAATAGCAGCCTGCATTGCTGCGAAAGGTGGATATACACTGTACTAGTGCCGACATTGTGCATGCTCTGTTGCCTGTGTCTATGTGCCTGTGGTTCTGTCAGTGTGATCATGTGATGTATCTGACCCCAGGAATGTGTCAATAAAGTTTCCCCTTCTTGGGACAATGAATTCACGGTGTTCTTATTTCAATTTCCAGGAGTGTATGTCTTTCATGCTTAGATCTTGAGCAACATATTTTTACTGTTACGTTGCATGTTATAGGTTGGTATAGAACTCACAACAGTCAACTTTATCTCCAGGATATGACAGCAGGAGATAGATTTATGTTAAAGAGAACAAGATAAAAAGAGTAGAAGAAACTGTTACACAGAAACCAAAATGTGGACTACTGAAACAGTTAACTTAGACACCCAACAGTTGTCAACCCACTGAACATGCAAAGATTACAGTTTCTCCTGGGGTTTAAAACTTTTTTTACCATGCCAGTATTACACAGAGTGTCTCAAAAGAGAGTTTACTTGGAATGGCTCTCTGCACTTGTGCAACAAATCAAAGGAGAGTGGGGAGTATGTTCATTGCTTGCTTGGCCTTTAGGAATTCAGTCGATATGGGGCAGTTCTTCAGAGCAGACAGCCCATTCTGTGTGTAAGAATTTTACAAAAACAGCAATTTAGCGATTGTAATATGGAGGAAATTTTTCAGTGTTCGTGACATGCATAATGTAAATGTTGCTCCAAGTGTTCCTCTTATATGGAAATATGATCAGAATGTTTGAGGAGAGTGATTCAATGCAGGGCAAACCTAACCTGGGTAACTCAAGTCCTCAAGAATGGGTAAGTCCATGGAGAGTGTAAATCAGTCTGTTCATGACAATCATAACCTCTCCATTTGTAGGTGTGCAAGTTCTTTAAATGTGCATAGATCATCATCACATCAAAATTTGCCAAAAGACCTTAATCTGCACACTCTAAATGTCAAATTGATACAAGCATTTTAGTCTTAGGATGTGAGACATAGGCTGCAGTTTGTTAATGATGTGACTGAGTGCCCTTCATTTAACATCGTCTTGTTTTCTGAAAAGGCTCATTTTCATCTAAATGGTCACATCAGTAAGCAAAAATACTGCTACTGGAATGTAATGCGAGGAATAATTGGCCTGTACTTTTTTGAGGACAAGAGTGGTTGTGCAGTTACAGTGAATTCAGAACATTATGTGATGATGTTAAATGACTTTTTACCTGAATTGCAAAATTCTCTTGGTCATAATCAAATAACATTGTTGTTTTAGTAATAACAACAGTCTTGCATTGTTCATAGGCTTACCTTTAGTATAACACTGATAAAATTCCACCAGTTCTAAAATATATATTAACATAATCACTTCACATTTCTAGGTTCTGGACATGATAGCTCTTATTCATTCTGGATCTGGTTGATGCAATGTACTTCTACTGGATGGCTGCAGAATTTTGGTTCTTCTCTATTTAAATGTGATTTCGATAGTTAAGTAGTGATAACCTTTCTGTATAATTTTTGTAAGGTTTTGGTTAATAATGTACAATGTTCCCCTAAGGTATTAGAAATTATTAAAATATCATCTGCATAAACGATTAATTCCTATAGCAGTTCAACACCCAACTCTGCATCCAGTGCACATGTAAACACTGCTACAGAGATATTTAACCCAAAAGGCAGAACTTTAAATTGATACGAGTTCCATTCAAACAGAAATACAATATACTACCTTGAATTTTCATGCAGTCTTGCCTGCCATTTTTTACAGTTACCTTCATCAAATTATGGTACTTCAGTTGTTCCAATTGAGCCAACATTTCATCAGTGCAAACTGATCTGTCTCTCTCCATGTAAATACGTTTTTTAACCATAGGTGCATCTAATACCAAGCACACTCCTCCATTAGATTTTTGTACTATTAATAAAAGATTGTTATACACTCTTAAACTGCATTGGATAATCTCATTTTCAACAATTTTATTAATTTCTGTTTGAATCACTGATCTTAGGCTCAAAAGTACTGGATACAGTTTACAAAAGAAAGATGTTTCATCTTTTATTTACAACTGGCAAACATATTCTCCAACTACTCCCAGTTTATTTGAAAATGCCTGGCCATATTTTAATAAGAGCTTGTATAAATCTTGTATTTATTCTGAGGTTAACAGACTTGATGCTAAGTGGTAGTACATATTTGCTCATCAATTTCCCGCAAATCTACTAAAAAAGCTCCTTTTGGGTCACTACTTGTGCATTAACAATTGAACACTTTTGACCCGAATGTTCATTTTGCCTGTCTGTCAAGTAATTGGTAATGGTATTACATAAGTAGAATCTCCACTTGTCCAGTACAACTCCTTAGCATTAAAATTCAATGCCAGTTATACATTAATAAGCAATCAGTAACTAGTAATATTTTAAATTTATATTTGGAAAAGGGATAATCCAGGATGGAATAATGACAATATTTTCAAAAACATAGATTGTTATTCACCATATAACGGAGATTTTGAGTCACTTTAAGGCACAACAAAAACACAGTCTATGCCTTCTGCGTCCTTCCTACCAACACCAGCTTTTCCTAATTGTGCAAGTGGCAACTCTCCCTTCAGTATATTCCATGTTCCCATAAACCTCCTGCCCTCTTGTTAGTCATTGTCCTCACCCACCTATTCTCTTCCTTGTTCCTACTTCAGCACTGCACAGCCCTCTATTCCACCAATGTACCCGCAGTATTTTTCCTTCTCTCTTTCCTTCCCCCCCCCCCCCCCCCCCCACCCACCTCCAATGTCCTCCATCTAATCTCTTGTCTGCACCTAGCTGCCCTATCCTCTCTCCACCTCATCCGTGTATGCTCTCTCAAGTAGCACTTTACATCCCCCACCCCTATCCCGCTACCCCGCCCCACCCGTGCCCCAACCTTCTCCTTCTCCCATTGTGCGCTGCTACTCGCAGTCTGGTCTCAGCATCTAGAGACTGTGGACATGTGCGCATGAGTTGTATTTGTGCGAGAGTGTGTGTGTATACGTTATCTAATTCTGATGAAGATCTTTTTGACCAAAAGCTTAACAACAGACAGGCTTTTTATTTTATAGATGACATGGTTACAGAAAACTTCACACACCTGTAACACTTTTAAAAAATTATATTCGGTGTAATTCTGTCCTCTCCAAGTGTCTGGATTTTTCCAATTTTTATACAGGTCATCAGCTTGCCACATTAATTTGATGTACTCTTTAAATTAATTTAAATTTATTATTATATTTAAAATTGAGAAGTATTTTATGTCATACCTATTTCTGTTGTTCTGACATTGTGAAAATAGAAATTTGTATGGGCACCAAGAACTTAAAACTTCTGTAGCCTGACCCCAAATATGTAACCCACATCTGCAAGATTTAATTCTAAGATGCAATGACTTTAAGTGCCCAACTTTAACATTGTAATGAGTCTAGGTATTGGACCTTTATAAGTGATGTTAATGAATGGATACACCAACCATTTTTAAATGCTGTTGCCATATATGGTGTATTTTAATGAGGCAGCTCTTTTGAAACTGTGTTGTATCTAATGTTTTACTTCAGGAAAATAGCTGCCAAATAATATTAATATTGTTGTTTACATTCCAGCGTAGTCAGAGCGAACTTCCGCCATATCATTAAATTGGTAAGTTACAAAGTATGCATGACCTTTCAACTTCAGTTCTTCTTACTTTAGATTTTAGAAGTCCTTAAGAATTTCTTATCTCACCAATAATGCATCCATTAGTGACAAATTGAGCCACTTTCAAAGATTCTGGGTATAAGTAATTGCCCATTTATAGTGTTATTTTTTACTTGTACTTTAATTCTTTTATCGATTTTTACTTGTACTTTAATTCTTTTATCGATTCCAATATGAAGCATATTTGAAAAGGAAAAACAGCCATGGCATGTGAGGGGGAAAGGTCCGTTATGCATTGCCAGTTACCAGGTCTAGGGGTACAGAATTCCTGTGAGCATTGTTGTTGTTATAGTTGTTGTGGTCTTCAGTCCAGAGGCTGGTTTGATGCAGCTCTCCATGCTACTCTATCCTGTGCAAGCTTCTTCATCTCCAAGTAACTACTGCACCCTGCATCCTTCTGAATCTGCTTGCTGTATTCATCTCTTGGTCTCCCTCTACGAATTACCCTCCATGCTGTGATCCCTTGGTGCACGAGAACAAGTACTACCAACTGATTCCATCTTCTAGTCAGGTTGTGGCAAACATTCCTCTTTTCCCCAATTTTGTTCGGTATCTCCTCATTAGTCATGTGGTCTACCCATCTAATGCTCAGCACTCTTCTGCAGCAGCACATTTTGAAAGCTTCTATTTTCTTCTTGTCTAAACTACTTATTGTCCATGTTTCACATCTGTACATAGCTGCACTTCTTTACACTTAAACCTAAACTCGATGTTAATAAATTTCTCTTCTTCAGAAACGCTTTTCATGCCATTGCCAGTCTACATTGTATGTCCTCTTTATTTTGGCCATCATTAGTTATTTTGCTCCCCAAATGGCAAAACTCATCTACTCCTTTTAAGTGTGTTATTTCCTAATGTAAATACCTCAGCATCACCCGATTTAATTAGACTACATTCCATTATCCTCATATTGTGTTTGTTGATGTTCATCTTAGATCCTCCTCTGAAGACGCTGCCCATCTCATCCAACTCATTGGCAAACACCAAAAGTTTTAATTTCTTCTCCATGGATTTTAATTACTGCTACAAATTTTTCTTGTGTTTCCTTTATTGTTTGCCCAATATACAGATTGAATAACATGTTGGATAGGCTACAACCCTGTCTTACTCCCTTCCCAAGAACTGCTTCCCTTTCATGCCCCTCAACTCTTATAACTGCCATCTGGTTTCCGTACAAATTGTAAATAGCCTTGTGCTCCCTGTATTTGACCCCTGCCACCTTCAGTATTTGGAAGAGAGTATTCCAGTCAACATTGTCAAAAGCTTTCTCTAAGTCTACAAATGCTAGAAATGTAGGTTTGCCTTTCCTTAATCCAGCTTCTAAGATAAGTTGTAGGGTCAGTATTGCCTCACGTGTTCCAACATTTCTACGGAATGCAAACTGATCTTCTGCAAGGTCAGCTTCTACCAGTTTTTCCATTCGTTTGTAAACAATTCTTGTCAGTATTTTGAAGCTATGACTTATTAAACTGATAGTTCACACCTGTCAATACCTGCTTTCTTTGGGATTGGGATTATTATATTATTCTTGAAGTCTGAGGATATTTCTTCTGTCTCATACATCTTGCACACTGGATGGTAGAGTTTTGTCAGGACTGGCTCTCCCAAGGCCGTCAGTAGTTCTAATGGAATGTTGTCTATTCCCGGGGCCTTCTTTCAACTTAGGTCTTTCAGTGCTCTGTAAAATTATTCCCATTTCATCTCCCATTTCATCTTCATCTACGTCCTCTTCCATTTCCATAATATTGCCCTCGAATACATCACAGTTGTACAGGCACTCTATATACTCCTTCCACCTTTCTTCTTTCCATTCTTAGCTTAGGATTGGTTTTTCATCTGAGCTCTTGACATTCAGACAAGTAGCTCTCTTTTCTCCAAAGGTCTCTCTAATTTTCCTGCAGGCAGTATCTATCTTACCCCTGGTGATATATTCCTCTACATCCTTACATTTGGCCTCTAGCCATCTCTGCTTAGCCATTTTGCACTTCCTGTTGATCTCATTTTTGAGATGTTTGTATTCCTTTTTGCTGCTTCATTTACTGCAATTTTATATTTTCTCCTCTAATCAATTAAATTCAGTATCCCTTCTGTTACCTAAGGATTTCAACTAGCTCTCGTCTTTTTACCTACGTGACCCCCTGCAGCCTTCACTATTTCCTCTCTCAAAGCTATCCATTCTTCTTCTATTGTATTTCTTCCTCCCATTGTTGTCAATTGTTCCCTAGTGCTATATCTGAAATTGTCTACAACCTCTGGGTCTTTCAGTCTATCCCAATCCCATCTTCTTAAATTCCCACATTTTAGCAGTTTCTTCAGTTTTAATCTACAGTTCATATCCAATAGATTTTGGTCAGAGTCCACATCTGCCCCTGGAAACGTCTTACAGTTTAGAACCTGCTTCCTATATCTCTGTCGTACCATTCTATGATCTATCCGAAATCCTCCAGTGACTCCAAGCCTCTTCCACGTGCTGTGTGCAAAATTCTACCAGAAGGCTTCCTCTCTCATTCCTTACCCCCATTCCAAATTCATCTACTATTTTTCCTTCTCTTCCTTTTTCTACTGTCGAATTCCAGTCCCCCATGACTATTAAATTTTCATCTCCCTTCACTCTCTGAATAATTTCTTTTATTTCATCATACATTTCTTCAATCTCTTCGTCATCTGCGGAGCTAGTTGGCATATAAACTTGTACTACTGTGGTAGGCTTAGGCTTCATGTCTATCTTGGCTACACTAATGCGTTCACTATGCTGTTTGTAGTAGCTTACCAGTGCTCTTATTTTTTTATTCATTATTAAACCTACTCCTGCATTGCCTCTATTTGGTTTTGTATTTGTAACCCTGTATTCACCTGGCCAGATGTCTTGTTCTTCCTGGCACCAAACTCCGCTAATTCCCACTATATCTAACTTTAACCTATCCTTTTCCCTTTTTAAGTTTTCTAAACTACCTGCCCGTTTAAGTTATCTGAAATTCCACGTTCCGATCCGTAGAACAACAGTTTTGTTTCTACTGATAATGACTTCCTCCCAAGTAGTCCCCGCCCAGAGATCCAAATAGGGGACTATTTTACCTCCAGAATATTGTACCCAAGAGGACACCATCATCATTTAACCATATAGTAAAGCTGCATTCCCATGGGAAAAATTACGGCTGTAGTTTCCCCTTGCTTTCAGCCATTCACAGTACCAGCACAGCAAGACCGGTTTGGTAGGTGTTACAGCGCCAGATCTGTCAGTCATGCAGACTGTTGCCCCCTTGCAACTACTAAAAAGGCTGCTCCCCCTCTTCAGGAATCACACGTTTGTCTGACCTCTCAACAGATACCCCTCCATTGTGGTTGCACCTACAGTACGGCTATCTGTATTGCTGAGGCACACAAGCCTCCCCACGAATGGCAAGGTCCAAGATTCATGTGCAAGGAATTCATGTAGCATTATAGGTGTGAAATTTTCTGTACCCTCATTATCTGTAAATGAGGTAGCATGTGTTCAGCAAATTTAATTATTATTTTAGTATGATTAAATAGGGCAAGTCTTGTCCAAAAAGTCATTACTTGTGTTTAGATGGTATCCTATACAGTTCTAAATATTTGTTTTGTATTTTATTATTTGTCTGAAGTACTTTTTGGAAGGCATGCAGCAGATAAAGTTTGACAGCAGTGATCTCTGTGTCACAGTACCTGCTATATGGGGCCCCCAACACAATATGGATAGCCGAGGTGGACCTCAGAGTATGCCATCCTAGCATAATTCCTTGCATAAATGAGAACAAATGAATAATTCATATAATACTGCATTATAATGGAACAAAAGTTTCCATTTGACAGCTTTGATTCAGCATATATGCAACATAGCATGACTCTATTGTGAATGTATAAACACCAACTTGTAAACAAGGAACTAATGTGGCATTTGTGTCTTTCTGACGTGAGGGTGGTAACATGAACTATGGTAGTATTATTACCAAATACCAGTAGAAATCCATCAGAGAATGAAGAATGTGTATGGGGGAGCATGCTTGTCGAAAACCACTGTTATGGAACGATGCTTCGTGATAATGCACGTCACCGTATTGGAAATTTCATAATGCAGAAGTTATGCCAACTTAACAATGCAAAAGCTATGAGGTATGCTTAAGCCAACACCCTATGGTCCTTATCTCTTTCCATGTGATTATCATGCCTTCGATCCCTTAAAAAAGGCAATATAGGGTCGACAGTTATTGTCAGATAAGGATGTCCAGCAGGTCGTTACAGACCTTTTCACGCAGCTTGATTATTGTGAGTACCAATTCTGTGAGTCTTTTTAATTATTATATGTGTGGGGAGTAATGACCATAGCACTCACAATGGGAAAACAGAGTGTTCAAAAAATTATATAGGCATTGTCAAACCTGGCATCAAGACTGAATGAAGGATTTTCCCATACAACAGATTTTGTAAAATGGATAAAAGATTTTCTCAAATAGACAAGAGATTCTCTAAAATGCGTGGAAGACTTTCTAGCGTGGATGATAAATTGGATGATTTGGGTTCCCTACTTCACGATGTGCAATGTACCTGAGATAATGGCCCTTAACAATCACCAGCAGAACTAGAATCACAATCACTTTGTTCACAGTGATTAAAACTAACCTCTATGAGTAAACTCTAGACAGAAAAATGTCAGTTTCAACACTGAAATCAAACCATAAATTTCTGCTATCACTGATCACCTGAAACTTTTCTCACACTGGCTACATGAGCTGCTATGTTACCAACTAATGAGCAGTCCTGATTGGTACTTCATTACAGGTCATAGGCATCACAGGCAGTTTTCAAACAAAACAAGAATTATAGGAAGAAAAACAAGCACAAATAAAATATTTAATCCGATAATGAAAATTATGTGGCAAAGTATTAGAAATAAAAAAAATTACATTTCAACCAATTAATAGAATATATACAATAGACAGAGCTATTTTGATTAGATTTAGAAATAAATAAATTTCTTCACATTTGACTAGATTCGAACCAATGACCTTCCACTCATCAAGTTAGCATTCTAAATATTGCAATACACCACTGATCTGTTTTATGTTCTGATTTTGCTGACCCAGTCGCAACAAGGAATTGTAGTCATCAAAATGTTCAGTTTCATGCAATGTCATTTGAAGCTTATCTAATGTAAAGCCCTCTCTGTGATTATAACAAATGTATTGTCACACTGAATCATGTCTTGTGCAAAATGATCCAGTACGTGTTTGGTTAATGCTCTGTTTGAAACTTGTGTATTTCATCAGCATCAGTGTGTGTGTGTGGTTTTACTAAGTGTGATGCAATGTGAAATGAAAGGGGCACTGGGGCTCACCCAGGATTTGGAATCCACACGCATTAAGAAATCCAGACAAGGAATTGGGGGGTGGACTGATCAATTGTTGCAATAAGGCAATGGCAAATGGTTCAATCATGGCATTGAGCACTCTAATTGGTTGAACCCACCTCTAATGCATGAAGTGTCAACTATCAAGTAATTTGAATGAGACTTCAGTACAGATCCTCAGGCAGTGAAAGAATTGATTCCAATAAAGATTTCAAAGAGGATAAATTACTCTCTACTGTTACTATTTTACAGGCCAAAATTGGAACCTCATAAATGATTTGGATAAAAGATCTACTCCACAGAATTCACATATCAGTAATTACCTAAACTTGGGTTGCCAGAGGTGATGTAAGCAAACAATAAGAGAATTTAAATTTTGGTACAAAGAAGTGTGTGCTGTGTATGAAAAGATATTAATTTAAGAAGACATTTGAATCAGTCACTTCGAGAAGTCCATGTATCCAGCACTGTAAAATTTTCAGGAGAAAGAAAAAACCGTTTGAATTACAAAACTGAAGTGTAAAATGTCGTGATTTATATTTAGACTATAGAGTAGAATATTTAACACAACATAACCATAAAATCGTACTAAAACAATATGTGACCTGTGTTACAGCAGAGCAACCTATGTGGAGATATGGCCTTTTCAAGTGGGATTGTTTTTATGAAAAATAATATTCTACAAATAATTGATAACTTGCAGCTGTTTCAAGTAGATAAGTGATAAAAATATAAGTAATAAAAACTGAGATATGATGCATATGTTAGCAGGATTTCTATTACACAATCTGTGTAGTTTAGAACAGTACAGAACAGAAAAACTGTTAATCATCTAAAGTCTTCTTCACGCTCATTCAGGATGCTCATAGGTCACTCACAAAGTTAATTGTAGAACTCTAATTTATCATCTGGTTTGAACTAAATCAGTTTCCTAATGTCTGCAATTTTTTTCATGTTGACTGGATGTTTTCCTTTGTATGCAAAAGTGCTTGGTGTAGACCCCACAGGCTTCCTTTAAAAAGAAAAAAAAGTCTTCTCCCTGCAAGCCTTTCATCCACAGGTGTGTTTTCATCAAACCATGTTTAGTTGCACAATATTCACATGAAATTTTGGGCAATGATTTCCTTGATAGGCCTGATTTTTTACATTGTTTAGGCCACCATGCCTTAAAATCAGTGGTGTCACTAGTTCGCACTGGATGAACTTGGCAATTAGAGCCTGCTCTTTGTATTAGTGTGTTGATTTTGTCTGGAGTATAAATTCAATCAGTCTTGCAAATATGTATCTTTGCTGTGACAAAAGCTCTATCAAAAGGCAGGAATGAATCTCCTCCGATTGGAAAAGAATGAGTAATCTTTTCAAATGTGAAGCTAAAAAAATCTGGCCATAGTGTTGTTTTTATTCTGACCATGGCATCTATCTGAGAAGATATGTAGCTCTGTCACCTCTTTGGGGATATTTTCCTGAAAATACTTGTTTAGCAATGAACAGACTTCATTGGGTCCTTTACTAGCCTGTCCTTCATGGCATTAGCAAACCATTGCCTTATCATCCCACAAGTTGACATTGCAAAATACAGAAACCCATGGTAGACTTCATTGGGTCCTTTACTAGCCTGTCCTTCATGGCATTAGAAAACCATTGCCTTATCATCCCACAAGTTGACAATGCAAAATACAGAAACCCACGGTAGACTTCATTGGGTCCTTTACTAGCCTGTCCTTCATGGTATTAGAAAACCATTGCCTTATCAACCCACAAGTTGACAATGCAATACAGAAACCCACGGTAGACTTCATTGGGTCCTTTACTAGCCTGTCCTTCATGGTATTAGTAAACCATTGCCTTATCATCCCACAAGTTGACAATGCAAAATACAGAAACCCACAATAGTCTGTAATAAAATACTTCTTGCACTGGAATATCAGGCACTGGGATGTTCTGCATGTAGTCAGTAGTAATGCCTCCTACACTATTGGTATTTGGCCAAGCTTCATGATTGCCTCAATTTTCTTGTAAAATTTGAACAATGAAAAATCCATGTAATAATATTAACAGTATAGGAAAAGACATTGCTACTTACCATAAAGAAGATGCATTAAGTTGCAGAAAGGCACAATTAAGACACTTATGCAAAGTTTTCAGCCACAGCTCTCATCAGCAAAAGAGAAACAGAGAAACACACAGCATTCATACACACAAATAAGCACACCACATGCACACATGACCGCCAGCTCCCGTAGCTCAGACCAGAATGCAACTATCACATGAGATGGCAGCTGCAACCTGGAGGGGACGGAGAAGGGGAAGGGATAGCAGTGTACAGCTGGGGAGACAGAGGAACGCTGCCTGGCAGTATGTGCAAGGACTCGAATGCCAACAGGTGTGGCATCAGCAGATTGTGTGGCTGTGAGGCGGGGAAAAAAGGAGCGAAAAGGAGAGGAGCAGAGAAAGATGGGCTCGTACATTGGTAGAGGGCAGCAAAACAAAGAAGCTGGGAGGCGAGAATGGGGAGGAGATGATAGGAAAGAGGGTGCAGAAACTGTTCTGTGGAGGGTGTGGGAACAGTATGCTACCACAGGTTGACGCCAGGATACATGTGAGAGTGGAGAATGTGTTGTAAGGATAATTCTTATATGCGCAGTTCAGAAAAGCTGGTGGCGAAGGGGACGATCCAGAAGGCTTGGGTAGTTAAACAGCCATTGAAATAAGCATATTATGCTCAGCCACATGTAGTGCCACCGGGTTGTCTGCTTTGGCTTTGGTGACAGTTTGGTGGTGGCCATTCATACTGGTGGACAGCTGGTTAGTAGCTATGCCAATAAAAAAAAACTGTGCAATGGTTGCAGCAGGGCTAGTAAATAATGTGGCCCAGCCCCTTATGGGGTAGGATATACCTGTGACCAGACTGGAATAGGAGGTGCGGATTGGATGCATTGGGCAGGTCTTGCACGTGAGTCTTCAACAGAGATACGATCCTTGTGTCAAGGGGGTTGAGATTGGGAGTGGCATAGGGATGGATTAGAATATTGTGGAGGTTGGGTAGGTGATGAAACACCACTTTAGGAGGAGCGGCAAAGGTTTCCGGTAGGGTTTCCCTCCTATCAGGGCATGATGATAGGCAATCAAAGTCTTGGCAAAGGATATGGTTCAGTTGTTCCAGTCCATGTAGGTCCTAGGGTGACAAAGGGGGCACTTCTTTGTGGCCAGTCTTTGGGGGTAGTGGTGGGATTGGGGGTGTGAGGGGAAACAGCATGAGAGATCTTTTTATGGACAGGTGTGGGGTAGTGCCTGTCTGTGAAGGCCTTGATGAGACCATCAGCTTATTGAGAAAGGGAGTTCTTGTCATGCAGATACACCATCCCCAGATGACCAGGCTACATCAGAGGGATCCTTTGATGCAAAAGGGATGACAGCTATTGAAATGCAGTTGCTGTTGGTTAGTTTAATGTGGACAGAGGTGCAGATGGACCCATCAGTGAGGTGGTGGTCAATATTCAGGAAGGTGGCACACTGGGTTGAGGAGGACCAGGTGAAGTGGATGGGAGAAAAGGTGTTGAAGGAAAGAAGATAGTGTGTCTTGTCCCTGAGTCCAGATCATGAAAATATCATCAATGAACATGATCCAGAATAAGAGATTGGCATTTTGGGAGGTTAGGAAGATCTCCTCTAGATGGCCCATAAACAGGTTACATAGGAGGATGCCATGCAGGTGCTTGTGGCTGTCACAGATTTGTTTGTGTACCTTCCTCAAAGGAGAAATAGTTGTGGGTTAGGGTAATGTTAGTAAGGTGTATGAGGAATGAGATAGTTAATCTGGAATCTGAAGGATGTTAGGAAAGATAATGCTCATTAATGGTAAGACCATGGGCATGAGGAATGTTGATGTATAGGGAGGTGACATCAACAGTGACAAATAGGGATCCAGGAGGTAAAGGGGTGGGAGTGGTAGAGTGTCAAGGATGGTAGTGGGAGCACAGTGGCTGCGTTCCATGTAGGCATGACAACCAACAAACTGTCTGTCCGCATGAATGGCCACCTACGAACAGTGGCTAAAATACGTGGACCACCCTGTTGCTGAACACGCTGCCAAACATGATATCCCTCATCTCAGTGACTGCTTCACAGCCATACCACATGGGTCCTTCCCACCAACACCAGCTTTTCTGAATTGTGCAGGTGGGAACTTTCCCTGCAATACATCCTACGTTCACATAACCCTCCTGGCCTCAACCTTCGTTAATCACTGTCCTCACCCATCCAGCCTCCTCCCTTTTCCCATTCCAGCACAACACAGCCATCATTTCACCACCACACCCAGCCTTTTAATTTCTTTTTATTTCTCTCCTTTCTGCTACTTACCCCCTCTCCCCTCCCCACCTTCTCTCCTGCCCTCCGTCTAAACTGCAGCACTTCACTGTCCGCCATCCCCACTATACTATCCCTCCTTCTCCCCACCCCAGCCTTCTCCTTACCCCACCCAGCCACCACTCCCATCATGCAGTGGTGCTGCTGCTCGCAGTGTGGTTTCAGTTGTCTGACACTGCAGACATGTGTGCAAGTTGCGTTTGTGTGTGTTTGTGTTTGTGTGTGTGTGTGTGTAAATAATTTCTATGTCTCTTTTTTGAATAATAGACTTCATGTACAGGGGTTGATTCAGTATGGCCCTTAATCAGAGTACATCATTCTCTGAGGATTAAGGTATGTCTTGAACCCTCCGACTTGCCCCGCATGTCAGACGGTGAGCTGTCTAACAGTACTCGATGATTTAAACAATAAACATGTTCTCACCAATTCCATGGAGACTGAAGAATGTGTTTTTACAAACTTGGGTTCATCTTTGGTATTTGTAGTATTTGACTTCCTTTCACTTTTTACTGGATGCCCATCAAGTAGACCTTATAAATAATGATCCTTGTCTTTATCGGCAAAACTAATCATATGTGTCCACATTTTCATTTGTGATTCCTCTATCACAGTCTCAAAACACATTCTTGGGCACCTGGCAGCACCAACACAGTCAGCCAACTTGTGACCAAACAGCCCATTTTTCAAGACACAGATGCAGACTAATTAATATATGATTTCTAAGAGTGTTGTCCAATGTGGCAATAAGTAAAAGGTATGGCTATTTTGTTCTACACTCAACATCAGTAGCTGCACCTACCTGCATTGAGGTTGCGTCATGCCTGCACAACAATTCCACTGTAGCTCACATGCTTTTTCTCTTGGATTTTTGCTGTTTTTATTTCTCTACATTTACTCAAACTGCCCTTTTCCCTTCTCTTTACACTTCACAATCACTGACACTATCACTTTCAGTGACTGTAAATAAGAGTATTACATAACCCCATGAGGAAGCACTGTCAATTGTGTACGCAAATATATGCTTGGTACACAGAACTTGCAGTGTTCAACATGTAACCTAACAGCTGGTGACCCTGAAAAGACTGTATTGCAGGAGGTATGTCTCTTTCTTGCAGAACATGAAATAAAACCCTTAACATTACCCACATAGGATTGAAAAGGATATGGCCTTTTCACAGGGAATGCGCATTTCTTCCAGACTCTGAACTAAATTGAAACGTGGTGGTGATGGTCATATGATCTTCTTGAAATGACCTATTCATTTAAATCAGTTACAGTAATTACTTCACATATACATACTATTCTATGTCCAACAACAACAGAACACTTTGTGGCCAGTGAGCAATGGGATGTTTAATCAGTGTCGGAGAGAAATGGAAGGAAAGATGAGAATGTGGGACCCCAGTGCAATGTCATAAGAGACTTAGTTATTGTTAAAAAGTCACAGGCATAATATGAAAAGTGAGAAAGTAGTTGAGAAATTCTATCCATTGTATGAAGGACCCATTGTAGTTGACATTATGCCAGAGCCCAAGGCAAGGGTGCAAACTAGTCCCACTGCTGGAATGACCAAGGACATGTGTAGCACTCAAGATGTATAATTTTTTGTAAATGAGTAGACGAAAGTGTAAATACTAGAGAAACACTCTCAAAATTTTGAGGATTAAAGTATAATCAGAGTACTCAAACCATGGTTGGGCACTTGGGGGGAATGAATGTTTGGCAATGCAATGATCTGAGAAGGTATTATTGGATAAGTCTCACAGCTGGCCACATTTGTTTTATATATTAACGGCAAGGGCTTGTTAGAAATTGAAAACAGAGCATAAAATTATAGTTTGAAGAGCAGGAAGTCTGGCCAGCAGGAAATGGAGTGGAGGTTGCTTTTTATTGCATGGTGTAGTACTGTTTTTATATGCATGTACCTAAATGTATTGTGATCTGAGAACCTTTGAGCCCTTGCTAGGGGGGGGGGGGGGGGGGGGGAGCAACAATTATGGTGTACCATAATAGTACATGTGTGAATACTCATAAAGAGTTGTTTAGAAATACTACTTATGTTTAAAAAAGAGACTTGTGGAGAATCCACTGTAATTGTTTTAAATGAGACTTAGTATCTTTTATCCTCTATGTAGCCGAAGTAGCAGGTAATGCTGGATGAAGAACATCCTCTAAGAGTCAATCCCTAGGAGAGACATGCTCTACATTGATGACTGCATCAATTCCCTAACTAGTTTCTAAATTAAGGTTACTGGTACATACACTGAGGTGACAAAAGTCATAGGATAGTGATATGCACATATACCAGTGATGGTAATGTCATGTAGACAAGGTATAGTGGAGATGTCATTTGTGTGTAAGTGATTCATACGAAAAGTTTTTGACGTGATTATGGACACATGATGGGACTTGATAGACTTTCAATGTAGTAGGAGCTAGATGCATGAAACATTCCATTTAAGAAATCATTAGAGAATTGAATATTCCAAGATCCTCAGTGTCAAGGTTGTGTCGAGAATATCAAATATTTCAGGCATCACCTTTCGTCATGGACAACGCAATGGCCAACGGGGAGGGGGGGGGGGGGGGGGGATGTTTGGGGAAGAGACCAAACAGCGGGGTCATTGGTCTCATCGGATTAGGGAAGGAAGTTGGTCGTGCCCTTTCAAAGGAGCCATCCCGACATTTGCCTGGATAGATTTAGGGAAATCACGGAAAACCTAAACCACGATGGCCGTCGTCCTCCCGAATGCGAGTCTAGTGTAATGGCCAATGGTCTTCACTTAACAACTGAGAGCAGCAGCATTTTTGTAAGTTGTCTGTGCTAACAGACAGGCAACAGTGAGTAAATTAACCACAGAAATCAAAGTGGGACGTATGACAGACATATCCATTAGGATAGTGCAGCGAAATTTGGTATTAATGGGCTATGACACCAGACGACTGACACGAATGTCTTTGCTAACAGCACAACATCGCCTCCAGCACCTCTCCTGGGCTCCTGATCATATCGGTTGGACCCTAGGTGACTGAAAAATTGTTGCCTAGTCAGATGAGTCCCAATTTCAGTAGGCAAGAGCTGATGGTAGGGTTTGAGAGTGGTGCAGACCCCACAAGCCGTGGACCTAGTTGCCAACAAAGCAGTGTGCAAGCCAGTGGCTCCATAATGATGGGTTCTGTATTTACATGGAGTTTACTGGGCTGTCTGGTCCAACTGTGCCACTCAATGACTGGAAGTGGTTATGTTCGACTAGTTGGAGAACATTTGCTGCCATTCATGGACTGCATGATCGCGAACAATGAAGGAATCTTTGTGGATGACAGTGTGCCATGTGACTGATCCACAATTGTTTGTAATTGGTTTGAAGAACATTCTGGACAATTTGAGCGAATGAATTGACTACCCAGACCACATGACGTCAGCCCCATCAATCATTTATGGGACATAATTGAGGTGTCAGTTTGTTGACAAAATCATGCACTGGCAGCGCTTTTGCATTTGTGGGCAGCTATAGTGGCAGCACAGTTCAGTATTTCTGTAAGGGATTTTCAACGACTCATTGAGTTCACGGCATGTCAAGTTACTGCACTGTGCCGGGCAAAAGCAGATCCAGCACAATATTAGGATGTATCTCACCACTTTTGTCACCTCAGTGCAATTTTTATTTATTTTTATAGTGGGGTTTTGTAGGTTTGATTTACTGAGCTGTGGCTTTGGTAACTTCCGTAGGGTGGTAACATTAACATGGTACAGATTTTGTGTAAAGAGAAATTATTCTTTTTGGAATTGTGTGAATAATAATATTGGTTCAGTTTGTATAACTTTTGAAGGCTGCTTAACTGCAGTATAAGTTCAACTTATTCTCATTTTCGCCAAGAAAGGGCAGCATGTGGGCTAATTACTCGGTTCAGTTTGTAGTCTGGTTCAAATGTCAGACTGAAGTTACTATAGCAGTGCATCACTCTCCATAGGCTTTCCATAATAGGGTGTTAGAACTTTTGCAGAACATGTGAGCATCAAGCTCGTGGTGTCTGTTCTGTGACACTGATGAGCATCTGTATCCTCCTGTTCACCGAAGTACCTTCCAGGAAGGGATCCTGGATTGTAGCCTGGGAAGGACACCTGTCTTCAAGGGCTGTCTTATTTTTATATTTAGTCCTAACATTCCTAACTTTTCTTTTTATTTCGTGCTTCCCTTATGGGGTACCATTCTTTTGTTTCATCCATATTTGAGCATTCCATCGCGTGAACCCATCTACTTTCTGGTACCATCTTGAAGCAGCTTCGAAATAGCCCCTAATCAAAATATTTCTTAAGATTTTTCTAAGTATGAACTCATATTAAATACTATATTAAAAATATTGTGTCTGCAATTTTGTCATATGATGACATGATGGAGACCGTGGCTGTTATTTGAAGACAAATGATGGCATTGGGACAGCAACCAGCCACAAATTTACTTTCAGTTCCTTTATTCAAAGGGTAATGTTACCAGTTTCAAATCATTGTGATTCATCTTATTGTGTCTATCAAATATGGAATATGTATTTTTTGTAATAGAGTAAAATAAGTGAAGAGTGTGGTATGGCTAAATGTGACAGGTACCTCAAAGTAGCACATAGTGGCATTTGGTATACATTGAGTTTCTTTTGTAAAGAACAGATGATGATAATGAAGAAAAAGTAAACATGATTAATACTGGAGTATTTATTGTATAATTAAAAGGAAGGATTCTTGTTACAACATTTCATATTTGAATTAAATGGCTGAGAGAGTACGAAATTTGCTGTTGTTTTATCGGTAATTATTCTTTAGTCTATTGATCGGTTACTCCCATGTTGTAGTAGTCTAAAAATGGACAAGTGTGACGAATCTCACATTAGTGAGCTATTGCTCATAAGTTGCATAGTGTCATCTTCATGGTATTTAAAGTTACCTTTAGTTTGTATAGATGTTAGTTTAGATCACATTCTGTTGTTTTTGTGTTTGTCAGTCTGAAGCATTCCTTTTGGGCTTTGTGTAACAGAGAGAGTAGTCTTGTGTCACCTGACATCATCACGAATAAAGCGAGATCTCTGTATTGTACACTGCTCTGAGAAATAGCGATGGCCTGATCCTCCCGCAGACAATAATGTCAGATTTATTGGGAGTTTGACAACTTTTACCACTTACAGAAGTATTTGACAGTCACAGGGTCTCAATATGACTTAGAAAATAGAAGCACACTTACTCATTTGTGTGAGGCAGCCTATGTGAGCATATAAAATCTGGCTGAATTAAATTCTGAAATTTTCCCACAAGCTTTAGAGACATGAAAGTTTGTGTACCCTCGTCACCTATAAAAGACCTAGCGTGTGTCCAACTAATGCAACTAACAACAAAAGGATGAGGGTAGTCCAGAAAGTTGTTACTTGTATGGATATGATATCCTATACTTGTTCAAATATTAGTTTTGTACTGCTGTTATTTGTTTGAGGTTCTCCTCAGGAGTCGTGCAACGGATGGAGTTTGACAGCAGACCCTCTATATACTCCTTCCACCTTTCTGCTTTCCCTTCTTTGCTTAGAACTGGGTTTCGATCTGAGCTTTTGATATTCATCCAAATGGCCTCTTTAATTATCCTGTAGGCAGTACCTATCTTACCCCTAGTGATATGCGCCTCTACATCCTTACATTTGTCCTCTAGCCATAGGATATACAGCTATTTTTGATCCTCTCTCTAGGATGGGACTTACATCCAGAGTGTGTTGCACTTGCCACAGTGGCGGCCGAATTACATTTTGTGGAGCAGCCACGGTAACTCAGCTGAGCTGGCTGACCAGTTTATCGAACACTTTTTCTCACTGTACGATGGTGAAGATCGGACTTGGCTTTGGGATCTATACCATGAGGATGCCTACTTCTCTCTCTCTAGCACGTATCTTCCTGGACAGAGCACGACAACCAGTGCGAGGTAAGTGCAACTCCACCAGTATTGTGTCATTGTCTGTTGCAGGCTCCTCGAGAATATAACATGTGCAAATACAGGGTGACCTAAGGGGAAAAATTGATGATTTTTCAGAAGAGCAGTAGTATATTGACCTTTATGGAAAACATTTTCAAAATACAAAAGTGAAAGTTATTGTCCTCTATTTCAGTTAAGTGATCTCTCATAAAAAAAGTTGTCATCCTGGTGTCAGCCATTCTCCCAAATACAATTTTCAACTCTTCACTAGTAGTTACTCTTAACTTGGACCAACAAGTACTGATCAACCGGAGCCATTGCATCCTTATCTGTAGCTTTCAACTCCATTAAAATTTGGGGTTTGTTAACATAGACACACTTTTTGAAATACCCCCACAATCAGTCAAATCTGGTGATCTTCCTGCCTTGAATGTCACTGAAAAGGGAAAAGATACCATTGCTTTCCTTTAAATAAACTTTTTAAAATTTTGCAACTGTGTAAGTCTTTTAGGTGACAGATCTTCACATATTAATAGTGCAACAACAGATAGTCTTTGACTGCTTTATGCCTTGTAATTTTATGAAAATACTTTTCTCGTTTGGTCAGTCATTTAAAGCTTCCGTATAAATAGGAAATCAATCGGAATAACTTCTTCAGACAGTGTAGGTTATTTGCACGCTTCACTTATAAGATATTTATTTTCACGCTTTGCAGTAGTATTAACTCTATTACAGAAGGAGTTAGCATCCCGCTCAGTGTTATACAGTTTTCCAATAAAGTATGAGAAGAACAATTTTCAGTTTGCAGTACAATATAAAACTGTCTATCACAAATGTTAAATTCATACAATTTTTCTCATTTCTCTTCTTTGTTTTACAATTATGACATCAGTAATAATGGTCCCAGGAGAGACGATAAAATGTCAGTACCTTCTGTCCTGCATATCTTGCTAGACAAGGACTTCTGAGTATCAGAAGAGTTCATTTCGCAAAATGGGAGTGCAGAAGATGCATCTTGCTCAGATATCTGGTTAAGTCTGTGTTCAAGTCCTGACCCTATAACCAGTGTTCAGCTTTCAGGGAATTGCAAGGTTAGCGTAAGTCTGTCGCTGCATGGTGAAGTCTTAAATTTAAATTTTTGTCATTATTTGGTGGAATGTTATGTATGGGTTACTCTGCTGTATGAAATCAAATGTAGATAAATGACATAGCTGAAAAATTATGGACGCTCTGGAACTGTGCCTTCAAAGGAGAGTGCAATGCATCTCATTGGTAACACGCTCTCATTGGTAAAACGCAATGGCAGTGAGAAAATACCATTATGGTGAAATTGTAAAACAGGGCTGCCAAGTTTCATCAATCACAGGTAGATTGTGTACCTGAGACATGTTGCATAATGAGAAATACGTACTTCAATATTTTGTTTTGAACATGGTGTCATCATTGAGTACGCAGAAGATTGACGTGTAGTTTGTACAGTGATCACCATTTTGTGTGAGGCTGGGTGTGGCCTACAGGGGAAGGGGATGAAGGGCAGAATAAGAATTGTAGGAAACCTAAGTTTCAGTTTAAGCAAGGCTTGGAATTTGGCAATAAACTTACTGATATCTAGATAATCATGTAACGTGCCAGACTAAAAATGCTGCTTTGGCATTTGAGCAGCTATTTTTCTGTATAACATGGGAGTGCCAAACTCAGAGTTTCAGAACCAAGAATGTGGTGAGAGTGGTACCCTTGATGACTGCACAACACGAAGCTTTACACCTCGCCTGGAGCTGTCAACATTGACATTGGTCTGTTGATGACTAGAAATGTGTTGCCTGGTCAGACGAGTCGCATTTCAAATTGCATCAAGCAGATGGACATGTATGGCTATGGAGACAAACTCATGAATCCATGGACTCTGCAAGTCAGCAGGGGAAGTTGTGTCTTGTCTCAAGGCGTAATTGAAGCTATATTAAAGTTCATCGGCATGCAGTGTTCAGTGTCGAAAGTGGAATTATAATCTCGTACAAAGTTAAAGACTGTCTTTCAACAACTTCTTTGCCTCTGTACTTCCGCCTCGACTGACATCTCTGCCCTTAACTCTTTGCCTTTAAATATGTCTGCTTGTGTCTGTGTATGTGCGGATGGATATGTGTGTGTGTGTGCGAGTGTACACCTGTCCTTTTCTTTCCCCTAAGGGAAGTCTTTCCGCTCCCGGGATTGGAATGACTCCTTACCCTCTCCCTTAAAACCCACACCCTTTCATTTTTCCCTCTCCTTCCTTCCTTCCTTCCTTCCTGACGAAGCAACTGCCAGTTGCGAAAGCTCGAATTCTGTGTGTGTGTTTGTGTGTTTTGTTCATGTGCCTGTCTGCCGGCGCTTTCCCGCTTGGTAAGTCTTGGAATCTTTGTTTTTAATATATATATATATATATATATATATATATATATATATATATATATAAAAAACAAAGATTCCAAGACTTACCAAGCAGGAAAGCGCCGGTAGACAGGCACAATAAAATAACACACAAACACACACACACAAAATTTTGAGCTTTCGCAACCGGGGGCTGCTTCGTCAGGAAAGAGGGAAGGAAAAGGAAAGATGAAAGGATGTGGGTTTTAAGGGAGAGGGTAAGGAGGCATTCCAATCCCGGGAGTGGAAAGACTTACCTTAGGGGGAAAAAAGAATAGGTATATACTCGCGCTCGCGCACACACACACACACACACACACACACACACATATATATCCATCCATACATACACAGACACAAGCAGACATATTTAAAGGCAAAGAGTTTAGGCAGAGATGTCAGTCGAGGCGGAAGTGTGGAGGCAAAGATGATGTTGAATGACAGGTGAGGTATGAGTGGCGGCAAATTCAAATTATCGGAGATTGAGGCCTGGTTGATAACGAGAAGAGAGGATATACTGAAGGGCAAGTTCCAATCTCCGGAGTTTGGATAGGTTGGTGTTGGTGGGAAGTATCCAGATAAGCCGGACGGTGTAACACTGTGCCAAAATGTGCTGGCCGTGCACCAAGGCATGTTTAGCCACAGGGTGATCCTCATTACCAACAAACACTGTCTGCCTGTGTCCATTCATGGGAATGGACCATTTGTTGCTGGTCATTCCCACATAGAAAGCATCACAGTGTAGGCAGGTCAGTTGGTAAATCACGTGGGTGCTTCCACACGTGGCTCTGCCTTTAATGGTGTACACCTTCCGGGTTACAGGACTGGAGTAGGTGGTGGTGGGACGGTGCATAGGACAGGTTTAACACCGGGGACGGTTACAAGGGTAGGAGCCAGAGGGTAGGGAAGGTGGTTTGGGGACTTCATAGGGATGAACCAAGAGGTTACGAAGGTTAGGTGGATGGCGGAAAGACACTCTTGGTGGAGTGGGGAGGATTTCATGAAGGATGGATCTCATTTCGGGGCAGGATTTTAGGAAGTTGTATTCCTGCTGGAGAGCCACATTCAGAGTCTGATCCAGTCCCAGGAAGTATCATGTCACAAGTGGGGCACTTTTGGGGTTCTTCTGTGAGAGGTTCTGAGTTTGAGGGGATGAGGAAGTGGCTCTGGTTATTTGCTTCTGTACCAGGTCGGGAGGGTAGTTGCGGGATGCGAAAGCTGTTTTCAAGTTGTTGGTGTAATGGTCCAGGGATTCAGGACTGGAGCAGATTTGTTTGCCACGAAGGCCTAGGCTGTAGGGAAGGGACCGTTTGATATGGAATGGGTGGCAGCTGTCATAATGGAGGTACTGTTGCTTGTTGGTGGGTTTGATGTGGACGGATGTGTGAAGCTGGCCATTGGACAGATGGAGGTCAACATCAAGGAAAGTGGCATGGGATTTGGAGTAGGACCAGGTGAATCTGATGGAACCAAAGGAGTTGAGGTTGGAGAGGAAATTCTGGAGTTGTTCTTCACTGTGAGGCAGACCATGAAGATGTCATCAATAAATCTGTACCAAACTTTGGGTTGGCAGGCTTGGGTAACCAAGAAGGCTTTCTCTAAGCGACCCATAAATAGGTTGGCATACGAGGGGGCCATCCTGGTACCCATGGCTGTTCCCTTTAATTGTTGGTATGTCTGGCCTTCAAAAGTGAAGAAGTTGCGGGTCAGGGTGAAGCTGGCTAAGGTGATGAGGAAAGACGTTTTAGGTAGGCTGGCAGGTGGTAGGCGTGAAAGGAAGTGCTCCATTGCAGCGAGGCCCTGGATGTGCGGGATATTTGTGATAGGGAAGTGGCATCAATGGTTACAAGTATGGTTTCCGGGGGTAACATACTGAGTAAGGATTCCAGGCGTTCGAGAAAGTGGTTGGTGTCTTTGATGAAGGATGGGAGACTGCATGTAATGGGTTGAAGGTGTTGATCTACGTAGGCAGAGATATGTTCTGTGGGGGCTTGGTAAACAGCTACAATGGGGTGGCCAGGATGTTTGGGTTTGTGAATTTTAGGAAGTAGGTAGAAGGTAGGAGTGTGAGGTGTCGGTGGAGTCAGGTGAAAAGTTTCGTAGTGGGCCTAAGGTTCTGAGGATTCCTTGAAGCTCCGCCTGGACATCAGGAATGGGATTACCTTGGCAAACTTTGTATGTAGAGTTGTCTGAAAGCTGACGCAGTCCCTCAGCCACATACTCCCGACGATCAAGTACCACGATCGTGGAACCCTTGTCAAAGGTGGGTCCCACTGTGATGGAGGACCTCCTCTTCCTCAAAATCACCCTCTCCAAACCTTCCAGGAATTTCTCACTTCCAGGCTTGCCTCTCAATCTTTCTTGAAAAACCTTAATCCTACTCCCAACATCACCACAGCCGAAGCCCAGGCTATCCGTGATCTGAAAGCTGACCGATCCATCATCATTCTTCCGGTCTGACAAGGGTTCCACGACCGTGGTACTTGATCATCGGGAGTATGTGGCTGAGGGACTGCATCACCTTTCAGACAACTCTACATACAAAGTTTGCCAAGGTAATCCCATTCCTGATGTCCAGGCGGAGCTTCAAGGAATCCTCAGAACCTTAGGCCCACTACAATACTTTTCACCTGACTCCGTCAAACTCCTGACCCCACCGACACCTCACACACCTACCTTCTACCTACTTCCTAAAATTCACAAACCCAAACATCCTGGCAACCCCATTGTAGCTGTTTAGCAAGCCCCCACAGAACGTATCTCTGCCTACGTAGATCAACAGCTTCAACCCATTACATGCAGTCTCCCATCCTTCATCAAAGACACCAACCACTTTCTCGAACGCCTGGAATCCTTACCCGGTATGTTACCCCTGGAAACCATACTTGTAACCATTGATGCCACTTCCCTATACACAAATATCGCGCACATCCAGGGCCTCGCTGCAATGGAGCACTTCCTTTCCCGCCGATCACCTGCCAGCCTACCTAAAACGTCTTTCCTCATCACCTTAGCCAGCTTCATCCTGACGAAACAGTAGGATTTTGATTATTGCATGAAGTAAAAACGTTTGTATCATTTGTCTTAAATTACTTGGGAAATCAAACTCGGTGCTGAATCAGATAAATAATCCTGAATACATTTTTTTATACGTTTTGGGGAGCTACATTTGACTTTAGTACTTATATATGGACTATATATTTGCTTTAGTTAATAACATCCTCACGATGCAAAAATGTTGACCTAAGGTATCTTCACAGGCAATATAAATAGCTTGTCAGGAGGAAAGCTTTCAAGTTACACTTGAGAACAAGTGACTTAGATTTACTGTAATGTCCAAGTGTTCTGATCTTTCTCAGAAAGCATAAGAATACACCTCATTAATAGACTTGTGCATTATCATCATCATCATCAACAACAACAGCAGCAGCAGCAGCAACCATTTGACATCCCCTGCAGATTACTTCAGTAAATTTAATCATATATTACACCGTCACTAGGAAATGAGTTAATGATCTTTCTGTGAATGGGTTTGCAGTGCTGTTATTGCTTATAACGGATATGTTATCTGAATCATTTTAACCATATAAATGGAGCTCTGAACAAGTGGCAGACATGTAGTGAAGATGGAAAATTGCTTAACTTCTGACAGAAGTCCTTCCCCTTTTCATTAGCTGCGAGTGGGTTTGCTGCATTCTGATACTTTCATCTGTAAATTTGAAAAGTATTATATTCACATACATTCTGACCACATTTTTTTTTTATGTGACTGTTTCTGATTTCAACAATATTATGAAAGGTACAGATTGCTACTCAGCACGTAGATGAGGCATTGAGTCATAGACATTCACAACAAAGATACTGCTGTACTTTTAAGCCTTTGACCAAAAGGCTTTATTTTGAAGTTGACACACACACACACACACACACACACACACACACACACACACACACACACAAAACCACACACACAGTCTCTGCAGCGGCCACAGGGTGTGTGTGTGTGTGTGTGTGTGTGTTTTACTTCATACGGAAACGTTTTGTTCTAAAAGCTTAAATGTACAGAAGTATTTTTGTTTTGCCCATCTGCAACTCTTTGTGTCTCCTGTATGGTGAGAAATTATCTGTCCTTATTGTAATGTTATTGTTCCACCATGGACATTCTCATGTTTGATATTGCTGGTTTCATCTATATTGATCATCCTCAAATGGTAGACTTCCCATCAAAACAGTCAGATGCATTGCTTCCCCCTTCCCCCCCCTTCCCCCTCCCTTCCTCACACAGTAGCCCCTCTTTACTGGTTATCCAAATACTGAAGTTTGTGACAATTTTCTCCCTCTCACTATATTTAAAATTACATGTAGCAGTCACAGATTTAATGAGACATCAGAAACGATGTAGTTTTAGTGAAGCAGGTATGTATAGGTGAACAAGGGAACATTGAGTGCCATGACTGTGTATCCATTACCTACACGATATCCCTATTTCTGTCTTTTCATATCATTGGTTGAAAAATAATATAATGTTCTTGGGATAGTTGATACGAGGGCTGTTCATGAATTATACTTCCAATTGTTTAAACATCAACTGTACTTACATGTTGACATCATTGCTTCTCCACAGTCACCTCCTAAATTCGTACATTTGTTGTACCGTGCCACAAGCTTATTTTTCCACTCATCAAAGTATGGTGCCGCTTGCCACTTCAGGCAGTCTTGGCAGCATCCTGTAGCTCATCGTTTGTCACAAAGTGGTGAGTAGCCAACCAGGCCTTAACTTTGATAATAATCCAGCACCTTCTGTTTTGGACTGACCTTCAAAGTTTTGCAAGAGTATCACAGTAAACCTATGACGTCGCATTGTTCTCATCCGTTACTCTCGCAAAACCTGTTGTCAAAATTGCTTTGCATTCCCAAAGAATTGCAGCCTTCATTTTGTGGTTAGACAGCATTTGTTTAAATTTTTTTGGCTTATTGGGAGAATGAGTGCGCTTCCATTGCTTTGGATTGCTTCTTAGCTTCAGAGTTGACATGCTGCACCCATGTCTCATCCCCAGTCAAGATTCTGTTCAGAAATTGCTCACACTCTTCATTGTAGTCATGTTAAGGTGGAACACATTCTTTCAGTATTTCGAACATCAGTTAGACATTTTGATTCTCACTATGAAAAAAATATGGTGGCTTGATCTCTCTTTGACAGTGTTTAAGAGCATGTGTACAATTTTGTCAACATGTTGCACTAGTTTGCCAGTCACCATCCCCTGCCTTCATCTTGCACATCTGAAAGACCGTCCCAGAGTTTTCTGCACCACCCCAACAACACCACCACTTATCCCCAAGAACACAGTACAATTAACAATGAATCTTGGCAGCTCTGACTCCTCCTGCTCGGAGGAAATGAATGGCAAAATGTACCTTGACACCTGGCAGGAGGTACAGTAATACCATCCATTTCAGCCAATTGCTGCTTACAGACTGACTAATGTAAAGAGAGCTGAGTGACATGACATGGCCTTCAATGTCTCCTATTCCAAATGTGCAGACAACATGAAGCTAGAAGCAGTTGTTCATTTTTAATAGCCAGTTGGAGGTAAACAGGTGAATAACACTCATAATTAATAAGAATACTTGCATTTGAAGCCACTATTTATTAGATAGTAGTTTCAGCCTAACAATGTTTCAGTTCATCCTCTCGATCTTCATTGTCTTAAGAACTCTAGTTTTATTGTAGATACCATAACTCTGCAATATGTCGCATGAAATTTATTGAATTTTAAATGCACATTTAAATTACATACGTACTCCGCTAGTCATTGTACAGTCCATGTCGGAGGGTACCCTTTATCATTACTAGTCACTTTCTGTCCTGTTCCACTCCCAAATAAAGCGAGGAAAAAATGACAGTTTGTATGCCTCTGGATGAGACCTAGTATCTCATATCGTGTCTTTGTGGTCCTTACACAAAATGTATCTTTGCAGCAGTAGATCCATTCTGCAGTCAGCTTCAGCTTTTGATTCTCTAAATTTTCTCAATACTGTTACTTACAAATATCTCCTTCATTTCAGGGATTCCCATTTGATTTCCCGGAGCATCTCTGCAATACTTGTGTGTTGTTCAAACCTACTGGAAATAAACAATATTATGAAAAGGAAAGTTGCTACTCACCATATAGCGGAGATGCTGAGTTTCAGGTAGGCACAACAAAAAGATTCACAATTAAAGCTTTCGGCCATTGAGGCCTTCGTCAACAATAGATGACACTCGCACTTACACTCACACTCATGCAAACGGAACTCGTACACACAGCTGCAGTCTCAGTCAACTGAAACCACGCTACTGGAAATAAATCCGGTGCTCCACATCTGAACTGTTTTGATGTCTTCCCTTAACCCAACCTGGTGCAGATCCCAAACACTCAAACAGTACTTAAGAAAAAAGGATAGGTCACATCAGTGTCCTATATGCAGCCTCCTTTACAGATGCATTGCACTTTCCCAAAACTATCCCAGTAAAATGAGCGGTCCTATCACACTTCCCGGGGTAACTCTTAATCTCTGAATGAACGCTCATCATCGTGGACAACATGCTGGGTTCTGTTACTTAAGAAGTCTTTGAGCCACTAACATATCTGCAAATCTATTCCTTATGCTTGTACCTTCATTAACAGTTTGCAGCGGGGCACCATGTGAAATGCTTGAATCTGCCTGTTGCCTTCATAGTTCGAATCTGAATACGTTTTGATAAAGTAACAGTTCTCATCATATACATAACTGTTAATCTTAAATACTCAAGCCACGAAGTGCCCAATGTGTTTCATTTATGATTTATCATTATATTCATTTCCTTGACTTCTTTAATTAATATGTTTCATTTCATCTTATTTCCACTTCTTACCATCCATCAACACTTCTCTTTCTTTGAACAGTCACAATATTCAGTACAACTTATGTTCCTTAAAGGCTTTCTGCACTCGTTGGGCCACTTTGCCTTTTCCCATTGTTCAGTACTCCAAGCTCTGTTTCTCTTGCTGCACTCAGATCTCTCTCTCTCTCTCTCTCTCTCTCTCTCTCTCTCTAATTCAACTAGTTTTCAATCAGGTTGACACAATATTACGGTGATTGCAGAAAACTTCTCCACTAAAATATAGTGCGAAGGGGTAACAAAATATAATGCTGGTGTCAGAAGGTGAGCCCCAAAACTGTGGTGCTCGTAGTAGCTTGTTCATATTATTTGGCCAATCCCTGTACCACAGCCAAGGTGAAAAACTGACGCAAGAAATTGGAAAAATATGAATGGCTACAAAATCAAAAAGAACATGTTTAATTTAATTTTGTGCTTTCAGGTGTTCAACACAGTTGTTTCCATCTTACCAAACCACTACTTAACAACAAAGTACATATTTTATTTTAAAACGTACACTGTGAAATTGTGTAGCTTTGGTTTCTTTCTCACAGACAGTTTTAACTAAGGTAGCAGGGTTTTAAACCATTAGGCAATTTGTTTCCACCAAAATTATTCATTCTCCTTATACACTTCTGGAAATGGAAAAAAGAACACATTGACACTGGTGTGTCAGACCCACCATACTTGCTCCGGACACTGCGAGAGGGCTGTACAAGCAATGATCACACGCACGGCACAGCGGACACACCAGGAACCGCGGTGTTGGCCGTCGAATGGCGCTAGCTGCGCAGCATTTGTGCACCACTGCTGTCAGTGTCAGCCAGTTTGCCGTGGCATACGGAGCTCCATCGCAGTCTTTAACACTGGTAGCATGCCGCGACAGCGTGGACGTGAACCCTATGTGCAGTTGACGGAGTTTGAGCGAGGGCGTATAGTGGGCATGCGCGAGGCCGGGTGGACGTACCGCCGAATTGCTCAACACGTGGGGCGTGAGGTCTCCACAGTACATCAATGTTGTCGCCAGTGGTTGGCGTAAGGTGCACGTGCCCGTTGACCTGGGACCGGACCGCAGGGACACACGGATGCACGCCAAGACCGTAGGATCCTACGCAGTGCCGTAGGGGACCGCACCGCCACTTCCCAGCAAATTAGGGACACTGTTGCTCCTGGGGTACCAGTGAGGACCATTCGCAACCGTCTCCATGAAGCTGGGCTACGGTCCCGCACACCGTTAGGCCGTCTTCCGCTCACGCCCCAACATCGTGCAGCCCGCCTCCAGTGGTGTCGTGACAGGCGTGAATGGAGGGACGAATGGAGACATGTCGTCTTCAGCGATGAGAGCCGCTTCTGCCTTGGTGCCAATGATGGTCGTATGCGTGTTTGGCGCCGTGCAGGTGAGCGCCACAATCAGGACTGCATACGACCGAGCTACACAGGGCCAACACCCGGCATCATGGTGTGGGGAGCGATCTCCTACACTGGCCGTACACCTCTGGTGATCGTCAAGGGGACACTGAATAGTGCACGGTACATCAAAACCGTCATCGAACCCATCGTTCTACCATTCCTAGACCGGCAAGGGAACTTGCTGTTCCAACAGGACAATGCACGTCCGCATGTATCCCGTGCCAAGCATGTTTGGGACTGGATGATGCGTCGTCTCACGCGGTCTGCACGTCCAGCACGAACGCTGGCCCAACTGGGGCGCCAGGTGGAAATGGCATGGCAAGCCGTTCCACAGGACTACATCCAGCATCTCTACGATCGTCTCCATGGGAGAATAGCAGCCTGCATTGCTGCGAAAGGTGGATATAGACTGTACTAGTGCCGACATTGTGCATGCTCTGTTGCCTGTGTCTATGTGCCTGTGGTTCTGTCAGTGTGATCGTGTGATGTACATGACCCCAGGAATGTGTCAATAAAGTTTCCCCTTCCTGGGACAATGAATTCACGATGTTCTTATTTCAATTTCCAGGAGTGTACATAATTTTAAACAGAAATTGTATATACAATAATGCACTGTTCTGTTTACCTCCGAGCAATCTGTTTTAGCAGAAAACTTTTAAATTGGGAAAGTTGTATTTATGGGCTATAAATAAATGGAGAATACTATTGCAGAATCTGAATCTTCTGAAACTTTGTAATCCTGCCCATTCGCAGATTAAAACAATGTGAAATACTGTCATTAAAGCCACTATCCAGACAAATTTAGCAGCTGGAGAGGTCTCTCTCTTACCCCATACACCAATGAGTCCAATCAATTTACCCATACATTTTAAATGACTTTAATTCCCAATCGAGGTTTTGTTTGTAACAACACTAAACAAAAACTCGAGGTCAGAGAGGGGGGGGGGAGATATGATGGACAGAGAGGAAACAAAGGAAATGGACAGAGGGTGAAGGAGGAGGTGGACAGAGAGGGGGATGAGAAGATTGACAGAGAAGGTGGAGAGGGAGGAGATGGACAGAGAGTGGGTGGAGAAGGAGATTTGGATGTATATACAATTCCCATTCATGTTTAACAATTGTGAAGCATTGCTGGATTCGCTAGTGCGCAATATTTCGTCAACTGTCCCAGTCATCTCGCGGTGCTGCAAAAAGTGCTGTTATGTTTACTGGATGCCTACGCTCTGGATGTGAACTATTGTTAGCCTTTCGCTGCTTTCCGTAGTCGAGTGTAACTCCTGACGCCCACTAATGCCACTTGATGATCTTTTGGATTGCATATCCTGTACAGATATCCCACTAATTGCTCATTGTGTCTGCATTTCCCAGCTCCAATTTATGTGATGGCTGGAGGAATCTCAATAAATTGTGTGCTGGACGCTGAGTCTTGTTTAAATTGAAACCACTGACCCTTTTTACTAGGTTTTCTGACATATTTATTTTGATAGACACCTTAATTACTCTGTCCCAGAAACTTGGCATTTGCACTACAATACTTCTCCCACTGTATTTCATTTTGTGATTATGTTTGAGGCAACACTTGTCAACAACTGATTTGCTCGCTGTTTTAGCCGTTTGTGGCAGTGGGATACACTAAGAGAACATATGTTTTACAGAATATCAGTGCGAGCTCTGAAAAACAAAATAGTATTGTAGACATTAGTTGGCATCACGAATCAAACTCGTCTATAAATAGAGCGGTGAGACATATCGTAGTTCACAGTCTTGTGGAGTCCAGGCAGTGAGTACACGCAACGCCACAACTCGCAGCACCTAAAGAAGACGGCTTGGTCGGCCATTGAACACACGGCAACACACCATTAACTTACTGTGCTTAAAAAACGTGAGGAACCACAACGTATTTTATCTAAGACAAATCACTGTATTGACCTGAATATAGGCCACAATTCTCCCCAAAACTGGGCCAAGAAAAATGAGTGTGCAGTTTATCTGTGTGGCCCTGTAAATAATGATATCAAGCAAAACTATATGGTTGCAGATACCTCTTCAGGTCTCAAACATCTGTGATGTATATATGCAAACTGAAGTGATGAATGAAAATTTGTACTGAGGCTGGGATACAATCTCCTCCTTACTAGGCAGGTCCACTAATCATTTTGCCACCCTGGTGCAGTGGCTTTGCATAACTGCACGTACTACCCTACCGTGTCTCCCTCCTCAGTCCAAATTCCAATTCTAGTTTCAGCCCACTTGTTATTACCCTGAACTCAAACAGCATCTCAGAGGCTCTCCAACTGTATTGGAATAGCA
Organism: Schistocerca gregaria; assembly: GCF_023897955.1. Classification (NCBI taxonomy): domain Eukaryota; kingdom Metazoa; phylum Arthropoda; class Insecta; order Orthoptera; family Acrididae; genus Schistocerca; species Schistocerca gregaria. The sequence goes on from NC_064928.1 coordinate 159,429,371, forward strand.
CCACAGCACCTTTAAAAAATGTTCCAAAGATCCCTCCCACTCCCATGCTATATTTTTCTCCACTCACTCATCCAGGCCAACTCATCGTCATTATTTCTTTGTATCTCTCTGTCATGGTCTCCTGTGTCACAGCCACAGTCCCATTTGTCCTGTCCTACTACTTCTGTCTTCTCTCGTTGTCACTGTCTCCCCCTTGACTCTCTTACTGCTATAGTTCAATTCTTTTATCTTGGCGGTTCACGCATGCCCGCCCAGACGCGGGAGATTACTGCGTTGCCAGTTGTACGCGCCAAGAGAAGCAGCACCATAGTATAGTTCGCAATCTTACGTTTAGGGGGAAGCATGCAGTTTATGAAGTAAAGCCACATCGGCCGCATTAACCCTTTCGCTGCTAGAGACGTGCTCCCAGCATTCCGCGCTGTGCGCAATTTTGTCATCATTGCACTGCTCACCTGTGCAGACACATGGTGTTTCGACTACTTTAACCCACTTTATCATTCGATTTCACAAAAACTATTTGGCCCAAAAATTTGATTTTTACACATCTTCTTGACTGATAGCTTCCCCCCAAAAATGACTTAATTTTGTTTCGATGTTCAACGCAGTTATTGTGCAGCATTAGATGTAGGAAACCATTGCACGGAATTCTGAAGAGTTTGCAGAGGTAAAAGTCCATAGCGTATACTTTCTGTAGGGTCAATTTTAGTTGCCACTAGTAATTTCAAAAAATTACATTCAAACGAATAAAATTCATGAAGTAAGACACTTCGATATTGTTTTTAAATTTAAAAAAATTAAGCACTGAATAAGGTTTGAACTCAGAACCTTTCGCTTAGCAGCCTTACACTTTTTTTAACCGCTTTTTTTTTATTTTTTTTAAATGTCGTTCGCTTTTGTTCGTTACATCTGCTCGGTGCGGACGTCGTTCGTTATTGATCGATTAACTCAGTTTTTTATTACAGAGGGCAGCTAACCCTCTGACCGAACACGTTGAGTTACCGTGCCGGCTGTACACTTTAACCATTACCCTAACGCAGCTCGTCATTCAATACAAATTCCAGAGGACTTTAAAATATCACGCAAAATACCGACAAATACCGTTGGTATGACTATGAATTACGTTTCGTCGAAGTACAATAGGAAATAAACAATTAACTCTGTTCTTTATTGCAAAAAGCAGTTAGTGAGAATTATACAAACATCTTTCCTTGCTATCACCTGAATTAGGAAGCTTATTGCTTGTTTGGTTTAATTAATTAACAGAATATGGAGCAATTGCTATAAAGAATGCTTTTTCCAAACTTTCTCTAAAAGAAAGTCTGCTATCAAGACATTGCTTTTGTTCAATTACTTTATATATGACTGATATATGACTGAACGTTTCTAAAACTGAAGACACTCGTCCGTGCTGTGCACTGCAGTCAAGCTTTGGCAACGTCGTTCTGTGTTCATTGGCTGACTGTGTTTTGTGACGTCAGATGCACAGAATGAACCTAAACTCGGCTGCTGTCATAAATGACGCACACTTTAGTATCTCATTCCTTCCTTCCTTCCTGCTGTTGCTGTTTCTTCTCGCTGTCACTATCTCTTTCTTCCTCATGGTCATTGTCATACACTTTTAACTCTCCTTACTAGTGGCTCTCACTCATTTCCACTTTCTCTTTCTTTTTATTGTTCCACCCCTGGCACTGCCTCATTCACTCTTTTTCCTAGCACTGTTGTGTCACTGCCAACTATGTTCCATTGTCACTGTGTTCCTCTCTTTCTCTCTCACCACCATTGTCTCCTTTTGCTCTTCCTATAACACAGCCACTGTCTACTATATTCCAATATTTATTACTTTTCCATCTCCTTGTCACTGCCAAGGTCATCTTCTCTCTCAGTATAAAAAAGTGTGAATATGTTTGTATACGAAAATTTTTAAGAAAATTTTTTAATATTACCTTCTTTTTCCAGCTGCAATAGGATATATAATGCATATGGAAAAAAATGTATTGGTAAGTAAAATTTAAATAATTTACTGATGATGTGAAATTGAAATAACTCAAAACAAGTGTTAAACAACAGAGTGGATTTTACATGCAAAAAAAAAAAAAAAATTGCTTGTGCTTCAGTAGTACAATGTGGTATTCCCAGATGATAACAGAGTCACTTTACAGCATATTTCCCTGTGCTATGGTTCTTTATAAACTATGTTTTTGCTTTACAACCCATTTATTTTAATGCATATTGTATGTGTACAACTAGGGTAAATCTGAACCTCTGTATCTCGAAAACTGATAAAGATGTGAAGAAAATTTTCAAGGTTGCTCGAGATCTAGATCTTACGAATATCTGATAAAAATTTCAGCCATTTGCTGTGTATAGGTGTCTTGGAGTCTTGGCTGGGTTTCGGTCTGCTGAGGACAACAAAAATATAGTAAAAAATCCCTTTTTGTGAGGATTGCCCATGAAATAATGGTGCCTTCATGAGTCCCATATAGCACACCATAGACCACATCAGATGCAAAAATAACCAACTGATTTGCTGCATTTGCCTAAGCAGGAGGAAGTATGTTATTCGTATTGTAGGATGATAGTAACACTAAGACGATCTTTCTGTTGGGTATACAAATGGTCCCTAGCCCGAAGGCTATCCAAAACAATTGATCCTGCCGTTTTATCACCAGTGGAAACAGAAGTATGCACACTGGAATATCCCATTTTTATGTGCAGCATTTGAGGACACATTAGGTACAAAGACTACCGATAACTCTCTTGTTTCATACAACTGTGTCTGTTTATGGCCGCTGCTATTACATTTTCACCTCTCCAATAAACTAGCCAAAAGTGAGAACAGATGATTGCATGTGGTGAATCTGCTCCAAAGAAGACAACAAACAGTCAATTGGCAGGAAAAGTTATGAAACCGATATTCAATATTCTGGGATGCGAAGGATGTAAAGCTTGTAGACTTCTTAGAAAAAGGAAGAATAATATTGGACAGTACTACAATAACGTATTGGACCAGGAGGAAATAGGTCTTTTTTGTGAAGAAGAAACTGCTGTTTCATCACAATAGCATTCCAGCACATCTGTTTGGGGCTGTCCCTGAAAAACGCCACAAATTGCATTAAGAATTGCTGCTGCATCCCCCATTATTCTCCGATTTGCTTTCCTGTGCTTTTTTCCTGTTCTTAAACATGCAGTGCCTTAAGGCAAAAAATTCTGGTCCGATGGCGTCATTTTCAAGACAGATGTATACCGTATTTACTCGAATCTAAGTCGCACCTGAAATTTGAGACTCGAAATTCAAGGAGAGAGAAAAGTTTTAGGCCGCACCTCTCGAAACAAAGTTGGTCCATTGTAATATCAGACACAATTTAGGTCGAATGAATGACGATACAGCTACAGTAGTTTGGTGCGAGTCGTAATCTTAGCAGTTAAGCTTTACCAGATAGCCATTCCTATGCGTCAGGCGCTTCGTCCGTATTTATAGGGCTACTCTTCTTTTTTCACGTGCTTCGTCTGGTTTGAATCGATTGCTTATTTTGCTTTGATCTGATAAGTGCCGTTTTCTTGTTGTAGGTGTTTGCGTCACTCTAAGCTGAAAATGCATTACTGTACTGTGTCATGCATCGTTTGTCGCATTCTGATAGTGCGTGTTTACGGCCTGTCACCGCTCGCGGCACGGCTTGCTTTTGTGTGCGCCACCGCCGCGTACAATTACAAAAAAAAAAAAAAAAAAAAAAAAAAAAGAGAGGAATCGTCTCATTAGCGAAACAATGGCAAGAGACTGCTACTTGTTGTTACTTACACTGCTACTTTCTTTGATAATGATCAACAAGAACCAAATAATAGACTGCGTATGATAGAACATGTTCTGAACGAGAGTTACGCAAAAATTTTTCTCCGTTTGAAACTCTTTGTGACCGCTTCTTTAGTACATCAAATTCTGCACAGAAATTAGTCATCTTAGATTTAAAAATCTAGTCAGTTGCTGTGCTTCATTTCTGACTGTATCACTATTAGGAATAAGGATAATACGAATATAAACATGACACGATACGTATATTCTTCCGCGTTTGCTGTTGTCTCACTCTAGTTTCGTAGTTTATTAGGCAGACAGGATTTAAATGAGATAGCAACAAACACGGAAGAATACGTGGCAAAATGTTTATATTCGTATTATTCTTATGGTGAAGAGAATACTGAATGCGATTCACATTTCATCAGGTTCCTATTAGCAACCATCTCTTCTCACAGGTAGGAAAAAATTCAAAACGTAGAGTTGGCCATATTGACAAACATCCCAAACAGTCTTGCCAGTCGGATTTTCGTAGTACATTGAAATTCTGATACATTCGAAGATGAACAATATTGCTTTGAACTCGATTCTAAGTCGCAGGCAGTTTTTCGGATTACAAAAACCGGAAAAAAGTGCGGCTTAGATTCGGGTAAAGACGGTATATCATAGGAGGAGTCAATAAATATGGCCATGATGTTGGAAAAAAGGTATATTCCTAACAGGGGAGTGTACATAAAATGTGTTCCTTCATAATTAAACACCTCAAAAAGTTAACTATTGCCCCACAAGCAACATGGAATCAGGAAATACCGTTCTGGTGAAATCCAACTGGCTCTTTATTCACACGAAGTAATGAGGACTGTCGCCAGTGGATATCGAGTTGATTTCATATGTCTAGATTGCCAGAAGGCTTTTTAACTGAAGTTATATCTAAGATTCTCCAAGGAAATTTGACAGGCCCTCTGTTGTCCTTAATTTATTTTTACAATTTAGGAGACAATCTGAGGGGCCCTCTTAGATTGTTCGAGATGATCTGTCATTTACTATCTAAAAAGTCATAAGGAGATCAAAAAGAATTATAAAATGATTTGGAGAAGTTGTCTGGATGATCCAACAAGTGACAGTTGATCGTGAATAATAAAAAGATTGTACTAAAATATTCATACTGTGAATTAATGGCTGGACAAACTTAAGTGTGAAAGTCAGGTATATATATATATATATATATATATATATATATATATATATATATATATATATATGCTTGTGTCTGTATATGGATGGATGGATATGTGTGTGTGTGTGTGTGTGTGTGTGTGTGTGTGTGTGTGTGTGTCTCTGTGTGTGTGTGTGTGTGTGTGTGTGTGTGTGTGTGTGTGTGTGTGTGGGCGCGAGTATATACCAGCCTTTTTTCCCCTAAGGTCTTTCCGCTCCCGGGATTGGAATGACTCCTTACCCTCTCCCTTAAAACCCACATCCTTTCGTCTTTCCCTCTCCTTCTCTTTTTCCTGAAGAAGCAACCGTTTGATGCGAAAGCTATATATATATAAAGAAACTTCCACATGGGAAAAATATGAAAAATATATTAAAAACAAACATTCCAGGACTTAACAAGCGGGAAAGCGCCGGTAGACAGGCACAATAAAATAACACACACACAAAATTTCTAGCTTTCGCAAGCAACGGTTGCTTCTTCAGGAAAGAGGGAAGGAGAGGGAAAGACGAAAGGATGTGGGTTCGAAGGGAGAGGGTAAGGAGTCATTCCAATCCCGGGAGCGGAAAGACTTACCGTAGGGGGAAAAAAGGACAGGTGTACACTCGGACACACACACACATATCCATCCGCACATACACAGACACAAGCAGATATTTGTAAGGGCAAAGAGTTCGGGCAGAGATGTCAGTCGAGGCGGAAGTACAGAGGCAAAGAAGTTGTTGAAAGACAGATGAGGTATGAGCAGCGGCATCTTGAAATTAGCGGAGATTGAGGCATGGCAGATATCGAGAAGAGAGGATATACTGAAGGGCAAGTTCCCATCTCCAGAGTTCTGACAGGTTGGTGTTAGTGGGAAGTATCCAGATAACTTGGACGGTGTAACACTGTGCCAAGATGTGCTGGCCGTGCACCAAGGCATGTTTAGCCACAGGGTGATCCTCATTACCAACAAACACTGTCTGCCTGTGCCCATTCATGCGAATGGACAGTTTGTTGCTGGTCATTCCCACATAGAAAGCGTCACAGTATAGGCAGGTCAGTTGGTAAATCACGTGGGTGCTTTCACACGTGGCTCTGCCTTTGATCGTTTACACCTTCTGGGTTACAGGACTAGAGTAGGTGGTGGTGGGAGGGTGCATAGGACAGGTTTTACACTGGGGATAGTTACAAGGCTAGGAGCCAGAGGGTAGGGAAGGTGGTTTCGGGATTTCATAGGGATGAACCAAGAGGTTCCGAAGGTTAGGTGGACGGCAGAAAGACACTCTTGGTGGAGTGGGGAGGATTTCATGAAGGATGGATCTCATTTTGGGACAGGACTTTAGGAAGTCGTATCCCTGCTGGAGAGCCACATTCAAGGTCTGATCCAGTCCCGGGAAGTATCCTGTCACAAGTGGGGCACTTTTGGGTTTCTTCTGTGAGAGGTTCTGGGTTTGAGGGGATGAGAAAGTGACTCTGGTTATTTGCTTATTTACCAGGTCGGGAGGGTAGTTGCGGGATGCGAAAGCTGTTTTCAGATTGTTGGTGTAATGGTTCAGGGATTCAGGACTGGAGCAGATTCGTTTGCCACGAAGGCCTAGGCTGTAGGGAAGGGACCGTTTGATATGGAATGGGTGGCAGCTGTCATAATGGAGGTACTGTTGCTTGTTGGTGGGTTTGACGTGGACGGATGTGTGAATCTGGCCATTGGACAGATGGAGGTCAACGTCAAGGAAAGTGGCATGGGATTTGGAGTAGGACCAGGTGAATCTGATGGAACCAAAGGAGTTGAAGTTGGAGAGGACATTCTGGAGTTGTTCTTCACTGTGAGTCCAGATCATGAAGATGTCATCAATAAATTTGTACCAAACTTTGGGTTGGCAGGCTTGGGTAACCAAGAAGGCTTCCTCTAAGTGACTCATAAATAGGTTGGCATACGAGGGGGCCATCCTGGTACCCATGGCTGTTCCATTTAATTGTTGGTATGTCTGGCCTTCAAAAGTGAAGAAGTTGTGGGTCAGGATGAAGCTGGCTAAGGTGATGAGGAAAGACGTTTTAGGTAGGCTGGCAGGTGATCGGTGTGAAAGGAAGTGCTCCATTGCAGTGACGCCCTGGACGTGTGGGATATTTGTGTATAGAGAAGTGGCATCAATGGTTACAAGGATGGTTTCCAGGGGTAACATACCGGGTAAGGATTCCAGGCGTTCGAGAAAGTGGTTGGTGTCTTTGATGAAGGATGGGAGACTGCATGTAATGGGTTGAAGCTGTTGATCTACGTAGGCAGAGATACGTTCTGTTGGGGCTTGGTAAACAGCTACAAAGGGGTGGCCAGGATGTTTGGGTTTGTGAATTTTAGGAAGTAGGTAGAAGGTAGGAGTGTGAGGTGTTGGTGGAGTCAGGTGAAAAGTTTTGTAGTGGGCCTAAGGTTCTGAGGATTCCTTGAAGTTCCGCCTGGACATCAGGAATGGGATTACCTTGGCAAACTTTGTATGTAGAGTTTTCTGAAAGCTGACGCAGTCCCTCAGCCACATACTCCCGACGATCAAGTACCACGGTCGTAGAACCCTTGTCAGCCGGAAAAATGATGATGGATCGGTCAGCTTTCAGTTCACGGATAGCCTGGGCTTCGGCTGTGGTGATGTTGGGAGTAGGATTAAGGTTTTTCCAGAAAGATTGAGAGGCAAGGCTGGAAGTGAGAAATTCCTGGAAGGTTTGGAGAGGGTGATTTTGAGGAAGAGGAGGTGGGTCCCACTGTGATGGAGGACGGAACTGTTCCAGGCAGGGTCAATTTGGATAGTGTCTTGGGGAGCTAGATCATTAGGAGTGGGATCAGGGTTATTTTTCTTCGTGGCAAAGTGATATTTCCAGCAGAGACTACGAGTTTAGGACAGTAAATCTTTGACAAGGGCAGTTTGGTTGAATCTGGGAGTGGGGCTGAAGCTGAGGCCTTTGGATAGTACAGAGGTTTCGGATTGGGAGAGAGGTTTGGTGGAAAGGTTAACTACTGAATTGGGGTGTTGTGGTTCCTGATTGTGTTGACTAGAATTTTGAGGTGTTGGGGGGAGTGGAGCTCGAAGTGGGAGGTTGAGTATATGGGAGAGACTGGGTCTCCTGCAATGAGAGGAGGTTGAGATTTTTTGAAAAGGTTGTGGAGGGTGAGTGAGTTGCCTTTCTGGAGGTGGGAAGCCAGGAGATTGGATAGTTTTTTGAGGTGGAGGGTAGCATGCCGTTCTAATTTGCAGTTGGCCTGTAGGAGGATGCTATGAACAGCCAGTGTGGATGTGGGAGAGGAAAGATTGAGGTGTGATTTGTGATAGGAGTTGATGGGTGTGTTCATTGGCTGAGTCGATGTATAGGTGAAGGATTAGGCGGGTGAGGTCTATGGATTGTCCAGTTTGGAACTGGTATAAGGACTGATGGAAAGAAGGATTGCAGCCACAGATGGGGACTTTGGGGGTAATGCCAAATTTCAGGCAAGCCTGAGTAAATAAAATATGGGAGCGTAATCTGGCTAGGATGAAGGCATGTTTGCGGAGGGAATGTAAATAAAATTTAATGGTGTTGTTGTAGGGATGTTGTGAGGTTAACATGGTATTAGAAGGTGGAAAGGGTAATATGAGGTTAAAGTGAAAATAAATACACTCCTGGAAATGGAAAAAAGAACACATTGACACCGGTGTGTCAGACCCACCATACTTGCTCCGGACACTGCGAGAGGGCTGTACAAGCAATGATCACACGCACGGCACAGCAGACACACCAGGAACCGCGGTGTTGGCCGTCGAATTGCGCTAGCTGCGCAGCATTTGTGCACCGCCGCCGTCAGTGTCAGCCAGTTTGCCGTGGCATACGGAGCTCCATTGCAGTCTTTAACACTGGTAGCATGCCGCGACAGCGTGGACGTGAACCGTATGTGCAGTTGACGGACTCTGAGCGAGGGCGTATAGTGGGCATGCGGGAGGCCGGATGGACGTACCGCCGAATTGCTCAACACGTGGGGCGTGAGGTCTCCACAGTACATAGATGTTGTCGCTAGTGGTCGGCGGAAGGTGCACGTGCCCGTCGACCTGGGACCCAACTGCAGCGATGCACAGATGCACGCTAAGACCGTAGGATCCTACGCAGTGCCGTAGGGGACCGCACCGCCACTTCCCAGCAAATTAGGGACACTGTTGCTCCTGGGGTATCGGCGAGGACCGTCTCCATGAAGCTGAGCTACGGTCCCGCACACCGTTAGGCCGTCTTCCGCTCACGCCCCAACATCGTCCAGCCCGCCTCCAGTGGTGTCGCGACAGGCGTGAATGGAGGGACGAATGGAGACGTGTTGTCTTCAGCGATGAGAGTCGCTTCTGCCTTGGTGCCAATGATGGTCGTATGCGTGTTTGGCGCCGTGCAGGTGAGCGCCACAATCAGGACTGCATACGACCAAGGCACACAGGGCCAGCACCCGGCATCATGGTGTGGGGAGCGATCTCCTACACTGGCCGTACACCTCTGGTGATCGTCGAGGGGACACTGAATAGTGCACGGTACATCCAAACTGTCATCGAACCCATCGTTCTACCATTCCTAGTCCGGCAAGGGAACTTGCTGTTCCAGCAGGACAATGCACATCCGCATGTATCCCGTGCCACCCAACGTGCTCTAGAAGGTGTAAGTCAACTACCCTGGCCAGCAAGATCTCCGGATCTGTCCCCCATTGAGCATGTTTGGGACTGGATGAAGTGTCGTCTCACGCGGTCTGCACGAACGCTGGTCCAACTGAGGCGCCAGGTGGAAATGGCATGGCAAGCCGTTCCACAGGACTACATCCAGCATCTCAACGATCGTCTCCATGGGAAAATAGCAGCTTGCATTGCTGCGAAAGGTGGATATACACTGTACTAGTGCCGACATTGTGTATGCTCTGTTGCCTGTGTCTATGTGCCTGTGGTTCTGTCAGTGTGATCATGTGATGTATCTGACCCCAGGAATGTGTCAATAAAATTTCCCCTTCCTGGGACAATGAATTCACAGTGTTCTTATTTCAATTTCCAGGAGTGTATATATATATATATATATATATATATATATATATATATATATATATATATATATATATATATATATATATATAGGGAGAGATAAAGGTGTAAAAAAGTCGAAAAAGTGTTGGTTTGAGATGAGCTATGTTGATCCTGTGCTGAACTTAGGTTGGTGAACAACAATGGGTGCAAAGGTTAGATAGTTGTGTTGTCTCCAAAACACGTTAAAGGGTGGGGAAATTCAGGAAAATTTCGAAAAAAGTGCGTGTAGATGTATTCAAAGGACAGGTTATGTACTGGCAGATTATGAAAATGAGGCTAACAATTGTTTGACAAAGAAATAATAACGTTTAAACCTGTGGGAAGCTGCTAAAAAATGATCGGTTATGTGGGAAAAACGGGAATGGAAATAAAACGAAAGTTGTTGGAAATAGCTGAGATGGTTGTTTAATGGGTGAAAGAAACTGAAGCTGTGAAATAGTATTCACGAGTTTACACGAAATGTTTGTAAACTTGGCACAGTGGATTTTATAGCAGCGGTAATGTTGAAAGCGTTAAAGTTTTTAGGTTACGGTTTGGAGGTAAATTACGTATTATTGAGTATAATTAGGCAGGGTAAAATGTATGGTAGATTACGGAAAAAGGGAAGATGAATACAAAGTGAAACTACTTGTACAAACAAAAAGAGAAAGTAAGGTGATAGAAAAGGACATTGAAGCAGGTAGTTCATAATCTGGGTTTTCCCACACTGACACAAAGCACTTTCACTAATTCCCCACTTGTGCAGATTTTTGTTACATCTGCCCATTCCTGAACGCAGCATGTTCAGGGTTTTCAATCTCTCCCACTCAAGTTCTGCACCTGGTGGCAGCGCTTCCTCAGAATCATGAGCAGATTCTTGTTGTTCCTGCCCCAGTCTTTTTCTAGAAGTTTTTGGCGGATCTCTGAGTGGTTAGATTGAGTGGAGAAAACTACTACTTGACTTAAGGCGTTTTGGTACCATTTGGTACCCATGTGATGTTGAACTTGCACCTGGTTTGTTCGTTCAATTCAGCTCTGTACTGAATGTTGCACATTTGAAGGAGCAATTCCTGATAAGGAGTATAGGCGTTCTATTCTTGTTGGCTTAAAACATCCAATAATATGTCTACACGTCTGGTTCAGGACAGTGTCCAGTTTCTTTGTGTGACATGACCGCTCCCAGACAGGACTTGCAAACTCAGTAACAGAGTGCCATTGCGGCGTTGCGTAAAACTTTTGGATTAGTCTCCCATTTTGATGTTGTTAGCTTGCCACCAAGTTAGTTATTCCGCTATTGGACTTTTGCCCTACTCTTCTCATTGTGCTGCTTTAATGACAGTGTCCTAGGCAAGTCTGGGTCTTACTTGGATTGGGTTTCAGCTGATTTTTATTTTAATAGTTGGTGAGATTTTCCAAGTTCTCAGCTGGTATTTCCTCAATATCCTTGTAGTTTGATGAGTGAACTGCTATTGCCGTGTCGTCATGATAAATGAAAGATCTAAAGATCTTGACCGAAGATTAATATGCTGGTCATTTGTATAAATATTCAATAATATGTGGGGGCAAGAACACTGCCTTGGTGAAGCTCATTCTTCTTCTTCTTCTTTTTTTTAGTCGCTATGGGTTGGGGGCTTTTTGTTGTTTTTTTGCACTTTCGCAATGAGATTCATGAGGTTGATGGTATCATATGCTGCTGTCAAATCTATAAATACCACCTCTGTAGCTAGTCTTTTCTCAAACCCATCTTCAATATACTGGGTTAGGCTGAGAGCTTGACTGGTACAAGATTTGCCAGGCCAAAATCCTTATTGCTGTTTTATTAGGATGCCCTCACTCATCTCTTTGAATCTGTTTATTATCAGTTTGTAAGTTGTACACAACAGAGATATCGGCCAATAACTCTTAGGATCTTCTGGGTCCTTACCAGGCTTAAGAATTGCAATTTTTTTGCCTGCCTCCAGATTTTAGGGATTCGTCCAGTTGCCCAACAGCAGTTCATAAACTCCAAAAGCCACAATTTAGAGCGAACACCAAGATATATAAGCTGTTCGTTTCTAATGTCATCCATGCCTGCGGCCTTCCAGTCATTAAACTTTTGATTGCTTCATTCAGTTCTGATAATGCAAATGTGTGCTTGAGTGTTTCATTATTTTCTTCCTGGGAAGCATTTAGTTTTCTCGTATGCCCTTTCTTCAGTCTGTGTTCCAATTTGCCGTTTTTCAGCAACTGGGAGGCTGTTTGGTTTACTGTAACTCAACAAAGTTTGATGTACCTGCAGATAGACAGTCTAGCTTTATGAGCAGTCTCCACGCTTTCCAACTACTGTGGGTCATGTTAATGCTTTCTATAGTATGTTACCACTTCTGTTTTCTATTTTCAATCATTGTTGTTATGACTACTTCACCCGCCTCCTGGGGAGAATGAGTTTGCGTCATAGAGATCACAATACGTTTCGTATTTATCTTTTGTCTCTTTTCTGTAGCCTGGAATGTACGATTTTCTACGTCCTCTCGTTATACTCTGCTGTGCACAGTACCTTAAAGATTTAACAATCTCACTGTAGTTATCTGGTAGAGGTTGAAGAAATGAAAGTTTGTTGTCTACTGCTTTCAAGAAAGCTTCGCAGTTAACTTTTTGGAAATTAAATCTATTTCGAACAGGTAACTGTTGGTTGTATCACTGGGTTGATTTTGCAGAGTATTGGGCGGTGCTGGGACTTTGGAATGGGATTCAATACAAGCTTTTGGCTTATGTTCGCAAGAGTATTGCTAGTGAAACATAGATCTGGATTATAGCCTCTTTTCCATCTGCCGCTGTTGAATGATGGAGGCTGTTTTGGATAGTGGATCAAATGGAGCTTGCTGTTTTCAGGCCACATTGTGAATGTTGAAGTCTCCATTATTATGTCTGGTATATTCTTGTTCTTCCCCAGGGGTGTGCTGAACTGGTATGGTATGTTGGGCGACTTATACACAGAGTGGATGTTTGTCACCCAGACAAAAATCAAATGGCTCTGAGCACTATGGGACTTAACATCTGAGGTCATCAGTCCCCTAGGACTTAAAACTACTTAAACCTAACAAACCTAAGCACACCACACACATCCATGCCCGAGGCAGGATTCGAACCTGCAACTGTAGCAGTCACGCAGTTCTGGAGTGAAGCACCTAGAATCCCACGGCCACCGCGGCCGGCCTCACCCAGACATACAGAGACTATTTCTATGCTATTCTGATTATTAGTTCTACCTTCTGTGAGTCAGAGATCGTTGTTGACGAAAATTGCCCTTCCATATGGGTTATGGGGAATCTCTTTGATTAGCTGCATGCCAGGTATTCTTGGCCTTGTGTAGTCTGGCCCTCTGTGTGTTTCCTGGAGGCACAGAATACCGCACTACAGTGCTTGCACATACTTGAAATAAGGTCTTGTTCTGCATGTGACAGTTGAATGAGATAATTGTCAGTGTTGGCTCTGGAAGTAGGTTTTTGTGATCTCTCATTTTCTGCATGCTCATAAGGTTTGTAGTCGCTGTGTAGAAAGATTAGCCGTCAAAATGCCGTTGCCCAGGGGACGCCCGAGTGGATATTTCTCGATCTTCTTGGAGGCTTTTTCTTTGTCCCCTGACAGCATGGTATTTTAAGGCAAAGGCGCAATGAAGATGTACCACTCTAAGTGATTTATTGTAATAAGATCAGTTAATGACAAATTGTATGTAAAAGTCATAAGAAAAGTTACTATGAACAGAGTTTGTGTTTCTTGTGGTTTCTTGGCTATGGAAACGATGTTCTGTGGTGCAGGAAGTAGGTTCGAAACTAAAGCCGGATTCACACATGCAACAAAAGTGTCGCCGCAGCTAGTGGCGTACTCCAGTTGCTTTTTTAGTGGTGTAACTTAAGAGACACAAGTTTCGTAATCCAGAATGAGATTTTCATTCTGTGCGGCGGAGTGTGCGCTGCTATGAAACTTCCTGGCACATTAAAACTGAGTGCCAGACCGAGACTTGAACTCAGGACCTTTGCCTTCTGCGGGCAAGTGCTCTACCAACTGAGCTACCGAAGCACGACTCACGCCCCATCCTCACAGCTTTACTTCTGCCAGTACCTCACTTCCTACCTTCCAAACTTTACAGAAGCTCTCCTGCGAAACCTTGCAGAAGTAGCACTCCTCGCAGGAGAGCTTCAGTAAAGTTTGGAAGGTAGGAGACGAGGTACAGGCAGAAGTAAAGCTCTGAAGACGGTGCGTTAGTCGTTCTTGGGTAGCTCATTTGGTAGAGCACTTGCCTGCGAAAGGCGAGGGTCCTGAGTTCGAGTCTCGGTCCGGCACACAGTTTTAATTTGCCAGGAAGTTACAAGTTTTGTCATGCTTCATTGTACTTCGTTGCGCCACTTTTTCTTCCACCACTGAGCCCTGGAGGCAGTATTTCGAAACACAAGAATTCTGTTGCAGTTATTTTGGAATAATTGCTGCTGTACTCCATACGATTTCAGTATGTTTTTGTTTTTCATTTTATGGCTAAAAAAAGAGAAAATCGTAGTCAGCAGGTACACTTTCATAGATGCTGTAACTACAAGAACAGCAACCTATTTTGACTTTGTGTGTGTGTGTGTGTGTGTGTGTGTGTGTATAAACCACGATCTTTAAGGATTTTTGGATGAGTAAATAAACAAAGTTAATATATGTCAGCAAAAAAGCAAGTAATAAGCTTCGTGATTTATGAGACCAAGCATTGCATAAATTGTGGATTATGGCTCCCAATTGTGATGTGGTAGCTGTTAAACTAAAAATTAAATATTTTAAATGTCTATATCAACGAATACAATAAGATTTTAAAATCTTGGAAGAGTGGCGTGTCTGCGGACAATATTTACTTGACAGCACCCGGTTAGTTTGCCATCGAAGGCATAATTTTCGTCTCCAAGTGTTGTTTCTTTTATAAATGTATTTGTGGTCACTGGTTTATCTCTGTTCAAAATTATTTTGGATCCAACATTTGGGTTTCGTCTTCCCTGTATTTAACTCTTGTTGTCACAGTTGTAATGTCATGTCCTGCTCTATAACATTCATATGCGTGCATACGATTTCAATAGACGCCATACTGAAAATTGCACAACTACTGTTTGGCGACGATAACATGACGATTTCCTTATTGCCACCAGAAGCGGAGAAAATCAACACTACTTGGAAGATATTCATATGTCACAGAGCGCTGCCAACGTCAAGCTGCCTCTAGAAGCATTTATGTGAACTAACAAGTAAAGCCGGGTTCACAGAAGCAACGACAGTATCGCCACAAGTGAAGTCATTCTGGAGTGGCGCTGTGAGCTACCGTTCACACAGGACGCCACAAATTCTTCATAATTGCGCAATTTGCAAAATGGCGTTACCTGTCTCAGCTGATTAAGCTGCTGTACGTATTACTAAATAAGATGTTTTGCAAACATAATAAGTGTAAAAAATTACTTGCCAAGTGTTTCTCATCTCTCTTGTCTCGACTACATGTTTTAAGAACCGGTCTGCAGCTTCAAACAAAGCAAGGCTGGGTTTATAAATACCATCTGTAGACGCACCACTGTTAAATGATTTCAGTACTTTTTTATGTTCATTCATGTAAGCATTTCGAATGCTTCGAATTTTTAATTTTGTTGTTGCTACATCAATTCCAGGTACATATTCACGCATACTGTTTACTATTTCAATTAATGCAACATCTCTCAAATTTCGGTCTTTGTATGATTCGCTTTTGTGGTTCCAAAGGCATTCTCGTTCTTGATACACCTCCTAGAATCTCATAATTGTCACTATTGACCACTTTTTCAACATATTAATAGCAAACGCACAAACAAAATCACTATCTACGAACGAATACACACTAGAAAGGTTTGAATTAGCCTCGAGGTAACAATCGAATGACGTTATTCGATTGTGGAGAAGGCAAAATGGCGCAACAAAGTAGAACCGCGTTCAACTTTTTGTGGCGTGACAAAAGTTGCGCTTCTTAAATGGCGCCACCGAAAACTAGGGGTTCACACATGCAACTACAAAGCAACTGCAGTTCGCTATTAGCACTGGCGATACTTTTGTTGGTTGTATGTTATTCCAGGAACTTGCTGCAAGTAATTTTTTCAGAAGTGCCATTGTCCGTAAAATCTAGAGCTGCTGGCACTGTTGTTGTATCTTTATTAATGAATAAAATATTGACAAAATACAACAATAAAAGTTCTAGAGTAACATTGTTGGTGTACATATTGATGTTATCAAGGAAAACTATTCGATTAACAAAATTCAGAGGGCATCACTTAGATTAAAAACTTTGAGGATGTTTTGTGTAAATTTCGAATATGCCTTGTCTATTGTATATCCCCCCCATGAACCATGGACCTTGCCATTGGTGGGGAGGCTTGCGTGCCTCAGCGATTCAGATAGCCATACCATAGGTACAACCACAACAGAGGGTTATCTGTTGAGAGGCCAGACAAACGTGTGGTTCCTGAAGAGGGGCAGCAGCCTTTTCAGTAGTTGCAAAGGCAACAGTCTGGATGATTGACTGATCTGGCCTTGTAACAATAACCAAAATGGCCTTGCTGTGTTGGTACTGCGAACGGCTGAAAGCAAGGGGAAACTACGGCCGTAATTTTTCCCGAGGGCATGCAGCTTTAGTGTATGATTAAGCTTGCACAGGATAGAGTAGCATGGAGAGCGGCATCAAAGCAGTCTCAGGACTGATGACCATAACAACAACATTGTATAATTAAGTTTTCAAAAACAGGAAACAGAAAAGTGGCATAGTATCTCATCAAGAGACTGCATTTTAATTACTCTCCGAATTTTGCAAGCGGTATTAACTACTTTTACTACAAACATAATACATTTATGTTTATGGTAACATTAAAAAATCAACTAAAATTTAAATATGCCTGTAACGCCGCTCTACTTTCTCTCCTGGTGAAAGAAATTCATTGATAAACTCACTTCACACTTCCTTGGCTGGTGGTGCCATTATGTGTAGGTATATTTGTTTTGACCCATCTGTCTTTGTGCCGTTCTCCTTTTCGTCATAGTGGTACTGAACAGATGCAACGTCTGTAAGTTTGCAGAAATTTCCAAGAAATGACAAATTTGGCAAGTACTTGCACAAAAAAACAAGAACCTGGAAGGAATTTTCACTCTGCAGCGGGATGTGCACTGCTTTCAAACTTCCTGACAAATTAAAACTGTATGGTGGACCGGAACTCGAACCTGGAAACTCAGTATGCCACACAATTCTAATTTATCAGAACGTTTCATGCAATGCTCCCTGCCTTCTGGTTCTTCCCATAGTCTGCTATGTCTCTCTCCATCCTTCATGTCGTCCAAAAGTTGTATTCATCTTCTTCCTCGTCCTACCGTTCCTTAAATTTTCCCATCAATGACTTCGTGTATGAGTCTTCTGTATCTAAGTATGTGTCTGATCTAGTTGGCCTTCCTCTGAAGAATTTAATTCAGAATGTCTCTCTTCTCCCGTACTCTTCTCAGTACATTGCAATTCGTCACCCATCAGTCCACTTGATCTTCTCGTTGGTTCTTCAGCACAACATATCAAAACTTTCAAGGTTTTTTTTCCTATTTCTCATGGTTCACATGTCTGCTCCATGCAGTGCAGTGCTCCAGATATAGCACTTCACCGGTTTCTTCCTTCATTTCAAGCTTAACTTGCTGGTCAGCACATTCCTCTTTTTACTGAATGCAGTTTTGCCCTTAGCGATTCTTGCTCGAATTTCACTGGTACCTTTTTCATACTTTGTCACCAACTTTATCAAATACTTGAACTGTTTCACATCCTCCAGTTCTCGATTGTCGATGGTTGTCCTCAAAGGTTTCTCCCTTTTTTATATCCGCATCACTTTTGATTTTTCGATGTTGTCTTCCATGCCATATTTCCTTCCAGTTTCCACCAACTGGTTTATCATGTGTTGCACTTGTCTTTGATTTTTAGCAAGCACTACCGTGTCATCTCCATACTTTATGGCACTGATGAGGCGTCCTCCTATCCTGAAGTTTCCGCGTCCTTTCAAAGCTTCTTTCGCCCGCCATTCCCCATATGGGTTGAAGAGACTCAACTATAGACGACATCCTTGACTGACGCCTCTTGGTATTCCCACGCTGCTTGTTCCTCCATAGTTCAGCTGCATCTTTACTCTTTGTCCCAGGTGCAAATTGAGAATTAGTCTCAAGGCTCTCCAGTTTATTTCTCTCTCCTTAAGGATGTTCATCAATTTTATCCAGTTAACTTCCGTCAGTCTATAAAATAAATACAAACTTCTTCGTTAACGGCCAGAACTCTCTCTAACAACATGCTCACCGTGCCGAAGGTGTCTTTCATTCCTTTTCCCTTCCTAAATCCAAACTGGTCCTCCTATTACCTCTTCAATTTTGTGTTCCAGCCATCTGTTGAGTATTCTTGCACTAATATTCGCTACATGTGAGATTAAACTGATTGTTCTGAAATCACTAAATTTCTTGGCTTGTTGTTTCTTCTCAGAAGCAAATATAGTGACATCCAGAAAGTCCTTAGACCATTCCCCACTTTCGTAGATTTTGTTTATGCGTCAGTGCCTTCAAACCTTCTTTTTCGATTTCTTTCACCAAATCAACCAGTATGTCGTCATCTTCTGTAACTTTCCTCCTCTTCAAATCCTTAATCGCCTTCTCTACTTCAGGTGTCTGTATGCTAGGTACTTTTTCGTCTTCGTCAGTCTCTTCCTCTATCTGTGTTTCAATGCCTTGTGGACGATTTTCCATTCGTAGAGTTCCTTTATATATTCTTCCCATACTTTCAGTGCCTTCATTTGTTCAGTAACGATTTGTCCTCTACAAGTCTTCTATCACAAAAGTTCTTACTCCTTTGTTTTCTCTACTGCCCAGCTGCTTTGTTTTCTGGTACATACGGTCATACCTTTAGTACATTTAAGAACAAAATAATACGTAATTTGAAGACAATGAAAGCTTCCATATGCAATGGCTTTAACATAAATAATGGTACATATGCCATCATGCTCATTTTCATCATTTCACAAGGTAATCGTAAAACCTCTCAGTCCCCTCTTTCACAAATGGAATCATTTGAGCTAAATCCATACTTTTTTTTCAGACAACCTAGATTCACAGTGTAGTGCCTCCACCTGCACTTGTTGAAAACCATATCTCTTCAAGACGTAGTGTTCCTTTAACTCTTCAATATCATTAACAGTTGACCAAACATGCAGTACCCCTAGGTATTCAGCAATCAGTCTGATCCATTGAACTAAATCTTTTGGAACTTCACACATAGTTAACGTCTTTCGTTTCTCAATGTGAACAAAATCACGATAGCAAATATAAAAAGTGTGTCTTTTCACCAAAAATTTATGTTCTATTTCTGTAAAGTAACTCTTTGCTGTTAGGTAAATCCACAGAAACATCATCATCCTATTTATGTTCAGCAGTTGTCGCTCGACATTGTCAGTTTCTTTTTATAAGTAAGTTTCCACACGCCACATGTGACCTTACGCCAGAGAAACATGTGACTAGTTTGATTATCACCAACATGAAGGTAAAAGTTGTAATTTGGGAGCTGCCATAAATAGCTCATTTCACTATGCCTTAATGAAAGAAGAGAAATCACTTTTTACAAATCCATTCCAACTGTGCATACTTATGAGCTAGGTCCTTGACTCTTGACTGTGTCAGAATTCGTGGATTCCACAGCTTTCTTTGCTTTACAATGATGAATTTCTAGCTGCAGTCTATTGTCTTTCTTATTGGAATCGAACCTCAATTTACTTTAAGAAGATCAGATGTAGAACATGTGTCGCTTCACAAACAATGACTTTTAGTTTGGGGAATTTGTCTTCCAATACTTTAGCATGGAAGTGGCATATGATTATAGTGTCTTCATGTTGTTTTTGAAATTCATTCAATAAACCGAAAAACAGTCAGGTCTTAATTTTAAGTATCTTTATCACCCAATTTGTGTCTTAAAAGTGTCCTTGTTGCCTTGGTATGGCATTAATAATGATCAAAAACCAGCTTTTCATATTCTTCTGAGTATTTCCGGTGTTTTGTCTTATTTCCTCGCTTTTCTTCACAGACAATCTCACCACACACCTTCAACTGTGTTAACGTCTGAATTCATCTTTTCGTCAAACCAATAACATCACGAAATCTTTCTTTACCTACCCTTACTAAATCTCCTTCCCCACCAGGCAATGTGTAGCACATAGCTGTTTCTTTCCTCTTCGATATTACCGGATCTTCAGCACCTTTCTCAGTAGACAGGTGAGCAGTTTCGTTACTATCATTATTTACCTCTTGATCTTCGCTGCTTCACTGTGTAGACATGCATGTGAGACATTGCACAGGTATTTTACTTTATGTATGTTTTAGTGAGCAGAATTCTATATACAACATAAGATTCTGGTCAAATGAAAGTTGTCTGCATTTAAACTAACATTCACATAAAATCTGAAAGAATGAAACAGTATACGTAATAATATTTTTAACTCAACATACCTAGGTCTTTGCAGGTAGTTAAATGATTCTGGGCAAGAAGTTAACTGTTACCTAATAATAGGAAATTTGATTTTTGTAAGTACAAAAATTCGTTTCAGTTATAAATTCAATGTATTAAAATACTTGAACATTTAATGCTATTCCAAAGCTTATTATAAATGTTAAAACGACAATCAACGTCTACTTGGAGCTAGTGAGCCTCTTTAGCTCGAACCACAACTTTGTCTTTTCCATTATATTCCTCTCTTCCACTGTGTAGTTCCTTCCTTTTACTTTGAGCACTACCTTCACCTCTCTTCCCCCATTTTGCTGCTGTTTTTCTTTCCATTTTTCTAAACTGTGTATTATTTATCTGAAATAATTTCTTCATGGATGCCTTATGGTTGCAAATCAACCACAGAGGTATTTTTTCAGTTGGCAGCACAAGTGCTGCAAGACACTGAAAGAGAACAGAGTCTTGCCACATGACTCATTATTTGAACACTGATATTGGTGTTAGATACAGTTATGACACCTGTAAACACTGTTTCTGGAAGTTCTAGTGCTTTTATATAAAAATAAATGTTATTGGCTTTGGTGTTTACTGCAAAATTTCACCGACAACTCAAATTTCCTTTTTTTTGGAACTTGACTAGGTAATTGCTTACATGCCAAAATTATTTGTGAGGAACACTAAACTAGATTTGTGATGAAGTATACTACTTAGTAAGATCCAAGTTTGTTTTTCCTGTGGAGCCGAAAAATTTTTATATCATAAAGCACTAGAGTATTGTTTTGTTGAATCTAAAATGATCATTTAAGTGTAAAATTCATTTGCTGAAGAAATTGCTTATCTAAAATGATTATTTAAGGGTAAAAGTCATATGCTGAAGAAATTACTTTGCAGAAATCACACCTGGAAGTAAGCACAATAGTGATTGTAATGGTAAGTTAAAATCATAACTGAAATATATACTTCCAATTGTGCAAAATTGTCAGACGAAATTGATAGTGTTTGGAATGACCTAAACACTCTTAGAATGGAGAAAAATTTGCAAGAGTAGGAAAGACAGACTTAACTTGACATTAAGTGTAAAGTCAGCTTCGCACATGTAACTAATGTGATGCCACAGCTTGTGGTTTTCCGAAGTAGAACCGTGAGTTAAATTTCACCCACAATGCCACAAATTCTGCCTAGTTTGCACAGCTTTCAGCGTGGTGTCGACTGAAATTATATGGGTGAGTATTTATTTAGTACAAGTTATGGCATTAGAGCAGTGACAAGAATTACATACAAGGAAGACGAAACCCAAATGTTGGATCCGAAGACAGATTTCGTGCATGGATAAAAAAAGGCCCACAAACATATTTATAAACGAAATAACACATGAAGACGAAATTGTCTGCTGTGGCAAACTAACAAATAGCAGGCAGATAAATATGATCTACAGACAAGCCACTCTTCCAACATTGCAGACTCGTATTATATTCACTGATATAGGCATTTCGAATAACACATTTTTAGTTTAACAGCTGCCACATCACACTTGTGGTTTATCTCCCACATGCACACTACAATTTGTACAGTGCTAGGTCTCAAAAATCACAAAGGACTCGATATTTTGGATACACATTAACTTTATTTATTTCTTTATTCATCCAAAAATCTTCCAAGATTGTGGGCTATGTCATTGCTTTCAAATAGTGTGTGTACTCTCTCTCTCTCTCTCTCTCTCTCTCTCTCTCTCTCCCTCTCTCTCTCTCTCTCTCTCTCTCTCTCTCTCTCTCTCTCTCTCTGCTACAGAAAATTAAATGTATGTTGTTGCTCTTGGAGTTCCAGCAGCTGTGAAAGTGTACCTGCTGACCACTGTTTTCGTCACCCAATAAAATGAAACACCTTGAAATCAAATGGAGTACAGCAGCAATTACCCCACAATGACTATGACAGAATACTCACGTTTCGAAACACAGTCATCAGGAAGCTGTGGTGGGAAGAAAGTGGTGTAACAACACACAAACAAGTTGAACTTTTTGTGGCATGACAAATGTTGCATCTCTTAAATTGCGTTGCAGTAAACTGTGAATTTTTGCGTGCAACTGTAATATGCTACCAGCAGTGGGGACACTTTTGTTGCGCATATGAACACAACGTAAGCTTTTGATTTTAGTGATAATGCTTAATTGCTCTTAAGCTTAATCAATAATTTTCATAAAAATATTGGCTTGTACCTTTGACTAAAAAGCGTCATATCAGGGCTTACATTACAAAAATCTTACATTTTAGTATTAAAATGATCACAAGGATTTTGTGGCATTTGTGTTGCTAACTACTACAGCTAATAGACCACAGTCTTCCATTTTGCTGCGATGTAGTCAGTTTTATCAAGTTCTCAATTACATTATAAAGAGTATTCCTCCACGACATTATGTCGTATCTTGTATATTCTATCAAGATGCAACTGTCAGTTCCATAGTTTCAAGTGAAGAGGGCAAATTTCCCACATTATTTTGAGGGAGAACCTGTATTTTGGTCTTAACAAGCCCCCTGGCTTCAGCCAGTGTTTGCTCTCAGCAAGGGTAATATCGTCTCTCTTTACTTTTATATTCATAGTAGGACAGCAGATGGCAGGTTTTCTATGGTCGTAGTGTTGCCGGGTTGTGGGAAATTTCCCTTGAATGAGGGAAAAGTAAGGAAAAAATTGATTTTGTGGGAAAAAGGGAAAATTAAGAAATAATTGCAAAAAAGGCATGGGAATTTTAGAAATGACTAACCAAATAGGCTGTTATTGTTGTTGTGGTCTTCAGTCCACAGACTGGTTTGATGCAGCTCTCCATGCTATTCTACCCTGTGCAAGCTTCTTCATCCCTCAGTACCTACTGCAACCTACATCCTTCTGAACCTGTTTAGTGTCTCTTGGTCTCCCTCTACGATATTTACCCTGCGCACTGCCATCCAATACTAAACTGGTGATCCGTTGATGCCTCAGAGTATGTACTACCAACCGATCCCTTCTTCTAGTCAAGTTGTGCCACAAATTTCTCTTCTCCCCAATTATAGTCAACACCTCCTCATTAGTTACGTGATCTACCCATCTAACCTTCAGCATTCTTCTGTAGCACCACATTTCGAAAGCTTCTATTCTCTTCTTGTCCAAACTATTTATCGTCCACGTTTCACTTCCATACATGGCTACACTCCATGCAAATACTTTCAGAAATGACATCCTGACACGTAAATCTATACTCGATGTTAACAAATTTCTCTTCTTCAGAAACGCTTTCCTTGCCATTGCCAGTCTACATTTTATATCCTCTCTTCTTCGACCATCATTAGTTATTTTTCTTCCCAAATAGCAAAATTTCTTTTACTACTTTAAGCGTCTCATTTTCTAATCTAATACCCTCAGTTCACCTGATTTAATTCGACTACATTTCATTATCATGGATTTTAATTCCTACTCCGAATTTGTCTTTTGTTTCCTTTACTGCTTGCTCCATATAAAGATTGAATAACATCGGGGAGAGGCTACAACTCTGTCTCACTCCCTTCCCAACCACTGCTTCCCATTCATGTCCCTTGACTCTTATAACTGCCATCTGGTTTCTGTACAAATTGTAAATAGTCTTTCGTTCCCTGTATTTTACACCTGCCACCTTCAGAATTTGAAAGAGAGTATTCCAGTCAACATTGTCAAAAGCTTTCTCTGAGTCTACAAATGCTAGAAAGATAAGTCGTAGGGTCAGTATTGTCTCCCATGTTCCAACATTTCTATCGAATTCAAACTGGTCTTCCCCGAGATCGGCTTCTACCAGTTTTTACATTTGTCTGTAAAGAATTCATGTTAATATTTTGCAGCCAAGACTTATTGAAGTAATAGTTCAGTAAGGTTTCAAAAGTATTATCACGTACTTCTTCTTTTACTGGAAGTTAGTTCTGTGGTTATAAGACAGAATGAAACTAAATAACTGTCTACAGCTTCTCACGAATAAGAGCAACCTGGAAATACAAAAGTTAACGTGACGGCTTTGGTACATCATGGAATACACAATCTGCCGTCTTCTTCAAAATGCATTCGTCAGAAGTAGGAACGAATGCTCTTTATTTTGTTCACGTTAACTTTTGTATTACCAGGTTGCTCTTATTCGTGAGAAACTGTAGACAGTTATTCAGTTTCATTCTGTCTTATAACCACAGAATCAACTTGCAGTAAAAGAAGTAGTACACAATAATACTCTTGACACCTTGTAGGTGTGAAAATTACTGAACTATCATTTCAATAAGTCTTGGCTGCAAAATACTAACATGAATTCTTTACAGACAAGTGTAAAAACTGGTAGAAACCGATCTCAGGGAAGACCAGTTTGAATTCGATAGAAATGTTGGAACATGGGAGATACTGACCCGAAGGAAGGGCAAACCTACGTTTCTAGCATTTGTAGACTTAGAGAAAGCTTTTGACAAAGTTGACTGGAATACACTCTTTCAAATTCTGCAGGTGGCAGGAGTGAAATACTGGGAGCAAAACGCTATTTACAATTTGTACAGAAACCAAATGGCAGTTATAAGAGTCGAGGAGTATGATAGGGAAACAGTGGTTGAGAAGGGATTAGGACAGAGCTGTAGCTTATCGTCAATGTTATTCAATCTGTGTATTGAGCAAACAGTAAAGGGAACAAAAGAAAAATTTGGGGTATGAATTAAAATCCATGGAGAAGAAATAAAAACTTTGAGGTTTTCCAGCGACACTCTAATTCTATCAGAGACAGCAAAGATCCTGGAAGTGCAGTTGTACAGAATGGCCAGTGTCTTGAAAGGAAGGTATAAGATTAATATCAACAAAAGCAAAACGATGATAATGGAATGTAGTCGACTTAAATCAGGTGATGCTGATGGTATTGGATTAGGAAATGAGACACTTAAAGTAATAAATGAGTTTTGTTATTTGGAGAGTCGAATAACTGATGATGATCGAAGTAGAAATGATATTAAATATAGACTGGCTATGACATGGGAAAGCGTTTCTGAAGAAGAGAAATTTGTTAACATTGGGTATAGGTTTACATGTCAGGAAGTCTTTTCTGAGAGTATTTTTATGGAGTGTAGCCATGTATGGAAGTCAAATATGGACAATAAACAGTTTAGACAGGAAGAGAATAAAAGTTTTCGAAATTTGGTGCTACAGAATAATGCTGAAGATTACATGGGTGGATCAATTAACTATCCAGGATGTACCGAACAGAACTGGGGAGAAGAGGAATTTGTGGCACAACTTGACTACAAGAAAGGATCTGTTGGTAGGGCACGTTCTGAGGCATCAAGAGATCACCAATTTAGTATTGGAGGGAAGAGTGGATGGTAAAAATAGTAGAGGGACACCAAGAGATGAATACTCTAAGCAGATTCAGAAAGATGTAGGTTTCCATAGTTGTCTGGAAATGAAGAGGCTTACACAGGATAGAGTGGCATGGAGAGCTGCATCTAACAAGACTCGGTACTGAATACCACAACAAAAACAGTAAATGGAAAGTTCAAACAAAGTGATTTGCCTATTATGTAATTATGAAAAAGAAATTAATAATGACATAAAAACTGAAAAGAAAATTTACCCTAAAAATGGGCTGTATTTATCATACAAATAAGAAATGAAAAGAATATAGAGATAATAATGTAGAACATATAAATGAAATAATTCATAACTGGAATAATCAAACATATACTTGCTAAAAAAAGTACTGAAAAAAATTGTAAACATACTCATAATTGTACTGAAAAAAGAGAGAAAATGTTTAATAAAAGACAATTATTATCAAAAATGTAAAGATAGGTATTGTCAAAAAGTTGACTGTTTTGTGGAAGATTTGTTTGGTTACACATGAAAAATTACGTTATTATGAAAAAATATTTAAAAAATACCGAATTAATTTATTTTGTGAATTTTAACCGATTTTTTTTATTAACCCTGGAACAGAAATTCTAGAAAAACTTTTTATACTGATTTTTCATTTGTTTAATATTTTAAGTTATTTTTCAAACAGTCTTTTTAATTGAAGAACTTCATATTCAAAGATTAAAATTCAATAGTTATTATTTTAGCTGTTTTTCCAAGGTGAGCCAGAATCCCCAACTGTTATACTGCTGGGACGAGGATTTACAACAGCAAATCCTTATCCCCTGAGTGTAGCCACTTATGGATCTGAAGACATAGAATTGAGTAGCTTTCCCATTGTTGACACCACTTGCATGGCCAACAATGAGACAGGGCTGGGTAGATTTGATAGACCAAATTGGATTTCTTGCAGCTGAGCCACAGCAATATCAACCACCACAGCCACAACTACATCCTCATGTTTACCTAAACTTTCCAGCAGTGAATTTCATGCCCTCTTTTTCCAGAAAATCAAATGAAAACTTCAACATATGTAGTCAAAATGTTCAGAACACGTAAAATATTCGCGTGGTCTGACGAATTGATGGTGAACACCACCCGCATGAAGTTCACAGATAATACTATGATTTATGTTGAGTCTGTAGAAGCGTTACAAAAAGGAGGGAAGATTGATGCCCTGGCGTGTGGGTTAGCAGAGCGCTACTCTGACAAAAAAGGTCTACCTTGCGTGAAAAGCTGATTGAGGAGTTCAATGCTTTTGCTTACAGAATTCAGTCAGTTTCATGCCGCACCTTTGTACTGGGGTCAGATGCGTGAAATTATGGGCTTGGAGAGTAAGCAGAGTATCTGTGTTTATCAGACAGTTGAACCCTCACATGGAAGTTCAGGTTAAGGTTGTGAGGGGTCCATTTGTAAGTGGAGCCCGATTCTGTAATATAATTCATGAAAAATGATATGAAACAGTTGTCATATTGTATCTTTGACACCATTGAACTATAGACGTTGCCCAAGTGGCAGAATCGATTGCCAGTAGGAGTAGTTAGAACGTGTTAGCAGTTGCTGTTGCACTCTGTTATAAATAGGATGTAAGACTTAAAAATCGTGGCTAGCTGTGAGAGTTTAGTTGTTGGTCTATGAACTTAGCACAATACAGTTTTTATAAAATGAAGTGATGAATGATATTGTTTATGCTCACACTGAGCCAGTAAATGTTAGGTTGGTTGGTTGGTTGTTTGGGGGGGAAGAGACCAAACAGCGAGGTCATCGGTATCACCAGATTAGGGAAGGACGGGGAAGGAAGTCGGCCGTGCCCTTTCAGAGGAACCATCCCGGCATTTGCCTGGAGCGATTTAGGAAAATCACGGAAAACCTAAATCAGGATGGCCGGACGCGGGATTGAACCATCGTCCTCCCGAATGCGAGTCCAGTGTGCTAACCACTGCGCCACCTCGCTCGGAGAAATGTTAGGTCGTAGTTATTTCTATAAAAGTGTAAAGTGTGTATTATCAATTTGTGAGGCTATAAGATTACTAACAATTGAAGTGATACTGATTGTTAACAATTATTGGCCATTGACAATGGCAGTTATAGAAGAGTAATGAATATATACTGTAACTAAAAGGGAAAGTAACTGGCACCAAATTTGTAAGGTAATGAAAATTTGTATATTTAGTTTTAAATGTGCAGCAATGCAATATGTAGATTTGGTTGAATTTTACAATACTGACCCTTGAATGTGGAAACCAAGTTTTGTCCATCAGATTTAATGTACAGGTTGATTAGGTGCATCCAATTTGTAATATTTTTGTGTGTTTTGTTATCCTAGTACAAGGAAGTTAAATTTTGGAATCTATTTTGTCAAATGATTTCAGATTCCTCATTCTGTATTGCCACAGTGTTTATGTCTGGTTAAGAAAGTAAACTGTAAGTAGTCCAGTGCAGGAAATACTGTGGAACGACAAAAACTGCCAAGTCCAGATGTAAAATGAAGCCTTTTGACATCAACCACTGCTAGCAAGGAGGGAAGGAGCAGAATATGTAAAGAATGTGTAATTATTTTTAATTAGACTGCAGTGAGCTCAAGATGGATAACTTGCTGCTGCGAAAGATGCTCATGGAAACAAATGTATTATTTGCAAGGTTATTCATTTATCAGTCAACTTGCTGATATTATTTGTATGAAGCAATTTTATGGCAAGCATTGCACTTTGTAGTTCCAAGACTGAATATTTTCTATGCCTAGTGTGGAGAGAACAGAACACCAAGATTACATCCGTTGTGACTCTAGAGCTAAGGAAAATTTATTTCATTGGTTATGTGCACAGAAGATTTTGTCAGTTTAATGTACAGAGCCATAGAACTCAGTGTTCACGAGACTGGGTAAATTTCAGAGGTGATTGTTTTCATTATGGGCTTTGCTTATTGGTCTTCCAGATAAAGTTGCTTAATTTTTTCAGATTACAGTAAAACTGATTAAGCACACCATTTGCTCAACAACACATCACACAGTAAATTTGTATAACACAAACAATACGCAATTAATATTCACTGGCAAACAAACACACAATTTTTTAAAAGAAAGTTACACTTTTATTAAAAAAAATGTTACAAGTCGCCTCCTCCCTTCACTGGATGAAGCTGTCAGAGTTGCCTTCCTATAGAACGAAGCTTCTAGATTCGTGGCCCCACCCCCACGGAGAAGTGAGCTACGCGATGTGTTTGCTGAAGTGGGAAACTGACGCCAATATGGCCAGACCAGTCATGTCCCTCACCATTGCACAGCTCCTTATTGTCTGAGATCCTGTCAGTTCGACCTTATGAGGTGACACTATCCGCGTATACAAGCCCCACAAAGTTTAGGTCGCGGACTGTACCCAGAAGCCAGCCAAATCAGAAAAACACAAGTGGGATAAATGTAGCCATCTCCGCTCAACCTCCAAAGAAGCCATGCTAGGGTCCTAATACTTACTGAAAGAGGAGAAGTAGCAACCAAAACAATCCCAAAGCCAACAATCCGAGTCAAAACGATAAGGAAAACGTTTTCTCACCAACTATTGTGCCAGCAGAGCTAGGAGATGCCCACCCCGTTACTATCAGCAACCCAAGCGAACAGTAATGCAGATCAAAGGGGAAGGCAAGTTCGGAAGTATCGATGAAAAATGTTTAACCAAGACCGAATGGAAGTGTTAGAAACGAATGAAGACTGTTTGTTGTTGTTGTGGTCTTCAGTCCTGAGACTGGTTTGATGCAGCTCTCCATGCTACTCTATCCTGTGCAAGTTCCTTCATCTCCCAGTACCTACTGCAACCTACATCCTTCTGAATCTGCTTAGTGTATTCATCTCTTGGTCTCCCTCCACGCTGCCCTCCAATACTAAATTGGCGATCCCTTGATGCCTCAGAATATGTACTACCAACCGATCCCTTCTTCTAGTCAAGTTGTGCCACAAATTTCTCTTCTCCCCAATTCTAGTCAGTATCTCCTCATTAGTTATGTGATCTACCCATCTAACCCTCAGCATTCTTCTGTAGCACCACATTTCGAAAACTTCTATTCTCTTCTTTTCCAAACTATTTATTGTCCACGTTTCACTTCCATACATGGCTACACTCCATACAAATACTTTCAGAAAAGACATCCTGACACTTAAATCTATACTCGATGTCAACAAATTTTCCTTCTTCAGAAACGCTTTCCTTGCCATTGCCAGTCTACATTTTATATCCTCCCTACTTCGACCATCATCAGTTATTTTGCTCCCCAAATAGCAAAACTCCTTTACTACTTTCAGTGTTTCATTTCCTAACCCAGTTCCCTCAGCATCACCCGACTTAATTCGACTACATTCCATTATCCTCGTTTTGCTTTTGTTGATCTTCATCTTATATCCTCCTTTCAAGACACTGTCCATTCCGTTCAACTGCTCTTCCAAGTCCTTTGCTGTCTCTGACAGAATTACAATGTCATCGGCGAACCTCCAAGTTTTTATTTCTTCTCCATGGATTTTTAATACCTACTCCGAATTTTTCTTTTGTTTGCTTTTCTGCTTGCTCAATATACGGATTGAATTACATCAGGGAGAGGCTACAACGCTGTCTTACTCCCTTCCCAACAACTGCTTCCCTTTCATGCCCCTCAACTCTTGTAACTGCCATCTGGTTTCCGTACAAATTGTAAATAGCCTTTTGGTCCCTGTATTTGACCCCTGCCACCTTCAGTATTTGGAAGAGAGTATTCCAGTCAACATTGTCAAAAGCTTTCTCTAAGTCTTAATCTTTCTTCTAAGATAAGTCGTAAGGTCAGTATTGCCTCACATGTTCTAGTATTTCTACGGAATCCAAATTGATCTTCCCCGAGGTCGGCTTCTACTAGTTTTTCCTTTCATCTGTAAAGAATTCGTGTTAGTATTTTGCAGCTGTGGCTTATTAAACTGATTGTTGGGTAACTTTCACATCTGTCAAAACCTGTTTTCTTTGGGATTGGAATTATTATATTCTTCTTGAAGTCTGAGGGTATTTCGCCTGTTTCATACATCTTGCAAATGAAGACTATAGACAGTATAAAGTAAAAGCTCACCTTAGACTCCTCCCACTCATGCACTGTGGGTTTGTAATGTATAGAGGTCAGTAATTATTTGCCTATTCCCTATGTATTTTGCTGTGGACACTGTAGATTGCTGCATGGAGCCTTGAGTGCATTTACTGTATATATTCATAGTGTTTCGTGTATTGAAAGTGAGCCATTGATGTTAAAAATATATAGATACAGTTTCCTATTGCTGCCAACGTATCAGCCCGAATTTTACCTTCGTTATTGTGTTGTGTCACTTGGCCAGCTAAGCCCTTTTTAGCTACAAGCATACAAACTTAACATTTGCATCTATATTAGTGATTACTTCTGTTTAACCCTATATATCCATTTGAGTACAGGCAGTGCAAAATAGCGTGTTTACTAACAGAATCCTTCAAGTCTTTGACACCTGAGTTGTGTCAATATTTAGCCAGTTGTTACCGTCATAGATAGCAGTCAGTTATATTCCATGTCATAACTCTATGATGACTGTCACCCCACCAAGTTCTATTTCCCCCTCCCCATTTTGAATTGCAACAGAATAATTATTCCAAGGACATGGACACCCACCAATAGCTTAAAATTTATTTTGTAAGGGGGCTATGTCAAATGTCATGTCAAACACTTTCTATCACTTCTACGGCCTTTGAGCCCTATGAATGTCAGTAGACTTAAACAAAAACTGTAGTTTATGGATTCATCCATACACCTAACAGCTTAAGATGGGGAATGCTATCTAGAGAAAAACTTAACACGTATTTTTCCTGTTTAAATACTACTCTATGTAATAGATTAGCCCTCTATAAAATTATATACACTTTATTTTTTTACCCCAATATCATGGACTCCTTGTGCATGTGCCTCTGTTATCGTTGTGAGGACTCTCCAAAGTAATATACTAAAATACACCCTGTGGGAGTGTTCCAGCCAGTGTGCTGTTGTTTGTGAACTTGGCGACAGTCACTAGCCACTCACTACTGTGCTGTGGGCAGACCTCCACTGGAGCTCTCCTTGCTGTCCTGCTGCAGCTGCGTGTTTGTAGGATCAGTCAGCCATCCATCATGTAGCAGCAATTACCACTTAATATTTTATTGTAAACTGAGGATATACAGGTTGTCCGGAAAGACTATCCCTGATTCTATAAATTGATAACTCAGGCTAGAGGTAAGATACAAATATGAATGTTTGGTGCGTGCTATTGCACGATCGAATTATCGGGCCATTCTTCTTCGCTGAGGCTACCATCACATCTGCAGTGTATCTGGACATGTTGCAACTGTATGCTGTTCCACAGCTGCTTCAGTATCACCCCGATGTCTTTCAGCAAGACGGTGCACCGCCTCATTGGGGTTTGGATATCCATGCCTATCTCGAAATGACCTTTCCTGGGAATGGATTGGTCGTTATGGGCCAACGGTTTGGCCTCCATGCTCTCCTGACATAACCCCATTAGACTTCTTTTTATGGGGTTATGTCAAGGAAGAGGTCTACTGAACACGTGTACCAGATCTTGAAACCCTGCAGCAACGGATAACCACAGTCGTTGAATCAATCCCCCCATTGATGTTGTCTAATGTGTGGATGGAAATTGAATGTCTCCTAGATGTGCTACGTGCTACCAGGGGTGCTCATGTGGAAGTTTACTCATGTGTGAAATAAAACTTTGATAGTTTGTAAACAAATAGACACCAGTTTCGTATTTGTTTCTTACTTCTAGCCTGAGTTATCAATTTATGTAAGCAGGGAAAGACTTTTTGGACACCCTGTAGAATGTCTTTGTGAAGCAACTAACTGAAACTAGAAAGCAGAGCCTCTCCCTTCTTTTAGTCGTAAGTCCCCATGACCAACACCACACTGTCTTAGGGATCAACTCTGCTCTTCTTTAAACAACTTCCAGTTGTACTTTATGTGCGTGAATAAAGGGAGGAGAGTGCAGGGCCACTAGTTCAGAAGGAATTGTGGCAGGAAAAAAAGCAAATTAAAAAAATATTATTATCTGTCTTTCAACTTCAGTTAACATAGAAACCCTCTTTGGAGCCAGTTTAGGCTGGCTAACTGCCACAGAAACACCATGAGCTGTTAACATGAATACCACTCAGCTAACCATGTGTAAAAACGATGAGTGCATGGCGCTGTTACTTTCGCAGTCCACTCAGTAGCGTGCGAGGGTTGTAAGATGTGGAGTCCTGTGGCGATTACAGAAGAGATATAGCCACGATAGTGATGATCTCTTCTCTGATGACTATTGAACTGAACAGAACACCTCTTAAGTTGCTGGATCCTCATGGTGATGCTGTATTCTGAACCTGAGTAACTGTTCTTTATGGTTTCATTTAAAATTTTGTTTCAATGCGAAGGGGCGCCCAGCCTTTCCTGAACCCCTCTGACTGTCCTGAACAAAAATAAGAAAATTGTATGTCCAGAAACAAAGTGTGTACATTTACAATATCAGTTACTTTCATGATCTTAGTATGAGATACTTGTTATTATTGATATTATTGTAGCTCATTTGTTGTACCTTTATTTTACTGAAATTCTCAATAATATCTTTGAAATCTATTTGATTATAAACTTTTCTTTCAACAGATAAACAGACAGATTGGCAAGTCGTTCCTGATTCATCATAGAACAGAGATAACTTCTTTATTAGTTTCAGTTTGGAAAAACTTCTCTCGCATAATGTGACTAAGGCATAAATAGTCAAGAAGTTTTGAACTATAAGTAATGTAGAGGGCAATGATTCACAGAAGTTCCAATCAAGTATAAATTGAAGACATTCTTGGGCTGTCTATCATGCAGCAATATCAACACTCATATCATTATCAAAACCCATATCGGTTACACATTGTGCTTATGATAACGTTTTATTTCTTGTAGTACCTGCTCCTTATCACACTCATCACAAATTTCTACCATAATCGCCAACCCTACAGCTAAAGTATCATCAGAAACTTCGTAAAAGATATTTCAACAGTCTGGAAAATTTTGGCGATTTCTCTAACGTCCATTTTCTTTTTGAAAATCCTTTTATTAATTGGTCTATACATTCAAACATTGATTGACAGACTTCTTATTGAATCAATAATACAGCATCATGAGCTACTTCACCCAGCATTTTTTTATTTAACCATCTTCCTTGTTGGTTTATGTTAATGTCCATATTATTACATAGTTCAAGACCATAAGTAACACCTTTGTCTATAATTGTAATTTGTTCTTCACTAATAACTCATTCAGAGTTAATAATTTGGCGAGTCCTTCATCCAGAGTCATTTTTGGTGACTGGAGATATTGTTGGACAAAATTTACTTCCTCCAGTATTATGTGCCTAAAAGTGGGTGTAGTTCAAAAAGGTAAAATCACATATAGCTGAAAGGATCAAGATTGCTGCTGATCTAGTATGAAGGTTTGTTTTGGATATTATTCTCACATAGGAGAGCGGTGATCGCTAAAAACGGAAATAATTATCAGCATTGAAAAAGTTTTAATTAAAATTAATGATATGTAATCTCCCTTCAGAATAACTCCTGCAGCAAAGTAGCACCTCAGGGAAATCGAAGAGGGTTTAACACAGCTACTTTTGTTCACAGCTACTGTTCACAGAAGCCAACTAGCTCTGCAGATGATGAAGAAATGGAAGAAATGTACGATGAAATAAAAGAAATTATTCAGATAGTGAAGGGAGACGAAAAATTTAATAGTCATGGGTGACTGGAATTCGAGTGTAGGAAAAGGGAGAGAAGGAAACATAGTAGGTGAATATGGATTGGGGCTAAGAAATGAAAGAGGAAGCCGCCTAGTAGAATTTTGCACAGAGCACAACTTAATCATAGCTAACACTTGGTTTAAGAATCATGAAAGAAGGTTGTATACGTGGAAGAACCCTGGAGATACTAAAAGGTATCAGATAGATTATATAATGGTAAGACAGAGATTTAGGAACCAGGTTTTAAGTTGTAAGACATTTCCAGGGGCAGATGTGGACTCTGACCACAATCTATTGGTTATGACCTGTAGATTAAAACTGAAGAAACTGCCAAAATGTGGGAAATTAAGGATGTGGGACCTGGATAAACTGAAAGAACCAGAGGTTGTACAGAATTTCAGGGAGAGCATAAGGGAACAATTGACAGGAATAGGGGAAAGAAATACAGTAGAAGAAGAATGGGTAGCTCTGAGGGATGTAGTAGTGAAGGCAGCAGAGGATAAAGTAGGTACAAAGACGAGGGCTGCTAGAAATCCTTGGGTAACAGAAGAAATATTGAATTTAATTGATGAAAGGAGAAAATATAAAAATGCAGTAAATGAAGCAGGCAAAAAGGAATACAAACGTCTCAAAAATGAGATCGACAGGAAGTGCAAAATGGCTAAACAGGGATGGCTAGAGGACAAATGTAAGGATGTAGAAGCTTATCTCACTAGGGGTAAGATAGATACTGCCTACAGGAAAATTAAAGAGACCTTTGGAGAGAAGAGAACCACGTGTATGAATATCAAGAGCTCAGATGGCAGCCCAGTTCTAAGAAAAGAAGGGAAGGCAGACAGGTGGAAGGAGTATATAGAAGGTTTATACAAGGGCGATGTACTTGAGGACAATATTATGGAAATGGAAGAGGATGTAAATGAAGACGAAATGGGAGATACAATACTGCGTGAAGAGTTTGACAGAGCACTGAAAGACCTGAGTCGAAACAAGGCCCCCGGAGTAGACAACATTCCATTAGAACTACTTACAGCCTTGGGACAACCAGTCCTGACATAACTCTACCAGCTGGTGAGCAAGATGTATGAGACAGGCGAAATACCCTCAGACTTCAAGAAGAATATAATAATTCCAATCCCAAAGAAAGCAGGTGCTGACAGATGTGAAAATTACCGAACTATCAGTTTAATAAGCCACGGCTGCAAAATACTAACGCGAATTCTTTACAGACGAATGGAAAAACTGGTAGATGCAGACCTCGGGGAGGAGCAGTTTGGATTCCGTCGAAATGTTGGAACATGTGAGGCAATACTGACCTTACGACTTATCTTAGAAGAAAGATTAAGAAAAGGCAAACCTACGTTTCTAGCATTTGTAGACTTAGAGAAAGCTTTTGACAATGTTGACTGGAATACTCTTTTTCAAATTCTAAAGGTGGCAGGGGTAAAATACAGGGAGCGAAAGGCTATTTATAATTTGTACTGAAACCAGATGGCAGTCATAAGAGTCGAGGGGCATGAAAGGGAAGCAGTGGTTGGGAAAGGAGTGAGACAGGGTTGTAGCCTCTCCCTGATGTTATTCAATCTGTATATTGAGCAAGCAGTAAAGGAAACAAAAGACAAATTTGGAGTAGGTATTAAAATTCATGGAGACGAAGTAAAAACTTTGATGTTCGCCGATGACATTGTAATTCTGTCAGAGACGGCAAAGGACTTGGAAGAGCAGTTGAACGGAATGGACAGTGCCTTGAAAGGAGGATATAAGATGAACATTAACAAAAGCAAAACGAGGATAATGGAATGTAGTCAAATTAAATCGGGTGATGCTGAGGGAATTAGATTAGGAAATGAGACACTTAAAGTAGTAAAGGAGTTTTGCTATTTAGGAAGTAAAATAACTGATGATGGTCGAAGTAGAGAGGATATAAAATGTAGACTGGCAATGGCAAGAAAAGCGTTTCTGAAGAAGAGAAATTTGTTAACATCGAATATAGATTTATGTATCAGGAAGTCGTTTCTGAAAGTATTTGTTTGGAGTGTAGCCATGTATGGAAGTGAAACATGGACGATAACTAGTTTGGACAAGAAGAGAATAGAAGCTTTCGAAATGTGGTGCTACAGAAGAATACTGAAGATAAGGTGGATAGATCACGTAACTAATGAGGAGGTATTGAATAGGATTGGGGAGAAGAGAAGTTTGTGGCACAACTTGACTAGAAGAAGGGATCGGTTGGTAGGACATGTTTTGAGGCATCAAGGGATCACAAATTTAGCATTGGAGGGCAGCGTGGAGGGTAAAAATCGTAGACGGAGACCGAGAGATGAGTACACTAAGCAGATTCAGAAGGATGTAGGTTGCAGTAGGTACTGGGAGATGAAGCAGCTTGCACAGGATAGAGTAGCATGGAGAGCTGCACCAAACCAGTCTCAGGACTGAAGACAACAACAACAACAACAACAACTTTTGTTTCTAAAAACTACTGTATAAACCATGCATGGGCATTGTTAGTTCTCTTGTCTTGTTTTCTGAATAAGTCTATGTAGCTGCAGCGTGCGATATATATTTCCGTATGATATGGTACACGAGGGCTCAGGGCACTTCTGTTAAACTACAAGAAAAGTGACTATAGTTGATTTATATGGGGCAGACATGTTGAAATTCATACTGAGGTCTAGGTAGATTTTTGCCATAAGGTCACAGGCGGAGAATATATGAGGAATTGTGAGTGCGAGAAAAATTAGTGCTCAGTATTAAACTCTATTATATGATGAATAACCGATAATAGGATCTCTGGCGTAGACAAAGGGACGTTAAATTGAATATAAGAATGGAATTGGACACTAAGCTTTTTGAAAGTAAAAGCATACGAAGTTTGAATGATTGTATCGAAGTATAGTAATGGACCATAGTCCTTGCTATAATATCTTTGAGCGACGAACTATAAAAATCACGGACATTTTAGTTGCCATAATTGGTGAGAGTAATTGTAGGATAAACACTACTTTTCTCTATATACGAAACGCAATCATTCATGATCATTTAATTGTTATTAAATATTGTTGATACAAAACTAAAAAGGTTTCCACAATAGCGTGTCTATCAGTTAACAATAATCATAGGCAAGTGGCAAACTGTATCTCTGGATTAAGGAAGATTCGATTATGAAATATTTCAAAATGTAAATTGTGACTTAAATCCATTCAACGTTTCATTTCCAACTGGACACAAATGATACAAAATCAGAAACAGTGCAGATGAGTAGTAACATCGGAAATGGAAAGTTGAAATAACAATTAACATCCATAGACGTTATTAACTATCTTGTCTTTGATAATGCAGCAAAA
Organism: Schistocerca gregaria; assembly: GCF_023897955.1. Classification (NCBI taxonomy): domain Eukaryota; kingdom Metazoa; phylum Arthropoda; class Insecta; order Orthoptera; family Acrididae; genus Schistocerca; species Schistocerca gregaria. Next base: position 159,467,405 of record NC_064928.1, read on the forward strand.
AAAGAAGGATGATCGACTGTGCAAGAAGTGTCTGTTAACTGTTATAATGAAAACTCGAAATTTAGTGGATGGTGAAGATGTTTGTGGCTGCTCCATCTGATGTGTAGGTATAACGAAAAGTCGGGCATACACAGTAGATAACAACATTAATATCTTACATCAGAGAAGTCGGTGACAGCAGATTGACCGAGGGCGGTTACAGAAAACATGAGAATGCATGAACTCCACAAAGATTTTTAGGAATGATTTGTAGAGGGTCTGAACAGAGCTTTTAGGTTGGCTTCTCGAATTTTCTGTTGTACTTCCCCATGTGCACCTGACATTGACGCAACATTGTCATAATCTTCAGCCCTGCATAACGGCAATATCCAGCCTATCGTTTTCCAGATGCTGTTGAACATTTTTTGACATATCCTCTCCAGTGTTTCCCAACATAAAAGAATCTCACAAGGATTCTCGAACTTCCACATTGTTGTCTTTTACTTGGAGATAAATAATCATTTGGCTCATTTGGTCGGTGGTGATTACATTGGGAGCACTGTCAAAAATTATTTCGTGATATTTCCTCTTTCTTATGTCTGCAATAATTTTGTTTTTGAAATGCTCACCGCAAATGGAAAAAGTTCATATTGCATCCCTTTTGACAAATACGAAGGTACTCTGTTTGACCCACCAGCCGACTCTTCAAGCTTCAAACAACGCTCTTTCAATACTGAACCATATTTCGCCATCAACTTCACCAATTCTAAGAAATTTCTTCAGTTTTCTGACGAAGCATCTTCACGATGACTGCGGAAAGCAAGGTTTTGCTCAGCTAAAAATAGTGTAATATATAAAAGGCGATGAACAATTTTTCTCCATTTCTGGTCTCGTTTTTATAAATCTTCTTATGACCTTTGTCAATCGTTTTCATTGCTTTGCAATTTGTGCAGTATCACTGGAGGAAGAAGAACAGAGCTTAAATCTATCAGAAATATGTTAATTTTTAGTAATTTTCTCATCGTCACTGTCTTTATCGTCCTTTCTTATGTCACAATCGTCATTAAAGTTACTTGCAGTGGGCTTTTTACCTATGTTTGTAGTCTCAATATCACTAATTATCTGTATGCTGGAGCCAGATTCAACAGCTCGATTACCCTTACTTACGCCATCTTTGGTTTTCTCCATGAGTGTAAAGATGTTTGGATAATGATCCACCAAGTGATTTAGTCTCTCCATGTTTTGCTTTTCTTTGCCTTCTATTCTGAGAGCCCAATGAGTGCATTCTTTTCATTATAAAAAAAAGATTTATAAGATTATTTCATTGACACATCATGACTTACACTTTCATTAAAAGTAATATTTCTCTCCATGTAGTCTTTAGGTTCAAAGGAGAGAGTGGATACGTACCATCATGATCAGAAATGCATGAATGTTGTGTATAGTGTTTATATTGTGACTGACATTAATGCCAACAATGATAAACGACATGAAAGAAAATTCGCAGATGGGACTTCGTGCAATCCAGAAAATGGATGGCATACCTAGACAGCTTGCAGAAGTGTACACATAAAAAAAAGTTTTGCATCACCCCAGTTCCCAGGACTCCTGAAGACAGACGTTGACAGTGGATATTGTATCACAGACGCAGTCCTGACTTTTCAGAGATGACACTAAACCCACCTAAAGGTGTAAACAACCATGCATGAGCAGCGCCTATTAGATGGAAGGGGTCAGACATCCGATCAGTTCCAGTCATTCCATCAGGAAGGAGGTACACGGCTTGTGTAGTTCTACCAGGCGTAGACGGTCAATATCGCGCTTCGATCGTGTCCGCATTATTACTTTGTGCCAGGAAGGACTGTCAACAAGGGAAGTGTCCAGGGCTATTGGATTGAACCAAAGCGATGTTGTTCGGACATCGAGGAGATACAGAGAGACAGAAACTGTCGATGACGTGCCTCGCTCAGGCTGCTCAAGGGTTACTACTGCAGTGAATGACCACTACCTACGGAGGAACCCTAACAGTAACGCCACCATGTTGAATAATGCTTTTGGTGCAGCCACAGGACGTCGTGTTACGACCAAAACTGTGTGCAATAGGCTGCATGATGCACGGCATCACTCCCGACGTCCATGGCAAAGTCCATCTTTGTAACCACAACACCATGCAGTGTGGAACAGATTGGTCCAACAACATGCCGAATGGACCGCTCAGGATTGGCATCACGTTCTTTACACTGATGAGTGTCGCATATGCCTTCAACCAGACAATCGTCAGAGACATGTTTGGAGGCAACCTGGTCTGGCTGAACGCCTTAGACACACTGGAAATTTGTGGTAAGGTCTTATGGGACCAAACTGCTGAGATCAGCGGTCCCTAAGCTTACGCACTACTTAATCTAACTTAAACTAACTTACACTAAAGACAACACACACACCAATGCCACAGGGAGGACTCGAACCTCTAATGGAGGGAGCCGCATGGACCGTGACAAGATGCCTCAGACCACGAGGCTAGAAACACTATCCAATGAGTACAGCAAGGTGGAAGTTCCCTGCTGTTTTGGGGTGGCATTATGTGGGGCCGACTTACGCCGCTGGTGGTCAAGGAAGGCGCAATAATGGTTGCGCATTATGTGAATGCCATCTATCCGACTGATAGTGCAACTATATTGGCAGCATATTGACGAGTCATTCGTCTTCATGGACGACAATTCAGGCCCCCATCTTGCGAATGATTTCCTTCAGGATAACGACATCACAGGACGAGAGTGGCCAGCATGTTCTCGAGACATGAACCCTATCGAACATGCCTGGAATAGACTGAAAAAGTGCTGTTTATGGTCGACATGAGCTACCAACCGCTTTGAGGAATCACCGCTGAATTGGAATTGAGGAGTGGGACGATGTGGACCAACAGTGCCTTGATGAACTTGCGGAGAGTATGCCATGACGGATACAGGTATGCATCAATACAAGTGGACATACTACTCGGTATTAATGTACAGCAATCTGGGCCAGCACTTCTGAAGGTCTACCTGTATGGTGGTACAACATGCAATGTGTGGTTTTCATGAGCAATAAAAAGGGCAGAAATGATGTTTATGTTGATCTCCTTTCCAATTTTCTGTACAGGTTTCAGAACTCTAGAAACTGAGGTGATAATAAACTATTTTTAATGTGCGTAGAAATGGCATTGGGAGCGGTGCATTAATTGTGCATGAGCGTATTTTGAAGGAGACCCTGCACAAAAAGTAAAAGGTATGCTAAGAAAAATTTTGTGGACAGAGTTCCGGAATTTGTTTCAGTAGACTTCGTATTTGCATTTTTTTACTGAAAAAAGAAAAGCAGTAGTTGGCAGGTACACTTTTGCCGGTTTTGGAACTACTTCTGTAACTACAACAACAGCCTAACATTACAGTTCAAGCATCACTTTATGTATACAATTACGGCTCTCCCCTTGAAGTACAATGTTCAGTATTCACAAAATTATATTTCCGTCTGAGACCTGAAAAACTCTTTGGTCACACTTGATGATATTGACTACTTCAGTTGAGGTCACGAACTGGCGCAGAGCACTTCCAAAGCTCGGCTCTTTAGTAAACTCTGTGCGAGAGCACTGCAGTCATGAGAGAAAGGCCCTGTCTTCTCCAGACTCTCCCATTCGTCGTTGCGGACTGCAGCGAGACATTGCTATTTGTCTGTGGTATTGATGTGGGTTGCCTGCTCTCGTGTGGCTTTATGATCTTTCGTCAATGCTACATGCACAATATTTGCAAACGAATGATGTATCCTACAATTTTTAAAGATTTTTGGGTTAATAAATAAATAAGAGATCAAGACTGTATACACTGTGACTGATATGTGGGGAAATAGCTCCGAGTGTGATGTGGCAGCTGTTAAACTAAAAGCTACTTACCCTATTCGAAATACCTGCGTCAACGAATACAATCAAAAATCTTGGAAGAGTGGCGTGCCTGCAGATGATATGTACATGACAGCTGTTGGATAGTTTGTCACAGCAGACAGCGTGTTATTCCTTCCTTAAATGGGCCCAGGATTTGTCCTCGTGCGAAATCTAGTTTCGGATCTAACATTTGGATTTTGTCTTTCTTGTATCTGACTCCTCTCACAGCTCAAATGCCATAACCTGTACAATAACATACAAACCAAGGGTTCGTTTAAAGGCCAATTCCCACTGGCCGTCAGGTCCCGTCCTGTCAAAACATTCGTCAATGCGTTTCAAATGGCAGCACCTATCCACACCCTGAGCTGATTTGGTGAGTACAATTTATATGGGTTCAAGAATTTAGATATTTTGTAGGCCAGTAATTATTCAATTTGTTCAGAAAAAAAGTTTAAATTCGGGGGAAAAAATCTGAGTCTTACGGGAAATTCTATGCATATTCTAGGGAAATTTGAGATATGGTGTCTGGCAATACTGTATGGGCGAAGGCGTAAACAAATATGTAGTAGCGGGGGGCATGTATTGTTTATGCGGAGTATGTAGGTATGACATTTATTGTAATTCATGGAGAGAGTAGAAGATATATCTGTTGTTTCGAAGAAAGACTTCAGTACGCTTTTGTAATAGTGTTCTGGTCGTGTGTAGAATTCCTGCTGCTGATGGTGTTTAGGTTTGAATTGTGATTGTGTTACGCAAATGAGATGAATGTGACAGGATACAAACGTTATTGTAGAACTTTACGCTGACGTGAGAATGGGGAAGAAGAAGAAAAGGGCGAAATGGGTTCAGAAAAGTGTCCGTCCATTGTTGCTACCTTTGGTGCCGTGTCAAGCTACGTCAGCTGCTGTGATTAGTACATCTGGAGGAGCAGGTAATTGATTAATAGACCTTATTAGAGCCGCGGTGTAAACGAATCTTTTAATGAAAACTTTTGTAGTGAGTTCATGTATATTAAGTACATTTTATACAATTTTAGCTATTTCTGTAGTTTCAAATATTCGGCTTTTTCTGTAGCGTAGCCAGATGTTTAGATTAGATAGAAAGGCGATAATTTGGATGTGAGTTGACGAGCTCGATGAATAAGCATGCGAAATAAATGTTGTGGAAACAGATTGCTCTGTATTGTAATTTGATGCCATTTATATGTAACATACTTCAAAGCGTATGTAAAGCGCTTCTCGTTATAAAAGCTGAAATTGCGGGGCAAACTCGGAAAGCCTATTTTACAAAAAGGTTGAAGCTCCCGACGAGAATTTTGGTGCATATTGTGTACACATAAACTACGGAAAATGTAACTGGGTACAGTACAAAACTTTCAGCAAGTTGTGTGCCTTATTAAGTTTGTATTTACTTACTCTCTAAGTTCGAGGGGAAACTTCAAGAGAACTGAAAGGAACTTTTCACACCATTGCATCTTCAATACTCTATCGGAAGCGTAAACTGTTACAGGAATCGATTCAGCGTTACAGATTTCCACATGACACTTAAAACACAACTTTTGCCAACTGAACTATGACAGTTTTTCATTTCTTCCCCCCTGCCATGAGTTCTTGGCGTTTCATTATCGGGTCTCGACATTTGTAAGTCTTCTGTTGGCTGTTTATCAAAAATGTACATAATTTTTTAACGTAATCTACGATAATTGGGTTAGATTAGATTAGATTAATACTTGTTCCATAGATCATGAATACGACACTTCGTAATGATGTGGAACGTGTCAGGTTAATAAAAGATGTCTGTACAAGAAATTACATTACACAAAATATTGCATGACACTAATGATTAAGGTATGTTTTTTTTTTTACTTAGTTTATATCTAAAAATTCAGCCAATGAGTAGAAGGAGTTGTCATCTAGAAATTCTTTTAATTTATTTTTAAATGTTAGTTGGCTATCTGTCAGGCTTTTGATGCTGTTTGGTAGGTGCCCAAAGACTTTTGTGGCAGCATAATTTACCCCTTTCTGTGCCAAAGTCAGATTTAACCCTGCATAGTGAAGATCATCCTTTCTCCTGGTGTTATAGGTATGCACACTGCTATTACTTTTGAATTGGGTTGGATTATTATCAACAAATGTCATAAGGGAATATACATACTGTGAGGATCCCTAGATCCTTAAATAGATGTCTGCAGGATGACCGTGGGTGGGCTCCAGCAATTATTCTGATTACACGTTTTTGTGCAATGAATACTTTTCTACTCAACGATGAATTACCCCAGAATATGATGCCATACGAAAGCAGTGAATGAAAGTAGGCATAGTAAGCTAATTTACTGAGATTCTTATCACCAAAATTTGCAATAACCCTAATAGCATACGTAGCTGAACTCAGACGTTTCAGCAGACCATCAATGTGTTGCTTCCAGTTAAACCTCTCATCAATGGACACACCTAAAAATTTTGAAAATTCTACCTTAGCTACAGACTTCTGTTCAAATTCTATATTTATTACTGGAGTTGTGCCATTTACTGTACGGAACTGTATATACTGTGTTTTATCAAAATTTAAAGAGAGTCCATTTGCTGAGAACCACTTAATAATTTTGTGAAAAACATCATTTACAATTACATCACTTAGTTCTTGGTTTTTGGATGTTATTACTATACTTGTATCATCAGCAAAAAGAACTAACTTTGCATCTTCATCAATGTGGAATGGTAAGTCATTGATGTATACCAAGAACAGTAAAGGACCTAAGACCGAACCATGTGGGACCCCGTGCTTGATAGCACCCCAGTTTGAGGAATCAGCTGTTGTTTTAACATTACACGAACCACTTATTTCAACTTTCTGCATTCTTCCAGTTAAGTATGAATTAAACCATTTGTGCACTGCCCCACTCAAACCATAATGATTTAGCTTATCTAAAAGAATTCCATGATTTACACAATCAAAGGCCTTTGAGAGATCACAAAAAATACCAATGGGTGATGTCCGGTTATTCAGAGCATTTAATATTTGATCAGTAAAAGCATATATAGCATTTTCTGTTGAAAAGCCTTTCTGAAAACCAAACTGACATTTTGTTAGTACTTTATTTTTACAAATATGGGAGGCTACTCTTGAAACATTACTTTCTCAAAAATTTTTGATAGAGCTGTCAGAAGAGAGATTGGGCGGTAGTTGTTGACATCCGACGTATCCCCCTTCTTATGCAATGGTTTTACAATGGCATATTTCAGTCTATCAGGGAAAACACCCTGCTCCAAAGAGCTACTACATACGTGGCTGAGAATCCTACTTATCTGTGGGGAACAAGCTTTAAGTACTTTGCTGGAAATGCCATCAATTCCGTAAGAGCTTTTCCTTTTCAGTGAGTTTATTATTTTACTGATTTCAGAGGGAGAGGTTGGTGGAATTACAGTTGTTTCAAACTGCGCAGGTATGGCCTCTTCTATTAATAGCCTTGCCTCTTCTAGTGAAGATCTAGATCCTATTTTCTCCACAACATTTAAAAAATGATTATTCAAAATATTTTCAATTTCTGATTGTTTGTTAGTGCACTTGTCATTCAGTTTTATTGCACTAAAGTCTTCCTGTGCTCTTGGTTGCCCTGTTTCCCTTTCAATAATATTCCAAATTGCTTTAATTTTATTATCAGAGTTACTGATCTCAGACATGATAACATGCTTCTGGACTTTTTAATAACTTTTCTTAGTACCGCACAATAGTTTTTATAATATTGAACAATTTCGGGGTCAGTACTCCCTCTTGCTGTTAGATACAGTTCTCTTTTACGGTTGCGAGATATTCTTATTCCTTTAGTTAGCCAAGGTTTTTTATATGTTTTCTTGGAATTATGTTTAACTATTTTCTTGGGAAAACAATTTTCCAATACCCTTAAAAATGTATTGTGAAATAAGTTATATTTCAAGTTTGCATCGGGTTCCTTATACACTTCATCCCAGTCTAGCTGCTGTAGGCTTTCCCTAAAGTTTGCAATATTTATATTGTTAATTGAACGCACTGCTTTGAAAGTCTGATTTATTATACTGCATGGAGCTATGTCATGTACTGTAACAAGCTGTGCACTATGATCTGAAAGACCATTCTCAACAGGATAAGCATTTATGTCCTTAAACTTATCTTGGTCTATAAAAAAGTTATCTATCAATGTACTGCTGTTCTTTGTTATCCGAGTAGGAAAATCAATTACGGAGCTCAAATTGAAAGAACTGAGTAATACTAAAAGGTCATTCTTCCTATTACACTCTTTCAGGGAATCAACATTGAAATCCCCACAAATGATAATTTGCTTCCCCCTGTCTGACAGATAGCACAACAAAGCATCCAAGTTTTCTAGAAATAGCTGGAAATTCCCTGAGGGGGACCTATACACTGTTACAATTATTTTTAGTTTCTAAATTTTTTGCACTGTGGAAGCTTTTGACATATATGGCAACTCCTCCTCTCATCATATTATCTCTACTTACATGTGCAGCTAATTTGTACCCATTGATGCTAAACTTTTGCATATCAGTGACAATGTGATGCTCAGACAGGCGTAGTATATCTATTACATTCTTGGTTTCTATATCTTCTAAACAAAGCAGAAGCTCATCAATTTTATTCTTCAATCCCCCAATATTTTGATGAAATATACTAACAGTATTTTTCACTTTACTTTTGTGAGTATCTTGAACTTTTTTAACATCTTTAGTACTTGCCTGGCTGAGTTTTCCACTGGACACTGATCTTACACTAAAAAAGAGTTTCCACCATGAGATGTAGTTCCTCCCCCCTTTAAATTTCCTGCTATCAGCCCAGCCAGTTTACCCTTCCCTTTCCTGTTGAGGTGTAGGCCATGTCTAGTATAGTCCCACCTACAGAGTGAATCAACAGGAACCACACCAATGTGTGACCCTGCACCAGATCCAAGTAGCCGTTCCAACTCCAAATTAACTCTCCTGACAGAAGAGGTCAAATGAGGTCGGTCGTGGCGCTCCAGAACCGACACAAACCCAACACTGGTATGATTCGATGCCGATGCAATCTTTGCCAGGTCACACTTTATGCTGTACCCCGGATCTCTGTCAATACTGTGAGGAGCATATCTAAAATAAGAGTACCTAGTTTGAAATCACAATGCATTAGGTCTGAAGTATAGCAATTTCTTCATTCAGGTATCAATTTTACAATGATATAGGAATACTGTAGTCGGATTAGTACAGAAAAGTGAGCTATCTCTGTCTTCCACACGCTGCTATCCACATATAACAGGAGCCCTTTGTTAGCTATTTCTCTTATACCTGTATCTCTTGATCTCTGTGTAGAATTAACCGTAACAGATTGCAGTCATCAAGCCCAGCACCCGGTGCGATGGTACAGTGTGCTACTGCACACACAGGGTCACCTCTGCAGTAATTTTGACAGTAGCTATTGTATTTCTGATAATTTAAAGCTGGTGACTGTGCCCTATCTTTGAGGTCTTTGTGGCATTATTTATCAAACAAGATAATGCAGGGGATGTTAGATCATTTGCCTGATGACCAATTTTCCCTGATCACTCTCACACTGAAAGCATCTGGTCACGAGTTGCCAAGATACTGGCTGAACAGTGCTCGCCACTCCCTATGGCTGATATATTTGGCACAGAGCTGTAGCTGTGTGGAAGAACATACCCTATTTGTCATCCAAGCTCAGTTTGATTCAAAGCCCAGCCGGATTAGAGCCATTGTTGCTGCTAAAGCTGGTGGTAATGTGTATTACATTCCACACTCTATGCACTTCCAAATCACAAACATAGTCACAAATTCTTCCTGAAATACTGCATACGCACGATATGTAAGATTTCATTGTTTGCCATCGGGGTAGATGTTGCAATTTTAATGGTCTGCTGTGTAAATGTAAAATTAGGAGGAGACAAAATGGTTCGCCAATACTTACCTTTAAGACATGAAATTCTAGTACTGCTGAAAGATGAGTGCAAAAGTAGAAAGAACTACCCTAGTGTCTGCAACTGTTGGTTTCTTCTTTAGGGACAAAAGAGGGGTGGGTTGTTAAAGGCGAGAAAGGAAGTGTAGGCCCTTTGCACCTCAGCCTGAGAGTGACCTATTGGGTGTGAGGACAAGGCAGAAAGTAATGTCTTTTGTTCACAGTGACTATGTACAAACAATAAAGTGTGTGTTGCAACTCAAACAAAACATTTGTTTCATCGATTGAAAAAGTTCATGGAATTCAGCTGTAACCACACTATGTCTGTAGGCATAGTTGAAGAAGATATTTTTTTGAAATTCCACATCTAAGGGGTGAGATTGGGTTGAAAGGCTTTTGAAAAGATGACAGTATTAAGGCAATTTTGAAAGTAGACCTACAAAAATTGGTGTTTGATTTTGTGGTCAGAAATAAAGAAATATGTATTTCAGCATTCTTGAGAATGTAACACGTACAGGTATGAATATTTCTTTTTGAAAATAAATCGTTATTAAAGAACTGCTGAAGTTTTTTTAAAGATACATCAATAAAGATTGATATTTGATTTCTCAGTTACAAATACGAAAATATACATGTTTAAATGTTTGTGGAAATTTAACCCCCAATGAGGTGAAGTAGAGGATAAATGTTTCATGAAAATATTTAATAATGAAAGCATTTTTAAAGCTAAATCTACGAAACTTGCAATTTGGTGTTTCGATTAGAAATAGAGAAATGCATGTTTCACTGTTTTTGGAAATTCAACACCTGGGGGGGGGGGGGGGGTTAAAGTAGGGGATGAAAGTTTTAATGGAAACATTTCATTATGGAAGCATGTTTGAAACTAAATTTATATGTGGTTTCCCTGTTAGACATAAGAAATGAGTTGTGTTGTTTTTGGAAATTAATCTCCTAAGGTGGCAAAATAGAATGAATAGTTTGTGAATGTGTTTCATTGTGAAAGCATTTTGAAGCTAAATGTACAAAAATTTTCGCCATTTTTGGAAATTAAACGCCTGAGAAGGTGATATAGCAGGTGATAAGTTTTATGAAATTATTCTATCATGAAAGCATTTTCAAAGCTAAATCTACAAAAAATTGTATTTGGCATCTCAGAAATAAAAAAAACAAAAATAATGTGTTTCTATGTTTCTGTGGAAATTCAGTCCTTGTGAGGATGAAATAAAGAATGAAAATTTTTAAGAAAATGTCTCATTATATTAAGAAAATTTTAAAGCTAAATCTGTTAACATTGTTAGTTCACCTCTTGGTTTAATGTAACTAAATTTTTGTTAGGGGATGGAAGTTTCTATGGAAATTTCACCGAAAGAATGCAAATGGCATAATTAACAAAAGCCTTGGGCTCTAGCTACCAGATTCACTTTTTGGTCAGAGGTACATTCAGGAAAGACCATACTTGTATAGCCTTAATTAGTGTGGAAGTTCAGAAGGTGCTGCAATTCGTGAACAACAAAAAAATTAAGTAAAGATCATACAGTCTACAAGAGCAAAGCAGTGAGTACTAAGCTAATGATGATATAAATAAGTTAAGCCACATATGGGAATAATGTTTTCAGTCATCGTATTTACTATTTCCTTTTATAAGACTGTCCATTAATTAGCATTGTTTCCTGTATATGTATATGTGAATTTAGGTTTGAGTTTGTCATCTTGCACATATCAGCTTCTGCATCTGTAATAGATTTATGTACAACTGTGACTGTGCAGATCAGTCACTCTTCTTTGCTTTTGCAGTTTCTTCTGTAACTATAATCGTATATTGTTTCATAATGTACATTAACTACATCTACAGAAGACTGCACTGTGAGGAACATTGCATAAGATTGAATATGTGACTTTCACAGCTCAATACATGAATGAATATCATCATCTCTGTCTGCACATATGAGTCACTGGATTGTTAGACTTGGTGCATTTACTCCTGGTTTGCCACGCTGCTCCAGTCTGGGATGACGGTGCAAGAAACAAATACAAGAGCTGTGCAGGTCTTTGTCTCACGCAGATACTGTGATTGTTGTCCCACACCGAAGTTGTGCAGTTTCCCTCTATACACTTGTTACAAGCAAAGATAGATAACAAAACGGCCAGACAGTTGTCATATTGTTTTTACTATTTAAAATTGTTATATTGCTATTATGAATTGGCTAGGTAATCGTAGAGTTAAACTTCACCTCACTGGAGTGTCGTATAATGGGCGATGAAAAGGTTCTGTTTGAAGGCTTTGCTGTAGTGTTTATGCAATGTAGCATAACTCTGATATGGGTATATAAGCACCGACATGTAATCAAGGTATTACTGTGGAATTTGTCTTTCTGGCATGCGTGCTGCAAATGCAGAAACTTGGACTGCGATAACATTTTACCAGATGCGTCCAACAGGACCAGTGTGTTGTTATTCTCAGCTGCCAATGGACGAACACAGGTAGACACCTGTCAGAGCATGAAAGATGTGCGTGGTCTTAGCTTGTCTGTCAAAGATAGCTGTATTGGAATGGTGCGAGAAGGTGTGTTGCTGCGTAAAGCAAACGTTGGAACACACAAGTTATGCAGATTCGAGTAGGAGGTACTCTAGGACTCAGCCCGTAGACCTGATCTTTCTCTGTGCTGTTATCGTGCCTACGGCCCCTTAAAAAAAGGCCTTCAAGTGTCAACAGTTCCTGTCTGATCAGGATGTGCAGCAGGCAGTCAGACTACTTGATGCAGCAGAACATTGCGTGTTACCAAATCAGTATCTTCAACCTCGAATGTCAGTAGAATGATTGCCTCAGCACTCGTGGCAATTTTGTCTGATTTGCATATGGATTCTGGGCTGTGTGGCCTTCGAAAGGAAACTTTTTGATTTCTCCTTATGAGACAGCAAGGGATGCGAAATACTTAAAGCTGTTGAAGCAAAGTACAAATATTTTCCATATATTTTTCTCTAACAAGTCTTCTCACATCTATGTTTATTATCCGTAAAATACATGGTTAAATTGCTCAGTGACCATGTACAATACAAATATTCTTAGTGTGAAATGAACCACGTCTGCCATCAACCGACTTGTAATGGATGCTAAAAGTCTTCTGTCCATCAGTTACCAAGCTGTTGATTTCAGTTATGTTTTCATCATTACAACAAAGCACAATGAGGTTCTTGACAGTGTGCACCCCTTTCTCTTTGCGGCAGCTGTCTGTTAGTTAAAACACTGCGGTGACCTGTGCTGTGAAGTTGCGCATCCTCAGAGAAGTATGATGCCGTGTTGCCATGATCTCGTAAACTCAAAAAAAATTTAAAAAAATGATGTCACTCAAATGTGTAATTGTTGTCATCAATATTTGTAACACCACACAAGCAGAGCTGCCAGCCAACATACTTGTCCCCAAGTAGTGCACCTCAGACTGCACAGTGAACTTGAGCCTGAGGCTCCAACCACTTCTTCTCTGCTGACTTCTGATTGCTCAGGTCTGGCTCAACTGATATCTCGAGGCCTCTCACCTCAGCTTTTGATGCTTTCTGCTCTCATTGTTCCTCCCTGGCAGTGTTCATAGGTTAGCGAGGGAGAGAGGTGCTTTGATTTCTATTGGCAGCTAATGAGCTATTGCTAACACATCTTGCCTTCATGATCACTTGTGACATTACAGAGTCCCCTTCCTAATCACCAATCCTCGTCTCTTACCTTACACTGTCTGTCACACTTTGAGAGCGTAGCACTTTGTATTTAGGGCATCCATGGTTGTCATATTCCGTGTTGAGTGAGAAGGACTATTAATAATCTTTATTCAAATTCACAACTGGTTTCAAAAATTATATTTGCATCAACAGGCGTTCATAGTCAATCCAGAGAGGTGGTGTGTTTGTGAAACTGCTTGTGTCTTTGAATAAAGATTTTGAACAGTTGCAGTGATCTTCATTTGACACACTTTTGAAACTTGCCCAGCATCTTAACTATCCTGCTAGGGGCGCTCAGAGTCTTAATTGTTATCTCGAAAAAAATCAAGTGAAGTCCATTAAACCTGGTGATAGTGTATCCCTAAACTTTTTCACCATTCAGTGTGTCACATTTTTCCCCAATGGAAAATGAGTAGATGGAGACTTCGGTCACAGAAGCCTGCATTTTGGCTGTTCGGGATATGTCACCTTGTCATTGTTGTGCAAATGGCTGCCATGCAGTGGTTTCTTCATCTGAGGAAAGAGAAAGTAGTCATTTGTTGCCATGTCAGGAGAATACAGGAGAGGTATGGGAAAGCACACAGAAGCAGCTTGTGTGACCCTGTCCTGAGCAGCTTTCTCTAGCAGGAAAAGCACGTCCTTGGGCAGCTTCTAACAAAGTCTCGACTATGTCCCATTACCTCAGAAGGGTATTTTGGGGTCATAGTAATACATCAGTGGTGACGAGGTAGATCAAGAAGTTGCCTGAGAATTGGCCTGACTCAGTCACATTTCTGCTGCTCCCTTGGATTGTCCAGCTTTTTTAATGGAGGTGAATAGTTTGAACCTCACTGGGAGGTGAAATTTACTGTGTACAAAATGTTGAAATATCATCCAGTAACTGGTTTTCACTTTTTCCCATGTGATCCAGTGACTGGTTTTCAATGTTTCCTACATTATCTTGATTGTGTTACCCAGGCCTTCGAGCATCAGGTCCTCAGATTCTGCGAGACCACATTGGAAGAATCTGTGCCACATGACTACTGTGTCATATGATGTTTCACTGTTGCCTTACACCAGCTCAGCATGGACTGTACAGCATTGTTCTCCTTCAGGTGCAGAAAACAAGTTGCTGCGCACTACTCCACTGCCTGCACAATTTTGTTGTGCTGTTGCATTGGGATTGCATTGTGTATCAGTTTCCTGTGAGGGCTACATACTTGGTCCAGTGATCCTCCAGATTTTTCATCCCATCAGAAAAAAGCTTCTGTCAAACTCTGCAAAATACTTATTGATTGCAACTATCACTTCTCGTTTGATGGAAATTTCTTCCCAGCAAGCCAAAGTTTCAAGTTAGGGAACATTAAGAAGTCACTTGGTGCTAAGTCTTGTGAAGAGGGTTGATGAGGAACCAACTGAAAGTCCTATTAGTGCACTTTTGCCATTGTTATCAATGGTGTGTGGGCTGGAGTATTATCCTGGTGAAAGAGCAATTTTATTTATTTATTTATTTATTTCCCCCCCCCCCCCCCCCCCCCAGTCTCATTTTCAGTTAACCCAAGTTTCAAATGATCCAATGGTGAAGCATAACAGGGTTCAGTTACAATTCTGCCTTTTTCCAACTAATCTATGACAACCCCAGTGGCCCTCACCTTACCAGCTAACAAAATGGTCTTTGCCTTCTTCAGTTCTCTTCCACCAGCCTTTGCTCATTGTTTTGGCTGCCGATTTGACTCCTGGTTTGAAATGATGGATCCAAGGTTCATAAGTGGTCACAAATCGGTGGAAAAAGTCTTACGGATTGTGATTAAATGTTACCATACAATAGTTGAAATGTCGTTCTGAGCGTACTTTTGGTCAACTGTGAGCGAATGTGGCACCCACCTCGCACACAGCTTCTTTGTAGCCATTCTCTGAGTGGTATGTTATGTATTTGTTCAGTTGAGATACCTACAGTCTCGGCACTCTTACAAAGGTTTATACGGCAGTCTTGCATTACTGTATCGTGGATTTTGTCAGTGCTTTCCTTTGTGGTGACCTCATTTTGATGCCCATGCTTCATTTAAATTCATTGATCCAGAAGTAAATAGTCTTCAATGATAATGCAGATTCTGCTTGAACGTCATCCAGTTCTGTTCCGATTTGTGTGCCCATCCAGTCCTTCAAATGAAAATGTTCAATAACAACACGAAACTTGGTTTTCCCCATTTTCAATCACAGTCAACACACTGACCAATTCAGATGGCTGTCAACAATGAACTGTTCTCTGTAGGTTGTTGATACTTTTATATGCTCTTTGGAATAATTAATTGTATTAACAAGTATAAAAACACATGGGCATGAGAACACAACTGAAGAGGATTACATTACCACAGACTCTGCAAGAGAGAGCACATTAGAAACACCTGGTGCAGCACTGTGACATCATTGCAAAGGAGAGGTAGTGATATTCTGCTAAAGGGGCAACGTGGAGTAACTACTTCAAAAAACGACGCAAGAATGCCTTTCGGACTGCGAACCTTGTAGAAAAGAGCACACTTGAGCTCTGAAACTAAACATTGGTCCAGTAGAGAACACTGACAGGCTTGAAAAGCCCCCCTAAGGGGAGGGGGGGGGGGGGGAGATTAGGTCAATGACCACTTTCTTCTTCCTGCCTCTCGAAGTCAGAGTAGGTCATTCCAACTTTACCAGCAACACCAGTGGAAGGCCAGCCCCGTTAGCTGCAGAATGACCGTGTGATAGATGAACTGCAGATAGCTGCTGCCCGTTTGGAGTCCGCTTCTAACAGCCAGCATCTGTCCTGTTGTGATGCGAACTTCAGTTTTGCAAGCTGTCATTTCTGTCAGTTACAGTGGTGACTGACTTAAGGTGAGGGTCGGGCAAATCTTCCGTAGACATAGAACTGACACCTCTGACTGCAAGCTGCTCGACTTGAGAGCAGGGAGCCCATTGACGCCACTCCTTGGCAGAGCATTTGCTGCTTTACCGACTGTACAGTCGGGCCTCTCCTCGAGATGTCCTCCGTGTCGCTGTCGGGACTTCTATCCTCTCACCGTCAGGACAATCGCTGCTATGGGTATGCAGATTTTTGGGGCCGAGCCTAACCACAGTTATGCTTGACGAGAGTGCTGGGGCTTAGGGAGTTGTCTGGTCACACAGGAACGTGCCACTGTGCCTTGTACGAGGCAGCAGAACTGACCCTGGGCAACACTGGTTCCGTTAACCGCAGATTCCATAACAGGTTGTGACGTGCCATTGGGCGTGTTCCCACATTGGAACATTGTGCTTCTGCCGCTGAGCAGTGGAGGAGCAGACTGATTCACTGTAAAACTCTCATCATTAA
Organism: Schistocerca gregaria; assembly: GCF_023897955.1. NCBI lineage: Eukaryota > Metazoa > Arthropoda > Insecta > Orthoptera > Acrididae > Schistocerca > Schistocerca gregaria. The sequence goes on from NC_064928.1 coordinate 159,484,258, forward strand.
GTGGATGTTAATTGAATATCGTCTCGTTGACACGTCAGGGGTCACACGGGTCCTTGCCGCCACCTCGTCTGTAGAGACAATAGTTACGCCTCTGTCTGTTATGCTTTTGAGTACATCTTTCTCGCAGCAGCTGACTGCGGCCTTGCATTATGTGTGCTGTGGCATGAAACAATGTTTGGTGCACCTCTATGACTGAGCCTAGAGTTTCTCTTATTTGAGAATGTCACGTCTTGGCTTTTCACATGTGAATACTACACTCATTCTTTCTTAAGCCTGTAAGCTCTCTAATGGGATTGTCATCTGTAGAATATTAAACTTTGATCTTACTTCCTGCCTTCCTTATCATCTCCATTTAGTTCCTCTGATTATGTGTAACTTTAAGACATTAGTGTGTGCCTCTGGGAACATCTTTTATATGAATTACATTTAATTGGCAAGAACCAACTATATTACTAAATGTTGCATTTTTTACTTCTAGAAAGTACAGCAGCTCCAGAAAAAGTAATACAGGAGGACCTTACTGATGAAGTGAGTGAAGTGGACTTTACGAACGAAGTGACAGAGGTGGAAGATACGAATGATGAGATAGACGTTCTCGGTAAAAATGCTGTCCGCTTACTAGCTGCACATCCTAATATTCTGTCAAATGCAACACCTGACATCTGGCATAAAATTACAGTAAGTACCATACTTGTGTATCATACTGCGTACAGAGTGACTTTCAAAGTCGACAAATAAAGTAATGAGATTGATAGTGCAAAGTTTCACAGTAGCAGCAACGGCCCTTCTAAAATTCCAAACATCTGACTGTTGGGCTTATACTGTAATGAAACAAAATATTTCCTTTTCTATAACAATCATAAAATATCTTGAGATGAAATGGACTAAATCTTCTACATTGAAAATTGTAGAAGTCAGTTACGGTCATGACGTATTTGACTCTTACTGACTTGCAGTAAACTTCAGGTACTGATAATACTTGTAATGGCACTGACAGTGCCAGGTAGCATTGAACCTGTCAGAGGGTGGGGAGATCGGGAGTAGACCGGTCAGCGTGGCCAGTTGACCCCCTCATCTCGAGCGCATCGGTTCTCTAGCAGGAGCCGCAGTGAGCCCAGCCTCACTCGGGTCGGATCTAGTAGATTTATTTTTCCGATACAGATTATATTGGATATATCCAATCCGGCAGGTGCAGGGGGAGGGGGTGTGAAAACAGGAATCCTCGGCGGAAGTGTTCTATCGATATCAAAAACGGTGCAGTCCGGCTTGCAGCAGTTCGTGTTTGCCAGCCGAGTGCAGGGCGGGGCTGACGTGCACCGAGTCAGTGTTGGCCACAAAGTCCGGCCTCACTTTAGAGTGGCGACCTAATGATACTACCAGTCTGTCCAGCAGTGGCTTGGAGTGAGGGAAGTCTCATTCGGGGAAGGAACCCTGGCCTGCAGTGTTTGCTGTATGGCTCCTGACGACAATACTTCGTGAGTGAGCCGATCGCTAGAAGCATCCCAATTTCACCGTAGGCCAGTCCGAGCTAATGCCGGACGGTTTTACCGGTGGTTGAGTAGGTCAACAGATGTCGGTGACTGCACCAGTATGTTGGCAGTAGAATGACTGCTTTTCTTGGTCATGTGGGGTAGGCTGCTCCACTGTGGCCGCTGACCCGATGCCCTCTGCCAGCTGGTTGTCCAGTGCTTAAACGCTGCAGTCGAAGTACGGTTGCCTCAATCATCACGTAGTTCCCCTGTTGCTGTACTGCACACATGTTCATATTTTAGGAACTTTGCCAGACGCCGATCTGACGATCGTACCGACATACTGACACTGATCGTGATGGCGAAATGCTGCGACCACTTGGCGCAGTTACAGTAGCGGTGGCTTGCACTGACTAGCACTGCTGCAGACTGATGGTGCATCAGTGATGGGGTACTAAATGCGATATTGACTACACTGCATGTGATGCTGCTTTCACGTTTCTCTTCTGGACGTAATAGACACTGGCAGAAGATCGTAGCAGTGGTGGCCAAACGGGATTATACGAGGAGTGGAGAAACGCTGTTGATATTCGTGTACTGTGTTGTCATTCGTCTACTCACATTCCCTATTACTTTGTTATCCTAAAGTTAGGTTATTATTAAGATGCAAATCATTGGATCACTTGGAAATCTTATCGAGAGCTGACTTAATATTTGTGCAGCTATTTTTGAAACCGAGCTTATTTAGGCATTTGTAATGTGTCGGATTTTCAGTAATTGTACGACTCCAGAATGAGATTTTCACTCTGCAGCGGAGTGTGCACTGATATGAAACTTCCTGGCAGATTAAAACTGTGTGCCGGATCGAGACTCGAACTCGCAACCTTTGTCTTTTGCGGGCAAGTGCTCTACCTCTGAGCTACCCAAGCACGACTCACGCCCCGTACTCACAGCTTTACTTCTGCCAGTACCTCCTCTCCTACCTTCCAAGCTTTACAGAAGCTCCCAAGTTCGAGTCTCGGTCCGGCACACCGTTTTAATCTGCCAGGAAGTTTCAATTGTACGACTGTTTAAATTACGTAATCTAATAAGATGCAATCTCGAACGCTGGTGCACAGCCATCAGTCAGGTATCGGAAGTCGTTTTGTGTCTGAGGTTGTGATGTTCAAACTTAATACTGCTGTAAAGTTCACTGTTTCATTACTAAGGAAGTCTCATTGTGTCAGTGGCTCTCATAGGTCACAGTACTGGTTTTTATGTACAACAAAATCAGTGTTCAGTGACCTTTACATTTTATTGGTATTCATTCAAGATAGAGCACGTCAGTGAATGATAGTTCAAAACCTGGCACATTTGAACTCTCATTGTGCTTACAAAAATATTAATTTGTGTGTCAAGAGACATCAGAAAGGCTTCCACCAAGCACTAGTAGGTTGCGGTTCTGTGACTGTTATTCGTAGTCCAGAATGCTACATGCCACTTGCTTACAAAGCATTGTCACTAATAAGTAGTATCCTAATTAGCTGGAGCAGAATTTAAGCAGTATTCATTGCTATGTTTTTATAAAAACGAAGAAATACTTAAATTAAAAGTTATTGCACAGTACATAAAATCTAAGACAATTGAAAACCCCGTCTGTGAACAGTGGTAAGGGATGAGTCAGTTGTTTTGAGAAGTTATGCATAAGCTTTCAATAAAATATCATAAGTGAGATATTTCAAGTACATCCATTGTGATTTCTTTTTATTCAGGCACGCCATTGTTTTCATATATTTCTAGTGTAATAATATCTATTAAAGCTGCAAATTCTGTGCCGAATTTCATTCTTAAAAATATGACGATGGGCACTTAACAATGTTGACTTGTAAACTGAATGCACTCAGCACAGGACTTACACATATACTTTCCAGGCGAGTTAATGAAACTTTAATGTGAAACCTCTCAAAAATAAAAATTTTAAAGGTAAAAATTGTTTCTATTACGAAGTATTGCATTAGCAATTTTTGAAATAATGAATTATAATAACCTCAAAATTTAATCTGTGATTCATCACAATATAAAAGTCATTTTATTGTCACCTGCTACAGAGAGCAAACAATGTTAAGGGTGCCCATTAGCCTTTTTTGGCATCACGCTGTCACATAAATTCATGTAAATTGTGGTAAGGAGCACAACGTAACATTATTTCCTTGCAGAATCAATTAATGTACTCACATTGACATAATTATCAACAAGTGGTGGAGCGAATTTACATTTGGGAACATATTCAGGACCCTTATCTAACAAGGAGAGGTCCCCAGCAGTGGGATTGACTTTGTAAAACCATCTATACAGTGACGTCATTGAAGGTCCAAGGTATAACATCCTGCAACCATTCATCCTGGGGGCCCTTGTCTGTGGATATTAAAAATTTCATTGGTGCTCTACAGCTTTAAATGAGGAATGTTCTTTTGGCTGGTTGCATAGTGTAATGGTAAAGATACTCTCTTCATGTGCAAAAGGCTGTATGTTCAGATCTCGTTAAGTTGTGTTGGATCTTATTTAAGTTTACCTATAGGAGTGTATGTTTTATTTTTTCTGTCTATATTTATCCATTCATTTACCTAAGTAGTTTACAGTTAAGATTAAAACTGAGAATGCCAGCAGCAATCTAGTCCCTGGAGCTAGTGAGAAAAAATGAAAACATTAATTTTCTTATGTATGTAAAAACTACTATCAGATGTTCATCGATCTTGTGCTGTCTGTGTTTTCCCATCCGTAAGAGAGGGAGGATGTGGATTTCTATTGAGTTCACTAATAACATGAAATATAGTAATTCTTAAAGCATGAAGTCAATTTCACTTACTAGTTTCTTATTTCACCTGACCTATCTATCTGAATTACTGGAAGCAGAGCAAACTGGACACTGTAACATTGTCTTCAAAGAAGAAAAGGTGGTAAATAACTTCAGGGCTCGAAGAACTATCATCTAATAATCCAATATTATATGTTACAGATTTTTATGTATGTGAAAAATCAGAAGCCTGCCTGACTGAAGTGTGTGTTGCTGTGGGTAAATTTGCTGAGTCTTGCACACCCCAGTGAACTCACTATTGTTGCACTCTTTGTGAAGTGCCAGCACATTTCCAGCATAATTATTATTCTTAAGACTATTAAGTTAACAGTAGAAAGTGCTTTGAATTGGTTTAAATCTCTGTAAAAATGGCCTTGGTAATTATTTTTATTCAATTAATTGTTTTAAATGTATTTTTTTAAATTTCTGTTTCTTTGGCACAACATTTTAATCATTCTATTAGCTTTTCAATTTGCTCACACTTTTCTTTGCATCATTATTCTTCCACTTGGAATCTTTGTTCATGTGATTTTGAATAATTTTATCTATTAACATTGATTTAATTTCTACATTTTATCATCCTATATTTTCATTCATGTTGTTGCATTCATTATATCTACTCCTCAGTTTGCTTGAATTTCATTTAATTTGCAATTCCTTCTTTTGTTTAAACCTTCATCTGTGTCATTTTGTTGATAGTGCTACAAGAATTTGTTTTAAATTTGTTATGTCAAAGTGCCTTTAAAAAAATGTACATCTCTTAGTTCATTTTTGACACCATTGCACAACTTCTCATTTTTGACTGTGAATGCAATGCTGATTTTTATTGGACTTCCTCTTCAGGTGCAGGCAGCTACAGTGAAATGACATTAGCAAAATGTGCGGAAGGAAATGAAAACTTTCGTGGTTTTTCACTAATAAGAATCCTCACGCTTCATATTCTCATAAAAATTATTATTCAGATAATAAAATGTCTACTACTCACTTCTCACAAAAATACGTCTTCTCCCTACAAGAACTAAAGACAGTCTATTAAATAATTGACAAAAAAATTGAATGAAATTTCCATTATTTGTCATTCGCCTTCCGGCGTAGCGAAATACATCTTTTCCGACGCTTACAGTAGTCGCGCTAGTGTTTATTATCATTGGTTTTTAACTTTTGTCATAGCCTGTTGGGGCTTTTCCTTATGTATCTATACAGCCATTGGCCCCAAAACCTTGCCCATCACAACAGTCTTTTATGTGTGTGTGCTGCCGCTGCTTGGTGAGTAGATTCTTTATCTATCCAATTAAATAATTTACCAAACGAGAAAGCGCTTGTCGATAGACACAATAAAAAAACACACAAACACACACACAAATTTCACGGGCACTAAAGACTACACTGTTGAGCGCCCCTATCCACCATATCCATCCATCCATCCACACAAATTTCAAGCCTTCGTAACCCAAGGTTGCTTCATCAGGAAAGGGGGAAGGAGTGGGAAAGACGAAAGGATGTGGGTTTTACGGGAGAGGGTAAGGAGTCATTCCAATCCTGGGAGCGGAAAGACTTACCTTTGGGGGAAGAAAGGACAGGTGTACACTAGCGCGCACTCGCACACACATATCCATCTGCACATATACAGACACAGGCAGACATGTGTAAATTCAAAGAGGTTGGGCAGAGATGTCAGCCAAGGCGGAAGTACAGAGGCAAAGATGTTGTTGAATGACAGGTGATGTACGAGGGTCAGCAACTTGAAATTAGCGGAGGTTGAGGCCTGGTGGGCAGCGGGAAGAGAGAGTATATTGAAGGGCGAGTTCCCATCTCCGGAGTTCTGATAAGTTGGTGTCAGTGGGAAGTATCCAGATAACCCGGACGATGTAACACTGTGCCAAGATGTGCTGACCGTGCACCAAGGCATGTTTGGCCACAGGGTGATCCTCATTACCAACAAACACCGTCTGCCTGTATCCGTTCATGCAAATGGGCAGTTTGTTGCTGGTCATTCCCTCATAAAAGGCTTCACAGTGTACGCATGTTGGTTGGTAAATCACATGGGTGCAATCACACGAGGCTCTGCCTTTGATCGTGTACACTTTCCGGGTTACAGGACTGGAGTAGGTGGTGGTGGGAGGGTGCATGGGACAGGTTTTACACTGGGGGCGGTTATAAGGGTAGGAACCAGTGGGTAGGGAAGGTGATTTGGGGATTTCATAGGGATGAACCAAGAGGTTATGAAGGTTAGGCGTATGGTGGAAAGACACTCTTAGTGGAGTGGGGTGGATTTCATGAAGGATGGATCTCATTTCAGGGCAGGATTTGAGGAAGTTGTATCCCTGCTGGAGAGCCACATTCAGTCTGATCCAGTCCCGGAAAGTATCCTGTCACAAGTGGCGCACTTTTGGGGTTCTTCTGTGGGAGGTTCTGGGGATGAGGAAGTGGCTCTGGTTATTTGCTTCTGTACCAGGTCGGGAGGGTAGTTGCAGGATGCGAAAGCTATCTTCAGGTTATTAGTGTAATGGTTCAGGGATTCCGGACTGGAGCAGATTCGTTTGCCACGAAGACCTAAGCTGTAGGGAAGGGACCATTTGATATGGAATGGGTGGTAGCTGTCATAATGGAGGTCTTATCTCAGCAACAGTACCTCCATTATTATTATGATTATGGAATATAAATGGAAAAAATGTCAAGATAATCATGGAATATGAATGAATTACACCATGTAACTCATTTTACATGCAGTAAGTCCTCACATTCGGGAGGACAAAGGTTCAAACCTGCATCCCGGCCATTACGTTTTCTGTGATTTACCTAAATCACTTCAGGCAAATGCCGGAATGATGCCTTTGAAAGGGTACGGCCGACTTCCTTCCGTAATCCGATAGGACCGATGACATCGTTGTTTGGCCCCTCCCTCAAATTAACCGATGTGTTTCTCATCGATTCTACATTGCCATTGCATACAGTGGACATCTTTAATACTGTAGTCTGAAGCGTAGCACTTTAAACCTCAGGCAGATGCACCGTTTTTCATAATGTTAGCGTACTTTACATGTGTACAAAGAATAGCGCACTTTGTTACGAAGGTAAACATGTACTACCAAAACCACTGTTTAGTTTAATTAAACAACTATAAAAGAGACATACATAATGTGACCTAAACCAGTGTTCAATTAAATAATAATGAAATAAACTTTCTTGTATGACTCTACTGCCACAGACAGGTGTTACCTCACAGTAATGATGGACTCAAAGCATTAAGCAGTGTAGTTGCTTCAGATCCCAGCCAACTGCTTATTAAATCTCTAATTATCTCGTGGACAACAGCGTTATTGTGAAATTGTGGTGCCAGCTTGTAATCTGGATCATTTTCTTGCACAGAACATAAATTTTTTGTCCCTTAGCTCGCTGTTTATTTTACACTGTTGCTGCTGCTAATGTCGATGTATGGCAACACAATTTATTACTGGGTAAGCTGAAGCAATAATGAAGAAATAAGTATGGGGTCGTAATCGTGAAACAACATTGTTATTTATGGGTGGCACCCTTTATACAGAGCTGTGCCCATTCAAGGCTTAAGACAGTAAATTTGACACTATAGCTCAATTTTCAGCAAATATTTGTAGTGAGATTGAAATTGTGAGATTGAAATTTTGTAATATGTGGTACTAGGAAATAAGATCAAATTCCTCTGGGAAATAAAAATCCTTTGGCAACGCTAATTATATCATGGCAACCAACAAAACATAAATTATTCCCTGAATAATAGATTTCAGGGAAACATAATCTTTGAAATAATTTTGGATATCTTGTTAGTAATCTATTGCATGCACCTCACAATTTTTGTTTTAAATTTAACAAGTATTATCATAGGTATTTAAAAATTCAGAAGCACAAATTTTCAGGACTATCTGTGTGGGGTTAAGAATCTCTATGGCACTAGGAGAAATTATTTTATATGAGGGGCGTTCAAACAGAAATGATCTGGAGGCATAATTACAGAAACTAGTACCTATATGTTAGACACATTGACCCTGGCTGTTGAGACACTTGTCCCACTGTGACACAAGGCGGTGAATGGCTGTCTCATAAAATTTCCAGGGCTGCGATGTTAACCAGTTCCATGCATACAGCTGGAGGAGGTGAATTATTTTCCCCTCAGAGCCATTTCAGGGGACTAAAAGTGGCATAATCACAGGGACAGAGGTCTGTACTGTGTGGAGGGTGACCAAAAACTTCCCACTTGAATTTCTGCAGGAGTGCTGCGACTGTGTTGGCTGTATGAGGCTTTGCATTGTCATGGAGCAGAATGACCCCACGGGTGACATTGCCTGGTCATTTTGACTTGATCGCTTGGCGAAGGGTGGTCAAGGTTTGCGAGTAACACTGGGTGTTCACTGTTGTCCCGTGCTTCAGGAAGTGAATCAGGAGGAGGCAATTTTGGTCGAAGAAGAACATCAGCATAACGTTTCCTGCACTTGTTTGGATGGCCTTGGCTTTTTTGGTGGTGGTGGCCACAGTTGCTTCCACTGGAGATTGTGTCATTTTGATTCTGGTTCAAAGTGATGACACCACGACTCATCTCCAGCTGCCACTCATGCCAGGAACGCATTCCCTTCCTGAGCATAGCACTGCAGATGAGCAAGACAAGGGCCATTCGACATGCTTTGTAGTGTGGTTGAAGGCCGTGGGGCACCCATTGCACACACACTTTGCGCATATGGAGTCACTCCTTCATAATGGTGTGATCCAACCACGACGACTATGGCTTTCACTGTCACTTGGTGGTCCTGGCTAATGAGTGCATCCACCAGCTGGTTGATGGTAATGCAGTGTGGTGCTCCAGACGGTGCATCATTGGCTAATGACACCTGTTCTTCCATGAAGCGCTTGTGCCATGCCTTGACCCTTGCAAGGGACATGCAGTGTTCGCTGTACACTTGTGACATTTGTTGGTGAATGTCCGTTGTTGCTACTCCTTCCACTGTCAGAAAACACACCACCTATTTACTCTTCATTTGACGAGTCCACGTCACTGTTTGCAATGCACTGGCAGTGTTGGACAATTGATGCATGCTGCTGCTAGCTCTGTATAGTCACATGACATGCACATGTGACTTCTAGCAACAGACTGTGAACTTCCATGCTCTGGTCAGAACCACACCTCGTTACACATGCCATGATATTACCCTCCTGTCACTGGTTTGCGCATTCCTAACTCCAGCTCGTTTCTTTTTGAATGCCCCTTATACTTTTCATTTCTTTTAAAACATGTTATATTAAAACAATTATTTACATTATTTTTCTACAGTTTCTGTATTTGTTTAAAAATTTGTCATAACATTCTAAAAGCTTTTGTGCTCATAAATCGTAGACATCTGCTGCCTGTGAGGATAACCAGGCTTTAATGCTTCTTTCACCTCGTCATCTGTTGTGAAGTGAGTGCCACCGAGAAACTCCTTTAGGTGAAAATTGGGTGGACAGTCAGTTCGTATCCAAAAGATCTGATCAGATTTTTACTGTGAATGGCATCTGGCATTGTTGTGCAGTAAAAAAACTCCAGCCACGTCACTTATCGTGTGCTGCACATTGAATTATAGTCAGGGTAGTGCAGTATGCAGCTGCATTTGTTGTTGTCCCATGCCGCATAAATTTGACTAACTAGACTTGTGTCCATCCTAAAACATGGTTGCCATAATCTTTTGTGTTGAGATTGTCTGTGTGGTCTCAACTTTGACTGGTGATACCTCTATAAGCCATTCTTTTGACTGACATTCGGGATCCGGGGTCATGTGAGAAAGCCACGTCTTGTTCCCTGTGACAGTGTTCTCTAAAATTTGATCACCATGCTAATGATATCGGCCCAAAAAATCAAGAGCACAAACTGTTGTTTCCATTTCTTGTTTCTTAATAGTATTTTTATTTATTACCGAGTCTGGAATTACCATTTTAAAATAAATATGTGTAATTGCAAAAGGGAACCAATAGTAACTGATTATGGTCCCATCCACAATTGTAACCGAATCCTGCCTTCCGTGGCTACCAGGTTTCAGTATATTGTGAATTTCTTCATAATACGCTATGTGAGCAAAAGTATCTGGACACCTGGCTGAAAATGACTTAAAAGTTCGTGGCGCCCTCCATCAATAATGCTGGAATTCAGTATGGTGTTGGCCCACCCTTAGCCTTGATGACAGCTTCCACTCTCGCAGACATATGTTCAATCAGCTGCTGGAAGGTTTTGTGGAGAATGGCAGCCCATTCTTCACGGAGTGCTGCACTGAGGAGATGTATTGATGTTGGTCGGTGAGGCGTGGCACGAAGTCAGCATTCCAAAACATTCCAAAGGTGCTCTATACGATGCAGGTCAGGACTCTGTGCAGCCCAGTCCATTACTGGGATATTGTTGTCATGTAACCACTCTGCCACAGACTGTGCATTATAAACAGGTGCTAAGTTGTGTTGAAAGATGCAGTTGTCATCTCTGAATTGCTCTTCAACAGTGGGATGCAAGAAGGTGCTTAAAACATCAGTGTACGCCTGTGCTGTGATAGTGCCACACAAAACAAGGGCTGCAAGCTCACTCCATGAAAAACACGACCACACCATAACCCCCCACCACCTGTGAATTTTACTGTTGGCATTACACATGCTGGCAGATTAAGTTCACCAGGCATCGCCATACCCACACGCTGCCATCAGATCCCGACATTGTGTATCGTGATTAGTCACTCCACACAAATTTTTTCCACTGTTCAACCATCTAATGTTAACGCTCCTTACACCAAGTGAGGCGTCGTTTGGTATTTACCAGCGTGATGTGTGGCTTTTGAGCAGCCACTCAACCATGAAATCCAAGTTTTCTCACCTCCTGCTTAACTGTCATAGTACTTGCAGTGGATCATGATGCAGTTTGGAATTCCTGTGTAATGGGCTGGATAGATGTCTGCCTATTACACATTATGACACTCCTCAACTGTCGGCAGTTTCTGTCAGTCAACAGACGAGGTCGGCCTGAACAGTGGACATAGGGATGTTTAGGAGTGTAGAAGTCTCGCGTGCAGACGTGTGACACCCAATCACCTGCCCACGTTCAAAGTCCATGAGTTAAGCGGAATGCCGCATGCTACTCTCTCATGATGTTTAAAGACTACTGAGGTCACTGATATGAAGTGCCTAGCAATAGGTGGCAGCACAATGCACTTAATATGAAAAATGTATGATTTTGGAGGTGTCCAGACACTTCTGATCACATAGTGTATATGTACACTTACATTTTCTAGTGATTGTTTCATTTTGTTTCCAGGTGAAACCAGCTGGGGGTGACAAAATAGCTATTCTCGATGCCATCAACAAGCAAATTTCTCCACTGGAGCTCATTCCGTATTTTGTAAGTTTGTAGTTGCAGGACAGTACTGTCTTTTCCACACAAACTTTTTAATGTTATGCTTAGCACATATCTTTAAGTGGTATACAGAAATGTTTGTACCATACATCCAGCCAGCAGTGTCTAATGCTTGTTGTCAGATGCTTTTTTCCAGTCCATTCATCATGTCTACATTCATGACCTTGATTTAAAAGTTTAAGACTAACTCATGAAAAGACAGCCATCCTGTATGCCAGTGCTGAATCACTTGTCTTATCGAGAGGACACAGAATATAGTTATGGAACTCAACCTGTCTGAAACTCCAGCAATTTTATTTGCTAGTAAAAGATTCTACCCATTTGTTACGAAAATTTCTTTGTCTTTTAATTGTAATCTAGATACAAATAGCATTTTCTTCATGAGCAAAGAATTTGAATATAACACTGGACTGTCACATAATTCAATACAGGCATGTAAGATACTTTTAGACCAAAAGTGTGGCATCTGGGCTACGCACAGTTCTAATTTGTAGTCTGCTGTTTAATAATAGAGGAGTTCTTGTGCAGACATTGCAGTAAGTCTGTTTCCTTACGAAATTTCTTTATTCAAAAGGAATAACAGCATCCATTCAGCAAACATTAGACAAGTGATCTACGTGCAGGGAACATGTGATTGCCTATCATTCAGAATGTTTCATTTCTTCCTCTATAACTAAAGACAGTCAGTGACAAATTGCATATTTTTAAGCCAGAGTAGAAGGCTCTTCAGTAGGCAAACTCTTTGTATTCTTTGCAGTAATATCTGGTGTTCTAACTGCATTTCACAGTAAAGTGGATAATATTTTGGATGTATTATTTTTATAATATATTGTGGAGTAGATAGTCTTGTCCTTCCGTAATGTTAGTACCTCTTATTTTTACAGTTTTGCATGGAGGGTGGACATATAACATTCCTAGTGAATAACTGCAGTGCTGCACTGGCAGCATTGTTCAAACGGAACCTCACAGTGCCATTTTATCCTTTTAAGGTAAGTTTTTCATGGCTTTTGGTATACTGTTAGTGTGTAAAACTGGTAGTGGATTCTTTGTATAAATTGCTCTTAGTGAATTTAAGCTTTGAAAAAATTGCAAGTTGCCTGTAAAATACCAGCATTGTCTCGACTGGAAATGCTACTGCTTAAATGTAATCAGTGTTTGACAGTTTAAAAAATTCTGTTGGTTAATTTTGATAGTTATGCCAATGTATAAAAAGCAGTCAGTGCATGCTAGTCCACGATATAAATTCCTGGTATGGATTACAGGAAACTTTTGAAAGCCTACCATATGAACCTATCATCTCACCTAGTAATCCATTTTGCTCTAAATCTTCCTCATCAAAAGGGTGGTGCAGAGGGCAGACACTTGGACCTGCATACCGAACAGTGGTGGTTCAAATCCCGATCCATCCATCCAAATTTAAACGTACTCTGTTTTCCCCAAGTCAGTTCAGGCAAATGCTGCCAGGACACAGCTAGTTTTGTTTGCCATATTTCCCAATCCGAGCTTGCACTTAGTCTATAATGATCCTATTCTCAACATGTCACTAAAACTTGATCTTCTTGAGGTTCCTCACAGTGGTCCTCTAGCCCAGGGATTCTCAAACTTTGTTGTTGGTGACTCCTCCTTACAGGTACATTTCTTCAGGAGCCCCAGTCGCTGTCGCAAATATAATTAGTACTATCGACATATAGGAACAATGGCTATTATAGTTTTTACACACATTTTTCCACACAGGCACTGCACTACCAGCCCTTCTCGCTGAAACTTTATTGTGTAAATTCTTACGCATAAACAATATTTGAGGAAAAAACACTTGAACTGGTTGATATGAACTGTGGTTAAGATGGTGTATTAAAGCACCCACAGCGGAAACAAAGAAAAAAAACGCAATAGGTAATTTGCACGCTAAAACACTGTAGAAGCACTGGCCTTTGTTGTATAGAATTCTGTATATGCACACGCTGAAGCACTGTGGAAACACTAGCCTGTATTGTATAGAATTCTGTGTATTGTGTACTAAAATGTTATCTGAGTAACTTGCTGGACCACTGAATACGAGGAGTCACAAAATGTTACTAACCGTTTGTATACTGCTTCTGTAAATGTCAGTACAGTTAGTCTGTAGATCAACAGTTGGAACTTAGTAGAGTTCCTCCAATATGCCAGCAATGAAACATTGGTCAAAATGGAAATAACAGATTTGCCAGGTGCCACAACAAAACAGATGAGATCATTTATCACTACTGGTGGCAGTGTCCAGCGGAGGAGCCCCTGATTTCAAAATACAGTATATATCGAAAACTAAGATTGATAGGCAAATGCAATAAATGGTATGAAAGCTGTAAGAATTTTATAAAGACACTTCAAGATAGTTGGAAAAGTTGCTAATAGGTGGTACTGTGATGACAGTATGTGCGCCTACACATACGGTACCTCATGTGAGAGTGATCAGTTACACCGTTGAAACCAGAAAGGAGCTTAGTGTACTAAAGGAAGAGGTCGAAATCACGTATTCCATTGAACAATGTGTTTTTCTGGTACTGGAATACCACTGGTTAGAATACAGTCTTACAGCAAGGAGGCACAGCTTACTATTCCAAAAGGACTGAATATGAGAATCATTCGCAGGCTCTTCACCAAATTCCAATAGACAGGCAGCATGGCTGATGATGTAAGGGGGAATGTTGGCCCCAGGCAAACTTGGGTTACCCCTGAAAATGTCGCCACAGTTTCTGGAATTATTTGTAAAACTCCAAGGAAATACTTATGAAGAATTAGAGTGGAGACGAGTTTGAAGGGTTTGAGCATGCAGAAACTACAGAGAGAGCCTATACATTTCTGTTCAAAATCAAAAATTGTTTGACAAAGGGCTGACTTTGCAAACCAGATTCTCACAGTGATTAATTATGAAGGATTTGATGTTGGCTGCATCTAGTTCACAGATAGAGCACACTTCTATCTGAATGAATAGAAAAAAAGAGGAGATTTTGGGGTTTAAAAAATCCTCATTTGTCTGAAGCAAAACCACTGTATTTTCCTAAATTTACTGTTTAGGCTGCAGTATGCAGCAGTAGCATTATTTAACGTTTTCTAACATGAGAAACAATCACTAGTGAATATAATAATATTATAAAAGGGAAAGTTGCCACTCACCATATAGCAGAGATGCTGAGTTGCAGATAGAGACAACAAAAGACTGCCACAAATAAAGCTTTCTGCCAGTAAGGCTTTCGTCAAAAATACACACGCACACACACACACACACACACACACACACACACACACACACACAGTGCAGTGCGGCTTCAGTTGCCTACAACAGCATTCGTGTGTGTGTGTGTGTGTGTGTGTGTGTGTGTGTGTGTGTGTGTGTGAGATCTATTTTTGACAAAAGCCTCACTCGCCGAAAGCTTTATTTGTGACTGTTTTTTTGTTGCGCCTGTGCCTATCCTTCCCACCCCTCCTACCGTGGTATTCCGCCATCCACCGAACCTACACAATATACTCGTCCATCCTTACACAACCCCCTGCTCTCAATCCCTTACCTCATGGCTCATACCCCTGTAATAAACCTAGATGCAAGACCTGTCCCATACATCCTCCTACCGCCACCTACTCCAGTCTGGTCACTAACATCACCTATCCCATCAAAGGGAGGGCTGTCTGTGAAACCAGTCATATAATTTACAAGCTAAGCTGCAACCTCTGTTCTGTGTTCTATGTAGGCATGACAACCAACAAGCTGTCTGTCTGCATGAACTGCCACCGACAAACTGTGGCCAAAAAACAAGTGGACCACCCCGTTGCTGAACACGCTGCCAAACATGATATCCCTCATCTCAGTGACTGCTTCACAGCCTGTGCCATATGGATCCTTCCCACCAACACCAGCGTTTCTCAATTGCACAGGTGGGAACTTTCCCTGCAATACATCCTACGTTCCCGTAACCCTCCCGGCCTCAACCTCCGTTACTGTCCTCACCCACCCATCCAGCCTCCTCCCTGTTCCCATTCCAGCACTACACAGCCGTCATTTCACCGCCACACCCAGTCTTTTTATTTCTCTCCTTTCCGCTACTTACGCCCTCCCCCCTCCGCACCTTCTCCCCCACCCTCCGTCTAAACTGCAACACTTCACTGTCCGCCACTCCCACCATACTATCCCTCCATCTCCCTGCCCCAGCCTCCTCCTTACCCCCACCCAGTCACCACTCCCATCATGCACTAGTGCTGCTGTTCGCAGTGTGGTTTCAGCTCTCTGAGACTGCAGACATGTGTGCAAGTTGCGTTTATGTGAGTGTGTTTGTGTGCGTGTGTGTATGTGTGTCTACTGCTGACAAAAAGCTTTAATTGCGTGAATCTTTGTGTTGTGCCTATCGCAACTCAGCGTCACCGCTATATGGTGAGTCGCAACTTTCCTTCTCTGGTATTGTCACATCCTTGTTACCAAGATACGGAACACAGAGACAATACTTGCAGATCTGCATGACACTGCTATTATTAGGATATTCAAAAAAGTCGATCAGGCGCATTGTGGAAACTACCGAGGAATATCACCACTCTCAACAGCTGGAAAGATCCTTTCTAGAATTCTCTCCAACCAACTACTTCCTCTGGCTGAAAAAACCCTACCTGAAACTCAGTGCGGCTTTAGACCTAATTGGGGCATGGTGGATATGATTTTCAGCGCAAGGCAAATGCAAGAAAAATCTAAAGAACAGAACCAGCCCCTGTACGTGGTATTTGACCTTGTTAAAAAGCCTTTGACTCTGTTAATCAAGAAGCACTCTGGAAAATTCTGGCATCAAATGGATGTACTGGAAAATTAATCAAAATACTTCGGCTTCTACGTGACAACATGAATGCCGCTGTCCTTGCCAGCAATGGACACGGAGAAATGTTTTAAGATTATCACAGGAGACAAGCAGGGATGTGTTATTGCACATAGCCTATTCTAGACATTTGTGGAAACCATACTTCACCTTGTTAAGGAAAACCTGTTGTTGGGTGTTGAAATAGCGTATAGCTATTCAATGTTAGCGGACTCCGAGCTAATATAACAACAGCTGTCATTGAACTTACACTGATGATAACATTATCTGGACAAACTACCCTAAATGCATTCAGTCTGGCATACAAATCCGTTGGTCTAGAGCTTAATGCAGACAAAATGAATGTCCTCTGTCAGCCAGCCCCAGATTCCACTACAGCTGCTCCAGTCATCACAGTTGATGGAACACCTCTAGGGATTGTAGAGTATTTTCCGTGTCTGGGAAGCCATCTTTCTGCAAAATCAAACATAGATGCAGAAATTCAGTATTGACTAAAATGTGCAAGTACTGTGTATGGTCATCTTTTGAAAAATGTGTTTGATAACCATGATTTGAGTGCTAAAACTTAAGCTTAGAGTCTTCAGTGCCATTATCATGCCTACACTTCATTATGAATGTGTAACTTGGACTGCCCGCAGGCATATCTTAAAAGTCCTTAAAAAAATACAACCGACACTGCCTAAAGAGAATATTGAAACTAAAGTGGCATGATCGGCGAACAAACAACACCATTTTGAAAGAAACCAACTCCACCAGCATTGAAGCAAAAATTATCATACACCAATTTCTTTGGGCTGGCCATATCATCCGGATGCCAGGCTCCTGTCTCCCTAAGTAAATCATGTTCTCCTAATTGAAGAATAGCCAATGCAATAGGGAGTGTAAACAAAATGATATAAAGATGTCCTCAAGTCAACTATGACAAAATGTCAAATAAACACAAAGGATTGGGAAACTGCAGCCCTAGATAGTCCAACTGGTGATAAATTGTTCACCAAGGAACACTTTATTTTGTAAAGCAGAGACATTTGCAGGAGAATAGGAAGAGATATCGCAGAAGAAAATAAAAGCTCTTGAGAGAAACAAATCTGTTACACCATTCAGTCAACACCAACTGGGTGTGCCATACTGCGGGAGAATCTGTGGCTCCAGAATAGGACTATTTAGCCACCAAAGGATCCACAGATAGCACTACTAAAAGTCATTTCATAATGAGTAAATTACTATGATGATGATATTAATGACCCTACAGACATTATTAATAGTAAAATCGGGCTTTTTGCAGATGATGCAGTTATCTATATTGAAGAAATATCTGAGAGAAGCTGCGTAAATATTGAGTCAGATCTTGATAAGATTTCAACATGGTGCAGAGATTGCCAACTTGGTCTGAATGTTCAGAAATGTAAAATTTTGCAATTCACAAAACAAAAAAATGTAACATCGATTGACTATATCAGTAAGTCACAGATGGAACTGGCGAGTTCACACAAATTCCCGGTATTGATAGTTTGTATAGATATGAAATGTAGTGATCTTATAGGTTCAGTCATGGGTAAAGCAGGTGGTAGACGTCAGTTTATTGGTAGGATACTGGCAAAGTACTATCAATCTAGAAAGGAGATTGCTTAAAAATCACTTGTGTTGACCCATTCTAGACTCTTGCTCAGGTGAGCTGGACCCATACCAAATAGGTTTGGTTGACCTTGGGAGAGTAGCACTTAAATGTTGAGAGAACTAAACTGTCAGACTCCTGCACTATGCCAAGAAAGCTTACTTGTGAAGTTTCAATAACCAGCTTTAAAGGACGACTTCAGGAGTGTACTGCAACCCCTTGCCTATAATTCCTGCAGGGATCGTGAGAACAAGGTTTGATGAAATACAGCATGCACATAGGCATGGAAGCACTCGTTCCTCCCATGCTCTATACTGAATGGAATGTGAAGAAATCGTAATAACTGGTACGGTGGGGCTTACCCTCTTCCACGTACTTAACATACATTTGCACAGTATAGATGTAGATGTAGAACCACTTAAATTAGTTTAGTTTGCCTGTCTGTGGAGCAATCACTTACTGTGTTGTTTTCTTCTTTCAAACAATTTTTATAGTTTTCTCTTTGCTATCTAATACATCTTTTTAATGACAGCAACGTGAATTGGTACTTCAGCTTCATTCCAAGAAAGTGAACCTCTCTGCAGTTCTGCAGAAAATTATCAGTAAAAGGCTAAATTCTGAGAAAACGGTCTTAGACCTGTCAAATCTGAATAGCATTCCTGGTAAGTATGTCTTCAACATACATGTTAATGATAAGAGCTGTGCGTAAATTTTGTGCACTTTATAGGTGCACTTTTCAGTAATATTTATCTTTTTTCTGGAAGAAATTATATGATGGCAAACTCACAGTGGCTTGTGCTGTAGATATTACATGCTTCATGTCTCTCTTTATTACATAGGCAGTTTGTCAGCGACTTTTAAGTTATGAACTTTCCTATGATTCTTCCCCTAAATATGTACTCATTGAGAGATGGACAGCCATGAAATATTAGTGTGTCTAATCTCACCAAATAAAATTAGTCAAGACAACTCTGGTTGCTTTGGAGCAATACAGATGATGGAGAACTGGTACCAGATAGTTAAATGGCCAGTGTTGATGTAAACCATTTCAGTGAAATGGTGTGTGTGTGTGTGTGTGTACGTGTCAGTTATTTGGAATTTGCGCTTTAAGTGTGTCAGTGTGGAGAAGTGGCAAAATGGCAGAGGCAGGTTACCATGTTTTGAAGTGCCCATTGCTATCGAGGAGATAGATACTGGCACAGAGGAACTGGAGAGCCAGGCACCATCTGACATTTCTCCTGGTCCACCGACAGAGGAGGATTAGGATACTCATCGCTAATCATTGGCTTCCCCAGGGACTTCTATGTCACAGTGGAACTTAAACGGATACATCACATTTGGAAGAACTTCAGCTCCTGGCCAGGAGAGACTGTTTGCATCCACTTACAAGAAACTCTTTTTAATGTCACTGACATACCTACATTAAGGAGCTACCACCCTTACAGGAAGGACGATGTTACTAGAGACATGGCTAAGGGTGGTGTGGCTGTTTTCGTCAATGTTGGATGCCACTACCCTCCGGTCCTATTTACTGTGGCCTTACAACCAGTTGCAGTGGAACTTCTCACACCGGTTAAAATCACAATTTGTGCTTTGTATCTTCCACCTCACGACCCGTTGGCTGCAGTGATGGAACTCTTCCAGGCACTTCCGTACTCATTTCTGCTTGTGCGGGACATCAGTGCACACAGTGTGCTGTGAGGCTCAGCTATCACGTGCCCCAGGGGTCAAATTATTGAGTGCCTTGTCCATTCAGAGAATATCTGGATTTTGAACTATGGTCCCACAGCTTCGAGGTTATCTTCAACAGTCAACCTTTGTTTTCGCTCAGTTTCAGTGGGAAGTGGCCACAGATTTGTATTCCAGTGACTACTTTCTGGTGTGGATTCCCCTGCCAACATGGACAGTGGTTGACAGGAGACCACAAAGGTGGACAGTTCGCAGAGCAAATTGGTTGCGATGAAGTCAGCAGGCTGTCTTCGTATGATAGGGCTGTGCCCAGGAGATGGTAGACTGTACCACCTGTGAGATCCGAGTTGCTGTCCCTTGGTGGAGTGACGAATACCGCCCAGTAGCCGGAACTGAGCAGAAATTCAAACACCACCCAACTATTGGTTATGACCTGTAGGTTAAAACTGAAGAAACTGCAAAAAGGTGGGAATTTAAGGACATGGGATCTGGATAAGCTGAAAGAACCAGAGGTTGTACAGAGTTTCAAGGAGAGCATAAGGGAACAATTGACAGCAATGGGGGAAAGAAATACAGTAGAAGAAGAATGGGTAGCTCTGAGGGATGAAGTAGTGAAGGCAGCAGAGGATAAAGTAGGTAAAAAGACGAGGGCTGCTAGAAATCCTTGGGTAACAGAAGAAATATTGAATTTAATTGATGAAAGGAGAAAATATAAAAATGCAGTAAATGAAGCAGAAAAAAAGGAATACAAACGTCTCAAAAATGAGATCGACAGGAAGTGCAAAATGGCTAAGCAGGGATGGCTAGAGGACAAATGTAAGGATGTAGAAGCTTATCTCACTAGGGGTAAGATAGATACTGCCTACAGGAAAATTAAAGAGACCTTTGGAGAGAAGAGAACCACGTGTATGAATATCAAGAGCTCAGATGGCAACCCAGTTCTAAGCAAAGAAGGGAAGGCAGAAAGGTGGAAGGAGTATATAGAAGGTTTATACAAGGGCGATGTACTTGAGGACAATATTATGGAAATGGAAGAGTATGTAGATGAAGACGAAATGGGAGGTAAGATACTGCGTGAAGAGTTTGACAGAGCACTGAAAGACCTGAGTCGAAACAAGGCCCCCAGAGTAGACAACATTCCATTAGAACTACTTACAGCCTTGGGAGAGCCAGTCATGACAAAACTCTACCAGCTGGTGAGCAAGATGTATGAGACAGGTGAAACACCCTCAGACTTTAAGAAGAATATAATAATTCCAATCCCAAAGAAAACAGAAGCTGACAGATGTGAAAATACCGAACTATCAGTTTAATAAGTCACAGCTGCAAAATACTAACACGAATTCTTTACAGACGAATGGAAAAACTGGTAGATGCGGACCTCGGGGAGGAGCAGTTTGGATTCCGTAGAAATGTTGGAACACGTGAGGCAATACTGACCTTACGACTTATCTTAGAAGAAAGGTTAAGAAAAGGCAAACCTACATTTCTAGCATTTGTAGACTTAGAGAAAGCTTTTGACAATGTTGACTGGAATACTCTCTTCCCAATTCTAAAGTTGGCAGGGGTAAAATACAGGGAGCGAAAGGCTATTTACAATTTTTACAGAAACCAGATGGCAGTTATTAGAGTCGAGGGGCATGAAAGGGAAGCAGTGGTTGAGAAAGGAGTGAGACAGGGTTGTAGCCTCTCCCCAATGTTAATCAATGTGTATATTGAGCAAGCAGTAAAGGAAACAAAAGAAAAATTTGGAGTAGGTATTAAAATTCATGGAGACGAAGTAAAAACTTTGAGGTTCGCCGATGACATTGTAATTCTGTCAGAGACAGCAAAGGACTTGGAAGAGCAGTTGAACGGAATGGACAGTGCCTTGAAAGGAGGATATAAGATGAACATTAACAAAAGCAAAACGAGGATAATGGAATGTAGTCAAATTAAATCGGGTGATGCTGAGGGAATTAGATTAGGAAATGAGACACTTAAAGTAGTAAAGGAGTTTTGCTATTTAGGAAGTAAAATAACTGATGATGGTCGAAGTAGAGAGGATATAAAATGTAGACTGGCAATGGCAAGGAAAGCGTTTCTGAAGAAGAGAAATTTGTTAACATCGAATATAGATTTATGTATTAGGAAGTCGTTTCTGAAAGTATTTGTTTGGAGTGTAGCCATGTATGGAAGTGAAACATGGACGGTAACTAGTTTGGACAAGAAGAGAATAGAAGCTTTCGAAATGTGGTGCTACAGAAGAATACTGAAGATAAGGTGGATAGATCACGTAACTAATGAGGAGGTATTGAATAGGATTGGGGAGAAGAGAAGTTTGTGGCACAACTTGACTAGAAGAAGGGATCGGTTGGTAGTACATACTCTGAGGCATCAACGGATCACCAGTTTAGTATTGGATAGCAGTGCGGAGGGTAAATATCGTAGAGGGAGACCAAGAGACACTAAACAGGTTCAGAAGGATGTAGGTTGCAGTAGCTACTGAGGGATGAAGAAGCTTGCACAGGGTAGAATAGCATGGAGAGCTGCATCAAACCAGTCTCTGGACTGAAGACCACAACAACAATAACAGCCTATTTGGTTAGTCATTTCTAAAATTCCCATGCCTTTTTTGCAATTATTTCTTAATTTTCCCTTTTTCCCACAAAATCAATTTTTTCCTTACTTTTCCTTCATTCAAGGGAAATTTCCCACAACCCGGCAACACTACGACCATAGAAAACCTGCCATCTGCTGTCCTACTATGAATATAAAAGTAAAGAGAGACGATATTACCCTTGCTGAGAGCAAACACTGGCTGAAGCCAGGGGGCTTGTTAAGACCAAAAGGCCTTTAAATATGTCTGCTTGTGTCTGTGTATGTGCGGATGGATATGTGTGTGTGTGTGTGCGCGAGTGTACACCTGTCCTTTTTTTCCCCTAAGGGAAGTCTTTCCGCTCCCGGGATTGGAATGACTCCTTACCCTCTCCCTTAAAACCCACATCCTTTCATTTTTCCCTCTCCTTCCCTCTTTCCTGACGAAGCAACTGCCAGTTGCGAAAGCTCGTAATTCTGTGTGTGTGTTTGTGTGTTCATGTGCCTGTCTACCGGCGCTTTCCCGCTTGGTAAGTCTTGGAATCTTTGTTTTTAATATATTTTTCCCATGTGGAAGTTTCTTTCTAAATTTTTTTTTTTTTTTTTTTTTTTTTTAAATAGGAGACCTTAGTTTTGGGATTACCCTCGTAGTATTCCATGTAATGGTAATAGTGGAAAGAAGTTGTAGGACATAAATGTTAGGCTAGTCTAAGGCTTTTGTTGCATAGGAATGGGCAGTGCTGCAGGAACAATGTTATATGGAATTATGAACTTGCCAAAATCAGCAACCAAGTTTGGATTTAATATGAATTGATGGTATCTTCTGCTGAAGGTATTGCACAAGCAACAATGAGGAAAGCAGTTGAAGAGGCTGTGGCTGATAATGGAAATTGTAAAGATTTAACTGTTGCTTTAGGTGGGTCATGCAACATAGAGGTCATAAATCTCTAAATGGAGTCGTGACAGCTACCAGTGGAGAAAGTTGTAAAGTCATTGATGTTGCTGTTCTCTCCAAACATTGTAAATGTAAAGGCAATACCAAGGAGGAACATAATGAAGGTTTTGAAGCAAATTTTCACGGCACAAGTGGGGCGATGGAAGTAGAGGGAGTGAAAATTTTTTTTCCCGTATCAGACGAGTGGTATAATGTACAATATACTAACTGTCTAGGGGATGGTGATTCTAAGGGATATAAAACAGGAGAGGAATGACAATGAAATTCACATTAAGAAACAGAAATGCATCAGATGTGTGTAGAAGCACATGGGAGCTCGCTTGTGCAAACTGAAGCAGACATTAGGAGCCCTGAAGCTTAGCGATGGTAAGACCCTTGGAGGAAGATGGAGATTGACAGGTGAAACAATTTACAGATTGTAGAGATTTTTATGGTTGTGCAATTAGGCAAAATACAGGAAGCACTGGTCATATGAGGAAAGCAGTATGGGCATTATTTTTTCATACTGCATCAACATGCACTATGTCCCACAGGTGATGACTTTTGGTATAAGTACCAATCAGGAAAGGAATATGACCATAAAAACAGTTTGCCAGATGCTGTAATTGATGTAATTAAGCCCATATTCAGAAATTTGTCACAGCCAAATTTATTGGAAAAGTACCTACATGGGAAAACACCAAATTCCAATGAAAGTGTGGCCAGTTTAATTTGGATTAGGATTCCAAAAACAGTTGCAACATACAATTCTGGAAACATTATAAAATGTGATGTGCTGAAACGTTTAGGTTTCCAGCCATGGGGCACCACCATTTCCCAATGCACCTAATTGATGAAGAAAGACTAAGAGGTGCAGCAAGGAAAATACTGTAAAAAGAAGAGGTTGCTGATGATCCATCATATTAAGTGGGAATGTAATAAAAAAAATTAGGAAGCCATTTCCCACAAGTTTCAAATTTTCATGTGTAAGGAACGTTTTTGCAAAGACTTCTAACAGTAGATGAATCAAAATTATACACAATATAGTTCATTTCATTTCCTTCATTGTTGTAAAAAAAGTGTATAATTAAGGAGTTATAGAAGAAAAGATGCAAAATTATTGCCAAAAAATTGGCAACATTTAAAAAAAAATATAGTAAAACAAAAACCAACAAGTATTTCTTAACATGGCATTATAACTTTCGTAGAGAAATACTTATTGAAAATACTGTCCAAATTTCAGAGCCATTTGCTTAATGGTTTAAGAAAAAATGTTCCTTGTATTTGCAGAAATTAATATGGAGGAGATAGAATGTACCAGCTCCCCTTACAAGAACAGAAGAGGAACTCCTGAAAGGAATTTGTAACGTACACTAATTGTTCTACTTCAACTGTGGGAAGGTTTAAACTCTTAAGTTGGATTGTAATCAAGGTCAGTTCACATCCCCTTGCGACCTCTTATACAGGGTGGTCCATTGATCGTGACCGGGCCAAATATCTCAAGAAATAAGCGTCAAACGAAAAAACTACAAAGAACGAAACTTGTCTTGCTTGAAGGGGGTAATCAGATGGCGCTATGGTTGATGTCGCTGCCATGGGTCAAAAGGATATCAACTGTGTTTTTTTTTTAAATAGGAACCTCCATATTTTTTATTACATATTCGTGTAATACGTAAAGAAATATGAATGTTTTAGTTGGACCATTTTTTTCGCTTTGTGACAGATGGTGCTGTAATAGTCACAAACATATGGCTCACAGTTTTAGATGAGCAGTTGGTAACAGGTAGGTTTTATAAATTAAAATGCAGAACATAGTTACATTTGAACATTTTATGTTGGTTGTTCCAATGTGATACATGTACCTTTGTGAACTTATTATTTCTGAGAACACATGCTGTTGCAGCGTGATTACCTGTAAATAACATATTAATGCAATAAATGCTCAAAATGATATCCGTCAACCACAATGCATTTGGCAATACGTGTAACAACATTCCTCTCAACAGCGAGTAGTTAACCTTTCGTAATGTTTGCACATGCATTGACAATGCATTGATACATTTTGTCAGGCATTGTCGGTGGATCACGATAGAAAATACCCTTCAACTTTCCCCACAGAAATAAATCCGGGGACGTCAGATCCGGTGAACATGCAGGCCATGGTATGGTGCTTAGACGACCAATCCACCTGTCATGAAATATGCTATTCAATACCGCTTCAACCGCATGCACGCTGTGTGCCGGACATCCATCATGTTGGAAGTACATTGCCATTCTGTCATGCAGTGAAACTCCTTGTAGTAACATCGGTAGAACATTATGTAAAAAAATCAGCATACATTGCACCATTTAGATTGCCATCGATAAAATGGGGGCCAATTATCCTTCCTCCCATAATGCTGCACCATACATTAACCCACCAAGGTCACTGATGTTCTACTTGTCGCAGCTATCGTGGATTTTCCTCTGCCCAATAATACATATTATACCAGTTTACGTTACTGCTGTTGGTGAATGACGCTTCGTCGCTAAATAGAACGTGTGCAAAAAATCTGTCATTGTCCCGTAATTTCTCTTGTGCCCAGTGACAGAACTGTACATGACGTTCAAAGTCGTCACCATGCAATTCCTGGTGCATAGAAATATGGTACCGGTGCAATTGATGTTGATGTAGCATTATCAACACTGACATTTTTGAGATTCCCAATGCTCGCACAATTTTTCTGCTACTGATGTGCGGATTGTCCGCGACTGCAGCTAAAACACCTACTTGGTCATCATCATTTGTTGCAGATCATGGTTGACATTTCACATGTGGCTGAACACTTCTTGTTTCCTTAAATAACGTAACTATCTGGCGAATGGTCCGGACACTTGGATGGTGTCGTCCAGAATACCGAGCAGCATACATAGCACACACCCATTGATCATTTTGATCACAATAGCCATACATCAACATGATATCGACCTTTTCTGCAGTTGGTAAACAGTCTATTTTGACACGGGTAATGTATCACTAAGCAAATACTGTCTGCACTGACGGAATGTTACGTGATACCACATTCTTATACGTTTGTTACTATTACAGTGCCATCTGTCACAAAGTGAAAAAACTGGTCCAACTAAAACATTTATATTTCTATATGTACTACATGAATATGTAATAAAAAATGGGGGTTCCTATTTTAAAAAATGCAGTTGATATCCGTTTGACCTATGGCAGCGCCATCTAGCGGGCCAACCATAGCGCCATCTGGTTTCCCCCTTCAAGCTAAACAAGTTTCGTTCTTTGTAGTTTTTTTGTTTGACGCTTATTTCATGAGATATTTGACCCAGTCACGTTCAACGGACCACCCTGTATACTGTGACATTCAGATAAATTCCTGTGTTCCAGGTGTTCCTTAGAACTGTGGAGATGATGAGTCTCTGGTTCTTATCATGTAATGCGATGCTCTAGAATCCTAGAATCTTCCATTCTAATGGAAGTCAGCCCTCTCCGTGACCAGAGACACTGCTCCAGGACCTGATCATTCTTTATTCCATGCTTTGTCATCTGTGCCTTGAAGTCAAAAGCAAGCTCCTATCTTGTTTTAATCAGATATAGTTTGATTGATCATTATTTGGAAAGAGGCAATATTAACTGCCGCCTTGTCTGGCTCCTCAAATCCCGATGTCATGTGTACCACTCCCTGTGCGTTTCAGGTGCTACCAGCATTCTGTCCTAGACAACTTAATTCTGCTGAATATGGCAATACAGGATCCTCTCTTACACCAAAGACAAGTGGCTGGTGT
This sequence comes from Schistocerca gregaria, assembly GCF_023897955.1. Lineage (NCBI taxonomy): Eukaryota > Metazoa > Arthropoda > Insecta > Orthoptera > Acrididae > Schistocerca > Schistocerca gregaria. The sequence continues at coordinate 159,511,392 of NC_064928.1, forward strand.
GCCACCTTAACGAATGAGGACTATGTGAATGTCTTTTACTTCAGATCCATTAATTCTTTGAGGAGCAGTGCTTCTGATTTCATATTGGCAGGGCCTTCTCTGATTACTGTGTTCAGGAGAACAGGGTCCTCCATTGCATTGTACTCAGCTTTCTCCTCCTCGGAAAGGAGCCGTCTAAAATGCTCTTTGTTTGTGGATGACTTTGTTGTTTTGTGATCTTCCTCCTATCTTACAGTGACAATGAAGCAACTACAGCTGACCTTCAGGGGGCTGGAAGCTTTGGCAAATGAAACTGGTTTTAGGTTATCACCAGAGAAGACTGTGTGTGTCAATTTTAACTGCACCTGTCAAAGTTGTAATCGACCAGAATTCACAATGGGAGCCAACATTTTATATTTTAAGCACACTGTGTGCTCTTTGGGCCTATTATTTGACTCGAAACTAATGTGACTCCCACACATTAAAGAGTTGAAAACAAAGGACTTAGAAATGTTGAATATTTGAAGATGCCTCAACGGAAATGAATGGGGAATGGACAGATCCCACCCACCTCCTGCAGTTTTATATGGCATTTGTCACAGAATACAGATTACGGTAGCACGATTTACGGATCAACCCTTACTTTTTACGCCAAGGTGTTAGACTCCATTCACCGTGAGTATATTTGAATATAATCTGGAGGCTGTCGGACCAGCCTAGTTCAGGATCTGTCTTTAGAGCCCACCGAACCACCCCTCTGGACCTGGCAGCACCTCCTTCTGGTCCGGGAGGTCCTGAAAATCTCATCATTGGCGCACTTGTTGGCATTTAGTGCAGCAGTCTGCCCCAGCTTTGAGCAGCTGTTGAGAAATCAGCCCCACGTGACGCAGCCATTCTGGCTATGTCCTACTGTCAGTACGAGTATCTGGGTATATCAGACCTCTGAATGTACAGCCAGGGATGGAACAAACTGCCACTTTGACATCTTTAGAAGCCCAAAGTGATTTTAAGCTTGACGCAGTAGAAGAATCTTGTTCTTCAGATTATGTTTTTACAACTTTGTTATCTTCTATTTTAAGTATGTTCCACAATTTCATCATTGTATATACGGTTAAGTCCCAGCAAAAGAATACCTTCACTTGTTCAGCTATTTTCCCTGAAAGGGTTTTCAAAGTGTGCCTTCTGGAACAGTTCACAAATTAAGATGCAAAGTTGTATGCATTATGAGAGCACTGGAGCGGATTCACAGGCGTCACATTACAAGGTTTCTCATCTTTTCTTACTCGCTTAGAGTGTGGCGCATGTCTACATCTACATCTATATCCATACTCCGCAAGCCATCTGACGGTGTGTGGCAGAGGGTTCCTTGAGTACCTCTATCGGTTCTCCCTTCTATTCCAGTCTCGTATTGTTCGTGGAAAGAATGATTGTCAGTATGCTTCTGTGTGGGCTATAATATCTCTGATTTTATCCTCATGGTCTCTTTGCGAGATATACGTAGGAGGGAGCAATATACTGCTTGACGCTTCGGTGAAGGTATGTTCTCGAAACTTCAACAAAAGCCCATACCGAGCTACTGAGCGTCTCTCCGGCAGAGTCTTCCACTGGAGTCTATCATCTACATAACACTTTCGCGATTACTAAATGATCCTGTAACGAAGTGCGCTGCTCTCCGTTGGATCTTCTCTATCTCTTCTATGAACCCTATCTGGTACGGATCCCACACTGCTGAGCAGTATTCAAGCAGTGGACGAACAAGCATACTGTAACCTACTTCCTTTGTTTTCGGATTGCATTTCCTTAGGATTCTTCCAATGAATCTCAGTCTGGCATCTGCTTTACCAATGATCAACTTGGTATGATCACTCCATTTTAAATCACTCCTAATGTGTACTCCCAGATAATTTATGGAATTAACTGCTTCCAGTTGCTGATCTGCTATATTGTAGCTAAATGATAAGGGATCTATCTTTCTATGTATTCGTAGCACATTACACTTGTCTACATTGAGATTCAATTGCCATTCCCTGCGCCATGTGTCAATTTGTTGAAGATCTTCCTACATTTCAGTACAATTTTCCATTGTTACAACCTCTCGATACACCACAGCATCATCTGCAAAAAGCCTCAGTGACCTTCCGATGTCATCCACAAGGTCATTTATGTATATTGTGAATAGCAATGGTCCTACGACACTCGCCTGTGGCACACGTGAAATCACTCTTACTTCCGATGACTTCTATCCATTGATAATGACATGCTGCGTTCAGTTATCTACGAACTCTTCAATCCAATCACACAATTGGTCTGCTCTTACTTACAATGCTCTTACTTTGTTCATTAAACGACTGTGGGGAACTGTATCGAACACCTTGCGGAAGTCAAGAAACACGGCATCTACCTGTGAATCCGTGTCTATGGCCCTCTGAGTCTCGTGGGCGAATAGCGCGAGCTGGGTTTCACATGACCGTCTTTTTCGAAACACATGCTGATTCCTACAGAGTAGATTTCTAGACTCCAGAAAAGTCATTATACTCGAACATAATACGTGTTCCCAAATTCTACAACTGATCGACGTTAGAGATATAGATCTATAGTTCTGCACATCTGTTCGACATCCCTTCTTGAAATCATTGATGACCTGTGCCCTTTTCCAATCCTTTGGAACGCTACGCTCTTCTAGAGACCAAATGTATCCGTTCGACCAGTTGATTCAACTTGTCCCTGACTCGTTAAAGCGACTCCGGCACTGTGGCAACTAAGTGACTTTTGTTGGGTACCCAGACACATGGGGATATGGGAAAACAGCATAACTGAAAAAGCAGCCAAAGAAGCGTGTCAGGATGGTTGCTGTCACCTCATTATGTGACACACAAGTTGTGCTTCAGTAGGGAACTCAATGATTGGAAGTGATGGAAAACAAACTGCAGTCACTCAAGTTGACTGTGGAAGGAAGAGTTACACGCGAGACTCCTGTCGGAGGATCCACAATTCTGTAAAGTTTGTAGTGTACCACTTTTGGTTCTGTGCATTTTGGCTACATGTGTCCTATGTGCTGACATCAGGGCAGCGTTCGGTTTGGCTGGAGATCTGCCCACTGTCCTCGCTGATAGAGAAATGGGTTCAGAAATACTGGGAACTGTTGGGCCTCGTCCCTATAGTGCATGGGAGGAGAAGTGGACTTCAAGGCATTGTAAACTATTCCACATGTGGGGACACTCTTTGTCCCCCCCGCCCACCCTCTTCCCCTCGCTCTGTCGTCATAACATCCTGTACCATAAGAGCTCCTTTCATTGAGTGTGATATTGCTGGCTTCTGTCTTATACATTCTGTACGTAATATTATCTCATTTCCCTGCGATATTGGGCCCTGTTCTTCAGTTGTTCTTCTGCCAGGCAGATTTACTCCTGATTATCACCTAATGTTTACTTCACTTTGGGCTGGTATTTGTGCCAGCTATCGAGCTTCTCTTAATTTTTTTGAACCACTGCCTGGCTGTGCCATCAGAGTAAAGAACACATTTGCCAAACACAGTGTGTCATCCCATCTGTTGTATTTTGCAGCTGGCCCAATCCTTTCAGCTGTTCGTCAGGTCCTGACTGACATCCCTGGACAACAGTGACGGATGCTTGATGTGCAGCTGACTTGCTGTTGTTTCAGAATCTGTTGGTCTCCTGAATATACAGACCTTGGTAACAGTTCCTAACTGTGTAGGTGGTAGTGTTTGTGTTGCCTAATTTGAGCCACAGTGATGTAAATGTTTCGGGATACTCGGTGTCGGTGTACCAAACAATACCACGTAATAATCAGAGTAAAGTTGAAATTTGAAAGCAGGGCAGTCAGTGGAGTACAACACTTAGCATTGAAAGCATGTTTATTATGGACATCAGTGTGCAGACAGGACAGAACTGAGTCCTAGATGGAGTGTACAGCTACTTGAACAAACATAGACTATTTCAAAATATACACACATTAAAAGAATAAGGAATTTTGAGAAACTTCTAGAAATGCTAAATACTAATTAACAAATATTTTATGGTTGTTTGATTTGAACTGGTACTCTGCAACAGCTGAGCTAACCATCATTCCGCTGCAGCTCGTGGAAGTATTCCTTTTATCTTTTGGCATACTCTTATTTGCCTTTTTCTAGCTTCCCATCTGAGTTCTTAATATTCTTGCAACTGTGTCCCTTTTCCCCAAAGGCCTCTTTAATTTTCCTGTCAACAGCATCTGTCTCTTCCCTAGCCATGCATGCTTTATAGGCCTGCATTTGTTCTCCAACTATTCCTAAGTAGATAAATTTTTCTGTTATCTTTACCATTCCTTTTAGACACTGATGCTACAACAGCCATATGGTCACACTCTAGTTCCTCCTCTGTGTTAACTGAATCGTTAAGTTCTGTGCGACCCAGGAGTGCCAAAAATTGCTACTGGATGATAGGAAGCAGGTATGTGTTTGTGAGGAGGCGTCAGACACTCACCAGGGCATCCTGGCTTCAGATGATGGTGAGGGAGACTAGAGGATGTTGTAGGAGACTTCAGCAAAACAGTTGACGAACATCACAATTTCTCATTATTCCATTAGTCTCTTAATAGACTGGCGGGGTAAGATTAAGATATGTGAACACAAAATAAGCAGTCTTGCATATGCGGATGACTTAGTTGTGATGGCAGATTCGATTGAAAGTTTGCAAAGTAATATTTCAGAGCTAGATCAGAAATGTAAGGACTATGGTATGAAGATTAGCATCTCCAAAACGAAAGTAATGTCAGTTGGAAATAAATATAAACAGATTGAGTGCCAAATAGGACGAACAAAGTTAGAACAGGTGGATGGTTTCAAGTACTTAGGATGCATATTCTCACAGGATGGCAACATAGTGAAAGAACTGGAAGTGAGGTGTAGCAAAGCTAATGCAGTGAGCGCTCAGCTACGATCTAGTCTCTTCTGCAAGAAGGAAGTCAGTACCAAGACTAAGTTATCTGTGCACCATTGAATCTTTCGACCAACTTTGTTGTATGGGAGCGAAAGCTGGGTGGATTCAGGTTACCTTATCAACGAGGGTGAGGGTACGGATATGAAAGTAGCTAGGATGATTGCTGGTACTAGTAGATAGGAACAATGGCAGGAGGGTGTCCACAATGAGGAAATCAAAGAAAAACTGGGAATGAACTCTATAGATGTAGCAGTCAGGGCGAACAGGCTTAGATGGTGGGGTTATGTTACATGCATGGGAGAAGCAAGGTTACCCAAGGGCCTCATGGGTTCAGCAGTAAAGGGTAGGAGGAGTCGGTGTAGACCAAGGAGAAGGAACCTGGATTCAGTTAAGAATGATTTTGAAGTAATAGGTTTAACATCAGAAGAAGCACCAATGTTAGCACTGAATAGGGGATCATGGAGGAATTTTATAAGGGGGCTATACTCCAGACTGAACGCTGAAAGGCATAATCAGTCTTAAATGATGATGATCCATTAGTCTCTAACGATGTGTGTGCTCTCGTCCCAAGAAGACCTGGCTTCACCCAGTAATGTTCCCTTGTCAGTGTGATAGAGATAGCAGATGGCCTAGGGATGTATAAGTGCAGCTGTAAAGTGGTGTGCCTTCTCAGCGAATGTCAGCACGGCCGATGCTGACGTGTCAGCCGAAGCACTGGACAGGGCTCCGTTGCTGGCGACAGGTAGTCGGTGGCTCGCTATGACGTGACGGGGGATGGAGCGCTCAGTCGAACTCCGGACTGTCGGCTGAAGAGTGACGGCAGGCAGAACCTGGCAGCATGGAACTGCGAGGTCCACTGTTTGCGCCTCACATGGGGAGGCAACTGCAGGATTCCGGTGGCGGAGTCCCTGGAAGAGGCAGAGTGCGGAGCTGCCGTGTGTTCAGAGTGGGCAGTGTTCAGAGGTTAATAGCCCATTGATGGCTGCATTAACTCTGTGGTCAAATCTGACATGGATTGGGTGTCGCGACATTTTCCAGCTATCTGAAGGATGACTGGATGGCTCTGGGAGCTGCGAGCTATCTGGTACTGAAAGAGGCAGTAGGCATAACACTGTCACATTCCTCCACATCAGTGAACCTTCTGGCTACGTCAGAAGATTCCTTTAAAGGGGTCAGTTTCCCAGACCCGGCCGTAGCCTCGCGAAGTGACGGTGCAGAAGTGACCGGCCTCTGCCGAGTTGTTGTCCCGACGCATTGTCGACTCGCGGTAGCTGTGCCCTAGGTACGACTGTGGGCACTGGTTGTGGTCTGTGCTGTAACAGTTCGCTGATAGATGAAAGATATTACTCTTACATGTTCTGATAACTCAACATCAGAACCTTTACATTAAATTTATCAGCTGCCACTGACGGTTGAGCTCATCTGATATTATTGACCGTTTAAGAGATAATTAAGAAAAAAATTGTCAGCAGTTACTTCATGTATTGTACAATAATGTTCATTTAATGTACAATAATTGAGGTCAGGTCCACATATTTTATGGATGAACAGTCTTTATGTACCTTTTTGCATTAATTGTTGTTTCTTTACTTTTTTTAGAGTATCAGCAAGTGATGTACGACCCATCAAAAAGCTCTCATTTACAGCAGCAGTTGCTCAAAAATGCACAGGTAATTGCTCCGAACCTCATCAGCCTCTGTCTAGCAGGAAATGAGCTGTCAACACTGAGCCACCTCACCCCAGTCTTTGCAGATAAAACCAGATGGAGGTCACTAAAAGTATTAGATCTGATGGACAATGGGGTAAGTGCACACTGATTTTTATTCGTTTATCATGACACTGGAACATCCTGGACACACACACACACACACACACACACACACACACACACACACACACAGAGAGAGAGAGAGAGAGAGAGAGAGAGAGAGAGAGAGAGAGAGAGTGTGTGTATTCGTAGCTTTCAGGCCTAAGACTGCAGAAGCATTTGAATTGGAATGCACATACAGGCTTTATAGAAAACAAATTGAATAACTTAATTTTTATATTATAACATAACTGGATAGATGGAAAAAATTGGCTCACCACGTGGCGGCAGGAGCAAACACACACAAAAGGTAAGGAAGTGTTCAAGATTTTGGAGCCAGTGGCTCCTTCTGGCAGAAGGTTTGAAGGGGAAAGAAGAGGGTTGAAGAAAAAAGGAATGGCAAGGTTTAGGAAATAGGGAGAATTACGAAAAAGTCACCCAGAACCCCAGCTCAGTGGAGACTTGCCAGACCGAATGAGAAGGAAAAACTTATTGTTGCAGACTGCACTAAATGTGATTTGAAAAACTAAGAGCTTAAAGGTGGAAGATTAGTAATAAGCAAGAAAGAGATTACTGACCAAACATTGTGTGAGAGTTAATAAGAGTGGAAAGCTACTTACAGTAAACATGTGAGGGTAGGGGATGGGGAAAAAATACAGGTCAGAAAATAAACTAAACGGGAGGGGAGAAATAAATTGTTACTGAGAAGGAATTTGGAATCTAAAGAAATTTAAATAAATTAAGGCCAGGTGGGAGGCAAGAACTGAGGACAATCACAATTTATTGTTGTAATTTGTCATACTTTCCACTTTTCTCATGAAAAATTACCACCCATTTGTCAATCCTTGTCTGTTCTCATGATTTCTATGTGAATTTTTGTAAATTTTTCTGTCCTTTTTCCTCTCTTTTCTTTCTCATTTCCTCCCCTCTGCTTTCTTTTCGCCATTTACACCATCTCTAATACTCCAGACCCTGCTCGCTTGCCATGATGAATCCCACCACGTATTACATCCGGTGCTCTTGAAAACATGTTTTTTCTACATCTAAATTAAGGTCCCACATTCTGTTTCTTGAAACATGCTTCTTTCTGGGAGTTACCCCCACTCCTAATATTGAACTGGCTGTAATCCTAATTTACACAGTCCCCTTTTACAATTTCAAATAAAGCACTCTCTTGCACTTATCAGCTAATATGTGACCTATATGCCTCATCTATCAATTCCCATGCCACCCGACTTCTCTCTTCCTCCAAAAATCTGCAGTTATCCTCCTCTCAGGTTTCCTCGGATGGTAGTATGTGCGAAGACAACATCAGACTGCAACATGCCAGACTTCACATCAAAAATCTATTCCACCTTCTCCTAAAATTCTTCAACAGTGGTGTTTTCCTTCCTGTCCCTCTGCAGCTCCCTAAACAGTGACACCATCAACCACCATTCCTGTCCTACAAATAGAGCTTGGCCAACCTTCTTAACATCCCCAGCCCTTACCACTGCCTCCCAGAGTAGTGGTAACTCATGATCAACAAGAAGCAGCCACAACACTTCAGTGTTCCTAGCCTCTCATCGAAGGCACTCTCCTCCACCTAAATTATCTGTATTATCCAAGGGCCTCACTTTCAGCCATTGACTTACCTTTAACCTACCTCCTTTGGTGAAGCCCTACTTTCCTTCACACATTATGTCAACTGGAAATATCACTTTGGAACCCAATCTTGAAAACTTTTCAACAGCAAACCTGACATTGATTCCCGCCACAATCCCAACTTGATTCATCACCATTATTTTGGAATCACCACTTACAGTCCTTCCAAGAATCCCTCACATCCAGCATTGCTTCACAACCCTTCCTCAGGTCTCTAAATAATGACCATAACCTGTACTCTGCAGAACTACAAGCTCTTCATTCCAAAGAAACTCAAGACTCCATTATTATCCTCTCAGTGGACAAGGATCTACCACTGCCATACCTGAGTGACAGGAGTATGCAAGTGAAGCTGTCTGACACCTCTACATACAGCATCTGCCATCAAGATTCCATCCCTGTAATACAAACTGACCTACAGCCCTCGTTGGAACCACAGGCCCTTTACAAGGGCCAACACCTCAATCTACAGAAGTTTGCACCCCACCCACATCACCTTCTTCCTAGGATGCACAAACCCAATCACTCTGGCTGACCCATAGTTGGTGGCTCCTAAGCACCAAGTGAACATATAGTTGCATTAGTTGATCAACACTTGCAGCTAATAGTACTAGGTCTACAACTTTGCTTCCACTTTTTTTTTTCCTGGAAGTTTGGGGCTTTCTTGTATTGCCCATCGCTGGCCTCTACATTCTCCCATCTTTCGGATAGTGTATGAATCCTGTGGTGGAAAAACTGGGCGTCTCTTGTGGGGATCCATGAATTGATTAAATTTTGCACTAGTTCGTATGCTTGGAAGTGCTGGTCAGTTACTGTATGCCACTGATCAAAAAAGTTGGTAGTCAGAGAGAGCAACATATGGAGAATACAGTGGAAGGGATAGGTCTTCTCATTTCAATGTTTCCATGTATATTTTGACGGATTTTGTGACATGGGGTCGAGTACTGACCTGCTGCAAAATTACCTTTATCTGTCTATGACTGTATTGTATTCATTTGTGTTTCAGTGCTGGGCATCAGTTGCTTTTGATAATGATGTTCTGTGACTGTCTTTGTCTGTTACAGTAGCTACGAAAACATTCAGCCTTCCACCACCATGCAGGTCTTCGACATCAAAATCACCGTTCTTAATGCATTGAAAACAATCTCTGCACATTTTTCCAGTAATAGTTCCCTCACCATTGGTTTTACCCAGAATTTTAAGAGCCACAGTCACAGATTTCTTCATATTAAAGCTGAAAATTAAAACTTCTTACAAATGGTGAGAAATGGGTACGTAAGTTGACGTAATTAATCGAGAATAACCTTATGATGCACTCACAAATTAAGTAATATTTTTATGGCATTATATTTACAGATGCCTAAGCTTCTTGTATTACACCTACGCCCAAACACTCAAACCCCACTTGCCGCTACTGCTGTCTATTGCATAGCGGCGGAAGAAAAGTTGTAGACCTAACACAAAAGCCTTCCTCTTATAAAAGACACGAGCCATTTTCTAAATCATCAAAATCGTGCCCGATCCATGCCCACCACACAAACTTGCTGGTCACCATTGATGCCACCTCCCTCTATATCATCATCTCCCATATACATGGCCTGTGCTGGCCATCGTGGCCAAGCGGTTCTAGGCACTTCAGTCTGGAACCGTGCGATTGCTACGGTTGCAGATTCGAATCCTGCCTCGGGCATGGATGTGTGTGCTGTCCTTAGGTTAGTTAGGTTTAAGTAGTAAGTTCCTCCCCTTCTCATGAGGAGGAGGGGGAAGGAGGTTTCTTAGAGGTGGCTTTTCTGGGATCCATACGCCTTCAGCGTATGGTTTGGTAAAGGTGAATTGATCTGTACCATATGGACTCATGATGAAGCTAATCTGTTAACACTTTTGGAATCTCTAAATACACTCACCCAATTAAGTTTCACATGATCCTTTTCTGAATAGCGTGCCATTTTTCTTGATATTGACCTTATCCTCACCAAGGGTAAGCTAAACTCTTCTCATTAAACCTACTAACAAATTGTTGCACCACACACGCCATCTGACACCAGTTTCTGTGAACTCGGCAGGTGGAAACTGGCGTCACAACATGTCCTTCTCTCTGGCCTTAATTTGTGTTAATTTCTTTGGACTCGGCATTCCTTCTCAGTAACTATTCCTTTCTTCACTCCCCTTTAGCTTTCAGTATATTTTATTTTCTGACCTGTCAGGGGACCAGACAATTTTTATCATTGTTCATTTTGAGGCAGATTAATTGCTATCATTAATCTGCTCACAGTGGTGATTTTTTTCAAATGCCTTTGATTTTTTATAGGGACTAATCACCTTCTTATTAATGATGTTCAAAGCTTATTAATGATGTTCAAAGCTGTTTTGAAAGCTGTAATCCAGTGAAGCATTGTATTGCAATAAAAATACCCATCGTGCTGCAACGGCAGATGTGGTATTTAGGACAAAAATATGTAAACAAGTAATGCACGATGTTCAGTACTCTACTGCTACAGAAATGACAGACAGTTCCAAAGTGAAGACAGACACTATTTCGACCCAAAAGCCATTATGAATTAAGACACAAAGGAATTACAGACATTGGCTGCAAGAGGGCATTGATTGAAATCAATCGGGAAAGCTGAAAATTTGGACTAGAGCAGGATTCAACCCGGGTCTCCAGCCTACTAGGCAGATGCTCTGACCATGAAGCCATCCAGACACAGGGGTCATTGCAACTGCACCCACTACCCTTACATGGCTTCCATCAAAGTTAATGTAGTGTGCCTCACCCATTATCCTCATTACACCCAGTATTTCTCCGATTCTCGTAAGAGGTCGAGCTGTGTGCATCTGCTCTGAAGAGATCGTTGGCTGTCTTGCCTTAATTGTATACATATCTGGTATCTTAGTTCATAATGGCCCTTGCATAAAAATAGTACTGTTCTTTTGGATGTGTCCGTGCAGTTGCAGTGTTTACTGTGTCTGGATGGCTCAGTGATCAGAGCGTCTGCCTAGTAAGAGGAGACCCGAGTTTAAGTCCTGTTTCGGCACAAAATTATAACTGTCACCATTGATTTCAGTCAATGCTCACCTGCTGTCAATATTTGTAATTCCTTTGTGTCTAAAAACATATATTTTTTGTAGGGAATCTTGTGTATTGTGTAGTAGCATATGCTAATTCCATACCTTCACCAAAATGTCATTGTGGCATAGATAGGCCACTCATTAACTAGAAGCTGGCTGTAAAAAGCATCAACAACCTAGACAGATAGTTGCTTCGGACTGTGACGCTGGGAAAGACATCAAAAATGTGTTTTTTTCTTATTATCTTTAACTTACAGGACTTGAAATTGAAGTGTTAACGTCATCAAGAAGCAATACATGTAAAAAGGGAACAACATGTTTAGAAATCCAGTTCACAGAAATAGCTAAAAATGCTACAACCTAGCTGGTCACCAGGAAGTTGGTAAAGTTGCAGTTCCGAAAATGAAATGCGCTCTTTCACTGTGTCTAAAAAAAAAAGACATCATTGTGCATCCTTAAACTTGGGGAATGTTTAAATCTGATGATTGTTTTGTAGTTACCATGTACGTGTACGTGAATAGTCTTATCCCAGCCAAGTTCTATGAGAAAAGAGTTGTTAATGTGCAGTAGTATGTCCTACTTGATGTTCATTGTAACTGGAATGGTTTTCAGATCCAGACAGCTGGTGTGCTGCCGACCCTCAATTCTCTGCCTATCACAGAATTGTACTTGCACAAAAATCCTGTGTGTGGGAAATATAAAACACGTGAGGCCTACACGAGGTTAGTGATGTTTGTTTCTCCTTTATCTCGAAATATTTGGCAGTAGTGTTATGGAATTGAAACTCAGGGATGTCTATTTCCAAAATATAAAATGTTATTTCTGGTTTGTTTTTTGTTTATGTAGACGTGGTGTTAATTTCAATATTGTAACAGGTTTATATTTGAAGCGTATCGTTGGTGTGACAGAGTGAAGACTAGGCTATTCTCCCCTACAAGGGCATCTCAGAGTGGTTCCTTTCATATGAATTGATCGATTTTGCCAAATTATAAGTATCATAAAGTCTCAAACAGAAGGCTCCATTCCAAGTTCTATAAAAAAGAAGTGCAGGAGAAGGGGGGGATATGGCAATCCTTAAAGTAATCATGGCAAATACATTGATAGCCAGCCAACCCCTCGTAGATGCATGATAAAGGGAAAAAGGAAAAGAAAAGACAAAAATGGGAAACATCAAATGAATTGGCACTTGCTAAAAGAGCCTCAGTCAAGAGATACCAAAATGGAGTTGAGACATTGGCATGTTGCTGCAGGGTAGCCATGTGTTTTAATGCACTTGCTGAGATCCTTCCATATTATAGGAAATGGAATTCCTGCTGTGTGCTGTAAGGATTTTGGTCAGTTACTGAATCTCTTCCAGCAAAAGCAAGAGAAGCGGTCCAGCGATAAATTGAAAGTTTTCAGCTAAAAGGAAGTCATTTATGCTGGCAATGTGCAAAATGTTTAGAAGGCAGACTTAACATTCTAGAGAGGTATAAGTTGTTGAAGGAGAAACATCACCAGATTAAGGTTACTTTATGCATCATTTTTCAAGGAAAATTTCAGTTTGCATTTTGGGCCTGCTCAGACTGCTGCTGCACACATAAAGAACTGAAGGTGAAAATGAGAAGCTCTCACATTACAGCTGCAAAGCAATGTGTCACTGGAGATCTACTGCTTCGCAAGAGAAGGCCCTTTATACTGAGCTCACAGAAGAAGCCAAAAGGATACTTGATCCCATTGTATGTGTTAGTTTTGACTACATGCAAAATATACAAATTCTGCAGGTTCGTGCCCAGGAAACGTTTTATCTGTGACAGTTGACAACTTGTATGTTTTATATTTGTGACATTAAAAAAGTAATGCACATATTTATAAATATCATAGGCATTGGAAAATGTGGGCACAAAAAAGTAGGCCTACGCTCTTTTCTTTAGAAGTTTCTACGTAGTGTTCCTCCATCAGTTGCTGAATTTCAGTTATATCCTGACAAGTGTGGAGGACAGAACAAGAACTGTGTTGTATATGTTATTGGCATTGACTGACTGAAGCGAGTTTGAAAAAATTGGACACTACTTCCATCAAGAGACATTACTTTCTTCTTTGTGACAAGAATTTCAGCATACTCAAAAGACAAATTAGAAAGTGTTACAGGTTCTATATGGCACATGAACTAACAGAGCTCATAATAAATTCCAGCAACAGCCAAAAATTTATTGGGACTGAAATTGATGCTAGAGATACACTGGAATTGAAGACGTTGCAGCAGTTTTACAAGACGACTTGTGCTTCAGTTGAAAGTTGCCATAAAAGTGTCAAAGGCTATAAGAAAATCCACTTTCTTGTCACTAATTTGGTGCATTTTACATACAGTAACATTGTACCTTCATAACACATTTGTAATTATTGGTTGTTATAAATGCCACTGTTGAATGCATTTATTAAGAGAGGGAAAAAAGTAAATACTTGAGGAAATTTCAAAAGTGCTAAAAGATCCTCAGTTATCAAACTCTAAATATTTTTTGTGTGCACAATTTTTATTTTTTCGCAATGTGAAATGAACCTTGATATTCATGCAAATATTGTGCGTTACTCATATTTTTTCTGGAGAAAAGAAAGAATGGTTGAAATGTAATCATGATTTTACTAGTTCTTTTAAAACTATGTTGGAATAACTAAGTACCTTTAGCACATGATGATTCAAATAGAAATTGTGACACTCTTTTGTTTTTGGAGATTGTGAAAATACAGACATAATATTAAAAAGACAAATATGAAATTAGTAAATGTGTTTCATTTATCATCAACTAGCTGACAAACCTTACATTGCCTGGATATGCCTTCTGCCAATTTTCTGTTAAAAATGAAAATGAACTTTGTCCATTGTGAGGTATCGAAAAATTTTTATTTCCGTGTATTTGTAAAAACACCTTTGAAATTATGATACGGTCATACAAAGAAATATTCGTAATGGACAAATGTATAAGTACAGTATCCAAATTAATAAACACATTACCTGGCAGTTTCTTTGTGCTGGGCGCAGCAGCTTCACATGTCCACAATGCAATTTTGTGAATGTCTTGATGGCGAAACGTCTTCATAGCTCTATAGACAGATGTCATTCTCACCTACAACTGTTTCAGCTTCTCAGCTGAAAACTGTCAAAAGTGCTGCCAGGTGCCAAAGAATCTGAGTTAACTGTAGGAGTGTCTTAGTAGTAAAGAATAAATGTATTAAAACTTCATGCACGATGTGGCATTTTTACAGATATTTCAGTGTTTATGATGTCGTATTTCTTCCACTATGTGTCATGCAATGATATATTTGTGTAGGTCCATTCTGCGGCATATGAGGATTCTGTCAGAAAAATATGTCATGGATAGAGTTAGCAACAAAGACATATAACTTTAAATGTTACCCATGTTGTGGCAGTTTTTTTACGTGTTCATTGCTTATAACGCTATATCTCCTGAACTGTGGTAGATACATGGTTCTTATCCAGAGGGAGTATTGCCTGACAGTAAGGGAACTAAGGGAAATATGTACCAACTTTGGTTGAAATTAGTCCAGGGTTTTAGGGGGAGATTGGCGCATCTGCTCTCACTCTGACTCTCACCGCTCCCCCCCCCCCCCCCCTCCCCCCCCTCTCTCTCTCTCTCTCTGCCCTTCCGTACTGTATCTGATGACACAGTCGGCAGAGGACAGCATGGAGATTGGTCAGGCTCGATCAGCCCATCTTTGTGTGGAACGCGAAACTTTGCATTTACATTGCTTTCTGCCAAGTTGTATATTTAGGAAGGAAATCAAACCAGGCCAGTGTGTGAGGCCATGTTATTAACGTCATGAGGTAAGTAGGCAGTCAATCTTGTGTTCCATATATCATATGTGCACTTTTTATTATTATGTTGTGGAACAAATCGGTTTTAAGGTTATTTACAGGTGACTAGGTTAAGCTGTTCACCTAAGTTTTTCCTGAACCATTGAAGGTATTGTGATACTATTTCATCCAAATTAATTTGAATAAAGTCCTCTTTAACACATTTGTTGCCAAGTGTGCCAAACTGACACACTGCTGACTTTTCTGGCAGGCCATGTGCATCAAATTTATACACATATTTCAGGCCATGTGTATGATTCATATACATAGCTATATTAATTTCGAATGGATATACAGTTGTCCAGGCCCCCTGGAGAGGCGGTGCAGTTTTGGTTTCGAAATCCACCGACGGAGCTACGCATATTACTTGTTTGATTACTGATGGGTTCTTCTCGACGTTGGCAGCTGTGTGTAATGGTTGTCTGCATGAAAAGCTCGCATGCTAGAACTGTCTAATAAAAACTTCTTAACTAATGTGTACACTCTATTAATTAATTGAAATATGTTGTTACATCTACTGTTAATTTGTAAACCAATCAGCTGAAATATTAAAAATTCAGTATTTATATTATTTCAGCTCTATTCTTCCAAAAAATAAGTGTCATTCATCTGAAATACTGAAAACTTGATTTGTCATCAAAGGTTGTGCATAATAGGGTATTTTCCTTTGTTATAAATATGTTCAGTTTCTTGTTATTCTGATTGATTATAACATTTAAATAGCACTTATGTTCAATATTCTCACAAATCTGTTACTTTTATGTAATTAAAGCTTAAAAATTATTAGATATCTAAGATCTGGTCACATGATCAAAAACGCTATATTATTGGCTGATGTTCTGGTGATGTCACAGACAAGGAGTAAAACAAAGCTATATGTGTGTTTTATGTACTTTTTCTGCAAAAAAGTTTAGCTATTTACTGATGGGTAAGGCAATTAAATCTTTTAAGTAACAATAGAAAGGAATTTTGTGAATATCGATTGTGGGAGCCTTGCGAAAGTTAATGCACTTATGTTCCATTCATTTAAAGCACAATATGAGCAATGACAGACATTTTTTTCCGTGCTCCCTGTAACATCATTAAACTCACTCAAAACTAAGGAACTGTATACATTTTTCAAATGGGTCTGTATTTTGTAACTAGATTGTCCCTATCCGTCATGAGCTATGTCCCAAAGCAAAATAAAATTATTCTTGACAACTTACTGCTGATTCCCACTGTAGAACACACACAGCAGAGGTATTGTTTCCAGCAGGCATTCAGTGGTGCATCAGATAGCACATGTGACTACGGATCACAAGATAAAGTGTAAGGGTCATATTTTTTAAAAAGTTTTACACAAAATACGAAAATAATGTTAACAAGAACTGATTGTGGCTTGTTTTGTTTGTGGGATATATTATATATAGATTCACATTGGTATTAGTTTGAGAAATGGATAACAGAAGATAAATGCATTTACTTTGCAGACACACAGTTCACTTTTTTGGAAAGCATTGTTAGTAGTGAAGGTATCACCACACGCTGTCAGTACAGTGAGGTGTACGACGATAAGGTTATTCGGAGAGATACAAAGCGTGTACAACGTGCAGGTAACACTAACATAAGAGCTGTAATGTTTGTGATTGTAAACTAAGTTTAACATCGGAAGCAGACTTACTTCATCTGTACATAAGGTGATGACACTGGAAAAGTTTAAATAATAAGAATCCTAGCTGGACAGTATGAACATAAAAACATTGTTTCTAATAAAGTAAAAAGTGTACAGCGATCACAAATCTAAGCACATGTAAACAGCAAGGTTGTTATGTAATGGTTACACACACACACCTTTTATATGTTGTTGCTGTGTTTGGTAAATTTTTTATGAGATAATTCCTATGAAAGCTGGTAGTATCTAATGTTTCACTTAATTGAAACAGCCACCAAATGACATTAAGATTCCTGTTTTCATTTCAGCATCGTCACAGTGAACTTCCCCCGTCTCATTAAGTTGGTGAGTTATAAAGTATTTTATACCTTTAATTCTTTGATTGATTAAATGTGAGGTCTATTTGAAAAGAAACAATGTGTGGAGGGGTGGGGGGTTGGGACTGGGACAGCTCATAAGCATTACCATTTACCTGATGTAAGGATGTAGAATTAAATTTGGAAATTTTCCCCTTAGAAATGTGAAATCTTATGTACTCTTACTATCTATAAATGAGCCAGTGTGGGTACAACTAATTTTATTTTAAAGCAGTGGAAAATACAGGATGGAATAACATCTGTACGGAAAGGATAGATTGCTACTCCTTACACAGAGGAGACTTTTGAGTCACAGACAGTTGGAATGAAAAGATTGCTTAACATTGAAGCGTTTAGACGAAAAAGTCCTTCTTCCAGGATGGATAACACACACATTCATATAAGCTTTCACACACACATTCATATAAGCTTTCACACACATTTGCAGCCACTGCATCTGACATGAGATGCAGTCGTAGGGTGGGTGTTGAGGGTGAGGAGGCGGCACGGGCAAGGAGGTCGGCGGGGAGTGGGTGGGGGGTGAGGACAGGATAAGGCTGCTAGTTGCAGAGCCAGCATGAGCGTGGGAACAAGAGAGCCCTGTGTGATGCAAAGTGGGAGACTATTCTTGGTAAAAATCGTAAGGGTTTATAAGAAGTGAGGAAGTAGTTGGAAAAATTCTATCCAATATACAGGGTGTTCGAAAATTCTCGTCTTAAACTTCTAGGACTTGTGTAGATGGGAATGAGTACATAATATTTTGAATAGGAACCCATGTCTGGAAAAGTACTGTTTCCATTCAGCAATGATTTCAGTTCAGATTTGTAACGTGTCTTTGTCTGCTGAGGGAGAGAGAAAAGTCTCAGAGTTGCGTGTCGTGGTATGCAGTAGGTTAGACAGGATGACGTGTACTACATCAGACTGTCACCTGATGTTACTCAGCATCTGCCTTGGTGCGAGACTTATTCAGTGCCTGTGTGTCTCTGATACAGGAAGCACAGTTCGGCACGTTTTCAGAACACACAAGACATAGTCTTTGTGTATGTGAAACTGGAGGTAACAGAAGAGCTGTTAGTCAGCTGTACCACAGAACGTTTTCTGCATCGTAACGTGCCATTGCACAAACTTTTTGCTCTAGCTACGAAAAGGCTCTGAGAAACAGGTGCCTTCACTGTGAGAAGGCCGAACTTTGTACTCCATGGCATTACACATGGCAGAATTTGATGATGATATACTACATCACATTGAAGAGAACCCATCAGTGAGTACTTGATCAATTGTGCGTGCAATGTGTTTTAGTCACAATGTCATCTGGGATGTCCCGCATAAGCAGCAATCACATCTGTACCACTTACAGAGGATACACATTATGAGTCCAGGTGATTTTCCATAATGCGTTGCCTGCTCCACGTGGTTCCTGCACGATTGCATCGACACACCCATTTCCACATAGAGTTTTGTGAATTCACAAAACAGCCATGTCTGGGCAGACGAAAACCCTTGTGTCACTCTTTTTCAGGGATTTTGGCTCCAGGTTGGTAGTAATGTGTGGGCAGGTATTCTGAATGGTCATGTGATTGGGCCATGCCCCCTTCCACTCGCATTACTGACCCTGTCAATGACTCCATTTATTGGACTGGAACCTGTCCTGAAAATCGCTAAGGCTATGATCAAACTAGAACTACAGTACTGGCTTTGGAAACAGCACATAGAATATTGGACCAAGGTCTATAAACAAAAACATGGTAAGGTAATGATGCCCATACCATATTTTAAAAGAAGCTCTGTAATCCTGGGTTTGAACAGGAGAGAGATTAAACTCATGAGTGGACTGATGACCAGCCATGAGAATTTCAAAAAACACATACACACAATGCATGTAACGGAAGAAGACCCTAAATGTAGGATCTGTGATGAGGATGAAGAAACTGCATCACACACAATCTTAAAGAAATTGTGTCTAACAAAAAAAAAAAAAAAAAATTGTAAAGGGACTCATTGCACTATTTAAGGACATTGGTTGGCTTTAGTAGATATACAGGGAGAGGTGCTGCACAATAAACTTGGTTTCAGTGTAGGCAGTGGCGGGTTAGACCAAATCTGTTTTAGCTTCCCTATCAAAATCAAATCAAATATGGTATAGGTTTTGAAACAAATACTAACAAAGAGATAGAGGGGCTGGCCAGTACTTACCTCAGCTCACTCAGTACAGCCGATAGATACACAAAAAACAACCGAAAATTTATGTTCCTAGCTTCTGGAATAAATGTTCCTTCATCAGGGAGAAGAGACGGGAAAGAAAGGGAAGAAGGGAAAGTGGATTTAGTTACTCACAATCCAGGTTATGAAGCAACAGGGAAAGGCGTTGCTTCATAACCTGGGTTGTGAGTAACTAAATCCACTTTCCCTTCTTCCCTTTCTTTCCCGTCTCTTCTCCCTAATGAAGGAACATTTATTCCAAAAGCTAGGAACGTAAATTTTCGGTTGTTTTTTGTGTATCTATCGGCTGTACAGAGCTGAGGTAAGTACTGGCGAGCCCCTTTATCTCTTTGTTAGTATTTGTTTCACATCTTTATATGAGATTTTCCATTAATCTTTTATGGTATAGGTTTTGTAAGAAGAGCATTTGTACTGTTTGGAATTTTCTGAAGCAAATTAGCTCAACAGTAATGTAAGCGATTGAGCTTATTGTCATTTTTACAATATCTAGTGATTTTAAGAATGAGCTGCATGTTTGGCTAATTACTCATTCCATTTGGTAGTCTGATTCAAATATTAAGCAGAAGTTATTGCATCGCATCACTCTCCACTGGCTGACCACAGTGGTGTGTTGGAACATTTGTAGGACCTACAGGGATTAAGCTGGTGGTGTCATTTCTGTAGGATTGAGGAACACCTCTATTCTCCAGCCCACCTGCAAAGTACAGCCTAGGGAGATATCCTGTGGTGGGTGGTGGGAAGGACATCTGTCTTTTGGGACTGCCTTATTTTCTTTTTTGGCTTTAAAACTCCTAATCTATCTTTTCCTTTCTTACTTGCCATTACTTTGTACCATTCTATTGCATTGTTGTCCATATTGAATCATTCTGTCATATGAAGCCTCCTACTTTGTGGTATACTCTCTGGTCAGAGTGTAACAGTGGGCTACGGTTTCGATGTGTTTCACTCAGTGTACGATCTGTCATCCAGTTGAAAAGTGTGCCAACTTGTATCTGTCTTGTGGTCACTGTTCTTGAAGTTATTTGCTGCAGCAGACCTGTTATGCAATGCCACTACACTGTGATGTGTGACTTGTTCACTTTTTGCATTGGGGGGTTGCTGAAAAAGAGCATTGATCTAATTGTGCTACTAAAATGTCGTAATAACTTTTATGATAACTCTTCTGTATTATAATCACAATATTTTTACTGTAGAACTTCATTTACAATTAAGAGTGATATAGATCTCTCATTCTAGCTCACAGTAGATCATAACATGTACTTCTTTGCTAATTTGACATTTCAGACTGACTGTTCTTATGTGTAATTCAGTTATTCGGGCACTGGCACCGTTGCCCACACCGCGTTCTTTGCTCTGTGGCTCCCAAGACACTGCCGAGCCTTGGCACCGAGGCGTAAGCAGCCCTTTCACAGCAGGTGGAGACACTCGCTTGCAATTACACCTTGTCGATGTTCTGAACTGAAGCCTTTACACCAAATCTGCCTGTATGGTAAAGCAGAGCATGTTCTGTTTTTATGTTCTACACTTTACAGCTATCTAAATGAAATTTTTGAGTCGCGATAGACACAGTAGAAAGATTCACACAATCATAGCTTTTGGCCATTAAGGCTTTTGTCAGCAGTAGGCTCGCGCACACACACACACACACACACACACACACACCACACCCACACACACACACACACACACACACACACACACAACTTGCACAACACATCTGCAGTCTCAGAGAACTAAAACTACACTGCTCTCTGAGACTGCAGACGTGTGTGCATGTTGGTGTGTGTGTGTGTGTGTGTGTGTGTGTGTGTGTGTGTGTGTGTGTGTGTGTACTGCTGACAAAGGCCTTACTGGCCGAAAGCTATGATTGTGTGAATATTTTTATTGTGCCTATCGCAACTCAGCATCTCCTCTTATGGTGAGTGGCAACTTTCCTTCTCTCGTATTGTTACATTCCATCCTGGATTTTCCATTGATTGATAAATGAAATTTTTAGTTTCCATGAACATCTTTCGTTGACCTAAGTAGTTAGAAATGGAACATGTTATTCTGCAGAATCACTAAATTACACTATAAGGTCTGCCCGAGTTGAAGCAGCTTCGTGTGTGTGTGTGTGTGTGTGTGTGTGTGTGTGTGTGTGTGTGTGTGTGTGTGTGTGTGTGTGTGTGAGAGAGAGAGAGAGAGAGAGAGAGAGAGAGAGAGAGAGAGAGAGAGAGAGAGATATTTTTCTATTTATGAAATCATATTAATAAGACAATGGAAAATCCAGGATAGAATTAACAATATTATGAAGAGGATAGTTGCTACTCACCATATACCAGAGACGCTGACTCACAGATAGGCACAACAAAGAGAATGTCACAAAAAGATCTTTCATCTAAAACACACACACACACACACACACACACACACACACACACACACAACTCATGTGTCTGTTATCTATTTTTGATAAAAGCCAAAAGCTGATTTTGTTGTCTCTTTGTTGTGCCTATAGCATCTCCACTATATGGTGAGTAGCAACTATCCTTTTCATAATACTGTTACAAATTATATTGATACAGATATTTTAAAAAATAGTTTCCATAAAATAAGATGTGTACATCTTTTGTCTTCTTCTTCTTCTTCTTCTTCTTCTTCTTCTTCTTCCACTCTAGGGTAAGGCCCAAGGCCTGTTCTGGTCTCACCATTTCATCCTGTGTCTTCCCACATGTCTTGCGCTCTGTGGCTTATAATCCATTTGTGACGACATACGACATACACGTTCTCTCCATTTTTCTTTGTATTGGATTGTCTTTTGGGTTATTGTTTGGATTCCAAATTTTTGTACAACTTTTGTAAAACAGTGAAAGTTTGTGGTGTGGTCAGAGTGTTTAGCTGTATTTAGCGTATTTGGCAATGTTTTGACTACTTGAGCAATTTCTGCTCTATACCTGTTACTCCATGAAGGTACACCTAGCACTACCACCTTAACTTTCCCTTATTAGATTGGTGTAGAGATTCAACCTTGCAACTCTTGTGTTTTGTCTTAGGCTCCAGCTATGCTGTGCTGTGTTCTTCTTCAGCATTTAACTTCTTTCTTCTGTGCAGATTTCTATAAGTGAAGAGGCTATAAAACAAAACACTGTGTCTCTAAATAAGTGTAGATTGGTTCCAATCAGCTCTGTATATTGTCATAAACTTTCATAAACAGTTACACATTAAATGGGAAGTTACTACTCCCAGAACCAACTAACATTGCTGTCTCAAAGATATCTCATTATCATGTATGTAAATAGTATAAAACAACAATTGCATATATACATCGTATTCCTCTTCCGTGGTGCTGGATGTCTTCCATGGTACTCGAATTCCTTCATTCCTCCTTGCTCCACGTAGATTCAGATGCTCTCCACGTAGATTCAAATGCTCTCCAGCAGGTAGGCACCGCACCTGCCAAGTAATACTTTCCCACAGTATGTGACCCAGTGTTTACAAACTATGGTAATCACATGCATCGTTGCTCTGAGCTCTACATTTCACAAACGTATTATATGCCCTTCCATGAATGACACAGATTGCTACAAGATAAGATCCCTTAAAGCAGAACCTAGTTGCATGTGGTATACATTAAGATTCATTTGTAAAGAACATGTAATGATAATAACGAAAAAGTAAATACGATTAATATTTAAGTGTTAGTTGTATAATTACAAGGAAGAACTCTTGTTATGTTACTTCATATTTAGATGGCGTAGAAAATAAAAACACACTTACTCATTTATATGGGTAGCATGTGTGATGGTACAGAATTTGGCTGAATTAAATTCCGAAATATTCCCATAAGCTTTAGAGGTGTGTGATTTTCTGTACCATTGTCACCTATAAATAAGATAACGTGTATACAACTAATTTTATTAGTAATCTATGTTGATGTTGCTGAAACATATTAAGACTTGTAAATAAATTTAGTCCTAATTTTAATAATAATGAAATAGGACAAGAGTAGTTCACTAAGTTGTTACTAGTGTATGGATGATATCCCATACATATCTTCAAATATTTGTTTTGTATTTTTATTACTTGTTTGAGGTACTCCTTGGGATGGAGTTGCACAACAGAAATCCTTACATCACAGCAGATGCTGCATAGAGCTACCAATACTGTACAGAGTACTAAACAGGATCTCAGCATATGCAATCCCTGTGCAATTCCATAGATGATAAAACAATATAAATGAAGAACAAAGAATAATGAGTGTAAAACTTCAGTATCACCTTAGCTGTTGCTCAGTGTTTGTACTCACCTGTATCCAATAATAGTTCATCAGTATTCACAAATGAGATAGAATATTATTATCGATGTATGATAGAAGAATAAGAAATCGCTAAGCCACTATTGATGTGGATTTTTAGTTCTGAAAATGTTCAGAAGCAAAACTGCAGTAATTCGAGAAATGAGCTAAACAAGTAGTAAATTGATTTTGATTACATTTAAAAGTTGATTTTTTTTTAATTCCAAAAAGGAGAAGAGGCTTACTGAAAAGAAAATACTAATCATTTTACTTTCAACTCTGATCCTGGCAGAATTTATACTTCACAGGGGAAGTAACAGCTTGTGAGGGTATAAGATTTTCCAGAAATTTTGTAGCCAAAGTTTGGAAATAAATTATTTCATTGGGTGGAAGTGAAATCTCGCACTGATTTTGAATGTAAATGAACAAGGTTTATTAGTAGAATGATTGTGCAGTTTTGTTACTCAGAATAACATAGGCCAACGATGGAAAAACTTTTTTTGCTGAAAATACCTATTCTTATGTTTTTTTAGTGTGGGAAATCAAAATATGATAATTGTATCACCCACCATTTCTTCACATTTTACAGTAAGTTTATTAAATCAAGTGATTTTTTTAAAGAATTTAACAGCTTTTATATAGTTAAAATAATTTTAAAAGGAGGTGTAGTGAATGTAAATGATGATGGTAGCACTGCTGAAAAACATTTGCTGGCAAAAAAAGAGGTCAATTTAATTTTTGTGTTAACAGATGATATTTTGTTTACTGTCAACCTAACCTCACTTTTCCGTTCCCTGTACATGTGCTTGATACAATATCTAATCGTGGTTGTAAAAACTCTGCTGACAGCTTTTGTTATCTTTGTGGTGAATTTGTGATTAAGAAACACCAAAGAAACATTACAGACTTTGGGATAAAGGTTTATCTGTCATACTTTGGATCCAAACTTGGTGATCATTATAAATCTTGGGTGCCGCATAAGGTATGTTATGTGTGTCTTGAAGATCTGAGAAAATGGTCCAAAAAGGAGAAACGGAAAGTCTAGAGCCCAAATTGTTTACCCAGACTGAGCTTAACGATTTGTGTAGGGATCTGGGCTTAACGAAACAAAGAGCTGAATTGCTTGTCTCTAGATTAAAAGAAAAGAACTCGTTGACAATTTGAACCAGCATATACATGTATAGAAAGAGAGAGCAGCCATTTTCCAAGTTTTTTCAAGAAGGAGGTGATTTAGGGTACTGCTCAGACATTCCAAAAAGAAGACTGCGGACTGTTTATTGATTCATCCAAAACTAGTGATGGAAAAAAGCACCCATGGCCTCTGGAACAGCAACATGAGGGGGAAGGGGGGGGGGGGGGGGAGGGGGGCTACTTCACCACTTCACCGAGAAGTTCAGCAACCGACTCATCATAGAAAAAGCTACACAAGAAGCTTCAGAGAAAAAAAGAGAAAGAAAATACAAACCAATTCCAGCTGACAAGTGAAACCTCTCTTAACACACATCATTGTTTTAAGTAGTTTATTGTAAATACAAACCATGCTTATGTTGTAACAAAGTGTTCCATTAATTTCCCTGTGTACCATACAGCATAGGCTTTTTATGTGATATAATAAAAAGCATATTGCTTGAAAACTGTGAGTGATAAAAAAAACTAAGGCTAGATTTGAATTCAGCTCATAAAAATCTACAAAGATCAGCTATCAAAGTAAAAACAGTAAAAATAAAAAATATCGTTGGCCTGTGTAATCGTCCTGAACGTAAAGTTTTAATTATCACATAAGATGATTTATTAGGGGACAAGTACTGTTATGTGTGTTGTATTATTTGCATGATGTATAGCATCTGGTCACTGTGCCATTCCAAAATAGTTGAAAGCGTACATTGAGTCTTCACGTGCAAAGTAGTCAAAGGAAGAAAAGTATCTTCTGCACCAGTCATGCTGTCGAGGAATACCAGTGACCAGAAGTTTATATCAATAATGTATGTATGTACATATTGAAAAAAATGCTTGTTATTCATTACCTTAATGGTCTTCTGCAACAAGATACTTATCATCTAATATGTGCTGCATTTAAAGGTTCAATAAAAGCCTTAAAAGACTACCATTGCCAAGTCTTGATTTTTAGTAGAAATTAAGTTAGTCTACACATAAGAAGAATATTTAACAAGCCAGGGGTTCGCAGACTACTCCCAGCTGAAGATCACAATGAGGCAACTTAAAATATAAGTAAACCCTTGCATGTGGCGTCCCTGGTGTGAAACGAACTGGAGGATGATTAAGTCATATTGGTTCATCAAATCAAAAACTGGGTAGAAAGGCAAGATTTAACACCAGTAAGGAAGATCTGAGCACGAAAGTTAAATTGTTGACACAAGAAGCCACCATTAACCAGACTTTATGGAGATAGCCAAAATGTATGTTCTTATTTCCAGGAGTAACGATTTTAACAGAGTAATAGGTGTTGGTAACTACTAATCAAAGCTAAAGTTACTATTCCAGGGCCAATACAAACAACTGTGCAATGCTGAAACATCAAGAATCAATACAGCCAAAAGCACAAAAAGTGGAATTAAACAGATTTGAACAATATAACTGATTTTTCTGTGTATTGTAATTTACATCATCATGATTGGAATTCAGTTACGAAGAAACTATACAACCACATAATTACAACTAAATCTTCCAATATACGGATAATTGGAGCATCCATGATGAATGGCCCTACATGTTGTTCAGAGCATAGAAGGCTATCCATCAGGTCGAAGTTTGATGAACTGCCGTGAGACAACATGCTGATATCACCAGCAGCAGATAGCACCAAACAGCAGCCATCCACGAGTTGCAAAATGCCATAACTCTGTTAGTTTTGATCCCCCCTCATGTCTTCTTTTTATCAGAAAGATTAAAGTAGTACAATAATTTCGTTGCAACATTTTCTCTGCAGTCAGCTCACTGTGGTGTTCAAATGTTCTATTACTGTACTATTACATATAGTAAATAAAAAAACTAGACCATTGTGATGAATATACTTACACCCATTGCAGGATTAAGACATATTACATTGTATATAGTTCAGTATATCCACATTAATATGCGAGGTAGATTTAAATTTGTGTAGTTTGAAAATAATAAGATGCTATACATAGATAACAGCATGACTGTGGAAGAGTTAATGCAGTTGGTTTTACAGCAGTTGGCTCACTTAAATACTACAGTTACGCATATGGATGACAAGTTCACACCTGTAGAAAACAGACTGACACAAAACCATAGACACACAAATTTAGAAACAAGATTTGATGCATTTACCACCCAACTTAATAGTAGGATGGCTACGTTGGCAACAAGATTGAAATGGGTTTTGGTCATGTGTCCGAAATAGATGGGTACTTAGAAATAGTGGAAACTAAACTAGACAGTACTTAAAACACACACATCCTATCAAAGCAGAGAATGATAAATTAGTGCAGAGAATTGACGTATTAGAAAAAGAACTGACGAGTACTCAAACAGTGTTACATACCTAGGCCAAAACAGAAAGTGATGTTTTGCTGCAATAATTAATGAATTGGAACCAAGGAGACAAAAGCTGACTGGTAATAATGTTCGTAATACAGAATTGGTAGACAACAAATCTACCTCTACAAAGACTACATCTGCAGTGTTGGAAAAACCAGCCGTTCACAACAACAATATTTTGCGTTCAAACACTAATGATGGTATACAAAATAACTCTTTGAGCTTAGAGGAGACCAAGAAAGAACTTAGAAAAGAGGTAGAAGACTTGTTATTAAATAACAGGACAGCAGCTAATAACTGTGATGACTTTACTGCAACACGAAGCAATGGATTCAATCACAAATTCCCCAAGTTTTAATAGGTTTGTTTATAAATAAATAAATCTTCTGCTACCAATCAGGATTTTTTCCTTTATTTTACTTTTCGCACGACGCGTTTCGAGAAATAATTCCCATTTTCAAGTGTGTTTTTTTGGTGTGTATTAAGCTATTTCTTTTGATGTTGTCAGTGTGTGCGTGTCTGCTTCATTTTGTTGACTTTTACTGTAATACATAAGAAACATGCGATTTTTAGTTGGGTATCAATTCTTTTTGTGAGGTTAGTGGCTAAAATTTAGAAGAATTTATACTTACAGTTTTCTAATGGTCCATTTGTGTAGTCTCTCACACACTTAACATCACACAAAACTTGTTGTACACTTTACACATCGAAAATATCTTATATAAACAGAACAGTTACAAAGATCTTCTTACAGATAGTCCACAGAGATAACATTATAGGTCTTCCATAGATTATAATATGCTTTTGTGCAGACGTTATTTATCTTAACAATTTGGCTCATGAATTACTGATATTGATTTTACTATTGTGCTTATTTCTATGTTTTACTATTTTTATTTAAATATATTATCGAAACATCTGAAGAAATTCACTGATTTACTTTCAAGTTTTTTATTTAATATTTTATCTTCAAATTTTCCGTAATGTGAATATATCTCAAGTCCTTCAAGCAAATCCATTTTATGTTCTTTATTTAGTCGGTGGATTACTTTGACATTTTGCTCTATTTTTCCAAATGGGTGTCCTGTATTATGTATGTGTGCTGCTATTGCTGATGTAGTGTGTTTGTTGTGTGTGTATGCTCTAATGTGCTCTGTGTACCTGGTGTTGATATGCCGGCCTGTTTGTCCCACATAGAACTTGGAGCATTCCTGGCAGGTTACTATTTATATTCCAGAGTCTGAATATATTAGTTTTTGGTGTAGTTTATTAGATGTAGAAAATCCCAATTTTTACTCTGATTTTTGAAAATATTTGCAGTCTTTTGTGATACATTGCCTATGTATGGAATGCTAGATAAACGTTTCTTTTTCTCTTTTTCTTCTCTGGTGCGGTTTGTACCTGGGTTTTCCTTTATTTTGTCTAAGATTGTGTCAATCATGGAAGCATTGTAACCATTGGCAACTGCAATCTTTTTCAGTGTTGCATATTTTCTTGGTTCAATGGTATTTTTGTTGCCCTATGCAGCATTGACCTGTATGCTGCCTGTTTATGGATATTTGGGTGACATGAGGTTGCAGGGATTGTGGTGTCAGTCATTGTGTTATTCCTATAAATTTTGAATGTTCATGTGTTGTTGTGTCTTGTAATATTTAGGTCCAGAAAGTTGATACTTTTATTTTGCTCATGTTCCACTGTAAATTTGATTTTCTCATTTAGATTATTGAAACGATTAAGAATGTCTGTGATATCTCCTTTTACTAACAGTAGTGTGTCATCTACATATCTCCTATAAAATTCTATTTTCTTTAGGATAGTTCTTGGCTGTCAAATAATTTTTGTTCTAAGTGATTTATGTATATGTCACCTATGGTACCAGATATACATGATCCCATTGCTAGGCCACCTGGTTGCTTATAAATTTTGTCATTAAAGATAAAGTAGTTGTAACTTAGGCTTAGCTGAAGGAGTTCCATAAATTTAACAGTCTCTGTGTATGAAAGTTTTTTGTGTTGCATAAGGTTCTTTTGTATTACTGTTAGAGCTTCTTGTACGGGTATGTTTGAATGAAGGTTGGTGATGTCAAGTGGTATAAACTGTGCATCTTGGGGGAGCTTTCTGGTTCTTAGTTCTTTGGCTAGCATCATGCTGTTTTTATGGAATATGTTGTTTCATATGTATAATTTTTCATCGGTATGTTGTTCAGTTTTTGTGACAGTTTGTATGCTGGGCTATTTATAGAGTTGACCACAGGACGTATTGGGTTTCCATTTTTGTGTATTTTTGGGTGTGCTCTTAGGCGTGGTGCTTTTGGATTCATACATATAAGGTATTTCTTTTCAGTTTCTTTCAACAGGAAATGTGTGTTCTGTAATTGTTCCTTAGTTTTACTTCGAAATTGTTTAGTCGGGCGTTTTTCAATGTGCTGAATGTTATTAGCAGCAAAGAATTCCTTTGTTTTGTCTATGTATTCTTTTTCTCTCATCACAACTAATGTATTACTTTTGTCTGACTTTACAACTATGGATTGGTTGTTGTTTTTCAGTTTATTATTTATAGATTTTAAAGTTTTTGTATCATTTATTGTATATTTAGATCTAAACTTATCTTTATTCATGTATTTCTCAAGAAGCTTGTTTACTTTGTGATCTATTGCTGCTTTTGTATTTGAATTTAATGAATCTGCTGCACTTTTAGTTGCAACTATAACCTGTTTCAGTGTATGGTTGTTGAGGTTAGGTTTTACATTGTATTTTAGTCCTTTTTGGAGTACATCGCTTTCTCTTTGGTTGAACTTTGTCAGTGTTGTTCACCACTCTACTGTAAAATGTGTGTGTGCTTTTGTTAGTTATCTCAAGGTTGGATCTCTTGTCTTGTTTGGATGTCAAGGTCTGTAGTTTCTTGTTATGTGTGTTGCAAATGGTCAAGTACTCCTTGTCGACTATGTCCTGGATATGCCTGCAAATGCTGTCATAAACTATAGGTTCCATGTTGCTTGCTGCTTCTAACTGCATGTTGAGTAGCTTCCTGTTTAATAAGTCCTTCTTCTTATGTAACTGCCTTATTTCAGTTTTCAGCCAGAGTTTTTCTGCTTTGTGTTTTATAAGTTTTGCTATGTTGCTGCTAGAACATATTTTCACTTTTATATATTTCGGAATTATGCTTAGTTGTTGATAGTGCTTGTTGAATCTTATGTGTGCAACTGTTTTTAGTACTTTCATTGTGAGGTTTTTGTATTTATATATAGCTTTCATTGCCTGGCTTGGCACTAATAATCTGATTTCATCCATTTTAAATGGTTTTTGAAAGTCTGCGACTGTAGATACAATAGGTTTGTTTATAAATAAATAAATCTTCTGCTGCCAGTCAGTTTTCACCTTCATGCAATGTTCACCCTGTTTTATTTCTAAAGTCACTTAAGGGTGTGTTACCCAATTCCTGGTCAGATTATAATAAGATAGAACTTGTGATAAGTTGTTTGATGGGTGATGCTGCACAGTGGGGTATGTTAAAGCTAGAAAAATTCACAAAACATAGTGATTTTGAAACAGCATTTAAGTCTAAGTATTGGAGTGAGGGAGTCCAAAAGAAACTGAGATTATAATTTTTAGCATCAAAAACATGCAATAGAAGTTCATGGAATAGACATAGAGATTTTGTGGAATGGCATCTTAACAAAGTAAAATATCTAGACTATCCCATAAGTGAGGAACATTTATTAGTGTAAGGGACAAATTGTTATGGAAGGAGCCGGCCGGAGTGGCCAAGTGGTTCTAGGCGCTTCAGTCCAGAACTGCGCGATCGCTACGGTCGCAGGTTCGAATCCTGCCTCGGGCATGGATGTGTGTGATGTCCTTAGGTCAGTTAGGTTTAAGTAGTTCTAAATTCTAGAGGACTGATGACCTCAGATGTTAAGTCCCATAGTGCTCAGGGCCATTTGTTATGGAAGGACTGGAAAAAGTGAACAACTTATTGGAATATCCAGAATAATTGGACACAGTGGAAAGGCAATCAGAAAGATGACACACAAGCAACAAAATCACAATAATAATTAACAAAGTAATGCTAGAGAGCATCACACCCAACCAGGGAGAGTGCTACGAATAAAGGAAACAGGGTATATAATGGATACGATTATAACCATTCAGGGAATAGATACAGAAACAGGAACAATAACAGAAATTATAGTAATAACACATTTAACAATACACATATTACAGAGAAGAAAAATTAATAAGCTTCTTGGCGGAGGCTCGGCCCTCTGAAACAATAGAAAACGAGCCACAACAAATCTGTTCCACCTTAATTAGGTACGATTACAAGCAGAGTTTAACAGATGTCTTAGTACATGAAGTACACAAACAAAAGAATATATGAAACCAACATTGACATGCATTGTAAATAACATAACTGTGGAAGTTATTTTAGACTTTGATAGTGACATATCAGTAGTCGATAACTATTTCTTACAGCAAAATAATGTGTTAAATGCATTTCCTTGGCTACCAGTCACAGGAATAAAGATAACTGGGATGACAAGTATGACAAGAAAACCAGTACATGCAGAATTGTGTATCAAATTTACATAAAACACATACACTTTCCAACAAGCAATGTTTGTAAGGAAGATTTAAAGGTACATATGATTTTAGGCATAAACTGGTTGTCCAGCAGCAGCATATCGGTAAACTTGGACAGTAATGTTCCCAGGCAGACAACAAGATGACTTGGCTGTCATTCATTGTGATCAAAGCTACACAGGCAGATTAGGACCGCTTTATTGACAGAAGCTATATTAGAATAGAATGTCGGGCACCAATTAGGGGCAGACATGGTACAAGTGAATGAGGCAGACATAACTGATAACATCAACAAATCAAAGAATCTAAACATTGAGGAAAAGGAAGATATGATTTCTTTATTATGTAGACATATAACAGTATTTTCAACGTGCCCAGGTTTTATTAGGGAAGGTTGAAAATTAAAGCACACAATTCATTTTACATCCATACCAGTATTGACAAAGCCATTAGTTAAAAAAGAAACTGAAAGAATGTTACAATGGAATATCACAGAAATGTCTGGTAGCTGTTATAACAATCCATTGTTGTTGTTGTTGTTGTTGTTGTGGTCTTCAGTCCTGAGACTGGTTTGATGCAGCTCTCCATGCTACTCTATTCTGTGCAAGCTGCTTCATCTCCAAGAACCCACTGCAACCCACATCCTTCTGAATCTGCTTAGTGTAGTCATCTCTTGGTCTCCCTCTACGATTTTTACACTCTACGCTGCCCTCCAATACTAAACTGGTGATCCCTTGATGCCTCAGAACATGTCCTACCAACCGATCCCTTCTTCTGGTCAAGTTGTGCCACAAACTTCTCTTCTCCCCAATCCTATTCAATACTTCCTCATTAGTTATGTGATCTACCCATCTAATCTTCAGCATTCTTCTGTAGCACCACATATCGAAAGCTTCTATTCTCTTCTTGTCCAAACTATTTATCGTCCATGTTTCACTTCCATACATGGCTAAAGTCCATACAAATACTTTCAGAAATGACTTCCTGACACTTAAATCTATACTCGATGTTAACAAATTTTTCTTCTTCAGAAACGCTTTCCTTGCCATTGCCAGTCTACATTTTATATCCTCTCTACTTCGACCATCATCAGTTATTTTGCTCCCCAAATAACAAAACACCTTTACTACTTTAAGTGTCTCAACTCCTAATCTAATACCCTCAGCATCACCCGACTTAATTTGACTTCATTCCATTATATTATTTTTGCTTTTGGTGATGTTCATCTTATATCCTCCTTTCAAGACACTATCCATTCCATTCAACTGCTCTTCCAAGTCCTTTGCTGTCTCTGACAGAATTACAATGTCATCGGCGAACCTCAAAGTTTTTATTTCTTCTCCACGGATTTTAATACCTACTCCAAATTTATATTTTGTTTCCTTTACTGCTTGCTCAATATACAGATTGAATAATATTGGGGATTGGCTACAACCCTGTCTCACTCCCTTCCCAACCACTGCTTCCCTGTCATGTCCCTCGACTCTTATAACTGCCATCTGGTTTCTGTGCAAATTGTAAATAGCCTTTTGCTCCCTATATTTGACCCCTGCCACCTTCAGAATTTGAAAGAGAGTAATCCAGTCAACATTGCCAAAAGCTTTCTCTAAGTCTACAAATGCTAGAAACGTAGGTTTGCCCTTCCTTAATCTAGCTTCTAAGATAAGTTGTAGGATCAGTATTGCCTCACGTGTTCCAACATTTCTACGGAATCCAAACTGATCTTCCCCGAGGTCGGCTTCTACTACTAGTTTTTGCATTCGTCTGTAAAGAATTCACGTTAGTATTTTGCAGCTGTGACTTATTAAACTGATAGTTCGGTAATTTTCACATCTGTCAACACCTGCTTTCTTTGGGATTGGAATTATTATATTCT
The DNA here is from genome assembly GCF_023897955.1 of Schistocerca gregaria. Taxonomy (NCBI): domain Eukaryota; kingdom Metazoa; phylum Arthropoda; class Insecta; order Orthoptera; family Acrididae; genus Schistocerca; species Schistocerca gregaria. The sequence continues at coordinate 159,545,162 of NC_064928.1, forward strand.
TCTTGAAGTCTGAGGGTATTTCGCGTGTCTCATACATTTTGCTCACCAGATGCTAGAGTTTTGTCCGGACTGTCTCTCCCAAAGCTGTCAGTAGTTCCAATGGAATGTTGTCTACTCCGGAGGCCTTGTTTCAACTCAGGTCTTTCAGTGCTCTGTCAAACTCTACATGCAGTATCATATCTCCCATTTTGTCTTCATCTACATCCTCTTCCATTTCCATAATATTGTCCTCAAGTACATCGCCCTTGTATAGACCCTCTATATACTCCTTCCACCTATCTGCTTTCCCTTCTTTGCTTAGAACTGGGTTTCCATCGGAGCTATTGATATTGATACAAGTGGTTCTCTTTTCTCCAAAGGTCTCTTTAATTTTCCTGTGGCAGTATCTATCCTACCCCTAGTGAGATACACCTATACATCCTTACATTTGTCCTCTAGCCATGCCTGCTTAGCCATTTTGCACTTCCTGTCGATCTCATTTTTGGGACATCTGTATTCCTTTTTGCCTTCATCATTTACTGCATTTTTATATTTTCTCCTTTCATCAATTAAATTCAATATTTCTTCTGTTACCGAAGGATTTCTACTAGCCCTCGTCTTTTTACCTACTTGATCCTCTGCTGCCTTCACTACTTCATCCCTCAAAGCTACCCATTCTTCTTCTGCTGTATTTCTTTCCCCCATTCCTGTCAATTGCTCCCTTATGGTCTCCCTGAAACTCTGTACAACCTCTGGTTCTTTTAGTTTATCCATGTCCCATCTCCTTAAATTCCCACCTTTTTGCAGTTTCTTCAGTTTTAATCTACAGGTCATAACCAATAGATCGTGGTCAGAGTCCACATCTGCCCCTGGAAATGTCTTACAATTTAAAACCTGGTTCCTAAATCTCTGTCTTACCATTATATAATCTATCTGATACCTTTTAGTATCTCCAGGATTCTTCCATGTATATAGCCTTCTTTTATGATTCTTGAACCAGGTGTTAGCTATGAGTAAGTTGTGCTCTGTGCAAAATTCTACCAGGCGGCTTCGTCTTTCATTTCTTTGCCCCAGTCCATAATCACCTACTATGTTTCCTTCTCTCCCTTATCCTACTACCGAATTCCAGTCACCCATGACTATTAAATTTTCGTCTCCCTTCACTATCTGAATAATTTCTTTTATTTCATCATACATTTCTTCAATTTCTTCGTCATCTGCAGAGCTAGTTGGCATATAAACTTGTACTACTGTAGTAGATGTGGGCTTCGTATCTATCTTGGCCACAATAATGCGTTCACTATGCTGTTTCTAGTAGCTTACCCGCATTCCTATTTTCCTATTCATTATTAAACAGACTCCTGCATTACCCCTATTTGATTTTGTGTTTATAACCCTGTAATCACCTGACCAGAAGTCTTGTTCCTCCTGCCACTGAACTTCACTGATTCCCACTATATCTAACTTTAACCTATCCATTTCCCTTTTTAAATTTTCTAACCTACCTGTCCGATTAAGGGATCTGACATTCCACGCTCCGATCCGTAGAACGCCAGTTTTCTTTCTCGTGATAACGACATCCTCTTTAGTAGTCCCCGCCCGGAGATCCGAATGGGGGACTATTTTACCTCCGGAATATTTTACCCAAGAGGACGCCATCATCATTTAATCATACAGTAAAGCTGCATGACCTCGGGAAAAATTACGGCCGTAGTTTCCCCTTGCTTTCAGCTGTTCGCAGTACCAGCACAGCAAGGCCGTTTTGGTTATTGTTACAAGGCCAGATCAGTCAATCATCCAGACTGTTGTCCCTACAACTACTGAAAAGGCTGCTGCTCCTCTTCAGGAACCACACGTTTGTCTGGCCTCTCAACAGATACCCCTCCGTTGTGGTTGCACCTACAGTACGGCTATCTGTATTGCTGAGGCACGCAAGCCTCCCCACCGGCGGCAAGGTCCATGGTTAACAATCCATTAGTTGTTGTTAAAAACCAGATGGTAATGTATGCATAGTGTTGGATACATGAAATGTAAATAGAATTATAGAGCCCAAGGGACATGAGACCCCTTAAACAGAGGAACTGCTTGCAAAGTTTGACGAAGTAAAATACCTCAGCGCAATGGATCTCAAGGATGCATGAACTGTAAATAGAATTATAGAGCACAAGGGACATGAGACCCCTTAAACAGAGGAACTGCTTGCAAAGTTTGATGGAGTAAAATACCTCAGCACAATGGATCTCATGTTGGTTAATTAGTAGATTACCCTGCATAAAGGTTCGCGGAAGTTTACAGCATTTCTGTTTGAAGGAAGGTCTTATTAATTCAAAGTGCTGTCATTTGCTCTAAATGTAATCAGTCTGTTTTCATAAGACCTTTGCATAAAGCAATGGAAAATGAGCTAAAAAGGAAAGTGTTGTTATGTGTTGATGATGTATTTGTAATATCCACAGCATGTGAAGAAAACCTGCAAACTTTGAATGAATTTTTAAGGAGGTTAGGTTCCCAAGGTGTCACCATTAAATTGTCAAAATTGTAATTAGGTTGAAAAGAGATGAAATTCTTGGGACACATTGTAAATACTATGCAGATTAAGCTATATTCACACAGATTAGATGTGATCATGAATTGCTCAGAACCTATTAATAAAAAACAACTCAAATCATTTTCAGGTATGGTAGGATTCTACAGGAAAGTCATTGCCAATTCAGTACTTAATGCACCAAGTTTGGGGAGATAAATAAAACTGAACACAATGTGGAGATGGGATATAAATTGTCATGAAGAAATTTCAAAAATAAAAGCAGCATTGGTTACAGTCAACTATTGTTTCACCCAAATTTTTCCATACGGTGCTGGATGCATCAGATTATGGGTTCGGCTATCATGTATTCCAAGAATATGTGACTGATCATACATTAGAGCGAAAACCAATAGCTTTTGCCAGTTGATTGCTGACACCAAATGAATGAAATTATAGAATTACAGAAAAAGAAACAATATCAGCAGTGTGGGCATTCAAGAAATTTAAATACCTACTAGTGGTATCTGAGACAGCAATACATACAGACCGTAGCACATTGACATTTCTATGTAAGAGCGAACTTCAACACAGTAGGCTAACACAGTGGGCTCTCTCTCTCACTCTCTCCAGGAATTTTGCTTTCCTATTAAATATGTAAAGGGGAAAGATAGTATACTACCCGATGCACTGTCTCGACTGTCTATAGGTCTTCAGTTAAACCAAAATGTATAGGAAAGAATCAAATTTGCTGTTTATTTTCGAAAAGTAAATATATACAAGAAAGACGTGAAAATTTTTGTAAAAACTTAGACAGTGAACAATGCAAGGACGATCACTTACAGCTGTATATTGATGCCAAAGTCATATTGATACAAAAAGCATTTGGAAACTGTACAAAGGAATACTATTTGATAGGAACACAATTCGCAAAGCTAGTTACTAAGCATCCCATAAAATAGCATTAATTTAATAACCTGGCATATACATGTAGGATATGCCCATTTCACCCCAAAAAGTGTACTACTTTAAGACTATAAATTGCTTTGTTAGATAAATCCTGAGATCCTTTGAGATATGTCAGAAAGTTGAGGTACAAATATTGGAGTCCACATTGCATTGTATCTCATCATTCCCTGTAATTTGTGAGACCTGCCGGCCGTGACGTGTCTAGAGGCTGAGGAGGAATGGTGTTGGAATGCTGGGCGAAACTAATAAAATTATATATGTTAAGGAATGCAACAGAAGTCCTTATGTCACAGCAGATGCTGCATGGAGTTACCAGTACCGTACAGAGTACTAAACAGGGCCTCATAGTATGCAATCTCTGTGTCACTGCATGGGTGATAAAACAGTATGAATGAAGAACAAAGAATAATTTATGTAAAACTTTAGTAACACCTTAGCTGCTGCTCAATGTTTTTACTCTCCTGTATACAATACAAGTTCATCAATATTCACAAATGAGAGAGAGTATTGTTATGAATGTATGATAGAAGAATAAGAAATTGCTAAGCTACTATTGGTCTGATTTTTAGTTCTAAAAATATTCAAAAGTGAAACTGCAGTAATTGGAGGAATGAGCTAAAAAAAGTAGTAACCTGACTTGTTTACTTTACACAGTTGTTGTTTTTGAAATTCCAGAAAGGAGAATAGACTTATTGAAAAGCAAATACTAATCATTTTACTTTCAACTCTGATCCTGGCAGAATTTGTATTTCACAGGGTAAACAACAGCTTATGAAGGTACAAGATTTTCCAGATGTTATGTAGCCAGAGTTTGGAAATAGGTTATTTCATTGAGTGGAAGTAAACCTTGCACTAATTTTGAATATAAATTAACAAGCTTAATTAGTAGAATTATATGCATTTTTGTTATACAGAATAAGCGTCAAGTCCTGTTTTGTGTATTTTATTATATGCTTAAGGTGTTCCGCACGGTCTTCATGCCATTCCAAAAGAGTTGAAGACGTACTTTGAGTCTAGACGTGCATAGTACTCAAAGGCGACAAAGTGTCTTCGGCACCAGCCACGCTGTCAAGGAATACCAACAACCAGAGGTTTATATCAATAATGCATTTATGTACATATTGAAAAAGTGCTTATCATTCATTACCCAAAAAGTCTTCTGTAACAAGATACTTATCACCTAATATGTGATGTATTTAAAGGTGCAGTAAGGGCCTTAAAAGATTGGAGTTGCCACCTCATGGTTTTTATTAAGTATTGAGTTACAGTTATTCTTCAGGTAAGAAGCATACGAAACAATTCAGGTCCACAGTATAATCTGAGATGAAGATCACAATGAGGTAACTTAAATATAAATGAACTTTCGCAAGCTGAAGCATGTGGCATTGTGCACAGACTTTAACTCTCCAATGCCAGAGAGTTAAACTGACAAGAAGTTGAACAATACCAATGTTGCAAGAAATATTAACTATTAGTGGAAAAATCATATTGGTTTCGTATTTTCTTAACAGTGAGAACTTTTGAACATCTCAAGTGTGTTAGTTTGTTTACACTGGCAAATTGGACTTCACAAATGCAATTACAAGCAGGTTTTGAATAATTACTACAATCTGTAGCTGTCTCAGTGGGACAGATGGAATGGTGTCCAAGCAAACTTTGCTCAAGTTGGTTATTTCCATTCGTATAATGTAAGACTCACCCACGTTTGGAGAAAAAACACATGTTAATAACATACAAAGGGCATTATTAGTACAGAGTAACAAAGTATTACATAATGCATGATATCAGTTTTGTGGTTGTTATTGTGCAAACACACATTTACATGCATGCTTTAACAGTACAAGGCCAGGAGGAGGAAAGGTGAAGAAGGAAGTGGGAGATGAAGGATGTCAGACAAAGTATGAGTATTATTGTACAGAGACAATCCTGTCATTCTACACATACCTCCGAAATTCTGACTTCCAATTCTAGGCTTTTATATTTTTCATACATAAGCCTTTCTCTCTTACTTGTCTACAAATAATACATTTCATAGGCTTACTATCATATCTGCTCTTAAAGATAAAAGAAAATAATTTCACTTAAACCAGAAAATAAATTTTAAAAAATGCTGTTGTATCTCTATAAGACAGGCAACACACTTGCAGTGGCACAAAGTACGCTTCATCCCCCTGCACAGAAATTTGTCATGCATAAGCCGGTGAAGTTTGGCAATCTACATAGCTAGACCTGATTTTGACAGTGCACCAGTACGTCGTTTTATGTACTTCTGTGTTATCTTCAACACACTTTGATATTTTCAACCTGCAGGGTATACAGAAGAGATGACAAAATGATCAGTGCAATCTCTCTATAGAGGGAAAATTCATTCTGGAAACATCCCCTAGATAGCACAGCCATTTCTCTGCAGTATCTTTTCTCCCCGGAGCACTTGTTGCACAATCTCTCTTCTGACAGCTGTATCAAAAATTTTTGAGAAAGTAATGTATTCAAGAGTAGCCTCCCATATATGTAAAAATAAAGCACTCAAAACATCAGTTTGGCTTTCAGAAAGGCTTTTCAACAGAAAATGCTATATACGCTTTCACTGATCAAATATTAAATGCTCTGAATAACCGGACATCACCCATTGGTATTTTTTGTGATCTCTCAAAGGCCTTTGACTGTGTAAATCATGGAATTATTTTAGATAAGCTAAATCATTATGGTTTGAGGGGGGCAGTGCACAAATGGTTTAATTCATACTTAACTGGAAGAATGCAGAAAGTTGAAATAAGTGGTTCATGTAATGTTAATACAACAGCTGAGTCCTCAAACTGGGGGGCTATCAAGCACGGGGTCCCACAGGGTTCGGTCTTAGGTCCTTTACTGTTCTTGATATACATTAATGACTTACCATTCCATATTGATGAAGATGCAAAGTTAGTTCTTTTTGCTGATGATACAAGTATAGTAATAACATACAAAAACCAAGAACTAAGTGATGTAATTGTAAATGATGTTTTTCACCAAATTATTAAGTGGTTCTCAGCAAACGGACTGGACTCTCTTTAAATTTTGATAAAACACAATATATACAGTTCCGTACAGTAAATGGCACAACTCCAGTAATAAATATAGACTTTGAACAGAAGTCTGTAGCTAAGGTAGAATTTTCAAAATTTTTAGGTGTGTCCATTGATGAGAGGTTAAACTGGAAGCAACACATTGATGGTCTACTGAAACGTCTGAGTTGGGCTACGTATGCTATTAGGGTTATTGCTTATTTTGGTGTTAAGAATCTCAGTAAATTAGCTTACTATGCCTACTTTCATTCACTGCTTTCGTATGGTATCATATTCTGGGGTAATTCATCATTGAGTAGAAAAGTATTCATTGCTCAAAAACGTGTAATCAGAATAATTGCTGGAGCCCACCCACGGTCATCTTGCAGACATCTCTTTAAGGATCTAGGGATCCTCACAGTAACCTCACAGTATATATATTCACTTTTGAAATTTGTTGTTAATAATCCAGCCCAGTTCAAAAGTAATAGCAGTGTGCATAGCTATAACACCAGGAGAAAGGATGATCTTCACTATGCAGGGTTAAATCTGACTTTGGCACAGAAGGGGGTAAATTATGCTGCCACAAAAGTCTTTGGTGACCTACTAAACAGCATCAAAAGCCTGACAGATAGTCAACCAACATTTAAAAATAAATTAAAAGAATTCCTAGATGACAACTCCTTCTACTCATTGGCTGAATCTTTAGATATAAATTAAGGGAGGGGAAAAAAACTAACTTAAGCATTAGTGTCATGGAATATTTTGTGTAATGTAATATCTTGTACAGACATCTTTCATTAACCTGACATGTTCCACATCATTACAAAGTGTCGTATTCATGATCTATGGAACAAGTATTAATCTAATCTAATCAAGGTGTGCTGCAGAAATTCTGTGAAGCAGCGAAAGCAGCAGATGGGTGCTGGCAGAAATAAGGCATGTCATGAGTCGTGCCCAGATAGCGCAGCCAGTGGAGCATTTGCCCCCGAAAGACAGAGTCATGGTTTGCCACACAATTTTAGTATTGCAGTAAGATTCAAATCTGTGCATACTGTGCTGCAGAGTGAAAATTCATTCTGAATGCAAATGACATTTCAAAGGCCTTAATATGTTTTTCAGTGCTAGAGTCGAAGGTCCAACTTCCATACCCGTCAAGGACAATGGTGAATATGTGACATCCAAGCATTCAGGTTCTCAGTTGCAAACTGAGATCTGACTCATTAAGAATTTTCCCATTTTGATGAATTGTTACCTGGACTGTTAATTGTAGAGTTTGCCTCTTCCTTGGAGTCACATTCTTGAACAAAATCCTACTTGTGTGTCCGATTGTTGACACTTCCTCAAAAGTAGTGCTATTTTATTTTGAAATTTGTTCGCATTATCTGTTTTGAGAATATTACCGGTCTGGCCTCGGAAGGGTTAGTAGGTAGGCCGAAATTTTCACAGTACTCAATCTGTTTGCATTGCATTGAAGACAGGTAAAATCTAGATAAATGGGATGTTGTCAGATGCAGAGAAGAGTCTACTAATCACCTTCTCAAATAGTACAAGATGGGATCTGATAGCACCACAGCAGGACAACAATATCGATACCTGGGTTGCAACACTGACCGTTGGGGACTAAACACAGGGGAGGGTGTAAACTGGATGCATAAGTCTCTGCACAGTGTGGGCAGGTTTACAAAGGAGAAAGCTGATGTCCCTTGTAAAACAACAGTTGAAGTACCCAGCAGGAATACAGGATCCCCACCAAAGAGAAAGGTACCTGTGAAAGCAGGTACCAGTAGTGCAGCAGGGGCAGCCAGGTGTATGGTAGGATGTGTGTGTATGTGTGTGTGTGTGTGAGAGAGAGAGAGAGAGAGAGAGAGAGAGAGAGAGAGAGAGAGAGAGAGAGAGAGAGAGAGGAATTGTGATGCAGCTGCCAATGTTGTTGGGTAGTATTACAGAACGCTATTCCCAGTTAGTAAATAACCTGATGCCCTGTTTATTTTTTGTACTTACATTATTTTACTAAAAAAAGATGCATCATTTTACTACATGCAGCTACAATTAAGTGATTTCTGTATGATTTATATTTATTTTGTACTAGTATCAGTTCTTATAATAGTGGACTTTTATTAATAAGTTATCGTGAATACAGTAAAAGGCACTTGTTACAATAGCTTACACATCAACTTTCAGGAATAATAAAAATGCTATTTGAAGATATGTTTGTACAGAATTACCTTCTGAAAATGTTAATTTTGACATTAATTAGTTACCAATATAAAATTCTACGCAATAATTAACACTTTGGAGACCAAACCTGAGCTTTGGTATGGCCGCAACTTTGTGTTTTAGATTGTGTCCAGATATAGGTTGGGCTGTGATTTTCTCAACGCAAGAGTAAACTAGACTCATTTAGTATGAGAACAATGTATGGAGTTCTTGCTACCTGTCCCTTGACTGGTGCTGCCTTCTGTTGTCAGTGTCTAGAATTATTTTGAAAGAAAGACTAGCGAATGTAACAGCTGCTGTTGCAACTGGGTGAGCTAATGTCTGATTACACTGGTGTAATTTCATGCATTTACTTGTGCAGTTTGCTGTAATTCTGCTACATCATGTTTGTTGAGTGAGCAAGACATTTTGGAAGCTAAAGAGGAAGAAATTGCTCAGTAACTCACCTTGCACTTTTTTTGTTGGAGGATAATTGCACTTTCTGTAGTTTTATTTTAAAATCTATAATCTATTAAAAAAACTAAAGGTATATATGAAGAATAAATCTTGAGTCTGGTCCTTGTTTTAGCACGCATTACTCTCGAAGATATATCAGCTACATATTATGTGACCTTAACACTTCAGATAATGGCATAAATGCGTGGTTTCATGGCCCCAATATTTTTCTAAGTGGCTGATTTCCAAAGTGTTGACCAACAGTTATGTACTTCATTAACTGTTTTTTGAAATTCATAAACAGTTGTACTTTCAGATTTGAGATCGAGATGTAAACACCAAAAGCACCACAAGAAGTCTGTAACTCTCTGTAAATTAGCAGTGTTAATTGTAATTACACTGAGATGACAAAGTCGTAGAATACCTCCTAATATCATGTCAGACTTTCTTTTGCCCAGTGTAGTGCAACTTGACTCGTGATCCCCTGCAGAAATATTGAGCCATGCTGTCTCTATGGTCATCATGCCAGTGCAGGTTTTTGTACACAAACTGACCTCCCAATTATGTCCCATAAATGTTGTGTAATCTGGATGGCCAAACAATTCACTTGTATTGTTTTCCAGTCATCTAGTGTTGAACCGATATGGTCACAAGCCCAGGAGAGACACTGCAGGCTGCTAGCAAAGACACTTGCATTGGTCATCTTCTGCCATAGCTCATTAATTCCAAATTTTGTCCTAAGTCCTAAGTGATACGTTTGTCGTATGCCCTGCATTTATTTTGTAGCACCGACACTCTTTGCAAAAGCTGTTGTTTCTCGATTGTTAAGTGAACGCCGTCAACTACTGCATTGGCTGTTGTGAGAGTTAATGCCTGAAATATATACTCGGCACACTCCAGAGACTGTGGACCTCAGAATATTGAATTCCCTAATAATTTACAAAATGGGATGTCCCAAGCATCTAACTCCAGCTACCATTCCACTTTGAAAGCCCGTTAATTCCTGTTGTGTGTCCATTATCTCTTCAGAAGCCTTTTTACATGAATCACCTGAGTACAAATGACAGCTCCACCCCCCTTTTATACCTTGTGTATGTGATATTACCACCATCTGTGTATGTGCATATTGCTTTTCCTTGACTTTTGTCACCTGCCATCGATGGAATTTGACTTTTTGTTTTTGAAAATTTTATAAATGGATCACAGACTTGTAACTGGTGCAGTATTTGATCGGTCAGTATTCCAAAAACACTGTTTGAGATTTAGTATGTGGTGGTCCACTATCTGAGAACAGTATTTGTTTGGTTGAGCACTTCCTGGTGTGAAAAATGACACTGGTTTCCATACAAGTTGCTATGTGAGTGGCATTAGCTACAGGTGAAGATATTTGTAATCATGTTTTGCACCTGACGAAAATAAAGAAAAAGTACAATCAGAATAAATGTATCAGGTTATTGATTTATGACAGTCACCCTAAACCAGTATTCACTGCTTCAAAGGTGAGTAAATTATATTTTATTATTGTTCTAACTACATCCGTTTCAATCTTGCCACATTTCTATATATTTGGGTTATCATACCAAGAAAAATTTTACATAAAGATAAAAATGGATTACATTGGACTATGCATGTAAAGGCATAGGACATAGGTTAGTCTGTGTAGGTGTATACAGTGGATCTCAGGAGGAATGATCAATATTCAGGGATATCACAGAAACCCTAATTTGAAACAAAAAATTTCACATGAGTGTATGCCCTGTGCCGAATGGTTTCCGAGATAGAATACATTTAATTTACATTTGTCTTTGGGCTTTATGCACATATATTAGTCGTGCCCACCCACCTGTGTTCAAACACACTTGACCTCTTAGCCACTAACAATCCAGAGCTGATAGAGAGCATCATGACTGATACAGGGATTAGTGATCACAAGGTCGTTGTAGCTAGACTCAATACCATTTCTTCCAAATCCATCAGAAACAAACGCAAAATAATTTTATTTAAAAAAGCGGATAAAGTGTCACTAGAAGCCTTCCTAAAAGACAATTTCCATCCCTTCCGAACTGACTATGCGAATGTAGACGAGATGTGGCTCAAATTCAAAGATATAGTAGCAACAGCAATTGAGATATTCGTACCTCATAAATTGGTAAGAGGTGGAACGGATCCCCCGTGGTACACAAAAAAGGTCCGAACGCTGTTGCAGAGGCAACGCAAAAAGCATGCGAAGTTCAGAAGAACGCGAAATCCCGAAGATGGGCTAAAATTTACCGACGCGCGAAATTTGGAACGTACTTCGATGCGAGATGCCTTTAATAGGTTCCACAACGAAACATTGTCTCGAGATTTGGTAGAAAATTTGAAGAAATTCTGGTCGTATGTAAAGTACACAAGCGGCAAGACGCAGTCAATACCTTCGCTGCGCAGTGCCGATGGTACTGATATCGACGACTGTGCCGCTAAAGCGGAGTTATTGAACGCAGTTTTCCGAAATTCCTTCACCAGGGAAGACGAATGGAATATTCCAGAATTTGAAACACGAACATCTACTAGCATGAGTTTCTCAGAAGTAGATACCTTAGGGGTTGTGAAGCAACTCAAATCGCTTGATACGGGCAAGTCTTCAGGTCCAGATTGTATACTGATTAGGTTCCTTTCAGATTACGCTGATACTATAGCTCCCTACTTAGCACTCATATACAACCGCTCGCTCACCGATAGATCTGTACCTACAGATTGGAAAATTGCGCAGGTCGCACCAGTGTTCAAGAAGGGTAGTAGGAGTAATCCATTTAACTACAGACCTATATCATTGACGTCGGTTTGCAGTAGGGTTTTGGAGCATATACTGTATTCAAACATTATGAATCACCTCAAAGGGAACGATCTATTGACACGTAATCAGCATGGCTTCAGAAAACATCGCTCTTGTGCAACGCAGCTAGCTCTTTATTCGCACTAAGTAATGGCCCCTATCGACAGGGGATCTCAAGTAGATTTCCGGAAAGCTTTTGACACCGTTCCTCACAAGCGACTTCTAATCAAGCTGCGGACCTATGGGGTATCGTCTCAGTTGTGTGACTGGATTCGTGATTTCCTGTCAGGAAGGTCGCAGTTCGTAGTAATAGACGGCAAATCGTCGAGTAAAACTGAAGTGATATCAGGTGTTCCCCAGGGAAGCAACCTGGGACCTCTGCTGTTCCTGATCTATATAAATGACCTGGGTGACAATCTGAGCAGTTCTCTTAGATTGTTCGCAGATGATGCTGTAATTTACTGTCTAGTAAGGTCATCCGAAGACCAGTATCAGTTGCAAAGCGATTTAGAAAAGATTGCTGTATGGTGTGTCAGGTGGCAGTTGACGCTAAATAACGAAAAGTGTGAGATGATCCACATGAGTTCCTAAAGAAATCCGTTGGAATTCGATTACTCGATAAATAGTACAATTCTCAAGGCTGTCAATTCAACTAAGTACCTGGGTGTTAAAATTACGAACAACTTCAGTTGGAAGGACCACATAGATAATATTGTCGGGAAGGCGAGCCAAAGGTTGCGTTTCATTGGCAGGACACTTAGAAGATGCAACGAGTCCACTAAAGAGACAGCTTACACTACACTCGTTCGTCCTCTGTTAGAATATTGCTGCGCGGTGTGGGATCCTTACCAGGTGGGATTGACGGAGGACATCGAAAGGGTGCAAAAAAGGGCAGCTCGTTTTGTATTATCACGTTATAGGGGAGAGAGTGTGGCAGATATGATACACGAGTTGGGATGGAAGTCATTACAGCATAGACATTTTTCGTCGCGGCGAGGCCTTTTTATGAAATTTCAGTCACCAACTTTCTCTTCTGAATGCGAAAATATTTTGTTGAGCCCAACCTACATAGGTAGGAATGATCATCAAAATAAAATAAGAGAAATCAGAGCTCGAACAGAAAGGTTTAGGTGTTCGTTTTTCCCGCTCGCTGTTCGGGAGTGGAATAGTAGAGAGATAGTATGATTGTGGTTTGATGAACCCTCTACCAAGCACTTAAATGTGAATTGCAGAGTAGTCATGTAGATGTAGATATCATCATCGTCATCATCTTCTTCTTCTTCTTCTTCTTCTTCTTCTTCTTGAATAGTTTCCAGTCTCAGGCTGAGTCTCTGTGGAACACAAGCCTCACCATCTAGTTATTTCCCCACCATCTTTCTGTGTTCACTCTGGTCCAGTCCTCGCCCCCCTCCCCCTTTTTTTTCCTCCGAAAGACTCCTCTACACCCTTCAGGCATCTATCCCTCGATCTTCCTCTAGGTCATTTCCTCCACATCTCCATTTTATGTATCATCTTGGGAATCCTCTTGTCTTCCATTCTCTTTAAGTGCCCATACTATATTAGACTTGATGTTTCTATCCTGCTGTGTAAGAGTTTCTCTTTCACTATTTCCCTTGCCCCTTCCTTCCTCATCCTGTCTCTCTCCTTGTTATGCTGTCCTACTTCTGAGAAACTTCATTCCACATGCATTTAATCTGCTGACATTTCTTTTCTTCATTACCCGTGTTTCAGATGTGTTGGTCAGTATTGGCATGTAATAACTTCTATATACTGTTTCTTTGCTTTTTTGTGGGATGCCGTAGATGTACCATCTGCAAAAAGAACTGATGAAATGTTGACACTGAAAGGCAAATCATTAACAAAGAACAAAAAAACAGGATTAAGAGTAGAACCTTGAGTAACTGTTAAAAGAAGGCAGGTTTGAAGGTGGTGTAACGTGCAACTGCTGCATACCTTGGCTACTTGTGTTCTATATGAGACACTATTCAAACTAGGGCATAGGTACATATGAAGTTTTTTGCTTCAATTGATTGTTCCTGTTGTCTCCCTGAGTACTGACCATTCCTCCCAGGACACCCTGTATGAGGAAAGAAAAGCCCATCACTACGAGATAAGTGTGTTATCATGAAACAACAGTGGAAAAACTCTTATATTGCTAGAGGAGTAATGGAGTGAAGCATTTTACTAGGAGATCTCCTCTGTCCATTTCCAAAAAGCGTCCCTAAACTTGCCTACCTGCTCCAACACTGGCAAAACATCAAAGCTTGTGGAAGAAAGGATAATGTTAAATCTGGTTTTATAGTAAATGATTGTATAATAATACTAGGGAGATAAAGTAATTATACAATGATTTTTTCCCTACTATATGATTTTAGGACATGCATATCTGTTCAATCCTCTCTTTAGGACGGGACTTACGTGCCGCACATGCCGGGCTTACCACAGTGGCGTCCGAATTACATTTTATGTAGCAGCCACGGCGACTCGAGTGAGATCGCCGACCAATTCATGGAGCACTTTTTCATCCTGTACGATGGTGAGGTTCGGACAGGGCTTCGAGGCTTGTACCATGAGGACGCCTACTTCTCTCTCTCTAGCACATTCTATGCTGGACAGAGCACAGCAACCAGTAAGGGGTAAGTGCAAATCCACCAATATTCTCTCACTGCCTGTTGCAGGCTGCTTGAGTATATTCTGAGCACGAATATAGTAAACTCAAGTGTGACTCAGTTCCCACTCTGCCTACCCAGTTATGTCACAAGGCACTTCTACAGGCTGTTCACAATGTAGTACCGGTCCTGCTGTGGCATGAACTTTAAATCTGTGGCGATGCCGTGTACAGATACGTCCCGGCAGCATTTATTTTTAGATAAATGCGTTAAGAACATAAGGAATACAAAAGACAATAACTTCTTCCAAAACACAACATTATAAAGTAAATAATATTAACATGGGAACGGAAGCCAGGATTCTACTGCAAACATAGAGCCGAATGCCTGTTCATGTGAATGTATGATACTCTACTGCTATTCATAAAATGAACCCCATAAAATGCAATAAATCTGTAGAATTTAAGGCTTATTCTTACTTTGTGTTAGTACTAAAAGGTAGAAGTTTCCTGTGAAGGGCTGCATCGAAATGTAACAGTTCTTGCAACATGAAGAGTGTTTAAAAAGCAACGAGAAATTTATAAAATCGGGTGTTATATTAGTCCGATTTGCACTACTTTTTTTGTCATTGTCTTCATAAACGTTTCTGAAAAGTATCGGTACAATGTTACGCATATTGGGTATTTACTCTATTGTCAGCTGTCAAAAAGATTACATGCATTCTTGTAGTATTAATGATTATTTGCTGTGTATATACCTGTAAATAGATTAGAGAATCTGTTTTAAATTTTGCTATAAGAATGGAATAAAGAGAATCAAATTTGTAGAAATGTTAAATATTACTTTTTATGAGTCTGCTGTTAGTAAAACAAGGGCATACAAGTGGTATAAAAATTTCAAAGCAGGCCTTAAAGGACAGCGGTTTTACAAGCATGGATGAGACTAAAAATGCATAGTTAAGAGACCTACAAACTATCCTGAAGAAACAGTTCCTAATGTGTAGTATGTAATGAGGAATATTTTGAAGAGGATAACATTGCTGTAGATTAACAAATAAAGCACTTACCAAAATATAAAAACTAATATATGAATGCACCTTGTTTACATAGAAGTCCAGAATCGGTGTACATGTTTTGAAGGAAATTTTAGCAGTGTTTAGGATAGCTATTGTTGTATATGTTTTAAGCAGTATGTCTTAGAATCAGGCAAACAGTAACTGAGATAGAGATTTGATAAAAGAGTACATTCAAATGCTGTGTTCAATAAGCATCAAAGGTTTTGTGTGACTGAATCACATTCTATCAATGAAAAATCAATCAATTTTACCATGAAGTTCTTAAATGGACACTGACTTTGTACAACTAGTGATAATGGTATTTATTGTTTTGGATCACATTTGCCCGTATTTATCTTGGAAAACTGTTTAACATATTTACTACCATGTAGTACCCTTCTACCACAAGAAACTTTATAGTGTCTGAGCATAATCATGCTTGAAAGCATACACAACATATTTTTTAAGAAATTATTCATTGCTTATTTACATACATCATAATTTAGAGGTCATTATTAACAGTGTCACTGTCATTATTGTCATCGTCATCGTCGTAACTTTCTAAATTAATAACTACGACATCTAGTATGTCTTCAATAATCCCCATCCTTATCCCAGTACTCTCGTTCAAGTTTCTCCATGTGGAGGCCGTGTGCACTCCAGTCATTTAGTTTGGAATAAAAAACGGAAACTCAGAAAATTGTTCATCAGCTGCAGTAACTTCGTCATGCAAATATCTCCAATAATATTTCTTCCTCTGATGAAATTTTTGAGTTTTGCCCTTGCTATTTCAATTGGATTTATGTCACAATTGTATGGTAGAACTTGGAGCACGGGCTTCAAGTACTTTATTAATTTCAAATACTTTGTCTTCCGGCCTATGGTGTTTAATTAAATCAAATAATTTTTTTTATTACTAACAAATCAGCTTCCACCTTATCTTTTAATAACCATTCAGTCATTTCCATTTTATTCAGGGATCTAGTTTGAGCTTTGTTATGCTCCTTGTTGTGATATGAAGCATTGTCCATAACGATAAAACAGTTTGGTGACAGATTTGGAACTATTTTAGTCGATATCCATTTGGAAAAAATTTCTTAGTTCTTTTGACCATGGTAATCTCCTGTTGCACATACCACTTTCTAAATTAGCTGTGTGTTGGGTAAAAACCCATCTTTTTATCCAACTGTCTATAATAATGGGTTTCCCCCAAAAATTATTAGTTTTCCTTTGTGGCAATTCCAGTAAAACATGCGGTTTATTTTCGTGTTCCTTCCTTATGTGTCCCATTGAGGCGTGTCTGGCATATGCATAAATTACAGCCCTTCGATTGGGACTGGTAATATTAACCAACAGTTCTTTCTGTGTCACCTCTTTAACACACGCTGTAATAACATTGGAGATGATCAAATGCTCGATATTCCGCAAGTACCTCCATTTCTTTGTGTTCTGCACATTTTCTTGCAATGCAGGGCGACTGTCCATCACTTACAGAGACCGAGGTGTATCAGTAAGTGTACAAATTTAACTGCCTGACACTGGCAACTAAGATCACACAAACAGAAACAATACATATCGCTGCAGGCCAAACCCCAACGCTAGTCATGTAACATGCAACCAGTTTTGGGTGCCCCTGTAGGCCAGGGAAGAGTACTTCTGGAAAACGCCACATCCCCTGCCAAAAGCGCTGCTCTCTCTTGAGTTTATAGGCAGACTATAGAGGGTGATCTGTAGGGAATAGATCATTTTCATATGAGCAGTAGTATGTTGACTTTTGAGAAAAACACCTTTATTTATACAAAATTGAAAGATAACATTTTCAATTTGTTTTGCATAGAGCACTTGCCCGCGAAAGGCAAAGGTCCCGAGTTCGAGTCTCGGTCCGGCCCCCTTGGCAAAAGATCTGTATGCTGATCTTTCAAATGAATTATCGGATAAACTTGTAAGTGTAGGGGAAGATCTAGAAACATAATTTCTCACTGATTTGTCACACGATATTAATAATTTAAACCAAAAAGTGAAATTAGTGGATGAGGTACAAGAACAGTTCGCGGAAAATGTGAAGAAGGTGTCTGAGGCTCAGACAAATATGCAGCAGGAGCAGCCACAATTGTGCCAGAATATAAATACACTCAGTGGTACCGTTGATGTGTTGCAAATAGTGTACAAGCAAGAATGTAAAAATAACCAAGGACAGAATTTTAATCGGTGAGGATTTAATGACCACAGAGTTTATAGACAGCAAGCATACAATGTGCCACCGACCGGGGCCTGGGATCTGAACGGCAACTGGCGAGGGCAGAATGCAAGCTGGCGACAAAATAATCTGCCACCACCTGACTTCACTACTGTCAAAATTATGTTTCAAATAGAGGCCAGGGACAACAAAATTTTGAATCAAGCTCCTAACTGGCGAAACCAGATGCATAATGTGCACATAGTTGAGGTTACCCGTAATGAGGAGGTCAGTGCTCAGGCTAAGTCAGAAAACTCGAACTGGTCTTGATAGGCCCCTGTTCGATGACCAGTAACATGGGGAGGGGCATGGAACTAGTTAAAAATTGTTTACTTAGATATGACAACTATAGTGATATTAAAGATGACCTCTGATATCGAAGATGATCTGTGTCAGGAAGATATCACCAACTGTGTAGATAAAAATTAAGACACAGTACAGGCAGTAATCAATGCACAAATACTTGTTTTAGGGGTACCCATGGTACTGGACATGAAGCTACCATGAATATAATTTCACATGACCTTTTTGATCAGTTACAAAACCAAGGACACATACCGATGCTTCCAGTCCAAAATTGTAAAATCCAAATAGCTGTAGGAGGTAAGTCTAAAGGGGTAAAATTGCAGGCATGAATTCCTACTCAACATGATAGCTTCTCTTTGCAATGCATTTTTCTTGTGGTTGAAAGACTAATAGTAAACTGCCTTATCAGCATGGACACCTTTAGGAAGTAACAAGCACAGATTGACATTGGTAAGGGGAAGTGTCATTTCCTTGTGAACAACTAACAATATCCAGCAGACCTAGTCAAGTCAAATGTCAGGGAAAGTAAACCAAAACACACTGCTAATGTTTGAATACAGTTCTTCTGTCCTACTGAAGCTCAGTGCTATCAGACACTGCCCTATACCTCAAAATAAGAAATCTTGCATTAATATCTCTCTTCCGAAAATCAAGAGCATTACAATAGATTATCTACCCAGAGTAGGCAAACTGGAAATACTGACGACAGACAATGCATCATACTTTACAGGCAACCGCTGGAAAGAGCTCATGAACACCCACAGCATTAAACGTGCTAGTATTCATGTTTCAAAAAGCAAGTCCCATAGAGAGGATATTTAAGCGCTTTAACACCCCTCACAAACACACAAGGTGGTTCAAATACGTTACCCCATTCCTTCAAGTTGTTAACAATCTCCCGTGTAGCTCAACTGGCTTCACACCTACAGAGTTGCTGTTGTACCAAAGACAAGTTGACCATTTGGAAAAACCTCTGCCTAACGTCCCTAAGAAGAAAATATCATGGGGAGGAAATATGTCAGGCACTGGTTAGCATTGATGAAAAGGCAAAATACAGAAAACAATTGGATGATAAGAAATTAGGACACACTGTAGAGTACTATGTGGGACAACAAATACCCTTCAGGATTGATCCAAAATCGGTAAAGTATGGTAAGTTGAATTGCAAGTGGTAGCTGCTGTACACAGGGCCATTTGCTGTACCAAAGATCCCTCACCCATGAGCCTATAAGTCATTATACTTAAATAGTGGTAAGGAAAAAGGGCTCTACCAACGCAAAGATTTACGTGAACTTGTGCACTAGACAGAATTTGACACTAGTCAAGTATGGCTTGTTTCATTTTACGTATTTCATGTGTGTTGCCTTATTAGAATGTAAGTTTAGTTATGTAAGGTTTTCATTGTATGTTTATGAGCCAGAGAAGCTGAGAAAACATTACCCTCATGAAGCATGAGAAATTATTTAATTTTACACCGTGCTGTTTAAACACACAGTAGCTGTGTTATTGAGATGCAGCACTTGGAAGAGGCAAAGTGGAATGAGGATAGAATTGCACATGTGCAGTTGCTAGTCTTAAGGTTGACGACCTCTGTACATGCGCCCAGCACAGTGTAAGCCAGAGCTGCTAGATGACAATGGTAGCATAGCAAAGAAACACCAAGCAATCTACACTTAGAGAACACTTTATAATGTGAGTTAATTACTAATGAAATAAAATGTCTACACAACAGACCTAGACTAGGATTAAGAAATTGGGAAGAACTAAGCTCAGGAATATATATATAGAGAGAGAACGCAGTAAATACTGTGTACAGAAAACTGGCTACCCACTATGATACTATGTATAAGCTATTTACATTTATACAGGTGGCTATTTACATGCTACATATAAGGAATGAAGGAATATAACCTAAGTTTTGGATATACTATAAGAGATAAAATTGTGCCCTGCCAATGACAACACTTTTCTTTCCAGATCCAAGAAGGTAAGTGAAAATGACAACCCGCAGTATGAACATGTGCGCTCTTTCAACTCATTGAAACTATTGATAAAGAATGAACTGCATACTAATAGAAATTGAATATATGAATATTGAATGTCTGATGCATTAGTAGCCAGCAAGCAGCTATGCACTTAGTTTTAAGTTAGTATTTAAGTGTCCTTCCAGGGAACGATGCAGAGTCATGTCCTGGGTAAAACAGGGAACACAATAGTTGTGTGTTTGGTACCAAAGCATAATGGCTGCACTGAAAATAAATAATTACGTGTATGTGAGTGTGATGCAGATGTGTGAGAAGGTTGAACGTAGGTCTTGATAAATAATTACGTGTATGTGAGTGTGATGCAGATGTGTGAGAAGGTTGAACGTAGGTCTTGCACTACCAAATGAAAAGGGGTCAGACCAAGCAAAGTCAATGTGACTGAGAAGAGCGCCAAGCAAGAGTTATTACTGTACATTTGCACATGAGCACAAGTTGTCTCCTCATTGTTGTACACTTGTTCATTGGTACTGTTCTCGTAGATATAAATTCATGTATAACAGAATACACAAGAGTGAAATCAGGTAGCAAAAGGAAATATAAGTGACCAACACTGAAGTACATTGTTTACAGTCGATGATGACACTTGTATAACAATATTATACTGTCAGGATGTATCAGTGGATATTCAATTCAAAGTAAGTGGATTAACACCAGTAGATAGTCATGAAATGATGTACTCAGTAGTTCTCTCATGATGAACGAAGAATTGTAGTAGTAGAGTAAAAATGAATGCTTCTTCCTGTCCATAACATTTCCTGTAGACCAGTAGACACATCATAGCAAACATGTTCAGAGGTGTAGCTAAACATAGTTGGGTAGGCTTATTGTGATTTCGTGTTACGAAGCTTTCTTTCCTCTGCATACGTAACGATGGATGCTCACATCAGGCATGATATATGAATGCAAAACTCATCCGCATCATGTAACAGTGTTATGCAAATATTTTGTCAATACTGGGAAATGAGATTGAAAAAATGACTACCTGTGTCATGTAAAAATAAGATGAAACTATGAATACAGATTGTTCACAAATGAACATTCAAAAGGGTAATGCTCAGTGTGATAAAAATGATAAAGTAAAAACTGAAAAATGTTATGTGACATAAAACCACAAGAAGTGTACAGAATAATGACTGTTTTGTATGCATAACACAATATTTATGGAAAGAAATGTAAATGTCATATGACAATGTATATGTACAGAGTAAGAAATATGCCAACACGTCATGTCAATGTATTATAAAATGTAAATACTTAGGTTATTGTAACAATAAAGGAATGCAAAAACTACTTCACTCTGCCTGCTCACAACTGACTGGTAAAATGGACACCTGTTGCTTACAATTGTTAGTTAAAGCTGACACCATAGTTACTGCACTGATGTCGCTTCTACACCAGGAAAAAACTAGTCTCGGAACTTTTGAATGGTTTACGTATGTTTGGATTGATGTCATCACTAGCGTCATCTGCAAAAATAATTAATTCTGCGTGTTATGTTAGATGGAAGTTCATATTTGTATATGAGAAACATAAGTGGACCTAAGACTGTGCCTTCTGTAACACCATAAGTGAAATCTCCCTAATCAGAAGAATCACTCCTGGTTTTATAGGTCGAATTATCGAGTACAACTTTCTCCATTCTTTTTATTAGAGGTGACCTTACCCCTTCTTTGACTATACCATCAGTTTCATAAATCCCAAGTTTACCTAGGAGGATATTGTGAGTTGCTCAGTAAAGTGTCCTAAATAAGGCAAGAAAATACTGACCTGCACTGTTTTGCTATTTATAGCGTGTAAAATTTGTTAAGCGAACATTGAAATGGCATTTTCAATTCAGCAACTTGTCCTGGAAACCAAACTGTGATTCACTAATGATACTATTTTTTCTCAGGTGGAATACAATTTTGGAGTATGTCAGCTTATCAGAAGTTTTGAAAAGTGATGTCAGCATAAGATGCCGTATTTTACCTTTGTTACACTTGTCACTCATTCTTTCCTCTTTCTGCAGGCTGAGCCCCTACATAGCACAGAGTGGCAACATCTTACACATCTCTAACAAACAGAATACAAAAATTGCACTATGCCATGGGGCGAAGAATATCCTCACAAAACTTCAGGCACTGCCACAGACCCAACATGACCCATACTCCTTCACTGTGGATGTCCTACATCATTCCGTAAGTATAAAACATTTACCATTGCTGTATTATCCCCTCCTTACCATTCCATCATTTATTAGCAATGATTTTATTCAGTCATTGTAGTTCTGACAGGCGATGCAAGTTAAGTGCAGCGAAAGTCATGATCACTTACTGGTGGGAGAAATACATTCTATTCTTTCCTTCTACTCCCATTTTTCTTCTTCTTGTTTTGATGACTCAAGGGCAAATAACTTGGTGTGATCTGTTTTAATGTTGTCCTTAGTGGGCTGATTTGTAAGGCCTGTGACTAATGACAAAATCTTAAATGATAGTATTTCTTACATGTTTGTCAATGGTCTCTCAACTGTCATATGGGACAGTGGTCACAATGACCTACAGATACTGCCCTCTTTAAGCGAAGGGTATAATGTGACACTATATGAAGAATTGCATCTTTACATATGTGTAGAGAAAGTTCGTAGAATGAACTCAATGAGAGTATTTAAATAGGTACAATGAAATTTTACAGAATTTTTGTAAGATTCTTGAAATATTTTTTTTTTATAATAAACAACACAGTTTGAATTCATTGACAATTTTTTTCCCTTTCATCCTTTGCTCCTTCTTGACTTTTTTCTCATCTCTACATTTTTATTTACATGTTTTGTTGTCTGTGCACTTCTTCCTAGGCTAGACAGTACATACACACCCTCTGGAGGTGTAATTTCTAGTGCTGGCATTAGAAACATTTCAAGCAGAAAATTCTAATCCTAGCTTTTGGAATGTGTCTATTCCTTTGTTATGGGGGAAAAATGGTGTCTGGTCAGAATTGGAAAGGAGGGAGGCTGTGTGGGTGTCCACCTACTGTGAGGACAAGGAGAGAGAAAGGTGAAGGACAGGGAGTAATATACTATAGTCAGATAAAATTACTTGATGTTGATGCTTCCTGTTGTAGATGGTTTCCTCCAGTCAGAGCACTCGGCATCAGGCCTGAACCATTTGCTGTTGCCAAACCACCACAACAATTAGGTCACTTGCAATTCCTCATCTGGCTTTCTTTCTTTGTGTATTTGGATCCCAAATCCTGCATCTGGTCCTTTTATTTTATATTCAGTATTCATCACACATGATAACACTCCCCCACCCCGACCACATGCTCACACTCATAAGTGCTACTTAAATACACACATTTCATAAAGAGCACTGACCAAACACTATACAACAACATATTACAGAGTAAGGGCATAGGATATTTATTAGTGTAACAACTTTACGTGTATAAGGCTGGTATTTGTATTTTTCTGAACCTAATCATAAACTTTGGTCATCGTATTTATTCAGTTAATTGGTTTAAATGTAATTTTTTTTTTATTTCTGATACTTTGCAGAATCATTTTTATCATTGTATTGACTTTTTCATTTTCTCTTATTTTTCTTCCTAACATTCCTTTTTTAATTTGGAATCTGCTTGCATCGCCCGTAATCTGCAACCAGGTACCAGCTAAGACTGTTCTTCAGTTGGCAGTGCGGCATCCCCTTTATCTAGTGTGAGGGTAGTTTCAGGTAGCCTATGATAGCAAGAAATTACAGTTTGCTTGTACCACTAAATATTAAACTTTGCAGCGGAAGATGGCTGTGCAAACAAATACATTATGACATTTTTCTGTCTTGAGTTTGCTCATAGAGGTTATCCTTAAATACCATGAGCAAAGCAATAATGATTTTAGTTATGCTACAGTTTGTTGATCACTGTTTCCTCAGATACATTGCACATAATGAGACTGTGGTTAGGTTAGGACAAGAGTTTAAATTCAGGGCTTCAAAACCCATCAACTGCTGGAGTTCAGTCATTGGTCACTTAAAATCAGCTGTCGACACAGCATCTCCCATCTCTGTCATACCTCATGCCGGCCACTTCCGACATTGCTTGGCGTTACACATTAACAGCATTTGTGAAGCGACCTGCCATGTTTGTCTGTTGCCTATAACTGAGTGGTAGCCAGCAGCGGATGTGGCAGCACTGTAGTAGCAAGTGACAGATGTCCCCTACCAAGTAATTTTAATCAGACTGTATTAAACACTGCACCAGCTTCAGTTCAGAGATTATAGAAGTGGAAAAGTGTGAAGTAAATGTGCATTAAAGACAAAGAGATAAAAAAATGGAATGAATAATACATTTTTAAAAGTAGGTGGAAAAGGGATGAAAGGGTGTGTGTGGGGGGGGGGGGGAGGGGGGGTGGATCATTTAAAAGAGAGAGGGAGAATAAAGAAATTGATAAATAACCGAGTAAATAATGAAATATTAGTGCTGGGGAAAAATGGGATACTGAGCTGCAAAACCTCCACTTCAACAGCTGCCTCCTCTTCCGTAGCAATTGCTTACAACCTAGACTTTCATATAAACATATCTGATTCAGCACCAAATACTCTTGGTACCTACTATTCAGGACTTTCCTCACCAGCAACTACCTCACATCCACAATCCAATTTTATGGGCAGTCTCTTATAATGGTTCCTTTTCTTGTGATTTACTTTCAAATAGCAGGCTCAATATGAGTAAAGGCAGTTAAGTCAGAATACATTTAGTTGTGAGCTCTTTCTTTTCATCGCTACTACAAAAAACTGCAGTCCAGTTATTTCTGTTAATATGTAATATGTTCTTATATTACATGTTGCTCAGTGGAATTGATCAACAAGACTTAATACTTTTTATGAACATTTTCTCAATGCAGAAAACAATTGCCAATAATTTATTGCTTAGAAAAGGAAGAGAATTTAGATATCACTGACATTATGCTTTCCATATCTTTGGCCCGTTTGGCAGGCGCGACAGCAGGCAGTCTATATTACGCGGCAGGCAAACCCCCAGTCAGCTGCGGCAGTCACTCATCTCGTGTGAAATGAACAGAAATAACAAAGGAACCGTATCCTTGTGGAAGAAGACATTGAATATATGACACTAAAAGTCCATTAAACAGAAAATAGTCAAAATTGTGCCAGCTGCAGGAGTCCGAATTTTAGTACTGACAAATCTGTGACATACTCCTCCTCTGATTCTCTTACAAACAATTCTTCTTCTAGTCAGAAGCGCATTGTTTGTCGCCCAGTATCACTCAAATAATGAATTCTTCAGTACCTCTGGTAGAAGTGCTTGGTAAGGTCTGTTGGCCACAATTTTTTTTATAACCAGCAGGAATACTGTTAGTTGTGGTCTGGAAGACACTAGAAAATTACTCCAACAACAGGTATCAAAGCAAATAAATAAAGTAAACTTAAATACTTCTGTATCTCTGTAACAAAAAAAATGTTGATTCTAAGGAATTCTGTTGACAGCTAGTCTTACCATCATTAAAATTAAGGTGACTCATAAATGTCATTTCCAAGAGTAAATTTTTTTCGATTCTTGAGTTAAAAAATAAATAAGTGAGAATTTCACACATCTGATCTTTGTTTCCAGGTGGGGACAGTTCTCACTGTTCACAGCCCTTCTGAAAAAGTGTGATAATCATACATTTGCACCTCTCATAACCCACTGGAACCAGCAGGCCCTACTGCAGATTCAACCTCTCAGCCCCTACCCAGCCCATGTCAGTTAGATCACATATTCCCAGTCTCTTTGGAAAGAATATTAGAGATTATGTGATTTGTTTATGTTCATTAATTTCTTATATATCTTTTGTGGCACAAGCAAATGTTGCAATTTTAAACCCATTTAAACAAGTACCTTCCTCATCTCAGCTGACTTGATTGTGATGGATGAGTCTACTGTAGTACCTCTGGCATTTTATTCCAGTCAGGAATGGATGTTTTCATTTACACATCAGTGCCACAATTACATGTGTTGTGAGAGCTGTCTGCAGTTTGGCACCTGAATAGTAAAAGTAAGGTTATGAGGGACCAAAGCAAAAATTTTTGACAAACATTGTAATGTAAATTCTCCACACTTCTGAGAATTAAAAGAATAGCAAATGTTTTGTGTAACAATTTCAAAACATTTATATTTATTTTCCTAAGAAAATATATGTATATAAGTACATCAAACATTTAGCAGGCAGTAAACAGCATCTTTGTGTGTCATCCTTTTTAGCTTGTCTGCTTTCTAAGTGCAGACGACATCGAAAATTATTTTTAATTTTAGTACTTCTGAATTTTCCACTGCTGAAAAAGTTTTCATTAAAAAGGATGTTATCTATTTATGTTCTTATTTAAGTACAAAGTTTGCTTTTTTCTGTCCAGGTGGTAAAAACCCAAATACCTTGTTGCTGTCAGGTAATTGCTTTCTCTTGAGAGAGAACATTAGTAGGAAAAAGTATCAATCCTCGTGAAACCTTCGCATTGTGCCACGAGGGGGATTAAGAATCACAAGAACAAAGTCCATTATTGTGATATGAATTACCTTAGTGTGATGTGTGATGTACCCTATGTATATTTACAGACATTTCCAGATTGTAGTTTTCTGAATTTCTCATGGCTTCAACTTGCTGCACTTAAAATAACCTGTATTACGACCATGCCAGTCACAACTCTGTTCCACTCGTTCAGATTGCCTTGAATACGAACAAAGCTATTACTTCAATATTTTCAGTGACCAAGTGCTGCCCTGTCTTCTGCATCTTCATTATGAATAAGCTGCGATTATTCAGGTCTTTCAAGGTGGTGACAGCTGTTTCTACAAAGCTGCATACAGACATCCCCCCCCCCCCCCCCCCCCCTCCGGGATGAGGCGCCTCGTCATGGCCCACGTGCCCCCCCCCCCCCCCCCCACCCCCCAATAAGACCTTATCACAAAGTGCTCTCTTGACAAACACTCAGGTGCCATATCACTTTTCAACTGGTTCACTAAATAATTCCGTACAAATGTCTGTGACTGTTTGGAACAACCATTGATACTTAGCAACCATTATGCCTCCAATCTGGAAGCTCTACAGGATGTAATGGCTTCAACTTATGTGCTGTACCTGAAGAAACTTGTGAATGCTCTTTCTCACCAAATGGCAGCTAGTATCAAGTCAGGAAAGAGAGAGTCACATGGTGTTAGTGTGATGTGGGGGTGACATAGTTTTTGTCCAGTGGCTATTTGTTGTGTGCACTATTGCTCGGCTGCTAGCAGACAGTTTGGTAAAGGAGAGCTGAATAGGGGTATTCCACATTGAGAAATACTCTCACACCACCTGCAGCCATCTTCCCACTGAAATCATCCTATCTGTGGGGGCAATAGCCTCTTTGGCAGGGACACAGTGGCTTTGTCTGTCGGGAGAATAACAGTCCCTTCTTATGAACACTGACCCAATTCACGTTCCACAGCAGTGTGGAAGCCATTTTACTGAGAAAATTATTCTTTTTCTTTGCCTTCCACTTTCTGATAGGGGGAGAGCCTACGTTTCAGAGAGATCATATGCACTATGTGATCAAAAGTATCTGGACACCTGGCTGAAAATGAATTACAAGTTCGTGACACCCTCCGTTGGTAATTCTGGAATTTTATGGTGTTGGCCCACCCTTATCCATAGTGACAGTTTCCCCTCTTGCGGACATATGTCCAATCAGCTGCTTGGAGGTTTCTTGGGAAATGGCAGCCCATTCTTTATGGAGCGCTGCACTGAGGAGAGGTATCGATGTCAGCTGGTGAGGCCTGGCATTGCTTCATCATGTTGAAAGATGCAGTCACCATCCCCGAATTGCTCTTCAGCCGTAGGAAGCAAGAAGCTGTTCAAAATTATGCATAAAATTTGTTGGAAGTTGCTAAGTGCTCTCATGATCAAATACTGGATGAATGAAGTCCTTGTATTTGCAAGTCATGAGTTACTCTGCCTCAAGACAAACACAAAGTTTCTAGTTATGATACTTGTCCTATTGTGTTAAACTTTTAACATTAGATTATACCCCTTGATGAGTAGATTATGATAGCACTTTTAAATTTGGTCAATAATTTTCAAAATATTGAAAATCAAATTTTTGTTCCTTATATGTTGCGTCTGGTACCAGGTTGGTTGATTGGTTGGTTGGTTTGTTGGTTTGTTGGTTGGTTGGTTTGTTGGTTGGTTGGTTTGTTGGTTGGTCGGTTTGTTGGTTGGTCGGTTAGTTGATTTGGAAGAGAGGGCCAAACAGCAAGGTCATTTGTCCCATTGGATTAGGGAAGGATGGGAGAAGGAATTTGGTCATGCCCTTTCAAAGAAGCCCCCCTGGCATTTGCTGAAGCACTTTAGGGAAATCACGGAAAACCTAAATCAGAATGGTCAGACACAGGTTTCAACCGTTGTCCTTCCAAATGTGAGTGGTACTGGGTTTTGGGATAGTTTTCTAATACAGTAATATAGATTATCACTAAAAAAATGTATTTTTTTTTTTTTTTTAGAGCACAAACTAGTCGTTAGAATGATTGCTAGATGTTGCTGCCGTAATCAGTTCTCTAAATTATATTTGTTTTTACAGGCAATAAAGACTATATTGACAGTTACAGGAGTGTTCAAAGAGCTAACTCTAGAACAATACGAATTGCTTCGACATTTTATGCGTACCTTCGTCCTTGTCAGACTAGCGAAAGAGGAGTACCAGATAGTTAATGACATTGTGCACGTTACAAATGCGGCAACTGCAGAAACGGAGGTAAGCTGAATTACAAGAATTATATTCAATACCATGTATTTGTATCCTAGGCTGCATTTGGATGTTAAGTGATGCTGTGCATCGGGGACATAAAGCATATGATGAGTTGCAGAATTGCTGTAATTTGCTTTCTCCTTCTGGAGTTATCAAACAGTAAACCACTTATCCACGATTCGAGGTGAACTACTACTCCTTTGTGACTGCAGCTGTTCTGCTTTTGTCATTCAGATTCACAAATAATATAATTATTCTATTTTTTCTTTTCTTTTAATCAAATAATTAGTTTCTCAGTTTACCACACATACTTCTGTTTATTTCAGCCAAACACATAATGGTTTACTGTCAGCTGTTCTTTCATGAACAAGATCTGTACTCCAGCTAACTGCTTCTGATTTCTGTGCTCAGTATTTATGCAGTTACCTTCAACATCTGTGGAATTACATAGGATTGTAGTACTCTGAAATCTCCCTTGGCACTCTGTGCAGCACCAGCTCTAATGTTAGAACTATGCCCAACTGAATCCGTCCACCACATGTTGCACGCCAAGCAAGTAGGATGAAATATTAAAACGTAAAAACCAGTGTCAGAACATATAAAAAATATCCACATCTGAATACCAGAAGTTCCCTGGCTACTTGCACATTTTTGTCTCTTTCAATAACTTTTAAATTAGACAATAGAGTTGCTTTAACAAACACTCATTTATAAATGGCCAGGGCACATAAATTATTATACCTTTAATGAATTTGGGAAATTTCTTAGTTTAGTTCTACTGATTTTTTTGCCCTGTCTGTTACAGTGTTTACTGTTTACTCTTTACTCTTCTAACATGTTTTTGTTTTAAATTTGTCCATCACATTAAGCACCTGTTTGTTAAGTGAAATACTAAATACATCTTTTATATTAAAAACAAAGATTCCAAGAGTTATCAATTGGGAAAGTGCCGGTAGATAGGCACAATAAATAAAACACACACACTGAATTTTATTTATTGTGCCTATCTACTGGCGCTTTCCTGCTTGGTAAGTCTTGGAATCTTTGTTTTTAATATATTTTTCCCATGTGGAAGTTTCTTTCTATTTTATTTACATCATCATAAATCATCTTTTTTTAGATATTAAAATTCTTTCACTGCAAAACTTTATCTCATATTTTATGACAAGTTTTGATCTAGATGATTGTCAAAATGCTAGTATGAGGTTCATTCAAATGAAACCTGGTCAGTGCGTCTACCTTTGCCTTACATGTAAGGTGGCACCGTGTAACTGTGGGCATGGTGGCATCATATGTTGGTAAAGGGACTGATGCATGCCCACCGTTTGATGTAGCGTAGTGCCAGTGTGGTTTCACACTGAAGAGAATATGGTCACACAAGTTATCATCCACTACTGAACGTGCAGGCGACTAAGCAGGAGCAGTGAGTAGTGGTTCGATTTTTGGCGGCAGAGGTAGTTAGAGGCCACAAGATGTATTGACAGATTAAGGCTGTATATGGTGAGTACAGTCTGAGTCGTTCAAGTGTTGTGGAATGGTGCAAACGATTCCTTGAGGGGTACAAGTCACTGGAAGATGATGCTTGTCCTGCACAGGCTCATCATGTAATCACACTGGAAATGGTTGCAGAAGTGAGTGCTTTAGTCTTGTACTAAGTCCTGACATTTCCCCGTGTGACTTTCATGTGTTTGGACCTCTAAAACAAGTTATTCGCAGACATCGATTTGCAACGGACGATGAACTGTCTGTCTGGGTCCAGGCCTGGATCTGACAGCAGCCTACTAGCTAGGCTAGTGTCGCAGTGGGATAAACGTGCCAACAGTTTTGGCGACTATTTTTTAGTACGTTTGCTGTGTATAATTACATTTTTGAGTTAATAAAATCATTATTGTTACTTTATACTAGTGACAGGGTTTCGTTTGAATGCCCCTAATATATAAAACATAAAAAAACATGTACCCAAAATAAGCACTGTTAAAAAAATACACAAACATAGTAAAACCGTATAACAAATGCAGATGATGTGTAGTGTTAGGTCACTGTCAGTATGCGGGCCATTTGTGTTTCTTTATTAGAATTTGGTTAAACTTTTTGCATCCTACACTGTTCTTTATCTTGGCTACAGTTGTACTAATGTATGTGTGATGATTAAGATTGTGGGTTAGAGTCTCGTCGGATGCTGTGTAATTTTGTTTGTGTGGTTATTGAAATAACTGACTATAATTTTTCCAGTTAATTTGTTATGATGTATTTCATTTCTCATTTGCTATGTTGTATTAACTTTCTTATTTGTTCTTATTTTTTTCCTTCATTTCAATCTTTATTTAATTTATCTTTGGCCATATGATCCTAATTACTGTTGTGTATTTACTCCTTTTTAAGTGTACTCCTTTTTATCCTTCTGTATTTTCTGTATGTTATTGGAATCATTGTTTCTATTACTCATTTTTCTTGAATTTTGTTTTATTTTTTTTAACTACTGTTTTTTTTTTAATGTGAGAAGAATTTATGTTGTAAATGTTTGTTTGAGGATTGTCAACCAAAAATTGCTTGTCTCACAATGAAAAACAAATTTTTCACCCCACTGCACAGCCAACATAAGTAGACTATTTCATTGTTTATTTTTTTAATTAATAGATCAGTAATTTTTAAACACTTTCTGTATTACAATGGATAAATTTAGAAAATTAAAATCATGTGAGCAAATAGTCCAAAAGAAAAAAAGGATGAAACAAAGAAAAAATGAGAGCAACAAAGAAAGTTAATACAATAATTTAAATGAAATTATTCAAATGGCATGGTGAAGGATGGCTAGGGCCTCCCGTCGGGTAGACCATTATTCACCTGGTGCAAGTCTTTCGAGTTGATACTACTGCGGCAACTTGCATGTTGACTGGTGAAGGATTAGAAATAAAATATTTACATTTAAACAAATTAATTAAATAAAAATAATAATCTCAGACATTTCAATAAAGATTTTAAAAACTACAGATAGCACTTAACAGGACTCAGACACACAATATTGTGCACACCATCGAAGTTACTGAACCAGTAGCCTAATGCCACTGCTTCCAAAATGTGTGTTATTTTCAAGGCTGTAGTGGATCAAGAGAATTTCTTTTTTGTCCATTACATATAAATGAGGGCTGACCTGGGCCAATGGCTGTAGAGTGCAATGCCTGGAACCCTACTCTATAAGTGGTTTAAAAATGTCAATCCCATTCGTGGGGACCTCCACTTCTGTGTTCTCTGTTTGCATCTTCCTCCTTTTATAAAGCATATTTGAACCATCACACTATTTTTTGTAATAAGTGATGTTAGCAACAACATCCAAATCGTCTTTGAAGAAAGTCTTCTCTAACAAAAATGCCTAATGTGATTTGTGCTTAAGAATCGTGCTAGCTGAAGATGGCCAATTTATGGCAGAATCCAGTCACAAAAATGGCCAATTTATGGCAGAATCCAGTCATAATTATAAGCATATATCTGTGGTTGTGTCTAAAAGAGTGTAACGAATTGTGTACTTACCATTTTTCCTCAATAATTTTTGTTGTATCAATCTGAAACTTTCACCTGGTCACTTGTATAACTGTTAGTTCTATATTGCATACACTTTATTCTTTTGTAGTGGAGGTTGCAAGTAGTTTGTACAGGTTTGTTTACTATGTTTCCTCATTAACCTTCAAGTATTGTGAAATAATAACTAACAGTAAATACAGTATATAAGATGGCAGTTAATAATTTATCTTTCCCCACAGAATGCATTTAAATACCCAAAGCCAGATACAGTCCTAAAGAAAATCAGGCCACCGAGGGAGGTGACAGAGAGTGATAAAAATTCTATGATTGAAAAGTTTTCACAGCTTACCGACATGACAGCTGAGTGGTCACGCAGGTATGTGTCATTTTTTTACTAGATCCCTACAGAAAAAATATTGCATTTGACTCTCTTCTACTTTATTTTTATTCAGTTAGTCCTCTGTTTTAGTGTCATTATCATGAAAGCTGTAGTAACATGTACTGAACTTCTTTGGGGTAAGAAGAAGAAACTGCAGTAGACATAGACTAATAATCTTCTAATTTTGTTCCCATCTGCATCTACATCTACATCTGTACTCTGCAAACCACTGTGAAATGAATGGCAGAGGATAATTTCCATTGTACCAATTTTTAGGATTTCTTTCTGTTCCATTCACATTTGGAGCATGGGAAGAATGTTTGAATGCAGTAATTATTCTGACCTTATCTTCATGACCTGTTTTTGAATAATATGTAAATCATTTAAAGCCTGTTCTTGAAACTTAGTCAACCTTCTCAGGATATTTTACGTCTGTCTTCAAGAATCTTCCAGTTCAGTTCTATCAGCATTGCTGACACTCTAGCGTGGATTAAACAAACCTGTGGCCATTTATGCCGCCCTTCTCTGAATACATTCAATATCCCATTTTAGTCCTATCTGGTATAGGTCCCACACACTTGAGTAATATTCTAGAACTGGTCGCATGAGTGATTGGAGAGACAACTCGTTTGTAGATTAATTGCACTTACCCAGTATTCCATCAATAAACTGAAGTGTACCATCTGCTCTACCCGTGAATAAACGTTTGTGATCATTTCATTTCATATCTGCACAAAGTGTTACACCCAGGTATTTGTATGAGTTGGTCAATTCCAACAGTGCTCATTGATATTATAGTCATGTCTATGGAAAGAATAATGAGCAGTTATAATTACAGTGGTTGATATGATAGAGCATGTGCTGGCAATTTGACAACACATTTCATCTGGTGCAGTTGGGGCTTTGTCATAGACTGCACTTTTGAGTGCTCCCCAAAGAAAGAAATCAAAAGGAGTCAAATCAGTGGACCTCACAGGCCATTTGACAATGGAATTTTGTCCTATCCATTGTCCAGGAAAGTTCTCATTCAGTATCTGCATTGCAACATGGGACAAGTATGCTGGACAACCATCGTGTTGCAGCCATATACACTGTCGTATTTCCCGTGGTATGTCTTCTAGAAGAACCAGCGGAATGTTCGTCAGTAAGTTTGCAAACGAATGTCCATTTAAACCACCTGAGATGAAGTAAGGTCCCACAATGTAATTGCCTATGAGACTGCACCATGTTTATACACTCCACAGCTGTTGATGTTACACCTGAAGGAGCCAGTGTGGATTTTTGGCAGCAGCCAGTAGTGCATGTTACGCAAATTTACATTAGCGTGATTAGTGAAAGTTGCTTCATTGGTAAAGGGCACACATTGGAAAAATGCAGGTCATCTCTAAGTTTCTGAAGGGCAAACTGACAGAATTCTGTACAAGATTCAAAATCAAAGTCGTTGAATACCTAGTGTAGTGACATATGATAGGGATAGGAAATCTGATTGTGCAGGTGCGAAAAACACTTGTCTGGCTGATTCCTCATTCCTTGACCATATGTCTCATGCCACTGTGTTGACTCATTAGTGTCATAGCCAACACAGCTACTTTGTGTTCTCTGTTTTCTTTCTTGTCCCTTTTTTGACTTTCGAGCAGCCTGATCACACTAGCATCTTAATAATTCGTGCAGTTGTCTGACGTGTCAGACATTGGTGATCCGGATAGATAGCCCTATACTGCTGTGCTGTTGTAAGACATTTCCTTTACATTCACCATATAGGAGTAATATATCCAGTTTCTCCTCATTGGTGTACGTGTCTGCACACATCGAATTTTGAGCAGAAATGAGCAGTGTGCAGTGCAGACAACTAATAGGCAAATGTGTTGACGTTCTGGCACAGCATAGTATGAGAGCTCTGCTTGGCGGTGTTTGCACAGCTAATGCCGATTCCGGCCACCGTGCTCTCAAATTCTAGGGCATTTCTTGAATTTTTGTGGGACCAGTTTGAATGTCAACATTAACAAAGGCTATATGACTGTAATTGTCTTCTAAATAGTTATCAAATGCAGTTGTAAAAAGTATACGGTTCCATTGTAAAAAAAAGAAGTACTTACTTCCGTATCTCAGTTGACACCAGGGCTAAAAAGTTAACCAAACAAAAAATGTGTGTCCCTTGATGCTCTTAACATTTGCTGAAAACTGTGTTTTGACATGTGTAAATATTCACAAAATAAAAAGGGGTATTGCTTCTTATGTGATTCATCCTATACAGTGTCGGGGGCGGGGTAACAAAATACAATGCATGTGTCAGAACATGAGCTCCAGAGATGTGGTGCTCATATTAGCTCGTTCATACTCTTTGGCCCATCCCTGTACCACTGCCAAGTTGTAAACTGAATCAAGAAATTACAGAAATACAAGTGGATACAGAATTTTAGAAAAAGTATTATATTCAGTGTTGTGCTTTCAGACATTCGACCGCCATTGCTAAATACACTCCTGGAAATTGAAATAAGAACACCGTGAATTCATTGTCCCAGGAAGGGGAAACTTTATTGACACATTACTGGGGTCAGATACATCACATGATCACACTGACAGAACCACAGGCACATAGACACAGGCAACAGAGCATGCACAATGTCGGCACTAGTACAGTGTATATCCACATTTCGCAGCAATGCAGGCTGCTATTCTCCCATGGAGACGATCGTAGAGATGCTGGATGTAGTTCTGTGGAACGGCTTGCCATGCCATTTCTACCTGGCGCCTCAGTTGGACCAGCGTTCGTGCTGGACGTGAAGACCGCGTGAGACGACGCTTCATCCAGTCCCAAACATGCTCAATGGGGGCACATCCGGAGATCTTGTTGGCCAGGGTGGTTGACTTACACCTTCTAGAGCACGTTGGGTGGCACGGGATACATGCGGACGTGCATTGTCCTGTTGGAACAGCAAGTTCCCTTGCCGGTCTAGGAATGGTAGAACGATGGGTTCGATGACGGTTTGGATGTACCGTGCACTATTCAGTGTCCACTCGACGATCACCAGAGGTGTACGGCCAGTGTAGGAGATCGCTCCCCACACCATGATGGCGGGTGTTGGCCCTGTGTGCCACGGTCGTATGCAGTCCTGATTGTGGCGCTCGCCTGCACGGCGCCAAACACGCATACGACCATCACTGGCACCAAGGCAGAAGCGACTCTCATCGCTGAAGACGACACGTCTCCATTCGTCCCTCCCTTCACGCCTGTCGCGACACCACTGGAGGCGGGCTGCACGATGTTGGGGCGTGAGCGGAAGACGGCCTAACGGTGTGTGGGACCGTAGCCCAGCTTCATGGTGACGGTTGCGAATGGTCCTCGCCGATACCGCAGGAGCAACAGTGTCCCTAATTTGCTGGGAAGTGGCGGTGCGGTCCCCTACGGCACTGCGTAGGATCCTACGGTCTTGGCGTGCATCCGTGCGTCGCTGCGGTCCGGTCCGGTCCCAGGTCGACGGGCACGTGCACCTTCCGCCGACCACTGGCGACAACATCGATGTACTGTGGAGACCTCACGCCCCACGTGTTGAGCAATTCGGCGGTACGTCCACCCGGCCTCCCGCATGCCCGCTATACGCCCTCGCTCAAAGTCCGTCAACTGCACATACGGTTCACGTCCACGCTGTCGCGGCATGCTACCAGTGTTAAAGACTGCGATGGAGCTCCGTATGCCACGGCAAACTGGCTGACACTGACGGCGGCGGTGCACAAATGCTGTGCAGCTAGCGCCATTCGACGGCCAACACCGCGGTTCCTGGTGTGTCCGTTGTGCCGTGCGTGTGATCATTGCTTGTAGAGCCCTCTCGCAGTGTCCGGAGCAAGTATGGTGGGTCTGACACACCGGTGTCAATGTGTTCTTTTTTCCATTTCCAGGAGTGTATGTCGGTGAATTGGGTACAATCCCAGTGTGCCTCTCCCCTCTCTCAGTCCATCACCTCCTGTGCCAGCTCTCTGTCTACGCCAGGCTCATCCAAGAATTGCGCCCGGTGGGCACGCCAGCGCCCCGCGGGCACAAGACAGTGTAGTTCAGCTCCCCGTCCGCAACCGTGTGTTGCTAGTGTCACCACAGGAATAAGCGAGAGAGAGAGAGAGAGAGAGAGAGAGAGAGAGAGAGAGACCACTGTCCCGCAGTCAGATCCAATGTAAACAAAATATTCTATTTTAGAATTAATTTTATGCAAGGGGCATTGAGTCTCATTCTTACTGTTAGTAGTTACAAGTAAGTATTTTTTGTTATACTTCGTGCTATAATTTTTTGAATCTCTTTTCAGAGTTTAGAAATCGGATCCTTAGTTTGCTGTTTGGTACGTAATAATTTTAACTGACATAGTTTGAAAACTTATTAAAATTGAATTAAGGTTATAAAGCTCTTTTATTCTTACAGTCAACATTGTTAAAAAAGACAATTAACATTTTACACGTTTTTCCTTTTCGAGGAAACGATTTTGACTAGGCTTGGTACAATACTCCGTGAGACTGCTAACCTCAAAGAATTGGTCAAATTTTTATTGCCAGGGAATGAGCGGTTCTTAGTTTTAGGAAGTTACACATAAGAAAGCGGTCCATCAGGCGGATATGGCACTGTATGTCAGTCGGCTCTAGTTGAAGCACTTGTGAGACGTCCTGTGCCCGAAGGGAAAACAGAAGAACAAATATATCTATCGGCTGGCATTCGGGTGATCCGCACGGCCAGCTAAGCGGCACGGCTCGGCGACTGCAGCAACATACGAATTCGCCCGGGGCACTGGCCGCGGGTGATTGCGGGTGCTAGCACCCCAGGGGCACAGTTTGGTCAAGCCTGGTCTATGCTCTTCCAATCTCCTCTTCCCCCCTTTCCATAACTGTGAGTCTTGTTTATTGTTGTTGCAAATTCATATCCTGTAATAGTCTTCTAATCATAAGTTATAAACACAGGCATTCTGTATTCTGGGAGAACCATGTGTGAGGAAGAAAAAACACATTGTTGAGTATACTTATTATTATTATTATTATTATTATTATTATTATTATTATTATTATTTTGGTAATATATATAATGAGAAAGACTATGTATGGGAGAAACCACACATGTACATAGCAGTGCACAGTACAGTGTTTTCTTTGTCGCAGTCAGTTTTGACAGAAAACCAGTACACCGTTGTTTAAGAAATATGTAGCATATTACAATATTGTGTAAAAAATTGAATTAAATTGGTCAAGTACATTTCAAGATTTGTGGTAATAGTATTTTCATATACAGGGTGTTACAAAAAGGTACTGCCAAACTTTCAGGAAACATTCCTCACACACAAAGAAAGAAAATATGTTATGTGGACATGTGTCCGGAAACGCTTACTTTCCATGTTAGAGCTCATTTTATTACTTCTCTTCAAATCACATTAATCATGGAATGGAAATACACAACAACAGAACATACCAGTGTGACTTCACTTTGTTACAGGAAATGTTCAAAATGTCCTCCGTTTGCAAGGATACATGCATCCACCCTCCATCGCATGGAATCCCCTATGCGCTGATGCAGCCCTGTAGATTGGTGTATTGTATCACAGCTGTCCACAATACGAGCACGAAGAGTCTCTACATTTGGTACCAGGGTTGCGTAGACAAGAGCTTTCAAATGCCCCCATAAATGGAAGTCAAGACGATTGAGGTCAGGAGAGCGTGGAGGCCATGGAATTGGTCCGCCTCTACCAATCCATTGGTCATCGAATCTGTTGTTGAGAAGGGTACGAACACTTCGACTGAAATGTACAGGAGCTCCATCGTGCAAGAACCACATGTTGTGTCGTTCTTGTAAAGGCACATCTTCTAGCAGCACATGTAGAGTATCCCGTATGAAATCATGATAACGTGCTCAATTGAGCGTAGGTGGAAGAACATGGGGCCCAATCGAGACATCACCAACAATGCCTGCCCAAACGTTCACAGAAAATCTGTGTTGATGACGTGATTGCACAATTGCGTGCGGATTCTCGTCAGCCCACACATGTTGATTGTGAAAATTTAGAATTTGATCACGTTGGAATGAAGCCTCATCCGTAAAGAGAACTTTTGCACTGAAATGAGGATTGACACATTGTCGGATGAACCTTTCGCAGAAGTGTACCCATGGAGGCCAATCAGCTGCTGATAGTGCCT
Organism: Schistocerca gregaria; assembly: GCF_023897955.1. Lineage (NCBI taxonomy): Eukaryota > Metazoa > Arthropoda > Insecta > Orthoptera > Acrididae > Schistocerca > Schistocerca gregaria. The sequence continues at coordinate 159,584,196 of NC_064928.1, forward strand.
GCACACGCTGTACATGGTACAGAAACAACTGGTTCTCCCATAGCACTCACCATACAGTGATGTGGTCAACATTACCTTGTACAGCAGCAACTTCTTGACGCTGACATTAGGGTTATCGTCAACTGCACTAAGAATTGCCTCGTCCATTGCAGGTGTCCTCGTCATTCTAGGTCTTCCCCAGTTGCGAGTCATAAGCTGGAATGTTCCGTGCTCCCTAAGACGCCGGTTAATTGCTTCGAACGTCTTCCTGTCGGGAAACCTTCGTTCTGGAAATCTGGCTATTGCCCTGTGCTAATCCATACATCAAATGGGCATCTGCCAACTCCGCATTTGTAAACACTGCACTGACTGCAAAATCACGTTCGTGATGAGAACACTTACCTGTTGATGTTACGTACTGATGTGCTTGATGCTAGTACTGTAGAGGAATGAGTCGCATGCCAACACAAGCACCGAAGTCAACATTACCTTCCTTCAATTGGGCCAACTGGTGGTGAATCGAGGAAGTACAGTACATACTGACGAAACTAAAATGAGCTCTAACATGGAAATTAAACGTTTCAGGACACATGTCCACATAACATCTTTTCTTTATTTGTGTGTGAGGAATGTTTCCTGAAAGTTTGGCCGTACCTTTTTGTAACACCCTGTATAGATTGCTACTTATCATATAGATAAGTTGCAAACAGGCACAATTAAGACACTTACTTGAGGATCATTGTGTGTGACAAATTTGAGCATCCTGCCAGAGAGGCAGGTACCAAACATGTTCTTCGTGTAGTTTCCTAAAGCCAAACAGGAGAGCAATACAAAAATTGGACACGGATCATTGGCAAAGATCCAACCTGAGCTGACGGCTGAGCAGTCTCGTAATCTGTCATCTGCACTATGAGGACAACTGACACTAACTGTATCCGGCAGACTGCACGATTTGCATGTGAAGTGACCTGATTGGCTAACTTCAGCCCTAATTAAATCAGAAATGGTGCAATGTATCGAATTCTTTTCTCAACAATTATTTCTCTACACAACCAACCCTGCAATACCTTTGCACGTTGCAAGCTTTTCACACCGTTTGTGACTACCCTGTATGTTTTTGAAAATAGACAGCTGTAAAAAATTCAATACCATCACGAACTGTTTTCAGTGGCACGAGGGGATGATAAGTGCATACTTTGTGGTCATATATGTTTTGACTCTGCAGGCAGTATCTGTGCTGAGTTTAGAGGTGAACAGTGTTTTCAACAGTCATTCTGGGGTACAACCGTGCCCCTCTGATGAGTCCATATTCCTGTTGAACAGCTCCAGCTGTTTGAATAGGGTCGCATTGTAGGCCTGTGGGAAGCTAGACGGATGTATGATGAATTGCTGCTCATTTTGGACACAATGTTTTGCTGGTGTGTCACTGCTTTCAACAGTGGTCTGTGGAACATTGGCACATCTGGGAAATCTGGTCACCTGTTGCACCTTCTGTGTCATCAGGAACCACTGGGAACAGTCTGCTTGCAGCAGTACTGAGAACACATGTGAATCTGGCTAGATACCACGAGCGCCCCGACACCACCAGCGCTCCGACACCACCAGTTGTGGCTACTCTGGTTATGTGAAACAGTGGACTGGAGAATGGAATGGTATTCTGTTGTCTTCAGTGGTGAGCGTAAATTCTCCCTGTATGTGAGTGGTGGACCAACACGTGTCTGCTGTAGATGTGGTTTTCTGTATACTCCAGAGTGCATTCACTTGTGACACACTGGTCCCGTCCCAGGCGTTAGGGTGGGAGAGTCCATCAGTTACAACTTGCAGTCACATTTGATGTTTCTGCAGGGTAAAGTAATGACTGCTGCTACAATGCATGGGCTGTCATCCCTGTGCACCTGCTGTTTCTTTGACAGAACAGTTTACTTCCAGTTACAGCTGTTGCCACATCAAGTGTTCTTTGTTGTGGACGAGGGTGGTTGAAAAGTTCTCGGAACAAAATAGAAAAAAAGCACTTACATCACTGAAAATTTTTTATTTATTTTTTAATGTAGTCTCCTTGTGGATTAATGCACTCGGTCCAGCAATGTTCCAGTGCCTTGATCCCATCTTGAAAAAAAAAGTTTCCTCCAGGCCTGCAAAATAGTTGTCAACTCCTTCTGTCAATTCTTTGTTTGAAGTCAATCTTCATCCACCAAGAAAAATTTTCAGTTTTGGGAAGAGATGAAAGTCTGCCGGAGCCATATCAGGTGAGTAAGATGGGTGAGACAACAATTCTTACTTTAGTTCGTGTGATTTTACCACGGCGATGGCACGTGTGTGCAGGCGCAGCGTCAAGAGTCGTGGCACCCGTCTTGCAGACAAATTTTACGTTTATAATTCTTCAGTTAAAATGTGTTATACCCTTTCAATCGGCGATCCTCTGTGACCATTTTGTGCACTTTTACAATGTTTCTGGAGTAGTGACACTTCTTGGCCTACTACTGCACAGATCGTCATCTGAGCTCTCCTGACCAAATTTTAATTCATTTGTCCACTTGGCATGAATGTCCTTTGCTTTCATACCTTTCTTTACAAAGTACTTAATCACTGCTCGAATCTCGATTTTTCCATCTCCGCAAATCACTACGTGGGAACAACAACAGAGCCTCATCACCGCCATAGCTATCTTCCGAAGGGATTGACGTGGCACATGTTTACAGGCAGCAGTCCAATGAGTATCCCGTGAACAACTCGTTGTGATAGAGCTGACCTCTCGTGATAATTTCGAGAACTTTTCAAACCACCCTCATACTAGTACTTTTCAGGATAGCAAGATCACCAGATCACTCACCATATGAATGTGTATGGGACATGGTGAAGTGGGATCTTGTTCTCCAGGACCTGCAAGGGCAATACGCTTGGGACAGTTTGTCATAGGATGCCATTTGGCTCCTTTACAATTGTTTGTGTGTGAGAGGGAGGGCGACAACATGACTCTTCGGGTCCATACCAATGATCCTGGCTGATTTACCCATTCATTTTAATTAATTTCAAGGTTTCATTTGGAATAAAGTTAGAAGATAGGGAGGGCAGGGTGGCGGTGGGGGAGGGGGAGGGGGGAAGGAGATGGAGAGAGTGGGGGGAGGAGATAGGTGAAGAGAGTGGAGGAGGATATAGATGGAGAGATAGGGAAGGATGACTGGACAATGGGAGAGAGAGAAGGCAATGGACAGGGAGAAGGTGGACATTTATTCAATTCCAATACATATTTAGCAATTATGAAACATTGCCACATTTGCTGGTCTACAGTATTTTGGCGACTGACCCAGTGATCTGCTGCATGTGCTGCAAGCTGTGCTGTTACGTGTACTCATCGCATAGACTCCTGCCAGACTGTGGACTATTGTTGGTCTTGCATCACTATTTGTAGCCGAATTCGACTCCCAACGCCCACTAATGCTCTTTGATGCTATTTTGTTCTTCAGAGACTGCACTTATATTCCAAGAATTGCTCATCCTGTCAACTTTTCCATCTGTGATGAATTTGCCGGCTGGTGATATCTTAAATTGAGTGCCAGACCCCAAGCCTTGTTTAAATCGAAATCTGTCCCTGTTGATTAGGTTTTGCAACATCTTTATTTTGAAGGACTCCTTAATTACACTCTCCCATTGTACTTAATATTTGCATTGTGTTTCTGGTCTCACAATATTTCATTTCGAGATTGTATTTGAGGTAGCGTTTGTTGACAGCTTTTGTTTCAGTCAGACAAGTCAGTGCGAGGTGCCAAGAGAATATACATTTCACAGAATACATTTATAAATAGCAACATGAGACCAACTACAGTTCACAGTCTGGTTAGAGTTCAGGCACCGAGTATGCTTAACAAAACAACTCACAGCACGTGAAGAAGATGGCAGGAATGGTTGTTGAAATATTATCCACAAAATGGAAACAACAATTCATCTGAGCACTCATTAGCATGCAAGTAATTTATTGTGCTGAGGGAACCTGAAAGATATTTTGTGTGAGGCACAAACAAACAAATTACTTTATTGATCTGAATGTACACTGCAATGGTTACCAAAACTCTGACCAAGAAAAATGAGTGTGTGGCTCTACAAATACCACTATATTATTGGATCACAAAAACTTGTTAACTGCAGTTCCTGTTCCTTAGTTCAGAACAGAGCAACAGTATTACTAGTGTTTGGAAAGTGACCATTGTATATAAGGCAGTAGTTTAACTATCTATGACTGTTAACATTTAATTACATAGTGACTGTTATTGTGCTCACAGTTCCACTGTTTTATGTGGCAGAACGGGCACAGTTTTCCTCTAAAGAGTAAAGTTTAGTAAAAAAATAAAATCATCAACAAACTTCTGAATTAACCACAATTATGGTGCAAGTGTCAAACACTTAGTTACTCCTGATGCAAAGAGTACATCTAATAGTAAAGCTTTCAAGAAGTGTGGTTCAAGAAATGGGGAAGTGTTCATTGTCCTGGATGATGACATGCTTGGAGTTCTTGGTAGGAGAGTGACGAATATATTGAAACTGATGAAATGACTAACAGGTGTGAAGTTAACAGTGACATCAAGGAAGACTGTGATTAGAAGTCTGCCATGCCTATGTAATTTATCTGTGTAAAAAAATATGAAAAAGTGGTTAAGAATGACTCTACATAGGACAGTTTTTCTAAGTGGGTAATGTGACATTTTGTTTCTATTGAGAATGAGCTTCCCTCTTCCCTCCCCCCCCCCCCCTTTCCTATTTTCAAAATTAATCCTATGTTTCAAATTTTTTGATCCGGCTTATGTTCTACATTCAGTTTCTCTCTTCAGCAGTTACTGATAAGCACTGTACATACACTGTGTGATCAAAAGTACCTGGACACTCCCAAAAACGTACGTTTTTCATATTAGGTGCCTTGTGCTGCCACCTACTGCCAAGTACTGCATATCAGCAACCTCACTAGTCATTAGACATTATGCAAGAGCAGAATAGGGTGTTCCGCGGAATTCACAGACTTCAAACGTGGTCAGGTGATTGGGTGTGACTTGTGTCATACGTCTTACACAAGATTTGCACAATCCTAAACATCCCTAGCGCCACTGTTTCCAGTGTGATAGTGAACATGAAGGGACACGTACAGCACAAAAACGTATGGGCCGACCTTGTCTGTTGACTAAGAGAGATCACCGACAGTTGATAAGGGTCACACTGTGTAATAAGCAGACATCTATCCAGACCATCACACGGGAATTACAAACTGCATCAGGATTCACTGCAAGTACTATTACAGTTAGGTGGGAGGTGAGAAAACTTGGATTTCATCATCAAGTTCCTGCCCATAAGCCACACATGACTCTGGTAAATGCCAAATGACACCGCGCTTGGTATAAGGAGTGTAAACCTTGGACGACTGAACAGTGGAAGAACATTGTGTGCAGCAACGAATCACTGTACACAATGTGGTGATTGGATGGCAGGGTGTGAGTATAGTGAATGCCTGGTGAACGTCATCTGCCAGCGTATGTAGTATTGACAGTAAAATTCGGAGGCAGTGGTGTTATGGTGTGGTCGTGTTTTTCATGGAGGGGGCTTGTACCCCTTGTTGTTTTGCATGGCACTACCACAGCACTGGCCTACATTGATGTTTTAAGCACCTTCTTGCTTCCCACTGTTGAAAAGCAATTTGGGGATGGCGACTGCATCTTTCAACGCAATTGAGCACCTGTTCATAATGCATGGCCTGTGGCGGAGTGGTTACGCGACAGTAACATCCCTATAATGGATGCCAGGCCTCACAGAGCAGCATTGATACCTCTCCTCAGTGCAGCACTCCGTGAAGAATGGGCTGCCATTCCCCATTAAATGTTCCAGCACCTCATTGAACGTATGCCTGCGAGAGTAGAAGCTGTCATCATCTGTAAGGGTGGGCGAACACTATATTGAATTCCAGCATTATCGATAGAGGGCGCCACAGACGTGTAAGTCATTTTCAGCCAGGTGTCCTGATACTTTTGATGACATAGTGTATTGTATGAATTTTCCTAACTGTGTTGTCAGTAGAGTAATTTAGATTGTGTGATTGTAGGTCAAATCACATAAGTGTGCCCGCGCACCCATCCAAGTGCACACCCGCATGCAAAAAAAAAAAAAACCACACACACACACACACGGAGAAGGGGGATGGGGGAGAGAGAGAGAGAGAGAGGAGAGTGAGAGAGTGAGAGTGTGTGTACCTCATCCAGAAACAGATCTCTTATGCCTTGTATCAGCAGTCACCTGCCACTCCCACATACTCACTGTTTGGCCACAAGGGAGCAGTCCTCTCATGAGTCAGTACCACCCAGGACTGGAAGTACTGAATCACATTCTCTGTCAGGGTTTTTGGTTATTTGTCATTGAGCCCTGAAATGCTAAATGTCCTACCCACTATCCTTCCAAACCCTCCCACGGTGGTATTCTGCCACCCACCCAACCCCACACAATATCCTTATCTGTCCCTACTCCAGCCTAGCTCCCAACCCGTTGCCTCAGAGATTACACCCTTGTGTGTGTGTGTGTGTGTGTGTGTGTGTGTGTGTGTGTGTGTGTGTGTGTGTAGGGAAAGGGGGGGGGGGGGGGGTAGGAGTTGGTGATGCAAAACCCGATGCATAGGGTGTTTTCTGGCTTTCTTTCCATATTGATATCAATCAATAAACTAGGAATGAGGTTATAACTCTGGTCACTGGTTTTGACTTCCTTTCCTTTTTGTGTCTGTGAGCTGCAACAACAATTATGGCCTACTGCCAACCAAATGAAATAGCATTGCCTTTTTATGCCTAGCGCCCATCGCTGTGATTGCATTGGAAAGCATCATTTTATTCTTCTAATTTCCATTGAATCGGCCAATGGGGTTGATTTTTCTGAAAACTGAAAAAAATTCTCAAACAAGTCATAAAACCTTTCAGAAGGCTGATTTCCCATGAATTAGCTTCAGTTGTAGTTCCTCTACATATTTTTGCAAGACATTTAACAAAAACTCAGTTTCTTCTTTCACAGCATACTTTGAACATTACAGACTCACTATTATCCATTAACCTCCGCCACACACCGTCAGGTGGCTTGTGAAGTATGGATGTAGATGTAGATGTAGAACTTATGATGGTACAATGAATTCAAGTAGCTCTGTGTTTTCATACAGCTGAGTCTATTATTACCCACAGTGTATGAAATGCCCTGTCAGTACATATTTCCACCACAGCAAGAAACCAAGGAACAGTGAAGACAATCAATGACATGTGATTAGTCTGCTTCAAAGAGGGCATCAGTAGAAAAAGTTGTGAAAACATTTTTGTGGGATGTGAAGGATGTAATGTTCATAGCATTCTTTGAAAAAGAAAAGTTATCAATGGAAAATGCTACTATGAAGTACTGGATCAGTTCAGCTAGAAACCAAAGGAAACATGGTCTTCTTTGAAAGTAAGAAACTACTGTTTCATTACAACAGCAAACCAGTACATGCATGTCCCTGAAAAACAGCACAAATTACATCAAGAATTGCTGGTGCATACCCCAGTATTTTCCAGGCTATAAGGGGTGATTTACAAGTTTTTATTTGAGAGCATAGCTGCAGTGTATATGCAACATAACGTGACTCAGTGTGCATATGTAAGCTTTGACACGCAAGTAAGGAATTAGTGTGGCATTTGCCTCTTTCTGACATGCGTGCAGGAAATATAGGAACATGAATATGGTAACATTATCACCAGATTTGTCCAAATGACGCCATCATGCTGGCATTAGTTTGTAGGCTGCCTAATGACAAACACCAATAGATGTCCACTGGAAAATGAAGAATGTGTCTGAGGTAGCAAATCTGTTGAAAACTGCCTTTGGGGAATGGTGCACCAAGTTCCATGCTGGTCACAGTTCGACACAAGACTGCAGTTGATGTGGGAGGCCAGCCTCTTGGTCCAACTCAAGTGGGAGACACTTCACTTGACCTAGGTTTCAATATTTGTAAAAATAGCTTCTTCAGAAGTAGTGGGCCCTTAAAATGTATACAACCAGTTACAAAGTTATTTTTACAAACATAACAAATTATTAATAGAAAAATATTCATGACATAAGCATACTCACTTGTTATATCACATGACGGTACATTAGCTTAGATGAAGCCGAGTGGCTCTTTTTGTAAAGAAGATTGACAAAACAAAAATTATCATAAGCAGTGGCTTTAAATGGTAGGCAGATTACATACGTTGTGCTTAATGAATGCTCGCTATTAAGTGCCCACAGGTAGAGGCACTTGTCAGCATAAAATTGTAATAGATAAAATAGAAAGAAACATTCCACATGGGAAAAATGTTAAAAACAAAGATTTCATGACTTACCAAGCGGATAAGTGCTGGTAGATAGGCACAATAAAAAAACACACACAAAATTTCGAGCTTTCGCAACCCACGGTTGCTTTGTCAGGAAAGAGGGAAGGAGAAGGAAAGATGAAAGGATGTGGGTTGTAAGGGGGAGAGGGTAAGGAGTCATTCCAATCCCGGGAGCGAAAGACTTACCTTAGGGGGAGAAAAGGATAGGTATAACCTCGCACGCACGCACACACACACACACACACACACACACACACACACACACACACACACACACATATACAGACATATTTAAAGGCCAAGTAAGTCATGGAATCTTTGTTTTTATTATAAAATTGTAATAGGTGTCACAGGATATAATAATTGCATAAGTCACGTGTACCTGACACCAGAGACTAAGGCCAACTGCTATAAGTATACAGGCTCAAGCGACCAGGAAAATTGGGCTCCAGAGGGCGCCAAATGCATGTGCGTAAGAACTGCATCTTGGTTGTGTTGAACAACTGTGTTTTGTATTAAAGCAAACATGAAATTTCCTCTACAAGGCTATTAAAAATATAATAAATTTACAGATATACATTACGTATAAAATTACTAATTCATTTGCTGATGGAGTAAATAAAAAAATTCAGTGTGCAGAAGTAGAGTTCTGTTTATAAAAGATCACTGTTACAAATGCAAGGGGAAAGAAGACTAAATATAAGCTAAAACAACATCACTAAAAAGAAATCCTTCCGCTTGACACTACGGAAGCTTAAGTGATGAGAAAAATGGGAAAGCAGTGGGCACTAAATACATTCACTTAATCACTGTGTCTTGCTGGTGTTAAGTAGCATAATTTTACATTAAAGCAATATAACAATTTATTATAGTTGGCCACTAAAAATGCAACAATTTTAAAGGTATACATTAAATATAAAGTTTGTAATACATTTATGTAGCAAAGTGACACTGCACATAGTTTAAGTATGCAGAAGATTACAGCTACAAAACTTATTACTGTTACCAAAAAGGTGGAGGACATAATAAAAGTGTGTATTCCTAAAAGGAGAGTGTACATAAACTGTATTCCCATATAATGAAATATCTTTTAAGAAAAGGGTTTATTAAAACATAATCAGCACAGAACCTTAAAATATCATTCTTGTGAAAACAACTGGCTCTTTATCCACATGAAGTAATGAGTGCTGTCAACAGTGGATAATGGTTAATTCCATGTTTCTAGATTTCCAGAAGACTTTTGAACTGAAGAATATCTGAGGTTCCCCAAGGAAGTGTCATAGGTCATCTGCAGTTCTTGATTCATATAAACAATTTAAGAGATAATCTGAGGATCCCTCGCGGAGTTTTTGCAGATGATGCTGTCATTTATCATGTAGTAAAGTCATAGGAAGATGAAAATTAATTACAAAATGATTTAGATAAGTTGCAACAAGTGGCATTTGATGCTGAATACTAAAAAGAGTGTAATAAAAAATGCATTTAATTTCAGTTACACTAAAATCAAACAAATTTAATGGTTTTCATCTCAATAGAATAATATGGGGATTATAATTACAAACAACTTAAGTTGCAACCATCACATAGAATATATTGTGGAAGGGGAGACCAGACACAGAATTTTATTGGTAGAACTCTTATAAGGTGCAACCAGTTTGCTAAAGAGACTTTCTACACTAGGCTTGTCTGACCTGTTAGGGAGTATTGCTCCATAGTATAGGATCCTCACCAAACAGAGTTCAATGTGGAATCACGAATATGATAAGCTACTTGGGGTGTAATCAATAAAATAAAGGCGTAGTTTGTTGTAGCAAGGTCTTTCCAAAAAATTTCAATCATTAACCAGCATCTTCAAATGTCAAAATATTTTGTTGACTCTCACCTACGCAGGGAGAAGATACCATCATTTTAGAATAAGGGAAAGTCTATGAATCACAAATTGTGAGGACCATCTGGAAAAAAAGAAGAAGAAGAAGAAGAAGAAGAAGAAATGAAATTTCTTCACAGCAAAAAATTAAAGATAAATAATGTACAAGAATCTTTAGTGCCATTCTTAGACACAGAAAGAAATGAGTTTAAATTTTTACTGTGAATTAATGGCTGGGCAAAGACAAAGTCAAGTGTGGGTGGGCCTCAGGTCAGCCACAAGTCTATCGTCAGTTCTCTCTCAGAAAGTTTAGGTATTCATTTCTTCCATGCGCTCTTTGAAAATTGAACATTGGTGATATAGTCTAAAGCTGGTTTCTATGCACATTCTACTAAGCACTCGAGTGTGAAATGTTGAGTAATCATGTAGCTGTAGTAGTAGAAAAATAAATAATTTGCTTTGGAAAAATTGGCGACTCCATTCCTAACTTGAGTACTTACTAAATTTCCCGTATAGAAAGGGTATTCAATAAGTAATTGAAGACTTTTTTCCTGAAAGTAGGTTGGTTTTATTCAGGATTCCAATAAATCATATTATTCCTCACTCATTTGCCTATAAAACCCCACTTTTCAACATAATTTCCATTCAGTGTGACAGCGTTATGCAATTTTATTGGGAGAACCTGTTTGCCTGCGCAGTACCACTCTGCTGGTCGACGTCAAAGCCGATGTCTCGCTGCATCTGTAACCTCACCATCAGTCACATGCTGCTTCTCGTGGAGTGCATCTGTCATTGGGCAAAACAGATGGAAGTCGGAAGGTCCGTGATCCGGGCTGTAGTCCAGTGAATTTTCGTGAGTGTGTCGTCACTGCCAACAGAGAGATCCAGTCGCACAGAGAGGTGTTTGATTGTGACCTGTTGATCAATTCGAATGAGAGTGTCCACGGGCTTCAGCATCACAAGAACTGCAGCTATGTGCATCCGGCTGGCACATGGGAGGGGGAGACTGGACAGATTTGTGCGACCTCGTTGTGATGGTGACAGATATCTCATCCAGTGATTCATCGAGTCTTTGTTCACTGCGCGGTTTCCGTAGACATTTTGCAAGTGCCTGTGAATATCTGCGATAGTCTAGTTTTCTACCAAAAGAAATCCAGTGAGAGCTCTCTGCTCGGAATGCACCTCTGTTACAGATGCCATTTTTAAGGCTACATATAGTGCTGCTCTCTATCGGAAGTTTGTGAAACTGTAGGTGCTGAAGCAGGAATGTTCCACAATGCCCCACAACAAACTGAAACTGGCTGAGAAAAAACAGTTTTGCGTTACTTGTTGAATGCCTCTTGTAATTTGTTGTATAGACATGCATAGATGTTGTGCAATAAATATAAAAACAAGCTCTCATTAATGTTTAGGAAGGTTCTGCTACCTTACGTAGTAAATAACACTCTTTTTCTTTTCAGGTGCCTGGATACTGCGGACTGGGACTTAAGAAGAGCTCTCCTATCATTCGTTGAAATGTACAAAGCAGATACAATACCAGCAAGTAGATTCAGAAAACCAAAAGAAGCAGCGGAATCTTGAAAGCGAGAAAGCTTTCGACCCTATTAGAGTATATGTGTCTGCATAGCGTATGAAGCAGCTACTGAGAAACATTGCACGCTTTGTGAATGTGGTAATTATTATTACAGAAAAAGGTGATGAAAGCTATTTTTGAGATCGATTAACTGAGGTACATCTGATGAAAGGTAGTTTTGTGACTGACTAACTGAAGTACATCAACAGGGAACAGAGTGCAGAGAGCAGTTAATGTGATGTTCGTTGTATCAAAAGGAAAATTCAACGGAAAGAACTCGTAAACTATGGGCAAAATAACTGTCCAATATTTGTCTCAAAGAGGTGATACACACACAAAAGTAAAAGTACACAACACTATCCTAGCTTTTGGGACGTGCGCCTATGTGGGCACGAGCACATATGTGCGGACACACACAGGCATGTTGTACAATTTGTCTAAAAGTTAGCAAACTTTCTATCTTTTTTTGTGTGGCTGTCGATGACTCACCACTTCTACTGGCCAGTGAGTGGTGTCCTTTACTCCTAAATTATGTACATTCTCTCTTCAACTATATTTGACCTGTGGCCACTGGACATTTAACTGTCAATAATTTGATGTCAGACACAGCACTCGTAGCAGATCTCGCTTCACAGCAGATAAAACAGTAGAGCCCTTAAGCTCACAGTTTACACCAAACTGCAGTAAGACGGCCAAGTCTTCAGACAACTCAAGTTTATCAAGCATAACCTGGTACGAGGCAATTTTGCTTCAGCTCAGAACCCTACATAACTTAAAGTATCATTGACTGTTCACCAGTATTAATTTGTTACATGTTGTACTCATGTTATCTACAGTGGGAAGCCAACAGGTCAGAAATGGGGAGGTGTGGGATGTGTATTCTTGCCCGTCACTGCTACCTTGGCTGTACACTGGCACTGCTCTGACACCCAGGGTCCTCTGAAACATCATCCAAACAAATTACCAACAGTAGCTGTCCTAACATCAAAACATCCAACAGTTAATTACTCAAAATAGATATGAGCATAATTGTTTTTAGACACACTCTGTAACATATTACTTTGACATCACCTGCAGACACAGTTACTTACATGGACAACTTTGGATCCTCATGCTAGATCTTGCCTCCCTCTCATCCTGCAGTCTTGAATGAAGCGCATTCCCTTTTAACTTTCCACAACCTATTTCTCTCTCCTACCCCAAGGGAAGGAACTAATTGTTCTCAAAGCTAGTATAGTGTTTTATGTACATTTCTTTATATACGTGTGCATTGGCAGTACTAAATATATCACCTCCTGAAAGTTATTACTGGCTAGTAATTCTGTCAGGTAATTTAATGTAATATCCATTACATTGCTTGTAAATAAACTGTTTCTTATGTGAAATCAGTCTAAAAATATAACCTACAATCAAATTAAAATGTATGTCTTGTTCATATGTTACATACAGATACTTTTTCTGCATGTACATACATTATATGAATTACACACAGTGTACCCCAGGAGTCTCTGGGATGTGCGATATGAAAATTTCATTGTAATTCGGTGTAATAAAATTCTGGAAATTTGTAATATGTGTTTTATTATACCAAATAAGTTAGATTAAATTGTCCCTTGCACGGCAGACATTTCTGTAATCATAGATAGTTTTGTGACTGATTAACTGAGGTACATCAGCAAGGAACAGAGTGCAGAGAGCAGTTAATGTGATGTTCATTGTATCCAAAGGAAAATTCAACCAACACTCTCTTCTCTCAAGTTGTCGACAGTGTGTGTATGCATCAGGAATCCTTTAATGTTAAACTTTTGATACCTTTGTAGAGATTATTATTAGTCCAGCTAGTATATATATGTATATAATAATATGAAATATAATGACAAAAATAATCAATTTTTGAAAATACAGTGTAACTGGAAAGATAAGTAAATCTCCTCACTAAGCAGCAGCAGGAGAACAGGCATGTAAAAGGTATTATGTATGCAAGCTTTCGGAGCTATTGGCTCCTTCTTCTGACAGAAGGGTTGAAGGGGAAGGAATAGAAGTGAAGGAAAAGGTCTGGTGAGGTTTAGGAAAAGGGGTACAGTTCGGAAGAATCTCCCAGCACACCGGGTCAAGAAATTTACGAGAACTTCCCATCCCGTACAGTGGGTCTCCCCTGACCCAGGATTCTGGGTGACTTTCTCAAATGTTACCCCTTTTCCTAAACCTCACCAGTCCTTTTCCTTCACTCCTCTTCTGTAGAGGAAGGAGCCAATGGCACCGAAAGCTTGCATACATAATACCTTTTATACGTCTGTTCTCCTTCCACCGCTTGGTGAGTAGATTTTTTATCTATCCACTTACTTTATAATATAGCAGCGACTGCGAAACATTGCACGCTTTGTGAATGTGGTAATTGTTATTACAGAAAAAGGTGAAAGTTAGTTTTGAGACCGATTAACTGAGGTACATCAGCAGGGAACAAAGAGCAGTTAATGTGATGTTCGTTGTATCCAAAGGAAAATTCAACCAAACGAACTTGTAAACTATGGGCAAAATAACTGTTCAATATTTGCCTCGAAGAAGTGATACACACACAAAAGTAAAAGTACACAACACTATCCTAGCTTTTGGGATGTGTGTGTATGTGGGCACAAGCACATTTGCGGACACATGCAGGCACGTTGCACAATTTGTCTGAAAGTTAGCAAACTTCTCTCAAAATAGCTGAGGTAATGAGCGGGAGACAGACACATTTAAAGAATACTGTTATAATATTATAAGCCATTGGACAAGTCCTCCTTCAAATGTAGAAAAAGACACACACACACAAACACACACATACACACACATACATACACAGAGCCAGCCATTCATGCACAATCTCCCACACTGTCATCTCTGGGTGCCGAGCCTAAAAGCATTGAACTGCGAACTCGGCTGGGGTGAGTCATGGTTGTACAAAAGAGAAGTGGAATGGAGGAGGAGACGGATAGCAGAGTAGGGATGGAATATGGTGGGGATTTGGGGGATGGCAGATTGCTAACTGCAGTATGGTGTGGCCATCCTGGGAGGGAGGTGGAGGGGGGGGGGGGGGGATGTTAGAAAATGGGAAAGGACTGTGCAAGTCCACTGACGTGTAGCACAAGTTTGTGAGGCTGGAGTGGAGTATAGAAGGGGTTTAGTAGGTGGGTACAGGGATTGTAGAACGTTGAGGCCACGAGGATTGATGAAATGAAGGACATGTTCTAGGGAGAGTTCCCATCTGTGCAATTCAGAAAAGCTGTTGTTGGTAGGAAACATCCAAATGGCACAGGCTGTGAAGCAATCTTTGAAGTCGAGCACACCATGTCAGGTGGCATGCACAGTAACCCTCTAACCAGCAGTATGGCATAGCAGTGGCCGTTCATACAGATGAGTAATTTGTTGGTCGTCGTGCCCACATAGAATGCTGGACAATGGTTGCAGCTAAGTTGGTAGACCTTATGGTTGCTGTCACAGGTGGCCCTGCCTCTAATTGGGTAAGAGGTTCTAGTGTAGAACTAGTATGAGTTACTGCCCGCCATTTGTGTGGAGCACGTATTGGACTCACCGTGGACTTCTAGTACTCAGCCACACACAACTGATTTTGTCAAAGTGTACGGGCCTGAAGATGGCATTGATGCAATGTCGAAACTAGTAGCCAAATAAATATAAAATCTTACGTACAGCTGGAGGAGTTTCATTTCTAATAAAAAGAACTAGAATGGGTGATAGTGGAAGAAGAATGTGTGTATTAGATACTACTGTCTGAATACTATTTTTCTCAAACGGTCTCTTTGGAGGGTTTGTATTAACACCAGATACAGTTTTTGTAATGTATTTGTGTGTTAGGAAATGTGCTGTGAACATCATGTTTACCGAAATAATAATTCCATAACTTATAAGTCATGTTAATAGCCAGAATAAAATAATATTATCATCTTTAGTTCACCTACATGTGTATTTAATCACAGATAAATGTAGCAAAATGAGCACCATCTATTCAGTGTAAAGTGTGGTTTTTGTGAGTCAGGCAGTGATCCATTTTTAGTACAAAACCAGATCGCTATCTACTTTTACTATTAAATTGGTTGAATAGATTATAATTACAGGTTATGGTGTTGTATGAGAAGTATTCAGTTGTTGATACTGAACAAATTCAAACAGTTATTTAACTGACAGTCCTATTTGTAAGAGACTAGTGCTATTTTTTCCTATACTTCTATTATCTGCGAGAGCAACAAGATTGATATCTTACAATACAAGTGGAAAAAAATATACAGAGCCATTTCAGTTGATAATGTGACAGAGCTGAATTGTCTTCCAGCCAAATGTTCATTCCGCTTAGGGAACAGTTGGGGCTGACGTTCCATTCAATCTCTAGCAGGAGAGCAATGGATTGATGATTGAAACATCGGCAAGCGTTGCCATGGAAAATGCTTACACTTCTCTTCTTCAGTTCTCAATTGCCCATCTGAGTTAGTTTCACAGTACCTATCAGTGTTTATTGTGGTCCCAGCAGGCATCCCAAAACATAGTTACAATGACTTCACCAGCAGACTGTCTTTGTTTGAATTTTAGTGGCTCAGGTGAAGAGGAATGATGCCACTTGTGTAATTATTGTTAGGTTTCAGGTATAGACTGCAGTGTCCAGTTTTTGTCAGCTGTGACAATTGAGTCTCAAAAAGTTGTCCTTTTTGTCTGCATTGTGGCAAAGAATACTTTGGGAAATATCAACTCATTGTCATTTGTGGCTTTTGAAATGCAAATTAGTTTGCTTTTGGTATATTACCCCTGTTACATTTCCTGTGCATTATCTGTAACTCTTTTCATGTTTGATGTCAGTAGATTTATTTAATAAAATTTCTTTCAGTTACCTTTCTTGATATTGGCTGAGGTGGACCTGCTAGTCAATACATGTACTGATGCTGAAAGAGAGTGTTAATTGTCTTCCGAGCTACTTGAATGGCATAAACAACTTAACTTTAAACCTTATTTCCCTTAACATACAATCTCGTATCACAGCAGGTTGACATAGGTTTTCAAACAGATGTTGCTTGGACCAAATCAAGACGGCAACTGCATCTTAACATAAGGCATTTTGACAGTCATTTTTCATGGTGTCCTTTGTAGCCATGACCTTTTCTCTTTTTCTCCTTTTCCCTTCAAAGCCTGATGCCAAGGAACTAATGGACCTATGCAGCAGGTGGAGACCCTGACTCACTGTCCTGCCTCATAGTTGTGACTGATTTGAGTTGTTCTACCATCTTCTCATGTCATAATAATAGCTCACAGAGTGGGATGTCCTAACACTTATGTACTACTAAATGTCATGAACATCTTTTGTCATTATGGAAGCTCAAAAGTGGGACATGCCATCCTAAAAATATCATGTCACACTCCATGTGCTTGAGAACTTTTCCTGTTGATGTTGTCTCAGACTTACAGAATCAAAGTGGAGAAAGCATTGAGAGTAATTTGTCAATCTTTATGCACAGTTTGCTCAACCTTCATGACCGTATCATCAGAAATTGATGGTCTCCCTCTCTTTTCTTCTCGGTGGATTTCAGTACGATCAGCTGCAAACACTGCACCATTTGCGAAAGTTTTTGACATCCACACATGAGTCGACATACACTTTTGGCAACTGGCAATGAATTTCAATCAATTTGACTGCTTTTGTGTTCATAAACTGAATAACTGTGCATACATTGGACTGGGCAGAAGTATCCAAGAGGAGCTCTATTCTCGACAGCTCCAAAGCCGAGACTGATCACCCCAGCATGATGTGCGGATGGTCATTTGGATGTGGGGAAAGTACCAATCACAATAGTGTGGGCCACAGCCACATTAACAGTTTCTCTGCATCTCCAATACTTTGAAGACCTTTCTTTTTTGATTACCCTTGTAACTGTGTTGTACTCTGACCAACATAATGCAAAAACATTTCCCTTGCAGCAACAAAAGTAACAATCTGTTGTGGTGTAAACGGTGGTCTATAATGCCCTAAAAACTGTCTGTACAAGAGCATTGGTTGACTGCTAAAAGTACACCACACTGAGAACATTTCAGCTCTTTGAGGAAATATTACAACTAACTTAAAGAAGCTTCTGCAAGATTAGATCAGTTGCACAGCTTGTCTCTGTAGGAATGCAGTGAAAAGAAACCATAGTCTTACATGCCACACACATTTTGACTTACTTGTTATACAAATTAAAATCATTTGTTAGTAAGAGTCAGTTTCTGTCTCCCTACTGTGCCATCTGCCATGTTGCCTAACAGTATGAATGTGTGGGCAATGTCCCTGCTGCACAAACAGTATCTATGTGGGAAAACAAAGCAGTTAGAACAATTACAGGCATTAGGAACATAATCATCTCTGCCTCAGTTCAATAATAAAGCTGCAAGAGACATTACTTTGTTGTAACATTATCCACAGTTACAAAACAAGGCATGGAAAAAAATATGTATTTAGAGTACACTACATTAAGGAAGCACCAAAACAGATTCTAATATATTTACTTGAATACATATAATGTATAACCTCTGATAGAGGGTTTCATACAAGTAGTTTGATATTTACTAACAGAGATTACTAATTAGGAAATGTATGTATATGGTAGTATCAGTTAAATATATAAGAGAAGCAAATAAGTAATGTCATAAAAATTTTAATTTATTAACTACTTGGCCCAATTTGTTTTTCAATTACAGACAATTGCACAAAGTTTTCAACAGAAGTTGCAGAGAATTTAATTTTGGAAAAAATGACTAATAACGTTAACTGAAACTGTATGAATCTGTCAGATAATCTGCTTTTATTAATGTCATAGCACACCTGAATTTATTTTAAACTGGAAAAAAACAAAGCTCAGTGTTAAGGAAATTGTACAGTGTACAATTTCACAATACATTCACAATAAATGTTCAACAATGTCTCCACCAACTTCAACACATTTATCTGGAAGTGTATGAACACATTTTGTTGCTTGTTTCAGTTATTATAATCTTTGCTTCTCTGGATGTTCCGGAAAACTACTGCAGATACACATCTGGGACATGTTTTATTAGACTCACCAGACCAATAACAACAAAATAAATGGAAATTTTGCTTCACTTTAACCTTGTACAGTTTTGCGATGGCTTCTCATTGGCGAAGTTGCTAAATTTATGGCAAAATCTTTTATTAGCTTTAACTCCATAACTAAAAATTTGCAGACCTGTGTTTATATAAACTTTTTCTTTAGTTTTACTTGTACAATAACATGTTCTGTAAATCTCATCATAAAAAAGAATCTTCTGGGAAGTGGAACACGTCAAGTTAATAATAAATTTAAGTACATTCACAATAAATGTTCAACAATGAGTAATGCTAACTCACATGGGCTAGTCGGTAGGGGCTGTTAGCTTTCCAATGTGACCAATAACCCCTTTCTCTGAGCCAGCATACAATTGGGGCATGTCACTGTGTGTTGTGGTCCAATTCCAGATATTATCCAACATACATCGAAATAAAGGTATGAATCAAATCTGTGGAAAACAATGGGAAGTCTGGTGCCAAAACCCGTCAAGTGATTGAGCGGCATTTGAGAATTACTTTCTGTCAAAATGACAGGTGTTTTGGTGGCACAAGGGGTTTCTGGAAGACCAGAATGATGACAGCAAAACTTGGGTCCAAAGTGAAGGCAGTGTTCATTCCTTTTTCAATGCTAGTGGTGTCTTCCACTTGTATCTGGTAAATAGACTGTCAGTGCTGCATTTAGTGTGGAAAAGTTCAAAAGGCCAAAAAAAGGCTCAGCTGCATCAAACCACACATCAGCAGCTGCTGGAAGCTACAACCATTACTTTTTGTTATACCCATGGACATGCAACTCTACTATGGAGCTTAATGATGATGGCGTCCTTTTGAAAACAATGTTCTAGGGGTAAAATAGTCCAACATTTGAATGTCCTTGTTTGGGCAGTGTGCTGTCAAGTCTACTTAAAATCTGAGGTCCTCAATCCACTGCAGATGTAGTACTAGTTTACAAACCAAATATTTCTGCAGATGATGAAGTGGTTGAAAGATTGTATGATGAGATGAAGTCAATTATTCAGATTAATTGTGATTCCTGGCTAGAATTTGGTAATAGGAAAAGGAAGAGAAGGAAAAATAGCAGAAGAACATGGACTTGGGGAAGTAATGAAAGAGGAATTTTACACACAGCACAATTTAAAATTGCAACACACAGTTTAGGAATCTTGAAAGAAGGTGATATATGTGGAAGAGATCAGGGGACACGTGAAGGTTTCAAATTGATTACACAGAGTGTGTCATAGTTAATGGTGTAAAAACATACAGTTGAAAGACATGACACTATAAGCAAACTGTCTCAGCAAATATGGCTCTGTAAATGAATCACTTGTAAGATAACAGCGACTTTGTGGTTACCAGCAACCACCGACTTGACTCTGTGTAAATGTCATCCCAGTCAGGAAGAGGTACAAATACTGTACAAATTAAGAAAAGTTATTAGAAATACTTTGGCAGAGGTGTAGAAGTTTTTTATTAACAACAACAACTGTTACATGACAGTAGTTAAAGTCAGAGGTGTTCAAAGTGCTGTTCTTTTAAGCCGATGCAGGTCTGTACCTGTCTCTGCCGCAGTGAGTTTCATATCCTTTCAAACACACCTGGATCATTTTGGAATTCCTGGCAAATCTCTATTCCAATTCTTCAACCTCATTAACAAAAGTGGCATACATTACGTCTTTAAAGTGGCCCCAAACACACAAAATGATGAGGTTCAGATAAAACAATCTCGGAGGCCACGTATAGGTTCTCCTTGCCTAATGTATCTTTGGCCTTATCGGCATGTTAGATGTCATCTCATCAAGCAGAAAAATGTTCCAGTGCTCCACCATGCATGTACCCCATCCTCTGGTGTTGCTCTAAGGCAGGGCTGGCCACGGAGTGCTAAACATCACTTGTGCAGGGTGTGCTACCTTTCTTGGCTTCGCTTGCTCCTTCTCGAAAGTACCCAGAACAGCATGACATTTCATTGAGTGTTGCTGTGTGGCATTTTTCTCTCAGCACAACTCTCCTCAGTTCAGCAGAACCATGGTATCTGTGCTGTACCCTCCGCTATTTGTTCACGGTATGAAGGACTTTGCACAAAAAGAGGCAGCCCAGTGATCTGTCATCTCAGTATATTTTATGCTGTAACATAAGTGACGAATACTGCAAATTTTACTTGACACAACATTATGGTACCATTCAGAAAGAATTTAAAGATTTAGTTGACAATGAAACAGTGAAAACTATGACATTCGACAGATGGGTTTCATTGTTCTTTACAACAGGATGCATTTTGTACTAAATTTGCAGGTATGGAGCATGTGAAGAATCTGGCGACATGAATAATAAAATTTCTGAAGTTGCACACATTATTTCATTGTCAGTTGTAATCATTTTCAATAGAACTGAACTGAACTGAACTGAAAGTATTTGAGAAATAAAAATTAAAACAAGATGAAATTTTATGTTTCTCATTTCCCTTAATATTCAATGAAACAATTTTAACCCTCTAGCTTAATACGTTTCACTCCAGCCCTCAATTGGCACAAACTGTAAAAAATTGGAAGACTCTGGTCAAATAGCATATTTGCTCCAGCACCCGCTCACCAGCCGATAAGATTCCACAATTCTGTAACAAAGCAGTAGCAAAAACTCCATTGTTGAATGGCACATAGCTGTGTAAGAGGCAGCTGTATGAACCAAGTGCGTTGTTGACACACGTCACCTGTGACACCTGTTTGGTAGTAGCCATTTATTTATAATTCTACTTAGATGAAATGACACTGTGATAACTATGCGCATTTACAGTCTTGGGTCGAGAGAAGGGCTTCTTCTCGCAGGCAGAAGGTAGGAGTTTGTGGGGAGCTTCTTAAAATCTAACATAAATTTAAATGTTAGGAAACCTCTTCTAAAGGCATCTGTCTGGAGTGTAGCCTCGTATGCAAGGTGAATTCACATACCTCTCCTGGTTAATTCTTAAACCATCTTCCTTCCTTCCTTCTTCTTCTTCTTCTTCTTCTTCTTTTCCAACCTCTCTGTGCCTGCGCCCTGGGTGGGGTTTAATCTCAGCATGGCCTCATTACGGCCATGAACATAGGTGAAAATATATCACAGGACTGTTTGAGACTGCCAAACCACTATTAGAGAAATACTAAGACCGCCATCCTGAGTGGTGAATTTTGAGCAGG
This sequence comes from Schistocerca gregaria, assembly GCF_023897955.1. Classification (NCBI taxonomy): domain Eukaryota; kingdom Metazoa; phylum Arthropoda; class Insecta; order Orthoptera; family Acrididae; genus Schistocerca; species Schistocerca gregaria. Next base: position 159,606,214 of record NC_064928.1, read on the forward strand.
ATGAAGATGGGAGAACAACATTTGACATGTTCCCATGTTCAGACTGGAAGTGCTGTTGCTCTTAGACTCCGAACTGATGCCTCTTGACATACTGTTCAGACATATCTTGGCAATATTTTTTGATGTGGACTTCACCTCTGCAACTGTTCTTGTGCTGGAATCTGTAAACTGTTATTAAATCTCAACTTTCTGCTAAATGATAGAAAGTATTGGTTCTGATAACAGTTACATTATGTCTTCTGTTACACTTGATGATATAAGGGAACACCTCCTTTACAATGAATGTTCATACATTCGATCTGTTATTACATCAACTCAATCTACAGTGCTGTACAATTTTGACAGATAGAATGAATCTTCTTATTCCTTCCCTGATGTAAGCACCACTGTTGTGGCATGCCTGTTTTCTCAATGGCATGCCAGGCTTCTCTCACCTTAAAGATGTGTGGTGTCCAATCAGGCCAGCATATGTGCACAAACAATAATGACTATCAAATGGTTTACTAAACTAATTAGTTAATAACAAATAATTTCACTGTCGCAATTGTCATTAGTTGGCTATCAGGCTTAGGTAACACACTGCTTTACCAAAAGTGATATGTTACATCATACACTGATGACTGACATGTAGTAGCAGGGATGAAGCATACAGTCTTCTGCATCTACATCTACATACATACTCCATAAGCCACCATACGGTGTGTGGCAGAGGGTACCCTGTACCATTACTAGTCATTTCATTTCCTGTTCTTCTTGCAAACAGAGTGAAGGAAAAAAAGCTCTGCATATTCCTTCGTATGAGCCCTAATTTCTCGTATCTTATCTTTGTGATCCTTATGCGAAATGTGCAAAGGAGAATTGGAAAGTAACGCATAATAATTTTTTTTCTCCTCTGGCATTGCAGCTGGAATGTTGAAATTTCATGACAATATAGTTTGAAGGCTGTGCTGCAGAGGGTATTTTGTTTTCATTGCAGCTCTAGTAAGAGAAGCCTGAACTATGAGACAAACGTGACAAGCATATTACTGTTGTTAATTTGTGAAGAGCAGCAAAGTATAGTTCAATGTTTGTGACCCGAAGGGCATAAACTGAGTGAAATTTATAGGGATATGCTTGGCATTTATGGGGATTATTGTATGAACTGCAGCAATGTCTCCAGGTGGTGTGCATTCTTCCAAGAAGGCCACGTAAATCGCCACACTCTGGGTGGCCGGTAACAGCTGCAACTCCGCAGAATGTTGGAGCAATTTTGAACGACCGGTGTGTGTAACTGCAAACCTTATCACAGCAATTCAACTTTTCCTATGGTGTGGCATATGATATTGTTCATGACGCAATGAAATTTCAGAAAGCTAGTGCTTGTTGAGTGCCTAAGAAACTGACAAATGACAACAATGGCCAGTGAATGATGATGAGCTCAGATCACTTAACACATTAACCACAGAAGGGCGTGACTTTCTGAGGGGAATCATCACTGGTGAAAAGATGTTGGTGCACTACTACATGCCCAAAACCAAGCACACCTCTATGGAGTGAACACATGCTGGTCCTCCAGTACAAAAGAAATTCAAATTGACTCAACCTGCTTGTGACAGTATATGCATGGTGTGTTGTTGTTGTTGTGCTCTTCAGTCCTGAGACTGGTTTGATGCAGCTCTCCATGCTACTCTATCCTGTGCAGGCTTCTTCATCTCCCAGTACCTACTGCAACCTACATCCTTATGAATCTGCTTAGTGTATTCATCTCTTCACCTGCCTCTACAATTTTTACCCTCCACGCTGCCCTCCAATGCTAAATTTGTGATCCCTTGATGCCTCAGAACATGTCCTACCAACCGGTCCCTTCTTCTTGTCAAGTTGTGCCACAAACTCCTCTTCTCCCCAATTCTATTCAATATCTCCTCATTAGTTACGTGATTTACCCATCTAATCTTCAGCATTCTTCTGTAGCACCACATTTCGAAAGCTTCTATTCTCTTCTTGTCTAAACCATTCATGGTCCATATTTCACTTCCATACATGGCTACACTCCATACAAATACTTTCAGAAACAACTTCCTGACACTTAAATCAATACTCGATGTTAACAAATTTCTCTTCTTCAGGGACACTTTCCTTGACATTGCCAGTCTACATTTCATATCTTCTCTACTTCGACCATCATCAGCTATTTTGCTCTCCAAATAGCAAAACTCCTTTACTACTTTAAGTGTCTCATTTCCTAATCTAATACCCTCAGCATCACCCGACTCAATTTGACTACATTCCATTATCTTAGTTTTGCTTTTGGTGTTGTTCATCTTATATCCTCCTTTCAAGACTGTCCATTCCGTTCAACTGCTCTTCCAAGTCCTTTGCTGTCTCCGACAGAATTACAATGTCATTGACGAATCTCAAAGTTTTTATTTCTTCTGCATGCATTTTAGTACCTACTCCGAACTTCTCTTTTGTTTCCTTTACTGATTGCTCAATATACAGATTGAATAGCATCGGGGAGAGGCTACAACCCTGTCTTACTCCCTTCCCAACCACTGCTTCCCTTTCATGTCCCTCGACTCTTATAACTGCCATCTGGTTTCTGTACAAATTCGCTCCCTGTATTTTACCCCTTCCACCTTTAGAATTTGAAAGAGAGTACTCCAGTCAACATTGTCAAAAGCTTTCTCTAAGTCTACAAATGCTAGAAACGTAGGTTTGCCTTTCCTTAATCTTTCTTCTAACATAAGTCGTAAGGTCAGTATTGCCTCACGTGTTCCAGTATTTCTACGGAATCCAAACTGATCTACCCCAAGGTCAGCTTCTACCAGTTTTTCCATTCGTCTGTAAAGAATTCACATTAATATTTTGCAGCTGTGACTTATTAAACTGATAGTTGGGTAATTTTCACATCTGTCAACGCCTGCTTTCTTTGGGACTGGAATTATTATATTCTTCTTGAAGTCTGAGGGTATTTCACCTGTCTCATACATCTTACTCACCAGATGGTAGAGTTTTGTCAGGACTGGCTCTCCCAAGGCTGTCAGTAGTTCTAATGGAATGTTGTCTACTCCCAGGGCCTTGTTTCGACTCAGGTCTTTCAGTTCTCTGTTAAACTCTTCACGCAGTATCGTATCTCTGATTTCATCTTCATCTACATCCTCTTCCATTTCAATAATATTGTCCTCAAGTACATCGCCCTTGTATACACCTTCTATATACTCCTCCCACCTTTGTGCTTTCCTTTCTTTGCTTAGAACTGGGTTTCCATCTGAGCTCTTGATATTCATACAAGTGGTTCTCTTTTCTCCAAAGGTCTCTTTAATTTTCCTGTAGGCAGTATGTATCTTACCCCTAGTGAGGTAAGCCTCTACATCCTTACATTTGTCCTTTAGCCAACCCTGCTTAGCCATTTTGCACTTCCTGTCGATCTCATTTTTGAGACGTTTGTATTCCTTTTTGCCTGCTTTATTTACTGCATTTTTATATTTTCTCCTTTCATCAATTAATTTCAATATTTCTTCTGTTACCCAAGGAGTTCTACTAGCCCTTGTCTTTTTACCTACATGATCCTCTGCTGCCATCACTGCTTCATCCCTCAGAGCTACCCATTCTTCTTCTACTGTACTTCTTTCCCGCATTCCTGTCAATTGCGCCCTTTTGCTCTCCCTGAAACTCCATACAACCTCTCGTTCTTTCAGTTTATCCAGGTCCCATCTCCTTAAATTCCCACCTTTTTGCAGTTTCTTCAGTTTTAATCTACAGTTCATAACCAATAGATTGTGGTCAGAGTCCACGTCTGCCCCTGCAAATGTCTTACAATTTAAAACCTGGTTCCCAAATCTCTGTCTTACCATTATATAATCTATCTGATATCTTCTAGTATCTCCAGGATTCTTCCGTGTATACAACCTTCTTTCATGATTCTTGAACCAAGTGTTAGCTATGATTAATTTATGCTCTGTGCAAAACTCTACCAGACGGCTTCCTCTTTCATTTCTTAGCCCCAATCCATATTCACCTACTATGTTTCCTTCTCTCCCGTTTCCTACTCTCGAATTCCAGTCACCCATGACTATTAAATTTTCATCTCCCTTCACTACCTGAATAATTTCTTTTATCTCATCATACATTTCTTCAATTTCTTCGTCATCTGCAGAGCTAGTTGGCATATAAACTTGTACTACTGTAGTAGGCATGGGCTTCATGGCTATCTTGGCCACAATAATGTGTTCACTGTACTGTTTGTAGTAGATTACCCACAAACCAATTTTTTTATTCATTATTAAACCTACTCCTGCATTACCCTTATTTGATTTTGAGTTTATAACCGTGTATTCACCTGACCAAAAGTCTTGTTCCTCCTGCCACCAAACTTCGCTAATTCCCACTATATCTAACTTTAACCTATCCATTTCCCTTTTTACATTTTCTGATCTACCTGCCCGGTTACGGGATCTGACATTCCACACTCCGATCCGTAGAGCGCCAGTTATCTTTTTCCTGATAACGACATCCTCTTGAGTAGTCCCCATCTGGAGATCTGAATGGGGGACTATTGTACCTCTGGAATATTTTACCCAAGAGGACGCCATCATCATTTATCCATAAAGTAAAGCTGCACGCCCTCGGGAAAAATTATGGCCATAGTTTCCCCTTGCTTTCAGCTGTTCGCAGTACCAGCACAGAAAGGCCGTTTTGGTTAATGTTGCAAGGCCAGTTCAGTCAATCATCCAGACTGTTGCCCCTGCAACTACTGAAAAGGCTGCTGCCCCTCTTCAGGAACCACATGTATGTCTGGCCTCTCAACAGATACTCCTCCATTGTGGTTGCACCTACGGTACAGCCATCTGTATCCCTGAGGCACGCAAGCCTCCCCACCAACGGCAAGGTCCATGGTTCATGGTGTGTTACTGGTGGTTTCTGCTGAACACGGGAGCACTGGGAATGCTGCAGGCCACATTAAAACTTTGGTTAAGTTTTCATGACAAAAGCTGTAACATTAATGGTGACAGTGTCAAACTTCTTCATGACAATGCTCATCCCTGTGCTGTTGTTCCTGTTCATGGGAAAATTGCTAAATTTTGGTGGGATTTGCTCCAGCGTCCACCATATAGTCTGGACCTCGCACTGTTGGACTTTCATCTGTTTGGTCCCTTAAAAAAATTGTTGGTCGGCCAATGTTTTGCAACAGCTGTGGAACTGAAATCAGCAACCTTTTTGGGCACTACATGATACGGGCCACCAGCTGCAATGCTACCTGCAGGATAAAACTTACTCTCTAGAAGATCTTTCTAAAGTTAGTAACATAATTAAAAGAAGAGTCTGAGATCAAGACCAGTCTCAAACAAGGAGATGGATTGTCACCAGTTTTGCTCAACAAAGCACTGGATAAAGCGATCAGACAGTGATGAGCAATAAAGGTGACAATGGGGATACCAAAGATGTGTGTAGCAGATGACAAAGACAACAGTGCCGAAGTGGACAGTCTGGGATTTTTGGATGAATAGTGATAGTGAGACAGAAGAAGATGCAATGGTGCAACTCGACAACCTAAGTAAGATGGCCAGAAGGATGGGACTGAGGATCTCATACAACAGAATTGAAAACCACGTAGGCTTGGAAAACACCAGAAGGCACAGCCCATGGGACAATATACAGGGTGTTAGAAAAAGATATGGCCAAACTTTCAGGAAACATTGCTCACACACAAAGAAAGAAAATATGTTATGTGCACATGTGTCTGGAAACGTTTACTTTCCATGTTAGAGCTAATTTTATTACTTCTCATCAAATCACATTAATCATGAAAAGGAAACACACAGCAGCAGAACGTACCAGCATGACTTCAAACACTTTGTTACAGGAGATGTTCAAAATGTCCTCCGTTAGCAAGGATACATGCATCCACCCTCTGTTGCATGGAATCCCCTACACGCTGATGCAACCCTGGAGCATGGTGTATTGCATCACAGCCGTCCACAATACAAGCACGAAGAGTCTCTACATTTGGTACCAGGGTTGCGTAGGCAAGAGCTTTCAAATGCCCCCATAAATGAAAGTCAAGAGGGTTGAGGTCAGGAGAGCGTGGAGGCCATGGAATTGGTCCGCCTCTACCAATCCATCGGTCACCGAATCTGCTGTTGAGAAGCTTACGAACACTTCGACTGAAATGTGGAGGAGCTCTTTCGTGCATGAACCACATGTTGTGTCGTACATGTAAAGGCACATGTTCTAGCAGCACAGGTAGAGTATGAAATCATGATAACGTGCTCCATTGATCGCAGGTGGAAGAACATGGGGCTCAATCAAGACATCACCAACAATGCCTGCCCAAACATTCACAGAAAATCTGTGTTGATGACGTGATTGCACAATTGCGTGCAGATTCTCGTCAGCCCACACATGTTGATTGTGAAAATTTACAATTTGATCATGTTGGAATGAAGCCTCATCCGTAAAGAACATCTGCACCAAAATGAGGATTGACACATTGTTGGATGAACCATTCGCAGAAGTGTACCCGTGGAGGTCAATCAGCTGCTGATAGTGCCTGCACACGCTGTACATGGTACGGAAACAACTGATTCTCCCGTAGCACTCTCCATACAGTGACGTGGTCAACGTTATCTTGTACAGCAGCAACTTCTCTGATGCTGACATTAAGGTTATCGTCAACTGCACGAAGAATTGCCTCCTCCATTGTAGGTGTCCTCGTCGTTCTAGGTCTTCCCCAGTCGCGAGTCATAGGCTGGAATGTTCCGTGCTCCCTAAGACGCCGATCAATTGCTTCGAACGTCTTCCTGTTGGGACACCTTCGTTCTGGAGATCTGTCTCGATACAAACGTACCGCGCCACGGCTATTGCCCCGTGCTAATCCATACACCAAATGGGCATCTGCCAACTCTGCATTTGTAAACATTGCATTGACTGCAAAACCACGTTCGTGATGAACACTAGCCTGTTGATGGGGCGTACTGATGTGCCTGATGCTAGTACTGTAGAGCAATGAGTCGCATGTCAACACAAGTACCGAAGTCAACATTACCTTCCTTCAATTGGGCCAACTGGCGGTGAATAGTTGAAGTACAGTACATACTGACGAAACTAAAATGAGCTCTAACATTGAAATTAAGCATTTCCAGACACATGTCCACATAACATCTTTTCTTTATTTGTGTGTGAGGAATGTTTCCTGAAATTTTGGCCGTACTTTTTTGTAACACCCTGTATAATCTGTGCGAGTAGATGGACATAAAGAGCAGATGCTCCAAGGTAATGGTGAGGAACACTGTAACGTAAGTGACTGAGATGATAACATTAGGATGAAATGGTGTATTACAAGTAGACAAAGAAGAGAGGAAAATATTGGGCCCTGAAAGGGACAGTGACAGATGGACTCAGAAGCCTAGAGAAGAAATGAACTTGTGCAGGAAGGCAACACCAGGAGAAACCGGACTGAAAAGGGTAAAATTTGCAGGACATTTGATCAGGATGAATATGGATAAAATAATGAAAAGAGTGTGTGAAGCAGTGAGGAGGAAAGGAGGAACTTGGGAAGGATTGGTCAGAACGTGGGACCAAAGTGAAAGGAAAGAAAAAGAGGGGGAAGCGGTACATGTCGACCAATATGCCAGAGGTTGAGGACAGAGTAGGATTAGGGTAAAGGATAGAGTGTTTGCAGTGGAGCAGACATAAGAAGATACTGAAGATCTCGGAAGAACAGTGGGAGATAATAGGAGAGAAGATAAAGAGGTTCTGGTGGAAGAAGAAGAAAATGCTATTTGTGAAAAGGTTACTTATGGTCCTATGGAGACTGTAATGGAAGGAGAAAGTTAATAGCATCACCATTTAGGCCACAATTATCTGCAAGACGCTTGTTTAAACAGCTTTGGAAATAAGTAAGTATGGAACCTGTTGATTAGTTTTTTTATCTAGTGTGATGGAAGACAATGACTAGATAAAAAGAAGAGTAAAAGTGGCCTAGAGTGGTTTTAATAAACGTGGTACAGTGTTGAAAACTAAATCTCTGGTGGATCTTAAAAGAAAAATTTCTATCAGGGCATGTTAACAGCATTGATTTATGGCAATGAGACATGGACTTTTAATGTGGAAAAGAACTGAGAAACAACAATCAAAAGTGGAATGTTGGGAATCTCTGGAAGAGACAGGAAAAGACGCAAATGATCAGGGAGCTAATTGGAGTTTGTACACAAGTATATTTATAATGAAAACAGAATTGAGCTGGGTGAGAAATAAACCCAGGTGAATTAATAGACAAAGCAAGTTCTTTGTTAGATTACAGGAGGTATGAAAATCCAGAGACAGTGGCCTTATCAACAGTGCATAGATGAAATTAGAAAATGTGCAGGAGCAACTTATACGCCTCTAGCTAAAGGCTGCAGAACATGGAAAAGCATAGAGGAGGACTTTATCCAATAGGTGGTTTTCGAATAGTTGATGGTGATAGTGAATCTAAATTATAATTAGCACTGTGAAAGTGTTAGAACAATCAAAATAAACAAATCTGAGGAAAGATTTGAGATACAAGTGTGTGTGTGTGTGTGTGTGTGTGTGTGTGTGTGTGTGTGTGCGTGCGCATTTGCGAGAGAGAGAGAGAGAGAGAAAGAAAGAGAGAGGGGGGGGGGGGGCTTTCACAAGCTAATTAACTCTCTGTACTGTTAAGTGTTTCGGTGCTTGCAATCAGCTGTGTGTTAGTGGTGGCCTTTCCTATTTGTTGCTTAATCTTCAATTTTCTTTCTAGTGTCAAACCAGTGTGAAGTGTTCTGCCCACTGTACCAGTTATTAGAGCTTTTCCCATTCCATTTGTGTATGGAGCATGAGTCACATGACTGCTTAAATAACGCTGAGCATCTTGTCTTCATGAGACTTGCAGGAGCAAAAGTAATTATCCGTTATTAGATTTCTCACTTGAAGCTGGCTCTTGAAACTTTGTAAGTAGGCATTCACTGGACAGTCTGCATCTGTTTCCAAACATCTGCAGTTCAGAACTTTCAGCATCTCTGTGTAGCTCTCGCATGGGCAAAACAAACTTTTGATCATTTGAGATGCCCTTTTATGCACTGGGTGGGTATAATTAAAGTGCAGCTACTGACAGAAGTCTATTGTGGTCTGTAATTATTGTATGGCAGCAAACCTTAGTAGATACGGTAATGCAGAACCAATTTACACAGAAAAACAAATTAGTTCCAGTTGTGGCAGCCAGGTGCAAATGAAGTGCTGTTCATTGGTTATATGACATCCACAATGTCATTTGATAAGTGATAATGAGGGCAGACAGTGTGGATATTGAGAAGAGAGACTGTGCACTGTAAGTGAAACTGTTTTATGTGAATGCCAACAAATTAGTGTTGCATTGAGAGAGTATTGCTGACTGAAAAGTCTGAGAAGAGACCCATTGTTAATAATGGGTTAAAGAAGATCATAAAGAAATTCAAAAATATGGGTGAGCTTGGTGTGGCACCTGGAAGAGGAAGGCTTTCTATCCTATTAGAAGTTATTGATGAGGTTGCTGTTGCCATAACCGACCCCACTGCAGTTGCCCTGGGTAGTGCTAGTGCTCAAGCAGTATCACAAGAATTAGAAGTTATTGATGAGGTTGCTGTTGCCATAACCGACCCCACAGCAGTTGCCCTGGGTAGTGCTAGTGCTCAAGCAGTATCACAAGAATTGTCCATCCCTTCGTCAACAGTATGAAAAGTTTAATGGTCTATATTACACAGTATCCATACAAGATCCAGGTGATGCAGTAACTGAAACTTCATGATCTGCAGCAATGTTCTGAATTTGCTCTTTGACTTCTGGGGTGGATCAATGTTGACAACATGTGCCCAAGCATTATTCAATAGAGTGACGAGGCACCAGTGAATACACAGAACTGCCAAATTTGCAGTACTGTTAAACCACATGTACAGCTGTGCCTGAAGAGCCAATGCACTTGCTATATGTTTTTGTGTGATGTGGATTCACAAGCATCTTTATTCTCAGTATGTGCTTCTTTCAAGAGAATACACCCAGGGGGCCTGTCAGATGTATCTTAATGTCTGTATGTTATCGAGACCTCCTTGTATAGTATGTAATTCCTGATTTGCAAGAGCACAACTGTGTGGAAGCCATGGTATTCATGCAAAATGGGGCAACACGTCATTTAACTCACCCAGTGAAACATCTGCCAGATGAAACCTTCCATGAGTGTGATATCTCCATAGGTTTTACAGATGTATGGCTTGCAAAACTACTCAATCTGAATCCATGTGACTCTTGGCTCTGGGGATCTCTAAAAGAACACATTTATCAGAGACATATTCAATCTGTACCTTATCTGAAGGCCAGTATACAGGAACACATTGTTTAGATTCCTCTGGAACTGCTGTAAGCAATTGTTGATCACGTCATTTTACAGATGCAGCACCTCATTGATGTCTCCGGTGCTCATACTGAACAAATTGTGTAAGTGGCAGTTAATAACAAAATCAACATTATGTGTGACTCACTTGTTTGACATTTTCTGCCCACGTCCTGTTCCTATTCCACTACCAATTAAACCAATTTTTTCCAGTGTAAATCGTTTCTGCATTAATGCATTAGGATACCTACCAAGCTTTGCTGCCATACTACAATTAGAGCACACACTGGATCTCTGTGGGTAGCTGCACTTTGATTATAAACACCCAGTATATGTTCAATATCCCCTGTTAGTCCTATTTGGTACAGGTCCCACATACTTGATCAACATTCTAGGATGAGTCGCACAAGCTTTATGTAAGCAATATTCTTCAAAGAGTCATTGTATTATCCCACTATCATACCAGTGAATCACAGTCTGTCACCTGCTTTACCAATGACTGAGTCTGCATGATCTTCCATTTCATAGCCCTACGAACTGTGATACCCAGGTGTTTGTATGATTTGGTTGATTCCATTGATTCCAACTGTGACTCCTGAAATTGTAGTCATAGGACATTATTATTCCCTCTCCCTTAATATTTGAACTATGTTATCAGTTTATGGACCTCTTTGAAATTATATAAAGATTAATGTGAAATTTCAGCATTTTGCAACTAACTTATAGCATTTACTCTACAATTTCAGTTAAAAAGCAGCAATGGCTGGTTGTTCACTAGTGCCAGATAAAGACAGAATATTCTACTCGTGATGGAAACAATTATTATGTGGAGGAACATGTATTTTGATCCATGGTCATTACAGTGAGCTTGCACATTAGTTGATGAGACTAGTGTAACAATGAATCGAATTACTCAACCTCCACACGTAAATTACAATCAAGGTCACTCAGTGGTTAAGTCACTGGACTCAGCTTCAGGACATCACAGCCCCTGCCTAGCCATTCATATTTAGGTTTTCCTCAGTTATTTGATGGTTGAAGGAATCTACGATGGTTCCGTTGTCCAATTTGATCTTGTGCACTGTCTCTTAACACCTTGTCATTGAAATGTCGTTAAAAGATAATCTTCTTTCCCATGCATGAGTTGTAAACTTAGTGTAAATTATATCCAATTGTTCTGCTAGTTTTAGGCGCACGCGCGCGCAGGTGTGTGTGTGTGTGTGTGTGTGTGTGTGTGTGAGAGAGAGCACATACTTCCATGTTTGTAATTACTTGAGTTGTTATCTGACCTGCACGATCAGTCAGATAATTTTTTACAACCTGAATTTTCCCCCAATATTGATTCTATTAGTGTTACATTAATGATACATAAACTTATATTAAAGTATTATTATAAAGGATGAAAAACTAGAATAATGCAGAAACAACATTGCCCTAGTGGCTAAAATGATTTTATGTAGACAAGTCACAGAGAAAATGTCATTTAAGTACATTGTGCTGATTAAAATTAACATAACATGCATCATTTACATAAGTGTGATAAAAATGTAAAAACCTGTGCAACTTCAACTCCCAAATTGATTGTATTTCCATTCACAACCCGCTACGGTCCCAAGTTCGAATCCTGCCTCGGGCATGGATGTGTGTGATGTCCTTAGGTTAGTTAGGTTTAAGTAATCCTAAGTTCTAGGGGACTGATGACCTCAGAAGTTAAGTCCCATAGTGCTCAGAGCCATTTGAGCCATTCACAACTACTTATGTCCAATCACTCGTCATATTCCATAGACTCACATCTAGAAGGAGAATCTGTACTATAGCCCCCTACTATTTTCCCCTTCTTATTAGTTGGTGGTTGGGTTGTTTGGGGAAGGAGACCAGACAGCGAGGTCATCGGTCTCATCGGATTAGGGAAGGCTGGGGAAGGAAGTCGGCCGTGCCCTTTCAAAGGAACCATCCCGGCATTTGCCTGGAGCGATTTAGGGAAATCATGAAAACCTAAATCAGGATGGCCGGACGTGGGATTGATTCTTATTAGTATCTAGTACTGCAGATGGATGTTGCAAAATCAAATCGACTGAAAGAAAAGAAATTGAGAGGTTCTCCACAGGACTGTCAAGGAGAGGAACATGGGTAAACATTGACAAGAAGGAAGGACAGGATGATAAGATATTTGTTAAGATGTGAAGGAGTAACTTCTATGATGCATGAGCTTCTGAGAGCTGTAGTGTTTAAAAACTGCAGGTGAAGAGAGAGACTGGAATACATCCAACAAATAATAGACGATGTCAGGTTCAAGTGCTACTCTGAGAGAAAGGATTGACACTTGGAAGGAATTTATAAGAGCCTCACACAAAATTTAAGAAGACTTATCACATACCCCCTGAAATAAAAAGTAATAATATTTTCCATTGGGCCTTCCATCCAACATGTTTTAAAGTCGTTTACGTTACAAAATTGACGACCAAAATCGCGCAGTGATTAAGCTAATGAACTCGCATCCGAGGAGGCGGGGTTCAGGATATCTATTTTTTGGATATCTGTGATTTCAACAAATCAATTAAAGGAGATATGTGGATGATGCACTTGAAAACTGCACTACAGTTTCTAAAGCTCTTGCTGTCGATTACGGGTTTAATCTTCCTTTTTGCGTTGTAATGCTATACAGAAGTACTTTCGTAACATATGAATGCACTCGGAACCACCAAATTTCTGTTAGTAGTAAACCGAATGTTACGTATGTGGTTCAACCAGCTTTACGCTCTGCAATTGCCTGGCGTAAGTGTGCTATCATATTCGCCGAAATGGGTTGATAATGTGTTACTTCAAGTTTTTTGTTTTATAATAATGATTGCCATTATGATTTTCTTTCTTTATATACGTGAAAAAAAGTTCCGTTAATATCTGTATGAAATAAAAATCCATGTCAGTACGATTTTCGGCAAGGGTGGATTGGATTATGAAGTACCGATACAGATAGTAAAAAAACAACTGCGTAGCGTCTGTGGGCTAGTCTGTTATCGCCGCAAATAAGAGTACCACAGGATCGCATAGAGTTTTCATATTCTGATGGAATAACAATATGGTATTCGTGCAACTAAATGACATACATTTTTACTGTAATTGTATACACCTAGCGATCAATACTATTAATTTTATTTCTCTTTGGTAGCCCATTAAGTATCGATTGCGAATGCCATATCAGCATCGATGAAAGCTTTTCATGTAGATCCACAGTCAGTGTTTGTTTGAATTAAACTTACGGAAATATGTGTTAATTTATGTGATACATATTTCAGAGGTTATTTTACTATTCAAATGGTACGCATAAGTGTAGTTTATGAATAACGGAAGAAGCGAGGGTCAATTTCTATTTCGTGTAATATTCTTGAACATAAACAGCTTATCTGCAGAATGTTTTGTACGAAAATGAATGTCATTTTCTCTGCTATATCCAATAGATTACGGAAAGCGTGGCAGTGTCCCCTCTTTCCTTTACATTTTCGTCATATAACGAAGTTTGAAGGACTCTTCATATTCTCCCAAAAGAGCTGTTAACGAAACATTAAACTGATAGGAAAACTAGTGACACACGAAAACTATCAAGGAGTGGGATTATATTGTTTCAGATTTTGTGGACAAACATAAGTCGAACGAAGTTTTGGAAGTTGCCGCGAGAATAATTTGCTTGCTAGTGTGTTTTTGTCTGTAAACAATATGAAGCTTATGAATTGTATGTCACCTGGTCATATTATTTTGGCACTGATTGCAGTTGACATTTACAACTGCTAAAATTGTGTGTCGTATTTAGTAAACTGTGGTACGTTTAAGTGGCGTGAACGTCCCTTTATCCATTTATGCTCTTGGTGTGATTAAGATCAGTTTGTTGTTGGTATCAGTCTTAAATAACTATTCGTACATACGCATCAATGCATCTTTCTTCAGTGTTTTGTGGCACCGTCTAATCTGACATACAGAATTACTACTGGGATCTCCAGAATACATTGTACTTGGGATAGTCCAAGATGTGTTATGAGATAATCAGCGGCAATGACTAGTTTGAATAGCAGATTATCACTGAACCACAAATTCGTTACTTGTGTAGACCTGTGGTACACAGTAAAATTTTGTCACCTTAGAGATTTTTTTTTTTTTTTGGCCGGTTTTGTGACACACACGCGCACACACACGAGATAATTCTTATTTTAGATGAAAATGTTTTACAGGGAAGGATGACAAAAGTACTGTATAGAATTCATGCCATTATTGATCTCCAATCATTAGTTTATATTAGTGAGCGTATTACCATAATAATAAAAATAATACACCAAAATGTAACAGCAAGAAAGAGAGAGAAACTTTAAAAAAGTCTTTTATTTGATTTTCATGAATCATTGTTTAATGCAGAAAATTCCTTATTGATGTTTGTATCTTTCCCTGTTACTCATGTCATTTGGTGTATCACTTTTTATTCAGCAGTGTCCTTTTGTAACTGATTTTATGTAGTTATTTTTCATTGAGTGACATCCCAATTTGGAATTTTTTTATTGTTATTCTCCAGATATTGTGTACATATTAACTTTTCATTTCTTGCGGTGTCTGATAGGGACGTAGGCCTAGAAATCAGTAGTCGATGACTTCTTTTTGGTATTGACCCATTTTCTCTCTGTGCCAATCAAAGTTATTAAACAGTACTTAGTGGTGTTGTGTTGTATTAGCCCATGACAAAGGCTGTGTCCCGTTTATTTTATTTTATAAAAATATAACTTACATGTAGATTTTGTCTCGTTGATTAGTTTTCAGCTGGGTGTACCATATTTTGTTACAGTTGTCTTCACCAACTTTCAACGTAACATAGAGATAAAATGAAGAGGTTTATAAATTGAAAAGAAAGATGAAACTATGCCTTCTTGAAATTCCTGTTACAAAACATCAACATTCAAACAATAAATGAAGATTTTAATGAGTTGCATGCCAACTAGCAGTTCCTTTTGTAACTGGGATTATATTCTTATTGGACACAGTTAATTATTGTTATACGATGCATATCAATGCGCTCATATTAAACTAGGAGAAGGAAATAAACAGCCTCTACTTCAAATAACCAATAAAGTAAACTTAACAGCTTTCCAAAAATGCTTTCATCTTAAGTTTGCTGTGTTAAACATAAACTGAGTAATCAGAAAAGTGTGTGTGTGTGTGTGTGTGTGTGTGTGTGTGTGTGTGTGTGTGTGTGTGTGTGTGTGTGTGTGTGTGTGAGAGAGAGAGAGAGAGAGAGAGAGAGAGAGAGAGAGAGAGAGAGAGAGAAAGTCACCAGACTTGTAAATAGTCAGCACATAAAATGACTTCCACATCATTAGTTAATCATCCAAATGTCCGTGTAACATGGTACTAACTAGCATATTCAATTCATTGTTTTCTCAGTCAATGGTTGAATGGTGAAACCATAACAAAAAAATAAATGCACTAAATTTGCATCACTAAGGAGAAGTCATTTCATTGAAATATATCTGATACCATGGATTAGGGGCATGACAATGCACTAATAATGACATAGAAATAGAAATGACCTACAATTTTTGGAATTTAGCATGTAGCAGTTGCTCTTCAGGTTCCTCTTAGTACCATGGTGTTGAAATTGCTTGTAATATCTATAGATGCTTAAAACCAACACTGTCTGTCCTCTGTATCTGCTTGCGTAGTTGTGTGTTAACATGACTGCTTCAGGAGCAGGGCGATATGTTGGCCCCAGATCGAATCTGCCCGGAAGAATGACAGGAGAGGGGGGGGGGGGGGGGTTGGGGTTCTGGCCAGCTCAGATGTGGTTTTTAGGCGGTTTCCCACATCCTACTATGTGAATGCCATGCTGGTTACCACATCCTGCCGCGGGTACATGCTACACAAACAGTTAGTACACTTGCACATGGAATTTACTCCATACCCAGGCAGATTAGGTACCATGCTTGTGTCATTGGGGCTGAATAGGAGACTGATGACCTCTGCTGTTTTGTCTCCTTAAACACTTACTGTATACTATAACACCGAGCAATGCGCACTGCCAGATAGTGTCACGGTAACGATATAGACATGTAGATAAGCACAACTGCAGTACTTGTGGAATTGAATATATTTGACAGTGCTATGTTGCATTTGAAAACACTACATTTTGGAATTCACTATGTCAATGGCAACATTGTCATGCAGCCTTAGGCATTTGTGGTGTCTTGACAATGGAAGCAAATGTCTACACTAAGTGTGCACCAAGCCATCCTATGGCTGATGGCATTGAACCATTGATTTAGACACGTCTGCACAGATTGCAATGCATCCTCCACTCCACTGTCACATTGGCTTAATCAATGCAATGCTTAAACAGGAGTGAAAGATGCGGTGTAACACTAGGCTAGAATGCGAACAGGAAATGGGAGTTTATGGTGTATTGGCTGTTTATTATTCTCTCTCTCTCTCTCTCTCTCTCTCTCTCTCTCTCTCTGCCTGTCTGTCTTTCGTGGACCAATTAAAGACCATGTGCCAATTTCAATTCCTTATTTATTGTTCTCTTCTCTTCTTCCAGTATTAAGTTCGCTATGTTTTTTCCTCCTGTCTTCTGACAATTTCACACTAGCATTTGACTCCATTGCCATGGAACCCTTCTGTATTCAACACTTTTTCTCTAAAAACTTCTGTTTTTTTTTCTATTGCTTTTGTATTTTTTTCTAATTCAATATAGATATCCAGAAATGCCAGTCTTCTTTTAATCATTACTTCAGATATGGTTTTGTTTTTTACATTTCAATATATTTCATAATTATTGTGTAATTCCCAACCTCCTTTAGCTTTTGTGGGCATAATTTTTTCCTAATAATTCTCCTTTCTGTTATTTCTAATTTATGTATATTATAGTTTAATGTTAGCCATTCAACTGCTTATAAACATTCTGGCTTTGCTATTGTGTTGTAATGCCTAATTTTTACATTTTTAGACATGTGGTTTTTTGGTGTAAAAGTCTTTTCCATTTTGCATATCTTTTGTTCTATAGCCCCTTTTTTCAAACCAAGGTATTTAAATTTTTTAATTTTTTCAGCTTGACCAATACCCATTTCAGAAATTTGGGTGCATTTTTAATGTTTGTAAAAACTTGGGTTTTTTCTGCAGAAATTCTTATGCTGATCCTACTGGCTATTTTGGTTTGTGTTTAGTGACATAAAATTTGTATTTTCAGCACCTGTGAAATATCAGAACCATGACTAACTCCAAAAGTAAAAACAAAACAGGACAGTTAAGATAAAAGCCTTACTTTTCAATACATCTTCAGGATATTATGAATAGTGGCCAGAATTTCTCTTAAAAATTTAGAAAATGTGTGTTTAGAAGTGCAGTAAGCATACCCTCTTGATGGTAAGGATGTTTTCAGCAGCAAAGTATTGTGTTACTTGTAACTGAAGGCAAGCTGTGATGTTATCTAGCGTACATGCACCTGTCTTTTGTGTAGATCTAGAAATGGAGGAATTCAGAAGTAGTTTTACTTCTTCTTATTCTTTTAGAATGATAATTCAACCCCTTTTCAACAACACTTTTATACGTTTGCATGTCTTACGTTAGTTGACACCGTCATGAATACAGCGCCAGCAGAATATCAGACTGTGCATATGGAGAAAGCCTCAGAGGACGATGGTGGTGTGGTGCTTGTGCAAGTTTTTGTTGTCTTTTGAAGTGTGGCTATGTAGCTCCAAACTGTCAAAAGTTAGCTATACTGCATCTTTGATTTCACAGGCATACATTGAACCGGGTAAGATGCCACTCCACCAGGTGAAAGTGGAGCCGGTGGATGACAGTGGTGAGGACTCTGAACCAGTGTGCGGAGGAAATGAAAATGAAGACGATGAAGACATGGCGGTTCCAGACCCCACATCCATGTTGTCCGTGCGGTTCGAGGAGGAGGAGCCCTCTAACTTGAAGATCTCCATTGATCCTGCTCCTACTCCTCCAGTAAGTATATTTGTTAGTGCATCGTGACAAGGTAAAAGTGTAGGATAAGGCCAGTGGTGTATTTAGGGGTTTTGTGCAGGAATGTTATCAGTATTTGCCGTCAGGTATGAAGGGGACAGAAGGCGTGTCAGCTATTGGTGTTACGCAGCCAATGAGAGAGCAACAGGCAGACGACATGATCCGAAGTAATAGTCAGAAGAGAGGGTGAAGCATTGCTGTAAACAAGGATTATAAATTTATTTGCTCCTTGTTTGAGTCACAGCTATTTAAACTGGGCTACTATCTGCAAACCAAGACAGCATCACAGGCCATAATGTATTCAAAAACGCAGTGAAATATTTCCCTCCTCTTTGTTGCTACACAATCAATCTGCATGAGCACACGGAGTAAGTGGATCAGTGTTTTGTAATTAAATTATGGGAGGAGCCAGGTGGAACAATGTTTTTGATTAAATCATGGGAGAAGATATGTGGAGCAATGTTTATTAATACATCAAACATGTGATTCTATTAAAAATAAATATTGGTCCATCTGCCTTCTTCCACATTTCAACTAATCATTTCACCAGCACATTTGATAATTTTTTTTGTCTCTGCAGTTAACCTGTACCAATATCAGTCCACTCTGTAGCATTTGTTGCCAGAGTCACAAAATATTTCTCTTCAAACTCACTAACACTCCCAAAAACAGCAAACAAAACAACGGTTTCAATTTCGGTGCTAGAAATGCATTGTTTCTCTTCTTGCCTCTCATTGGTTGTGTCAAAAAAATCATCCCGTTGGTTACGCGAAACTGATGTGTTGCTAACCTGTGAGCAATAGTTAAGCATCACAGTGACTGCTGCTGTCCCTGATCTGGACTTCAGCCTTGTGACATTATGGTAATTTAAAATGCAAAAACTTTAGGTTATGCTTGATGTAGCCCTTATGATTAACAACTTAAAAAACAACCAGTCACATTTATTGCATAACTACTGCAGTGTACATCCATGTGAACCTACTTGCTGTATTCATGCCTAGGCCTCCCTCTACAATTCCACCCCCGCCCCCGCTCCTTTTCCCTTCACCTCACCTCCACTCCTATTCTATTCAGTATGTAATCATTACTTATTGGCTCGTTATGAGAATGAGGCTAACAATTGT
This sequence comes from Schistocerca gregaria, assembly GCF_023897955.1. Classification (NCBI taxonomy): domain Eukaryota; kingdom Metazoa; phylum Arthropoda; class Insecta; order Orthoptera; family Acrididae; genus Schistocerca; species Schistocerca gregaria. The sequence continues at coordinate 159,625,684 of NC_064928.1, forward strand.
TTGATGAAGAAATAATAACGTTCTTCAATTTTCTTCTGTAGCTCCACACTTCAAAAGCTTCTGTTGTCTTTATTTCTGAATAGCTTATTGTCCACATTTCAGTTTCATACAAGGCTACACTCCAAAGAAATACCTTCAGAAAAGGCCTCACGACATATAAATTTGTAGTGGATGTTAACAAATTTCTTTCCTCCTTCTTCTTCTTCCTCCCCAGAAATACTTTTGTTGCTATTGCCAGTTTGCTTTTTATGCCCTCGGGCGTCACCAGTTGTTTTGTTGTCCGAGTAGCAAAATTCATGTAGGTACTGCCTTTTGTGCCTTATTTCCTAACTTTATTTTATCAGCATAGCCTGATCTAATTCGACTACCTTTCATTACATTTGTTTTACTTTTTTTGATGTTCATTTTGTAAACTCTTTTGAATGCACTATCCATTCCATTCAGCTGATCTTCTAAGTCCTTTTCCATCTGACAGAGTTAGAATGTCATTGTCAATCCTCATAAGTTTTTATTTCTTCTCTCTGGATTTTCCTTCCCTTCCCAGATTTCTCCCTTGTTTCCTTTGTTTGCTAACGGATTTTAATAATATGGGAAATAAACCACAATGTTGCCTCAGTCCCCTCTCAACTACTGCTTCCCTTTTATGTCTTTACACTCTTGTAACTGCAATCCGACTTCTGTGCAAGTTGTAGATAACCTTTTGCACCATGTATTTTATCCTAGCTGTCTTCAGAATTTCATTGTGTGTTTCAGTCAACATTGTTGAAAATTTTCTCTAAATCTATATATGCTATTACCACACTTCATTCTACCTTGTGAGATAAGTTGTAGGGTCAGTATTGCCTCCCCATGTTCCTACATTTTTGTGAATCCAAATTCATCCTTCCCAAGTCGTCTTTTACAGGCACCTATATGAATATTAAGAGCTCAGATGGCAAGCCCATACTGAGGAAAGAAGGGAAGGCTGCAAGATGTAAGAACATTGTAGAGTAGGCTGCTCCATCACTGTCCATCGAGCAGGGGGGGGGGGGGGGGGGGGGGCGCTCAGTTCGCCAGAGGGCAGATGCGGGTTGAATAAGCAACCTGCCACGCAGTCCTGTCACTGTTTTCGTGGACTGCTGTATTGCTGTACACCTGGGTGTGTCTGATGCTTGGCATTGTACGATTTATTAATGCTTCTCACTTCCTAGTGAATGTAGCTAAAATGACGACCCATTGCCATTTTCCTTTTGCGCCACGAGATGCTTAATACACCGAAGAAGAATAACATTTAGCATAGCTACATGCCCCCCCCCCCCCCCCCCCATGCCCATGTTCATGTATTTGCTGGCTATTGTACAGTGCTTAACATGAGGAGAGGTAAAGAAATGAGAAGTTTGCCTCTTTGAGCAAACAGTATCTTGCCAAATCCAGGAAATGGGGTGTGGATCTGGAAAACCGACTCTAGGAGAAAGGTCAAACCTTTGTTGCTGCTTCATTAGCACTTGATGAAACCACTGCTGTAACAGATTATGTACAGCTTACCGTATTTGTGTGGGGTTTATAGAATTCTCGGGTGTCTGACCAGGTCACTTCATAATTCCTCCATGGTATTTTGGCAAGCGGACATGCTGTCATCTTCAGATGGTCTCTGACTAATGCTGTGCTCCTGCAGAATTTATCAGAGACTACCTGAAGAAGGCAGCATTTCTGTTTGCTGAAATATTGTGGAGGCATTGTGGCGTGACCTGGTGAGACACCCGAGAATTCTATAAATTAAGAATACCTTGGAAAAACACTAGATTGCATATGTGTGGGGTGCTGATTAAATACAACATATTTTTCAGGAGCTACTAGATGTTATTTCTATGGTTTACACTACCACAGGTTGTGAAATATTTGAGGTTATGCATGAATCTGTTGAAGACGTGGTTGCCATGAGTGGCCCAGCATCCGTGAACTCTTAGCACCATGCAGTGTTTGTGACAGTTTGTGCATCATATTGCTCCGTACGCTTCCTCCAAAACATTTTTTGCAGGCCTGGATATCCCCTATTTGCTGCCCCACATATGCTCTCAATCTAAATTGGAGTTAAAAATCAAACTATAGAAAATCCAGGATGGAATGTAACAATATTAGAGAAGGAAAGTTGCTACTCACCATATAACGGAGATGCTGAATTGCAGATAGGCACAACAAAAAGATTCTTACACTTAAAGCTTTCGGCCAATGACCTTTGTCAACAATAGACACACACTCACGCAAAAGCAACTCACAAACATGATTGTAGTCTCAGGCAACTGAAACCACAGTTACCAGCATTACTTTGATCTATAAGAAAAGATTAAAAACAGTTGCATCCTATATACTACTACTACTACTACTACTACTACTACTACTCAGTGACCTGGAGCAATCCTCTCTCAAGATTCCTGAGTCCGACCACTGGATATGACAGTAAACCCTGCTGTGACACTGTGTACCATCACCAGTCGGTTTCTACTAACTCCTCTGTAAACCACACAGTATCACAGTCTAAAGTCAGAGAGGATAAGGCCACACACAAAAACTACAGTGTTCAAATTTACGTTGAAGCAAAATCGAGTTTGTTCTCTACTAGCAACTTGCCAAGTCCTCTGCATCTGTTAGATGACACAACCAGCTATAGCTCATGTTGGATATGGTGACCGATGTGCAGTTACCATTTTTCATCCAAAGTGCTGGGCTAGATCATTTGTTTGTTTGTTTGGAAGAGGAGACCGAAAAGTGTTTTCCACCTTTCGGTCAGTCAGCAATGACAGAATGCATGACACGATATGGAGGTCACTATGATTTTGCATTTGGTGCATATTACATGATATATTGTTGCGTATGAAATTTAGCTATCATATTGAATTTTTCTTTAGATTTGGGTAGAGGCATCTATCTGCTACCTATCTCAAGAAAATTGATCTGATGTAGCACACTCATTTGCTATTGCACGGCACCAGCGATGAAGCCAGAGTGAAATACCTACAACATTCCTCATCTTTGGTAAAATGTTTCTGAATATTGAATCGAGATTTTGGAAAATGATAGCATGAAAAGAGGAGAGTATTTTGTCGTATCGTTATTATGTAAAACTTCATTATCTGGTGTGTTACTCCAATAACTACAGACTTTTTTGGTGAAAGAATGTAATTTTTAAGGCCCATCGATAGCTGGTTAAATGAGAAATGCTATGGGTTTTGGAACAGCTCATGTGAAGACATTACACTTTTTGTTCCGAGGATGGGCTTTTTCATAAGCTACTGACTTTACCTTTCCTCACTTAATAAACCATTGTTTCAAAATTCTCTTACTATTGTTTATGCAAAACAAGTTAATGAGGAGAGACTGTTTAAACTCCGCTGTGTTATGGCAAAAGAAGCAAATTTTGACATGGCAACCAGAGAAATGTGCTATGCAAAATTCTTTTCATGTGTAGACATTTCGGCCAGTCAATCTCCAGAGAAGAAACTAACACTTATAATATTACTATAAAGTGCTGCTGCCTGCCTTTCAATATTGTTCCCAGAGGCTGCTAGGAAACACCATTCATTCTGTGGGAAACACTAGCATTTGAAAATCTCCCACTCAGGGCTCTACACCTGTTAGCCAGATTAAGCAAAAACTGCCCACTTTATTGCAGTCAAGAAAACAGTTCCTGTCCCTGGAGGACTGGAAACAGATGTTGTTGCCCACAGTGGCAACTGACATTCACCACCAGAATATGATCCATTACAACACACACACACACACACACACACACACACACACACACACACACACACACACACACAGAGAGAGAGAGAGAGAGAGAGAGAGAGAGAGAGAGAGAGAGAGAGAGAGAGAGAGAATATTTGTACACCCGCATTTTTCACACATGACCATCATCATCTCAGGATACCGATGCCCGGCTGTGGTGACCATGTGATCTCAGCTGGGATGGGTAGTGGAGGCACAGAAGAGGTGTGGAACAGGGAGGTGAAGGGATAACAGGTTAGGGGTCGAGGAGGTGCTTTATTACTTCCTAAGGGAGCATGCAGGAATGGAGACGGCGATACTGGGCTGTTAGGTGCAGTGTTGGGAGGCTGTGTCACACGAGGAGAGAAGCAAAGGTGGGAAGAGGACTATGTCTAATCGGGCGTGCTGCGGGGGAAGAGAATGGGGTAGATAGCTGGCGTGTGTGTGGCTGGAGTGGAAGCAGGAAAGGAGATGGCTGTAGGTGGGAACAGGGATTAGTGAAGGTTATATAATTTGATTTTTTTGAGGTGATAAAATAATATGATGACCCCCTTGTAAGGTGCTGATGTATTGGCTGTACAACTTTTTAGTAACCTTTGACACGGGCTTCCAGTAGCCACAGGCTCCTGGACAAGCAAAAATCTTTGGAAGTGGCAGAAATTATTTTGGTTGGTGTAGTGAACCATCCAGCCATGGTGCACTTCTTTCTCCTGTCAAAGAAATGTACTTTCACCTGTCAAAGAGATGCACTGAAGCATAATCAACATGCCTCCACATTGTACCCACACCCCATATACATTGATTTCTCCTCCCACAAGAGGAGGCATCAGTGTTCAGCGATTATAATGTTGAGTTGATTGCATTTTATTTGCTGGCAAGAGGGAGGCCAACAACTGCCTATGGAGTTGCTGTCTATTTTAGATGACATTTGACAATGTTGCGTTATGCTACGTATATGTATGCACCACTTGTCAGTCTGCTAAAGGTAAGTGTTGCCTTTCCTTTATTTTATGTATTGTTAGGTGATGTTTGGAAGAGTGTAGCAATTATTTTCAAAATTTGTGAGGTAACAGGACTATTCTTTAAAACATTACGGCATAGATTTTAACTAGCATAGTAGTAGCCCACACAGAAATCTGAGCACTATGTCTCATCACTACTCATACTCATAACAAGAGAACTTGGCGGTAAAATGAGAGCACAGCGAATCTTCAATTTGACAGCCTGGAAGGCGAACTTTGTAATAAACAAACCACTATTGGAGCAAATGGTTGTAACAAGAGTACACCAAAGAAAGCTGTGGTAACGAGGGGTAAGAGCAAGAGCACTCGGGAAGAAATGTCACACAAATTGCCCACCTGCCATAAGTGTATGGCATTAAGGGGTCCTCAAACGCTGAATATTTATTGTGCAGTACTGAGCACTGTCCAATAATACTGAGCATTTGAGAATGTAAAAATAATGACTCTCGTTCAGTATGTTGTACCATCAACGGCAATATTGCACAATATGCACAAGTTCCCGCTGTGACTGTGTGCCTTGTAAAAGTGATGACTGGTGATCCAGTGACGAAAATGAATGTGGATACATAAGGAAAGACAGATGAAAGGAGTCATATGCTGAAATTCATTCAGGTGAGTAGTTTGATTACATATTCTGTTTAATATTTGCTCAATTATGAGGCATATTCTAAAACTAAGATCCATTTGGTCATAAAAAAATAAGCTTGTGTGCCATAAAAAATAAGCTTGTGAGTCATAAAAAATAGGGTTATGAGTCATTAAAATAAGCTTATGAGTCATAAAAAAATAAGCTAATGAGAAAATGTTTTATTGATAGTAATATTTCACAACATAACTACTTTGCATTTCTACATAATCATTGTTCACATATGTACACTTTCTGTAATGTTGCACCAGCTTCTTTAAACCTCTGCGTAGCAGTCTGCCACATGGAAATTGAACCAGTTGGTAATGCCAATCTTGAGTTGATTACTGTTTTGAAATAGTTGTCCACTCAGTCACTTTTTCAGATGAATGATTGGGAAATAGTTGCTTGGTGCAAGGCCAGGACTCTACAGAGGGTGTTGAAAAAGTTTCCAACATAAATCTTGAATCTTTTTAGTTTTGGCAGCAGTGTGAGGGCATGCATTGTCGTCAAGGAGGATTATACCAGCCGACAGTTTCCCGCGGCATAGATTTTGGATACTATGTCTCAGTTTTGTTAGTATTTCACAGTACACTTCAGCTGTAATTGTTGCCCATGATCAGTAAAATTAATCAAAAGGGCACAATTTTCATCCCAAAAAATGGTAGCTATCATTTTTCGATTCAAGAATAGAGTTTGCTTAAACTTTTTTGGTTTGGGTGAACTTGAATTTCACCTTTGTATTGGTGTACAATATCCACCTCATATTGCCTGGAACAATGTGATAAAACAAATAATCTCCATCTTGTCCACAGTGCTACAGAAACTGTCACAGTTTGTGATACCCGAGCTGTTCAGTGGCAATCCTGAAAAATTGAGGTTTTAGCAACATTTTGGAATTCATAGCCAGACCATTAAAGATCAATCGCCAATCATTTTGAATATTTTAGTTTACTTGATCAATTTTCGAACTTGTTTCTCACTCATTATTTCAGGTCTGTACACTAGGCATATCTCAGAATGGATTTCAGCAGCTGAAAATCCTTTTACCAGCAAAAACCTAATCACAGCACATGGTTTCAACAATTGTCTCAACCATTGTAATCTTCTCTCACTGACTTCCAAATAACTACTGAACGGAACCAACACTGCAGTAGTTTCCTAAAGAATTGGTAGACAACCGCGCATGTGTGAAACTTCATTCAGGCATACTGTTAGTTAACCTTCCGTCGGGCGCGGCTATTCAAATTGATACACCTCCACGTTTACTGTAAATTATTTGTCAATGAGTGGCAGCACTGACACCTACTCGCTTCTAGCTAGCCTTTAAAGAAATCTTGTCATTGTTGTGTGCTTCAGTGTCGATACAACTGCTCTGTTGTCGATATATGTGCTGGTTGATCAGTTTGATACACTGCGCCCGTTCGTGTTGCATATCAACAATTCATTTCTTTGGTTATCAACATAACTTAGTAAGTAGTACAATGTTAATACGCAATGTGTAATGCGCTTACTTTCTTTTTGGACAGTTTAATGGTCAGTTAAGAGTGTTTGAGTATCAGGTATCAAATTGATACACTGCACCTGACTGCGTTATTTTATAGGAATTTTATCATTTTAAGTGTGAGAAACTTCATCATGCCAGGCTACAGTAAGACGTACAACCTCCTTGATCCAAATCATGTTGCAGAAACACAAAAAATGTTGTTCGAAGAGGATAATGATGAAGTTCAAGAGGAAGATTCAGAAACAGAGGAAAACGACAGTGAAAACAACGAGGAAGTACTGGAAGGGACAAAGAGACAAAATGGAATTAAGTTCCACCATCGCAGAGAGTACGTTTCAGGGCACACAATATTATTCGAAAGTTACCTGGTCCTATAGGTGCGGCGAAAGCATTGAGAGCGCCTTTTGAATGTTGGAATTGCCTCATAGATGACGACACTTTGTCGATTATAGTTCTGTATACCAATCAGTATGTTGAGAGCGTCAAAGCTTCTTTTCAGCGAGAGAGAGACATAAAACCTATAGATATTATTGAATTAAAAGCTTGCATTGGTCTTCTGTTTTTGGCTGGCGTTAACAAAAGTAACAGACGAAGCTTAGAAGATCTGTGGGGAAGTGATGAGGATGGAGTTGAAAAATTTCATCTCGTTATGAACATAAAACGTTTCAAATTCATCATGCGGTGCTTTAGATTTGACAATCATGTGACTCGCGATGAAAGGAGAAAATTAGACAAGATAACAGTGATTCGGGAAATATTTTCACTGTTTGTACAGAATTGCCAGAAATCCTACACTCTCGGATAAAACGTTACAGTAGATGAGAAACTTGAAGGGTTCCGTGGAAGGTGCAGTTTTCACCAATACATACCTAGAAAATCAAACAAATATGGAATTAAGATATATGCACTTGTGAATTCCCAAGTATTTTATCTCTATAATCTGGAAATATACGCTGGGCTGCAGCCAGAAGGATTGTACCACGTTAGCAATAAACCTTCAGATGTTGTTCTGCGACTATGTGAACCAATTTATCAGTCAGGTCAAATTGTGACAGCAGATAATTGGTTTACTAGTATTTGTTTGATAGAAGAGCTAAGAAGAAAAATATTTTGTTGGGATGATGAAGAAGAACAAGCTTGAGATTCCTCTGGAGTTGGCTACCAGTAAAAGGAGGCTGTCCATAGTCCACTTTTTGGCTTCAGGAAAGGCTGTACTCTAGTTTCCTACATTCCTAAAAAGCAAAAATGTGTTATCTTGGCATCAAGTTTGCATGAAGATAAGTCAGTAGATGCTGACACTGGACATAAACAGAAGCCATCCATTGTAACATTTTACAATAGCACCAAAGGTGGAGTCAACTCTACAGATAAGTTGACCGCTTCACACAATGTAGCAAGAAATGTGTGCCGTTGGCCCATGGTCATATTTTTTGCAATGATCAATATGAGTGGAATCAATTCACAAGTAAATTACTACGGCAACAATGGGAATTTTATCCAAAGAAAAGGATTCTTGAAACAATTATCACATGCGTTAGTTCTACCTCACTTGGTTCGTAGATGCTTGGACACCTCAGGAATTCAGAGAGATCTTCAACTGCGGCTACAACAATATCGGCCAACGTGTGAAGAAGAAGCAGAAGACACAAGCAGAAACGAAGAACAAGGGACTGGCATCAAGAGGAAAATGTGTAACATCTGCACAGAAAAAAAATACTGACAAAATACTGTTGCAAAATGTGTCAGAAGCCTGTCTGTGTGATACACATTGAACCTTTTTGCTCTGAATGCGGAAACATTCCGCATTTGTTACCACAGTCAAAAAGTGACGATGAAACAAATGAATGAGTTGTAATATCATTGTTGTTCTGCTCCAGTGTCATAATAGCCTTTCTGTAAAGATATTTGTCATTTGTAATGTGTTTTAGTAGTGAAATATAATAAAGAAGTAAATGAAAAAGCGACATTTTTTTTCATTTCTGAATAAAGTCCAACATTGACGATAAGAAATCTGAATGATGAATATTTCTGCTGCAGTTGTGCTCGTATGTCATCTTTGTCTTTCTTTATATATATATTTGGCACTTATAATATGTTTTGTGAACAGAATTTAATAAATGATCACGTGAATAAACGGTGTGATCAATCTGATACACCGCACCCGATCTCGCTGCAACAAACACTGCGCCTGACAGAAGGTTAAAAAAGTCACCATTGTGAGGGGCAGTCAAAAAGTTTCCATTTGAGGGAATTGCTGCAGTATACATGTAATGTGGCATGGCTATGATGTAGATATATAAGCACAGACATTTAGGCAAGGGATTAGTATGGCATTTGTATCTTTCCGACATGCTTGCGGTAAATGCAGAAATGTGAACTTCAGCGACATTGTTACCAAATGCATCCAAATGGGACAATGTGCCATTATTCTTTTCTTGGCTACCAAAGGACAAAACACTGGTAGACATCCATCGGAAAATGAGGAATATGTGTGAGGCAGCCTGTCTGTCAAATACCACTGTTGCGGACTGGTGTACCTAGATCCTTGCTGCTTCTTCAAAATAATACATGTCCTCCATGCCACAAATTTCGTAATGCAAAAGCTATACCAACTCAAGTGGAAGACGCTTGAGCAGCAGCCCTATAGTCCTGATCTTTCCCCGTGCAATTATTATGCCTTCGATCTCTTAAAAAGCCCTTGAAGGATCAACGATTCCTGTCAGGCAATGATGTGCTGCAGGCAGTCATGCACTTCTTCACGCAGCAGGACATGGTGTTCAACCAAACAGGTGTTTGCTGCTTGGTAGATTGGTGGTATGATTGCCTCAATGCTCACATCCTTGTTGGCATTCCGATTCTGGACAGTAGGACCTTCAAATGGAAACTTTTTGATTGGCACTTATCACTAAAAAAAAATGACAAAATATCACAGAAACTGCTTATTTATTCATTTCAGAACCTTGAAATATTTATTGCAGAAATACATGTCAGCGCTACTTACATACCTACTCTTTTCAAAAATGTGCATGTACACAGTAAATTGTGCAGTTCACATGTTTAATTTATGATTAGTTGCTTTTATTATTGTTAATGTGTTTTACAAGTCTGTGATGCCACAAAAGCCCTGGCCCATTGAAATATTCACAATAAGCTTCTTGGACATGTTTCGCCTGGTTTGTATAATTTGTGCTTGTGGTTCGTGAGGCAAGCAACTCAGCACGTTTGTTTCTGCTTGGCTCTGCAACCGTGTCACCTATGTTTTCAAGCTCCAGATCCACTGATCCTCGTGCCATGTAGTTACATGATGTTTTTGGCTTCAGGTGGTTATGCAAACAGCAGCAAGCCAGGACAATTTTCTAGCACTTACCTAGGGAAATGAGGAAAACTTTTTTAGAAAATCCAAACTTTGAGGCCAAAGTGTCAAATGTTGTTTTTCCTCGGAAATGCTGTATACTCTGCTACAATGATAGTTGAAAATTCACTGTTGACTGTTCAGATTTCCTCCAGAATAAAGCTTCATTAGATCCTCGAACATAGCAAAAGCATCATTGCCAACAAAAACACAAGGCAGTTTAGTTGTATGCTTGGGGACTGCTTCTTCTCTTGGAGTGTTCAACTGGTTTTCAGCAAGCAGCTTTCCAAAGGCAGAGCATCCTAGCAAGTCACCATGAGATTTGTGGACATTTATGCTGATATCAACCATAATTAATTCGTAATTAGCATTTACAGCTGTCAGCAACTCGATACTGAATGTGCCTTATGTGATCCAGAATGAGGTCTTTTCACAATGTGTACATGTTGGCCATCAATTTCTCCAAGGCAGTGAAGGAAATTCCAGCAGTCATAAAACTGTTATGCCACACACTTCCACTCAGTGGGAGTTGCAGGCATCTCAAAAGGAAAGTTAGAACTAGCACTTTTCAGCAGTCATTTGATGTGCTTATTCTAGCAATGTTGTTGGGTAATAATGATATTTAATGGGGTAAATTGATATTTCAGTTGAAGCCTGCTGTAATATTATTTTAGCAGTTCACTGATAGGTCTTGTCAGTCCTTAAAGTAACTAAATAATAGGATAATATGTTGTGAAGTTAGCTGTAAATGGTCCATTACATTAGTGTTATTCTTTCAGGACTCAGAAATTTCAGAAACTGAGATACCATTGAAGAAACCTTTAACGAAAAGAAGGAAGTCAGCTCAGGCAAAAAATGAGGATTTATTAGAACATGCATGTCAGCGACTGCAGGAACTGATGTCTGATGAGGACCTCATTGGCATAATGTGGGCCCGTGAACTACAGAAAATGGACAGAATGCAGCAAACATTAGCAAAGAAATTTATAAACGACATTTTATTTGAAGGGGTAATGGGCACCTTGCGAAGAGATTCTGTGGTGATAAATGGTTCTACATCAACTTCAACACATGTCTCCAAGACCTAATTTCTGAAGCCCATCAAGTGCTTCAACCAGTCCACACATTGTACAACGAGGTGCTAGTCTCTATTTTACAAATTTGTCTCCTGAAATTTCATAATTCCATACGTTTGTTGAAGTATGCTCTGGTGAGTTTTGTGTTGTGCGGTGTATATTCAGTTCAAATTTTATCACTTCTCATAATGTAGACATTAGGAGATTGTAAATTCCAGTGTAATGATTATATCTGCAAAAGAGTTGCTAATTGACTGCTTCCACAAAAACTTTTACCATGTAGTACTGTCCTCTGCGAGTCATAAATTTTCTATTATTTGCACGTCACTTATTGTGGTGTATTTTTTTCAAGCAGATGCAAGTAGATTCAGGGTTTTGATTACAGTACACTTGCTAGTAGTTGGTGCAGTGAATGTTGAAAATTGGACGTCTTCAAAAGTGTTTCTGGTTGTCAGGTAATTTAGTGTGATGGATAATCTTTCCCAGGTTTTGGTTGTTGCCCTCAACACTGTATCTTTTCTCTGTTCATAAGTTATTAAAAGGTTCAACCATTTGTTGAAAGCTCACTCATTCATCTTTTAATTGTAGTACTCGGCCAGTTCTGCTGAAAGTTCTCCTAGGATGTTAGTATGATTGTATGTCAAACATCTTCCAAGCTATTTTTTGACCCAACACCACTTCCTCTCATTTTTCTTCTTGCTGCACGTAATGATCACAATTGCAATACGTGCAAGTTCCTTGTCGTTAAGTGCTCACACGTCTGCTACAAAGACAGAGTTCTAGCTGACACATATCTCGCATAAATATTGCGAATAATATTGCGCCAGTATCGAACTCGCTCTCGCTCTTTTGTGCAGTATATTGGCACAGTATTATTGCATAATGTTGTGCACATGAGGCCCCCCTATAGTGATACAATATATTTTTGAAGGTGGTGGCCCACAGCTTATAAGTGCCCCACAGGTTATGAATATTGAATAAAATAAGCCTTAGTTCAGTGCCAAGGGTGGATAATAAATCTTTCTTTATTATGACTAGTTTCCAGGCATTAGACATTTAGCCCTTTGACTGCCAAAGGCATGGCACCTGCTTGGCATGCTGAGGCACCACGGCCTGCGACAAACCTGTGCTGCATGCCTGTCTCTCGGAACCGCTGCCGGGACCGGATCAGCCCGCGCTGCTCAACCCGCCTTGTGCTGAATATTTCTTGGTTGAACATGACTCGCGCAGAGTCAGCGTAAATTTTTGGTAACTTTGAGCTCTAATATCTTGGGCAATAATTTTTGTAAAGAAATAAGATTTGGCCATCTTTTACTTCTCTTAAGAATAATAAGGAAAAGAATTTTGCGAGCCATATTGAACCAGAAAATTGTAAATCGAAGTTTAGCTTCTTGCGTCTCCTGAACTAATGCTATGACAAACATGAAACTTCGTATGTAGTAAGCTAACAGCACAAGTTTCTTAAATATAAAGTTTCATTTTCATAGCACTTTTAAGTACTGAATGAGTTAAGCACAAAATTGAAGATTTTGTAAAAATGCCAAAACTGCGGTATTTTCGTTTCGATTTTTCTAAACAACTATGCTCCATAAAACATACCAAGCTGTACAACTGGAATGAAAGTTGGGCGCGAATATCAGTCCTGAAAACAATGTAAACTTCGGGTTAGAATATCTAGTAGTGTGAACCGATGATGAAAATGAATTTAGAGAGTAATAGATTGACTGCACAACAATAAGGAATAAAAATTTTTACTCCCCTACTATTTTCCAATAATCTGCAAATTAGTCGAAAAGATGTTGACTGTTATGAAATGATGAAAGCAGGGTGTATTCATTACTTCTTTTTCAAGTACTGTTTCCTATTAATGCTTCAAAGCCAGTCTCATTCGAACAACAAATTTTAAGCCCCCCACCCTCCCCAGAACAATGAGTTTAATTTTCAATATTGACTAACAACAGAGGCAAAGTAGCAAGAAAAATCACACTGAGAAAAAGAGTTTTAATTTTGACATGTTGTTTCTCGTTGATCAAAGGCATTTAAATCAGTAATGGAAAACATCTTTTGTAGTAGTAGACCAAGTGTGGTCTACATTTGTACTACTAAGATAAAAGAATATAACTGTCCATATTACATGTTAATAATTTAAATGTATTGTTCGCAGATTAATGTATGGGTTTTGTTATACTGGCGCAATGTACTCGGCGTAATTACATTTGCCACAGTACAGATATTGCGCCATCTCAATCACCAAGTCTGTTCTTTTGTTAGTAAACTGCTACATATGATGAAGTCAGGCTTCGTTTGAATAATTTGACACCTGTTGCATCTATTTCCCATTCTTTTTTTGATCTGGTCCTTGGACCGGCACTGGCGAAGTTAAAAATATAAATCTATTTATTTTTTTTACATTTTTGCTTTATTATTATTATTATTATTATTATTCAGAAGTGTCAATAAATTTTCTCATATTTAGTTCCCAGTGATCAGTAATGCTTCTTTGTATGATAAGTCTCAAAGCAGGGTACAACACATAATAGAACGTTGGAAGTTTTGCACTGGTATCTAGTTTCCCGGCGCACTTTCTGTTTTGTACAAACCACGCATCTGGCATCTGCGCAGTTTTCTGCGAATGTTCACTCACGATAACAGCTAGAAAATGTCTCCCTTTGAATCGCAGAGGATTCTCGTCATTGTAGCACCTTCCCCTACCAGCTTTTCTTTGTCCTGTAGCATATTTTTTCTACAATCTCCCTTACAAGAGAAAGGGGAAACTCTGCAAGTGTCATTTTTAGCCCTGTTACTGACTGGTGGAGATCATGAGCATTTTGAATGCACAAATCCAGAATGTGAAAAAAATATTTCTTATACCATTTCACAGTCTTACGCACTGATCCCACTGAGCTCAGTTACATGTGACAACAGTCAACTGCACCCACACTCAAATTGTAATCTACAATACATTGCGGTTCCTTTATTTCTTCGCCAGTATTTCTGTCAGTCTTCTCTGTTTTAACCATTTGTGTTGTGTAACTTGTGGTCAACATGTACACCTCTCTCTTATCGCACCACTTGATAGCAAAGACCTTGTCAATGGACCTAAACTCAGTGTCTCCTCGTTTTAATTTCTTCTGCAGTTTTGGCATGTTGCGCCTGTTCTTACGAACAGTGCCGCGTGTGGCTGTTCCATGGTTGTGAAGCCAGAGGGAACAAGTCGGGGCTGGAGTACCAGTTATCAACATATGGTCCCATAAGAGTTGCCACTACGTCACCACTTTTTCCCAAATTGTGGAACCCAATTTCTGTTGTCGCACCTGTATATTCAATAAAATCTAAAATATACCCACTCTGACAGTCAAACAGTACAATGTCTTTATTCCGAATCTACTTCACTTGGTTGGAATAAATTGCTTAAAAGATAATTGCGCTTTGAACAGCAAGAAACTTTCACCTATACAAAGCTTGTGATGTGGGAGAAATGAATTACCAAACGTCTTACGAACTTTGTCAACAATCATCTTAATTTTAAATAGACTGTCGCCTCCAGTACGCACAGAGTTATCACTGAAGTGTAACGTTCTGAGAAGTAGACGAAAACATTCTCGGGACATAATGCGCCATTAGAAGGCAAACAGCAACAAAACAATACAGTTCTTCAAATCCAGTGTCTTTCGACTTTGACAGTCGACAATTCACAGATTCTGTCGTATTTTCTCTGGTGTAAACGTAAAAACGATTTGTTTCATCTGCAGTAAATTGCAACAGTTCTTGAGACATAAATATCACAAAAATTGAAAGAATGCTTGGGTCAGTATCTAATTGACATTTGTGTCCTGAACTCGAGTCATTGAAGTGATGGTTTAACGGTTGGAAATCGGTTTCTTTCCAGTCAAATGTGTCACTTAAGTACACTCTTTTCTGAACCATTTCACTGTCACTTTCTGATCCCTCGGATTCAGAGGAACTGCTGACTGTAATTCTTGCTCTCCTCTCTGATGTAAAGGGCTGAGGACTACAGCTTTGAGATTTTGTTGAAGACTCATCACTGTTAGCAACGTCAGATAATTCACACCCACTGTTGCTCTTAGTGAGCATATCCAGGATTTCTTTATCTGTGCAACCAGAGTGATGTGACTTCTCTCATATAAAACAAGAAAAATGATGAAAATACGGGAATCTAAGTCGAATTCTGCAAAGAGTGAACACAGCAACAAATATATATGCACTCTCTAACTACACAGTCAGACCACCGAACAGCTACTATAAAAGGGCAGGGCGGAAAGACAGCTGTGCATGTATACACCTCCGTAGTGCTGTGGTAGCTGTGACTCAGTGCGCCTAAACTCTTCTCTAGCAGTGGGAGACCAGTGGCGTGGGATGCGTAAACATGTCCTTAGTGCTGTAGGGAAGACCCAAGGCCACGTGTATACATGCCAGGCATGCCAGGGGAACGGCGAGGCATGACGAGTTAACACGTCCCCAGCAGTCAAAGGGTTAAAACAGCTTAAATGGCGATATAAAACCCATGGTGTCAGGTGCCATTAAGTTTTGTTATCGGGAAGCAAAATACATTTACATTGGTAATAACTAGTAACCTGCTCTGGCTTCGCACAGTTAGCACTTAGTACCGGCCGGTTGATTTGTCTCCCATAGTGGGTGATAAATTATATACACACTTCCTTGTGAATCACTCCATCTATCAGTGAAAACTGTATCAAAATCCAACTGTAGTTCCTGAGATTAGCTGTCACATGCAGACAGAAAAAAATGTGGCAGATGACTTGAATTTATAGTATGTATAGATTCTTGTCAAGTTTTGCTGCCTTCTGGACTTGGAGTGGCTGTTTACTGTACTGATTTTCCCACCACAAAATGCCTCCCCTGTAGCTGATCAGTTTGTAGCTCCCACCATTACCACAAGATGTCATACCACACCCACATTAAACATGAAACAAATAACAATGCATATATTACACTCACCATTACTACAGTTATAAATTTCTAGTGAACCTGGTAATGCTTCATAATTGCTAAATATGTATGGGAATTGGATATCTATATTTCCTCCTTCCCTCATCTTTTGTCCATCTACTCCTCCTCCCTCCTATCTCTGTCCATCATCCCCACCCCCTCCCACTCTTTTATCCCAAACCCTCTCTATCCATGTCCATACCCTCTTCCCCCATATCTCTGTCCATATCATCCTTCTCCCTTCTTATCCATCTCCTCCCCCCTACTCTATCTCCTCCTCCTTCTCTGACATTATATATTGTTACGACATTGAGAATAGAAGTCAAAATGAATGGATAAATCAGTTTTAATCGTTAGTACATGGAGTATGAGAGAGACCTTTCCAGCTCTGGGTCCATGAGGATAGTAACTTTATTGACAGTATTCCACATGGTTTTAGTCTACGGACAGTTAGCATTATGAAGTTAGCCATAGACACAACTCTCCTGTTTTCTGTTAAGAATGACTGCAAAATGTAAAATAAAACTGCACATTTTCACAGCACAGCTTAGCATGTTCTTTCTTGCAGCTGGTTTAACAGAAAGTGTTTATTGTGTGTTATTGTGAAACATGTCTGTATATACAGGGTAATAGGCTGTGCATTGTCTTTCCGTCGCTCCATTACTTGAAAACAAGTTCAGTAAAATCATTAATTTATTTAAATGAAATAAATTGGAATTCATTCTTCAGTTCAAATTTTCACTTTGGCTGTCTACTTGTCGACGTTCCAAAGTATTTTGTGCATAAGCTCCAACTGAGCAAGTCATACTTCGCTACATCCATTGTTCCGGAATCATAATGTATGTAGCCAAGTATTGTTATTCAATTTGCCTCCAAACACTGTCTATGCTCTTTTTCAATCTCATTGACTTGATGTGTCACTAGTGTCATTGTTCCCAAAGAAATAAACCACACACTGAAATCAATTGAATATTTGCATCACACCAAGGACATCACCACTCCCAATAACACACTAAAATATCACTTTCAATTGTATTGTTTTTCACAAAATACCAATATTCAGTGTGGAATTGTTTGCCATTATGAAAAGTGTCCTCAAACTGAACATCATATTATTATTATTATTATTATTATTATTATTATTTTACAAAAAAAGTGTGAAAGTGGAACTGTCTTTTTATGAGATTTTCATACAAAAATATCATCCACTTTTGTAGTGGGTTTTCAAAACATTTCCTTCGTACAAACCTTGTCCTGACAATTATGAGGAATCAGCCTACATATTAGTGAACAGCGTATCAAATTCCCTACACATACAAACACACAGAATAATGGTGTGGGGTTTATAATATGTATAAACAAAATGTGTTTGATTTCCCAGTATTTGCTACATTTTATTATTGGCAATGTAATATATTTTGCTGTATGACAACAGAGACAAATGATGAATTTTATATCAGTTGACACCATAGGTTTTATAAGACCATGTAAGTTGTTGTAAATGTCTTATCATATCCAATAAGGGTCTGAGGACTAGAACTGTTCATAATAAAGGGGTTATCATCAGCTCTGGATGAAACTATGATATTTTTTAAACATTAGTGATGCAATGGGCAAGATTCTATGATGACGCGGAATTGAGCACACTTACTTCAGCAACAACAAAATAGAAAACTTCCTGGGTTCTTTTAGAGACCTCATGGACAAGCTTCAAGTGGCAGGAGTATAAGAATTTACTTGCGATTATGGACTGTTGTATATGGGTGAAATGGGATTTCCTGTCTACACACACATTGCAGAGCATGATCGATATTTCACAAAGCCAGCCACTTACCACTAACAAGGACAAGTCCCCAGAGGTGGGATTGACTTTTTGAAACTATCTGTACACTTGTGTAGGTAGGATTCCAAGTATTGCATACTGCAGTGGGCCTTCAGTTACGAGTAATAGATATAAAAGAAGAATTTTACATCTGCTCTAGGACCTTAAAAATTATAAGTGATATCTGCAGTGGTGTGTGTTGTGTTATGGTTAAGATACATTACTGTCTTATTTAAGGTTGCGAGTTCAAATCATGTTAGGTGCTTTTAAACTGTTATTTTTTAAATAGTTATTGAAGTGACTGATTATTATTCCTATTTATTTAATTGGTTTAAATGTAATGCTTGTTATTTGTAATCCTTTGCTACATAATTTTAATAATTGTATTAACTTTTTATTTGCTCCCATTTTTTTCTTAGTCTTTTCTCCATTTGGAATCTTTGTGCATCACAATATTTAATTGTTTGAAAATGCCAGTCTGTTGAATAAAGAACAATTGGAGATATCATCTTTTATATTGGTTGTCCAATTGTGACAATAGTGTATTTCCCATTACAAGATGTACATTTTTTATGATAATTGTCAACATAAATTATTCTTGCACTATGGACAAAATAACACAGATGAAGGTTTAATCAATAAATAAAATGAAATTCAAGTAAATGAGGAGCAGCAGTGATGAATAATAGACGAAAGTATAAAATGATGAAACAGAAGAAAAGAAGAGCACATGCACAAAGATTCCAAATGAAAAAAGAGCGATAGGAAGAGAAAATGAGAGCAAATAAAAAGTTAATAGGATGATTAAAATGGTGTGGCTAAGGATTAGAAATAAAAAATTACATTTCAACCAATAAACTGACTGAAAATAATGATAAATGTCATTAATGTAGATGTAAAAATAAAATTTTTAGAACACCTAATGGGATTCAAATCCACAACCTTCAACACATCTGTAATACATTGGAACCACTATGCTACACCACTACTCCAAATATTCACTTACAATTTTAAGGCTCTAGAGCACTACACAAATTTATTTTTGGTCTATTACGCACAAATGAAGACCCATTGCTCCAAATGGCTGCAGGTTGTGATATCTGCGACCCTAACCTACACCACCATATAGACACTTTCAAAAAGCCAATCCTACACCTGGAGACCTTGATCTGTAAGTGAAAAATCATGAAGGGTGGGTAGGTAGCAAAGTGCCGGTCAAACTTGAACCACCAGGAGGACTGCAGTCTCTGTTTCCTGTAATTGCAGGTCAGTGGGCTGATTTCGTTAGCAGAGTTGCCATGTGAACATCACACTACAGGTAGCAGGAAGCACTGATATGTCTCGGGAACCACCTGCCGGTATGTAAGCAGCAATGTGTCACAATAACAGCTTCCACCGGATGAACTGACGACAACTGATAAACATTCTCATCAAATTTACCACCCAATCGAAACATTGTATGGAATATTACCCAACCATTTCCATTGATCAATGTAAAGCAGACATCACCAGGCATGGGCTGCCCTGGACTCCCTAAACAAACTGAGGGCAATAAAAGAGACCACGACCACACAGCAGTCTTGCCCTTTGTGCTTCTCGCGGGGAATCCACTGTCCTTTGTTGGCTACAGATTGCCCACACTCGACTGGCCCACGGTCACATTCTCAGACGTGAGGACTCACCTTACTGCTCATGTGGTGCCCCCTGACAGTAGCCCTCATCATACTGTACTGTCCAGATTTGGCTACTTTGCAGTATATCTCAACATTCCTGACACACTACCTCTGGTGCTAGCAGATGATGCCAAAGTGGCTGACCTGATTTTATGTTCCTCTTCCAAAGGTGGTTTCTACTCGTCTCTGTGAGGTGGGGCGCTTTGACCTCATTGACTGCCTGAGGGATTGGAGGGGCACCTCTCACTTGCTGTGGACTGGGAACACACACCGGCTCTTGCTCAGTGACCTGGCCTGACTCCTTCCATTCCGACCTATAATCCTTGTTAGTTTTTTATATTTTCCACTTTTAATATTTTGTCTTTCCTATAATTTTATCATCTTGTCTGTGCTGCCCATTTTTTTGGGATAACAGACGCAGAGGATGTGTGTCTCGGCCTGTACCTTCAACTGCATTCTGTGCATGGCAACTCACCTGCCTTACTCCCTCTCACTCTTCTCCTTGCTTTTATCTCTGTCTTATTGTATCTTGGTTACAGTCATACTTCCCAGGATTTGCTTTTGCATCCTTACTCTGGTTCGATACATACAGAATGAAGCAACTGCCACTAGCAATTCCCATTGCTGTGCAGTCCAGAGCAAATATCGCCTGTCGAAATTTTCTCAGTAGTGTTTCCCGAAAATAACATCACTTTCCCTCTAGGAATTCCCATTTAAGTTTAAGCAGCACCTCCGTAATACTTGTGTGCTGATTGAATCTACCTTTAAAAATCTAGCAGCCTCTGATTTATGGATCCCAAACACTCGAGGAGAGCTCAATAATGGGTTGCACTAGCATTCTGTATGTTGTCTCGTTTATGGATGAGCTCCACTTTTCCAAAATTCTCCCTATAAAATGAATTCGAATATTCACATTCTCTACTACAAACTTTACATTCTCATTCCATTTAATATCACTTTACAACATTATGCCCAGCTATTTAATTTATGTGACTGTGCCATGCAGCACACTACTAATGCTGTGTTTGAATTCATAGGATTCTTTTTCCTACTCATCCACATTGACTTGCATTTTTCTTCATCTAAGGCAAGCTGCTATCCATCACACCAACTAGAAACTGTCATTTTGTACTCTTGTATAGTCACTCGACAACTATACATTCATTTCAGTATTTCATTTTAGCTTTTCAGTAATTTAGAATTTTTAACATCGAGATTGTGTGTCTTAGTGAGTGAGTATGACATTTGTAAGAGAGGTTGGTTCCTTCCATTTTTAGTAGTGTTCAGCCAGCCACAGTGTTAAGGCCTTTTTCTTATTATTGGATGTGTCCTTGAAAATTATGTCTGCTAGTCTGCTAGTATTTGTTGACTGAGTGGATAAGGAGGAATGTATTAAATTCTTTTGAAGTTCACTAGTCCAAGGAAAATATTTGTGATTGTTAATAACCTAAATATTGAATACCCCAAACAACAACACAATAACAAACCTCTGTTTCTCAGTGGAGATTCTTTATGTTGTTGTGTCTAAAGTTCTCTCTATTTTGGATATCTTCATCAGAAACGTTCAGTCTTCTGAATGTATTTGAGTTCCATTGATCCAGTTACTTCTTTTATTTCTCTTGTTGATGTATTGAAATATTTATTTAGTTAATCTATTTTCCTCCATTCTTTTTATACCAGAAAATTCTGATTCTTTAAAGGATCGAAAGCTCGTGTGTAAAATGGCTTCAAACATCTGATTAATTGATAAATGAGTTAATGTGTTAAATACTTGATGATGTTAAGCATGTAAGCGAGAATAAATTTAGAGAAGAAGGTTTGAAATTATGCTTAGTTTGTTGCAAGTCGCTAAGTGATCTCATTATGAAATACTGGATGAATATAGTCTTGAGTAATTTGTGCTTAATTTTAAGCAAAAGCAAGTTTTTCGCTCATCTCAATGTTTATGACATCATATCTAGTACAATAATACATCGTACAATTATATAATTTTGCAGTTTATTCAGTGATGTATCAGGATACCGTCAATAAACTGTTTTGCAAATAGTCATTAGTAAAGAAATAATAAATTAAAATGTCATGTCTGCTCCTGAAGTTTTACTGCATTAACAGCAAAAATGTAGCAAGTGATAAACTTTTTTGCTGTCATCAATTTAGGGTAGGTATCAGAAAGAAGTAGTTTTGTGAAGGTTTGAAATTGTGTGTAAAGTTTGTTGGAAGAGAATAAGTGTTCTCATTGTCAAATAGTGGATGAATTAAGTCTGGGTATTTGCGCACCATCACCTCAAGGCAAACACACGATTTCAAATTTAACATAAGATTATATCTTTTAATGAATGGAGTATAATAGCATTTAAAATTTTTAAATTTGGTCAATAATTAAGCAAAATATTGAAAATCAAATTTTTGTTGCCCTTGGTAGCCATTAGATAGCAACCTGCAACTGGTACCGTATTCCTAGATAGTTGGTTTTTGTAATATAGATGTATAAAAAAAGTGCCCCCCCCCCCCTCCCCAAATTTTGTATGAAATGTCTTGGTGTTTACTTTAGAGTTCTGTGTTTGTCCTTAGCATATATATTTCCCATTTTCATCCATTACAGCATACAAATGTTTTTAAATATTATCTTTCTCTTTTGTTGTTTGTATTTCTTTCATTTCTCATACTTAAGGGCAAAATGATGCTATATAGAGTGCTTAAAGTCCTGTTACAATGGTATATTGTCTGATTTTTGTGTCAATAAACTGTTTTGCAAATGGAAATCAGATTAAAATTTTATATGTCCTTGAAGAGTTTTTTTATACTTTGTTGTTCCTTCTGAAGCACATTTCTAGCGATTTCAGAGCATTCAAGACGGTAATAATTTTCTTAATTTTGGATGCAGACTTTTTATGCCTCTTTTCTCATAAAATTTTCCTTATAAGATTTACTTGAATCACGGTTGAATAAATGCCCATGCCAAAGATTGCTGTGCTATGTTATCTTCAAAACCGAGATAGTTGATTGTTTAAAATTATACCAAACACCTCTCTGATCCTGTTTTGTTGATAGGCTACTAAGAAACACACTCAAAAAATCCCTTGGTGGGATTATTCATAACAGCACAAGATTATTCACAAGTATCTCCAATGTTTCATATGAGGACTGCACAAAAACTACATGACATACATAAAATACAAACATCAGTTGTAGAGGATCTTTGCATCACAAGGGGCACCATTTGGGGAATGTCAAACACCTATGTGTAAGCAGTTCATTGATGGTGCTGACATGAACTGCCAGGGAAGGTGCAACGGCAGGCTCGCTTTGGAAATTGTTCATTTGGTTGCCTATCAGTGGGCACGAACTATTCAGTATGATATGAAGTGGACGATTTCTCTACATATCCTACCATGCCTGCCCCCTAGTGTGATAGTGCTGCAGCATATATTACAAATTTAAACTTGGGGAGATACTCTGTCCACTGGTATGTCTCATTTTTTGTGTGTCTTGTAGATTTTGTGCAATTTTCTTCTGACTAACTGGAGGTTAACTGCACTTGGACAATTCTTCATTGTTGCAATCAACAATTTGTCACATTATGCTGGGCTTCAGTCAACTATTTGCTATGCAGATGATAAATTTTAATCACCATGGATTGATATTAGACCAGAAATGGCGGTATGTGCTCTCCTTAACATGAAACTGGTCCTTATCTAACAAACTGCTGTGTAATGCACAGAAAACTTGACACCTCCAGCTGGTACTGGCTAAAGAAGTAGAAAAAATATTGATTCCAAGCCAAACTGGCAATGCACGTTAACCTTGTCTGCAAAAATATATCGCTGGTGTCCTAGCTCAAATGGAAATTAGCTGATCTGGTCTACCCGCAGTGGTAACACCGGTTCCCATCAGATCACTGAAATTAAGCGCTGTCGAGCTGGTCTGCTGAGTGCTGTTGGCAAGTGGGGTGCACTCCGCTCTTGTGAGGCAAACTGAGGAACTACTTGATTGAGAAGTAGCGGCTCCAGTCTCATAAATTGACATGTGACCAGGAGAGCTGTGTGCCGACCACATGCCCCTCCATATCTGCATGCAGTTATGCTTGTGGGCTGAGGGTGACACGGTGGCCAGTCAGTACTGTTGGGCCTTCCAATGCCTCTTTGGACAGAGTAGTGAGTAATAAATATCTTAGAACAACTTACCTTGGACTTTTTCATCTCTCATATCTTGTGGATTGTTGCTGTGGGGTTCATTTGTTTCATGTCAGTGATGTATTACTGATTCAGAAAAAGGTGCTACAAATAATGTGTAAGATTGGTCCAAGGGAACACTGCCATCCTAAAAGAATCACTAACAAGGAGACGGCACAACTGTGGGTTGGGGATTTGTCCAAAATTTTGTGTGGTGAAAGAGGACCTCTAACACCTCATGTGGTTAAAATATTAGGATGCACTACCCGGAAAATTTCAGGCCTCAATTGGCCGCTGTATTCTCCATATCTGAACCATGTGACTCCTTTTTGGGTGACTACCTTAAAGACAAGATGTACAGCAATAACCTCAAAACCATTGCTGTTCTGAAAAAAAGCCATTCTGTAGGTCACCAACAGCATCGATGTTCTGACCCTTCAGCGGGTCATGCAGAAATTTGCTATTCGTCTGTACCACATCATCACCAATGGTGGCAGGCATATTGAACAAGTCGTAACCTAAGTCCGAATATCTGTAGTGATGTTTACATGTTGAATAAAGTGTGTGCACACTGTAGTTTGAAACTAATTTACTTTTTATTTTTCATATAGTCAATATTGCCACTGTGTAACTTCATACACATAAACACTATTGCTGTGCATGTAAATGTTTGGAGTTGCAATTCATAGTGATATGTAAAATGGCCACCAGAGTTCATTTGTGTTTTTCACATTTAGTGTTGCCATGCCCGGTAGGGTATATAATGGACGTGAGCAGCATCAGATGCATTTGTGAGTACTGTAAAGGACAAGGAGGTACCATCTACTTGTGAGAGATATTGTTATCAGTCCCTGACAGAATTTGTAAGTTCTCCCATTGTGGATATCCATTTAGCCAGCTGGCCAATTTGTGCTGTATGCAGATTTGTGGGGCTTTCAGATGTGACACTGGCCTGGTGTTGGCTGCATGGGAATGTGAGGTCAGGCATACTCTTGTAAAGATTGCAACCGGCCGAGTGTGACCAGCAACAACAAAGACTGCTGTTTTGCGTACTTAGCACTTAGTACTTACCCCTCCACATCTGTGCCTGCCATCTGAGAGCAAGTAATGGATTCTTTGCAGTATGGTATGCCATACTGGACCATTGGTCGAAGACTAGCAGCAGTTAGCCTAGGTATTTACAATTACGTGCACAGGATGCAGTTAACACAACAACACAAACAGCTGCATATGGAGTGGCACTGTGACCGGGAAGTATGGACCACAAGCAACAGACATCACATTTTGTTCAGCAATGAATTGTTCTGCACTAACCCAGATGATGACCATTTGCAGGAAAGTAAGATGGTTACCTGGGGAAAGGTCCCATTCTTTCAATATTTAGAGAAGCACAACAGTGTTACTCCTGGTGTTCGAGTATGAGAAGCCACAGGATATGACTTCAGGTTGCATCTGGTAATAGAGGAAATTTTGACAGCAGAATGATACATCACATCGTGCATCATTATGTGTTACATCTCGTGCAGCAGTATTGTGGTGCTATTTCTGAACGGGCCAATGCTCGGCTACACGTGGCATGTGTGTGTATTAACAGAATATGAATTTATTCTCTATGAACTGCCTGTGTAATGTTGAGATGCTCTCATGTCTAGGTGACCCCAGATCTGTCCTCGATGCAGTGTCTGACTGATAAGTGGCTCCTACTTCAAAATTTTTTGTGAATTTGACTTGGTTTTGTAATCACTGAAAAAACACCACAAACCCTCTCATCCTGTGAAGAATAATTTTGTTTCCTCCTCCCCTTCTGGATGGTTCACTTTTATTGTCATACATTTATAAAATTAATTTTAAACCCAGCCTTTGTGCTGATGATGCGTTACATGTAATGAAACACTCTTTGAGAAGAGCTGCACAAATTTTCAGTCAGATCTTTGTAAGATTTCAGAGTGGTGCAAAAATTTTAAACTTGTTTCAAGTGTTCAGAAATGGAAAATTGTACAGTTCACTAAATGAAGAAAAGTAGTATTGTATAAATACAACATCAGTGAATCACAATTTGAATACCTGGGTGTAATGATTTTTAGAGACAGAAATCAAATGATCACATAGGGTCAATCATAGACAGGGACAAGAACAAATTCATCTCTGTTGGAGCCAATAGAAGCACAAGCAAAGACCATTTGATTAAAAAAGCATTTTGATGTTTTGTCAAAGCAACAAAATTCTCTTATTAAGTGGAATAAAAAACTATTGATCTTATTTTACTGCCAATCACCACCAGATGGTTATAGTTACTCAGATTTCTGATCTCCATTATCAACAATTCTCCTTTTTTGTAAAGGTACTGCAGTATCAATGGCAGTAAATGTATAGTATGTATGTGTAGTAGTATGTAATGCACAACTTGTTATATACATTTATTAATGAGCTGCAAGATATCATTGTTCTAAATGTACAGAAAGCGATGATGTCCGAAACCGTTAAGTTATTATTGACAAATAAAGATTATTATTATTATTATTATTATTATTATTATTATTATTATTATTAACAAGTGTTTGACTCACAGCAGGGTGAATGTTGGAAAACCAGAATCAGCATGGACAAATCCCATCAAAGCCTACTTACAAAGTTTCAAGAAACAGTATTAGTGAAGAATCTAGAGATGTTGTGTGTCCCACTAGATGTTTCTCCTATAAGGACTGTGAAGACAAGTATAGAATAATTACAGTACACACAGAGGTATTTAAGCAGTCATTCTTCTTGCACTCCATATGAGAAAAAAATCCTAACATACGGTCCTGTACCTTTTCTGCGCACTTCACAGTGATTTGCAGAGTATGTGTGCAGATGCAGAGAATGGGCACTGGTGCTAGTGTAGTATCCAACAAAGTGTGCGAGATGGAAGGCAAAGTAGGGATACCTGCGGAGAGCACATTGTGGACTTACCGTCACTTGCAGCTCCTGGCAGACTACTTGATCACCTCAAAATATCCTGTGTTAAAATGGAATCATCGGTCTGGCTGCACATACACGAATGCACTATCTATAAGTCACACTGTGGAAACCTTGGAAATAACACTGACAAGGGGACTCCTACTCATCACCACCAATCTCGTCCAAATTTTTGGTACATCCATGGCTTGGCCAGAACTGGAAGTTATGGAAGTGTGAGCTCCAGATTGCCAACCGTAGCATTTTTGACCCTGGTTGGGTGACGCACATGCCATTTATCGTAGTGTAATTTCCAGGCAGTGGTTGGCACAGCAGGAGATGTACGGAATGCATGGGGCCAAGTACGTAGTGGATTTATGAAGAGTCATTCTCCCCTGCTTTGTTTCCCTTGATCCCGGCAAATGGTTGGTCTACTTGATGGGAGGCCCTAGTCATGCAACATTTACATTTTATTGACTTCTTTGGACCATATCAACTCATCATTACACACAAACATATAATCCGATAAAACTTCCATTACTTTCTCTTGTATTTTACTTGCAGTTAGAATATGTTCTTCAGTTTCTACCACGGAGCTTTCGGGTGTGATCAGATTGTTTTCAGCCATTTTCAATCGTTGCTTCATTGTGGATGCTATCATTGCCTGGCTCCTTTTCTTTTTCTACCAATTTTCCAAGCATATTGCTACATTCACTTGTACTGTCAGGCATGTTTGGTCGAATCATTCTCTGTGTTCTCATTGTATTCTCAAAATATTCACTTTGCTTGCCAAAGAGCTAGCAAGTGACTGAGCTCTGTAGTCATAGATAGCATTTTCCTGAACGGCCAATGGGTTGATTTTACCTGCTTGTAAATAATATAAATGTTGAAAATTAAAAAAAAAAAAAGAAAAAAAGAAAGAAAGAAAAGAAAAGAAAACAAATATGTAGCTAACTGCATGACATTCAGATTACTGTCATGTACTCTTAACTACTGCACAAAATGCTGTCTGAAAACTACATTAACATAAACATCTCATACCTTGCCCAACCTGCATGTAAATGCTTTTTTACATATTTAGCCACCTGTAATTCCCACTTCCTGCCTTTTTCATTTCTGTCCAATCCCAGCATATACCATAAATTTGGACAAAATCCATAAGCGGGTGCAGTCCCCTTGTAAGTTAAGGCTCTGGACGTCCATTATGGAGGAGTAGGGTCCAAATCCTCATCTGGCCATTCAGATATAGTGTTTCTATAGTTACCTCAAGCTGCCTGTGCAACATAGTAAAGACAAAGAGGACATTCCTTGCTTAGTCTTCTACTATACTCCGTTTATCGAAGTTTAACACAGAAGTTGCTCTATGTATTTTTCAAGTGTTGTTGTTACTTCACTTGATTCTTACCACAAAATGTAAATTGCAAATTGTCAATGTTTGCAATATGTTGCAGTCTTGGACATTGCCTTACTGGCTGACGCGTTTAAAATGTAGCTGCATTACTCTTCAAGCTGCCGTGTTCGCCGCCAGACGACGATTGCGCTACAACAGCAGCATTATTATATCGTAAAAGCCGAACAACAAAATGTCAAATTCCTTGTACATGTGATTCATAAACATTGAACAACAGGCAAACTGTACAAGTACGGGCTGATCCATATAAACCTGAATTATTTCAGTGGGTCATAATTTCCTCCCAAAAGGTCATAGGAATGGAAATATTGTTTCAATAATCTCAGTAGTTCTGAGAGAATCAGAAATATCACCCTTTGTTGGCAAATTGATTTTTCTTTCTGCACACAATTCCCTTGTCCAGTATAATGCCGCACTTGCTCGAATCATGTTAGTTCATTCGTATCCTAATCCCTTTTGGTTTGTGAGGTCTGCAAGTGCGTAGTTTGGGTCGCCTGACAGTAACAAACAATTTAGTGATTCGTTTGTAGTCTTTAGCTGGCAGAAACATTCAGTACACACTTCGAGAGCGGGTTTTTATTGTGAAAATCTATTTGAAGACAAATCCACTGGCTATAACACAACAGGCATCCTGGAGAGAAGTCAACAATTTTATTGATTGGAAGAAAGTTGGGGACTTATGGTTTACTAAATGGTGACAGTGGTAAACATAGACATAATTGAGTGCAGAGGTTATTGATAGTGTTCAAAGATGCCTGGTGAACTCTCCGATGAAATCAGTGCACCGATTGAGACAGGCATTTCATATGACAGATGTCACAGAGCTGCGAAGCAACCGGCATTGCAACTGCAGATGATGAAAGCAGTGCGAGAAGCAGACCACAAGAAAAGAAATCTGTTCTGTTGATTGTTTTAGGGGTTTTTATTCAATGTCCAGACATTCTCTCTGTAATTTGGTTTGCAGATGAGGCATGGTTCAATCTGTCAGGTTACACCAACTGACAAAACAGCAGATACTGTGCTGGTGTAACCCCCATATCATCCACAAAACACCACTGCATGACAAAAAGGTTGAGGTGTGGTGTGAGGTATCAGCTTCCAGGATTGTCGGCTCCATTTTCTTTGATACACCTGTAGACACTAGTTTTTTACACTCTTCATCAATACGTTCGTGGAGCAGCTGGATGATGTCGAACTTATGGAAGGTTGTTTCTAACAAGATGGAGCAACATTATAATATGATAAAAAATAGTAATAAATGTTTGATGTATGGAAATAATGAGATTAATTTTTCTGCATGTCGGACGAGCAGAAGAAGCTGAGATACGCTTGTAAATGGGTGAAGAATATTTTCATATTAGTTTTACATAAACAAAATAGTCTTTCTCTTGTAGATTTATGCTTACCAATTAATAATGCTATGTCCGATTGCCATATTCACCTACAAAATCTTGATTTTGTCCATCATTCCTTTTGTAATCGAATCTTTGTAATTACCCCGAAGTACACTGGTGGGCTTCTTGGATTTTTATATATTACAGTACCACTTTGAATAACAACTCAGTTTGTCACTGGTGAAATACCACTATAAATACAGACTTTTTACGTATTCTTACGACCAAACTGGCTACTGCTGATTACACTCTAAAATAACATGTCTACTTTTGTTCATTAACAGAGAGTGAGTCCTTCCTCTTACCAAAGAACAGAAAAAACAAAAACAAAAAAACAAAAACCTAAAAGCAAGGAATGCAAAAGGTACATCACAATGTGTTACATGCCTGAAGCTTCATGCAGCTTGTGACCAGTTTCTATAGTGGTCGCATAACCTCAAAAAATTTGTGCCTCTCGCGATCACATGACCTAACTCATACACCCCCCCCCCCCCCCCCCCCAAAAAATCTCACAGCTTTTTTTCTTGTTGGGGTATCTTAGAAACCAAGTATACAAGAACAGACCATGGATAACGGATAACTGTGGCACTCATTGAGGTCATTGCACATGAAACGAGCTACATTGATGAGGATACACTTCATACAATATTGTGGAATATGGTGAAATTAGTGCAGTTGTTCATCTATGTTGGTGGAGGGCACTGCCAACATTTGCTGCGAGAACTTTGTATGTATGGTATGTATAAGTGTGTGTGTGTGTGTGTGTGTGTGTGTGTGTGTGTGTGTGTGTGTGTGTAAGCTACCTATTATCATCTCGCAAAATTGCAAATGTGTCCAGTTATTGGTTCAGATCTGATGACTCTTTAAAGTAGTTCAGATTTATATGGCCATACTGTATAAAATCAGATTCTGTGTACTACAATTTGTAAAGACGGTGAAATAGGATATGCCATTTATTCATTTTAGGCACTTCATTTTTGGAGAGAAACACACACACACACACACACACACACACACACACACACACACACACACACACACACTAGCTTGTCCTGTATTTGATTTGGGCTCGTATTTATCATCAGTACCACTGCATAACTCTACTTGACATTCGCCACCGTATCAGACAGTCCAGATTTTCTGCATGCTTCAGTGATGGCCATAGCTGCTAGTATTAAAAAACATAAACACCACTCACAGATTATGCCTCGGACCTGTTCCGGCTGAGCAACTGTTGCCTGTAAGGCAGTACAAGAAGTGACCTATGATCGTAGGGCGTGTGATCAGCATGTTGCCCATTGCTCCAATAGCTGACTGGTGATTGTGCTGCTGTTTCTTTGATCAGCTCCTCATTTGGCCTCACGAGACTGCGTGGACTCCCTTCCAGGCCTCCCTCTATCTGATCTGAGGTGGCACCAGGATTCAAACCCCTGTCTTTGTGCACACAAAGACTGCAGTGCTAACTGTTCATCTCTGAAAGCAGTGTACTTAATTCTGCCTTAGCTGCTGTTTCTGTCATATGGTGTTTGTGGACTTGAAGTAAAACACCATTTTGCGGGACCCTCTGTTTACCTATGTAATAAATTACTCTTCCTGTCATAACTGTGTGCTGGATTGGGAATTGAACCTGGAACCTTGGTTTTCATGGGCAATGGCACAACTCTCACACAGTCTTCACAGCTTTATTTCCACCAGTATGTACTTCTCAATGTTCAGGTCACTGGGAGAGTTAAAAACTGTGAGGGCAGTTTGGGTCTTGCCTACAAAAGACAGTCTGCTAGAACATTTCAAAAAAGTGCACCCTCGAGTTCATACTGAAATATTCATTCATGTAACAAATTATTTGTGTTAGTGTATTGTTAGATTCGTACTAATTATTCTGGTTCTCATTCTGAGAATTTTCTAAATAATCCAGGCATACGGCAGAATTATTCCATTGGGAAGCGTTTCGACTGAATACTTACTGGTCATCACACATTTACTATAATGCATTGCAACTAATGAACTTATAGTTGGAATTGTGTTAAAATCAAATTCCCCGAACTACAGCAAGTTGCAAGCCACCTGTGACTCACTCTCTTTAATGTGAATGCATATTTGACTTTCTATTTTTTTTAAATTTATTTTCCAGTATAGGTACAATTTTTTAACTGACACAACAAAACACAGATATTAATTAAATATTTTTTATTTTAGGTTCTGGGCAAGGATCATTACAAAGATGATGAACGACAACTTTTGAGCCAAACTTCAGTGAGTACTGACTTCTTAACTCTGTATGAATGTGTCTGTAACAATACTGTCCTCCTTAACTACTCTTGCATAAGCACTTTTTAACTACACTGTCGTTCCATGTACTCCCTTGTAACATAGAAATTAGTCGCAAACTTGGCAATTAATTGGTTGTTCATTCACAATTCTTACTTTTTAAAGAAAGAACCTCCACAGTCACATTTCTCTGATACATAACAACTTCGTACTCTGCATGACTAGTCAAATGTAGTGACAGAATGCTTATTTAATTCATTTCACAACTTCATCTTGTATGATCTGCAGGTTACGTATATACAACGTGTTACCGAATGACGTTATAAGAATTTGGGAGATTGTAGTGATGCAATTTGGAATATACTGCTATAAGGATTGTATAGCCAGAAATGTGAAATTAAGTTTCTACAGCGTTATGCATTTTCTATGCGTTTGGTAGGTTAACTAAAACACCTGAATACTGTTATTTGAAGAATTTTCATTGACAGAACAGTAGAGCACAATCAAATACTGTAAACTGAATCTATGACTTCATTACTGTAGAGAAAATGTTTGGTGTGACAACCACCAACTTCATCACATGATACATCGGTGTGCAAAACTGAAGGATGAGAGTAACTTTTACATGATGTGTCATTGCCTAGTAACATAGCTCATTGAAACTTCGACCATACCTAGAGAGAACTGCTATAGTATAGTGCAGAGAGAAGTACATAATGAAAAGAATCAAAATGACACATTTATTCAGTGAATAATTACACTGAAGTCACCGTGATTCGTTATGATCCTCTGGACACCAAAAAAGACAGGATGTGGTTCTTAATAGGCTTATTGATCACCAAAAGTGTGTGTTTGTGGTCTCGAATGTGCTCCCATGCTAGCCAGGTTGTCGAGGAGTTCTTTCTTCAATACAGTTAACAACTGCTGTATTTATAAGCAATTTAGAGGACAAAATCCTGAATTACAATCACTACCTCCTCAGAAATATCATCTACTACTACAAATATGTCGATGATACCATCATTTCAATCAAAGGCACTAAAGATGGCATCAGTGGGTTGAACCAGTTATTCAACAACTCCCTTGCCATTAGGATAAAGAATAACAGACATCAGTTTGAAATTTATCAGAAGCCTACCACAACACACACTACAGTCCACAACTCCTCTTGTCACCCCACAGCCCACAAAATGGCAGCATTCCGGTACATGATCAATAGAGCTATCCATCTACTACTCTCTGAAGACAAATGTGATCAAGAAATTGAAATAATAAAACAAACAGCTATTGCAAATGGTTATAACAGCTCCATAGTAGACATCCCAAAACACTCATAATGGCAAAGCAATCATAACACAAAAAACAAAAAGAAAATAACATCTTCCATACTAACCCCTTTCTAGGTGACATTTCATATCAGACTGCCAATGTCTTCAAATGAAAAGGCATATCCTTTACCAAAGACAACAAGATTGGGCAGAAGCTACCCCACAACATCAACCCACGAAACCCATTTCCTCACACTACTGTGTACGAAATTGAATGTTTGGACTGTGACTGCTTCTACATAGGCCAGACAGGTAGATTATGTGAGATTAGATTTAAAAAAAACACTTGACAACACTAAAAAACAAAAAATACCACACATCAGCAATAGCCACACATAAAAAACACCACCTGAATCCATCTTAAATGACAAAAAGACAAAATTTATAATAGTATAATCTCTGTTTTCAGCAACTGCATATGCCATTAAAATTGCAATGTGTGAGGCCCCCCCCCCCCCCCCCCCACACACACACACCCCTACCTTCACACCTTAAGATTCAGTTATATTACCATGACAGCTACCTATTGTACAAGACATTGACCTCATTTACAGATATATCATCACACCAACAGCTTGTACCCCTTGTGAGCTTTAAACTATATGTACATCAACTACTGGCACAAATTGTACATCCATCTGCATATTTTAAAGCATTAACCAATATATTACATCAATCTTTAGGCAGTTATTACATGTAACAGATATAATCTTCAGACATCTCACTTTGTAAAGTTTGCTGTCGTACAATCACTCTTTCCACCCTCTCTCTCCCTCTGACTTTTTCTTTCTATTCCTCTCCCTCTGCCCCCAGCCTTTCATATCTATCTATGAATCCCAACCAAAAATTGTTATTTGTGTATAACTTTAACACTGTAGCCAATATTATTATTATTATTATTATTATTATTATTATTATTATTATTATTATACTTAAAGTTTGTAACATTTCACCTTATCATATAAATGAGTATGAAGTTTAATCTATTTTAACTTGTCAAAATCGGATTTACATACTACCTGAAGTATTTATTCGAACGCATGTATTCGACACCTCAAAACAAACCGCTCGAGATCCTTTAAAATTTATTCTGCAATAATGTTGTTACAGTGTATATTCTTTGTACGTTTTTGATCATGTTTTCTCTTCTGCTATACAATCCTTGCACCAATAGTTTCCAGACACCGTATTTGTTCACAGAATATGACAGTTTACATGTGATGTGTTAAGACAGTGAAAGGAACGTGTGACCACTGGAGGTACTCTAGTTTACTTATTTTTATGTTTATCGTTAGATATATGTTTAATTTTTTGTCAAAAGAAACTCAAAACCATGTTCTCAAATAGTGTTTTGTTTCTCCAGTAGACAGGTACCACAAGTTCCTCCAAAAAATTGTTACACAACACATACACAAATATCATACTAACAAATGTAAATCCACCTGATGATGGAGATGTAAACCTTTGAAATGTGTTGTGGAGATCAATAAACAGAGTGGTAACAGTAAACTTGTTTCATTTAATAACTGCTGTATGGTCGAATGAACTGGACTGACTAATCCACCCAACGTAAGTGTGGGATTTCTTGAAGAGACATATTGCAGCAAGTCCACAATGACCATCCAGCAGCTGTCAACCATGCTGGGGGGGGGGGGGGGGAGTGGTAAACCTACCACAAAACCTCCTTATCAAACTTATGGCCACCTGTAGTGATTACACTCCCAGTTAAGAACCACATCCCACTGTTTGTAATGCCCATGGGACCATTGTGAATTTCGGTGTCTTCAGTTTAATTATTATTTTTGAATAAAAATGTCATTTCTGTTCATTTCAATGCATATTTCTTCCAGTTACTTTTTGTACTGTATGGTACTATTCTATTCTATTCTAAGCCATTCTATATTCTACTGTACTATCCTATGCTATACTACACTATAATGAAGCAGTTCTTTCTATGTATGGTCCAAATATCATTGAGCTGTGTTACTTGGCAGTGACAAATCATGTGAAAGTTATTTCTGTGCTCAAGCTTTGCACACTACTTTATACAATGACGAGCCATGTTTTGTCTGATTCTCTGTGAAATTCCATATTTTCCCCTGATGGTATCAAATGCTGTAAAGATGTGCTCAATAAATTCAGGAACTGTACTTGCCGGTGTTGAGTATACAAGGGACTTTATGTCCTCATAGGAAAAAGTCAAGGGGGGTGAGGTCAGGGCAATGCACAGGCTAAGGTACTGGGCATCCCTTCCAGTTATTCCTTGCCTGAATTAGCCTGCTTCGGCTCAGTGATCAAAGTGCACTGGAGCACCATTGTCCCGAAACCACAAACTAGCACACAATTGCAAGAGGAAGTCCTCCAGATGACAAGGCATTCTCTAGAAACTTCACATGATCTGGTTAGATGTGTGGTTCAGTAAGGTGATGTCCAAGAATACCAGCCCAAACGTTCACTAAGAATATCACCTTATAACTTCTCATAAGGGTAGTGCGTGGATTTTCAACAGCCCATTGGTGTCTGTTGTGGGAGTTAAAAATGCCTTCTAAAAGTTGACTTATCAGGTAACAGTGTCAGGTCTGGAAAATTGGAGGCAGTAGAGCACTGACAAAGTAATCACTGTGAGAATTATTTCCACGGGGCTGTCCCAAGGTTTAAATTGATCAGTCATGGAATGGATGAACGTGCATACAGTGCAGAACCCTCCAGAAATTCAGGATTTCATGTTCTCCTCCTTGCAAGTGCCTCATGTGTATTAGGTGACATGGTTTCTCTATGTTTATGTCAACAATAAACATTAGTGAATAATGGGATGCTAGAATGTAATCTGAATGTTCCTGTGTATCTACATCTACATGGATACTCTGCAAATCACACTTATGTACCTTTCAGAGGGTTCATTGAAGTACCTTAAAATTAATTCTCCATTATTTCAATCTTGAACAACGCATGGAAAAAGTGAACCCCTATATACACTCCTGGAAATTGAAATAAGAACACCGTGAATTCATTGTCCCAGGAAGGGGAAACTTTATTGACACATTCCTGGGGTCAGATACATCACATGATCACACTGACAGAACCACAGGCACATAGACACAGGCAACAGAGTATGCACAATGTCGGCACTAGTACAGTGTATATCCACCTTTCGCAGCAATGCAGGCTGCTATTCTCCCATGGAGACGACCGTAGAGATGCTGGATGTAGTCCTGTGGAACGGCTTGCCATGCCATTTCCACCTGGCGCCTCAGCTGGACCAGCGTTCGTGCTGGACGTGCAGACCGCGTGAGACGACGCTTCATCGAGTCCCAAACATGCTCAATGGGGGACAGATCCGGAGATCTTGCTGTCCAGGGTAGTTGACTTACACCTTCTAGAGCACGTTGGGTGGCACGGGATACATGCGGACGTGCATTGTCCTGTTGGAACAGCAAGTTCCCTTGCCGGTCTAGGAATGGTAGAACGATGGGTTCGATGACGGTTTGGATGTACCGTGCACTATTCAGTGTCCCCTCGACGATCACCAGAGGTGTACGGCCAGTGTAGGAGATCGCTCCCCACACCATGATGCCGGGTGTTGGCCCTGTGTGCCTCGGTCGTATGCAGTCCTGATTGTGGCGCTCACCTGCACGGCGCCAAACACGCATACGACCATCATTGGCACCAAGGCAGAAGCGACTCTCATTGCTGAAGACGACACGTCTCCATTCGCCCTCCATTCACGCCTGTCGCGACACCACTGGAGGCGGGCTGCACGATTTTGGGGCGTGAGCGGAAGACGGCCTAACGGTGTGCGGGACCGTAGCCCAGCTTCATGTAGACGGTTGCGAATGGTCCTCGCCGATACCTCAGGAGCATCAGTGTCCCTAATTTGCTGGGAAGTGGCGGTGCGGTCCCCTACGGCACTGCGTAGGATCCTACGGTCTTGGCGTGCATCCGTGCATCGCTGCGGTCCGGTTCCAGGTCGACGGGCACGTGCACCTTCCGCCGACCACTGGCGACAACATCGATGTACTGTGGAGACCTCACGCCCCACGTGTTGAGCAATTCGGCGGTACGTCCACCCGGCCTCCCGCATGCCCACTATACGCCCTCGCTCAAAGTCCGTCAACTGCACATACGGTTCACGTCCACGCTGTCGCGGCATGCTAGCAGTGTTAAAGACTGCGATGGAGCTCCGTATGCCACGGCAAACTGGCTGACACTGACGGCGGCGGTGCACAAATGCTGCGCAGCTAGCGCCATTCGACGGCCAACACCGCGGTTCCTGGTGTGTCCGCTGTGCCGTGCGTGTGATCATTGCTTGTACAGCCCTCTCGCAGTGTCCCGAGCAAGTATGGTGGGTCTGACACACCGGTGTCAATGTGTTCTTTTTTCCATTTCCAGGAGTGTATTTCTGTGTGAGCTCTGATTGCCCTTATTTTATTACGGTGATCTTTTCTCCCTATGTTGGTTGGTGTCAACAAAATATTTTTGCATTCAGAGGAGAAAGTTGGTGATTGAAATATTGTGAGAAGATTCTATCTCGGTGAAAAATGCCTTTCTTTTAATGTTGTCCACCACAAATCCTGTATCATGTTCGTGACACTCTCTCCCCTATTTTGGGATACTACAAAACATGCTGCTCTTCTTTGAACTTTCTTGATGTACTCCATTAATCCTATCTGGTAGGGATCCCAGACTGTGCAGCAGTACTCCAGAGGGAGGATTGATGAGTGTAGAGTAGGCAGTCTCTTTAGAAGATCTGTTACATTTTCTAAGTGTTCTGCCAATAAAATGCAGTCTTTGGTGTGCCTTCCCAACATCATTGTCTACATGTTCTTTTCAATTCAGATTGTTTGTAATTGTAATTCCAGGGCACTTAGTTCACTTTACGGCCTTTAGATTTGACTATTTATCGTTATCATGTAACCGAAGTTTAACGGATTCCTTTTAGCACTCATTTGGATGCCCTCACACTTTTAATTATTTAAGGTCAATTGCCAATTTACACACTATTTATATATATTTTCCAAATTGTTTTGCAATTTGTATACAACCAATGAGTTGTTCTGGAATTCCTGTGTACCACCAGTGAACTGCCCTGGCATTCCTGTGAGCTTAACCATAAAACAAATGCGTATCAGTGAAACATGATAAGCAGATAACTCTACAAGGCCTCACATTGATTAGCTGTGTGTTCACAGCACAGCACCAGTGGATGGAAGTAGTGAACTGATGGATAACAAGTGCTAAGTAAACAGCTTTCTGTACAGGCTGTGCTATACTAATCTAGTTGGGTGTTTACAATCTTCCATGCACAATGATAACATAGTGTCAGTGGGTGGATGGAAGTGATAGATGGTTAAACACTTCCCACTGCTGTGGAAACTTTTTCACATTTCATGCTATAGGTTTGTCATTGCAAAACATTCCAAATTTCGTCCTCTACTGTCTCCCAAATTTTTAAAGTGTCATTCCGTAACATCCTGTATAGATGGAGAGTAAAAATAAAGTGTTGTTGCAGTTGGAAGGACATATTGAGATTTCTACTCTCATTGTTTTACTGTGTTTGCTAACCTAATTTTAAATTGATAGATAACAAACATGCAGTGGACTGTGTGTCATTCACTTGGAAGACACATCATTAAAGACAGTTTTTGGACATGTGCGAAACTGTCATTTGAATTGCAAAACTGTGATTTGAAGGCAGATGCTGTGAAACTGGAGGCAGATGATGTGCACTCCATGTGAACGTAAATTTTCTAAAGTATTTGTAACTGATGAGAAACGGTCAGATTCACCAGTTGACTAACTGCAGTGCTATTTCTGATGTTTCATTAGCCTTCACTGTCACCACATTTGTCCATCTTCACCAGCTTCTAACCTAGAAACAAGATATCCTTGTGGCATATATGTCCATGTGATTGTTGGTGTTTTCCCAGCAGATTGAATTTTCAGTCAGTGTATGATTGGTTTCACAGGTGTCAGTGACAGGACTAGAACAGAAGGTGGTAGGTGAGGGGATGAGGAAAGTCTTGTACTTTGTTCTTCCCAAGGGACACAACCTTAAGGACAAGAATTGGAAGCTGGAGTGCATAAGGACAAACAGAAACCTCCCATAGGTTGGGTGACTGATAGACTACCACTTTGGGAGGGGTGTAAGGTTTTTGAGGAGGATATTCTTCAGTGCAGGTTACAACAAGTGACAACTGTAGCCCTGGAGCTGGAGTGCATAAGGACAAACAGAAACCTCCCATAGGTTGGGTGACTGATAGACTACCACTTTGGGAGGGGTGTAAGGTTTTTGAGGAGCATATTCTTCAGTGCAGGTTACAACAAGTGACAGCTGTAGCCCTGGTGGTGAACTTGATTTAGTTGTTCAAGTCCTGGGTGATACTGAATAATGGACAAGTAATTAGTATCTGTGAAAAAAAGTTTGATGTTTGTGGTGATAGCATATGGGAATACTTTTTCTCATTGGGGTTGGTAGAGTAGTTTCATTCTGTAAAGATGTGCTAAGTCCTTTATTGTACTTTGAGGCGGAGACTGCTGATCCCTGTGGGTGAGACGTCCACAGATGGTTGTGTAGGAAAGACTGGTATGGAATAGAATGTAGCTGTCAAAGCTGTGGTATTGCTAAGAAGTTTCTCACTTCTTTACATGCCTGCCTAATCCTTAGCATGCTCTGTGTTTGGTGAAACACACACACGCGCACACACACACACACACACACACACACACACACACACACACACACACACACACACACACACCGAGGTGCCCCATTGATCTCAAATAAAGATATATGCTCCCTCTCTTCACCCAGATGAATAGTGACCTGGATCTCATGAAATGAAGACCAACATGCTTCCGACTACTTCATGTATCACTGAAGTAGAGCATTCACTTTTTAAAAAATTGGAACTATGGTATTTTTTACACTAGAATAGAAAATTTGTATGAGACAAATTCAGTGACATAACTCCTTTGTAGACATAAAGATATATTTAGTATTGAATGGTGGGCTCCATGTGGTTCCCAAGTCATGCAGTGACTGTAAACCATAAAATTATCAAATATGCAGCAAGCAGTCACAAGATCATGTTTTATTTATTCACTTTTGCAAATCGATTTCAACTGATCAACAGCTGTCATCGGTGCTTTCAACCATTATGTGCCGTGAGTCTTAATACTGTCTTAAGCAGAGGCCAAACATACCTCTGCTTAAGACAGTGGTTCCATCGAACCTGAGAATTAATACGTTGTGATGCATGCCCTCCATTTTGAACAAATCTCGTGCAGAATTCACAAGTGTGCTTGCGCTGTTGGCAGTGTGAAACACATGCACACGAAGTTGAACAGAAAATGGGTATTGTGTGGATGCACCTCACAAGGCTCTCAAGAATAGTGTTGAATGGTGTCGCTGAAACTTTGTCATATTTTGGTGGAACAGCTTATTGTCATTCTTGGACTGTGATGACTGTCAGTGAAGCATCTGAGGAGGGCATGTTTATGTTGTGGTGAGAAGTACATACCACTGGTGCCCCATAAAAATTGTGCATTGCAGTTGAAGTACCACAGCACCGCCATCTGGATAATGGTGAAATCTCCTGAAAGTCACTGAGAACTAGCAGTCAGGTGGGCCAAATTCAAAGGCTCAGTAGGATGGCATTCCTCCTTGTCCTTGTTGCATCAATCTATATGGTTAATGTATTTACACCACTTCTCTATTGCTGACCTTGATTCCTCACTTTCATGTGATAGTGTCCTTATTTCATTTTATTAAATACCTGTTTTGCACTGTGGACAGCTTTTAAAAATACCCCAATATATAGGAAGCAGTAGTGGTAATTTTGTAGTCATCCCGCATCTGAAGAAGCACTGTCGTCTTTGAACTGTGGTTCTCTATAGATGTCCTGTAAAGGTTCAAGTGGTTGTACTGTGGTTTTCAGTGCTGCTGTGCAACAAAGATAACTGCCAGTCTCTGAAATGACTTTTTTTTTGACATTGTTTATTTAATAGCACAGGAATTGCTACAAGCAGAAAAATGTGATGTTGTGTCTCCTAACCTTGCTTCAAATATCTAAGATAGATCTGATGACTGTGAAGATTAAATAACGCATATTTCCTGGTCACCATCTTCAGTGGATTTGAGGTTTCTCTCTCACCTTGTTCCTCACTTATATCAAAGTAAAAGTGGCTTCTCTCACCTAAAGAGGTTTTCCTTAATCCAGTTCTAGCAGCTGCATCTCTCACTTAAGGAAGTTTAAGAAAAGATTTGAAACAAGATAAGGAGTGCACATGAAAATAAGAAAAACAGTAATGACTTACAGCATAATTACCCAAAAAATTATTTTGTACTGTGATATACTTATGTAAAGAAAACTGTTATTTTTTGTTTTCCTGTTTTGGTACATGGTATATGATTTCCAGTCTTACCAGACGTTGGCTGATCAGTATTCATTGAAAATCCAAAATTGTGTACTGCTTTTAAAGCTTCATGCTTTGTGTGTTTTCATTATCGCTGCCGTTTATGACCTCGGACATACAATCACAGTCTCCAACAGTCTTGTTTTCCACATGTTCCTCGACAAGTTTTACCTGGAAAGCACTTGAAAAGCAAACATGTCTCATCTGCATTGTGTCAAATCTTATCTGGTTGCTACCCGTTGAAGAAAATCACTAGATCTTCACATGTGTTGATCCACTGATTTGCTGTCTGCAGCCAATTTGTTAAAAACAAAAACATGTTTCTTAAAACCATGTAACCAACCATTGTTTTTTGGTGTAGTCATGAGCTTTCCCTTTCAGCAGTAGCACATCTGTGGGAATACTTTGTGGATGTAGATATTAGGTAGATGTAGATATTTTCACCAAGGGTTTGTTTGATCCATTCCACGAGGAACTTCTCAGTGTTAAGAAATTCTTAACCTTTCAACATTTCCATGTCCCTCAGACCACTAAGAAGTAATAGTACCATTATGTTTTATCATCTTATAAATCATGGAATGAGGTTAAGCCCATGGAACATAGGATCTCACTTTGTAACTCCACTTTCAATCACACTCCAGCTTTCAAGGTTATAATGTATTGCAGACACTTCAGTCTTTCACTTTTACATCCTGAAAGTGTGATGTTCCTTCCTTGGAGGTCGACACTTGTCAACTGATTTGTGTTTGTCTCTTAGCTTTCTCAGCGTGCGGAGAAATGGTGACTTGCATGTTTGTCTGATCTTTTATAAACTAAGCATATGCCCTTTCTTATAATAATTCCAAATAACATTTGCTTTATTCACACATTTCTAAAGCATCCAGTTGGGAAATGTTTAATAATAGACACACGTTTACTGTATTTTAAATGAGGTGTTGAACCTTTAGTTGGCAGAAATACATTTATTTGTCCATATGTACAGATCCCTACTTCCTTTCAAAATAGTCTCCTCGGTAATGCACACACTTCTCCCAGCCCTCCTGCCATTGTTGGAAATGCTTTTGGAATGTGTGTTTTCGAATGACGATCAGCTGGGTCCTCACATTCCGCACAGTGTCTTCTCTCAACTGAAATCGCGTTCCTTTCAGGGAGATTCTCAGCTTAGGAAATACTCAAAAGGTCCCCAGATCCATTTAGGGGAAGGAGGTGGTCTGTCCAACAGCAGGAATGTTGTCTTTAGGATAAATGTCTGTATCAGATGCGCAAAATGGACGGCTGCATTATCGGGACGGAGTGCTGCCCACAGACCTGGTTGTTTGCACCACAAAGAGCCTTCTATTAGTACTGTTTTGTGATGGTTTGTCATCATAAATTATGGAATCGGGTAAGATAATGTAACATAGCAGTTCACTTTGTTACTCCTGTTTCAAGTATTGTTTTTAAAAGCTCCGAGATATTTAGCAAGTCTTGGAATGTTTATCAGAAAGACAGAGTAGATGCCATAAGAGGGTAGGATCGTTCATTGCAGTCGACAGAAATATTGTCTCTACTGAAGTTGAAATTGAGAGTGATAGTGAAGTTATTGGTCTCGCATAACAGGCGTAAGTGAAACCAAGTTAATTGCTGAATGTTTTTGTCAACCACTTGACTCCGCTGTGACAATTCTAGTCATGAAAAGAAAGTCTATGCTCAGTTGTGCATAAATACCTAGATTATGCAATACTAGTTTGTGGTGACTTGTACTTACGAAGTACAGACTGGGACATGTATGGGTTCATTGCAAGGAGTACAGACAGACAGTCTTGTGAAGTGCTTTTGAACACTTATTCCGAAATCTGTCTTGAGCAGCTAGTTCGGCAGTCCACGTGCAGTGGAAGTATCTTGAACCTTGTAGCTACAAACAGGCTGGATCTAATCGATGGTGTCTGTATAGAGTCGGGGACCTCTGATGTGCAGCTGTCTTTGAAACGGTTGTACCACTCCTTTATTTGTGAGTTGATCATGGCATCATCCCTGAAAGACTTTGAATCCTGTGAATGGTTTCCTCTTAGGTATCGCAAAGCTGCTGGCAAAATTTGACGCAGTATCACTGCTCAATTTGTTCCGTCTATATACAAGTTACTGGAACTACGAGTACCTCGATACGTCCTCACTCGAAGGCTGACTGCCAGTGACAGTTGTTTCCTGCTGGTGAGAAAAAATCACAAGTGTCAGTCATCACGTCTTCACTGGAGAAAGTCTGTCACACTTCATTGGGTTATGGGGGAAAGAAGGAAGTTTGATACTTTTTGGACACACCTTGTATTTAAAATTATGCATAAAGTAACTCGAGCCATTCCTGCTTATCGAGCCAGAAGGTCAAGAGCATCTCACAAAGGTCCAGACATGAAAAAACAGCTCTCTCTTATAGGCGTGACTACATTCACACTTATAAAGATTTTAAAGGATCAGAAATATGGGACTTAATGGTTAATCTCACTTATGGAATTTTTTATCCTAGTTACACAGTAGTAGAAAATAGGAGTTATTGTTGGTTGCACATTTGTCATTTTTTGAGTGAGTAGCTTAGGTTGTCCGGAGGCTTTGTGTTCACAGTATTTCTTGGAAAAGACACTAGAGAGATGACAAACATAGTTTTTAAGATAAAAATTTTTAAGACACATCATTGATACCGTTGATGGTTAAAATTACTTTGTTTACAAACTCTAGGTTTGCATTTTCAGCCAATGGACATTTTCTTCTGGAACAATTTCTTGCTTTAGAATGTGTTAGAATTCAAAGAGTCTCAGACTATGTGTTAGTGTCAACGTTACACAGTCCGTCTCTGATGACTGTGTGGTTTATCCAGGCACAACATGCACTCACGGTTTTAATTATGCTGGCATCTCTTTCATACATTTTAGCACATTTTGCCGAAATAGCACTAATAGAAGAGCAGATACTGTGAAGAAATGGCTTAGTCACAACCTATGGGATTGTTTGCAGGATGATCTTTCCACTCCCCAGCAGATCTGAAACTTTGTGGCAAGCTGTACTCTCATAGGTTGAGTTACCTGGGTGCATCTCTCAGTTGACTCCAGGGTTCAATCTACCAGTGATTTCAACTATGCCTGAAACACTACAGACTCTCACAGGCAATGTATGTCGGCGTGTCTTTGCAGAGTTCAGAAATGCTAGGAGGCTCTGACAGGACAGTTCCTGAGACATGCTTGGATTTCTTTGCTGGTAGAAGCATTTCCTGATAAAGGGAGAGATCTGGGCTTACG
Organism: Schistocerca gregaria; assembly: GCF_023897955.1. Lineage (NCBI taxonomy): Eukaryota > Metazoa > Arthropoda > Insecta > Orthoptera > Acrididae > Schistocerca > Schistocerca gregaria. Next base: position 159,670,664 of record NC_064928.1, read on the forward strand.
AGTTCTGGTCTGGTGTATAGTTTTAACCTTTTGAGAAGTTTTAATATGGAATATATTCTGAAAGATTCATTTTATTTACGTCTAATTGCCCAAAGTAATGATCATTTACACTGTGAATGCATGTTATCTCAAGGATAAAGCAAATATTTTGCAGTGTATCTTGTATCATAGAAATTACATAACTTTTATGCAAGTGGTTGTTTTTTATTCCTTAGAAACATTTAAAGAGAACGGAATTTCATTAGATGAAGTAACTTTTCTCTGCCTTTTATATTCAGTGTTTTTCAGCCGTCATGTGTTGGAAGGCACAATGTACCTGAGATGAAGCACTGTAATTTGACATGTCTATAATACAACATGTATTCGATACATAAAGAACATTCACATAACAGTGAGTACACAGTTTTGTTTGTTCAGTTACACATTTCTTTATGAGCCTGAAGAGTGGCATGGAGGATGTCTAGTTGATACTCAGTTTCTCTCCAGGTATTCTTTAGCATCTGTGATGTAACTGTCTCAGTTGCAGCTCTGGTCTTCGCATTAAGCTGTTCCAGAGTTGTCTTTTTGATATGATACACCCAGCCGTTAACGTATCCCGGCAGGAAGAAACCAGGAGAGTTACGTTACTGGAGTGGCCATGAGATTGGACACCTGTCCCAATCCATCTTTGTGGTAATTCAGCATTCTGTGTGTTATAAACTTTCACATGCCAGTTTGGAGGTGCTCCATCGTGCTGGCAGAGCAGTGTGCGTGTCAATGTCTTATGTGAGGGAACTCAAAATTAGGTAATGTGTCAAGACATGAGTGACCAGTTGTAATTGTCACTGCAAAGAAAGAAGTAGTAATAATTTCATCCTCCATTAAGTAATACGAAATGTTGACACTCTGTGCTCTGAGAGTATGTCCACTACCCCAAATTCGCACATTTAATCTGTCAGTCTTTCTGCTGAAGTGAAATGTTGCCTCACCAGAAAACAATCTCAGATGAGAATTTGCTGGCAAACGTTTCTCACATGGGTTTATCATTGGGTTTTACCTCCTATAACTACTGCAGTTTGTATGCATAAAGCTTGTGTTGCAGGTCATGGGTAGTTGATTTTTTGACACTGAGGTGATGTGATGCCATGTTAATGGATTTTGTAGGACTTTTTGCAAACATATTTGAAATGGTATTAAGAGTAACCTCTTGTAGAGGAGATGGTGAGTAGCAGTCATTTTTTTGTGCCTGTCTGTGACTCAGCATCTCCTCTATACGGTGAGTAGCAGCTATCTCCTTCATAATGTTGCTGTTACTCCATCTTGAATTTTTCATTGTTTAACGATATCCCCTGAAGTTTCCGATGATCCTCCACCGTGCTTCTTAGCAACAGATCCTGTTTGTAGAATCTCTGCTTTTCACATCTTGATTCTACTGGCATTGGGAGGGTTTCTGTGCTGTTCTAAACAGAAACATCACTGAACTGCAATAATGAATCCGAATTCTGCCATTTTCAGTTATTTCAAAATACCTCAGTTACTTTGGTTTTTAGCTCTACAAATAAAAAAATGATTAAAAAGAAAAAAAATGAACTTGTAGTAAAATTGTAAATAATAAAATCCCATGGCTAATCTATCGTTTAACACATAACAAAACTGGCTGGGTTGGTTATTATGTTCAGTAAAAGTGTTTCAAATTGGGGCTTTTTGTCTGACACCCTGTATTCATTTTCAATACAGGATCAACATAACAGTACAATTACTAGTTGTATACTGCAGCCAGTAGTGGAACAATGGGGGATTCCCTTGTTATGGATTGTAGCTAAGTTCTTACTTCTCGATTGGCCTGTCACCCTGATGCTTCTTATGCTCAGCTTTGGCCTTACTTTAACCCTTGGTCGCCTTGTTGCATTTCCTTGAAGCTGTTGACCTTCTGTTCAGTTCCACTAATTATACCTTGTCTGCAGAGGGTCGAGGGCTGTAAGAGAGCTCATAACTATGCCTACTCACTACGAATTGAGCCAAATAAAACCAGTGCATAATAAGATGAACAGATCTTGCAATAACTGTATATGGAGTGAATCTTTTGACATCACTTCAAGGAGTACATCAATTAAAGTTACATATCAGACTTAAAACATTTTCATTTTCTTGGTTGTTTATATTATAGACAGCGCCACTCCCCCCCCCCCCCCCCCCCCTCTCTCTCTCTCTCTCTCTCTCTCTCTCTCTCTCTCTCTCTCTCTCTCTCTCTCTCTCTCTCTCTCTCTCTCTCTCTGCCATCTGAAACACCACCAAGCCGAAATGCCTAAGCATAGGCAATCTCTTCACAGCAGTGGAGAGGCCCAATCACTGTCGCACTTGCTGATGTCCTATGTATGCGTTTCATTCATTATCTCTGCAAATACCAACATAAAGCACGCACAGTTGCGTGTTCACAATCTACTAACTATCTAAAACATGTTTTCTTCTCTAACGAGCATTTTTCGATGGCCTAAGAGGATAACAGTGGAACGTGTTATTCTGGAGAATCTCGTGTTACACTTCAAATGTTGGTCAATTTGTTATTGAAGGTGTTCTGTCCACATTTTCTGAATTTTCCACATGTAACTTTTGAGAACACTGACCCACATTCCTATTCAATTTTGAAGGTGAATCCTTTTGTGAGTGCCCGAATGATTATGTTTTCACCATTTGATCGCTGTTTTATTTCCTTCTGGATACATTATTGCAGTGCTTTGTACCCAATATCGTTATTAAATTAATGTACACATTTCAGTATTAATATACTTTTTACAACATTACACTTTACATCATGAAAATTATTGCAGTGATTTGTGCCCAGTGTTGAGTGATTACAGTTAATGTACACATTTCAACATAAATGTACTATTCACTACATTACAATTTACATATTGAGAAGCCATCCAAGTATACTGTTCAAACATGGCGTACCATTGTTGTTATTTCAAAATTCGTTACACTGTATATTCTATTTATCGATAAATTTATATTTATTATTTGACTATATTTATGCTGCAAACAATTTTACATGAGGACTAAAGATAATTCTGCAATGTACAAACATAGAGATGTGTATGTTAATTGCAGAATTAGTAGACAGTGGTGACTTTTCCAAAATTCCAGTAGTGTGCCCAGAAGGAAATAATTCAGCTTGTAAATGTAATATCATTTACACAATTGTACCTCACTGTGACATCTAATAATAATAAAATCATTGACCTTGTATGAATGCCAGTGTTACTGCAGTTCACTTAACTTTGGTCCACATTGTGTCTTCAGTCATTCGGCATGTGACAAATTATTGTTTGTGATAACTTATCTAGGTCTTTGTAAAACAATACCACAAGGGTATTACAGTAGTATCACATTTATTTTGCATTCAGTATGAAAAGTGTCAGTCTACCAATAGATTCCGTCACCCACAAGGACTATAAGGTTTATTTTCACTTGCAGAGTCAACTTCTCACTTCAACTTGGAGATTCAGTTGAGCAACACTGAAGCCCCAAGCACAGTTTCCATCCCCTAATTAACCCACTAATCCCTGTTTCTGTATAATGTAGGGCAATCCTACACTCATGTGACATCCAGTGACTGCTGAAACTTAACATTCCTGCTCTTGAAATTGGTTGTGAGCTTTGTTGATATAAAGGTAGGCAGCAACAGTTGAAATGAACACACACAGCCACCAAAACAAAGAAAACTAACTGTGCAACATGCCAAAATACAAACAAGCTATTCAGTATAGTGTGAAGAACTGTAGGCAGGGAGGGCAAGAATAGCTCATTCCAGGAGATAGAAATATTCACAGAGTTCAGACACTAAAGGCAACATATTGTTGTTGTTGAAATCATCTTTCTCTATTCCTTACTATCTGTGCCATTTGGTTATAGTTTCTGCAGTTCATTCCACTGATAATACTTCCGGGCCTGCTTTTAAATTTTTTTCTCCTTAATGTTTTTCCTCTCAAGATGCTTTTTATGAAATTGTTGCATCAAATTAGGTGCAGTTCTCACTGGGGTGATAAGATATGCAAGAGAGGTCGCACAACAGGACAATTATCTGTGCAACATGTGATCCCACAGAAGTGATATGACAAACAATGAGACACAGCAGGCAGCAGTATCATCACATGTAGTGATGTAGTATATCGTTGCAAGCTTTGGTACAGACAAATTCCAAATATGTCACCTATTTAATCGAGAATGGAAAATGGCGTGGCTCTCCTTCCAGCGATAAAAGCAGTTTCAGTAATTAAGGTGAGGACAGTCAGTGATCTCTGCAGTGCGACTGCACATCAGGCTCGAACTCATTGGAATCGGCAAAATGTCGTCAGTAATCAGCATGTGGGCTAGAGATATTACAATAGTAGTGTGTGGATAAGTTGAGAATTTGGGTTTGATGAGCAGCATGCTAGAGCTGGGTTTGAATCCCAGTCTGGCACAAATTTTCAATGTTACCCATTAAATTAAATCAGTCTCCATTCGTAGCCAGCGTCTGTAATTCTTTTGTGTCTTAATTCGTAGTGGTTGCTGAGTCAAAATGGTGAAACCACATATGTAAAATTTCTGAGTAATAGCTACAATTCATATCTGGCACTGTGTGACCTAAAACACACCAGAAGTAAATTGGTCAGCAGCTACATTTTTTTTACTGCAAACTGTTTAAAATACGGACTGTGTGTTAATTGTTCTCAAAGTATCACAATAACTATGGGCAATAGCCAAAAGAAAGCACTTTGTGATCAAGTTGTGATATAAAACAATAAGATGCAAAAAAATTATTTACTTATTTTCTTTTCATTAGATAGTTTCCTCAAGATCAAGTGGGAAACAGTGCTTAGCAAAGAATACACACAAATTTTATGCAAAAAGTAATGGAATAACTGAGAAACTAACTATGTGGATGGATGTGCTTTGTCTATATGAAAAAAAGCCACGTCAGATGATTTGAAATTTACATTCCAGTATATTGTATAAAACACGTCGAGCCACCAGTACTCCATATTCGTCATGTAATATGGCAGATGGTATGGAGTTACATTGCTGTTGTCTCGGTGTGAACCAATTAAGTCGCTTCAACTACATTTTGTGCATTCCACCAGTTCGGGTTGCTTCTGTGTTGTATTGTGGGTTGCAGCACATATATATCACCTCAATGAGAATTACACAGTAGGTATCGTAGACACTTAGTTTTTCTTCTCTGTATCATGCTAATTGATGTTGTTTTCTCATTAATTTCTTTCAGTATTTGTTCATTAGATTTCTTTTCAGCCCAGAATGTATTTGTGACTCCTTTCTGTATCCACATCTGTATTGCTTCTATTTCGTTTCCCCCCTCACGTCCAGTGCTTAAAATACTCCAAATAAATGTTTAGAAGAATTTTGTTCTTTCTTCTATATTAAAGTGGTGGTAATAAATAAGTTACTCTAATTTCTGACTGCCCATTATAATTCTGGTGTCATCTGTTGTTGTACTTTCCAAGTAGCAAAATTCAGTTACTTCTGTTAATATTTTATTTGCCATCTTAATGCTTGCCCTTATTTGTCTGGCTGATTCACCAATCACCATTATTTTATTCTTATTGGTATTTATTTTTAGATTGTGATTACCCAGAGCATCATCATCATCACCACCACCACATTGCTTTGAAGGATTAAGCTGTTGCCTGTTCCAAACTCACAAACAAAAACATTCCCGTCTCTTTCGAGTAACATATAGTTAATGTCCATTTCAGAATCTGCTAAGATTATTGTATCATCAGCAAATAGAATACAATGTGTTCATTTACCATTAACTTTCATCCCTTTGATGCTGCTTTTCATTGTTTGCATAGCACTTTCTGTAAGTAAATTAAACAGATAAGTTCACAACCTCCTACAGCCTTGCAAACAGTATCTTCTAGTAAACTCTATAATGAATGTGGCATACTTTTTCCTGTTGATCTCATTTCTTCTTCCTAAGATCATTTATGGTGGAATTATAGTTTCTCTGGTTCCTTTTCTTGTCCAAAATCCAGGTTGGCCTTCTCCTAGGTGTTGATTAATTTTATCTTTTAGAAACAAGCATGAAAAACAGTGAAACATACATATGTATTTTCCCAGTCACTAAAATTCTCATTGCAGAATGGATGCTGTACTTCAGTAAACAGTGCTTGTTGTTGTAATGTTCCTCCTCCTATATACAACATACTTAATTTGCTAATCAGTTCACACACTGTGTTGTACTCTGTTAAGTTAATGAGTACAGTGCAAATGACGAGAAAATAGGATAAAATACATTAATGTATTGATTCTTAACTTGATGAATCAAGGGTGTCCATGATTCATTCTTGTTCAGTACTGGTGTACAAGGCTTGTTTGCTTTTGGATTATTCTTCATTACTTCATAACTCTCACATTTTTACGTTCTGAAATAAAAATCAAAACACATTGTAATTCCCTTAATTTATTCATAACACTGCGCCAAACAAATACTGAACAACTCACTACTAATATTAAAACCTGAACTCTGTCACTAGCTAGTTTGGCCTGACACTAGCCCTTATGTAGGATTCTGATGGTGTGCACCTTTTGCAATATTGTTGTGATGATAACTGTTCATAATCTATAATGAATATAAATTTGTTCAAATTTATTTACATATGACAGCATGATTCACAGAAAAAATTAGTATAATTTAAATAAATTGTTTTGAGAGGTGCAAATCTTTCCTATGCTTTATACTGTAAAACTAATACTTTTGTTAATTAGTTTCGAAATGTGCAAATTTCATTACAATGAATTGGGAATCTTAGTTCCCTACAATAGTGGAGACCCAAATGCTCAAGTTTTATCACTTTGTACAAAAAACACTGTTCTAATACATACTGAAGACTAGCCAATTAAAAATTGTTGGTATTACAATCACTCAGTTTTGTCATTAAACATAATTTTAATAAGTTTGTTTTTTTGTGGACCAACTATTACTCCTCATGCCATTATACAATGAATAGTGTACATTGAAAATCAATATAAGTCTATATGTATATTTTCATGTAACGAAATGGTCATGTATTGTGATGTTTAGTAATCAGCCGTATTGTGTAGCCCAGCAGGCAAATATCAATCTGTTACATTACACTGTACGTTCACGTTGGCCTGATTGAGTGTTGTATTTGCTTTTGTGTGTGTGTGTGTGTGTGTGTGTGTGTGTGTGTGTGTGTGTGTGTTAAACATTGCCCGTATTATTCATGAAGTCTGCTGTGTGTTTTTATCAATGTTTTTGAACACAATAATTTCATGACATAGTATGTGATATTATAACGGGTGTATGTAAGTGGAGGACTCTTGTGTTTGTGAAACATTTTGTGCTGAAATGAAGAGGAGACATGAAACGCACAGAAGACCAACAGCCTTGTCTGGTGTTCTAGGGTGATGGATCCGTGCTGGTCACGTCGCAGTTGCAGAATCTGGAGATGCCCGCACCGGTGACAAGCACAGGACAGAAGCATTGGAATGATGTCAACAGTGGACCTCTGATGAGCAAAGTTGAGGAGGCTGATCCGAGGTTTAGTATACATATTCACTCTCAGAGGGAAGATGCACAAGATCTCACAGGACTTTCACTCCAAAGAAAGGATCTGCCTTTAATGGAAAACTACGTATTGGCCACTGCCCGAAGATGCCCAAATCGACACGAGGAGGAAAGATTTAAGTGCAGTCTCTGCAAGCGAGTTTTCACGAAGCAGGAACACCTCGATATTCATCTCTGCGTGGTAGGGAGGTTGCGGCCACGTAACTCTGTGTCTCAGTTGAACAGCACTGTCAAGGTAATGGTGGAAAGGACAATTGTGTGTGTCGTGTGTATGACCACTTTTGCCAGCCAGCACGAGTTGGATACCCACTATGCAAAGGCACATGGCAGCGTAGATTTAGGTGCAGGTGCTGACGGGACATCTCGGAAAACCGTGCAGCCCGATGCTCAGGGAATCTTCATCTGCCATTACTGTCAAATGGCTTTCCCGAGCCGGAAAGATCTGAATGTGCACCGTACGCAAGAACACCAGAGTGCCAGGGCAAAGCACTCATGCACAGACTGCGGACGTGCCTTCTTACGGCCAGTCGAGCTCTTCCGACACCAACGAACTGCCCATTCTGACGGAGAAGAAGCTGCCTCCTGCATGTTCAAGTGCCCGCAGTGCGGCAAGCAGCTGACGACACGTCCGGGCTTCGAACGCCACGTCGCCACACACGATGCCAATGCACTCAAGCACGAGTGTGCTGACTGCGGGCGCCGTTTCTACGACCGGGCCAGGCTGAACGTCCACCGGAGGATACACACGGGAGAGCGGCCCTACGAGTGCCGCATATGTGGTCACCGCTTCCGGCAGCAGCCATGTCTCATCCGCCACCTGCGAACGCATGCCGTTGACACTGGCAGTGTACCGCTGTCGGTAGCCCGTCCGCACTCGTGCCCCGAGTGCGGGAAGGGATTCTCGAACACGTCACACATGGCGATACACATGAGGACGCACACGGGAGAGAAGCCTTACGAGTGTGCTTACTGTGGCCGTAGGTTCTCGGACAAGGCCCATCTCTTAAGACATATGGCCGCACTCCATCCAGATCCGGACGCTCCGCATCGGTGTTCTGACTGTGGGAAGGTATTTGCGGACAAAGCGAGACTGGAAGATCACGAACGAGTCCACAGGGGTGAACGGCCCTTTGAGTGCCTGGTGTGCCACAGAAATTTTACGTCGATAGCCTACCTGAGAGTGCATGCTGAATGTCATCGGGAGAAAGCAGCTTGTCCATATTGTCACAAAGCATACGCTCGTAAATACAGGTTGACGGTGCATATCAGGAAGGCACATCCTGGCGAAATTGATAGTACAGTTGTCCCGTATACTAGCACAGTATGAATGTACGTACTGTGGAGCAAAGTTGTGAAGACTCGCTAATGTTTTGGTGCTCTGTGTGTAGGGGAAGTGGCATAGATAATTAATAGACTCTTTTATATATATATATATATATATCACCTCCTTTTATTGTTGCTGATAAGCTGCAAGATTAGCTCATACAATTTCCTCTGCAATTGTCTTGTGAGGGAGATATAATAATGAAAGGATATCAGAGAACACTGAAGTTTTAGGGGGAGGGGAGGGGAGGGAAGGGAAGAGGAAGAAAGAAAGAAAGAAAGAAAAAAAACATAGAAAATTACAAAAGTTGGTGCTTAAAAATGCTAGTCTCCCCCTCTCTCTGAGAAGAATGTGATGTGGGTTCAGTCCTTCCTCTGTTATTGTGGAACGAGTGTCTTGACCCTAGTACGGAATGAGCTTTCAATGTGATTCTATTTACAAGGACTGTGGTCCTTGACAACTTACATAATTACATTTTTCACATGATATTTTTTTAAACTATTGTATGCTATGAGCACTGTAGCAATCTTTATTGCTTAGAAAAATTCAATTTTGCAAATGAGAAACAGAAGTTTGTTATATTTCTGTAACAGTTCACTTTGTTTCATGTCTATGGCTGTTGCATGTAATTGTAAGCGTGGATCTGGAGTGACATATTGTTGAACAGCTCGTGGTTGTTTGTCACTTTGAGTTTGAGGAACTTTATAAGATGATAAAGTTTTTGTTTCATAATATGTATAAATGTCTGGTTTTGGAACTGTGAAATGAATATATATTTAATTGTAAATAATCTATAGTATAAACACATTCAGAGTTTATGATTTCTGCTATTTTTTGTTCATAAAAACATAATAAATTCGAAGCACAAGTTGTTAGTAAGTTTCTTATTGAACATAAATAACTTAGGAGTAAAGGAGACATACACCCACTAGCAGAAACATTGAGTCGTTCATAGGTGCACACAGAACAAGGTAACTTCCTTCCGGACGAAATTGAGCTAGACCGAGCATGCATGTGTGCATGCAATATATCTCTCTCTCTCTCTCTCTCTCTCCCTCTCCCTCTCCCTCTCCCTCTCTCTCTCCCTCTCTCTCTCTCTCTCTCTCTCTCTCTCTCTCTCTCTCTCTCTCTCTCTCTCTCTCTCGAGTCAGTGAGGTCCAGTGCACAATCAGCAGGATGTGTATTGGGAGTGGTGACCGGCAATGGAAGGGCCAAGTATTGCAGAAAGGTTGTGCGGACTGGCTTAGCAGAAATTGAGGCAAGGAGGATTATGGGAGCAAAGAATGTATTGCAAGGATAACTCACTTCTATGTACTTCAGAACAGCTAGTGCTAGGTGGAAGGATTGAGATGCAATGGATTTTTGAAGCAGCCGTTGAACTTACTACCCCGCTGGGTAGAGAAGTTTGTTCTTGGCCACAGTTTGGCTGTAGTCATGCCTATATACTATGCGGCGAGAACTGGTATACGACATTGCTACTTTCACAGGTGGTCCTGCTTCTGATGGGAGGTCCGTGACAGAACTGGAGTTATGTGCCAGGTGGGTGAATTGGGCAGGTCTTGCAGCTGAGTCTTCCACATGGGTATGACCGTGTGGCAAGGGGTGGGAGTGGGAGTGGGAGTGACAGGGATGAACCAGGATGTTGTGTAGATTGAGTGAGCTAAGGAATGCCAATGTAGGAGGTGTGGGAAGGATCTTGGGTTGGATGTTTCTTATTTGCAAGCATGATGATGGTCAATCAAAGCCCTAGTAAAGGTTATGGTTCAGTTGCCCTAGTCTGGGGTGATATTGCGTGACAGGTGTGGTGCTCCTTTGCAGCTGGTTCTTGGGGTTTGTTGGGGGATTAGGGGTGTATCAGGACATCGCACAGGGAAGCCTATTTGCGGGCTAGTTTTTTGGGGGAGACCATCAGATCAACATACTGGCAAGGGAACATCACAGTAGATATACCATCCAGGGGTGGCCAGACTGTATGGAAGCAACTTTTTGGTGTGTAAGGAATGACAGCTGTCAAAATGCAGGTTCTGTTGGTGGTTAGTGGGCTTGACATGGACAGAGATGTGGATGGAGCAATCAGGGGTGTGAAAGCTAATGTCCAGGAAGTTAGCACATTGGGTTTAGAAGGACAAGGTGAAGTGGATGGGAGAGATGTTGAGGTTGTAGAGGAAAGAGGGTAGGGTATCTTGGTCGTGAGTCCAGTTCATGAAGATATCGTCAATGAACCTGAACCAGATAAGGGGTTTGGGGTTTTGGGAAAGTAGGAAGGTTCCCTCTAAATGGCCCATAAACAGGTTGGCACAGAAGACTGTCATAAGGATGGCCATGGCAGTGCCACAGATTTGGTTATATACCCTCCCCTCATTGGAGAAGTTGTGCATGAGGATATATTTTGTAAGGTATGTGAGGAATGGGTAGTGGGTTTGGAATTGAAAGGACGTAGGGAGAAGTAGTGTTTGACAGTGGCAGGGGCATTGGGTGTTAGTGTTTGGGGGGGGGGGGGGTGGCATCAAGATATTGATTAGTAATGATCCAGTTGGTGATGGTGTGGGAATGGTTGAGAGTCACTGTAGAAAGACTTTGATTATCTATCGTCATGCCTGGAAATGAGGGATATCCTACCCGAAATCATTCCCACCCCTTTTAAAGTGACATTTTGTTGCCCACCAAACCTACACATCATCTTAGTCCATCCCTGTGCTACTCCCACTCCCAACCCTTTGCCACACTGTCATATCCCTGTAAGAGCTTCAGGTGCAAGATCTGCCAGATTCACCCACCCACCACATCCCAGCCCAGTCCTGTAAACAGACTTATCTTATCCCATCAGAAGCAGGGTCACATATGAAAGCAGTCTTGTCATATACCAACTCTGCTGATCATCAGAGTGAATGGCCACACCAAACTGTGGCCATGAACAAAGTGGGCCACCCAGTGATAGAACCTGCTGTGAGCACAAGGTGCTAGAGTTAGTGGCTGCTTTACAACCCTTGCCATCTGGAACCTTCCTTCCAGCATCAGCTATTCTGAACTACATAGGTGGAAGTTACACTTGCAACACGTCCTTCATTCTCATACTACTCCTGGTATCAATCTGCACTATCCCACTGTCTCCACACCATGTATCCAACAGTTTCCTTCTCTTCTGTTTTGTCCCAATCTCCCAGTCCACACCTCCACGGCACTTCATTGTGTGCTGCCCCTTGCTGGCTGTGGTACACGTGTCGCAGCCTAGCTTGTGCAGCTGTCATCACTCCCTCCCCACATTCCTAGCCTACACATCTGCTGCCTCTCTGTGAGCTGCTAGTTACCCGTCCCCAACTGCTCCTTTCACTTCTTGCCTCTTTCTCCATCTACCTACTCCACCATACACAACCCCCAATCCAGTCCACCCTCCAAACTGCAATCCTGCTATTATCTGTCCAGCCAGCACGATGTTGGCACCACGCACGCGTATGTACATATATATATATGTTTCTACTCCAGCTTGTCTATAGATTTCTTCAGGAAGCTAGCCAAGTGCTCGTCCTCTCTTGTGTTTGCCTATCGGTGACTCAACTCTTCTGCTATTCAGTGTGCATATCTTTTAGTCCTAAATTATTTAAATTTTGCCAGAAATTTCTTACTATATTTCTTATTGAACATGAGGATTAAATCTAGGCTGTAGACGCTCTCCACTGATAACTTTCGCCTTAACTTTCTCAAAAAAGTTGCCACCGGTTGCTGTGACTGAAACTTAAGAAATTTGGCTGTGTACTTAGCAATAACTGTCATGTTTTTACTGGTATCTAATGTTTCCTAGTGCAAAAGACAGGTGGTGAGGTGCCAGTTAAATTATGTCAAGCATGAAAATGCTGTCCGCAGTCTTTGCACAGTATAGCTACATTGTCTTCATGTAAGATAGAACAGAACCTGCAGATACATCACATTATCTTCTTCCACATTAATTATCAGCTTAGCGTAAATGCTAATCACATAAAAATATGGATTGTGCTCACATTGTTATGAGCTCAATGAGAGAATTAATTTATTGGTGATAGACTTTTTTTAATTTTAAACTCTTACACGTGAGTAACATGTTTTCACAAATGTATTGAAACTGCAGTAGCCTATAGAACTATATTGCTTTAGAATTTTTGTCACGAGGCACTGGTGAAACTATAATCAGTCTGTTGTGTAAAACTGTGATGGTAACATTTGAATAAGACTTTACCGAAAATATTTTTAGAACTTAGTTATTAGAGGAGACTTGTTTATCCAATTAATGTGTGAGGAAAAGAGTATTGTAAATAGGATAATTTAGTCAAGCTTTTGTTGAATCAACATTCCTGATAATTTGTATTCAATCAGTTCTATTCATGGAATTGGAAGTAGTGTTCATTATACAGCAGATAGCTCTGTAAATTTATTGCAGTGTTTTTGATGCCTTCAGCTATTGCTCTAATGAACGGTAGTTCCATAATTATCCACAGCTGTTTGTTTCTAATGAAAAGTGATTATTAAATGAAAGACCTCTAAAAAACTAGTTAATTTTTGTATCCTAAGTCTACATGGTCCAAACCTGAAGCTTTTTACTTTTACCAGGATAGTGGTTAAAAAAGATGCAGAAGGCAAACATTCCTGCATGTCAGATGGTTACAAAGACTGCATAAAGTTCTTGTTCTTCTTATGCTTGCAAAAACAAGTGCACATGTAATCAAAATAACTTGTGAGTTCTTCTATTTGGTAAAAGAAACAAGATTATAAACAGGTTTTAACCTTCATTGTGTAATATAGAGTAAAAAGAAACAGGTATTAAACAGAAAAGACATATTAAGACTGTGCGTGAAGAGAGAGATTGCGAGGAAATCAACATTTAACTTCCATCAACAGTTGAAATTTCATTGGTCCATTCATTGTGTGCCATAGATCCCATCAAGCTAGACGAATATCTGAAAGACATCAAGGTATAAACTAACAAAATGCATAGAAACTTAATCCGTTCATTGTATTAACAAAAGATACCATCACAACAGTGAAAAACTGTGTAATATGCTGTCACCAAAGAGTACAACACATAATGAAGAGTAATGCTACAACTCTCAGATGGAACATTACTGTGATGTGGTTGCTGTCACTGTGGGAACAGCTCAGCACAACATCATCGTGCCGCTCTTCTATCGCATTTTGTAAGCCTTTACACAGGGTGCATATTGGCCAGCTCTCCATCAGTAAATGTTTGCATACTGTTGTGTGTCAGTGCCAGTGTATAACTGACACTGCTAGAAAAATGAACCCGAGACAGAACTGAGCAGTACTTAATGCGAACTCGAAGCTGCAAGTGCTGAGAGTGAATGAACGGAACAAGTTCGTTTCCTACAACATATACCCTCAACATTAACCCTTGAGAAGGTGCGCCTATGTACAAAGTGCACCAGTCTCACAAAACATTGTCTTGTACCATTTCATTGTTGTTTTGCAATTGCAAGCCTCCGCCCATTCTGTGTGAGCAGCAGTAATATACAAGGTCTGTTTAAAAAATTCTGGAACTTTGTCCACAAAATTTTTCTATGCTCATATTTTAATTATTGCACATGATCTCCACCGAAATATTCTCCTTCACAATTGACATGCCGCTCCCCATGCCATTTACACTTACATAAGCAGCCTCGGTTTGCCTCATGCTGAATCACTCAAAGCGCTGTCTTCAAATTTTCTTTTATGTCGTCTATCGTTGGAAATCGTCATGCTTTCAACAGGGTTTTCACCTTTAGAAATTAAAGAAAAGTCCGCAGGGGCCAGATCTGGAGAGTACAGAGAATTGGGCAGAACAGTGATTTTGTATTTTGTGTGATAGTCACGCACCAACTGGGATGACTGTACAGGTGCATTATTGTGATGCAAGAGCCGTGAAATCTCTCACCACATTTCAGGCCGTTTCCTTCTCACATTTTCTCGCAGGTGTCACATCACGTGTCAGTAGTACCATTGATTAACAGTTTGTCTCTGTGGCATGAATTCATGAGGGACTAATCCTTCCAAGTCAAAGAAAACAATCACCATGGCTTTGACATTTGACCTGACCTGATAAGCTGTTTTTGGTCTTTGAGAACCTTTCCCGACCCATTGTGAGGATTGAACCTTGGTCTCAGCATCATAACTGTAGACCCACATCACATCACCAGTTATGGTTCCCTTAAGGAACATTTCATTTTCATTTGTGCAATCCAAAGGCTCTTCACAGATAGCAAGACGAAAGTCTTACAGGTCGTGACTCGTGAGCCGTGGGACAAACTTTGCAGCAACATGATGCATTCCAAGATACTGTGTCAGGATTTCATTACATGGTGCAACTGAAATGTTACATTCTTCTGTAGTCTCTCGGACAATTTCTATTCCATTGGCACACACAATTTTGTTGAGGCTGTTGACACAAGCATCGTCGGTAGACATCGAAGGGTGTGCTGAACGATGAAGAACAAAGTGCTCAGTTTAGAAAAGGTGTTATACTGGGGTGCAGTCTTTTGGCTGCTCGAACTATACACCGAATAAGCAGTGACGGAAATAGAAGAAAGTTTCAGGAGTTAGATTAAAATTTAGGGTGAAAAGATATCAATGATGAGATGTGCTGGTGACATTACTTTATTTAGAGAAAGCGAAGAGGAATTGCATGAATTGCATGACCTTTTGAATGGGATGGACCCCCTAATCAGTATAGAATATGGATTGAGGTTAAAACAAAGAAGAATGAAGGGGTGAGGAATAGTGGAAGTGAGATTAACATCAAAGTTGGTTAACAAAAAGTAGATGAGGTGATGGAATTCTACTATGTTGTAAGCAAACTAATTTGTGACAGACAAAGCAAGGAGGACCGAAACGGGGGAACAGCACAGGCTATGGGATGGCGAGTGTTTTAAGTTTGTCCCAGTGCATCGATTCTAAAAATGGAAGTTCAACCACGCCAGAAGGACCTGTAAGTTACTTAAACGATCAATCGGAAAATAATCCTAAAGTGGTACTCACAATTTGCAATGTGCCTGTCCACATTTTAGCTCACTGTGGCTGAAAAGGAAAATCCTCCTCATTTCTTGAAAGGGTGTAAGGAAGTTACGCTAAAATTGAAAGTTCACCATTTGCAGTAATCGTGAAGTCAAAAATATATAGTTTCACACCCTTAAGTTTTTCATAAATCACATGAATTTTTACTGCTCTTGTCAGCAGTTGGCACAGTTCAGAAGATAAATCTCACCAAAGTTCCATTATCTGCGAAGGCGTGATGAAAAGTAATGCCTCTGAAATTTTAAAGTGAAAAGTCCTAAAGCTTTTTAAATAAAATGAACTTTATTAACATTTTACATCTTTATTCATCATGTGTACACACCTGTTGCTCAACATAGGCACTCTGGCAACAAACACATTTCTCCCAATGAGAGAGCAGTTTATCGTATTGTCACCATAGAATGTTTGACTTTGTTGACGGAGCCACAACCTCACCTCTGCGCACACTATTTCACCACTATCAGAGGTAAGTCCTCGAAAGGGTTCTTTAAATTTTGGAAACTGATGAAAATCAGATGAGGGCACATTGGGACTATATGGAAGATCAACGATGGCAGTGAATCCGATGCGTTGCATTGTTGCAGGTGTCACAGCACTTGTATGTGGTCTGGCACTGCCATGCCGAAAGATGGAGTGCTCCAATTGTGGTGCGTTTTCTGTGATTAGAAACTCAGTTACAGCATGCTGTTTCTCATGTACCAACATTGCACACCACCATGTTACACACTAAAATTTGGAGCCCTGTAGAGGCAGAGGGTTACAACATATGTAAGCAAAAGGAGAAAGTCAATGGATTAATAAACATGACATGTAATATAACAACTGATATTGGGAGCAGTATCTAAAATTTGTAGGTGTTACTTTTCAGCACGTCCTCCTACAAATTTATTTTCTGAGATAAAGTTGTATAAATAATTCTAAGTACAGAATGAAATTTTCACTCTGCAGCGGAGTGTGCGCTGGTATGCAACTTCCTTGGCAGATTAAAACTGTGTGCCGGACCGAGACTCGAACTCAGGACCTTTGCCTTTCGTGGGCAAGTGCTCTACCGACTGAGCTACCCAAGCACGACTCACGACCCGTCCTCACCGCTTAATTCCACCAGTACCTCATCTCCTACCTAAGCAGAGCACTTGTCCGTGAAAGGCAAAGGTCCCGAGTTCAAGTCTCGGTCCGGCACACAGTTTTAATCTGCTAGGAAGTTTCATTCTAAGTACAGGCTAGTGCACCTAATTCTGCAAAAGTGCAATCTTAAACTTTCTCATAACCAATCAGCCATCCAAGGCTTGCATTCCCAGTTGCAGCTAGCGTCACAATGTGCTCCATCTTGAAGCTCAGCACTGACTTGCTGTCTGATAGTGAGACACTGTTAACAAATGAACCCACAAAGCAGTTCTGGAGCTGGTTATATATCCTGGGTGCAATTGGGAGTGGACTGTGAAACGGAATTGCCACCTCCTAAAATGCTTGGCACACTTGCCTCAGTGATCTAACAGTGCCCTCTTGGCATAATAAATTATTAATAACTTTCCCAATTGGGAATTTCCTATCGTAGATCCATATTTAAGAAACATTTCATTCCTATTTCAATTGTAATGCCTCCAGTTTTATTATGTGAAAACTCAAAGCTTTTTAAATAAAACAAACATTATTCTTCATGCCTACATATGTGCAGTCTTCCACTGTCAGAGAGCTCCAAATTGTAGTCTGTAACATGGCGGTTTGATAGTGTAACTATATCGGTGCATGAGGAACAGCATGCTGTAATCAAGTTTCAAATTTGAAGAGTTTGTCCTCACGTGGAGCACTCCTTCCTTCAGCATGACAGTGTCAGACCACACACAAGTGCTGCGGCATCTGCAACAATGTGACACCTTGGGTTCATTGTAATCGATCATCTTCCAACAGCCCCTACTTGGCTACAGCTGATGTTCATCTGCTTTCTAAACTTCGAGAACACCTTCAAGGATTTCACTTTGTGATGAAGTGGTGCAAGCGGACACGAGGTCATGTCTCTGTCAATAAAACCAGACATTGTACAGTGATGGTATCAACAAACGGGTTTGCTATTGGGAGAAATTTGTTTGACACCAGGGTGATAAAGATGAGAAGTAAATATGTAGACATGAAGAATAAAGATATATAACATTTACTTAAAAACCCTAAAGAGTTTTCACATAAAAGCTTTGGAGGCACTACTTTCCAGCACACCCCAGTATTTGGTGTGATTTTTCAAATGGAGCATTAAGTGGTCCTTACATCTGAACTGTCAATACCGTCATCATTGGACCCTTGTTAAATCACTTAAATTGCCTGAAACTTGGTACACCGTAATATCTTTCTATACAAAATATGACGTGGTAATCTCTTTACATTAACTTATATTTAACTAGTGGTTAATCTACCATGCTTTCAGTTCAGATTTCACATTTCAATTAAAAACTGAAAGATTATTGAAGACAAATTTACAGAACATTTTGACATTATATTTTTACATCAGATTACACACGTTATCAAAATTTCAACTCTGTTTCTTTAAATCCTGCCAGTAACTGATTATGCTTGATTCTACACCATTCTACTAACAATTTAAATAATTATACCAATCTCAAAATTTTATGTCACACAAATGAATGTCAGTCAATAATACCGAGATTCACATTCTTGACTTTGGGGCTAGGTGGAAGGAGTATGGGGAGTCACTCTCTCACACTTTGCTCTCCGTAAGGTTAAGAAGGCATTTCTAATTTCTAGTCAAAACAAATCTCTTAGTATAAAAAATAAGTTAATTAGCACAAGAAATTTCTGAGAAGATACATTTGTAGGTCAGCACTGTGTAGAAGTGAACCATGGACCATGGGAAAACTGGATAAGCAGAGTGTCAAAGTCTCAGAGATGTAGAGCTAATGTTGAAAATGAGGTTGACTGCTAACAAGGAAACCTCCCCATCGCACCCCCCTCAGATTTAGTTATAAGTTGGCACAGTGGATAGGCCTTGAAAAACTGAACACAGATCAATCGAGAAAACAGGAAGAAAGTTGTGTGTAACTATGAAAAAAATAATCAAAATTACAAACTGAGTAGTCCATGCTCAAGATAGGCAACATTAAGGAAAATACTAAATCAATAGCACCGTGGTCCTGTGGTTAGCGTGAGAACCTGTGGTACAAGAGGTCCTTGGTTCAAGTCAAATTTTAATTTTTTATTTTCAGACGATTATCAAAGTTCAGGCACACGCACATAATCAACTTCACTCTCCAAAATTCCAGGACATGTTCAGATTTGCTTGGACATATGCAGGATTTCACGGTCTGCACACAGAAAAATTTGAAAACATTAAAAACATATGTTTTGACAGAGCACAGGGAAAACTGTGCGGCTGTGAAACTGTTGCATTCATTTGCTGCAGTTTATGCGACAAACTTATGTTTTCATCACTTTTTTGGGAGTGATTATCACATCCACAAGAAAACCTAAATCGGGCAAGGTAGAAGAATCTTTTTACCCATTTGCCAAGTGCACAAGTTAGGTGGGTCGAAAACATATTCGTGACGCACATGCCGTCATCAGTGTCATATAGAATATATCAGACGTGTTTTGCTGTGGAGGAATCGGTTGACCTATGACATTGAGATCAAATGTTTTCGGTTCCCATTGGAGAGGCACGTCCTTTCGTCTACTAATCGCACAGTTTTGTGGTGCGGTCGCAAAACACAGATACTAAACTTATTACAGTGAACAGAGACGTCAATGAATGAACGGACAGATCATAAACCAAGGACCTCTCGTTCCACAGCTGCTCACGCTAACCACGGGACCACGGTGCTCCTGATTTCACACTGTCGTTGTGTTGCATATCTTGCACATAGACTACTCAGTTTGAATATTTTGCTTCTTTTTTTCATAGTTCCACACAACTTCTTCCTCTTTTCTTGATTGATCTGTGTTCAGTTTTCCAAGGCCTATCCACTGTGCCAACTAATCAGAGAGGGGTGCGATGGGGAGGTTCCCTTGTAAGGTAAGAAATAAAAATGAAGAGGTTCTCCGCAGAATAGGTGAGGAAAGGAGCACGTGGAGAATGCTGACACAAAGAAGGGACAGGTTGATAGGACATGTGTTACGAAACCAGGAGATATCTTCCATGGTAATAGAGGGAGCTATAGAGGATAAAAACTGTAGGGGAAGAAAGAGATTGCAATACATCCAACAAATAATTGAGAACATAGGGTGCAAGTACTAAATGCACTACTCAGAGATGAAGAGACTGATACAAGAGAAATTTGTCACAGGTCACTTCACTTCATACCAGCCAGAAGGCTGATAACCCCCCACACCCACACCCACACACACACACACACACACACACACACACACACACACACACACACACACACACACACAACCTTCTTGAACTGTCAGGTATAAAATGTATTAAGAGAGCACTGCATGATGCTGCGTCACGTGAAGAAATGTTTCACCTTCAGTATTACGGTACTGTTCAGCACTGACTGGTGTCTGGATATCCCTTACTGTCTTCAGATCATCAACTAGAACAAGCAGAACAGTGTGAGGGTTCTGCAGGATAAAATAAGATAACTTATGCCCCTCCAGAACTCATGTCGTCCTCATTTTCCAAAACATAACTATACACATACAGCTCAACCATACTTAAATGACTAGTCATAGACTTAAGAGTAAACATTTGATTTAGATACAGTACACTTTGCCAAGGCAAATGATCTCAAACGACTGACTCTGTGCAACATTCAATTGACATTCTTGTTGATACATCATTGTTAATGTTGATCCAAGGAAGGCTTCTGTTGAAGTATTCCTCTGAGTGTCATATGGTTTTGAGGTACCTCGGCTACACCTGTACTGATGTCACTATTGGAAAGTCTTTCTTTCTCATCCCATCTTGTAAGTCTCCACTGACCAGGGTTTCTGGGTGACTTTTCCATAACTCTTGTTTATCTAGGTCATAATTACAAACTCTGACTACCCCTCATGTGGGACACTGAATTTTAGTACACTGATCTTTTTTTAAATAACAATAATAAATATTTAAGAAAATATTTTTTTCTCACTTGTTTTAAATTAGGAAACTAGAAGGTGGTGTATACTTTCCTCCGGTACTCAGTAACAGTATCATAAACTGTGAGAAATCATGTCTGTATGTTTCCATGTGTCTTTCATTCAGTCTCTTACTGTACAGGGTAATTATAAAGTTAGGAAACATTTAAAAAAATTGGGTAGATAAACAACAAATAGCAATATAACAAACAAACTTTAATATTTTTTTTCCAATGTTTATAGATGTTCTATATGTAACCCTTTATCACACGGCACATATCCACACAGTAGTCCAATTCTGCCCATATCCAACCCAGTGCATCGAGACTGACAGTAACAACAGTTGCTGTGATACAGTGTTGCAAGTCTCTATGATAGAGGTGGAACATAAACAGTGTTCTTGACGTAACCTGACAATAAAAAAATCAAAAGGCATCTTGTTTAGTGACTGTGGCAGCTACTCGACTAGCACCAGCTCAGCAGTCTATCCAACAACAGGGCAATGCATCATACAGGTAGTCTCGTACACAATTGTGGAAATGTGAATGGGCACTATTTTGTTGAAAGATGGAATATGGATTCCAGTTTGTGGTCTGAACCACAACTGCAGCACGGAGAGATAGGTGATACCATTAAAAGTTTCCTCAGTGAAGAAGAAGGGTCCATAGACTGTCTTGCTGGTCACAGCACGGAAGGTGTTAACTTTCTCAGAATCCTTGATCTACAGTTACTTGTGGATTCTGTGACCTTCATGTGTTTGTGTTGAGTCTGTTGACCTTTCTGAAAGATGGAAAGTGACTTTGTCACTAAAGATTAATTTGCTTTCTGTCATTTTTGAGATGGTTCTGCATATTAATCCAGAACTCTAGATGACACAGTTTGTCGCCAAGGCTTATGGCTCACAGGAATTGCAATTTGCCCAGCTTCACTCTTAATCAGTTACAAAGTATTTTCCACTGTGTATCACTCCATTACGCTGTTGTAAATTGGTAGTGTGTTGTGAAACTTGCCCAAAAAGCTCTTTGCACACACACTACCAATTGGTAACAGGCAAAGTCCAGCACACACAATGCTTTCACTGCCTGGTTCTCCACCGTTTTGAGCAACTACAATTGGCGGCACACCTTTGAAAAAACTTGGAGAGTTTGTCTTTCAAGTTCTGTATCATTTGTTACATTATGTTTATCCATTTATGTACACTGATTTTTTAAAACGTTTCGTAGGGATTATAATTACCCTCCTCAATACATAACAGCAGCTTCTGTATAATAGAATTGTGAGACAAATGAAAACCTTAAATATTTTTCTAAAAATTATTTATTGTGCAGAAGTGGTCAAAGCTGTATCACTTTTCAACATAATCTCCCCCAAGCTCAATGCAAGTCCTCCAGCACTTACAAAGAGCAATAAATTCTTGAGAAAAAATTCTTTCGGTAGTCCGCGCAACCACTCATGCACCGCGTGGCGCACCTCTTCATCAGAACGGAACTTCTTTCCTCCCATTGCGTCTCTGAGTGGTCCAAACATATGGAAATCACTTGCGGCAAGGTCTGGTGAGTATGATGGATGAGGAAGACACTCAAAATGCAGGTCTGTGTTTGCTGCAACTGTTGTACGGGCAGTGTGGGGCCTTGCATTATCATGTTGCAAAAGGACACCTGCTGACAGCAATCCACATCTCTTTGAGAAAATGTAATTATTATGGAAGGAAAAGTTAAATAGTAACAGTACTTGCTGCCACTCATTACGAGTCTGTGAATTGTGAACTGTGGTTTGTCTCGTAACATACACAATCTAAATCATTTGCTTTGGCTACAGGAGACATGTCAAATTGTGGTAAAATTTCACCATAAACAAAGAACAGCTGAAGTTAACAAACACCATCATAATAATAAAATAATTTTGTAATATATACATACAATAAAATGTAACACTTAATTACCCCTCCTCTATGGATTCTTCTGTTGAATAGTAGCATTTCCCCCACAGAATCTGCTATAGCCTCGTTTAAAAAATTTCTGGCTTCATATTAAATATGTTTGGCCGTTAACTAGTTATATACTGTCATCCCCATATAGTGTGGAGTCTGTGCATAATTTCAAATGTTGTGTGGGTAGCATAAAATTCCCAGCAGGGGAATGGCAGAAAGTGGGTAAGAACTAAAAGATGTGGACAGCGACATACGGAGGTTTGGCTCGAGATCCGTGAGACTTGCATGGATAGCCAAAGTGGTTAAGGTGACAGCTCGCATTAAGTTGGAGGTCTTGGTTCAGGTCACAGACCAGAAAAAATTTTAATGTGCTACTAATAAACTGTACAGCTGTTGGGTAATCCTATTTGTAATTTGTGAATGCATCTCTTCTATTTCGTATGGCTGTGGATTGTCAGTGACATCTTCTCTACATGCCTGAAGGACACTGTAAACTACAGACACTGCAAATCTATATAGGTCTATTGGAGGTGAGGGTTGCATTGAATGAAATATTGTTAATCTGTTATGACACATAACATCACATCTGGCAACTCTCTCTTTCTTGTTTCCACACTTACGTGTAGCCCTACGTCTAGGTTAGTCTAGAGAGTCACTTTTGAGAGATGGTGAAACCAACATGTGTGTCATTATAGGCTGATTAAAATTATTCAATAGTTGACATTTCACACATTGGTGCTGTTTTCTGCCAGTCAGAGTGCTGCACATCATGCCCGAACCATGCACCGTTGCCAAACTGCCACAACAATTAGTCAGTCAGTTCCAGTTCCTTGTCTGACATTCTTTCTTGATGTGTTTCAATCCCAAATCATGAGTCTGGCACTTTTATTTCATATTTCATCATACATGACACACACACACACACACACACACACACACACACACACACACACACACACACACACACAACAAACACACACACACACACACACACACACACAATCCAACGAAATACGTACATTTTATACTGGATACTTCTGCACAAGTTAGTGATCAAAGTGAACATTTTAGTTCTGTCACAGTCTGTTGACCACCATTTTCTTGGATACATAACACATCACGAAGTTGTGGTTAGCTTAGGAAATGAGTTTAAATTCAGGGCTAAAAAACGCGTTGTCTGCCACAGTTCAGTCACTGGTCACTTAAAATAAGCTGTCGACAGAGCATCTCACATTTCCGATATATCTCACAGTATCCACTTTCAATATTGCTCCCTGCTACACATTAACAGGATTCGTGAAGTGACCCACCATCTTTGTGTCATCTGTAACCAAGCGGCACCCGATGTGGCAAGTGACAGGTGTAACTATCAAGTTATTTTAATTTGACTAGAGTTACATTAACATTCTTGAAGAAAACTCCTGTCAGATAGTTTCAGGATTTTAATCAGTGTGAAGGCATTAAGAACAAGAACAGCCTTGCTTAAAACTGCTCTCACTGTGAAGATGCTGTTAGTTTGTCATTTCTTGTTTTGGTTTATTTATTTATTGGCCCTGTGAATATAAGACTGTACATTGTACAAAATATGTTCGACCATTCCTTAATTAGTAGGTCTACACATTTTTTAAAATTTTTACACACATCATTTTAGCAAGAAGCAATATTACACAATATTTTATTACTTTATATAATTTACAAACACAATTGTAATCGGCACTGCAGTTTTGTTTTCCTCGATGCTCTTTACTGTACAGCAGTAGTGTGTGACAAGTGATCCATCACACTTAATCTGAAACTGTTTCTGGTCATTATATTTGTTTTGAATTTGGATAATGCATTATACAGTTTGTTACTGGAATGGACTATACCTGTATTTAATAATGCTGTGTAAATGTACAAAATTTATTTGTCTTGAGAGCTATCTGTGCGCTGACTTGTGTATTGAAAAATTGCAATCATAGTTATTTTGAATCTGTCATTAGATAATGGGATAATTTTCTGGTGAAGTTCAAGTAGTGTATCACAAATACTGAAACTCCCAAAGAAAATTGTCTGATACTCGAGTACTGCACAGCAAACAGAGTCTTGTCACGCATTATTTTGGAAACTACAAATCCTAACTGTTCCCTCCATATATATTTATGAAATGTGTGTAAGTTCGGAGGATATACAGAAATACGGAATGTCTCCTATTGTGGTTTTGAACAGCACTGCTTTCCAAAAGAAACTGAATTTCCTTACCATTTGTTGTGAGAAAATAGTTTGAGTTCCTGGATAATTTTACATTTTCTATTAACATAACATTAATAGTAATTCTTTGTGCTGACCATGAAGATACACTATGTTATCACAAGTATCCGGACACCCCCAAAACAAATGTTTTTCACATTAGGTGCATTGTGCTATCACTTACTGCCAGGTACTCCATATCAGTGACCTCAGTAGTCATTAGACATTGTGAGAGAGCAGAATGGGGCACTTCACAGAACTCACCGACGTCGAAACGTGGTCAGGCGATGGGGTGTCACTTGTGTCATACGTTTGTACGCTAGATTTCCACACTCCTAAACATCCCTAGGTCTACTGTTTCCAATGTGATAGGGAAGTAGAAATGTGAAGGGACACGTATAGCACAAAAGTGTACAGCCCGAACTCGTCACTTGACTGACAGAAACTGCTGACAGCTGAAGAGGGTCGTAATGCGTAATAGGCAGACATCTATCCAGACCTTCACACAGGAATTCCAAACTGCATCAGGATCCACTGCAAGTACTATGACAGTTAGGCAGGAGGGGTGAGAAAACCTTGATTTCATGGATGAGCGGCTGCTCATAAGCCACACACCATGCCGGTAAATGACAAATGACGTCTCACTTGGTGTAAGGATTGTAAACAGCGGAAAAACGTTGTGTGGAATGCCAAATCACAGTATACAATGTGGAAATCAGATGGTAGAGTGTGGGTATGGCGAATGCCTGGTGAATGTCATCTGCTAGCGTGTGTAGTGGTGCCAACAGTAAAATTCAGAGGCAGTAGTGTTATGGTGTGGCCGCGTTTTTCATGGAGGGGGCTTGCACTCCTTGTTGTTTTGCGTGGCACTATCACAGCACAGGCCTACATTGATGTTTTAAGCACCTTCTTGCTTCCCACTGCTGAAGAGCAATTCGAGGATGGTGATTGCATCTTTTAACACAATCAAGCACCTGTTCATAATGCACGGCCTATGGCGGAGTTGTTGCACGACAATAATGTCTGTGTAATGGACTGACCTGCACAGAGTCCTGATCTGAATCCTATAGAACATCTTTGGGATGTTTTGGAACTTCGTGCTGAAATGGAAAGATATTATTTTTATTATAAATTGCAATCATATATTCCTTAATTAGCATTTCCATTTCTTAATAGGCATAAAATATAATTAAAAGTTGGAAAAAAAGATAAACTACCTGCAAGATTCAAATGTATGTCTCCACAGTTACTGAACTAACATTCTATGCACTCAGCTCTTGGGAACTGTTTTAATAAGCTCAAAATATTTAGAACTTAACTGAGTTTTTTTTTTAATGAATCTGTTGTTAGAAGGGGGCTGTGGCAGTACATAATTTTGGCCAATTTAATTTCCACTATGATTTGGGCCACTGTTGGATTTTTTAATAATATCTCATCCCCCATTGAATGTGTGCCATGAACCACCTAGTACCAAAGTGGTGGTTACTGTGGCTCACAATATCTACAGATTAATCCTGCATCATGGTGTACATCAGGAGCAGTCAGTCACTAGAGCCTACTACTGCAATTTCTTGCAACATCACCTTTGTACACCAGGGAGAAGAAAGCAGCAGAATTTTCTAGCACTGCGTCCTTTCACCCTTCATGACAATGCATGATGCTACATGGCGAACGCCATGCAGTAGCTCCTGTCTACTTGGGGGAAGGCGGTACTGGACCGCCCACCATATTCAGTGCAATTATGACCTGTTTGCCAAAATGAAGGATCCTCTTTGTGGTGCAACCTAAAACAGAAGAGAAGACATCATACATGCCATAAATCTTTCCTTGTGAGACATCGACAGAGATGGACTGTGTACGACACCTTCCATCTGTATGGGAGAAGGTGATAGAGATTTGGGATGATTATATTGAGAGCATGTAAAGACATGGGAAGTGTCTTACAGTGAACTTTTGGAAAACAGGCAAAAACCAGCAGTTCACAGGAACTGTTATGATCTGTTGTCAAAGAAAGTGTTACTGTTGCATGACAATGTCAACCCGCACATAGCTCACCACACCATTGAAACTATTAACACTACATTAAGAAATTGGGTTTTGAGATGCAGGAACATCCTCCCTACAACCTAGATCTTGTTCCCACCAAGTTTCATTTAGCTGGGCTGCTCAAGTATGATCTACCAAGTTGTTGATTTTCTTCAAATGTGGAAGTGCATAAATTGGTATAAAAGTAGCTTTGCAACCAACTAAAATTCTCCTTAGTATAAATACACAAGCTTGCGGACCACTAGACCAAGTGCACTGAAAAACAAAGAGAATCTACTAAAAAATAATATACATGTTGAAGCACAACTTTTTTTATAAGTACATTGTAGAATTGACTCTCCCATATTATTTGTCTGGTGAGCTTATTCAGGTACCATATATTAGTTCTTTTGCAATTATTTCTGTTCTGCTTTCCATATTGTGTATCTATTATATGATCAACGTACAAAATCATCCAAGAAAAGATAAATACACTTACATAATATTAAAAATTAAATTACACCCCCCCCCCCCCCCCCCCCCCCATATTCCAACATAGATGAGGTCATCAGGTAGACTGTACAGGTGGCTGTCCACAAAAACAGAATATGTGAGAGGAAAAGCTTATGTTTAGGTCCTGTATGCAGGCTTGTAAGGTCACAAAATTGTTGATACTTAAGTTAATATTTCCTAATGAGACACTCACAGGCAATGCAAATTTAACCACACTTTTTAATTCACTTATTATAAAATATGTACATATTCTATTTTAAATGCACTATTATTTTAATATGTTTCATATTGCTGTTGGTGATGGCAGTGTCTTGAATTTTTTGTCCTTGGTGATCCAGAACTGAGCAAGGTGGCATTGTAGTTAGCACACTGGACTTGCATTCAGGAGGATGACTGTTCAAATCCACATCCGACCATCCAGATATAGATTTTCCGTGATTTCCCTAAACTGCACCAGGCCAGTGCTGGGATGGTACCTTTGAAACGAAACAGCTGATTTCCTCCCCCCACCCCCTCAAATATATTCTGAGCTTGTTCTCCATCTCTAATGACCTCAATGTCAACAGGAAATTAAACACTAATTATTCTTCCTTTTGTTTTTTTCTGTGGTGATCTGGAGTGTTTCCCCTGCATACCCTGGTGTTTTGATTCGCCCTCATAGCAATGAATCCATGTTTCATCATCAATGACTATCCTGGTCAAAAATGAGTTGCCTTTTATCTTGAAGCAGTTGAGTGTGCACTGGCACATGTGAACATGTTTCACTTTGAATTCTTCTGCCAGCTGCTTTGGTACCCATCACATAGAACCCTTCAGAAGCCAAGTTCATTGAGGATGATTTAATAGACAGAAGCATGACCTCTGTCCTAAGAAGACCCTTCTTATGCTGGTGCTACACAAAAGTGTAGATAATTTTTTACTCCCCAACATGATACCTTGGTATCACACAATATTTTTATGTTATCCTGCATTTTACATGTGCCACACCTTCTGCTGGGAGTTGCAAAGCCAAGTCAGATTTTATTTGTGTGTGTGATAGTAGAACCACTTCTCCGAGCCACTCTCAGCAGCTGGAGTCCGCACAGCCTCGACTCCTTTCAACTGACACAGCACTATTACCTATTACAAATGACAGAATACTTTTCATGGCAGAGGCTGCATAAATTACAAAAATGGTGCTTATTATTCCTTATTAGTAGGTTCTTGAATGCTTCTGGAATTTTCGCTAATGTCTGTCTCTGAGACATCTTCCCCTGAACTGAACTGTATGCTGCATTGTAATTGAAACAAACAGCTGTTGGTCCAGTTCACTCATACTGACCGCTGAAGTTGGTACAGAGGCATACTGAAAACAGTTCATCACCAGGAAAATAATTCATCAGACATTGAAAGCTTATGGCCCAATACATAAGAAACAACACTATTACTCTTATTACTATTTTCCTAAAAAAAATGTTCAGGGGTAAATATGTTTTGTAAAGTTTCAATACTGTTTCACTTATCAATGAGTTTATCACACATATCAATGAGTTTACATCATCTTCTGAACAAAAGCTTCCCTAGTTTTGCACAGCCACATGTTGTTGACGTAAAGAGAGCTCCTTACATGTGGTTTCAGAGTTAGGGCGATGTATGTGCAACTTGTAACACTCCTGCCTTGTGTCCTCAAAGATTAAGTTTAGATGAAATTCAACTGTAATTGCAAAAATTATGAGTTTC
This sequence comes from Schistocerca gregaria, assembly GCF_023897955.1. Lineage (NCBI taxonomy): Eukaryota > Metazoa > Arthropoda > Insecta > Orthoptera > Acrididae > Schistocerca > Schistocerca gregaria. The sequence goes on from NC_064928.1 coordinate 159,700,085, forward strand.
TTGTTGTTGTTGTTGTGGTCTTCAGTCCTGAGACTGGTTTGATGCAGCTCCGCATGCTACTCTATCCTGTGCAGGCTTCTTCATCTCCCAGTACCTACTGCAGCCTACACCCTTCTGAATCTGCTGAGTTTCTTGTAAAGTATTTAAAATTATACATGAGCAGGAAGCCAAACATTAACTATACTTATGTTTATGTACTGACTCTCTCAGCTTTGATTTTTGTCATTCTATTATTTTCAGGAAAGGCCTGGATTTTAATTATTTTGACTAAAACATGTGGAACAAGAAAGTGTTTTCAAATTTAATTCAACATCCAATGTTCATAATTTTTGTGTGTATTCACAATCTTCTCGATCATACATTATTTTAAACACATCTTTCCATCTTGCTTGCTCAGCCACAACTTTATACACTGCTAACCATACTATATCTGTCTTCTATGGTATACTTATAATTCTGCAAATAAAGTGAAGACCATGTGAAGTGTTATAAAAACAATAAATTTGTGAAAACAGAGCCACAGTGTAAAACATATCACAAGATAATAATAAAAATATCAAATCTCTTACAAGTAGCCAACACAATTTAACATATTTTTCACAGATGTTACAGCTAATATGATAAAATCGAACATGTAGTAGGTCACTGAACATCACCACTGTGGCACAAAATGAAGTAGCGAAGCACTAGAAACATTAAAATACTCCAGCTCTGCAGACATTGATGGTGCCCCTGCAACAATCTTAATAGAAGAGTACTATAAAACTAGTTGAAATACTTGTCACAGGAGGGATGGTCAATATTCAGCAATATGACAGAAACGATCATTCAAAGCAACAAAAGGCTGCTAAAAATGGTTTCTAAAATCCGTACCTTAAGAACTTTGCGCACTTGTTCAGCAGAAGAGATGTGTGTATAACTAGCAAAGATGAACAAGTACTCACAGTAGTATGTATTTTAGAGCACATTTTTACTAGACTTCTTTGCTTCAAATGGTTGTTCCTGTCCTATCCTTGGATACTGACCATACCTCCTGGGACTGCCTGTATAAAAAAGGTGGGAGAGATGATGTAAATAACTACAGGCTCATCATTATTCCTCTTGCATTTCAAATCAGAATAATTTACATATGTCAAATTTATGGGGTTTCAAAATAAAAGCAAACTCCTTTGTTATGAACAAAGTGGATTTAGAAATAAGAGGTCAACAACAACTACCTTTTATGAAAGCATTAATTTTATGCCACAGACGACTGAAATGAAACGGAAACCAAGAGGCACATTTATTGACTTTTCAAAAGCTTTTGACATCATAATAGTCTGCTGTCAAAGCTTGGAAAATATGGTATTTGTGGTATGTCCAACAGCTGGATCAGTTCCTTCCAGAGCAATCTTCAGCAAAAGGTGAGCATCAGGCACACTAATGTCAGTCTTGAAACCTTTTCTGAACATTTGTCAAAGTATAACCTAATCAAATATGGCACAGACCAAGGGTCAGTACTGGGATCACTTCTCTTCAGTCTGTACAATAATGACTTAAGCTTATAAAATCATCATTGATGCTCATAAAATCAACATATTTGCAGATGTGACATGACAATTCTGTTAAAATGTGAAAGTAAGGAAGAATTACAGCAATAATTAACTACCATCTGAACAGGTCTTAGAGGCCCAATAGTACTGACCAACCGCCATGTCATCCTCAGTTCACAGGCACACAGGATGGCGACATGGAGAGGCGTGTGGTCAGCAAACTGCTCTCCCGGCTGTTGCTAGTTTTTGTGACCAGAGCCACTAGTTCTCAATCGGGTAGCTCCTCAAATGACCTCACAAAGGTTGAGTGCGCTCCCCTTGCCAACAGTGCTGGGCAGACTTGGACACCCATCCAAGAGCTAACCAAGCCCATTTCCCTCTATCAACAATGAAGAAGGCATAACAGTACAACAACTAAATTCTTAAGATCTGATGGGAATTGGTATTACCACTGCAGCAAGGCTTTTGGCACAGTAATAATTAGATACAGTCATAAAACAGCTCAGCAACTGGGCACAAAACAATCTGCTTTTACTAAATAGTGAAAAAGCTGTCACATGAATTTTCACAATGTTCCGAACAAGGATATGTACATCCCATTTCTCTAACAATGAATAAGGTATAACAGTACAGCAACTAAATTCTTAGGATTATGACTCCAAAGCTATATAAAATGGAATAAGTATTTAGATTATCTTACCACAAAATTGAGCAAGACCTGCTGCCTCCTTTACTCACTAAAATGCTGATGTAGCGAAAAAACAGAAAAGAGTGTTATGATACCCATACTCATTCTCATCATAAATATGGGGTCACATTTTAAGCTAACTCTAAAGCACCCATCATCACATTCAAACTGCAAAAAAGGGCCATTACAATCGTGTATGGACGCACATCTAGAGATTCATATAAAGCTCTGTATTAGGTCTTTGGTTTTTCTCCTTCACCATGCATGTACATTGTGGGAACTCTTACATTTTTTAAAATAAGTGTAATAGGAAAGGACAGTAGACTGCAAAAAACTGTGATATTACGAGCAATTTACAAAACAAATCTAAAATTTACATATTACCCAAATCAGTACATCTGTGTGCCAAAACTGTACTTTCTGCATGCACACTAAATTTTATGAAAAAATTCTCACACGCATAAAAGAAAATACTGAGGTCAGAACCATTGGAAAATCTTTGGATCACTACTTGTAATCTGTTGAAGAATATTTAAATGTTTGAAATGCATTATTTGTAATTTTAAATATGTATGCATATAAATCACCTTCATCTGTGTAGATATTAATTGACTTGTCCAATGTCTTATAATAAGCTGCTTTTGTGCTATCCTCGAACTGAGTTACATCATCACCTCCTGCCAAAACTTTTGGCACACAGTATAACCAAAGATATGTGTTACTTACAAAGACTTATGTAAGTGAACAAATAATTACCATTCTAATCATTTCAATAATTTAATATTATGAACATTAATTTTGTAAAATAAAATTACTTTTATATCTTTTCTGTTCTGTGTTTTAATTATAAAACATAATTAAAAAGTTACTAATAGCTGGTTAGTATGGATATGAAAGAATCACACGCATTATTGTTACTTATGTATATTCTACTCTCAGAGTATATTTCTAATATTTTTATCTGAATTTTGTGTACAAAAGTGACAAACTAAACTTATCACTGCGACGTCACAATATGAAATGGAGAGACCGATACCCATTGAAATGAGTTCCTATACCTTAAACACATTACAAATTGCATTCCTCGCCTTGTGAATACAAGAACAGAATCACACTAACCGATAGTTACCTCAGTACTCTGAAGTCAAGAAATACCACAATGTCATCGACATGCATTTTGGCTGTCTTTTACCGTTCAAGCATGGGCATCTTTATTTCACACTGTAAAATATGTCTAGTGACAACACTACCTTACTCATGCCTGGTCAACTTCACCCTATTCTTGTTTCTGCCACAGAGCATTACTGTAGGGCAACCGTGTACAGACTTGCTAGTATTGTGGGCCACACCACTCACTATGACTATGTAATGGCCTCAAAAAAAAGCTGATATTTGTTCCATAAGTATCCATTTTATTTAACAAGTATAATTACAACAATGTATTTGTACAGAAACATTATCTCTGTCTAGTAGGAAATGAAAGATGAGCAAAAAAAATTGCAAGAGCGAATGATGAGGGGGCAGGCTGTATAATGAATTAATATGTATATTATTAATGTTGTAGATGACTTATACATCAGTTCGTTGACACACCCACACAGTTCTGTGTCTGCACATATTATAAAGTTCTACTTTTTACCTTTTATTCTTCTGGTGATTTCTTGTAAGGTCTATTATATCACCACTTCTTTCAATAGTTATTCCCTTGCTAGACGTGACATAGGCAAATCGGACATTACTATTGCTAAATCTTCTCGTTCCAGAACTTACACTGATTACAGTAATTGATAATGAATTAATTCATAAACCCACATATATTCCTCACTGTATATTTCACATATATATTACATAATAGATAGTAAAATCTTCTCATATAAATCAGTAAGCTCAAATCACTCACATCCTTTAAGTAGCACAAGACGAGAGACCACCTCAAAAAGGTAAAAAAAAAAAAAAAAAAAAAAAAAGAAAAAAGATTGTAAAATAACAAATTTTTAGAATGAGTCTCTCTTCCTTTCAAAAAATTTTAATTGCCTACTAAGTAACATCATAGCTGCCATTAGATCAGTGGTGGGTATTTTGGAATGAGACAAGGGAGAGGGGGGGTCCGATGGGGGCCGAACCACACAATAACTCTGGGTTCAGTGTGGGGCGGCAGTGGGGTGGATGGACTGCTGTGGCCTGTTGTGGAGTTGTGAGCCATTGAGGGCTATGGCGGGACAATGCCTCTCCATTGTTTCCAAGTCCCCGGTTCAATACAAACACAATAAATCAACAGTATATTCCTTTAATTAATACAAAGATAAAGTACAACAAAATTCCAGCTAAATAATTTATTATTACCCTATCACAACTCAAATTCAAAACTGCTTCTGCAAACTTTCCATGAATATGGGGCCAGCAGTCCCCTCTTGCAACATTTAGGCTTGAGAAAACACTCCATTATTTTATAATGTACTGTAAACCAGGTATACTTTACAAATTTTCAGATTGAAATTTGATTATCAGTAATGTATAACTCTGTGTTATTTATGGTAGTGTACATATGGACTGGAATGAAAGGATTATATACTAATTAGTACAATACATTTTATTAAATGCAGTGGAAGTAACGGAAAAATTGTAGGCAGTCAGAGTGAGCATGGCTCTCAGGACACCTTGACCAGCCTACACTTTCAACACAACCATCAACTATCATTTCATTTGTGGTCAATATTTCAATAACACAGTGAATCTTTGACCACCCAGAAATAAATACACTGATCTAAAGTTTTCTTAATTGCTTTATTTAGCCTCATAAAAGAAAAAAAATTGTAGTACTTAAACAGTGTGGTCCATCATGAAAATTATAAATACAATGAAATGTACTATATTAGGATGGAGTACCACACACGTAGCTCCAAATTTAGTTGAGCATCAGATCTATAGTTCAATCCATCGTAAAACCTAACTCCTCATTTCAAAACGTTCAGTGCAGTTAGAACTAAGGTTATCTGTTCTTAATGTATCAAATCAGTGTCTGGGATTTGTGGGCAAACTAACTTCATTCCTTGTTTCTGGAGATATTTGCTGTTACACGTTTCACCCAAATCACTGCCTGAAACACAATACCTTACAATTTGAGCAATGTATGACATTTGTTTTTCTTAGCTGTGGGCACACTATTACAAATGAGTCTTTATCTATATACCAATGGTTAACGTTTGTAGTCGTTAATCATTGGCATCAACACTGTCCTGTGAAATGTGTATCTGTAATGCTAATGTAACAATGACCAGTGGTCACAAACAGAGAAATCTCACACATAACCTCAGAAATCATAATACACTGGCACATATATACATGTGAACAAAAAACTAATCAGCGATCTGTTTTAAGAATTATCGGATTTTCAGGTAAATGATATTGGTGGATTTTGCATAACCAGATTTTAACGCACTTTTTCGTCTACATCTGTAAGTCATAACAGATACGCCAATAGCTGTGCAAGGGAAGGGCACTAGACGGCATCATCTAGTGTATACTGATGGAACATTCCACCTAACACCATATACTAAACACCCAACTGAGAGCCAAGGAAAAGCTGTAAAACTTTTAGTGCATGAGTGGTTAAAGTAACCACAGCAGTCAAAGTCTAACTGATCTACAGTAACTAAACTCCTGCTATGTCTCCCAGCCCAGGGAAATATCAGAGACCACACACTGAATGAAATTGTCCAGTTATCGACATGGACTGTCTGACACGTCTCTACAAGTACGGTGTAGCACTCATATCCATGTAACACGGCGAGAGAACAGTGGTCGTGAACAACCGGGACTGGAGACGAATGTCACATTTTCTCAGTGACAACCGATTTCAAACCTCACTGGAATTGCTGCTGTTAGTGAATGCTGGTCAATTTCAACCAGTTTCAAAGTACAAATTGCTAAGGGAACTACTTGCAATCAAGTTCGGAGTCTGGTATGTCAAGAAGACCATTGTTCAAAGCAGCAAATGAAGCTTCACATCATTAATGATTCGAACAACAGAAATTGGGGAGTAGGTGATTGGAGGCACATAATGAGATACAACAAGTTAAGATTGCCCGTTTTTGAGGCATCGAGAGTATTTGTGGCCCACAAGGCATTTAACCTGCACCACATGTAGAGTGTAGGTCAGGCCAGAGTTAGTTCCATGACCTTTTGGGGGGGTTCCATATCTGACTTGGACCCACTCATTCAGGTTGCTGTCAACATCAGTCAGAATGCTTATTACAACATTTTGGTGACCAAGTGTTGCCATTTCTTCAGCTGGGTCAGTACACAATTTTGTACCGTTTTTTCGAAGTTTAATAAACACAACAGATACACGTAACAGAGACTTCAGTCATCGATAATATATTATCATTCACTATTTACAGCACTCTGGCAACGCCGGGGTAGCTTTTCAATTATGCAACTGTAGAAATCACCCATTTTTTGAGGGAAGAACTTTTTGAGCCATATTCAGAGTGCATTTTCATCCAGAAAGAAAGCACCTTGAAGGTTGTTCGATAAAGTGTGGAAAATGTGAAAACGTGAGGGTGCATGATCAGGTGAGAAAAGTGGGTGCAGAATGACTACCTCGTCCAACTTGTGTATAGTATTTTTTGTCAGTCTAGCAGAATGCAGGCAGCCATTATTGTGGAATAGCATCACTTCAACGCAGTCTTCCTGGTCATTGTTCTTGGATTGCATCTAGAAGACATCTCAGTTGTTGACAATAAATGCCAGCAATGATGGTTACACCTTGTGGAAGCAATTTGTAGTACACCACACTAGCACTATCCCACCAGATGGAAAACATTTCCTTTTAAGGATGCGCACAGGCCTTTGTATGGAGAGTTGCTGCAATGTTTGGTCTTGACCATTCTTTTCTTTTCCCTACGTTAGCATAAAGACAACATTTTTTGTCACCAGTAACAATACAGGATAGGAATGGTCAGTGTTGTTCGAGCCAATTGATGACGAGCAAGCAGAGATGCATATTATGCCACCTGCTGATTTTTGTGATTTTGGCTTAGAGCGTGCGTACCCATACACCCAGTTTTTGATCCTCCCCCCGTGCATGCAAATGTTGCACAATGGAATAATTATCACAGTTTATCACAATAGCCAGTTCCCAAACAAAATATAATGATGTGAATTAAAATGTTTAAATGATCATCATCAAACCCTAAAAGTCTTCTTCAACATCAAGAATCAATGATGTCAAAATTATCCTTTTCTTGCTGTATTCTGTCCAGTGTCCCCATACATGACGTAAATGTTTATGGCTTCTTACGTTGCAATCACTCCCATACTGAACTCCAACAGAAGAATATGTTGCAATTTCTCCATTGGGCACTCTATTTTCTAGCATCTACAGCTCCACACTCTGTCTGCAGACAACAAAATGGTAATGTGTAAACTCAAATAAGAATAGCGAACTACAAATAAAAAATGAAAATTGATAAATAAACCGATAGCAACCAGAATACCAACATGCAAAACAAAAATGCTATGAACTTATGCATCAACCTAATACATCATCATACCGACTGTGCTATGGTCAGTCCCACCTTCCAATGTGATGACAACCGTGTGCACAGCAGCATTCATTTGTTGCCAGTTTCGTGAACACTCAGGCACCCTATTGCACCTTGCTTGGTCTGATGAGTCACCTAATCTCAGTTCCATCAAAAAGTCTGGGACTATTTGAATCATCAGGTGAAACACAGCAATTTTACATCTCAATTTGGACTCACCCCATTGCCAAATTCAGGCCATTGTCAAGGTGATGTTACATGGTATTAGCCTGCTGTCTCCTGAGGGACATTAATTTTATGTTTGTTGTACTTATGTTTAAATACAGTGCTTGACTAATATTCCAATCACATCCCACACCTCATCTAGAACCAACTATAAAGACACATGTCACCATAAATTAATGCCATTTAACTTGTACTATATTTACCTTGTTCTGTATTTCAATCGCACCAATCTGTATTACACCACACTTGATTTGAAACAGTTCACTTGAACCACTTATCACTTCATTCACACACCTGGCAATCTCACCTACATCAAGGACCACTTCAACACCATTACTTCAGTCGTACAGCTTCAGAACCATGATTACACAAACTCATACCACAGTCAACCCACTTCTGTCACACCATCACTACTTTTCTTTTTGAAGCTAACTAGACGAAGTGCATTGTATCATAATCAAACTGTCAATACAGAAAAACATACACCGAAACATTCCTTAATTAAAAGACTTCCTTGCATAACTTAACACATAGTGGAATGGTTTACAAGGCAGGGAATAAGCCAGGACTACAAGAAATGCAGTTCAATAAACTTTACCACCAGGTATAAACGTAAGGGTTTTTATTTAATTTCAAACACAACCAGTTTTGGTAATTCATTTTGCCATCTTCAGACCTCATATGCTTTTTTCAAATCATCGAGCTTATCATATAGAGCTTTAAAACTGGATATCGTGAATCCCAATTGTTGTGCAACTGAGTCATATGAAAGCATGGTTTCTTCAACAATTCTTTATTGAACATAATGAGAATTACACACATGAAAGAATGGTGTCTTATCTACAGACCCTATTCTTCCACGTAATTTCAGTCACATTCTATGGCCTTCCTCCAGTGTGAAGCACGGGTGTGTATGCCCTGTTGGTACCAATCCTTGTCCTGGTGGCAGAGCCAGTGTTTCTCTGTGTGAACTTCCTTTGCTCTTGACAGATAGATACAGTGCCGACTGCCGAGACCTAAAGCATCTGTCCTTGCAAATGACAACATCAGCTCACTGCAACATGTCAGGTGTAAGAGCCACAGATGGTCTCCCCGACTGCTGCAAATCGTGGAGCTCTACAACTGCCTTCTGATGACCTTGCCCTCCGTGCCCAGTGACTGACTGTACTTCTGTCAACAGAAGATGCTCCATAGACTTTGCACAAGCATATGTGAATATTCCCCACAGTTTCTTTCTCTTGTAATGTACACAACCTACAGATGCCATTTTAAAACTGTCCTACAGCTATGCTATCTGTCGGAAGTGAGGAAACTTGGCGCATTCATTCCGGAGACTTCAGATAATACAAACGTAATGTTTTGCATTCGTAGCATCATTTTCCTCTGAGAAAAAAGATGTGGTGCATTACTTTTTGGGTGACCCTCGTATAACAATACTACAAATCAATGCTGAATGGCAACACAGTCATTCTACACAATGCAGCAACAGCTGTAGGAAGAGAAATATCATAACAAAAACAATTTAGACAAGCTACTTAATGCTATGGAACTGCAGCAAAACTTAATTATTCATGAGAGGAACTGATTTTAAAACTATTACACAAATTGAAAGTGGATGGGGGAGAAAGAAAAGGAAAGGAATAACTGATATCAGCTGCATTGGGACTTTATGCCAAATCAGCAGCGATGAGTGAAAATGAAATGTGCATCCACACTGAAGATTGTGGATTCACTGCTCATTGAGGCAAATTTATTATATGAATGCACAGTGTCTGTCCTTTCAGACATGTCTGATTATATGGAGGACGCGGATGGAGGCTGCGGATAAGTGGCGCTATGTGGGAATGTGAGTTGTCCAGGCAGTGTGCTGAGATAGCCTGCAATAAACATCGTGTCTGGATGGGGCTATAGTTAATGCAACTGCCTAGTAAACAGGAGATCCCTGGTTTCAGTCCTGGTCTGGCACATATTTTCAATCATTACTGCCAGATCTGCATAAAGTCTCGATGCAGCTGATACCAACAGTTCCTCCCGTCCCCTCTCCTTTTTCCCCCTGTCATCATCAATTTATGCAGTATGCGTCACAGCTGCAGATTTCATGTGGTGTCTGTTCTTTCAGTCATTTCTTTCTATTCCTGTATTGGACTACTAAAACTCTTCATGTTCCACCCCTTCCACTAGGTGGCACAGGCTGGTTTATGGATGATTCAAAATATAGAAAGAGACATGAAGTTACATTGACTCACATATATTTAGAGTGCAGAACAGAGTTTACACAATTGTGTGTTAGATCACTTTTTATCTTCTTTATGTCTTGAAATTGTTTCAGATTGGCATCATTTCATTTCTAGTTTCACAGTTATGAACTTGGCTGTTAATTCCTGATGACTACAGAAAACACACACATTTGTAATACATAATCCTGTGTGAATCACGATATTAAGCTCCTTAAAAATATTGGCACATAAATTAGTTCCCCTTTAATAATCTCTGTTGTATTTGAAGGGTAAATTACTTTTCGGCAATGCTTTTGTTTCTGCAGAATTTCAAACAATGTTATGACTGATCTGAAAAATATGAAAGCAAACACTTTGTTCATATCATTATTTTCAGGAAATATATTTTATTGGGAAAACTCCATAAACAACTGTTCTTTTCATTTAAAGCAAATAGATTTAATGGAAATGGAAATGAGTGTTTGGCTTCATTGGCCGGGATGCCCCTTACGGGGCAGGTCCGGCTGCCTTGGTGCAGGTATTATTACATTCGATGCCACATTGAGCGACCTGCGGATGGGGATGAAATGATGATGAAGGCAATGCAACACCCAGTCCCTAACCGAAGAAAATCCCTAACACAGCCGGAATCGAATCCAGGCCCCTTAGGACGGCAGTCCGTCACGCTGACCAATCGGCTATTAGGGCAGACATAGGTTTCAGAAAAGTTATTTATGTTAAGTAATAGCTGTTACCCACGGTTGAACTTGCATATCAGTAGTTTTGTTACGATGAGTGAGTAAGCGAGGTACTGTACTTGCAACAACATTAGGTGCCCTCACATGTGTGTCTGTTTGGATAAGCATAGCTCACAATGTGCTCACCACTTCCCCCCACCCCCCTGAACACACTTTATGTCAGCATGTGCAGTGTTGCTGCCAAGCAGTGCATACAGAGGGGCACTGGCAGCAGTGTGCATCTATGCATTGTGCTACTAAAGTAGCTACACATTATGCAAAGTGTATATTCTACAACAGATAGTGTGAAAGCATGGATTAATCACAATGAAGATTGCATTCATTACTTTGAATCATATCACAAGCACACACTAACCAATAAAATCATTTTCACAAATATGATAAGATCAAAATCAAAAAACAGTAAATAGCTTTTAAAAACAGTAAATATTTTCCCATGATTCACATAATATTCTTCAAATCAATGAGTATTTTATACTTACACACTTTGTTCTCCTTCAGGGTTCAAGCTATATCCATACTAAATTTCATCGAAATCGGTTCAGTGGCTTAGTCATGAAAATGTAACGAGTATTTTCATATTTGTGATAGTACTATAGTATGGATAAACCTTTCCATTATATATTTTTTGTGATCTAATTTTGATTAAATAAAGCCCATATTCTGCCCTAGGCTACACTCAAGTTAGTTATGAAAATACATATTGCAGTTGCAGAGAAGTGTGTTCACACAGACAGACATGACAGTTTTCTTATTAGTATAGATATGTGACATATGACCACTTTGTTTTAGGTAGATGCAGTGGACCTGCCACCTACAGCAGCTGAAACAGAGACACAGAAACCAGCTCTATATCTGTGTGACAAATGTCCAAACGCATTTAAAACTGAAACAGAGTTCATCACACATGTGGAATCTCACAAGGTTTGGCATTAATTAACTGAATTGTAATTCCCTAATTCAGTTTTAACTTTGTAATGTTTTTATTTAAGTATAATGAAGCAGAGCACAAATAAGGAAATTAACTTTTGTAATAGTTTCCACTTCCGAAGAACATTACAACTGACAACTGTTGGGAAGCTTCCTAAGCTTGTGAAATATACATGTAGATTTACAAGACAGAGCAGGCCTGTGGACAATTTTTAATACACTTTACCACAAAAACTTCTTGTGAACATCTGCAGTCATCCTTAATAAGCAATAGTCTTCTTTCATTTGCTGTTCTTTCCTCCATGATCTCAGACTTCATCTCTGGAAATTATAATATGTATGAGTAGTGAAATAAATGGAAATACATATCCATTCATTCATTAAAACCACTATATTTCAGTATTTTCTCCAGCTGCTTTAAATGTGTCTGAATACTGTTGATGCAGAAGAAGAAAAGATACTTCAGAAAAATGACTGTCACAGTCCTCAGTTGTTTTCTCACAGTCTATGCCTTCTTTACATTCACATCTGATGTATTGGATACACAAGTTGACAATATCACAGTCTACTCTCTTAAATTATTGTTGTTGATATAACACTCTAGCCTATGTACTTAATTGTTATATTCAGTGTTCAATCTCACAGTTATTTACATGCCAAATGCCATTGTGAATACTTTTGTTATGAATACAACAACAGTTGTCTACAAGTGAAGTAATGGCTCTAATCTGCAGAAAAATTCTAATAGCTACATCACTTGCATATCGGTATGTACCAGCATAACTCGTGACTGTATCAGAATACTGTCCAGTCCTGATGACATTATATACTTGTATACTTACAAAGGAATGTGTGATCTTCAATGCTCAGAACAGCATGAAAATGTGTTTAGAATATGAATCGCACATCCCAAAAACAGTGGTATCATCCCGGAATGAGATTTTCACTCTGCAGCGGAGTGTGCGCTGATATGAAACTTCCTGACAGATTAAAACTGTGTGCCGGACTGAGACTCGGACTCGGGGCCTTTGCCTTAGCGAGCAAGTGCTCTACCACTTGCCCGCGAATTGCAAAGGTCCCGAGTCCGAGTCTCGGTCCGGCACACAGTTTTAATCTGTCAGGAAGTTTCAGTGGTATCAACCGTTGCATGTAAAACATGTTTTACTGTGAGACATTTGAATGATCACCTATGCAACATCTAAGAGAGAGACATCACTAATGTGGAGAAACAGAATATCGATACAATAGGATCAAAATTGTGTGTATTTCACTGTTATAACTTATTTTATTCCCCTCTGCTATCTGAAAAATAAACTTTTTTGCTGACCTGATAACACTGCACAGCCTTTCAGTCTGCAAAGTGCAGCTGTGGGATTTCAATGAACTGGTCAAGGCAAAGTGGAACAGGCAACATGCACACTAAAGCCACTTTTTTACATTCAATAACATTTTTGCATTCAAGCAGTCCAGTATCGAATGCCACACTAATTATATTTTATAACATTGATAGTGGCCTGCCTGAATGCACAAGGGATGTTGAATGTGAAAAAATGGGTTCAGTCAGGTGCACATATTGCTCCGTTCTATTTCGCTTTGAGTAATTCGTCGAAATCCCATGCTTATACTTTGAAGACTGACAAGCAACCCCTTGAGTATAAGGTGCAAAGGCCATTAGTGTTTACAGTATTCGGCGTCTCACGCATTGTCTTTCGTGCAACCACAATATTGTCTGCTAATGGCAACAAAAGCAAAGATTGCATTATACCTACAACAACAGTTGCCAAATGTGTGGTGTACAAGTGTGTGGAGAAGTACAATGATGATAATAGGTGCTTAAAAAGTGAAAGTAATACTGAACCAAGTGTCGAACCGTGTAGTTTACCATCCTTGTTGGACAGCAAGCCACATATCCCATCTCCAGTGAAATGTAGTAAAGGATAATTGTTGTCCAAGGAGCAGGAACACTAAATATAATTATGTGCATGGAAGATCATCTGCAGCTTAGTTTAAAAAAATTATGAACATATTTTGGATAATTCCACAGCAATATGACAGTGTATTGCATATGAAAAACTATGGATATTCAAAGGAAGACAAGGCACACGTGTTACAAGAACCGATGTTTATGTGTTTCAAGGATGCTTGATACAATACAATTTACAGGATGTGTGTGATAATGGAAGCAGTGGATGGTTGCATAAGTTCAAACAGCGCTACAGAATAAGAAGAAGTAAGACAATGAAATTTCAACGAGGTCTGCTAGCCAGAAAATTTCTAGATGAGATAAAAAAATTTGTTCCATCACTCAGTAAGGAGTTTGTTTCCAACTCTGACCAATCAGGATTTGAAGAGGAAATGCATATGAAAGAAACCCTGGAAACTAAAGGTACCAAGGGGGCTGTATCAAGATCACCGAACATCAATGCATTAATGCATTTGTCTACATTTATGCTTATACACTCCTGGAAATTGAAATAAGAACACCATGAATTCATTGTCCCAGGAAGGGGAAACTTTATTGACACATTCCTGGGGTCAGATACATCACATGATCACACTGACAGAACCACAGGCACATAGACACAGGCAACAGAGCATGCACAATGTCGGCACTAGTACAGTGTATATCCACCTTTCGCAGCAATGCAGGCTGCTATTCTCCCATGGAGACGATCGTAGAGATGCTGAATGTAGTCCTGTGGGACGGCTTGCCATGCCATTTCCACCTGGCGCCTCACTTGGACCAGCGTTCATGCTGGACGTGCAGACCGCGTGAGACGACGCTTCATCCAGTCCCAAACATGCTCAATGGGGGACAGATCCGGAGATCTTGCTGGCCAGGGTAGTTGACTTACACCTTCTAGAGCACGTTGGGTGACATGGGATACATGCGGACGTGCATTGTCCTGTTGGAACAGCAAGTTCCCTTGCCGGTCTAGGAATGGTAGAACAATGGGTTCGATGATGGTTTGGATGTACCGTGCACTATTCAGTGTCCCCTCGACGATCACCAGAGATGTACGGCCAGTGTAGGAGATCGCTCCCCACACCATGATGCCAGGTGTTGGCCCTGTGTGCCTCGGTCGTATGCAGTCCTGATTGTGGCGCTCACCTGCACGGCGCCAAACACGCGTACGACCATCATTGGCACCAAGGCAGAAGCGATTCTCATCGCTGAAGACGACACGTCTCCATTCGTCCCTCCATTCACGCCTGTCGCGACACCACTGGAGGTGGGCTGCACGATGTTGGGGCGTGAGCGGAAGACGGCCTAACGGTGTGCGGGACCGTAGCCCAGCTTCATGGAGACGGTTGCGAATGGTCCTCGCCGATACCCCAGGAGCAACAGTGTCCCTAATTTGCTGGGAAGTGGTGGTGCGGTCCCCTACGGCACTGCGTAGGATCCTACGGTCTTGGCGTGCATCCGTGCGTCGCTGCGGTCCGGTCCCAGGTCGACGGGCACGTGCACCTTCCGCCGACCACTGGCGACAACATTGATGTACTGTGGAGACCTCATGCCCCACGTGTTGAGCAATTCGGCGGTACGTCCACCCGGCCTCCCGCATGCCCACTCTTCGCCCTCGCTCAAAGTCCGTCAACTGCACATACGGTTCACGTCCACACTGTCGCGGCATGCTACCAGTGTTAAAGACTGCGATGGAGCTCCGTGTGCCACGGCAAACTGGCTGACACTGATGGCGGCGGTGCACAGATGCTGCGCAGCTAGCGCCATTCGACGGCCAACACCGCGGTTCCTGGTGTGTCCGCTGTGCCGTGCGTGTGATCATTGCTTGTACTGCCCTCTCGCAGTGTCTGGAGCAAGTATGGTGGGTCTGACACACCGGTGTCAATGTGTTCTATTTTCCATTTCCAGGAGTGTATTATAAGATGAACATCAACAAAAGCAAAACAAGGATAATGGACAGGTGATGCTGAATGAATCTGATTAGCAAATGAGGCCCTAAAAGTGGCAGATGAGTTTTGCTATTTGGGCAGCAAAACAACTGACAATGCTGAAATAAAGAGAATATACAAGGGGCGTTCAATAAGTAATGCAACACAATCTTTTTCTGAAATCAGTTTATTCGGGATTCCAATACATCTTATTATTCCCCACACTTTTGACTAAAAAACCCTATTTATCAACATAATCTCAGTTCTGTGTGACAGCCTTACATCACCTTACTGGGAGGGCCTGTATGATTGACATAAGAACCAATGTCTTGCTGCATCAGTAGCCTCCCCATCATCCACCTACTGGTTCCCATGGAGTGCATCCTTCATTGAGCCAAACAGATGGAAGCTCTTTATGGTGAGGAACCCAGTAGGCGAACACCAATAGCAACCCAACTGGTAGACAAGTGTGTCAGCACTACCACCGGAGATGTAATAATGGCTGATGGTATGTATTTCTACAACTGTTTGATTGTGATCCATTGACCACCTTGAATGGGAGTGTCCACATTTTTCAACACTGCAGAACTGAGATGTGTGTGGCCGGCCGCCATGTGGGAGACCAGACAGGTTTGTGCGACCGTGTTACAACGATGGCATACACCTCGCCCAATGACTCATCGTGCTTTTGTTCACTGCCAGGTCTCTGCAGGCATTCTGCAAGTGCCTATGAATATCTGTGGTGCTCTTGTTGTCTGCCAGAAGAGACTCAATGACAGCTCTTTGCTTGGAAAGCACCTCCATTACTCTTTGCTTGGAAAGCACCTCCATTACAGATGCCATTTTGAAGGCTACATATAGTGCTGCCACATGTCAGAACTTCAGGAAAACTAAAGTGGTTGAAGCGGGAGTATTCCACGATCTCCAACAAATTGACATTTTTTCTGACCAAAATTTGCTGACTGGGCAACAGCAAGAAAAGCATTTCTTAACACCTAGTATAAGTTTAATTGTAATTAAGTCTTTATTGTTGTAATTCAGAAGGATGTAGGTTGCAGTAGGTACTGTGAAATGAAGAAGCTTGCACAGGATAGCATGGAGACCTGCATCAAACCAGTCTCTGGACTGAAGACCACAACAACAATTGTAATTTGTTTGGAGTGTAGCCTTGAATGGATCTGAAATGTAGATGATAAGCAATTCAGACAAGAAGAGAATAGATGCTTCTGAAATGTTGGGCTACAGAAGAAATCGGAAGATTAGATGAGTACATTGAGTAACTAATGAGGAAGACCTCAATTGACTTGTAGAAAAAAAAAGTTATTGGATGTCTGGACCAAAATAAGGAATCAGTTGAAGGATGCATCCTGAGGGATCAAAGAATCATCAGTTTGGTAATGGAGGCAAGTATGGGAGTAAAAACTGTAGAGGGAGACCAAAGCATGAAAAAAATAAACTGGTTCACGTGAATGTAGGTTGCAGTAGTTATGCAAACATGAAGGGGCTTGCATACAATAGACTAGTGTTATGAAACAATGACAAACACTTCATTAGATATTGGATCTACCTGTCTAATCATCATTCTTCTGTAACACCACATTTTAAAAGCTTCTTTTTTTCTCTCCTTGCCTCCAACAGTTTATCATCTGTGTCTCACTTCTGCACAAGGCTTCACTTTTATGTATCTGGGAAGAGGTAGACACAGTCTCACACTGTAAACAGTTGACATAAACATAAGAAAGAAGAGCATTTAATGATTTATACAATTTCTTTACACCTAAGGTCTATGTTTTTTAAGTCAGTGTATGCATTGTAAGTTTTAAAAAAGGAATTAAGGTCAATTTTGTGTTTATTGGAGAAAAATACTAACGTTGTTTGAAATTTGCCTCTTTACAGGTTCGAAAAGCTCATCCGTGTGATAAGTGTGAGAAGTCTTTTAACCGGAAGTCGGAACTCAATGTGCACTCTCGAACGCACTGCGAAGTGAAGCCGTTCGCCTGCCACTTGTGCGAGAAGACATTTGCACAGAAGAACAACCTGCTGCGTCACCTGCGAACACACTCTGGCGAGAAGCCCTTCCCGTGTTCTCTGTGCAGCCGAACTTTCGCTCAGAAGGAGTTACTCGTAATGACAATTGATGATCTAATGTACTGCAGAAATATAACGAGTTTGCCACAAGCTAGGGCAATAACTTGATGAAGCTTCATTTTGCTTGTCACCTTATAAGTAGGTTTACATTAAGTAATTATTTAATTGTTCCAACTGTTATGAAAATAAGTCTTTATCATACATAAGGATTAATTTTAACAATATTATGAAAAGTATATATTGCTATTCACTACAAAGAAGAAAAGTTGAGTTGCAAACAGGTGTAATGAAAAGACTGCTAAACATTTCAGCTTTTGGACAGAATAAATCTTTCTTTCTTCGGAAATAGAAAATGCGCACACATTCACACAAACACTGCTGAAACACACATAACCACTGTCTCTGGCTGCTATGGCACACGTTGCAGTCTGCAGTCAGGCCACAGCAACTGGTGGTAAGCCGCGCGCGCGCGCGCGCGCGGGTGTGTGTGTGTGTGTGTGTGTGTGTGTGTGTGTGTGTGTGTGTGTGTGTGTGTGTGTGTGTGTGTGTGTTTGTGTGTTTGTGTGTTTTTCTGTTTCCTGAGAGGACTTTATTTGTCCAAAAGCTTAAATGTTTAGCAGTCTTTTGATTACGTGTGTCAGCAACACAAAGTTTCCTCTATGTGAAGAGTAACAATCTATCCTTTTGATAATACTGTTGTTATTCCATCTTGGACTTCCCATTGTCTAAGGATTAATTTTGTGCATCTGGGGCCTGGAAGTGATGACAGCAACCACTGTTCACCAAAGTTTTGAGCAATTTGAAGTGTCTTAAAAGAAGTCGTTTTCCTGAGGCAGTTTTTTAACTGAAATAAAGTTTATTTCATTAGAGGTTAGCTAATTTTAGTTGGCGAATAATGCAACCAGCTAACTTAGCCCATTTAGACATTTTCTAGCAATATCACACAAGAAATATGTTATATACTCCCATTCACAAAAAATAATAATAAAGTTGCAAATTGTGGAGACCAGATGAGCTTTAAAAAATATTGACGCTCTTTCAAGATATTGAGCAGTGCACTTCTCAAGAGTGACAGAAATTCATTTTGCTCTGAATGAATTTCTCCAAAGAAGTGAAAACAGTAAATGACAAAAATTGGAAAGTTGCTTGCAAAATTTATATGTAGCACTATATCGAAACAAAGTTCCTGGTAGAGGAAGAAATACCATGGTTCCTTGTTCTCCATAACAGCTGAGGAAACTGAAGATCATGGTGTCATGACAGTAAGCAGAAATATTAGTTTTATTCATAGCAGTTCTCAGAATTGATAAATAAGGTAAGGCCAGCTGTCCAGTGAGGTCACACATTAATTTTCTTGCAACAGTTGTCACAGTATCACACAAGTTTTCAGTTACAATAATTATAGCTGCACCAGAGAAATACATAGGAAACAGCACATGTACACAATAAATTATACAGTTCACTTGTTTAATTTCTGATTAGTTGTTTTGTTTTACCAATCTGTGCTTCCATGAAAGAGCCCTTCCTCCACTGAAATATTCACAGAAAACTTCTCAGACTATTTTTGCCCATTATGCATAATTTCTCCTCATGTGTTGCAAGCAAATCTATTGAAAGACATGCGAACTCTACATCTTCGAGCATTGACACGTTAGCTCTGAATGCAGAGTTCTAACTGACTTGTCCTGGCCGTAAATGTTGCACAATAATATTGTGCTGCCCTTGGCCTCACACTTCTGTGCAACATATTGACACAATGTTACATATGATGTGAGCCTGTAAGCTAAAATAGAGGGCATTTTAACAACTTTTAACATAATGTATGTATTTGGGCTGAAGCAGCGAGAGAAAATTTATGCCAAGGCCGGGTATCAAACCTGGGCCTCCAGCTGACTAGGCAGGTGCATTAGCCACTAAGCCACCTTGGCAGAGAGGTTCACACAACTGCATGGATTGCCCTGGCAAACCTCCCTCCTTGATCCAAGTTTTCACTGCCACCTTAGTCTACTTTAAATTCCTCCTCACACATGAGCAGCATTGCTTAGGCTCTCCACGTTCCGGAATATCACCTCAACATCGAAAGTAAATGGAGGACCACCCAGCCTGAAACCCAGGTGCAGGTACTTACAAAAATGAAATGACACAATTTCAGAGACTTTACAGGTCTTATACATATATGACTTTAAGTATGTAGGCTGAAGCGTCGAGTGTAAGGAGGACTATAAATCAGACTGGGGTGGCAATGAGAATCCGCAGTGTGCCAGGGTAGTCTGTGCAGCTGTGTGAACTGCTGTGCCAAGGACGCTTAATGGCTAAAGCACCTGCCTAGTCAGCTGGAGATCTGGGTTTGATTCCCGGCCTTGGTACAAATTTTCTCTTGCCGCTTCAGTCTATATACATAAAGTCATATCTGTAAGAGATCAGTACATTATCTGAAATTGTGTCATTTCATAAAGTATGTCTTTTGCCTACCAATCAAAATTAGTACCCCTTTGGGTTCTATTAAGGGTTGCTGGTGTTTATAGGATTTGGTGCATGTAAGATTTTACGCCACTGTAGTATTACATACATTGGTCAAACTATTCATATTTTTTAGGACAGGTGTGTGGAAAATCTGTGCCATGCAACGTTACAACAAACTGATTAAAAGAAGGACATGCAGCGAAACATAATGAGACACATGTGGTTGTTGCCTGTTCACTTTACTGGGATTGTATTCTGAAGAATTCCATTGACATTGGCTAGAATGGTGAAGTTCATCATCTGAGCAAGTTGTGGAACCTTGCAGTGACCTGCCCGTCAATTGGCAGAATGTTGATGAGTAATTAATGGCAGTAGTACCTCATTAATTTTGCCTTCACCACCGATGGCAGTGATTGTATGCTTTGGTGTGGGGAAGCAGAACTCACAGTATGTGGTACATGCACTGAGTACACTTTCTCGGTCTATATAAAGGTGCCATCTCCACTGTGGCAACATTGTGACGAGTCTCGGCAAAAGCGGCATCTCCACTGATGGTGACAGCCAGTTGGACCACTGAAATATTGCGTTGACTTGACTCAAAGATCCAGCTGCAAGTACCACAAGCTATTTTGCCAGGAAAGTGCCAAGTCTTATATAGGTTGCACATTTTACATTTTAGATGTAGAACCTTATACGCATCTGAGATATTTTGCAACTTGACACGAATATAGGACACCATTACATGTCAATCTTTCCACACTGCCTAGTGGTACTGACAAATGGAAACATATATTGGATGTTGCTCATTGATGACCGAGGGGAGAAAATTAGCTCATTACCAATGAAAGAAAGAGTTTACTTCAAACAAGAAACAGTGTTGTGCAGGAAAAAAGTCATTTCAAAAAATTTGCTGCATCTGGGGACTCAAGCATTGAAAGGCTATTGAATAGATGTGTTCAGAACTTATAAGTTGTGTGTTATACATCACATAACATTTTTCAATAAAAATGTAACAATTACTACTGTAAAGTAGTTTGCACTTGTTCTAATATTTAGTTTAGTTTGTGCATGATTTTAAAAATTTCATTTTCTTGTTGTCTGTATGTGGTGTCCTTTTCAGTAATGTGAAAAAAATGTTAGTTCCTGGATTAGGAAAAACAATCCTGTAATGGATAAGTCGAAGAGATGTGATTCACAGTAGTAAAGGTGAACAATTGCTTATAGCTTTTAATATATGCACTTTAAGAGCCCATGTTTACCTGACTCTTTTTGCTTTGGCTGATCATTCCTGTCGTAACCCTGAATAATGGCCATTCTCCTATGACACCCTATAGACAGGAACCGTGGATGATAAACATTACAGATAATAAGATAACATAAGTTTCTGACAAGTGGTGCTGCAGAAGAATTATGGATAGATCGAACAGCTGAAGAAGGTCTACTGAAATTAACTGGGGAGAAAAGAAGTTTATCATTCAATCTGACTAAAATAACGCATAAATTGATAGGATACATCCTGTGGCATGAAGGAAGGCCAAATGAAACTATATGACTACAGAAACCTTTTCAAGTCTTACATTATTAAGTACAGGTGACGGTTACTGAACTATATGAAATAAAATCATAACTTCTGTACGGTTTGCATTAAAAGTTCAAACTGCACGATTGGACGTGGGGCACGATGGGAATTAGTATGCACGTGGTTGCGCAATGACTACTTTCATTTGAGTGAGTTTGTCAGTAAGCAAAATTAGCGCATTTGGGGGACTGAGAATCTGCATTTTGCAACTGAGATGTGTCTACACCCTCAAAAGGTGACTGTCAGTCATGGAATAATTGTGCAATATTCTTTGATGGCACAGTGACTGCCGAATGGTACATGAAGGTTTTGGAAGATTTCATTCACATTATCCAAAGTGATCCTGTTTTGACAAGGTTTTGTTCATACAAGACAGCACTTGACCCCACTGAAGCAGGAGTGTGTTTGCTGTCCTGGAAGAGCACTTTGTGGACTGCATGCTGGCTCTGGAGTACCCACAGCCCACTGCCAAGGGCCTCGATTGGCCGTCATGCTCTTCAGATCTGAAGAGCATGAATTTCTTTTTGTTTTGATTAAAGACAAGGTGTACAGCAACAAGCACAAAACCATTGCTGAGCTGAAAACAGACATTCAGGAGGTCGCCGACAGCACCGATGTTTCGACACTTCAGTGGGTCATGCAGAATTTCCCCGTTCACCTGTGCCACATCATTGCCAGTGATGGCAGACATATTGAATATGTCATAACGTAAATCCAAATATCTGTAGTGATGTTTACGTGTTGAATAAAGTGTGTGTGCACACTGTAGCTTGTAACTAATTTATGCTTTTTATATAGTTTAATAATTGTCGCCCTGTACATAAGCAGATGAAGTGATGAATGTAAATTTGAACCTGAGTCTCCAGCTCACCAGACAGATGCGCTAACCGGTACACCATTCTGGCACAGTGCCTTTGCACTACTGTACAGCCTATCCTAGCAAGCCTCCCTTGTCAATGCAAATTCTCATTCATTTCTCAGCCCACTTGGAAATGCTGTTTGAGTTTAGGGGGAATACCAAGTGAGCTGAAGTGTGCATGGGAATTTTGATTGAGGAGGGAAGCATGCTAGGGTATCCTTGCAGTCGTGCCAAGCCATTGTGCCAGACTAGCGTAGTGATTGGCGTATCTGCCTAGTGAGCATTCATTGCTTCAGTCTGTGTATACAGGGTGTTACAAAAAGGTACGGCCAGACTTTCAGGAAACATTCCTCACACACAAATAAAAAAAAGATGTTATGTGAACATGTGTCCGGAAACATTTAATTTCCATGTCAGAGCTCATTTTAGTTTCCTCAGTATGTACTGTACTTCCTCGATTCACTGCCAGTTGGCCCAATTGAAGGAAGGCAATGTTGACTTCAGTGCTTGTGTTGACATGCAACTCATTACACTACAGTACCAGCATCAAGCACATCAGTACATAGCATCAACAGGTTAGTGTTCATCACGAACGTGGTTTTGCAGTCAGCACAATGTTTACAAATGTGCAGTCGGCGGATGCCCATTTGATGTATGGATTAGCACGCGGCAATAGCCGTGGTGCGGTAAGTTTGTATCGAGACAGATTTCCAGAACGAAGGTGTCTCGACAGGAAGAAGTTCGAAGCAATTGATTAGCGTCTTTGGGAGCACGGAACATTCCAGCCTATGACTCGCAACTGGGAAAAACCTAGAACGACGAGGATACCTGCAATGGATGAGGCAGTTCTTCGTGCAGTTGACGATAACCCTAATGTCAGCGTCAGAGAAGTTGCTGCTGTACAAGGTAACGTTGACCACATCCCTGTATGGAGAGTGCTAGAACCAGTTGTTTCTGTACCATGTACAGCATGTGCAGGCACTATCAGCAGCTGATTGGCCTTCACGGGTACACTTCCGCAAATGGTTCATCCAACAATGTGTCAATCCTCATTTCAGTGCAAATGTTCTCTTTACGGATGACGCTTCATTCCAACGTGATCAAATTGTAAATTTTCACAATCAACATGTGTGGGCTGACGAGAATCCGCACGCAATTGTGCAATCATGCCATCAACACAGATTTTCTGTGAATGTTTGGGCAGGCATTGTTGGTGATGTCTTGACTGGGCCCCATGTCTTCCACCTATGCTCAATGAAGCACCTTATCATGATTTCATACGGGATACTCTAACTGTGCTGCTAGAACACGTGCCTTTACAAGTACGACACAACATGTGGTTCATGCACGATGGAGCTCCTGCACATTTTAGTCAAAGTGTTCGTACGCTTCTCAACAACAGATTCGGTGACCGATGGATTGGTAGAGGCAGACCAATTCCATGGCCTCCACGCTCTCCTGTCCTCAACCCTCGTGACTGTCATTTATGGGGGCATTTGAAAGCTCTTGTCTACACAACCCCAGTACCAAATGTAGAGACTCTTCATGCTCGTATTGTGGACGGCTGTGATGCAATACGCCATTCTCCAGGGCTGCATCAGTGCATCAAGGATTCCATGCGATGGAGGGTGGATGCATGTATCCGTGCTAACGGAGGACATTTTGAACATTTCCTGTAACAAAGTGTTTAAAGTCACACTGGTACATTCTGTTGTTGTGTGTTTCCATTCCATGATTAATGTGACTTGAAGAGAAGTAATAAAATGAGCTCTAACATAGAAAGTAAGCATTTCCGGACACATGTCCACATAGCATATTTTCTTTCTTTGTGTGTGAGGAATGTTTCCTGGAAGTTTGGCCGTACCTTTTTCTAACACACTGTATACATCAAGGAACATAACTGAGGAAGTGTGGGGGATAAAAATTGTAGAGGGAGACCAAACAATTACAGTACACAGTTTCAAAGGGATGCAGGATGCAGCAACTGTGTGTGTATGAGAATACTTGCACAAGTGGAAAGCTGCATCCAACGAGTATTGACAACAACACAGGAAGCTGAGGTGTTGGATTGTTGCAGTGCTCGTGCGTGGTTTTGCATTGTCATGCTGAAGGAAAGTGTGTTCCATGTGTGGATGAAGTTTTCTGTTGTTAAAACTCTATTACAGTACACTGTTTCTCACACACCATTATAGTTACATTGTACACCACCATGCTAGACACTACAATTCAGAGCCCTCTAGTGGCAGAGGGTTGCAACTTTCATCAGCGAAGTGGAAAACTTGACTGAGTAATATGGGTGATATGTAACACCTCAGCCGATACTAAGAACAGAATAAAAAGTTTGGGGGCATTACTTTTCCAGCACGCCCTCATAGTTAATGTAACTTTCAGCAGCTTTCTCGAGTAATATTACCCTCTTTATTTTCCTGTGTATAGTTTTGCCCATAACAGTTGCAATTTCTGGTTTTATTATTATTTTACCTCAACATCAGGACCAACAGCTACTAATTAATTGGTTTTTGAACTATTGTATGTTATTACTTGCACTTTGACACATTCCCTGATGGAGTTCATGGTTTTCTGGCAATGCTTTCAAAATTTGTTTTCCAAGT
Source organism: Schistocerca gregaria (assembly GCF_023897955.1). Taxonomy (NCBI): domain Eukaryota; kingdom Metazoa; phylum Arthropoda; class Insecta; order Orthoptera; family Acrididae; genus Schistocerca; species Schistocerca gregaria. The sequence goes on from NC_064928.1 coordinate 159,725,475, forward strand.
ACATCTGCTCCCTGAATTAATGGGATTATTTATATAACTTTAATTTATACACACTCTATGGAAAAAAGGAGGACTCACCATGAAGGATTTATCTGAATGGGATGGAAATTGGTAGATGTGATGTACATGTACAGAGAAACAAATGATTATAATTTCAGAAAAATTGGATGATTTATTCAATAGAAAGAGCTTCACATTGCGCAAGTCAATAACATGTTGGTCATCTCCCTCTCTTATGCAAGCAGCTATACGGCTTGACATTGATTGATAAAGAGTTGTTGGATGTCATTATGAGGGATAGTGAAGCTCTTTCTCTTGAATAAATCATTTGATTGGAGTGTATTAGAAGATAGGCTGAAGAAAGGCAAAGCAACATTTATAGCTTTGCAAATTTAGAGAAAGCTGTTATCAGTGTTGACTGGACTATGCTCTTTGAAATTTTGAGGGTACTACGGATAACATGTTTACAACTTGTACAGAAACAAGACTAGGAAGCAGTGGTTGAGCATGGAGTGAAACGGGCTTGTAGCCTATTCTGATGTTATTCAGTCTGTACTTTGAGCAAGCAGTAAAGGAAACCGAGGAGACATTTAGAAAAGCAATTGCAGTTCATAGATAGGAAACACCAGTAGAGAAAAGAAGTTTTCAATGTGCTGCTGTAGAAGAATGCTGAAATTAAGTTGGTAGGTCGAGTAACAAATGAGGAAAATTGGGGAAAAAATAAATTATGGCACAACTTGATTATAAGAAGGGACTGGTTGACAGGACACATCTGGAGACACTGAGGAATTGTCAGTTTGATATCAGAGAGAAGTGAGCCAATTTGAACAGTAGAGGGAAACCAAAGCTTGAATATTGTAAGCAGGTTCAAAGGCGTGTTCGGAGGTGAAGAGGCTTGCACAGAACAGACTTGCATCAGACGAGTCTTCAGACTGAAGACCACAACAACTATAATTTTTATTTCAATATTTCACTCAGAAGCAGTTAAGTCCTACATCACCTAAAATATTACTTTATTTTTATGTAGGTCAGTACAGATGTCAAACATTCCCATATGCAACTTATAGAAGATAGCTGACAGAGCTTGCATGAAAGTCTCTTATAGTTCACGATCAAACTAAGCAAAAGGGGCATGTGCCATCTGGCAGTTCACAGTACTCCTGTACAGTTCTCACTCCATATTAGGCATGCCAACTGCATACAGTCAGTAGCTGTCTGAGAGCAAAACTGCCAGTTAAAATACACAATAAGGACTCACAGTTCCCATACACTGGTATGGAAATCACTGTTGCTTGGAAGCAATATTGTCAATGAAAGCGTTAATGAGACTGTTTGTTCCTCTTGTTGTCTTTGTGCATCTTTTTCTCATCGCAACCCACAATGAGGAATCAGGAACCATTAGCTCCAAATATTCATTCATGTATTATTGCTAACTATTCGCCGTGCCCTGTTTGTTATGTTCAGTGAATATGACCTTTAACATGATCCATTTTTCAGATGGTAGGTAGGATTTTTCTACTTTATTAGTAATAATTACCTGTATTCAGCACTTGCCCATGATAGACAAAAGTCCGGAGTTTGAGTCTTGGTCCAGCACACAGTTTTAGTCTGCCAGGAAGTTTCATATCAGTGAAAACTCTTCTGCAGAGTGAAAATCTCATTCTGGAAACATCCCCAGGCTGTGGCTAAGCCATGTTGTTGTTGTTGTTGTGGTCTTCAGTCCTTAGACTGGTTTGATGCAGCTCTCCATGCTACTCTATCCTGTGCAAGCTTCTTCATCTCCCAGTACTTACTGCAACCTAAATCCTTCCGAATCTGCTTAGTGTATTCATCTCTTGGTCTCCCTCTATGATTTTTACCCTCCACGCTGCCCTCCAATGCTAAATTTGTGATCCCTGGTGCCTCAGAACATGTCCTACCAACCGGTCCCTTCTTCTTGTCGAGTTGTGCCACAAACTCCTCTTCTCCCCAATTCTATTCAATACCTCCTCATTAGTTACGTGATCTACCCATCAAATCTTCAGCATTCTTCTGTAGCACCACATTTCAAAAGCTTCTATTCTCTTCTTGTCAAAACTATTTATTGTCTATGTATCACTTCCATACATGGCTATACTCCATACAAATACTTTCATAAACGACTTCCTGACACTTAAATCTATACTCAATGTTAACAAATTTCTCTTCTACAGAGACGCTTTCCTTGCCATTGCCAGTTTACATTTTATATCCTCTCTACTTCGACCATCATCAGTTATTTTGCTCCCTAAATAGCAGAACTCCTTTACTACTTTAAGTGTCTCATTTCCTAATCTAATTCCCTCAGCATCACCCAACTTAATTTGACTACATTCCATTATCCTCGTTTTGCTAAGCCATATCCCCACAATATCCTTTCTTCCAGGAGTACTAGTTCTGCAAGGTTTGCAGGAGAAATTCTGTGAAGTTTGGAAGGTAGGAGACGAGGTATTGGCAGAAGTGAAGCTGTGGGATGGGGCGTGAGTCGTGCTTGGGTAGCTCAGTTGGTAGAGCACACCCTGCAAAAAGCAAAGGTCCCGTGTTCGAGTCTCAGTCTTGCACACAGTTTTAATCTACCAGGAAGTTTCAGTTCCTTTGTAAAGTACACAGACAGTTTCCTTCCCCCTCCCTTTCATAATCTAAGCTTGTGCTCATCTCCATTGTCCTCATTCATGACAGGAAGTTTAACTTAATCTTCCTTCAGTCCTGATTCCACCTAGACCTAACAAACCTTCAAACCCTGAGATATCTGACTTCTGTCATGTGCCTCGAGCTTCAGATTGTTGAGAGTTGACCGTACTGGCTGAAGCGAAACTGTGAGCACAACTCCTTAGTGACACCTGGATAGGTCAGCCAGTAAGAATATTTTTCACAAATGAAGGTTCTATCTGCTAGGAAGTTCCAAACTGTGTACACTCCACTGTAAAGTGAAAGATTCATTCTGGGACTGGCTGTTCTCCTTGTGCCCTGAAAGCACAAGGTACCAAATCATTAATTTTTGCTTTAAATATGTGACATTGATGCTTTTGTGTGAACAGACGGCCCACATCCGAATCCACACAGGGGAGAGGCCATACTCGTGCCTGGTGTGTGGCCAGGCATTCAACCAGCGGCACACCCTGACCCGCCACGTCAGGGAGCATGCCAACAGGGACACGGCCAAAGCATTCTCTTGTTCGCTGTGCGGCAAAACATTCCCCAGACAGGTAAGGATGCTCTCAGTTATTTGTTAGTGATGAGTTACCCTATCTACTTCTCAGAAAAGAGATAATTTTTATTTGACTAATCTTTATTCCATCAAATCACTTACTATACCACATGTGAAGGCCTTTCTGTTTCAATAACACAGACCAATCGCGAATACACTCTTTAATGATAGTGGCATATTCTTGTGATTTTTAGTTTGCACAGATCTTAAAATTACAATTGTAATAAAAGAGTGATATTGTCCACCACTATACTAGAATTAACACCCAATATCAAAAAATACTGGTTGTAATTCTGTAGATAGCAGGGGTAAAATAGGAGGATTAAAAAGTTATCTACAACTTATAGAGAAACCAGACTGCAGTTAAGAGTCAAATGACATGAAAGGGAAAGAGTGGTTAAGAAGGCAGTAAGAAGGTTGTAGCCTCCCCCAGTGATATTCAATCTGTATGGTGAGCTAGGAGTAAACAAAACAAAGGAGAAATTTGGAAAGGGAATTAAAAGTTCAGGGAGAAGAAATAAAAACACTGCAGTTTTCCAGTGACTTTGTGATTCTATCAGAGGTGACAACACACCTGCAGAAGCAGCTGAATGAACTGATGGTGTCTTGAAAACAGATTATAAGACAAAAATCAAGAAGAAATAGAAGAGGAAGAAGAAGAAGAAGACGGCAGCCAAGATAGTGCAATGTAGCCAAATTAAATCAGGAAATGAACCACTAAAAGTATTTGATGTATTTTGCTATTTGGACAGCAAAATAACTGACCATGGCTAAAGTAGTGAGAATATAAAATGTAGACTAGTTATGACAAAAAAAATTATTTCTGAAAAAGAAAACATTCTTTATACCTATTATAAATTGTAATGAAGTCTTTTGTAAAGTTATTTGCTCTGAGTGAAACAAATATGATAAGCAGTTCATACAAAAAAATAATAGAAGCCTTTGAAATGTGGAGCTACAGCAGAATGTTGAAAGGGTAAATCAAGTAACTAATGAGGATGTTCTGAATTTAATTGGGTAAACGAGAGATTTGCGGCACAGCTAGATCAAACAAAGCGACCTGTTGATACGACCCACCATGAGGTATCAAGGAATTGTTAATTTCCAAATGAAAGAGTGCGTAGGAGGGTTAAGAGTGTAGAGGGAGACCAAGGCTTGAAAAGGGTGAGCTGGTTCTAATTGGTTTAGGCTCACACACACACACACACACACACACACACACACTGATACTGTAACTTGGCGGTTTTAGGTAGTGTGTGTTTTGAACTATAGTTGAGAAATATTGGTAGATGTCAGGTTTTTACTGCCTCCTTTGTAACACTGCCAACCTCAGTAAGCTATTGTGTCAGCTACAATATTCAACTTAGAAAAGCCCCCATCTTTCAATAGTTTATACTAATTAAATATTGATGCTGAAATGCATACATTGGTGTGATATCAGTGAAGAAATGTTTATAATGTTTGTCCGACTGGAGTCAGAATGGGAGGACTGTTTTTGCCTACACACTTCAAGTTATCCAGTCACTGTTAAACACTGGCTTTTGGTCAAGGTTTCATAATCATGTCTCGTTGTTTGTTAAAATGTGCTTAACTGTCGAAACTTGTTTTGTGATGAAATCTCATGGAGAAATGTGGAAAGGAAGCACCAGTCAAAAGTATTATTTAGACATTGGTAGGAAAATTTCACGAAACAGGTTCAATTTTAGAAAATAAATGTGCCAGACGAATGTCAGTTTTAATGATGCAAGTCACTTAGCATATTAAAACAGAAGTCCCCAAATCTTTGTGCATATTACACCAGGAAGCTTGGTTTCATCTTGATTGGTATGTTAATAGCCAAAACTACCGTACCTGGAGTCCTGACAACCTACACACTTTCACTGTGTCCCCTTACACAAAATATTGGCATATCATTTGCGGTTTGAAGCCAATGAATAATAGGACCTTTGTTTTTTGAAACAACTGTGGCTGCTGCTGTCTTGCAAGACATTATCCAGAAAATGATAGCCTTACTGCAAGAGGTTGAGCGTGACTGCCAGTTGCAGCAGGACAGGGCCACTTGCCCTACAGCTCACTCTAGTATGGAGACACTACAGGATCTTTTTGGCGAAAGAATTATTTTGACAGTATTGTGACAACCACAATCCGCCAAGCTTAGTAAGACAGAATTCTTTCTGTGGGGATACTCAAAGTATATAGCTTACAGGAGCAATCCACATGCCCTGCAGGAACTGAAGACGAACATTATAAAAGCGATCAACGAAAGGCAGTGAAAATCAATGAAACAGACAGTGTAAACCTAACAAGTGTAGCCACGAACATGGTCATATATTTCAAAAAGTCCAAAGAAGTGGATGGACAACATTTTGAACACCTTTTGTAATTTACAATAGCTTATGATGTAAGTCTGCCAATAAAATATTACTTATAACTACAGTCAGCGACCATGTTTGTGACTTCTGTCCATGCAGCTCGTGAGGCCTGCAGTATTCTCAACTCGACATAGGGCGTAGACAGGAATTACGTTACATTCCTGCACCATTTCAATGTCACAGATTGGCTCACCTGAGTCAGACTCATATTTGAAGAACAAGTACACTTTAAAAATAAGGTCTCTTGTCTGTATGTGAAATATTTGGCAATTTCTAAATGTTTCAGCCATTATGAAAAAACTAACATTATTAAAAAAAAAAAAAAAAAAAAAGCAGAAATCAGTCAGTTGTAATTTTTCACATGAAACACAATAGGACTCTAAAATATGATGGAAGTTTATACAATATTGAATACTGAAACAGACTGAGAGGTGATTGGCTAGCTGCTCATCTGTCTACCTGTTGCAGAGGCCATAAATGCTGTCACGGACTATAAGTGATGGAGCCTCTTTTAAGCTGAACGCCCTGGGTTAACAAGTGCTCTTTGTGTACTTCACTTTGTTTGCGATGCGCAGTGCTCATTGTTTTTCTTTTACTTCAAAATGAGTGAAGAAGCTATTTCAGGTTCATCACGGGGTTTGAATACGATTTGCACCTCAGACGATGTAGACTGCGCACAGTGTCATTAGAAACCGACATCTCGATCAAGCGACGGGTGGTGCCATCAATTTTCAAGTGACGACTGGAATGTTAAAAGAAGATGACATTTCTCCACTTGTTATGCATTTATTTTATTAGTTCATGAGTTTCTACTCTTTAGGCAATTTTAATACTGATTTTCTGCAGTAGAAAAAAATATGCACTGCAATTTAAAGATGCTGCCACTTCGATGAATGCAGAATATTTATTTACTGCAGAAAATCACTTGAAAATAGCATTAAAGGGAGAAACTATTTGTGAACCAATAAAATAAGTGCAGCAGAAGTGTAAAAATGCCACCTTCTTTTAACAAATTTCTTGCTCAGCTACCTGCTATGGAAAATATCTCTGAAATACTCTTCAGTTTATCTTAATTGTATAATTTTCAGTAAAGTCTCTTTATAACGGTGGTGGAATCTTGTGCATAATTTTTTTCACCAATGATTTGTGAAAGCAAGTAACATTTTTGTAGCACAGGTAAAGTGTCTTCAAAAATACTATTCAGTTAAGTCAACGCTTTTAAATTATATCATTACCATGAAGATGTAAAATGGCCTTCTATTTGAGATTATTTAGTAATGTCTAAAACACTGCCTTACAAAAAAAAGTGAAGCACCCAGAAGACATGGTCATATGGCAATGTAACTTCATACATGTACACACCATGGCACATATGTAAATGATAAGAACTATAATTCTCTGTGACAGGTAGAACAGCCACCAGATTGCATTAGTGTTACCAGGCCTGGTAGCATATATAAGATATGAGAACAGTATCAGATGTGCAGTGATATCTGTCATTTGAGACAGTGTTATTGGCACCTGACACGGTTTGCTAGGGGCCTCATTGTAGGTCTCCATTTGGCCAGCGAGGATTGCCACAAGTTTCCCCAAGTGAAATTCCCTGATTTCCAGACAGGATTTAGCATTTTTTCCAGACAAATTTTGAGATCTCAAGGGTAAGTCTCAGACAGAAGTTGACAAAAAATGTAAGGGCTTCTGTATTTATAAATGTGTGAGCTAAAATCTCAAGTACTAACATCAACATCTTTTGCAGTGAACTGTTTTTAGATGGAAAAAGCAAGCCAAATGGTATATATGTTTTATTAAACCCACTGATGTTATTTTATTTCAATAACGAGAAACACATCTGGTAACAAAAATTTGCATTTCACTGGAGTGGCAAGAAATAATTTAGGCCTCTTGAGAGAAGTGTATAAGACAGGGAAGAGTTGTGTAAACCAACACTATAGGTGACTGCCGATAATACGTCAATTGTATTGTGTTATTTATTGTCAGTTATTACCCACTGTGTTATGTTTACTATTTTACGGGTATTGTGTGGTTTTTCTTTCAAGACATACATGAGTAAATAGCATACAAACTGCCAGCAACTGCCACAATTTTCTTCTTGTTATTTTCCATACTTTCTAATTTATATAAACAACTTTCGAAGTGCCAAAATGTACTATAATTAATAAAATGTCTATGAAACACCACAACTTGTGGTGAGACAGTCGCAATTCCTGAAATCCATCACTCGTGGCCATTGGCCTGCCGAGGAGCACCGCAGTTATGGATCCTCAGATAAACTGTGAAAGTCCGCTGCATTATGCCTCTCACAAACAGACCTGGCCTGCGGGCAGATAGGTGAGACCAGATCCGACAAGCAGGGCCTGCACATCAGTGGTAAACAATGGGCTTCAGATTGACAGACATATCTGTTAGAGGTATTCACAGATATGGCCTGTGGTTTTAGCCGTTCATGGAAGTCCACTGGTGTGGCCAGCTACCCACATGTCACAGACACCATGTTGATGAATTGAGATTGTGGCAATCAATCCGTGCAACAGGTAACTTGCACAAATACTCTGAGAATCAACACTAATGAGGATAGGGAGCACCTCACTGTAAAGATGATTGCTGAGCCGCAGACAGGCACATAGGAAAGACAATCACATTCTCACAACTACATTTTTGGCCTGAGCCTTTGTCAGAAAACAAGAGCATCCACACAATTATTCAGACACACACAATCATGCACACATGACTGCCGTCTCTGGCCACTGTGTCAGCAGTCTCAGAATCAGATCGAAACAAACCACTCCACATGCCTCCCTGCCTCTTGTCGGCAGCTGCTAGAATGAAGGAGTGGCGAAGCAGCTCACATACTCAACTGCACCCAGCCAGTAACAATGTACAAGACCTCAGTAAACAAACCATTTCATGTACTGAGACAAACACGAGATTTTTCCAGTTTTTTTTTCCCCTCTGACTTCTGTGACACATTTGAAATTCCCTGATTTCCAGAACCTGTGGCAACCCTGCCACCTGGTCAAATCATCACACAATATCCAGTTTTGTGGGTTATTCAAATTGGACAGTGGCCCGATGTTGGACTGCACGGTAACGTGATAGCGCGCAGACTCGTTGTCGAGGGTGGCATACTTGTCCACGTTACAGTTGACCACAAAAGAGGCCTGCCGTATTGTGCGCCGAGCATGTTGGAACCCCTCTGCATCTGCACCTGCCATCCTTGAACGAGTGTTGGACTTTCTGCAACACTCTGTTTCATCCTGCACCATTGGTCGGAGACTGGCAACAGCCGGACATTATTATTCTGTGCATATGCAGCCATCAACATAAGAACACAAACAGTGGTGTTTGGAGTGGTACCATGACCAGGGAGCAGGGACCGCTGATGAACAGTGTCGCACTGTGTTCAGCTACGAATCGTAGTTCCACACTAGCCCGTATGACTGTTGTCGCTGAATACGGCAGTGACCTGGGAAAGGTCATTTTGGAAAGGCACAGGGCTGTTACTCCTGGCAACGTGGTGTGTGAAGTCAACAGGTATGACTTCAGGTGAGGGCTAGTAGTGATCAAGGGAGTAAGCCCGATGTCACAGTGGCACATCATCGAAATCCTACATCCTCACGTACCACCTCTTTCGTCTCGTGTGACAGTGTTGTGGTGCCATTTTCCAACAGAATAGTGCTCATCCACATACGGCACATGTCTCTCTGACCTGTCTAGTAGATATTGAGGTACTCCCAGCAAGATCCTCCAGATCTGTGCCTTACAGAACATATGAGAGCAGCTCAGATCTCACCTCCATTCCTGTGCCAGTATCCAGGACATCAGTGACCTGTGACAACCATTATGGACCAGATTGTCTCACAAGAGGATACAATGGCTTTATGACACCCTTCTCAAATCAGCGTACGGTTCCAGGTGAGAGAGGGTGCAACGTCATACTGGTAAGTGGGTTTATACTGTCGAAGTTCATTGTAAATTTGACACAAGTTTTGAAATCACTAAAGTAACATCAAGAAATCCTCTCAACATATATAGTTTCATTTCATTTCCTCTTTCTCTTCTGGTGCTTCTCTTTTCTTGTCAGGCATTCCATATATTCATAACATTCAAGACAATCAAAATTTGTGTTATTAACAATATTGCACTATGAAACTTGCTGGCAGATTAAAACTGTGTGCCCGACCGAGACTCGAACTCGGGACCTTTGCCTTTCGCGGGCAAGTGCTCTACCAACTGAGCTACCGAAGCACGACTCACGACCGATACTCACAGCTTTACTTCTGCCAGTATCCGTCTCCTACCTTCCAAACTTTACAGAAGCTCTTCTGCGAAACGTGCAGAACTAGCACTCCTGAAAGAAAGGATACTGTGGAGACATGGCTTAGCCACAGCCTGGGGGATGTTTCCAGAATGAGATTTTCACTCTGCAGCGGAGTGTGCGCTGATATGAAACTTGCTGGCAGATTAAAACTGTGTGCCCGACCGAGACTCGAACTCGGGACCTTTGCCTTTCGCGGGCAAGTGCTCTACCAACTGAGCTACCGCAGCACGACTCACGACCGATACTCACAGCTTTACTTCTGCCAGTATCCGTCTCCTACCTTCCAAACTTTACAGAAGCTCTTCTGCGAAACGTGCAGAACTAGCACTCCTGAAAGAAAGGATACTGTGGAGACATGGCTTAGCCACAGCCTGGGGGATGTTTCCAGAATGAGATTTTCACTCTGCAGCGGAGTGTGCGCTGATATGAAACTTGCTGGCAGATTAAAACTGTGTGCCCGACCGAGACTCGAACTCGGGACCTTTGCCTTTCGCGGGCAAGTGCTCTACCAACTGAGCTACCGAAGCACGACTCACGACCGATACTCACAGCTTTACTTCTGCCAGTATCCGTCTCCTACCTTCCAAACTTTACAGAAGCTCTTCTGTGAAACGTGCAGAACTAGCACTCCTGAAAGAAAGGATACTGTGGAGACACGGCTTAGCCACAGCCTGGGGGATGTTTCCAGAATGAGATTTTCACTCTGCAGCAGAGTGTGCGCTGATATGAAACTTGCTGGCAGATTAAAACTGTGTGCCCGACCGAGACTCGAACTCGGGACCTTTGCCTTTCGCGGGCAAGTGCTCTACCAACTGAGCTACCGAAGCACGACTCACGACCGATACTCACAGCTTTACTTCTGCCAGTATCCGTCTCCTACCTTCCAAACTTTACAGAAGCTCTTCTGCGAAACGTGCAGAACTAGCACTCCTGAAAGAAAGGATACTGTGGAGACATGGCTTAGCCACAGCCTGGGGGATACTTTCTTTCAGGAGTGCTAGTTCTGCACGTTTCGCAGAAGAGCTTCTGTAAAGTTTGGAAGGTAGGAGACGGATACTGGCAGAAGTAAAGCTGTGAGTATCGGTCGTGAGTCGTGCTTCGGTAGCTCAGTTGGTAGAGCACTTGCCCGCGAAAGGCAAAGGTCCCGAGTTCGAGTCTCGGTCGGGCACACAGTTTTAATCTGCCAGCAAGTTTCATATCAGCGCACACTCCGCTGCAGAGTGAAAATCTCATTCTGGAAACATCCCCCAGGCTGTGGCTAAGCCGCCATGTCTCCACAGTATCCTTTCTTTCAGGAGTGCTAGTTCTGCACGTTTCGCAGAAGAGCTTCTGTAAAGTTTGGAAGGTAGGAGACGGATACTGGCAGAAGTAAAGCTGTGAGTATCGGTCGTGAGTCGTGCTTCGGTAGCTCAGTTGGTAGAGCACTTGCCCGCGAAAGGCAAAGGTCCCGAGTTCGAGTCTCGGTCGGGCACACAGTTTTAATCTGCCAACAAGTTTCATATCAGCGCACACTCCGCTGCAGAGTGAAAATCTCATTCTGGAATATTGCACTATGTTATAATTACTGAATTTAATTATTATACAACTGAGATGCACTTTGGCATATTATAAAGTGTAAAAATAGATTTGTTGCTAAAGAAAATGAAATATGTGCTTCCAACCATCCAGAGTTATTAAATTTTAATTAAATGTATAATTATCTTTTCAGTTATACCATACTACATTACATGACATATTTTTGATATAATTCAGTATTGGATATATTCATGTCATGTGCTTGCTTTTGTTTGAAATTATGTAGTAACTACAAACATTATAGTGTTTTATACCAAAAATAGATTTTTTTTAAAATTTAAGAGTGACATAATTATCAGTCAATTAATGGGCATATGAATAAACAGCGACATGAGTCAGAAAATGTATGAACATAAAATGTTGCTCAAATGTTATATTTGGTGTTATATACTTCAATACATGCCTCTTGGTCTGTAGCTTTCAGTAATTTACAGTACCAACATAGCATGGTCATGTTTGCTCTTATGAGTGTATATGAGTCAGTCATCCACATAATTGCCCCTGCAACTACTGAAAAGTCTGCTGCCCTTCTTCAAGAACTGTTTGTTACCTGGTCTCACTACAGATAACACTCTGATGTAGTTGCATCTGAAGTACAGCTATCTGTATCACCGAGGCATGCAAAACACCCCATGACAGCAAGGTCCATAATTCATGGGGAGATAAATATAATATGAAATACAAATCTATAGTTGAAATAATGCCTTCCTATCATTTTATTGACTGTGCTTCTTATTTATAAGAAGGAAGATCTAGTTACACTCTCAGAATCGGTATGAATATTTAAGACTGACAGTTTCATTAGTATTGTACATCTGCTAAGTACCAGTAATATAATTTGCAAATGTGCATAACAAGTACATCCTCTCTTTCAGGTTAACCTGGACATCCACATGCGGACACATACTGGTGAGAGACCATTTGAATGTGAATTGTGCAGCAAACGGTTTTCGCAGTCGGGACACCTGGCACGGCACAAGTTGACACACACTGGCAAAACGCCCTACCCCTGTCCAATTTGTGGGAAAGGATTCTCACAGAAGAAGCGCCTTGTCGACCACGCTCGCACGCACACGGGCGAGCGACCTTTCGGGTGCCACTACTGTCCGAAAAGTTTCACTCACGCCGAGTATTTGAAGTCACACCTCCACACACACCGTGAAGAGAAATATGTGTGCCCTGTATGCAGAGAAATGTTTTCGCGCAAGTACAGGCTGAAGGAGCATATGCGCATTCATTCAAGTGAATGGCCATTACAGTGTGCCCACTGTAAAGCGTGCTTTGTCTCAAAGGAAGATATTGCCGATCATATACACTCTCGACACCTTTCAGTTATAATGGGCGACAGTTACTTTCCAGTAGAGAAGAGCCACACGAGTTCTGATGAACCCGAGTCACAACCTTACTGTAAGACTGAAAATGAAGACACTGATGGCAGACGTACAGGGACACCGACTGCTGGCTTTGCTTTACCGTGTGATGAGGAAAACCTGCAAGAGTCAGACTTTCAACTGGAAATCACCGATGAGGTGCTACAAAAACACGATTCCCCCGAAAATACCAGTGCTATCTCTGACAGAGTGAGCATCTTCATCAAAGAAGAACGCATCTTGGATGAGGAGGATCTGGCATGTTCAGCAGATAATTGGGTGTCTACTGCTATGCCACCACAAATCTTTGTTAGCAGTGCACCCATAACACAAACTACATTCATAATTAAAGATGAGAAAGACACACCTGTAGAAGATGCACTGTGTTTGGGAAATGACACAGAATTAAACACTTCGGAGCCATCTATTGCATCCGTCGTCGGCACTGAAATAAAATTAAGTGCCATCACCAAAGAAAACATAGATTCTAGTTTGGGAAAGTACCCCTATATGGGACTAATTAACTCTGCAGGAACCAGCAATGAAAAAGAAATAGCCAATATCAAAACAGAGGCAACAGCAGATAATGAATATCACAGGTTTCAGCAGAATGAAGGGATGCAAGAATCTATAGTGAGTGGCAGTGTGAAAACAAGCAACAGCTCAGATAAAGATGTGTTCACCAATCCAGAATGTCTACATCTGGAAAGTGATACTACTTCTATAGGCCAACTGGGAACACTGGTTTCTGATCTCAGTGGCAAAACAATGACACCTGTCAGCATCAAAGAAGAGCTGAGCTCGAGAGAAGAATATCCGCTGTGTATGCAAAATGATGCAGTTTGTAAAACTGTGCCCATGCCTCTTGCCCCAGATGTTAGCAGGAATATACACTCAGTCACTAACTTCAGTGAGAGCATAGCTGCAGAGATGCAGTGGCCACTCTATCTGGGAAAAGACACAGAGCACAAAACATTACCACCACCTAGCAGTTCCAGTGCCAGGGAACAGTTGACGACCAACGAAGAAGGTCCATTGTGTTTGAAAAGTAGAACAGTGTCCGAGAACTTGGCGCTAAATATTTTTCAAGAAACCAGTAGTGGTACCAAGTGGAGCACAACAATACAAAATCCGATCTCTAGCTCTGAGGTTCCACCATGCTCCAGCCACGATATTGGGAGTAAAGGTTTGGCAGTGTCTTCTGTTTCTAGTGTCCACAGTGATATGGGACTGAGAGTTGGCACTGAAGGATATTTAGTGCCGAATTCAAGACATTCTTCCTATTTTGCAAACAGTTCAATGTGCAGAACTGTAACGGCACATCTTACCTCTAATTGTAGCCAAAAAATGAAAAAGAGTGACATAATTAAAGAAGACAGACTTACAACTTCAGATCACCCACTCTGCCTGGAAAGGGATGCAGCATCTGATGATTTGCCACCTTCTTGTTTCCCAAATTTTGTGAACAAAACAAAGGCAAGTATCCGCATTAGGAAAGACCTCATGTCCAATTTGGAGCCTCCATTGTGTTTGAAACGCGATGTACAGTGTCAAAGATTGCAGGACACTTTTGTCTCCGATGTCAGGAAAATAACAGAGAGCTTTCCTCTGCCTTTGGCCACCACCCTAACTGTGTCGGCACCAGGTGATAAAGAAACCTGTAATATGTCTGACACACTGGTTTCGTACCAGCAGATGTTATACGATAAACTTATGTCATCACCATCAGTATTCCAGGAATAATAAATTCATAGCTGCTGTTGAATACCTAGAAAACAGTAAAGCTGGGAATAACAGGAAGCCAGCCAATACTGCCAACTACAGTATTAAAAAACTGTTAAAAACTAAATCCTGCAATCAGGCCTCTGAGACGACATGATTGTCGACTGACTGTCATGTCACCCTCAGCTATTCATGATCAGATGCAGTATGGAGGGGCATGGGGTCAACGCTCCACACTCATGACCTTTGTCAATGTTTAGATCTCAGTGCCGCTACCTCGCAATCAGGTAGTACCAGAGGTAGTACCAGAAATCGAACCCGTCCCCCCCGCGTGGGGGCATGTCACACTGACCTCTCAGCTGCATCGGTGGACCAACTACAGATCTGGTCGATCTGAAAAGAATTGAGCTGTCCAGTTATTGAACTCTATGAGCGGTGGTGAGAAACTGAACCGGACAGAACACAAGTACATCAACGCTATCAATTCTGGAGACGATGTTATGCATTTTCCACATGTTGGGATACTTATTGAGAATAAACTAGCAGTAAGAAATTGGTGATCTGTGTTGGTGGCATTCCTTATAAATGGCAACAACGTTGTATGCTTGTATAGTTTCTCTACTGTTAAGGAGCTACGTCCAGGATAGCTCAAATGTCATCAGCACAAGTTCCAAAGCAGTGAATAATGTATGTTTGCACTGAACTGGTGCCTTAGAAAGATACAAAGTTACTCATTAATGGTATATTTAGTGTCAGTACCATCTACATGGAAGTGCAGCTACTTGTCAAACATTAGAAAGATTGTTATGAATTGATGTTTATATGCCTTTAATGTTGTTTTATTGGAAAGTGATTCTTCATCAGGACATGTCTCACAGTAATGACTGCTGCATAGTATTAAGAATTTTTTGTGCTATTTACATTTTAGAGAAACTTTTTGATTGAATCTTATTTAATAGACAATGTACAAGAAAAAATGGTATCAGTTGAAGGTCAGAAATGTTATAATGTGGATGCATGTTTCGTTGAGATATATTTGGCAAACCAAATAAGTATACTGAAGTTCAGTGTATGTTCCATTTTTAGTAATTTTTAGTTTTATCAATTTTATGAAAATAATTAATTTTATATATAAATTTGTACAAACTGCTGAAATATCTTAGTAATCTGTGTAGATTCTTTAGTGTTAGTACAAACATTATGTTTCACATTGTGCTAGTAAGATACCTGTCTTCGTTGTGAAGAGAATGAACATTGATCACTTTCCATGAAACTGAGTTTTACTGTTAAGAGATTCCTGTGTAGATGGACTGTTCCACTGGAAGAACAATGAAAATACATGAGAGAGGGAGAACATAATATTCGGAAGAGTAATAAACAAATTAGCAGTGGGCACATAGCTGAGTGGGAAACACCAGTTGAAAAAGGAGAGCACAGAAATTGGATGTAATTATTTTCAGCATATTATGTTATGCAATAGCTGTTATCAGTATCTTTGATTTGTACTGTAAGCTGGTATTTCTACATCTGTACAATAATGTTTGTGTTGCTGTTTCGTGTTTGTGTGTCATTTGATGATGAAAATGTATATTTATAATGAGCCTCATGGTTATTTTCACTCGAACTTTTTCTAAATAAAGTTCAAAACAGACAACTGGCTACATTCAACAAATTAAATTGTAACATAATCCACTGATCTACCTAAAGGGTGCCCTTGAAACTCATCACAGAAGAAAATAAAAGTGACTGACATATATTGTCTTATTTGGCTCTTATAGTATCAGTATTTTGCAATCGTGACTTATTTAACTCACGACTTGGTAACATTCATGTTAGCACACGTCACATGTTTGGAATTGGAATTACTACTTGTTGCTTTAAGGTCTGAGGGAATTTTGTCTGGCAGATATATCTTGCATACCAAGTGGAATAGTTTTGCCACGTTATGAGCATCTGTTTCCCCAACAGTCCTCCTACAGCCTCACATTTGTCCTCGTAATCATTGCTGCTTAGATATAACGTGCTTTCCATCAGCCTCTTTTACACACAGGTGACAAAAGTCATGAGATACCTCCTAATATCATGTCAGACCTCCTTTTGTCAGGTGTACTGCAACAACCTGTTGTGGCATAGATTTGCCAAGTCATTGGAAGGCCCCTGCAGAGCTAATCGAGCCATGCTGCCTCTACAGCCATTCGTAATTGCGACAGTGTTGCCAGTGCAGGATTTTTTGCACGAACTAACCTCTCGATTATGTCCCACAAATGTTCAGTGGGATTCATGTCGAGTGATCTGGGAGACCAAATCTTTCACTCGAACTGTCCAGAATGTTCCTCGGGCCAATCGTGTACAGTTTTGGCCCAGTGACACACTGTCATCCATAAAAATTCCATCGTCGTTTGGGAAAATGAAATCTGCGAATGGCAGCAAACGGTCTCCAAGTAGCCAAATGTAACTGTTTCCAGTCGATGATTGATTCGGTTGCCCACACCGTTATGGAGCCACTACCAGCTTGCACAGTGCCTTGTTGACAACTTGGGTCCACAGCTTCATAGGCTGTGCACCACACTCAGACCCTACCATAAGCTCTTACCAACTGAAATCGGGACTCATCTGACCGGGTCACTGTTTTCCAATCACCTAGAGTGCAACTGATATGGTGACGAGCCTAGGAGAGGTGCTGCTGGTGATGTCATGCTGTTAGCAAACACACTCTTGTCAGTCATCTGCTGCCATAGCCCATTAATGCTAAATTACGCCACGCTGTCCAAATCGATACATTGGTCGTATGGACCACATTGATATCTGCGGTTATTTTACACATTGTTGCTTGTCTGTTAGTACTGACAACTATGGAAACACCGCTGCTCTCAGTCACTAAGTGAAACCCTTCGCCGACGGTGTTGTCCTTGGTGAGAGGTAATGACATAAATTTGCTATTCTCAGCACACTCTTGACCCTGTGGATCTCAGAATACTGAATTCCTCAATGATTTCCAAAATGGAACGTCCCATGTATCTCCAACTACCATCTTGCATCCAAAGTCTGTTTTGCCCATCATGCGGCCGTAACCACGTTGGAAACTTTTTCATGTGAATCCCCAGAGAACAAATGACACCTCTGCCAATGTACTGCCCTTTTATACCTAGTGTACATGACACTACTGCCATTTGCATATGGATGTATCACTATCCCACAACTTCTGTCACCTCAGGGTATGTTTTCCTCTTTGTCTTAAATTCCATATATTGTGTGTTATCCAAGGATTTCTACTGGGTCTTGTCTCTTTCCCATAATCTCAGGTTCACTGAATTTGTCCTGGACTTATTTCCTTAATTTTCTACTTTTCTGCAATTTCTTCAGTTTTAATCTGCAGTTCACAACTAATAAATTATGTTCAGAGTCCACATCTGTCCCTGGATTATCATAATGGAATTTTAAGCTGTGTTCCGATGCTATAATAAATAGGTCCCATCTTCTCAATTTTTTTTAACTAAACAAAAGAAAACACTGTTTTCTTGCAAGTAGGTGGACGCTCTAATTCATTATTAAAATTAAATTATGCTCTGTGCAGAATTATACCAGGTAACTTCCCTTCATTCCTTTCACTCAGTCCATGTTTCCTACTAGTTGTCCTTCTCTTCCTTCTCCTACAACCACATCTACGTCCCCCATCACAGTTAAAATTTTCACCTTCCTAAACTATCTGAACAATTTCTTTTTTTTATCTTGTCAAATGTTCTTTCAATTTCTGGTGAGCAAATAAGCACATAAACTTATGCTATGGTGATAGGTGTTGCTTTATATATATATTCACAGTAGCTTACCTGCACTCTAATGTTGTTACTGCTTATTAGACTGCAACTGCATTACTTCTGTTTGATTTTGTGGTGGTAACCCTATCCTCACATGACTACAAGTCCTGTTTTTCCCATAATACCCAACCTCAACATACACATTCCTCTTCTTAAATTCTCCAACCTACCTATTCAGCAATTTTAAATGCCACACTGTTCCCTTCACCACATAATGTCACTCAGTTGTGTGGATGACTCAAGTTGTGTGACTCACTTTCCCATACATGTATCTTTGGTGTTCCAGTGTAGGTTCGAGCTGCTGGTCCCTCACCTATACAATCAAAAAAGCAGGCTCACACTGGCAGTCATTAATTTTAATCCTGAAGGTCATGGTGGAGGCAGCAGACAAAGGTTCAAGAATTTTATGAAACTGCAGTGACAATTAAAGACTTGTGCGACATATGAACAAGGAAAGAAGATTAGAGTTTAACATCCCTTTGGGAGTGTGGTCATTAGAGATGGAGCACAATCTCATATTACAAAACTGTGCAGTAGAATGTGCTCTGATACAAAACTTCTTGGCAGATGAAAACTGTGAGAAACTACATTCAGACTGGCCAGGTTTGATCTTGAGCTGATATGCCTCCCTGAATCCTGGAAGTGGCATGTTAACACTATCTGGAAAGGGTACTTTCCTTCACTTGGATGTTTCATCATAACTGGATGAATCTATCATTTTCTTATGTGGTTACATCATCTGTGACTCACTTTTGATGTGAATTTGTACATGGTACTAGACTGTCAATTTCTAACAATGACCTATAATGATAATCAGGAGCGCCAACTTATAAAAAATATTGAGGGCAGGGGGGGGGGGGGCATACTGGGGGTCATGCCCTGGGAAATTTTCTAAATTTTAGACGAAAAAAATGAGTTTTAAAGTTTTTTTTAAGTATTTTATAGTCATACGATTAATATTAGAACCCCAAAACATGGACTTTTGATAACGACACTCCAGGAAACTCGACAAGCGTGACACAATTTTTGACTTTGAAAAAAGAAACAAAACATAAAACACGCATGGTATTTTCGTAAAAAGCTAATTTAATTTACAGTAATACCCATGCTTATAGGCTAGTACAGAGCGGTGAATATATAGCTTTGAAAAGGCTGAAATTATATTTAAATACATCCTAAACTATCATTAAAAGAATAAAACATAAAATATTGCTGTTGCACAGTTACAGCACTTTGATTAATAAGTGTAATAGCTAATGTAAGCTTACTTTTAATAAGGCTCAGAGTTCATTAAATAAAAACAATATCTCAAAGTTAATGCTTTCTCAAAGGTAATGCTTTAATGCAGTTAATAAAATTAATACAGTATGCCTAATACTTTTAGTCAAAAAGTATGTAAATAGCGGGTTTTAATTGTGTCTTACACCCTAAAAATATTTAAGTATTTGAAAGTAACTAATACAGTAATATAGTAATACAGTACTAAACTAGTACTAAATCTCAAAACTGGAAATTTAACATTATGTATGTATTTAATTCTCTATTATATAAAAATTTTTAATATTGCTCCAAATGCCATTATTAGGGCTATAGTGTCTTTAGCAAGGTGCAAATGTCGACTGTCTGATTGGATTACTGAATGTGCAGTCATAGATGACTGATCGGATATCCAATGCATCCAAAACATCTCTGTGGGCATGAAGAACAGCCAAGTTGTTCAATCACTTCTGTCCCATTGTTGATCGGAGATACGACTTCAGATGTCTAAGGGCACTAAATGACCGTTCTGCTGTTGCTGTCGTGGTTTGAACTACTTGGAGAAGCTTAATGCACACCACTACTTCACGTAACATTTCTCCAACTGCAGGCTCTTGTGTAATGTACTTTCTTATATCACGCATGTTTTTTAAGACCAGTTGTTTTTTATTAACGATATCAGCTAACATATTCAAGTGTAAGCGCAGTCTCTCAATGTCTGAGTCATTTTTGAAAAACTCAGTTGATTTTTCCAAATTTGTTTCACCTCTGTTTACTAAAAGCAAGCACTTTTGTTCAATTGCAATGACCTGTGTGAGTCCAGTTGAAGCAAACCGCTCAGTAATGCAAGATTGCATCATTTCACAAACTTCAATGTAAATAGCTTTGAAGTATTCCTTTGGGGTTTTGAAAGTGCACGGTGAGCTAGCTTCTCTGTTTTCGTACTTCTTTGGCCTACCTCGATTCCGAGGAAGCGAAGGATCATCAACTTGTGAAGGTTTTTCATTTAAACACAATTCCCAAAAGTGTTCAAAACTATCATGCCTTCCATTCAATATACAAGTCAAGCCCACATATATTTTTTGCAGATCAGCAACACTTAGATGAGGGCATTGAATTTTTTCATTGATATCCTCTACTGGGTTCATTGCAGGGCAATAAAGACGTGAAAAGAAGTAAGTCTTGAATTGTAACATTGACTCAAGGTAGTCTGAACATTTGTAACCTGCCTCTGTTTTGTCCTCTGCAGAAAATGTTTCGAAAAACTCTAGAAGTTTTTCAATATTTTCAAGATACTAGAAGCTCGCATAGTCTTCGAGTTGGGCAAAGGGGTCGTAGACCAGCTTGGCCGTTGGTGCTCTCATGGTGTATGCTTCTGAAAAGTCCCATCCTTCTGTTGGATTTCCTTACGGTGTTTATGAAGTCCTAGGCTAAAGCCATAATAACCTCATAGACGTAAGATGGCGGAGACTGTCTACAAATGCCAAGTCTAAACTGTGAGCAGTGCATTGCACATAATGTGTTTTTGGTTGTATATCCAAAACTAGCTTTTTTAGTACTTTGAACTTACCTCTCATATTCGAGGCAGCATCATAACACTGCCCTCTTAAGTTATCCATTGACAAATGAAGATGAGCAAAAACGTCTTTTAAAATACTAAACAGTGTGATTCAGTGTTGGGGGTCTCGTATAAGCCAATAAAGTTTTTGTTGATGATTAAGGAATCATCGACAATATGAATACAAAATGACACTTGTTCATGAATCGGAGAATCACTTGTTTTGTTAACCATAATAGAAAAATGTTCAGTCTTCTTGATTGAAGCCAATACCTTTTTCAACACAGACTTTCATAGTAGATCAATGATCTTGTTTTGAACATCGTGGGATGTCCACTTATACCCCAAACCAATCTTTAAACTCAGGTATGTCATTCTTTTGGAGTTCCTACAATTGAAAAAAATTTGAGTTCACATTTTTTGCCCTCAATTGCTAGTCCTTGTCAGCATAGAAATTCCATGGCACTACAAATGTCTCAAGAGCTAAACGGCCTTTCTTCATATCACTATCTAACTGTTCATTCAATGGGGAGGCCACACTTCAGTTAGAGACAGAATTTAGTTTCAGAACACCTTCTTTATGCATAAACATATTTTCATGAAGACAGAATTTTTCCAAAGCCTTTTTTCAGCAGTTAGAAGTACCCTATGGAAGTAAATGCATCATTTTTTTTTTTTTTTTTTTGAAGAAAATTTTAATAGATTTTTAGCATCTGCCTCTTTGCAGGTTTTGCAAAAAACTTTTTCAGTAGATGCTTCATATTCTAGCCATGTATATTTGATCAACCAAGACTTCTGAAATGATCTTCCTTACCACGGCTTTGAACAGTTCTAGTCTGAAGCAACTGACAACACAATAATTGTTGGAGGTTGACTTGCAGTATCATTAACTTCCAAGTGTGCCTTTTTGGTAACAAATTTATTCATTGCGAACTTAATTCACAATACACTAAGAGACTAAAGTAAACTAATAAAATATAGTCATATAAAATAGTCCACTAGACACTAAAGTAGAAACACGAAACATGTCTGCAGCATGCACTGTATGAAAGTATCCACACTGAATGATGTGGCAGCAGGGTGGACTTTATATAGCCACAGCATCATAATGTATTGAAGAGTCAAGGCGACGTAAGGCGGAGAGTTGCAGGTGCTTCTGCTCCAGTCCTTTTGATGTCACCGCGGCCGCAGCGCTGGCCCATCGGCGCCAGACTTTACCCAAAGGTTCGCGTACCGGGACAAATTCTAAGTGTGCCCGCAGCACCATAACACTATCGTGATTCACACCACTCGTTTTCAGTTAACCTGCTTACTACCATAATAATTAATTGTTTTAACTCATTACTGAATGTATTTTAAAAAGTAACTATGATCAAACAATGAAAATAAAAAATTCCAACATAATTTTGTGATTTTACAAAGCATAATATAACTAATAATTTTCTTAAATTACTCAGGGGGCTCGGGCCCCCTCAGGCCGCTTGGAGTCAGCACCTGAGGTGACTGTGTTGTTTATTGAGAATAGCTTTACTCTGTAAACAGAAGTCTAGTAAAAGTCTGAATCTCTTCTTGCATCTCTTTGGTCCTGGAGGTGATTGCTGCACAAATGGTGTACTTGGAGTGATGATGTGAACGTGGTAACCCCTGGGGGAGGATTGCCCATTGCTGTATGAACCTCCCTATTTCCGTCAGACTAATTTGCATTCCATGTGCAAGAAATTCTGAATTCACTAATGTATATTTGTAACTTTTAAATGAAGGCCCTTTCAGCATCACCATAAGGGTTCTTAAGTCAACTGACTGCATTTCTGAATAGGTTCTCCTTGAGGACAACAGTATTTAAGGTCTTTCTCAAAATAGTTTCACTTCTAATATAATGATTTACACAGCAAGTGGTAACTGAACTAAACCTGCAGTGTTTTTATTCATTTATTTAACTGATCTGGTCAGAATCATCAGGCCCTCTCTCACATTGGACCAGGGTTTCACACATGCAGTACATTTCTCACGATATTGTTACCTAAAAAACAACAATTTTAATATCAAAAATAGTGTTAAAATGTTTTGAATGTCTGAAGTAGCATTGTGAGTAAATAATACTGACTATGAACTAATTAAGTTAATACTGGCAATACTTTTACTGCTGCAGATGTGCCACTAATAGAGAGGAGGATGATGATGATGATGATGATGATGATGATGATGATGATAATAATAATAACAATAATGACAATACATACTGGGAAATGGGGAAGATATGGTTGGAAAGAAGGGTGTACAAAACTAACAAGCATGTACAGCAGCAATGATAATCCTTACTGTTGCTTTAGCAGATGTGTCTTTAACTGTCTTCTGAAGCTGGAGATGTAATTCAGTTCTCTAATATAATGCACATGGTTATTACAAAGTCAGGTTCCTGCTACCAAGGAGGACTTTGAGAAAATGCCTGCACAATGGAATTGGACTGACAGGATTTCACTTTGATATGGGAGTGGGTGTTTCTGCCACATTGTTCTCTTTGTCTGTTCATAATTCTATAATACAGTGGCAGTAAGTGCTTACACTGTTCTGAAATGTATGCATAAGTAAGGTATCATTGCCAACACCTTTTATTTTTACTGAACACATGGTAGTAATTCAACAAACACACATGAAAGTTATAAGATATAATGGTTTTCTGAAAATTCTGTTTTTATTTGGTGAAAAAGGAGAAAAAGATTGTAGAATTAAATGGGACTTTTCAAGTATTTGAAAAAACAAATAAATAAAAGTTACCTAAGACCCTAAAAAAGGAAGGACAGAAGAAAGGGCAAGCTGGAAGCTAAAATAAATTTTCTATGTTATCTGGAAACCTGAAATATCTAGAAGGTGTACTTGTCTTATAACTAGGTGGATCTACAGAAGACAGGTCTCTGTGCAATCAACTGCCAAAAATGTGAACAGGAACTGCATGTCCATGCAGATGTGCCATCCAGAGACTCTTAGGCCAAAGGTAAGAGAGATGTTGGTGTGAAACAAGTACTAGCTATGGAGTAAGTGTTAACTTTTAACTTTTTATGAGTTCCCCCAGGTTAGATGTTGTAACGGAGCCATAAGAGAGATGGGTTGTTCGTCACGGAGATGAGAAGTGACATGGGCTTGAGAAAAGCTGACGAGGTCCTCAAGAGTTCACTGTGGGAACATTTTCCATGTATCTGCAACTTATTTCATAAAGGTATATATTTTTCACTTAATTACAGTCAATAGGAACTGCTACACCTGCCTTATATAGTGTAGGGTCCCCACAAGCACGCAGAAGTGCCGCAACACGACGTGGCATGGACTCGACTAATATCTGAAGTAGTGCTGGAGGGAACTGACACCATGAATCCTGCAGGGCTGTCCATAAATCTGTAGGACTACAATGGGGTGGAGATCCCTTTGGAACAGCAAGTTGCACAGCAGGTGCTCCCTGCCGCCGTTGGATAAGCAGCTGCAGCAGCAAGTCGTATACTCCTAGCTCACTCATTTGTTACATAGTTTAATTCTTAATTTATTTGCATGTTTTTGGGACTTGCATTGTTTAATTCATAAATTTCGGGCGTATTATAGTACTTGAGAGTTGTAGCATCGCATTTTAGTACCTGAATAGAGTAAATTCGCGTAGGCTCCTTCCGCCGCCAAGCAGTGTGTCAGCAGTGCGCAAGTAGCAGCATTACTGCATTTACTAGGCACTCTTGTATTTTAATAACCGTTTAAATTTTGTGTCAAATTGTTTGTGCTCTCTGTAGATTAATTCAGATGTTCTTTGCACAACAGTTTTTAGCATGGATAGGGACTGCAACTGCTGTGTTCGGATGCAGGCTGAGTTGGCATCCCTTCGTTCCCAGCTTCAGGCAGTGTTGGCTTCGGTCACACAGCTTGAGGCTGTTGCCAATGGGCATCACTGTGGGGGTCCGGATGGGGGTGTGTCGGGGACGGCCAGCTCGTCCCATGCATCCCCCGATCGGACTACGACTGTGGCTACCCGGGATACTGCCCACATTGAGGCTGATCCCTCACCTGTGGTAGAGTGGGAGGTCGTCTCAAGGTGTGGCAGGGGGCGAAAGACATTCCGGAGGGCTGAACGGAAGGCCTCTCCAGTTTGTCTGACGAACCGGTTTCAGGCTCTGTCTCCAGCTGATACTGATGTTCGGCCGGAGATGTATGCTTGTCCTGTTCCAGAGGTTGCCCCTCAGTCTGCAAGATCAGGGCAGTCGCAGAGGGTGGGCTTACTGGTAGTTGGGAGATCCAATGTCAGGCGCGTGTAATGGGGCCCCTTAGGGATACGGCAGCAAGAGAGGGGAAGAAAACCAATGTGCACTCCATGTGCATACCGGGGGGAGTCATTCCAGATGTGGAAAGGGTCCTTCCGGTTGCACCCATCTGCAGGTGGTCGCTCATGTCGGCACCAATGATGTGTGTCACTATGGATCGGAGGAAATCCTCTCTGGCTTCCGGCGGCTATCTGATTTGGTAAAGACTACCAGTCTCGCTAGCAGGATGAAAGCAGAGCTCACCATCTGCAGCATCGTCGACAGGACTGACTGCGGACCTCTGGTACAGAGCCGAGTGGAGGGTCTGAATCAGAGGCTGAGACGGTTCTGCGACTGTGCATTAGTAAAGTACCGGAACTTCAAGCGCTGATAGAAAGCACCAAAGCTGAAATCGTTATAGGTACAGAAAGCTGGCTGAAGCCAGAGATAAATTCAGCCGAAATGTTTACAAAGGCACAGACGGCATTTAGAAAGGATAGATTGCATGCAACCGGTGGTGGCATGTTTGTCGCTGTTAGTAGTAGATTATCCTGTAGTGAAGTAGAAGTGGATAGTTCCTGCGAAATATTATGGGTGGAGGTTACACTCAACAACCGAGCTAGGTTAATAATTGGCTCCTTTTACCAACCTCCCGACTCAGCAGCATTAATGGCAGAACAGCTGCGAGAAAATTTGGAATACATTTCACATAAATTTTCTCAGCGCATTATAGTCTTAGGTGGAGATTTCAATTTACCAGATATAGACTGGGATACTCAGATGTTTAGGACGGGTGGTAGGGACAGAGCATCGAGTGACATTATACTGAGTGTACTATCCGAAAATTACCTCGAGCAATTAAACAGAGAACCAACTCATGGAGATAACATCTTGGACCTACTCATAACAAACAGACCCGAACTTTTCAACTCTGTAAGTGCAGAACAGAGAATCAGTGATATGGAAGTTAATAGGAATAAAAAAGGGAGGAAGGTTTATCTGTTTAGCAAGAGTATTGAAGGCAGATTTCAGACTACCTAACAGATCAAAACGAAAATTTCTGTTCCGACACTGACAATGTTGAGTGTTTATGGAAAAAGTTTAAGGCAATTGTAAAATGCGTTTTAGACCGGTACGTGCCGAGTAAAACTGTGAGGGTCAGGAAAAACCCACTGTGGTTCAACAACAAAGTTAGGAAACTACTGCGGAAGCAAAGAGAGCTTCACTCCAAGTTTAAACGCAGCCAAAACCTCTCAGACAAACAGAACCTAAACGATGTCAAAGTTAGCTTAAGGAGGGCTATGCGTGAAGTGTTCAGTGAATTCGAAAGTAAAATTCTATGTAACGACTTGGCAGAAAATCCTAGGAAGTTCTGGTCTTACGTTAAATCAGTAAGTGGCTCGAAACAGCATATCCAGACACTCCGGGATGCTGAACACCTTTTTCCAAAGCTGTTTCACAGAGGAAGACCGCACTGCAGTTCCTTCTCTAAATCCTCACACAAATGAAAAAATGGCTGACATCGAAATAAGTGTCCAAGGAATAGAAAAGCAACTGAAATCACTCAACAGAGGAAAGTCCACTGGACCTGACGGAATACCAGTTCGATTCTACACAGAGTATGCAAAAGAACTTGCACCCCTTCTAACAGCCGTGTACTGCAAGCCTCTAGAGGAATGGAAGGTTCCAAATGATTGGAAAAGAGCACAGGTAGTCTCAGTCTTCAAAAAGGGTCGTCGAGCATATGCGCAAAACTATAGACCTATATCTCTGACGTCGATCTGTTGTAGAATTTTAGAACATGTTTTTTGCTCGAGTATCATGTCGTTTTTGGAAACCCAGAATCTACTCTGTAGGAATCAACATGGATTCCGGAAACAGCGATCGTGTAAGACCCAACTCGCTTTATTTGTTCATGAGACCCAGAAATTATTAGATACAGGCTCCCAGGTAGATGCTATTTTCCTAGACTTCTGGAAGGCGTTCGATACAGTTCCGCACTGTCGCCTGATAAACAAAGTAAGAGCCTACGGAATATCAGACCAGCTGTGTGGCTGGATTGAAGAGTTTTTAGCAAACAGAACACAGCATGTTGTTATCAATGGAGAGACGTCTACAGACATTAAGGTAACCTCTGGCGTGCCAGAGGGGAGTGTTATGGGACCATTGCTTTTCACAATATATATAAATGACCTAGTAGATAGTGTCGAAAGTTCCATGCGGCTTTTCGCGGATGATGCTGTAGTATACAGAGAAGTTGCAGCATTAGAAAATTGTAGCGAAATGCAGGAAGATCTGCAGCAGATAGGCACTTGGTGTAGGGAGTGGCAACTGACCCTTAACATAGACAAATGTAATGTATTGCGAATACATAGAAAGAAGGATCCTTTATTGTATGATTATATGATAGCGTAACAAACACTGGTAGCAGTTACTTCTGTTAAATATCTGGGAGTACGCGTGCGGAACGATTTGAAATGTAATAATCATACTAAATTAATTGTTGGCAAGGCGGGTACCAGGTTGAGATTCATTGGGAGAGTCCTTAGAAAATGTAGTCCATCAACAAAGGAGGTGGCTTACAAAACACTCGTTCGACCTATACTTGAGTATTGCTCATCAGTGTGGGATCCGTACCAGATCGGGTTGACGGAGGAGATACAGAAGATCCAAAGAAAAGCGGCGAGTTTCGTCAACAGGGTTATTTGGTAACCGTGATAGCGTTATGGAGATGTTTAGCAAACTCAAGTGGCAGACTCTGCAAGAGAGGCGCTCTGCATCGCGATGTAGATTGCTCGCCAGGTTTCGAGAGGGTGTGTTTCTGGATGAGGTATCAAATATACTGCTTCCCCCTACTTATACCTCCTGTTGAGATCACGAATGTAAAATTTGAGAGATTCGAGCGCGCACGGAGGCTTTCAGACAGTCGTTCTTCCCACAAACCATACGCGACTGGAACAGAAAAGGGAGGTAATGACAGTGGCACGTAAAGCGCCCTCCGCCACACACCGTTGGGTGGCTTGCGGAGTATGAATGTAGATGTAGATCCCATATATGCTCAATAATGTTCATGTATGGGAAGTTTGGTGGCCAGTGAAAGTGTTTAAACTCAGAAGAGTGTTCCTGGAGCAACTGTGTAGCAATTATGGACATTTCGGGTGTCACATTGTCTTGCCAGAATTACCTAAGTCCATCGGAATGCACACACAACACGAATGGATGCAGGTAATCAGACAGAATGTTTATATACGTGTCACCTGTCAGAGTCGGATCCAGATGTATCAAGGGTCCCATATCACTCCATCTGCACATGCCCCACACCATTACAGAGCCTCCACCAGCTTGAACAGCCCCCTGCTGACGTGGGGTCCTTGGATTCACGAGGTTGTCTCCAAATCCATACATGTCCATCCACTTGATAAAATTTTAAACAAGACTTGTTTGACCAAGCACCAAGTTTCCAGTCATCAACAGTCCAATGTTGGTGTTGATGGGCCCAAGTGAGGTGTAAAGCTTTATGTCGTGAAGTCGTCAAGGGTACACGAGTGGGCCTTCAGCTCCAAAAGCCCGTATCGATGATGTTTCATTGAATGGTTTGCCTGCTGACACTTGATGGTCCAACATTGAAATCTGTAGCAATTTGCGGAAGTGTTGCACTTCTGTCACGTTGAACGATTGTCTTCAGTCATCGTCGATCTTTTTGCGGCCACATCAATGTCGGAGATTTGATATTTTACTGGATTCCTGACTTTTACAGTACGCTTGTGGAATGGTCATACAGGAAAATCCCCACTTCATCACTACCTCGGAGATGCTATGTCCCATCGCTCGTGCGCTGACTATAACACTACACTCAAACTCTCTTAAATCTTGATAACATGCCATTGTAGCAGCAGTAACCCATCTAACAACTGCACCAGACGCTTGTTGTCTTATATAAGCATTGCTGACCACAGTTCCGTATTCTGCGTGTTTGTATATCTCTGTATTTGAATACATGCCTATACCAATTTGTTGGTGCTTCAGTGTATTTACTAGTCATTCACACTGAAACCATCACATTAGTGCTAAATGTGTCACAGATTTGTAAGCTATATTACCAAAACCCAGATCTCAGTACCACATGCAGCATAGGGGCAACATAAATTTTATTTTCAATATTTCACTCAATTACAAACCTCTTAGGCAAATATCTTTCTGTTGAGGCTGAATTCAGCATAATAGAGCACGAGCTCTTTGTCCACTCTAATCTATTATAACGAGATGAAATCCATCTCCAAGCACTGCCAATATTGAAAACAACTGAAAATGTTAAAAATTATTTGAATCAAGTCATTTTATGCTCTGGGGTGTAAATTACTTTATTTATATGTGAAATTCACCAGTCTCAACCTCTTGGTCATTTGCAACTGAAACATTGTACATTCCATGGTGGAATATAAATAACGGAAGGCGTAAAACTAATAGCCTCTTATATGTACAAGGTGTCCCAGGAGGAATGGTCAATACTCAGGGATATGACAGGTATGATTCTAGTCTAGTCTAGTCTAGTCTAGTAAACATGGGCTATAAAATACATAGCTTAAAGCTGTGAACACTTGTTTATCTTCATTACTATGAAACACATCTCTTCTACTGAAAAAGTGCTGAAAAAGTGCTGATAACCTGTAGGTTAAGCATTTTAGAGCCTATGTTTATAAGACTTTTATGCGTTGAATGACTGTTCTTGTCACATTCCATGACTGTTCTTGTCACATTCCAGAATCTTGACCATTCCTCCTCAGACACCCTTTATATCAGTAAACTGTCGACTCTTTAAGAAATTGGACTGCCACATGTAAAACACCTTCAAACATCTGACTTGTTTATGAATGAGTTAATTTTCTGAATAAAATCTTATCAGTTTTCAAGTCTTGTCAATTCAAATAAAACACTCGAGCTTTGGATGGCCATATCCACCATTGTCATCAGGATTAAAAACCACTGACTGAGATGGCTAGTATGGTTTTCCACTTGTGTAGGCTTGACTGCAACCTCTGACACCAAATAGAGTGTCTTCGTACATCCATATTTAAATTGGATGAAGGTGGAACAAAGCTGGTACAATTTTTGTTGAAACTGAAACTCCTCCATCTGTACTTAAGATTTTATATTTATTTGGCCACTAGTTTCGATGTTACGTCAACGCCATCTTCTGGCCCATACACTTTGATGAAATCAATTGTGTATGGCTCAGTACACACAATTGATTTCATCAAAGTGTACAGGCCTGAAGATGGCATTGACGTAACATCGAAACTAGTAGCGAAATAAATATGAAATCTTAAGTGCAACTGGAGGAGTTTCATTTTTAACAAAAACCAAATAGAGAGGGCTGAAATGACACATGCACAGAAGGTGAATTGGGCAGCTCTTAGTAGGTCTGGCCCGCTGTTGGACCGAGTGACATGAGTTGGTGTGAGGGGCCAGTGCCATGTTTGAAACTCCCACTCCCACCTCCCTACAAGCATCAAGCAGGACACTTAGAGAACGTAACAGACCTACTAAGGAGACTGCCTACACTACACTTGTCTGTCCTCTTTTAGAATACTGTTGCATGGTGTGGGATCCTTACCAGATAGGACTGACTGAGAACATCAAAAAAGTTCAAAGAAAGGCAGCGCATTTTGTATTATCGCGAAATATGGGACAGTGTGTCACAGGATTTGAGATGGGCATCATTAAAAGAAAGTCGTTTTTCATTGCGACAGAATCTTCTCATGAAATTCCAATTACCAACTTTCTCCTCCAAATGCGAACATGTTTTGTTGACACCGACTTACATAGGGAGGAACGATCACAAAGATAAAATAAGTGAAATTAGAGCTCGTACGGAGAGATATAGGTATTCATTCTTCCCGTGCACTATACGATATTGGAGTAATAGAGAATTATGAAGGTGGTTCGATGAACCCTCTGCCAGGCACTTAAATGTGGTTTGCAGAGTATCCCTGTAGATGTAGATGTAGAAGCACCGTCTTTGATTTCTTTCGATGTCGAACGTGCGTTCCCACACACTATAAAATTTGTATCCCTGGTTCATGCTACAATAGTTGCTGTTTATTCTGATCTCTGCTGCCTCTTTTATAACAATGTTGATCCACAAGACAAGACCCTTGTCTTTTCAAACTGAACTTTGTGTCCCTTTTCCACCAGTGCTCAGCTATGGCCAATTTGTCAAGCTCCCTTTGTTTAAGATACCACCTTTGTTTGCTTGGTACAATGCTCTGCAACTGTGCAAATAGTTTGAACTATATAGGTGCTGCTGCATTTGCAAGGGACTCCATACACACTGAGCACAGAAACAGAAATAGGTCGCAGCATATCTCGTATCTTGGGGGTGGACCGGAACATTGGTCACAGTCTGTGTCCATACGTCCCAACTTGCCGCTTGGTGCAGAGAGGGCCACTGAAAGCTCAAAATGTTTTATTCAAACTGACGTGGCTTGAAAACCGAGAGGATTTTATTCAGAGATGCCATTGTGAAAGACTCCAAGAACACTGAGTTCATGTGTTAAACATTTGACATTAAATCGAGAAAAAATTTAGCAAAGGTTTAAATTTTTTTAATTTTTGGTAGTCACTAACTGCTCTCATTAACAAACCAACAGAAGAGTATAGTCCAGGTAATTTATGCTCCATTTTAAGCAAAAGTTACTTTTTCACACATCTCACTGTTTATGACATAATATCTCCTGAACTATATGTCACACAGTAATAAAATTTTGTACTTACATTCAGTTGTATCTGCGGATACCATCTGCAAAATGTGTTGTCAATAGAGTTTGTTATTAAGAAATAATAAATTAAGACATCAGGCTTGAAGCTGAAGTTTCATTGCATGAACAGTGGAAGTAAGTGATAAACCTTTTTCCTTTCATCATCTTACAGCGGGTGTCAGGGAATAAAGGTTTGAAATTATGTGTAAAGTTTGTTCGAAGTCACTAGTTGCTCTCATTCTTGAATACTGGATGAATATACAATTTGCACACTGCAACTTATGCTGTCTCAAGATGTACACACAGTTTATAACTGTAATGCTTTATCTTACTGTCTTAAACCTTTTTATGTTAAAGATTATACCTCTTAATGAGTAGATATGACAAAATTTAAAAAAATTAAATTAGTTCAATAATTATATGAAATACTAAAAACAAAATTTTTGTTGCACCTGTCTATATATGTCTATACATTTATTGCTACCTGGAGAAATATAGTATTGGAATAAGATGCCATTGCCTGTCTTAGGTGCAAGCTGGAGATACGAAGGGTGAGTGTGTGACACGAAATATAAACAAAACTAGCTACATTAATGTCAGATTCATATTTTTCTGAGTTTATGGGTTTTCTAAGTCTGATCTGTCTCTGGAATTTGTTAGAAAGTTTACATTGACCCATCTCTCCTGCATTTGAATATGTATATTAGGAGAGCATCTAACTGCTTCAGAAAGAGACTAAAATTCTCTGAAGGTGCTCTGTATAGTGTTACCACACTTACAAATGTTCTAAACATAATTCTGCAAATAAATTGCTCTACATGTGACATTGTCTTAAAGTAATGGCAACACCACCTCTTTCTTTATATTTCCTAGAGAGTGATGTTGCTATGTAATAATTATTTATCACAAGTTTTTCTATACCAGAAGTAACATGGCACTCACTAAAGCACAGAACATGGACGTAATCTGTATCTTGTGGATCACAGATATCTACCCATTTCCCCAAGCTGGTCTGTTTCCACACACTGAAAGATTGGGACGACGCAGTTTTATCTTATTTTTTCACCAGTCTACTGTCCAACATACTGTTCCTCACCTCTGTGGGAGTTGTCACTCAACCTTCTGCCCCCTCCCCCCCCCCCCCCCCCACTCAGGGTTAGTTAAAAAGTGATCAAGCTATAGCGGAACACCCAACTTTCTAAAAACATCAAGTGACACGCAGTGACGAAAAGTCTGAGAACTCCTACATTAAATGAGAAAAGTGTACCAAGTTCACCACATGCTGCTTTTTACCCAATAATTCAGTTACAATTTTTGATAATTACTTTTGATGTGAACTTATAGATGATACCAATGACTGTTTCAACCTCTAACAATGACCTATCAGGACAGCGTTGTTCAATGAGAACAAAGCCTTACTGTCTACTTTTAACATTAATGATTCTATGTAAAATGAAGAAAAGTGTGATAACCTGCCTAAACTGTTGTTGTTATCTTGTGTGATCTATTAAGTAACTATGTTCACTGTGTACTTGTCACACTTATTGTTCAACATCAAGGTTGATGTTAAGTTACTGCTTCTGACTGCAACTACAGAACTTCTGCTGAGACTAGTATGCAGCTGTACCAAACTGAAGTTTGTGAGACCAATACTAGCCATAAACAGTAATTCAGATAATATCAAAATAATAAATTTACAAATGACTGCTTGTGACTGTGTATGTGCGGATGGATATGTGTGTGTGTGCGCGCGAGTGTATACCTGTCCTTTTTCCCCTTAAGGTAAGTCGCTCCCGGGATTGGAATGACTCCTTACCGTCTCCCTTAAAACCCACATCCTTTCATCTTTCCCTCTCCTTCCCTCTTTCCTGAAGAAGCAACCGTTGGTTGCGAAAGCTTGAATTTTGTGTGTATGTTTGTGTTTTTTTGTGTATCTATCGACCTGCCAGCGCTTTTGTTTGGTAAGTCACATCAACTTTGTTTTTAGATATGTTTTTCAAAATAATATTAAAGTGTTTGAACTCTAAGTTTATACATGGGTTACATTACTGACAACAACCTATTTTCACCACCAAAATTTCAGCCAGTTTTCAACAACAGCACCGGCTACCAAGGACATCTACGCATATAACACCTTCACTTGCCTCTGGAATATATTTATTTGAGCTTATTTTCTGCCTTCTTCCAGCTATGGTACAGCATCAAAAGTTTGCACGTAGTTACTGTCTGAAATTTGGTAGAACTTTTTATGCGCAAATTTAAAACTTCGTACTATCTTAAGTTAGATAGTTAGCTTGTCCCTTGAAACATTACTCAAATTTAAATTTGCCGTGAATCAATCTTGTATACCCAGTAAAAACAAATACCAACCCAAGATACTTCGTCACGCCTGCTGCAACTGAAAAAATAAACTCTCTCATATTGCCTCCAACTGCTGGATACTTGCGTAGAGAGGTTAATATGCATTATGAACAGACTTCAGCAGACTTTTTGTTATTCCTTAATAACCATTAATTTTAAGATTTGCAATTTTTATTGTTCAATAAGAGCATTTAAAGAAAATATTAGATTGGTAAGTTTAATATAGAATAAATTATTACATATTGCATCATTCAGAAGAAAATCATCTAGGTTACACAGAAGTCTTACATAACATGTACCAAAATCAATAGTAACTTACTTCTGCATCCAGAAGTTCTTGATTTAGCAAACTATATTGATCACTTTGTAGTATAACACTATTTTCAGTATACATCCCGTAGCAACAACGTAGTGCATAGTAATTGTTAAAAGTGACAACTGCCAGTCTCAATTAATGTATTACAATTGTGCAAGCATTTATGCTGCACTCTCGTAAAGATTCTGGGTATCAGGTACATTGGAACAGGCAGCAGGTGACAAACAGCATACACCCCTGACAACCAGACAGACATACTGCACACAACTTAGCTCATAACATGTGTATCATATGTCAACCACATCCATTAACCTGTGCTGCACACACACACACACACACACACACACACACACACACACACACACACACACACACACAAATAAAAAAAAAAAACACTAATAAGTAAAAACTTAAAAGTGACTATATGTTACATCCAATAGAAGGAAGGAAAGCGAGGTAAGAACAAAGACTTCCCCATGGAGAAAGGTCCACAGAATATGCTGTCGAGACAGCAGAGGTCCCTAAGCAAATATTATGTCCTTCACCACATTGCTACAACAGATAAAAAGTAAAACACAATCAACAGCCCGCGCCTCATCTACTAAAACGACCAATAACTCAGATGGTAAACATACACTGAAATGCAAGCAGTTAAAAAACGGGCATTGGGTCAGGAAATGGTGAACCGTTGAAGGTCGATGACAGTGAGAACAAAGAGGTGGGGTATCACCATGTAAAAAATGATGGTGGTTAAAATGTCAGTGTCCAATATGCAACCCAGCAAAAATAATTTCCTCATTATGAGAGGGATGAGAGAATGCCGCCAAGCTGTTGGAAGAGGTTTAACTGCCCAGAGTTTGTTCCCATGAATAGAAGACCAGTGATGATGCCAATGTGACACCATCTGCTGTCAGACGGCAACACCGAGATCATCGAAAGAAATGGAAGTGCTAGCAGGCAAGTTGAGGTAGGAGGACTGCAGCCTTGGCAGAAGTGTCAGCAGTCTCATTTCCTGTCAGACCAATGTGACCAGGGACGACATGAACATCTTTGTGGCTCCCTCAACAGAGAACAAGAGGCAGCTTTCTTGGACCTTATACACTAACTGTGTACAGCATACAGAGGCTCTCAAGGGCACCAACAG
Organism: Schistocerca gregaria; assembly: GCF_023897955.1. Classification (NCBI taxonomy): domain Eukaryota; kingdom Metazoa; phylum Arthropoda; class Insecta; order Orthoptera; family Acrididae; genus Schistocerca; species Schistocerca gregaria. The sequence continues at coordinate 159,761,562 of NC_064928.1, forward strand.
AATTGGAGCAGATGACACAATTAAAAAGCCTGTGTTGCCAGATGTATTGGGTGGCTTGATAGAGGGTGAAGAGTTCTGCTGTGAAAATCAAGCAGTGTTCTGAAACCCAATACCAAAAGTGGTTGGTGCCAATGACGAATGCACACCCAACATCACGGTCGGTCTTAGAGCCATCAGTGTACACAAAGGTACTACCACTAAGTTGCATGCAAAGATCAAGAAACTTACAGTGACAGAACCAATCCAGAGTAGTGTCTGTGGCAAGTGAATGAAGTCCAAGATGAACGTAGGCCACTGCACAAAGCCAGAGGTAACAGAGAATAAGGGCACACCCCACACTGGTGGTCAAGAGAGTCATCGAAAAAAGGGGCATAGGGTGGGTCACCACGTATGGAAGACATATGGCATGCGTATCTGCTGAGGAAGACATAACACTTGTATGACAGTGGTAGTTTGGCAGCTTCTGCATCGACACTCTCAATTGGGCTAGTGTAAACAGGCATCAGTGGCAAAACATATTCCACAATGGTGAATTTTGTTAAGAAGGTGTAAGATGGATGGACGTGTAGAGGAATGAATGAAGCGCCTATAGCCTAGTGTCGAACAGACAAGGCATTGGTATAAATGGAGGAGGGTGGTCTGATCCACTCCCCAGGAAGTACTGCTTAGGACAAGTAGCACATTGAGGAACTCAATACAAGGAACATTCTCATGCAGAGGACATCCGCAATCCCTGCAGACAGGGGTAGTGATGCAATGGGAAGTCATATGTCCAAATTTCATACACCTGAAGCATCTCATAGGAGGAGAAACACAGGCTTTCATGTCACACTGACAACCCTCACTCTCACATTCTCAAACAGTGTATCACCTTGATAGGCAAGATGAAGGCCCAAGTAGTAACTCTGCTTCCCCTTGGTCTCCTATGGACACGACAGATGAATGGCACATTCTGTCGCTCTAAGGTGGTCCGCAACTCATCATCATATGGCAAAAGAAGATCACAGTGAAAGATGATGCCTTGGACCATATTGAGACACTTGTGGGGAGTGACAGTTATGGAAATGTGACCTAACTTTTCACAAGTAAGCAGTGTGCTTTTGACTGGGCAGGAGATGATGTCTTAGTGAGGAGGAAACTGATCTTCATCTTGGAGATGGCTGTAACTTCTCTGTATTTGTCCTCAAAGTGTTCAACAAAAAATAAAGGCATTGTAGCCAAATGGTGTCCCAGTCAGTCCTGGTGCATATCAGGTATTTGGTGGAGGATTTTGCTCTTTGTCGTCTAGTACTGCATTGCTCCTACAGCACGGCCAGGGAAGGTAACGTGTTGGGATTTCACTTCATTGCATCGTATGAGGTCTTTCCAAGTGAAGAGACTGCTGGGGTGTGCGATCACTAGCAGATGAAAATTTAAGTCGCTTAATGTGTGAACTATCTGTCATGGTGCCATCCACTTGGAAGTGAGGCTCTTCTCATGGGTGCCACCCAGCCACAGTAAAGGCTACCTGGTCAGTAATCCATTCCTGGGAGTTCCCTGTATCTCAGTCATGAGGGGCACATACTCCATGGCATACATTGGGAACATGCAGCGCAGACACCAACACTCCCCATGGTGCCATCCTGCCACAGTAATGGCTACCTGGTTAGTAATCCATTCCTGGGAGTTCCTGTGCCCCAGTCATGAAGGGCACATACTCCATCGCACAAGTGGGGTGAGTGCAGTGCAGACACCAACAGTGTGATTCCTGTTTGGTAAGGGAGCTGCCATCGTGCATGTACTTTATGACCCCCCTCCCCACAATGGGATAGCTACTGTGATGGAGTTTGGGCTTAAGACAACAGGAAGGAAGGGTGCCAGGATGGAAGGGCACAGAGGTGGAGCATATACCACAGTGGGTGACCTTCCCTGCATGACAACCACTTCTGTAAAATTTGGAAAAGGTGGCAGATCAAACCCAACAATGGGAACCATACAATTGTTAATGGAAGGTGAAGACAGTGCTGAGAGAAAAATCAGAAATCAAAACCAAAATCGTGAACCAAGTCTAGGCAGTGTATGCACAAAAAGGACCATCTGGCCAAAAGTAAGAGGAGGGAAGAGAGAGTCGAAGTGGAGGTATGCAGCACAGAAAGAGGAAGTAGGATTTCAGTTGTCCACTGCATCAAGCAGCATATGATTTGTTCATTGTGAGGTGTGCAACTGTGTATAGTGCATGATGCATAGTCAAAGGTGGAACATTACTTGAGAAAGTTGGCAGACATGCATTTAATGTACAGTGTGACAGGATGTGGTGCCCATAAAGCAGCACGAATGAACAGAGTGTGCTTTCCCAACAGGTGTCATCGTGGTTGGAGGAGGGTTGTCTCTTCCTTTCTGAACATCAGACATTGAGGAGATGGTGTTGGATTGTGTGGCTGACCACCCATCAATAAGCACCCCTAAATTTGCCAGTGAAATGCACACTTAGAAGGACGTAGTGTGGAGATACAGCCGTATCATAAAGAATGTGAGCAAACACTGGAACCAATGGATTTTGAGTCCGGTGTTCGTTTCTATCAGTTGATTATCTGCCACAGTGCTGTAGTTCTGAACTTCATACAGTCTGTATTGTTCACAGATGAGGCTTCATTCACTCATGACGGTGTTCTCAACAGCCATGTCTAGAGTGAGGGCAACCTGTACACCACCCACACCAGTGGCCACCAGCAATCAGCAATGATTCTCTGTCAACATATGGATGGATGTTGTTCAAGATCACCTAATGGAACCTTATCTGCTGCTGCCTCCCAATTTGACTGGTCCAAGTTACCTGATATTCCTGTGAGATGTGCTGCCACAGTTATTGGAGACTATAACTCTTGTTGTCCATGAAAGGATGTGGTGTCAACAAGATGGTGCACCAGCCCAGTTCAATGTTAATGCCCGTGAGCACCTGATCAACACTTACCCTCAATGCTGGATTGGAAGGGGAGATCTGTCCACAGCCAGTGCAACACTGGATGTCACACTTCTGGACTTTTTCCTCTGGGTCCACATCAAGACATTGGTGTATGAAACCCCCCCCATAGAAATGAATCAGTTGTAGATTCACTATCATATGTTTCAATTTGACCCAAAAGGTTTGAGACACCCTGTATATTACTATGTAAATTATCTCATTATTGCATTAGAAGTAGAAGAAGAAAAGCAAACACGATCTAAAGTGTTGCGGCCAAAGATAACAGAGAGGCTAGCCTATCAAAAAACAGACAAATAGTATAGAAAATGTTAAACACTTTAGAAACAGACATGCAAAGAAGACGTTATTTGAGACACACAATTAACGTCTAAACAGCCTCCAGCAATACCTCTTTAAGGAAAATTAAGGTTGCTATTTAATGTACAGCCACTCACAAGATCATTAGAAATGTAGTTCAATCTCATACGACATAAGATTATAATGGAAATAATGTTCTCTCACATTGCACCAAAATAACACAGAGGAGTTTACCATTTGCAGTTGGGTGTATGTGGTGAGTTTTCAGATGTGTAATAGGACAAGTCTAATGATTTTTAACTGAATCTTCTGTCCACTGATACAGGAATATTTCTGTACCTGGAAAACAGACTGATGACTGGAGAACACACACACACACACACACACACACACACACACACACACACAAAGAATACCACAACTTTAAAAATGTATATTTAATGAAAGAAACATAATATGACCTTCTGTTATACATCATTACAAAGAGTATTTAAAACGGTTTTTTTTCACTCAAAAACAAGTTCAGAGATGTTCAATATGCCCCCCTCCAGACACTCGAGCAATATCAACCCGATACTCCAACTCGTTTCACACTCTCTGTAGCATATCAGGCGTGACAGTTTGGATAGCTGCGGTTATTTCTCGTTTCAAATCATCAATGGTGGCTGCGAGAGGTGGACGAAACACCATATCCTTAATATACCCCCATAAGAAAAAATCGCAGGGGGTAAGATCAGGGCTTCTTGGAGGCCAGTGATGAAGTGCTCTGTCACGGGCTGCCTGGCAGCCGATCCATCGCCTCGGGTAGTTGACGTTCAGGTAGTTACAGACAGATAAGTGCCAATGTGGTGGCGCTCCATCATGCTGAAATATGAATTGTTGTGCTAATTGTTCGAGCTGAGGGAACAGCCAATTCTCTAACATCTCCAGATACTGTAATCCAGTTACAGTAGCACCTTCCAAGGAAAAGGGACCAAAAACTTTATTGGCTGAAATGGCACAGAAAACTTTCACCTTAGGCGAGTCACGTTCATACTGAGTTGTTTCCCGCGGAGTCTCAGTGCCCCATATACAGACATTGTGACGGTTGACTTTCCCGTTAGTGTGGAAAGTTGCTTCATCACTAAACACAATCTTTGAAACGAAAGATTCATCTGTTTCCATTTGAGCAAGGATAAAATCACAGAAACCTCAAGCAAACAAATGTATAACTAAATGAAACTTTATAGCTCCCTTAATTCGCCGACAGATAGTGCTTAGCTCTGCCTTTTGTCGTTGCAGAGTTTTAAATTCCTAAAGTTGTGGTATTCTTTTTGAATCACCCTGTATATATACAATGAGGAGGAGGAGGATGTTACATTAACATCTTGTAAGTGACAAATGCAGTAGAAAAACAAGTATTTGAAGTAAATGGTCATAAATGGGAGTGTCTGGCAACAGGCAATTGGTATCCAACAGCATATATAAGAAACTAGCGTAAAGTTTAATTGATTAGAACATTTTACGACCTAGCCTTGCACTGCCTATAATCCACACATGACACATAGGCAGTGTAATCCCCAACTAGCCCTCATGAATGTGCATTTCAGAGGTTTGTTAGGAAAATGAAAGCAGTTGGCAAGTTAGCACTGCCTAAAATTTCTGAGGGAAATGGCTTATAATTACAGGACAATATTGATGAGTACCCCAAAATGATGACAAAGTACAGCATGCTCAGTACTGTCTCAACACAAGTCATCAAATGGAATATGACTTACTGACAAAAATGTTGATACACAGGTAGATAAGGAGCTCCATAGAATATTATATGCCTCAAGTATTGCAATAAATTCCCTAGGCGAGGGTGGGGGACATGAGTTGATAAATGAGTTCCCAGAATCCAAATCATTTGGTGAAATGGGTGTTTATCAATTATCCTTATAAGTCAGGGATAAGTGTAGGAGGCAAGGCACATTATTTGTCATGAGTAACACAGCCATGTCCCCATAGCTTCCCACACTAGTGATGCTGTCTTTTCAGTGAGTACTGAAGGTGCTTAACATAGGAGCACTGTACAGCTCCTGTACAGAGAGACACAAAAAGGTCTCCCAGTATCAAGACTCAATTTCTTTGCACTTGCCACAAACCCATTCAAGCTTCACAGCAAAATGGGAGCAACCTTAACTGAAGTCAGACCACCCTCCCTACTCCTGTAATCAGAAATTATAATTACCTCATGGTTTTCAGCTAATTTTCCACAACCAGGATTTGTTCAGACTTTTCTTTGTTGACACCTTGCAGCTTTTCTGTCTGTTCTCACTTAGTATTGCTCTGAAACACACAATACAAACAATTATTTGCGCACAAGTAAAACAGAAAAGATTAACAGCATACTAATCTTTACTTACTACATGGGTTATAACAGTCCAGTAAAACACCAATTCTTTCAAGAATCAAACTACCATTTATACAACAGCTTCACACTTCTGTTACACAGGAGTTTATGCATTAAATAAATTATGATAAGTGCATAAGTGAGAAAAAATTTCGAAAAGATTTGAAATTATATTTAAAGTTAGTTGGAAATCACTAAGTGCTCCCATATAAAAACAACAGATGAGTATAGTCTAGGGAATTTTCACTTCATTTTACAGAGAAGATAATTTTTCACACATCTCAATGTTAATGATGTAATGTGTATGTGTTGCACAGTGAACTATTTGGTAGGTACATTCAGTGATATATACAGATATTTTCTACACAGTGTGTTTCAGATAGAGTTATTAGTAAAGAAGTGACCATTTAAAATATCATGCCCAATGTTGCAAATTAACTGCATGGACAGCAAAAATGTAGTGTTTTCATATTTTTGTCTGCTCCTTTCCAGGTAGTGACTTATGATTTGATCACTGCTGCATGAACTTGCACAAACCACTGATTGATTCACTTCATTTCAATACACATCCCAAACTGAAATAGTTGTTGCATGTGGTAATTACCCACCTATCTACTGTTGCCTTCCAGTCTTTTTCCTTCATATTCTCTTCACTATCAACTGCATCATGCACCGCTATATCGTCTCTAGAATATATGCAACTATAGAATATACTCTTAATGGCCTCCATTATTTATATTATTCAATAATTGCACGACTGATTTTACAGTTGTATAGAACCAACAGTAATTCATACTGATGCCTTTCCTTTCCTAATTCACCATTACTCTACACACTATGAGTTCACTATGTTTTCTCAAGCCAGCTCTTGTGTTTGCACACAGTTGTTCCTCTCAGCTTTGAAGGGAAGGCTATACACTTTGAAATCACGAGAAATACTAACTTTAACTTTACATGAGGAGTGTTAACAACACCTCTGAATGGCAACTGCCAAGAGTGAGCTTGGCAATTGCGACTGTTGTTCCTAGTGGCAAGATTTGACAAAAAGTTGGGAGTTTAACATAGTCCAGAATGGGTCATCTGTATCTTCTCTGTAGTTACTGAAGTGAACTCACGGCTCATGGTGTGTGTGTGTGTGTGTGTGTGTGTGTGTGTGTGTGTGTGTGTGTGTGTGTGTGTGTAACTTTGTTGCAAACTAGAGAGAAATTTACAAAAACATTTTAACTGCTCAACTAAACAGATGGAATGGATTGCACAAGTTGTACACAGTTGTAAAAGAATTGAAATGTTTCAAAGAGGGCAGATGGTCAATCGATGGAGACCTGTGGTGTGGGTAGCCTTCCTGAAAATATATGTTCACAATATGGGGAGTCTTCTAGTTGTGAGACACACATATACTGTCAGCTGGCAGTCAGCCAGAGTGGTTTCCACTGAAGTTGTGGCACAACATTTTACTGACCATCTAAACTATCACTTCAAAATTCATCCCTTGCTTATTGAAATGTGAATGAAATAGAACAGCATCACCTTCAATCAGAAATCGACCAAGAATGCAAAAGTGATGAAATTTCCTCATAATATTGTGCCAGGAGACACGACATGTCTACGTCAATAACCCTAAAATGAAAATGAAATGTCACTGTAGGTTGAGAAGGAGTTTGCTCGACCGCAGAAAGTGACAATTGGAAAGTTAGTGAATACCTTGAGTTTACTCCACAATAGGAGTACAGTTAAGAAAGAACTATATCAAAGGTTTGGAAAAATCTGTGCAGGAAGAGACGTGAACTGTAGAGAATAAATGTGGATATTGTATCTTAACAATATATGAATTCACACATGCGATACACGTATGCAGCAAAATTTTCACGCTTCACTTACATAACTCTCTCATTTTGCCCCCGGCAGTCATCCTGCTCCTCAAAATTAGTATTACACTGAAAGGAAACTATTTTGAGAGAGCCCACAAGACCTATACCTGGTATGAGAACTTGGCACAATTCCACAGAATGGATTTCAAAAAGGGAAGAAATGCCAGGAATAGTGTGTTGCCAGAGGAGGGGAGTACTATGTTACGGACAGAGTCTAAAATGTACAACATAAAAATTAAAATGTTTGCAACACAAGATTGTTCCTTTTTAACATCTCTTCTAGATTAGCCTACTTAAAAAAGAAAGAAAGAAAAAAAGACACAGTTTTCACATTCCAGCAAAAGGTATGCCATTACAGCTAAGTTGCCAGCCCATTGGGGCAAAGGCAGTAGAGGACACTGTTTCTTCAGTGTGCCCCAAAGCCAACTGAGACATGCACTCACACAATTTATGCAGATATTAAGTAATGAGAATATCAAAAGATATGGCTGACTCAAATAATACAAACTGCAATTTGGAATATTGTTGTTGTTGGCTGTTTTAAGAAATCTGACTACTAGGTAATGTCCATTTTTTCTCGAACAGACAGGGCTACATGACCGTATATCAGATATGGCTGATCACATGAAACCCACGGGGGAAAAAAACCCATGGTCTAATAAACGTCAAAAATGGTGACATAAGGGACAAAAAAGAAGAAAGAGAGACAAAGGACGAAATGGAGGTGAGGTGCCCCATTTAGGGATAGCTGAAGCCCCCAAAAGCAGAGTACCATGAGGGGACATGTGTAGCGGGACTTTGAATTTCGCCGTGCTACACTCATTCCCTCAGACATAAATTATACCATCGCAGCGGTATAGGGCTCAACGGCAGAGAAAATACTAAAATTGTAACTCTTTTTTTTTTTTATTCGTTTCTTTATTGTCTCTCAAGAACGGAAGCTTAATGCTGACATAAAAAACTTAATAGCTAGTCTTGATCTGATTTTAATGTGTAGACATATTGAGGAAGTTGTTATGAAATTTGGCGGAGGGAAGCAACGTAAAATAAATTGCATTTAATATCAAGACGGTTTTGTGTACATTAGAAATTCCTGGACAATGAAACTTATTGCAAGATTTTGGAGCAGACTTTTCACGCAGAAATGAAGTAGGAGATTTTTGAAGACCTGGACACCGCACGAAAGAAGACATGTTAACCTGGTAAAGGATGAACTCTTATCTACGCCATTTCCCCCTGTTAATAAAATAGAAAGAAACTTCCACATGGGAAAAATATATTAAAAACAAAGATTCCAAGACTTACTAAGCGGGAAAGCGCCGGCAGACAGGCATAATGAACAAAACACACAAACACACACACAGAATTACTAGCTTTCGCAACCGATGGTTGCTTCTTCAGGAAGGAGAGGGAAAGACGAAAGGATGTGGGTTTTAAGGGAGAGGGTAAGGAGTCATTCCAATCCTGGGAGCGGAAAGACTTCCCTTAGGGGGAAAAAAAAGGACAGGTGTACACTCGCTCACACACACACAAACACCCCTGTTAGTTACGTTTGTTATTCTCTGTCTTTTTTCAAATAATTTTTGTAGTGGAAATTGGTTTGACTTTTGCTCAGAAACGCAACAAGGACCACCCCAACAATAGCTTTTCTGAATCATGAAGTCCGATAGCTTTTCTGTAATACGAAGTCCGATTTTCATTTCATTCTTTCCTTTTTTCACGGTCATTTACGATTTTAAACCCCCCTTTTTATTCACCATTTCTTCCCACATTTTCAACCTTTTCTTTTTCTTTTTTATTAACCACTACACATGCATCCCTCACCCCTCCACCACTTATTAGGGGTACCCATCCTCCCACTGAGAAAACGTTTAGGGAAGACTAGCAACATGGACACGGCAAGAGGAACACAGATAGACAAAAGACAAACAAGTCAAACAGATCTCACGAGAGGGGGGGAGGGGGGGGGGGCGGCAGGAGGGAAGGGGGGGGGGGGGAGGAAGAGCAGGTGTGGTGAGTTGAGGGCCTGGGTGGACGATGAAGTCCAGTCAGCCGCAGCCCAGTCTGCGTAGAGGTGGCAATAGGTGTTCTGCCAACTCCTCAGTGGGCCCATATTGTTAAGTGGCCCTTCTTGAAAGAGAGTGATAAAAGCCCCCACCACAGAAAAAATGTAAAACTAAGTCAGCCGTTGAGGCATTGTCTCCTAACACTAGGGGTAGCACGTCAGGGAGATTAAGAGTCCACCACAGGGCAGCTAGGTCGGTACAGTTCAGCAAAATGTGGACTACCGACAAACGGGAACCACGTCAGTGGGGTGGATCCTCATGTCAGTTGAGATGGCCGTGAGTCAGCCAAGTATGGTCGATGCGGAGCTGGCAAGAACGGTACTGTACTTACTAGAGCCCTACATGAAGGTCTTCCACAGATCTGTTGTGTTGTTTATCACAGACAGTTTGTTTGGTGAAGTCAGAGAGAGCCATTCCGTATTCCCTGTCCCTAAAACGTGACAGCATAATACTGATCAAAGGTCTGTTGCCAGACTACCAATCCCAAGAGTCAGCTTACTGGTAGCCAGTTTGGCCAAGCTATCAGCGAGTTCATTCTCTGATATTCCCACGTGGTCTGGAATCCAAAAGAAGGTCACTGAGTGTCCACATTCTTCAAGTGCATACAGGCCATCCTGGATAGTCATGACCAAGGGTAGCACTGGTCGAGAGCTTGCAAACAGTTCAAGAAGTTGCTGCAGATGAGAGGAGAAAGGATTCACTGGTGCAGAAATGGACATGCTTCAGAGCACGAGAGAAGGCTACCAACTCAGCAATGAAAGCACTTCAGCATATCCCACATGAGTATAAGCAAAGCCTACGACCAGCAACCATCGAGCCATCTGTATAGACAACTTCGGAATCCTGGGATGCACCAAGGACGGAGAAAAATTGGTGGCAGGAGGCCTCGGGATGAACCGAGTCTTTAGGACCTTGTGATAGGTCAATACAAAGCTGTGGCTGAGGGATGCACTGTGGAGGTGAACATGAGTGGACCTGAAGGAGAGATGATAAAGCCAACTGGAATCCAGGAAGGAGGGACAAAACATAGACTGTGATCGTCATCCTTGATCTGGGCCGCCATTGCAGGAGACGGATTTCCATGTTTGGAAAGAGGAGACAACAGTTCAGATGCTTAGGAGACTGATGAACAATGTCTAACATAACTGACAAGTTGTTGGCACCTGATATGCAATGGCTGGACCCCAGCCTCCACAAGGAAGCTGTTCACCGGGCTAACCTGAAGAACTTTTGTCACAAGTCTAATCCCGCAGTGGTATATCAGATCCAGTATCTGCAATGCTGAGGGTGATGTCTAACCATATGTCAGACTCCGATAATCAAAACAGGATTGTATCAATGATCTGTAAAGCTGCAGATGGGTAGTGTGTTCTGCACCCTAGCTGATGTTACTCAGACAGCGAACATTTTTGCTTAGCTGGCAAAGATGTGGAATCCACGTCATCTGAGCATCGACGATCAGTCCTAAATAGTTGAATAGTTGGTAATCAAGGTGAAGTTCCGGTTGGTCAGTTAGCTGATTTGTGGGAGAGGACCACAAAGTGAGGTCATCAGTCCCATGATTTAGGATGGTATAAATCAAGGTAGGAACAACAAAACCAGCACATTCCAGTCAAAGGGAAGGGATAACATGCAAACAGAGGGCAAATGGATGTCAGGGCAGACAGAAGAAGAAAGAACAGGAGGGGAGTAGGTGGAAACGGTTCAAAAATGGTTCAAATGGCTCTGAGCACTATGGGACTTAACATCTGAGGTCATCAGTCCCCCAGAACTTAGAACTACTTAAGCCTAACTAACCTAAGGACATCACACACATCCACGTTCGAGGGAGGATTCAAACCTGCGGTCGTAGCGGTCGTGCGGTTCCAGACTGAAGTGCCTAGAACTGCTCAGCCACTCCGGCCAGCTAGGTGTAAACAGGAAAGAGCAGGGGTGCCCCAGAAATGCTAGCATAGTGGGGCACCAGCACCACCACCAAACCATCCTGACACCCCACTATACCATTATCGCTGTATAATGAGGACAACACCTGGTGCAGGAGACAATAAAAGGGGAAACAAAACATCACAACAATGATATGTAGGGGAAACATGTGGAGCACCTGACCAGTGAAGAGGCAAGGCCAAGGCCTCTACCACCAACAGCTATGCTAACTGTGGGTTTCAAATTCCTTGAAAGTACAAATCACTTTGCAAAAAAGACCTGAGGACAGATGTAACCATGCAAGGGTCATCTACTAACACCAGAGGTAGGTGAAAGGGTATATTTAGTGTGAAGGGCCAAAAGGTGGGGGCAGTTCAGTAAAATAAGGACCACCACGAGTGGAGCCTGCAACTACAAGTGGGTGGAGGGGGGAGGGGGATGGGGGGTGACTCATTGCAGAGTAAAAACCGATAGGTCAACCCAGTTGGCCAACACTATGAGAGCAGAGGATGGTAGATTCCTACTGGGGGAGGCAGAGGGTAGAATGCCACACGGTGGGTGTCTGCAGAAGGGTAGTCCGATCTGCACCCTAGCTGGTGTTACTCAGCCAGCGAACATTTTTGCTTAAGCTGGTAAAGACGTGGAATGCACGTCATAAAAAACTGACATGGCTGCCCCATATTCGCCACCTAAAGACTACATGCATAGGAAGCTTAATGCTCTCCACCTCCCGGCCCACACATCTTGGGGTTCATACCGAATACCAGTCCTAAAAAGCAATAGTTCTTTATCACATTGGATAGTAGGCCATCGAGGTGAAGTTCTGGTTGGTCGGTTAGCTGATTTGTGGGAGAGGACCACAAAGTGAGGTCACCAGCCTCCCAAGAGTCAGCCACGATTGAGAAGAAAACGGATTTGATGATAGCTGCAAACCAGCCCCCAGATAGGTCACAGAGAATAGGGGGTAGGTGGACGATTGTGGATGGAATCAGTTTCAGGAGCTGAAACACGGGAAGAAGAGAGGGCCAGAAGAAGCAACCCATTCAGTAAAAGGTTCACCTTCAGATTCTGCCTGACAAAGGGGAAAACATAAGCGGAAAGCTTCAGTCCACCGTTTCTGGAGGAGGAAGGCAATTGGATAGGATGTCGATGCCATTGCAAAATGTGTTGTGAGGTGTTCGACAACAACTCATGGTTCTCTGAAAAGGCAACCCTGAAGAGCACAGCCCAGAATGGAAGACTGCCACTGACAACCTCTGAGGGTGTGGAGTGTACCCCACACCTGTGCAAAAGGGACAGAAGAACCTAGGGAGCAGACAAAGTGTTTCCAAGACACCTGTTTGCTCTGCTTGATTAAGTAATGGGCTTTGGTGTGAAGACATTTACAGGTAAAAAGATTGGTGGAGGACAGGTTCCACTTAAGATGTTGCAGGGCATGACAATGATCACAGATGGTGGTGACAACAGACATGCTCCACCATGGAACTACCCAATGGTGAACATGGTCCATCAAGTGGGGAACAACAACACAGGCAATGTGGATTTTCTTTTCAAACACATCACAGATGATTTCATCAATACAACCTGCCAAAGAATATGGAAACATGACCTGGGAGGAATATAGAGGCCTACTGACACAATGGAAGGCCCAGGAGGTAACCTGGCCAGCAGGAGGTGGGAAGGGAACGAGAGAATCAACTTGAAGTGGCCACTACCACAGAGGTCATTGTGTGGCAACAGGTGGAAGGGAGAAAGAAGGGGAGGGGAAGAGAGCAGAAGATCAATGGCAGAAAAAATGCCATATGCAGCATAAAATGAGTAAGGGAACCATCATTGAGAAGGCACAGGTCGTGGTCCACAAGAAATTGGTCAATGAGGCACCTGGGGATAGAGATTGCAAACCGTGATAGCAGAGTCCAAGTGGACTTGAACGGACATCACTTCCAATGGTGTACGAAGTGGGATCCATGTACTAACAATATCCATACAGGGCAATGTGCAGACACCAAAGGGAGCCATCGAAGGGCCCACTCTATTCCGATAGAAAGCGTGGAACCCACAAGCAGTCAGTGAGTGAGCATCAGTAAAATGAGATTCTTGGAGAACAACACAGGCCACTACGTAAAATACAATACAGGGTTGCAACTCTGGGAGGTGATGGTAGTATCCATTAAAGTTATATTGAATAATCATGGAGTGGGTATCCAAATAAGAGGCTAACAGGCCGGGGTCAATCCCACTGCGATGTCACCGTCTGTCACCACCGACGATGAAGTGACATCCATAAATAAGATGTCAGACTCATGATTGACTGATTAATTGAGAGGATTTATGACACCAAACAGTGAGGCCATCAGTCCCACAATTCCGAAGTCACTCACAGTGAAAGAGTGTCGGCTAAAATTGGATGGATCAAGGCAGGAGAGTCAAATTATATATATAAAAAAAATAACATTAAAACACACACAGTAAAAGGCATAAAAGGTGAGACCAAATCTAAAAATGGGGAAAAAAGAGTGGTATTTCCAAGGGGGAGTGGTCATTAAGTCCCAAATCAAGAAAACATGAGGGGAGGTCCCAACCACAACCATCCTGCCCCTGCTCCAGGAGTAAAGTAAAACATTGTACCTGGAAATAAAAACCACTTTCATGGAGGAAAGTGACCTGTCTGCTAATATTAAAATTAAGGAATCCAAAAGACCATAATCAGCATGAAGGGCCAAAAGAAGGGGACATTCCGTCAATATGTGAGATACCATCAGTCTGGCTCCACAGCCACATTGTGGGAGCAGTTTGTTATGCACGAAGAAACAAAGAGTAAGCCTGTTATGATCCATGCATAGATGGCATAAAACAGTGAGCTCCTTCTGAGAAGAACCGAAGGAAGAGTGCCAAAGTGAAGTAGACTCCATGATTGTGTGGAGTTTATTACTGTGAGCAGTAGCACACCAGATGTCATTCCACCTTTGGGCAAAGAGAGATCTGACATAGATCTGCACATCTGCTTCTCTAGCCAAATGGCCAGCCAATTTATTATGTGGGATTCCCATGAATGGGACCCAGAGAAAGACAACTGGGCAGGTGGCAAGGCCAAGGACAGAGAGAAGGTCACGGATAGCAGAGACTAAAGGTTGACGAGAGTAGCATCGGTCGACAGACTGCCGGCTGCTCATTGAGTCTGAACAAATTAAAGCACTGTGGAGGAGGGCTGAGAAACATAACAGAGGGTTCTGTGAGTGACTAGAAGCTTTCCTGTGAACACACTATATAATCCAAGCAATAAATGGTATTCTAAGCCAGAAGGAGACATGAAAGTATACCCCACCTTATTAATCGTCTTAGAACCATCAGTGTAGAAGATGGTGGCACCGTGGAACTCTGCAAAGATGGCACATACCAGATGCTGGAAAACCATAGGGGTGACAGAGACCTTAGGACCATGGAATAGGTCAGCCCTAATCCGTGGTGTAGACACCATCCAAGGGGGTGGGGGGTGGGGGGGGGATGGGGAGTGGCATGGGAGGAAATACATGATGTGCTATCCAGTGAGTGGAGATGCAGATCTCGACAGAGGGAAGTGAGATGCACACCAACCAGCAGTCCCAGCTGTGGGCAGTTGTCAGGAGGGAGACATTCGTCATTTGCTAAGAGAACAGGGTACACAGGATGATCAGGGAATTGGCGATTGCGTAAGAAACCAGGAGTTGGCTCAGTTGTATTTGTAGAGGGGGAACCCCAACTTCTGTGAGGAGACTGTCAATGGGACAAGTACGAAAGCCACCAATAGCCAGATGCACCCAACAATGGTGAATAGGGTCACGTAGTTGCAAAGTGGAAGGAGCCATTGAGCCATAAACCTGACAACCATAATCTAGTCTGGACAAGACCAGAGCATGGTAAGGATGGAGAAGAGTGTACGGTCTGAACCCCAAGATGTGTGGGCCAGGAGGTGGAGAGCATTAAGCTTCCTGTGCATGTAGTCTTTAGGTGGCGAATATGGGGCAGTCATGTCAGCTTTTTATGAAAAATAAGGTCCAAGAAATTGAACTGTGCTACAATATCGAGGAGCTGGTCACCTAAATAAAGTTCTGGATTGAAGTGTACTGTGGGTCGAAGACAAAAATGCATAACCCACATTTTGGAGGGAGAAAACTGGAAGCTATGGGAGATGGACCACACAGAGGTCTGTCGAAACCTGACCTGGAGATAGTGCTCAGCAGATGCTACTGAGTAGGAGGTGCACTAGACGCAAAAATTGTCAACATGCAGTACCACGGTAACTGACAGAGGTTACATGCCCACTGATGACTATGAGGACGTAATTACCAGAATTTTTACAATGTGATTTGTTCACAGGTCTGACAAATTCCACTGATAAATTTTAGATTTTATGGAAAAACTGTAACAGGCATTGAAATTCAAGCCACATAAAGGGAGCAATAGACAGGAAAATGGGTATCAGAACAATAACCATAACAATAATCAAAATAATTATCACTGCAATAATAATTTTCAGAGGGGAAGTGGAAATGGGAATTTTCACACTGGGAATCAAAACTGAGAATGAAGATTTGAGGGGCAGGCACTGCATGAAATGCAACGACAGAATAAGAGTTTGGAAACCTATAGGTTGCTGCACCTCAGGTCTGGGGGTGGAAAAGTAAATGACCATCAAAAGGACACATTTTTGGCACAGAAGCTATAAATATTTAAATTGGAGATAGTGAGATGCAAGAATAAAATGGGGAACAATTTTGAGCAATACAACCATAAAGAGGCACAAGAAATATCATGGAATGTATTAAGAAGGTAGATAATGATGATATGGGGATAAAAAATTTATTTTGTGAAAGGGAAGTGAAAGATGGAATGAATGATGGGAAATTCTGTGCTAGAAGAGAGGCTGCAGTGGATCTGGATTTGCTGTAGGTGGAATGTATTATGACTTTGATTAGGTGCTAGTCAATAGTGACAACTATAATAATGTAGATGAAAGTAATGTACATGATTTTGTATTTGTGGGAGTAAGTGAAGCTATTGGGGAAGACAGTGTTTTGGTAGTCTCGTCAGTTGGTGACAAATTTTATTATGTTATGGCAGAACTGGTAGTACATTGTTAAAGGGAGGAAGAGATACCGATTTAGATATCTCATAGGAAGGGACTTGTGCATTCATTTCTATTGATGGAAGTGAACTGATGGCTCCTGATGAAAACATGAATTGTGAGCGAATGTTACAGGATAAATGTGAGAATATTATGTTAGACAGTAGATCAAAATATAAAGTGGCACAGGGATGTGAGAGGAGAGGGAATGTAAGTAGATCCAAATTTGGCAAAATTTGAGTGTACTGTGAATTCTGATGTGAAGTGATGCAGCAGCATCATTTTGCATGGTGTGTCAGCGGAGGGAGGTTGATGGAATTATTGTGGCAATTTTTATAATGTATTGACAGATGCATTGAGTTTAAGATACACTGACAGATGTTAATGGAGTTAATAGTGATAAGGTTTGTGGTGATTTGGAAGAAATAGGTGAGTTTTTGTTTAAGGGAGATGAAGTTGTAAACTGTGTGGTCATGAGAATGTTACAGTTACTGTTCTCCTTACTTTGGAGGAAGAAAACAGTATAGTTGATGCCAATAGAGGTACGTAGGGAGAACACAAAAATAGGTAAAGAGAAGACATTGATTTAAAAGGTGATGATTATGAAGAAAGAAACTGTGCATTTCTCAAATCTAAAAGTGATGCTCCAGCAGTACTCACAAACTTTCTATGTGAAAGTCCGAGTCCATTGGTAAACAACAAATAAGGCTTGAAATTTGAACAGGTAAAAAAGTGAGGTTCAAAAGATACTCATACTGGAGAGGGAAAAGTTATAAAAGGCAATGGTAGCAGAATTATACCTTGTGAAAGAAGAACATAGGATAAGTAAGCATGTATATAAGCGCATTTTCATGTGTATAATTTACGAATTTTACGGATTATTTCTATTTAGTGTAAGCTAGTAGTGATGTGTGTTAAAATAAGAGGTGCCATTTAGCGCACGGAATGTGTAAACATTGGCCTCACGAATTAGGTGTGCGGAGGTCGCAAACTATAATCAATTTCATTATGCATAAAAGTGAGGAATCTAATTTTTACTGTAAGAAGACTTGGGGAAAGTTCCAAGGGGTTATTTAAATGTGTTACATACTCACATACTACTGTGCGTACTGTTTTCATACTCAAGGCAGACCAAAATTTCGATATTAGTTCCCTCCTGCCCTTAAGCAGGAGGCAGTCAAAGTTCCCAAAACTGGCTGCTCTTCACTAGCACTTGCCCATTGAGCATGTGAATGCCAGATGGCCTCAGATGGGAGTGTATCTCCATCTCCTCCAGGAAGCTCAGGAGACTGCTGTTATCAGCTTTGTGTAGCAACTATGTTTTTATATTGGAACTCTTCCATTTGGTCCGTGTTTGCATAGAAAAACAGGCAGACTCAATTTCTGATATTGCAGTTTTTGTGTAGCAACCTGACACCTGACCTCAGAGACAGTATCGTGTATCCATTCTCAACCGATTGGGCCGTGCAGTTGGATCTCTCAACTACAGCCAAAGCTATGAGCTCACCAAACCTGATCTCAAGTCTTTTACCTGTCTGTCCAATGTAACAGGTGTCACAACCTGGACATTCTATCCTGTACACACCTTATTCATGGTGCACAATTCTTTCATCAACCCCATTAGTGAAGATATGACCAAGGTTGTAGTTGAAAAGGAAACCTTGTGAGGTGATGGCCTATCTCAGAACTTTCTCCTCACATTTTATCCTATTTGCACCAAAAGAAACTCTTGCTTTATTTACTTTCTTTTTAAGTTTTTACATGTTAACTTTTCACTGGTATTGCGTGCTGATTAAATGACTAGTTAGGTACAGCTCTAACATTTCATTCTTGTAGTAGTTTTTTCCCATTAAATATCTCTGGTCTTGACCAGGGGGTCTCCTTTCTCCTCGGGTGAAAACAGAAGAAATTTCACATGTTTTGGAAGAGCTGCTGGTCACACAAAGGGCAGCTCCTATGCTAGAAGACCACATGGACAGTCAAGCAAACCTTTCAGGGATTATTGTCCTGGCTTATCCTCTGCAGACAATGAGTGCTGGAATGGAAGACTGCTGTCCTCCACAGCAGAACAGAAAATCACTGACGGAAGGGGTGTGAGCTCTGCTTGTCAGTAACCTTTGGGTGAAGTCCTCAGCTGTCCACTTGCTGTTATCCAGCTGTGTGTGATTGACATACATTTTTCCCCAAGAAAAATAAATAGCCACTCATGTGTCTACAAATTTCCAAACTCTACTCTTCCCTTGGAAATGCCTTGCAAAGCCCAATCAAGTTTCCAAAATTTATGACTATATACGTATCTCACTGGTGCATGCACCATTAACTTTGTGGTGGGAGCTAGGGAATGGACTCCCGCATCCCTGATTGGGAGAGTACTTAGGCCCTTTCTGGGATTGACTGGAAAATATTGCACCGGGTGCCTTTCCCAGGCATGACAGTAGGGCACCAAAAATTGAGAGAGGTATTAGGATTTGTATTCAGATTCATACAGGCATTCTGATTTGAACTTCTACTTGGTGATGTTACTCTGGACTCTGAGCTCAAATGTATTTTTCTTGACTTCGGTCCTCTGCTAAGTCTATGAAGTTTCACTTTAAACTTACGCATGTCTGCAGCAAGTAATGAGAAGGATGTTGAGATACACGATCTGCAATCTCATAACATCGGTTCAGCCCAGCAACAGTTAACAGCAGCAGTTCAGCACACCCTGACTTGCTGGAAACCACCTAAATGGCAGACGTGGTAAGATCATGTTTGCATTGCATGCTCCCACCTTCAGAAATCATGACACAGTGGGGGAGAGGAGCTCATTCCTGGTTTCTATTTTTTAGTTTACCTAACTTTATCTACATGCTTCACACATGGGTATGTACATGTTTCTTCCTTCAAAGGGGATTCTTTCCACAATCACTAATGTTTTGTTTTATACTCTAGTTAACTCACTGGATATCACCCCCACATACTGACATTTCTTTCTGATTCTTCCTTTATTCTTGATCAGTTGCATGCTGCTATTTGGATCCATACCTCTTCTGTGTAATTACATAGTTTTGAAATCGTGGTTGAAAATATAATTTTTGTCCTTTATGTGTCTGGGTACTATCTCAGTCATAAATGTCCAGCATCATGCTGGTGGTGACTGTAACAACCATTCATCTTCTTACCATCATTCTATTTCAATTACGTAAATTCATTTCCAATTATTTTATAACCTCAATATTTGTGTCTTCTGAGTAATTTTTACACACTGCTTGAATAAACAATTTTTTTACAATATCAGACTCTGTCATTTAGCAACCATTAACCCAAATTTTTCTACTGAAATGCCCTGGTCCCCCAACCATAAGCAACAGGTGAGACCCCTAACAAGTTCAGATACTTATCAAATGAAGTTTCCCTGTGTGTGCAGCAGCTAATTTTTTCAAGTAGCCTATTAGCTCCATAGGGGTAATTATCATTTTATATGAACTTGGATGATACAGTTTGCATTCATACCCATAGAGCACCTGAATGACAAGAGGTTGTGTTCACAGCACAAGCAGCTTTCGGTATTGTTTTTTGAAAACCATTGCTATTTTGGTGCTAAAGGTGCCATAGTACGGCAAACACATGTATTTGTTACCTGTATCTTCCATTTCGTTGTTACCTAAAGGTTATTTTACATGTGGTATTTTTTTACAATATTTTTGTAAATTATATCTACTTAAGGGTAGTTGTGCACCCTGGCACTCCACTGAATGGTGCATAATTCTTTGTTTTTGTTCAGCTGGAGAAAGTGGGAGCTTAAGAAGACAGTTATTAGAAACAAAAATTGTTATGCTGATATGGGTGGCCTGAGTGGTAGTCAACAATAACATCACATGTATTTTTTTTTTTCTGGAAATTCAGACTGTTTCCCATTATCATTCCAGATGTTTACACCTAAGAAGTTAAGGGAACCATTGGTTTCCGTCTGACAGCTGAACTTGATTTATTCCATTACATTATCAGCAGTTGTAGAGATTACGATGACATTGTCATTAACTGACGGGAGAAGGTCGTCAACATACCTGAGGTAGTACACTAGCTTTACTGCTGAATCTATTTTGCGTGTAGCGTAAAAGGCGTAATTGTAATGTCAACGGTTCAGATCTCACCAACAGCAAATTATTTTTTTAAATTTCAATCCCATATTTTTCAACAAGTGCAAATGTACACTAACATACACTGCCTGACAAAAACTGAAGCACCAACAAGACATGGTGAGATGTCTAACTAGCTAACTCACTCACTCATAGCGGTTATGTAAGTAGAACAGCCAATGGAGGCCAATAGTGTTGTTCGTCTTTAATGTTGTTGCCAGGCTGGTACAGTATACAAAGGACACAAACAGCATCAGATGTTCAGTGCCCAATGCGAATGGCATGGAGATGCCATAAACTTGTGTGAGACAGCATCATCAGCACATGACAGGTGCCTCATTATGGGTCTCCATTTGGCCCACTGGTCGGAACGTGTAATGCCAAGATTTGTGGAGCTCGCAGATATGACAGTGGCCATACGCTGGACTGCATGGGAACCTGAGGTTCGATCACATGTGACCTCAATGGTGGGAGGGGCAGGGATTGCTATAGTGCGCACTGAGCAGATCGTAACCCCGTCACACCTGCCCCTGCCATCCAAGAACAAGTAATGGTCTGCCTATAATATTCTATGTCATCCCACATCACTGATCAGAGAATAGAAGCAGCCAGACTTGGGAATTACCATCCCATGCATAGAGTGCCATCAACACCACTGGAGCTGTGCCTAGGTCGGCAAACACGGATTGCGGATAAATGGTGTCACACTGTGTTCTACGATACACCGGATGACTATCTCAGCAAAAGTGGCAACGACTTGAGTGACCTGGAGATAGGTCACACGCTTCCAATGTTTTGGAGCGGCACAGTGGTGTTGCTCCTACCTGATTTCAGGCCACAACTCGTAGTGACCGAACAAACCCTGTCAGCAAAATGATACGTCACGGATATCCTGCATCCTCACATTTTCTTTTGTGACAGCACTGTGGTGCCATTTTTCAACAAAATAATGCTTGTCTACATGTGGCACATGTGTCTGCAAAATATCCGCATAATTTTGAGATACTCCTGCAACCAGCAAGACCTCCAGACCTGTCCCTGATGAACGAGAGGCCAGTTCGGATGCCAACTATTTCCCAGTGCCAGTATTGAAGGTTATCGAGGACCAATTAGAACAGTTGTGGGCCAGACTGCTTCAGCGGGAGATAGAATGGCTTTATGACACACTTCCATACTGAATAAATGCAAGCATTCGGGCCAGATGGGGACCAACATTATAGTGATAAGTGGTCTCATACTGCCATCGCAGTGTTCATTGTAAACTTGACTTGATTTTGTAATCAATGAAAGAACATCATATATGCTCTTTGTATAGTTTCATATCCTCTTCTGTGTGCTTTATTTTTTTGCCAGGCAATGTACACTGGAGCTATACTTTTTAACAACAATTACATCTCTTTATTTTGAATTACTAGTCACATGAAAATTTCAGTCTTCACAGTAAGTGAAAATTTGTCACAAAATTGTAGAACTCCAAATAGAAAATGATTATTTCTTCAGACTGAATAGTTCCCAGAATGAGATTTTCACTCTGCAGTGGAGTGTGCGCTGATATGAAACTTCCTGGCAGATTAAAACTGTGTGCCCGACCAAGACTTGAACTTGGGACCTTTGCCTTTCGCGGGCAAGTGCTCTACCATCTGAGCTACCGAAGCACGACTCACGCCCGGTACTCACAGCTTTACTTCTGCCAGTGTCTCGTCTCCTACCTTCCAAACTTTACAGAAGCTCTCCTGCGAACCTTTGGAAGGTAGGAGACGAGATACTGGCAGAAGTAAAGCTGTGAGTACCGGGCGTGAGTCTGAAAGTATGATAGGAGCTGAAAGGTTTGTGGGACAAAAGTTGCGTGGGACAATGGGGGCCATAATATAACGTTAGTTTTTTGTTGCTTGGTGGGGTCGCTTCAGCGATATGAAGGTCAACTTTTTTTAAAATGGGATCCTATAGTTTGGTACTTAATTTGTGATAGTGGCTATCGAGACGAATCCAATGATGTGTAACAGTAAGGTCTTTGAAGGTCAACAAAGGTCACAAAGGTGGTATGAGCGTCCATTTGTAGAAAGTGTTTGAAATGATGGCCACTGGTATCAATGCAGTCCTGCAATCTTCGTATCAGGGACTGAGTGCTATTCTTTATCGCATCGACACTTATCAAAGCACATATTCTTACAATTCTCTCTCGCATATCTTCAGCTGTAGTTGGAATGTCTTTACAAACAATGTCTTTTACGAAACCGCAAAAAAAAAAAAAAAGTAAATAAATGAATAATCCAGGGCGTCAAGTCTGGTGAATGAGCCAGCTAGGACACATCTCCTCCACGTCCAATCCAATGATTTGGGAATTGTCTCTGCAACTCATTTCTAGCCATCAGTGAAAAATGTGCTGGACCCCCATCTTGTTGATAACACATTCTGTTCCTTGTGTCTAAAGGTATTTCTTCCAATAACAGATCTAATGTGTCTTGCAGGAATGTGATGTACTTCCTACCTCTATAGATTTTCTTCAATGAAATGGAGCCTATAATTCTGCCCTCCAGTATCCCACATCAAAGATTCACCAACCATTGTTCTTAGTGTGCAACTAACAGCAGCCAACATGGATTTTAAATTAATAAATGTATTATCTCTCTGAATATGAAGTTAAGCACATCCGCAGAATCCAATGCGATGCATACACTCCGTACCAGTTAATTCTTGGTGGAGACTGATTTGGTAAGTATGTTATTTATGGTGATGCAGAACACAAATACTATTACTCTGTCTCATGCCACATTCCCTTGCGATTTGACGCGAACTAATACAAGAACCTCTAACCACAGTGGCCAGAGTACCAACTTCCATTTCCTCGTTAGTAACTTTCCTTTGCTGAATATGTTTCCAATGCGTTAAAGACCCAGTTGTTCTCAATTTGTCATACACACATTATAAAAGTAGATGTGTAGGGTGAGTACATTGAGGATATCTTTCAGCGTATAAGTCTCTAGCTCTCACTGAATTTTGTTGGCATTCTCCGTAAATGAGAAGCATATTGACTTGTTCTTCAAAGCAATACATCATTCACATTCGCTTGACTCAACAATACTAGTCTTACCACTCCTATTAGTGTTGTACTGTGAAACTGTCGAATGGTTTTTACATGTCAATGGCATGTTCGATGGATACGCCATTTTCAACAAATATTTACTATTTGCACGATATATGAGAGAGAATTGTCAGAGCATGTGCTTCAATGAGTGCTGAAGTGATAAGGAATACCACTCAATCCATGATGATAAGATTGCAGCACTGCACTGATACCAATGGTCATCACTTCAAACTCCTTCTGTAAATGAAAGTTCATGCTGACTTTTTGACCTTTGTTGACCTTCAAAGACCTCACTGTTACACATCATTTGATTCGTCTCGATAGCTGCCATCACAAAATAAGTACCAAACCATAGCATCCCATTTAAAGAAAGAAAGTTGACCTTCATATCTCTGACGCCACCCCACCTAGCAACAGAAAACCAACATCATATTATGGCCCCCGTTGTCCCATGCAACTTTTATCCCACAGACTTTTCAGCTCCTATCATACTTTCGGAGTTATCCTAGGTGGCAATAGGTAGTGACTCATCCTGTATAATCTGTGGAGCCACTTCGATCAGACTGTCTGTGCTACGGATCCTCAACTGAGAAACATATCTTAACTTGGCCAGGTGCTGCAGTAGTCATGGCTTCACATCCCTATCAGTACCTTCCAGACCCTCACTTGCATTCTTCCTGCACATCTCACAACAGTCTGCACTGCAAAAGGTGGTTATTTAGGCTTTTGATAGGTGGTCACATTAATGCGACTGGAAAGTGTAGTAATTATATCTCACCTACAGACCTGCCTCAGGTAGCTGCACATACATCACTTATACACATAGAGAGCAGGAGCAGTCCTGTCACACTCTTACGACTTTACCTTTGTCTCTGACGAAAACTCTCCAACCGAAACAACACATGGGTATATCAATCTAACACTGCTCAAGCCAGTGATATTTTTGTGAACCTATTCCGTATGCTTGAATGTGTGGATGAGGTTCCAGTCAGTAATGATGCCACAGAGAAGGCCACTTTGCAGATCATACAAATCCTACAATTAATGTACAGTACATGCAGTAGGTATGCCTGTAATGATGTGGGCACAGCTACACACAAACATGATTGTGCTCACCGATTCAGACAAGTTCCTTCCCATTTCTGAGGTTGTGATTCTGGATTCATCGTCAGTTGGACTTTATTTGTCAACCTTCATTCCTTGCTCTTTGAGAGATGCCCATAAATTTGAGATAAGTGTTCCAGGACAATAAAACACTAGTTTGAGAGGTACCCAGGTACTTATTTCATCTATTGAGTGCAGCACTGTTCATGTAATCCTCAGTCACTCGCCACAGTATGAGGGGGGTGGACAAATCTATAGAAAACAACTCATTACCATGCCTAATATAATGTACAAAACCGCCTAGCATTGAGACAGCTTCCCGTTGTTTTGGAAATGATAAATACTGTCCTGTATGGTTTCCAAAGGCCCCTTATACCATTATTCGTGCAAAATAGTGTACAGTTTATGTACTGATAATGAGGTGGATAGCAATAGCAGATCATTCTCTCCAAAGGAGACCACAAAGGCTCAGTAATATCGAGATCTAAAGACTGATTGCCAGGTAAGATACAACCCTCTATCCTCATATTCACAAAACCAATCCTGGATGATGTGGACTGTGTGAACGGAGGCTCTGTCTTCTTTGAACACAGCATCACCATTGGGAAACAAACATTGTACTGTGTGATCAGCCAGTAATGTAACCTCACACAGAGACCATGGGGCCCACGGAATACCACAATGTGCCTGTTCAAATCACCACTGAACCCTCACCATGTTTCACTCTTGGGATATAAACTCAGCCAGAAGTTGGAAATAGTGTGTAACAAGACTCATCCAACCCAATGACTTTCATTGCTCCACAGTCGACATTTTCCTGTAACGGGTTTTTGTGTGATCGACGAGTGGTTTTGGAATTCCAGCTCACCCTACAAATTCGACTCAACAGAGCTCCCTTTGTGTCGTTTTGGTGCTGACACGGTTCGCAAGTGCAACATTCAGTTCTGCAGCTGTTATCTTCTTACTTTTTTGTCATAGTCTTCAATGACTGTCTGTCACGAACACTCGACACACACTTTCACTCACGTTGTGACTTAGTGGATGAAGTTTTTTTTCCCTTTCCCTGTATGCAGTATAAATCTTTGACACAGTGCTTCTTTTAACACCAAGCACTTCACAATGTGAGGGCAATCAGTTACAACTCATAGTCACATTTGATGTTTCTGAAGGATTAAGCAACCAGTACCCAAGCTGTTATCACCATGCTACTGTCCTTTCTTCAACAGTAAGATGATATGATATGCTATTTCAGCAAGCAATGCACATCCTCATATGATTGCTGCAACACAACATTCCCTTTGTGATGTACAACAACTGACCTGGCCAGAGAGATTACCAGATTTCCCGCCAACTGAATACATACTGGAAACGGAAGAAGTGGGAACTTGCTGACTCTCCAGAGCCTGCATAGATCGAGCTGAATTGCAACAAAAGGTGAAGCTCTTTGGGACAATGTTTCACAGGATCCCATTCGGAACCTTATCATTTCATTTGACAATACGTGCTTTCACTGCCATCAGACAGTGGTATCCTTGTAATGGTGTGACAGTTTGGGCACACTGTACTATGAAGTCTGCTTCATATGCTCTGCATTTATTGTACACGAGGTATGTTCAACAAGTAACAAGAATTTAATTTCACAGTCTTTATAAATCAATTTTCAAACTTTTTTATCAAGTTGTTGGTACACATGTCCCTAATGTATGTTTGCATTTTCAGATGTTTTGAATATTTAGTTTATTGTTGACAGTTGAAAAGGCTATAAATGTTTTCAAGCAGCTCAGCGAATATTTACTTTCAAAAAAGACAGATCAAATAATTTGCATTGAATTTTGCTTGACAAATGGAATAAAGTGCAACACCACATTTCACATGTGGATCGTGGCTTTTCACATACACTATGTGATCAAAAGTATCCAGACACCTGGTTGAAAATGACTTACAAGTTTGTGTCACCTTCCATCAGTAATGCTGGAATTCAAAATGGTGTTGGCCTCCCTCAGCCTTGATGACACCTTCCTTCTCACAGGCATACATTCAATCAGGTTCTGGAAGGTTTCTTGGGGAATTGCAGCCCATTCTTCATGGAATGCTGCACCGAGGATAGGTATCGATGTTGGTCAGTAAGGCCTGGCATGAAGTCAGCACTCCTAAACATCCCAAAGGTGTTCTACAGCATTCAGGTCAGGACTCTGTGCAGGCCAGTCCATTACAGGGATGTTATTGTCATGTAACCACTCTGTCACAGGTCGTGCATTATGAACAGGTGCTCGATCGAGTTGAAAAATGCAGTCGCCATTCCCAAATTGCTCTTCAACAGTGGGAAGCAAGAAAGTGCTTAAAACATCAATGTAGGCCTGTGCTGTTTATAGTGCCATGTAAAACAAGGGGTGCAAGGCCCCTCCCTGGAAAACATGACCACACCGTAACACCACTGCCTCCGAATTTTACTGTTGGCACTACACATGTTGGCAGGTTACGTTCACCGGGCATTCACCATACCCACACCCTGCCATTGGATCGCCACATTGTGTATGGTGATTTGTCACTCCACACAACATTCTTCCACTGTTCAATCGTCCAATGATTATGCTCCTTACACCAAGCGAGTCGTCGTTTGGCATTTACCGGCGTGATGTGTGGCTTATGAGCAGCCGCTTGACCATGAAA
Source organism: Schistocerca gregaria (assembly GCF_023897955.1). NCBI lineage: Eukaryota > Metazoa > Arthropoda > Insecta > Orthoptera > Acrididae > Schistocerca > Schistocerca gregaria. Next base: position 159,789,133 of record NC_064928.1, read on the forward strand.
TCCAAGTTTTCTCACCTCCCACCTAACTGTCATAGTACTTACAGTGGATCCTGATGCAGTATGGAATTCCTGTGTGATGGTCTGGATTGATGTCTGCCTATTACACATTATGACCCTCTTCAACTGTCGGCGGTCTCTGTCAGTCAACAAACTAGGTCAGTCTGTATACTTTTGTGCTGAATGTGCCCCTTCATGTTTCCACTTCACTATCACATCAGAAACAGTGGACCTAGGGATGTTTATGAGTGTGAAAATCTCACGTACAGACATATGACACAAATGGTACCTGATCACCTGACGATGTTCGAAGTCCATGAATTCCACGGGTCACCCTGTTCTGCTCTCTCACGATGTCTAATGACTACTGAGGTAGCCAATACAGAGTACCTGGCAGTAGGTGGCAGCACAATGCACCTAATATGAAAAACATATGTTTTTATGGGTGTTCGGATACTTTTGCTGACATAGTGTATCTTCTATGAGTATGATAAGAATTTACGAGTGGTATAAAAGTTTCAAAGAGGGGGCTAGAAGCCATTTAAGACTACAACCACCTTTAACACCCTAGCACATCAACTACTGATGACAATGTAGTGGAAGTAACGAAAATGGTTCTCGAAAATTGCCAAATCACAATCAACGAGGTTGTTGCTGATGTCTGTGTATGCTTTGGCTCATCGGAAGCAATTTTTTTCAGATGTTTTGGGTACGAATGATGTAGCAGAAAAGTCCACTCTGAAATGTTGAAATTTGATGACTGTGTAGACATCACTCAGGGATTGCTGAATAAAGTCGACAATGATCCATAACTTCTGAAGGAGGTTTTAACAGGTGAAGAAACATGAGTATATGCGTTCGACATTAAAACTGATGCCCAATTGTCCCAATAAAACACTACATGAACAGAAAAAAAAATTGACTGGTTTGGGGAAAAGTGCTTATCCAAGTGTATTAAATCTGAGGGGCATTACTTTCAAGAGGAAAAAATTGATCTTGATGAATAAATAAAGATTCCTTGAGGAAAAACAAAAATCTCCATTACTTTTTGATTACTCCTCATACTCTTACAATGATGAAATACCTGTCAGCTCAGTTGTAAATAGAATTACCTTGTACTTGAGCATGCTGCATTTTTATTTTCTGACAATGGATGTTTATGTTTATTAAGAAAAACAACAGGTACATACTCTAAAAGAAGCCCCTGGTCTACCTCCTACACTACTTAGCTGTTATGTTCATTTAATACTTCAAAGCATTTATGTAACTTTACACAGACCATGTACTGTCAAAAGCCAGGAACTGTCAACTATGAATATTGGAGTTTACATTCCTGAGTTCTGATAAATTCTAAAAGTGGTTAATGAGGTATTCTTTTGTGTGGGTTTTAATATTTTGAGATATTCAACTACTTGCCAGAGGTTCACCAGCAACTTGCAACCTGTTATGTAATTCTGCACCAGATTAGAAAACTCCCAGCTGGACCTTAGAGAGGGCTGCAGAGTCTATTACGATAGCATTTCTTCTCTGGTATTGTGGTTGTGAACTGTAGGAATCACCTTAAATTCACTCTTGTTATTAACAACAAATACTGCTAGGAATTGTGTTATTGGCACGTAGATGTAATAATCCCAAGGTCCCTGCAAGATGTGTGGTTATCAACTTTACCTCATATTTTTAAGTCATGTTTCACCTTAGCTGCAATGTCCCAGAAAATTATGTCATAGGGCAGAAATGAGTGAAAGTATGCGATCTGCAGATCAAAATACTGGATGGGGGATTCAATATGCAGAACAAGCAGAACTGAGCTGTTTTGTTAACCACACTGGTGCTATTTCAGTTTATTATCCATCTGGGTGTCCAGGAACTTCACACATGGAGTCTCATCCAGTGTATATCTTGTGATCTCTATTTCTGGTAGCTATACGTCATTTTTATTTGTTTGGTAATCCATAATATGAGTATCTGCACGTTTACGAATTAAGCTCTGGGCTGAGTGACCCTTCCATCACTGTCCTGCCTGTGTTTGGGCCTTTTATCAATACAGCTGTGTTACTAGGAAACATTACAGTTTTTGAAGAGTCCTCCAATGTCCAATGTAAATCATTTATGTACACTGTGGACAGGAGTAGATCAAGAACAACCTTACAGCACACCATATATAAAGTTTCAGCCTAATTTAATCTTATTCCTGCCTTATCATTTGCTCATGTTACCCTGTGTCTTCTGTTGTGAGGTAAGACTCAATGCACAAAAACTTAAGGTTTTTAATAACACACTATTTTACGTTAACTAGCTGAATTTTATGGTCTACACAATCAAAGGCCTTGATGAGATCGCAGAAAATGCCAACAAGATAATTTTTGTTGTTTATTTCTACTAGAATTGAGTTTGTGAAATCATATACGAGGACTAATTGCCATCATTCAGCGATATGACAGGAAAGATCATTTGAAGAAAAAGTGTCTAGTGAATACGAGCTCTACAATTCATACCTTAAAAGCTACGAGCATCATCTTCGATACTGTGAAACAAATTGCATCTTATGCAAGTTTGTTGCTTTCCATATTTAGGGAGAATGTAGTATGAGCCAGAAGAAATTTTTTAAAGTAAACAGGGTCACTAACGGCATACCCTAACATCCATGAGCACTTGTTCAATAGAAGAGATGCTTCACATTAGTTGGTTGGGTGGGTGGGTGGAGAAGGGACCAAACTATGCAGTCATCAGTCCCTCCGACCACGGATTAACTAAAACTGATAAAATCCCATATTAAAAGCTGGATCTACAATGTCCATAAAATGATAAACTATTGACAGGCAAGGAAGGAAATGGGCAGAAGAAGAGGCGAGGGAAAGAAAGTGACTATTGATAGGGGCGTAAAGGAAGAAGTACAGTAGAAGAGAGAGAAGCTCAAGACATAACAGACCCCATAAGGAAAGGAGTGGGAAGGCAGAGGGTTGGGGTGAACCACAAAGTCCAGTTGATACAATTGAAGGGCAACAGAGCGGTCTGCACCCCAGGTGGTATTGCACAGACGCCTAAGAACATTGAGATGCGACCAGCACATGCTCTTCAGCTGGCAAAGATGACAGAGTCATGTCAACCGTGCATCAAAGACCAGACCCAAGAAGCGATGGCTGCCCACCACCTCAAGGGGCTGACCATCGAGGAACAAGTCCAGATGGGTATGGACTGTGCGGTGACAGCAGATATGCATGACACCCGACTTGGCCACCGAAAACTGAAAGCCATGGGAGAGAGCCCAAGAGTGCGCCCGGCAGATTGCCCCCTGTAGATGGCATTCTGCAGCGCCCATTACGGAGGAAGCGACGTAGATACAAAATTCGTCAGCATACAAAGAGGGGGACACTGTCGGACCAACAACTGTCACCAGACCATTAATGGCTACGATAAAGAGAGGGACCCTCAGCAAGGAACCCTGTGGAACCCCATTTTCATGCCGATGGAGAGTGCTGTAGGAGGAGCCAACTTGGACCCAAAATGAGCGCCAAGAAAGGAAGTTACGGATAAAAATGGGCAGAGCACCACAAAGGCCCCATTTGTGAAGGGTGGCGAGGAGGTGGTGGTGCCATAGGCTTTATGCAGATCGAAGAAAAGTGCAAGGAGGTGTTGCGGATGGGCTAAAGCCGGCCGGATAGCAGACTCCAGGTGGAACAAGTTATCCCCTTAGAGTGGCCACAGTGAAAACCTATTTGAGTCGATGAAAATAGGTCACGGGATTCAAGGATCCAAAACAGCTGCCGACTCACCATGCATTCAAGGGGCTTGCAGAGGGGGTTGGTAAGGCTAATTGGACAGTAGCTATTCATCTGAAGAGGTGGCTTACCTGGCTTCAACACCAGAACAACAATGCTTTCCTGCCACTGGGTAGGAAAGACTCCCTCACTTCACATACGGTTGAAGAGAGTCAATATACGATGGTGGCCAGCCACCAATAAGTGTTGGAGCATTTGGTTATGTATCCGATCTGGTCCACGAGACATGTTGAGACGAAGGGCGGGGTGCTGTCGAATTCCCATTCGCTGAATGGGGCATTATAGGGCTCCAAGCAGTGGGAAACAAAGGACAAAGGCAGTCGTTCTCAACGCTCTTTCAGGAGAAGGAATGTGGGTGGATACTGAGCCGATGCCAAAGCTTGAGCACAGTGCTGAGCGAAATTTTCTGCTACAAAGTCCGGACTGGGAAGGACAACACCATGCACAGAAATTCCTGCAACCCCAGGGGGAGGACGGTGGCCAAAAATCCGCCTGAGTTTTGCCCAGACTTGTGAAGAGGGGGTGTATTGTCCTATGGCAGCTATATATTGTTCCCAGGAAATCTGTTTCTGAAATTTTATTAGGTAGCAGGCCCAGGCGCAGTGTCTTGTAAAGACCAGAAGAGCAGCGGACGGGTGCCGCTTAAAGTGTTTAAGAGTATGGCGGCGGTCTTTTATGCTTGCAGCAATTTCCAGAGTCCACCACGGGACCATCTTCCGACGAGGGGGTGGGGGAGTGGGGGGGACCTGTGGAAGAAGGGATTGCTGAAACAGCTGCTGAAAGAATGGCGGCAGTCAAAGTCTGTGTAGATTCATCAACACTGTCGTGTGGCAATACAGGAGGGATGTGGGCAGAGGAGAAGGCACCCCAGTCAGCCTTAGAGACGGCCCACCTGGGAGGGTCACAGAGCGAGAGACGCTGAAGGAAGGTCAAAACAATTGGGTAACGGTTGCTGTCCACGTAAGTCATCGTGGACATCCCACTGAATGGAGGGAAGAAGGCCAGAACTGCAGATGGATAGAGAAAGTGGTGTGTGCCACACTAAAGTGTGTGGGAGCACCTGGGTTTAGTAAACAGAGGTCAAGCCCTGCCAGAACGGCTTCGACTGTCCTGCCCAGGGCAGTAGTTCTATGACTACCCCAAAGACGTTTGTCGTCATTAAAGTCCTCTAGTAGCAGGAAGGGAGAAGGGAGTTGTTGAAGAAGGGTGGTTAGGGCAAGAGATGTGGGCAGCCTGTCAGGTGGGAGGTAGAAACTACAGATTGTGATTGGATTGGCCAGATGGACCCTGACAGCATTGGCTTCTCTGGTATGGAGGGGAACCCATTTACTAACAATGTCCTTGTGGGACAAGGTGCAAACACCACCAGAAGCCTGCAAGGGGCCAATTCGGTTCTGACAAAGTGTGGAACTCACGAATGGCGGGTGAGTAATAATTGACAAAATGGGTCGCCTGGGACGCAATACAAGCAGCAGAGTAGGAGGAAAGAAAGGGCTGCAACTCTGGAAGGTGACACGAATATCCATTACAATTCCATTGGAGGATTCTCAAGCCAGAGTCCACAGAGGAAGGGAACGAACCAGAGTCGGTCACGCTGCCAAGTCCCCATCCGTCACCGATAAGGATGCGATAATATCCATATAGTTGGGGCCAGACACCATTGGTTCATAGACTGGACGAGGGGAGGCTGTACCTCAGGGGGTACCAGAGGGGCCTTGCCCTTGTTCTTGTGTTTCTGCTTCTCCTCTTGGGAAGGAAGCGAAGGGCAGACTTCAGAAAGGGCGAGCACGGAATTACACCGAGCAATCTCGGTGCCCACCAGCCGCGGATCCATTGCCGATGTGTGGCAGTAGGTCACATTTCAGGAGTGTGCCGCAAAGAGGAGTCGCAGGAGGAAGCTCCGATACTGGCGGCTGACAAAGAAGGGGACCACTTCTCCAGCGGGGGAGGGGGAGCAGCACCCAAAGGGGTGGGTATCGGTACTGAAGGGGAAGGGAAGGGGGAGTGGGAGAGTGAGGAGGAAGCTGAAGGCGAATGGGGTGGAGCTGGGAAGAGGAGGGGGACCAGACGTAACTGAAGCAAAAGTACAAATCATAGAGATGGGATGGAGCCGGTCACTTTTGACAAGTCTCAGTGTAGGTGAGCTGGTCTAAGGTTTTTTACTCTCTAATCATCCTTTCTTTCACTAACACCAGGAATGCAGACGAGCATGGAGAATGCTGTCCATGAAAATTTACACACACTGGTGGGGGAGCACAGGCACTCCCCCACGGAGGGGGCGCCCACAGTCTCTGCAGAGGGGATCAGTGGTGCAGTGGGAAGAAGTGCGTCCAAACCGTAAGCACTTAAAGCATCTTATCGTGGTGTAATATAAGGTTTTACGTCACAACGATACACATTACCTTGACCTTCTCTGGGAGGACATACCCCTCGAAAGGCAGGATAAAGGCGCATGTAGTGGTGCAATTGTTTGGAGGGCCTCACTGCAAACAGCAGATAAAATGAAACCCTCACCGATTGAGGTTAGCACGGAGCTCCTCGTCAGTTTGGAGAAGAAAATCATGGTGGAAAATAATGCCCCGTACTGAGTTCAAAGGTGGGTGCGGTGTGACAGAGACTGGGACATCACCAAGACGGTCATAAGCGTGAAGGCCATCGATTGGGCAGCAGAAGATGTCTTTATGAGCAAAGCACCAGATCACATTTTACTCATCGATTCCACTTCCCCATACTCATCTTCAATCATCTACAAAAAAACGAAGGCCTGGTCGTGGAAAAACTTCTGCCACCCATCCTGATACAAACCAGGTACCGAGGGAAAGGTTTCAACCCAAGTCGGCAAGCTTGGCCCTCCTCCCAGAGGTTGGCCATGGAGGGAAAGGCTGAAGGATCAGAAGGAGGAGTGTCACGTCTGCAACCACTCTTAGAGACGGCCACAGAATGGCCAAGGTGGTGAAACTTTTGTCGCTTCATGCACAAGGCGTCCACCCTAGTACTACCCACTCCGATCAGGAGCTCGTCCCGTGGGAACAACCCAGCCACAGCAAGGGCCGTCTAGCACGGCGACCATTGCCGGGAGTTCTGGTGCCCCAAAGTGATGAGCATCGACTCCTGGGCATACACGAGATGTTAACAGCTCAGGTACTAGCAGTGTGATCCCTGTGGTTTCAGGGGGCTCAACCAAGTGGGTACGTAACAGCCCCATCACACGGACTGGCTACCGTGCTGGTCCCTAGCAGGAGGGGGGGCAGGGTACAAAGGGAAAGGGGGAGGGGAGAGGAACCTGCACCAATGAAACTAGGTATGGAGTTGACTTCCAAATGGCTCACACTAAACAGAAAATTTTGGAAATGAAGGTCGAACCCAAAGGGGACCAAAAGGTCTGAAAAGGAGATGGAAACAGCAAACTAAACAATAGCACAGAGCAAAACAAAGCCAGGAGGATAGCCAGGTCAACATGAAGTCCACTACAGAGGAAAAGACGGGGCAGGGATAAAGGAGCAAGGTTAGGGAGCGAGAGTAACAGGGACGGTAATGCAGCCTGGAAAGGAAAGAAGACTGCAGTAACTCAGGGCCTTGTGCGCACCACACACGTGCCCGCAAAAGGACTGTGGGCCCCCTGGGGATGCTTTGCATTAGTGAAGATGAACAAGTGCTCATAGCTCTTAAGGTATGCATTTTACAGCCTGTATTTACTAGATTTTTTTGCTGTCCCTGAATACTGACCACTACTCTTGGGGCACCCTGTACATTGCTTTCTCAAGAGAGACATTCACAGAAGCCAAACTGTACTGTTGTTGAAAGGTTATTCTCATAAAGATGGTTCAAATATTAAGAACAGATGAAGCAGGGAGATTGGACTGTAATTAGGTATGATTTGCTAATCTTCCCTTTCATAAAATGTTCTTACTACTTTGTACTTCAGTCTTTCAGGAAATTCTCCTAAACTCCAACTGATTACGCAGGTAACTTAAGTGTGGGACTACTGAGTCAGCATGAGGTTGTAGCACCTTGACTGAGATACCATCATCACTTATGTTCAGCGAAAGATTCTATCCGTGATTTCTGTGTCCTAAACAAGTACCATAGCATGGCAATAGACCATGCAATAGAATGACGAAGTGTGTTTGCCCCAAGACAGTGACAGCTAGTGGGTTTATCTATCCTTCAAGAGTACCCTGCATCATCTGCAAGTGAGTAGGTTCATGCAGTTAGGTTGTGTGTGCAGCTTCTGAAGAATTTAGCATTGCAAGATTAAAGGATCTTGTGAAGGACAGAAAAACTAAGTCCTTTAGATTACCAATCTTTAATTGAGACCAAGTCTACATGCAAATAAAGAGTGTTAATACAGAATAATTTCTTTAACATTAAAATATATATTAAGGAAAAATTGCACACTTTTGAGAAAGTATAGTAGCATAAATGTATGTTTCATCATCTTGCAAACAACAGTTTCTACTTAAGTGTTCATCTGATACTGTAGTCTACAATATTTCTAAGCTGGTACATTACTATATCACAGCAAAATTTCAGGTAAGTATCTCTCTTAACATTTTCACAATATACATCCACACAATCTCATCAGCATAAACATTTTCATTCGTAAAAAAAGGAAGTATTCATGGAAAATGTGGAAGACAAAAGTTTTGGTGAATGTTTATGTTAACAATAAAAGTGACACTTGCCACTCAATGAAAAAGCAATAAGTGAATAGAAAGGATCTCCTAGGCTTCCTTCATTCTCCTTTTCAGATGTGTAAGTTAGAAAAAATAAGAATGGGGAAAGGAAAAACACAATCTGAACCCCATGTCAGCTGACTTATGAGATATACAAACTGAATCTTAAGCAAAAAATTCCAGAGAGGCCTCTGCCAATTCTTTTTAAATTGCTGCCTCTTTCTCCAAGTGGCTGCAGTATTTTTCTGAAATGCGTTAAGAGTGGTTTTCATGGTTAGCTCTCTGCTAGTTTTCATTTAGGGAATTGTTAAGTAAACATTTTCTGCATCACAAGTATGTAAAAAGATGGTGCTCCATTGCAAACATTGTTTACTTAAATATCAAAATTAGCGGTAATACTATTAGTTTATCAGTCAGTAACACAATTTCTTCTGTAAGTTATTTATTATCTTTGAATGGCTCTAGACACATTCATCCTGTGTCAGGAACTGGTGATAAACATCAAAATGGTCAGGATATTAAAAAATGATGGTACAGGCAGTTATTTGACACAACTACTTAGCAATAGGAGAAAAAGGCAAATGAAAAAGTAAATGGATAAGTGACATACAGAAAATGCAAGTGTTTCCAGCAAACTATAACATGAACATGATAGAATATGATGATAAATTGTAAGACACAACTGCTTACCACTTCTTACCTACAGAAGGTAAAAATTTAGCACTAACGATTCATATGCATGAAAGTAAATGCTTATGATGCATAGTTCTCAGAACTATTCGTTCCTTCCTCAGCGAGGGAGGACGGGTAAGTTGGGATCACCACCTGTTGTGCGGACAAGGTTAGATATTGACAAAAAAAAAGAAAGTGGGAGATTTAGGACAGGGGTTAGAGAGAGACACCAGGAAGTCAAAGATAACGCAGTGCCAGATTCATTCTAGAGGAGGAGATGATGATGATAATACTGAGAAGTAAAGACAGGTTAAGATGAAGATACGTGAATAACATAATTAAGAACTAGGATGGAAAAACATTAAATCAAAAAAAAAGGTGAGAAAGGGGATGAGAGCAGGACAGGAGCATGAAGATGAAAAGTAAAGGCCAAGGAAAATAACTGAATGTGACAATGTATAAAAATACGATGGACATAATATACAAAAATACAATGAAAAAAAATTTGTGTGAGAGGTGTGTTTACAAAGGTTATGTCCAGGGTATTGAACAAACATATTCGGTAATATTTAAGAGTATGAGAAATTCAGAACAATGCCAAGACAGAACAAACTTATGTTGGGCTGGTGGCAAATGGCACAGTAGTTAACAAAGAATTGTTGAAAAATAATAATGTGGTTTTTTCACAGTGACATTCTTGAAAAAATGCTTCACAGACTTTTTGCAGAGTCAGATTTGTCAGTCTTGAGCTTTCAAAGATTCCTCTCTCCTCAAGAGAGATTTCAGTAGCTGCCAGGTACTTTATCTGGCCAAATTGTCATCAAGGAGACATCACAGAATGTGGGACTTCCATATTTCACTAGAAATTATGTCCATGTCTGTAACAGAAGAACACTGGTATCGAGGGTGATACCCCCTGACGACGATGACTAAGGAAGTTGTCAAAAGCCCAAGTATTCATGCGCGCGTGCGTGTGCTGGTAATTCACAATATGGTCCCATCACTGATATTGTATATTAATTCTCTCTGTCTTTAATGTTTTTATTCTAATAATATCTTGGAACATGCAATGATTATCATAATGCTGGTAAGCTGGAAAATGGATTCCAGGCAATAAAAAAGGTCTAATTAGTAAGCTATTAGAAAGTGGGTTTATGCCACTAGAAAACACACAGAATCAGCAGGGATGCATATGATCCAGATGTGGAGGCCAAGTTAATTTTTTCACAGAGCTGTTTTACTGTGAATATTCCTGTGCAGAGGAAGTGCTATTTGTCTTGTTTAGACTCATTTCTTCGAGTTTGAGACAAAATTGCTAACAGAGAAGCATTTTTAATTTTTCATGTTGCCAAATGCAAGGAACACACAGTATCGAGTGCCAACACGTTTCCCAGGTCTGTGTCGTTGATGCTAACTTCACATCTTATCCACATATGACTAAGTACCAAAAGTTGCAAACTAATTTGCAACATAAGTAAAATATAATCATTTCCAACATTATTTTCATATCATTTCTTCTAAGCAAAATTTCCAAATGACAAAAGTGGAATAACGTAAAACAGGAATTCTCCTCTAATGACTAAGTGCAGTATCTGAAAACTGCATAAATAAATAAATAAAAGTTGCAGCCTTCATCAAAATCAGTCTTGTCAAACTAACTGGGTACAGGAACTGTGGATGGGCTGGTTGCAATGCAAAGAATCAGTACTGAACCTCAAGCCTTGGAGTTTCCAACAGAGGCAGACGCAAAGGTACATAATATATTACAACATTTTCTTTAATTACATGCAGGTGTAAATAAACAAAAGTTAACCAAGACTAACTTCACCAGACAATAGAGTAAACTGTTAAAGGGAACTAGACTTTTTGGAAATTACTCATCCTCTTTTGCTATGTAACACAACCTTGAGTCTGAAACACTGGACTTTGTCAGGTTTTGTTTTTATCTGTGACTGTTTATTCTACTATTTGAGAGATGAACTCTTATTCTGATCCATTAGTTTCCTTTCAAGCGTCTACACCAGAATCCTCAGATTCTTGTTGGTATTCTCATTAATGACCTTCTGGAATTGGTAAGGCCTGCACCTAGAGTAGCGATCAGATTGCAGTTTTCCTATCACTTACTGAATATATATTCTATAAATATACATAACTGGAAAATATCATACACAAAATTATTGACTTCTATTGATTAAAATGGCATTCTTTGGTTAGAAAAATACAAGTCTTAGAGACACTATCTGCAAAAATAACATCAATTGTTCTATCAAGACAATGATTGTACTATTGATTTTAGATCACAACATCAGATGGGAAAAAAGTCTCTTTTTTACCTCTTAATTCTACACCCAGCACTCACAATACCATTCTCACATTCAATGGCACGGCCTCCTATTCCTTACATTGCCATATTTAGTTTCTCACAATACCCTTTCCTATGTGCAAACAAAATGTTTCACATACAACTATGTCAAACACTACATTAAGTTTTTGTATTCTATAGATACAAAGCAGAAGGAGAACCTTAAGGGATGTGGACCAAGTAATCAGGTTCTACATCAGCATGTAACCTAAATACCATGGTACACTTTATGAAAGATGGTTGAAAAACATTAGAAGGGGAAAAAATGTTTTTCAAAAATGATTCACTCGTTTCTACATATCTTTTAACACACACACACACACACACACACACACACACACACAACAAAACATGCCAAATACAAATATAATTTTTCATGAAAAACAGAGCTACTGTCATCAAGGAGTGGAGGTTTCTGCATTAAACAACAGACCACCACCTTACATGTGGATGTAAAGTTTTCTTACCATGTGTCCATTGAATCTGCTTCATGCAGTTCAAATCTACTGCATATTTTACAATTCTCTGTCTTAGTAACACCAGAATGCTACAATTCAGAGCATATTATTTAGAATTGCCTGTTGAGTGATTCATCACTACCATTACCTAAAGCAAGGCACAGTACCAGACAATTTAGTTTGCTATTAATTTACACAATGTTAAAAATACTGGATTCTACAGTGCTTTATACTGTTGGCAAATCACAAAAGCCTCAGTTACCCTGATCATAGTGACAGTAATCAATATTTAAATGACAACATGGGAGTTTCACAATCACAGAATGACAAATAATATTACTAAAGGAACAGGATTACCTTCCATTTATCACGGAAAACCAATAAGCTTTCTCAACAACAAAATTTTACATTTATTTAATAGAAAGGAAGATGAGCTTATGAATAATCTGTCAAATCAGATGTGATTAAAAAGCACAATTATTAAATACTGCAATTTTCTTTCTAAATACAATTACACTATGACTAGATAAGGCATAATACTCCATAGGAAGTGTAAGAAAGCAAAACTAGCCTTATATTCTTTGCATTTTAACAACTATTCAATCACGTCTCCTCCTTCCAATGAATATTAACTACTTTCAGATTCCGTGATATCATGTAGTTATGTCCACCATCTATGTACCACAGCCAAGACTTCCTCTTCTTTCTTCAGTTAGCAGTTGCAAGAATCAGTATTTTTCATTTTGCACGATTTGGCCTAAATATGGTATCTCTCTCTTCTTTATTATACTGGATAGTTCTCAGACACCACATCTTTAACAACAACCAAATTGAAAAGGTCATAGACAACATATATTTTCATTTCAGTTAAGTGTTTTGAAAGTAACATTTACCACTGATCTCTATCTTACCAAAAATTGTTGGATGAAAGAAAAACGAAATCCAATGCACTAATATCTCTACAAAAACAAACAGAACCAGGTTATTATGTAACTAGTATAGGTATGAGGAAAGGGACATCAATTGGCACTTGTATTTTTGATAGACTTCGACGAAAAATTGTGTGTGTAATTTGAAAACGTGGACAGCTACTCAGCAGCTGTCTCACGGATATAGATTTTGCTGCTTGGGAAATAAGCAGCACGTGTTATGTAAAAGTAATAATAAGATGCAAAGAATTGAAGTGCCGAGAACAATAAGGCCCTAAAATACATCACCATTGATTGTGAGACTGTAGATTTAATGCGGAATCCTGACATCTGTGGATCTTATAGTAAGTCAGCTTTATCTGTGCTGAAGGCCCACACTGTATATATGCTGTCTCACCCATTTCTCTTTCAGTTGTATTTATTACAGTAACTACCGTTCTTTATGCCACAGTGCCTCATCCCCCTCACCCTTTTCATGGGGTTGTGTTCTATGAATATGAATGTTTGAGGCATCACTGTATGCTGACCTATGTGACACTACACTACATACTTTTACTCTGTTTTATTTTAATTCGCTGTCCTTAGTTTTTTAAATATATAAGGATGCTTTCCTTTCTATGTACAACCACATGAGGGTGCTGCAAATATGGGTGTGAATAAACTGTCAATTAACAGCTGTTTATGGTTTTATTCAAGTTCAAATCACCATGAAGGAAATGCAGCTCTTTTTCCAAAAATACATTCACTGAAGGACTCTGATATTAATACATACTTTGAACGCTAGGCTCCTACTCAATGTAATCTTTAGGAAGAATTCTAATTTTGATTTAACAAGGTGATAGTGCCAGAGGTTGTTTTTCATGTCTGTATCACGTAAATACCAACAAGATTTGTACTTGTCTGAACGTAAATGACCAGTTGTGTGGCAAGGAATATAAAGACAAATTCTAGATTTCTACAAGTGTTTTCCTCAGAATCAATTTACTAGTTTATACAAGATGGTTGCAGGTATAATATTACTGATTGGTTTCCTGTTCAACTTAGAACAAGTGTTTCCAACAATGAGAGACAATAAAATGTCTCTGATGAAACTATCAGATTAGGATCTGAAGTGCGCGCACGCGCGCGCGCCCACACACACACACACACACACACACACACACACAAACTGCACTGAATACAGGCACTCTCGTAAAACGTGTGTGTGTGTGTGTGTGTGTGTGTGTGTGTGTGTGTGTGTGTGTGTGTGTGGTGGGGGGGATAAGATAACGAAGTATGTGGGAGTTGGTTAAAAATTGTTGCACATGTAATGTCTGACTAAATAAAATGAGAAATATGTAACTACTTAATAGAAAATTTTATGCTTAGTTTATTTGTCTAATTTATAGCAGTGTAATCTCATTTGCAGGGACTTGCATGTTTCTGGCTGCAAAATTAATTAGCCTGAGAAATACACGGTATCTGCATCATTCCATCTCAAGTCTCCTCACAGCTCTCTACAAGATACCCCACATTGTTATGATGCTGGGGAGGAGGTACAGCGCTCCCTGCTCACTGGCTCGGGCTGCCGTGTACTCGCACAGTGTGTTGACTGAAAAGCCCTGCTCTGTGTTATCTCAGAGCAAGTTCTGTAGAGGAGGAGATCACTGAAACAGCCTATTAAATTAGAACTACATCTCAATCAAGTCTCAAACTCAGAACTCTGCTTTCTGCAGGCAATGTTCTTATTGACTGAGCTTTGCAGGCACGACTGTAGCCTGCCCCCACAGCTTCAATTCTATGAGCACCTCTCTCCTACCTTCCAAACAGTGAAATACGTATTTAAATTTTCTGTTTTTAATTTAACAAGGATTAAGATCTGGACAACTCGACAATAGCTGAAAAAGTATGTGCACATGTCTGCAGTCGCAATTTATTTATTTTGTCTAGAGGCTAAGGGTTTCGGTACAGTATGCCATCCACAGGCCATCCCCTGGCAAGCAGTCATCATAATTGCTTCCCAAGAAAATGTGTCAAATAATGACGAACCTTCTTGAGAAGGAAGTGTGACAACTGTGTCCCAGGGGATGGCCATGAGTTGCTCGGTTGGTTGGTTGACTTATTTGGGGGAGGGCCCAAACGAGCTAGGTCAACGGAGCCATGATCTAACATAGCAGAAATCAAGAGAGGAACAACACAAACAGCACAGTCTATCCAAGGGAAAGCAATAACGTGCAACCAAAGAGGGAAAGAAATGCCAGAACAGCAACAAGAGGAGGAGAAACCACTTTCGTGAAGAAAACAGAACAGACTTAACCGTGCAACGGTCAACCGCTAACACCTGAGACAAGGAAGGTGGGAGGACATATTTAGTGTGAAGGGCCAAAATGCAGGGGCAGTCCAGCAAAATACGGATCACCGTGAGGGGAGCCCTGCAACTACAAATGAGAATCTGTTCATTTCGGAGTAAAAAACTGTAGGTTCACCTAGTACGGCCGATACAGAGACTGCAGAGGACAGTAAATTCCCGCCAGGACAGGTCGAGGGAAGAACGTCACTTGGTGCGACAGGATGGCCCGAGGATGGTACCGTGTACTGAAACTGGTAACCAGCAGGCAAAATAAATTGTGATTGTAGACACAAACGTATACCAGGCAATTCAGAAAGTAAGGAACAATCAGTTGTGAAATGGAAACCACTGAGAAAACCTGACACAGCTTTGCACAGTGTTGGGCAGCATCACTTGTGCGCCTGTAGATAGCGTCACAGCGCTCTTCTCAGTTCTGAATGCACAGCGAGTGTGTAAAGGCTCCTAGAAAATAGTGTCTCCCAGCAAGTACAGGTGCCTGCCGAGAGATTGTCAGATTTCATGAAAGCCCACATAATGTAACTGTCGTGCAGTTCCTTCTTCGTGACTATTCTCAACTGTACACTGGAGGGCCAATGAAGACGCTCCTGCAGCATTTTTTGTGCCAAATGTGATCATCCACTGTACAGCATGGACGTGGCTACCTCTGATCTTCATCTCGGCTCAAGTGAATCATTGGCTATGAAGCCAACACTTTGGCACACACAGCCAGCAGCAGTACAGCACAGAAAATTGTTGGAAAGCACAGGAGGCTGCCTTCTACAATGAGGGTGTTGGAAAGTTTTTACAACACTACGACAGATGTCCAAGTCAGAACGGCGACTATTACAGAAGTAAAAGTAAGGTGCAGCTAACTCATGAAAATATAACAGTTTTGATTTTCACTGTGGTTTCCATTTCGTGACCGATTAATCCTCAATTTCCGCCTAACATTCGTATTTTTTTATTGGTACTGTGTCTGACACTATTCCACTGACAAAATGTGGGGAATACGTAGACAAAAGTTTTTTTAAGAAAGGGTTTGAATTCTGTAATTACAGAAGCTCTCCTCATTAACATCCTTTATTGAAAGAACTGAACCAAGCTGTCCGAAACCTACAAGATAATGCTGCTGAAGAAATAGGGCGTGAAGTGCCAAGTATTAACAAGGCCCCAAATGCACAAAAGTAACACGTCCTTGTCTTATAGGGCTACATTTTATAACCTCCAGAACAATTCCCAGAGGGTGATTCATTCTGCGGACAAAGGTAACGCCACTGTTTTGCTACTAAGAGACATCTATCTCGAGAAGAACAACTTATTTGAAGACCCAACATATTATCTCAATACTGACAAGAGCTCCACTGCCTGTGCAAAGAAATACTGCTTTTCTTCTGAAATATACCTCTCTGTGCAAGGACACTCCAACAGACCGATGAGTTCCAGATCTGTACCTTCCAAATTATACAGCTTTCCCAAGCTCTACAGTTTAATATAGAAACAAAATAGTGGTCCAGAACAAAATGGAAGTCATAAACCACACTTGCAGCAGATACTACAAATGTTAACTAGTAGACCAATAGTGACTAACACAGGTGGATCTACTTATTGGTTGGTCAAACACTTAGCCTTGTTGTCGAGACCTTTTAGTGGTAAATGAGAACATTGCACCCGTAACTCAGCAGATTTTAGTAGTAGGTTAACAAATTTAAAAGTTCTGATTTACTACTGACATCAATGTCATCTCCTTGTTTACCTGATTAGTAACAAGTTTTAGAAAGACACAGCTACATTATTTGAGCAGGTGCTAACCTCCACTTACTTTCTATTCGATAATCAACATTTTGAACAAACTGATGATGACACCATGGCTTGCCCCCTCTCACCTGTGGTAGCTAATTTTAAATGGAGGATTTTGAAGAAAATTCACTCAATCTTCAGTTTTAAAACTGACACTGTTCTGGAAATATGTTGACCCATTCACAGTTTGGCCCTGTGACAAGGAAAAAAGTGATAGAGTTTCTTGAACATCTTAACTATTCATTAAAATCTCAAACTTACATTGAAATAGTAAATTAATGGCTGTCTACTGTTTTCGAATGCAATAGCTTGACATGAGGAGGATGGGCTTTTAGTGCAATGCACGTACTGTAAGCTCATCCTTACCAATTTATACTTTAAGGTGTATAGCTGCCACCATCCCTCGCAAACTATAAGCATACTTAAAACATTCGTATGTAGGGCCCATGTAGTGCCTGATGCTAGATAGCTTCTACGGTGAAATGGTTCACGTGGAAAAGGTATTCAATAAAACTCGATACACAAAACATCAGAAGAGCTCTGCAAGCAAAAACATCGGATGGTCAAAGGAAGAGCAAGAAGAAAGAGATGTAAGAGCAACGGACTTTCTACAGTATGTGATAACGTTTCTCCAAAGACTGCCAGAATAGTCAGGATGCACGAAGCGGATGTGATCTTTCTCCCGCTGGCCAAAATGGCAGCTTTTCTGGGATCTGTTAAAAACGATCTTTTACAAAGAGCAGATATATATGAAATTCCTCACAAATGTGGAAAAAGTTACATAGGGCAAATAACACAAACAGAACAAGTACATCACATCAAACACCAGTAACACATACGCCTTCTGAAGCCCAACAAGTCTACAGTGGCTGAACACTGCACATTCCCTAGATTGCAGAAAAGTAGATGCTCACCACAAACCCACTCCATTGGGATTTGGTGATCAAGGGAGCTATAGAAACATAATTAGTAGACAACCTGATCAATTGAGACAAATGTTTCCAGCTCAACAAATCACTCATTTTGTGTGCACACCCAGAGGAACTATTTTTCTGAGTCTTCAATAAATGGCATTTCAACATTTAATAATCAGCCACATAGTTAGTAAGATCTGTGGATTTTTCTGACTCTGCATTTTCTTTGTTTCAGCCTCACATGCATCAAATTTTATCTTTGACTGACACTCTCATTGTCAACAGTGTTATCTCCGAGGCACATGCACTTACTCGATAGTATCTTGTCAAGTGGTTTAAATTCTGCCCGTGACTCACCTCTAAGATGATTGTAGGGTCATGAGCTGA
Organism: Schistocerca gregaria; assembly: GCF_023897955.1. Taxonomy (NCBI): domain Eukaryota; kingdom Metazoa; phylum Arthropoda; class Insecta; order Orthoptera; family Acrididae; genus Schistocerca; species Schistocerca gregaria. Next base: position 159,807,433 of record NC_064928.1, read on the forward strand.
AATATTAGGAGGGGCAATATTATTATACCAGGTGCACATCCAAAAGATGATGAAACATAATTTCACTGTCCGTATGTAAATATAGAAATACTTTAAATACAATAAGAAGCTACCATTATCCTTCAACCCCTACTAAACTTTTAAATCAAATATGATTTTAAACAACTACAAAAGTTCGACAATGCCGATAATCATTATAACACAATCCACATACAAAATGTTACAAAACTTTGAAAAAAGAAAACTTAACTGCAACACTTCAGATTCATTTTCTCCTGCAATAACATAGAATTTTACATATATTTTTAATGTTTTTAAATTCATCTTCCTTTCTATGAGATTTCTGTTCTATACATATGTACATAACCTTTCCCAAAATGAAAAGATTCAACACTGCCATAAAAAGTCCAGTTTCTCCAAGAAACCGTGCTTTATGTTGGGCAGTAACTTATGAGACTACTTGCTCAATTACATTATTTTCTTCCAGCAACATTTTAACAATTTTGATATTAACCAATGGAAAACTTAAAAGACAAGACATGACATGACCATATATACAAACAGAATCAACTAATATAATATACTGTGCAGTGCCCTAAGTCAACAAAACATATTATACATTTTCTTTGTCGTCTTCACTGTCATATGCACAAACTTCATACTGAAATTTTGTGGTTGTTTGCCCAAACTTTTTAGGGCTGAATACTGCCATAATTTAAGCTCTACTAATGCAATTAGCAAAATCACAATAGACACTTTTGTGCATCAAGTATAGCGCCTTAAATAAATTAATACGTTGTCATGAGTACAGATGTGTTTCGATACCATATGCTGCTTTACATCTTACGTGCAAAACCAGAAGTGGTTAGAGTAGATTATATGCTACTGTAGCTGGAAGATAAATGAAGTATCACACAGTCACAAGTTGCTTTGGTGCTCGGCTTGACCAAAAAAAAAATTGGAAGTCACTGGTGCTGCACCTTTAAACAAAGAAAAGAAATATTATGAGAACAAATTTCACAACTGAGCCACAAAAAAGTGCACACACTATCTGATGATAAGTATTTCGACACTTCACTGGAATGCAGGACTGATCAACAGAAAAGTATGAAATGAAACCAGGAATGTTGCATTATCAGCTGGGAAGCAGCAACAGAAAAACAAGTGGGAAGCATCAACAGAAGAATGGATTGGGGAGGGGAGCGCAGTGTCTCTGAATGTGGAAGAATTTTTTCAGATTCACTGATGACATCTTCGTAATCTACAGTGAGGGTGAGGACACCCTATCCATATTTCTTCAAAATGTCAACACTTCCTCCTCATTCACCTCACACGGTCCTCCTGAACCCAACAAGCCACCTTCCTCGTGTTGCCCTCCACCTCAAAGGGGGTTACATGAGCACTTCACTTCAATTCATATCAAAGCTACCAACCACGAACAAAACCTCTAATTCGACAGCTGCCACTTGGTCTGCACCAAGAAGCCCCTTCCGTACAGACTAGCCACCGGTGGCAGTGATGAGCAGACTCTCTCCAAATACACCGACGATCTCATTGAGGCTTTCAAGGATGGAAATTACTCTCCCAACCTTGTACAGAAACAGATCTCCCATGTCTTATCTCTTTAGTCACCCACCAACAGCACCTAGCATCCCAACATATGGCCACTAAGCAGCATTCCTCTCTTGATTCAGAACCACTTTGGACTGGAGCAGCTGAATCACATTCTCTCCCAGGGTTTCATTGTGCCCACCCACTATCCTTCTCACCTCTCCCACAGTGGTATTCCGCCACCCTCTGAACCTACTTCACCCGACCGCTTCCTCATGTCCCATATCCCAGCAGTAGACCCAGATGCAAAACCTGCCCCACACATCCTCCGATCACTACCTATCCCTGTCTGGTCACAAGCATCACCTATTCCATCAAAGGCAGGGCTACCTGTGAAAGCAGCCACGATTTAAAAGCTAAGCTACAACCACTGTGCTGTGTTCTACAGGGGTACGACAATCGAAAAGCTGTCTGCCGCAAGAATGGCCACTGTCAAACTGTTGCCAAAAGACAGCTGGACCATCCAGTTGCTGAGCATGCTGCCTTACACATTCTTCACTTTAATGACTGCTTCACAACCTGCACCATCTGTATCCTTATCAACATCAGCTTTTCTGAAATGCACAGGTGGAGAACCTCCCTGAAATGTATCCTACATTTCCATAAACCCCCTGGCCCCAACCTTCCTTAGTAGCTGTCCTTCACCCATTAATCCCCTTCCTTGCTTCCACTCCAGAATTTCAGAGCCTTCTACTCCTCCAGCACCAAGATGCCGCCCCCCCCCCCCCCTTCCTCTCCTCCCACCCACCCTCTGCCCCTGCATGTTTCCATGAGCAGCACTTTACCATCCCTCACCCCTACACAGCTATCCCTTGCATCCCCAGTGCAGTCTCCTCCTCACACCCACCACTCAGACTGCTTCTCCGAACATTCAATGTTGCTCGCAGTCTGCCCTTAGTGAGCAGAGACTGTGGTCATGTGGGAGTTGTGCTTTTTGTGTGTGTGTGTGTGTGTGTGTGTGTGTGTGTGTGTGTGTGTGTGTGTGTGTGTGTATACTTGCGCACACTCTACTTTAGCAGAAGGCCTTCTGACCAAGCAGTCTTTTGTTGTCCGTGTCTGCGTCTTAAAGACTCTTCTATATGGCGAGTAGCGATCTATCACTTCCATAATACTGTCAAATCCACGACGGTCATTTAGACCTTCCAAATCAGTGAAATGGAAACGTGAAAGAACAATCACAGCTAAATCAAAACGAGGCTGACCTCATGTACCGACTGACAGGTCCTTCAAACATTACCGAGGGTGGGTGTAAAAAAATTGCACAAAATCAGTGAAAAGAATCACTCTTGAGATCCAAAATGCTACCAGCAGCCTCACTAGTGCATTGACTGAGCGTAGAGAGTTAAAAAGAATGGTGTCAATGATCAAGCACCTCCCTATAAGCCACATATTTCTATAGTCAGGTGTTAAGTGATGCTTCAGGTGGTGCATTAAGGGACGCCCCTGGACAGTGGACGACACAAAACAAGTTATCTAGAGTGATGAATCAACTGAACCCTTCGGCAATCCAATCAAAGGGTCTGGGTTTGGCAAATGTATGGATAATGATAGCTGCCATCACGTGTAATGCCCCCAACAGTGAAGTGTGGAGGAAATGGTGTTATGGTATGGGATTCTTCTCATGATTAGGATGTGGTCCCCGCACTGTACTTGAGAAAATACGAGGTTTGTTCAATAAGTAATACCCCACATTTTTTCCTCAGAACATATTTATTGTTAAAAGTCAGAATTTGGTGACAATTTACATAACATATCTTGCCCACATCCTATTTTTCTACGTAGTCTCCATCACTTTCTATGGCTGTACACCAAAGTTGGGGAAGGGCATGTACTCCCTGCTGGTAAAAGCTATGGTTCTGTACGTGTGGGCATGTTTTCACTACATGGCTGACACTTGTCATCTTCAAAGCGTGTGCCCTGTGGAGAATCTTTAAGTGACCCAAAGAGCTGGAAGTCTGTGAGTGTCAGGTCTGGACTGTATGGTGGATGAGGCAATGATGTCCACCCCAATTTGACAATGTTTTCATGGTTTCTCAGAACTGTGTGTGGGCATGCATTATTGTGGTGGCGCAAGATTTCAACTGGATTCTAGTCCAATCAAAATCGCCGGAAACGGTTCTTGAGTTTATTTGGAGTCTTCAAGTATGACTCTGAATTAATGGTTGACCTTCTTGGAATCACATCCACTAGACTCACGCCATCAAAATCCCGGAAGACTGTCACCATGACTTTTCTGGCAGAGGGGGTTGCCTTGAATTTCTTATCTTGTGGTGGATGAGGATGACGTCACTCCATGGACTGCATTTTTGTTTCTAGCGTAAAGTGATGCACCCAGCTTTTGTCCCCTGTAGCAATCCGTGACAAAGGCCTTTGTGTGTCTCAAAACGCTCCAACAATTCAGATGAAATGACCTTTCTTTGAATCTTGTGGTCCTCTCTGAGCATTTGTGGAACCCATTGTGAGCACCTCTTTGAATATGCGAGAGTTTCTATAATTGCAGACTCACTTCCAAAGCTGAATGACAACTGTAGAGCCAATTGTCAAGGTGTGATGCTCCCGTCGGTATGAACAAAGGCATCCTAATGATTCAGCATGTCTGGAGCAGTGGCTGTGACAGGATGGCTGGTCACAGAGCTCTGTTTCTGCATTTCCTGAGGCTGTAAATTTCTTTACCCATCACTCAGCTGTACTCCTATCAACTGCAGCAGTGCCAGACACTGCATACAAATTTTTACAGATATTCGCCACAGTTTCTTTTTCTGCACACAAGAATTCAATAATAGCATGCTGCTTGTAACATGAGTTTTATATAGACACCATTTTGATGCTGTACTACAGCTCTGCAACGTGCCAGAACAGTTCAAAACTTAACCGGTGCACAGGACAAGCATCAAATGTGAAGCATCAACAAGGATGTTTGTCTATGTATATTAAAGGCTTTATTTTTAAAAAAGTGGGCCATTACTTATTGAACATCCCTTGTAAATGTAGCAATATATACATACATTTCACCAAAATGTGTACTATGTACAGCAGAGGAACAGTTCAGAGTTGAAGACTGATCATATTGGCATAGCAGTGCACAATGTAATAAAGCAGCATCAGTGAGGCAATGGTTTGTGAACAATAACATTTCTGAAATGAACTGTTCTGCCCAGAGACCCAACCGGAACCCAATTTAGCCCACATGAGTTAGAATGTTGACTTCGCTCTAGATCCCAGCATCCAACATAATTATCTCCACTGGTTTTGGCCCTTGAGGAAGAATGGGCTACCATTCCTCCACATACATTCAGACACCTCATTGAAAGTGTCCCAAGCACAGTTCAAGCCATCACAAAGGCAAAGGGTCGAACCCCCTTATTAATGTCCGCTAATGGGTGTCTGGATACCTTTGAACAGATAGTGGAGTAATCAACAGGTCTACCTCTAACATAAATAGGAAAGCCAAACATTCAATGCAATACAGACAAAGTAGACTGCCCTTACAGAATGACAACATAATGTGTGGAAACAAATTACAACTTTCACCAACAAGCATTAGTTACTACACACAAGGCACAGAAGAAACGGACTATCCAGCAGTTCAGGAGACTAGATGCTCATTACCAGCACTCCTAACTTCTTCATTCATGGAAAATAGTTTTTGTCCTAAATTCCACTGAGATTATAAAAGACAAAAAGTGTGGGAAGCCATCCACTCTATACTGGCTCGTGTATTTTGCACGTTCCTTTAGTTAGAATTACAGATCAGTATCACTGATGTCCGTCCATTGCCGGGATACTGGAAAATATTCTAAGCTCGACATTACGGTATTCCTGCAGGTATAGAAGCCCCATTCAAGGAACTGACATGAATTTACAGAAAAACACCTGTAGAAGTACAATTTGTTTATTCACACACAGCACACTGCAAATATTATCGATAGAGAGGTGGCAGTTACAGGGGCAGCCAGAATCATTTGCATCATTTAAGGGGATAATATTTTTAGACACAGCATGACAGGAAAATGTTTCTTTTTTTCCATTTTAAGGAGAATCATTTCGACTTACTGACTCTCCACATTCAGGAACACCTTTGGAGTTTGTTGACTCTTTCAGTGCATTAACCCGCAATGATTCATGTCAATGTACTTGAGAACTGGCAATAGTGATTAGCTGTGATCATTCCACCATCGTGTGACATTGCAATCTGGAAGGTTCAAAAATCAAGTCTATGGGTATTGTATGCCCTAAGCCAAAATCATAGAAATTATTGAATGGTCATAAGTGCATTCTGCTTGCTCGCCCTATGAATTGGCTCATGAACAACACCAACCATTCCTATCATTCATATCTTGTATCATTACTGATGGCAGGAAATGGTGTCTCTATGCTAACATAAGGGGGGAAAAAGGGAATGGTTGAGCCCAAACAAAGCAACAGCTGCCCTTACATAGACATGTGTGCATCCACAAAAGATAATGTTAGGCATCTGGAGGAACAGTGATGGTGGGGTGTACTACCAATTGCTTCTCCGAAGTGTAATCATCACTGCTTACACTTACTGTCAACAACTGAGAAGACTGTGTGAAGTGATGCTACTCCACAATAACACATGTCCGCATTCTGCCGGACTGACAAAAAACACTAAACAGTAGTTGGTTTGGGAAGTCATTCCACACACACCTCTTTCACCAGATCTGCCAACCTAAGATTTTTCAGCTTTTCTGCACTCCTTTTAATAATCTTAAAAGAACTTTCTTTCCAGATGAAGATGTGCTCCAAACATGGCTAAGCAAGTTATTTGCTCCAAAATCACAATATTTTCTACACTTGTGGAAACAAAAAGTCACCCCAGTGTTGGCAGACTGTTGCAAATAGTGAAGGACAATATACCATTGATGACTAAAGTCTGTTATATTTTATTAAAACACTATGAATTTACACTCCAACCAAATACTAAATGGTGCCATATGGAATCAATCATCTCCATCTCCTCCTCCTCCTCCTCCTCCTCCTCCTCCTGGGTTTGCAACTTTGCATAGGCTTTTGCCTTCTAGAAGTATATGCCTGTGAGTTGTTACTGCAACAATATTTCTCTGATAATTTTAGGAGTCTACAGATTACCTCTAGGAAACTTTCAGCTATTTATGAGAGATCACGAGGCATTACAAGAAGAAACAATAGTTTGTGGAGATTTAAGTGTAGATTTCTTAAAAAGATACGGACAGGAAAACTGAACTAAAATCTTTATTTTGGTGTTTCTGCCTAATTTAAATAGTCAATTTTCCACCTTGTGTGCAGCAAAATAATGGGACACTGACTGGTAACATTTTCTGATCATGATGCACAATTAATGGAAATAAACAGTATAGCACCTTACAATCCAGAGTCAGGTTCATACAAAGCAGTGAGGCTTACTAATGAGACCAATATAGCGTGTTTCAAGACTAAGCTAAGAGGGATGGTAAGACGAGGTATATGTAGAAAGAGATGCTAATGTCAAATTTAATTTATTCCTTTGTAAATTCGAGTCAATTTTTGACAGTTGTTTTCCTAAATTATTATCCAAAACATCCATTAAAAAACCAAGATGATCATGGAAAACTAAAGGAACTAAAATCTAATGTAAATGGAGGAGGGAAATTTATGCAAAAATCTCAGTAAGTAAAAACTAGTCATTGCTTGCATGCTTCAAAAAATACTGCAGTATTTTATGGAAAATCATTAAAATGTCCAGTAGTATGCATGTCCTGAAAGAAAGAAATAACGCAGATAATAAGATTAAAACTACATGTGGGGCATTGTCAAACAGGAGACAGGGCAGCCAGTGTACAAGATTTGTAACAATTAGACTAAATGACAATGCTATGACTGATAATTCACACATTTCAAGCACTTGTGACAATCACTTCCTAAACATAGCACCAAATATATGACTAAATGGTTCAGTTGAAGAAGCAAGAGAATATTCCACAAAGCTTTAAGCAACCCTTCACCAAAATTAATAAAATTATGAAAATTCTAAAAAACGTTTTTATGGGACTGATGGAATTTCAAACAATTCTGAAAAGTTGTTACAGCTTAATAAGTAATGTACTTAGTGATATATGCAATGAATCACTGGCACATGGAACTTTTCCAGCTAGGTTAAAATATGCAATTAGTAAACCACTTCATATGAAAGGTGATAAGACAGACTTAAATAATTATCATCCAGTTTTCCTTACTGCTCATGTTTTTCCAAAATCATCAAAAAAGTAATGCGCTTGAGAGCAGTCATATACTGAAGTTGAAACAATTTACTTCGCGTATCATACTTTGGATTCCAGAAAGGTTTCTCATCTGACAATGCTACTTATACATTCACTGATCAAACAGTACAAGCATTAGATAAATTATTATCACTAGTTGGTATTTTCTGTGACCTCTCCAGTCTTCGATTGTGTAGATCATGATACACTCTTAGAAAACTGATGGTTTTTCACATAGCTGGTTTAAATCCTACTTGACAAATAGAAGTAAAAGGTTGTGCTAAATAATTCAGACATGATGTCAGAAAGGTAGATAATCACACACAAAGGGAGCCCTACAGGGTTCAATGTTGGGCCCACTCCTATTCCTTATACTCGTGAATGATGATCCACTTAACAGTCAACAAGCAAAATTGGTACTTTCCGCATCTCTACTTAATAATACTGTCCAGAATAATTTTGTGGGGTAACACATCACTTAGAAAGAAAGTACAGACTGCACAAAAGCAAGCAATGAGATAATATGTGGTGTTGATCCTTAGGCATCATGTAGGTACCTCTTCAAGGAGCTGGGCATTTTAACTGAGCAATCATGATACAATTGCAAATGTAACTCATTATAAATAATCCATCACAGCTTGAGCAGAGCAGTGAAGAACGTACCTACAACACGAGAAGGGAGAAATTAACCTCTATTACTCATTGTTAAAGCTGCTGGGGGTTCAGAGGGGAGTTGAATATTTGCCCAATAACATAAAATGTCTGACAGATAGTCAAGCGAGTTTTAAACCTAATTTAAAATCATTTCTCGTGAACAACTCTTCCTATTCCATTGACGAATTTCTACTTGGAGAGAGAGAGAGAGAGAGAGAGAGAGAGAGAGAGAGAGAGAGAGAGAGAGAGAGAGATACAGGATGACGACAACGAGGAATGGAAGAAGAAGAGGCAGTGTTCATTAATGTTACCATTAATCATATACACATCCTGTAAATTGACTCTTTCCATATCATTTCGATAAAAGACTAATTCAACTGATCTACAAAACATGTAACAAACAAACTAACTAAACAATTTCCTTCCATTCTGCCCTCTCATTTACTTTCCTTCTCTATCCGCCGATTCCTAGGGTTCTAATGTTTTCTTCCATGTCACCTAGTCATCGTTTATATGGTAGACATTTTTATTTTCTTCCTTTCTGTTTCCACAGGAAGGTTTTCCTTTAAGTTCTCACGTCCTCCATCCTTAGGATGTGCCCCAGCTAGACTATACTTTAAATTAGCTTTACAATATTAAGCTCTGTACAAGAGAATCCATCTCAGAATTGGTCCTAGCTCTCCAAGTACCATCATTATTTCTAATCCCTCAATAAATTTTCCACCGTATTCTTCATTCAAGTCATCAGTGCTGAGTAGCTTCCATGCTTCATATTCATATGTATCCAGTGTCATAATCATAACCTTATACAATGAGGGGGGTGGGGAATCAAAGTACCAACAAGGAGTTGTGCAGCATAAACAAAAGTTGGTAGGTGTATTCCTACATCTGAAAAATGATGTCTATTCAAATTTAGTGTCAGTCAAACAAGAGCCACTATGAGGATGCAATCAGATTTGCTTTATACACACACTGTAATAGTCATGAGTGTTAGTTACCTATGAGATTGGATGTGGCGAATGACGTTAACCAAGAATCCCTTTAAGGTGACAAAGATGCCATTATCAACATCTCCAGGATTTGAACAAGGCCGTGTAATAAGGTTACAACTAGCTGGATGTTCTTCTGTGATACTGCAAAAAGACTTAACAAGAATGAAGCCACTATATATAACTGCTTGCAATGGTGGTTAAGAAGAATGATTGATAGCAAGAAGATTGGTCTCTGGATGGCTACGTAGCACTTCCAAAGGTGAAGATCGTCGTGTTCAGTGTATGGCTCTGAAACATCTTACTGCACCTAAAGCAGCAGTTTGAACACCAGTTGGCACAATAGAAATGCAACAAACTGTTACAAATGAGTTACTTCAACGACAGCTCTGAGCCATACACTCTGTATTGGGTATCCCATAGACCCCACCACCATGTGACTTCAGTGGTGTCAATCGTGAGCTCATTGGCAGGCAGGCTAGAAGTCTGTTGTATTTTCTGATGAAAGCTGGTTCTGCACCAGTGCCAGTGATGGCACAGTATTGGTTGGAAGGCAGCCAGTTGAGAGCCTGCAACCAACCTGTCTGTCTGTCTGCTAGACACACTGGACCTATACCTGGAGTTACGGTCAGGTATGTGATTTCGTGTGATAGCAGTAACACTCTCGTTATCCCACACACCTTGACTGCTAATTTGTTTGTCAATCTGGTGATTTGATCTATTGTGCTGGCATTCATGAACAGCATTCCAGTGGGTGTTTTCCACCATGATAATGCTTGCCCACATAATGTTGTTGCAACCCAACATACTCTACTGTGTCGACACGTTGCCTTGGCCTGCTCAATCGCCACATCTGTCTCCAATGAGCACATATGGGACATCATCGGACAACTCGAGCATCATCCACAAACAGCATTAACCTTCCATGCACTGACAGACCAAGTGCAACAGGCATGGAACTCCATCCCACAAACTGATATCCAGCACCTGTACAACAAATTGCATGCACATTTGCATGCTTACATTCAACATTCTGGTGGTTACACCATTTATTGATGTACCAGCATTTCACATTTCCAATGGCTTCTCTTGCACTTACATTAACTTGTACTCTTGCAATGTTATCACTTACATATGTTTGTTACCTAGAAATATAAATTCCTGAAATTTGATTCCTCTACCATATTTTTTGTTGTTGCAATTTTTCCCCGTGGTGTATATAATCATTTTGAGCTGTCTATTTATTATCTAGGTATCCATAGTTTTTTAAATGTATGATAACACCTATTAGCACTTAAAATGTGAGCTTTTATTTCAGTGGTCATGGAATTTACTTTATCAAGAGTAGCTCCTAGGTATTCAAAATCTTAATTCTCAAAATTGAAACCTGTTGCTGACCATTATCCAAGTTATCAACAGATATCTGCACTTATAACCTTAATACCCTTTTATGTACTGTGAAGGGTTGTATTGCACAATAGATGTCTTTTACTGTCAAGACAGAGAGAAATCCAATGTCCGCCCTATTCATACCAGTTGTGAGTATTACACAAAATATTTACATAATGTAATGAGCCCTAGATGTTTCCCAACAATCTTTTAGTTGGATACTACAAAGGGCGTTCATAACATTTTCGACAGTAGTCTATTTTTTTATTTTTTTGCAGGAGGCGAATGAAATTTTTTGTGAACATACTTAGAACATTTAGCTATAAGTTGGTATATAAAAGCATTTTCTTTTATTTACAGGTGAGCCATAACGGACCATGAAGTAGATGTGAGGTTGTGACAACTGTGTGATGGAGTTCCTCTTCAAGACAGTCGACGACTCTGCCATATCGATTCACAGGAAGTTGCTCCCTGTTACTGTGTGCCACTGGACAAGCTGCGACATGCCATCAAGACCCACAGACTACAGCTTCAGGGTCAGCTCATCAGACTACGCCATGACAATGCCAAACCCTTCACAGCCCTTATGACACAGGAGAAAAATCAGAAAAATGGGTTGGAAAACTGTAACTCATCCTCCCTACAGTCCAGACTTGGCTCCATCTGATTTTTACCTCTTTGGTCATCTGAATGTCCACCTGCACAGCAAAACATTTGATAGTGAGAAAGACCTTATTTCCTACGTCAAGTGATGGTGTAAAAGTCAATCCCCAGAATTTTACCAAAGGGCATTTACATAATGGAAAGAATGCTGGGCCAGATGCACCACAGATGATGGAGGCTACATTGAGTAGGCTCAATGTATAGCTACATGTTCCAAGTATGTTCACAAAAAATTTCATCATCCTCCTGCAAAAAATAAAAGAATTAGAGACGGCTGTGCAAAACTTTCTGAACACCACTTGTATCACGTTCTCTCTCTTTCTTACGGACATAATCATTCATTTATCCACATGTAAGAGGGTCCCATCCATTACACCTAGTGGAAATTTTTCCATCTTTCTCCATTTCTTTACAATTGTCCAACAACCAACTTCAATTTATTTTCATTACTTAACACAATTTGTTCCACAAATACCATCATGAGGAGAGAGCCTCCAGGGATCTATATCTACATCTATACTCTGAATCATGGACATGCATGGTAGAGGGTTTATCCCACTGTACCAGTTATTGAGACACTTTGCCAGCCTAGTCACATACGGAGCTCAGGAATAATTATTAAATGTCTGTGCTTGGTTTAATTAACCTAATCTTGTCATCACAATCCCTGTGGGAGCGGTATGTAAGGGGTTTTAGTGTATTCCTAGAGACACCCTTCAAAGCCAGTTCTTGAAATTTTCTTGATAGACTTTCTTGGGATACTTTCTATCTTACGTGGAATGAGTCAGGTCAGACATCAATCGGATGATACAATCAGTGCTGGCAATTTCTGTAAATTATACTAATAAATTAAAGCTAGCACTAGTTTACTGAAATGGATATTTATAGTAATTATGTGGTCACGCAGAAAACTAATGCCTTCAAAGATTTTTAAATAAACAAATGTAATTAACATTCTACATCTTTATTCTTCATGTCTACATATGCCACTAGATATGGCTCTGAACTGTAGTGTGTGACATGGTGGTGTATAATACGACCCCTGTCAAGAGCCTGAATAACACCGTTTGCAGTGTTGACATGCAGGAAGAGAGTCAATGAGGTTCTGGAAGATACTAACAGAGATGTGGAGCCATGCCAACTCTGTCTGTGGCCAGCTGCAACAGGTTTCTCAGTCTAGGATCTACGGTGCAAATAGCTCGATCAGTGTGGTCAAACAGTCTTCATCGAGTTTCAGTCTGGGAAGTTTGGTGGTAAGTGGAGAACAGTAATCTCATCCTGGTTTTCTTCCAATCGTGCACATACACTGCAAGCTGTGCAACTCACTGTGTTGTGCTTCTGGTAGGTGCCACTGTGCCAATGAAGAACAAATTGCATGTAGGGGTGGGCATGGTTGGCAAGGATAGATGCATACCTGTGTTGATCCACTGAGACTTCCAGAATAAAAAGATCACCCAGGGAATGCCACAAGAACATTCCCTAGACCATAATTTTTCCTGCCGAGTTTACTTTCACACATTTCACGATTTCCGGCCTTTGTCACCAATGAACAGCAGTCAGCATGGGTGCACAAACCAGATGCCTGTTGTGGGGACTCCATGCAGCAGATTACGCTGATACAATAGCTCCCTGCTTAGCAATCATATACAACCGCTCGGTCACCGATAGATCTGTACCTGCAGATTGGAAAATTGCGCAAGTCGCACCAGTGTTTAAGAAGGGTAGTAGGAGTAATACATCGAACTACAGACCTATATCATGGATGTCAGTTTGCAGTAGGGTTTTGGAGCATATACTGTATTTAAACATTATGAACCACCTCTAATGGAACGATCTATTGATACGTAATCAGCATAGATTCAGAAAACATTGATCTTGTGCAACGCAACTAGCTCTTTATTCGCACGAAGTAATGGCCGCTATCAACAGGGGATCTCAAGTTGATTCCGTATTTCTACATTTCTGGAAAGCTTTTGACACCGTTCCTCACAAGCGACTTCTTATCAAGCTGCGGGCCTACGGGGTATCATCTCAGTAGTGTGACTGGACTCTTGATTTCCTGTCAGAAAGGTCGCAGTTCGTAGTAATAGACGGCAAATCATCGAGTAAAACTGAAGTGATATCAGGTGCTCCCCAGGGAAGTGTCCTGGGACCTCTGCTGTTCCTGATCTATATAAATGACCTAGGTGACAATCTGAGCAGTTCTCTTAGGTTGTTCACAGATGATGCTGTAATTTACCGTCTAGTAAGGTCATCCAAAGACCAGTATCAGTTGCAAAGCGATTTAGGAAAAATTGCTGTATGGTATGGCAGGTGGCAGTTGACGCTAAATAACGAAAAGTGTGAGGTGATCCACACGAGTTCCAAAAGAAATCCGTTGGAATTTGATTACTCGATAAATAGTACAATTCTCAAGGCTGTCAATTCAACCTGGGTGTAAAAATTATGAACAACTTCAGTTGGAAAGACCACATAGATAACATTGTGGGGAAGGCGAGCCAAAAGTTGTGTAACATTGGCAGGACACTTAGTAGATGCAACAAGTCCACTAAAGAGACAGCTTACTCTACACTCATTCATCCTCTGTTAGAATATTGCTGCACGGTGTGGGATCCTTATCATGTGGGATTGACGGGGGACATCAAAATGGTGCAAAAAAAAAAGGGAAGCTCATTTTGTATTATCACATAATAGGGGAGAGAGTGTGGCAGATATGATACGTGAGTTGGGATGGAAGTCATTAAAGCAAAGACATTTTTCGTCACGGCGAGATCTATTTACAAAATTTCTGTCACAAACTTTCTCTTCCGAATGCAAAAATATTTTGTTGATCCCAACCTACATAGGTAGGAATGATCATCAAAATAAAATAAGAGAAATCAGAGCTGGAACAGAAAGGTTTAGGGGTTCGTCTTTCCCGCGCGCTGCTCGGGATTGGAATGGTAGAGAGATAGTATGATTGAGGTCCGATAAACCCTCTACCAAGCACTTAAATGTGAATTGCAGAGTAATCATGTAGGTGTAGATGAATGTCTACTGAACAGTTGGTGCGGAGAGACCACTGGTAGCCCCTGATTTATCTGAGCAGTTCGTTGCTCGACAGTTGCATATCTATTCACCCGCACCCATCTATCATTCACACCTGTCGCTTACATCCCGTGGTGCAACACAGTTGCCTCAGCATTTGTTTTGGAGAGCACCGTTTTGCCGTGCACAGTATACTTTAAGCAGGCAAGAGTTGACAAACTTAGCCATTTCTGAAATGCTTCCAACTTTGGTCCAAAAGGTGCCCTTTCAAACATCAGATGCATTGCTCTGTTTCCACATTTAGACAACAACTGCACTGTCTTCCCTGTCTCCCAACATACTTTACATACCCTTCCCTGCTCGTGCTGCTACCAGTCGTCTGAGCATTTGTTGCACACTGACATCTAATACAGGTGGTGGTAACATTAACGTGACTGGACCACGTATGTCGGTGCGTGACACGCAACACGCTGTAATCGATCTGAAAGAGCTCAGCAACATACGTCCTTCAGCACGACAATGTCAGACCACACACGAGCACTGCAACATCAGCAACAGTGCACCGCCTCGGGTTCACTGTCACCGATAACCCTCGACTTTACTCCATCTGGTTTTCTCCACCTTCCAAAAATTTTAACGCCTTTCAGATCTTCACTTTGACAGTGATGAAATGGTGCAAGCACAGGTGAGGTTATGGCTCCATCAATGAAGTAAACATTCTGCAGTGATGACATCAGCAAACCGCTCTCTCGCTGGGAGCCGTGTTCGTGCTAGGATACTATGTTGAGAAATGTGCAGATGCTACAAAGTATGTTAATAATGTTTGTTTTATTTCAAAAGCTTTGAGGGTTGCCACATAAAAAAATATGGAGCATTACTTTTAAATACATCATCTTACATCAAAATTACTTGACATATCCGTATTAGAAGAAAACTCGCTACTTTGAAAAAGTAACTGCACCGCTTTATATATTATTCAGCTGCTGTTTTTAACTAATACTTCAAACGAAACATTTTAACCTTATACGAAACCACCGGCAGCTATCAATATAGTGGCGGAGTATGGATCAACTTAAAGCAGCTATTAAAACAACTCAGAATTTGGACTCTCAAGTCCACGTATCCTGATAAACTGAAGTGATAGCTGATGAAGTATTCATTTACTTTGGGTTTAAATAATCTGGGATTTTCAGTTTCCTGCCTTTTGTCCAAAAGAAACCAGTTACAGATGTTAGCGCCAGAATATAAAACTCCATTCTGTGCCCTCCAGATGGATATGTAGTCTGTATGGAAATTTTAAACATTTTTGGAATATTACTATTAACAGCCATTACGTAATGTATAAAATGAGCTGCTTTTTTATTTAAAACCCTAATATCAATCAGTTTCAGTCATAGACCATCTCCACGGATTACGGTTAAAACAGTTTTAGCCACATATCACATTTGTCACTACTTAAATAATGAATTCAGTATACCAGACACGACTTTTAAAGGCAAACACAGTTTGTTGAATGAAGCTGCACAAACATCCAGTCAGATGTAATTCTTCAGGGTTTGAAAGTAAGGCACTGTCATGTTGATTCATCGGATTCTTGCCAATTATTTGAGTCTTTCCTGCACGATATTTCAACTACGTGATTCACAGTCTTCTACAGGCGCTGTCCGACACTGATCCCAGTGTGGAAGGAGTCCGGTATTTATGAGTATGTTGTGCTAGGCACTCCCTCTGTGGTCTGCACTCCACACCACAGATAGAGCGCCAAACGTGGCATGGACTGCAGAGGGAGCACCTAGTACAACATAGGCATAAATTCTGGACTCACTCCACACTGAGATCAGTGTCAGACAGCACCTGAAGAAGGCTGCGAGTCACGCTATTGAAATATCATGCAGGGAAGACACAAGTAACAGGCAGAAACCCGATTAATCAATAGCCCCGTCAGAACTTGATAAGACATCAAAGTACAGCAAAGACAGGTAACTTGCTTTAAATGTTCATAAATGCAAAATTGTGTCCTTCACAAAACTTAAAAATTGCTGTACCAATGACTACAATATCAACAATTCACAACTGGAAGTAGTCAACTCGTATGAATATGGGTAACAATTTGTAGAGTTTGAAATGAAACAAACAGGTTCACTAACAGGTAAAGCAGATGTCACTTTGGTCCATGTAGAATAATAGGGAAATGCAATCAGTCTACAACGGAAACTGCTTACAAATCACTTGTGCAAACAGTTCTAGAATACTACTCGAGTTTGTGGGACCCATACCAGATAGGACTAACAGGGGATGTTTAACGTATACAGAGAAGGGCGGTATGAAAGGTCACAGGTATGTTTGACCCTTGGGAGAGTGTCGCAGAGATGACGAGGAAACTGAACTGGTAATCTCTTTTAGACAGGCACAAACTATCCCCAGAAGGAATCAATGAATATACTATTACACAGCTACCTACATTCTGCTCTTAGAGAGATAAACAGGATAAGACTTGACTGATTAAAGTGCACAGACGTGTTTAAAGCAATCGTTCTTATCATGGAAACATTCCACGTGGGAAAAATATATCTAAAAACAAAGATGATGTGACTTACCAAACAAAGGTGCTGGCAGGTCGATAGACACACAAACAAACACAAACCTACAAACAAAATTCGGCTTTCGCACCTTCGTTTGGTAAGTCACACTATTCAACTGATGTTGCTACCTAATACTTCAGACAAAGCATTCTGTTTCCATACATTATCAACCATTTTTCTTGTTTTCCAATTTAAGTGCCCCTGACCAGTATAAATTAAAGTTCTCAGATACTGTGTGTCCCTAGTAAACTACTTCACATTTTTTATCGTGCAAATTCTCTGTAAATAGTGTAACTGAGTCAGCATTTACCATTATGTGAAATTCTGCTTTTTCTTCATTAGACCTGGTTGGTAGGATTGCATTATTGCTGCAATTTGACAATAATGTTACAGAGGGGTCAAACCAAAGCTGGCCATAAGTAACCACACTGACGGAAGAAAAAATCGCAAGACCAAGGAGGAATTATGTGACTACCTAAAGTTGGTAGATGTGTGATCTGAAAGATGATGTCTATTCAAATTTCATTCCAATCTTATAGGAATAGCTAGTAGCGCCACCATGAGGATGCAAATCAGGTTTCCTTTAAATACACATTGTGATGGTTGTGAGAGATAGGGTTGGATGTGGTGAGTTGATGTTAGCCAAGAACACCTTTATGACAACAAAGATGACATTATCAACATCACTTCATTTGAACCAGGTCATATAATTTGGCTACGAGAGCTGAATCTTTCTTCTGCATTATTGAAGAGAGACTTGGAAGGAATGTAGCCAATGTGCACGATTGCAGTGGTGGTCAAAAGATGTACAGTCACAGGAAGATTGGGCTCTGGACAGCCACATACCAACAGAGAAGACCACTGTGTTTGACATACGGTTCTGGTGCATCACAGCTAGAGCAGCTGTTGGCACCACTGTGACAACAAACTGTTACAAATCTGGAACTTCTTGGCAGATTAAAACTGTGTGCGGGACCGAGACTCGAACTCGGGACCTTTGCCTTTCGCGGGCAACGCCGGGGTGTGAGTCTTGCTTGGGTAGCTCAGTTGGTAGAGCACTTGCCCACGAAAGGCAAAGGTCCCGAGTTCAAGTCTCGGTCCGGCACACAGTTTTAATCTGCCAGGAAGTTTCATATCGGTGCACACTCTGCTGTAGAGTGAAAATATCATTCTTGTTATAAATCTTTTACTTCCAGGACAGTCTGAGCATGCATTCCACTGGCCCCCAAACTGCTGCCACCTGCTACTTCAGTGGCATCAAGTGAGAGCTGATTGGAAGGCACGGTGAAGGTCTGTTGCATTTTCTGATGAAAGCTGGTTCTGCCTCAGTGCCCACGCTCACACACACCGCCTTTGTAACCCAACATGCTATACAGAATGTCAGCATGTTGCCTTGGCCTGCTCGATGACCAGATCTGTCTCCTATCGAGCACATGCGGGACAGCATTGGACGACAACCTCAACGTCGTCCACTAACAGCATCAACCATCCCTGTATCGACCAACCACATGCGACAGGCGTGGAACTCCATCTCACAAACTGACATCCAGCACACATGTACAACACAATCAATGCACCTTTTCACACTTGCATTCAACATTCTGGCAGTTAAACAAGTTATTAATGTACCACCATTTCACATTTGTGATGGCTTATCCTGCGCTTACATTAGTCTGTGATTTTGCAATGTTAGTCACTTAAATATGTTTGTTACCTAGACAAATGTATTCTTGAAATTTCATTACTCTACATAATTAGTTTTGGTATTGCAATTTTTTTTTCCTTCACTGTATGTACTCTAATCAAACAATGGAAAAGGCAGGATGGAACCTAACACTGTTACACTGTATGTGCTCTCAATCACAACTATCAAGAGGTGACATCTACATTCAAATTTTCACACACAATCACTTAATTATTTCTACTAAATTGTACTAGTACTCACTAATCGCTTCGTTAAGTATTAAGCATTTCCTACTGGATTCTATATATATTGCTATCTTATGTTTGCCCATGACCATTTCTGAAATACAGCACTCAAGCAATTGGTCAATTCAGTATTCACTGACGTCTATGGCCTGGTACTTTATTGCATTTTTTATGTATGTAGCCACTCCCCTTTCTCGTATTACAATTATATAATGTGATACCTTACTTGTATTTCTCTAGGTGCACCTCTTCAACTTCTGTGACTCCCAGATGTTCTCCTATGGATTGCACATCTGAAAAATGAATTTCGATTTTTCTTTGTCCAGTGTTGATATGAGAAGCTCATTTCTGTTACTGAATAAGCTTCTTACATCTTGACAGTATACTCCAGACATATGATTATTAGTCATCATACTGAGCTAGCTATTAAGTTTTGTTTATCCATTTATTATTGCAACTTTACCTATAGTTATTCAACTACTCTAAAAACAAAGATGATGTGACTTACCAAACAAAAGTGTTGGCAGGTCGATAGACACAAACGAACACGAACATACACACAAACTTCAAGCTTTCGCAACCAACGGTTGCTTCTTCAGGAAATGAGATCCATCCTTCATGAAATCCTCCCCACTCCATCAAGAGTGTCTTTCCGCCTTCCACCTAACCTTCGTAACCTCTTAGTTCGTCCCTATGAAATCCCCAAACCACCTTCCCTACCCTCTGGCTCCTACCCTCTTAACTGCCCCCGGTGTAAAACCTGTCACATGCACCCTCCCACGACCACCTACTCCAGTCCTGTAACCCGGAAGCTGTACACGATCAAAGGCAGAGCCACGTATGAAAGCACCTATGTGATTTACCAACTGACCTGCCTACACTGTGAAGCCTTCTATGTGGGAATGACCAGCAACAAACTGTCCTTTCACATGAATGGGCACAGGCAGACAGTATTTGTTGGTAATGAGGATCACCCTGTGGCTAAACATGCCTTGGTGCACAGCCAGCACATCTTGGCACAGTGTTACACTGTCCGGGTTATCTGGATACTTCCCACTAACACCAACCTGTCAAAACTCCAGAGATGGGAACTCGCCCTTCAGTATATCCTCTCCTCTCTTTATCTGCCAGGCCTCAATCTCTGCTAATTTCAAGTTGCCACCGCTCATACCACACCTGTCTTTCAACAACATCTTTGTCTCTGTACTTCCACCTCGACTGACATCTCTGTGCAAACTCGTCGCCTTTACAAATGTCTGCTTTTTGTGTGTGTGTGTGTGTGTGTGTGTGTGTGTGTGTGTGTGTGTGTGTGTGTGTGTGTGAGTGCATACCTGTCCTCCTTACCCTCTCCCTTAAAACCCACATCCTTTCATCCTCCCCTTCCCTATTTCCTGAAGAAGCAACCGTTGGTTGCGAAAGCTTGAATTTTGTGTGTTTGTTTGTGTGTCTATCGACCTGCCAGCGCTTTTGTTTAGTAAGTCACATCATCTTTGTTTTTAGATATATTTTTCCAACCTGGAATTTTTCCCTCTATTATATTCATATTCAGCTACTCTGATTTTCAGAAACATTTACCCTTAAAAAGGTCTAGGTATTGTGTCAAAATGGTTTCTTCATTTCACAATGCCATTTAAGCAAACTCACTAGATTCACTTCAGACTACAATAAATTTATTAGTTAGAATTTTATTTTTTAAATCAGTACTCAGTGAATTATAAATGAAACAAGTCATTTCATTATCAAGTCGCCTTGCCTCAAATAGTTCCACTTAACGTGAGGAAAAGTGAGGGTCATTGTAGAAGTAAAGGAGATTTGTGTCACCACACATTTTCATTAAAGAAAACCTCTTTACAACATATTTTGATACCTTAGCTACATAGTCTGTGTTCAAATTTAAACATTGGTCATAGAAGTCCATAAGCTTTCCAGTGGCTTCTGCTTACTCTCAATGCCGCTAAGTTGTTGAACCAGTCATTAATGGCCCCTTATTTCATTGTCTTTTCCATAGTACTTTACTCCCTAGAAAAATCCTTCGATTTGGGAAAAGATAGTCGTCGCTTGGCAGCCAAGTCTGGGCTATAAGGCAGATTTTCAAATAACTTTCCATCTAAACTGACAAAGAAAATCCTTCAGAACCCAGGCAAACAATCATTTGGGAATAACAATGCTGCTGGACAACAATCGACATCATTTGTTTTGAATGGCATGAGTTAGTCTTCGACATGTTTGACAGTAAGCCACTGCATTTATGGTCTCTCCTCTATGGATGAAATCAACTGAGCAGGATGCCCTCTACTCCAAAACATTGTGGCCATAACCCTTCCATTCCTCAGAATTTGTTTTGGTTTTGTCGAGGATCGTAACTGATGCCATCCCATTGCCTCGTACTTTGTTTCTGGACCTTTACGTGAAAAGCAGATGTCAGCATCAGTAACAAAGTGGTTCAAAAATTCTTCACCGTCCATGTTGTACTGAGAGATAGATAGATAGATAGATAGATAGATAGATAGATAGATAGATAGATAGATAGATAGATAGATAGATAGAGAGAGAGAGAGAGAGTGTTCGTTAGCCATAAGTCGAGGAACAAACCTGGCATGCACATATATTCATTCATCTGCCATTACAAATGGTGCACTATTTTAAAAGTGAAGCTTTGTTCGTCTCATTTCTATCTACTCTGATTATCTGCCTGTAATTTTCAACTGGGCAGACTATTTCTGCATCCAGAACCATATCACACTACTCATTGTACAGAAACCATATGACACTATAAATTGTACATTCTGTGGGATTGTCATAGAATAACACATTTTAGAATTGTACAAATAAACAGTAAATGACATTTCCCTCTCACTGTTAGTGTTATACAGGCACTGACAATCGTGAAGATCTCCAACACTGTAGTGGGGGTGGGGCAGAAAACTGTGCAGTTCATCATTTCAAAATGTTCTTTACTTTTAGAATATCAGGAAAGTAATAAAGAGTAACTCACCTGTCATCAGCGAGAAGTCATCTCCCTCACTGTCAATGCACAAGTCGCGCAGAGTCGACACAGTGCCACGTCACTGACGTTCACGGTCAGGTTTCGACTCAGGTTGAACGGGTCGAGAACCACCATCGCTGCAGATTTCGTAGGCACGATGCGCGGCACCGACTGGCGTGGCACAAACGCTCCATCCAGCGGAGATGCTGCCATCCTCTGCCAGTCGATCCGCTGGAAGCACTGCAGGAAACCCAGCAGCAGTTCACGGACAGACCGCCTGTCGTGGGGATCTGTGATGCGGAACTGTTCGCTGTCGTTGCAAAATGCGGTTTCCCAACCTGGAAATCAAAAGCACTTTCCTGTGTTGCATTCATCTTTTAAGTAGGCATGACATCTCTGTCTGTACTCTGTTAATTCACAGTGTGTTGGATGGATATATACGTCTGGCACATTCTGTGGCTAATAGCAAATGGGAATACTGAGTTATCGGCCAGCCATTTAAACTGCAGTATTAGTTGAGCTTCGTCCACAAAATGGCAGCTCTTCAAGCATCACAGCATATTCTGGGCTACCTATGGCATTTTCCACTTCAGCATGCATTAACAGTATGTGTTCAATGAAGCAGCCACAGAATTGTACCTTTTCCATCTGCATTTACCGATGCATTAGTGAGTAATCGTAGAAGCCTTATTCGGTTAGGAGAGAGAGTAGCTGCTTTTAGAAAGTGACAAAATTTCACAGACAGTTCTGAAAGTTTCCAGGATACAGATGTTGCAGCTAGGGAAAGTGACTTCAGTTCAGAAAAATCTGGGTAGTACAGTGACTGATTCGGAAACACAGACAAGAAAGCACTACTGTAGCTCACAGCGCCTAGTCCGTTTCTGTACAGGAAGCATGGTGATGAACAATGTAGAATGAGCTTCACGACTAGTCTCGGCGAACAGTTGCTCATACCTTCACCACGAGAGCACGAGTAGGACACTCACCTCGAACACCGAAAGTAACATGTCAAAGCCAGGCATTTTCCAGACCTTCTGCCACCCACAATGAAGAAATGACCAATAAGGAGGTGTATGTTGTGCACACGGAAAGATCTTCGGAAAGAGACTTCATACTGGTGCGCAGATCTCCAAGTATCCTTGTGTGTAGCACCTTACTTTAAAATATTTTGCACTGAAAACAACTTTTAATATCGTGAAAATAAATTTTCATTAACTTCTGCAATCTATTTTATTCATTCCCACCCAATATAAATTTAAATTAAAAATGTAGGTTAATTTATGTGAGGAAGAGGTGTGCTCACAAATTTCCCCACGATAGCTGTGTCGGTGGATAGAATTACTGAACTGAACTCCATCTGAACAGGCCTTCGTCGGAAGGCACCATGGTACTGACCAACCGCCTTGTCATCCTTGGCCTATAGGCATCAGTGGATGTGGATGTGGATGTGGATAAGCACATGGTCAGCACAATGCTCTCCCACCCATGGTCAGATTGAGGCTGGAGTTGCTTCTTCTCAATCAAGTAGCTCCTCGGAATGAGATTTTCACACTGCAGCAGAGTGTGCGCCGAAATGAAACTTCCTGGCAGATTAAAACAGTGTGCCAGACCGAGACTCGAAATCGGGACCTTTGCCTTTCGCAGGCAAGTATTCATCCATCTGAACTATCCAAGCACGACTCATGCCCCGCCCTCTCAGCTTCACTTCCGTCAGTACCTCGTCTCCTACCTTCCAAACTTCACAGAAGCTCTCCAGCAAACCTTGCAGAACTAGCACTCCTGGATAAAAGGATATTGAGGAGACATGGCTTAGCCACAGCCTGGGGAATGTTTCCAGAATGCTTGGATAACTCCGATGATAGAGCACTCGCCTGCGAAAGGCAAAGGTCGCGAGTTCGAATCTCTGTCTGGTACACAGTTTTAATCTGCCAGGAAGTTTCAAGTAGCTCCTCAGTTTGCCTCATAAGTGCTGAGAGGATCATGCTTTCCAACAGCACTTAGCAGACCACACAGTCACTCATCCAAGTGCTAGCCGAGCCTGACAACACTTAACTTCCGTGATATGGTGGGAACTGGTGTTACCACTGTGGCAAGGTCATTGCTAGATTAAATTGCAGACTAACTTTAATTAAAGTTCCAGTTTCCAAATGCTGTAAGAAAGAACTGCAGAGAATGATGTCATATTTGAATATCATATTGTCAAAGAAGGGGGGAAATGTTATTGGGGGGAGGGAGGGGAATACGACGAAAATTTTCCCACGAGATGGTGCTGTAAGCATCGCAACATAAATAGGTTTGGCTACAAATGACAGATGAATTGCAATATGGTGGCTATGATTGAAAGGCATGGACACTGTAATGTGCAACTCAATGTGCATGACTGTACAAGTTAGGCAGTCAATAGTTGTGGCACAGTTAGTCTAACCCATCCACCATGCAAAGATCGTATCATATTAGACGGGAAATATTGGGTTTTAATTGTCTTGAGGCCAAAAACCACATAAAAAGTAAAATGCCGTCCATTTCTAATAGTACTGAGGCCAAAAAACACAAACGCAATATGACATCAATTTCTAGTTGTGAGACAGACGCAAGACATGTTCAGTATGCTGACCACTGTTTTCTGTCCCAAGCTGAAATCAAGACAGCACATTCCACAGCAGATCACAGTGTCTCAGGGGATCTGTTCAAAATTTGTTGCGCTGTGTGTGCCTTCAGTTCATCTAGGTTTGTAATCAGAGCACTGAACATAGAATCTTTCTGATAACCCGACAGCCGGAATTCACCCAGATTAAGATTAGATCATATGGGCAGGCAGACTGTAGGGAAATGACAGCTGATCATTCTAGCATTTCCAAAATGTATCTGCAGCAGTCACTTCACTGGCTGTGCAATGTGCGGAGGAACAGTATCTTGCATAAAAATGCTTCTTCACACACATATCCAAACTGTTGAAGTGTTGAAATGGCATTTCTGTGCAGAAAACTCATCGCATTTACCACTGACAATACAGATAACATGACCCGCAGGGCTCGCTCCTCGAAAAAATACAGCCCTATGATGAACAATGCTGTCAACCCACACTGCACAAAATTCCTTTGGAGAATGAAGTGGTACTGGTTTATGTGTGAGCAGATTTTCTGTTGTAAATAGTCTAAGTGTTTACCACTGGATCACGTTGTGCAAGTTCCACAATATTTCCTCAGAGCAACTGTCAGACATCTTCAGGTGGTTGAACGACCTGAAGATGTCAGACAGTTGCTCCGAATTGTGGAATTTGTACAATGTGATTAGCAGCAAACACGTGAAGACTATTTACAACACATCCACCGAGAAAGCTTGAAGAGTCACATCAGATTTTCTGTCGCCCATATTCTGCAATTGTGTGCTTGACACGATCTTGAAGATGGAAATGGGCTTCATCTACACACAATGTTCCATGACCATTCATTGTCCACATACCAGCTGTTCACAAGGCTGAATGGCCACCACCAAACTGTTGCCACGAAGAAACAGCTGCAACAAGCAGTTGAGCACAGCGTGCCAGATTTCAGTGGCTGCTTCACGACCTATATCGTGATGTCCTTTGTGTTGTATTGTAAGGCGCCACGTATACTGTTTGTATACGTATGCGTATATGTTGTCATTGTTGTCTCTTCTTTCCCTCATCGATATCAGAGCACGAGAAATGTTTATGTTAGTGTTTACCTATTTTTGTCGACAACGCACAACTACACGGCCACAGTATCACCCGATTCCGGAATAGCTAGCTTAATATACGATAAAGATAGTGGGTTTCGATGCTGTGTTATTTGAGTGTGATATTCTCCACTTAACCTGTAAGACTTTAAGAACCAGCTACTCTTAATCAGGCCCAAAACTCTACTTGTAATGAGAGCACTTGTGACCAGTCTGTCACAATATAAATAATACGTAAGGCTCTACACCACTATAAGATAATACCATTGTTCATGAAATAACAAAATATACTAATAAACTTCTTTATATTTTTCCTTTTTAATTAATCAAATGCTTTCAAATGTTTATTTCGAGTCCACAAATCATCCACACCTCTATGTAAAGTGTAAATGTTTGCATTAAAAATAGTACACCGTTTCTACTGAGAACCCTGTGTGAGCTTTTGGGTTGCTAGGCTCCTTTGAACAACAGGATTTGTATTGGATTTTCAAAACCATCTTTCTATCCAAACTTACGTCGTCCTCAAATGGTTCAAATGGCTCTGAGCACTATGGGACTAAACTGCTGTGGTCATCAGTCCCCTAGAACTTAGAACTACTTAAACCTAACTAACCTAAGGACATCACACACATCCATGCCCTAGGCAGGATTCGAACCTGCGACCGTAGCAGTCGCACGGTTCCGGACTGCACGCCTAGAACCGCGAGACCACCGCAGCCGGCCTACATCCTCCTCAATGGCTGGTCAAATATTCTACCCTTCTGTGATAATTAAGAATTCGCGTAAATTGTAGTTTCGCGAGTTTAAAGCAAACCATCCATGGCGCGAAAGCATTCTCGATACCACGACACACTCTCAACGCTTACTAGCCCGTGACAAAATTGACCTGCATACACCTACAACCAATTTCAAGGTCATAATTCACCCTACACGATTGTGTGCACTCAAACTACGCCCAATGAATTATTTCTGGAATCGTAATCACTGATCCTGACACTGACCGTCCATAAATGTTCAATTAACACACTTTTTTTTCCTTTCTAAGAGTAAGCGAATGACGTCACGTCATCTACATAATTATTAAAATATTATTCTAAATGATCTCAAACATTTATCGTCCTTATATTTTAACAGTAATCAGAAAAAAATATTACCAGAAAGTAACACACAACAGATCACAAATCACACGTAACTAAATGACAGCTTTATATAGCGTCGGACTTGATTGTGCAAAACTGTATAAAGAAATCCCCCAAATCTCCATTTTTCCATACCAACTGACAGATACAAATAAGATGTTCCGGACCTCTTCGATCAATCCCGACCTGTAATGTTATATCCCCTCTCCCCTCCCCCAGTTCACCTCTCGGCGTCGCCTTCATTGTGTACTGCTCCTCATTAGCTCCAACACAAGCGCAGCATGTGCCTAACCCATTCGTCTGCCAGCCCTTCCTCCCACATTCAAAGCCAGTAAACCACCTGCCTCCCTCTAAGCCACTACATACCCACACACACCCCAATCCTCCTACTTGCCTCCCGCCTCTCCCTCCATCTATCCAGTCCACCCAACAACATGCACCCCACCCTAGTCCACAAGCCGTGCATTGTGCATCCAGCCAGCACTAGCTAGGTGGCTCAGGTGTGTGTGTGTGTGTGTGTGTGTGTGTGTGTGTGTGTGTGTGTGTGTGTGTGTTTTGGGGGAGGGGGCGGGTCTGCATGCAGGTGGGGCTCTAGCTCAAAGTAGGATTTACTCCTAAAGTTAGCAAGTTTTCTATCTTTTTTGTGTGTGCGCCTGTCGATGACTAATGCAACTTATTTTTGGTGAATGGTCTTCTTTACTCCCTACAGTATTTACACCGAGGTGACAAGAGTCATGAGGTAGTGATATGCACATCTACAGATGGTGGGGGTATCATGGGTTTCGAAAAAGACGGTCGTGGGAAACCCAGCTCACGCTATTCATCCACGAGACTCAGAGGGCCATAGACATGGGTTCACAGGTGGATGCCGTGTTTCTTGACTTCCGCAAGGCATTCGATACAGTTCCCCACAGTCGTTTAATGAACAAAGAGCATATGGACTGTAAGACCAATTGTGTGATTGGATTGAAGAGCTCCTAGACAACAGAACGCAGCATGTCATTCTCAATGGAGAGAATTCTTCCGAAGTAAGAGTTATTTCAGGTGTGCCGCAGGAGAGTGTCGTATATGTATATTCACAATATACATAAACGACCTTGTAGATGACATTGGAAGTTCACTGAGGCTTTTTGCGGATGACGCTGCGGTGTATCGAGAGATTGTAACAATGGAAAATTGTACTGACATGCAGGAGGATTTGCAGCGAATTGACGCATGGTGCAGGGAATGGCAATTGAATCTCAATGTAGACAAGTGTAATGTGCTGTGAATATATAGAAAGAACAGGGTGTATACGGAGACAAGGAAAAAAATTCCCGGATTATTCCCGGATATCCCGTTTAAAAATATGCTTTTTCCGTGGCGAAAATACACTTTTTCTGTGCTAAGTGATAGTAGGTTTTCCGTAAATTTTCCTTCGGAACTGTAAAACTTATCAATCCTTCGAATGGTTAACGTTTTATACAATCGCGTAGAACTTCCCGGAAAAAAAAAAGAAAAGACGGGACAGAGAAGTTTTGGAGAGACCTTTGATTTGCAGCAACATATACGCTGCATATTTTCGTAATATGAAAGTATAAATTCGAATTGCACCAAACACAGTGCGTTAGTTTCCGGAGCGTTGAAACCGAGGTTGCGATGTCCTTTTGTAAGCGAGTCATATCTAAAGCCACGAGACCTCGCCAGCCGATGACGACAGCTATTCAGAGCATAAGGCACGTGTCAGCCAATAGCAAGATCACTGATTACATAGCGCGAACACGCAAGAGGAAACGTTAACGGTTTACATTAATGTACACAGTACCGTATATCTACAAAAAAGCTAAGCTTTCACACATAATTTTGGTCTCTTAAGATTAACACGCTACAACAGAAGCTAAGCTTTTACATGTAATATCGATTTTTTTTGCGTGTTCAAAAAATGGTTCAAATGGCTCTGAGCACTATGCGACTAAACATCTGTGGTCATCAGTCGTTTTACTTTAAGATACATCACACAAATGTGCCAGTAAATTTAAAATTCTGACATAAATGTGTCGGCTCGAAATTCTTGTAAGTGGCTGGTCCTCAAACTGTTCGGTTTCGAACGCTCTGTGATTTAGATATCCATCCCACTTTCTCACACGTAACAATTCATCTTGCGTAAAAAGAAATTTACTTTGAAAGTAACGCTTTTCTAACCACCGTTCGCAATACTAACCGAAGAACGTTAGAAATAGGTTCGTTCGATTTACCAGTTGCCAGATAGCGCCAGAAAACAGGCATTATTGTGCGTGTGCAACTGTAGTGGTGTAGGAAGCCCGCATGTTCGTGTGTATAAAGCACTAACAGAGCTTACATTACACCACAAAAGAAACAGGGCATCAGAGTATACTCCAAAGAGCATCGGAATTTCGTAAACCATACTAAAATGCCTAATTTGGCTTGAAGTGCAAATTGGCTTTTTCCAGATTCACGATGAAGTAGGTCCCATCTGATACTAAGCTTTTCCGTGTGGTTTTTGGGATGTAAATTTTCTTGGAGTACCAGTACTCTGCGAACTCATTTTTGGTTCTTTACTATGGCATAATGCCATGTATGGCGAACAGTTGGAACTAGGCAATACTGTAGAATGAAACACTTCGTTTCAAATAAAATGATCGCCTCAGTGGAAAGATGAATAAAGCCAAATTTCTTTAGTAAACTTGCAAAAATAACTTAACTGTTCTGCAAGGCGATTAATGCTTGAATGCTACTAACTTGGAAATAAAATAAAATAAAGTTGAAATTAATAATGCATTTTTGCCCTCCATAATAATGTGAATGTATTTTAATTCACTTGATAGCTCCCGGCAACAGAAATCCGTTTTGTTTTCATTTGACGTG
This sequence comes from Schistocerca gregaria, assembly GCF_023897955.1. NCBI lineage: Eukaryota > Metazoa > Arthropoda > Insecta > Orthoptera > Acrididae > Schistocerca > Schistocerca gregaria. The sequence goes on from NC_064928.1 coordinate 159,837,202, forward strand.
GGAGCAGCGAAATCACTTAACGAAAACACGTGGCACGTGGAGATTAACCCCCTCCCCACTTCAACTCAGACAACTATGCGCAAGCGTGAATCTGGCAGCTAGGGCGCGGGAGAAAAATTTTTCTCGTTTGCATCTGACTGCTTGCTGCTACTACCGATACAGCTAACAGCCCAACTTCAAGAAGCGGGAGACGGTACTGCTTATACGCGAGTCAAATGCGCATGTGCAACAGACCGATCGCAATTGGTCAAACGAAAATAACATGAACAGTTGTGACGTCATGCTCATAGCAAGCAGTTTATTGTTACGAACAATTACAGTCTGCGCCCTACGGCCTTTGACATATTTTTACTATTTGCAGACGCTTGTGTGTGCACGGTGTTTTGTTGTTGTAAATTGCACATTTCCTTTGCCACTAAAGTTTTATTTTTTTCCCCCTCTCGTTTTTATTTTATTGCTGCAGTATCATTCTACAGCAGCAGAATACAACAACATTCTTTGCTAGAGAATCAATTCTGCAGCCAAAATTACAAAAATTTAACTGCAAGCTAAAACAATGAAAAATTCCCGAAATTCCAAAAAATTCCCGGAATTCCGAAAAATTCCCGGGTTTTTCCCGGTTTTCTCCCGGATGAAAAAATTTCCGGGTTTTTCCCAGATTTCCCGGGTCGTATACACCCTGAAGAAAGATCCCTTATCATTTAGCTACAATATAGCAGGTCAGCAACTGGAAGCAGTTAATGCCATAAATTATCTGGGAGTACGCATTAGAAGTGATTTAAAATGCAATGATCGTATGAAGTTGATCGTCAGTAAAGCAGATGCCAGACTGAGATTCATTGGAAGAATCCTAAGGAAATGCAATCCGAAAACAAAAGAAGTAGGTTACAGTACGCTTGTTCGCCCGCTGCTTCTATACTGCTCAGCAGTGTGGGATCCGTTACTGATAGGGTTTATAGAAGATCCAATGGAGAGCAGCGCACTTCGTTACAGGATCATATAGTAATTGCAAAAGCGTTACAGAGATGATAGATAAACTCCAGTGGAAGACTCTGCAGGAGAGATGCTCAGAAGCTCGTACGGGCTTTTGTTGAAGTTTCGTGAACATACCTTCACCGAAGAGTCAAGCAGTATTTTGCTCCCTCCTACTTACATTTCGCGAAGAGACCACGAGGATAAAATCAGAGAGATTAGAGCCCACATGGAGGTATACCGACAATCCTTTCCGCGAACAAGACGAGGCTGGAATAGAAGAGAGAACTGATAGAGGTACTCAAGGTACCCTCCACCACACATCGTCAGGTGGCTTGCGGAGTAGGGATGTAAATGTAGACAAGGTATAAAAGAAGTTCATTGGTGGAGCTGTCATTTGTACTCAGGTAATGCTATCACAGAAAGTATCTCAGCTCTTGTTGGTCAATACCTCCAATGCACTGCCCATAACTAGATTCCCATATAAAGACACAAACCTATCCCCATACCCCCACCAGCTGGATTCAGACTCGAGATTGTTGATGCCAGCTGTTTATACAACATCGTCACCCGTGCCAGTTGCCTTGCCACTAGCCACCAGTACCTCTCCCAGTGCCCTACCTATTCCAAACCCACAACCTCATTGCTTATGCACACTTAACTAATTACATTCTCACACACAGCTAGTACTCCTTTGAGAATCACAGCAACAGATATCACCAAGGTACCCTCCTATGCCAAAGTGTTTATGGGTCATCTCGAGGAAACCTTCCTAGCTACCACTTGCCCAATTCAGGTTCACTAACGGCATCTTTATGATATATGTATATATATATTAAAAACAAAGATTCCAAGACTTACCAAGCGGGAAAGCGCCGGTAGATAGGCACAATGAATAAAACACACAAACACACACATAGAATTTCGAGCTTTCGCAACCCGTGGCTGCTTCGTCAGGAAAGAGGGAAGGAAAAGGAAAGAGGGAAGGATGTGGTTTTAAGGGAGAGGGTAAGGAGTCATTCCAATCCCGGGAGCGGAAAGACTTACCTTAGGGGGAAAAAAGGATAGGTATATACACCCACACGCACACACACATATTCATCCATACATACACAGACACAAGCAGACATATTCAAAGGCAAAGAGTAAGGGCAGAGATGTAAGTCGAGGCGGAAGTGTGGAGGCAAAGAGATTGAGACCTGGTGGATAACAAGAAGAGAGGATATATTGAAGGGCAACTTCCCATCTCCGGAGTTCGGATAGGTTGGTGCTGGTAGGAAGTATCCAGATAACTCTGTCGGTGTAACACTGTGCCAAGATGTGCTCGCCGTGCACCAAGGCATGTTTAGCCACAGGGTGATCCTTATTACCAACAAACACTGTCTGCCTGTGTCCATTCATGCGAATGGACAGTTTGTTGCTGGTCATTCCCACATAGAAAGCGTCACAGTGTAGGCAGGTCAGTTGGTAAATCACGTGGGTGCTTTCACACGTGGCTCTGCCTTTGATCGTGTACACCTTCCGGGTTACAGGACTGGAGTAGGTGGCGGTGGGAGGGTGCATAGGACAGGTTTTACACCGGGGGCGGTTGCAAGGGTAGGAGCCGGAGGGTAGGGAAGGTGGTTTGGGGATTTCATAGGGATAAACCACCTTCCCTACCCTCATTCTGTAACCTGTTGCAAATGCTACTTCTTGAAATTTTCTCAATAGCGTTTCACAAAACAAATACCGATCTTAGCTCCAGGGACTCCTACTGAGTTCACAAACCATTTCCATAATACTCGTGTGCTGAACTACACTGCCACTAACAATAAATCTGAGCTGGTGGGAATCTCAAACTAGGATGGGTCACACTAGTAGCTATGCCTTCCTAAATTCTCTTAATAAACCATGTTGACCCCCTCACCTTCCCTACTATCAGTCATATGTGCTCATTCCATTTCATATTGCTTTGTACACTGTGCCCAGATATTTAATCGACATAACTGTGTCAAATAGCACACCATTAATACTGCATTCTATTATAGGATTGTTTTCCTACTCATCTGCACTTGCTTCCATTTTTCTGCATTTAGAGCAAGCTGCCACATTCATCACACCAAACAGAAATCTTGTCTAACTCTTCCTGTTTCCTACAATCACAACACGACACTTTCCCATACACTTCAATGTCATTAGCAAACAATATGTATCAGACTAATTATATAGTACAAAGGTGGTCCTATCTCTGGGGCACTCATGACTATACCCTTACACGATGAACACTTGCCATCCAGGACAATGTATTGGGTTCTATTAAGTAGTCTAAACCACTCTCATATTTAAGAACCTACTCTGTGTGCTTAGACCTTAATTAACAGGCTGCAGAGAGCACTGTATCACACAGTTTCTGGAAAACCAGGAATATGGAATCTGCCTGTTGCCCTTCACGAAAGTATCACAGGATATCATCCGAGAAAAGGCCAAGCCAAATTTTGCACGGGTGGTGTTTTCTAAATCCGTGCTGATTTGTGGACAAAAGCTTTTCTGTCTCAATGAAATTTAGGTGGTGGTGGTTAGTGTTTAACGTCCCGTCGACAACGAGGTCATTAGAGATGAAGCGTAAGCTCAGGTTAGGGAAGGATTGGGAAGGAAATTGGCCGTGCCCTTTCAAAGGAACCATCCCGGCATTTGCCTGAAACGATTTAGGGAAATCACGGAAAACCTGAATCAGGATGGCTGGAGATGGGATTGAACCGTTGTCCTTCCGAATGAGAGTCCAGTGTGCTAAATTAAATTTACTATATAGGAACTTAAAATACGACCAAGAATTCTGCAGCAAACCAACATTAAAGGTATTGGTCTGCAATTTTGCAGGCCCATTTGTTTACCATCATATTTCAGGAATCGTTTGCGCTTTTTTTCCTATCACTTGGGACTTTTTAGTGGGCGAGAGCTTTGCAATATACGCAAGCTAAATAAGGCGCCAATGCTGAAGATTTCTTTCTGTAAAATCAAAGTGGGATTCCATATGACCCCATGGACTTATTTTGTTTTCAACTCTTTCAGTTGCTTCCCAATGCCTATTTCTATGTTCTCCATAAGAGGGCCGGTGTGCTGGTCAAATGAGGTATGTCTGTACAACTGTTATGAATAAGTAAGCATTTTAAAAGCAAAATTTAAAACTTCAGTTTTCCTTTTATTGTCTTCTATTGCCACACCAGACTGATCAATGATTGAATGACCAGAACCTTTCAGTATTAAGTTAGAAACTGTTATATGTCTTGTAGGTAATGAAACCATGACGAGTCTTTCCATCCTTAATCCACTTATTTGGCACACACTTCTTTCGAGAGTAATTTACAATCTCTATGTTCATCATATTTATAACCCTAAGTGGCTAAAACAGTACATGGCTGCAACTGCAGATTACCTGTCCAGTGGCTTCTGGGGTGGTTGTTGTTGTTGTTGTTGTTGTTGTTGTCTTCAGTCCTGAGACTGGTTTGATGCAGCTCTCCATGCTACTCTATCCTGTGCAAGCTGCTTCATCTCCCAGTACCTACTGCAACCTACATTCTTCTGAATCTGCTTAGTGTATTCATCTTTTGGTCTCCCTATACAATTTTTACCATCCACGCTGCCCTCCAATGCTAAATTTGTGATCCCTTGATGCCTCAAAACATGTCCTACCAACCGATCCCTTCTTCTAGTCAAGTTGTGCCACAAACTTCTCTTCTCCCCAATCCTATTCAATACCTCTTCGTTAGTTACGTGATCTACCCATCTAATCTTCAGCATTCTTCTGTAGCACCACATTTCGAAAGCTTCTATTCTCTTCTTGTCCAAACTAGTTATCGTCCATGTTTCACTTCCACACATGGCTACACTCCAAACAAATACTTTCATAAACGACTTCCTGACACTTAAATCAATACTCGATGTTAACAAATTTCTCTTCTTTAGAAACGCTTTCCTTGCCATTGCCAGTCTACGTTTTATATCCTCTCTTCTTCGACCATCATCAGTTATTTTGCTCCCCAAATAGCAAAACTACTTTACTACTTTAAGTGTCTCATTTCCTAATCTAATTCCCTCAGCATCACCCGATTTAATTTGACTACATTCCATTATCCTCGTTTTGCTTTTGTTGATGTTCATCTTATATCCTCCTTTCAAGACACTGTCCATTCCGTTCAACTGCTCTTCCAAGTCCTTTGCCGTCTCTGACAGAATTACAATGTCATCGGCAAACCTCAAAGTTTTTATTTCTTCTCCATGAATTTTAATACCTACTCCAAATTTTTCTTTTGTTTCCTTTACTGCTTGCTCAATATACAGATTGAATAACATCGGGGAGAGGCTACAACACTGTCTCACTCCTTTCCCAACCACTGCTTCCCTGTCATGTCCCTCGACTCTTATAACTGCCATCTGGTTTCTGTACAAATTGTAAATAGCCTTTCGCTCCCTGTATTTTACCCCTGCCACCTTCAGAATTTGAAAGAGAGTATTCCAGTCAACATTGTCAAAAGCTTTCTCTAAGTCTACAAATGCTAGAAACGTAGGTTTGTCTTTTCTTAATCTTTCTTCCAAGATAAGTCGTAAGGTCAGTATTGCCTCACGTGTTCCAACATTTCGACGGAATCCAAACTGATCGTCCCCGAGGTCCGCATCTACTAGTTTTTCCATTCGTCTGTAAAGAATTCGCGTAAGTATTTTGCAGCTGTGACTTATTAAACTGATAGTTCGGTAATTTTCACATCTGTCAGCACCTGCTTTCTTAGGGATTGGAATTATTATATTCTTCTTGAAGTCTGAGGGTATTTCACCTGTCTCATACATCTTGCTCACCAGCTGGTAGAGTTTTGTCATGACTGGCTCTCCCAAGGCCGTCAGTAGTTCTAATGGAATGTTGTCTACTCCGGGGGCCTTGTTTCGACTCAGGTCTTTCAGTGCTCTGTCAAACTCTTCACGCAGTATCTTACCTCCCATTTCGTCTTCATCTACATCCTCTTCCATTTCCATAACATTGTCCTCAAGTACATCGCCCTTGTATAGGCCCTCTATGTACTCCTCCCACCTTTCTGCTTTCCCTTCTTTGCTTAGAACTGGGTTTACATCTGAGCTCTTGATATTCATACATGTGGTTCTCTTCTCTCCATAGGTCTCTAATTTTCCTGTAGGCAGTATCTATCTTACCCCCTAGTGAGATAAGCTTCTACATCCTTACATTTGTCCTCTAGCCATCCCTGCTTAGCCATTTTGCACTTCCTGTCGATCTCATTTTTGAGATGTTTGTATTCCTTTTTGCCTGCTTCATTTACTGCATTTTTATATTTTCTCCTTTCATCAATTAAATTCAATATTTCTTCTGTTACCCAAGGATTTCTAGCAACCCTCGTTTTTTTACCTACTTTATCCTCTGCTGCCTTCACTACTTCATCCCTCAGAGCTACCCATTCTTCTTCAACTGTGTTTCTTTCCCCCATTGCTGCCAATTGTTCCCTTATGCTCTCCTTGAAACTCTGTACAACCTCTGGTTCTTTCAGCTTATCCAGATCCCATGTCCTTAAATTCCCACCTTTTTGCAGTTTCTTCAGTTTTAACCTACAGGTCATAACCAATAGATTGTGGTCAGAGTCCACTTCTGCCCCTGGAAATGTCCTACAATTTAAAACCTGATTCCTAAATCTCTGTCTTACCATTATATAATCTATCTGATACCTTTTAGTATCTCCAGGATTCTTCCATGTATACAACCTTCTTTTATGATTCTTGAACCAAGTGTTAGCTATGATTAAGTTATGCTCTGTGCAAAATTCTACCAGACGCCTTCCTCTTTCATTTCTTAGCCACAATCCATAATCACCTACTATGTTTCCTTCTCTCCCTTGTCCTACTGACGAATTCCAGTCACCCATGACTATTCAGGTAGTGAAGGGAGACGAAAATTTAATAATTTCTTTTATCTCATCATACATTTCATCAATTTCTTCATCATCTGCAGAGCTAGTTGGCATATAAACTTGTACTACTGTCGTAGGCATGGGCTTTGTGTCTATCTTGGCCACAATAATGCGTTCACTATGCTGTTTGTAGTAGCTTACCCGCATTCCTTTTTTCCTATTCATTATTAAACCTACTCCTGCATGACCCCTATTTGATTTTGTGTTTATAACCCTGTATTCACCTGACCAAAAGTCTTGTTCCTCCTGCCACCGAACTTCACTAATTCCCACTATATCTAACTTTAACCTATCCATTTCCCTTTTTAAATTTTCTAACCTACCTGCGTGATTAAGGGATCTGACATTCCACGCTCCGATCCGTAGAATGCCAGTTTTCTTTCTCCTGATAATGACGTCCTCCGAGTAGTCCCCGCCCGGAGATCCGAATGGGGGACTATTTTACCTCCGGAATATTTTACCCAAGAGGACGTCATCATCATTTAATCATACAGTAAAGCTGCATGTCCTCGGGATAAATTACGGCTGTAGTTTCCCCTTGCTTTCAGCCGTTCGCAGTACCAGCACAGCTAGGCCGTTTTGGTTAATGTTGCAAGGCCAGATCAGTCAATCATCCAGACTGTTGCCGCTGCAACTACTGAAAAGGCTGCTGCCCCTCTTCAGGAACCACATGTTTGTCTGGCCTCTCAATAGATACCCCTCCGTTGTGGTTGCACCTACGGTACGGCCATCTGTATCGCTGAGGTACGCAAGCCTCCCCACCAACGGCAAGGTCCATGGTTCATGGCAACAATAATTTGATTCTCAATATTTACATAATAATTGACGGCAATTAAAAATTTAAAATGCTGTCATTGTCTGCTTATTAAGATATATAATCTTATACTGAAGGTTGAACACAATAAGACAAGTATTTAAGTTAGAAACTGTGCATACATCTTGGGGCAACATAACTCACAGCACACAATTTACCCAGGCCATATTCATCTACTATGTGGGAATGAGAGCACTTAGTGACTTCCAACAAACTTTACACAATTTCAAACCTTTCCAATACTTTTTCTCACTGACACCCCTTCCTAACAAAATAATAAAACAAAAAAGTTTATCACTTGCTACATTCACTCTGCATGCAGTAAATCTTGAGTATCTGATGTCTGGTGTGATGTTTTAATTTATTTCTTCTTTATCACTAACTCTTTTTGCAACACGTTTTGCAGATGGTATCCACATACACCACTGAACATACCTGCAAAATTATATCATTGTATAGCACATAGTTTAGGATATGGCCGTTTAATACGCAGGACTTTCATTCTTTAAAAAATTGGGGGTTTACTTGTTGGAAGTAAATGATGTCCATTCGTTGTCTAAGTATGGTGCTAATAACTGCTTATCTGCTCTTTCCAGCCTGAAAGTTCTTATAACCTTCTTGATGGGTTTATTAACTTCAGTAACAATCACTGTGTGTCTCTACTGCCATTGTTAATAAATTAGGACTATTTGTAGCTACCAGGTCTGAAATATTGTCATTGTGCATGGTTTATCGAATTGGTTACTCAATACAGTCTTTAGAAAATGTGTTCAGAACTACCTCGGACAGAATGCAGACACTATCCTCATTACTCCACATCCCAAGCACCTCCTTCCTCTTGTACTGCACCTGAATCTCTTCAGTCCAGAATCCCACCTTCTTAACATTTACCACCTCTCTGAAGATTCCATAAAAAGCCCTGTCCATACCAAGCCCACTAACATCAAAAATACCTGTATACCAATAGCAGACATCCCTTCCACACTAAAGTGTCTCTCCCCATATACGATATTGCAGAGCTTGTATTGTGCAGAAATATGATGCATTCACATCCAAAGGAACTTTCCAACATATTTCTCACCACCACAGGCACTGCAATATTGTATTTATCCACCAACACTGGGCAAGCAACTTTAAATTAAAATGTCACCCCCCTATAGGAATATATATAATAGGTGTATGAGAGCAGGTTGTAAACATGTGGTTGACGAGATACGAAAGTCTGAGTCTGCCCACGAGTCGTGCTCCAATACCCGAACTGTAAAGCGACTGCTAGAGATAAGTGGGAAATCTGTGTTCAACTCCCAGCCTGGCACAAATGTTCATTACTTTCATTCCATTATATAGCTGACAGTTATCCATATTTGCAGATGTGAATACATTTGATGGACGTTTCCCCATATGGTTTGGCCACCTGCGAACAGTGTATCCGCTATCGCTACCAATCCCTTGCCTATTTCACTGGAAGTCTTATTAACACCTTCTCAGACAAACAACACTCACAAAACTAGGCCACAGACAAGGTTCCTGTGCCGTATCCATATGTGCCCCCCCAAAATGGCTCTGAGCACTATGGGACTCAACTGCTGTGGTCATCAGTCCCCTAGAACTTAAAATTAATTAAACCTAACTAACCTAAGGACATCACACACATCCATGCCCGAGGCAGGATTCGAACCTGCGACTGGACTGGAGCGCCTAGAACCGCATGACCACCGCGGCCGGCTATGTGCCCCCAATTCTTGAACCAATCCTATGAATCAGCTGCACAGGAGCACTCCCCCTCATCACCATGGCCTTCAATAACTAAAAGTATCTCTTGCCAGGGCTTCGAGTATTCATCATAGTGCCTGGTAATGAGAAATCCAAGATTTGTATTGTATTGTACGTAACTGGGGACCTAGAAATGGGGGTGGGGGGGGAGGAGTGGCACTCAAAATGGCTTCCATTCACCTCAGAATGATGAAATACAGGCCTTGTATGGTTCTCAAGGGAATCTTATACCATTCTTCCTGCAAAACAGAGGCAATTTCAGGTAATAACGACGGAGATGGATAGCGATCACGCACCGTTCTCTCCTAAGTGGACCACAGACAATGAATAATTACATTTGGTGACTGTGGTGGCTGGGGGATATGCAACAATCCATCTTTGTCCTGGCTGGTTGGTTGGTTTATGGGAGGGGCCAAACAATGAGGTCATTGGTCCCAAGGGATGAGGAAGAAAAACAGCTGTGCCCTTTCAAAGGGACCATCCCAGAATTTGCCTGAAGCGATTTAGGAAAATCATGGAAAGCCTCAATCAAGATGGCAGGATGTGGGTTTGAACTTTCCAGTCCTGCACGATGCGACTTGTGGGACTACAGGCCCTGTCATCTTGGAACACGGTATCGCCACTGGGGATGCGACTTGTGGGAATGCGGGCCCTGTCATCTTGGAACACGGTATCGCCACTGGGGAACAAACACCTGATCAGCCAAAATGGTCACAATCCTTCGCAGTAAGGCAACCTTGCAAAGTAACTGTGGGACCACAGAATACCTCAATGTGCATGCCCAAATCCTCATCACTGAAGCCCCAACATGTTTCACTTTTTGGATGTAAACTTAGCCAGAAGTTGCAAACAGTGTGCAACAAGTCTCAACTGATCAAATGACTCTTCTGTTAATCCACAGCCCATGTTTTATGTTTTTGTCACCATGTTTTGCTATTACAGGCTTCTGCATCACTAAATGAGTGGTTTTGGAACTCTAGCTCACCCTGAAAATTGCCGCTTATGGAGCTCCCTTTCTAGTGTTTTGGTACCGACAGGTTTACGAGCGCAACATTCAGTTCTGAAGTGACTTTTGCAGGCACTGTCCTCTTATTTTTCCATCTCATTGTGAGTTACTGTATGACTTTTCCACTTTCCCTGTACACACTATAAATCTTCAATACGGTGCCGCTTGCAACACCAAACACATGAGCTATGTTGGTTATGGAACCTACGCCTACACCAAACAAGAGTTTGCCCATGTTTGAATTCCGATGTAACGCAATCAAAACTATACAAAACTCTGTTCTGATCACGACTGGCACTTTCAATGTATTGACGCTGTTGAGCAGGTGCTGTTCATGGTCCAATACAGGTGCCACCTGTAGGCTCGGCTAGCATCTGTATTTCTGTTCAAGCATGCTTTTCGTGTAGTGTTTCCCTACGTATGTCCAACCCATTAGCTCCTGTTCTCAGTCCACTCCCCCACATTATTCTTATGCTATGCATCTGCCTCCTCTCTCTCTCTCTCTCTCTCTCTCTCTCTCTCTCTCTCTCTCTCTCTCTCTCTCTCTCTCTCAGCATTCAACATCAGTGTCAGTCCCTGCCGCCACCCCCCCCCCCCCCCCCTTTCTTCACCCACTACAGTGTATGACGAAACCCCTCACCTGAGTCTTTCTAAGTTGCAGTGTTGGCACAACATAGCCACGCATATGTGTATTTTGTTAGCTGTGAAGATGGATGCATCTAAAGCCCAGCAACATCCTGTATTGCTTACATGCTTAACAACAATTCACCATTTCAACTATACAGTGTAATATATCATACCTCCCCCAGCTGTATCATTGATAAGGATAGAAGCTGAAGTAATGAGTTAAAATTTGTGCCAAGGTTGGGACTTTTAACATGGGTCTCCTGCTTACTAGGCAGATGTGCCCTCAACCACTACTACACCTGGCACTGCAGCTAACACAGCTGTACAGACTCCCCCCCCCCCCCTGCCCCCCACCTCCCCCCCCCCCCCCCCCCCCACACACACACCAGCACTACTCGATACCCAACCCCCACCCCCTCTTAAATCATCAGTATTGTCGAGGCTCTCCAATAATGGAATTGCACCCCACCTTTGTACATAATTTAATAACGGGAAAATCAAGATGGGCTGAAGTGTGAATTGAAGTTTGTGTTAGGGAGGGCACTGCACTAGGGTAATGCTTCTGCTGTGCTATTCACAATAGCAGAGTGGTGTAGTGGACAGCACATCTGCCTAGTAAGCAGGAAAAAAAGATTCAAGTCCCTGGCTTGGTAGAAATTTTAATTCAGCTTCTATCCTTATTGAAAATAAAGCTGAGACTCAACATGCCTCTAGGAAAATTTAATTCCATCAGATCAATAGATCTCCCAGCTGGACCGTGACTCTCTTTGAATAAAAGCTACTCTAGTTGCTGATATGTATTTTTTTTATTTTAATTGAGTCCGTGACCAGGAACCTTATTGTTTTATTGAACTGACCTAACACGAACACTACTGCAAGAATATGGGAAGTGCATATATCACTAACCTGCAACCTTTAGGCTGTAGTTTGCAGCTTCCTTCATACCCTTTATGGGAGGTAGGATGGGAGGCTTCACCGTCTGTAGGAAGGTGAAGGTGACCATAGCAAGAGCATGAGACGTCAGCTCCGGTCTTGGCGAGTTCCTGGCTACCGGCGTCAAGTCTATGCTGTAAACCCAGCGCTTGAGGAACAACAAGAGGGGCCGGATGCGGCTGTCCAGGGACAACACAAATCTGGGAACAGAAATGAAAGCTAGACTATGAAAGCTAGACTATGCCAGCAGATACAGCCATCACTACTGACAAAAGTTGCAAAAGTGGATCAAAAAGTAAAGTCCTCACTACCACAGCTCACTAAGAGGAAGTCCCCGGGGAAAAGTAAATTTGCAGGCAAAGCATCGTGTCTTGACCACATACTATATACTTAATTTTAGTTTCATATAAACAACACTAATAATACTAATATAAATTATCTACAGAAGAATGGAACAAGGGGTATAATGCAAGTTGGGGAAGATCAGTTTACGTTACAGAGAAATGTTGGCACATGTGAGGCAATACTAACTCTATGACTTAAGTATCTTAGAATACAGACTGACAAAAGGCAAACCCACATTTGCAGATAAAGTTAACTGGAATGACTCTAAAAAAATTCTGAAGTTATGAAGTTATAAAGGATAAAAAGCAGGGGGTGAAAGGTTATTTACAACTTGTATGGTTCAAATGGCTTTGAGCACTATGGGACTCAACATCTGACGTCATCAGTTCCCTAGAACTTAGAACTACTTAAACCAAACAAACCTAATAATGTCACACACATCCATGCCCGAGGCAGGATTCAAACCTGCGACCGTAGTGGTCGCATGGTTCCAGACTGAAGAGCGTAGAACCGCTCGGCCACACCATCTGGCTCCAACTTGTATATGACTAACCGAAGACATGAAGTCTGTAATGAGTCTACAATCATTTTTGGCACTTTATTTTCACAAGACCGTCTTTATCACACAGATTTCTTACACTTTATTACCGGTTTTGGCATATTGCCATCCTCAGAACTGTAAAAAGATAAGTATGGTGTAAGCGACAGGTTCAATAAATTAACGCTGAATCCAACAAGTCTTAGTGATACATAAATATAAAAATTATAAAATGTTTATAGCCACGTATGGCAGCCATACATACATTTGATATATTCTGATGTAAATCATCATCAAGTTAAACATGTGATTACATGATACATGCTGGTAATAATCAGATTGTGTCTGGTATTTAGACAAGAGACTAATACCAACAGAGGGCACTTTAGCTAGAGCACATATTAAACCAGTGCCACCAATATGATGATTAAATTGCAGCATGCACAGTCATTAGTTTAAAAAAATTTAACTACTACCCATAGCAAAATGAGCATCTGAGAATAAAACTTAACTGATGTGAAATTGGATTCATACATAAAATACAATAAAAAGTATAAATACTAATATAATACAGCCACAAGCTTGACTAGGTAAAAACATACAACCCGTATAAGCTAATATAGAAAGTGTAACAATAAAATAAAATACCTATTTTTTTTACCTCTGACATACAGTTACTATTTTATTAATTGTATTACAATTACATTTATGGTAACTGGTCTTTCAGGTTGGCAATTTTTTTACATATTTTATTTTATTATTACACTTTTTATATTAGCTTATACAGGTTGTATGTTATACCTAGTGAAGATAGTGGCTGTATTATATTAGTATTTGTACTTTTTATGGTATTTTAAGTATGAATGTTTAAAAAAAAAATTAATGACTGTGCATGCCACAATTTAATCATCACATTGGTGACACTGGTTTAATATGTGCTCTGGCTAAAGTACCATCTGCTGGCATTAGTCTCTTGTATAAATACCAGATGCAATCCGAGTATTACCAGCACGTACCATGTACTCACATGTTTAACTTGATGATGATTTACATCAGAATATTTTAATCAAGTGTACGGCTGTCATAAGTGGCTATAAACATTTTTTAATCTTTTATATTTATACATCACTAAGACCTTTTAGATTTAGTGTTCACTTATTGAACCTGTCTCTTACACAATATTTATCTTTGTAACAGATCTGAGAATGACAGTATGCCGAAACTGGTAATAAAGTGTAAGAAACCTGTTTGATCAAGATCTGTGTGAAAATAAACTTGTATATAAACCAGACGGCAGTTATAAGATTCAAAGGACATGAGAGGGAGGCAAGAGTTGAATAGGGAGGGAGAAACTTTAGCAGCCTACCTGCCCTCTGTTTCCTTTCCCCATTCCCTGTGTTATTCAATTTGTACATGCAACGTTCTGTGAGCAACCGATTGTGAAAGTTCATATGTGGCATGAAAATCCATGACAGACATTCCCAATATTTTAGCAGATGTTAGGATCCAAGAGCCTCTGAAAATTTAAAGTTCTGAGACAAGTTGTTCCAGGAGGCTCTCAACAGACAGGAATACTAAGAACTGTACTGCTCAAAAAGGAGTATATAGAACTATTTTTATTTACAATTTTCTTGTGGTTTTTGTGACAATTTGAAATGTACATAATTACTACCACATTTTGCACTGAAATTTAAAAGCAACCCACCATTTGCTCTTCTTGGGGCAAAAGGACTTAAGTCTAGAAGTAGCAGAAAATGATATGACATACACGAAACAGTGACTTTAACAATGCCTGGCTGTGTGTGTGTGTGTGTGTGTGTGTGTGTGTGTGTGTGTGTGTGTAAAAATGTCAGCAGATAATGTGCGGAACAAGTATGATTTCTTTATATATATGACTGAACTACAAGCAACTATACTGCGTTACAAAGAAGAAAATCAGTTTAAATGTACCATGCTTGTATAAGATACAAGTGGAACAAAAACTGGATGTACCAATAATAACCATACCACGCAATAACTTGGTATTGTATAAAAGGCTAGTTATTTGAAAAAAAAAAAAAAAAAATGGTTGTAACAGCACAACAAAAATTAAGACTGGTTCTACACCTGTAGGAATAAACAAATGCATAGTAAACAGTAACATAAAATCTGAAGCTAAAAGCTGCGACAATATTCAAAAGGAAAAACATACCATGGAAAATAGAATCAAAGTCAAATCTACAACACAAAAAGGTCTTCATTACACAATATAACTTCTCAACAGCAAAACAAAATATTTGTGTGTCTAGAAGAACTAATTTCATTATTAGACACTCATGGCCATAACATAACTGAATGCTGCGTGCACTCGTGCATGTGAAATCAAAAGTTGAGAGGTGGTGTGCAAGCACAAGCAAATGTATACAGTTACATAGATCAACATATAAAAAGAATAGAAGGAAATAGTTAAAACTATATGTGGAAATAACAATGTCATAATTAAAAATACTTGAGAAGGAAATCCCCATTATACAGAAAACAGAGGCCAGAGTCTGTATTAGTTACAAGAAAATTACAAGTAGAACACGAAACAGCAATGAGGCCCACTGCCACAATGTAATAAAAGATTTAAAAATCATTATATTGTCAACATATCGTATCACAACATTAAATTAAAATCTATGGCAAGAAGACTGCTGATGCAGATGGGGCGCCACCTCGTGACGAGAAGGCAACCTGACTTGTAGTCAAATGCTAAAGCGCAGCTAGATGGCGGAAAGCGGCACTACAAGCGAACAGTCCTGGGGCCGAAATGTTGCAGTCTATTGTCATAATAATGAGCCAAAAAATTCTATATCAGTTTGCCAAAAATACTGAAGAATTTTGTTTTGGCTGGCACAAGTGCATGCAGCATTCACTTATGTTATGGCTATGAATGGGTAACAGTCAAGCTAGTCCTACTGACTATTGGACACAGAAACAGTTTAATTTGCTGTAAAAATGTTACGTGGTTTAACAATGACCTTTTTATGTTTTACATTTGACTATTATTTCATTACCCAGAGCATGTTCTTGCTCTTGAATACTGTCACAGCTTTTAACATTCGATTTTATGTTTCACTGTTTACTATGTATTTGTTTGATTCATTTATTTTTACAGGCTTAGAACCAGTCTCATTTTTGTTGTGCTGTCACAACCAAAATATTTCAATGATCTTGGCTGTTATACCAGTGGCAGTTATTGCACAATACAATCATTCCTGGTACATCCAATTTTTGTTCAAGTTGTGTCTCTTATGAGCTTCATGTGTAAAATGTTTTACCTTCAGTGTAACACTATAAAGCTCCACTAGTTCATTTTGATATAATATTTATATATTATGAAACAAATACGAACAAAGAGATAGAGGGGCTGGCCAGTACTTACCTCAGCTCAGTACAGCCGATAGATACACAAATCAGAACAGATTTTCCATTATTTATATATTATGCTCATTCCGTGAGTTGTATGTTGAAATTTTTACCACTAGTGATAGGTTACCACATTTGTATGTATGTGTTCCTTCAAAAATTCCAAGCTTAATAACTATTTTGCCAAAAAGAAATTTTGCCTAATGTGACTTTTTTGTGCTTGTTCACAGACCGGAGGAGGTTGCATTGACAACTGGAACTAGTCTAATCATTGTGTTTTAATTTCTATACACATACGTGATCTAGACAAATTAAAAATATTTTCAGAACTGATTTTTTAAGACAAGAAAAAGGTTATAAGACTGTTTTTGAATTATGCTACAGAATGAAGAACAAATTGTGCCAATTCAGAGTCAAAGGGTCAACTGAACCTAACACCCCAATTCACTTATATCTGTAGCACTCTGTCTCCTGTTTTGTGATAATACTAAATGAGCTTCCCTTCTTTGAACTTTTTCAAAGGCCAATGTCAATCCTATCTGATGCAGATCCCACACCTCACAATAATACTCCAGAAGAGGGTTGACGATTGTGGCGTAAGCTGTCTCTCTCTTCCACCTAATAATGTTATGGTGTCCACATCACACACGTGCAAACAGAAAGAGAACAGAACATCGATAATGTTTCTTCTGGCTACTTTATTTTTGGAATGTAGATCATGGTGACTGACTGATCTGTAGCAAAGCTCTAGGTCTGCATTTGGTGAAAGGTGTGAGAGTACGAAAAGATTAGTAGTTGTGACAGACTGATCTGTAGTGTAGTGCAAGGTCTAGGTAAGGTTTGAAGATATCAGTTTGGTTGTGGGACGGTGGAGCAGTATCAAATGACTGTTCATCCAAGCCGAATATTTTGCTGGAAGAGGGCCATATTTGAAGTGATAAATGATTAGATGAAAGTGCCAAATGCATCATAAAAGACACTGCCACAAACACAGCACCACACAAACTGCTTAGTCAAGCACCATCCAGGCACCTGGTGGAAGTGCTTACAAGACCCAAAATGGTCAAAGAGACTCCTGCCAATTAGTGGCTGTGCCTCAACATCGCATCCATTCAAATCTGCTCATTAGTCTGCACTGTCAAGCCTAAAGCAATGTGATAATGCTGTCCTGATGCCTGTGTAAGCCTCAACTACCTCCTGCCTACTTTTTGTTCCCACAATGGAAACGCCGAGCCAGTCACAACTGTAATGACACTAAAGTATTTTTGCCACGCTTTTGCTCCACTACTAGACTAATATTTGAAAGTTAGCTTGCTCAAAAATTTTGTTATAATTGAGAGATCTGCATACTGAAGTGAAAATAAAAACAGCATTTAGTGTTGTAAAAGAGAATAAATACCGTTTCTCCGCACATTAGTGCGTGTTGCCAAGTTTTTGGAGCGACAAGGAGTCGTTATAATTCTGCAGTGTGTGCAACAAGTCTGTGCAGTGCACAACTACCACAGAGTCCCCAGCACTCTGGCTAACCTGTCTCTGAAATGTGTAGGTTCCACAACAACATTAACAATTCTACAAACAAGTTACTCTGTGTAACAACATTTTTGTTTTAGGTGATTATTTGTTAGGACTGGGCCAGTAAGATTTCTACAAACTACAGACAGATTACCAAATTAGTCTGATTTACACACAAGTCTTCTAAAGTGCTTTGAAATTCGGCCACACATTTTCTCGACAACAATAAAATTTTACAATGAAACACAGAGGACTGCCATACAATACTAGGAAACTGAAATAGCTTAATACCACGGCAGATTATAATCAAACTGGCAATAACTATAATGTGCAGGTACTGAGGTTTATTCTTGTGGAGAAGCCGATTCCCCACAACTCCAAGTCATCATTAGCACGACATGTTGCAGCACTCCATACGTGTTGTAAATGCTGATTACTGGTAAATAAATTGTTGTTCTTTTTAAATTTTTTGTGAAATTTGATTTGAACCATATTATAATATGCATCAACGTGCCATCCAATTAGCAACTGAGAGTCAGCTCTGAGTGCCATGTAAAACTATCCAACTTTGTATGTTATCTGTGCAAAGAAAATTTTTTTCTGTTTTCTTCAGTAGCGAGTAATGATGAAAACATACATTTTTTATTAAATATTTGGGTGTAACGTAAATAGTAGAAGTAGTTTTGAACATCTGAGAAAGCTGTGCTTAAGTCAGTACATATGCCAAAGTAACTATGTTGTTGGGGGCTCCGGTGAGGGAAGAGGGGTGAAGGACAAGGACTGGTGAGAGGCAGTGTTCGGAAAAGTCACCCAGAACTCAAGGTCAGGGGAGACTTACTGGACAGGATGTTGGGGGCTGCACTAAACGAGATTTGAATAGGTTTTCAAATCCTGTCCGGTGCAGTCCCCAACATTCGGATTACCATTCTCATCCCTTCTGGTAAGGCTCCCTGACCTGCTGTTCTAAGAAACTTTTCTGAACTCTACCCCTTTTCTTAAACCTCACCAGTCCTTTTCATTCACACCTCTTTTTTTCCCCTTCAACCCTTCCGGATCCAAAAGCTCGCATAGGTAACGCTTTTGTACATTGTTCTCCTGCCACCACTTGGTGGGTACAATTACATTATATTTTCAAAATTTTATTAGTTTTGTTGATTAGCAGATGACAGACTATTTTACCAAAAGAATGGTGTTCCAGAAAAAGTGGATAAATGTGATCATAATTTTGAGTGAAGTTAGTTCACAATGAATTGGCAGATGTGCAATTATTCTGCAGCTGTGTTAATTTCACTGTTGAAAATGCTGCCAGATTTCTAGATCAACTTTGCACAAGAGCAGATAAAATTTTTGAGTATAGACTTTTGTTTGTTTCTAAATTACAACTTTTGGCACTAAAATTCATTTCAAAGAATCACTGGTTTTGTTTCACATAACAGAAATGATATCAATTAGAATGTGAAGACCACCAGTTGTTTTGTGCCAATACACTGACTACATTTTTTTTTAAATTTGGAAATGTTGTATTTTTGTGCTTATTTAATAATAATGTAGTTTGCATATTTGTGAAGGTGGCTCTGTAACACTACCAGGTTATTTATTACACAACATATTACGCAAACAAGTACTGCTTGAAGGCCTCACTATAACCTGATTTTTCTTTTTATTTAATTTTTTTTAAAGTACTACTCGGACAGCTGGCCTGGAAGTAGTAGTGTTATAACCTTGTTGACATAGGTTGTATTTCTTCATCGTGCAATTAACACTTTTATATGAATAATTAAGCAGAAGAAATGGTATTGGCTGCTTCTTAAAGATTAGTATGGAAGAGCATATTAAATGTAGTTTATGGCGGTCAGTGTTACTGTTTCATTCAGGGAACAATCTGAAAGTCAGTAGTAGTTTGAGTAATCATCATGGGAAGTAGTTCGATCAAATAAGTTCAATAATCCAACACCAAAAATTCATAGTTTCATATGAGCCTGAACAAATAACATCACAACAGTTATCAAAGTTAATTAAGTTATAGTTCCCAATTTTAATGATGTCTTTTCAAAATAAGACACACTGAACATTGTGCAAGTGTGTGTGCCAAATAAATAAAATGTCATGTGACTAGAGTCTCCTGTCAGGTAGATCGTTTGCCAGGTGAAAGTCTTTCAATTTGACTACCTCGGCACCTTGTACGTCAATGGGAATGAAATGGTGACGATTAGGACAATCCAAGACCTAGTCCCCGAGCGGAGAAAATCTCTGACCCAGCCGGGAATCGAACTCGGGCCCTTAGGACTGACATTCTGTCACGCTGACCACTCTGTTACCGCAGCCGGTCTGTGCCTAATAACATCCTTAAACATTATCTAGAAAACTGGGTTGTGGGGTGCAATCAGTGGTTTATGTCCAAGCCACGTCAGTGAATCTGAACTATGTGAGGGGTTTTGATTCTGGGTTGTTACGAAGGATTACCCTAGGTGGTCCACAAGTAAATTAGCAGAAGATGGTGCCGCGAGGGCGCCCATTGTTGTACCATGGATTTGTCTTTAGGTGACGACTTCAGAGAAGAAGTAATTGTGGGCAAGGATATTGGTGATGGTGACCACGAAGGAGGGTCTAAGTACGGAATCAGTCAGGCATTTGGAAAGGCAGTTTTCAATAGCAGCAAAGTCACAGGCGTTGGGGATATTAGATACAGGTTATGTGATCAGCAGGGTACCGTACAGTAAAGAATCAGGAACTGCAGAGAGTTGCATGGGGAAGTGGTCTTATATAGGAGGGTAATTTCTGGGCAGGAGGGTAATTTCTGGGCAACAGGGTGAAGATTCTGGTCCATGAGAGTAGAGATTCTCTCGGTGGGGGCACAGTAACTGGCCACAATGCAGTGTTCTGGGTAGTTAGGCTTATGGACTTTTGAAAGCATATAGAAGGTTGGGGTGCAAAAAGTGATATGGGGTAGGGTCTCAGATGGACTCAGGGGAGAGGTTCTGGGATGGGCCTAAGGATTTGAGGAGATCCTGTTGGATTTCTGGAACAGGGCACTGTGGCAGTGTTTGCAGGTGCATTAATTTCACAGCTGGCAGTGTCCCCTGCCAGGTAATCCCTGCAGTTCAAGACCACAGTGGTTTAGCCTTGGTCAGCAGGTAGGATTACTACTGACATGGATAAAATCATCCTCCTTACTAATTTAGTAATTAAAAAGAGTTCAAAAAGTTCACTTAACTAAATAATAATTCTGTGTGGCTCAACAGCCTGGTACAAAGCTTTCAACTGGATGCCGCTTTGTCCATAAAGTACTCCAGTGATCCTAGCAGATAAAGGGAAACAATGGTTTAATGTGGAATTCACACCAATTGTCGTTCCAGGCAAATCTTCACACTCGAGAGGTTAAGGCCAAGTTCAAGGCAGACTGAAATAATTCATGGTACAATTGGGCATTGATTCTGTGACCTTCCAGTTTCCAGATTAGTGTTTTACCACCAGGCACAACAGCCATCAGATGAGTCAGCAGGGTTTTACATCACAAATTACCAGTGGCATATAAATTGTACCCTGTACCTAACTGATCAACCAGTGTTCCATTTGCTTAATAAAGGAGTTGTATCACAATCAGTTTCATGAAATAAAAAGAAACAACCTCAAATTTCAACCATGTCTATTGCCAGTTTGATCAGAGAAAGTTTATGGGACCTACTTGCTCTCTCTCTCTCTCTCTCTCTCTCTCTCTCTCTCTCTCTCTCTCTCTCTCTCTCTCTCTCACACACACACACACACACACACACACACACACACACACACACACACACACTAACAATGGCTGATGCATGAATTAGCCACACACATCAGTTTCTCTATCATTGCAGATGCACACCTACTCTGATTTCACATAACATTATGTTCCTGTTGGTCAAACCACATATACAGATGCACAGTGTAGGTACCTTGGGTAACAGCTCATCTACTAACTGGAGTTGACAGAAAGCAAATGGAAACATCCATGGAGAATGTAAGTTAAAAAAACAAAGAAGGGAGCAAGAATGGAGTTTAACATCCTGATTACAATGGGGTGATTAGAAACTGAGCAAAGATTGGAATAGGGAATGGATGGGGAAGGGAACTGGATTAGTCCCTTACAAGGGAACCGTACCAGCATTTGCTTTCCGAGATGTAGGGCAATAACAGAAGAACTAAATCTCTACGGTTGGACGGAGATTTGCACCATCAACCTCCTGAACGCAAACTTAGTGGGCTACCCACTAACTACACCACCTCTAGCATTGTTAGCAGAACAGTAATAGCAATGTTTTTTTAAGAGGGATGTCTGGAAAGAAAAAATACAAGATTTTTTTTTTTTACAGAAACATAAATGTGTATATTTGAACGAAACATACAGGAACAGCAGCATAGGTATTATATATAAGTTTTCCACACAATAACCATTTACTTCAATGCATTTTGCCAATCGTGCAATAAGTTTTGTAACACCTGCATTGTATATGTCTTCTGCCAACTCCTTAAACTGTTTCTTCACTTTAATTTTCATCCCATCACCATTGAAAAATTTCTCCAATTTAGGAAATAAATAATAGTCACTAGGTGCAAAACCGGGAGTGTGAGAGGGACGGTTTGAGAGATTCCAATGAAATGGGGTCAAGAACCCCTACATTGCTCTAACAGATTGCAGTCCAGCATTGTCACAGAGGAGGCAGACACACTTCTTCAACACTGCACAGTGTTTGCTCTGTATGGCATTGCGGAGTTTTTTTTTTTTTTTTGGGGGGGGGGGGGGGGGATCTTTCAGTATCGTGCACAGATGACTATTTTGCCTCTCGGCTAGAATTCAACAAGCAAAACTCTTTTCTGTACAAGAAAACAGTTGCCATGACTTTTAGAGGCGATTGCAGAGTTTTGATTTTTTTTGTAGAAGGGAAACGAGTATGGTGCCACTGCACTGATTGTGTCTTGTTCTCTGGGTCATGGTAGTAAAACCATACTACATCCCCTATCACTAAAGAGTTGAGGTAAGTGTCACCTGCAAAATGATTGAGAAACTTTTGCATGGCCTAGACTCTTGATTTTGTGTTCTGCAGTAGAACCTTTGAGAGATCAGTCACAATTTCGTGAACAACAGTTTAAGAAACTTCAGGACACAGTCTGTGCTGATCATCAATGGTTACACAGCGATCAGAATGAAATTGTTCCAGTTTTTGCACCAGTTCAGTCAGTCACTGTGGATGGGTGTCCACTTCTCTCTCCAGTATGAATTTCCATTCTTCTGAAGGTGAAATTCCATACCAATTTTGTCACATGTCGCTGTGACATGACCTCCTTCCCAAACATGGATATTATTTTGCGATGAACCGCTGCTGAACCTTGCCCTTAGGATTCAGGTAGTGTACACAGTATGTGCTTTGCACATGGTAGGAAATGTAATAAGATTGCTCATTTTTAACTGTCAACCTAACAAGAGTACGGTAGCTACGCTGCAGATGACTGTTACCATTACTTCATTTCAGAGTGCGCTACCACATACAACAGTAATAACTAATCCTTGGTAGAGCTATAGCTCTTGTAACCTTACTTTCTGGATATTCCTCATATTTATAAAATGGGCACATGTAATACAATACCAACAGATAAGCAGCACTTCTACCTTCTCTTTGCTGGTGTGAAAACATGATCAGAAAGTAACGGGAATTTGTGTTTTTCTAAAAAAAAATTTATTTGTTCACCAAAATCTACTTGCTCCCATTCAACATAATCCCCCACCCACCCTCAGATAAACACTTGTGCCAGCATTTTTTATAACCTTAGAAGCATTATTTCATCAATGGTTGCAAAATGATATCTTTTTACAGGAACAGAAAGAACTTGCAGGGGGATCATGTCCGGTGTATAGGGTGGCTGAGGCAACATACCAGTTTTATTTTCTTAGGAAACAATCTTAACATTCATTGAGGTGGAGTAGGAGTATTATTGTGATGCAATTTCCACAAGTGGTTTTGCCACAGTTCTAGTCATTTTCTTCAGACTGCTTCACGCAAACAGTGCATAACTTCCGTGTAGTATTGCTTATTGACCATATGAACATAAGGCAGGAATGCATGAAGCACTATCCCTTTGTAATCTAGGAAAATGGTGATGAGAACCTTTATGTGTGATCAAACCTGGAAAACATTTTTTTTGTCTTGGGTCTTCAGGCAGTTTCCATTGGGACGATTGGGTCCCTGTTTCGATACCACACCCTTATACTTACAGTTCATCATCTGTTAGAATCTCCTTTAGAAGTTCTGGATCACTGTTCACTTCCTGAGCTAAATCTATGCAATGTCGCTTTTGGTCTAAATTCAACAATTTTGGACAAACTTTGCTGCTGTATGTTTCATGGCCACAATGTCCAAAAACATTACTTGGTATGAGCCAAAAGCTATTTCAACATCAGAAACCTCTCCGACGGTGACTTTCCAAAACCATTTTTTTACTTTTTCCACATTGTCATCAGTAATTAATGTGCTTGAGTGTCCAGGGCAGTCATCACCTCCAACATGTTCTTGACCCTGTTTCAAATATTTATACCACTCGTAAACTCTTGACCTACTCATTCGTCAAAAGCCACAGTCAATACTTCACATCTGGTGCTGCACTTTATTCCTTTTTTCAAGCAAAATTTAATACAAATTCTTTCAGCCACCTTTCTCAAAAGTAATAATTCACTGAGCGGTCGAAAAACAAATACAACCTTTTTGACCTTGAACAATAAACTAAATATTGAAAAGAGCTGAAAATGCAAAGATACATGATGATCACTTGTACCAACAATACAAAAAATGAAACTTTCTGTTGCACTAAAACTTTGTACTGGACCAAGACTCAAATTCGGGAGCTTTGTGTTTCACAGGCAAGTGCTCTACCGACTGAGCTACCCATGCACGACTCACGACCCATCCTCACAGCTTTACATCTGCCAGTACCTTGTCTCCTACTTGCCTAACTTCACAGAAGTTCTCATGTGACACTTACAAAACTAGCACTCCTGGAAGAAGGGCTAGTGCGAAACATTGCTTAGCCACAGCCTGGGGGTTGTTTCCAGAATGAAATTTTCACTCTGCAGCAGTGTGTGTGTGCGCAGATATGAAACTTCTAGGAGTGCTAGTCTTGCAAGTAATACAGGAGAGCTGCTGTGAATTTTGAAAGGTGGGAGGTGAGGTATTGGTGGGCATAAAGCTGTGAGGGCACGTCATGAGTCGTGCCTAGGTAGCTCAGTCGGCAGAGCACTTTACTGCGAAAGGAAAACGTCCCGAGTTCAACTGTCAGTCCAGCACACAGTTTTAATCTACAAGGAAGTTACAAACAAACAAACAAACAACACACACACACACACACACACACACACACACACACACACACACACACACACACACACACACACACACACACCCTGATGCAGAGTGAAAATTTCACTCTGGAAGATAAAAAGTAATTTTGAAACAACAGCAAATTAAAAAATTCCCATTACTCTTTGATCACATCTCATTTTGTACACTGTGATCGCTCAAACCATCAACTGAAGACGGCTCACTGACTGATTGACTTGTTTAGTGTCAACTTCAGCAATTCGATGGAATACATTACCCAGAAAGCCTGCACTGTGTGCTGGTACAGTTGAGCCAAATTTCATTTTATGTTCCCTTTTTAAAAAGAATGTCATGTTTATATTAATGGTAAACTGTGATACTTTCTAGATAAGTCTTGAGGAGATGGAGGGGATAACCAAATAAAAAATGGATGCTATTTAAAAAAGTGTTACTGTTCAAATCTTTGGAATGAACAAATTTACAGGAAAGGCAATCAAGGTAGTTAATGTCCTGCAGTTAATACTATGTTTGATTGATTCATTTTTTATTGTACTTCTGGATAAGAAGTTATCTGGTGCGATCAAGATGAATGGAACACCCTGTACAGTTCTCCTGAATCCTAACATAACTACAGCAAAATTCATAAAAGAGGAGGTTGCAGTCTATGCACATTCCCGAGCAGTAGCTTACCTCAACAGCCGAGCATTGCGGCAACCGATGCCATTTGTGAAGGCTGCGTCACAGCGCGTGTTGCTGGGACAGTGGAGGAACTTGACGATAGGCACACGCGCCCTGGGAATGGCCGTCACGTGGTTGAACTCGGGCCACGCCTTAGCTAGCTGTCGTTTCACGGTCTGTACAATGGACACCAGCTCCTCCACGGTCGGGACATACTCGCCGTAGAACGTGTCACCTGAAGGCACGGCAGTGCTGTGGTGTTATTTATTTTGCAAATATGAAACATGGTGTATTAAAAATTTACTCTGTTGTGGATAAGAAATAATGACTGTATAGAAGGATTCATTATTATATTTTACTAGCAAACCCAGCAATGTATTGCAACTGCTAAATAAGCATGGGAATTGGATATACGTTCTGATCTCCCCCCCCCCCCCCCATCTCTCCTCCCCTCCCCGTCCCCCTACCTCTGTCCATCACCTCCTGCTCCCTGTACGTTTCTTATCCCACACTCACTCTATCCATCTCCTCCTTCCTCATCTCTCTGCCCATATCCTCCTTCCCCTTCTTTATATCCACTACCACCTCGTGTCTCTCTCTCTCTCCACCTCTTCCTCTCCTCTCTCTGTGACCTTATGTACTGTTATAGTGCACAGAACCTTGAATGGAATAGAAGTCAATATGAATTGGTAAATCTATTGGAATCATTAGTAAACTGGGTATGAGAGAGACCTTTTCAGCTGCTGGACCGGTAAAGTAGTAAATTCAGTGACAGTATTTCACACAGTTTCAACATATGAACACGTAGGAACATTAACTTAGCCATGAAGACAACTTCCCTGTTTTCTGCTAAAAATGACTGCAAAAAGCAAAACAAAACCACACATTTTCACAGCACACACTTGCATGTTCTTCCTCACAGTCAGTTTAATAGAAAGTATTTACTGTAGAATTCTCATGTGATTTGCCTGCATACACACCACGAACTGACATATTCAATCCTTGCAACACACCAAAGATACAATCACCACTGATAACATACTGAACTATTGTTTTAATTGTACTCTTTTTCATAAAATATCAATATTCAATCAGAATTTGTTGTTATTAAAACATGTGACAGCAGAACTGTCAAACCGACAATCACATTTTCTTCATCGAAATTTTTATAAAAAAACACCATCCGAATTTCAGACTTTTCTGGTTGATTTTCTCTCGTGCAAACCTTGTCCTGACAAATAAGGACATAAACATGATATTATCTCAGTGATTACAAAACAGTAATTTTTAGAAAACTGTGGCAGTGTAAATGCATTAATCTTCATCGGAGTACCGGACAGGTGAAGACTCTTCACGATCTCAATTTGACGACGGATGGGAAGTGCCGCTGTCGTGCATGCCAGTGTACCTATTCGGAGCTGAAGGGGCATCTGCTTCGAGTGAGAACCCTGTGGGAGCCCCATTAGAAAGTCAATCGCCGCCACCTAGTATTACTAGTGGTGCGATTCTGCAATTTAGGTCTCGCGTAATCCCAAGGACGCCGGCAGGCCAGGATGTGCCTGACCGGCTTGGACATTTTCCAGATGGTGATGCAACGCCTAAGTGTCATCGTGGGTATAAAAAGAGCAGCGATTCGTTTCTTACTACAGTCGATGCTTCTTCTGTTGGTGGCAAACAACACTTTGTTAATACTATTCTTTCTGTTTGGTCTGTTTTGAAGTATTGTGTGTCGGAGGAACATTTTGCGCAAGGTAATTTGATGCATTTGCATTGTTATGTGAAGGTGAAAATTAAGATGTTTTTAGAAGAAGTTCGTTCTGGTTTGGAATTCATGTTTGGTAGTATTAATGGTGTGTTTGATGTTCAAAATCGTAGAACCGCAGAAATCTGCTTTAATATACATTACTAAACATGACTCACAACCGTTATCTAATTGCAATGATTCAGCTTTGTCATTTAATGTTCGTTTACGCAAATGGACTGAGCAAACTAGTAGGTTTGATTATAGAGATCCATTTTTAGTTAATAATTGGAGTGATATACGTTTCATTTAGAAGTACTTTGATTCCTTTCAGGCTAATCGGGTCATTGTGCATTCTTTGAGCGAGTGTAATTTAAGTTATAATGGCTGGGCGGACCACGTTGTTCGCTGGAATAACAAGGCCTTTCGGTCCATGGAGGATCGTAAGAAGCAATTATATTTATTTGGTGATACAAATATTGGCAAGTCAACTTTAGTGGAGAAGGTGTTGTCAAAAAAGCAGCAAGTATATTTGCCATTTTGTTCCGAATTCTGATTTGGTGGTTACGATAGTCGTATTCACAAGGGAATTGTTTTTGAAGAGTGAGTTGCCCAGGTGGAGTCAATATGCATCTGTTCTGAAGCGTATAGTTGAAGGCCAACCAGTGACTGTTAATGTTAAGAATAAGCCTGGTATGGTTATTATACGCCGTGGCTTGGTGATATTTGTATCGAATGAATTTAGTATTGGAGATGAAGCACTTATTTCCAGACTCAAAGTTTTACATGCAGATTGTCATATTGTCCATTGTTGTTCATTTAAGGACGAGGTGCATGCAGCAGACGTGTCTGATGTGGAGACCGCGCAAGAGGTTGTCAGTATATCTCGTTGGATGAGGATGTACCGGAAGTTTCGTGCTGCACGTCCTCGGCGTTGGATACGCCGACGGACAAATCTAACTAGGCCCATATTTGGTCGAATGTGTAGGTGGCGTACTGAGTTCACTCAAACAGATGGTGTACATTTTGAGTATAGTAAAATGGCCACTCTTGAGAAGCATGATGAGAAAGCGAAGCACTTTTCTACGTTGCAACATTATATTACCGATGAGTAAGCTTTTTAGTAACAAATATGCCTCTGTAATTATTAACAAGATTGTAACATGTGTGTATAGGGCCAATGTTAGGTTTGAGATACTAACTCTTGTGATTTGAATCCACAGAGGGCGTCTGGTGTACCTTGGCTTAAATATACTAGAAGGAATAGGTTTAAGTTTACAACGTATTCTAAGCTGGAACAGAGTGCCGATATAACGAAAGTGAAATCCTGGACAGATCTACAAAAGGAATGTAAAGTCAAAAATCGCCTGTTTCAAGGTACTAACGTGTTTTATATTGGACTACAAATTGCTGGTGATGAACCTGCGAAAAATGATAACGTTCAAAGTGAAGTCAAATATGTCATATTTATTGTAAGAAATAGAGTTTATATGACATTTTGAAAGAGGAAAGGTAATGTAACTCTCTGAATAAAAGTATTTGTTACAGCTAATGTCTGCGTTGGAGTTTTTTTATGCCAACTGGGACCATGTCCGAAATTACCTGGACGAACTACGCATCACCTTCCTTGTTCCCAATAGTCAACAGAGGATTGACGAACTTGCTATTACTGGGAATGAGTTGACGTACGATCTGGTCCCACACACACATTCTATCAGGGACAGATCTGGGGTTCCAGATGGCCACAGAAGTTCCTCAGTGTCATGTAAACAGTTCATAAGACATGTGCCACGTGTGGAACAGCACTGTCATACTGAAAAATAGCAACATGATACTGTCACGGGAGAGGTAACACATGAGGATGTAGGATCTTCACTCTGTACTGTTGTGCTGTCAGAGTTTTACTGCGCCCTACCAGCCATGAACTTGTGTCGAACCCGATGGCTCCCTACACTGCAATGCCAGGTGCAACGCTGCTGTGACCTCTCTCCAGGTCACAGCTAGATTTGCCAACAATGATAATACAGGGTTGTGTAGAACTGCGATTCATCACTGAACTCAATACAGTGCTATTCATCAGCAGCCTATGCTTCAATGTCATGGCAGTACTCCAAATGCTTCTCTGCCTACACATGGCATGTTCAGTTCCTAGTTCGACTGCTGCTAGTTTCCGACCAATGTTGCAGGGGCTCCATTACTTTTTCTCAAGACGGCAGGCACACATGTGAAAGGGTCACAATGTGTTTGGTGCACAATATGGTGATCCTCCCCTATGGTCATCAGATGTGATCGACTGAACCTTGACAATCAGTACACTTCCATTCACGTTCCCACGCAATCTGACGTTGGGCCACCGTCACATTCAACTGCACCTCAAATCTAGATATTGCACAATTCTACCAGGCAACCAAATGGAGAACCACAACGATGACACTTTCGGACTCGTCAGGCACTGATAACGCTGCCTCACACGAGTGTGCAGCTACTCTGGTCATCCACAGTGTTTGCTCATCTCTCTCACCCCTTATACATCCTTCCTTTCCTGGTAACACTAACCGGTTGCTGTTCTGTCACAAGAATTGCAATGCCAATATTTTACACACTCACTTCTGATGTTTATATGTGCAAAAGTTACATTGACTTCCGACCACATCTTCCGGGTGCCTCACCTTTTTTCGGTCAGGCAGTGTATTATAAAATACAGAGAGCAAATGGCTGTCTACAACTTCCAGAGAAACCAAACTGTAGCTGTAAGAATCAATGGACATTTCAGGGTGGCGGCAGCTGAGAAAGGACTGAGACAATTTTGTAGCCTATCCTCCACATTATTCAATCCGTACACCGAGCATGTAATGAAGAAAATTAGGGATAAATAACGAAGAAGAATAATGCGATGAGATTGTAATTCTGTCACAGACAGCAAGCATTTTGAATAGCAATCGAATGGAATGGGTATTAATTTGGAAAGAGGTTACAAGATGGACAGGAAATAAAGTAAAACAAAAGTAATGAAGTGTAGTTCAATTAGGTGAGGTGATGTTAAGGACATCAGATAACAAAATGAGATGCAAAGCAGTAGAAGAATTTTGTTAACTAACAAGGAAAGGTCCCCAGGTGTGGGATTGAATTTATGAAACCAATTATAGGGTCCCAGACATATGTCTGCTTGTGTCTGTGTATATGCAGATGGATATGTATGTGTGTGCCAGTGTATACCTGTCCTTTTTTCCCCTTAACGTAAGTGTTTCCGCTCCCGGGATTGGAATGACTCCTTACCCTCTCCCTTAAAACCCACATCCTTTCATCTTTCCCTCTCCTTCCCTCTTTCCTGAAGAAGTAACCGTTGGTTGCGAAAGCTAGAAATTTTGTGTGTGTGTTATTTTATTGTGCCTGTCTACCGGCACTTTCCCGCTTGGTAAGTCTTGGAATCTTTGTTTTTAATACAATTATTTATACATAAATATGAGCATGAATCTGATAGTGTTAATGTCATGTGAGAATATGAAGATGTTATAGTATGTGAAGTGTAATTAAGTCGAGATTCTATACTACCAAAGGGTAAAAATACGGGCTTGGACCGTACATTGAAGAATGCATGTAACAGATATAAATGCCTCGTGCAAGTATTGAGGACACAATTACACACGATCAAGGCTTATCTGGATGTCCTTCCACAAACATTTCCATGACGCTCTCCTGTAAATCAAGCAAAACCAAGCCATTCACACCAAATTTCTTTGTACACTTTCAATTTGTGTTAGTCCTATTTGGTATATGTCTCACACACTTGTGTAATTTTTTAAGATATGACTAACAAGAGATTTGTAAGCAGTCTCCTCCACGAAATGACTGCTTTCGGAATATCCTGCCAATGTGCCACAGTTTGCCACCTGTTTACTCTGTCTGAACCAATGTGAGCATTGCATGCTATGTCCCCACAAATGGCTACAAGCAGGTGTTTTAGCAAGAGTTAACTGGTTAAATTGTGAATACCTGATAACGTAATCACACAATAGTACATTTTTTTGTTTTTTGTTTTGTGAAGTGTATTATTTTTCATTTCTGTACATTTAAAGCAAACTGGCAGTTTTTCTACCACTTTAAAATCTACTTTATAAGTGACTGAATATTTCTGCAGCCTTTTTCAGGCAGTGCTTCATTAGGGATATATGCATCATCTGAAAAAAAGCCTTAGGTCACTATTAATTTTGAAATGGCAAAGGCTAAAAAGACAGTGCCCAATATGCAACCCATCTAAAACGATCTCCTCCTGGCGAGAGTGCTGAGAACAGGTCGTCCAAGCCACTGGGAAAGGTTTAATTCCCCAGAGCTGGTTCCCGTGAAGGGAAGACCAGTGGTGATGCCAAAGCGACACCACTTGCTGACAGATGGCAACACAGAGATCATTGGAGGGAACGAAAGAACTAGCAGAGTGAGGTACGAGGATTGCAGTAAGAGTGAAGAAGTGAAAGCTGATCTGGAACTGTTGCACTAAGGGATGGACGGTGTACAACACAAACAGGCTCTGAAGGGCACTGAGAGAATCACAACTAAAAAGCCTGTATCGCCGGGTGTACTGTGTAGCCTGATACAGGGCAAAGAGCGCTACTGTAAATACTGCTCAGTGTTCCGGAAGCAGATGCTGAAAAACATAGGCGCCAATGATGAAGGCACACCTGACACCACAGTCAGTCTGAGAGCCTTCTGTGTAAAGCCCGAGCAACTTATGGTGATAGGAAGAGAATGAAGTTAAAGGTGAACACAGGTTGCCGCACAAAGCCGTGGTCGTGACGGTTCACGCCCATCAGTGGCAGGTAGCGTAAAGTTAAGCTGCCAGAGCAACAGCTGAAAGCAAACTCCAGGAGGTAATAGAGATGATGGGCGTGCCCCATACTGGCGATCAAAGGAGTCATTGAGGAAGGATGCATACCATGGCTGGCCAGGCACAGCAGACAACCGACATGCGTATCTGCTGACAAAAATCACGACAGAATGACAGCAGTAGTTTGGCAGCTCCTGCATACAGGCTCTTAACTGGGCTAGTGTAAAAGATACCAGTGGGCAAACAGACAAGGGACCGGTACAAACAGAGGAAATACTGCCGAGGACACACAGGACACTGAGGGACCACATATAGAGGGCGGCCAGGTAAGATGTGTGGGAGGACCAAAAAAGTTTAGGAATTTTGTAGTTTCAACAAATGGAAAAGCAACATGCTCAAGATGTAGAGACGGTGGAAGAAACCAATCGCGCCACCAGAAATTCATACAAATGGTTCTGTCAGTGGAAAGGCGAAAGCCAATGTTGATGCTCCACGAGTATAA
Organism: Schistocerca gregaria; assembly: GCF_023897955.1. Classification (NCBI taxonomy): domain Eukaryota; kingdom Metazoa; phylum Arthropoda; class Insecta; order Orthoptera; family Acrididae; genus Schistocerca; species Schistocerca gregaria. Next base: position 159,870,146 of record NC_064928.1, read on the forward strand.
AGACGGTCATGGACAATGCTGAAGTGCCACTCACGGTGACAAGTCCGTGCAAAACTGCAACAGAAGGCAAAATCATTAATGAAAAGGGAGCCAGAGATGGCAGGCTGGAGAGAGACCATAGTAGGATTAATGGTGATAACAAAGAGGACCGTGCTAAGGATGGAACACTGAAGAAAACCATTTTTCTGGATAAAGGGGTCTGAGAAGGCAGAACCCACATGTACCTTGAAAACTTGGTCTTTCAAAAATTCTTGGAGGAAACGACATGTGCAGCCTCTGAAGCCCCACGTGTAGAGAGTGCTGGGAATAGCAGTTCTCCAGCAGGTGTCATAGGCTTTCTCCAAATCAAAAAACACAGCCACAGTCTGGGATTTCCACAGAAAACCATGTTACCGGTTGCCAAGATGGCCAACTGCAGAATGGCGCACTCTAAGGCCACACTGTGCCGTGGGGTTAGTAAATTGTGGGACTCGGGCCACCATACCAGCTGGGCACGAATCATACATTCAATCACATTCCACACACAGCTGGTGAGAGAAATGGGGCGGTAGCCTGAAGGAAGGTGTTTGCCCTTACAAGGCTTAGGTATGGGTATGATAGTGGCTTCACGCCAGCATCTGAGAAATGTGCCCTCTGCCCAGATGTGATTGTGCATATGAAGGAGAAAGTGCTTGCAGGCAAGAGAAAGATTCTGCAACAACTGAACGTAACCACTGCCTGGCCCTGGGCCAGAGGATTGGGATGAATCAAGAGCATGATCTAGCTCACTCATAGTAAAGGCAGCATTGCAGCAGTCACAATTCTGAGAGGAGAAGGGGATTGCCCGAGCCTGCTCCACTTGTTTCCAATGGAGGGAGGCAGGATGATAGTGCGTGCAGCTCAAAATCTCTGCAAAATAGTGGCCCAAGGTGATGGAGATAGGAATAAGGTACACTATGGAATCCACTACCACTGTCAGTTTGGAAATTTGTGAATGGATCTTTGTCCCAGAGAGCCTTCAGAGGTTGGCCCATAAGACAGAAACAGAAGAGGGAATGGAACTGTTAAAAGAACTAGTAAATGATATCCAGCTAGGTTTTTTGCTATTCCGAAGAACACAATGACACTGTACACATCTGCTTATAATGAATGCAGTTAGCCATCATACAATGGACAGTTAAAAATGATGAGAACATGACTCTACACACAAATTGTGTCGCAGCACACTTCAAGTCCACCAAAGGGGTTGGGACACGGTGCAGAAAAGATGAAGTGCAAGGAATGGAACGTTCTGTGGTGGTAAGGATAACACTGATAAGGTATTCTACTTGGTCACCACACCTGGAGAAATACTGTCCGTCAAAGGTCACCAGGAAGGAGTAAAGCCTTCAGTGGATTTTTAGGTGTGCACATAGATGGGGTGGGAGCCAGCAAACAGACAGCACAAGGGAAATGGTTACTCGAGTACGTGTCAGAGGGAACAGACCACTCTAGATGACAGGCAGGCTGGGCAGTGCAGAGGGAGAGGTCCAAATGGGAATAGGTATGCGTGGAGTCTGAAAGGAACTTAAGTGCTCCTGTGTTAAGGCAAATGAGATTAAATTGATTGGAAGGTCAGCCGAGAGGGCTCCTCTCGGACAGGTTCTGGGAGAACCCCAAAGGGCGTGGTACAAATGGAAGTCACCGAGCAGCATAAAGGGCCGAGGGAGTCGCCCAATAAACTGGATGAAGTCCGCCCTGGTGACACCGAACGACGGAGAGATGTGAACAGTAGAAAGGGGAAAGGTGAAGTGCGGAAGCAAAATACTGACTGCAACAGTATGAAGCCAGTTAGTCAGGAGGATGGTTTGACTATAAATGTCATTCCGGATGAGCACCATGACTCTGCCACGAGATGGAATGCCATGCTCGGGGGAAGATCAAAGTGGACTGGAGAGAATTGCTAGAGGCCAAAGGTCATGGGGGTGCAATTTTGCTTCGTGGAGGCAGAAAAAGTGGACACGGTGATTCCAAGAGCAAATGTAATTTGACTGTTTGAGCTAAGGCAACAAATGTTTCATTGGAGTCGAGTCATGACGAGGAAAAGGGAGGAGCGAAAAATGACGAGGTGTCACCTGGACGGCTGCCGAGTGCCGGCCTTCAAAGACTCAATGCTGCAGGGTGCAGATGATGGAGGATCTCGGTCCACGAGATCTACAGAGACTGATGTCTCTCTTTCTGTTGGTCCGCGAAGTCTAGGGCAGAAAAACAATTGGCGGTGCAAACCGGCGAAACGGAGGTCGGCCGGAGGAGTGCATGACATGGTGACACCACTGAAGAGGATCTCCGAGTCGGTGAAGGAGGAGACTGTTTGCCTCAGTTTGATTTCTCGGGGCTTCCGAGTGTGGCAGATGACAATTCAGACGTTTGTTCGCTGGAGGGACGTAAAAAGTCTTTCCGGGAGTATTCTGTGTGTCCTCTCTGGCCTGCCGGTTGTGTGGCAGGTGACTCGGCCCCGTGAGGAAAGTTTGGTGGTTTGTTGCACAGCTGCAAGAGGAGATGGGGATTTAACTCGACACTTGGCAATTTGAGGTCACACGTCGGCATGGCCGTGTCTTTCATGGAGCGAGAGGTACCGAAAAAATTACTGTAAGTGCCGGATGGTAAACTGCAGGGTTTCCGACTAGCCAGCAATTTGCGAGCAACAGAGTATGGCACCTTTTCCTCAACCCGGATCTCCTGGACAACCCACTCATTGAGATACACGGGACAATCTCGTTACAAGGCTGCACGATCGTCATTGCAACAGGTGCGGCAAGGAGAAGGAAGTGGACAGTCACCCTCGTGAGCATCCTTACCACGGATTACACATTTGACCGGGTGTCGACAGGACGTGCGACTGTGGTTGCAACTGTTACACCAGTAGCAGTGCGTTGGGCCTGACTGATAACTACATAGCCTGCTCTGATCCTGGAGGGAAGTACTACTATATCAAATGTCAAAACGAGCGTGTGTGGGCAATGAGGATGCATCTATCTTTTTCGTCACCTGATGGACTGCAATGACACTCTGATCAGAGAGGTACGTCAGGATTTCTGCATCGATCACACCATCGAGCACCCTATTGTAAACACTACCGCGCGAAGAATTCAGTGTGCTACGGGCCTCGACACGAACGCGACAGCCGTGGAGGAGAGAAGCTGTGAGCAATTGTTGGGCTCGAGAATCAGAAATAGTCTCCAAAAGCGAAGTGCCATTGTGTAAATGAGAACAGGGCTTCACAGGGCCAGCAATTGCGTCAACACCTTTCTCAAAAATAAACGCATTTACCTTCGCAAAGGACTCACCGTCTCCAGTACGTGAAACCATGGGGAAGTGAGGTGCAACTGGGAGGGTCTTCGAATCGTTAGCCTCATTTCGTTTCCGCTTAGTAGATATTGACTGTGAAGAAGATGAGTGGCTCATTTCCACAAACAATGCAAGACTGGAATAGAAGGGTGAACTGATAGAGGCACTCAAAGTACCCTCTGCCACACACTGACAGGTGGCTTGTGGAGTATGGATGTAGATGTAGATGTAGATACCTGTTATGTGTCAGACGTGTGAGCCAGCCTTCATGACTACACAGGGAGGAAGAAGAAAAAGACGAACCTCAAACGCAGAAGAAGAGGAAGGATAGGAGAAGGGGAACAAAGAAAGGAAGAGGAACAAAAAGCAGTGGAGAGACTTTTCTGATGTTAGGCTACCGAAAATGCAGAATACGTTCCAAAAAACATCCCAGACATGTTCATCAAGGGGGAAGAACATGTAGAGGATCGACATACAGCACAAAAGGGAAAAGATACTGCAAAGGCTGGAGCCCTATGGTAGCCAAGCACAAACTCACCAAAAAGGGGTGAGCCCCCTGGGGGCTTTTGAGCTGATCTGTTTACATTGTCATTTAACTATTTAAAAATCTGCTAACTAAGTATGTGTCAGCACAGGACTGCGTCATCAAATTTTAGCAACAATGCACTCGCTGTCGGGCAAAACCCGAGTCTCCCGTCATGCCCCATCCACCCTATTCTCCAGGTCTAGCCTTCAACAGACCTCTTGCTGTTTCCCGACTTAAAGTGACATCATTTCCAAATCGTGAAGAAGATTCAGAATAATGTGACAAGAGCCCTTCATTCAATCCCTGAAAGTTTTTTTCCAGGTTTTCCGAAAGTGGGAGAAATGTTGGGAAGGATGTATTGCCAGTGGAGGGAGCTACTTTGAGGGAGAGAGTACTTAAAACACAGTAGAGTAAGCAATGAAGATGTTATAAGCAACATGTGGACACACACACACACACACACACACACACACACACCTCAGAAAACAACTATAAAGGTCTCCAAAAATAAAGGCCTCTGTTAGTAACCCATACATATAAATAGTACATCAAAAATTATAATGTCTGTAAAAAGTGAGTACCTCATATTTATGATTTTAGTACATTAAATGTAGGGCTAAAATTAATGTTAAAGACTACTAGGAACGAACTGTATCTTATGGGTCAATGAAGGAGACTAATCAAAATGCCAAGCTTTATACACAATGTGCAGTGAATAATATTTAAAATTAACCAGGCTTTCATTCAACACTTCCTCATATTGTAAAGATGTAAATTTCCAAGCAGGTACTTACCACAGTCTATGAAGATGTCGAGGTCACTCGTCTCCAGAGCAGTACCGGAGACACGAGAGCCAAACGGGTACACTCTCACATTGGGAACTAACTCGTCAGGAAGTATCCTCTCCAGCACGGCACACACAGGATGACGTTCCCGACTGCCGACACCATCATCGATGTCATCATCAAAGTCCAATGTCAATTTATCGGCCATACTAACCAGATCGGCAATTTTCTGGTTAAAAGAGTCCTCATTCTGCAGGACTGCCTTTATGTCTGGATCTAGTGTAAATGTCTCGTGCATGTTGACCAGTCCCGCTGCAAAAAAAACCAACCACACAATAATAAATAATACATCTCCATTGGACACAATTTCGAACAGCCTGTCATGTCCCTAAGGCTTGGGCATTTCTACCAGTTCTCATGATCTAGCAGTCCATACTAAATACTCCACAGTCTGATTTGCTTTCATAATGAAATGTTGACAATTTTTAACAAAATTGTTTGTTACAGATTACAGTGTGCCAAATCTACAGACATTAAACTCATTAAACTGTCACCTAACAAGTGTATTTTAACTGAAATGTAGTCAATAGATTATGATGGATAATATGAACTACATGAAAAAGTAGACACCAGGAGCTGGATGGGCACCATGGACTAGAACGATGTGAGGTACACACATGGTACAAGCCAAGCAAAAGGTCCAAACCAATCAAATTAAATAACTAAATGAATGAACATGTAAAGTGTTGGCAAAACAGGTAAAGGTGTTAACATCTTACACCTAAACATGTACAACTGCCAAACATCATGTGTGTTGTTTAAATGCAGTTCAGTGTTCGGTATGAAGAGAAAAAATATGAAAAGAAATGCCTGTAGCAATTCCATACAGATATAGCAGCATGCAAGTACTTAGGCTAAACATGTGTATCTGTTACAGTAGTCCAAAATACTCACAAATGGACTTCCATTCGGGCTCATGTGAAGCACGCACTGTATTCGTTTTCACTCTAACTGGGTGGCTCGACAGTACTTTACCAACTGAGATCCTGAAAGGAATTAGCATACATTGCTATCTTAACCACAGACTGATTTCCATGATCAAAGAAAAGTAGAGACTAATCTGAGAAACAGATGCAAGTTTAAAAAGGAAACAACAATTATTTATTTAAATGAAGTGTGCTCTTTCTGCACAAGTGGCACACATAAGCCCACACATAAATTAGTGGCTCTTAAAGATGTGACTGTACTTCAGAGACTAAAAAATCATAGCAAATGAACAACTAGATTCTCGAAATGAGCAAACTGCTGGTTTCTTGTCAGTGGGAATTTGCATTACCTTAGGCCCAGATGCTCCCAATGATTAGGTTGCGAAGCATATCAGGTACATGTTTTCTTTCCTGAGGTAAGCTGGCTTGCAGCTGTTTTAACTGACTCTCCATATCCTTGATATAATGGCAGAAATGTAGATTCGGCCCCTACCTGGTCCTACATCGTATTTCAAGGGCAGACTGCGGAATCTCACTGACCAAGTAAATACAAAGTTTCTCCACAAGTATCAGCTCCAGTTCTATTTTGACGCTCCTATAAGTTGAAGTGGTGTCTATGCATTACGCTAGTTGATGGGGGGTTGTTAAGCATCCCAATGCACCTGACCCCAGCTCTCTTCAAACACCTAAAGAGCTGAGACATTTACCAAAGTGAAACTACGTTTGGTGCTCCACTTTTAGCCACAATGCACCACTCACTTGAAAAACTGTTCCAATGATTGAACAGGCATAAGCATATTTGTTGGAACAGCAGGAGTTCCAATGACATGAGGTGGTTTTGGAAGGCCACAATGACTCCAATATCAAAAAATGAAGAAAATGTGAAGGAAGTGAACTTTAAATTTTGACCGATAGCCAGAGGTTCAACTGGGTGGCTGACTGAAGAACTTCTGGAACAGCGAAGAAATGATGCTACTTTTCTTGGACAGTCTTATAACGGAAGATGAGATTTGGGGATTTTGAACACGATCCTGACACAGACACAGAGCTCCAAGGGGCACATCTCACCGTCACCACACCCAAAGAATGCATGCACGAGTAGATCCAAAGTAAAGGCAATGCTCATTGTCTTCTTTTACATTCGTGGTAACATCCACTACAAAGAGACTGTCACTGCTGCCTTTTAGGTGGAAGTGTCCAGACTACACATCACAAGTTCCCTGCAACTACACTGAGACAAAGTTACCAGCCACACTGCCTTCTTGGTGAGTCATTATCTGGTTAAAAACGAATTGTCAATGCTGCACCAGTCCCACTCCACAAGATTCTTCTCTGTTTTTCTGGTTCAAGATAATCTAAAGGGCCACCATCCTCAGACTACTGACAACACAGAAATTACTGTTACACTTGCCTAAATAAAATTCCAACACAGGCCTTCCAGGATGCCTCCAACACTTGGATATCTTAGTAGCAGAAATGTATTTACGTAGGTAGGTCCCATTTTGGAGAATATTGAGGCTCTGTACTGTATTTATCTATGAATTAATTTTTGTGAACTTACAAGGAGAGTCCCCCAGTGATATGATTGAGTTTTTGAAACAATATGTATGGTGATGTAGGTTACGGTCCTGTGTATATCTTTGTTGTTGTTGTTGTTGTCTTCAGTCCTGAGACTGGTTTGATGCAGCTCTCCATGCTACCCTATCCTGTGCAAGTTTCTTCATCTACCAGTACCTACTGCAACCTACATCCTTCTGAATCTGCTTAGTGTATTCATCTCTTGGTCTCCCTCTGTGGATATCTTACGTACAAGATATACATTTTTTATATTAATCATCATACAAACATTTGCACTTCGGACAAAACAGCTATGATTAAGATTTAAACAAAATAACAGATTATAAATAAATATGCAAAATGTGGAACAGAAATAATGAATGCAATGACATGGACAAGAACATTAGATGATGAAATGGAAGAAAATTAATAACAAAAAAAATAGTTTGCCACAAAGACCTCAGCTGTAGGGAAGGGACCGTTTGATATGGAATGGGTGGCAGCTGTCATAATGGAGGTACTGTTGGTTGTTGGTAGGTTTGATGTGGACGGATGTGTGAAGCTGGTCATTGGACAGATGGAGGTCAACGTCAAGGAAAGTGGCATGGGATTTGGAGTAGGACCAGGTGAATCTGATGGAACCAAAGGAGTTGAGGTTGGAGAGGAAATTCTGGAGTTGTTCTTCACTGTGAGTCCAGATCATGAAGATGTCATCAATAAATCTGTACCAAACTTTGGGTTGGCAGGCTTGGGTAACCAAGAAGGCTTCCTCTAAGCAACCCATAAATAGGTTGGAGTACGAGGGGGCCATCCTGGTACCCATGGCTGTTCCCTTTAATTGTTGGTATGTCTGGCCTTCAAAAGTGAAGAAGTTATGGGTCAGGATGAAGCTGGCTAAGGTGATGAATAAAGAGGTTTTAGGCAGAGTGGCAGGTGATCGGCGTGAAAGCAAGTGCTCCATTGCAGCGAGGCCCTGGACGTGCAGGATATTTGTGTATAAGGAAGTGGCATCAATGGTTACAAGGATGGTTTCCGGGGGTAACAGACTGGGTAAGGATTCCAGGCGTTCGAGAAAGTGGTTGGTGTCTTCGATGAAGGATGGGAGACTGCATGTAATGGGTTGAAGGTGTTGATCTACGTAGGCAGAGATACGTTCTGTGGGGGCTTGGTAACCAGCTACAATGGGGCGGCCGGGATGTTTGGGTTTGTGAATTTTAGGAAGTAGGTCGAACGTAGGAGTGCGAGGTGTCGGTGGGGTCAGGAGTTTGATGGAGTAAGGTGAAAGGTTTTTTAGGGGGCCTAAGGTTCTGAGGATTCCTTGAAGCTCCGTCTGGACATCAGGAATGGGATTACCTTGGCGAACTTTGTATGTAGAGTTGTCTGAAAGCTGACGCAGCCCCTCAGCCACATACTCCCGACGATCAAGTACCACGGTCGTGGAACTCTTGTCAGCCGGAAGAATGATGATGGATCGGTCAGCTTTCAGATCACAGATAGCCTGGGCTTTGGCTGTGGTGATGTTGGGAGTAGGATTAAGGTTTTTCAAGAAATATTGAGAGGCAAGGGTGGAAGTGAGAAATTCCTGGAAGGTTTGGATAGGGTGATTTTGAGGAAGAGGAAGTGGGTCCCACTGTGATGGAGGACACAACTGTTCCAGGCATGGTTCAATTTGGATAGTGTCTTGGGGAGTTGGATCATTAGGAGTCGGATCAGGATTATTTTTCTTTGTGCCAAAGTGATATTTCCAGCAGAGACAACGAGTGTAGGACATGAAATCCTCCCCACTCCACCAAGAGTGTCTTTCCGCCGTCCACCTAACCTTCGTAACCTCTTGGTTCATCCCTATGAAATCCCCAAACCACCTTCCCTACCCTCTGGCTCCTACCCTTGTAACCGCCCCCAGTGTAAAACCTGTCCTATGCACCCTCCCACCACCACCTACTCCAGTCCTGTAACCCGGAAGATGTACACGATCAAAGGCAGAGCCACGTGTGAAAGCACCCATGTGATTTACCAACTGACCTGCCTACACGGTGACGCTTTCTATGTGGGAATGACCGGCAACAAACTGTCCATTTGCATGAATGGACACAGGCAGACAGTGTTTGTTGGTAATGAGGATCACTCTGTGGCTAAACATGCCTTGGTGCACGGCCAGCACATCTTGGCACAGTGTTGCACTGTCCGGGTTATCTGGATACTTCCCACCAACACTAACCTATCCAAACTCCGGAGATGGGAACTTGCCCTTCAATATATCCTTTCTTCTCGTTATCCACCAGGCCTCAATCTCCGCTAATTTCAAGTTGCCGCCACTCATACGTCACCTGTCATTCAACATCATCTTTGTCTTTGCACTTCCACCTCGACTGACATCTCTGCCCAAACTCTTTGCCTGTAAATAAGTCTGCTTGTGTCTGTATATGTATGGATGGATGGATGTGTGTGTGTGTGTGTGTGTGTGTGTGTGTGTGTGTGTGTGTGTGTGTGTGTGTGTGTGTGTGTGTGTGTGTGTGTGGTAAGTCTTTCCACTCCTTACCCTCTCCCTTAAAACCCACATCCTTTCGTCTTTCCCTCTCCTTCCCTCTTTCCTGAAGAAGCAACCGTTGGTTGCGAAAGCTAGAAATTTTATGTGTGTGTTATTTTATTGTGCCTGTCTACTGGCGCTTTCCCGCTTGGTAAGTCTTGGAATCTTTGTTTTTAATATATTTTCCCATGTGGAAGTTTCTTTCTAATTAATTGAGTAAAAATAATGATAAAAGTAATTTTGGCAAAGATTACAAAATCAAAAAATTTTGAAGCACCTGACTCGATTCAAACCTATACCCTTCTGCATATCAGTCTGATAAGTTAGGCACTACATTACAATTATATTTATTACTGTCAGTTTTCAGGATCTAAAACATAACACAAAATTATGAATTTTTTATGGATTACTTCATATGTGGGCCCACCAAGGTAAGATACCTCGAATTCTAACCTACATCACAGTCCGAATGGTTTCAGAAACTATCCCACTCTCCTTGTTACTGACATTACTTTTCTGGGCAACCCTAGTACACCATCATCACACAGGCAGTTAGTTCATAGGGATGTGTTGTATGTTAGAGAATGTTGTCCTGTTGAAAAATCACAGCAGTGTAATGTCTCACAAGAGGTATCACATGGTACACTACTGTGCTGTTCAAATGACTGGAACATAAGCAGACATGACCTGAAGCCATACCAGATGGCTCCTCACATTGCATTTGAGATAGTACAGGAGTATGCCCCCTTCAAAGTCTGGACAGAATGCATCCCCTTTCCATGCTGTGTCATACTCTTAACGTGACAGTCACATGAGGCAATCTTTTCCATGCTAGGAGTGTGCAAACAGTCATGAAATCATTTACTTCCTTTCCTGGCACATTTTGTAATTAGCTACTTGGTTGCAAAAAGCTTTTGTGTTCTGTATTTACATTGACAAATGTCTCTTCTTTCTTTTTTTTTTTAAGTGGTTGTGTATCATTCTCCATGTTTCATACCTTTTGACGCTGCCTTGTCTAGTACTAATTTTATCTTATTTTATTAGTTTTGTTTATTAATAGAACTGTTATGTAGGCATGCTATTCCTATTTTGTGCTAAAGGTTTTCCTATCAACTCCATTGTTATTTATGTACTGTTCAGTTTTTACTATTTCATTGCAGAGGTGTTACTTACTGTATGTTTCTACTTCACTCTAGATGTGTTACTTCTCTTCCAATATTGTCTGCTAACATTGAACTTCTTTGGTGATAATACTCTGTAAATTTCTGAAGATGGCCTTGTAAGCCGCAAACTGGTTAGCAATAAAAGTAATATTGTAGAACAAAAGCAAACTGGTGCTTTTCATTTATTATTATAATGCTGTTCCACCAAGAACTGACGGAAGATTCTGTTAATATGAAAAATCTTTTTCCTTGCGTAATCAAGCGAGTTGTGAGTAATATGTATTCTGTCAGCTTCTCACATTGTCCCAAAATTTAGTGCCCCTGCCCTCGCCCCAACCCCTAATGGGTTTGCTGGGACAATTGGCTCAGGCCTCAATACCTCCAAAATATAACTATTGTGGTTGCACACATGTGTGGATAGCGATTTTCGGAATTAACATTTCTTTATGAAAACTGTCTAACAGCGGGATGCAGTTATCAAGTTAATATTCCAAACTTTTTGTATTTTAATTCCTCAGTCAGTCCCTTCAATTTGTGCACAACCTTTTGAATCACCCCGTATGATACGCATTTCATACTTCACACTGTTACATAATTAATAAATTTATTTATCCAGTGAATATATAAACCTAATAGAGTTAAAATTAACAATTACAACATTTTATTAATGTGCAGTGTAAATTAGTTGTCATCAACAGGAAAATAAGTAAACACTGAACTTTTAACTGCGCAGAAACTGAAAATAAAGGAAAGTGAAACTTTAAATTTTTTTAAAAAAAACCCCCACCTTCCTAAGATCTAATCCTGCCAGAGCCAATGCTGCTAATGCTGTACACTGTAATTTCACACTTTTCTGGTACCACACTGAACGCTTATACATAATTACTATGAAGGATTTGTTACAAAGTCTTTTCTGATGGTACTCATCTTGAGTAGGGCCTTTTACAGACGTGAAGTGTGGATGATAAACAGTTCAGACGAAATGTGGTGCTACATAAGAATACTGAAGACCAGAAGTTTAGATCACAGAATTCATTAAGAGTTATTCACTCAAATTAGGATAAGAGGTCTTTGTGGTACAACTTGACTAAAATGGGGATTGGTTGATAGGACATCTTCAGACTGGGATCCTAACAACAGTTAGGATCAATAACAGAATTAAAGAGTAGCAAACAGATTGTGAAAGGCAGGTGACTTGATTGAAATGAACAATCTAAAATTTAGTCATTACTTTTAGAATCTTATAGATTTATTGTGTCTGGTAACTTAACATTATACTGAATTTTGAAATGCTTCTCTTAAAATGAACATGATCTGCTAAAGTACAGAAATAAAACAACAATGAAAGATCACTTCAGAAAATGCATGATAACATTGAAAGTACATAGAAATAATACACCTCCCCCTGGAGAAACTTACCTGTCTGCAAACTCTATTACAGCATTGTCATTGCCAAGTCCAATGTACGTAATAGTACCAAATTTCTGAAGTCCCCAATATATATCTATTATCTTTGCACCTTTCGGAACCTCTGCAAGCAAACATATTGTACTTTAATCACTAATATAGGGTAACTAAAAAGTGATTTTATATGTAACCTGCTGAAATACATTAACAAACTTTTCAGTATTTAAGCAACTTCAATTCCATGAATATCTTCTAGCATCAATGGTCCCCAATTTTCTGTCCACACCCAATAAGAATATGTGTTCCATAAACAAAGCCAATGTAATTATGTGATGGGTACTGAATAAGAACTGATAGTGGAAACAAGAGTGTCTTTGTCCTAAGCAGAGTGGTTATCCAGATAGCAGCAAGAAGTGACTGGTTGTAACTCATGCAATGTGCTGTGCATGAGTAAACAAGCAGCTATGTGCCAGGCCTCATTCACACAGAAGTGGATCTTACCACCATATAGCAGAGATGTTGAGTCGTAAGTTTTGGAATGAGAGAGGAGTGAGGGGAAGGTGGGTGAGGAGTGGTTGGTAGGATGAGGTACAAGTTTGCGTGGCACAGGTAAGTACGGAAAATAAAGCGCAAAAATATGCGAGAGTGATCAATTTGAATGTCTATATTTATGATATCGATGGGAGTAATAATGGACACGAGACACTGCATCAACAATCAGCAGAGTCTTGCAACCACATGTTGCGCAAGACGAGACAGTTGATATGGTGCATCTTATAAAGAGAGTGTGCTACAGTTTGGACAAGTGAAACACAGGACAGAAGAGAAATAAGGACAGAGACAGAGTATAGTAATATGTTCGAAAATAGTAACAAAGGCAAACAGCTCTGGGTTATGAGATGGAAGAAAGCCATTGGGCAAAAATCAAACAATAGAAAACTCAGGATGGAATAATGACAACATGATGAAAAGGACAGATTGCCACTCACCATATAGCAAATTGCAACTCAACATTTCCGCTATATGGTGAATATCAATTTATCCTTTTAATAATGTTGTTATTATTCCAGCTTGAATTTTCTACTGTTCGATCCTGGTAAATTATAGTTACTTCTGTAATTATTGTAAAAGGGGGGGAAGGGGAGGGGGGTACGGGACGGATAGGCATTGAATTAATAAGCATAGTCTGTGAGTTGCTCCTGACGACAGCAGTCAAAGCTCCAAGAAACAGTGGAACTCACGAGACAGATGCTAAATAATGTTTTGTTCTTGTTTTGTTCGCAGAATGAGACAGAACTGTCATCAGCACTTTTATGCTTGTACTTACAGAATACATTTGTAATGAGATGTAAAATATCATTTGTAGAATGGGATGTTCCAGATCCTTGATCTCCATTGGCTGATTAAAGATGTTCATAGGTTAAGGTAGTTAGTAAGTAGGAAACACCCCACTTTTTGGAAGTTTCAGGCAGTTTGTGCAGATCAAAGTTGTACCAATCCGGTTCTATCAGCGATGAGGGCCACAGACTGGTACTTCTACCTGCTCGATGGAGTCATTTTCTCTGTGGAGCCAGGAGTGAAGGGCTTGGAGTGGATATGACCTCCGTGGCATCAAAGAAACCATCGCTGAAAAGACAACAGATGTTCAGATTTTATTGTAAAAAATTGTTCCGAGTCTACTGTGAGACACACTCGCACAAAAATCTAACTGGAATTTCACACTTATGCAGTCAATCAATGGGAAGAAGTCAGGATTGTATGTTATAGGAAATACGTCGAGTTCAAATTCTCTGGGTGTGTTACGCCACTAGACAGAAGAAAAATTCTCTTTCACCACACTGATGCTGCGGATCAAACTCCACAGAGGAGGAGAAGCTGGTTCACAGTTCAGGGGCACTGTAAGTGGACCCTTACTGTACAGTGAGACAGAAAATGCAAGAGAATTGGAAAACTGAGCTCCAGATCAACTACTGGCCTCTTTCAATGGCCCACTTTCATCACCCCAAACAGGAAAATAAGCCAGGAAACATTCCACTAACAAATGAAAATGTTTGTCAGACAACACTTTTAACTAAGACTCAACTCAAACATAGCCTATATGAGCATGCCTTACGACCAGATCCAAAGCTTCATACCACCGATGTTCCTATCAATACTACTGCTCATTAGTATTGAATACCTGTTAGAGGACGTCAATATGCCTTTTGCCTTTATGATGGTTTATATTCTGGTGAGGCCACTTCCAATGACATGTCTAAATTTCTGTGGAGGAATAGCAGCCCCTTCTTCCTCAAGAAGTGAAACCAAAGAAAATAGTGATGAACACCGGTCTCTGGAGCAAAGCAAATGTTATGGCTTGTACCAAGGGTCTTCTGCTGCGATGAGGTTGGGACTCTAGGTAGGCTAGTCCATTACAGGAATGTTACTGTCCACAAACCATTACCACACAGAAGCTGCTTTATGACAAGTCAGATTGTCACTCTGATACACATATCACACCCTTACCACAAAGAACAAACCCTGTACTGTAACATCACCAGTTTTTTGCACTTCACTGTTAGCACTATACATGATGGAAGGCAACATTTCCAATGCATTTTCTAAACCCAAAACCTTCCATTGGATTGCCACACAGTATAGCAAGATGCATCAACCCAAGTAGCTCGTTCCCACAGTCATTCACTCCCCAGTTGTGTTTTCTTTACACCACCTCAAGCATCACTTAGCACTGATTGCTGAAATGGGTGCCTTATGAGGAGCTGCTCAACCACTTTATTCCATTACTTTGAACTGCCTATGCAGTCATTCTGCTTGTTGGACTCTTCGTAAAGTTTTGGAAATCACAAGTGGTTCCTCCTGCTGATTTCATGCAATCTTGTATAACGAGCCTTTGCAATGCTTGTCAGTCACTGCCCATCAATAAACGAGGTCTGCCTGGTACGGTTTAGCTGTGATTGTTCCTTCCTAGTTCCATTTCACAATCACAATCACCAACAGTCAACTCTGGTAACATTAGAAGGGTTAAAATGTCCCCAACTAATTTGTTACTTAGGTTACATCTAATGACTCGTCCACATTCAAAGCATCAAGCCCTCCTGACCAAAGTATTTTGTGGTTACGGCTTCTCTACTGACAACACAATACTCCCTAGTTTCCAGCCTCTTGTGGTCAATTATGCATTACACACATAGGTGCCCAGATACATTTGACTGACAGTTACTGCAAACAGAAATGCATTCATAGAGTATGTGGTAATAGCACCAACGTGGGAACAGATTTGGCTGTGTTTTGTGGCATATACTGCCATGAAGTATGGTGTATGGGGTGTGTGTGGGGAGGGGGAGGGGGGGGGGGGGAGAGAAGAGAGAGAGAGAGAGAGAGAGAGAGAGAGAGAGAGAGAGAGAGAGGTGTGTGTGTGTGTGTGTGTGTGTGTGTGTGTGTGTGTGTGTAAGGGGGGGAAAGGGGGGGGGGCCTCATGGGCTGCCAGGAACAAGAGGTCCGGAGGGGGACATTATTCAAAAGAACAACATTCCGAGTCTAACTTTCCAGAGTGATCTAAAGTGGAATGACCACACGAAATAAACACTAGGAAAACACATGCCAGGCCATATTCATTGAGAGAAGCTTTAGGAAATTTAATTCATCCACAGATAAAGTAGCTTTCAAAACACTTGCAGCACCGTAGGACCCTTAGCAAGTTGGGTTAAAATAAAAGATAGAGAAGAGTCAATGAAGAGCAGTGAATTTCATTGAGGGCTTTTACTGTTGGCACAAGAGCATTAAAGGGGTGCTCAACAAAGTACGGAGGTAGACCTTACAAGAAAACTGTTGTGGAACACAGAAAGGTGAGTGCAGATGAGTAGGGAAAACAATGCTATAAGTTTGAATAAGTGTCAGATGTGTACTTCTTGACACAGTTACACTATGTTAAATATGCAGACATAAAACTGAAAAGCAACACAAAAAGAATAACCACCTAAGGTCAGCTGTAGGGAAGGCACATAGTCCACTACCATATATTGAGAGGACTCTAGAAAACTGTAATTTATGTCTGAGGGTTTGCTGAAAAATAATGCCTCCACATTTTATACATGGGAACTGTTAAGGCTTTTTAAATAAAACAAATTTTTCATTTCATTTCATTTTCATGTCTACATAATTACTTATCATAGTCTCACAGAGACTAACACATTTTTCCCAACAAGACCTTCGTTTGATGATACCATCCCTGCAGAATGTTTCACTTCGTTGGTGGAGCCACAATCTCATCACTACTTACACCACTTCATCATTATCAAATTGAGGTCCTCGAAAGTGTTCCTTAAGTTTTGGAAACAGATGAACATCAGATGGGGTCAAGTCGGGATGATAGATGACAATAAACCCAAGGCGTTGGACTGTTGCAGGTGTCGCAGCACTCTTACGTGGTCCGGCATTGTCATGCTCAAAGAATGTGCGCCATGTGTGGATGAACTCTCAGATTTCCTGCTTCCAATTACAGTAAGCTGTTTCTCATGCTCCAACCTATTTAGGTTACACCTGGTCATATTACACACTACAATTCAGAGCTTTCAAGTGGCAGAGGGTTGCAGCTCTTGTCAGCGAAGGAGTAAAGTTGACCAAGTAATACACGACGTGAGTACCTTAATTGATACTAAAAAGATAAGAAATTTGGAGGAATTACTTTTCTGCATGCCCACGTTTATAGGAGGCTGCATACAGAACAGATGAACACCACTCAAGTGTTTGGGATCTCCACCATGTGGAATTAAATGAAGACACTGAAGCATTCAGAGATATGCTGATAGATTTGCTACTGGTAGGCCGACCAACATGCAAGTGTTAAGGAATACTCCATTAACTCAAATGAGAATATGATAATCCCTGAAGGGAAGGAGAAGCACTTTTCACGAAACACTTTTTAAAAAAATTTGGAGAACTGACATTTGTGACAGTTTGTAGAATGATTATACTTCCACCAACATATATCTTGTGCAAGGACTCTGAAAACAAGGTCTCATACAGAAGCATACAGACAATTTGCTCAATCCATTTGCAAATGGAACAGGAAAGAGAATGAGCAGCAGCAGTAGTAGTAGTAGTACAGGCTACCCTCCACTATGCACCGTATGGTACCTTAGCAGAATAAATATATAGTTGGATTACTGTCAAAATTCTGAATGTGTATGTTCCAAGAAGAGCTGAGCAATTTCCTTCCACAAACCTCATACAAAATAACTACTCTGGGAAAAAATCAGAAATTGGAACTTGTATGGAGAATTTGTCAACATTGTTCCTTCATACCACTCACAAATGGAACAGGAAAGGGGAAGGTGTACAGTGCTATCAAAAGTACACCCCTCCACACACTGTACAGTGATGTGCAGGATATAGATGTAGACTTTTATGAGCTTATCAATTTTGCAATGCCTAAACTGTTGGCCGAGTCATTACTTTTAATTCTTCCTATAATTGATCACAAAAATAGCTTGTAACAGCACTTGCTGTACATGCCTGAATCTAGGCTGGTGGAGACAGCTTGGTGGTGCAAAACAGCAGGTTTGTGAATACCACTGGAAAAAATATCACAACCCATAACGAATAAAATGGTTGAAATGGCTCTGAGCACTATGCAACTTAACTTCTGAGTGCATCAGTCATCTAGAACTTAGAACTAATTAAACCTAACTAACCTAAGGACATTACACACATCCATGCCCAAGGCAGGATTCAAAACTGCGACCACAGCGGTCACCCGGCTCCAGAGTGTAGCGCCTAGAACCGCACGGCCACTCCGGCTGGCATAATGAATCAAAATAGGGCTAAAGACATTGTTGTTGTTGTTGTTGTCTTCAGTCCTGAGACTGGTTTGATGCAGCTCTCCATGCTACTCTATTCTGCGCAAGCTGCTTCATCTCCCAGTACCTACTGCAACCTACATCCTTCTGAATCTGCTTAGTGTACTCATCTCTCGGTCTCCCTCTACGATTTTTACCCTCCACGCTGCCCTCCAATGCTAAATTTGTGATCCCTTGATGCCTCAAAACATGTCCTACCAACCGATCCCTTCTTCTAGTCAAGTTGTGCCACAAACTTCTCTTCTCCCCAATCCTATTCAATACCTCCTCATTAGATACGTGATCTATCCACCTTATCTTCAGTATTCTTCTGTAGCACCACATTTCGAAAGCTTCTATTCTCTTCTTGTCCAAACTAGTTATCGTCCATGTTTCACTTCCATACATGGCTACACTCCAAACAAATACTTTCAGAAACGACTTCCTGATACATAAATCTATATTCGATGTTAACAAATTTCTCTTCTTCAGAAACGCTTTCCTTGCCATTGCCAGTCTACATTTTATATCCTCTCTACTTCGACCATCATCAGTTGTGCCTGCTAATTTTGGATAGGAAGGTTATATATATATTAAAAAAAAAAAACAGCAGTGGCAAGTTTCACGAGACCTATAATCAACAAATATTGACTTTTTGTAAAATGTTTATTAGCCAACATTAAACATAGGAAATTTTATAGCTAGTTTCAAGTATTCTCGGTCACTTTAAGATCAAAATACACACAGCAATGTGCAAGTTAAGAGGCTACTGTCAATTCTCTGTTAGCCACCCAAGGGACTGTCAGCATCAAACTTGTACGTGTAACATGAGTAAAAAATTGTAACTATAGACAAGTACTGTGCTTTGTGCAGTTCAAAGTGACAAACACAATAGGCATACTGTCTAGTGTCTGCGAGTCAAAAGTGAAACACTGTCACAATCACCAGGAAGCAAGGCTATTGTGTTTGTCACTAAGTTGCACAATGATAGTGCTTGTTTATACCTGTGTTTAGTTTATACAGTTGAGCCATTGCATGGTTGACAAGCTCATAAACATCAATACCTAGTATGAGTTCGTAGGCGACATTCACTTGTGCTGTTAACAGTCAACTGACAGACTGGGAAAATGTTACCAGTAAATTTCCATGACAGAACATTAAACAAAGATCAATAAATGGCAGAAAAACATAAAACTTCTGTTATATTTGCAATTTTCAAATTAACTGAAATAATTGTTAATAATACTGTATGACTCCAGGTGATATGATTAAATATTTGTGAGTCAATGACACAGAAGAGTAATGCATATATTAAGTCCTTTTAAGATCTGCAGTTGTGACACAAATACATATCCTCCTCTTTGGTACAAGCAAAATGAGACCAATCCTTACATTCCCAACACTCCCAGTTCATTTTGGAACAGCTGGGGTGGTAAGGTTCAAGACATAAAATGCATTAGTTATCTTCATCTTCCAATTATATTTCTTTAGGTTACTTCTACTGTTGTGCTCTTGGCCTGCTGCTTTTTAAATTTAGCTACTTCTTCACTTTCTTTGTCTGCGAACAGGCTCTTACCTCTCGTTCTAAAGCCAATTTCTCTGGAGTATCTGTCAAAATTGCAGACCCTCTCTCCTGCCTCCCTCTTCTCATGTGTTGCCTCAGGCCTGTTTTTGGGAACAGACGAATAGCTTCAGGTGAAAAGGCTAAGCAAATTGAAGGAGATGACTGTAAAATCTCTAGGCCCTGCGTTGCAGGCTGCGACACCTGGAAATGATTTCTCGTGTCTTGCTGCTGGATCATCATTAAATATGTTCAAAATTTCAGACGGTCAAGTGAAAAATCACTAACGGCTCTGCCAAGGACAGAGTTTGCTTTTCACTATCAGAAGTTTGTGGTGCTGCGCAGTCAGTGACAGCAGATGGGCCAAAATCAATTTCAGAGAACACACTCCTATTGAATGGTACTATGGCTGAGCAGTGATAGCCTACTGCAATGTTTTTGGGAGTTACAGCAAGTGGAAGTGTTTCCTTTACAATTGAAGGGATGTCAAACTGACATGGTCTTTCTTGGACAATTCCGATCCAGCCCTCAGCAACAGCATTGACCATATTTTTAAAAGGGCCATAAAATGAATGGTCTAGTTGCTGCATCCAGTGTGATGGGAATGACAACGTAAGAAATGAAATTAGCGTATGGCACTGCTGGCCGGGAGACCCCATCGGTGAAGTTCAGCCGCCGAGTGTGAATCTTATTTCAGTCGATGCCACACTGGGCGACTCACGTGCTGGTACGAGGATGAAATGAGGACAACACAACACCCAGTCCACGAGCGGAAACACTCTCCAACCTGGTCGGGAATTGAACCAGGGCCTGCTGCAAGGGAAGCAAGCACATTACACAAATATTCAGGCTTCTGATTGATTTAAGAGATTCGCGATTGTCAAGAAGCAGCAAACATTAGTGCTCAGGAGTTGGTTTACCAAATATTTCAAAGTGGTGCAAGAACGCCAAAAATTTTTCTTCCTGCATCCAAAATACTCCTATTTCCTGCTCCAAAGCAACCATCTCAAACAAAATGGCCACAATACAATACCTTAAGCAAGGGAATAGAAAGAGAGAAGTACTGCTTCTCTGAGCACTGATAGCAATAGCAACTGTGACGAGGATGCCCCTTTTGAACAAAGTTATGGCTCCTACCTGCTTTATTCCCTGTTCAGCAACAATCTTTGTTCGTTTCTGGACAGTGGTGATACCTGTCTTGTCCGTAATCCAGATCTCTATGGGCTTGAACTTTTATCTTTTCATAACCTTTGCTAGGTTGCCAAAAAAAGCATTCAAATTTGTCGAATTAAAACTCGTTGCTCGAGAGAGACTTGTGGCTTGAGGCGACTGCATAAACAACTGCAGATTCCTCTTCATGAATACTCAAAACCAGTTGGGACCAGCAGTACGGTTATCTACGCAAGTCGACGGAATTGGTATATTCTTTATTGTAGCCAGTTCGTGAGCTAATTTCCAGATATCCTTGGTACAAAGTCTGTAAAATATTGCCAATGCATTAATCACACATTCGTGGTGGGAGGATGTATGGGACAGGTCTTGCATCTAGGTCTATTACAGGGCTATGAGCCATGAGGTAAGGGGTTGGAAGCACGATTTGTATAGGGGTGGACGAGTATATTGTGTAGGTTCGGTTGATGTCGGAATACCACTGTTGGAGGCTGGGAAGGATAGTGGGCAGAACATTTCTCATTTCAACGCATGATGACAGGTAGTTGATACCCTGGTGGAGAATGTAATTCAGTTGCTCCAGTACTGGGGGGAATGCTCCTCTGTGGCCAGACAGTGGGACTGGGAGGTGGTGAGAGACTGGAAAGATAAGGCATGGGAGATTTGTTATTGTACAAGATTGGGAGGATAATTAGGGTCTGTGAAGGCTTCTGTGAGACTCTCAGTATATTTTGAGAGGGACTGCTTGTCACTGCAGATGTGACGACTACAGGTGGCTACGCTGTATGGAAGGGACTTCTTGGTATGGAACAGGTGACAACTGTTTAAGTCGAGGTTGGCTATTGCTGATGGTCAGTAGGTTTGCTATGGGTGTAGGTACTGAGGTAGCCATCTCTGAGGCGGAAGTCAACATCTAGGAAGTTGTCTCAGACTGCAGTCGCGCGTGTGTGCGTGTGTGTGTGTGTGTGTGTGTGTGTGTGTGTGTGTGTGTGTGTGTGTCACATCTCTAAGTTGATAGCATCAGGTACCTACGTATGATCGAAGAGCTTTGAAAGAACAGTAGAAAGTTTGCAGAATGTTTCTATTAATATGTTAGATAAACTGCACAGATATTTTTGTGTGTATGGGGGGGGGGGGGGGGGGGAGGAGGAGGTGCACGCACTGCTGTCACTCACTTAATGTTTTCATTTTTTATCCATCCATTTATACTGTATTTCCAAAAATTGATTATTTTCATTGGTATAATGTAAACATTAAAATTTCATTTTCAATTGGTGAAGTATTGTGTAGCACCAGGCTCAGTAATTAGTCCACTAATGTTCATATTACATGTGAATGATACAGCAGTAAAAGAAAATGTAATCATGTATGTAGATGAAACACCTCTCTTAAGTGTAGCTCAGTAAGTGAATCTATATTTTATAAAACATCCACCTTAATTGGAAATACTTGCAATGAGAATAACAAATGGAGAGAAACTAAATGTAAGACTTAGGGCACACTGCTTACAGAAGCCGACAGCAAAAGGTTTCTGGGATCGACAATGGACAGATTTACGACTTGGGAAAATTATCTAGAAAAGATTTGCTCAAAAATAAGCAGTAACATATTTTAATGAAGAAAATGCCCCACCCAGTTGATGTAGATACACTATTAAACACATTATGGACTAAGTCATTCTCATTTATTGCACTATATAATAGCAATAATAATACGGGGGTACAGTAGCAAATATGCATATTAACAGACTACTGGAGGGGTAGGGGGGAGAAGGAGGGGGGGGGGGAAGAGAAGAATCATCAAGTGAGTACTGTAAAATGAAATTCAAGGAATAAAAGATTTTTGAAAGTACCCCACCTGTATATTTGAAACTATCATAGATCTTAAAATTTAGCCCAATGTTAAACAGAGGGCTAAACAATTACAGCACAAGAGCCAAAGATGTCTATCACATCAACAGTACCCCACTCTAAATGGCTGACAAAGATTCTACTAAAGGAAAGATCTTGTTACACAACTATCAAGCAATTTACAAAATTTAAGATTTCCCAACCACTTTTAAAAATAAAAGTAAGAGGGTGCTTAAAAACGGCATGCTGGAGTAGTGTTAAGGAATGTTGTTGTTGTTGTTGTTGTTGTCGTTGTCTTCAGTCCTAAGACTGGTTTGATGCAGCTCTCCATGCTACTCTATCCTGTGCAAGCTTCTTCATCTCCCAGTACCTACTGCAACCTACATCCTTCTGAAACTGCTTAGTGTATTCATCTCTTGGTCTCCCTCTGTGGATATATTACGTACAAGATATACATTTTTTATATTCATCATACAAACATTTGCACTTTGGATAAAACAGCTATGATTAAGATTTAAACAAAATAACAGATTTCAAATGCTTCTATTCTCTTCTTGTCCAAACTATTTATCGTCCATGTTTCACTTCCATACATGGCTACACGCCATACAAATACTTTCAGAGATGACTTCCTGATACATAAATCTATACTCGATGTTAACAAATTTCTCTTCTTCAGAAACGCTTTCCTTGCCATTGCCAGTCTACGTTTTATATCCTCTCTTCTTCGACCATCATCAGTTATTTTGCTCCCCAAATAGCAAAACTCCTTTACTACTTTAAGTGTCTCATTTCCTAATCTACTTCCCTCAGCATCACCCGACTGATTTAGACTACATTCCATTATCCTCGTTTTGCTTTTGTTGATGTTCTTCTTATACCCTCCCTTCAAGACACTGTCCATTCCGTTCAACTGCTCTTCCAAGTCCTTTGCTGTCTCTGACAGAATTACAATGTCATCAGCAAACCTCAAAGTTTTTATTTCTTCTCCATGGATTTTAATACCTACTCTGAATTTTTATTTTGTTTCCTTCACTGCTTGCTCAATATACAGATTGAATAACATCGGGGAGAGGCTACAATCCTGTCTCACTCCCTTCCCAACCACTGCTTCCCTTCTGTGTCCCTCGACTCTTATAACTGCCATCTGGTTTCTGTACAAATTGTAAACAGCCTTTCGCTCCCTGTATTTTACCCATGCCACCTTTAGAATTTGAAAGAGAGTATTCCAGTCAACATTGTCAAAAGCTTTCTCTAAGTCTACAAATGCTAGAAACGTAGGTTTGCCTTTCCTTAATCTTTCTTCTAAGATAAGTCGTAAGGTCAGTATTGCCTCACGTGTTCCAGTATTTCTACGGAATCCAAACTGATCTTCCCTGAGGTCAGCTTCTACTGGTTTTTCCATCGTCTGTAAAGAATTAGAGTTAGTATTTTGCAGCTGTGGCTCATTAAACTGATTGTTCGGTAATTTTCAAATCTGTCAACACCTGCTTTCTTTGGGATTGGAATTATTATATTCTTCTTGAAGTCTGAGGGTATTTCACCTGTCTCATACATCTTGCTCACCAGCTGGTAGAGTTTTGCCATGATGGCTCTCTCCAAGGCCGTCAGTAGTTCCAATGGAATGTTGTCTACTCCGGGGGCCTTGTTTCGACTCAGGTCTTTCAATGCTCTGTCAAACTCTTCATGCATTATCTTATCTCCCATTTCGTCCTCATCTACATCCTCTTCCATTTCCATAATATTGTCCTCAAGTGCATCGCCCTTGTATAGACCCTCTATATACTCCTTCCACCTATCTGCTTTCCCTTCTTTGCTTAGGTCTGGGTTTCCATCTGAGCTCTTGATATTCATACACGTGGTTCTCTTCTCTCCAAAGGTAACTTTAATTTTCCTGTAGGCAGTATCTATCTTACCCCTAGTGAGGTGAGCCTCTACATCCTTACATTTGTCCTCTAACCAACCCTGCTTAGCCATTTTGCACTTCCTGTCGATCTCATTTTTGAGACGTTTGTATTCCTTTTTGCCTGCTTCATTTACTGCATTTTTTATTTTCTCCTTTCATCAATTAAATTCAATATTTCTTCTGTTACCCAAGGATTTCTACTAGCCCTAGTCTTTTTACCTACTTGATCCTCTGCTGCCTTCACTACTTCATCCCTCAAAGCTACCCATTCTTCTTCTACTGTAATTCTTTCCCACATTTCTGTCAATTGTTCCCTTATGCTCTCCCTGAAACTCTGTACAACCTCTGGTTCTTTCAGTTTATCCAGGTCCCATCTCCCTAAATTCCCACCTTTTTGCAGTTTTTTCAGTTTTAATCTACAGTTCATAACCAATAGATTGTGGTCAGAGTCCACATATGCCCCTGGAAATGTCTTACAATTTAAAACCTGGTTCCTAAATCTCTGTCTTACCATTATATAATCTATCTGAAACCTGTGAGTATATCCAGGGTTCTTCCATGTATACAACCTCCTTTCACGATTCTGAAACCAAGTGTTAGCTATGATTAAGTTGTCCTCTGTACAAAATTCTACCAGGCGGCTTCCTCTTTCATTTCTTAGCCCCAATCCATATTCACCTACTACGTTTCCTTCTCTCCCTTTTCCTACACTCAAATTCCAGTCACCCATGACTATTAAATTTTCATCTCCCTTCACTACCTGAATAATTTCTTTTATCTCATCATACATTTCTTCAATTTCTTCATCATCTGCAGAGCTAGTTGGCATATAAACTTGTACTACTGTAGTAGGTGTGGGCTTCGTATCTATCTTGGCCACAATAATGCGTTCACTATGCTGTTTGTAGTAGCTTACCCACATTCCTTTTTTCCTATTCATTATTAAACCTACTCCTGCATTACCCCTATTTGATTTTGTGTTTATAACCCTGTAGTCACCTGACCAGAAGTCTTGTTCCTCCTGCCACCGAAATTCACTAATTCCCACTATATCTAACTTTAACCTATCCATTTCCCTTTTTAAATTTTCTAACCTACCTGCCCGATTAAGGGATCTGACATTCCACGCTCCGATCCGTAGAACGCCAGTTTTCTTTCTCCTGATAACGGCATCCTCTTGATTAGTCCCTGCCCGGAGATCCAAATGGGGGGCTATTTTACCTCCGGAATATTTTACCCAAGAGGACGCCATCATCATTTAATCATACAGTAAAGCTGCATGCCCTCAGGAAAAATTACGGCCGTAGTTTCCCCTTGCTTTCAGCCATTCGCAGTACCAGCACAGCAAGTGCCGTTTTGGTTATTGTTACAAGGCCAGATCAGTCACTCATCCAGACTGTTGCCCTTGCAACGACTGAAAAGGCTGCTGCCCCTCTTCAGGAACCACACGTTTGTCTGGCCTCTCAACAGATATCCCTCCGTTGTGGTTGCACCTACGGTATAGCTATCTGTATCGCTGAGGCACGCAAGCCTCCCCACCAACGACAAGGTCCGTGGTTCATTGGGGGGGGGGGGGGGGGGGGGGGGGGGGGAAGGGAGATGTTAAGGAATATTAGAAAGAATTTGCAGAATTAAAGCAACATTCTAAGTACTGAGCTAACGTATACTGTGTCAATTAAAAGTAAACATTAAAATTTTTTTATGTTTGAACCATACCCTATGATTGCAGTAGAAATTGAAATATGTTGCCTATATATACTAAATTATATTAGTATTAAAGTTTTTGTTTAGCCTATGTTTTCATTAACTATTGTACGTTACATGTATGTGCAGGTCAGTTGTAAAATAATACATGCGCTCAACTTGTTATTTACCCTGTACCTGCAAGTATCAACCTATTCTGATGCATATAATGTTCCTCTAAACAGTGATCAAAGAATGAATGAATAAATAAATCATGATGCGAGTTAAGACTGTATGAAGGACAGAAACATTTTTATCAAAACATTGTGTGTCCCAGTCTTTGTAAATAATAATTTCTTTTTTATTAAAAGAAATTTATTCAAGAAAACTGTCAAATTATGGGACATTTGCTGCCTAGTACTTATTTCCAGAAGGTGAGATATTTACAACTCCCTGTAGACACACAATGAATACGTGACACTACATCTATGTAGATACTCCACAAGTCACCATAAGGTGCTTGGCAGGGAGGTTAACCAGTAACACACATTTTCATTGCCTTTTGTGTTACAATCACAAATGGAGTGAGGAAAAAACAACTGGCTATATCTTATCTTGTCATCATGGTCATTATGTGAGGTGTACACTGGTGGCAATAACTGTTCCACAGTTTGTTGGAAACTGTCCGTTCTAAAGTTTCTCAATAATGTTTTGCAAAAATAATATCTTCCCTCCAGATATTCCCATATGAGTTCATGAAGCATTTTCACAATACTTGTGTGTTGATCAAACTTAGTGGTAACAAATCTAGCAACATGCCTTTAAATTGGTCTAATTAATTTGAGCTGGTAGGGATACCAAACACATTAGCAGTACTAGTGCATGGGTTACACTGTTTTATAGATGAGCTACACTTTCCTACGATTTCCCACAAACCTAAGTCACCCATCCACCTTCCTCAACCAACCATATGCGCTCGTTTCCTTTCACACTGCTTTGCAACATTACACCTGTATAATCAAATGATGTCATGGTGTCACACAGGACAAACTGTGCAAAATTATTGTTCCTGCCCACCTTCAGTAACAAACATTTACATCTTTCACTGATCGCACCAAATAGAAATTCTATTTTAGTTGTCTTGTATTCTACCAGTCACAAAAACTGTGACATTCCTGTACTTCTACATCATAACTAGCAAACAATGCCAGACTGCTGCTCACCCTACTCATCAGATTCCTTATGAATCTAGAAAACAAGATCAATCCTGTCACACTTCGCCAGCTTTCAGAACTACTAGTTGCTTCTCTTCTCAGGGAAAGGGGGCGGACGGGACGAGGGATAGGTTATCTTCAAATTGCCACTGGTATAGTAAACAACACAGAGACATGGCATATAGCAACAGAGCAGTAAGAATAATAGCTGACATGACAACCATGGCATCCTATTAAGGCCAGCTGTTAAGTATGATGTGATTTTCTGCAGACTTTTTCAATCTCACATTGATATAAATCTGGTAAAGTTAACAATGTGAATGGTGCCATTTAAAAACAAATCTCAACATTAGACTGCTGCAGTCCAAGCACTACTACCATTTCCAACACTTCACATGTAGAGGAATAGCATAACATGTTACTGTTACATTAAACTTGATGCTCTTACCTAAAAGTTTTCCACATTATCTTTAGCTTTAAAACGAGTTATACATTTGCTTTTCAGCTCACAGAGTTTAGGAACAAAAAGGGATAAAGGAAAGATGTTTGAAAAAAAAATTGAACATTTCATAGATCAGCTTATAACAACAAAACATTCAAAATTTCAATAACTGGAATACCTACATCAGGTAACAAATGCATTTTACTTCTGTTTTTTTTTACATGCTGTGAAAAAGTATCATACAGAACTGTCGATTAAAATTAGTTATAAGAAACGGAACTTACTGTTTCAATTGCAGTTTAATGGTATTTTTGCACCAAGTAAGTGGGGACAAAAGGTGGGGGAAGCAATGTGTTACACTACCAAAATATATGTACTGACACTGCACAGTTAAGGTATTTTGTTGGCAGAGGATGGTCACAACTCACTATTACACATATTTTCTTATAGGTTATTGCTGAGACATACAACCACGCACTGAAAACAAACCTGTTTCATAACAATTTTAGGAGTAGGCCTACATTTCAATTTCACACTGCTATTATTGAGTTTTACAATTATTTTTTCCACTATTGTGGAGAATTAATCGTCTTTCACTCTGTACTGAAGTAATAACTTAAGCTCGAATGAACCGTATTTGCAACGATAAGCAGTATAAGTTGTCTGTCATCAGAATGACAAGTGATAGCACTCCCACCCCCAGCATACAACCCCCCCATAAAAAAAATAATCAATATGGCGGGGACGTAAACATTAGACTTTGATGTCTGACAATCTGTTACCATTATCAGATTTTCCGGTTTCACATTCGTTGGCTTCGTCAACTTAGAACCAAACCTAGACGTCGGTACGCTACAGATCAGTCAGTTACCACAACAGAGATTTAGGGGGAGAGGGGGCGGCGTAAATACGTAAGTTTCACCAAGGAGAAACTGACAACATATCGTTGAAGATTACAATATATTGCCCAAGATTACAACGTACCTTTTAATAAGATGCGAGGAATGGCATCTCCTGCTCCCTGACTCATTTTGTTCTTGTAGTATGTCACGTCTTTCAGTAGCCCACAAAGTACAGAAAATGCTAGATCAAATAAATCCTAACGGGTGTTCCTGCAAACATGAGTATGTCTAACATAATAACTGAATGACGGTTGTAAAAAACTTTGTAATAAAATTATAAAATACAACTAAGTGTTTTAAATTAAATTTGTGGTGACAACTATTTTAACATTCTCCTGTTGAGGCGTGACTCAATCCCAGAGACAAAGGTAGTATTCACTTACAACAGCTATATATATGACAAGCAATAATAAAGCTGCTCGTCTCACTGATGTACTCACACACAAAATCAGTAGCACCGTCCTTCCTTCAAGCCCCGGTAAATGACTTTGGCTACTTGCCATCTTTACGGGGAATACCTCAAATCACATGCTATTTAAATCAATATATACCATTTCCTAATTTATTACAAATTCTAGTTACAAAATATCGCTAGTTACAAGAGCTGTAGTTACATTCATCTGAATCTCACATCCACGCAGCGACAGTTACCCATTCTATAAAACTACTACAAAACACAGTATACAAGCATCTATTTGTACTTGGAGCTTTACATCGAATAACTCTGACAAGCCGGCGTATACGTTTCTTTCTGTCTTAATTTCTTCAAACGTATAACAATTTCAACCGAAGTTAAAGTATTTCCATCAAGGTCGTGCGGTCTTTTATATTTGAAGGGACAGTGCGGGTATAATTATCTTTTCCATTTTGTATTAACACTATTCCAATGAATAACTTTTAGTTGAAATCAATTTCCCTAGTACGGTAATGATGATTTCAGCTGATGTACGAGAATATGAGGGTCACGTATTACCATTCATAGAAATTTAGAAGGCTATTTGTGCAAACTTTTCTAGTAATCAACGGAAGAAACTTCATTCAGTACTTCGTGGTTGGCAATGCAGTAGCGTCAGTTGAGATGTGATCTTTGGCTTGTTGCCATAGTAACTACAAGCTACAGAGTATACGTAGTTAAAATTATATCATCTAATCGTCAAAGTTTAAATTCAGACATCCTAGTTTATTGCACGTATTACATAAGTGACATTTCTACAGTGAAAGGTTCCCACGTTTTGCGCTCTCATTTGTTGTAGTCTCTCATACGTTTTGCATTAGAAACTAATCAGTGCATAAAGCGTTTTGCCCCTATCACGGTTACCGATACGGAATGTCGAATTATTTTACAAGGCATTGACGCCTACGTACGGTCACAGACAATTCTGTCGCATGGTACAGTTTCCTGGGGATGTTAAAAAATCGCACGGTGAGGAAACCTTTTTTGGCGATAAAGTGACTAGGATAACTTTTTACGAGCAGGGTATTTTTGTACTACTGACCAGTTCTGCTCCATCTAATTCCACTATTTTGTACCGTACTACAAGTAAAAGTTTTACTTCCTCTGCGGTTTCTGTTTAGTATTCCAGTTGTCCTTCCAACTTACCAGAAGCTCTTAAAAAGGCTTGTGATTACCCTTTAATTGCGTTCGATGTAGAGTTTTTTGTTTGTTTTTGTAAGCTTAACTTTGTACTAGCATCAAAATTACTGTAATGGGGCATAGTTAGTTTACATTTTCATTTTTCCAAGCACTCATAACTGCAGATGTAAAATGTTACAATGTCTGTTGCGATTTGTAATTCATTTTGTGTCCAATATATACAAAAAATGGTACAAAGTTACCCCCATTGTACACCAAGTTGGCGCAAAATGACTTCTTGGTACTGCTCAAGCAGAACCACCGTTTTATCATTGTTCACTGTAACAAATATAAAAGGACAGCGCGCAGTATCACGACAATGATTTTTCTTTATTTACGAGTAAATTTTTACTTTATTTTATTTCTTAAATACATATTAATGTAAAGAGAATCGGTCAAGTGTACTCCACTTTCAAAACTTTGCAGGAGTTTACGTGAAGTATATTTTTTTTACTTACACTATACTCTTTGCAATGGCGTTTTCGGGGAAAAAATAGATTCTCAAGGATATTTGAAAGTAATCGTGCAGGCATAAATTTTTAAAAATCGTATTTTATATTCAAATTATTACGGTATCTGTAGTTTTCAATACTTTTACCTATTATTAGATGCATATAGGTACGCTTTTTTAGTAAAAATATTGGGTCAGTACTAGTGTCCGATTCCAATCGTCGGCTTGAGTCATACATACGCTACATAGAGGCAATCTTTGAAAGCAACCAGTGATCTCCATAGTATAGAGACCACTGAAAGTAACTGAGTGATTCTGCGATTCTCCGATATCGGTGATTTCTGTGAATGCTACTTTTCAGTATCTGCTATTCTTAACTGTGATTTGTCGCAGTTAAGGAACGTAGGTCGTGTATCCCTCCGCCACTGCTATTTCTGCGACTTCTGCGATTTCTGTGACTCCTGCGATTTCTGCGACTTACCACCGTATGAAAAAGTTATATGAAAAAGTTACATCTGCCCACACAGAAAATTGCATCCCAACAAACCTGTCATTGGTAAGTAAGTTTTACGTTTGTTCTTCCGTTGGCTTTAATTATGTATTAAAGAAACAACTGTGAAAATATTAATAGTATAATTAATATGTAAGTAGCCATACAGTAGCGTAATAGTTCGTGTTTAGAAAATGAATTCTAACATATTGTTATGTTCACAGGTACCCGAACTACATTTCAGTCACTCAGTAAATTGATAACTCAACAGATCTGGGGAAATTACCAGTGCGTCTTTAGACCGTTTTCGTCAGCCGAGAGGTTAGTTTCTAAGTGTTTCGATGGACTTAATTACTTCAGTGAGATCGTGCTTGCAAATGTGAAATATACCCCATTGAGTGGCTTTCATTACAGCAAATATTAGCAATCTACTGTCAATTATATTGCTTGTAATTAGTGACAGCAAAAATTGTTTAATAATCCTTGTGATTTTGCAGACACAGTTCTGACTCTTGATTACTGGTTGCTGTACGTATCTATCCACATCAAGGCTGTTGAGAGAGACTCGTGAAGATTCAAGACAGCTCCTAGAGGATTTGCAGTTTAAAAGTGACATAATTGTGAAATAAGTGTGCAGATGAGTGATTAAACTGTGTTTTATTGAAGTTGTTATGCGATTTTATAGGAATAATAAATGTTTAAATACAGTGAGTGAATAATGAAAATCTCATTTGCCACATGTTTAAGCCGTCCTATACCCGTAATTTTCCGCCACTTATTTACTGGTAAACACTAGTTGGAGAGTGACATGTCGCCCCCCCCCCCCCTTCTCCAATATCTTGGTGTGACACTGACCTGTAACATATCACGAAGTCTACAATGTGCATTTTGAGGCTGTTGATATGAAAGTGGCGAGTACAGATCTTCCAGTTAAATCAGGAATACTTGAAAGTAACACAGGAAAAGCTTACTTATGTAGGTGGTAGTAGTGTCGGAAAAAATTTTGTGTGTGTGAAGTTGCTACGTAGAACACCAGGTGCAAAACTTTTATCCCGAGTCTTGAACTGTGCCGGAATAAAAGTGAGGCATTCATATGACTCAATAATGCTGTTTTCATTTCACTACACTTTACAGATGTCTGAGTTCTGCTGTGTTAACATTGCAAAGTCCTGTAGGCATGTGGAGTATTAACCAAAATTGTCATATTGGAAGCAGAATCACATTTGTTACGTTACTTGATATTTTCAGGAGAAAAAGGCAATGTTGCTTCTTATTAATATAGTACATTCAGAGTCACAGCTGTGTTTGACCAACCATAACTGATGCTGATTGTGCATGTCGTCATATATTGTGAAGGGCTTATTTCAATAGTGGTACAAGTCCATTACCTCCACTTTTCTGTCTATAATGCTTCTGAAATTAATGCTCCAAACAAACATTAATAAAGGTTCATTTCTAGCAAGAAGCCATATGCTTGAATATTTCTGGTATCTCAACTGTAGATTTTTCAGCGCTCATTTAACTTTACGACTCCGTATCCCAAAATGAACAAAAATAGACTTGTACCACTAATGAAATAAGTCCTTCATATGCACACACACAGCACGCAGATCTCGTGAGGCACAAGGCTCTCATAACGAAGTACGTACGTCGTTCAACAGATGGCACTAGGAAAAGAATGTTAACTGCGCTTTTTAGTTGCTACTTGCGACTCTTAGTTGCGATTTGGCACTGAAATAGCAGAAAGCAGTATGGAATTCGGCCAACAGATGGCTCACGGCGTTTAATATGAAATGTTACTTGCGACTGCTAACTGTGACTGAAATCGCAGTTAGATTTTGTAAAGTTGTTATTGTGATATCTGTGACTTCTCAATCACTGTGATTTCTAACAGATACGCGATTTCCTGCCCACGACTATAACTGATCATATTGGTAAGCAAACGAAGGTAGCATACAATAAAATTACAAACAAGGTTCACATGAATAATTACTTAGCCACAAATTATACCGACAAGAATTAAAGGTAAGGGAAATAAATAATAACATAAAAGAGAAGTGTACATATCTGAAATAAATTATTATCGTTATTTATTCAAGTAAGAAAAGCACAGAGAACCTTTAAATCAAGTTCAGTACAGCGCACGATGAAATCATAATATTATAAAACAGCGTTAAATTTTAATACTAATTGTTAAACCTATCAGGACGACTGAACAGGTGACGAAAATTGACAAAAAGTAGGGTCTAAAACGTACTGGAATCGGTAACTGGAAATGACCTACGTAGGTTAATTCCGACCATTCCAAGGTTCGTTATTTAGATCGTTGTAACAACGAGCACGTGCACTAAATTGTCACTTGTAATTGCTGTCTGAACTACTGCAAAAAAGTTACTAGTATTGGAATCGGTAACTAGATCTGACCTACATAGAAGGTTGGTTCTATTTACTGACTCCAATTTTTGCTACAAACAGTAGTAGTTTTAGAGAGCAATCACAGATGTAGAAAAATGTTATTAATCATGTCCAAGTGCATACAACTGCAAAAATAATTTACGCATGAATTATGGAGCGGTTGGAAACTGTAACTGGAATTTACCGACTTAGGTCAATTCTAGTTATCTTTATTTTTTGTGGGTATTCGTTTGTCATGTACTGGCTTTTCTGATAGAATTTTAGTATGTAGGTTTCTCCACATTTTATGCTACTGCTTCGTATTTGTTGTCAATCATTTAATTTTCCCGTTTTTCTGATACATTTTGGTTTCTCTCTGCCCCAAACCCCATCTTTCCTGCGCTCCTCCCATTAGATTCAATAATCAATAGTGAAATTAATGCTGTGTTATAACAGTATGACTTCGCCATGTGTTTTAGTATAATGCAATTTAAAGGTTCTCTGTGCTTTTATAGTTGCAGAAATTACGAGAGTACTTCTTACCAGAAATGAAAATTTGTTTTTGAATCTTTCTCTTAATTAGTTTCGTTATCTTCAGTTCATTTCGATATTGTAGCAGAAGAAACTGAGTAACACAGCCACTATGGTACAGTGGTTATGATACTAGACTGTTGCATGGAGGGTCGTGAGTTCAAAACTAACGTGAACTGTAAAATCTTAATTTCTATATTCAGTTCGAGTACATTCTAGAAGTATCCACAAATGTCAAGAATCATTGTACTGGAATGTCCTGTAACTGTATATATACCGTATTTGTTCTGACCGGAGGCAGTTCGTTGTGCACTCTTGTATGTGCAAGTGCTGAATAAACCTTCGTTAAGTGAAGTAAGTGTTTGGCATTCATCTAATTACACCTTCTTCTAAGTGACATTATTCTTGTGGTGGCGCCGGGTATAGGAACTTGTTATAGCACACGTTATCGACGACACAGTGGCTCCCATCAGGCCACGACAGAGCCGCTGTTTACGCTGCGAGAAACCCGAGTTCGAGCCATATTCAACAGATTGCAATCTATCGGAGACAGAAGGAGACAAAGACGTTATGACGACAGCAACTGTGTGCCACCAAATGAGACATCCTGGTTCTCTGGTGACGATGGCCAAGATCCCAACAAGTGGCTGAAGGTATATGAGCGTATAGCCAGAAGCTACAGGAGAATGCTGAAGATTAGATGGGTCGATCACATAACTAATGAGGAGGTACTGAATAGAATTGGGGAGAAGAGGAGTTTGTGGCACAACTTGACCAGAAGAAGGGATCGGTTGGTAGGTCATATTCTGAGGCGTCAAGGGATCACCAATTTAGTATTGGAGGGCAGTGTGGAGGGTAAAAATCGTAGAGGGAGACCAAGAGATGAATACACTAAGCACATTCAGAAGGATGTAGGCTGCAGTACGTACTGGGAGATGAAGCTGCTTGCACAGGATAGAGTAGCATGGAGAGCTGCATCAAATCAGTCTCAGGACTGAAGACAACAACAACAACAGCCAAATTTAACAAATGGAATGACATCGTGTGTTTGACTAACATATTTTTCTACTTGGAGGGCACTGCCAAGGAATGGTATGAGAACAACGAGGAGAAGTTCACAAGCTGGGAAGTATTCCAGGCGGAATTGCGCAAGTATTTCGGCAACACACACCGACAGAAGTGCAAGGCTGAAGATAAATTGAAGTGCAGGGCACAGCGTCCAGGAGAAACTACAGTATTCTACACTCAAGACGTCTTGGAGCTGTGTAAAGTAGTGGATCCTAGAACGAAGGAGGAAGATAAGGTTGCACATCTCATGAAGGGTGTTACTGTGGGCATGAATCAAGACCTACTCCTGAAGGGGGTTTCGACAGCAGACGACTTCATAAAATAGTGCCAGTATGTCAAGACAATGCATCAAAAAAGAAAGAATTACATGCAAGAAGTTTGAACGGTTTCCAAACGTCATATCGATGTCAGTGATGGAGGAAGAAACTGATTTCACAAGTGTTCTTCGTCAGATAGTGAGAGAGGAAGTTCAGAAGGCACTTGGATTATACGGGGAGCAAAAAACCGAGACACTTCAAGAGGTCATAAGGGAGGGAGTGGAACAGACATTGAACCCAATGTCTCGTCCTTCATTTCCCTTTAAAACAGTGAAAAAGTCGAGACCCAGGAGGAGTTGCGTTCCTACAATGCCACATGAGGAACTTGTTTGGGTACCAAGGAAGACTGATGACTAGAGGACCCAGGATAACTAACCAGTATGTTTCCAGTGTGGACGACGGGACATGTGGGGAGCTATTGTCGAGAAAGGCGACGGATATTTGATGACGCGCACGGTATCGCCGCAAGCTAGCCGCTGGAGAGGACATTTCCCAACATGCCAATCAAGGTCTCCACTGCCGGTTAGAAGCTCCAGCCGATCAGCGAGCTGTCGCAACCTGGAAAAGTAAAGGGTGCGACCTTCCTTGGAGGTGAGGGCGCCGAGAGAAAAATCCTCCACTGTCGATCACTACAAAAACGATAGAAACCTACCTCGATATCCTCATGGATGGCCGACCAGTCATATTCAGTCATTTTGGAGAAGTACTGTTGCCAGTTGCAGAAAACCGTATTCCTCGATAACAAAGCATCTCTGATGAAGGTAGCTAATGGGAAACATCTAAAACCTGCAGGAAGATGCAACATTCATGTGGGTATAAGTAGCCATACACAGCCCAAATTCGTCATCTTACAAGAGTGTAGTCATGACGTCATTCTCGGATGGGACTTTATGAAAGCTTCTCAGGCAATTGTAGGTTGTGGTTGCTCGAAGATTACGCTAGACGAGATGGGATACTGTGGACAGGAAGATGTGCATCTGAGTCTGTGGAGAATATGTGTGCTGGATGAAGTGATCATTCCTGCAGTCAGCGCTCGAAAGGTAACTGTCATGTGTCATGCCATGCATCAATTCATGGATCTTGTAGTGGAATGTAAGAGAAGCATATCACTGAAGAATAACTTGGTCATCCCAGCCTCTGTTGTCTCGTTGAAGAATGGATTCGGTGAATTGTGGATAGTTAACTGTCGCCGAGAACTGCAGTTCCTTCCAAGATGCATGTGCATAGCAAACGCTGAGCTGTTAATTGAAGAACAGTTGAGCATCATAGGAACCTTCCATATCGAGTGTGTGGGCGAAATTAGCGCTACCACTACGAGACAAGATCTTCTAACTCGACTATCACCAGACTCACTAAGGAACAACAGAATAAGCTACTTGCTATTCTTCGAGAGTTCTCTGAATGCTTCAATCCACGGGCGAAGAGAAAATTAGAAAAATCGACGGTGAAGAGCCGGATTAGCTCTGGAGACCATCCACCAATACGCCAGAGAGCATACCGTGCGTCAGCAATGGAACGTCGAATCATTCGCGAGGAGGTAGAGAAAATGATGAAGAGTGACATCATTCAGCCTTCGCAGAGCCCATGGTCGTCACCAGTGGTCCTCGTCAGGAAGAAGGATGGCAGTTGGCACTTTTGTGTTGATTACAGAAACTTAATGAGATAACTAAAAAGGACATTTACCCTCTTCCACGAATTGACAATACATTAGATTGTCTGAAGGGGGATACGTTTTTCTCAACCATGGGTCAAATGGCTCTGAGCACTATGGGACTTAACTTCTGTAGTCATCAGAACTACTTAAACCTAACGAACCTAAGGACATCACACACATCCATGCCTGA
Source organism: Schistocerca gregaria (assembly GCF_023897955.1). Taxonomy (NCBI): domain Eukaryota; kingdom Metazoa; phylum Arthropoda; class Insecta; order Orthoptera; family Acrididae; genus Schistocerca; species Schistocerca gregaria. Next base: position 159,907,696 of record NC_064928.1, read on the forward strand.
GGCAGGATTCGAACCTGCGACCGTAGCGGTCGCGCGGTTCCAGACTGTAGCGCCCAGAACCGCTTGGCCATAGGATTATGGGCTTTGTCGCCGAATTAGGTGTATTTGTCCTACCTTGATTACTGAAACAGCAGAAGAACATTGTCAGATTCATGTGTACTGTATTGCAAAATGAATCTTGCAACCATTACTATGTTAACTGCAAATCCTAACTGCCCCCTCCGTATACATTTATGAAATTATAATCTTCCTACTGAGCAGACTAAAATTATTTTAGGAGAATCATTTCAGCCACATCTACAACATGAGACACAAAAAAATTTATGCTGTCCTCACACTAACTGCACAGGTTCTCAGTATACAGGAATGACAATCACTACATATTGTAAATTATAGTCCCCCGCCACAATTTCCCGTCTCCACGTGAAGGAAGTACAACAGTGATTTTGATACAGTTTTCACTAATAGACTGATTGACGAGAGGGTCTGTGTACATACTTCATAAATATTTCGTGCAAATTGGTTTAACTGTGATGAATTGAAGGCACTAGCATAGTTTTATATCTATATATGAAAGTTAAAATCAGAACCTTGCAGTTTGCACTAATTTCACGAGGAAGGTTTGAGCAGGCTATACAGGGTGGAAAAAATTGTGTCACGAAATTTGAACCCTGGATAGCTGATGCCAGTAGGAACCAAAATTACTAATGTTGGTCGACAACGCACCATTTTTAAACTACGAAAACTTGGCGCCACTCGCTCCGGTTGACCATGGGTTTGCCCTGTTGCCGTTCGTCGGTTGTTGGGCAGCGCCTATCTATCGCCGCATCACTGCCCCGACGTGAAACGGACACGTGTCGAATAGGTCTTGCGACCCGCGGCAGGCAAACAATTTGCGCACATGCGTTGTCCAGAGCATCGAGAGACGGGGCAATCCCACGGTCAATCGGAGCGCGTGGCCCCAAGTGTCCGTAGTATAATAACTGTGCATTATCGAGCTACGCAACCTTAGTAATTTTGGTTCCTACTAGCGTCAGCTATCCAGCGTTAAAATTTTGTGACACTTTTTCTCCACCCTGTATAATTTATTATCGTTATGCCAGACAAGTCGTTCAGCCAGTGGCGGGGCGGATCATGTAAATAATGCACTAGCATTTTGCCCGTGGCTTCACCAGCGGAAAAAAAAAGCTTCAAATGGCACTAAGCACGATGGGACTTAACTTCTGAGGTTATCAGTCCTCTAGACTTAGAACTTCTTAAACCTAACTAAACTAAGGGCATCACACACGTCCATGCCCGAGGCAGGATTCGAACCCGCGACCGTAGCAGCAGCGCGGTTCCGGACTGAAGCGCCTAGAACCACTCGATCACAACGGCCGGCGACCGAGCGTTAATCGACACATAAGGGGCATAGGCTATAGAGATAGCGGTTTATCGTATCACAACATTGCTGCTTTCGTTGGCCGAGATCCAATGACTGTTGGCAGAATATGGAATCAGGGGGTTCAGGAGGGTAATACGGAAGGCCGTGCTGGATCCCAACGGCCTCATATCACTAGAATTCGAGATGATAGGCATCTTATCCGCATGGCTGTAACGGATCGCGCAGCCACGTCTCGATCCCGAGACAACAGATGGGGACGTTTGTAAGACAACAACCATCTGCGCGAACAGTTCGACGACGTGTGCAACAGCATGGACTACCAGACTTGAAGTTATCAACTAAAATTGCAACATACGTACTGGGCAGATGCCTTGCTCATTATCCGCAGATGACCCGCGGATATCCGCGCCGGTCGCTATTTTATCCGCCAAGTAACAAATACCGCGGATATCCGTGGATATATCCGCGGATATCCGCATCCGCGCAGACCTCTAGGCAAAGGCAAAATAATGTGAAAACCTGGACTCACTTGGGAATGATTTATTAATAAGGGGTTGGACCCCCATTTACCCGTAATACAGCTGCGATTCTTCTCGGAATAATGGCATATAAAGATTGTATAGCCTCCAGTGGAATGTTATGCCACTCTCCGATCAGAACCTCTTCTAACTCATGTAGTGACGAGCGATGCGGAAATCTGCTCCAGAGTCTGCGCTCCAATACCGCCCACAAGGGTTCGATAATGTTCAGGTCTGGGGACTGTGCTGGCCACGGAAGACGCTGCAGTTCAGTTGTGTGCTGCTCATCTAACGATTGTACTATCCTGGATGGGTGAATGGGTGCATTATCATCCTGAAATGTGGCATCATTGTTGGGGAACCCAAATTTTTCACATAATCGTTGGCTTTAACACGGCCTACGGAGACAGTAGAATCCATGATATGTCTGTCCACACCACCACACTTCCACCTCCATACTTGACTGTTGGAAGCGAGCAACCAGGATTGTAGGTTGCTTTTGGCGTTCTCCAGACCTAAACCCAGCCCGACGTTGAAAACGTTGACTCTTCGGCCCACATCACGTGTTTCCACCACGCTTTACGCTTCTTTGCTTTCCAGAATGAGATTTTCACTCTGCAGCAGAGCGTGCACTGATGTGAAACTTCCCGGCAGATTAAAACTGTGTGCAGGACCGAGACTCGAACTCGCCCGACTCCTCCAGACTGTGGCTAAGCTATCTCTCTGCAGTATCCTTTCTTCCAGGAGTGCTAGTTCTGCAAGGTTTACAGGAGAGCTCCTGTGAAGTTTGGAAGGTAAGAGACGAGGTACTGGCAGAAGTAAAGCTGTGAGGACAGGGCGTGAGTCGTGCTTGCGTAGCTCAGATGGTGCCGACACGGTAACTCAGCGTGTTCGGTCAGAGGGCTACGTGCTCTCTGTAATAAAAAAACTGAATCAATGAATCAACGATCAACTTGAATGGATGTGTTGTGACGTCCGCACAGACCAAACGCAACGAACTATACCGAACAAATAATAATAATAAAAATAAAGATGGTGGAGCCCTTCCATGCAGAAGGCAAAGGTCCCGAGTTCGAGTCTCGGTCCGGCACATAGTTTTAATCTGCAAGAAAGTTTCATATCAGCGCACACTCCGCTGCAGAGTGAAAATCTCATTCTGGAAACATCCCCCAGGCTGTGGCTAAGCCATGTCTCCGAAATATCCTTTCTTTCAGGAGTGCTAGTTCTGCAAGGTTTGCAAGAGAGCTTCTATGAAGTTTGGAAGGTAGGAGACGAGGTACTGGCAGAAGTAAAGACGAGAGGAGGGGGTGTGAGTCGTGCTTGGGTAGCTGAGATGGTAGAGCACATGCCCGTGAAAGACAAAGGTCCCGAGTTCGAGTCTCGGTCCAGCACAGAGTTTTAATCTGCCAGGAAATTTCTTTGCTTGTCGTCACTAATGGTTTGGGTGTAGCAGATCGTCCGTGAATATTCGCTTTATGGAGTTCTCGACGGACAGTGTCGACAGATACGAGGTGCTATAGATCTCTGCAGTCGCTTTAGCCTCCGTATCTTGTGTTGTTTTGACACAATACGTGTTAAATGGTTCAAATGGCCCTGAGCCCTTTGGGACTTAACATCTATGGTCATCAGTCCCCTAGAACTTAGAACTGCTTAAACCTAACTAACCTAAGGACATCACACAACACCCAGTCATCACGAGGCAGAGAAAATCCCTGACCCTGCCGGGAATCGAACCCGATAACCCGCGCGTTGGAAGCGAGAACGCTACCGCACGACCACGAGCTGCGGACAATACGTGTTAGCATACGACGATCTTTGTCATTCACTTTTGATTTGAGCCCACTATTATGTTTACACAATGATGTCTTCCCATGTTTTGTGTAGGCTGTCATAACTGTTGAAACAGTTGCTCTTGCAGCAGTAAATATGTTGGCTGCCTTGGTTACTGATGCGCCAGCTACTCGGGTCCCCACAATCTGCCCCCTTTTGAAACTGTTAGGTCTTTCAATTGCACTTCGACCTCGGCTTCTGAATGCAGCCGACCGAAGTGGCCGTGCGGTTCTAGGCGCTGCAGTCTGGAACCGCGAGACCGCTACGGTCGCAGGTTCGAATTCTGGCTCGGGCATGGATGTGTGTGATGTCCTTAGGTTAGTTAGGTTTAAATAGTTCTAAGTTCTAGAGGACTAATGACCTCAGATGTTGAGTCCCATAGTGCTCAGAGCCACTTGAACCATTTTTCTGAATGCAAATACGAAGTGTACACTACTCGTAAACAATCTGTACTGAAACAATCCGTACTGAACACAGACAGTCCAGCGCGACACGTGCCTTACCTGTGATGTTGACCGTCCCATTACTACCTCTATTCACATTATTTTGAATATCCCCTCCATATTACAGAACCGTATACCGATGTCTCTTCTTTTCTTCTTCCTTGGTCCCGGCTTCTTGAGATCTCTTGTGAAGAGTCACGATAAAAGTTTAATAGTGGCGTGGGACAATCTGTTGTTGGGTGAATTCGTTTCTGACTAGCAATCTGACCGGTTAATATGAAATAATAATGTATGATAGAAGTGTTCAGATAAACTTTATTAAACTTCCACAAGATTTTAGTAATTCCACCTAGTACAGTTTATCCTAGAATTGGAAGCTCATTGCTCTGTTTTAATGAAGTTATATTGGCATTTATTACTGGTTGTGATGTGAACCGCTGCTTGGCAATGTTGGTGAGCATTCAAAATATACTTGCAATTAATGTACATTTATCAATAAGAATAGTGTTCGTCAGTGAAGTGCAATATCAATGAAGTTACACAACAGTTGGTAATTTAAATTTTGAAACCGATGGTTTATTGGAATTTCTGGAAAAGAACAGTCTTGTACTCTCATTCGATGAGCAAATTCCGTGAAACAGTTTGTATGTGTAATGGGACTCATTACTTCACAAATCGTTGTAATGAGTGAAGTGATTTGCATTACACTGTTGCTAAGCAACATGATCAACAAGGTGATATGTGTCCTAATTAAAACAGAACATCGATATTCTGAATACATTTTCGGTCCGTTTTTATGTAAAATCAGTATTTGTGTCGAAGAATAATTTCAAACTTCGTGCATTAAGTCCAAGTACGTTTGTAATTATTATACGCGATTTAATGGAAAGCTCAATCACGCGCTAGCGCGTACGTGTTTCAAATCGAGCGCACAGGTTTCAATTTTCCCTGATGGGCTAAACGGCTTTTTGTAATAACACGATGTATCTATCTGAAAAAAGGCTAAATGAAACTGGATTTATCTCTATTCGGCTCAAAAACACAAAATGACATTCGCCACACATGTCAGCGAACTGTACACGTGCACTTTTAACACTCAAAGTGATAACTCGTCAAAGAGTTAAAGCTGCACATAAATTCACACTTTTTACATGCATACAAAAATCAAAACACCTTTATATTAATCAGATAAATTATGGCGTACAATTACTAATTAAACATTTCCTATTCTGAATAAACTTCAAGAACTTGTATTTCATAATCAATAAAATTTTATCCCGTGTAAGAAGTTATTAGTCTGCTAAAACGGATTCAGATTGCTGTCAACTTGTGTCTGGACGATAACGTCACGAATCGATTGTTCCTTGGACTGAACGAAATACCTCTCTAAACATTCATGGTGGTGTCTGTTCTATATCGTGTCTCCCTACCACTTTCGCGCAACGACTCTCTGAGCGTGTTTTTTAGGGAATCGACTAGTTTGAACCTGGGACCTGTTGCTGGTAAGGAGACGCCAGACCACACATGACATGTAGAATTTAGAAGAGTTCAGTGAGACTAGCGATGATATAACCAAATACTTAATGATTTCAGCGTCAGCTCCACTGCACTCCCTGTAAAAGAATCTTAATACTAACTAAATTTAGTGGAAGAGGTTCAAGGCTTTCCTATTTTTAGTTAGCTGGTAAAATAACGTCGAAAAAGCAGTTAAGTTTACCATTGGAAATTTTATTCTACTCACAAAACATCGTTTATAAATTGCACTATTGATTTTTAGTTAGCTGATAAAATAACGTCCATAAAGCAGTTAAGTTTACCATTGGAAATTTTATTATACTCATAAAACATCGTTTATAAATTGCACTATTGATAAAAGGAAATGTTTTAATACAGGATGGTAAAAACCAACTGCGTTCAACAAAAATGTGAACGAATATTCCCTGAGTGGGTTTCCAAGTTCTACAATCGATCGAAGGATGACCTATGCCATATCACATCTATAATTTAGGTTTAATTTAAGTTTCACAAAAGAGAAAACTATCAAAATGGTCTACAGTGACCCTCAATTATCTTTAATTACTTATCTAACTTGTCGTAAGTTACAGTGGCTGATGTGGCTTCTCAATAACTATATAACAGAAAAATCATCGCGTTTCAGATTTTTTCTTCAAGTGGCAAATGTGAACACCATGAGCTTTAATTGACGATCGACACTAGTATTACGCAAAAAGGGGGTGTAACATATGAGACTTCTGCAGTTCTGAGTGAAGCCTTAAGCGCTCAAAAATGCGGCATCGCGTGCGTTCATTACCTTGTCGGTGTTTAGGCAGCGTCAGGGCAGAGGCCGGCGCAGCACAGCTCCGCTCACCTCGCCATCTCGGAAGCAACTCTCTCCTAACTTCTCCTTACTACAATTTACCGAAGTTGGCTTAAAAAAACTATCTGGCTGTGTTTTCATCTGACCAATCAGGGTCACAATGTTAACCTTAAGCTCCGCCTACAAAAATTCAGTCTATCCAATGAGAAACGTTATACTTTCCGTGGTGGGGCAATGTTTTTAAAGTTTGCAGCGTAACAGAGACGCGAAAAAGTCTCACGCTAAAACCTGCAGCTGGTGTGTTCCTTTTAGCGTTATCGTAAGATCTATACTGTTCTTCTGGAGGGTTCTATCTTTTAACATGGGCTGGCGGGTGGTCCTAACGTAACAAAGACGAGAAAAAGTCTCACGCTAAAACTTGCGGGTGGTAGTGGCCCTTTTTGTGTTATCGTAAGATCTATACTGTTTTTCTGGAGGGCTCTAGCTTCTAACATGGGCTGGGGGGTGGTCCTTGACGTAACAGAGACGCGAAAAAGTCTCACGCTAAAACGTGCGGGTGGTAGTCTTAGAGGTAGGCTGGCAACGTGGGTGTCCAGTCCGTCCCTTATCGTAGGGCCTTCTAGATTAGCACGGTTCTGCTCTAGGCTTCTGTTCTCGTTTCTCCCCTCGGAACTGCGTCGGTCTCACGGTGGGAAGGTACGACATGCATTTAGGCATTCTTGTGTTAGTCTGTGGTATTCCATTTGCTCACTCGTTACTCGTATTACTTTGGTTAATTTAATGTCACGATTTATTCGGAGCTATGTGACATACTACTAGATTTGCTTATTATGTCAGGGTTTTCATGAAAGGTGTTGGATTTTCCTGACATCTTACACCTGTACTGAAAAATACTATCAGTTGAGTAATTTACAGGCTTCTATGACAAATTTGGTACCCCTTGGTAACCGGTTTAAGTCACAAGCAATACAAGTGGCCCCTTGTGGCGCCAACCTGAGAGGGGAGGCATTGTTGTTGTTGTTGTTGTTGTTGCTGTTGTCGTCGTTGTGGTCTTCAGTTCTGAGACTGGTTTGATGCAACTCCCATGCTACACTATCCTGTGCAAGCTTCTTCATCTCTCAGTACTTACTGCAACCTACATCCTTCTGAATCTGCTTAGTGTATTCATCTCTCGGTCTCCCTCTACGATTTTTACCCTCCACACTGCCCTCCAATGCTAAATTTTAGATCCCTTGTTGCCTCAGAACATGTCCTACCAACTGATCCCTTCTTCTTGTCAAGTTGTGCCACAAACTCCTCTTCTCCCCAAGGGGAGCCATAAGTACCCCAATTAAAAAAAAATGTATACAGAGAGTATCTAATTAGTAAGGAAGACGTCCTTTTTCCCCGCCACTACGTTTAGATTTGTTTTTAATGGTCTTACCAAGAGTCCTAAAACGGCATCTAATATTGAGGGAGAGAGGGAGGGAGGGAGGGAGGGAAACAGGTGTTGCAATATCATAGATAAGTTGCGCGGAAAAATGTAGTTTGGGTGCCAAATGACGCGTTCGTTGTGTGAAAATAAAAGAGGGGTGGGGCAAATGATACATTTCTTGTGTGGAAAAATAGAGGGGGAAAGGGCGCCAAAAGCTGTCACTTATGCGGAAAAATGTTTGATTCAACAGCTTTGTTCCTTCTCCATCTTTCTGCGTCCACCTATTTCTCCTCCCATCTCTCTGTTCATGTCATCTCCCTACACCTTTATCTGTCCATCCCTACCTTCCTAGTGTCGCGACCAGACGAAACTACTTTCGTTCAGCCGTAATTGTGGGTTCTTTGAAAACTCTGGAAGAAGTCTCACCAAACTAGAACACATTAAATATTAGTTCAAACTGGTCTCTTGAGGTAGAATGTTTGGCATTTACAACAGTACAGTATCTTCCAAAACCTTAACAACTCATTTGTCGGTGACGACGATGGTGACTGCTGAGCAGAGATGGGCAGAGATCTTGCGTGCTCACACTCTATTGTCCTCAGGTGCTTATATAACGCCCCAAACTTTACACGAAATTTACGCAGCATAATGTAACTATGCCGGACACCACAGGATAATATACAGATAATCATGCAAAGATCACAATGTGTGATTAATATAAATAGCAGTGAAACAAGGTCACCGCTCTCATATTTGCTCGTCTCATTTGCTCTTTCCTTTTTGTCATTGTGCTTCACTCTCGGTCAGCTTGATTCATGTTAAGTAATTGATTCTGCGGATTCAATGAAATAGTCGTAGGAGATCTTTCTTGGACTGTTACTTAATTATTTGCAGATGGAACTCTTATTAGAAATCAGAATACGAAGAGCGTGCAGTTGAATATCGCACGTTTCGTGTAGAGGATCTTTTAATTTAAATATTAGGCTGTGTGGAAGCCTGTAGGTTGAGTTTTATTTCTTTAAAATATACCGTTAAAGTTTAACCACGTTCCCTCCACAAACCTGTCCTTCCTTTATACATTCATAATTTTGTGTCTTTTCTTAAATGCGGAAGCATGTCAACTACAATTTGCGTGCGCCATTTATTGCGCTGTAGCCTGTTTGTGAAACACGATAGAACCTGCAATCATTTTAATATTACGAAGTCAGATAATCAGTTTAATACTAATTTCCTCAAGGAAACATATTAAAAATCACGACCAGTAAAAAAATATTACCAAAAGACTAGCTCTCGAAGATACTTTAAGAAAAAATTGCATAAACTTTCGTAAAAGCTCAGAATTAATTCAGTCATTTAATGAAAGAGGCCCCAGTTTCTTTTTACGTTGCCGTCATTGCTTTTCATTTTAACCTAAAAAATTTTCACATCACGGAATTGCCTTCTTTATTAATTGCAAGTAAAATAAATCCCAATAAATGAGCGGTGACGTTAAATTGGCGACCTAAGAGGGCTGTCACGGAATCAATAATAAATAAAATTTTATTCTGTATATAATTGTTATAATTACATATTTGTAATTATATATATTTTATGTTCCATGTATGAAACACATAGTTAATGATTGCAATTAAGAAACATCAAGAGAGGGAACCAAGAAAAGGAATAATAAAAGCAATAACCCGATAAAAAAATCGCAACTGGAATGTATGAAAAGCAGTTAACTTCGTGTTAGAAAATCGATGGGCCTGAACTTCTTTCCTGTGTGAACTTATAAAATTATTTCGTGTAACAGATATTTATGCATGAAAGTCACGCACCACATGACGGTGGAATTTTTTAGTAGATTCGCGTAATGGTTACGCGTGCATAGAGTGTTTAGCTTTATTGGAAATTATTACATGTGAAAGTGATTTCCGGATGTAGGATATGTGTTTGTAGGAAAGTTTAGTTTTGTGTTTAAGATTTTGGTCTATATAACTTGTGAGTACGAGGAAAACAGTTGAGGACATGAGGACATGAAGGTACACGATTCGGAATTAAATACCACGATCGACGAACCAGAGGCTTGTTCTGCCGCAAGCCGTGCTGATAGGCTGGCAGAATTTCAAGCCAAGATTGAGTTACCAACTCCTGTATCTGGCCCTTTGGCGGATTGTATAAGGGACTAGCAGATCTTATACAGCAAATTTTCTAATAACTTACGAAAAAACATACCACGCAAATGACTGAAAATTTCATACACCTTGCGCGAGAGCAGACAGTACAAATTAGTGCACGTGTTCAGGACAAAATGACCGAAAATTTTAAGCAGTTTACAGATCAACAGAAGGAACAAATAAAGGTCGAAATTCACCACCAGATGAATACTAATTTCGAACGCTTGGAAGAAAAGTTGAGTGCACATTTTCGGCGGCTAGCGTAAGAGCAGACTGCTGAAATACGAAAAATAAATTCGAAAATAGAAACTGGTCCTATTAACTTTTCTGAGTTACAACTTGCATGTAAAGATAAACCCGAGTCGGTAAGGAAATTGAAATCGGTAGTGAGCGAACTAAAAGAAACGCTATCTGAACTGCAAAATACTGTACAACATGCAGCGTTGCAAGTGACCAGCTGAATGAAGAGTTTGTTACCTGTGTGCATGGCTAAGAGAAACAGGTTACCGAATACTTAACAGCACAAAGTGTCAGAGTTAATACCGACTTCATCAAAAGTACTCACTGGTTAACGAAGCGTTTAGCATTGAATTTCGTACCGTAATTTAAAATTGTAGTGGTGAAGTGTTATCGCAGCACAAGGAGAATACCGATGTAAAAACAGAGTTAGAACAAATTAATACGATGCTAAAACGCCACTTTCCTACGTGGAAGCATGACGCGGAAGAACATGTACGCAAACTGCACCATGAGCCATCAGCTGCGCTCAATAATGCAGGCGGAATCTCAGCACCAGTGGCAACAAACAATCCGCATATGCATTTATCATCTTCATAGTCGGATGTGTTGAACAACGAAACACCGCACAACACTTACCCGAATGAGGGGCTGGTAAATACTTTGACAATCATCTTGTTGCAAGATAGTTTGCTCAAACATCGTCAATTTCAGACGTACATCCCAGACAAGAAAGGGGTCAACGCACCGTTGTTTTCATAAAGAGTTTCAGAGGGGTACTGTCCATATCGTATTCAGATAGCCGGAGAATACAATTTGCTGCCTCACATGTACAAGGTGCGCTGTGGGCATCGTAAATTACAGAGAAATGCGAAATATGGACAATTCGAGAGACCAGTTTTATCAAAGTACTGGTCTCCAGCCCAAAAGAGAGATTAAGAAAAGTGTACTCACCAGAAGTTAACAACAATAAACAAGGTACTCTACGTAAGAACTTCGAGAAATATGTCAGTAAGACAAGGTACTGGGATAATCCCACATGCACCATGTGATCAAAAGTATCCAGACACTCCCAAAATAATACGTTTTTCACATTAGGTGGATTGTGCTGCCACCTACTGCCAGGCACTCCATATCAGCGACATCATTGGTCATTAGACATTGTGAGAGAGCAGAATGGCGCGCTTCGTGGAACTCACGGACTTCGGACGTGGCCATGTGATTGGGTGTCACTTATGTCACACACCTGTACGCGAGATTTCTACATTCCTAAACATCCCTAAGTCCACTGTTTCCGATATGAAGTGGAAACGTGAAGGGACACGTACAGCACAGAAGTGTACAGGCCGCCCTCGTCTGTTGACTGACAGACCGTCGACAGTTGAAGAGGGTCGTAATGTGTAATAGGCAGACATCTATCCAGATCATCACACAGAAATTCCATACTGCATCAGGATCCACTGTAAGTACTATGACAGTTTGGCGGGAGGTGAGAAAACTTGGATTTCATGCTCTAGCGGCTGCTCATAAGCCACACATCACGCCGGTAAATGCCAAACGACGCCTCGCTTGGTGGAAGGAGCGTAAACATTGGACGATTGAACAGTGGAGAAACGTTGTGTGGAGTGACGAATCACAGTACACAATGTGGCGATCCGATGGCAGGCTGTGGGTATGGCGAAATTGTGAACGTCATCTGCTAGCGTGTGTAGTGCCAACAGTAAAATTCGGAAGCGGTGGTGTTGTGGTGTGGTCGTGTTTTTCATGGAGGGGGCTTGCAACCCTTGTTGTTAAGCGTGGCACTATCACAGCACTGGTCGACATTGATGTTTTAAGCACCTTCTTGCTTCCCACTGTTGTAGAACAATTCTGGAATGGCGCTTGCATCTTTCAACGCGATCGAGCACTTGTTCATAATGCACGGCCTGTGGCGGAGTGTTTACAAGACAATAACATTCCTGTAACGGACTGGCCTGGGCAGAGTCCTGACCTGAATCCTATAGAGCACCTTTGGGATGTTTTGCAATGCCGACTTCGCGGCAGGCCTCAGCGATCGACATCGATACCTCTCCTCAGTGCAACACTCGGTGAAGAATGGGCTGCCATTCCCCAAGAAACCTTCCAACACCTGACTGAACGGATGCCTGCGAGAGTGGTAGCTGTCATCAAGGCAAAGGGTGGGCCAACACCATATTGAATTCCAGAATTACCAATGCAGGGCGCCACGAACTTGTAAGTCATTTTGAGACAGGTGTCCGGACACTTTTGATCACATAGTGTAAGTAAAATATGTCATATGAATTTTAAAGACAAAGTTAAGTTTAAATTTAAGAGAAAAGCTACTGCATGCTCCTGAAAATGACCTTGAGCAGTTGATCTGAGCTGCTGACACGATAGACTCGTTACGTGAGGACGCAAAGCCGTGGAGTCGAGACAAAGCGCATCCTAATAGCAAGGACACAACAGCAGTGGTAATGGGAACCGAACCGAAACCAAACCTGTAGCGGTAATGGTAATGGGAATGTAAATGACCGAAATGCATCCCAGCAAGGTTATGGAAATAACCATGCACAGGATGGTAACAACAGATAGCACTTCGGAAAGAAAAGAAGGTATGATAATCGGTGTAATCCCGGTTATCGGAATGACAACCACAGAAATACTCAGGGTAACAACATAAGGCCACAAACATGGCCAAACAACAAACAACCGAATTGGCAATCGAATACTGAACCACGAAACAGTAGAGAGGATAACAACACAAACCAATGTAATCAGACAGGATAACAACACAAACCAATGTAATCAGAATAACAGTAATAACACTGTAAAATGGCGGATAAAAAAACCAACTCGTGAGACTAACTGAAGTGATTGAAAGTAATCAATCTTCAAATAGCCTGCCAACAAACTAATTTCAATCACATCGAACCCTCAGACAGTGGTCGGGAACAGTGTAGGGAGCAATAAGCAAAAACAGATCAATCTGATCCTTTATAATAACGGAGTTGATATATGTAATAAATTGTTCTCTGAGAAAAATTCCTGCAGATTGGAAAACAGTACAGTGGTACAGGCTGCTTTTGAAGCAGAAGTAGGTAAAGGACCAACAGTAGTAATAACTGACACCTGTGCATCAGCGTAGGTTATTTCTTGTTTAAACAAATATGTGAGGAGGGTACACCTCCCACATTACCACTGCACTATTGTGCAATTATTGGTGAGATAGGCACCAGTTTGAAGAATATTAGTTGGCAGACTCAGTTGGAAATATTGACAGGAAACGGAGCATGTCCCTGCGTGTTCCTGGTAGTTGAGAATTTGTCAGCCCACTGTTTTACTGGTGTAGTATTTCTGCAAGAGAAGGACGCACAAATCGACTTCTCGGTAGACAAATGCTATATTACAGTTGATGGAAAAATATAATTCTGGATTTGCTCAAAACAAAAGCTCGCCATGGCAAATTCTGCCAGCGAGTGAAAATAAAATTTGAAGGTATTGAGCCTCTACTGACAGGTGGTAGTTCAACTACTCTAGCTCATGCAACCAGCGTGCTAATGTTGACAGCAACAAGCAAGATCTCGAGCCAATATTATCAGGCAAGATTTTAGAATCAGATTACTTAAGAGAGCACCAGAGAAATGAGCTATGCAATCTATTGGACAGATATCGACAAGCCTTTGAAGAAAAACCAGGTATAATAAAAGAATATGTTTAATTACAATCAAGTTACGCCTCACGAAATATATTGTCACACGACCTATTTGATTCTCTGAACCAAGAGAGAGGCCGTACACAAAGAAGAAAAAAAATGCTAGAATGGGGAACAGTAGAAAATCTTATCAAAAGATTTGGGGTTTATACCCACATAAACATCTCAGAAATTTATTTCATAAATATAACATTTTTATGTGCATAGTAGAGTTAGTTGTGAAAAAAGAGTCTCGAAGCAATAATATGGATATAGTAAAGAGGCGCTGAAATACATTTAAAGGACACTAAAAATGACTCTGCCAAAACTCCATTCTACTTGTAAAGCCAAAACTTGTCTTATAAAGACATCTCACGTAATACATTGAATATAGTAGAGTAACTTTCTAAACAGAATTTGTAGATAGTGTGTTAGTTTTAAGAGTAGTCATTTATACTTCGGCTCCAAAATGTGTGATTAGTTGTAGATAACTGTGCACTATTCGTGTCAGAAGTACATGTCCCACAACCTCAAGATAAAAGTTTTGAATAATAGTATATGTACTCATATAAATAAATACCAATGGACATATTTTCTATAGGATGATGTACTGTGGCAGTGCTTTAACCAGCAAGCAAGGAGCTCAGGTCATCTATCTTGCAATTAAACTATGTGTTTATTGTAGCACTTACTGATGTCATCGGACACTAGTTTTGCATTTTAGAGTTACTTTTTGCGTACTTTCTTACCGGGGTGGTACATGCCTTAGAAAGACCCTTGAACTAGGTTTTCCTTGGAATAAAGAAATAAACTGGGGGCCACATACGAACGAAACACATACATGTAAAGCACGGCCGCACAGCACATAAAATAATGGCCAAATCAGTTTTCAAGGCGAATTTTCAATAATATTACAAATGTTGATGTAATTAATGTTTATGTACAGTCAATAATGGCCAAACATAGTTCGCATGGGGAATATTGAAAGATATTGCAAAAACTGATATAGTACATATAATTAATGTCCATGTACAGCCATGTTCCAATGTTAATGCTAAACAAGTAGAGTAAAGTGATGTATCAAACGATTCTCCGCACATGAACAAACAAGCTATTTGGACGTTAGATCAAATGCATTGTTTCAATATCAGTATAATTTCACTCAAAAGACTATATGTAATTACAAATGAGCAACAAAACGATTGCCAAAGTCAGTGCTATTAAAGACTTTCAGAGAAAGCCGATGTACGTGAAATTCATGTGCAAAGAAATAAACTGTGCAACGGAACTAGTCTGTGAGGACAGTGAACATACTAGAGTTACAAAGAACAGAATAACGTTGATGCTTACCTTCGCGAATTTTCCAATCAAACTGCACCTCGACAATGTTCCGTGTGAATCTCTAGATTGTCGCGGTGGAATGTGAGCCACGTGATCACTCAGTACTCGCAGCATTTCAGAACATGGAGACTTGTCACCGCTAAGATATGAACGCCCTTTAAGTGCCAATAGTGATAGCGTAATATGCCGATAAATGAACTGCAATGCTCATTGCAAGCAAATAACAATCATGTAGTAATAGGAAAGAACCGACAACGTGGACAACAATACAGATAGCACACAAAACGCAAACAAAAGAAATAAATGTATGAACGAACTGCAAACTATCACCAAGAACAGAATATATAATCATTATATGCATCCACAGGACAACATACTTGTATGTACTGACACACCCTCTTTCTGCCAAACTGCGTAGCGGTATGCTTGTTGTATATTAATGCTTAATTGATTGTATTCCATGCACCCCATACCCGATATGCCTGTCATGCAGAAGAACCTAGCCCCATGTATCCAGTGAAGATGATGATGATGATAATGATGGCGAGGTCCCATACTCCGAGGAGCGTAGGGGACGTTGCGGGAGACCCGCACCGTAGACTAGGCAAGGTCCCAGCGGAGGTGGTTTGTCATTGCCTTCCTCCGACCGTAATGGGGATGAGTGGTGATGATGAAGACGACACGACAGCACCCAGCCGTCTCGAGGGAAGAAAAATCGGTGACCCCGTCGGGAATCGAAACCGGCACCCCGTGCGTGGGAAGCGAGAACGCTACAGCAAAACCACGAGCTGCGGACCCTGTATCCAGTAACCAGCTGCAAATCCTGGCACGTTATCGCATATTCCTGTCCGCACCGGAAGGTTCTGGCGTAGACTACCATCTACCAGCAAAAAGCGTAATTCCTGGAATTCGTCGCATCTGCAAATCATTGCATTCGACGTTGTAAAACAGTGAAAAATTCTTAATCGAGCACAGTTTTGTAAAGACTTACGATTTTGATTTGTGAAAAAGAACGTTTATCACAAACTCACATAATGAGACCTTCAAATGAAAAAAACTGTATCGGAACAGATTCTTAAAGGAAAGAATTGTTTAACAATTGAACATTTTATGTAATAATACTGTTTGACATGTGTTATCATGAACATTTCATCGACTTCAGAATTTAATGAGATTTCAAAATGACATGATATGATTCCTATGAATTTCTGCAATGTTTGTGCTGTCTTGCAATATACAAAATATCACTGAACTTTGCTAAACAAATATTAAGATAATTTTCAATGAAGAAATAATCCAAGGACTCTACGTCCATCCCCTGCTTTTTTACTCCATTTTCCTTGGGATCACGCCTAGATAGGTGGACGTATAATGACAGTCACGGAACAAGAGCAACTTTAAAGTGAAAATGTAAATGTAAATGTACTCAAATAACTGCCCCTTTCCTGAGATGTGAGAAGAGGTCACTCCCCTACCCCCCCCCCCCCCCCCCCCCCCTGCCCCCTGAACCATGAACTTTGCCGTTGGTGGGGAGGCTTGCGTGCCTCAGCGATACAGATAGCCGTACCGTAGGTGCAACCACAACGGAGGGGTGTGTGTTGAGAGACCAGACAAACGTGTAGTTGTTGAAGAGGGGCAGCAGCCTTTTCAGTAGTTGCAAGGGCAACAGTCTGGATGATTGACTGATCTGGCCTTGTAACACTAACCAACTCGGCCTTACTGTGCTGGTACTGCGAACGGCTGAAAGCAAGGGGAAACTACGGCCGTAATTTTTCCCGAGGGCATGCAGCTTTACTGTATGATTAAATGATGATGGCGTCCTCTTGGGGAAAATATTCCGGAGGTAAAATAGACCCCCATTCGGATCTCCGCTCAGGGACTACTCAGGAGGATGTCGTTATCAGGAGAAAGAAAACTGGCGGTCTGCTGATCGGAGCGTGGAATGTCAGATCCCTTAACCGGCAGGTAGGTTGTTGTTGTTGTGGTCTTCAGTCCTGAGACTGGTTTGATGCAGCTCTCTATGCTACTCTACCCTGTGCAAGCTTCTTCATCTCCCAATACTTACTGCAACCTACACCCTTCTGAATCTGCTTAGTGTATTCATCTCTTGGTCTCCCTCTACGATTTTTACCCTCCACGCTGCCCTCCAATGCTAAATTTGTGATCCCTTGATGCCTCAAAACATAGCCTACTAACCGGTCCCTTCTTTTCGTCAAGTTGTGCCACAAACTCCTCTTGAACTGTAGATTAAAACTGAAGAAACTAAAAAAGGTGCTAAATTAAGGAGATGGGACCTGGATAGACTGAAAGAACCAGATGTTGTAGAGTGTTTCAGGGAGAGCATAAGGGAAAAAAGTCAAAGGAATGGGGGAAAGAAATACAGTAGAAGAAGAATGGGTAGCTTTGAGGGATGAAGTAGTGAAGGCAGCAGACGATCAAGTAGGTAAAAAGACAAGGGCTAGTAGAAATCCTTGGGTAACAAAAGATATATTGAATTTAATTGATGAAAGGAGAAAATATAAAAACGCAGTAAACGAAGCAGGCAAAAAGGAATACAAACGTCTCAAAAATGAGATCGACAGGAAGTTCAAAATGGCTAAGCAGGGATGGCTAGAGGACAAATGTAAGGATGTTGAGGCTTATCTCACTAGGGGTAAGATAGATACTGCCTACAGGAAAATTAAAGAGACCAGAAAATTTAAAAATGGAAATGGATATTTTAAACTTAGAGATAATGGGACTTAGTGAAGTTCTGTGGCAGGAGGAACACGACTTTTGGTCAGGTGAACACAAAATGAAATAGGGGTAGGTTTAATAATGAACTAAAAAATAGGAATGTGGATAAGCTGCTACAAACAGCATAGTGAACGCTTTGTTGTGGCCAAGATAGACACGAAGCCCACGCCTACTACAGCAGTACAAGTTTATATGCCAACTAGTTCTGCAGATGATGAAGAAAATAATGAAATGTATGATGAGATAAAAGAAATTATTCAGATAGTGAAGGGAGATGAAAATTTAGTAGCCATGGGTGACTGGAATCCGATTGTAGGAAAAGAGAGAGAAGGAAACGTAGTAGGTGAATATGGAATGTGGGCAAGAAATGAAAGAGGAACCCGCCTGGTTGAATTTTGCACATAGCGTAACTTAATCGTAGCTGACACTTGGTTCAATAATCATGAAAGAAGGTTGTATGCTTGGAAGAGGCCTGGAGATTCTGGGAGATTTCAGATAGATTATGTGTTGGTAAGACAGAGATTTAGGAACCAGGTTTTAAATTGTAAGACGTTTCCAAGGCCAGATGTGGACTCAGACCAAAATCTATTGGTTATGAACTGTAGATTAAAACTGGAGAAACTGCAAAAAGGTGGTCATTTAAGGAGATGGGACCTGGATAAACAGACTAAACCAGAGGTTGTGTACAGAGTTTAAATTCACGGTCAGTAACAAAGTTTACCAATATATTTGCTCTCCAAGCAAAAACTGTGGACAGTTGCTGCTTTCAGAAGAAATTTAATTAACTTTCATAAATATTCAGAATTAAATCAGTCATTAATGAAGGCGGCCCCCGTTTCTTTTAACATTGCTGCCATTGCTTTTTATTTTAATATAAAAATTGTTCACAACCCAAAATTACCTTCCACATTAGTTGCAAGTAGAATAATTAAACTCAAATTAACGGGCAATGACGTTAAAAGTGGTACTTCCATGTTAATTGTATAGTACAAGGTATGTTCGGAAAGAAGTACCGTTTCGCTTAGCCGCCAAGGCAGACCTTTCGTCGCAGTTCCACACATTCACACTCGTGTCTGTGGTTCACTGTCTTTCCACAGATGCCACTGTGTTGTGTTCACATTTTTCCCCCTTTTTATTGGCTTCTAGCATACAAACTCTTTAGCCATCACAAATGAATGTACTGTCACACATAACAAGCTAACATATTTTTCTTCGTCATACATACTGTTTAGGGCATCCATTCATATGTTTTCAGATCAAATCCCTGCTAAAAATTGAATGCCAAAAATTTATTTGTTAATTAAGTTCTTTAGTTAAATTCTATTCAGTTTAGATTTTTACGCCTTCTTTCGCTAGAAACGGGGATATGGCATCGTATGTACTTCTAGTTGTGTCTCCGAGAATTGGGATCGTGCAGTGACCAAGTATTAAGAGCTCCTTTTAAAAGTTGACTCTGCCTTTCTCATAGCGTCTGCACTGAAATAAGATGTGATTTACATCACCAATTGGTTTCTCTTCACATTGACAGTAGGATGTCTCCGATACGCCGATTCTATGTAAGTGGCCAGGGAAAGATCCATGATTGAGACGCATTCTCACAATGGACGCTATAATTTTCCTTGAATGTTTGAAGTTCACAAACCATGTCTGTCTTGGTATGAATGTCTGTATACCTGCATACCTTTTACCTCTTGTTTGTTGGCTTCGATTCCATTCTTCCTGCCTTGAGAGAATCGATTGTTGTTTTACTTTTAGGAGGTATTCTGTGTATGGGAGCTTAATGTCCATAAGTCTTTTACTGTCAATAGCATCTCTCGTTAGTTGATCTGCTTTGTCTTGTATAGAATACCGGAATGTGATTTGGCCCATACGAATTCTATTATTTGGCCAGTCTTCTTAGCTTAGTGATAACGATCAAGTATGTCGAGGATGTATTTACTAGTTCTTTTGTCCCCATTCCTGTAACTAATGGATTTCAGAACGCTTTGAGAGTCAGTGATTATTACTGCCTTGGGTATTTTGAGAGGTCTTGCATATTTGATTGCCTCTATAATAGCGAAAGTTTCAGCAAAAAATATGAAAGCGTCACCAAGTAGTTCAAACTTCCTTTCTTTCTTCAGATTCTGGACAGAAGAAAATACATCCGGTATGATTTTCCGTCCCCATTTTTGAATCATCTGTCTATAGTTTAAGATATCCTGCCCACTTTTCTACCAGGTGCGCTGTTGGTGAAAACTGTCCATATCTTTTTCCTTTGTTGGAATAGTCGACGTATGTTACAGGAATATCGTGATAAGAGCTGTGACAGTCATATAGGAACACTGGAAGAACATCACTTCGATATACTTTCTTTTGGAGATATTTCTACTCTTCGTACCGCTTGTAAATATACAGGGTGGTCCATTGATAGTGACAGGGCCAAATATCTCACGAAATAGGCAGCAAACGAAAAAAGTACAAAGAACGGAACTCTTCTAGCTTGAAGGGGGAAACCAGATGGCGCTATGGTTGGCTTCCTAGACTGCGCTGCCATAGGTCAAACGGATATCAACTGCGTTTTTTAAAAAATAGAAACCCCTATTTTTTATTACATATTCGTGTAGTACGTAAAGAAATATGAATGTTTTAGTTGGACCACTTTTTTCGCTCTGTGATAGATAGAGCTGTAATAGTCACAAACGTATAAGTACGTGGTATCACGTAACATTACTCCAATGCGGACGGTATTTGCTTCGTGATACATTACCCGTGTTAAAATGGACCGTTTACCAATTGCGGAAAAGGTCGATATCGTGTTTATGTATGGCTATTGTGATCAAAATGCCCAACGGGCGTGTGTTATGTATACTGCCCGGTATCCTGGACCACATCATCCAAATGTCCGGACTGTTCGCCAGATAGTTACGTTATTTAAGGAAACAGGAAGTGTGCAGCCACATGTGAAACGTCAACCACGACTTGCAACAATTGATGATGCCCAAGTAGGTGTTTTAGCTGTTGTCGCGGATAATCCGCACATCAGTAGGAGACAAATTGCGCGAGAATCGGGAATTTCAAAAACGTCGGTGTTGAGAATGCTACATCAACAGCGATTGCACCTGTACGATATTTCTATGCGCCAGGAATTGCATGGTGACGACTTTGAACGTCGTGTACAGTTCTGCCACTGGACACAAGAGAAATTACGGGACGATGACAGATTTTTTGCACTCTTTCTATTTAGCGACGAAGCGTCAGTCACCAACTGCGGTAACGTAAACCGACATAATATGCACTATTGGGCAACGGAAAATCCATGATGGCTGCGACAAGTGGAACATCAGCGACCTTGGCGGGTTAATGCATGGTGCGGCATTATGGGAGGAAGGATGACTAGAAGACAAATGTAAGGATGTAGAGGCTTATCCCACTAGTGGTAAGATAGATACTGCCTACAGGAAAATTAGAGAGACCTTTGGAGAAAACAGAACCACTTGTATGAATATCAAGAGCTCCGATGGAAACCCAGTCCTAAGCAAAGAAAGGAAAGCAGAAAGGTGGAGGTTCGAGTCCTCCCTCGGGCATGGGTGTGTGTGTTTCTCCTTAGGATAATTTCGGTTAAGTAGTGTGTAAGTTTAGTGACTGATGACCTTAGCAGTTAATACGTTTGTGACTATTACAGCTCCATCTGCCACAGAGCGAAAAAAGTGGTCCAACTAAAACATTCATATTTCTTTACGTACTACACGAATATGTAATAAAAATGGGGGTTCCTGTTTTAAAAAACGCAGTTGATATTCGTTTGACCTATGGCAGCGCCATCTAGCGGGCCAACCATAGCGCCATCTGGTTTCCCCCTTCAAGCTAGAAGAGTTTCGTTCTTTGTAGTTTTTTCGTTTGACGCTTATTTCGTGAGATATTTTCCCGGTCACGATCAGTGGACCACCCTGTATAACGATGATCGATGTAACTGAGGTTACACATGTTTATCTATTATTTAAAAAATTAAAGTGACTGTTTATGAAAATAATCAAAATGAAATTCAATATGAAGTAAGTGTGAGTGGAATGTCATCAATAATATGTAATATAATAATTTATTAAAATTGTAACTATATACACTACGGTTTATTTAAAGAGTAACAGCATACGGAAACAGACACTTTATGCAAAATAAATTATTAATGGAGTTGGACGGCAATTCGGCTAGGAACCTGTGAAAACGACTTTTTTTTTCCAAAAGTAAAGTGTGTTGACGTTTAGCACTCTTGTGCAAACCTATAAAAATGTTTACCAAACTACTCTCAACTCTGAATAAATGGAGAAGTGTTTTATAAGAAACTTACCTTATATTCGTGCGCTGATTGATGGATGTCCTCTCCGCTGAAAAAGCGTGCTACGACGGGTAAACAATGGGTCCCTGGCCGTAAAATTGGAGGTCTTCTGTCACAGCATCGAAAATAAAACAAGCACGCACACCGTTTCCAAGAAATGAAGAAATATTTGTGGAGGAATCCACGGTGCAACACACTCCGCGTGAAATGGACCCGCACGAAGTATTCCGTGAGTACGCACCCGTTAAAAGTCCCAGAGCCAGCCCGCCAACTACTTCCCACACGCGAGTGTTACGCAAATGCTTCAGGAACTCGGGTGTGAGTCTCTAGAGGAAAGGAGGCGTTCTTTTCGTGAATCGCTACTGAGGAAATGTAGAGAACCAGCATTTGAGGCTGACTGCAGCACAATTTTACTGGCGCCAACTTACATTTCGCGGAAAGACCACAAAAATAATATAGGGGTCAAAGCCCTTTATTTCTCGGTCTTTTAGATAGGCTTACGTTAAGTGGAGCTCTCAGTTTTGCATTATTGTATCTACATGTACTAATACAAGTAATTAAAAGAAAAACAAGTTATAATAAAGGGTGCAGACTCCTAACTAAGGTACGAGCATATGGGATTGGTTCTCAAGTATGTGAGTGGCTCGAAGACTTCTTAAGTAATAGAACCCAGTACGTTGTCTTCGATGGTGAGTGTTCATCGGATGTGAGGGTAGCATCTGGAGTGCCCCAGGGAAGTGTGGTAGGTCTGCTGTTGTTTTCTATCTACATAAATGATCTTTTGGATAGGGTGGAAAGCAATGTGCGGCTGTTTGCTGATGATGCTGTGGTGTACGGGAAGGCGTCGTCGTTGAGTGACTGTAGGAGGATACAAGATGACTTGGACAGGATTTGTGATTGGTGTAAAGAATGGCAGCTAACTCTAAATATAGATAAATGTGAATTAATGCAGATGAATAGGAAAAAAGAATACCGTAATGTTTGAATACTCCATTAGTAGTGTAGCGCTTGACACAGTCACGTCGATTAAATGTTTGGGCGTAACATTGCAGAGCGATATGAAGCAAGCAATGGCAGTTGTGGGGAAGGCGGATAGTCGTCTTCGGTTCACTGGTAGAATTTTGGGAAGATGTGGTTCATCTGTAAAGGAGACCGCTTATAAAACACTAATACGACCTATTCTTGAGTACTGCTCGAGCGTTTGGGATCCCTATCAGGTCGGATTGAGGGAGGACATAGAAGATTTGTTACTGGTAGGTTTGATCACTACGCGAGTGTCACGCAAATGCTTCAGGAACTTGGGTGGGAGTCTCTAGAGGAAAGGAGGCGTTCTTTTCGTGAATCGCTACTGAGGAAATTTAGAGAAACAGCATTTGAGGCTGACTGCAGTACAATTTTACTGCCGCCAACTTACATTTCGCGGAAAGACCACAAAGATAAGATAAGTGAGATTAGGGTTCGTACAGAGGCATATAGGTAGTCATTTTTCCCTCGTTCTTTTTGGGAGTGGAACAGGGAGAGAAGATGCTAGCTGTGGTACGAGGTACCCTCCGCCACGCACCGTATGGTGGATTGCGGAGTATGTATGTCGATGTAGATGTAACTAAACAACTAGCTCCCAATATCATACCCTTTACTTTTTTCTCGTTATTAATTTCTATCAATATTTTCTTTTCCTCTTTAGCAATAAGAAATTTGTACATTGCCGCAGAAGACGGCAAAGATACGTTTTTAAAATTATCTTTGTAACAAAAGAACAGTATCCGCATAATATTCAATTTTTTTAACCACTTTTATTTCAGTCTCGCTTAAGGGTAATTATGTTTCAGATCTGACACAAAAAGGTCGTGCAATTTTTACTCGTGCGTCAACAATATGTGTAGTAAATGATATGTGTGATAAAAAACGCAAGAAAATACATATATTAAGATTTATCAATGACACAAGAATATTTTTATTTATTACGCAAATATTCGTTCACAAGCAGGACTTCTGCCTGCAATCATAAGAAGAGGCAGTAATTTCTTCCATCCTGCAAGACATTTTAAAATACATATCTGCTAATCATCAAGATTGTATGATCGGCAACCACAGAAACTTAGAGTTAAATTGATGACGTCAGTGTAACTTAATAGTGACTTCTATTAAATATATATGCAGTATATATGTGCGTAATAATCGAACAATTGACTTTTTTTAAAGCACTAAGTTTGCTGCAAAATACGGTTTGTGTATCTTCAGTATTGTATTTTTCTTACATTGCGAGGATGGCTGTTCATGGCACCAACTTAGTTTCAACAAGAATTCATGCTTTAATTCTAGTACTGCAAGTGATAATTATCTCTCATTATGTAAATTTCATGCCGATTCACACTCTTTGTGTTAGCTGTTGACCTGCCTCTCAGCACGGTTATTCCAGAATCGACCAACAGACCTAACACACGTTACATTAGTTAAGGCTGGAAATTCTGAGGTAAGACCGAACGAGATGGCGCAGTGGTTAGCACACTAGACTCGCATTCTGGAGGACGACAGTTCAATCCCGCGTCCGGCCATCCTGATTTAGGTTTTCCGTGATTCCCCTACATCGCTTCAGGCAAATGCCGGGATGGTTCCTTTGACAGGGCACGGCCGACTTCCTTCCCTAATCCAGTGCGACCGATGACCTCGCTGTTTGGTCTCTTCCCCCACATCAATCCAATCTGTTGCCTGAAGTGGCTCTTCGGGAGGAGTATATTTATTTATTTATATTTTTCTCATTTGTTCGTGAGTGTAATTATGTGGTCAAATTTGCAAAAATTGTTAAATGATTTTTACTTGAAATCTATCATTCAAAGAGATTTAAAAAATGGTTCAAATGGCTCTGAGCACTATGGGACTCAACTGCTGTGGTCATTAGTCCTCTAGAACTTAGAACTACTTAAACCTAACTAACCTAAGGACATCACATACATCCATGCCCGAGGCAGGATTCGAACCTACGACCGTAGCAGTCACACGGTTCCGGACTGCGCGCCTAGAGCCGCGAGACCACCGGGGCCGGCCAAAGAGATTTAAATACACACTTTGATATTTGATTGTTGAGTTATTTAACTATTTTATAAAATTCTTTCAAAATTCGTTTTACTTTTACGTAACTCGCAACTGAGCAGTAAAATCATCAAACATAATGGACTGATTTACTCCCAAGAATATTACCTGAAAATGAAAATATAACAGTATTATCATTAACCTCGTCGTATTTGTACTATAAGAGCATGGACTCTGAGATGTATTTTCACACCGCCACATCTCGTCACATAAAACACTGATTTGAGTAACGAAAGAGCCTATGAGCCATTTATTTGTCAGTGAATAATATTTAACTACCCATTGTAATTGTGCATTTTGAAGATTTACAAGGAGAAATGAATCAAGTACTACTGACGCGCCTAAGAAACTATAGACTAATTCAACGCGAATATTAAAGACAGACTCTGAAGACATTTGAATATTACAAAAAACAAGCGCGCAACCCATTGTCCACACCCGGACGATATCACTCTGTTCTTATCTCCTGTATAATACCATTCCCCCCCATGAACCATGGACCTCGCCGTTGGTGGGGAGGCTTGCGTGCCTCAGCGATACAGATGGCCGTACCGTAGGTGCAAGCACAACGGAGGGGTATTTGTTGAGAGGCCAGACAAACGTGTAGTTGTTGAAGAGGGGCAGCAGCCTTTTCAGTAGTTGCAGGGGCAACAGTCTGGATGATTGACGGATCTGGCCTTGTAACAAAACCAAAACGGCCTTGCTGTGCTGGTAGTGCGAACGGCTGAAAGCAAGGGGAAACTACGGCCGTAATTTTTCCCGAGGGCATGCAGCCTTACTGTATGATTAAATGATGATGGCGTCCTCTTGGGTAAAATATTCCGGAGGTAAAATAGTCCCCCATCCGGATCTCCGGGCGGGGACTACTCAAGAGGATGTCGTCATCAGGAGAAAGAAAACTGGCGTTCTACGGATCGGAGCGAGGAATGTCAGATCACTTAACCGGGCAGGTAGGTTAGAAAATTTAAAAAGGGATATGGATAGGTTAAAGTTAGATATAGTGGGAATTAGTGAAGTTCTGTGGCAGGAGGAACAACACGTTTGGTCAGGTGACTACAGGGTTATAAACACAAAATCAAATAGGCGTAATGCAGGAGTAGGTTTAATAATGAATAGGAAAATAGGAATGCGGGTAAGCTACTACAAACAGCATAGTGAACGCATTATTGTGGCCAAGATAGACTACAGTAGTACAAGTTTGTATGCCGACTAGCTCTGCAGATGACGAAGAAATTGAAGAAATGCATGATGAAATACAATAAATTATTCAGATAGTGAAGGGAGACGAAAATTTAATAGTCATGGGTGACTGGAATTCCAGCGTAGGAAAAGGGAGAGAAGGAAACGTAGTAGGTGAATATAGATTGGGGTTAAGAAATGAAAGAGGAATCCGCCTGGTAGAATTTTGCACGGAGCATAACTTAATCATAGCTAACACTTGGTTTAAGAATCATGAAAGAAGGTTGTATATATGGAAGAAATCTGGAGATACTAAAAGGTATCAGATAGGTTATATAATGGTAAGACAGAGATTTAGGAATCAGGTTTTAAATTGTAAGACATTTCCAGGGGCAGATGTGGACCCTGACCACAATCTATTGGTTATGTATGACCTGTAGATTAAAACTGAAGAAACTGCAAAAAGGTGAGAATTTAAGGAGATGGGACCTGGATAAACTGAAAGAACCAGAGGTTGTACACAGTTTCAGGGAGAGCATAAGGGAACAATTGACAGGAATGGGGGAAAGAAGTACAGTAGAAGAAGAATGGGTAGCTCTGAGGGATGAAGTAGTGGAGGCAGCACAGGATCAAGTAGGTAAAAAGATGAGGGCTAGTAGAAATCCTTGGGTAACAGAAGAAATATTGAATTTAATTGATGAAAGGAGAAAATAGAAAAAAAGGCAGTAAATGAAGCAGGCAAAAAGGAATACAGACGTCTCAAAAATGTGATCGACAGGAAGTGCAAAGTGGCTAAGCAGGGATGGCTAGAGGACAAATGTAAGGATGTAGAGGCTTATCTCACTAGGGGTAAGATAGATACTAGCTACTGAAAAATTAAAGAGATCTTTGGAGAAAGGAGAACCACTTGTATGAATATCAAGAGCTCAGATGGAAAACAATTTCTAAGCAAAGAAGGGAAAGCAGAAAGGTGGAAGGAGTATATAGAGGGTCTATGTAAGGGCGATGTATTTGAGGACAATATTATGGAAATGGAAGAGGATGTAGATGAAGATGAAATGGGAGATACGATACTGCGTGAAGAGTTTGACAGAGCACTGAAAGACCTGGGTCGAAACAAGGCCCCCGGAGTAGACAACATTCCATTGGAACTACTAACAGCCTTGGGAGAACCAGTCTTGACGAAACTCCACCATCTGGTGAGCAAGATCTATGAAACAGACGAAATACCCTCAGACTTCAAGAAGAATATAATAATTCCAATCTCAAAGAAAGCAGGTGTTGATACATGTGAAAATTACCGAACAAACAGTTTAATAAGACACAGCTGCAAAATACTAACACGAATTCTTTACAGACGAATGGAAAAACTTTTAGAAGCCGACCTCGGGGTAGATCAGTTTCGATTCCGTAGAAATACTGGAATACGTGAGGCAATACTGACCTTACGACTTATCTTAGAAGAAAGATTAAGGAAAGGCAAACCTACGTTTCTAGCATTTGTAGACTTAGAGGAATACTCTCTTTCAAATTGTAAAAGTGGCAGGGGTAAAATACAGGGAGTGAAAGGCTATTTACTGTTTGTACAGAAACCAGATGGCAATTATAAGAGTCGAGGGACATGAAAGTGAAGCAGTTGTTGGGAAGGCAGTAAGACAGGGTTGTAGCCTGTCCCCGATGTTATTCAATCTGTATATTGAGCAAGCAGTAAAGGAAACAAAAGAAAAATTCGGAGTAGGTATTAAAATCCATGGAGAAGAAATAAAAACTTTGAGGTTTGCCGATGACATTGTAATTCTGTCAGAGACAGCAAAGGACTTGGAAGAGCAGTTGAACGGAATGGACAGTGTCTTGAAGGGAGGGTATAAGAAGAACATCAACAAAAGCAAAACGAGGATAATGGAATGTAGTCGAGTTAAGTCGGGTGATGCTGAGGGAATTAGATTAGGAAATGAGACATTTAAAGTAGTAAAGGAGTTTTGCTATTTGGGGAGCAAAATAATTTATGATGGTCGAAGTAGAGAGGATGTAAAATGTAGACTGGCAATGGCAAGGAAAGCGTTGCTGAAGAAGAGAAGTTTGTTAACATCGAGTATAGATTTAAGTGTCAGGAAGTCATTTCTGAAAGTTTTTGTATGGAGTGTAGCCATGTATGGAAGTGAAACGTCGACGATAAATAGTTTGGACAAGAAGAGAATAGAAGCTTTCGAAATGTGGTGCTGCAGAAGAATGCTGAAGATTAGATGGGTAGATCACATGACTAATGAGGAGGTATTGAATAGGATTGGGGAGAAGATAAGTTTGTGGCACAACTTGACGAGAAGAAGGGATCAGTTGGTAGGACATGTTCTGAGGCAACAAGGGATCTAAAATTTAGCATTGCAGGGCAGTGTGAAGGGTAAAAATCGTAGAGGGAGACCAAGAGATGAATACACTAAGCAGATTCAGAAGCATGTAGGTTGCAGTAGGTACTGGGAGATGAAGAAGCTTGCACAGGATAGAGTAGCATGGAGAGCTGCATCAAACCAGTCTCACGACTGAAGACTACAACAACAACAACATAATACCATTACATAGGCGTCATTATAAGATTTGTAATTTGTTTAAGTCTATTGAGAAATACTGTTATTTTGTTGTATGTGAGACTAGTATGTGTGAAAAGCACAGAGTGGTTAATGAATGGACATTTCTAGGTGATTTATAAACTTTTATGGACATAACAAACTACTCAGGCGGCTGTGTCATTGTTAGTGACATAAGCGTTAACATGTTATATGTTTTTCAAGTCCAAGCTCGTAATTATAGTGTCAATCTGTGTTTGCTTTAGTTGCTGGACAACCTTAATCATTTACTTTCTATGTGCCAAGATTTCACAGATCCAACCGTGTCCGACGTGTCATTGTGTGGGCAGAACAGTCGAGGCCGACGTTAACGTACTACTTCCCCCCCCCCCCCCCCCCCCTTTGTAATATTTTTCAAACTCTGTTGCAAACTGGCCCTTAGGTACATTTTCAGTACGAGTGACGTCCGGGAATTTCTTAGCAAACTTCACTTATCAAATCGCACATCGCTCGCACAAAGTCTCGCTGTTCCACAATGGTACGCAGCACTTTCTAAACGGGAAAGGGAGCCACGCAAGTGTATGTTGCTTCCCCTTCTCAACCTGATGCTTAATAATAATAATAATATTTCTTTACATCAGAACTCAAATACTGAAATTATTGTGGACCCACACAACACTCGAAGATTACTCCTGTTACCATCATATTCAGGCTGTGGTAGTCGAATCCTGGCTCTCGGCCTCAGCTGAAATGTAAGATCTTGAAAGTAATTTTGCTCTCCGCTGCGGATCACTGCTGTGAAAAAATGTTTGTTAAATGTTAAAGCGGACGACTTCTGCGCTTCCGCTATGACTTCGCTTTATAGGTCGACGCGTAATGGCATTCGTTGAAGCAGCGGCCGCTAAAATTGTGGAGCTGGAAACGTCTTAAGAAAAATTAATTCAATGCAAGGAACACGACAGAGGAATCACTGTACATCGAAACACCTCATATGAACTTTAATGTACTATATTAACAACCACTAACCTTCGTGGTACGATGTGTCTGCTTCCTATTATTAGAAACAAGCGAAGAGAGTAAGAGAAGAACAATCTAGGAGCGATCTTCTCCCTTGTTAATGGCATAGAAGTTATTGCATTTAAGGAGTTTACTACTTGATACTAAGATTAAATTTAATATTTTCTATAAAACAGGAAAATTTTACGCTGCCTTTGCGGTTGATGAAGGGTAGCATTCACCTCACGCTGGATGAGGAGAACCCTACGCCATAGTGACGTAACGCTACCTCATCGTGACGTAAATAACCTAAATCGAGTACATGAGTACGTATATCGATCTTTGCAGTTCTACCACACATGTTGCACCGATAACGTGAAAGCTAAATGTAAATAGACGTGTACAATCGAAGTGACAACTGTTGTGTGGTATGCTGATCCCAGTTGAATTACTTATTAAGCTGTAATACCAACAATTTTGAATGTTATTGCGTCTTTCTTGAATGTCATGAATGTCTCAACGAAGGAACCGTAACAATAACGAAAGTCAAAAATAGCGTCTAATCATTAAAAAATGCGATTAATTGTGCATAAATCTCGTGGATAGAAACGTGAAATAGAGAGAAATTGAAGTATTTCGTATTTTTATAAAAGCCAATAGATTGTACATAATTCTTCTGGGCAGAAACGTTAAACTGAGAAATTAATGTGGTTCCAAAGATAATTCCGAATGTTGCTGGAGTTTCAATTTTGCCTTCGTGTTGAAGATCAACTCAGACGCTTTTCTCCTCAGAAATAAATTTTTGCTGATGATTATAATGTACGGACCTGTTTATAACACACGTCATTTTTCTTTGTACGTTGTATGCTGTAAAAAAACAATGACAAGCAAGTCACATTTACCAGCACTTTAAGCAACTGAAAGCAGTGAGTGCTGCTGCCATTTTCAGCTACTTTTTGTATGACTCTTAGGCAATATGGAAATAGCTATAGTAATCATGCAATCCACCATCGCATATGAAACATCACTTAGTGCTGCTAAAAACAGAAGGCTGCCGAGGTTATTTTGTCAAACAGCTCATCCATTGTGACAGTGTTCACCATCATTTGTCAACTACTAGGAAACTTCTTTTTTTATAGTTGATATTTTTTAAATATTAAAATGTAAATAACAATTATAGACGAAATATCATTGTTTTTCACAGTATACAGCGTATGAAGAAAAATAATGACGTGTGTTATAAAGAGGGCAGTATTATATTCATCAGCAATAATTTATTTCTGAAGAGCAAAGTTTTCCGAGTTGATCTACAACATGTAGGCAAAGTTAAAATTCCAGCAACATTCGGAATTATCTTAGGAACCACATTAATTTCTCGGTTTAACGTTTCTGCCCAGAAGAATTATGTACAATCCATTGGCTTTTATAAATATAAGAAACTCTTAATTTCTCCATATTTAACGATTCTATCCACATGATTTATGCACAATTAATCGGATTTTTTTAAAAAATAACTACTCCCTTTTATTGACTTTCGTTATTGTTATGGTTCCTTCGTTCAGGTATATTTACGTCACGATGACGTAGGGTTCTCCTCATTGTTACATCGGTGCCATTTGAATTTGTCTTTTGTTAGAGTATGACTCTTTCTCTCAGGGATATATTTTCTTATCACTTTTACTTACGTGCATAAGTAAATATGAAACGTGTTCTTGAAGGGCCTCAGTTATTCATGTACCAACTATAGATTTTGAACGTGATGACTAAAATATAGTTGCCGTTAACTGAATTGAATGTAATTTTGTTAATTTATATTTATTGATTGCAAAGCAAGGCTCGACAGAATTTCGTTTGTTGCCGTGGAACGGCCAAGATAAAACTTACTGAACTCATGGAATCTGTATAATTTAAAAAATGAATTTTAACGCAAATTAATTATTTTTTCCAATTTAAAAAGGTTCTTACAACGAAATCTCTCGCATTTACCGTTACTGTTAACACTTTGAAAAAATAAATTAATACTTAGGCGCGTAATGGCCGACCAGAGGCTGCATAAGAAGATGAACTTCCCGCAGCGCAAATTACTGAAAAAATGCTTATTAAAAAGAATTAGCCACTGCGAGCATTTGAGGTGACAACTATTAGAAGGAAATTCATTTTGTGATAACAATAATTAGTTTATTTTAGCATAATACCGAATAACTTACATAAAATATGTGTAGCCACTCAATGGCTGCCTTCCGTATCGCGAAACAAAACAGTGTGTGTACCATAAAGTACGTCCTTCCTCTTCAGCCGTACACTCACGTCTCTTTTCGATCCTTTTTTTATTTTCATAGACATCTTTTAAATGAAGATGTTACTCTTAAATTATCGCTGCATATCAGTTATTTCAAAAACGTTAACTGTATCTTGTATACTTATTCATAAAATATGTTAACTACCGTTTACAACCGATAAAAAATGTCAATATTTATGTGACGTACCGTCACATCACTTAGCGTAAGATGAATGCTATCCTCGGTGAAACGCATAAGGTTCGTGTACATTTATTTCGCCGCGAGAGGCACTTCCCGTTACAAGTTTTTTTTTTAAGTCTTTACAACACAATTGTCGCTGGGACGGCACACGCCAAACTGAGACACAAAGTTAGAAAGAAATCCAAAAAATAATAAAAGTGGCATTGTATGCCAGTGGCATACAAAATATTATCAAAAATTCTCAACAGAGTGGTAGATACTTTAGACAAACAACTAGGAGAATATCAGGGTGGTTTTCGCAAGGGAAGATCCTGTGCAGAACAAATTTTTAACTTAAAGTCAATAATTCGCCATAGAATGTTAACCAGCAAACCAATACTACTGTCATTTATAGATTTCAAGAAAGCATTTGACTGTATACACAGAGAAACACTACACCACGGTGGTACGACCAGAATGTTTATATGGATCTGAATGCCTAACGATGAACTGTAAGAACGACAAACAAGAAGTACTGGAAAGAAGGATCATTAGAAAAACATGGGTGCAATGAAAACCGCAGATGGTTGGAAAATAAGAAGTAATGAGGAGATCAACAAAAATATAGAAAAAAATGTCTGAAGTAATGGCCAAACGAAGATTATCCTTTTTTGGACATCTCTACCGAATGGATAGAAGAGAAATTCGTTAGCATCGAGTATAGATTTAAGTGTCAAGAAGTCGTTTCTGAAAGTATTTGTATGGAGTGTAGCCATGTATGGAAGTGAAACATGGACGATAAATAGTTTGGACAAGAAGAGAATAGAAGCTTTCGAAATGTGGTGCTACAGAAGAATGCTGAAGATTAGATGGGTAGATCACATAACTAATGAGGAGGTATTGAATAGGATTGGGGAGAAGAGGAGTTTGTGGCACAATTTGACAAGAAGAAGGGACCGGTTGGTAGGACATGTTGTGAGGCATCAAGGGATCACAAATTTAGCATTGGAGGGGAGCGTGGAGGGTAAAAATCTTAGAGGCAGACCAAGAGATGAATACACTAAGTAGATTCAGAAGGATGTAGGTTGCAGCAAGTACTGGGAGATGAAGAAGCTTGCACAGGATATGGTAGCATGGAGAGCTGCATCAAACCAGTCTCAGGACTGAAGACAACAACAACAACAACAACAACCGAATGGATGGAAGTAGACTAACAAAACAAATACTCCTATATTTCTGGAAGAAGAAATCGACAATAGCATGGATTACAGAAGTAAGAAAAGATCATGAAAGAAACAACATCAAAGAATCAGAAATAGCAGAAAGAAACTGTTTTAAAAACAAAATACTAAATTTGGAAGGCTTTCAAAGCAGAACAAGTAAAAAATCGGGAACAACATGGACAGAAGAAAGGAAGAGACTTCATGGGGAGAAAATGAGGGAATACTGGGAAAATAGGAAACAACAACAAAGGAAGAAGAGGAACTGAAGTTGTTAACGTGATCCTAGTTGGTCAA
Organism: Schistocerca gregaria; assembly: GCF_023897955.1. Taxonomy (NCBI): domain Eukaryota; kingdom Metazoa; phylum Arthropoda; class Insecta; order Orthoptera; family Acrididae; genus Schistocerca; species Schistocerca gregaria. The sequence continues at coordinate 159,941,877 of NC_064928.1, forward strand.
TACGGTTTAAAAAAAAAAAAAAATGAAAGTAACACAGCCCAAGGTGTCAAAGCCTAAAGGCATAGTTTATTTCAAAATTCCCATTTTATTTTTTACACAACAGTTGGGGTAACGGCACTGTCAGACTGTAACTGAATGTCTGCTCCCTGGCAGACAGACTCCTCGCACAGGAGCTCATGCTGAAGGCCGTGGAGAGCGCCCTCTAGCTCCTGGAGCTGGCGCCGCCGATTTTGATGGTGATCAGGAAGCAGCACTCGAACTTCCGCTCCTCACCCTTGTTCCACAGCTTCCACATCACGTCGTATTCTCTCTGCATCAAAAGAAAAAAAATAATTTTAATAATACTCGATAAACAATAAGAAAGGAAAAATGGAGCAAGTATGAGAAGTACAGTGGTATGTCACTACTAGCGAACCAAAGATCGTGGTGGGAGGGAATGGGCGCAGAAAGGCGTGGAAAGGAGATTTGGACGTATATCCAATTGCCAAACATATTTAGCAATTACGAAGCTTCTCTCTGGCAATTTCAATCCCCGGCCCCTTCCTCAGTCCATCTACTCTTTCCGCCTTTCTCTGACTTTGAGGCTCGTACACGGAAGCACCAAAGAAACTGGTATAGGGACGCGTTTTCAACTACTGCGATATGAAAACAGGCAGAATACGGCGCTGCGGTCGGCCTGTACAAGACAAGTGTCTGGCGCAGTTGTTAGATCGGTTACTGCTGCTACAGTGGCCGGTTATCAAGATTTAAATGAGTCTGAACGTGGTGTTACTGTCGGAGCACGAGCGATGGGACACAGCATCTCCGAGGTAGCGATGAAGTGGGGATTTTCCCCGTACGACCATTTCACGAGTGTACTGTGAGTATCAGGAAACCGGTAAAACATAAAATCTCCGACATCGCTGTGGCCGGAAAAAGATACTGCAAGAATAGGACCAACGACGACTGAAGGGAATCGTTCAGCGTGACAGAAGTGCAATCCTACCGCAAATTACTGCATGTTTTAATTTTGGGACATCAACAAGTTTGAGTGTGCAAACCATTCAACGAAACATCATCGACATGGGCTTTCGGAACAGAAGGCCCACTCATGTACCCTTGATGACTGCACGAGGCAAAGCTTTACGCCTCGCCTGGGTCCGTCAACACCGACATTGGACAGTTGACGCTGGAAACATTTTGCCTGGTCGGACGAGTCTCATTTCAAATTGTATCGAGCGGACGGACGTGTACACGTATGGAGACAACTTCTTGAATCCATGGACCCTGCATGTCAGCAGGGGACTGTTCAAGCTTGTGGATGCTCCATAATGGTGTGGGGCGTGTGCAGTTGATATGATATGGGACCCTGATACGTCTAGATACAACTCTGATAAGTGACACGTACATAAGCATCCTGTCTGATCACCTGCATCCATTCATGTCTATTGTGCATTACGACGGACTTGGGCAGTTCCAGCAGAAAAATGTGACAGCCCAAACGCCCAGAGTTACTACAGAGTGGCTCAAGGAACTCTTCTGATTCTAAACACTTCCGCTGGCCACCAAACTCACCGGACATGAACATTATTGAGCATATCTGGAATGCTTTGCAATGTGCTGTTCAGAAGAGATCTCCACCCCCTCGTATTCTTATGGATTTATGGAAAGCCCTGCTGGATTCATGGTATCAGTTCCCTCCAGCACTACTTCTGACATCAGTTGAGTTCATGCCACGTCGTGTTGCGGCAGTTCTGCGTGCTCGCGGGAGCCCTACACGATATTAAGCAGGTGCACCAGTTTCTTTGGCTCTTCCGTGTATACTCCAACTGCAAATTCAGATTTTGTAGAAATAGTCCAATCATAAGCCTATAAGACATGTATACAGCTTTTCCTGTTCCCTGTGAAATCCTGAGGAAGAAAAAAAAAAAAAAAACAGTACAGCATTGTATAATTTTTGTTTAAAAATATGTACAATGAGAAAAGACATGTGAGAGAAACATTTTTCCTAATGGTTTAAACGAACTACTGTCATAGTTAAAACTGGCTGGAAAGAAAACGAAACCACACATTTTCAGAATAGAGCACAGCACAGCACAGCATTATTTTTTTTTGCTGTCGGTTTTAACATAAAAACAGCACTTTGTTCATTAAAAAATTATATAGCCAATGTCCTTCTGCATGTTTATCAGAGTAACATGTGAAAGCGTCAAGTAACTCGGTCAGGAAGTTTTCGAGATTCTTGGTAACAACTTTATACATACATCAAAAGACGTTTTGCATCACCAAGGTTACCAGAACGCCTGAAGCCAGACGTTGACTGTCGGTATTGTATCACAGACTCAGTCCCTTTCACTGCTCAGAGATGTCACTAAACCGGCCAAAGATGTAAACAACCATGCATGAGCAGCGCCTTTTACACGGAGCTGATCAGTTCCAGCCATTTCACCAGGAGGGAGGCACACGGCTCGTGTTGTGTGTAGTTCAACCATGCATAGACGGTCAATACCGCGGTTCGATCGCGTCCGCATTGTTACTTTGTGCCAGGAAGGGCTCTCAACAAGGGAAGTGTCCAGGCGTCTTCGAGTGAACCAAAGCGATGTTGTTCGAACATGGAGGAGCTACAGAGAGACAGGACATGTCGATGACATGCCTCGCTCAGGCCTCCCAAGGGCTACTACGGCGGTGGATGACAGCTACCTACGGATTATGGCTCGGAGGAACCTTGAGAGCAACGCCACCTTGTTGCATAACGCTTTTCGTGTAACCACAGGACGTCGTTTTACGACTCACACTGTGCGCAATAAGCTGCGTGATGCGCAACTTCACTCCCGACGTCCACGGTGAGATTCATCTTTGCACCCACGACACCATGCAGCGCGGTACAAATGGGCCCAGCGACATGCCGAATGGACGACTCAGGAATGGCATTACATTCTATTCACCGATGAGTGTCGCGTCGGAGATGTGTTTGGAGGCAACCCGGTAGGGCTGAACTCATTACACACACCAAGTGCAGCAAGGTGGAGGTTCCCTGCTGCTTTGGGGTCGCATTATGTGGGGCCGACGTACGCCGCTGGTGATCATGGAAGGTGCCGTAACAGCTATACGATACGTGAATGCCATCCTCCGGCCGATAGTGCAACCATATCGGCAGCGTATTGGCGAGGCATTCGTCTTCATGGACGACAATTCGCGTCGCTATCGTGCACATCTTATGAACGAGTTCCTTCAGGATAATGACATCGCTCGAGTAGAGTGGCGAGAATGTTCTCCAGACATGAAAAGTATCAGACATGACTGGGATGGATTGTAAAGAGCTGTTTATGGACGACGTGACCCACCAACGACTCTGAGGGATCCACGCCGAATCGCCGTTGAGGAGTGGGAGAATCTGGACCAACAGTGCCTTGATGAACTTGTGTATAGTATGCCACGACGAATACAGGCATGCATCAATGCAAGAGGTCGTGCTACTGGGTATTAGAGGTACCAGTGTGTACAGCAATCACCTCTGAAAGTCTCGCTGTATGGTGGTACAACATGCAATGTGTGGTTTTCATGAGCAATGAAAAGGGCGGTAATGATGTTTGTGTTGATGTCTATTCCAATTTTCTGTATAGGTTCCGGAACTCTAGGAACCGCGGTGATGCAATTTTTTTTTGGATTTGTGTATATTAAAGGCTTTTTTTAAAAAATGTGGGGCATTACTTACTGAACGTCGCTCGTAAAAACTTATCTGTATAGAGAGTTCGACGCCGATTCACATGAGGGGCACTCCAGCATATTTCGAATTTTTCGTGACGCAGAGCTGTGCAGCGATCGCGGGAGCCGTTACATCTACGTCTACATGACTACTCTGCAATTCACATTTAAGTGCTTGGCAGAGGGTTCATCGAACCACAATCATACTATCTCTCTACTATTCCACTCCCGAACAGCGAGCGGGAAAAACGAACACCTAAACCTTTCTGTTCGAGCTCTGATTTCTCTTATTTTATTTTGATGATCATTCCTACCTATGTAGGTTGGGCTCAACAAAATATTTTCGCATTCGGAAGAGAAAGTTGGTGACTGAAATTTCGTAAAAAGCTCTCGCCGCGACGAAAAACGTCTATGCTGTAATGACTTCCATCCCAACTCGTGTATCATATCTGCCACACTCTCTCCCCTATAACGCGATAATACAAAACGAGCTGCCCTTCTCTGCACCCTCTCGATGTCCTTCGTCAATCCCACCTGGTAAGGATCCCACACCGCGCAGCAATATTCTAACAGAGGACGAACGAGTGTAGTGTAAGCTGTCTCTTTAGTGGACTTGTTGCATCTTCTAAGTGTCCTGCCAATGAAACGCAACCTTTGGCTCGCCTTCCCGACAATATTATCTATGTGGTCCTTCCAACTGAAGTTGTTCGTAATTTTAACACCCAGGTACTTAGTTGAATTGACAGCCTTGAGAATTGTACTATTTATCGAGTAATCAAATTCCAACGGATTTCTTTTCGAACTCATGTGGATCATCTCACACTTTTCGTTATTTAGCGTCAACTGCCACCTGACACACCATACAGCAATCTTTTCTAAATCGCTTTGCAGCTGATACTGGTCTTCGGATGACCTTACTAGACGGTAAATTACAGCATCATCTGCGAACAACCTAAGAGAACTGTTCAGATTGTCACCCAGGTCATTTATATAGATCTGGAACAGTAGAGGTCCCAGGACGCTTCCCTGGGGAACACCTGATATCACTTCAGTTTTACTCGATGATTTTCCGTTGCCGCGGCAAATTCAAATTAAATTGAATGAAAGCAGTTTTCCCGCAAGTAAGCGGGCAGGTAACGGTACATTAAAATTATTTCTGTCAGATTCCCGGAGACCTCAGAGGTGAATGGTGGATTTTATTATGTAATTTTCAGGTGGAATGGGCAACTGATATTATGATATCAGTGACGTAAATAATTTAAATAAATCAGAGCAATAACATTTTACTTGTGTGATATCAAATGTGCTATGATGAAACCTATTCTGGCTAATAATACAACAACCAATTTTCATTTTTAGTTTCATGCTCTAGTGTTAGTCGTGGCAATCAATAGTGTTCATATATTAAAAAATCCACTTCACCTTTTACGTTTAGCGAACATAGCATACTGTAACTTCTGTACGTATAATAAGAGCAATTTTCAGTGCATTTCAGAGATGAAAGTAGCGAAGGACATGTCTAATTTCATAATTAGTTACAGCAATGATACCGTGTTTCGTTTCTAAAAAGCTAGATCATGGTTACATAAAAATAGTTTGCAAAGTAAAGATCATACGTGCACAGCAGGAAATCGGTTAGTGTTGTGCGAATCCCCACGAAATAGATCAAGGTGCACAAAGTAAAAATATTTCCAACTGCAGAAACTGATAGTGAGAATCGCACTTTATCTGTTTTGTTCGCAACAATAAGCAATATAAAGTTAATTAAAATATTATGCCATATAAACTGCATATAAAGTCAAAAGCGCGGTGGGGATTACGCGACACTCTGTCTTCGTGTTCTATAGCTTTGACGTGGGTGTGTATGACCCCAGTTGTTTTTGCGCCCTAAAGCAAAATAAAAAACGGTTTAGAAAAAGTGGTCCTTTAATTATATTGCGCGGTGTAGCTGGCACGGCATCAGCCCCGGAAGTTGACCCGCTGACTCTGCAGCTGAACTCCAGTTCACTGCGTGGTCCCTAAATACCCAGTGACCGCAAAAAAATGATGTACGCTCTAATTATGAGCACATGGCAGTCGCTACAAAATAGTGCAGCAATGGCGGCGCCTACTGTAGAAACGACCGGAGCTGCGGTGCCCTTTCGATGCTTTAACGCCTGCTGCTTAGGCAACAATTCTCACTCTGCGGTACCGCGTGCAGTCTGTGTCCTGTGTATAGAGCAACAGGTAAACGCGTTTTTCGTTCATTAGCCGATTAGATAAGCTGTATCCAAAGTCTTCCAGAAACCATGGAACAAGGGATAACGTTGGCTCCGTTGTCTACTCTTCCTTCTGGATCTCACTGGCGAAGAGAGCGACGTGAATCTCACAGTATCACTGTTTGTGGAGTCCACGGCATTCCTACAAAGGAGATTTCTTTCCCTCCCGCACACTTGGGTCAATTCTAGTGTTCGATTCCACTCGTCTGCTTTGAGCGATGACGTCATACCTAACGCATAGGCGCTACATAGAGACAATCTTTGAAAGGAACTATCATATTCGTAAACAAACGAATGTAGCATACGATAAAATTACAAATACAGTCCACGTGATCAGTTACTTAGCCACAAATTATACCGACAAGAATTAAAGGTAACGGAAATAAATAAGAACAGAAAAAGAGAAGTTCACATGTATGAAATAAATTGTTATCGTAGTTTATGCGAGTAAGAAAATCACAGAGAATCTTTAAATCCAGTACAGTATAGCGCATGGTGAAGTCATAATATTATGAATCAGCGTTAAAATTTAATACTAATTGCTAATTCTAACGGAGGGAGTTTACAAGTAACGAAAATTGACAAAAGTAGGGTCTAACAAATACTGGAATCGGTAACTGGAACTGATTTATAAAGGTTAATTCTAGTTACCGATTCCAATCATTCTACTGCTCGTTATTAAGATCGTTTTAAGAAGTGTGTGCACTTAAGTGCTACAGGATTTCTACATATGGTATTACCATCCTCATTACTATGAAAAAGAGATAAATTTGGAAGCTGTACCTACAATATTTATTAATTTTTCGTAGTAGTTCTGGGATCAATAAGAAATGCTGAAATCTTACAAAAACATAGTCCACATATTTACTGCAAAAATGTCCAAAATTATGAACCATCGAAAAGCCGGAAACGGTAACGATAAGAACTGACCTCCTATATAGGTCACTTGAAGTTACCGATTCCAGCCATTCGATGATTAATTAATTAGATCGTTTTTTCAGTACGTGTGTGCATTAAAAAGAAGGCTAATATGATTTCTGTATTTGTAATTGCTCTCTGAACTACTGGAAGAAAGTTACTAATATTGGAATCGGTAACTCAGAAAATGTTCAAAGGTGTGTGAATTCCTAAGGGACCAAACGGCTCAGGTCATTGGTTCCTAGACGTACACACTACTTAAACTAACTTACACTAACCTATGCTAAGAACAACACACGCACACCCATGCCCGAATGACGACTCGAACCTCCGGCGGGAGGGGCAGCGTAATCCGTGACATGTCGCCTCTAACCCCGGGGCCACTCCGCGCGGCAATCGGTAACTAGAGTTGACCTACACAGAAGGCCATTTCTAGTTACCGATTCCAGTTTTTGTTATACGCCGCAGTAGTTTCAGAGAGAAATTACAAATGCAAAAATGGCATTACATTTCAGTGCACACAATTGAAATAATAATTTACATATGAATCTTGGAGCGGTTGGAATCTGTAACTGGAATTTGCCAAAATAAAGTAATTCTAGCTATCGATTCCAATATTCTTTATTTTTTGTGGATATTCGTTTGTCGTGTACTGGCTTTTCTTTTAGAATTTAGTGTGTTGGTTTCTCCACATTTTATGCTACTGTTTCGTATTTGTTGCAATTCATTTAATATTCCAGTTTTTCTGATACATTTTGGTTTCTCCCCGCTAAAACCACCAGTTCCCTGCGATTCTTCCGTTAGATTCAATAACTAATATAAAATTACCGCTATTTTATAATACTATGGCTTCGCCATGTGCTTCACTGTAATGCAATTTAAAGGTTCTCTGTGCTTTTGTAGTCGCATAAAGACGAAAATACTTCTTACCAGACATTAAAATTAGTTTTAAATTTTTGTTCTTAATTTTTTTCGTTATTTTCAGTTAGTTTCTGTAAAATTTATTACTAAGTAAATAAATGTGTGAATGTGATTGTAATTTTATCGTATGCTACATTCGTCTGTATACGTGTATGATCCGTTGGTTTCGTAAATTGCCTATTTCGTATCCCGCCTGGAAGGCGGCGCAAGGGGCTACTCCTATAATTTGGAGGGTAGGCCGAATGTAGGAAGCTAGGAGCAGCAGGTGAGGTAGAAACACGTCGGTACTGCAAGTAAAATGAAAGATGTTTACCCTAAGTAAGACAGTAATAAAATATGGTTACATAACTATGGGTTAAACGGCCTTGCTGTGCTGGTACTGCGAACGGCTGAAAGCAAGGGGAAACTACAGCCGTAATTTTTCCCGAGGACATGCAGCTTTACTGTATGATTAAATGATGATGGCATCCTCTTGGGTAAAACATTCCGGAGGTAAAATAGTCCCCCATTCGGATCTCCGGGCGGGGACTACTCAAGAGGATGTCGTTATCAGGAGAAAGAAAACTGGCGTCCTACGGATCGGAGCGTGGAATGTCAGATCCCTTAATCGGGCAGGTAGGTTAGAAAATTTAAAAAGGGAAATGGATAGGTTAAAGTTAGATATGGTGGGAATTAGTGAAGTTCGGTGGCAGGAGGAACAAGACTTCTGGTCAGGTGACTACAGGGTTATAAACACAAAATCAAATAGGGGTAATGCAGGAGTAGGTTTAATAATGAACAGGAAAATAGGAATGCGGGTAAGCTACTACAAACAACATAGTGAACGCATTATTGTGGCCAAGATAGATACGAAGCCCACACCTACTACAGTAGTACAAGTTTATATGCCAACTAGCTCTGCAGATGACGAAGAAATTGAAGAAATGTATGATGAAATAAAAGAAATTATTCAGATAGTGAAGGGAGATGAAAATTTAATAGTAATGGGTGACTGGAATTCGAGTGTAGGAAAAGGGAGAGAAGGAAACATAGTAGGTGAATATGGATTGGGGCTAAGAAATGAAAGAGGAAGCCGCCTAGTAGAATTTTGCACGGAGCACAACTTAATCATAGCTAACACTTGGTTTCAGAATCATGAAAGAAGGTTGTATACGTGGAAGAACCCTGGAGATACTAAAAGGTATCAAATAGATTATATAATGGTAAGACACAGATTTAGGAACCAGGTTTTAAGTTGTAAGACATTTCCAGGGGCAGATGTGGACTCTGACCACAATCTATTGGTTATGACCTGTAGATTAAAACTGAAGAAACTGCAAAAATGTGGGAAATTAAGGAGATGGGACCTGGATAAACTGAAAGAACCAGAGGTTGTACAGAGTTTCAGGGAGAGCATAAGGGGACAATTGACAGGAATAGGGGAAAGAAATACAGTAGAAGAAGAATGGGTAGCTCTGAGGGATGTAGTAGTGAAGGCAGCAGAGGATAAAGTAGGTACAAAGACGAGGGCTGCTAGAAATCCTTGGGTAACAGAAGAAATATTGAATTTAATTGATGAAAGGAGAAAATATAAAAATGCAGTAAATGAAGCAGGCAGAAAGGAATACAGACGTCTCAAAAATGAGATCGACAGGAAGTGCAAAATGGCTAAACAGGGATGGCTAGAGGACAAATGTAAGGATGTAGAAGCTTATCTCACTAGGGGTAAGATAGATAATGCCTACAGGAAAATTAAAGAGACCTTTGGAGAGAAGAGAACCACGTGTATGAATATCAAGAGCTCAGATGGCAACCCAGTTCTAAGCAAAGAAGGGAAGGCAGAAAGGTGGAAGGAGTATATAGAAGGTTTATACAAGGGTGATGTACTTGAGGACATTATTATGGAAATAGAAGAGGATGTAGATGAAGACGAAATGGGAGATACGATACTGCGTGAAGAGTTTGACAGAGCACTGAAAGACCTGAGTCGAAACAAGGCCCCCGGAGTAGACTACATTCCATTAGAACTACTGACGGCCTTGGGAGAGCCAGTAATGACAAAACTCTACCAGCTGGTGAGCAAGATGTATGAGACAGGCGAAATACCCTCAGACTTCAAGAAGAATATAATAATTCCAATCCCAAAGAAAGCATGTGCTGACAGATGTGAAAATTAGCGAACTATCAGTTTAATAAGTCACAGTTGCAAAATACTAACGCGAATTCTTTACAGACGAATGGAAAAACTGGTAGATGCGGACCTCGGGGAGGATCAGTTTGGATTCCGTCGAAATGTTGGAACACGTGAGGCAATACTGACCTTACGACTTATCTTAGAAGAAAGATTAAGAAAAGGCAAACCTACGTTTCTAGCATTTGTAGACTTAGAGAAAGCTTTTGACAATGTTGACTGGAATACTCTTTTTCAAATTCTAAAGGTGGCAGGGGTAAAATACAGGGAGCGAAAGGCTATTTACAATTTGTACAGAAACCAGATGGCAGTCATAAAAGTCGAGGGGCATGAAAGGGAAGCAGTGGTTGGGAAAGGAGTGAGACAGGGTTGTAGCCTCTCCCCGATGTTATTCAATCTGTATATTGAGCAAGCAGTAAAGGAAACAAAAGAAAAATTTGGAGTAGGTATTAAAATTCATGGAGACGAAGTAAAAACTTTGAGGTTCGCCGATGACATTGTAATTCTGTCAGAGACGGCAAAGGACTTGGAAGAGCAGTTGAACGGAATGGACAGTGTCTTGAAAGGAGGGTATAAGATGAACATCAACAAAAGCAAAACGAGGATAATGGAATGTAGTCAAATTAAATCGGGTGATGCTGAGGGAATTAGATTAGGAAATGAGACACTTAAAGTAGTAAAGGAGTTTTGCTATTTAGGAAGTAAAATAACTGATGATGGTCGAAGTAGAGAGGATATAAAATGTAGACTGGCAATGGCAAGGAAAGCGTTTCTGAAGAAGAGAAATTTGTTAACATCGAATATAGATTTATGTATCAGGAAGTCGTTTCTGAAAGTATTTGTTTGGAGTGTAGCCATGTATGGAAGTGAAACATGGACGATTACTAGTTTGGACAAGAAGAGAATAGAAGCTTTCGAAATGTGGTGCTACAGAAGAATACTGAAGATAAGGTGGATAGATCACGTAACTAATGAGGAGGTATTGAATAGGATTGGGGAGAAGAGAAGTTTGTGGCACAACTTGACTAGAAGAAGGGATCGGTTGGTAGGACATGTTTTGAGGCATCAAGGGATCACAAATTTAGCGTTGGAGGGCAGCGTGGAGGGTAAAAATCGTAGAGGGAGACCGAGAGATGAGTACACTAAGCAGATTCAAAAGGATGTAGGTTGCAGTAGGTACTGGGAGATGAAGCAGCTTGCACAGGATAGAGTAGCATGGAGAGCTGCATCAAACCAGTCTCAGGACTGAAGACAACAACAACAACAACAACAACTATGGGTTTGATGAGCACGTAGGTGCGAAGTAGGATGTATCAAAGCTAACAGCAGTTACACAGGCAAAATCTGTAGTGGCTCGCCCACTATGAAAATGAAACGATGTTGGTCGGTCGTCTGCTCGGAATCAAATGTGCTGAATCTGGAGCGGCGCTCGCAGAGCTGCACAGCGCCGGCTAGAGGGCGCTGTCGTCGGTGTGGATCGTCCGCTCTCGTAGTGCCAGCCTAAGAACTTGTACCTACGCCGTGGCATCGTAGCTATCGATGCCATAGTCTTTACGTAGCGTCTTTGCCTAAGGTATGACGTCATTGCTCAAAGCTGACGAGTAGAATCGGACACTAGAATTTACCCCCACGTTGGTGTGCAAAACTTAACCACAAAAGTAACATTCGTATGATGTGTCACTTCCAACTAACATACCTCGACCAAACTCGGACCATACATGGGAAGTAATACTACAGTATAGTGCGGAAGGTAACGGATACAAATACACAAAGAGACGAACACAAACGACACTTTTATCCTAATACATCTACATTTACATCCACACTTCGCAAGCCACCTGAAGATATATATGTTTTTGGATAGGGTCCGCCTTTAGCAAAACACAGTTTTGTTTTTTAACCCAAACATGTTTCACTGCAGTTGCAGCATCCTCAGTGGGCTTTTATTTTCCATCTGTTAAAGATAAAGAACGTTCTTTGTTGTTTTGTACACATGTAGCTATTAGTTTTTGTTATAAAAAATGTAATTATAGATATTTGAAAAAACACATAAATTATGAAAATCCATACCTTTTTACCACATGGTGTGGTTTTTCTGACGTCTTGTGTTTCTACAGTGACCGACAGTTTGTCATCTGCAACCACTTATACCTTAAAGTAGATAAATTGTTTAAGCCAAAATTACGATTTGAAGAACTATGTTATTATTATGCCTGAAATTATTTAATTCTATGTGTTTGTGTGTGTGTGTGTGTGTGTGTGTGAGTGTTTATTTACATGGTGTTTCACTTACTCTTTTTTCGTCTTCATCTCTGTCAAACACTGAATATTGAGTTGCCACTGCCACTGTCACTGTCACTGTTTCACTGTTTATCAGCTATAAAAACAAAACATGGCTGGCAGTGGAACAGCTGGAGGTGTAAAAACAAGATGGCTGACAGTGGAACAGTTGAAGGTGTTCCTGGCGGCTGTTTTGAACCTTTCAGAGGTGACTGAGATATTTTTACTTTTTTATTATTTTTTTAGTGTGTGTTTGTGTGTGTGTGTGTGTGTGTGTGTGTGTGTGTGTGTGTGTGTGTGTGTAAAAGGGGGAGACAGAGAGAGAAAGAGAGGGAGAGAGAAAGGGAGGGAGAGAGAGATTTTAGGTTTCAGGATTTTTTTTTTTTTTTTTTTTTTTTTTTTTTTTTGGTGGTTGGGGGAGGGGGGTTAAGATCTCTATAGGTTGGTTTTGTCTGTTAATTCTTTGAGGGCAGAAACAGAGTGCCATTGCAGAGAGCTGTGTGTTCATTTATTATTTGTTTGCCTTCTACTATGGCTTTTTGTATCTGGTAATTTTCTTCGATTATCAGTTTCTGTGAGGGGCTGTTGCTGCATTTGAGAATTTTCAAATCCGTGTTGATGTTTGTTGGGCTATGTTTCTTGTCCATGAGGTGTTCAGCAAATGTGGAATGACAGCTGTTACTTTTTAATGCTCTTTTGTGTTCTGTATATCTGGTATTAAAGTTTCTGGTTGTCTGTCCTATATAAACTGCTTTGCAATCCTGGCATGTTAATTGGTAAATACCAGATGTGTTGTGTTTGTCTGTGCTTGTGTTGGTTGTCCTTAGTTTTTTCTGTGTTGAGTTGTCTGTCCTGTAGGCTATTTTTATCCCTTGTTTTTTGAGTATGTTGCCTATTCTGTGTACTGTTTTGTACTGTTTTGTACACAGAATAGGCAACATACTCAAAAAACAAGGGATAAAAATAGCCTACAGGACAGACAACTCAACACAGAAAAAACTAAGGACAACCAACACAAGCACAGACAAACACAACACATCTGGTATTTACCAATTAACATGCCAGGATTGCAAAGCAGTTTATATAGGACAGACAACCAGAAACTTTAATACCAGATATACAGAACACAAAAGAGCATTAAAAAGTAACAGCTGTCATTCCACATTTGCTGAACACCTCATGGACAAGAAACATAGCCCAACAAACATCAACACGGATTTGAAAATTCTCAAATGCAGCAACAGCCCCTCACAGAAACTGATAATCGAAGAAAATTACCAGATACAAAAAGCCATAGTAGAAGGCAAACAAATAATAAATGAACACACAGCTCTCTGCAATGGCACTCTGTTTCTGCCCTCAAAGAATTAACAGACAAAACCAACCTATAGAGATCTTAACCCCCCTCCCCCAACCACCAAAAAAAAAAAAAAAAAAAAAAAAAAAAATTCCTGAAACCTAAAATCTCTCTCTCCCTCCCTTTCTCTCTCCCTCTCTTTCTCTCTCTGTCTCCCCCTTTTACACACACACACACACACACACACACACACACACACAAACACACACTAAAAAAATAATAAAAAAGTAAAAATATCTCAGTCACCTCTGAAAGGTTCAAAACAGCCGCCAGGAACACCTTCAACTGTTCCACTGTCAGCCATTTTGTTTTTACACCTCCAGCTGTTCCACTGCCAGCCATGTTTTGTTTTTATAGCTGATAAACAGTGAAACAGTGACAGTGACAGTGGCAGTGGCAACTCAATATTCAGTGTTTGACAGAGATGAAGACGAAAAAAGAGTAAGTGAAACACCATGTAAATAAACACTCACACACACACACACACAAACACATAGAATTAAATAATTTCAGGCATAATAATAACATAGTTCTTCAAATCGTAATTTTGGCTTAAACAATTTATCTACTTTAAGGTATAAGTGGTTGCAGATGACAAACTGTCGGTCATTGTAGAAACACAAGACGTCAGAAAAACCACACCATGTGGTAAAAAGGTATGGATTTTCATAATTTATGTGTTTTTTCAAATATCTATAATTACATTTTTTATAACAAAAACTAATAGCTACATGTGTACAAAACAACAAAGAACGTTCTTTATCTTTAACAGATGGAAAATAAAAGCCCACTGAGGATGCTGCAACTGCAGTGAAACATGTTTGGGTTAAAAAACAAAACTGTGTTTTGCTAAAGGCGGACCCTATCCAAAAACATATATATTGTTAAAGCAAACACGGAAAAAAGAGCTTCAATACCACCTGAAGATGTGTGGCTAAGGGTAGCTTCAGTACCTCTATCAGTTCTCCCTTCTATTCCAGTCTCGTATTGTTCGTAGAAAGAAAGATTGTCGGCATGCCTCTGTGTGGGCTCTTATCTCTCTGATTTTATCCTCATGGCCTCTTCGCGAGATATACGTAGGAGGGAGCAATATACTGCTCGATTCCTCGATGAAGGTATGTTGTCGAAACTTCAACAAAAGCCCGTACCGAGCTACTGAGCGTCTCTCTTGCAGTCTTCCACTGGAGTTTATCTATCATCTCCGTAACGCTTTCGCGATTACTAAATGATCCTGTAACGAAGCGCGCTGCTCTCCGTTGGATCTTCTCTATCTCTTCTATCAACCCTATCTGTTACGGATCCCACTCCGGTGAGCAGTATTCAAGCAGTGGGCGAACAAGTGTATTGTAACCTACTTCCTTTGTTTTCGGACTGCATTTCCTTAGGATTCCTCCAATGAATATCAGTCTGGCATCTGATTTCCCGACGATTAGTTTTGTATAGTCATTCTATTTTAAATCACTCCTAGTGCCTACTCGCAGATAATTTACGGAATTAACTGCTTCCACTTGCTGACCTGCTATACTGTAGCTAAATAACTAAGAAGCTTTCTTTCTATGTATTCGCAGCACATTACACTTGTCTACATCGAGATTCAATTGCCATTCCCTGCACCATGCGTCAATTCGCTGCAGATCCTCCGGCATTTCAGTACAATTCCCATTGTTACAACCTCTCGATATACCACAGCATCATCCGCAAAAAGTCTCAGTGAATTTCCGATGTCATCCACAAGGTCATTTATGTATATTGTGAATAGCAACGGTCCTACGACACTCCCCTGCGGCACACCTGAAATCACTCTTACTTCGGAAGACTTCTCTCCACTGAGAATGACATGCTGCGTTCTGTTATCTAGGAACTCTTCAATCCAATCAGACAATTGATCTGATAGTCAATATGCTCTTACTTTGTTCACTAAACGACTGTGGGGAACTGTATCAAACGCCTTGTGGAAGTCAAGAAACACGGCATCTACCTGTGAACCCGTGTCTAAGGCCCTCTGAGTCTCGTGGGCGAATAGCGCGAGCGGGATTTCGCACGATTGTCTTTTCCGAAACCCATGCTGATTCCTACAGAGTAGATTTCTAGTCTCCAGAAAAGTCATTATACTAGACTATAATACGTGTTCCAAAATTCTACAACTGATCGACGTTAGAGATATAGGTCTACAGTTCTGCACATCTGTTCGACGTCCGTCCTTGAAAACGGGGATGTCCTGTGCCCTTTTCGAATCTTTTGGAACGCTACTCTCTTCTAGAGACCTACGGTACACCGCTGCAAGAAGGGGAGCAAGTTATTTTGCGTACTCTGAGTAAAATCGAACTGGTATCCCATCAGATCCAGCGTACTTTCCTCTTTTGAGTGACTTTAATCGTTTTTCTATCTCTCTGTCATCTATTTCGATATCTACCATTTTGTCAGCTGTGCGACAGTCTAGAGAAGGAACTACAGTGCAGTCTTCCTCTGTGAAACAGCTTTGGAAAAAGACATTTAGTATTTCGGCCCTTAGTCTGTCATCATTTGTTTCAGTACCATTTTGATCACATAGTGTCTGGACATTTTGTTTTGATCCACCTACCGCTTTGACATAGGACCAAATTTTTTAGGATTTTCTGCCAAGTCAGTACATAGAACTTTACTTTCGAATTCATTGAAAGCCTCTCGCATAGCCCTCCTCACACTACATTTCGCTTCGCGTAATTTTTGTTTGTCTGCAAGGCTTTGGCTATGATTATGTTTGCTGTGAAGTTCCCTTTGCTTCCGCAGCAGTTTTCTAACTCGGTTGTTGTACCACGGTGGCTCTTTTCCATCTCTTACGATCTTGCTTGGCACATACTCATCTAATGCATATTGTAAAATGGCTTTGAACTTTGTCCATTGATCCTCAACACTATCTGTACTTGAGATAAAACTTTTGTGTTGAGCCGTCAAGTACTCTAAATCTGCTTTTTGTGACTTTTCAAATGGTGCAAATGGCTCTGAGCACTATGGGACTAACATAAGGACATCACACACACCCATGCTCGAGCCAGGATTCGAACCTGCGTCCGTAGCAGTCGTGCGGTTCCAGACTGTAGCGCCTAGAACCGCTTGGCCACACCGGCCGGCTTGTCACTTTTGATAAACAGATAAATCTTCCTACCTTTTTCAATATTTCTATTTACGGCTGAAATCACTGATGCTGTACCCGCTTTATGATCGCCGATTCCTTGTTCCATGTTAACTGTTTCAAATATTTCGTGTCTGTTTGTCACCAGAAGGTCTAATATGTTATCGCCACGAGTCGAGTCAAGGTAGTTTTCAGATGCTGCACTTAAAAAAGATTTCACTGGATTCTTTCTCCCTGCCACCCGTTATGAACGTTTGAGTCTCCAAATCTGTTCGAGAAATCTACTCGAAATATTTTCCAAATTTTCATTCAGCTGTTCTGCCACAACAGCTGGTGAGCCAGGGGGCCTATACAATAATTACACTGAGGTCACCGCGATTTATGATGGTGCTCTGGACATTAAAAAGGCGGGGGGTGGTTGTTAATAGGATGTGTGATCACTACAGAGCAATGCATGCTCTGCAACGTGCTCCTATGCTGCCAGAAGGCTGGTAAAGAGTTTTAGTGGTAGGGAGTTCCACTCCTCCACCAGCTCGGTTGACAAATGGCGGATGGTCGTTGGTGCGTGCGCCCGTGCTGCTATACGTCTCCCTAACGCAGCCGACACGTCCTACATGCAGTTTAAGTCGGGGGAACGGGCAGGGCAGTCTGCCGAATATTCTCTCGTTCCAGAGCTGCCCAACCTGCGCTGTTCGACTGTCACCCATAAAAATGAGGTCGGAACCGAATGCAGCCCCGAACACACCGCATGCGAAATGGTTGTAGTGCCACAATAACGTTGACGGTCATTGTACCGTGTTCAGCGGTCTGGAGAGCAGTAAGTTCATTCACCATCATGTCTCCCCACACCATACCACCTGGACAACCAAAACGATTATCAGAATGAGATTTTCACTCTGCAGCAGAGTGTGCGTTGATAAGAAACTTTGTGGCGGTTTAAAACTGTGTGCCGGACCGAGATACGAACTCGGGACCTTTGCCTTTCGCGGGCAAGTGCTGGTTCCCCGTTCGAGTCTCGGTCCGGCACACAGTTTTAATCTGCCAGGAAGTTTCAAAACGATTAAGTTTAGTGCCGGACACACCAGCTATATCTCCCACTGACAGATGCTTGATAAAGAATAGTAAGACACAGGTAAATAAGAGACATGGGCTTATTGCGATGACAGTAGAGAGATTTGATAACAAACGTAAACTCTTCTCAATAAAAATAATACGGCTTCTCAGACAGTAACAGGCATTTGCCTGGAACACACAGTGATTAACGTATTGGGACGTGAAGACTAGGCCAACCTAACGACGGAGGTTGAGCGTTCGAAGCAGTCGGGCTACAGGTGCCTCTCGGGACGTCGCTGGAAAGTCGTAAGTCCCAGTGTGGTGCTTTCTGGTCGGGCTCTGGCTGATGGGCTGGTAAGAGTCGACATGAAATGGCTCAGAGCTTCAGTGGAGCGAAATGCCAACGAGTTGGCTTGCACTGCCTTGTATAGCCGAGGCGGAGGAATTAGTGCCGGTCTAGTCTTGCACAAGTGATACGGTGCAGAAATAGGTCCCTGGAACGGAGGAACTCTGGTGCGCTTGTCCCGCCCTCTGTCGTCCTTGCAGTGGTCGACGCTAGGACTGTTGACAAAATATCGATACGTCGCTTAATCGACATGTTTTCAGAAACCTATTGATATGCATAGTACTTTTCTTTGATATATCGATACCATAATGGTAATTTACAGGGCTGATATCTTTTTCACAATTTTCGGTAAATATTTGAAGTTATTCTTTTGAAATTGTATTACAACATAATTTTAGCCGGCCGCTGTGACCGAGCGGTTCTAGACGCTTCAGCCTGAAACCACGCGACCGCTGCCTCGGGCATGGATGAGTGTGATGTCCTTAGGCTTACATAGTTCTACGTTCTAGGAGACTGATGACCTCAGATGTTAAGTCCCGTAGTGCTCAGAGCCATTTGAACCATTTTGAACATAATTTTACGTTCACTGTGTGAAGGAGTCCCACTATTTTTTGAGCTTTCATCACATTCAGTCTTTCTCTTTGACTGTGTGAAGAAAATATAGGTAGCACAAAGAAGAAGTCAAATCCCACTGGTGGGGTGGGGGGGGGGGGGGGGGGGGGGGGAGGCGGTGTAAATGGAATAACAAGATTTCCGATGTGAAGCAATAGCACACCAGTTGCTTTGAAAAACAGTTTTTAATGCAACCGGTGTGCTATTTCTTCACATCGACATTCTTCAAAAGCAGATGTTGAATATAATGCATAAAAATCTAAATGACAAGATTTCTCTTTACGGTGGGCGTAGGTGTGTGAGTGGAAATGCTGACGTAACTGGCGCCCAGCGCTACCAACAGAGACTAACGTTTAACGTCAACACGCAATTTTGACACTACAGCTGCTAGGTCGCTTTTGTCGACAGAAACGAAAGAAACAGGGAAGTCGACATTAATTGTTCCAGACAAATGCGATGTGTGACGAAATCGAACGACAGACCCATCGGACACCTTTTATTGTGCCACTTACATGTAGTTACCATTAGGCAAACTGGTTTTCGATACGCATCGTTTTCCTTTCAATTCTTGCTCTAAGGGGGATAGATAGGCTGCCAGCTTCTTGATGTACAGAATATCTAATAATTAATCAATACTTACAAATACAGCACTAAAATAGGTAATATATTTACAATGTGCAGCGATATTTTTATAGGCAGGTACGTCGATATTTTTTCCGTGATATGTTGATACCGTCTCACAATAAATCGAGACCCCATAGTGATATCGTTTTAAATATCGATATGTCGGATTTCCGATAAACTTTAGAAATACAGGGTGTTCGTAAATAAATATTGGGGTTTTAACGCTTTATAATATTTATTACATTAAACTTACAGTTGTAAATGATATTTCAAATGAAAGAGCAACTCAAACAGTTTTACTAAGAACCTTATAAATGTTCAGTGTGAGCACCATTTGTCACACGGTGCACATCAAGTCTATAGTTCAGTTCTTTCCAAACGTTGATAAGTGATTGTAGCAACAGCTGCTTCAATCCGGTTTCTTAATTCAGGGAGGTCTGCTGGTAGTGGAGGCACGTACACACGATCCTTGATGAAGCCCCAAAGGAAAAATCGCATGGCGTTAGGTCGGGTTGAACTTCACTGTACCCAAGCGCTGGATAGGCCGCAAGGGGACCAATGACAGGGCTTGCTTTGCATGGCCTCCACGTTCACCCGGCCCAACGCCATGCGATTTTTTCCTTTGGGGCTTCATCAAGGATCGTGTTTACGTGCCTCCACTACCAGCAGACCTCCCTGAATTAAGAAACCGGATTGAAGCAGCTGTTGCTACAATAACTTATCAACGTTTGGAAAGAACTGATCTATAGACTTGATGTGCACCGTGTGACAAATGGTGCTCACACTGAACATTTATAAGGTTCTTGGTAAAACTGTTTGAGTTACTCTTTCATTTGACATATCATTTGTAACTGTAAGTTTAATATAATAAATATTATAAAGCGTTAAAACCCCGGTATTCATTTATAACATCCTGTATTAAGTCCTAATCGACGCTGTCCAGAGGGCAACGCCTTTTGCTTATGCAAGCCCGTACCACTTTACTCTCTGAGGGGTTGCCGATCGCATAAGGCGAACGTCATGTACATGGCAATACGCTCATAAGGCCGTGAATGGTGTGGCCTGCCCGTTCCACGGAGTTAAATCCCATCGACCACGGGTGAGATGCGGTGGGGAGACGTATTGCAGCCCGCGCACAACCATCCAGCATATGTAAATTGAAGGGGGATCACTGCTATAAGCTGCAGCGGGACATTGAGCAGAATCAGCGGCGAGGAGCGAAAATATGTACCGGGCCGGGATTCGAACCCGGGATCTCCTGCTTACTACGCAGGTGTGGTAACCACTGCGCCATCCTGGACACAGCATTATCGCAACTGCACGGACTATCTCGGTACGCTTCAAGGCCAAACCACTGTGGTCGCCAGTATTTTATCTTTCTAAAAACTCGCCTTGATGCAGCTTAATACACGTGAAGTAGCATATGGTGCAAAAGTGGTGTGAGGTACAAGCAGCAGATGGTCCAGTACATACCATTCCCGTGGGAGAGCCCGCCAATTGTACTGAACTTGCTTCTGATTGGTCGTCGCATTCGGGTGTTAGGCTCCAAAACGCCAAACGTTTCTTATTAATTATTTACATACTTTTCATTGTATTTAACCAAGTTTTCAGTATGACAATCTCTCATGGTTACCCAACGAATCTACCGTTTCTGTTTATTAAATTTCACTAGTTTTGAGAAACATAAGAGTAATGATAGTGCAACCGAAGTGCTTCGGACACCTTCGGGTCGCTTTGGTGCGCCAGGGAGACGAAGTACTTCGGCGGCGCTAGTCACCCTGTTTCGGGTGCTCTTCAGAGTAGGACGTGTATCTCGGTTTCGGACAGACATGTTGTACTCCATATCGGAAGTTGCCAGAAAAGTTACCTTATTATTAAGAAAGCTATGTCGAGCGTTGTAGAAGACAGGGTAAGAAGTGATATTTTAAAATATAAACAAACAGGATACATTAATGAGAGGTGTCGCCTACCACCAATGTCAGTACTACAGATCTTGCCTTCTGTAGATACCTGGGCAAGTGCCATCCCACACAAGAAAAACACAAACACAGGTTCAAGCTTGAGATGACAGCATAGCAGTCTCCGCTGAAGAAGATCTCAAAACCGATGAGCTGTCTTCTGCGCTGAGGACACAACTTTAGAAGACAACAGGTTGGTGGTAACAACGGTTACGGACTCTTATTCAGTCTCTACAGATCTCTCCAGCTTCCAGATCTGACTTCCAACCTGACAACATATAATTTTATACAACACTCCCAGCAAGCGCAACCTATCTGCAGTCCCTGTACACTGTACTCACTGTTAGCTACTTAGAGATTCCCACAGGAGGTCGGACGTATTTGTACATTCGCAGCACTGAAGGAAGCGCATCCGTTGCCCAGCCAGGCTTATTCATTGTTTGAATGCATGGTGTCTGCTCCTTCGACCGAACAGACACCACGCAGATACCGCAGGTGCGAAACTCTATGAAACACTATATGTACGTATAGTGTATAACAGCTGCGGGATTTATAACTATCCAGAGCGACCTTAAGTGGAATGACCAAATGAAACAGATAGCGGCAAAATCAGACACCAGACTCAGATTCATCCGAAGAATCTTAAAGAAAAGTATATACACTCCTGGCCATTAAAACTGCTACACCAAGAAGAAATGCAGATGATACACGGGTATTCATTGGACAAATATATTATACTAGAACTGACATGTGATTACATTTTCACGCAATTTGGGTGCATAGCTCCTGAGAAATCAGTACCCAGAACAACCACCTCTGGCCGTAATAACAGCCTTGATACGCCTGGGCACTGAGTCAAACAGAGATTGGATGGCGTGTACAGGTACAGCTGCCCATGCAGCTTCAACACGATACCACAGTTCATCAAGAGTAGTGACTGGCGTATTGTGACGAGAAAGTTGCTCGACCACCATTGACCAGAGGTTTTCAATTGTTGGGAGATCTGGAGAATGTGCTGGCCAGGGCAGCAGTCGAACATTTTATGTATCCAGAAAGGCCCGTACAGGACCTACAACATGCGGTCGTGCATTATCCCGCTTAAATGTAGGGTTTCGTAGGGATCGAATGAAGGGTAGAGCCACGGGTCTTAGAAACATCTGAAATGTAACGTCCACTGTTCAAAGCGCCGTCAATGCGAACAAGAAGTGACCGAGACGCCTAACCAATGGTACCCCATACCACCACGCCGGGTGATACGCCAGTATGGCGATGACGAATACACGCTTTCAATGTGCGTTCACCGCGATGTCGCCAAACACGGATGCGACCATCAAGGTGCTATAAACAGAACCTGGATTCATCCGAAAAACTGACGTTTTGCCAATCGTGCACCAAGGTTCGTCGTTGAGCACACCATCGCAGGCACTCCTGTCTGTGATGCAGCGTCAAGAGTAACCGCACCCATGGTTTCCGAGCTGATAGTCCACGACGCTGCAAACCTCGTAGAACTGATCGTGCAGATGGTTGTTGTCTTGGAAACGTCCCCATCTGTTGACTCAGGGATCGAGACGTGGCTGCACGATCCGTTACTGCCATGCGGATAAGATGCCTGTCATCTCGACTGCTAGTGTTACGAGGCCGTTGGGATCCAGAATGGCGTTCCGTATTACCCTCCTGAACCCACCGATTCCATATTCTGCTAACAGTCATTGGATCTCGACCAACACGAGCAGCAATGTCGGGGTAAGATAAACCGCAATCGCGATGGGCTACAATCCGACCCTTATCAAAGTCGGAAACGTGATGGTACGCATTTCTTCTCCTTAAACGAGGCATCACAACAACGTTTCACCAGGCAACGCCGGTCAATTGCTGTTTGTATATGAGAAGTCGGTTGGAAACTTTCCTTATGTCAGCACGTTGTAGGTGTCGCCATAGGCGCCAACCTTGTGTCAATGATCTGAAAAGCTAATCATTTGCATAGCACAGCATCTTCTTCCTTTCGGTTAAATTTCGCGTCTGTAGCACCTCATCTTCGAGGTGTAGCAATTTTAACGGCTAGCAGTGTATGAAGATGGTATCTGTCCGAAAGAACAGATAATATATATATATATATATATATATATATATATATATATATATATATATATATATATATATATATTTGTTAAGACTCATCGACCATTGGACCATCTTCTTCTGTGAGCGGACTCTTGCGGGAATCGGCGGTAAAGCTGCGAATAATGAGTATAATGGGCAGGAGCACTATGAATATGGTGCGGGACAACAAGTTGGGAATGTTGGTCTCACGGGAGGCGTGCCAGAGATAAGTCCCTGCAGTCGCACTATCTTCTGTGCCCTCGGTTGTTCAGATGGATAGAGCGTCTGCCATATGACAGAAGATTCCGGATTCGAGTCCCGGTCGGGGCACACATTTTCAACTGTCCCCGTTAACTTTATGTCAACGCCTGTTTGCAGTTAAGGGTAATCATTTCATTGTAATTTACAGTAATGTAACTCATACACGAAAACAAGTGGCTTATAAGGCGCTTGTTCGCTCGATTCTTGAGTGTTTGTTCATCTATCTGTGTTCCCTATCAGATGGAACTGATAGAGGAGATCCAACGAAGAGCGGCTCGTTTCGTCACAGGATCGTTAAGCTGGCGAGAGAGCGTTACGGAGATGCTAAACAAACTTCACTGGCAGACGTTACAAGAGAGGCGTTGTGCATCTCGGAGAGGGTTAATATTGAAATGTCGGGGCAGCACTTTTCAGGAGGAGTCGGACAACGTATTACTTCCCCCACATCTCGCGTATTGACCACGAGGAGAAAATCCGAGAACTTAGAGCGAATACAGAGGCTCACCGACAATCACACTTCCACGCTCTATTCGCTAGTGGAACGAGGTTGGACGGATCAGATAGTGGTACCGAAAGTACCCCTCCGCCACACACCATTAGCTGGCTTCTTAGTACGATGGAGATGGGTGTCTGTTCTGTCAAAGAAACAGACATGAATTCAAATAACAATTCAGCAATTGTCAACTGCGCTGGTGGACTAATGGAACGCCCTACCACAAGAACTCAATACCAACCTTGCGCCCAGCATGCGAGAACGTTGCGTAGCATGCAATGCCACGCGTGATGGTCACACACACTGTTAAGAACCATCTCTCGCCGTTTGTAATGTCCAGAGAATCGTGATGGCTCGAGCGGTGCCTCTGAAGAAAAGTGTCATTTATTTAGGTCTCATTGCGTATTTATTCATTTACCTTCTGTACTAAACCCTATCTGTTGTTTTTACGTAGGGTACAAGTTTCATCGAGGTATGTTAGTTGGCAGTAACATGTCATGCGAAAGGTGCATTCTTCCGTAAGTTTTGCACGCCACTATAATTGGAAAAAAATATCCTCGGCGTAAGACAGAAACAAGTGGCGCGATCTTAAGACACTTGACTAGCACACTATGTGATCAAAAGTATCCGGACACCTGGCTGAAACTGACTTACAAGTTTGTGGCACCCTCCATCGGTAATGCTGGAATTCAATATGATGTTGGCCCACCCGTAGCCTTGATGACAACTTCAACTCTCACAGGCATACGTTCAATAAGGGGCTAGAAGGTTTCTTGGGGAACGGCAGCCCATTCTTCACAGAGTGCTGCACTGAGGATAGGTATCGATGTCGGTTGGTGAGGCCTGCACGAAGTCGGAGTTCGAAAACATCCCTACGATGTCCTATAACATTCAGGTCAGGACTCTGTGCAGGCCAGTCCATTACAGGGATGTTATTGTCGTGTAACCACTCCGCCACAGGCCGTGCATTGTGAACAGGTGGTCGATCGTGTTCAAAGATGGAATCGCCATCCCTGAATCGCTCTTCATCAGTGGGGAGCAAGAAGGTGCTTAAAACATCAGTGTAGACCTGTGCTGTGATAGTGCCACGCCAAACGAGTCCCCTCCCTGAAAAACACTACCGACTCCGAATTTTTCTGTTGACACTACATACGCTGGCAGGTGGCGTTCTCCGGGTATTCGCCATTTACAGCCGTGGTGCGTGGCTTATGAGCAGCCACTCGACCATGAAATCCAAGTTTTCTCACCTCCTGGCTAACTGTCATAGTGCAGTGGATCCTGATGCAGTTTGGAATTCCTGTGTGATGGGCTGGATAGATGTCTGCCTATTACACATCACCATCCTCTTCATCTGTCGGCGGTCTCTGTCAGTCAACAGACGAGGTCGGCCTGTATGCTTTTGTGCTGTACGTATCCCTTCATGTTTCCACTTCACTATTACTTCTGAAACAGTGGACCTAGGGATGTTTGTGGGTGTGGAAATCTCGCGTACAGACATATGATACAAGTGACACCCAATGACCTGACTACGTTCGAAGTTTGTGACTTCCGCGGAGCGCCCCATTCTGCTTCCCCACGATGTCTAATGACTACCGAGGTCGTTGATATGGAGTACCTGGCAGTAGGTGGCATCACAATGCAACAAATATAAAAAACGTATGTTTTGTGGGGGGTCCGGATACTTTTGATCACGTAATGTACTTGCGAGGGTGGCGCTTCAGGTGCTCTTCGGATCATTAATTCCGTCTTTTCGTGATTTCGCTAAATCTCTTGTGGTGGATGTTCTTTGAAACGACGCAGCCGATTTTCCTCTACATGCAGTGTACCTGCCCTCCGTCTCTGTTGATCTCATCGTCTAAGCGACGTTAAAGCCTAAGCTTCGTTTTTCCCATTCATACCCCCTCCAGTGCCGGGGACGCGGAGAGATGCAAAGTAAAAACAATTCAAAACGACGAATGTTTTAATCACCTAATTACAGATAGACCTCAATTTGTGAAAAATCACATGAAACATACACCATCTGCACAAAAGAGGCTTGACACCTATTGTTGTTGTGGTCTTCAGTCCAGAGACTAGTTTGATGCAGCTCACCATGCTACTCTATCCTGTGCAAGCTTCTTCATCTCCGAGTACCTAATGCAACCGACATTCCTCTGAATCTGATTAGTGTATTCATCTCTTGCTGTCCCTCTACGATTTTTACCCTCCACGCTGCCCTCCAATACTAAATTGGTGATCCCTTGATGCCTCAGAACATGTCCTACCAACTGGTCCCTTCTTCTAGTCAAGTTGTGCCACAAGCTCCTCTTCTCCCCAATTCTATTCAATACTTCCTCGTTAGATATGTGACCTGCCCATCTAATCTTCAGCATTCTTCTGCAGCACTACATTTGGAAAGCTTCTATTCTCTTCTTGTCCAAACTATCTATCGTCCATTTTTCGCTTCCATACACTCCATAGAAATACTTTCAGAAAGGACTTCCTGTCACATAAATCTGTAATCGATGTTAACAGATTTCTCTTCTTCAGAAACGCTTTCCTTGCAATTGAGAGACTACAGTTTATATATTCTAAACTTCGATCATCATCAGTAATTTTTTTCCCAAATAGCATAACTCATTTACTACTTCAAGTGTCTCATTTACCAATCCAATTGTCCCAGCATCACATTATTTAATTCGACTACATTCCACTATCCTCGTTTTGCTTTTATTGATGTGCATCTTACATCCTCCTTTCAAGACACTGTCAATTCTGTTCAACTGCTCTTCCAGATCCTTTGCCGTCTCCGACAGAATTACAGTGTCATCGGCAAACCTCAAAGTTTTTATTTCTTCTCCATGGATTTTAATTCCTACTCCCAATTTTCCTTTTGTCTCCTTTACTGCTTGCTCAGTATACAGATTGAATAACATCGGGGATAGGCTACAACCCTGTCACTCCCTTTCCAACCACTGCTTCCCTTTCAAGCTCCTCGACTCTTATAACTGCCATCTGGTTTCTGAACAAATTATAAATAGCCTTTCGGTGCCTGCATTTTACCCCTTCCATCTTCCGAATTTGAAAGAGAGTATTCCAGTAAATATTATCAAAAGCTTTCTCTAAGTCTACATACGTCTTTCCTTAATCTATATTCTAAGATACTTCGTAGGGTCAGTATTGCCTCACGTGTTCCAATATTTCTACGGAATCCGAAATGATCTTCCCCGAGGTCCGCTTCTACCAGTTTTTCCATTAGTCTGTAAAGGATTCGTGTTAGTATTTTCAGCCGTGGCTTATTAAACTGATAGTTCGGCAATTTTCACACTTGTGAACACCTGATTTCTTTCGGATTGGAATTATTATACACTCCTGGAAATGGAAAAAAGAACACATTGACACCGGTGTGTCAGACCCACCATACTTGCTCCGGACACTGCGAGAGGGCTGTACAAGCAATGATCACACGCATGGCACAGCGGACACACCAGGAACCGCGGTGTTGGCCGTTGAATGGTGCTAGCTGCGCAGCATTTGTGCACCGCCGCCGTCAGTGTCAGCCAGTTTGCCGTGGCATATGGAGCTCCATCGCAGTCTTTAACACTGGTAGCATGCCGCGACAGCGTGGACGTGAACCGTATGTGCAGTTGACGGACTTTGAGCGAGGGCGTATAGTGGGCATGCGGGAGGCCGGGTGGACGTACCGCCGAATTGCTCAACACGTGGGGCGTGAGGTCTCCACAGTACATCGATGTTGTCGCCAGTGGTCGGCGGAAGGTGCTCGTGCCCGTCGACCTGGGACCGGACCGCAGCGACGCACGGATGTACGCCAAGACCGTAGGATCCTACGCAGTACCGTAGGGGACCGCACCGCCACTTCCCAGCAAATTAGGGACACTGTTGCTCCTGGGGTATCGGCGAGGACCATTCGCAACCGTCTCCATGAAGCTGGGCTACGGTCCCGCACACCGTTAGGCCGTCTTCCGCTCACGCCCCAACATCGTGCAGCCCGCCTCCAGTGGTGTCGCGACAGGCGTGAATGGAGGGACGAATGGAGACGTGTCGTCTTCAGCGATGAGAGTCGCTTCTGCCTTGGTGCCAATGATGGTCGTATGCGTGTTTGGCGCCGTGCAGGTGAGCGCCACAATCAGGACTGCATACGACCGAGGCACACAGGGCCAACACCCGGCATCATGGTGTGGGGAGCGATCTCCTACACTGGCCGTACACCTCTGGTGATCGTCGAGGGGACACTGAATAGTGCACGGTACATCCAAACCGTCATCTAACCCATCGTTCTACCATTCCTAGACCGGCAAGGGAACTTGCTGTTCCAACAGGACAATGCACGTCCGCATGTATCCCGTGCCACCCAACGTGCTCTAGAAGCTGTAAGTCAACTACCCTGGCCAGCAAGATCTCCGGATCTGTCCCCCATTGAGCATGTTTGGGACTGGATGAAGCGTCGTCTCACGCGGTCTGCACGTCCAGCACGAACGCTGGTCCAACTAAGGCGCCAGGTGGAAATGGCATGGCAAGCCGTCCCACAGGACTACATTCAGCATCTCTACGATCGTCTCCATGGGAGAATAGCAGCCTGCATTGCTGCGAAAGGTGGATATACACTGTACTAGTGCCGACATTGTGCATGCTCTGTTGCCTGTGTCTATGTGCCTGTGGTTCTGTCAGTGTGATCATGTGATGTATCTGACCCCAGGAATGTGTCAATAAAGTTTCCCCTTCCTGGGACAATGAATTCACGGTGTTCTTATTTCAATTTCCAGGAGTGTATTCTTCTGTCTCATACATCTTGCTCACCAAACGATAGTTTTGTCAGGGCTGGGCTCTCCCAAGACCGTCAGTAGTAATGGAATGTTGTCTACTTCCGGGGCCTTGTTTCAACTCAGGTCTTTCAGTGCTCCGTCAAATTCTTCACGCAGTATCATATCTCCCATTTCATCTTTATCTACTTCCTCTCCCATTTCCATAATATTACACTCCTGTACATTGCCCTTGTATTGATCCTCTATATACTCCTTCCATCTTCCTGCTTTTCCTTCTTTGCTTAGAACTGGTTTTCCATCTGAGCTCTTGATATTCATACAAGTCGCTCTCTTTTCTCCAAAGGTCTCTTTAATTTTCCTGTAGGCAGTGTCTATCTTACCCCTAGTGATATGTGCCTCTACATCCTTACATTTGTCCTCTAGCCATCCCTACTTCGCCATTTTGCACTTCGTATCGATCTCGTTTTCGAGACGTTTGTATTCCTTTTCGCCTGCTTTATTTACTGCATTTTTATCATCAATGAAATTCACTATCTCTTCTGTTACCAAAGGATTTCTACTGTTCCTCGTCTCTTTGTGGGTAATGATATGGGGTGGTCTACCCTCCGCTTTTATGGTGGCTTGAACTCTGCTGGACACGTTCGATGACGCGTCGGAATGTCTGTGGTGGAGTGGCACCGCAGTATTCCTCAAGAACCGAAACCAGAGAAAGCTGCGATGTTAGGCACGGGCTATGAAGCAAATTCGAAGTTCCAGCTCATCCCAAAAAGGTTCCAGTGAGTACATATCAGGACTCTGGTTTCATTTCTTGTGGTGTTTCAGTCATCATCATCATCATCATCATCATCATCATTTGTTTTGGGTCTTTGTCCCAGTTCAACGCGGGGTCGGTCATGTGACTATGGATTTGGCGATGTTAGTGTCGCCATCCCATATCCCCAGGGACGGAAGAAGTGTACCCCAGTTGTCTGCGTCCAGTGAAAGCCATGAAATAGTGCGAACGTTAGTCAAATATCTGCGAGACGTGTAACTGAGGCGGGACGTGGGGACCAGCCCGGTATCCACATAGTGGGTTGTCGAAAACCGCCTAAGAACCACATCCTGGTTGACCGGCACACCGCCAGGTAGATTCGAACCGGGGCCGGCGCGGCTACCTGAGTTCAGAAAGCAGCGCATTAGCAACCTCGGCTAACCTGGCGGGTTTCTCGTGGTGTTTCAACACTTTTGTCAAATCTATGTATGTAGCTATCGATGCACAATATTTGAAGAACCAGTACTAAATGAAGAATCTAGTAATATGGACTCTAACACACGCAAAAAGGAACAACGAACCACAAAGAAATTATCTGAATAGGACGGAAATCCGTAGATGTGATACACATGAACAGACATACAAATGACTACAATTTCGGAAAAATGGATGATTTACTCAAGAGGAAAAGGTTCGCAAATTTAGCAAGTCATAAACAATTTGGTCCTCCTCTGACCCTTATGGAAGCAGTTGCTGGGTTTGCCTTGATTCATAGAGTTACTGGAAACCCTCCTAAGGGATATCGTGTTAAATTCTGCCCAAGTGGCGGCTTAGTTCGTCAAACTCCTGAGCTGGTTGGATGTCCCTGCCCATAGTGCTCCAAATGTCCTCAACTGGAAAGAGATTCGACGACCTTGCTGGCCAAAGTATAAGGGGCGTTCAAAAAGGAACGAGGAGGAGGCATAATTACAGAAACCCGTACCTGTATGTTAGAAGCATTGACCTGGCTGTAGAGACTCCTGTCCCACTATTACACAAGGCGAGGTGAATCGTTTGCCCCCAGAGCCTTTTTAAGGGGTCCAAAAATGGCGTAATCACAGGGAGAGAGGTCCAGACTGTATGGAGGGTGGCCGGGAACCTCCCATTTGAATTTCTGCAGGAGTGCCGCGACTGTGTTGGCAGTTTGAGGCTTTGCACTGTCGTGGAGCAGAATGACCCCACGGATGAGATTGGCTCGTCGTTTCGATTTGATCGCTCGGCGAAGGGTGGTCAATGTTTGCGAGTAATGCTGGGGATTCACTGTTGTCCCGTGCTGCAGGAAGTGAATGAGAGGGGGGCCATCTTGGTCGAAGAAGAACGTCAGCATAACGATTTGCCTCGACGACTACGTCCAGCTGTATGTGGAGAACTGGTTAAGATGCAGTCCCGGGAATTTTATGAGACAGCCATTCACCGCCTTGTGTCACAGTGGGGCAAGTGTTTCAACAGCCAGGGTCAATATTTCTAACATACACTTAGTGGTTTCTGTAATTATTCCTCCGGCTCGTTTCTTTGGAAAACACGAAGACAAGTAGTAGAAATTCTCGCTGTGTGGGGGTGTACATTATTTTGCTGAAATGTAACCACACGACGACGGCTTGGCAACATAGTGGGACAGCTGTGCTGTAATACTGTCGCCGATGACAACCAAATGGGTCCTGCTATGAAATGAAATGCCACCCCAGACCACCACTCCTGACTGTCGGACCATATGGCAGGCGTCTGCTACTTCCCAAACTTCACAGAAGCTCTCCTGCGAACCTTGCAGGAGAGCTTATGTGAAGTTTGGAAAGCGAGAGACGAGGTACTGG
The DNA here is from genome assembly GCF_023897955.1 of Schistocerca gregaria. Lineage (NCBI taxonomy): Eukaryota > Metazoa > Arthropoda > Insecta > Orthoptera > Acrididae > Schistocerca > Schistocerca gregaria. Next base: position 159,973,388 of record NC_064928.1, read on the forward strand.
CTGAAATAAAGCTGTGAGGACGGGGCGTGAGTCGTGCTTGGGTAGCTCAGATGGTAGAGCACTTGCCATCGAAAGGCAAAGGTCCCGAGTTCGAGTCTCGGTCCGGCACACAGTTTTAATCTGCCAGGAAGTTTCAAGCCTAGCATGTTATATGAAGTACCCTCTACGACGGTCTTCTGGAGTATGGTTGTAGGTGCAACTGCTACTCTGAGTTGAAGAGGTTGGCTCCATCGAACCAGTCAGTATGTTGATGAGCTGAAGAGCAGAGATTGTCGTACCGTGGGTATTCGGCGACCCAGGGTGAGGTTGAAGGTGTAGTTGCTGGTCTGGCCCCCGGTGACCGGGCAGCTGGTGAAGTGGCAGGCGTCCGTGTCCATGCCCTCGAACTTGGCGTTCATCAGCGGACCCTTCCAGGAAGCCACGCTCACCAGCTCGTCTGCGCTCTCATCTGCAACACAAAACACCACATGTAAATGCTCGCCCACATGTCACTGCAACTTATGGGGGAATGGTCACACTTATGTCGAAACTCAAGGTGTCTCTTTCCAGCCGGCCGGAGTGGCCAAGCGGTTCTAGGCGCTACAGTCTGAAGCTGCGCGACCGCTACGGTCACAGGTTCGAATCCTGCCTCAAGTCCCATAGTGCTCAGAGCCATTTGAACCATTTTGTCTCTTTCCGGTAGTAATTAATGTCAGTTACAGGGTGACAATTATTGAGCTATATGAAAAAAGACGAAATTAGTTACAAACTATTGCGTGCACACACTTTAGTCAACATATAAACGTCACTACAGATATTCGGATTTAGGTTATGAGATGTCATCATCGGTGATAACATGGCGGAGACGAATGGCGACATTCTCCATGACCTGCTGAAGCGTCAGGACATCGATGCTGTCGATGACCTCCTGAATGGCTGTTTTCAGCAGAGCAATAGTTTTGAGGTTAATGCTGTACACCTTGTCTTTAACATAGGCGCACAAAAGCGAGTCGGATGTGTTCGGATCCGGATTATATGGCGACCAATCGAAGCCCATGTCAGAGGCCTCTGGTTACCCCAGAGCCAGAATGCACGCCCCAAAGTCCTCCTCCACGACATTAAACAATCTCCTGCTTGGACGGGGTTGAGCTCCGTCTTGCATGAACCACATCTTGTCGAAATCAGGGAAATAATGGGGATGAAATCATCTTCAAAACCTTCCATACTGTTTGGTAGTCACTATGTCATCAAGGAATATCGCACCCTTATTCCGTGACTGGACACTGCACACCACACCCACTGAGAGTGAAGAGACTTCTCGTTCGTGAAATGGGGATTTTCACTCCCAAAAATGCGCCAGGTTTGCTTATTGATGAACCCATCCAAATGAAAGTGGGCTTCGTCGCTAAACCAAACCATGCGTGCTCACACTAATTCCCATCGCGCCCCGCGACCAATCGTGCAGTTTGAACGTCCTAATGCAAACGGCTAAGAAGTTGTTAGGATTTTATTTCAACCGGTAAAATCCACATGCAAAATATTGGCTGCCGACGTGAACTGGAAATTTCTGAATAAACAGTTAAATATGACTTTTTCGCTGGATTTATGGGACCGAAACTGGTTCGAACCTATTTAGCAACAGTTTATCGTAGGTCGCAGGATCAACGAAGGGTACCTAGCGACTGGAAAAAAGCGCAGGTCACTTCCATTTTAAAAAAGGGCCGTAAGACAGCTGCACAGAATTATAGGCCTTTATCGTTGACGTCAATCTGTAGAATTATGACGTTTTTGGAGAATGAAACTCTCCTCTATACGGAGTGCGTAAACTGAAACCTCGCGAAACTCAGCTCGCTCTGTTCCTCCATGAGATCGACAGCGCCGTACGCCGTGTTCGTTGACTTCAGGAAGGCATTTGACGCCGTCCCACGCTGCTGTTTAGAAGAAAAAAACTACGAGCTTATCGAGTATCTGAGCAGATTTCCGACTGGATTCAAGACTTCCCAACAGACACACCTCAACACATCGCTCTTAACGGAACAAAATCGACAGATGTAAAAGTAATTTCCGGAGTACCCCAAGAAAGTGTGATAGGACCGTTACTAGGAGGGTGAGTCAAATGAAAACCTTAAATTTGTAATAGCAAATCGAAAGCCGTTATCTTGTAAGTTGGTAAGCGTGCTGCAAACAGCGTGCAGAACGGCCTGTAGGTGGCAGCATAGTGCAGACGCACACATACCGTCGCAGTATAAAGATGGCCGTCCCACTTGCGACTTGCAGCAGGGAAAAACAGCGTTCTGTTATTCGGCTTTTGCGTAGTGAAGCTGTGAAACCTATTGAAATTCATCGACGAATGAAGATTCAGTACTGTGATGCACGTTTGTCACAGCAGCAAGTCTACGAATGGAGTAGAAAGTTCGCAAATGGTGTGACTTCAATGGAAGATGCTCCTCGTCCAGGTCAGGCACAATGAATTGTGACTCCACAGAACATTGCAGCAGTTGAAGCCATAGTGAAGGAAAACAGCCGAGTGACACTGAATGAAATTGCAGTATGTTTACAGATTAGTCATGGGTCAGCACACCACATTGTGCATGTATGTGCTCCAGTTTCACAAAGTGTCTGCGAGATGGGTGCCACTGCACCTGGCTCCTGAAATGAGAGAACGACGTGTTGATGCTTGTGAAGAACTTCTTCGACGTTTTGAACGAGAAGGTGATGGCTTCCTTGCAAGCATCGTCACTGGGGACGAAACATGGGTTCACTTCCATCAACCAGAAACGAAGAGAGCGAGCAAGGAATGGCACCATTCCTCATCAGGAAAACCAAAGAAGTTTGGAACAGAACGATCAGCAGGGAACGTTATGCTGACTCTCTTTTGGGACGACAAAGGCGTCATTTTGGAGCATCACATGCCTAGAGAGACCACTGTCACCAGTGAATCATACACAGATCTCCTAAAAAATCATCTGCGGCCTGCAGTCAAATCAAAGAGACGTGGATTGCTGTCAGCAGGTGTCCTTTTGCAACATGACAATGCAAGGCCCCACACTGCTCGTACAACAGTTGCAACTATCACAGACCTGCATTTTGAGTGTCTTCCTCATCCACCATACTCACCAGACCTTGCCTCATGTGATTTCCATATGCTTAAACCACTCAAAGACGCAATGGGAGGAAAGAAATTCCATTCTGATGAAGAGGTACGCCACGCGGTGCATGAGTGGTTGTGCGGACTACCAAAAGAATTTTTTTCTAAAGGGATTTATGCACTTTGTAAGCGCTGGAGGACTTGCATTGAGTGTGGGGGAGCTTATGTTGAAATGTGATACAGCTTTGTACCACTTCTGCACAATAAATAATATTTAAATAAATATTTAAGGTTTTCATTTGACTCACCCTCGTATTTACAATATATATAAATGATTTAGTAGAAAGAGACAGATGCCTTCTATGGCTGTTCGCAGATGAAGCGGTTGCCTGTCTACAACAAAATAGCAACGCCAGAATTTATCAACAGTGCAGGCTCTGGCTGTTGACCTTAAACGTAAATAAATATAATATATTGGCATACAAAGGAAAAGAAATCCACTACTGTTCAACTACAGTATTATTGACAAAATGCTGGAAACAGTATTTACCGTAACATATCTAGGAGTGACTATCCAGAGGGACCTTTAGTGGAATGACGTAAATAGTGGGAAGGTAGATGCCAGATAGATTCACAGGATGAATCTTAAGGAAATGTAACTCATCCGTGAAGGGAGTGGCTCATGAAGCCCTTGTTCGACCGATTCGTGACTACTGTTCATCTGTCTAGGATCCCTACAATGTATAACTCATAGAAGAGATAGAGAAGATCCAACGAAGAGCAACGCGTTTGGCCACTTCATCATTCAGCCGGCGTAAAAGCGTTACCAACATGGTCAACAAACTGCATTCGCAAGCGTTGCGAGAAGGGCTCTGTGCATAATGTAGAGGATCAGTATTGAAATATCGAGAGAGCACTCTCGGGGAAGAGTCGGACAACATATTGCTTCCTCCCATCTACATCTACATCTACATCCATACTCCACAAGCCACCTGACGGTGTGTGGCGGAGGGTACCCTGAGTACCTCTATCGGTTCTCCCTTTTATTCCAGTCTCGTATTGTTCGTGGAAAGAAGGATTGTTGGTATGCTTCTGTGTGGGCTCTAATCTATCTGATTTTATCCTCATGGTCTCTTCGCGAGATATACGTAGGAGGCAGCAATATACTGCTTGACTCTTCGGTGAAGGTACGTTCTCGAAACTTTAACAAAAGCCCACATCTTGCGTAATGGCCACGAGGAGAAAATTCGAAAATGTAGAGGCTTACCGACAATCATTCTTCCTGCGCGCTGTTTGCGAGTAGAAGAGTCAGGGGTAGCATAATTACCCTCCGCTACACACCATTAGGTGTTTTTTTGGAGAATGACGTAGATGTAAGTAGAGCTTTACCAGAAATCTCGATAACAGAAAAATTCGCTGAACATTTGACCATGCATAAACCCACCCATTCCGCAATAAAGGAAATGAGCAGTCCAGGGGAAGATCCCTCTTGGACTACGCATACAAGATTTTCGTCGGAATTTTATATTATAGAATTAAATAATGACTGGAGCAAAAAGTAGATGAATGCGGGGAGGCTTCAGTCCCTAGAGAAGCGTGCACAGAACAAACCAGTACCTACACTACTGGCCATTAAAATTGCTACACCAAGAAGAAATGCAGATGATAAACGGGTATTCATTGGACAAATATACTAGAACTGACATTTGATTACATTTTCACGCGATTTGGGTGCATAGATCCTGAGAAATCAGTACTCAGAACAACCACCTCTGGCTGTAATAACGGCCTTGTTACGTCTGGGCATTGAGTCAAACAGAGCTTGCATGGCGTGTGCAGGTACAGCTGCCCATGCAGCTTCAACACGATACCACAGTTCATCAAGAGTAGTGACTGACTTATTGTGACGACCCAGTTGCCTGGCCACCATTGACCAGACGTTTTCAATTAGTGAGAGATCTGGAGAATGTTCTCGGCAGGGCAGCAGTCGAATATTTTCTGTATCCAGAAAGACCCGCTACAGGACCTGCACCGTGCGGTCGTGCATTATCCTGCTGAAATGTAGGGTTTCGCAGGGATCGAATGAAGGGTAGAGCCACAGGTCGTAGAAACATCTGAAATGTAACGTCCACTGTTCAAAGCGCCGTCAATGCGAACAAGTGACCGAAACGTGTAACCAATGGCACCCCATACCATCACGCCGGGTGATACGCCAGTATGGCGATGACGAATACACGCTTCCAATGTGCAGTCACCACAATGTCGCCAAACACAAATGCGACCATCAAGATGCTATAAATAGAACCTGGATTCGTCCGAAAAAATGGCGTTTTGCCATTCGTGCACCCAGGTTCGTCGCTGAGTACACTATCGCAGGCGCTCCTGTCTGTGATGCAGCGTCATGGGTAACCGCACCCACAGTCTCCGAGCTGCTAGTCCGTGCTGCTGCAAATATCGTTGAACTGTTCGTGCAGATGGCTGTTGTCTTGCAAACGTCCCCATTTGTTGACTCAGGGATCGAGACGTGGCTGCACGATCCGTTGCAGCCATGCGGATAAGATGCCTGTCATCTCGACTGCTAGTGTTACGAGGCCGTTGGGATCGAGCACGGCTTTCTGTATTATCCTCCTGAGCCCACCGATTCCATATTCTGCTAAAAGTCATAGGATCTCGACCAACGCGAGCAGAAATGTTCCGATACGATAAACCGCAATCGCGATAGGCTACAATCAGACCTTTAACAAAGTCGGAAAGGTGATGGTACGCATTTCTCCTCCGTACACGAGGCATCACAACAACGTTTCACCAAGCAACGCCGGTCAACTGCTGTTTGTGTATGAGAAATCGGTTGGAAACATTCCTCACGTCAGCACGTTGTAAGTGTCGCCACTGCCGCCAGCCTTGTGTGAATGGTCTGAAAAGCTAATCGTTTGCATATCACTGCATCTTCTTCCTGTCGGTTATTTCACGTCTGTATCACGTCACCTTCGCGGTGTAGCATTTTTAATGGCCAGTAGTGTACAAATTAGTCACGCGCTATTTCAGTACACAAAAGAAGCTTATTGCAGTAATCGTTATAGGTTTCGAGAGGCATACGACTGACCATAGAGCTAAAACACAAAAAAATCCTAAGAAATCTTGGCCTCCCAAGATAATGGTAACTCATGACTGTCACCTTAACCTGCACAAAATCTAATGACAAGATAGGAGAAGAATTTTCTGAACTGTTCTCCACCAATGCAGGCTGAATACAGAGAGCCTGTTTGTTCAATTGGACGTTGGGATGTACGTATGGGGTGATTCAGCTGCCTCTACCGATGACGTTTCATGCAACTCGCACTACATCTGTACCAGGTACGGTATCCAATCAGGTGACAATCTTAATTCCTGTCGTTCGCACATAATCACATCGAAACCTTTCCACATGAATCACCTGAGTAGAAATGACAGCCCCACCAATGCACTGCCATTTTATACCCTTTGTATGTGATGCTACCGACATCTGTAGATGTTCCTATCACTGTTCCATGACCTTTGTCAGCCCATTGTAAAACCATTTGACAAGCCATAACGTGAATGAACAGTATGCCTATCAATGCTGTTAGTGAAACTGTTTTAGGTGAATGCTAAAAATTAAAGAGATAAACTGTCTACACTATGGTCAACAGTACGGAAAGATATGTACTATTTTTAATGCCGGTATCTGAGCAAGATCCTGACTGTGTAGCAAGTGAAACCTCATGATCCGCAGCAACGTTCTGAATTTGCTCTCCGATTTCCGAAACGCATAGATCTTAATGACATGTGGCCGGGCAATACTCTGGGGAGTGACGAGGCACTACACTACAGGATGCAGTGTATACACAAAATTGCCGAATTTGGGGTACTGTTGAATTGCGTGTTGTGCAATAAGATCCAGTGCACTCGCCGTATGAGGCTGTGGGGCGTGGGTTCACAAGCAGCTTTATACTCAGTCCGTTCCTCTTTGAAAAGACCACACCCAGACGGCCAGTCAGATGTATCATGACGTCTGCACGTTATTGAGACCTCCTTGAACAGCATGTGATTCATGCTTCGAAAGAGCGCAACTGTTTTCATGCAAGTGGGGTAATACCTCACGTCGATCGCCAGAGAAATAAACACATCAAAAAATATTTTGCATCACCTCGGTTCCGAGAGTTCCGGAACCTATACAGAAAATGGGAATAGAGATCAACATAAACATCATTTCCGCCCTTTTTATTGCTCATGAAAACCGCAAATTGCATGTTATACCAGCATACAGCGAGACCTTCGGAGGTGGTGGTCCAGATTGCTGTACACACCGGTACCTCTAATACCCCGTAGCACGTCCTCTTGCGTTGATGCATGCCTGTATTCATCGTGTCATACTGTCCACAAGTTCATCAAGGCACTGTTGGTCCAGATTCTCTCAGAGTAGTTGGTGGGTCACGTCTTCCATAAACCGCCATTTTCAATCTATCCCAGGCATGTTTGATAGTGTTCATGTCTGGAGAACATGCTGGCCATTGTAGTCGAGCTATGTCGTTATCCTGAAGGGACTCGTTCACAATATGTGCACGATGGTGGCGCAAATTGTCGTCCATGAAGACGTATGCTCCGCCAGTATGCTGCCGATGTGGTTGCACTATCAGTCGGAGGTAGGCATTCACGTATCGTACAGCCGTTATGGCGTCTTCCATGACCGTCAGCGGCGTACCTCGGCCCCACATAATGCCACACCAAAACGGTACCGAACCTTCACCTTGCTGCACTCACTGGACAGTATGTCTAAGGCGTTCAGCCTGACTAAGTTGCCTCCAAACACGTCTCCAACGATTGTCTGGTCGAAGGCATATGCGACACTCATCGGTGAAGAGAAAATGATGCCAAAGCAGAGCGTTGCATTCGGCATGTTGTTGGGACCATCTGTACCGCGCTGTACGGTGTCGTAGTTGCAAAGATGGGCGTCACAGTGAACGTTGGGAATCAATTTGCGCGCATCATGCAGCCTACTGTACATAGTTTGAGTCGTAACGCGATGTCCTGTGGCTGCACGAAAAGCTTTATTCAACATGGTGGCGTTGCTGTCAAGGTTGCTCCGAGCCATAATCCGTAAGTAGCGCTCATCCACTGCAGTAGTAGCCCTTGGGCCTCCTGAGGGAGGCATGTCATCGACAGTTCCTGTCTCTCTGTATCTCCTCCATGTCCGAACATCGCTTTGTTTCACGCCAAGACCCCTGGACACTTCCCTTGTTGACAGCCATTCCTGGCACAAAGTAACAATGCGGACGCGATCGAACAGCGGTATTGACCGTCTAGGCATGGTTGAACTACAGACAACACGAGCCGTGTACCTCCTTCCTGGTGGAATGACTGGAACTGATCGGCTGTTGCCCCCTCCCCCCCCTCTCTGTCTAATAAGCGCTGCTCATGTATGGTTGTTTACATCTTTGGACGGTTTTTTGATGTGTGTATCTGCCCAATGCAACCTTCCACGAAGATGTTATCTTTAGACGTTTTCCGGGTGCATTGTCAGCAAGACCACCTAAACTGAATCCAGGTGACTTCTGTCTCTATGGATTCATAAAACAACGCGCTTACCAGGGACACGTTCGGTCCCTACCTGCTCTGAAGGCCAGTATATGGGAACACGTAGCTCAGATTGCACAGGAACTGCCGTGAGGAACTGTTGATGGCCGGGTTTTACGGACACAGCATCTCGTCGATCTTTCTGGTGTTCATACTGAACAAATCGTGCAGACGTCGGTTCACAATAAATTCACCATTACGCCTTCCTCATTTGTTTGACCTTCTCTGCCCGCGTCCTGTTCCTAATCCATAACATATGGAAACATTCGTGTAAGTCTTTCTTACATTCACGGCGCAAGTTTTGCGCCTGGTGGGCAAAATTGGAACTAATTCTATTTCCAGCGTAAATCTGTTCCGCATTAACGCATTAGAATACCCATCAGGTTTCGCTGCCATACAATAATTACAGTCCACAATGGACCTCTGTGAGTAGCTGTGCATAAATTATAACCACACAGTTTGAACAGCTCTCGGGTAACCGACCGGGTAGCGTCGTAAATTCTCCACAATATTTCGGCAGATGTCCACGATGCCATCTTCAGGTGGTTCCTGACGAATGCTGTGCTGTTCCTCTCGGCGCCCTATATATACGAGCCGTTACCCCCTCCACCGTTCCTCTCTTGGCGTCTTTGGTGCGGCTACTGGAGGTGGTGTGGGAAGCAGCGCCTGGGTCTGAACTGGGGTCTGCAGCCCCCCTGCTGCCGCCGTCGGGGGCAGTCCTCCATCTCTGGGACCGCATCTTTCTCTCCAGGCTAAGTGCAGGGTTCCAAGCCTGACTAAGTTGAAGGCCGCTGTCTTTATTAATTAGATCGTCTTGTAGCTGGATTTCGATGGTCTCTTTAGTAAAGCAGGCCAAGAAGTAGGAGGATTGACAGAGTATAGTCCATAGTATGGCCAGTCTTTATACAATGGTCAGCCACGGCTGATTTAGTGGCCTGGCGTAATTGGGCATGGCGCTTGTTTTCGCGGCACCTCTCTTCAACAGTGCAGACTGTCTCCCCAATGTATGATTTTCCGCACTGACAGGGAATTTCATAAACGCCTGGTTTTCGAAGGCCTAGATAAATCGGTAGAATCCTGGGGAAACACAATGAGAAATGTGTATTCCGACCCCTGCAAAAACCTTGACTCTACTGGGTTCAGTGAAAGATGACCTAGGCCTTCGAAAACCTTCGAAAACCAGACAATTCAAGCAAATCGTATTAATGAGTTTTATTACGAAGAGTAAATGACTAGATTAATTTTGAGAATTAGTCAGATGTGTCGCAAGCAAAGGGCGACATGCGAAATAATAATTCCAAGATTGAGCTACATACGAGGGTGATCTGAAAAGTTCTCGGAACGGAATAGAAAAAAGTAGTTATATCACTGAAACTTTTTTTTTATTTTTGAATATAGTCTCCTTGTAGATTAACGCACTTGGTCCAGCGATGTTCCAGTGCCTTGGTCCCATCTCGAAAATGCGTTTTCTCCAGCCTGCAAAATAGTTGTCAACTCCAGCTATCAATTCTTATTTGAAGTGAATCTTCGTCTACCTTGAAAAAGTTTTCAGTTTTGGGAAGAGATGGAAGTCTGAGGAAGCCATATCAGGTGAATAAGGTGGGTGTGGCAACAATTTATACCTTAGTTCGTGTAATTTTACCATGTCGATGGCACATGTTTCTGATCCAGCGTCAAGAGTCGCGGCACCCATCTTGCAGATAATTTTTTCCTTTCTAATTCTTCAGTTAAAATGTGATATACCCTTTCAGATGTCATTTTGGCAAGCGTGAGCAATTTCATGTACTTTCGCAATGATTTCTGGAGTAGTGACACATCTTGGCCGACCACTGCGTGGATCATCATCTAAGCTATCCCGACCAAATTCAAATTCATTTGTCCAATTGGCAACAGTCGAATATGAAGGAGCAGAATCCCCCAGTGTATTCTGGAAATCGGCATGAATGTCCTTTGCTTTCATACCCTTCTTTATAAGATACTCAATCACTGCTCGAATCTCGATTTTATTTCATCTTCGCAAATCACTACACGGGAAGGACAGAGCCACAGCTCTCTTCCAAGAGCACTCACGTGGCACGTGTTTACAGGCAACAGTCCAATGAATATGACGTGCACAACTCGTTGCGCTAGCGCTGACCTCTCCTGGTGATTCCGAGAACTTTTCAAATCACCCTCGTAGAATTTTCAAGCAAGTAACGAGCTTTGACTTCTATCCAGGTCGCTGGTCTTGAAGCTTCTGCTGTACTGGGTGTGACCAGTCGGGTGCGGCGCTAATGTTCTCTTCTCATAGAGGTCACTGATGTCGCGTTGTCGTCCGGGAGAGGGGTCGGTCGGCGTGCAATTGGCTGACGTCTTCTTCACAGCCCTCTCCACTCTATTGTTCCCCACTGGCGTTCCGGCGCTTGACTTTACGCCGTAACAGAAGCAGTAAACAACAATACATGCATGCATTTCAGTGGTACGAATTTTCTAAGGTGGTGTCCTACATGGGCGACAGAAGCGACTTCTCGATACATGACACTCCAGTGACAAGTCGTATCATCAAGCGAAAAGCTCGAGTGTCCTGTGTGCGAACGACCATGCTGCGCTACAGGATGGCTGCTTAGAGCCAACCACCTGTTTCTATAAAACGGCGCCCGTTAACATTAGAATACTGTACCTGGAGACTGAGTCTACAAAATTAGGCTTTCTTAAGGAAATAATAAAAAGGAGAAAATATAAAAATGCAGTAAATGAAGCAGGCAAAAAGGAATACAAACGTCTCAAAAATGAGGTCGACAGGAAGTGCAAAATGGCTAAGCAGGGGTGGCTAGAGGATAAATGTAAAGATGTGGAGGCATATATCACTAGGGGTAAGATAGATACAGATTGCCCAAACTCTTACGGGGATCGCCAAAGTGTGCGCGAGTAATGAGTATATGGGCAAATGTCTATAAGGTACATTATATATGTAGAATTGTGGACAGTTGGGAATGTGAGTCTCATGGGAAGTGTGCAACGGATAAGTCCCTGCAGTCGCGCTATTCATCTCTGTCCTCGGTGGCTCAGATGGATATAGGGTCTTCCATGTAAACAGGAGATCCCAGGTTCGAGTCCCGGTTGAGGCACACATTTTCAGCTGTCCACATCGAGGTATATCAACAACAGCTGTCGGCAGCGGAGGGTTTCAGTCAGTCATCATTTATTCCAGGGAACAGCTGCGCTGTCATCAACAGTATTCTGTTCTTTCGAGAACAGTTACTGTCTTCATAAATATAGTTTTTGACATTATCAAGAACTTTTAACAGCCAGTAAGCGCGGAAGAATGACTTACTATAGGATCAACTACTGCAAATACATAGATAAATTACTTCAAAATCGACAGGTCATTGTGGTGTAGCGGCAGAGTTACAACTAAGGATACATTTTGAAAAAAGGTCCTGGATTCGATGCCAGGTTCGTCTTATATTTTTACTGACTCAGTTCCAATTCTGTATAAAAAGTTTTATGTATACTCTTTACACTGCATCGCTAAGTATATTATTAAGGTCTTGCCAAAGAACTTGATCTTTAAGTGAATAACACCTATCCCAGTATATCAAACACATTAAATTCCTAATAAATTACATTCGGGAGGACGATGGTTCAATCCCGCATCTGGCCATCCTGATTTAGATTTTCTGTGATTTCCCTAAATCGCTCCTGGCAAATGCGGGGGTGGTTCCTTTGAAAGTGCACAGCTGACTTCCTTCACCGTCCTTCCCTAATCTGATGAGACCATGACCTTGCAGTCTGGTCTCCTACTCCACAACATCAACATCATCCTAATAAATTACAATGAACTATGAAATTTTACAGATATTTGATGTTGCAAACGTAATTCATCAGCAGTCATTGTTAAGGCCAAGCATTTCAATTAATCTAAATAGTCTGTAAAAGTAAAGCATACGAAATTTTTGAAAAGAAAATCAAACGTTTTATGTAATGACTTGTCTAAAAGTATGAGATAAAAAAATATTTGAGAAACGTTTGATGCACCTCATTTTCTGTTCATGATTTCGAGCATCATTCAAAGGCACATAGAACGTTATTCTGATCTGCTGATTTCTTTTATACAAATAATTTCATAAAATATTTGACTGATTGCTTTCATTTTTAAGTTTTGCTGGCTCCTCATTTGCCTTCCTAATGTACTTGATTGGAAGTAAGTCTTTTTCACATTTAAATATCACACCAATGTATTTTTTATGTGCAAAATAGTTAGGCTTTGAAAAGATGAAATTTTTGACACTTCATTTACTTAGCTTGGCAGCAGCTTTTCGTTAAATATTTAAATTTTTCCTCCACTCATTAATTAAGTTTTCGTGAATTACCCTGACTGCTTTCAAGCAGTTAAATATTTTCATGCAAAACTAGACCTCTCGCTGGTCACTTTGAGACCCCGTTTACCTGTTTCTCTCTCTTTCTTTGGCTATGAAAATTCCTGCAGAATCTCATGATGTAATTTATAGGTAGTCTTTTTTTCGCTCTGCTCGCGCGTTTACAAAAACGCATCGAGTGTTAATCATACAATAAAGTAGTCGTTTCTGCGTGCTGTCATTTTCAAAAATCGTCGTTTCGGTATCTTGAACCGTTTATGAGATACAGCGATTTTTACGACCACTTGATTTCCGAAGCGCAGGAAAGGTACGGACGCGAAGCGAGCGACCCGTCCGGTATAACGACCAATATCTCACGAAAGTAAAGAGTATAGTTCCGGTCTCAACTTTAAATACGATTTAGGTATACTGGTTACATTTCATACGCAATAATGAATGGCCTTAAATGAACTATACGGAAAGTCTACACAATGTCATTTTACCCCTACAAATTCTTAAAAATTTCGTGCAGGCATGTATTCAATTTCGTGTAGCACAGTAATTATGAAGAATAAAGAAAATAAATTCAGACTTTTATCGTTTAAAAATATCAAACTATAAGATGCGCAAGAATCAAATTTTTTCACCGAATAGTTTTCTTAAAATCGGGTGTTAAGTAATTCATAGCTGCCCTCGCGTCCGCTCCACTGCTTTGCCAAGAGGACAACGTGGCTGTCGCTCTCTGTCGCGCTTGCTGCAGCGACACGACTCTAACACGTTGAATTCAAACGTCGCCAGTAGCAGCGGGAGACAGGCAGCGACACAGTGTCGCTCAAGTAGGTCACTTTCGTAACTATACCTGCGGTTGCGTTTTGTCGTCTGAAGCTGTCGCGCGCTGTCGGTCGATTCTGTCGCTTTCATAGGACGCGGCCTAAGAAAGCGCCTCACCGACCGACATCGATACGTCTCCCCAGTGCAGCACTCCGTGAAGAATGGGCTGCCATTCCACAAGAAACCTTCCAGCACCTGATTGAACGTATGCCTACGAGAGTGGAAGCTGTTATCAGGGCTAAGAGGGGGGGGGGGGGGGGCGCAACACCATATTGAATTCCAGAATTACCAATGGACGGCGTCACGAACTTGTAAGTCATTTTCAGCCAGGTGTCTGGATACTTTTGATCACATAGTGTACTTGTGGTGAGACAGTCGCAATTTCTAAAGTCCATCGCCTTGTGCTGTGGCCTGCCGAGGAGCACCGCAATCCTGGGTCCACAGATATACCATGAAAATCCGCCGCATTACGCCACACACAGACAGACCCAGCCTGTGGGCAGATCGGTGAGACAAGATCGGACAGGCAGGGCCCTCACATTAGTGGGAAACTATGAGCGTTAGATCGGCAGGTCAGATCCGTTGAGACACGCACAGAAATGGCCTGCCGTTTTGGCTCGTCGTGGAAGTCCAGTCGTCTGGCCAGCTATTCACATGTCACAGACACCGTGTTGATGAAATGAGACCGCGTTGATCAATTCGTGCGAAAGATAACTGGCACAACTACTCTGAGAATCAATACTTACACTACTGGCCATTAAAATTGCTACACCAAGAGGATGACGTGCCACAGACGCGAAATTTAACCGACAGGAAGAAGATGCTGTGATATACAAATGATTAGATTTTCAGTGATTCACACAAGGTTGGCGCCGATGGCGACACCTACAACATGCTGACATGAGGAAAGTTTCCAACCGATTTCTCATATACAAACAGCAGTTGGTCGGCGTTGCCTGGGGCAACGTTGTTGTCATGCCTCGTGTAAGGAGGAGAAATGCGTACCATCACGTTTCCGACTTTGATAAAGGTCGTATTGTAGCCTATTGCGATTACAGTTAATCGTATCGCGACATTGTTGCTCATGTTGGTCGAGATCCAATGACTGTTAGCAGAATATGGAAACGGTGGGTTCAGGAGGGTAATACAGAATGCCGTACTAGATCCCAACAGCCTCGTATCACTAGCAGTCGAGATCACAGGCATCTTATCCGCATGGCTGTAACGGATCGTGCAGTAATGTCTCGATCCCTGAGTCAAGAGATGGAGACGTTTGCAACACAACAACCATCTGCACGAACAGTTCGACGACGTTTGCAGCAGTACGGACTACCAGCTCAGAGACTGTGGCTGCGGTTACCCTTGACGCTGCATCACAGACAGGAGCACCTGTGATGGTGTACTCAATAACAAACCTGGATGCACGAATGGCAAAACGTCTTCGGATGAATCCTTGTTCTGTTTACAGCACCATGATGGTCGCATCCGTGTTTGGCGACATCGTGGTGACCGCACATTGGAAGCGTGTATTCGTCATCGCCATACTGGCATATCACCCGGCGTGATGGTATGGGGTACCATTGGTTACACGTCTCAGTCTCCTCTTGTTCGCATTGAAGACACTTGGAACAGTGGATGTTATATTTCAGATATCTTATGACCTGTAGCTCTACCCTTCATTCCATTCCTGCGAAACCCTACACTTCAGCATGTTGTAGGTCCTGTAGCGGGCCTTTCTGGATACAGAAAATGTTCGACTGCTGCCCTGTCCAGCACATTCTCCAGATCTCTCACCAATTGGAAACGTCTGGTCAATGGTGGCTCAGCAACTGGCTCGTCACAATATGCCAGTCCTCTCTTCATGATGGACTGTGGTATCGTGTTGAAGCTGCATGGGCAGCTGTACCTGTACACGCCATCCAAGCTGTGTTTGACTCAATGCCTAGGCGTATCAAGACCGTTATTACAGCCAGAGGTCGTTGTTCCGGGTACTGATGTCTCAGGATCTATGCCCCCAAATTGCGTGAAAATGTAATCACATGTCAGTTCTAGTATAATATATTTGTCCAACGAATGCCCGTTTATCATGTGAATTTCTTAATTTTTGCACATAGGCTTTGTCAGAAAACAAGAGCGCACACATTCACACAGTCAGTCAGACACAACTTATGCACAGATGACCATTGTGTCTCCGACTGCTGCGTCAACAAGCTCTGAGACCCAGATCCAAACAAACCACTCCTCCGCCCCCCTGCCTCTCATCGGCTGCTGCTAGGCTAGCAGCAAGTAGTGGTGGCAGCTGGGGGGAGGGGTGGGAAGGGGGAGAAGAAGTAAGAATGAGAGAATAGGGAAGCAGTGCATACTCAGCTGCGCCCAGCCAGTGACGGAGCATGACATCTCAGTAAACAATTTTATGCTACTCAAACCAAAACGACTTTTTTCCAGTGTTTTTTTTTAATTTCCCTAGTTTCTCTCATACGTTTGAAATTCCCTGATTTGCAGAATTGTGACAACCCTGCCCATTCAGAATCGGCACGAAATGGCCGTAGGGTTTGGTAGAAAGGGCGTCAATGATACCATTCCTTTCCCTGGGACGTGATGAGTATCAAGACAATGTGCTTGACAACCTCTGAGACTGTCAGCACCTCTTGGACGGGTCAGCCCTTCTCGAAGTGTGCTAGCAACCCCATTAAACGCGGTCTCACACCGTTGGTGTGCAGTGAAGCCGCAGTTTTTTGCTTTGGTGTACAGCTTGTAACCAATAGAGACTGTTTAAAACCATTTAAAGAAATTAGAACGTGATCCGAAGCAGCAAAGAGTGCATATCCTTTCTCAGCTCTCTTATTCGCATCCTCCTGTGGCGTGATCAAGGAGGGGTGCGACACTGACAAATTAATGAATAAAATGGCAAAGGGTCTCTCTAAGATCCCCTAGATCGGCAAACCCTTGGTGGGACATGCCCACCTTTATTGAGATTTAAAAAAAATGTACATTGAGAGAGACAACCTGCGCAGTTGTCGTACATGCCAGCAGGCATGCATCCTCTTGACGCTGCTATGATTCCAGTTGCCTGCCTGCAGACTCCTATGGCTCCTTCGCAGGTTGTGTCTCTAAACCAAAATTTTTAAAATTCTCAATAAATGGTGGCAGGTGTCACCGAGTATTTTGTCTAGCTGTGTGAGAGGGAGCTGTTAGTGACATTCCACCGTTTTATTTACTCATTTGTAAATGTCATGCCTCTCCCTACCTCCCCACCCCGCCGTGACCACGCCATAGGAGGGTGCAAGAGGGCTGAGTAATGATATGTACCCTTTGCTGCTTAGGATCACGTTCAAATTTCGATGAACGATTTCGAACCATCCCTAGTGGACCAATTTATAAAAGAGAGAAAAATGTCTGGCACACTGTCACCGAATATTTTGTCGAACTGGGGGAGCTGTTAGTGGCCCTTTCCTATATTATTTACTCGTTCGTCAATTTCACGCCTCCCCCCACCCTCCTCACCCCCTGTGGTGTGTGTACTGTAAGACCTTCAGTACACACACCATCAGATTATATGACTTATCGCTCTAGTGAAGTAGGCGAGTGTCAGCAATATGTCTCGTGGTCTTATCGTGGCATGTTTATCTTCTGCCATTAGGTCAGACGATCGAAATGCCACTTGCACGCTTAGAGTAGCAGATTGATGGTGTCCAACTTTAAAAAGAACTTGATTAATTTTCACACACATTTATTAAAATAATAAAAAGCATAGAAATAACTTAACTTGGTTCTGGATGCTATTTACAATTGACAATCTGAAGTTCCTTTTGTCTTGGTACGTTAATCTTATTCTCACATATCTCTGATACTTGACAAAGTGTCAATACATTTCTCTTCATGGCTATGTACAGGAATATGATAATCTTATTAGGTGCAGACTGAAACTTGACTATAGACTGGTACAGACTAATGTAGACTGGTACAGACAGGTGGAGACTAATGTAGACTGGTACAGACAGGTGGAGACTAATGCAGACTAATGCAGACTGGTGCACACTCGCTAATCGAAGGTCTGTACACTGGTTATAATACCTTGCGCGTTCAGGTATCACTGTGCGAGTGTGATCCGCTAGGAGAAAAGGTTCTACGTTAGCAGCAATCTCATTGGCTGCGTTACATATTAATACACAGATCGGCGGAAGCAGAATTTGGTCCGTCTCTAAGACAGCGCCATCTCGTAGTGCGGAGACGGACGAGCGTAGCACCTGTGCTGTTGTGCTTAGCGGGGCGCGCTCTAATGGGAAAGTTGTGTACGCGCTGACTACGTCGAACTATGTACACAACACTCCCCTCTGTGACCACGTCATAGGAGAGCGCAAGAGGGATGAGAAATCATACGTACCCTTTGCTGTTTCAGATCACGTTCAAATTTCGTCGAATAGTTTTGAACCGTCCCTAGAGGACCCAGTTTGTACAAGAGGGCAAAAACTGCTGTCGCACTGCACACAAAAGGGGTGGGATCACATTCAGTAGAGTTGCAGCCCAATGATGTCCGTCGGAATGGCTGATTTCCCCAGGAGGTGTCAGCAGTATCAAAGATGATCAAGAATGTCGTCCAGTTGCTCATCACACTGCGCACTGTCGTTTGAGACCGCGAAAACTGTGGAAATCAACGACCAAAGGGAAGGGGTGGTTTCTTTCACGCCGTTTATGCCATCCTCTGAGGCCTCTTCGTGTCGATTCTGAGTAGCGATATGGCAGAAATATTTTCCTGGGCCACCCCTAAGAAAACCGCGTGATTTTAGTGCAGGGCGTCGAAGTTCAGATATCCATCGTAGAGGCGTCAAAAGAAGGGGTGAAATGTGGGTAAGAGAGAATGTGACGAGCTTCCCATCGCTTGATGCGTCCAGAGTGGCGTTGTGAAGATTTTTGGTAAAATTTGCTGTCAATGTGACATCATCAACGTACCTTACACGTCACGTGGAGTACTGAGCTGTGACCTTTTTCTGCATGTGTCGACACCTTGATGTCTGGAGTGTCGCCGAGCCAGAAGGTGACAGCGCAGGGCGCCACGCTTTTTCATCGTCACAGAGTACGGTTGTTGGCACCTTTGAGCAAAATTTAAAATATATGAAGATGGTATCTGTTCTTTCGGACATATCCGAAAGAACAGATACCATCGGTGACCGTGCACCTCTCTAGAATGAAATGATAATTAAATCAAGACCCTAAGCTGCCGACCGGCGTTGATATACATCAACGGACACAGTTGAAAATGTGTGCCCCAATCGGGACTCTAACCGAGGATCTCCTGCTTAGATGGCAGACGCTCTATCCATCTGAGCCAGCGAGGGGAAAGAAGATACTGCCACCGCAGGGATTTATCCCTTGCACGCTCCCCGTGAGACCCACATTCCCAACTTAATGTCCACACACTAAATTCGTAGTGCCTCTGCCCATTACACTCATTGATTTAATTATAATTTCATTCTAGAGAGTTGCACGGTCACCGATGGTATCTGTTATTTCGGACATGTCCAAAAGAACAGATACCATCTTCATATAGTTAGGGCTAATTGCCCGAACTCTTACGGGACTTCGTAAGACTGTCTGCCACGAGTAATGAGTGTAGTGGGCAGGGGCGCTACGAATGTAGTGTGTGGACATTAAGTTGGGAATGTGGGTCTTACGGGGACCGTGCAAGGGATAAATCCCTGCAGTTGCAGTATCTTCTTTCCCCTCGCTAGCTCAGATGGATAGGGCGTCTGCCATGTAAGCAGGAGATCCCGGCTTTGAGTCCCACTCAGGGCACACATTTTCAACTGTGCCCGTTGCAATATATCAACGCCTGTCGGCAGATTAGGGTCTTGATTTAATTATCATTTCATAATTTAAAATTTCGCAAAGAGAGACTATTACCGGGTTTTGTAAAACTGATCCTTCAATTGTGTTACGCAGTGCAATTCTATGCGATAATATGGAGCGGAGCAGGCCACAGGGTTAGCAATGAAACTTGAACACTGCGTAATCTACTGGTGGAAGGCGTAATACACTGAAGAGCCAAAGAAATTGGTACACCTGCCTAATATCGTATAGGTCCCCCGTGAGCACGCAGAAGTGCCGCAACACGACATGACATGGACTCGACTAAGGTCTGAAGTAGTGGTGGAGGGAACTGACACCATGAAACATACAGAACTGTCAATAAATCCGTAAGAGTACGAGTGGGTGTAGATCTCTACTGAACAGCACGTTGCAAGGCATCCCAGATATGCTGAATAATGTTCATGTCTGGGGAGTCTGGTGGCCAGCGGAAGTGTTTGAACTCAGAAGAGTGTTTCTGGAGCCACTCTGTAGCAATTCTGGACATGTGGGGTGTCACATTGACCTGCTGGAATTGCCTAAGTCAGTCGGAATGAGCACTAGGCATGAATGGATGCAGGTGATCAGACAGTATGCTTACGTACTTATCACCTGACAGAATCGTATGTAAATGTATCAGTGTTCCCGTATCACTCCAGCTGCACACGCTCCACACCATTACTGAGCCTCCACCAGCTGGCATGCACGGTCCATGGATTCATGAGGTTGTCTCCATACCCGTACAACTCATTCGCTCGATACAATTTGAAACGAGACTCGTTCGACCAGGCAACATATTTCCAGTCGTCAACAGTCCAATGTTGGTGTTGACAGACCCAAGGGAGGGGTAAAGCTTTGTGTCGTGCAGTCATTAAGGGTACACGAGTGGGCCTTCGACTCCAAACGCCCATATCGATGATGTTTCGTTGAATTGTTCGCAGGATGACACTTTTTGAGGGCCCAGCATTGAAATCTGCAGCAATTTGCGGAAAGGTTGCACTTTTGTCACGTTAACTATTCTCTTCAGTCGCCGTTGGTCCCGTTATTGCAGGATCTTTTCTGGCTCATTCGATGTAGGAGATCTGATGTTTTACAGGATTCCTGATACACTGGTGAAATTGTCGCTCAGGAAAGATCCCCACTTCATCGCTGCCTCGGAGATGCTGTGTCCCATCACTCGTCCACCTGCTATAACACCACGTTGAAACTCACTTAAATCTTCATAGCCTGCCAGTAATAACCTATCTAACAAGTGCGCCAGATACTTGTTGTCTTATATAGGCATTGCCGACTGTTTACGTATCTCTGTATTTGAATACCTATAGCTATACCAGATTCTTTGGCGCTTCAGTGCACAAGAAGTCTGTAAACCATTAGCGGGACCGAGCGAGGTGGCGCAATGGTTAGCTCACTGGACACGCATTCAGGAGGACGACGGTTCAAACCCGCGTCTGGTCATCCTGATTTAGGTTTTCCGTGATTTTCCTACATCAGGCAAATGCCGGGCTGGTTCCTTTGAAAGAGAAATGCCGATCTTCTTCCCTATCTTTCCCTAATCCGATGAGACGGATGACTTATTTGGTCCCTTTTCCACCCCACCCAAAAAAAAAAACAACTAACCAACCATTAGCGAGGTTCCTTTCACTAGTGAGACAGTAATACATAGAAATAACATGCAGAACATTCCCACTGGTTCAGTGACAAGCCACTACAGGGTACATGCAACCAAATGGTAGAGAAAGGGTCAGAGAGTTGTGGTTGACACTAACCTGGAGTGTAGGTGAAGGAGATGCCGGCGCTGCGGCCCTTGGCCAGCCTGCAGGGTTTGTTCTGGGCCGCCTCCCTGCACGGGTTCACCGTTACCTGGTGGATGCTGCAGTTGCGCGATGTGCCCACGTCATCCAGCCCTGAAACACAACACACGCACTCATTCAGCCCAGCAAACAACTCGAATCGACCGCGCATCGTGTCCATCGTCTTCAGCAGTCGTCTTTGGCGACGAGCCTACGTTTGTGAAGTAACTGGTAATACAGGATGAGAATTATCGAATTACGTGAAAAAAAACCTACAAAAGTTATAAACTACGGCGTTCACATGTGTTATTCAACATATAAACGTCACTACAGAAATTCGTATTTAGGCTATGACATGTTCGATAAGTAAAAACTTTGAGGTTCACCGATGACAAGGACCCGGAAGAGCAGCTGAAGGGAATGGACAGTGTCTTGAAAAGAGGATATAAGATGAACATCAACAAAAGCAAAACGAGGATAATGGAATGTAGTTAAATTAAATCGGGTGATGCTGAGGGAATTAGATTAGGAAATGAGACACTTAAAGTAGTAAAGGAGTTTTGCTATTTAGGAAGTAAAATAACTGATGATGGTCGAAGTAGAGAGGATATAAAATGTAGACTGGCAATGGCAAGGAAAGCGTTTGTGAAGAAGAGAAATTTGTTAACATCGAATATGGATTTATGTATCAGGAAGTCGTTTCTGAAAGTATTTGTTTGGAGTGTAGCCATGTATGGAAGTGAAACATGGACGATAACTAGTTTGGACAAGAAGAGAATAGAAGCTTTCGAAATGTGGTGCTACAGAAGAATGCTGAAGATTAGATGGGTAGATCACGTAACTAATGAGGAGGTATTGAATAGGATTGGGGAGAAGAGAAGTTTGTGGCACAACTTGACTAGAAGAAGGGATCGGTTGGTAGGACATGTTTTGAGGCATCAAGGGATCACAAATTTAGCACTGGAGGGCAGCGTGGAGGGTAAAAATCGTAGAGGGAGACCAAGAGATGAATACACTAAGCAGGTTCAGAAGGATGTAGGTTGCAGTAGGTACTGGGAGATGAAGAGGCTTGCACAGGATAGAGTAGCAAGGAGAGCTGCATCAAACCAGTCTCAGGACTGAAGACAACAACAACAGCAACAACATGTTCGATATGGCTGCCATCATTGGTGATGATGTGGAGCAGACGGATAGAGAAATTCTGCATGGCCCGCTGAAATGTCGGAACATCGATGCTGTCGATGAACTCCTGAATCGCTGTTTTCAGCACAACAATAGTTTTGGGGTTATTGCTGTACATCTTGTCTTTAATCCAGCCCCACAAAAAGGAGTCGCAAGTGTTCAGATCCGGAGAATATGGCGGCCTATCGAGGCCCATGCCAGTGGCCTCTGCCGGAATGACGTCCCCAAAGTGCTCCTTCGGGACATCAGACAGTCTCCTGCTTCTATGGGGTCGACCTCCGTCTTGCATTAACCACATCTTGTCGAAATCAGGGCCACTTTGAATACGGGGGATGAAATCATCTTCCAAAACGTAATGTTCTGTAGTCTCCGTGCCATCGAGGAATATCGCACCGGTTATTCCGTGAGTGGACACTGCACGACACACGGAGACTTCGATCGGTAAATGAGGATTCGTAGCCCCCAAAGGCGCCAATTTTGCTTACTGACGAGCCCATCCAAATGAAAGTGGGCTTCGTCGCTAAACCAAACCATACTAATTCCCATCGTGCCCCGCGACCAACCGTGCAGTTTGATTACGACGATTTTATTTCGTATAGCTCAATAATTGGCACCCTGTAACTACCAAAGCTCCGCAAGCGACTGCAAGACAAGCACACACAACTTACCAGTACACTGCTATCCATTAAGATTGCAACAGCAGGATGTATACCAAATAACAAATTTTTACTTGTTGTGTGTATCTAGGGGGACGCTACAAGAAGAGAGAACTGACCTCAGTTGTTTATTACAGACAAACAAAGACAGAACTCATTACGTATGTCACTGGATGTTGAAACTTACAAAGTTTTAACGTTCGCGAAGAACTATAGTGCGTTTAAAATTAG
Source organism: Schistocerca gregaria (assembly GCF_023897955.1). NCBI lineage: Eukaryota > Metazoa > Arthropoda > Insecta > Orthoptera > Acrididae > Schistocerca > Schistocerca gregaria. Next base: position 159,996,921 of record NC_064928.1, read on the forward strand.
TTGCGACTATTGACGTTTGGCTACCAGAGGGGGACGTGGCGCCGTTCCCAGGCAACACCAACGGCTTTCTCTACCACGCCGCCAGGGATTCGGCTGGTACAGCGCCCCTGTTGCCATACCATGAATAAACAGAACCACGTGAAACTTCCTGGCAGATTAAAACTGTGTGCCGAACCGAGACTCGAACTCGGGACCTTTGCCTTTCGCGGGCAAGTGCTCTACCAACTGAGCTACCCAAGCACGACTCACGCCCCGTCCTCACAGCTTTACATCTGCCAGTACCTCGTCTCCTACCTTCCAAACTTTCCAGAAACCCTCCTGCGAACCTTGCAGAACTAGCACTCCTGAAAGAAAGGATATTGCGGAGACATGGCTTAGCCACAGCCTGGGGGAAGTTTCCAGAATGAGATTTTCACTCTGCAAAGGAGTGTACGCTGATATGAAACTTTCTGGCAGATTAAATCTGTGTGCCGGACCGAGACTCGAACTCGGGACCTTTGCCTTTCGCGGGCAAGTGCTCTACCAACTGAGTCTCGGTCCGGGACACAGTTTTAATCTGCCGGAAAGTTTCATATCAGCGTACACTCCACTGCACAGCGAAAGTCTCATTCTGGAAACTTCCCCCTGGCTGTGGCTAAGCCATGTCTCCGCAATATCCTTTCTTTCAGGAGTGCTAGTTCTGCAAGGTTCGCAAGAGAGCTTCTGTAAAGTTTGAAAGGTAGGAGACGAGATACTGGCAGAAGTAAAGCTGTGAGGACCGGGCGTGAGTCGTGCTTGGGTTGCTCAGTGGGTAGAGCACTTCCCCGCGAAAGGCAAAGGTCCAGAGTGTGAGTCTCGGTCCGGTACACAGTTTTAATCTGCCAGAAAGTTTCATATCAGCGCACACTCCGCTGCAGAGTGAAAACCCCATTCTAGTACCACGTAGTCTCACGCTTTAGATGCATCAACGCTCGTCAGCTCTCGTAAACTAGTATTTTGTGGCGTTGAAGTGTTTTGTAGTCGTCAGGTATTGTTAACAACTGTTTGGTGTTGGCGTCGGATTAATAACAACTGTGTAGCACATCTGAATACGGGATTTGCAATAAAAGAAGTGTCGTCCAAGAAGAGGTTCAACGGGTGGGAAGAACGTCCAGCTGCAAAATGTTCCTCAGAAGTCGACAATATTAAATTATGACAAAACGCCATTCACTCAGTTGTGATGCATAAAGCTCCAAAATGCAGTGGAGGAAAGTGGATATTTTGCTCTAGGTACAAAAAAAAGTTCTATGAGGTAGAGTTTTACCTGTATAAGGCGAAGTTAATAGAACTTGTAGTGCTGTACAAGCCAAAACTTCACGCTATCAGGTCGACGAACTGGCTAACGATATAGTAAATAGTTTAATTAGGCTTCCTCCGACAAAAGGAGCCACTGTAAACATTAAGCGAAGGGCTGATATTGAGTTGTCAGCCATACCAAGTAGGTACTTATGGAGACATTAATTCATGAAGAATCGTGGCGAGTTTTGAGGAATACGTAGCTTCTCTTGTTGCCATGTCAAAATTGCTTTTTTTGTCAAAACACAAAACAGTTTAGAAATATTCGTCTCACTAACATTCTAATTCACTTGAAATTTCGACAGAATCCTGGAATAGTGTAATATAAAACTAACAACTGAGTGCAAGTCTGGTCAACAGTTAATGAAACAGTTCATTGTCAGTAACGGTGGTCTAGAGGTACGCCGGCACGGTAGCTCAGCGTGTTCGGTCAAAGGGTTACGTGCCCTCTGTAAAAAAAAAGTGAGTCAATCCATCAACCACGAACATAAATGGATGTCTTACGACGTCCGCCCCGAGCAGGTGCAACGAACAAATGGGAACAAAATGAGAGTTAAAAAAGATAGGGTAGCGTCTTTGATTCATAATCAAAACGTCTTCGGTCCCGGGTTCGATCCCCGCCACTGCTTAAATTTTGATAAATAATCAGCATTGGCGGCCGAAGACTTCCGGCATAAGAAATCAGCCTCGTTCTGCCAACGGCCTTGTCAAAGAGGGCGGAGGAGCGGACAGAGGTTCAGGGCACTCTCTTGTCCTAGGGGTGGGAAATTTCCCCTAAAGGCGGAAGAACCAGCAATGATCAACGACATGAGGATGCAGAAGGCAATGAAAACCACTGCATTAAAGACACGTAATGTGTATCCACAAGACATGTGGCCTGTAGTTGAAGAAGTGTCATGATGATCTCTCCATTGGCAAAAGATTCCGGAATAGTCCCCCATTCGGATCTCCGGGAGGGGTCTGCCAAGGGGGAGGTTACCACGAGAAAAAGATTAAATAATCAACGAAAGGATAATGTACTACGAGTCGGGGCGTGGAATGTCAGAAGCTTGAACGTGGTAGGGAAACCAGAAAATCTGAAAAGAGAAATGCAAGGGCTCAATCTAGATATAGTAGGGGTCAGTGAAGTGAAGTGGAAGGAAGACAAGGATTTCTGGTCAGATGAGTATCGGGTAATATCAACAGCTGCAGAAAATGGTATAACAGGTGTAGGATTCGTTATGAATAGGAAGGTGGGGCAGAGGGTCTGTTACTGTGAACAGTTCAGTGACCAGGTTGTTCTAATCAGAATCGACAGCAGACCATCACCGACAACGATAGTTCAGGTATACATGCCGACGTCGCAAGCTGAAGATGAACAGATAGAGAAAGTGTATGAGGATATTGAAAGGGTAATGCAGTAGGTAAAGGGGGACGAAAATCTAATAGTCATGGGCGACTGGAATGCAGTTGTAGGGGAAGGAGTAGAAGAAAAGGTTACAGGAGAATATGGGCTTGGGACAAGGAATGAAATAGGAGAAAGACTAATTGAGTTCTGTAACAAGTTTCAGCAAGTAATAGCGAATACCCTGTTCAAGAATCACAAGAGGAGGTATACTTGGAAAAGGCTGGGAGATACCGGAAGATGTCAATTAGATTACATCATGGTCAGACAGAGATTCCGAAATCAGATACTGGATTGTAAGGCGTACCCAGGAGCAGATATAGACTCAGATCACAATATAGTAGTGATGAAGAGTAGGCAGAAGTTCAAGACATTAGTCAGGAAGAATCAATACGCTAAGAAGTGGGATACGGAAGTTCTAAGGAATGACGAGATATGTTTGAAGTTCTGTAGCGGTATAGGTACAGCAATAAGGAATAGCGCAGTAGGCAACACAGTTGAAGAGGAATGGACGTCTCTAAAAAGGGCCATCACAGAAGTTGGGAAGGAAAATATAGGTACAAAGAAGGTAGCTGCGAAGAAACCATGGGTAACAGAAGAAATACTTCAGTTGATTGATGAAAGGAGGAAGTGCAAACATGTTCCGGGAAAAATCAGGAATACAGAAATACAAGTCGCTGAGGAATGAAATAAATAGGAAGTGCAGGGAAGCTAAGACGAAATGGCTGCAGGAAAAATGTGAAGACATCGAGAAACATATGATTGTCGGAAGGACAGACTCAGCATACAGGAAAGTCTAAACAACCTTTGGTGACATTAAAAGCAACGGTGGTAACATTAAGAGTGCAACGGGAATTCCACTGTTAAATGCAGAGGAGAGAGCAGATAGGTGGAAAGAATACATTGAAAGCCTCTATGAGGGTGAAGAAACAGGAGTCGATTTAGAAGAGATAGGGGATCCAGTATTAGAATCGGAATTTAAAAGAGCTTTGGAGGACTTACGGTCAAATAAGGCAGAAGGGATAGATAACATTCCAACAGAATTTCTAAAATCATTAGGGGAAGTGGCAACTAAACGACTATTCACATTGGTGTGTAGAATATATGTGTCTGGCGACATACCATCTGACTTTCGGAAAAGCATCATCCACACAATTCCGAAGACGGCAAGAGCTGACAAGTGCGAGAATTATCGCACAATCAGCTTAATAGCTCATGCATCGAAGCTGCTTACAAGAATAATATACAGAAGAATGGAAAAGAAAATTGAGAATGCGCTAGGTGACGACCAGTTTGGCTTTAGGAAAAGTAAAGGCACGAGAGAGGCAATTCTGACGTTACGGCTAATAATGGAAGCAAGGCTAAAGAAAAATCAAGACACGTTCATAGGATTTGTCGATCTCGAAAAAGCGTTCGACAATATAAAATGGTGCAAGCTGTTCGAGATTCTGAAAAAAGTAGGGGTAAGCTATAGGGAGAGACGGGCCATATACAATATGTACAACAACCAAGAGGGAATAATAATAGTGGACGATCAAGAACAAAGCGCTCGTATTAAGAAGGGAGTAAGACAAGGTTGTAGCCTTTCGCCCCTACTCTTCAATCTGTACATCGAGGAAACAATGATGGAAAGGTTCAGGAGTGGAATTAAAATACAAGGTGAAAGGATATCAATGATACGATTCGCTGATGTCATTGCTATCCTGAGCGAAAGTGAAGAAGAATTAAATGATCTGCTGAACGGAATGAACAGTCTATTGAGTACACAGTATGGTTCGAGAGTAAATCGGAGAAAGACGAAGGTAATGAGAAGTAGTAGAAATGAGAACAGCGAGAAACTTAACATCAGGATTGATGGTCACGAAGTCGATGAAGTTAAGGAATTCTGCTACCTAGGCAGTAAAATAACCAATGACGGACGGAGCAAGGAGGAAATCAAAAGCAGACTCGCTATGGCAAAAAAGGCATTTCTGGCCAAGAGAAGTCTACTAATATCAAATACCGGCCTTAATTTGAGGAAGAAATTTCTGAGGATGTACGTCTGGAGTACTGAATTGTATGGTAGTGAAACATGGACTGTGGGAAAACCGGAACAGAAGAGAATCGAAGCATTTGAGATGTGGTGCTATGGACGAATGTTGAAAATTAGGTGGACTGATAAGGTAAGGAATAAGGAGGCACTACGCAGAATCGGAGAGCAAAGGAATATGTGGAAAACACTGATAAGGAGAAGGGTCAGGATGATAGGACATCTGCTAAGACATGAGGGAATGACTTCCATGATACTAGAGGGAGCTGTAGAGGGCAAAAACTGTAGAGGAAGACAGAGATTGCAATACGTCAAGCAAATAATTGAGGACGTAGGTTGCAAGTGCTACTCTGAGATGAAGAGGTTAGCACAGGAAAGGAATTCTTGGCGGGCCGCACCAAACCAGTCAGCAGACTGATGACCAAAGAAATAAAAAAGAACTTGTAACTTCTTCATTTCTATTGTTACAAAACACACAGCAGTTCTCGTTTCATCAGCTATCAGTGTCCCTCAGTAATTACATTATTTCACTGAAGAAACCTGTAGTCGCTTGAATATCGCGCTAGACTTGGAAGTTTTGCATATTAATCATATGACAAAACACTCTTGTCTCTGCGCGCTGTCATTTACTAAAATCGTGTTTCGATATCTCAAACTATCTATGACATACGAGGAATTTAAGAATATTTCGTTTTAATATTCATTCACTCACGAGTTCATGTCGGAGCGCTGTACATAAATCCCATTTTCGCGAGATTGGAAACAGCGATATCCATCCAAGTTAAAACAATAGTTCATTTAATACGCAGCAACAAGTAACCTAACACGCACCAAACACGTTCATTGCGATAGCTATTTTTCATCGCAATCTAAGAATTTCTTGCAGCAATTTACATACTATTGAAATATCGCAATAACTATGGCCATTAACGAAATGATAGGAGGTTCAGCATGAAGCTGGCTAATTAAACTATAATATGTGCGGGAATGAAAGTTTATTACCGAATAGCTTCTTTAAAATCGTTTAAGGAAGCTCGCTGATCAGCCGAGTTATACTGCGGTCACCTGGTTATGTACTCAGCACGCTCGCAACTACGCTTCCCTCCACTCGCTGCGTAATAAACTGTCAAAAATCGCAGCTTGTTTTAAACCCACTACAAACAATACACTCTAACTTGAGAAACATGCGTGTTCGAGAAACATCGAAACGGTAGTCCGTTTCATTCCACACACGAATCAACAGATCCCTGTTTCTTGAATCGACAGCTTCAACAATTCGATTTTTGATGTTCCTGAGCAACAGTCATACAGTATTTTTTTAAAGGAACTCACGGCCATTTGACTGTTTTAAATGTTATTTAAAAAAAAAAACCAGGAGTCGGCCTTTTATGCCATTTTCAAGTATGATTATTTTTAACATACACTGCTGGACATTAAAATTGCTACACCACGAAAATGACGTGCTACAGACGCGAAATTTAACTGAGGAAGAAGAAGCTGTGATATGCAAATGATAAGCTTTTCAGCGCATTCACACAAGGTTGGCGACACCTACAACGTGCTGACATGAGCAAAGTTTCCAACCGACTTCTCATACACAAACAGCAGTTGACCGGCGTTGCCTGGTGAAACGTTGTTGTGATGCCTCGTGTAAGGAGGAGAAATGCATACCATCACGTTTCCGACTTTGATAAAGGACGGATTGTAGCCTATCGCTATTACGGTTTATCGTATCGCGACATTGCTGCTCGCGTTGGTCGAGATCCAATGACTGGAAGCAGACTATGGAATCGGTGGGTTCAGGACAGTAATACGGAACACCGTGCTGGATCCCAACGGCATCATATCACTAGCAGTCGAGACGACAGGCATCTTATCCGCACGGCTGTAGCGGATCGTGGAGCCACGTCTCGATCCCTGAGCCAACAGATGGGGACGTTTGCAAGACAACAACCACCTGCACGAACAGTTCGACGACGTTTGCAGCAGCATGGACTATCAGCTCGGAGACCATGGTTGCGGTTACCCTTGACGCTGCATCACAGACAGGAGCGCCTGCGATGTTGTACTCAACGACGAACCTGGGTGCACGAATGGCAAAACGCCATTTTTTCGGACGAATCCAGGTTCTGTTTATAGCATCTTGATGGTCGCATTTGTGTTTGGCGACATCGCGGTGAACGCACACGGAAGAGTGTATTCGTCATCGCCATACTGGCGTATCACCCGGCGCGATGGTACGAAGTGCCATTGGTTACACGTCTCGGTCACCTCTTGTTCGCATTGACGGCACTTTGAACAGTGGACGTTACATTTCAGATGTGTTACGACCCGTGGCTGTAACCTTCATTCGATCCCTGCGAAACCCTACATCTCAGCAGGATAATGCACGGCCTCATGTTGCAGGTACTGTACGGGCCTTTCTGGATACAGAAAATGTTCGGCTGCCCTGGCCAGTACATTCTACAGATCTGTCACCAATTGAAAACCTCTACTCAATGGTGGCCGAGTAACTGGCATGTCACAATACGCCAGTCACTACTCTTGATGAACTGTGGTATCGTGTTGAAGCTGCATGGGCAGCTGTACCTGTACAGGCCATCCAAGCTGCGTTTGACTCAATGCCCAGGCGTATCAATGCCGTTATTACGGCCGTATGTGGTTTTTCTGGGTACTGATTTCTCAGGATCTATGCACCCAAATCGCGTGAAAATGTAATCACATGTCAGTTCTAGTATAATATATTTGTCCAATGAATACCTGTTTATCATCTGCATTTCTTCTTGGTGTAGCAATTTTAATGGCCAGTAGTGTATATTGCAGGACACTTACCATGTTGTCAGGATCAAAGTTGGCCATAAATTAAGAAACATATTGGCTCCCCACAAAATGGCAGATGTAAAATCACCATCTCGTACATCTGGCATTTCGTGGGGAGCCAGTATTTGACAACATGTCGACTGTCCTGCATGTTCTCGGTGAACGTCGAAACTTTTTCGATATCATGATCCGTTAGCGAGATCCAGGGATTCAAAGTTAACGTACTTATGTACGTAAAATACGAGGGGCGCTCAATAAATAATGCAACACTTTTATTTTCTCGGCCAGTTTTGATTTAAAAAATGTGGAAACCCGGTGTATACAAAATTACGTGTCAGTGTGGGAAAACTTACATTGGTCGTTCGATTCGCACAGTTCATGACAGGTGTGTGGAACACCGACGCCATACGAGGCTACAACAGCCGGAAAAATCGGCAGTAGCAGAACACTGTTTAAATGAGGGACACGGCATGAAATATGACGAAACGGTGGTAGTTGCCAACATTTCCAGTTTGTGGAATAGTGTTTATAAAGAGGCAATTGAAATTAGGTTGGCGGATAATTTAATCAATAGAGACAATGGGTTTCCTCTTAGCAGGACGTGGAATCCGGTACTATCCCGCATCAAGATTGAACGTTCTTCGGTGCGACCATGAGTGCGATATATCGTTGCCGCAAAGTTCTACCAGGGGCGGCGCCCCTTCCCTGTCTTGGAGGGCAGCAACTGTGACGGGCGGCGCACGCGCCGTGTACTGCACGGTGGGCTATATAGGACGTCGTTCTGCAACCAGGCGTTAGTTCTCAGCGGGACTCATCAGCAAGCAGCATTCTCCTGAAGATGGCGACCAGTTGGACCGCCGAAATATCGAGTCAAGTTGATTTTAGGATCCGGCAGCAAACCCGAAGAGATTTTCAAGACTTATTACGCCGGGAAAGCCTACGTAGTCACATGGTTGCGGTTGTTTGTCTTCTTCTCGTATTGACTGGCGCCTCTTGGTTTCGCAAGCGTTGCCTGTCCGCTAGTGGCAGCAGCAGCGGTTATCGATATGTAGTAACAGTTGCCCTGTCTTTGGGTCGACCTCGTGGTTCTTGCGGGTGGTGTCAGTGTGGCAGTTCGGTTGGGGACTCAGGAGGAGCCAGGTCCGCGCAGTGCGGGAACACGCCGGGATCGCTGGCGGCGCGCATGGACTGCCGGATCGAAGGCCTGTGATCACGAGGTTGCACGACCTCGTCGTAAACCGGATCATGCAAGGTTTAAGATGAGTGCATTTGGATTCAAGTAGAGAAACCTCCACCGTTGTGAGATCTCCCGATTCTTGGGTTCGTGTTGCTCCTCGTAGTGTTGCCGAGGCGAAGAGTAGCGAGTGGAGTGCTTAGGGAAGGAGAGTCTGGTTAGCTTTCCTGGACTTATAATTACTATTTATTGCGTTCAGTTTGTCACTATTTGTTAAGTTCAACCAGCGGTATTTTTCGTGCCTCGCGGTTGCTAACGCCCGAGTTAACTGCCCTGGGGGGTTAGTGTATGTAACGGCAGTGTGCGTTTCCTTGCCTTGCTGCTGCGGTCCGGTGAGGCGTGTAGTTTTGATAGCTTTCTTGATCGTAGGTTGATTGGCGATTCTTCTACTCTGGTGGTAGTGGTTCCTGTCTCTTTCCGAGTGCTCTAAGCACAGTATTCTGTGGAAGGAGTCCAGACCACCAGTTCCGGCATTGGCGTATTGTTACATCTTTGCATTTGGTTTATCGGACGTCCGGTAGCCTCAGCAAGATTATCATTAGTCAATCGTTAGACTGCCACTAGTCTGAGTTACCGTCTTGTGAAGTGGATGCAACTCTTGGCTGCCTATCTCATCGCTCGCGAAAGTGTTTTTTGTCGGACCTACTCAGAGGTCGATTCCTGGTGCACTGTCTGTGACTGGCCCTTGTGTTTTATTATTGTATTTGCTATTTTATTGCAGTGGCCGAGCGGTTCTAGGCGCTTCAGTCCAGAGCCGCGCGAAAGCTACGTTCGCAGGTTCGAATCCTGCCTCGGGCATGGATGTGTGTGATGCCCTTAGGTTGGTTAGGTCTAAGTAGTTCCAAATTCTAAGGGACTCATGACCTCAGATGCAAAGTCCCATAGTGCTCAGAGCCATTTTTTGCTATTTTATTGTATGTTTCTGAATTCTTTTGTATAATTGACATTCTTGGCGTTACAGCAGGTTTAACTGGTTGTGCTACCAAGTTTACCATCATTTTGTCTCAGCCGTTTGGTGATCAGTTGCCTGTCTTTTTAAATTAACCTTTGCTATTGCACTGCTGTTTTACAGTGTGTTTGTTAAATTTTTTTATAAATGTCGTTCTTGGCGTTAAAGGCCTTGAGCCGTGACTGTGGTTACTTGCCTTAAAATTCTAATTGCGATCACATTGGCTTGTTTTTAAAACATTATTTGCTGTGTCTGTATTTTATGCTCATTTGGTAAATTGTAACGCACTGAAAGCACTAATAATTACACAGTTGTTTGTTCTTTCATTAATAACATGTGATATCTTTATTTATTGCTGAGTCTGGAATTACCGTTTTAATGTAAATGTGTGTAATTGCTAAAGGGAACCAATAGAAACTGATTACGGCCCCGTCCACAATCGTAACCGAATCATGCCTTCCTTGACTACCAGGTTTCGAATTCCAACACACAGAAAGCTCTCTCCGCACCTGAGCTCGCAATGTTTGCGGCTAGCGCTAACTATCGGCAAATTACCAAACTACACTGTGGTGGTATACATGAGGAAAAAAGTTTCAGGGTTTATCTTCAAAATGGCATATAAATTATATCTGTACAATGTTTGGTTCTTGTGTAATAAATAATTAAAAGTGCTCCTGGACTTTATGTACACCCTGCATTTTGTTGAGGCCGACCTCCACATCGTAGTAAAATAAGGGAAATCAGAGCTCGCACAGAAAGCTATAAGTGTTCGTTTTTTCTGCGCGCTGTTCGAGAGTGGAATAACAGAGAATTACTCTGAAGGTGGTTCGATGAACCCTCTGCCTGGCAATGAAATGTGATTTGCAGAGCATCCACATACAGGGTGTTTTAAAAATGACCGGTATATTTGAAACGGCAATACAAACTAAACGAGCAGCGATAGAAATACACCGTTTGTTGCAATATGCTTGGGACAACAGTACATTTTCAGGCAGACAAACTTTCGAAATTACAGTAGTTACAATTGTCAACAACAGATGGCGCTGCGGTCTGGGAAACTCCATAGTACGATATTTTCCACATATCCACCATGCGTAGCAATAATATGGTGTAGTCTCTGAATGAAATTACCCGAAACCTTTGACAACGAGTCTGGCGGAATGGCTTCACATGCAGATGAGATGTACTGCTTTAGCTGTTCAATTGTTTCTCGATTCTGGCGGTACACCTGGTCTTTCAAGTGTCCCCACAGAAAGAAGTCACAGGGGTTCATGTCTGGCGAATAGGGAGGCCAATCCACGCCGCCTCCTGTATGTTTCGGATAGCCCAAAGCAATCACACGATCATCGAAATATTCATTCAGGAAATTAAAGACGTCGGCCGTTCGATGTGGCGGGGCACCATCTTGCATAAACCACGAGGTGTTCGCAATGTCGTCTAAGGCAGTTTGTACCGCCACAAATTGACGAAGAATGTCCAGATAGCGTGATGCCGTAATCGTTTCGGATCTGAAAAATGGGCCAATGATTCCTTTGGAAGAAATGGCGGCCCAGACCAGTACTTTTTGAGGATGCACGGACGATGGGACTGCAACATGGGGCTTTTCGGTTCCCCATATGCGCCAGTTCTGTTTATTGGCGAAGCCGTCCAGGTAAAAATAAGCTTCGTCAGTAAACCAAATGCTGCCCACATGCATATCGCCGTCATCAATCCTGTGCACTATATCGAATGTCTCTCGTGCAGCAATGGTAGCGGCGCTGAGGGGTTGCCGCGTTTGAATTTTGTATGGATAGAGGTGTGAACTCTGGCGCATGAGACGATGCGTGGACGTTGGCGTCATTTGGACCGCAGCTGCAACACGGCGAACGGAAACCCGAGGCCGCTGTTGGATCACCTGCTGCACTAGCTGCTCGTTGCCCTCTGTGGGTGCCGTACGCGGTCGCCCTACCTTTCCAGCACGTTCATCCGTCACGTTCCCAGTCCGTTGAAATTTTTCAAACAGATCCTTTATTGTTTCGCTTTTCGGTCCTTTGGTTACATTAAACCTCCGTTGAAAACTTCGTCTTGTTGCAACAACACTGTGTTCTAGGCGGTGGAATTCCAACACCAGAAAAATCCTCTGTTCTAAGGAATAAACCATGTTGTCCACAGCACACTTGCATGTTGTGAACAGCACACGCTTACAGCAGAAAGACGACGTACAGAATGGCGCACCCACAGACTGCGTTGTCTTCTATATCTTTCACATCACCTGCAGCGCCATCTGTTGTTGAAAATTGTAACTACAGTAATTTCGAAAGTTTGTCCGCCTGAAAATGTACTGTTGTCCCAAGCATATTGCAACAAACGTCCTGCAACAAATGTCCTGTTGACATGTATTTCTATCGCTGCTCGTTTAGTTTTTATTGCCGTTTCAAATATACTGGTCATTTTTGAAACGCCCTGTAGATGCAGATGTAGTAGCTGTCTTGTTGAAATACTGTGCAACTTCCACATTATCCGACGCGACGCTCGTGAACCAGTGAAGAGAAATCTCAGATGTTTACGTTCCAATGTGAGCGGTTGTGCTTCTACTGTAGCTTCCTCGCAGAGATTGACACGATCGCTGGCATGATGACGTCACAATGACGCAGTTCGAGCAATCTGCTGCCGATAAACTGTTACACGAGGCCACCTTATTAGCAACTAGGATTGCTCGAAACTAAGACGGGAGGTAATCGCTGGGAAGCTTGAGTTTTTACCCTAATGTAGCGATTTCTGTCAATCTTTGCGACACTACGTTTCCAGGAAATTCAATTTGCGCGAAAGACGAAAACCACACTTTGGAAACCAATTTCCGCTGTCCTGTTGACATGTAATGTCATATCTTTATCCCAGACCAATCAAAAATACGATTTCAGGGTCTGTTGCTCCAGACGAGTACAGTATCCATAAGACAGATATACCGTCAGCACGATGAAACGAGGTCATCAGATCCTTCATAAAGCAGGAGCGATCACAAGTCTCCGTTTGAGGACGTTGCTGCAATGTATATACAACGTAGCGACACTCCCATGGCATATGTAAGCACCGAGATGTAGACAAAGGTTTCGTGTGATATTCATGTCTTTCCGATGTGAGTGCGATATATCTACATCTACATCTACATGGATACTCTGCAAATGACATTTAAGTGCCTGGCAAAGTGTTCATCAAAACCACCTTCACAATTCTCTATTATTCCAATCTCGCATAGCGCGCGGAAAGAACGAAACCCTATATCTTTCCATATTTCTTTACGTACTACACGAATATGTAATAAAAAAAGGGAGGGTTCCTATTTTTTAAAAACGCAGTTGATATTCGTTTGACCTAAGGCAGCGCCATCTAGCGGGCCAACCACAGCGCGACCTGGTTTCCCCCTTCAAGCTAGACGAGTTTCGTTCTTTGTAGATTTTTCGTTTGACGCTTATTTCGAGAGATATTTGGCCCGGTCACTATCAATAGACCAACTTCAAGATCTAATAAAATCCGTAAAATAATGTGTTGGTCATGTCCAGAAGAGGATGGCTCTGAGCACTATGGGACTTAACATCTTAGGTCATCAGTCCCCTAGAACTTAGAACTACTTAAACCTAACTAACCTAAGGACATCACATACATCCCCGCCCGAGGCAGGATTCGAGCCTGCGACCGTAGCAGCAGCGCGGTTCCGGACTGAAGCGCCTAGAACCGCTGAGCCGCAACGGTCTGCGATTCATGGTGCAATTACCGTGACGCCCAGTACTTAAACAGTTCATGCAGCTATGAACATTCCGTCCCAGCAGCAGTCATGGATGTCATAAAACCTAATTACAGAGACCTGGCAAATCCTAAATTACTGAAGAAGTGATCTGCATGGTCAGACTCAAAATCCCAAAGAGTCGTTCAATAATCTTATATGGATTCGCTTACTTCTTGGAATGAAGACACTAAAGTGGGGGGTCAGTGACGCTGTTATTGCTTTTAATGATGGCAACTTTGGTAGGTTGAAAGTGCTACAGAATATGGGAATTAATCCTGGAGCAAACTGCATCAGAGAACTTGAACGGATGGACAAGGTTAGCAGGGATAAAATAGAGTCTGCAGCACAGTTGGTCAGTAAGGAGTCCAGAAAGAAGAAAAAACTTGGAAAAAGATCAAGAGGATGATATACAGTATGGTGCTGGGTGCTTCCGAGTGACTAAAACTTAAAGATTAAGCATATATTATGTGAGTTACAGTCTTCTGAAACTTTAGAAGCCGTTCCTGAAAATTTACATTTTCTGTTGCATTTTTCCCTAAATCTCAGAAACCATTTCGAGTAGAGTATTCAAATTTTCAGGGAGTCATAACATACATATCCTGAGTCTACTGAACTAAAAGAAGAACATAATGTTATGTACAGTACTGGCCATTAAAATTGCTACACCAGGAAGAAAAGCATATGATAAAGGTGTATTCATTGGGCAGATATATTATACTAGAACTGACATGTGATTACATTTTCACGCAATTTGGGTGCATAGATCCTGAGAAATCAGTAACCAGAACAACCACCTCTGTCCGTAATAACGGCCTTGATACGCCTGGGCATTGAGTCAAACAGAGCTCGGATGACGTGAACAGGTACAACTGCTCAGGCAGCTTCAATACGATACCACAGTTCATCAAGAGTAGTGACGCGTAATGTGGCGAGCCAGTTGCTCGGCCACCACTGACCAGACGTTTTCTATTGGTGACAGGTTTGAAGAATGTGCTGGCCAGGGCAGCAGTCGAACACTTTCTGTATCCAAAAAGGCCCGTACAGGACCTGCAACATGCGGTCGTGTATTATCCTGCTGGAATGTAGGGTGTCGCAGGGATCGAATGAAGGGTAGAGCCACGGATCGTAACACATCTGAAATGTAACGTTCACTGTTCAAAGTGCCGTCATTGCGAACAAGAGGCGACCGAGACGTGTAACCAATGGCACCCCATACCAACACGCCAGTTGATACGCCAGTATAGCGATGACGAATACACGCTTCCAATGTGTGTTCACCGCGATGTCGCCAAACACGGATGCGACCATGATGATGTTGTAAACAGAACCTGGATTCATCCGAAAAAATGACGTTTTGTCATTCGTGCACCCAGGTTCGTCGTTGAGTATACCATCGCAGGCGCTCCTGTCTGTGATGCAGCGTCAAGGGTAACCGCAGCCACGGTCTACGAGCTTATAGTCCATGCTGTTGCAAACGTCGTTGAACTGTTCGTGCAGATGGTTGTTGTCTTGCAGAAGTCCCCATCTGTCGACTCAGGGATCGAGACGTGGCTGCGCGATCCGTTACAGCCATGCGGATAAGATGCCTGTCATCTCGATTGCTAGTGGTACGAGGCCGTTGGTATCCAACACGGCGTTCCGTATCACCCTCCTGAACCCAGCGATTCCATAGTCTGCTAACAGTCATTGGATCTCGACCAACGCGAGCAGCATTGTCGCGATACGATAAACCACATTCGCGATAGGCTACAATCCGACCTTTATCAAACGTGATGGTACGCATTTCTCCTCCTTACACGAGGCATCACAACAACGTTTCACCAGGCAACGCCGGTCAATTGTTGTTTGTATATGAGAACTCGGTTGGAAACTTTCCTCATGTCAGCACGTTGTAGGTGTCGCCACCGGCGCCAACCTTGTGCTAATGATCTGAAAAGCTAATCATTTGCATAGCACAGCATCTTCTTCCTTTCGGTTAAATTTCACGCCTGTAGCACCTTATCTTCGTGGCGTAGCAATTTTAATGGCCAGTAGAGTATAATTAAAAATTTTTAGCATAACGTACAAAAAAGCACACAAAATATTAACCGTGTGATTAAAAAAATCGTATTTCCGAAGGAAGTGGCTGAAATGTAATTATTGTAGTTCAGTAGACTCAGAGCATACAGTTTAATGCCCTGTAAAAGTTTCATGTCAATAGCTACAATGGTTCCTGAAATACAAGGAAGCCAAGTCACTAAATTTAACATTGGCAGGATAGGGCGTTCCCACTCCTCACAATCACGTCTCCTCCTTGATGTTCCAGTTTTCGCAGCTAGTAGTGTATTATATTTCTAGGTTTTTACCCCTTTGCGAGTATCACTCGGTTCACCCACCAGTGCAGAAATTACCCCTGAGAATAGGGACTACTTCTCTAAATGGTCTCTACAGGAGAACGTTTTACACGCTGTCGGTGGTGCCTTTGACCCGAGTGAATAAAGCCGCAGCGGCGATTAGGAGCGCTGCGTGCCCCTGCGTGGAGGAGCGCAGCACACGGCTATCGCTCCGGGGTCAGGGGTCACATCAGCTTGTTTGTCGTCCCTCAGAAGCGCCCATGTTGCAACTTCTGGTCCCGATACGTCGCCCCCAACACGCGCCTTATCCCGCGATCCTCGTTCGGACCGGCGTAGATCTTTCAGAAGACTAACGGAACGACTGCAGTATTTCCCGAAAGGACTCCAATAATTTCGCTCACTGATTGTGAGTACGCGAAAGAACGTGCTCCTCTTCTACGGGTGCTGATCGACAAAGACAGAGTGATTTTTTCCACAGATGTTTATTGCTCCATTCCAGTGTGTACACGATCTTTATCAAATTACTCTCCTCCTCCACAAATATTCTTTAGTCCTTCAAAACATGGTGCAGTCCTTTATTTCTCAGGTCCTTGAGAATCGCCTCACTTTTCTTGAGCACTGCTTCAGAACTCCCAAAACGAATACGCCAGAGCCTTTCCTTTAGTGATGGGAATAAAAAAAATCATTGGGTGCAACATCGTGGCTATACGCGGTTGTAGTATACAGATAATGTTAAAACTGAGCTAGAAACAGCATGACTTGATATGCGACGTGAGTCCAGGCGTTGTCATGATGAAGTCAGCACCAACTCCGAGAAAGTTCTGCTCGTTTCCTTACAGTGCGTTTGTAGCATTCCGTTGTAACAGTAGTGTGAGGGGGAACTGCATGCTCGTAAATCATTGGACGACGGTAAAAAAATGTGGTCACCATCGCTTCCCCTTCAGATGGAATAACTTTCGCCTGTATTGGTGTTGGCACTGGCGATTTCCACACTGTGCTGGCTTGTTTTACTTCCGGGTTTACATTACATGATGCAGGCAGGACCCATCACTGATGACAATCGGTTCCAGAAACGCGTCCCATCCGTCAGCCAAGACATGCAGCACTTCTCGGCTTGCAGTATGCGAAATGCAAAGAGCGTCTACAAAACATAGCATCACTACCCACCTGCCGATACGAGTGTGCTGCCGTCAATAGACATTATACATAAAAACCCAGTCTTTTCGGATATTCAAGGTATTGTATTGTATTGCAGTCGCAGTGGTCCACAACCCCACGACAACCACCGCAGTCCACTTCACCCCTCCGCCGCCACACAGCGAATCACTCTTTCAGGGTTATTGTGCAGATCGGCCTCTGGTGGACCCCCCCCCCCCCCCCCCCTCTCACCAGGGAACGCCTCACACCAGACGAGTGCAGCCCCTATGTTTGCGTGGTAGAGTAATGGTGGTGTACATGTACGTGGAGACAGTGTTTGCCCAGCAGTCGCCGACATAGTGTAGGTGAGGCGGAATAAGGGGAACCAGCCCGCATTCGCCGAGGCAGATGGAAAACCGCCTAAAAACGTTCCAAAGACCAGCCGGCTCACCCGACCTCGACACAAGTCCGCCGGGGGAATTCGTGCCGGGGGAATTCGTGCCGGGGACCAGTCGCTCCTTCCCAATCCGGAAAGCCGTGCGTTGGACCGCACGGCTAATCGGGCGGGCTTATTCAGGGTATCACGGTAGCTACAGAAAAAAAAAATCAATCTCAGTCTTTGTTTATCAGCGCTCGTAGCAGCTGTGTGCCACAGGTAGTTGGAGAGGCGGAGAGCTCCTACATCTCCGTTTACTCGTATACTTCGAAAGACTTCTTAAGGTATGTGGCGGAGGGTAATTCGAGTGCGAGTGTCACTTTCCCTTTACGCTGTTCCGGACAAGTGTGATCACGGGAAGGACGATAGTCCGTAACAGTTGGGCCTTTGTCTCCAGTTTTACTGTCACGGCCTTTCCGCGAGATATACGCGGGAGTGAGCAGTATATTTGTTGTCTCTTCTAGAAATGTGCGCTCTCAGAACTTTAACGGTAAACCGTAACGCCACACAGAACGCCTCTCTTGTACCGTCGGCCACTGGAGTTCTCTGAGCATCTCCGTGACGCTTTCGCGCTTACTAAAAGAACCTGTGTCGAAACGTGCTGTTCTTCTTTGGAATTTTCTCTGCTTCGTCTGTCAATTCTATCGAGTACGGATCTCAGACTGACGAGAAATATTCAAGTATTGGTCGAACTAGTGCTTTCTAAGCTATCTCATCTGTGGGTGGACTGCAGTTCCTGAGCATTCTTCCACTGAATCTCGGCCAGGCATCTGCCTTGCCTGCGACTGATTTATGTGGCTGTTCCATTTCAATTCGCTCTGTAGGCGTACTTCTAGATACGTCATACCAGTATCTGCTTCCACTGTTTGTTCTTCAATTGTGTGATCACACCATAAAGGGACTTTCTGTGTACGTATTCGCGATACATTACACCTGCAAGTGTTGAGAATCGACTGTTACTCCCTTTACCAAGCATCGATCGTCTGCAGGTCGTCTTTCATTTCGCTATAATTTTCTATCGTCGGGACTTCTCTGTATACAACAGCATCATCGCCGGAAAGCTCGTGGAAGTTCCAACGTTATCTACTGGGTCATATATAACTGTTGACATCTTGGATATTCGGGAATCCAGCCGGATGTTCGCGTCGTTCTCGCTCGCTATTTCAACAGCGTACCTCTCTGTCTTTTTCAGGTGCTACCTGGGACTGGTCCTTGGGTAGCACCAGAAGAAGACAGAGAGGCACGCTGCCGATATATCGTGCGAGAACGACGCGAACATCCGGCTGGATTGCCGAATATCCAACATACATAATTAGATTCACTGTGAAAAGTAGTGGTCCTATAACAATTCCCAGGGTCACGCCTAAAGTTACTTGTACGTATGACTTGTCTCTGTTCAGGATCACTTGCTGTCTTCTCTATTAGCTAGGAACTCTTCAGTCCAATCCCATAGTTGGACTGACATTTCGTACGCTAGTAATTTGCTTTTTATGCAATGTGGAACTGTGCCCATTCGTTCCGGTAGACAAGGAATACTGGGCACCTACACTATGTGATCAAAAGTATCCGGACACCTGGCTGAAAATGACTTACAAGTTCGTGGCGCCCTCCATCGGCAATGCTGGAATTTAGTATGGTGTTGGTCCCCACCCTTAGCCTTGATGACAGCTACCATTCTCGCAGGCATATGTTCAATCAGATGCTCGAAGGATTCTTGGGGAATGGCAGCCCATTTTTCGCGGAGTGCTGCACTGAGGAGAGGTATCGATATCGGCCGGTGAGGCCTGCCACGAAATCGGCATTCCAAAACATCCCAAAGGTGTTCTATAGGATTCAGGTCAGGACACTGTGCAGGCCAGGGATGTTATTGTCGTGTAACCACTCCGCCACAGGCCGTGCATTATTCATAGGTCATCCTGAAAGATGCAATCGCCATCCCCAAATTGCTCTTCAACAGTAGGAAGCGAGAATGTGCTGAAAACATCAATGTAAGCTTGTGCTGCGATACTGCCACGCAAAACAACAAGGGCTGCAATCCCCCTCCATGAAAAACACGACAACACCATAACACCACCGCCTCCGAATTTTACTGTTGGCACTACATACGCTGGCAGATGACGTTCACCAGGCATTCGCCATACCCATACGCTGCCATCGGATCGCCACATTGTGTACCGTGATGTCACTCTAGACAACATTTTTCCACTGTTCAATCGTCCAATGTTTACGCTCCTTACACCAAGCGAGGCGTCGTTTGGCATTGACGGGCGTGGTGTGTGGCTTACGAGCAGCCGCTCGACCACGAAATCCAAGGTTTCTCACTTCCCGCCTGTCAGAGTACTTGCAATGGATCCTGATGCAGTTTGGAATTCCTGTGTAATGGTCTGGATAGCTGTCCGCCTATTTTACATCACGACCCTCTTCAGCTGTCAGTAGTCTCTGTCAGTCAACAGACGAGATCGCCTCGTACACTTTTGTGCTGTACATCTCCCTTCACGTTTCCACTTCACTCTAACATCGGAAATAGTGGACCTACAAATATTTAGGAGCGTAGAAACGTCGCGTACAAACGTGAGACACAAGTGACAATCACCTGACCACGTTCGAAGTCCGTGAGTTCCGCGGAGGGCCCCAGTCTGCTCTCTCACGATGTCTGATGACTAATGAGGTCGTTGATACGGAATACCTGGCAGTAGGTGGCAGCACAATGCATCTAATACGAAAAACGAGTGTTTTAGGGGGTGTCCGGATACTTTTGATTACACAGTGTACCTCTGCTAATGTTTGTAAAAATTTATTGCAGAGGCTATTTATTGTAACGAGCTATACGGCGTTTTGGAAGCTGAAATTATTTGTTACACAGCTGCATGGGCAATGACAACAGCCAAAGATCTTCAGGATGTCACTTCTGTAGAACAGTGGTAGATATTAATACTGTTACTCCCCAGTCTTGCTCATATATTCTTAATCGTTTGATGTACTATTATATATTGCACCAGGGCATATTTTGACTAGATTAATATTTTCACCGAATTTTTATAAGTTATTTCGGAACAGTGAGGGAATACGAGTATATGGCGCATTATTGGTGTCTAGCAAATATTAATTAGACCACCTACACTCTTGCGATCGATAGTTGCGTGCTACCGAAGTGAGAGTAGTCTGCAGTGATTATGGATTTGAAGTTCGGAAGTGACCAGTATTATTTAATTCAGTGTGGGGAAACACACGGTTGAGTCACACAAATGTGACCACGCCTATGTTCGACGTCAGTGTGCCATAGGCACTCACAGACGGCCGGTGGAGGCGCTGGCTGTGGAGGATACGTCAAGCGTGTCGAGGGTACGCGGAAAACGGAGCAGTCGACGTCGCAATTAGTAAACGGAACGATTTATCTGACGCCCAAAAGGGCACGATCATTGGCTTTCGGGCCAAAGGTGAAAGCATTTCCGGAACGGCTAAGTTTCTACGGAATGATAATTATTGTATGACATAAAATCGTCGTGACTTCTGAACGGTTTGCGTTAGGACGTTCAAACTGCACAGTTGGCCACGTAGCATGATCGGAATTAGTACTGTTTGGTTTAGCGACGAAGCCCACTTTCATTTGGATGGGTTCGTCAATAAGCAAAACACTGGACTCGCATTCGGGAGGACGACGGTTCAATCCTGCGTCTGGTCATCCTGATTTAGGTTTTCCGTGATCTCCCTAAATCGCTCCAGGCAAATTCCGGGATGGTTCCTTTCAAAGGGCACGGCGGACTCCCTTCCCCGTCCTTCCCTAATCCGTTGAGACCGATGACCTCGCTGTCTGGTCTCCTTCCCCAAACAAACCAACCCCCTTCCCCCCCCCCCCCCAACTCTATAAGCAAAACTGGCGCATTTGGGGGACTGAGAATCCTCATTTAGCGATCGAAGTCTCTTAACCCTTAGCGGGCGACTGTGTGACGTGCAGTGCCCATCACAGAATAATCGGTGCGATATTCCTTCATGGCACGGCGACTACCGAACGCTACGTGAAAGCTTTGGAAGATGATTTCAACCCCTTTATCCAAAGTGACCCTGATTTCGACAACATGTGGTTCATGCAAGACGGAGCTCGACCCCATCGAAGCAGGTGAGTGTTTGATGTCACGAAGTAGCACTTTGGGCACCTCATTGTGGCTCTGGGATACCCAGAGGCCACTGGCATGGGTCTCAATTGGCCTCCGTATTCTCCGGATCTGAACACTTGCGACTCCTTTTTGTGGGGCTATATTAAAGACAAGATGTACAGCAATAAACGTAAAACTATTGCTGAGGGGAAAACAGCGATTCAGGACGTCATCGACGGCATCGATGTTCCGACATTTCAGCGGGTCATGCAGAATTTCGCTATTTGTCTGCGCCACAGCATCACTGATGATGGCAGGCATATCGAGCATGTCATAACCTAAATCCGAATATCTGTAGTGACGTTTACATGTTGAATAAAGTGTGTGCACACGGTAGTGTGTAGCTAATTTGAGTTATTTTCATATAGTTCAATAATTGTCACCCTGTAGTAAGTTGTTTGCGTACCGCCGTGGTTAAAATATACCTTACATGGTAAAATGGCGCTATCCGAAACAGACTAGTCTGCGACACGTTGTAAGTAGGCTGTTTAGGTTTTTTTTATTGGTAACGCCACATAGCGCTCTGTATGAAAAATCACTGGCTGTGCTGTGTGCAGTCAGTGGCTGGTTGGCATTGTTGTAATACTCGCCATTGTAGTGTTGGGCAGTTGGATGTTAGCGGCGCGTAGCGTTGCGCAGTTGGAGGTGAGCCGCCAGCAGTGGTGGATGTGGGGAGAGAGATGCGGAGTTTTGAAATTTGTAAGAATGGATGTCATGAACTGATATATATATATATATATATATATATATATATATATATATATATATATATATATATATATATATATATATATATATATCAGCGTTTAATTTCTTCTTCTTTCTTGTACTCAAAACAAATGGCATGCTTGGAACTAGAGTACCATAAGGCTGTTTAGCCAACAGTCCTGTAGTCTCCGAAATACTCCATGTCTTCCAAGTCAGAATGTTAGCATCAGGAAAAGCTTCAAGGCCACCATAATCTGCTTGATTGCCCCACACAACAGCAAGTGTGAGCCAAGTACTACCTCCAAACACTGCCTGTACATCACAGGTAAAGTTCAGATGTAGTCCACGAAATACATTGGGGCCTCCAATTAACTGCTGCTTATTAAATTGACCAGCAAGGTCAATATCAATAGCCTTCAAGCTGCGATAGACAGGTACACTGCGCCGCCAGCGACGACGCCATGCACGTCGCAGAGGCATTGCTGTGGCACGTTAACACAAGTGAACGTAGGCATGCCATTTGTTTTGAGTACAAGAAAGAAGAAGAAATTAAACGCTGATGAGTACTTGTTTATATGGGCCAGTTGGTAATGGCAATTGTAAAATAAAGATCAACGGTGATTGTATGATATACACTCCTGGAAATTGAAATAAGAACACCGTGAATTCATTGTCCCAGGAAGGGGAAACTTTATTGACACATTCCTGGGGTCAGATACATCACATGATCACACTGACAGAACCACAGGCACATAGACACAGGCAACAGAGCATGCACAATGTCGGCACTAGTACAGTGTATATCCACCTTTCGCAGCAATGCAGGCTGCTATTCTCCCATGGAGACGATCGTAGAGATGCTGGATGTAGTCCTGCGGAACGGCTTGCCATGCCATTTCCACCTGGCGCCTCAGATGGACCAGCGTTCGTGCTGGAAGTGCAGACCGCGTGAGACGACGCTTCATCCAGTCCCAAACATGCTCAATGGGGGACAGATCCGGAGATCTTGCTGGCCAGGGTAGTTGACTTACACCTTCTAGAGCACGTTGGGTGGCACGGGATACATACGGACGTGCATTGTCCTGTTGGAACAGCAAGTTCCCTTGCCGGTCTAGGAATGGTAGATCGATGGGTTCGATGACGGTTTGGATGTACCGTGCACTATTCAGTGTCCCCTCGACGATCACCATAGGTGTACGGCCAGTGTAGGAGATCGCTCCCCACACCATGATGCCGGGTGTTGGCCCTGTGTGCCTCGGTCGTATGCAGTCCTGATTGTGGCGCTCACCTGCACGGCGCCAAACACGCATACGACCATCATTGGCACCAAGGCAGAAGCAACTCTCATCGCTGAAGACGACACGTCTCCATTCGTCCCTCCATTCACGCCTGTCGCGACACCACTGGAGGCGGGCTGCACGATGTTGGAGCGTGAGCGGAAGACGGCCTAACGGTGTGCGGGACCGTAGCCCAGCTTCATGGAGACGGTTGCGAATGGTCCTCGCCGATACCCCAGGAGCAACAGTGTCCCTAATTTGCTGGGAAGTGGAAGTGCGGTCCCCTACGGCACTGCGTAGGATCCTACGGTCTTGGCGTGCATCCGTGCGTCGCTGCGGTCCGGTCCCAGATCGACGGGCACGTGCACCTTCCGCCGACCACTGGCGACAACATCGATGTACTGTGGAGACCTCACGCCCCACGTGTTGAGCAATTCGGCGGTACGTCCACCCGGCCTCCCGCATGCCCACTATACGCCCTCGCTCATAGTCCGTCAACTGCACATACGGTTCACGTCCACGCTGTCGCGGCATGCTACCAGTGTTAAAGACTGCGATGGAGCTCCGTATGCCATGGTAAACTGGCTGACACTGACGGCGGCGGTGCACAAATGCTGCGCACCTAGCGCCATTCGACGGCCAACACCGCGGTTCCTGGTGTGTCCGCTGTGCCGTGCGTGTGATCATTGCTTGTACAGCCCTCTCGCAGTGTCCGGAGCAAGTATGGTGGGTCTGACACACCGGTGACAATGTGTTCTTTTTTCCATTTCCAGGAGTGTATTATGACTATTAAGGTGGCAGTAGTGGCGCTCGCTGTATTGCAGTAGTTCGAGTAACGAAGATTTTTGGTGAGGTAAGTGAATTGTGAAAGGTATAGGTTAATGTTAGTGAGGGCCATTCGTTTGTAGCGATTTTTAAAAGTCAGATTGCGTTGCGCTAAAAAATATTTTGTGTCAGTTTAAGCACAGCCATGTACAATTTTTCTAAGGGGACGTTTCAACATACGTGCACTAGTCGCTCCTGGATATATGCTGATGGATGAATTCCGAGCCGGCCGCGGTGGCCGAGGGGTTCTAGGCGCTTCAGTCTGGAACCGCGCGGCTGCTGCGGTCGCAGGTTCGAATCCTGCCCCGGGCATGGATGTGTGTGATGTCCTTAGGTTAGTTAGGTTTAAGTAGTTCTAAGTTCTAGGAGACTGATGACCTCAGATGTTAAATCCCATAGTGCTTAGAGACATTTGAACCACTTGATAAATTCCGGAGCGCGTGGTGTGAACAATAAAGTCGTTCCTTGCCTGCTGTTTGACTTTCGCAAGTGCGATCCAATCAGCCTGAATCGAGAACTAGTGATTATTATAATAATGGTCGCCCGCCTCCTGGCAATTTTTGGAAATTTGTGGTAAGGTCTTATGGCAACAAACTGCTGAGGTCACCGGTCCCTAAGCTTACGCACTACTTAATCTAACTTAGACTAACTTACGCTATGGACTACACACACCCTTGCCCGAGGGACGACTCGATCCTCCGGCGCGGGGATCCACGCGGACCGTGGCAAGGCACCCAAGACCGCGCGTCCCGCATCAAAAATGGCTCTAAGCACTATGGGACTTAACTTCTGAGGTCATCAGTCTCCTAGAACTTAGAACTACTTAAACCTAGCTAACCTAAGGACATCACACACATCCATGCCCGAGGCAGGATTCGAACCTGCGACCGTAGCGATCGCGCGGTTCCAGACTGTAGCGCCTAGAACTGCTCGGCCACTCCGGCCGGCGTCCCGCATCCTGCATGACATTATGGCATATTCATATGACTGAAATTAAAACGTTCTCGAAAATCCTGGAATCCCTGGGGCCGATATCTTACAAGTATCAATTTGGCTGGGCTGTTTAATAAACAGCAATTGATTGCAGGTCCCAATGTTTTTCGTGGACTCCATCTGAACTTTACCTGTGATGTGCAAGCATTGTTTGGAGGCAGTACCTGGTAAACACTTGCTGTTGTATGGGGCAATCAAGCAGATTATGGTGGCCTTGAAGCACTTCCAGATGCAAATATTTTAGCTTGGAAGACATGGAGTGTTGCTGAGACCACTGGAATGTTGGCTAAGCAGCCTTATGGTACTCTTGTTCCAAGCATGCCATTTGTTTTGACTACGAGAAAGAAGAAAAATTAAATGCTGATGAGTACCTGTTTATATGGGCCAAAGTTGGTAATGGCAATTGTAAAATAAAAATCAATGGAGCTGGCATGATTTATTACAGACAATAAAGTTTGTTCTCTCCTTTCCTTATCTCTTTTCCTTATCTCCCTCCTTTTTTATTATTAAAAAAATCAATTCACTTCTTGTCTTGGTGGCCGTCTCGCTCTTCGTTGCACGCTAGGCGGGTGACCTTGAACAGCTCAACTTGCAACTGGTCAGTTTCATTTATCATGATTTATGGGCGAAAAAAAGACGTTCTGTTCTCTACTGTACCCTTTTAGGGACGATTTTTCTTTTTTCCCTTTTTTTCCTATACATAGTAGTCTATGTTCTTTCGCAGCTTTCAAGCTGTCTCCATATCAACTTTCACCGAAATCAGTTCACTGGTTTAGTTGTGAAAACGTAACGGAGAGAGCTACTTCCGCACTTATGCTATTAGTATGGATTACGAGAATTGATAGTTTGGAAATAAATATGTTGTCTGTTGGTTTGGCCCTGTTGACGGACGAACAACTCTCAGGGAGAGACGTTGAAAGACGAAAGGGGCGATAATCCGCTCAATCACTGAACACACAGTGCCAAACAAGATGGCTATTTGCTAAGTTGTGACCATCGCTGACTGCGAGTACTGCAAATAGCACGGATAACAGGATAACAGATTCGTTTCATAAGCTATAGCTTCCATCACACTGCATCGTGCGCGAATGTTCGTCTTTGAAAATGTTTGGTAGTAATTGGTTACATTTAATAAACATTATAACCTAACGAATAGTGATACTAGAGATGACTTATGAAAAAAATATTTTTTTCCTTGATTGAACGGTATCATAACCGCACATGTTTTTAACCACTCAGAAAATTACATTGGCGGCACCGGAGGTGGGGAACTAAGCACGTGGAGCAGATGACACTCCCTCGCAGTTATTAAGGCACTTGGTGGAACATGTAATGTCGAAAGTATTGAAATATGATGAATGAATCTGCTGGCAAAATGAGTGAATGTGTGTGTTGGTTAAATGTTGTTCCATGAGGGCTGAAACTGATACAAAATTATCTCCAACACCATTTCCATGTGTTTGAGATACTAAACAGCTGCCAAAACTGGAACAGTATTAGGAGAGTGCTATTTAGGAAATAGACGAGACAAAAAAAAACTACAGTCCTTTTAATTACCTCTCTGTAATGTAGAAGATGTTCTCTAAACTCGTAACCAACGGCATGGAACAGACAAAGGTTTTATGTCAGGCGACGGAAAGAGTCGGCCTTAGAAGCAAATATCGTCACGCATTAGACAGCTTGCGCTACCTAATATGGTCTAAAACGCCGCGCCTAAAAACGGGACTTTTACGAGGCTCATAGCTCGGGTTCTACTGGTGCTAGGAGGGTAGGGCCAAGTGTTTTGGATATCCCTTGGGCTCTGGACCATTTGTGTACCAAACAGAAGGACTGTCTTACAGTAAGTATACTACAGCGCAGGGAGAAACTTTGAATACTACACAATTTCTCCAACTTAGGCAAGTGGAGCAAATGGGTTGGTTCTTTTTGAACTGGATGTGGCCTATGCTGCGTCTGAGAAAACCCGAAAAATATGGTTTTTGGGTACCAAAACCGAACCACGTATTCCAAGAGGGCTGCTCACAGCAAATGGCTGCGATTTTTGCGATCTATTCCT
The DNA here is from genome assembly GCF_023897955.1 of Schistocerca gregaria. Lineage (NCBI taxonomy): Eukaryota > Metazoa > Arthropoda > Insecta > Orthoptera > Acrididae > Schistocerca > Schistocerca gregaria. The sequence continues at coordinate 160,024,333 of NC_064928.1, forward strand.
AAGATCTCCCATCCGAAATAACGTTGAAAGTTTTCTTGATATCTTTATCCGGTTCCGAGATAAATGGGTTCAAAGTCACCCTACTACCACATGTAAAATACGTACGTAATAACCGGTGTGACGTAGCACGAGGAAATATGCTGTAAAATGTCGTCATTATCATCAGAAAGATTCTGAGAACCCCTTGTTAAAGTACTGAAGCACATGTAAAATTTTTGTGTATGTAAAACCTGGTCAGACGCGGAAAATTAGTTTTGCATCATTTCAATTTCACGTAAGTAAGTTATCAAAATTTTACTGACTCATAAAGTTCTTTTCACATGAGTGACATTCGCTCTTGTTGCAGGGGAAAGAGGGGAACCAGCGGAAAAATGCTTCTATCGAAGCATGAAAAGGGCTAGGAGTATGCTCTTGTTTTAAAAGACTGACTGACAAGTGGGATACCAGCTGCTTCATTCTACCTTCCTCACCACATTTAAAAATGTTCCCAAAAATTCTGCCATGTGAACATATTCGCGCTTTTTTAATGCTGAGAGAGGAGACAGTGGCAGAGTTAAAGATGTGTATTCGGAAAGCAAGGGACGATTTGGCGCGAAATCGAAAGCACTGTGAAAATCTGATGGAACTCTGAACTGCTGTATTGGGCAGTGTCTTTAGTGTGCCTGTCGATCGTTTCACGTCGCTCTTTTCAGTTCAGAGCGCGTGGAAATGCCTAAAGTAACAGTGTCTCCTGCCAAGTATGTGGATCTGGTGAGATTTCGCCTGAAGCTATGCAGCCCACATAACAAAAATGGCATGTGTTTCTTTCTTCGAGACAATTCTCAGCCGGATTCTGCAGGGGCAATGAAGACACTCCTGCAGCGTTTTCAATGGGAAGTGTTTGATAGCCCACAATACAGCCATTAATTAGCTCTGTCCGTTGTTCATCTCTGCCCACATGAACCGCTGGCTATGAGGACAACATTTTGGCACAAACAACGGAAGGCAGACCTGTGTAGATAACTGGCGGAAAGCACGGGTGGCTGTTTTCTGTGGCGAGAATACTGAAAAGTTTGTACAAAGCTACGACAAATGTCTAAGTTGGAGCGGCGACTGTTTCGAGAGGTATCTGGGAGGTGTAGCCAACTGTTGCGAATAAAAAAATTTTGATTTTTACTGTTGTTTCCCTTTCGCGACCAATTGGATCTTACTTTCCCAACAGGCCTCGTAAATTGGAAGGTAATAGAAATCGTTAAGATGTAGAAAGAGCAATGGAGACAGTGGCAGTGGAACATAGTTGACAGTGAAAGAACAGTGCTAGGAAAGAGTGAGTGAGACGCTGCCAGTGGGAGAGGAATTAAGAGAAGAAGAAAGTGGATGTGATTGAGAGCCAATGATGGTGAGAAACAGAGTTTATGACAATGAAAACGAGGAAGAGAGAGATAGTGACACTGAGAAGAGAGAGCAGCACTGGGAAGGAAGGAATGAAATAGCAGCAATAAGAGAGAGCAAGAGGGAGACAATTATGGTGAGAGAAGACTGTAGTAACAGGACAAAACGAAGGAGACTGTGGCTTTGAGACAGGAGACAGTGAAAGAGAGACAATGAAATAATGACAATGAGATGGACCGAATATATGAGTCAGATAGGGGAAGCAGGTATATGAGGGACTTTCAGTGATGGACCAGTAGGTGTGAACGACTTGCAGTTAGGGAAGTTTGTGGGAGTGAGTTATTAAGAAGTATAATGCGATGTTCCATCGGAGATGCGTGTACACAGGCACTGCTATTCTGTGTTTATTCGGCAATACCAGTAGACTCATGGTTGATGACATATGGAAGTTTGGGTGTGGGCATGAGTCGTGTACGGATGTCCAAATAGTAAGGCGACCGCTCGCGATACGCGGGAAATCCGGGATCGACTCCCAGCGCGGGACAAATTTTCACTGTCGTCATTCAGTTCTACAACTGACTATCGTCCATACTTGCAATTGCGAATACATTTAATGTACAGGGTGACAATTATTGAATTACATGAAAAAAACGTAAATTAGTTACCAACTACGGAGTGCACACACTTTATTCAACATGTAAACATTATAGATATCCCGCCTTAGGTTATGGCGTGTTCGATACGCCTGCCGTCACTGGTGAAGATGTGGCGGAGACGGAGAGCGACATTTTGCATGACACGGTGAAGTGTTGCAACATCGACGATGTCGATGATTTCCTCGGTGGTTGTTTTCAGTTCAGCAAAGGTTTTGGGGTTATTGCTGTACCTCGTCTTTAAAACAGCCTCACAAAAAGGAGTCGCATGTGTTCAGATCCACAGAACATGGCGGTCAATCGAGACACATGCCAGTGGCCTCTGGGTACCCCAGAGCCAGCATGCGGTCCCCAAAGCGTTTCTGCAGAACATCAAAGACTCTTCTGCTTCGATGGGGTAGAGCTCCACCAGAAATCACTTGTTTTACTCGTTGACTTTCCGTCAGTTACTACGAACTGTGACCTCTCTGACAGGAAATCACAAATCCAGTCACATAACTGAGACGATAAACCACGCAATTTCAATACGAGCCGCTTGTGTGCTACGGAAATCCAGAAATACGGAATCGATCTGAAATCCCTTGTCAATAGCACTCAAGACTTCATGCGAATAAAGAGCTAGTCGTGTTTCACAGGAACGATGTTTTCTAAACCGATTTTGACTTTGTGTCAATAGACCGTTTTCCTGGTTCGAATTGTGCATTTAATAATTTTGCCTCTCTGCGGTTGTGAACTGGTGGTGAAACCGAGACGCTTGGGAATTCAACGCTGCTGTGGAACGATTAGCCGTGAGCTCTGCTATTGGGTGGACGCAATTACGGCGAGCTGTGGCCAATGTCGTTTGTGGGTGTTTTTCCACGGCAGGTAAACAAGACAGCGTGGGCCCAACCTCAACACGCTGTGCTGTGGCACGTTCGCCCACAATAAGGATGCCATCATATTGGAGAGGTAAGTAGTGGAATACGGTACGTGTATTAACCTTCAGTGACTTCTGCGGTCTTAGTTTACTTAACTGTGTGGAGACTGAGCAGTAACTGTCACTTTTCAAAGGAACTGACGAGTACGTAAAAATGTGGCCAATGTCGGATGGGCGTTGTCATCAAGTTGTTATATTTCTGAACATAATTCTATAAGGGTTACTCATTGGATAGATTTGAATATCAGTTCTGCGCTGTAGTTCAGCGAGTTATAAATACTGGAGGCTACTATGTCTACTAACTGTGAGTTTTGTATATGTTTTTATATATGCGTGTTAATTTTGAAGTTTGAAAGGTACCTTTCTACCATTACGATTGTGTAAGTTTTTATTTGGAAGTGATGTTGTTTGCTACTGTTATTGGTTGAGAATTTATTACCCAAAAAAACAGTTATTTACTCAGTCTTTTACGAAGTGTTTTAAGACTTGTTGTTGGTGAACTATTACTAATAAATTACGTAAATTAGTAATGTTGTGTAAGCAGTTACTGAAGGCACCTATCTCCCTTAGCATATCAACCATGGCCAGTTCGGAACGGGCATTGATGTAACATTAGGGAACTAGAGGATATTTGCTAAGTTGTAACAACGCGAACCTTGTTGTTTGTTATTATTGTTGAAGTGTCTAGTCCCCCCCAAATTAAATAATAAATTTTGCGCAATAGGTCTCGATGAGTGAGTTTGCGACTATCAAAACATGTGACATACGAGGGGCTTTCAATAAGAACTGCAACACAAATGCTGATTTTGCCGTGTGGTACCGTGGAATATTCCCACTTCAGCCCGTATAGTTCCATGAGTTTCCGATAGGTGGCGGTACTATATGTAAATTTCACAATGGTGTTTGTAACGGAGCTCCGTTCCAACCATTGAGTCTTCGTTGATTTCTTTTGGTGCAAAAGCAGAGCGTCGAAGATATTCATAGGCGCTTGCCGAATGTCTACGGAGGCCTGGCAGTGAACAAAAGCAGGGTGAGTCGTTGGGCGAGGCATCTATCATCGACTACATTTACATATATATACACCACTAGCCACCAAACGGTGTGTGGCGGAGGGCACAATTCGCACCAAAATCATATCACCCCCCACCCCCCTCTGTTCCACTCGCGGATCGCGCGAGGGAAAAACGACTGTCTGAACGCCTTAGTACGAGCTCTAATTTTCCTTATCTTTGAATGGCGATCATTGCACGATTTGAAAGTTGGTGGTAATAATATATGCTCTACATCCTCAGCGAAGATCGGATTTCGGAATTTAGTGAGCAGCCCCTTCCGTTTACCGCGTCGTCTATCTGCAAGCGTGTCCCACTTCAAACTTTCTATGAGATTTGTAACGCTCTCGCGATGGCTAAATATACCAGTCACGAATCTTGCCGCTCTTCTTTGGACCTTCTCAATCTCTTGAATCAGACCCAACTGGTAAGCGTCCCATACAGACAAATAATACTCCAAGACTGGACGAACTAACGTATTGTAAGCTATTTCCTTTGTAGAAGGACTGCATCGCTTCAGGATTCTACCAATAAACCACAATCTAGAGTTCGCCTTGCCCATTACTTGTGTAATCTGATCATTCCGTTTGAGATCATTTCGAATAGTCACAACCAGATATTTGACGGATGTTACCGCTTTCAAAGACTGGGCATTTATTTTGTACTCGTACATTAATGGGGATTTTCGCCTTGTTATACGCAGTAGGTTACACTTACTAATATTGAGAGATAACTGTCAGTAATTACACCCTCATTTATTTTCTGGAAATCCTCATTGATTTCTTCAAAACTTTCGTGTGATACAACTTTCCCATAGACTACAGCATCATTGGCAAACAGTCTAACTAATGCCGCTGTCAACCAATAAGGTTGCTCAAAACTGTCTCTTTCGCGTTACGGCCAGACACCTCGCTGCCCAGATGGACGTTTCTGTTGGTAGTGCTGACACAATCGTCCCCCAGTTAGTGTACTCAAAGATGTGTGCCCAATGGTTTCCTCTCCGGCTAATACAGGACCATCTACTCGTAGAGCAACGAAGGACCATCTATGAGGAAGCTGGCTTGCGGGTTACGAGGCAGATAGTGACAATTTTTCGTCAGACATCAGCCCTGATCTCACACCTTCCAACTTCCATGTGTTCGGGCCAATGAAGGATGCACTCCGAGGGAAACAGTACGCAAATGATGGGGAGGTTATTACTGATGCAGCAAGAAGTTGGGTCCAATGTCGACCATTAGAATGGTACCGGGCGGGCATAGAGGCCGTCATAGTAAGACGGCATAAGGCCGTCACATTGAACGTAGACTGTGTTGAAAAACAGTGTTTTGTAGTCAGAAGAGTAGGGAATAATATTGTGTATTGGAATCCTGAAAAAACCAACCGGCCTTGAGAAAAAACGTGTTGTATTACTTATTGAACTCCCATCAGAACAGTAGCAGTATCTTTTGATATCCTTGGCTTGAATACCTAAATTTATTACACTGCCAAGGGACCGTAGACTTCAGTATGTGTCATAAATTTCAAGATGATACGCCCACGCGTTCCAGAAAAAAAGGTGTCTTAATAGGTGTACAGACAGACAGACGGATACGAAATGCAAAAAAAAAAAAAAAAAAAAAAAGAATTTATGTGATATTACAAATTAACAGTTTTCATGTTTTTTTTATTTCCTTTACTTGGACTGTAAAACCTTGCGTCTTGCCAAATTTCACGATTCTATGTCAGCGGGAAGCATCCTACAGACCTTGATGAGTGAATTTGCGAGTAGCAAAATATGTGATACAAATGGCAGTGTCTTCTGACTTTTAAGCTTAAAGTTTTTACACCGCGAAGGCACCATGGAATTCAGTAAGCGACAAATTTTAACTCGATCTACGTGTGCCCTTTCCTGAGAAAATTGGGTCTTAACAAATCGGGCTAACAGTCAGACGGAGAACAAACTAATCTATAAGGGTTCCGTTTTTACCAACTGAAATGAAGCTTGAAAGTAATCAGGACAATTAAGAAAAATTTAATTAGTGATTTGAGGTAAACTGGAATATTTGGCGTGCGACTGCTACTGCCTACGTAAATGAATCGTCAAAGTTCATCTCTGTAAGGCCTATGTATTTTGGTTCGTAAAATGTTGCATTGGAGCACAATTCGTCGAACACTTTCCCTGTGTTAAAAAAGTAAACTGGAGGTATCAAACTACAGCGTATATTGAAACTCCTCTGCTTTCTCTTGACGTATATATTCTTAATAATAACAGAATACCGATCGATATTGAAGTATATTACACTTCATGCTTTCTAAATAAAACTTGCATTTCTAAATAAAACTTGCAAAAACGAAAACGATAAAAAATTTAGGGAAATTGTTTCGAAAAATAAGATTTTATATAGATTAGAGAAGCATCAGACTCATCTCATTTGCTGTATATGATTTCGAGCATCTTTCAAAGATGTGTCAAACGTTTCTCTAATCTGTTATATTTCTTACTTTTAGACAAATCATTTCACGAAACAATTGATTTTCTTAAAGTTATTTACTGTTTTAACCCCGTCTGCCCCCACCCTATCACGTTCGCATCAAATTGCCATCACCTCCACTCTTAAACTAAACTAACCTCCGCCCGAACAGGCCATCAAGGCCCAACGGAACCGATCGGCCGCCGTGTCATCCTCAGCCCACAGGCGTCACTGGATGTTGGTATGGAGGGGCATGTGGTCAACGCACCGACCGTATGTAGGTTTATGAAACCGGAGCCGCTACTTCTCAGTCAAGTAGTTTCTCAGTTTGCCTCACAAGGGCTGAGTGCACCCCGCTTGGCAACAGCATTCGGCAGACCGGATGGTCACCCATCCCCGTGCTAGCCCAGCCCGACAGCGCTTAACTTCGGAGATCTGACGGGAACAGGTGTTACCACGGCGGCAAGGCCGTTGGCAACTCCACTCTTAAGGTACCACATATACCCATGATTTTAAGAACAACAAATAAATAGATAGGATACAAAATGCAAATAGGCAACTACAAGATAATAATTTCAGAACAGTATTTGCCGGCCTGTGTGGCAGAGTGGTTCTAGGCGTTTCAGTTTGGAACCGCGCGACCGCTACGGTCTCAGGTTAGAATCCTGCCTCGGACATGGATGTGTGCGATGTCCTTAGGTTAGTTAGGTTTAAGTAGTTCTAAGTCCTAGGGGACTGATGAGCTCAGATGTTAAGTCCCATAGTGCTCAGAGCCATTTGAACCATTTGAGAAAAGTATAAAAGTATGTTCATAGAACATAAATTAAAGTGTTAGGAAGTCTTGTCTGAAGGTAGGACTCTACAGTGTAGCTTTTTACGGAAGTGAAACGTGGACGATGAACAGTTCAGACAAGAAGAGAATAACAGTTTTCGAACGATTCTGCCACAGAAGAATGTTGAAAATTGGACGGGTAGATCAAACAGCTAAAGAGAGAGTGCTGAATCTAATGTGTAAAAAGAAATTTGTGGCAGAAGAAGGGATCGCTTGACAGGATACAGCCTGAGACATGAACGACTCGTCAGTTTGGTGATGGAAGTAAGTGTGTGTGTGGGGGGGGGTTATAGATTGTAGAGGGAGAACAACATCTGACGAGATTCAGATGGATGTAGGCTTCAGCAGGTTATGAAGTAGGCTTCAGGTTATGAAATATAAAATAGGTTGCCTTTATTATTAAAATACATAGGAAGGACATTAAAATGTTCATATATAGCGAATAGGGCCAAGCTTGCTATGTCAACACCAGAAGTAAACACTACAGCCGCAAAATGACGACGTTCCCATTTTTTATGTTCACATTTTAGCATCCTCCCTGTGTATTTTAAATAATGAAGCCATAAGGTTTAAATTTTAGAAAAAGACAAAGGGATGAAAGCGTTTTCACGTACTTAATACTTACCTTGGAAGTTACGTTAATCTTCGCCCTGTATACTTCTAAGCCACATCTTAAATGTTTTTCATCGTCAAATTTCACCATTTTATTATTTTTGCACACTATTTTTATAAAATTACTGTCTGCTTAATACCACAAAAATCTTGTTGATATTAATTTGAATATTAACTTTGACACATCTATTTTCATTTAACGCCACCTAACGGCCACATACCGTTATTTAATGTAGGCTCCCTCACTAGACAGCACTACTCTACGGTACAAGCATACATGCGAACTGCCAGGGCATCGGGATTTTTAAAGGTGACACTGTTTAGTTTTATCCTGTATATGTGTTACTGTAATATTTATAGAAAAACTGCTTCTCAGTTATTCTATTAATTGTTGGACAAATTCCGAGGATGGCTGTGGCCAAAACGTGTTAAGGTGTATTATTGGAAAACAAAAGAAACCCGAATAAGTGCGAGAGGGACTCGGGCACATAATTAATTATGCATCCCGAAAATCGAGAATGTCGACAATTTTTGCCCGTCATCGATATCGATAAGGGCAACATATCAACACATGTGACATAAATGGCTGCATGTTTTGATTGCATTGACTTTCAGGCTTAAATGTTTTATGCCGCAAAGGGGTTGTAGGCCTTAGAAATGTGACACGACTTTCAGCTTGATACGTCTCCCCTTTCCTGAGAGAAAGAGTTATTAACAGTCAGGCAACGAAGTCATCCTGTAAGGGTCCCGTTTCTACCGGTTGAAGTACAGAGCCCTAAAAATGGTAATAGTGATCAAGACGGAGAATCTTCCCGACCAGTGACAATGGTCGTAGGCTCATACAGAGACTTTATGTCTTTTATAGACAAAATTAAAAATTCGAGACGTCAAATACAAAATAAAATCTTCTTCATACTTTTGGAAAAAATAGTTGCAAAATTATTTCTTTTTGATTATATAGGTTCACGACAAGCATGTTTCGGCATTTGTGCCATTTTTAGGTGTTCCTGCTCACATTAAATGTATAGCCTATATCACTTTATTCTCCTTGTATGTAATAGTACTATGGAAGCTTATCTTATATTTACATCTAAATGGAGTGATGTCCATAAAACATCTTGAAATATAATTTCTTTTATGGACTGTGTTGATAGCATAGGTCTTGTATAACTTTCTATAGAAGAATAATAGTGAAATTTCATTTTTTTGGCAGCTATAAGATTGACACTAAAACGATCTATAATCTTATAATTGACATTTCCGTGATATATGATATTATAACTAAAAAGTGTGAAATTTCACTATAATTCTTCTATAGAAAGTAAATACGTGACCTGTGTTAACAACATAGTATACAAAAGAAATTACGTTCCAAGATGTTTCATAGACATTACTCCATTTAGACACAAATATAAGATAAAGCTTCATAGTACTATTACCTAGACGTAGAATAAAATTATATATAGATGCAATGTCAACAGAAACACTTGAAAATACCACATATGCCGAATCCTATGTAATCAACAAGAAATAAACGATTTAAGTGTAATTTTGTCAAAAATATACAGATGACATAAGAGGAGCAAAAGAAGAAGAAAATAAAGTATTTTTTATCTCTAGAAATTGTACAATATTATTGATTTACATATATTTTTCATTTAACAATGAAGCATTTCACATATCTATATAAATTTTTTTATTTATATCCATAAGACCAGTACCGTAATTAAAATAAAAGGGACGTAACTTCATTGAAAAATTACGATTGAATATTTGTTAATTAAAATTTATATTTGTAAATAAATACAGAATTTAAAAGTAAAAAAGATGTGTACTATACTCCATTCATCATAATGATAAACCTGACAAACACAGACGCGAGATTGGTCAGCAGCCATAACTCTCGTACGCTGATGTTGTTCCGCTCTTGGAAGTAGGTCTAACTATGTTTGGATATCTTATTACTATGTCACTGTAAATGAAACTTGAAAACATTCTGTTTTTCTTAATCATACTTCAGCTACGTTATTTTTATTTAAAAATTCGTGTAGAGTCACAGTCTCAGTAAGCGCTACTTGTGCTCTGATTGTCCCGCTGTTTGTATGTGACGCGGAAATGGATGACACAGCCTCGTGCTTCGTAGTACAAGACGCGCGCGGAACACCGTTGATGGCTAAAAATAAGTTGTTCCTAATGTTTTTCACAACATCACAGAGAAAAATCGGCTATGACATTTTTCGAGAATCACAATGTACTAAATATACGAGGCGGTAATTTAATTATATTCGTAGCGTAATCGGTAGATTAGAAACCAGATGGCAGTTATAAGAGTCGAGGGGCATGAAAGGGAAGCACTGGTTGGAAAGGGAGTGAGACAGGGTTCTAGCCTCTCCCTGATATTATTCAATCTGTATATTGAGCAAGCAGTAAAGGAAACAAAAGAAAAATTCGGAGTAGCTATTAAATTCCATGCAGAAGAAATAAAAACCTTGAGGTTCGCCGATGACATTGTAATTCTGTCAGAGACAGCAAAGGACTTGAAAGAGCAGTTGAACGGAATGGACAGTGTCTTGAAGGGAGGATATAAGATGAACATCAACAAAAGCAAAACGAGGATAATGGAATGTAGTTGAATTAAGTCGGGTGATGCTGCGGGAATTAGATTAGGAAATGAGACACTTAAAGTAGTTAAGGAGTTTTGCTATTTGGGGAGCAAAATAACTGATGATGGTCGAAGTAGAGAGGATATAAAATGTAGACTGGAAATGGCAAGGACAGCGTTTCAGAAGAAGAGAAATTTGTTAACATCGAGTATAGATTTAAGTGTCAGGAAGTCGTTTCTGAAAGTATTTGTATGGAGTGTAGGCATGTATACATTGGGTGGGTAGATCACATAACTAATGGGTAGTCATTGAATAGAATTGGGGAGAAGAGGAGTTTGTCGCATAACTTGACAAGAAGAAGGGACCGGCTGGTAGGACAGGTTCTGAGGCACCAGGGAATCACAAATTTAGCATTGGAGGGCAGCGTGGAGGGTAAAAATCGTAGAGGGAGACCAAGAGATAAATACACTAAGCAGATCCAGAAGGATGTAGGTTGCAGTAGATACTGGGAGATGAAGAAGCTTGCACAGGATAGAGTAGCATGGAGAGCCAGAGGACTGAAGACCACAACAACAACAACAACATCGGTAGATTCGTAGGATGATAACCGAATGGGTGGGCTGCAGTTCGAAACTAGTTGTGATCTACTGAAAGTTCGGTTTCAATATCTAAATCATGTAATATAAAATTTATCAAATATGTTGTATTTAACTTATGTTTAACCATCATTTTTTCGAGATAAATGCACGTCTTCTAGTTTCTAATTACATATCACAAGCAGAATTCTGGTTTTCAGTGCAAATACACATTCTTAATTACAGTTATATTAAAAAAGATTGTTAAAGATTTTGAAGTTAAGAAAACATTACACATTTAAATGTTTTGGAGAGAAATGAAAAATCAAATACTCTTTGTTTGAATATGCCCACTGTTTTGTAGGACAGAAGTGGTCTCACAGGAGCCAGAGTGATAAGCGTCGTAGAAACAAGGGAACAAGAATTTTCACGGAGTCGAGTACACTGCACAAATACTGTATTTTTACAGTTGTGACCGTACCACTATTATCTGAACACAGTAGAATTGACCTGTAACCAAGTTATGGGATTTGTCGCGAGAAATAATAAATTTAAGCTGCCAAACTTAATGTAACTAATGCACGAAGCTTTATGACATGTCACTGCCGAAGGATCGCGAAATGCAGAATGGCACGTCATAGAAGAGGAGGAGGAGGAAATGTGGTGGCTTGGGATTCTGTTGTTGATCGCCTCAGTATCAGCGCAGCAGTGCTGAAATGTACCACTTTCCTCGGAGTCCGATATGGAAGAAGTTCAGAGATTATCAGACGACTGACTGTAATACCTTCAGTGGCTTCAATATTTAACTACATGGTGAAATCCCAGCAGTGCGTTTTCACGCCGCACATAGCTCCTGCAGAAAAATTATTCTTATTAAAGTCATGAATTTTCATCCTCTCCCTTTTATTTACAGTACTATGTTAACTAAGTTCGAGAGCATCTTTTCCTTCAGGTCACCTGAGAAGCGTTTCACCTGAGTTTGGGCTTTATTTCCATCTGTTCAAAAATTAAATGACTTTCGAGACTATATTGTTCTCTGATCGTCTCTTTCTATGTCTGTACTACAACTGTTCACAGCACGGCATTATAGTTGGACCAGGTGACTGGCCAGTGCTTTCCAAGTCAAATGCGCCGGTAAAGCTGTTGTACCGTATTATCTCAGAGTCGATGTACGCGTAACGTACAGCACATAACGTATCCTCATTATCGTACTTGACTGTACTCGAGACAGATTGGATCCTGCTCCACATGAACCGAAATCCAATGAGGTTCCAGCAAACGCAGAAGAATACATAAATGTAATGTTTACATGAGGTTTATTCTTAGTATGGACGGAATATAGCCAGATCTGAACTATCTGAGCTACAGTTTTTAGTAGTGGAAAGGCATCAGCACCAGATAAGATACCTATAAGATTCTATAGAGATTATGCGAGAGAACTTGTTCCCCTTTTAGCAGTAATTTATCGTAGATAGCTTGAGCAACGAAAGTTATCTATCGACTGGAAAAAAGCGCAGGTCATTCCCGTTTTTAAGAAAGGCCGTAAGACAGATCCACACAATTACCGACCTATATCGTTGACTTCAATCTGTTGTAGAATTATGAAACATCTTTTACGCTTAAAAATTATGACGTTTTTGGAAAATGAACATCTCCCCTATACATATCAACATGGATTCCACAAACAGAGATCCTGAGAAACTCAGCTCGCTCTGTTTCTCCATGATATCCGCAGCGCAGGTTGATGCCTTGTTCCTTGATTTTAGTAACGCATTTGGCACCGTCACGCATTGCCGTTTAATGAAAAAAATACGAGCTTGCGGAGTATCTGAGCAGACTTGCGACTGGATTCAAGACTTTCTTGTAAATAGAACTCTACACGCCGCTCTTAACGGAACAAAATCGACGGATGTAAAGGTAATTTACGGGGTACCACAGGGAAGTGTGATAGAACCATTGGTATTTACAATATATATGAATGATCTAGTAGAAAGCGACGGATGCTCTATAAGGCTATTCGCAGATGATGTAGTTGTCTATACCAAAGTAGCAGAAGTTAGTATGAATTTGCAGAACGACCTGCAGAGAATTGATGACTGGTGCAGACTCTGGCAGTTGGCCCTGAACGTAAATAAATGTAACGTATTGCGGGTACATGGGAAAAGAAATACACTACTGTACAGCTACACTGTTGATGACAAACAGCTGGAGACAGCGTCTGCCGCTAGGTGTAACTATCCAGAGCGACTTTAAGTGGAATGACCGTATAAAGCAGATAGTGGGAAAAGCAGATACCAGACTCAGATTCATCAGGAGAATCTTAAGGAAATGTAACTCATCCACGAAAAAAGTGGCTTATAAGGCGCTCGTCCGCCCGATTCCAAAAGCCGAAAATTCAACTAAATGCCGGCCGGGATGGGCGAGCGGTTCTAGGAGCTGTAGTCTGGAACCGCGCGACCGCTACGGTCGCAAGTTCGAATCCTGCCTCGGGCATGGATGTGTGTGATGTCCTTAGGTTATTTAGGTTTAAGTAGTTCTAAGTTCTAGGGGACTGATGACCTCAGCAGTTAAGTCCCATAGTGCTCAGAGCCATTTGAACCAGTTTTTTTTCCAACTAAATACCTAAGTATTACAATTACGAACAGCTTAAGATGGAAAGAACACACAGAAAATGTTGTGCGGAAGGCTAACCAAAGACTGCGTTTTATTGGCAGGACACTTGGAAAATGTAACAGACCTACTAAGGAGACTGCCTACACTACGCTTGTCCGTCCTCTTTTAGATTACTGCTGCGCGGTGAGGGATCCTTACCAGATAGGACTGACAGAGTACTTCGAAGAAGTTCAAAGAAAGGCAGCACGTTTTGTATTATCGCGAAATATGCGAGAGAGTTCCCAGAAATGACGCAAGATTTGGGCTGGAAATCATTAAAATAAGGCGTTTTTCGTTGCCACGAAATTCCAATCACCAACTTTCTCCTCCGAATGCAGAAATATTTTGTTGACACCGAACTACATAGGGAGAAACGATCACCACGATAAAATAAGGGAAATCAGAGCTCGTACGAAATGATATCGGTGTTCTTTCTTTCCGCGCGCTGTACGAGATTGGAATAGTAGAGAATTGTGAAGGTGGTTCGGTGAACCCTCTGCCAGGCACTTGAATGTGATTTGCAGAGTATCCGTGTAGATGTAGATATTGTTCTTGTATTTGGCATCGCTATCAGGTAGAACTGATAGAGGAGATAGAGAAGATCCAATGAAGAGCGGCGCGTTTCGTCACAGGATCGTTTAGCTGGCGAGAGAGCATTACGGAGATGCTAAAAACAAATTCCGCTGGCAGACGTTACAAGAGAGGAGTTGTGCATTACGGACAGAGTTACTATCGATATTTCGGGACAGCACTTAAAAAAAAAAATGTTCAAATGTGTGTGAAATCTTATGGGACTTAACTGCTAAGGTCATCAGTCCCTAAGCTTACACACTACTTAACCTAAACGATCCTAAGGACAAACACACACACACATGCCAGAAGGAGGACTCGAACCTCCGCCGAGATCAGCTGCACAGTCCATGACTGCAGCGCCACAGACCGCTCGGCTAATCCCGCGCGACGACAGCACTTTTCAGGAGGACTAGGACATCATATTACTTCCCCCCATACAAATCTCGCCTATGGACCACGAGGAGAAAATTAGAGCCAATACGGTGGCTTACCGACGATCATTCTTTCCACGCACTATACGTGAGTGGAACAGGGTTGGAGGGATCAGATAGTGGTACCGAAAGTACCCTCCCCACACACCATTAGGTGACTTACGGAGTATAATGTAGATGTAGATACTTCTACACGACGTGCTCGGCTGCGGACTGCTACGTTCATTATTAACAAATGTTTCGTACTTAACAGCTAGTCTTCAAAGGCGACTTTATCGAGGTTCTTTGTCTGGACAATGACCTTTAACTCGCTCAAGTAAGAAGAAGGGCTAAGAGAGGCAGTCTGCTAGGTCCTGAGTGAAACGACTTCATCTACATCTACATACGTACTCCGCAATCCACCATACGGTGCGTGACGGAGGGTACCTCGTACCAGAGCTAGCATCTCTCCCTGTTCCACTCCCAAACAGAGCGAGGGAAAAATGACTGCCTATATGCCTCTGTACGAGCCCTAATCTCTCTTATCTCATAATTGTGGTCTTTCCGCGAAATGTAAGTTGGCGGCAGTAAAATTGTACTGCAGTCAGCCTCAAATGCTGTTTCTCTAAATTTCCTCAGTAGCGATTCACGAAAAGAGCGCCTCCTTTCCTCTAGAGACTCCCACCGAGTTCCTTAAGCATTTCCGTAACACTCGCATGATGATCAAAACTACCAGTAACAAATCTAGCAGCCCGCCTCTGAATTAATTTTATGTCCTCCCTCAATCCGACCTGATAGGGATCCCAAACGCTCGAGCAGTACTCAAGAATAGGTCGTATTAGTGTTTTATAAGCGGTCTCCTTTACAGATGAACCACATCTTCCCAAAATTCTACCAACGAACCGAAGACGACTATCCACCTTCCCCACAACTGCCATCACATACTTGTCCGACTTCATATCGCTCTGCAATGTTAGGCCCAAATATTTAATCGACGTGACTGTGTCGAGCGCTACACTACTAATGGAGTATTCAAACATTACGGGATTCTTTTTCCTATTCATCCGCATTAATTTACATTTATCTATATTTAGAGTTAGCTGCCATTCTCTACACCAGTTGTCTCCAAACTTTTCCGTCTGCGGGCCACATTGACTCCTCCACAAAGTCATAAGGGCCAAGATCTACCTAGTGGGATTAAAGCACCCTAGCACTCCATGATCAACGTAACGTAAGGCTAAAGGAAAGATGAAATCGCAAAAATCTAAGGTTGTGGGAATAGCTAGCACTGAAACGAACTACGAATTTTAATTAATTACATAATTTTGATTGGTGGACGTACCTGACCGAAATTCTGGCGTAATTTAATCTGGCGAATTTCACCGACATAAAAGTATATCACTGCACTTCCTGTATGTATTTTACAACGTAATCAAAAGAAAGTGAAACCTCGCTTAAGAAGCATCTTCCATAATGATTGATTACTAAGGCTAGTCGCCAAGTGGCGTCCATTTGAAAGACTTGCACCAGACTCGTGAGTAGAATAAAATGCAAAGAATTTTTTTACTTAAAATGTTTTCGCCAATCTAGTCTGTTAACCGTTCTTTTTTTTCACTATCGCACGGAGAATGGCCTGTCGGTTTATTGTGGATAGCCACAAGTTTAACCATGAACTACCGCTTCGTAAAGATAGAGCTCCGACAATGCCGCGGTGTACTGGTCGCGATAGACCTCGAAACTCAATTGTTGGCAGTATAGGTTGTTGTTTGTTGTTTTGGTCTTCAGTCCTGAGAGTGGTTTGATGCAGCTCTCCACGCTACTCTATCCTGTACAAGCTTCTTCATCTCCTACTACCTACTGCAACCAACATCCTTCTGTATCTGCGTAGTGTATTCATCTCTTGGTCTCCCTCTACGATTTTTACCCTCCACGCTGCCCTCCAATACTAAATTGGTGATCCCTTGATGCCTCAGAACATGTCCTACCAACTGATCCCTTCTTCTGGTCAAGTTGTGCCACAAACTTCTCTTCTCCTCAATCCTATTCAATACTTCCTCATTAGTTATGTGATCTACCCATCTAATCTTCAGCATTCTTCTGCAGCACCACATTTCGAAAGCTTCTATTCTCTTCTTGTCCAAGCTATTTATCGTCCATGTTTCACGTCCATACATGGCTACACTCCATACAAATACTTTCAGAAATGACTTCCTGACACTTAAATCTATACTCGATGTTAACAAATTTTTCTTCTTCAGAAAAGCTTTCCTAGCCATTGCCAGTCTACATTTTATATCCTCTCTACTTCTACCATCATCAGTTTTTTTGCTCCCCAAATAGCAAAACCCCTTTACTACTTTAAGTGTCTCATTTCCTAATCTAATTCCCGCAGCATCACTCGACTTAATTCGACTACATTCCATTATCCTCGTTTTGCTTTTGTTGATGTTCATCTTATATCCTCCTTTCAAGACACTGTCCATTTCGTTCAACTGCTCTTCCAAGTCCTTTGCTGTCTCTGACAGAATTACAATGTCATCGGCGAACCTCAAAGTTTTTATTTCTTCTCCGTGGATTTTAATATCTACTCCGAATTTTTCTTTTGTTTCCTTTACTGCTTGCTCAATATACAGATTGAATAACATCGAGAAGAGGGCAGTATAGGTACCACCTCAAATATTTGGCGGCCGAATACCGGGGATGTCCGGCCAGCTAACGCGGGCGGGTTTGCCGGCCCTCGCGGGCCGGATTCGGCCCGCGGGCCGCTGTTTGGAGACCCCTGCTCTACACCAATCACAAATGCTGTCCGAGTCATCTTGTATCCTTCTACAGTCACGCAACGACGACACCTTCCCGTACACCACAGCCGGAAACACCGCACCTACCACCGATTCGTGGCTTCCAGGAAGTGAATGAACGGTCGCGGAGGCTCACCTTTCTCGTTGCAGTTCCGGAAGGTGACTTCCTCGGCCACGCAAGCGGCCACCAGCAGCAGCAGACACGTCGCGGATCGCAGCATCCTGTCTCCCTTCTCGTCCGGTGGGCAGCGTGGCACGCTCTGGCAGTCTGCTGCAGGGCGGACAACCGATTACTGGGGCGAGGGTCGCCTGACCCCGCCGTGACGTCACGCAGCACTCTATCGCCCGCCAAGTCGAACGCGGCGACCACAACAGCCCGTACACTGCTGGCGCTCCGGAGAGGCCAAAGTCTGGAGGTCGCGGGGTTACAGCGTCGAAAATACAACGTCAGCAAACAGCGTCTTATCCCCCTTGGGAAGCGAGATACAGAAAGGGTTGTAGGCATAGAGTAAATATCTCTGGAGTGAGCAGAACGGTCCGCAGCTCGTGGTCGTGCGGTAGCGTTCTCGCTTCCCGCGCCCGGGTTCCCGGGTTCGATTCCGGGCGAGGTCAGGGATTTTTCTCTGCCTCGTGATGACTGGGTGTTGTGTGATGTCCTTAGGTTAGTTAGGTTTTAGTAGTTCTAAGTTCTAGGGGACTGATGACCATAGATGTTAAGTCCCATAGTGCTCACAAGGGAACCTCCCCATCGCACCCCCCTCAGATTTAGTTATAAGTTGGCACAGTGGATAGGCCTTGAAAAAATGAACACACATCAATCGAGAAAACAGGAAGAAGTTGTGTGGAACTATGAAAAATATAAACAAAATATACAAACTGAGTAGTTCATGTGCAAGATAGGCTACATCAAGGTCAATACACGCTCAGGAGTGCCGTGGTCCCGTGGTTAGCGTGAGCAGCTGAAAAATGAGGGGTCCTTGGCTCAAGTCTACCCTGGACTGAAAAGTTCATTTTTTGTTTTGTTTTCAGACAATTATCAAAGTTCAAGCACTCACACATAATCAACTTCGCTCTCCAAAATTCCAGGCCATGTTCAGATTTTCTTGGACATAGCCAGGAAAAATTTGAAAACGTTAAAAACATGTTTTGACAGAGCACAGGGAAAACTGTGCGACTGTGAAACTGTTGCATTCATTTGTTGCAGTTTATGTGACAAACTCTTAAGTTTTCATCACTTTTTTGGGAGTGAATATCGCATCCACAAGAAAACCTAAATCGGGCAAGGTACAAGAATCTTTTTACCCATTTGCCAAGTGTACAAGTTAGGTGGGTCGACAACATATTCCTGTCATGTGACGCACATGCCGTCACCAGTGTCGTATAGAATATATCAGACGTGTTTTCCTGTGAAGGAATCGGTTGATCTATTACCTTTCGATCAAATGTTTTCGTTTCCCATTGGAGAGGGACGTCCTTTCGTCTACTAATCGCACGGTTTTGCGGTGCGGCCCAAAACACAGACACTAAACTTATTACAATGAACAGAGACGTCAATGAACGAACGACAGATCATAACTTTGCGAAAATGAAGAAAGTAAAATTTACACTCGTGGGTAGACTTAAACCAAGGACCTCTCGTTTCGCAGCTGCTCGCGCTAACCACGGGACCACGGCACTCTTGAACGTGTATAAACCTTGATGTTGCCTATCTTGCAAAGGACTACTCAATTTGTATATTTTGTTTATATTTTTCATAGTTCCACACAACTTCTTCTTGTTTTTTCGGTTGATGTGTGTTCAGTTTTTCAATGCCTATCCACCGTGCCACCTTACAACTAAATCTGAGGGGGGTGCGATGGCGAGGTTCCCTTGTCAAAGCCATTTGAACCATTTTGAGCATTGCGTTCTGCGCATGTTCTCAACATTAAACCAGGATTGTCACGTGTTTTCGGTACTTCGCTGTGCGTGTGTGCTTTCCGCAGAGTTTAAAGTTTATAATATCAAGAGTTTTTGTTGTGTTTTCACCGTTTGTTGATAGTGTAATAGCGATGGTGAATTACTGTTGTTGCTACGGACGCAAAGAAAAATATGTGAAAGGAGGTATAGTAACCTTTCATGGGTATGAGTACTATGTTCAAAAATTTCGAGACGCATTATAATGAAGGCTTAATTCTGTAGATCTATTTTCTACGATTTTGTAACTATATAATAGATATTACGGCTCGTACAAAAGCTTACAAACAATCGCTTCCTCTCGTAACCTTCCTAGTGGAACAGGAAAGGGAATGGTTAGTTGTTTCAGCAAATACTATCCTCCATGCAGTTATCAGTGACTTGTCGACTATGTATATAGATTCGAAAGACGAGAGACAGATAATTTCAATAGAGTGGGAATCTGTAATTGTCTTCGTACAATGTGTGTGTCTAAACCTTTTTGTTTACTATAAAGATACAGTAGACCATGTTAAGTGTGTCTAGGACATAGAGAATGATTATGTGTGATTTATATTTTAGTTTCCCGATGGATGAACAACGAGTAAAGATGTGGCTCCAGAAAATGAGGAGGAGTAATTTTGTCCCCACAAAATATTCCGAAGTATGTTCAAAACACTTTGAAGAGGAATGTTGAGACGGAGAAAAATTTGGACGTGTGTGGTTGACAGTAGATGCTATACCAAGTATTTTTAATTTTCCACAGCACCTACTACTAATTTCTGCATTCAGCTTAAATACATTTTCTGCACAAATCAAATAAAAAACACAATAGTGTAGCTTACCAAAGTACACATTCATCTTCTTTGGTGTATTTTGCGTGCAATTTATTTTCTTCACCATTTGATTAAGAAGCGTAAAATATTAGTAAACATATCCCCAAACTCTTTCATTTGTGTCACTTTCCACTTCCCTTAATGGTGTTATATGGGCTGACTGTTACATGACTAACTGTATTTGCTTTGCACTACATTTATTCTACGATCGCCTCTTTTTTCCCCTTCTTCCTCAGTACGCAAAATGCGTTAAATAAACACTTTAAAGTGTCACCAGTAAGAAAAATTGTGCTTTAGGTCGCAAAAACGAGAAAATAAACACGCAGAAATAGCAGAAAAAAAGGACGAATTAGTAGGGATATAATCGCTAATGTGTGGCAAATTCGGTGTTTTTCGGACACTTGCAAAAGTACTAGCGTACTGTCAAGTCGTTTTGCAACCCTATCACTGCAAAAATGTACGGCAGGCTCTGTAACACTATAAAGTGCCGTATCATACCGAAAACTACCAAAAATCGAGTGCATCTGAACTATGACACCTATCGCAAATAAGCAGAATGCAATATCACTTGCCCTTAAAAGTTACGTAGCTGGTTTATTCCAGGTATCAAATGGATACTGTTAAAATGTCTGCGCAACATATATAAATAATCCACGACACGTACGAAAAGAATCCGTCTGTAATAGGGATGCAGTGACAGTCGAAATATACAGGGTGCTAAACGAACAAACACACGACGTCCCGAGAACACGTGATCAGGTCGGCAATGTATGTTGACAACACATAATCTGTTCTGCGCATGTGAATGCTCACTCCAGAGATATTTACTCTATGGTTGTAGGTAATAGTGTCCAGTTAGTTACACGTTTCGTGACCCACATGCACTCCGAACGATTTACAGCGAGTAGCGTTGATAGAGACTGGATTTCGATACTAGGGAAAGGAAGAGAAGGAAAAGTCGTCGATGAATTTGGACTGGGAGTGAGGAATGAAAGAGGAAGCCGCCTCGAAACATTTGGCACACAACACAACTAAATAATAGCTAACACTTGGTTTAAAAATCACGAAAGAATACGTGGAAGATACCTGGAGACACTAGAAGGTTTCAGATAGATTATATAAAGTGGTCCATTGATCGTGATTGGTCCAAATATCTCGCAAAATAAGCATCAAACAAAAAAATACAAAGAACGAATCTTGTCTAGCTTGAACGGGGAAACCATATGGCGTTATGGTTGGCCCGCTAGATGGCGCTGCCATGTTGTTGTTGTGGTCTTCGCTCCTGAGACTGGTTTGATGCAGTTCTCCATGCTATTCTATCCTGTGCAAGCTTCTTCATCTCCCAGTACCTACTGCAGCCTACATCCTTCTGAACCTGCTTAGTGTATTCATCTCTTGGTCTCCCTCCACACTGCCCTCCAATACTAAATTGGTGATCCCTCGATGTCTCAGAACATGTCCTACCAACCGATCCCTTCCTCTAGTCAAGTTGTGCTACAAGCTCCTCTTCTCCCCATTTCTATTCAATACCTTCTCATTAGTTATGTGATCTACCCATCTAATCTACAGCATTCTTCTGTAGCACCACATTTCAAAATTCCTCTTCTCCCCAATGCTATTCAATACCTCCTGATTAGTTGTGTGATCTCTGACAAAATTACAATGCATCGGCGAACCTCAAAGTTTTTATTTCTTCTCCATGGATTTTAATACCTACTCCGAACTTTTCTTTTGTTTCCTTTATTGCTTGCTCAATATACAGATTGAATAATATCGGGGAGAGGCTACAACTCTGTCTCACTCCCTTCCCGTCCACTGCTTCCCTTTCATGTCCCTCGACTCTTATAACTGCCATCTGGTTTCTGTACAAATTGTAAATAGCCTTTCGCTCTCTGTATTTTACCCCTGTCACCTTCAGAATTTGAAAGAGAGTATTCCAATCAACATTGTCAAAAGCTTTCTCTAAGTGTATAAATGCTAGAAACGTAGGTTTGCCTTTCCTTAATCTTTCTTCTAAGGTAAGTCGCAGGGTCAGTACTGTCTCACGTGTTCCAACATTTCTACGGAATCCAAACTGATCTTCCCTGAGGTCGGCTTCTATCAGTTTTTGCTGCCATAGGTCAAACGGATATCAACTGCGTTTTTTAAATAGGAATCCCCGTTTATTATTACATATTCCTGTAGTACGTAAAAAGACATGAATGTTTTAGTTGGACCACTTTTTTCGCTTTGTAATAGATGGCGCTGTAATAGTCACAAACATATGGCTCACAATTTTTAGACGAACAATTGGTAACAGGTAGGTTTTTTTAAAATTACAATACAGAACGTAGGTACATTTCATCATTTTAATCCGGTTGTTCCAATGTGATACATGTACCTTTGTGAACTTATCATTTCTGAGAACGCATGCTGTTACAGCGTGATTACCTGTAAATACCACATTAATGCAATAAATGCTCAAAATGATGTCCCTCAACCTCAATGCATTTGGCAATACGTGTAACGACATTCCGCTCAACAACGAGTAGTTCGCCTTCCGTAATGTTCGCACATACATTGAGAATGCGCTGACGCATGTTGTCAGGCGTTGTCGATGGATCATGATAGCAAATATCCGTCAAATTTCCCCACAGAAACCAATGCTGGGACGTCAGATCCGGTGAACGTGCGGACCATGGTATGGTGCTTCGACGACCAATCCACCTATCATGAAATATGCTATTCAATACCGCTTCAACCGTACGCGAGATATGTGCCGGGCATCCATCACGTTGGAAGGACATGGCCATTCTGTCATGCAGTGAAACATCTTACAGTAAGTAACATCGGTAGAACATTACGTAGGAGATCAGCATACATTGCACCATTTCGATTGCCATCGATAAAATGGGGGCCAATTATCCTTCCTCCCATAATGCCGCACCATACATTAACTGATGTTCCACTTGTCGCAGCCATCGTGGATTTTCCGTTGCCCAATAGTGCATATTATGCCGTTTTACGTTACCGCTGTTGGTGAATGACGCTTCGTCGCTAAGTAGAACGCGTGCAAAAAGTCTGTCATCGATCCGTAATTTCTCTTCTGCCCAATGGAAGAACTGTACACGACGTTCAAAGTCGTAGCCATGCAATTCCTGGTACATAGAAAAATATGGTATGTGTGCAATCGACGTTGATGTAGCATACTCAACACCAATGTTTTTGTGATTCCCGATTCTCGCGCAATTTGTCTGCTACTGATGTGCGGATCAGACGCGGCAGCAGAAAACACCTACTTGGGCATCATCATTTGTTGCAGGTCGTTTTTGACCTTTCACACGTGGCTGAGTACTTCCTGTTTCCTTAAATAACGTGACTACCCGGCGAACGGTCCGGACACTTGGATGATGTCGTCCAGGATACCGAGCAGTATACATAACACACGCCCGTTGGGCATTTTGATCACAATAGCCATACATCAACACGGTATCGACCTTTTTCGCAATTGCTAAACGCTTCATTTCAACACGGGTTATGTATCACTAAGCACTGGCGGAATTTTACGTGTTACCACGTATATATACGTTTGTGACTATTACAGCGCCATCTATCACAAAGCGAAAAAAGTGGTCCAAATAAAACATTTATATTTCTTTACGTACTACACGAATATGTAATAAAAATGGGATTCCTATTTTAAAAAACGCAGTTGATATCCGTTTGGCCTGTGGCAGCGCTATCTAGCGAGCCAACCATAGCACCATCTGGTTTCTCTCTTCAAGCTAGACGAGTTTCGTTCTTTGTAGTTTTTTCGTTTGATGCTTATTTGGTGAGATATTTGGCTGGTTACTATCAATGGACCACCTTGTATAAAGGCAAGACAGAGATTTAGGTACCAGGTTTTAAATTGTGGACTCTGACCACAATTTACTTGTTATGAACTGTAGATTAAGACTGAAGAAACTGCAAAAAGGTAGAAATTTAAGATGATGGGACCTGAATAAACTGAAAGAACCGGCTCTTGTAGAGAGTTTCAGAGAGAGAGTTAGGGAACGTCTGACATGAACAGGGGAAAAATACA
Organism: Schistocerca gregaria; assembly: GCF_023897955.1. Taxonomy (NCBI): domain Eukaryota; kingdom Metazoa; phylum Arthropoda; class Insecta; order Orthoptera; family Acrididae; genus Schistocerca; species Schistocerca gregaria. The sequence continues at coordinate 160,048,658 of NC_064928.1, forward strand.
ATAGAAGAAAAATGGGTAGCTTTGAACTAGTGAAGGCAGCAGAGGATCAAGTAGGTAAAAAGAGGAGCGCTATTTGAAATCCTTGGATAACAGAAGAGATACTGAATTTAATTAATGAAAGGAGAAAATATATAAAAAAAAACAGTAAATGAAGCAGGCGAAAAGAAATACAAACGTCTCAAAAATGAGATCGACAGGAAGTGCAAATTCGCTAAGCAGGGACAGCTAGAGGACAAGTGCAAGGATGTAGAAGCATATATCACAAGTGTAAGATAAATAATGTCTACAGGGAAATTAAAGAGACCTTTGGAGAAAAGAGAACCATCTGTATGAATATCAAGAGCTCAGATGGACAACCAGTTCTAAGCAAAGAACTGAAAGCAGGAAGGTGGAAGGAGTATAATATAGACGGTTTATACAAGGGCGATGTACGTGAGGGCAACATTATGGAAATGGGAGAGGACGTAGATGAAGATGAAATGGGAGATACGAGACAGCGCGAAGAATCTGACAGAGCACTGAGAGACCTAAGTCGAAACAGGGCCCCTGGAGTAGTCAACATCCCATTAAAACTACTGATAACCTTGGGTGAGGCAGCCATGACAAACTCTTCCATGTGTTGAGCAAGGTGTATGAGATAGGCGAAATATCCTCCACTTAATAATAATCCCAATTCCGATGTAAGCAGGTGCTGAAAGGTGAGAAAATTACCGAACTATCAGTTTAATAAACCACGGCTGCAAAACACTAACATGAATTCTTTACAGAAGAATGGAAAAACTGGTAGAAGCCCATATCGGAAAAGCTCAGTTTGGATTCCGTAGAAATGTTGATCCTACGACTTCTCATAGAAGGAAAGGCAAACCTACATTTACATTATTTGTAGACTTAGGGAAAGCTTTTGACAATGTTGCCTGGAATACTGGAATTCTAAAGGTGGCAGAGGTAAAATACAGGAAGCGAAAGGCTATTTACCAGTTTGTACAGAAACCAAATGGCAGTTATAAGAGTCGAGGGACATGAAAGGGGGGCAGTGGTTGGGAAGGGAGTGAGACAGGGTTGTAGCCTCTCCCCGATGTTATTCAATCTGTATATTGATCAAGCAGTAATGGAAACAAAAGAAAAATTTGGAGTAGGAATTAAAACACATGGAGAGGAAATAAAAACTTTACGTTTTGCCGATGACATTGTAATTCTGTCAGAGACTGCCAAGGACCTGGAAGAGCAGTTGAACGGAGTGGACAGTGTCTTGAAAGCAGGATAAGATGAACATCAACAAAAGCAAAACGAGGATAATGGAATGTAGTCGGACTATATCAGGTGATGCGGAGAGAATTACACTGGTAAATGAGACACTTAAAGTGACTTGACTTTGACTTAATTCCTTTGGCCCCTATGGGGGCATACGGCATCCAGGAGAACTCGCCATCCGTCTCTGTCTTTGGCCATTTGCCTCAGTTATGCCCAGGTCTTGCCAACTCTGTTTGCTTCCCCTTCCACTGTCCTCTTCCATGTGCCCCTCGGTCTTCCTCTCTTCCGTTTTCCCTGGGGATTCCATTCCAGTGCTTTTTTCTCGATGGCTCCATCTGGTTTTCTCAAGGTGTGCCCCAACCAGTCCCACTTCCTCTCTCGTCTCTGGTCTTCTAGAGGTATCTGGTTTGTTATTCGACAGAGCTCCTCATTACATATTTTTTCTTGCCACCAGATATTCATGATACGTCGAAGATATCTATTTATGAAGCTTTGTAACTGGGATGTTATATTTTTATCCATTTTCCAGCTTTCACTGGCGTACAGAAGTACAGCCTTCACATTTGTATTAAAAATACGGATTTTTGTTTTGTACGTGATATTTCTATTTTTCCATATTGGATACAATTGTATGAAGGCAGCATTAACCTTTTTAATGCGGTTTTCCGCGTCATCTCCAGCTCCACCATCTTCCGCCACTATACTACCCAGATACAGGAATGGGTTGACAGTCTCCACGCGCTGCTCACCTATTAACAGTGGCAACTCCATGTTCCCTCAATTTTCTCTTACACTTAAAGTAGTAAATGAGTATTGCTCTCTGGGAAACAATATAACTGATGATGGTCGAAGTAGAGAGGATATAAAATGTAGACTGGCAATGGGAAGGAAAGCGTTTCTGAAGAAGAGAAATTTGTCAACTTCGAGTATAGATTTAAGTGTCAGGAAGTCGTTTCTGAAGGTATTTGTATGGAGTGTAGTTGCGTATGATAGTAAGCATGGACGATAAACAATTTACACAAGAACAGAATAGAAGCTTTCTAAATGTGGCGCTACAGAAGAATGATGAAAATAAGATGGGTAGATCATGTAACTAATGAGGAGGTACTGAACAGAATTGGGTAGAAGAGGAATTTGTGGCACAACTTGACTAGAAGAAGGGATCGTTTGGTAGGACACGTTCTGAGGCACCAAGGGGTCACCAATTTAGTGTTGGAGAGAAGTGAGAAGTGTAAAAATCGTAGAGGGAGACCAAGAGATGAATACACTAAGCAGATTCAGAAGGATGTAGGTTGCTGTAAGCACTGGGAGATGAAGAAGCTTGCACAGGATAGAGTAGCATGGAGAGCTGCATCAAACCAGTCTCAGGACTGAAGACCACAACAACAACAACGTCGATATTGAAATACATCTTGTAGCTCGGCAAGAAATTAGATATCCAGGAACAGGAAAACTGGAAACTGACAGATACATGGTACACTCCATTGAATCGATAGATGGAAAGTTCCAAAAAGGAGTAGGTTTTACCATCAGCAAAAGTTTAGGAGCGGCAGTAATTGATTTCCAACCGATTGATGAAAGAATAGCTGTCATGAGACTAAAAGGTAGATTCATAAATATAACAACAGTTACACTATATGCTCTGACCGAGGAGGTGGGAGACTAAAAGAAAGACTTTTTATGAAATTCTCAGAGAGGTCATAAGTGTGACACCAGGATATGATACGAAGCTCATAGTGGGAGATGCCAGTGCTAAAGGTGGATAGGAAATCATTTGGAAAGGAATTGCCGTGACTGAAAGCCTACTTGTTAAAGTAATGATAGTGGAGTGAGGCTACTAAGCTGTGCAATTGCGGCCAACCTAAAGGTTATGACCACACACTTTCCTCGGAAGGACATTCACAAGGCAACTTGGGTATCACCAGGTGGTAGAATAAAAAACCAAATAGACCATGTACTGGTGGAGCAAAGATATAAAATCAGTATAATGAATGTGAAACCCATAAGGGCAGCCGAGCCAGGCACAAACCATAGCTATAGAAAAGCCAAACGAGGGGGCGGGGGGGGGGGGGGGAGAGAATAAAAGACCATAACATTTACATAGACAGATTGAAGGATAACGGCAAAGCACAGAAGTTTGTCATTAAGTTGCAAAACCAATTTGATGTTCTAACAATGGAAGACAACCTTGACATTGAGGACCATTGGGAAATGATAAAAACAAATGTGGAAGAAGCGGCGTTAGAAGTATGCGGAGAAAGAAAAAGGACGAAAATTCCATGGTTTTCAAAAGAATGTGAGCAAAAAGTGAAAGGAAAAAGAACAGCGAAGGAAAACATCTACAAGAGGAATCCAACGAAAATAAAGAAGCATATGAAAATGTTAATAGAGAAACTAAAAATCTTCTCAGAATGGAAAAGAGAGAACATGTGGATAGTTTAACCAAAAGAACACAGGAGGATAAAAGAGCAGGAAATGCAAGAGATTTTTACAGATCAGTTAGATTTTTCAGAAAAAGATATATAATACAGATGTATGGCATTAAAGAAAAAAGTGGCAATACAGTTCTGGAAAGATCCAAAGGTATGGAAATTTGGAGGGAATATTTTCGTGAGCTTCTAAATTTTGAATATAGAAGTGCAGAAATGGTGCAACAACACAGTGTAAATCGACAATGAAAAACAATACACTCAATCGAAATATTAAAAAATCAAAATATTAAAAAAAACAGAAAAGCTCCAGGGAGAGATGGCATAGTAGCTGAATTGTTTAAGAAGGGAGGAATAAAAATTGTAAAACAAATACACAAACTTGTTATGATCATCTGGAATGAAGAAAGAACGCCAGAGAGTTATTATAGCAGTTCATAGAAAGGGCGACAAACAACACTGCAGGAACTACAGAGGCATCTCATTAATTAGCACCGCCTATAGTGTTCTCCAAGATTCTCCAGAAAAAATTAGAACCATATTTAAAAGAGATAGTAAATAAGAAACAAGCTGGTTTTATGAAGAATCGTTCAGCTACTGACCAGATGTTCATACTAAAAGAAGCCATATTCAGATATTGGGAGTATAACAAAACAATGGCAATACTACTTGTTGATTTTAAGAAAGCCTATGACAGTATATTCAGAGACAAGTTGTGGAAGAAAATGGAAAGATTCAGAATGCCGAAGAAGATTACAAATCTTGTGGAAGTGACACTGAGAGGCTCGAAAGGGGTAGTGAAAATGGATGGAGAATATTCCAATGCATTTGATATAAAAACAGGAGTCAGGAAAGGAGATGGAAAATCACCCCTTTTGTTTAACATTGTAATACAGCAAGCGCTGGACGCAGCAAGTGAAGCAGAAGAGGGAATTAAAATAGGAACAAAGATAAATGAATCTTTGCAGATGACGTAGTTCTAATCGTTGAAAATCCGGACGAACTTATAATACTGGCAAAAAGACTCTTTCAAATAACAAAGCAAGCTGAATTAGAAGTAAATGATGAGGAAACAAAATTCATGAGGGTAGAAAGAAATTACAGAACATAAAGGTGGTATTCTCTGCAGATCAATAACCACTTGTTTGAAGACGTAGATGAGTTGTAACATCTGGGGGTAGTAGTAAACAAAAATCGGGGGCCCGAACCGCACAATAACCCTGAAAGAGTGGTTCGGTGTAGGGCGGCAGAGGGGTGTAGTGGACCACTGCGGCTGCGGCGGGGACAGAACCTCTCTGTCGGTTCTAGCCGCCCCATTAACATACAATACAATATGTCTTAATAATAGCCTCAACTTAATTAACATAACTTACAAAAGTTCTTTAATAATATGATTTAAGTAAAACTCGGCCTCATTTTCACGTCACTTTAATATTCTGACCCTTTCTGGAACTAGAATTAATTATATCAATACACATTTTTGTGACAAATATAAACTGAGCTGATAAAAGTTACGGGATGTCTCTTAATATCCTGGGGATCTCCTTTTGCCAGCCGTAGTGAGGCAACTAGACGTGGCATGATCTCAACGAGTCGTTGGTAGAGGCCTGCAGAAATACTGAGCCATGCTGCCTGTATCGCCGTCCAATATTGCGAAAGAGTTGCCGGTGCAGGAGTTTATGCATGAACTGACCTCTCGATTATGCCCTAGAAATGTTCGATGGCATTCAGATGGGCGATCTGAGTTGACAAATCATTCGCTGTAATTGGCCAGAATGTTCTTAAAATCAGTCGCGAACAATTGTGGAGCCGGCCGTTGTGGCAAAGCGGTTCCAGGCGCTTCAGTCCGGTCGCAGGTTCGAATCCCGCCTCGGGCTTGGATGTGCGTGATGTCCTTGGGTTAGTTAGGTTTAAGGAGTTCTAAGTCTAGGGGACTGACGATCTTAGTTATTAAGTCCCATAGTGCTCAGAGTCATTTGAACCATTTGAACAATTGTGGGCCAGTGACATGGTGCATTGTCATCCATACATGAACGGCTGCGAATGGTCTCCAAGTACCTGAACGCTATCATTTCCACTCAGACATCGGTTCAGTTGGACCAGAGGACCCAGACCACGTCACATAAGCACAATCCACACCATTATGAAGCCACTACTAACTTGCCTAGTGATTTGTTGCCAACTCGGGTCCATGGTTTTGTGGGGCCTACGCCACACTCGAATTGGACCATCAGATCTTATCAACAGAAATCGGCGTCCACCCCCTGTAGCTGAATGGTCAGTGTGATGGATTATCAATCCTCTGGGCCCGGATCGATTCCCGGCTGGGTCGGGAAATTTTCTCCACCCAGGGACTGGGTGTTGTGCTGCACTCATCGTCATCCTACCATCCTCATCGACTGCAGGTCGCCGAAGTGGCGTCACATTGAAAGACCGGCACCCGGCGAACGGCCTATCCGACGGGGGGCCCTAGCCACACGATTAAATAAATAAATGAACTGAAATCTAGACTCATCTGACCAGGCTACGATTTTTCAGTCGTCTGGAGTTCAACCCATACGGTCACGAGCCCAGGAGAGGTTCTGCAGGCGATATCGTGCTGTTAGCAAAGGCATTCGAGTCGGTCGTCTGCTGCCATAGATCATTAACGCCATATTTCGCCGCACTGTCCTAACGGATACATTCGCAGTACGTTTGACATTGATTTCTGTAGTTATTTCGCGCAGTGTTGCTTGTCTGTTAGCACTGACAACTCTACGCAAAAGCCGCTGATCTCGGTCGTTAAGCGAAGGTCGTTGTCCATGGTGACAGGTAACGCCTTAAATGCGATATTCTCGGCACACTCTTGACACTAGGCCTCGGAATATTGAATTCGATAACGATTTGCCAGACGGAATGTCTCATGCGTCTAGCTACAACTGCTATTCTACATGCAATGTCTTGTTAATTCTCGTTGTGTGACCATAATCACGTCGGTAAGCTTTTTACATGAATCGCCTGAGTACAAATGACAGCTTCGCCAATGAAGCACTTTTATACCTTGTGTAAGCGATACTACCGCCATCTGCATAAGTACGTATCGCTATTCCATGAATTTGTCACCTCAGTTTAGCCATTATTTGTATTACTTCTTTCAAACAATGCGGTATATTGTTAATTATGCTTTTTTAAAAAATAGGCAGTACATAGACCAACACATTCGTCTTTTAATCGACGTTTCAAAATTTCTTTGGAAGATATTGGCGTTTTTCTAATACATTGCGCCAGTTCTCCCCACACATTCTCAATAGGGCTGATGTCTGGGGATAAAGGTGGCAGTTGTAAGAGATTTTCGGGCAGTTGTATATTCCTGCACAATGCGATCATTATATATAGAGGAGTCCAAAAAAATGCATCCACTGTTTAAAAGTCCATAACTGGCCAACTAACTGACGGAGTTGTCTCATCTTTGACAGTGTAACAGTTTGTAGTTCCGGCAATTGCCACACAAGCGTTGTATTGCGTTGTTCTGTTTTGTCAGATGACAGTCGCCAGATAGTGTTTTGTTCTTTGTTGCACCTAGTTACTCGAGTAAACATGGCTGGCGCAAGGCTTACATTCGATGAAAGGAAGTCAGTTTTGAAGTGGTATTTTAAGTTCGAAAACATTAATGAGGTTCAACGGAAACGGCGAAATGAGTATCAAACAGAGCCACCGACACGCGTAACGATTCGTCGCATTCGAGACAAATTTGAAACCGAAGGCTGTGTTAAAGATGTACACAAACAACGATCTGGACGACCTGTAACAGTAAAAAGCCTAGCTAACTCCCGTCGTGTGTTAACATCAATTCACTCGCTCACCACAGAAGTCTGTGAGACAGTGTGCCCGTGAAACTAGAGTGAGCCGCTCAAATGTTCGGCGAATTTTGAAGACAGCAAAGTGGAGGTGCTACATCCCACGATTGCTACACGCAATGAACGAGGACGACCCAGATAGTAGAATGGAGTACTGTGAGTGGTTTACTAACATGGTGCGCAACGATGAAGAGTTTGCAGAGATGATTGTGTGGTCTGATGAGGCACAGTTCAAACTCAGTGGTACAGTAAATCGCCACAACTGCATCTACTGGGCCCCCGAAAATCTGAAAGTCCATGTAGACAAAGCCGTGAATTTGCCAGGAGTAAATGTGTGGTGTGGGTTGTCTTACCCGGGCTTGATTGGGCCATCCTTCTTTGACGGCACAGTTACCGGTGAGGTGTACCTTCAGAAGCGTCAGACATCCATTTTACCTGCCATCCGAGAGTTGTATGCAGATGGGAGAGTTTACTTTCAACACGATGGTGCCCCAGCCCACTACCAATATCGTGTTAGGGCGTATTTGGACGAAAATCTACCAGGAAGATGGATAGGCCATGTGGAGTATCCACCACGTTCCCCACACCTAACTCCTCTGGACTTTTACCTGTGGGGAACACTAAAGGACGTCGTATATCGACAAAAGCCACGCACATTGGATGAACTTCGAGAATCCATCGTACATTCATGTGCAAATATCCAACTGAACACGTTGCAGTCAGTAGTCCGTGCTGCAGTTCGGCGGCATCGTTTGTGTGTGGATGTTAATGGTGACCATTTCGAACACCTACAGTGATATCTTTAAGTTGGACTTTAAGCTACACTTCCACCAAAAATGAGAAAACTCCGTCAATTCGTTTGCAAGTTATGGACTTTTAAACAGTGGATATATTTTTTTGGACTCCTCTGTATTTTGGGTCACGGTCCTGATAAAACTTGAATGTGTTTGATATCTTCAGTTCTTCAACACTTTTGCGTAAATTATTTTTTAATATGTTCAGATAGACAAATTTGTCCACAGTTCTGTCGATGAACAGTAATTTGTCCAGTCCAAAAGTGGATATACAGCCCTAGACAAGAACACTGTGCCATCTCCATGCTTTGCAGTCGGCTTAACATTTGTGACTTTTAATACCTCATTATCATTATCCCACAACATCCTGCGTCGATCCGTCCCCAAAATGTTACTTTCGTCGGTAAAAATGACATCTTTCCGACATGTTTCTTCCTTCCTAATAAACTCTTTAGCGAAGTTCGATCTCTTCTTTCGAATCTGTTCACTCATATACGGTTTCTTCCTAACCACTCTCCCGCTGTAGCCACTATCTTTCAGTGCTCTTAGAATCGTATGAAGATGTACTGGGTGGTTATAATTAAACGTTCCCTATTTAATACATTACAACACGGAAACTAATTACCGTACGAGGACCACACTTGGTAGCAATAATGTCAAGGACTTGGGGCAGAGAAATAATGCAGAATCAATTCAATTGAAAAACTTTTAATGTGCTGCTACAGTACATCACACCATTTCATACCGGTACCATTACTGCTATAAAAGCAACTCAGTATGGCACCCATCACTGCCCAGAAGCGTACGAAAGCGCACGATTGCATTCTGCACAGGAGAACGATGCATGTATGCTGGCTATCTCTCTTGATATGCTACGCTTCAGATCAGCGCATGCGCAAATGTTCCCCTGGTAAATCCAGTCCTGCAGGTAGCCCCACAACCAGAAATCACAGTGAGGGAGATCAGGTTATCGTGCCGGCCAAGCATCTGGAAACGATCGGCTGATAATTCGATCGCTTCCAAATCTGTTTCGGAGAAGCAGGTGAACTTCACGAGCGATATGCGGTGGCGCCCCATCTTGCATGAAAATTGTTGAGTTCAATGCGTCTCTCCCTTGTAGGGTGAGTAAGAAATGCTGCTGAAGCATATCACGGAAACACTGGCCAGTTAACTGCACGTCTTTGGTCCTTGAGCGCCAACCTGTTCAGAAAAGAATGGCCCAGTGATGGACTTAGCCGTGAAGCCACACCATGCAGTGACAAGTTCACCGTATAGAGGTACTTCATGCACAGTGACTGGAGGTGAAGATCCCCACACTCGGCAGTTCTGTGTGCTCACCTTGCCTGTCAGAGGGAAATTAGCTTCGTCTGTCTATAGGATGGTCCAGGGCCAGCCCTCGTCAACTTCAAATGGTTCAAATGGCTCTAAGCACTATGAGACTTAACATCTCAGGTGATTAGTCCACTATACTTAGAACTACTTAAACTACTTAAACCTAACTAACCTAAGGACATCACACACATCCATGCCCGAGGCAGGACTCGAACCTGCGAGCGTAGCAGCAGCGTGGTTCTGGACTGAAGCGCCTAGAACCGTTCGGCCACATCGGCCGGCCAACTTCAGTTCGTGCGAGAAAGTGGAGAGGAAGTCAACATGTACGGTCGCAGGTTCGAACCCTGCCTCGGGCATGTATGTGTGTGATGTTCTTAGGTTAGTTAGGTTTAAGTAGTTCTAAGTTCTAGCGGACTGATGACCACAGATGTTAAGTCCCATAGTGATCAGAGCCATTTGAACCATTTTGAACCAGTTTGAAGTCAACATGTCATTGTGCGTCCTGTGGTGCAAGGTGCTGTACGATACAGATCTTGCACGGATACTATTTGGGAATAGCTCAAAGTACCTTCCATACAGTGGACCACGGGATGTTCAACAGTCGTAACACTCCATGCCCGCTGCCTGACGATTGGGTGCAGCGTAGTCTGCCGTAGTAACAGCGATTTCGTCAACCACCTGTGGTGCAACTGGTGGTCGGCCTCTTCCCGGAGCGACATCCAGCTTTCCAGTTGATTCGAACTCCTTCATCATGTTCACCACAGCTGGTGGAGAAAGATGACCCTTCCGTAATCCTTTCAGCCGGCGATATTCTCGACTTGCAGCTGTAGCATCACTGTTGTTTTGATAATGGAGATTCACCAACAATGCCCTGCTCCTTTTGTCCAAGCCATGTTGACACGTCGGCAAGTGCGCTGCGACTGTAAAGTCGAAAGTAAACTTCTATGTACTGACTTGACAGAAAATCCTAAGAAATTTTGGTCCTATGTCAAAGCGGTAGGTGGATCGAAACAAAATGTCCAGACACTCTGTGACCAAAATGGTACTGAAACAGAGGATGACAGACTAAAGGCCGAAATACTAAATGTCTTCTTCCAAAGCTGTTTCACAGAGGAAGACTGCACTGTGCTTCCTTCTCTAGATTGTCGCACAGTTGACAAAGTGGTAGATATCGAAATAGACGACAGAGGGACAGATAAACAATTAAAATCGGTCAAAAAAGGAAAGGCCGCTGGTCTTGATGGGATACCAGTTCGATTTTACACAGAGTACGCGAAGGAACTTGCCCCCCCCCCCCCCCCCCCTTCTTGCAGCGGTGTACCGTAGGTCTCTAGAAGAGCGAAGCGTTCCAAAGGATTGGAAAAGGGCACAGGTCATCCCCGTTTTCAAGAAGGGACGTCGAACAGATGTGCAGAACTATAGACCTATATCTCTAACGTCGATCAGTTGTAAAATTTTGGAACACGTATTATGTTGGAGTATAATGTCTTTTCTCGAGACTAGAAATCTACTCTGTAGGAATCAGCATGGGTTTCGAAAAAGACGGTCGTGTGTAACCCAGCTCGCGCTATTCGTCCACGAGACTCAGAGGGCCTTAGACACGGGTTCACAGGTAGATGCCGTGTTTCTTGACTTCCGCAAGGCGTTTGATACAGTTCCCCACAGTCGTTTAATGAACAAAGTAAGAGCATACGGACTATCAGATCAATTGTGTGATTGGATTGAGGAGTTCCTAGATAACAGAACGCAGCACGTCATTCTCAATGGAGAGAAGTCTTCCGAAGTAAGAGTGATTTCAGGTGTGCCGCAGGGGAGTGTCATAGGACCGTTGCTATTCACAATATACATAAATGACCTGGTGGATGACATCGGAAGTACACTGAGGCTTTTTGCAGATGATGCTGTGGTGTATCGAGAGGTTGCAACAATGGAAAATTGTACTGAAGTACAGGAGGATCTGCAGCGAATTGAGGCATGGTGCAGGGAATGGCAATTGAATCTCAATGTAGACAAGAGTAATGTGATGCGAATACATAGAAAGATAGGTCCCTTATCATTTAGCTACAAAATAGCAGGTCAGCAACTGGAAGCAGTTAATTCCATAAATTATCTGGGAGTACGCATTAGGAGTGATTTAAAATGGAATGATCATATAAAGTTGATCGTCGGTAAAGCAGATGCCAGACTGAGATTCATTGGAAGAATCCTAAGGAAATGCAATCATACAACAAAGGAAGTAGGTTACAGTACGCCTGTTCGCCCACTGCTTGAATACTGCTCAGCAGTGTGGGATCCGCACCAGATAGGGTTGGTAGAAGAGATAGAGAAGATCCAACGGAGAGCACCGCGCTTCGTTACAGGATCATTTAGTAATCGCGAAAGCGTTACGGAGATGATAGATAAACTCCAGTGGAAGACTCTGCAGGAGAGACGCTCAGTAGCTCGGTACGGGCTTTTGTTAAAGTTTCGAGAACATACCTTCACCGAAGAGTCAAGCAGTATATTGCTCCCTCCTACGTATATCTCGCGAAAAGACCATGAGGATAAAATCAGAGTGATTAGAGCCCACACAGAAGCATACCGACAATCCTTCTTTCCACGTACAGTACGAGACTGGAATAGAAGGGAGAACCGATAGAGGTACTCAGGGTACCCTCCGCCACACACCGTCAGGTGGCTTGCGGAGTATGGGTGTAGATGTAGATGTAGACTGGATAGATGTGTGAAAAATTGTTCAAATGGCTCTGAGCACTATGCGACTTAACTTCTGAGGTCATCAGTCACCTAGAACTTAGAACCAATTAAACCTAAGTAACCTAAGGACATCACACATATCCATGCCCGAGGCAGGATTCGAACCTGCGACCGTAGCGGTCGCTCGGTTCCAGACTGTAGCGCCTAGAACCGCACGGCCACATAGGCCGGCCGGATGTGTGAAACTATGAACCACGATGACTGATCACGGCCTCTGGTGCCAACAGTTGGAACTGGATGGTGCCGCTGTGTTGCATGGTAATCATTTACCCCTTACTCTAGACAATAATGTTACCATGTTTGGTGCTCGCACAGTAATTATTTTCCGTGTTATAACGTAGTAAATACGGAAAGCTTAATTGTAACCACCTAGTACTTTCTGCTCTGTCTCGTTTAGAAGCTCACTTGCTAATTTGGCTCAACTGTGACTTCTCTCTTTTTCGTAGTAGATACCTCTTGTCACGGGCGACAAAGTCCTTTTGAAGTTTTTGAATAGCCTGGCAATATCTGCCACAGTACTCTTACTCATTTCGAGCATGGCGGCAGTTTGTATACATTATTTGTCTTTCGTCTTACGAAAAATCAGAACTTGTCGAAACTGGTATTAGTTTTGCGTGGCATTGAACGGTCTGGGCAGTCGGCCGCACTTGTAAACAAACGCAGCCTTCTAACTCAAGAGTACCGGCTGGTTATAATTAAGCTATCCCTATTTAGTACGTTATAAAAGGGAAAATAATTACCGTACGAGCGCCAAACTTGGTAACATTATTGTCCAGAGCATGGGGTGCATGATTTCCATGCAACACAGCGGCACCATCCAGTTCCAAATATGACCACCAGGGACCGTGACCAGGCATCGTAGTTCATAGTTTCACACATCTGTCCAGTCGCAGTGCACTTGTTAATGTGTCAACATGAGCTTGGACAAAAGGTGCAGGGCATTATTGGTGAGGCCCTATTCTCAAAACAAGATGCTGCAGCTGCACTTCGAGAATATCGCTGAAAGTACACTCCTGGAAATGGAAAGAAGAACACATTGACACCGGTGTGTCAGACCCACCATACTTGCTCCGGACACTGCGAGAGGGCTGTACAAGCAATGATCACACGCACGGCACAGCGGACACACCAGGAACCGCGGTGTTGGCCGTCGAATGGCGCTAGCTGCGCCGCCGTCAGTGTCAGCCAGTTTGGCGTGGCATACGGAGCTCCATCGCAGTCTTTAACACTGGTAGCATGCCGCGACAGCGTGGACGTGAACCGTATGTGCAGTTGACGGACTTTGAGCGAGGGCGTATAGTGGGCATGCGGGAGGCCGGGTGGACGTACCGCCGAATTGCTCAACACGTGGGGCGTGAGGTCTCCACAGTACATCGATGTTGTCGCCAGTGGTCGGCGGAAGGTGCACGTGCCCGTCGACCTGGGACCGGACCGCAGCGACCCACGGATGCACGCCAAGACCGTAGGATCCTACGCAGTGCCGTAGGGGACCGCACCGCCACTTCCCAGCAAATTAGGGACACTGTTGCTCCTGGGGTATCGGCGAGGACCATTCACAACCGTCTCCATGAAGCTGGGCTACGGTCCCGCATACCGTTAGGCCGTCTTCCGCTCACGCCCCAACATCGTGCAGCCCGCCTCCAGTGGTGTTGCGACAGGCGTGAATGGAGGGACGAATGGAGACGTGTCGTCTTCAGCGATGAGTGTCGCTTCTGCCTTGGTGCCAATGATGGTCGTATGCGTGTTTGGCGCCGTGCAGGTGAGCGCCACAATCAGGACTGCATACGACCGAGGCACACAGGGCCAACACCCGGCATCATGGTGTTGGAAGCGACTGGCCGAACACCTCTCGTGATCCTCGAGGGGACACTGAATAGTGCACGGTACTTCCAAACCGTCATCGAACCCATCGTTCTACCATTCCTAGACCGGCAAGGGAACTTGCTGTTCCAACAGGACAATGCACGTCCGCATGTATCCCGTGCCACCGTGCCACCCAACGTGCTCTAGAAGGTGTAAGTCAACTACCCTGGCCAGCAAGATCTCCGGATCTGTCCCCCATTGAGCATGTTTGGGACTGGATGAAGCGTTGTCTCACGCGGTCTGCACGTCCAGCACGAACGCTGGTCCAACTGAGGCGCCAGGTGCAAATGGCATGGCAAGCCGTTCCACAGGACTACATCCAGCATCTCTACGATCGTCTCCATGGGAGAATAGCAGCCTGCATTGCTGCGAAAGGTGGATATACACTGTACTAGTGCCGACATTGTGCATGCTCTGTTGCCTGTGTCTATGTGCCTGTGGTTCTGTCAGTGTGATCATGTGATGTATCTGACCCCAGGAATGTGTCAATAAAGTTTCCCCTTCCTGGGACAATGAATTCACGGTGTTCTTATTTCAATTTCCAGGAGTGTATTACGGCAGGATCCTCTTTCTCCACCTGCTACACGGAACATGATGAAGAAATTCGAACCAACTGGAGAATTGGGCGTCGCTCCGGGAAGAGCTCGACGATTGGTTGCACCACAGGTGGTTGATGAAATCGCTGTTGCTATGACAGACAACGCTGCGCTGAATTTCCGATCGTCAGGCTGTGTCACGACAGTTGCACATCCCGTGGTCCACTGTACTGTCTCAAATTGTATCCGAACAAGATCCACATTGTACAGCAGCTTGCTCCACAGGGCGCAAAACGACGAGTTGACTTCGCTCTCCATTTTCTCGCAAGGATAGCAGTTGCCGAGGGTTGGCCTTCGACCATCCTATGTACAGACGAAGCTCATTTTGCTGTCATGGGTCAGATGAAAGCACAGAATGTGGGGATCTTCACCTCCAGTCACTGTGCATAAAGTTCCTCTATATGGTAACGTGTTACCGTATGGTGTGGTTCCACAGCTATTTTCGTCACTGACCCATTCTATTTTAAACAGGTTGGCGCTCAAGGACCAAAGATGTGCAGTGCGACTGGTCAGTGTTACTGCGATATGCTTCGCCAGCGTGTCTTGCCCGCCCTACAGGAGGGAGACGCATTGAACTCAACAGTTTTTATGCAAGATGGGGCCCCACCGCACATCGCTCGTGAAGTTCACCAGCTTCTCCCAAACGCATTTGAAAACGATCGAATTACCAGCCGATCTTTTCCAGGTGCTTGGGCGGTACGATAGTCTGACATCACTCACTGTGATTTCTGGTTGTGGGACTACTCTGTTGAATAGGGTTTACCAGAGGAACATTCACACGTGTTGATATGAAGCGCAGCATATCAAGGGCGGTGGCCAGCCTACCTATGGACATGCATCGTTCTCCTGTGCAGAATGCAATACTGCGTTTTCCGACTATTCTGGACACTGATGGTCACCATATTGAGCCTCTTTTGTAGCAGTAAGGGTACCGGTAGGTAATGGTGTGATGTACAGCAGCAGCACATTAAAAGAGTCTCAGTTGAATAGACTCTGCATTCTTTCTCTTCCTCATGTCCTTGACATTAATACTACGAGGTCTCGTACGGGTATTAGTTTCCGTGTTACAACGTGTTAAACAGGGAAAGTTTAATGATAATCATCCAGTATGTAACTTCGCCTGATAGATAAAAATGGTTCAAATGGCTGTGAGAACTACGGGACTTTATATCTGTGGTCATCAGTCCCCTAGAAGTTAGAACTACTTAAACCTAACTAACCTAAGGACAACACAGACATCCATGCCCGAGGCAGGATTCGAACCTGCGACCGTAGCGGTCACGCGGTTCCAGACTGAAGCGCCTAGAACCGCACGGCCACACAGGCCGGCGCCTGACAGATACATACTAGTACTACATTGCCGACTGTCTGAATGTTAAAATGACGAAAATATCGATTAGTGTTTTACTTAAATCGCATTATTTAACCAATGTTGTAAGTTGTGTATAAAGACTTCGTGATGTTATTTACTAGACAAGTACCTTATTTATAATTTTTAAGTTCTGTTTTGTTAAGAATAATGTTATGACTATACAAGGACAAAAATATCACAGTGTCCGAATATTGATATTGTATTGTATTGTAAGGAACTCGGGACCTAGAAACGACGGAGAGGCTTCGTCCCCGCCGTAGCCCTCAGTGGTTCACAACCCCACAACAGGCTACAGCAGTCCACTCACCCCTCCGCCGCCCCACACCAAACCCAGGGTTATTGTGTGGTTCGCCACACCCCCCCCCCCCCCCCCCCCCTCCCGGGAATGTCTCTCACCAGACGAAAGTAATACCAATGTTTGCATGGTA
The DNA here is from genome assembly GCF_023897955.1 of Schistocerca gregaria. Classification (NCBI taxonomy): domain Eukaryota; kingdom Metazoa; phylum Arthropoda; class Insecta; order Orthoptera; family Acrididae; genus Schistocerca; species Schistocerca gregaria. The sequence goes on from NC_064928.1 coordinate 160,065,313, forward strand.
GAGTAATGATGGTGTTTGCAGAGCAATCACCGACATAGTGTAACTGAGGCGGAGTAAGGGGAACCAGCCCGCATTCGCCAAGGCAGATGGAAAACCACCTAAAAACCATCCACAGACTGGCCGGCACACCGGACCTCGACACTAATCCGCCGGGCGGATTCGTACCGGGGACCGGCGCGCCTTCGCCGCCCGGAAAGCAGTGCGTTAGACCGCACATCTAACCGCGCGGGCTATATTAACGTTATTCATTGTAGATTACGTACTTACCCCGTGGTCACCGACCCTGTATACCACGAGCGGCGTCGTCAGTCGATTTCCGCTGCGCTCTGTCCGTTGCTGTTTCCTCACAACTGACATCAATCAAAGCATCCGTATCTTTTTTAAGTCGTCTTTCCATCTGTTTCTTCACACCTACCAAGGGGTCTCTTTGCAGCAATGTGAGAAATGGAAGCTTGCTTAGGAAGTCGGGTCTCTGGCATGTGGATTAGCTGACAGAAGGTCATCGAGTAAAACAGTAGCAATATCTGACGTTCCCCACGGACGTGTTATAGCCACTCCGCTGTACCTGGCCAACATTAACGATTTAGGAGACAGTCTGAGCAACCTCATAAGACTGTTTGCAGATGATGATGCCATTTGACATCAGATAATCAAAAGGAAATGCAAAATTATGTATACACGATACCTGTATTATGCGACAAATGGTAATTGACTCTAAATAATTAAAAGTGTGTGTCATACACGTAAGTACTGAAAGAAAGCCCCTAAATTTCGGTTACACGATAAATCACGCTAATCTAAAGGCTGTAAATACAATATAATATGTAGGGCCTAAAATTGCGAAGAACTTAAACTGGAACTACCACATAGATGATGTTGCAGAAAAAGCAAAAGAAAGACTGCGACTTATTGGGAGAACGCTTAAAAAATGCAATAGGTCTACTAGAGACTCCTCTTCTGGAGTATTGACCAGCATCAGATAGGATTGACGGAGGACATCGAGAAAGTTTAAAGGCCAGTTCGGTTTGTGTTATCGCGAAATATGAGGAGAATGGCACGGATAAGATAAGCGAATTGGGGCAACAAAATCGATGCGGCAGGATTTCATGAAATTTCAATCACCAACTATCTCCTCAGAGTGTGAAAATATTTTGTTGGCACCCACCTACATAAGGAGAAACGATCATCTCAACTCTCACGGAAGGGTTTACGACTTCTTTTTTCCCGCGCGCTGTTCCATAGTGGAACGGAAGAGAAATATAACTTGAAGGTTGTTCGATGAAACTTCTAGCAGGCACTTGTATTGTGAATTGTGGAGTAATCATGTAGGTGTACATGCAAAAATGATATGTCTGATAGGGTCATCTGCTCTTTTGCTATTATAAATTTTACAACGTAAACCATTGGCCTTGTTCCTGGTCTCATAAATTTCATTAGTCTTTCTTCTCCTCCAAGTACCTCCGTCTCTCATACAGCTTCAGATTCTTCTCAATGCCTTTGTTATTGTCATAGTCTTTGATCCAAGTGTTGGAAGCTTTTGCGTAGGCCTTTTAGATAGTGTCTAATTTATAAACTATAGACGACGTTGGGGCGTGTAACGGCATTGTAGATCCACATTTTTGTAAAAAGTGACACGGATTTGTAACTTGAACGTATCTATAATTCGTAGCCCAATACATTCTTCAACGTAGCTCTGTCTTATGGCCTTCACCAGGGTGAGACAAACAGTACACTTACAGTTCATCTATCTGTTTTATTCCACTTCTTACAGCAGAAGGTTATCAGTGTGCTCTGCTTCATACTATCGCTTTTCGTTCACCCATCTATCTATATCCGAATCCCGCTCCAGCTACTGCCGGGTCTGGGTGCTGACGAGTCCTCTCCATTTGGCTCCGTCCTCCCACCACTTCTCTTCCTCCGCTTGCTGCCAGGTCACACCTCTCCTTTCAAAAGACATTCTCACTCCCATTTTCCACCGTGTTCTTTGGCGCTCTCGAGGCCTTTTCCCATCCATCTTTAGTTTTTCCATAATTTTGGGGAGTCTCTGCCCATGCATCCTCTTAACATGCCCATACCATCTTAATCTCTTTCTTTCAATTTCTTCTCTCATACTTTCTTGTTTGAAGTCCCTTCTAATCTCTACATTCCTTACTCTGTCCATTCTTGTTTTTCCCTTAACTGCTCTGAGAAATTTAATTTCCCCTGCTTGCAGTCTGCTCCAGTCCCTTTCTGTCATTGTCCATGTTTCTCCACCATAGGTGACAATAGGGATGTAATAATTCTTATACATAAGGAGTTTTGCTCTTTCTGAAACCTCATTATTCCAAATCAGATGTTTTATTGTTTGGTAGAAATTGCCTCCCTTCTGTAACCTCCTATTAATTTCGTTAGTTATTCTTCCATCCCTAGATATTTCACTCCCTAAATAAGTGAAACTTTCTACCACTTTGAGGGGTTCTCCATTCAAGGTAATATTTCCATTGATTCCTTTCTCTCTTCCAAATACCATTATTTCACTCTTATCTTTATTTATTTTTAATCCATACCTTTTCATTATTTCCTTCCACGCATCAAGCTGTAACTGTACATCTACCTCTTTATCATCCCATATTACCATATCATCTGCAAAAATCATTCACCCATAGATACACTAATTTGATATTCGAAGAAAAGGAAGGAAAATTTCAGTTTAACATGCCGTAACAGCGCCGTCATTAAAGACGGAGCACATGCTCGGATTACGAAAGGCTGAAAAAGAATGTCGGCCGTGCCCTTTCAAAGGAACCATCCCGGAATTTGCCTGGAACAGTTTTGAGGAATTCACGGAATACGTAAATATGGGTGACCAGACAGGGTTTTGCGATTCGGAACGCCTTCAAAATTTTGTAGAGGCTATCTCGATTAATACTGCCGTAAGTTCTTTGAAGATGTACATACAGTGGATTTTTCTATGTGTTTCCCAATAATTTTCAAGAGTTTGCCTAAGAGCAAACACATTGTCAGCTGTTGAACGGTTTGGGCGAAATCTAGTCTGATTTTTCCCCAATGTTATTTTCTACAAATGATTTTAGCTGTTCTAAAATAACTGTATCTTGTATGCCATGCTAAGTAAACTGAGGTTCTTCAGTAGTTAGAACAGTCCATCTTGCTTCCTTTCTTGTCTATTGGACGAATGATTGCTGTCCTTCAGCTGTCTGGCAACGATTCAGTATTCCAAATGAGCTGAATGAGACTGCATAGCGCGATCTGTTGTTTGCTTTCTCCGTTCTTCTGCATTTCTACACAGACTGTATCCTTTCCTGGTGCATTACTGCTTTCAGTCTTCCGTATGGCTCTGCCTCATTTGTTTCTTCTTGATTTTCACTGAAAGTTAGCCCTTGGTTAGGGCATTTGTGTAGCTCGCCAAAAAATTCTTTCCCTCGCTCTAAGGTAGTTATCTAGTTACTTGTATGTTCCATAGATCATTTGAACGATTCTGTTATCGAAATTATGTGGAACGAGTCAGTTTACAGGTATACACTGATGCACGACTGGTGCTAAATTGAATAAAGACATTTTTAGTCATTCTCATGCCGCTACACTAAAACTAGTGTTTTTTCCTTTTAATTTTTTTGTTTTTACTGGCTAATCATTCTTAAACAGGGATTCGTCCGTGAATTAGGAGTAGTCCAGGGGAAATGATTTTAGATTAGGTTGAAAGCTTGAGTTGCTATCTGCCAGACATTTTATGTTATTGGCTAAATGATAAAGGATTTTTGTTGCTTTACATTGAGCTCCTTTCTGAGCCACTGACAGCTTTAATAATGGCTCATGAAGGCCATTATTTCCTCTAGTACTGTGAGCATGGACATCACTATTCTCCTCAAATTGTAATGGATTATTTATGACGAATTTCATCAACGAATATATGTATTGTGACGGCACAACTAAAATGCCTACCCCGTGAAGTCCATTTGTGCTACCAATAATTTCTGATGAAGTGATGAGTTATTCCATAAGACATTATTTAGTGAAAATATGCAAAATATGTCAGCAAGGTGATAAGTTTGTTTCCAAGGTCAGCAATTCTACAAAGAGCAACATTAGCTGTAATTATTTGTTTGAGACGCCCAGTTCTTCTGCCAGTTCAAGTTTTCGCCCAAAAATCTGGAGCATTTTATCCTGTTTACTGACTCCAGTTCGTGTGCTACGAGGGTGAGTCAAATGAAAACCTTACTTTTTTATATTATTTATTGGGCAGAAGTGGTACAAAGCTGTATCACTTTTCAACATAATCTTCCCCACGCTGAATGCAAGTCCTCCAGCGCTTACAAAGTGCGTAAATTCCTTCAGAAATAAATTATTTTGGTTGTCCGCGCAACCACTCATGCACCGCGTGGCGTTAAGGTCTGGTGAGTATGGTGGATGAGGAAGACACCCATCTTGCAGACACATTGTGGAACTGGAGCACATCATGCATAATGTGGTGTGCTGACCCGTGACTAATCTGTAAACATGCTGCAATGTCATTCAGTGTCACTCGGCGGTTTTCCTTCACTATGGCTTCAACTGCTGCAATGTTCTGTCGAGTCACAACTCGTTGTGCCTGACCTGGACAAGGAGCACCTTCCACTGAAGTCACACCATTTGTGAACTTCCTACTCCATTTGTAGACTTGCTACTGTGACAAACATACATCACCGTACTGAACTTTCTTTTGTCGATGAATTTCAATAGCTTTCACACCTTCACTATGCAAAAACCGAATAACAGGACGCTGTTCTTCTCTGGTGCAAGTTGCAAGTGGGGCCGCCATCTTTATACTGATACTGCGAGGGTACGGGTGCATCTGCACTTTGCTGCCACCTAACAGGCCGTTCTGCACGCTGTTTGTAGCACACTTACCAACTTACAGGATAACGGCGCGAAATTTCGATTTGTTATTACAAATTTAACGTTTTCATTTGACTGACCCTTGTACATCAGTAGTTCATAGTAGGAGGGTAGAGCCACTACGAACGCAGTCTGCATTGTTGCCAAATTTCCTGTCCCTCCCCCAGCCTGCTATTGGACTGTAGCAGTACATGTGGCAACATTACAATTTAATTATGCAAATTAATCAATTTAATTACGCAAAATAGCGGTCTCCAGCCCCTCCCCTCCTCTCATCTTCCCCATCACTTCTTGCCCTATTGAAGAGAATTTTGAATTTTGGCGGGAATTCTGAACTTTGTTGGTAAATGTAAAAAAATGGTGAGAATCTAAGAATGGCGGGAATTTCTTTGCCCAATGCTGTGCTGACGTTCCACCCTCAACCTTCTGCCCAGGAATCGGCGGCAAATTCATAACAGCAAGTGCCCTTTCTGGTACTCGAGCCCTGGTCCATCTGGGCAGAAAACGCAGGTGCAACCCCCTACACAAGGAAACGTCAGTGTTTGTCTAGCTGCAGGATAGGAAGGTTAGGTTAGTGTACTTCATTTATTTTAGGTGAGAAACTGAAGTGAAAATTTGTTCTAATTACATAATTAATCATAAAAATCGCTCCTAATTGCAGAACTATATGTGTGGCGCTACACAAGGAGCTCCTAAAATCGGAATGCAGCTCAAAAAATTGACAATGTCATACAACTGGTGTTACCCGGTTGGGGAAAAAATTCACAATACTACTCGTAACTAGTGGCAGATGTATGCAAAATAAATACTAACTCTGCATAGGATGATCCCCTTTCCTACAAGTCGAAATAAATATGCCTGCAACAATTGTGAGGTGGTGGGAAAAAGGCTGGAATGGAAGATATTATCTTTATTTTTGGCAGGAAGTGTTCGTCTGACGAAATGTTGGTGTTGGACAGAGAGAAGTTTAGTAAGCGTATTACATGTAAGCATACAGCTGAGGACTGTGTCTATAGCCTCCTACATGCGGAATAGAAGGAAGTGATAATGGTGGAGCATAGAGGGAATTGTGATGCAGTGGGACGAACTGAAAATGCATTTCACAACTCATATGGACTATTGCCTGTGCTTGAGATGTTTGTGTTTCTGAAATGGGGGATCAATCCACAGGGCAGGAGACCCCTTTGTGTGCCCACATCTGTGTCTCGCAGTTTGGCGTTGGAGTTCGGAGGAGTTCACTACAGACGTCTCCCGTTGCGTTGCTCGACAATCACCCTCTCCTTAATTCTTGATAAGTTCATCCTATTCCACTGCCCCTAGAAGTCAGCTTGGTATAGCTGCTGAGTAACTTGTACACTGATATGTAGTAAGATGGGACAGGGCAGTAACCCACCACTTAAGTGTTTAGAAATTTGTGATAAGGTCTTATGGGGCCAAACTGCTGAGGTTATCAGTCCCTAAGCTTACACACTACCTAATCTAACTTTAACTTACGCTACGGAGACACACACACCCATACTCGAGAGAGGACTCGAACCTCCGACGCAGGGAGCAGCGAAGACCGTGACAAGTTGCCTCAGACCAGGCGACTCTTTAAGTGTTAGGAAGACCAATGCAATCTAGCACAGCTGACGGAAAATGCTTCACTTTTCTAATTTGTTGCTGTTGTGGTCTTCAGTCCAGAGACTGGTCGACGTAGCTCTCCATGCTACTCTAGCCTGTGCAAGCTTCTTCATCTCCCAGTACCTACTGCAATCTCCATCCTTCTGAATCTGTTTAGTGTATTCATCTCTTGGTCTCCCTCTACGATTTTTACCCTTCACGCTGCCTTCCAATACTAAATTGGTGATCTCTTGATGCCTCATAATATGCCCTATCAACCTATCCCTTCTTCTAGTAAAGTTGTGTCACAAAATTCAATTCTATTCAATACCTCCTCATTATTTTTGTGATCTACCCGTCTAATCTTCAGCATTCTTCTTGTCCAAAGTATTTATCGTCCATGTTTCACTTCCATACATGGCTACACTCCATACAAATACTTTCAGAAACGACTTCCTGACACTTAAATCTATACTCGATGTTAACAAATTCCTTTTCTTCAGAAACGCTTTCCTCGCCATTGCCAGTCTACATTTTATATCCTCTCTACTTCGACCATCCTCAGTTATTTTGCTCCCCAAATAGCAAAATTCATTTATTACTTTAAGCGTCTTATTTCCTAATCTAAATGGGTTTCGAAAAAGACGATCGTGTGAAACCCAGCTCGCGCTATTCGTCCACGAGACTCAGAGGGCCTTAGACACGGGTTCACAGGTAGATGCCGTGTTTCTTGACTTCCGCAAGGCGTTTGACACAGTTCCCCACAGTCGTTTAATGAACAAAGTAAGAGCATACGGACTATCAGATCAATTGTGTGATTGGATTGAGGAGTTCCTAGATAACAGAACGCAGCACGTCATTCTCAATGGAGAGAAGTCTTCCGAAGTAAGAGTGATTTCAGGTGTGCCGCAGGGGAGTGTCATAGGACCGTTGCTATTCACAATATACATAAATGACCTGGTGGATGACATCGGAAGTTCACTGAGGCTTTTTGCAGATGATGCTGTGGTGTATCGAGAGGTTGCAACAATGGAAAATTGTACTGAAATGCAGGAGGATCTGCAGCGAATTGACGCATGGTGCACGGAATGGCAATTGAATCTCAATGTAGCGAAGTGTAATGTGATGCGAATACATAGAAAGATAGGTCCCTTATCATTTAGCTACAAAATAGCAGGTCAGCAACTGGAAGCAGTTAATTCCATAAATTATCTGGGAGTACGCATTAGGAGTGATTTAAAATGGAATGATCATATGAAGTTGATCGTCGGTAAAGCAGATGCCAGACTGAGATTCATTGGAAGAATCCTAAGGAAATGCAATCCGACAACAAAGGAAGTAGGTTACAGTACGCTTGTTCGCCCAATGCTTGAATACTGCTCAGCAGTGTGGGATCCGCACCAGGTAGGGTTGATAGAAGAGATAGAGAAGATCCAACGGAGAGCAGCGCGCTTCGTTACAGGATCATTTAGTAATTGCGAAAGCGTTACGGAGATGATAGATAAACTCCAGTGGAAGACTCTGCAGGAGAGACGCTCAGTAGCTCGGTACGGGCTTTTGTTAAAGTTTCGAGAACATACCTTCACCGAAGAGTCAAGCAGTATATTGCTCCCTCCTACGTATATCTCGCGAAGAGACCATGAGGATAAAATCAGAGAGATTAGAGCCCGCACAGAAGCATACCGACAATCCTTCTTTCCACGTACAATACGAGACTGGAATAGAAGGGAGAACCGATAGAGGTACTCAGGGTACCCTCCGCCACACACCGTCAGGTGGCTTGCGGAGTACGGATGTAGATGTATATGTAGATGTAGATTACTGCAGCATCACCCGATTTAATTCGACTACATTCCATTATCCTCGTTTTGCTTTTGTTGTTGTTCATCTTATATCCTCCTTTCAAGACACTGTCCATTCCCTTCAGCTGCTCTTCCAGGTCCTTTGCGGTCTCTGACAGAATTACCTTAAAGTTTTTATTTCTTCTCCGTGGATTTTAATTCCTACTCCGAATTTTTCTTTTGTTTCCTTTACTGCTTGGTCAATATACAGATTGAATAACATTGGGGATAGGCTACAACCCTGTCTCACTCCTTTTCCAACCACTGCTTCCCTTTCATGCCCCTCGACTCTTATAACTACCATCTGGTTTCTGTACAAATTGTTAATAGCCTTTCGCTCCCTGTATTTTATCCCTGCCACCTTCAGAATTAGAAAGAGTATTCCAGCCAACATTGTCAAAAGCTTTCTCTAAATTTACAAATGCTTGAAACGTAGGTTTGCCTTTCCTTAATCTATTTTCTATGATAAGTCATAGGGTCAGTATTGCCTCACGTGTTCCAACATTTCTACGGAATACAAACTGATCTTCCTCGAGGTCGGCTTCTACCAGTTTTTCCATTCGTCTGTAAAGAAATCGAGTTAGTATTTTGCAGCCGTGGCTTATTAAACTGATAGTTCAGTAATTTTCATATCTGTGAACACCTGCTTTCTTTGGGATTGGAATTATTAAAAAATGGCTCTGAGCACTATGGGACTCAACTGCTGTGGTCATTAGTCCCCTAGAACTTAGAACTACTTAAACCTAACTAACCTAAGGACATCACACACACCCATGCCCGAGGCAGGATTCGAACCTGCGACCGTAGCAGTCGCACGGTTCAGGACTGCGCTACTAGAAACGCGAGACCACCGCGGCCGGCTGGCATTATTACATTCTTCTTGAAGTCTGAGGGTATTTCGCCTGTCTCATACATCTGGCTCACTAGATGGTAGGGTTTTGTTAGGTCTGGCTCTCCCAAGACTGTCAGTAGTTCTAATGGAATGTTGTCTACTTCGGGGGCCTTTCAGTGTTGTGTCAAACTCATCACGCAGTATCATATCTCCTATTTCATCTTCATCTTCATTCTCTTCCATTTCCATAATATCGTCCTCAAGTACATCGCGCTTGTATAGAACTTCTATATACTCTTTCCACCTTTCGGCTTTCCCTTCTTTGCTTAGAACTGGGTTTCGAAATTGTCATGAAAATCAACAGCACTCATAAACAATGGTTCATAATGCAAGACACGTACTGGGAATTGAGAAAAATAATTGTAATAACAGAACTACCGCAGAAACCAGTCTCAAAAGATCGCACCAGGAGAGAGGAGCAGCAGCTGCACGTATGTTCTCCTCGAGGTGCGGTCACTAACTAACCAGCTTAGAGACAGTCTTACCTCGCCTCCTACCACCCCTCATCCCTCCTTCTTCTCACTGTAGGTAGGGATACAGGTCTGTCGTATCCTGTCACTGATGATCCACAAAGAGATCCATCTAGTGGCAGTGATATACTGTCTCCAATCTGCGGAAATCAGTCACAGATGGACGAAAGACTCAAGAACAGGACGCTTCCTGCAAGACCTTATCTGTATTTCTCGGAAAGGCTGGCCCCCTGGAACAACAACGACATTTCAGAGAACTCTCCAGAACTCTTTTTACAATGTTTGCTCGTTGGGAAAGCTGGCACTGCTTCTGCTTGTCGCAGCTGAGAGCACAGTCTTCCATTCACTGTGATCGGATGGTGCATCTCTGGCAGATCACGTCTTGCCACTGGTGTGCTTTACATACGACCAGGATCTCTTTTGATTTTATCGAAGATTTCGAGACAGAGTTTCGTCGTGGAAACTGTGAAAGCACCTCGCATTGAAGCTCGCACTAAATTGCGAGCTTCTGTAAAACATCGTCAATCTTAGGGGCTTTGCATTGTTTTAAATTGGGCATGCTTTCGAGCCATGCTGCGGCTCGCGTTGGTGCTATTGTGGGTTTCCGTTCTCTGTTGGAGGCCAAACGGTACCGTTTAGTTGACATGGTTGCGGTTGTTTGTATTCTTGGGGTTGTTGTGGGGAAGGAGACCAGACAGCGAGGTCAGTGGTCTCATCGGATTAGGGAAGGATGGTGAAGGAAGTCGGCAGTGCCCTTTGAAGGGAACCATCCCAGCATTTGGATGGAGCGATTTAGGGAAATCACGGAAAAGCTAAATCAGGATGGCCGGACGCGGGATTGAACCGACCTCCTCCCGATTGCGAGTCCATTGTCTAACCACTGCGCCACCTCGCTCGGTGTTTGTATTCTTCTTGTGCTGACTGGCGCCACTTTCGCAAGCATTACCTGTCCGCTAGTGGCAGCAGCGGCGTTATCGATATTTAGTAAAAGTGGCCTATCTTTGGGGTGACGTCGTTGTTGTTCTGTTTAGTGGGAGTGAAGCAGTTTGGCTGGGGACTCCGGAGGAGCCAAGAGGGCAGTGCGAGAACACGCCGGGACCGTTGGCAGCACACATGCACTGCCGGATGGAAGGGCTGTGGGCGCAAGGGCACACGACCTAGTTGTCAACCAGATCCAACAAGCTTTGAGTGGATTTTAATCCTAGCAGTGAAACCTCCACCATTGTGAGATTTCGTGACTCTCCAGTGATTTGGGTTTGTGTTGCTGCTCGCAGCTTTGCTGAGACAAAGAGCAGCGAGTGGAATGCTCGGGGAAGGCGGATCTAATTAGCTTTCCTCGACTTCTTGTTACTAATTGCTGCATTATATGTGTTACTGTTCCTTAAGTTCAACTAGCGGTTTCCTGCCTGGTGGCTGCTAACGCCCCAGTGACCTGCCCTGGAGGTTAGTGGATGTAGCGGCAGTGTACGTTTCCTCGCCTTGCTGCTGCTGTCCAGTAAGGCGTGTCGTTTCGAAAGTTTTCTTGATTTGTAGGTCTTTTGGTGTCTCTTCTTCTCTGGTAGTAGTGGTTCCTTTTTCCTTTCGGACACTCTAAACACAGCACGGAGGGCCCGTGCTACGACCTGCTGTGTTTGACTAGCCTCCAGTCGCCCTAGTATTCTACCCCTCATAACGTCATCAGTATGTGTTCTTTGAGCCATTTTTGACACACAGGCACCATTAGCACGTCTGCACCATACTCTGTCACGCACCAACAAGGACTGTTGCCAGCGCCACCGTGCGACGACCGCAGGTCAAATGCACCGCATGGTCATACCCTGAGGTGATTTAAACCCGCAAACCGACCATCAGAGCGTTGTTTCACCATGTATCAGCATTATCCTTAATTTATGAGCATGAGTGTAGATTGCACCCGGTGGGTCTGCTTGGCTGTTACCACATGCTACATACAGCCAAGCAGAGCCACCGGGGGCGTGTAGCTCCTGATGTTTTAACTGCGTCTGATCGGCTCAGCCTGCCCTGATTCCGCAGCCTCTTACACAAGACATGACAGCTTCGTTATTTTATTCGCTCGTGCCAAAAGATAGTGGTGTCGTACAGATTAGACAACTTCTTTATATGCCTTTAAAGACTTGTCGACGACATACTTCACGTCCCCTTTTTGAGAGCACGTTAACGATCATACTGAGATGAACAGTTAACTTTCGCGTAGGATGTGAATAACTGCGATGACTTCTGGTATGGTATAGATTACTAATACTCACTTACTCCTTGTAAGAGCACCTTCGTGGTAACAATGCAGACAATCTTGTCCACGGCATCCAGACATGCCTTGCAGGATGGTGAAAAAATTCTCTTCGCCGATGACAGCAATATTATAGTCACTGAGAAAACAAGAGAACTCCTTGCCGAGAAAACAAATGAAACTCTCAAGGAAGTTTATGATTGGTCATTAAGCAATGAATTGACATTTCATAACTCCTGCGGTTATTCTCCAAGGTCGCATTGTTGCTAAGAGTTATGTGACCAGTCTGGTTGAACAGGTCCGTCCTATGGTACAGTGTTCGCACCCTAGTAGTGATGCTGTGATCCAAGAAGGCACGGCCCCTGTTCAAACAGTTCACATCGTCCAGGTCTGGTTTTGTGAACAAGAGGATGAGTTGTTGCATCTCTCCTGGCCACAACAATCACTAGTTCTCAGTGTAATCGAGTCTTTGTGGTCTCCTTTCGAGAGTAGGGTGCGTGACCTCTATCCAACTGAACATGCCACTATTTTGTAGAAAGAATGGTATAAGATTCCCATCAAAGGGTACGGGATCTGTATATAGGAGGGGCGTTTGAAAACTCCGTGCAAAGTCCGGGAGATGGCACCACCAGCGCGTATCGAGGTCATGTGTAATTAGCATCTTTGAAAAGAACCATAGAGTAAATACCTCTGGAGTGAGCATTCAAATGCGCAGAACAGATTTTGTCTTGTCAACATACATTGCCGTCCTACTCACGTGTTCTCGGGACATCGTATGTTTGTCCATATAGCGCCCAGTATATTTAGAATGTCACTACATCCCTAGTAGAGACTGATTCTTTTCGAACGTGTCGTGGCTTATTTATATATGTTGCGCAGACATTTTAACAGTAACCATTTGATACCGGGAATAAACCAGCTACTTAACTTTCAAGGGCAAGTGATATTACATCTTGCTTCTTTGCGATACGTGTCACAATTCAGAGGCCCTCTATTTTTGGTAGTTTTCGGTATGATACGGCACTTTATAGTATTACAGAGCCTGACGTACATTTTTGCAGTTATGGTCTTGCAAAACGACTTGACAGTACGGTAGCACTTTTGCAAGTGTCCGAAAAACACCGAATTTGCCACACATTAGCGATTATATCCATGCTAATTCGTCCTCTTTTTGCTATTTCTGCGTATGTATTTTCTCGTTTTTGCAACGTAAAGCACAATTTTTCTTACTGGTGACACTTTGTAGTGTTGATTTAACGCAATTTTACGTACTTGCGCCCAATTTATTAAATAAATAGTAGACTGAGTAATGTGTATACATAATTGACAAGTCACTAATAAATGCATAGAGGATAGTATTTGCTAACATAACTAAACATTTCGTTTCCTGTTCCACAAGAAAATTTACGAGAGGAAGCGATTGTTTGTAAGCTTTTGTACGAGCCGTAATATCTGTTATATAGTCATAAAATCGTAGAAAAATAGGTCTACAGAATCAAGCCTTAAATACAATGCGTCTCAAAATTTTAAAACGTATACAGTATCTCTTACTAATATGATAACTATAATTAGAGATACATGGTATGTACCCATGAAAAGTTACTATCCCTCCTTTCACATATTTTTCTTTGCATCCGTAGCAGCAATAGTAATTCACCATCGCTATTACACTAGCAACAAACGGTGAAACACAACAAAAACTCTTGATATTGTTGTTGTTGTTGTGGTCTTCGGTCCTGAGACTGGTTTGCTGCAGCTCTCCATGCTACTCTATCCTGTGCAAGCCTCTTCATCTCCCAGTACTTACTGCAACCTACATCCTTCCGAATCTGCTTAGTGTATTCGTCTCTTGGTCTCCCTCTACGATTTTTACCCTCCACGCTGCCCTCCAATGCTAAATTTGTGATCCCTTGATGCCTCAAAACATGTCCTACCAACCGGTCCCTTCTTTTTGTCAAGTTGTGCCACAAACTCCTCTTCTCCCCAATTCTATTCAATACCTCCTCATTAGTTATGTGATCTACCCATCTAATCTTCAGCATTCTTCTGTAGCACCACATTTCGATAGCTTCTATTCTCTTCTTGTCCAAACTATTTATCGTCAATGTTTCACTTCCATACAAGGCTACACTCCATACAAATACTTTCAGAAACGACTTCCTGACACTTAAATCTATACTCGATGTTAACAAATTTCTCTTCTTCAGAAACGATTTCCTTGCCATTGCCAGTCTGCATTTTATATCCTCTCTACTTCGACTATCATCAGTTATTTTACTCCCTAGATAGCAAAACACCTTTACTACTTTAAGTGTCTCATTTCCTAATCTAATTCTTTCAGCATCACCCGATTTAATTTGACTGCATTCCATTATCCTCGTTTTGCTATTGTTGATGTTCATCTTATATTCTCCTTTCAAGACACTGTCCATTCCGTTCAACTGCTCTTCCAAGCCCTTTGCTGTCTCTGACAGAATTACAATGTCATCGGCGAACCACAAAGTTTTTATTTCTTCTCCATTAATTTTAATACCTACTCCGAATTTTTCTTTTGCTTCCTTTACTGCTTGTTCAATATACAGATTGAAGAACATAGGGGAGAGGCTACAACCCTGTCACTCCCTTCCCAACCACTGCTTCCCTTTCGTGTCCCTCGACTCTTATAACTGCTATCTGGTTTCTGTACAAATTGTGAATAGCCTTACGCTCCCTGTAATTTACCCCTGCCACCTTGAAAGAGAATATTCCAGTTAACATTGTCAAAAGCTTTCTCTAAGTCTACAATTTGTAGAAACGTAGGTTAGCCTTTTCTTAATCTTTCTTCTAAGAAAAGTCGTAAGGTTAGTATTGCCTCACGTGTTCCAACATTTCTACGGAATCCAAAGTGATCTTCCCTACGTTTCTAGCATTTGTAGACTTAGAGAAAGCTTTTGACAATGTTAACTGGAATATTCTCTTTCAAATTCTGAAGGTGGCAGGGGTAAATTACAGGGAGCGAAAGGCTATTTACAATTTGTACAGAAACCAGATGGCAGTTATAACATTCGAGGGACATGAAAGGGAAGCAGTTATTGGGAAGGGAGTAAGACAGGGTTGTAGCCTCTCCCCGATGTTATTCAATTGTATATTGAGCAAGCAGTAAAGGAAACAAAAGAAAAATTTAGAGTAGGTATTAAAATCCAGGGAGAAGAAATAAAAACTTTGAGGTTCGCCGATGACATTGTAATTCTGTCTGAGACAGCAAAGGACTTGGAAGAGCAGTTGAACGGAATGGACAATGTCTTGAAAGGAGTGTATAAGATTAACAACAACAAAAGCAAAACGAGGATAACGGAATGTCGCCAAATTAAGGCGGGTGATGCTGAGGAATATAGATTAGGAAATGAGACACTTAAAGTAGTAAAGGAGTTTTGCTATTTGGGGAGCAAAATAACTGATGATGGTCAAAGTAGAGAGGATATAAAATGTAGACTAGCAATGGCAAGGAAAGCATTTCTGAAGAAGAGAAATTTGTTAACATCGAGTATAGATTTAAGTGTCAGGAAGTCGTTTCTGAAAGTATTTGTATGGAGTGTAGCCATGTATGGAATATAAGCTTTCGAAATGTGGTGCTGCAGAAGAATGCTGAAGATTAGATGGGTAGATCACATAACTAACGAGGAGGTATTGAATAGGATTGGGGAGAAGAGGAGCTTGTGGCACAACTTGACTAGAAGAAGGGATCGGTTGGTAGGACATGTTCAGAGGCATCAAGGGATCACCAATTTAGTATTGGAGGGCAGCGTGGAGGGTAAAAATCGTAGAGGGAGACCAAGAGATGAATACACTAAGCAGATTCAGAAGGATGTAGGTCGCAGTAGGTACTGGGA
The DNA here is from genome assembly GCF_023897955.1 of Schistocerca gregaria. Taxonomy (NCBI): domain Eukaryota; kingdom Metazoa; phylum Arthropoda; class Insecta; order Orthoptera; family Acrididae; genus Schistocerca; species Schistocerca gregaria. The sequence continues at coordinate 160,081,104 of NC_064928.1, forward strand.
GATGAAGAGCTTGCACCGGATAGAGTGGCATGGAGAGCTGCATCAAACCAGTCTGAGGACTGAAGACCACAACAACAACAAACATTACGGTGACTCGGCACCTTCGATTAGAACAGTTTATAAGTGGTTTCAAAATTTTCGCAGTGGCCATATGGGCACAAGTGATGCTGAACGTTCTGGACGCGCTGTGGAGGTTACGATTCCAGAAATCATTGATAAAATCCATCACATGGTGATGGATGGCAGAAGAGTTGAGGTGCGTAAGATTGCTAGTGCTGTGGGCATATCGAATGAACGGGTACATAATATTTTGCATAAACATTTGGACATGAGAAAGCTATCCGCAAGATGGGTTCTGCGATTGCTCACGCTTGACCAAAAACGGAATCGTGTGAAGTGTTGCAAGGATGGTTTGCAGCTGTTCAGGAACAATCCGCTGGACTTACAGCGTCGTTTCGTCACTGTTGTAGAAACATGGGTACATTACTATACTCCTGAGACCAAACAGCAATCTAAACAATGAGTTACCAAGGGAAAATCTGCACCAAAAAAGGCGAAGACCATTCCTTTGGCCGGAAAGGTTATGGCGACTGTCTTTTGGGATTCACAAGGGACAATCCTCATCGACTATCTGGAAAAGGGTAAAACTATTAGAGGTGCGTATTATTCATCGTTACTGGACCGTCTGAAAACCGAGCTGCAAGAAAAACGCCGGCGATTGGACCGCAAAAAAGTCCTTTTCCATCACGACAATGTACCAGTACACACCTCAGCAGTTGCGGTCGCAAAATTAATGGAAATAGGATTCCAACTCGTTTCACATCCCCCCCCCCACCCTATTCTCCCGACTTGGCTCCCTCGGACTTCTACTTGTTCCTCAATTTGAAGAAAGATTTTATTCAAACAAGGTGGTGATTGCAGCAACTAATAGCTATTTTGCAGACTTGGACAACTCCTATTATTCGGGAGGGATCAACAAACTAGAACAGCGTTGGACGAAGTGTATAAGTCTAAAAGGAGACTGTGTCGGAAAATGAAAAAGATTTATCCCAAACACGAAAGTAGTTTTTATTTTTGCTCGGACTTTTCAGACGCCTCTCGTACGAGTATCCATACTGGGGCGTCTGGGAGCTATTTCGAATGCCAACTGTTCTCCTACACCGTATAGGGCATGCTGTTGGCTATCGACAGCCCGCCGTTACAGTATAAGAAAAATGGTTATGTAATGAGGAGATGGACATCATATGAATTTTAAGATGGACAATCCTATAACATCGGTTCCCTAATTCTGCTCATAAGCGTAAGAAAATTGTCGCCACTGATGGATTAATAGCAAGCAGCAGGAAGTGTGTGTTAAAATTAATTTCTTTACTACGTGCGATTGCTGAACAACTGAAGGTGATGTAGAGCAATTATAACTGAAGTTTGTGAAATATAAAAACGAAACCCGAAAACGGTGTACGAACAACTTGAAATTGTTGATTACTTCCCACTCTGATTAGCTCAGAGATCTCTGAATCACGTAACGTAGAAATGTACTTGTAAATTTATTAGACTTTGTAAAAGCGATATGTAATGACGCTTTAATTTTGTACTTCTGTAATTTCATCATTTTATGGAAAAGCTTAACTTTCAGTGACACAAATGGTTCAAATGGCTCTAAGCACTATAGGACTTAACATCTGAGGTCATCAGTCCCCTAGACTTAGAACTACTTAAAACTAACTAATCTAAGGACATCATACACATCCATATCCGAGGCAGCATTCGAACATGCGACCGTAGCAGCAGCGCGGTTCCGGACTGAAGTGCCTAGAACCGCTCGGACACAGCGGCCGGCTTCAGTGACACAATTGAAAAGCCTAGTTTTGAAGGACGCATACTGAATGTATTTATAGTCATAGTAACAAGGGGTACAAACATTAATTTCACTAATTTCCGTCTGATCACGTACTGCGTAATGTAACTTCTCGTACAATTTATTTTGTCTCGTGTTTCAGAATTTTGTGTTTGTATATAATTTCAACACTGTGTTGGTATCAGTATCAACAACTCAGTATATTTGCAATTTATTAATTAAGTTCTGCTCTGTCTCTTGGAGATAATAATGAACGCAGAACGAACACCTGAAGGCGCTTGTAAAATTTTTATTTACAAACAGCTACAGACCCCTGCCGAATTTGAATCTATCAAGACAATCGTAATACAGTCAAAATTTGTTACATTGGTCTGATGTACTGTAAAAACAATTATGCACAGTAAAACATTACAAATACAGATATATCATAAAATATTTAATACAGTCCTGTAATATGCGCACTCAATATGTTTCAAAATATATTTAGTTCTCAGTTCATAACATTGTACCATCTAATGTAGGTAATGGTTTAAGAATGAACTAAAATCTTCGAAATTACTTACTAATAAAAATATTAATTGGAGCTCTGGTGGCGAACTTAATTAATAAATTACAAAATCTGCGTTTGGCTGTAAGAGCCACTTGAATTAAGAAAACTAGAGGAAAACAGCAATGCAATCACAATTACGTCATTGTATAACACTGAAGCAATGAAAATATTCTGTGCTCGTCAGCAGGAAAAGATTTTAACTTACCAACTTGTTGCAAAAACAGATAACCCCGAAGATGCTCTTCACGGTAAAATACACAGAACTGATAAACGAGATTCAGTGGGAGTTTACTCCAGCGTCAGCCAAGCATTAGCAACATAATATGACATGATTATACACTACCGGCCATTAAAATTGCTACACCACGTGCTACAGACGCGAAATTTAACCGACAGGAAGAAGATGCTGTGATATGCAAATGATTATCTTTTCAGAGCATTCACACAAGGTTGGCGCCGGTGGCGACACCTACAACGTGCTAATATGAGGGAAGTTTCCAACCGATTTCTCATACACAAACAGCATTGACCTGCGTTGCCTGGTGAAACGTTGTGATGCCTCGTGTAAGGAGGAGAAATTCGTACCATCACGTTTACGACTTTGACAAAAGTCGGATTGTACCCTATCGCGATTGCGGTTTATCGTATCTTGACATTGCTGCTCGCGTTGGTCGAGATCCAACGACTATTAGCAGAATATGGAATCGGTGGGTTCAGGAGGATCCCAACGGCCTCGTATCACTTGCAGTCGAGATGACAGGTATCTTATCCGCGTGGCTGTAACGGATCATGCAGCCACGTCTCGATCCCTGAGTCAACAGATGGGGACGTTTGCAAGACAACAACCATCTGCACGAACAGTTCGACGACGTTTGTAGCAGCATGGACTATCAACTCGGAGACCACGGCTGCGGTTACCCTTGACACTGCATCACAGGCAGGAGCGCCTGCGGTGGTGTACTCAACGACGAACCTGGGTGCACGGATAGCAAAAAGCCTTTTTTTCGGATGAATCCAGACTCTGTTTACAGCATCATGACGGTCGCATCCGCGTTTGGCGACATCGCGGTGAACGCACATTGGTAGCGTGTATTCGTCATCGCCATACTGGCGTATCACCCGGAGTGATGGTATGAGGTGCCATTGGTTACACGTCTCGGTCACCTCTTGTACGCATTGACGGCACTTTGAACAGTGGACGTTACATTTCAGATGTGTTACGACCCATGGCTCTACCCTTCATTCGATCCCTGCGAAACCCTACATTTCAGCAGGATAATGCACGAGCGCATGTTGCAGGTCTTGTACGGGCCCTGGCCACCACATTCTCCAGATCATTCACCAATTGAAAACGTCTGGTCAATGGTGGCCGAGCAACTGGCTCGTCACACTACGCCAGTCACTACTCTTGATGAACTGTGGTATCGTGTTGAAGCTGCATGGGCTGCTGTACCTGTACACACCATCCAAGCTCTATTTGACTCAATGCCCAGGCGTATCGAGGCCGTTATTACGGCCAGAGGTGGTAGGTACTGATTTCTCAGGATCTATGCGCCCAAATTGCGTGAAAATGTAATTACATGTCAATTCTAGTATATATTTGTCCAATGGATACCCGTTTATCATCTGCATTTCTTCATGGTGTAGCAATTTTAATGGCCAGTAGTGTATATATTTTGTGACGAAGTTCGTGGATAAAATACATTAACCTGAGTAAGTTACTTCATTTTATGTGAAAAACTAGCTTCATTTAATTTGCAACATCTCTTACATTAACAACATGTAAGGTTCCTGTGAGGTTTTGAAGGGTGCGCCGCTAAACTCGTTGTTGACCGTCTCTAAGCCACAAGAATCAGGATTACTCGTTGAAATATATCCAAATATGGCCTGATTTGATAATTATGCGCAGTCATATACAATGAATCGACACACGGAATCACAGACAAAATCATGTGTGTATGCAGCTCTTAAGAGTGGTAAAAAGAAGTAGAGATTTCTATAGTCACAACTCTGATGATACCTTCACGCTTAAAATCTCCAGTACGTGAACCTCGATAATCGAAGTGCTGCCAACAACGTTTGGTTCATATTTATTTGGTTCATTTGCAGTAACACATACATACCGGGCAACTACTATGCGGCAACTGGTAGGACGGTGACGTCAGCAGTGGAAATCAAAAAATCGTTGTAACGAAGTCTGTAAATAACGTTGTACTCGCAAATTGGCGTCGTTAGTTCTTTTTCTGTAACAGTAACTTTGCGGTCATTTACCGCCGTTACCATGAAATTTGAAATAATAAAATTACTTTCCGCCACCACTAGAACATCGAAATACGATAAGTGAGGCACATATAAAATCACAAGTAGCAGCTGTAATAGCTTTTACGTTGGCCAAACAGGAAGAACTTTTAACGGGAGAGGGAAAGAACACACTAGAGAGAGCGATTGGTGTAGTCGAGCGGTTCTAGGCACTTCAGTCCGGAGCCACGCTGCTGCTACGGTAACAGGTTCGACTCCTGCCTCGGAGATGGATGTGTGTGATGTCCTTAGGTTAGTTAGGTTTAAGTAGTTCTTAGTCTATGGAAATGATGACCTCATATGTTAAGTCCCATAGGACTTGGAGCCATTTGAATTGATTTTTTTTTTTTTTTTTTTTTTTTTTTTTTTTTTTTTTTTTTTACAGAGCGTATGTAATCAGTCGAGCTTCTTTCTACACTTGGGAAATGAAAATCACACTGCTGATATGATCGAAAATGCACTACAGATTGTGCACAGAATAGCAAAATGGTTGAGGAATTAGAAATTTATATGTACAACAGAAAAAACCCACAAAAAATATTAAACGAACATACAGAACTTAGACACAAGTACTACCTTGAATCCTTTATTGAAATTTTAGATCACGAAATGGATAAGTCAGAATATCACATGCAACAACCAAAGATAATCATAACAAATGTTAGATAATAAAATAATATCGCTGATCATCTGCACAAACTTTGTAAACATATAGCTTCGTAAGAGTGAAACTGTCAAACTGTTGTCACGTTGTAATTAACATTTAATTTTGACATCTTGATAATATTTTTGAAGTTATTAAAGCAGTGACAGTTACAAAACAGTCCACTAACGACGCAATACGGACGTCACATAATCTAGAGTACAAGACAGCTCTTTCAATATGAATGACATTGGCATTCATACCTGTTCTCACCAAAATTGTAATTGCATGTACTTGAAAATGGCGATTAAGTCGAAACAGTCTGTCGTAAATAAAGATTACTCATTATAAGCAGCTATTTGGTGTATCTACTCTAACAATCATGTCGTTATCAGACATATATTAAGCTGCTGGCCCAATTTATTTCGTCATTTTGAATAGCTGTAACTTCCGACTTCCCTTATTATACGGTAACTATGTTTGATTACGACTAGAAGGTGAACGCTAACGTGTCGGAGTGACAGACGCAGAGGTATAGAGCTAGAAAGGAAGAGTAATGTGGACATTCATAATTACAATGTATCAGTTTTACTCAACAATCATAATATTAAAACGTCAACATCGAAAAGTGAAGTACCGGTTTTTAAAATTAATTATATAAGGAGACCAATGAAATTTACATAATTGGAAAGGTACTTTGTCACAAATGAGTACAAAAACATCATGTGTGTACATAGGCATTAAGCGAGGTAAAAGGAAGTAGACATACAAACCACAAACGAGAAAAGAGGAGAGTTTTCCTCTGTCTCTCACATTGCTACCAACTTCTGCCACGCGTACGGATCACGTGCGATGGTACAAATGACACACGAAGAAGCAACGTTTCGTGAAATTGCGTTTTAGGGACGTTCTTGTTTTAAACGTTGCAGTGACAAGCTCATATTTTTGACAGCTTGTTGTGTTGAGTTTTTGTTAGTGGCTTCATTTTCTGTTTTTGTGGTGTGAGTGCGCTAGATATTTATGTTCATTCTGTGTGCGGCCGTGCTACGTGACATAAAATGATATCTTTGTTTTGTTGTTACGGCTACGGAGTAACTTTTGGTTGCAATAAGGAAAGGAGCAATAAGTTATTTTTACTCCAATTTACCGTATTTCGCTGTGTTACTTCCTAATAATTAAAGGCATCGGGTTATGGACCCAGGCAAAAGCATACGTACGGAATTTCACGCAAAATTTAATGCAGACGCGTTGCTCCTCTAACTTTGCCACTTCGAAATCCTCAAACTGTGCGACAGAACGTTTTGCTCGATACAGCACTGAACAATAACTAACATACATACAACAATGAAACTTCCGGCAGTTACACAAGGCGATTGCTGGGATGCTGACAGCATTTCGCTCCAACACACTATAGGCACGAAATAAGAATGTTCCGGTATCTTTTGTATAGATCTCGTAACTCTGAAACAGTGTTTGCAGTCGTGTAAAGTAGGCATGACAGCAGAAGTCGGACTAATTGGGAAAAGCGTTGCTAAGATCATGGAACTGAAATGGGAATTACAAGTATTATTGAAGTTTTTTCCTTGAGCGGTATGTGCATTAAGAAAACAGTTCATCAACGCATTTCGCTTTACTATCGAAGCACCATCAGTTGTGTCGAATTAAGTCGTGTGGTGCTGAGGGAATTAGATTAGGAAATGAGACCCTTACAGTAGTAAAGGAGTTTTGCTATTTGGGGAGCAAAATAACTGATGATGGTCGAAGTAGAGAGAATATAAAATGTAGACTGGCAATGACAAGGAAAGCGTTTCTGAAGAAGAAAATGTTAAACATCGAGTATAGATTGAAATGTCAGGACGTCATTTCTGAAAGTATTTGTATGGAGTGTACCCATGTATGGAAGTGAAACGTGGACGATAAATAGTTTAGACAAGGAGAGAATAGAAACTTTCGAAATGTGGTGCTACAGAAGGTTTTTGAAGATTAGATGGGTCGATCACATAACTAATAAGGAGGTATTGAATAGAATTGGGGAGAGGAGGAGCTTGTGGCACAACTTGACTAGAAGAAGGGATCGGTTGGTAGGACACGTTCTGAGGCATCAAGGGATCACCAATTTAGTATTGGAGGGCAGCGTAGAGGGTAAAAATCATAGAGGGAGACCAAGAGATGAATACACCAAGCCGATTCAGAAGGATGTAGGCTGCAGTAGGTACTGGGAAATGAAGAAGCTTGTACAGGATAGAGTAGCATGGAGAGCTGCATCAAACCAGTGTCAGGACTGAAGACGACAACAACAACATCAGTTGTGACTCTGTCAGTGTTTTGCATACGTGGAACTTGTAACGGTCCGATCGCACCGTCGTACATACGCAATTTTATAAGGATGTGCTGAAAGTAATAGCTCCGAATTTTTGTTCTGTTCTCACAATCGATTGTGTTCTTACATGTCATGTATATTACTCGGCAGTCTTCCACACTTAGCTGAGGCAAGTTACAACCCTCTGCCACTGGTGAACTCTGAATTGTAGCGTGTAACATGGATCTGTGCAACCTATGTCGGTGCATGAGAGACCTCAGGGAGCTGAACGCACGACTTCGAAAAGTTATTCCACACGTAGGGCACACTCACTTTCAGCATGACAACGCCAGACCACACACGAACAGTGCCTCTGCATCAGTCCGACGCCGCGGGTTCACTGTCCTCCATCATCCTCCATACAGTCACGGCTAGTCCCAATATGATTTGCAGCTGTTTCCAGAACTTAAAGAATGCTGTCGATGATATCAGTTTCCTGGAGACGTAGCAGGCAAGCAGAGGCGAGATTGTGACCCCGTCAACCAAGTCTAACATTCCACAGTGACGGTATGAACAAATTGGTCTCTAGTTGGGAGAAATGTGTTCGTCACCTGAGTAACTGTGTAGAGAAATTAAAATGTAGATATGAAGAAGTAAGATGTTGAATCCAGAATGAAATTTTCACTCTGCAGCGGAGTGCGCGCTGGTGTGACTTGTTGGCAGATTAAAACTGTGTACCAGACCGAGACTCGAACTCGGGACCTTTGCCTTTCGCCGGGAAGAGCTCTGCCGACTAAGCTACCCACAACTCACGACTCGTCCTTAGAGCATACGAGGTCTGAGGAAATTATAGCTCTGAGGAGGAGTCATGTGTCGCGCTTGGGTAGCTCAGTCAGTAGAGCACTTGACTGCGAAAGGCAAAGGTCAAGAGTGCGACTCTCGGTCGGACACAGTTTTAATCTGCAAGGAAGTTTCAAAAATGTTAAATCTTAACAAAGCTTGTTTCATTTAAAAAGCTTTAACAGCTTACACATCAGAAACACTGAGATTAATTTTCAGCACGACCTCGTATGAAAAGCGAGAATGCTCTATTACCAAACGACGTCAGCTGTTTGTGACACATGAAAATTTTTGCCGGACTGAAACTGTATTCCTTTCATCATAAGAATAAACCTGATGTAAACAAACACAAACGCGATAATTGGTCAGCATCTGTAGCTCTGGAGCACTGGTGTTATTCCGCTGTTGGAAGTAGGTCCAATTTAAGTACAAAATATTTTATTGCCAGGGGCGATTCCAGAAGTCGGTAAAGGAAGGGTGAACTAATTTGGGGAAGGGGGGGGGGCGGATTTGGGGGAATGGAATATCACTTGACAAAATGAGAGTTGTAATCCTCCACCGACAAACTGGTAAAATTTGGTGTTGCTTAAAGTAGTTTTTGATAACTGTTTTGGAGTTCAGGGTAAAAAATGTGTAGTAGTAAATAATAAGACGCACATTTTAAGTGCTATTTCTTGGCTTATATAGTAACCTATTTGCTGCTCATATTCTTTTGTTAAAACTTGTTTGATATACATGGCAACCTATATTGCTACATAATTATTAAAAAATTGAATCTGTTGGAGTAATATATTCGCTGATTCCTGAAGTAATTTTATCCAGTGTAATATGATACTCCATTGGGGGGAGGGGGGAGCGCTAAACCCCTATAGACCCCACCTTGCCACAACCCCTGTTTATTACTATGCGACTGTAAATTAATGTTTTAGACATTTTGTTTAATGTATTAACAGCCATCAACTTTTTCTTAATCATACTTTAGCTAAATATTTGTTATTTCAAAACTCGTGTACAGTCACATTTTCCGTAAGCGTACTTGTGCTCTGATTGTCCCGCTGTTCGTATGTACCACGAAAATGGATGACATTGCTTCCTGCTTAGTAAAACACGCTCGCGGAACACCGTTAATGGCTAGAAACAAGTTGTTCTTAATGTTTTTCACAACATTACAGAGAAAATTCAGCTTTGACGTTTTTCGAGAGTCACGATGTACTAAATATACGAGGTAGTAATTTAATTATATTCGTAGCGCAATCGGTGCGCCGTAGCTTGGTAACCGAGTGGGTGGGCCGCAGTTCGAAACTCGTTGCGATCTACAAAAAGTTCGGTTTGAATTCCTAAATCATTTAATATAAATTACATCAAAAATGTGATAATTAACTCACAATTAATCATCATTTTTTCGAGAAAAATGCATATGTTCTAATTTATATTTACATATCGCTCGCAGACTCTGGTTTTCATTGCAAATACACATTCTTAATTACCGTTACATTAAAAAAGATAGTTAAAGATTTTGAAGTTAAGAAAACATTACACATTTAAATTTTTTGGAAAGAAATGAAAAATCAAACATTCTTTGTTTGAATATGCCTGTCGTTTTATAGCACAGATGTGGTCTCACAGGAGCCAGATTGATAAGCATCGTAGAAATAAGGGAACAATAACTTTCAGGGAGTCGAGTACACTGTACAAATGCTGCATTTTTACACTTATCACCGTACCAGTGCTATCTGAACCCAACAGAACTGATCTGGAGCCGAGTTAAGAGATTTGTCGCAAAAAATAATACATTTAAGCTGCCAAACTTACTGGAATTAATGCACGAATCTTTATGACACGTCACTGCCGAACGATGGCGAAATGCAGAACAACACGTCATAGTAGAGGAGGAGGAGGAGGAAATGTGGTGCCTTGGGATTCTGTTGATCGCCTCGGTATCAGCTTAGCAGTACTGAAATGTACCGGTTTCCTCGGAGTCCGATATGGAAGAAGTTCAGAGATTATCAGACGATTGACTGTAATACATTCAGAGGCTTCAATATTTAACTACATGGTAAAATCCCAGAAGTGCGCTTTTAAGCGCACATAGCTCCTGCAGAAAAATTACTAATATTAAAGTTATACTAGAACAAATAAGCCCTCGATCATAAATATTATTCTTGTTGCAGCCCTTGTTCACTCAAGTACGAGTTGCCCTTAGCGGCTCGCCATCTTATTTTCAACTATCCATGACATCGCCGTTCCGGCTTAGATTTTTTAAAATGTGACTTGTAAGAACTGCATCTCTTTCCAGTCAGTACAAACTTTAATTTTATTAATGTATTATATACCTAATAAGTTTTAGAACAGTTAGTTTAATTCTGAAGACGACGCTCATAGTAGCGTAGAAACGTGGTCAATTTTGACTTAATATTTGTGACCGAGGGCTTATTTGTTGTAATATAATTCTGACACGGTCACTGATCCTTAGCAGTTATGTTCAAAGGTTTTTTTTTTTTTTACTTTTTAAAATCACGAATTTTCATCCTCTCCCTTTTATTTACAGTACTATGTTAACTAAGTTCGAGAGCGTCTTTTCCTTCAGATCACCTAAGAAGCGTTTCACCTGAGCTTTACCTTTATTTCCTTCTGTTCAAAAATTAAATGACTTTCGAGACTATATTGTTCTCTGCTCGTCTCTTTCTATGCCTGTACTACAACTGTTCACAGCACGGCATGTTAGTTGGACCGGATGGCTGGCCAGCGCTTTCCAAGTCAAATGCGCCGGTAAAGTTGTTGTCTTGTATTATCTCAGAGTCGACGTACGCGTAACGTAGAGCACATAACGTATCTTCATTATCGTACTTGACAGTACTCGAGACAGATTGGCTTCTGCTCCACATGGAAAGAAATCCAATGAGGTTCCAGCAAACGCGGAAGGATACATAGTGCAATGTTTACATGAGCTTTATTCTTATGATGAATGGGGTATAGAACCCACATTTCCCACTTACTGCGAGCGGTCACCTTAACCATTTCGGCTATGCGAGCAAGCCTCCGATTCAGATTTCCACATGGCATGGAGTCCACAACCCCTATAGTCGCACATTACGTGGTACCTGAACAGAGACACAGGTATTTTATCGTCATTTTAGCTCGTCGAGGGATGGACACATTATTCATGGTTACAATTTCTGTATTTATCCGGTGTCAGGAGTGGATTAACGAAGTTTTTGTGGGTTAGGGCGTTTGCCTAGAAGAGAAAAAAGACTCAAGAGTCCTCTCCTTGAATGCTAAGGAAAAAAACTTCAAAATCTACTGTTTTAAGCCGTTTTGATACTTTAAAATATCAAGCAATTGCAAAAATGTGTTTTGTTTCAGCCAAAAACCTATAAATTTCTTGAAATGTGTAGCATTCACAACCTTTTTCTGAATAACTTCTTTTATATAATTGTTTTTATATAATTATTTTTGTGTTGGAGTTTCACATTTTTGACTGAATGATGAGTACGACATTTGTACATCTAACCTCATCTTATTAATAACTGCACAAGTTGGTTGTTTGATTTGGGTGAGCAGAGCAAACAACGAGGTCATCGGTCCCACCGGGTTAGGGAGGAATGGGGAAGGAAGTCGGCCGTGCCCTTTCAAAGGAACCATCCCGGCAATTGCCTGAAACAATTTAGGGAAATCACGAAAAACCTAAATCAGGATGGCCGAACGCGGGTTTGAACCGTCGTCTTCCCGAATGCGAGTCCAGTGTGCTAACCACTGCGCCACCTCGCTCCATCTCTGCACAAGTATGACGATCTACAGACACACTACAGTGATTGGTAAGTACTCAAGAAGACTTACATTATTTTAATGTTGTTAATTATTGTATTTACTTGAACGACTCAGTTCCATTTTGATTCCCCTTTCGCATCCAATACGACAACTGAACTTGTTTCATTCTGATTATTTAAAAGACAGTGTGCATCCCGTTGCTTTTGTTGAGCTATGGAAATAACAGGAACACGGTCCTATTTTATACGCAGGAGTGCGTTTGTTAAGCCGCAAGGATATTACGGTCCTGTAAAGCGAACTCAATATCGCGCATTAAAAGGCGACGCTAGAACGTAGTCCAGTTAGGAACCGCACACCAGTTGCTGCTACAGCCATATTGCGAGCACATGCATCGGCGAACAGACGACATCGCCCCCTACCATGTTCAACAGTGATTCGCTGTCAGTCACTTTGATTATATATGAAGATGGTATCTGTTCTTTCGGTCATGTCCGAAAGAACAGATACCATCTTCATTTATATGTATACAGACAGTATGGTCCATTGATCGTGACCGGGCCAAATATCTCACGAATTAAGCGTCAAACGAAAAAACTACAAAGAACGAAACTTGTCTAGCTTGAAGGGGGAAACTAGATGGCGGTATGGTTGGCCCACTAGATGGCGCTCCCATAGGTCAAATCGATATCAAATGCGTTCTTTAAAATAGGAACCCCATTTTTATTGCATATTCGTGTAGTACGTAAAGAAATATGAATGTTTTAGTTGGACCACTTTTTTCGTTTTGTGATAGATGGCGCTGTCATAGTCACAAACGTAGAAGTACGTGGTATCATGTAACATTCCGCCAGTGCGACGGTATTTGCTTCGTGATACGTTACCCATGTTGAAATGGACCGTTTACCAATTGCGGAAAAGGTCGATACTGTGTTCATGTATGGCAATTGTGATCAAAATGCCCAACGGGCGTGTGTTATGTATACTGCTCGGTATCCTGGACCACATCATCCAAATGTCAGGACCGTTCGCCGGGTAGTTACGTTATTTAAGGAAACGGGAAATGTTCAGCCACATGTGAAACGTCAACCACGACCTGCAACAAATGATGATGCCCAAGTAGGTTTTTTAGCTGCTGTCGCGGCTAATCCGCACATCAGTAGCAGACAAATTGTGCGAGAATCGGGAATCTCAAAAACATTGGTGTTGAGTATGCTACATCAACGTCGATTACACCCATACCATATTTTTCTATGTATCAGGAATTGCATGGCTACGACTTTGAACGTCGTGTACAGTTCTGCCATTGGGCAGAAGAGAAATTACGGATCGATGATAGATTTTTTGCACGCGTTCTACTTAGCGACGAAGCGTCATTCACTGACTGCGGTAACGTAAACCGGCATAATATTAGCTATTGGGCAACGGAAAATCCACGATGGCTGCGACAAGTGGAACATCAGCGACCATGGCGGGTTAGTGTATGGTGCAGCATTATGGGAGGAAGGATAATTGGCCCCCATTTTATCGATGCCAATCTAAATGATGCAATGTATGCTGATATCCTACGTAATGTTCTACCGATGTTACTACAAGATGTTTCACTGCATGACAGAATGGCGATGTACTTCCAACATGATGGATGTCCGGCACATAGCTCGCGTGCTGTTGAAGCTGTATTGAATAGCATGTTTCATGACAGGTGGATTGGTCGTCGAAGCACAATACCATGGCCTACACGTTCACCGGATCTGACGTCCCCAGATTTCTTTCTGTAGGAAAAGTTGAAGGATATTTGCTATCGTGATCCACCGACAACACCTGACAACATGCGTCAGCGCATTGTCAATATATGTGCGAACATTACGGAAGGCGAATTACTCGTTGTTGAGAGGAATGTCGCTGCACGTATTGCCAAATATATTGAGGTTGAGGGACATCATTTTGAGCATTTATTGCACTAATGTGGTATTTACAGGTCATCACGCTGTAACAGCCTGCGTTCTCAGAAATGATAAGTTCACAAAGGTACATGTATCACATTGGAACAACGGAAATAAAATGTTCAAACGTACCTACGTTCTGTATTTTAATTTAAAAACCTACCTGTTACCAACTGTTCGTCTAAAATTGTGAGCCATATGTTTGTGACTATTACAGCGCCACCTATCACAAAGCGAATAAAGTGGTCCAACTAAAACATTCATATTTCTTTACGTACTACACGAATATGTTATAAAAAATGGGCGTTCCTATTTTAAAAAACGGTGTTGATATCCGTTTGATATCTAGCAGCTCCATCTAGCGGGTCAACCATAGCGCCATCTGGTTTCCCCCTTCAAGCTAGACCAGTTTCGTTCTTTGTAGTTTTTTTTCGTTTAACGCTTATTTCGTGAGACATTTGGCTCGGGCACGATCAGTGGACCACCCTGTATAGTTAAGGCTCACCGGCCAGTTGACCATCTTCTGTGCGGATGCACAGACAGTGCCCGATCTCTTACGAGAATCGGCGGTAAAGCCGTGAGTAATGAGTATGTTGGGCACGGGCGCTATGAATATAGTGTGGGACAATAAGTTGCGAAGGTGGGTCTTACGGGAGGCGTGCCAGAGATAAGTGCCTGTAGTCGCAGTATCCTGTGGTTCAGATAGACAGAGCGTCTGCCATGTAAGCAGAAGATCCCGGGTTCGGGTCCTGGTCTGGGCACACATTTTCGACTGTCCCCGTTGACTTACATCAATGCCTGTATGCAGCTAAGGGTATTCATTTCATTGTAACCACTCTGTTATTGTGATCCGGGTATAGACGTTCGGAAAAATTCAAGGAAGTATACCCTACACCATCATTCGCTCAAGAGAACTATTTGCATCAACAAATACGTCTATCCACGAAAGCTCACTGTTCGCTGCCTAAAGTAAATACAGTAAAACTGATTTAGTTTCAGCTATTACTTTCATCCATCTACCACCTGAAGATGATTGTTGAACGTCAAAACACTTCATGCCTATCAAGTAAAGCGACTGGTACAGAAATTTCTCTGTACCTGCTAATTTAACTTTACAGTCGTAGTATCAATAACAGTACACTATAGACGAAAACGTGTAAAAATTTGTGAGTAATCTCAGATAATGTTACTTCACTAACATTAATTCCGAAATTAAGTAATATAGGAGCGAAATGAAACTCAAATAGTTAACATAAATACTACTTTTGCTTACGAATTTAGCTGTTTTAACTCTATTTCTTTTTACATTTTAAAGGTTAAAAAGTTACATTTTTAAGAGGAAACGTTTTAATATATATCTATCAACATGTAAAGATGATAACATAAACGAAATGAAATACTGGATCACCACTGCTGACGCTGTGACAGTAGAGAGAAACGCTTAATATACAGTACGCTTAAGACAGAAAAAAGCGTTTCTTGTTATATAGCAGCTGATCATCCACACGAACATATAACATGCGATTTCACGAGAAATATGATATTGCTTTCTCAAAAACTGTTGGATTTCAGAGAGTCTGTATTCGAGAAAGGCAGAGAGACACTTCTACTTTCATCATCACGTTTCTCCTTTAGGCATCGTGAGAGTAAGATAAGGCAGAGACGTACGGGTAGTCTTTCCTCCCCTCGCTGAATACACGAATGGAATACCCGTAGAGCACCGGTTCGCTAGTATTGAACGTATGAGGGCATGCTGGATAGTAATTCCTTCTAATTTTTTTTATGTGGAAACTCATAAAGTTTTTTTAATAAAACAACCGTTATTAAATTTCTACATTTTTATTCTTCATATCTACATATTTGCAGCCCTCTGCCGCTAGATGGCTCCTAATTGTCGTGTGAAATATGGTGGCGTGTAACGTAGCTCCGTTCGCGCATGAGAAATAGTGTGCTGTAATCGAGTTTCGAATTCTAACAGTTCGTTCACACAGGGAGCGCACACTCCTTCAGCATGACCACACACTAGCGTTGCATCTGCAACAGTCCGACGCTTTGGGTTCACTGCCATCGATCATCCCCAAACAGTCACGACTTGGCTGCAGCACAATTTCACCTGTTTCCAAAACTTAAAGAACACGTTCGCGGGCTTCAATTTGATGGTGAAGAAGTGGTGCAAGTAGAGGTGAGATTCTGGCTCCGTCAGCAAAGGCAAACATTCTACTGTGGTGGTACCAAAAAACCGGTCACTCGTTGGATGTAATGTGTTTGTCGTCTACGTTGAGAAATAAATATGCAAACATGAAGCGCAAAGACGTTGAATGTTAATTAAGTTGGTTTTATTGAAATGCTTTAAGAGTTTTTCCATAAAAATTTCGGAGGCATTACTTTGTAGCACGCCAGCGGCCTTACCGCAGTGGTAAGACCGGTTACTATCAGATCTACATCTACATCTACACTCTGCAAACCACCGTGAGGTGCATGACAGAGGGTATGTCCCAATGTACCAGTTATTGGTGTTCTTCCTGTTCCATTCACGTGTGGAACGCGGGAAGAATGATTGAATGCCTCTGAGTGTGTAGTTGTTGTAGTATATCCCTAGAGTCATCATTTAAAGCCGGATCTTGAAACTTTGATAATAGATTTTCCCAAGATAGTTTATATCTGTCATCAAATGGCTGCCAGTTCAGTTCTTTCAGTACCTCTGTGATACTCTCCCATGAATTAAACAAACCTGTGACCATTCGTGCTGCCCTTCTCTGTATACGTTCAACATCCCTGTTAGTCCTATCTGGTACGGATCCCACAAACTTGAGCAGTATTGTAGGATGGGTCACACGAATGATATGTAAGCAGTCTCCTTTGTAGACTTATTGCACTACCGAAGACTATCACATGCTTCACCCACGACAGAACCTATGTGATCATTCCATTTCATATCCCTACAAAGTGTTCCACACAGGGATTTGTGTGATGGCCGATTCCAACAGTGACTCATTGGTATTTTACTCATAGGATACTACGTTTCTTCCTTTTCTCGAGTGAAAAATTTTACATTTCTGAACATTTAGAGCAAGTTGCCAATCTCTGTATTACTTTGGAATCTTATCAAGGATTACTGAATATTTAAGCAGCTTCTCTCAGATAGTCCTTCATTATAGTTAAATGCATCCTCTGCAAAAAGCCTGGTTTTACTGTTAATATTGTCTGCAAGGTCATTAATACACAACATCCCAGCACACTTCCCTGGAGCATACCCTAAGTTACTTCTACATCTGAGGATGACTCTCCAGCCAAGGTAACATGCTGTGCCCTCCCTACCAAAAAGTTCTCAATCCTGTCGCAAATTCCACTTGAGATCCAATATGATCGTACTTTTGACAGGAAGCATTGGTGTGGTACTGAGTCAAATGCTTTTTGGAAAACAAGGAACACTGCAATCTACATGGTTGCCTTGATCCAAAGCGTGCCACGTGAGAAAAGTGTGAGGTTTCACATGACCGACGTTTTTGGAATCCAATGCTGGTTGGTATAGAGGAAGTCATTCTGTCCAAGATACCTCATTATGTTTGAGCTCAGAATATGTTCTAAGACTACCAAAGTTAAGCACTATTGGACTAGGCTAGAACCCGAATGGGTGACCGCCCATGTCTGCCGATCACTGTTGGCAAGCAGACTGCACTCAGCCCTTGTGAGGCCAATTGAGGAGCTACTCGACTGAAAAGTAACGACTTTGGTCACGAAAACTGACAACGACCAGAAGAGCGGGTTTGTTTGTTGTTATTTCATTCCCCTGATCCATATGGGCAGGAGAGGGCTGGCAGTGGCACAGTCCACCGCTCTTCAGCCAAACGGCTTTACAACATACATGAAAGGGGAACGCTTAAAAAGAAAGGGGGTGAGAAAAGGGGGACATAAAAAACATAGCAAATAGAGATGATGCGATTTAAGATATACACTAATAAGGGGACATGCACAGGGGGGGACAATTAAAAAGTAGACATAAAGTTAAAAGAACACAGCTGGCACTTAACATCACAGGAGTCAAACACAAGTTAAAAGTCGGCCACAGTATAAAAATCACACAGAGCAAGACACTTAAAAAACAAAACCACTGGAAACGACGGAACACTCACAAATAATAAAAACCACTGGCAGGTGCCTGCCGAGGGACTGGAGGTCGGAGAGGAGGGAAGATGAGGGGAGGGGGGGATGGAGGTGGGAGGAAGAGAAAAAGAGGGGCAGGGGGCGCACCAAGATGCAGGAGATGGGCGGGGTGGGAGATGAAGAGGGAAGACAAGGCAGGAGGGAGTGCAGACACTGAAGTGGAGCACAGGAGAGGGAGGGGGGAGTAGGAGGGG